>NC_136413.1:49920833-52502500 GCF_051521515.1 Lactuca serriola
TAACTGAAGAACTTGATGCTTTGAAGTGTGGAAAAACAATGAGTTCCACAAACATCCAGGTCAATGAAGTTTCATGCTCTCAATCATGTGAAGCTACGATTAAACTTTTTCGTGAAAAAATTTATTTATTAAAAAAAGAAGTTAAGGACCTGAGATATGAAGGATATCAACTCAGGAAAGGACAGAAACCCCTAAAGGCTGAATTAGAAGCAAAAACCAAAGACTTTAGGAGGCTTCAAGAAGATTATAACAATAAATGTGAAAATTATGACTATGTTAAGAAACAACTTGTTGAGTTAACTGCTGAGATTGACACATTAAAAAGCAAATTTGAAACTCTAGATTTTGATTTTAAAAAATTTGATGTGTCAAGCGAAGTAGTTGCGAACTTGATAGATCATTGCTTGCAATTTAAACATAACCAGCAAAAAAGTCTAGGGTATGATAATGTTCCTCCACCTTTCAATCATAACTACACATCCATCCCTATGACACAGGAAGAAATTGACTGGGAGGCATATCTGCAATATGGCAAACCATCTGGATTTGTGTCAGGAGGTATTCAGGTTGAAGATTATAATGTTTCTACTTCATGTGCTGGTAAAGTAGTAGAAGATGAGAACAAGGAGAAACCCATTGAACAAACCAACATCTCCTTGAGCTCTGAATATGTTGCTTCGAACTCAGTTGTTTCTGATCAACCTGCTGTTGAGAAATACTAGCCACCAATGCCAGTGAAACAGAGTGGCTGTTGTAATCGTGCTTGTGGGAATAATAAGAGACAAGGCAAGGATACGCCACCAGGGGCAGGAAGAAACAACTTCCTAGTGAAGAAAAAGACATGTTTTCACTGTGGAACAGCTGGACACATTGCCAGAAATTGTCCTAATCGTGCATACGTTCCCTACTATGCACAAGGGTGGCAGAACACGCCAAGAGGGAGATACTCCAACAGAAACCCCTCAAGGTCATGTTTACACGATGGTGACTGGAATGTGCAGAAGGCCAAGAATCAAACCCATAAGGCCAAGCATCTGAATCCCAAGGGAAAGAAGGAAATGTCAGCCAAGAAGCCCAATCCAAGAGATGCTCCACTGAAACAAAGACCGGTTAGGTCAAATTCATCTTAACGGCCGACATCAAGATCAAAAGCAAGTACTAAGCCACCCATCAGATCGAAAAAGAAATGGGTGAAACTCAACTACAAATGGGTTCCAAAGGCTCACTCTCCCAAATCTTCTAACGATTCTAATATTTCTACATCTTCTGTTTGTGATAAGCAGGACATGTCTTGGGAGAGAGTACCCTGCAATGATGACAAAGGTCGACCAAGTTTCAAAATGGACTGGGTTCCAAATACCAATTGATCCCGCTCTATGCTGGAGCAGCTATGGAGGCATATCATCAGACTTCGGTTTGTTGGTAGTGGTTGTTCCAGGCACATGATAGGAGGCATCTCTCAATTGTACAACACTCGGAATTTTGTTTGAGAGTATGTGTCCTTTGCGGGAAGGGAAGAAAGGAAGGAGTCACTCATGGGGTTAGTGCTTAATGACATGAAGAATTTTTGGATCTGTTATGAGATTATGTGTGCTGTTCTCAGACCTTCTGGATGCAAATTCAATCGGTGAATTATGGTTTGAGTTTTCTTTTCTATACTCCTGAGTTTATCTTAATCTGATTCATTTCGAAGACAAATCTTTTATAGTTTTTTGTTTGTAAGTATTGTTTGGGAAGTGATATAAAGAATGTGATAACGGGCAGTCTAAAACATGTGTAAGGGACTGAATCTGAACTGTCTAGACTCTGTGTTCAATGTGTTGGTAGGCACGAAGGATTTGAAAGTGTGAATTTAGATAGGATTGTTTGGACTGACCATACGATTCTCAGGTAGATTGAGCAGTCAGATAAACACGGGAACCTACAGGATACACTAAATTAATATGCATCTAGAATAGTTGTTCAAATTTTCCTTGATGTACGAACTTATGTCCTTAATTCTAGTTCTGATTGGACGACCGGGGGGTTCTGATAAAGTAGGTCTATATAAATTATTTTCTTGCTTTCTCTCTGTCAGTCATATGTTGCTTCCTCTGCGTGATCGGAAGATCCAACCTGGATTGCAACATATGCAACTCTATTTTTACGCACCTCCTTATCTATGAAATTCTTTCTATCTGTTATCCATATGTTGTCCCTTCTACGTCATCGGAAGATCCCACCTGGGACATAGCATATGCAACACCCTACTATCGCTATAACCCTCTATCTCTGTTAGTCATATGTTGTCCCCTCTGTGTGATTGAAATATATCCGACCTGGGACACAACATATGCACCTATTTCTAAATCTGACTTCCTCCTTAATAAATGTTTACTCACCTAAAGTAAGGAGTCCTTAGGAAGTTCTTGATAACCAGGGTATATCGGGAAGTAGGGAACACGTTCTAGTGCAACTAAAATTAAACCATTTAAGAGGTTGCCTGTAGATCTCGTTGCTTAATTTAAGTGGACAACAATACCTGTGGTCGTCGTCAGCAAAATAGTTTACTTAGAAAAGTTTGTTGATATCCTTCATGTTTAAGTGAACCACAATACCCACAATTAACCAAATCTATTCATGAAGGTGAAGGTACTGATAAACATAGTTAAGTCTGTCTCACAACTTTGATCCCAAATATTTTTGTTTTTGTTAAATTTGTTCATAGACTTCGACTTCTCAAGGTTTATCTTGGATGAGTTCGTGGTGAACATCAACGCTATAACCCGGGATACTTTTTTGATGTATCCCAGGTTCATTCAATTGTTCATCAACATTCAATTTCCCGACATGGTCAAGGAGGGAGAAACCCTAGACATGAAGTCTCTAGGTTCTCACACTGTTGGGCTTATCAATCAAAATCGCAAGGGAAAGGTCGTTTTCCAACGACTGTATCCGCTTGTGATGTTTGGAAAATTTGCTGAGCTAAATGAGGCATCCTGGATCCTCTGATAAAGTATCCTCTGAGCCTACCTCTTCAGAAAGAGTGATTTCAGAAGAGGATGTGATCACTGTGTCAGACCAAGAAGAAAGAGAAGAGACAGTTGCTCCAAATGTTTCTATAGCAGAGGAACATGATTTGACATCAGTTCAAGTTCAAAGTGATTATAATGAAGGGTCTTCAAAGAGTGGGACTAAGACTGATCTATATGAAGACCTTGATCTTTCTGGCTTCGATAAGGATAAAATTCCATTAAACTTTGGAAGTAATGAATATTTTTTGTCAAATGATAATCTTAACTCGCTACTTGACAATATCAATGATGTTGCTCATCCAGCAACGGAGATACGGGACTCTGATGACGTTCTCAAGTCAACGCCTCTTACTACCGAACAAGTGGTTGAAAGACAAATCCTATGGTGACGGTGTTAGGGATTCCTCCCCTTGATATTGTTTCACCTACCACAGAACCACTTCAGAGTGATGATACAACAACCTAGATCTCACAACCTCCTCCAAAAAGAAGAAGACGTGATCCTAGATAATGATTTCTGCATTCTGATCTATTTCAAGGCCTCCCAATTCCACCAACAACCACTCCTGCCATTGTCTCATCAGAACCTTTCAGTGAAGGTCCTAGCACCTTCTTTGAGGCTGGTGGATCTTCTGCTCAAGTAGGATTTTCTCCTCCCAGGCCAGATCATGATGTTGCCTCTATACGGCTCGCCATGCATCTAGCTCAGGAACAAAGCTCAATGCCTTCTCCCAGAGCTAAAGGAATTTCTTTTAGAGAAGGCCATTTAGGAGAAGATAATCCAACCATTGATGAGCTTCAGAAGAAAATGAATGTACTTGATCAAAAAACATTAAGCTCGATATCCAAGTTACTGATCTTTTGAGCGAAAATGCCAAGCTGAAGATTCAAGTTTCTGATCTTGAAAAGGAGAAAACTTTGAAGACTAAGCAGATTTCTGACCTCCAAGATCAGTTTAATCTCCCCACTTCAAGCTACTTTGATTTGAAGAAAAAGCTTGAAGAGGAACTTGGTGATAAGTTCAATACATCCGCTGATGAGTCAAGGATCAATCAGCACATTCAAGCTCACTCCATTGTGACATCTGCTAAAACATCTCATGTTGTAGATCGATTTCAGGAGGAGCTAGCTCAAGCTCCTAGTGTTGTGGCCTTAAAACGTGCCAAACTGGCCGAATCTGCTGAGAAGGGTCAATTTTTGTTCAAAAGGAGCTCAAATAAAAAATGCTCCTGTGGATCCCATCACTTTTACAGATATTGGATAAAATCGCTTTAGAAATGTATACGGTGATAGGTCAGGGATCATTTCATGGGGATTTCACGAAACTTTAAACATGTGGATCGTAAGACGGAAGAGTGGCAATACTGAACTATATAAAGATGCTCATGACTTCAACTCCTGGACCAGGGTTGATCTTTCAGAGTTGTCAAATGCTCCTTTTGCAAATCCCTCTCAAAATTCCAAGGCTACACAGTTTAAGCATTTCTTGGAAGATCAAGTGATTAAGGGTTTTCCCTCTATGAAGACTGGAGAGTCAATTATTAAAGTATACCCAAGTGTAATTGATCCCAAAGCCAATCAACCTCTTCGATCTGTGATGTGGCCTGCTACCAATCAAGTAAAGCAGATTCCTATTCTTCAGGATCATCCAGATGGATCTCTACGGTCCATGGTGTGGGTGTTTGATGAAACTACAGCCTCTGCTGTCATAAAGCTTGAAAAAGGATGCATTCGCTTATATGATTAAAGAGACCTGCTTCACTATGGGAAATGGGATATACATCAGTTGAGCCATCATCAGATCAAAGTTGCAGAAGACATCTTTCAGTCAGCTACCAAAGAATATACGACTATGGTTATTGATATCATTAACAAACGGATGTGAAATGGAGCAATGGGGAAGTCAGATGTGATGGTGGTCGACAAAGACTGAGCTCAAGCTAGCACCAAACCAAGGGGGAGATTGAAGGGTCCGGTTAGTGGTTCTAGTTTCTAAAATTGAACCATTTAAGAGGTTGTCTGTAGATCTCGTTGCTTAATTTAAGTGGACAACAATACCCGTGGTCATCGTCAGCAAAATAGTTTACTTAGAAAAGTTTATCGATATCCTTCGTGTTTAAGTGGATCATAATACCGGCAATTGATCAAATCTATTCATGAAGGTGAAGGTTCAGATAAACAAGTTCAGGCTGTCTCACAACTTTGATCCCAAAATGCTTTAAATCTAGTTAGTATTTTTGTTTATGTTAAATTTGTTCATAGTTTTCCTCTATGCACAAATTTAGGGGGAGAATTAAAAAAATTCAAAAAATCAAAAAAAAAATCAAAAATTCAAACAAAAATCAGAAAATTCAAAAATCAGAAAATTAAAAATCCAAAAATATTTTTGTTTCTGTTTTATTTTTCAGAAAATATGAAAATTCCAAAAATATTGTGCGCTAAGTTTTCTTTTAGTTTTGTTTTGTCTTGAAAGGTGAATTCAGGTGTAGATGAGACACATGGAGACTGTATCGAGATTTTCTAAGCCGAAGCTTCATCCGTGAGCATCGAAGAATTCTCAATCGAAGGAACAAGAAATGAAGATTATTCTTTCAACTTTCAATCTTTCAACCCCAGAAGCAAGGTGAAGCTGACTTGAAGACTATATGACAGATTGCATTGAAGACTCCTCAATCAGTCTGTTGCTATCTTAAACCCGCTGAAATGATCCAGAAGATTTGTTCTCTTTAACGTTCTCTCTAAAGATTCTCAAGCTGAAAGCGCTATCTTTCAAGAATCAGTATGTCAAGCCTCCTCACCCAATGTGCGTTCAATGCCAAATTCTAAAGAAAATCTCAAGTGCTCAAGATGAAGTCATTCATTGAAGATTCATCAAGTTCATCTTGAAGTTGTGAAGAATCTGAAGATAAATGTTGAAGCCAAGCTTACAATGAAGATGAACAAGAAAGCCAGCTACATTTTAGGGGGGCTTGTTGGGTCATTTAAGAAAAGAAAGCTATAAACCAAGGGGAGATTGTTGGGTCAAAAATATGGTTTATACTTTACTTTTCTAGGCATTAATAATTTTTGGCCGTGTAATATATTTTTGCAGTTGTATTTACGGCCCAATGGGTGTTTATGGTCGTAAACCCATTTATGGCCCATATTCCCCAAGTATATATATATATATATATATATATATATATATATATATATATATATATATATATATATATATATATATATATATATATAGGTGTTAAGTCGTTGTGGAGGGATTGATGAACAGAAGAGAGTGTACGGTCTATAGGAGCTTATGTGTGTGTATTCTAAGGTGTTCTAGAGAGAGAAACAAGAGAGAAGAACAAGTGTGTGTTAGTGTGTGTGAATCTCATGTAAAGGATCATCATTATGTTCATTAATACATTGAGATTCATCATCTTCTTCTTCTCCTTCTCTTCTATTTTGATCTGGCATCATCCATTTGTTTGGGATTCTGCACCATCAAACGGATCTGATTGATACAAAAGCATATTTCGGGACTTACATAGTTGATTATCCGTGATTCCATGCTGCTTGAGTACGCTGCATGTACTCTTAAGTACGCCTTCCGTACAACCATAATCGGAAGCCTTTTTCCTCAACGGACCAATTGTGAAACTTTTGATAAAGATGCAAGAAATAATAAAAATACATGATATTGGGATGTTACATCTAAACAAAAAATCTTCAATCCTTCAACCGTCTTTTGTGTTAGAACAGAAAGAACATACACAATCATGTTCATTGCTTCAAACCCTTAGACCCAAACAATTCTTCAAGCTCTTCAACCCATAAATCCTTTAACCACTTCAACCTAGATCTATTCATCTTCAAGAACAGCTAGATCATAAAACAAGTTCATCAGAACTGATTTCATATTTGTGTGTGTATGTGTGTGTGTATTATATTTGAACATCTTCAAGAACAAAAATATAGTTCTAGATTCACAAAATGATTTCAGATTTGTGTGTGTGTTAAATCAAAAATTGAAAACCTTACTTCCAAAATTGAAAAACATTAAAACGATTTCGTATTTTGCTAGAGCTGCCATTGATGAACTCATTTTTATAGATTTTTGTATGTGTTATATGAACACGAACCCAAATTTGCATGTGTGTATGATTTCATATTTGCATGTGTATGTGCTAGATTTGTCATGGTTCTTTGCTTTCTTTCAACGACTTAAAATAAAAGAACCCAATAATGATATTTGAAGAAAAACAGATGTTGTTAATCGTTTTTCAACAAAAAAGGGTTTTCATTGGTTTCCAGAAAAAATAATGTTTTGTCGGAGAACATGACCAAAGTATTGCTGGAGTTGCCAAAAACACCAGAAAGAGGCTAAACATACGATAATAGGTCAAAATGATGTTTTTTTGGAACAATATCAACAAGTTTACTAAGAAAATGTGAATGAAAACTTAGTGATCAAATTGAAAATATCTCACCGTTTTAAGTAGACCTGCCAATGAAACAAGTTTTGACTTTGATTTCACCCAAACATGTAAGAATTATATGGTTCAGTGCGTAGTTTTTAATTTGTTTACCCGTTAAAGTCCCATATGTAACATCCCATAAATCAAGGTAAAAATTTTCAATTTCAAAACCAAACCAAAAGCCATAATTGTTTACAAAACATGGTTCCTAATTGTTAAATCATAAATCAAAGTATCCAAAATTAATCTCATAAAATCCAAAGGATGTGCACGATCAAGCCTTCGCCTTGCCCCTGTCCTCTGAAATACATGAAACCATAACAATCAAACTATAAGCCAAATCTTAGTGAGTCCCCCATAAGTACCAGACACAACCATACAAATAATAGCATGCATGTATGAGCCTTCAGTCTGACTGTACCACCTCACAAGGCCTACAACCTATCTGGATCGCTTTCCGGGCCTTCGTCCTGACTAGACCGCCTCTCGGGCCTTTTGTCTATCCAGATCGCCCTGAGTATCTTGGTCTTTAGCATAAAGCAGTACCGCCTCAACCCAACCAACCATAACATGTCGACATATACAATAAAAATCAATAACCAATAAGTACAGGTAATCATACAGATCTACCAGTCTAACACATATAAAGTTAACACATAATCATACCGATCTACCAATATAACATATAACCAGCATAACATCAATCCAATATACCAGGATACATAATCCAGTGGGCTGACATTGGTGCCTTCGACCCACAAGTACAATGAGGAAAACTCACCTTAATGTCAAAAGGATAGCTGAACTAAATACTGCTCCAACTAACAACTCTACGGGCCACCTATATAACACATATGGACCAAGCCTCAATCAACGGTCAATGGTCAAAAGTTAAAGTCAAAGTCAACCTAATTCAACCTCCACATCATGGTTGATGGATTCAAGCCGATCGAAACCCGGTCTCGGAGAAACCCATATACGTACCGAAATACATAGCCACGTTGTGTCCACAAAGCACCACGTCGTGGCAGAGACAGTCTCAAAACAGTCGTAGAAAACCCCATTGCCATGTCGTGGCACCCTACTGCCACATTGTGGGAAAACGTTTGAAGGAAAAATTCTTTCCATGGTCCTTAATCCGTAAATCCTTTTGCCCAAACATTCTAGAAAGCATCTAGGGTTCTTATTGATCCTAAAAATGTAAACTTTATAAACATGCATTCCCCATGCATGTCCTCCATCAAATCTAGGTCAAAAGAGTACAAAAGGGACCTAAATTAATGCAAGGATCCCAAATCACAACCATTTCTCAGATCTACAAAGTATAGTGTCCTTGGGACTCCCAAGAGTCATAAAGTTGCAAACTTTATTACTTTTCTTCACTCAAAATCCATCAAAGAGTTCAATCATGCAAGATAACTGTAGATCCATTGAGAAAAGATGAGAAGCTAGGTTAAAGATCCTTACAAATGATCTAGCAAAATGATTCTAGAGATTGGAGAATGTTGTTTGCTTGCTTCTTGCACTCAATCTTCTACTTCCTTCAAAATCACCAAAAAAAATGCTTGAATATGAGATCAAAAGCTTTAAGGTGGGTTAGGGTTTGGTTTCTGGGGCTTGAGAGTGATGGAGGCTGAAGATGTGGAAGCCTAGCGTCCATACTTTCCTTTAAATACCCAAAAAATTAGGATTTTCAAGACAGAGGATCGCCACGTCGTGGCTAAAAGATGTCACGTCGTTGGGATCATTAAATGATCCACGAAACTTCCAGCGTCACTATGTTGGGGGATGCCTTCACCATGACGTGGTCACTCCCAAAATCCAAAATACATTAAAATTAAATACCTCCCAGAATCCATATATTACAATTCTCCCGTACTTGAACCAGATTTCGTCCTCAAAAGCCCGCTGCTACAAACAACTTTGGGTAATGCTCCCTCATCTCCTTCTTAAGCTCTCGTGTCCACTCTGAACCCTGGATGCTGCCATTGCACCTTTACTAAGCTCACAACTTTGCTATGCAAAGTCTTCATCTTCCTGTTGAGGATGGCAATCGGTCTCTCTATATAATTCAAGTGCTCGTCCACCTGAATGTCCACCAAAGGAACCACTACTGAATCATCAACCAAACACTTCTGCAACTGTGAGATGTGAAAAGTGTTGGGTTTTGAGCATTCTAACACTCCTATGGTTTACATGCAACCCTAATTACCTTGGATCTATGTTTTCTCTATTATACATGCAAATATCAATGTCGAAGGTATTTATCCTAATTAGCATATTATGAAGTACAAATAACATAAAATCTAGTAGAATGACATACCTCATTGTTGGTGCTTGATTCCATGTAGCTTGAGAGCCTAGTGCCCCAAGTGTGACACCTCAAATGGTTCACACAACATCAAGTGCACTTGGAATAACTTAGCGAGAAATTAGAACACTTCAAAATCGGCTTGCCCTCACTTGTTTCACTAGTGGCCGATTTCTTCAACAAAATGATCATTATATAGTTAGTCAAAAATATGGTAAACCCTAATTGTCATGGTTTTCCATTTCCTTGGATCCATGGGTTCAAATACCCCACGGAGCATCCATGGAGCATCCTATGGGTTTTAGCCCAACTTGATAATCCATGGAGCATTAGCCCACTATATATGTATGGATGATTTACACAATCAACCCATATATTTAATTAGTCTTCTTTTGACCACTTAATTAATTCTAGATTAATTCTTGATCAATAATAATTAAATAATCTTATTAATATATTATAACTTATAATATATTAATAAACCTTAAGTGTTATTTCTCTCATTTTAGTCTATCCAAATGCATGATGCCATGCAACCCAAATGGACCATGCCGAGTCGAGTCAAGTATATACCAATTATAGTTATGGACTTAGACACTAATCCAACAGTCTCCCACTTGGATAAGTCTAAAAATATTATTGCAAGTACCACTTCATAACCCAACTAGCAATCGTAGCTCTCAAAATCCGTTGTCAAACTCTGAACAAATCAATGACGCGTCCATTAGATAAGTGATCATATATTCCTCCATTCTTGATATCATATGGACTGAGACATGGATTATAATCATTCTCTCTGTCGATTTGTTATTTCCAGATTTCCGATTCTTGATGATTGACTAATTGAACAAATCAAATCAGTCCAGGCCCGGCCGAGCACTTACATTTTGTCATCAGTAAATCATCGAGGGGCCCAGAAATATCGCTTTTATCCCTTTGAGGGTAAAAGGAATGGATAAACTTCGACTCATATGCTTGTACTGACTACTTGTTGAATCATACACAAAGGCACGTTTTATAACATCAAGTTACCAATGCGTTTTCGTGCAATCAATGTATAACCAACTCATAGTTAACAACTCATATCTCTAGGTTTGAAGAATATAAGATATTATCGTCTCATGATTCACTCGTGATAAAATCCATGAAGTGATTCAAATGAGTGTGGGTTGAATCCTATACTCATAACTTATGAGCACTCATGAATGTTGTAGCAACCATTGCTATGTCTAATGCACTTTAGACAAATCTTACAAGCCAGATTCATGACAGTCTTGATTCATGTCTACTTCCAACATATGACCGGTTGTGGATGATTTGAATAAAATAATTATTATGGAAGTCAAAACATGCAAAGTGAAACACAAGAATAATACTTAATCCTATATGGCCCCAAACTCTTGAGTGTAAATAAAAACCCTTTTATCTAAGCACCATATTGATTACTCATTATTCATGTTTCGATTAATCAACTTAATACTTGAATTGAAACAATAGCCATGTCATGCTCCAAGCATGCACACTATGTTTACATGTGGTCCTCTCATTGTGAAACAGATCGATTGACAACATTTCCATGATGCTTATTTCACAATTCCAATCCTTATTGTAAATGTAAGAATAACAAACTCTTGCCATTTACTATAATTTGTTAGATTCTAAACTTATATTTAATTATCCTCTTGTAATGAATGTGCACACAAGTCACAAAGACTTGGCAATAGACATTACAAAGTATTTCCAATGGAAAGCAATTCCATGGAAATGAAGTCTCAAATTCAAAGTACATTCCTTTGAACATCCTTCTTTGCATTAAGTTCTTTAATCTTACACAGATTCAAAGAATAACTTCCACCTATGGAAACAATTCCATATTCCCAATTTGACCATCACTTTGAACAAGATTTGCCTCTTTTCAAATTATGGTCCTTACTCTATACTTCCAATTGTCCATGAGCACCCAATCTTTGGTAAACCTCAGATTGTCCTCGACAATTTGCTTAATCATTTTAGTCAATTCCAATTCTATTCTTTTTCCATCTTAATGCCCTAGGCATTTGGAAAATTTAGATCGGATTATAGCACATGTAATCGAACCTATATCCGAAAGCATATGGGACACGATTCATGCTATAAAATTTTTTATTTGCCATGTTTTCATAAATCGAACTATGAAGAGGTATGCCGTAATCATAATCGAATTTTGAGAATGCAACATATATAGAGTTTCCTTATGTTGAACCATTCCAACATAACATTCATATATATCATTGACTAAAGTTGATTCAAATCTTAATCTAAGCTTGTAGAATTGTAATGAAGTATAAAATCCTCTCCTTTAATTATAGCAAAACAACTTTTCAAAGTAGAATTGAAACTTTTGTTTTCTATAATTAACATTGCTAGCTTGCAACACTTAACATAATAATCATGCTCCCACGAACATGATGATTATTAGTATAACACTCATGCTCCCACTAGCTCTGACATGTATCCAGAAATCAGCTGGACTTCTTGAAATCAATACTTTATTGACTTTCTTACCAAATTTCAGATTTTTGATGCGAGATGCTTTGATAAGAATTTATCAAAATCATACACCTTTCCTTATATAGCTTACATGTTTGTCTAGACCTTTTGCAATTCTCAGTAGTTAGTGTGCCGGTTAACCACGCACGTGTTGGATATAGTGTCTAAGTCCATAACTATATTTGGTATGTACTTGACCCGAACCGGCATGGTCCATTTGGGTTGCACTTCACCCGAACAATTTATGGATAATGTTTGGAGAATAGTATAAGTTATGATTTATTAATATATTATAAGTTCTAATATATTAATATAAGATCATATTATTTAATTAGTATTGATCTATAATAAACTACGATTAATTTAGAGATCAAAAGTATTACTAATTAAATATGGGCTCCTATATTTATATATAGTGTGGGCTAATGCTTATTTGGAATGGGCAAGGCTTGCATGGAAAGTCCATGGATACTCCATGGAGCTTTAACCCATGGATCTCATGGAAATGAAGAGACATGGGTATTAGGGTTTACATGGATGTAACCCTAATCCACCACACTATATAAAGAAGGCCTTGGTTCTTGAAATCACACTAGTTGTGGTGAGTAAAGCAAGAGGGCCGATTTCAAGATAGTTGTGAGTATTCTCTCAAAGTTCCAAGTTTGTGGTGATTTGTGATTTCCATTTGAGGCATCCACACTATTGGTGCTAGGCTCTAAAACTCCAAGTAATCAACTACAACTACAAGGTAAGTAATTCTACTAGCTTTATTTGATTCAAGTTCCCCATGCCATGCTAGATAGGATAAGAACCTTGGAAAATAATTATTTGCATGTATCTTAGACAAACAGAGATCCAAGGTTTATTAGGGTTGCATGTACACTTAGGAAGTGTTAGAATGCTCAAAACCCATCAGTGGTATCAGAGCTTAGGCTTGTTTGTTTGATACTTGATGCAAAATATTGGAAAAAGTCGAAATCTTGATGTCTGCCTGATGAACTCCCCGATTCCATGGGGGGGACTCGCCGAGTTCATGTGTATCTTCATCCTACTCGCCGAGTAGCTTCGTGCACTCGACGAGTAGGAGCCTCATAATGCAGATTTTCGACTTTTGCTGCTGGAAATGGTGTCATAAAACTTGTTTTAGATGGTGTAATGTTTATGCTAATCCATTTACAATGGCTATAATCAAAAATTACAAGATTTATGAGTAATTTATGATTCTTGAAATGTTCATATTCATGTTCTTGAACTTATGAAGATTAGATGATCATAGGAATTGTTTGTAACCTACTTGGTAGTTTAATTCTTGATCATAATGTGTTTTAATGGAGTCCATAAATTGTCCTCAAGTTATGGAAAACCAAGAGTCACACTTGAATTAAAACCATTAAAATAACACAAAAGTTAGAAAAATGAAAAGTCATTTTAATACTCAATTAACTTCATAAGTTATAAGAAATAAAAAGTTTTGAATGTTTACAAAACTTGCCCTCAAGTTCTGGAACAAGTAAAGTCATGATTAATAACTTTAGTTCCAACCCTTAGAATTTTAAAAGTTAAAATTCAACCCTTATACTTATAATATTATAAGTTAATAATATATATATATATATATATATATATATGTGTGTGTGTGTGTGTGTGTGTGTGTGTGTATAAGATCAAAGTCATCTTACCGCTAGTACGCCTCATTCACGAAGCCGGTCTATAAGGGGGGGTATAAGGTTGTTGCCTATAAAATGGCAACTTAATGGGTGTCCACTCTCACCCACCGCTTCCTTGATCGGTGGAGGGTCGTTAGCCGAACGGGTAGGACAAGAACTTATAAATTCTCATTAAAAGTATAATGATAATACTAAAGTAACTAAACTTTATAGAATTCCCAATCATAGTTATTTTAGGAAAAATGTGAATAAGGTGCTAATCCATCAAATTACACCTTACACTTTGTTTAAGTCGTTAGTGGAGTGTGTGTGGTTAACCGGCACATCGATTGAGAGTAATACATTGAGGGTACCAAGTAATTTGCATGGTTACTTCACACCTTGTTTTGTGATCCTTGGCATCCCAGTCACAAAACTTGAAGGGCACACTCGAGATTGAAACATGCCATTGAAGAAAGTTCAAAGAATCTTGGAGTTTCTAAACCAATTAAAAACCTAATTAAAAATTTCGTTTTCATGGTGGAAATTGGTGAATCGTCATTCACCTACCTCCAAATATCTTATAGCTTAGATTACGGCATCCCTCTTCTAAGTTATAAAATATTGTGTTGGGTCCTAGCCTTAATACTACATTTGGGTGTTTTATTAAGGACTATCTCTAAATCTAATCTAATCTATTCCCTCTTCTTTTCAGATGTCTTCCGATAACAATGCTTCTGGCTCTAACCCTACTAGCTCTTTCTCTCTCATGAATCTTTGTGGGAGAGTCATCTTCGATGGATCCAACTTTACTGATTGGATCATGAACATCAGGATGGTCACTCGGTATGAGAACAAAGAATATGTTCTCGACAAGGAGCTAAAAGTACCCGAGCCAACTGCTACTCCTGAAGAGCTTGCTGAATATGAGGTACAACAAAAGAGATGCTACAAAAGTAGCATGCATCATGATTGCCACCATGACAGCCGAGCTCCAAAAGTCCTATGACGACTATTATCCTTTTGAGATGCACCAGGACTTGATGGACCATTACCATCAAAGTGCTCGTCAAGAGCGATATGAAATAATCTCCTCCATGATAACAACCCGAATGAAGGATGGTGAACCCATCACGGGCCACATGAAGAAAATGCAAAGGTATGTGGACCGTTTACTGAAGCTGAATGTGAACTTCCCCGAGGAGTTAGCAATAGACATCATTTTGCACTCCTTACCATCGTGTTATGATCAATTCCGCATGACATATCACATGAACAAGGAAGAAGTCACCCTCAGCAAACTTCAGGGACTCTTGAAGACCATGGAAAGTGGTCTAAAGGGTAAGTCGGTTGTTACAACTCCTACTCCTACTCCAACTGCGGCCAATGTCTTGGCAATCGGGCATGGAAAAGGGAAGAAGAGAAAGAACCCTTCTAAGGGTACCAAGGGTAAGACCCTTGAAGGATCCTCTTCAATCAAAACCAATAAAGGTTTTGTCACTCCTTCTGCTAACCCTAATGAGGCTGAATGCTTCTATTGTCATGATAAGTCACACAGGAAGCGAAATTGTGCAAAGTACCAACAAGATGTGAAGGATGGGAAAGTAAAACCCAACCATGCAGGTATATACACTATATTGTCTAATAACTCACCTCATTCTAAGTCTTGGGTCCTTGACACAGGTTGTGGTATTCACATATGCTGTGATTTGGAATGGGCTAGGCTTGCTTGGAAAGTCCATGGATACTCCATGGAGCTTTAACCCATGGATCTCATGGAAATGAAGAGACATGGGTATTAGGGTTTACATGGATGTAACCCTAATCCACCACGCTATATAAAGGAGGCTTTGGTTCTTGAAATCACACTAGTTGTGGTGAGTAAAGTAAGAGGGCCGATTTCAAGATAGTTGTGACTATTCTCTCAAGGTTCCAAAGTTTGTGGTGATTTGTGATTTCCATTTGAGGCATCCACACTATTGGTGCTAGGCTCTAAAACTCCAAGCAATCAACTACAACTACAAGGTAAGTAATTCCACTAGCTTTATTTGATTCAAGTTCCCCATGCCATGCTAGATAGGATAAGAACCTTGGAAAAATAATTATTTGCATGTATCTTAGTCAAATATAGATCCAAGGTTTTAGGGTTGTATGTACACTTAGGAAGTGTTAGAATGTTCAAAACCCATCAGTAGCCTCTAGAGGTTCCCTTATGGAAGTGGGAGCAGATCACCATGGATTTTATTACAAAGTCGTCGAGGACTGCGACGGTTATTGACATTATCTGGGTGATAGTGGATCATTTAACGAAGAGTGCTCACTTCATAGCCATTAGTGAGAGCTCTTATGCAAAGAAGTTGGTCGAGATGTATGTTCGAGAAGTGGTGGCTCGGCATGGGGTGTCGACGTCTATTGTGTCAGACTTGGATGTATGCTTTACTTCCAGGTTCTGGAAGAGATTTCACGAGGATTTGGGGACACAGCTACATTTCAGTCCTGCATATCATCCATATATGGATGGGGCAGAGCGAGCGTACTATTCATACACTCGAGGATATCCTACGGGATTGCCTCATTGATTTTGGTGGGAATTGGGACTCCTATCTTCCATTGTCTGAGTTTTCTTATAACAACAACCATCATGCTAGTATCAATATACCCCCCATTCTAGCTCCTATGTGGAAGGAGATGTCAGAATCCTATTTGTTAGGGCGAGGTTGGACAGAGGGTCATGGGGAGCACGGAGGTAGTGCTCAAGACGATAGAGCTAATACAACAGGTTAGACTGTAAGGCCCGTAGATCCGGGCTAGTCAATTTAGAGACGATAAGCATCAAAAATGACTTTATTATGGAATATTATCTAGAAGGATTAATCTTAACTAAGTTCTAGTATATGTTATAAGGATTTCATACATATAAAGAACGCCAAAATCCGAGTTATAACGAAGAAGTTATGACCTGTCGAAGTTTCGCGACAGAACCGGCACGACACAACGCGACGTAAATAGTGAGTTTATGTTAGATTGATATTTGGCCTTAGCGATCTAAATTAAAGTCGTAAAATACGTTAAAACGACAGCGTGCGTAAAAAGAACGCCCAAATCTGACTTCGTATGAGGAAGTTATGATTTTCCAAATTTTCGACTTAGCGGTATGCAGCCCAAATACTCGATTTGAGATCAAGCGGTTTTTAGCTGAAACAATCTAAATGAGAATCGAAGAGCTCGTTATTAGTAGTGCAGCGGTAGAAAGACAGACGAAAACGGACGTCAAATGAAGAAGTTATGAATTTATAACGGAGTTTTCCTGTCATGGCCTACTAAAATAATATAATAAAAATAAAGTCAAAATTAGCCGACGAAGCCTAAATAAAAGTTGTAGAGCGCAGTCTCACCTACGCGTGGATATAAAGAATGTCGAAAACGGAGTTCGTATGAGGAAGATATGAATTTTTGAAGTTTATTAAATAATTAAAATATTAGATTTAATTATAAATTTCGATATTATCCGAAGGGGGGGGGGAGTTAGCGGCCTTATCCACACTACGCCCCATGAAGCTAAGCATTACGCCCAGCGTAATGCGTAGATCCAGCCCCTATAAAAGGGATGCAAGGGCAGTCGAGTTTTTTGCTCCTTTTCTCTTCTCTCTCTCCCGTTTTACCTCGTTTTTCGTGCAAGAAAATATCCCAAAGCCCCGTTATCATTCCCGAGCCCCGAAGCAAGTCCCGAAGCCCCGAAGATCCCGAGAAGTGAAATTCCTGAGCCGAAGCTCTGCCCGTGAGAAGCCAATTTTTGTGAAGATCTTTCAGATCTACCGAAGAATACTACTACAAGTCGTAGTGTTGTCCGATCATCTTCTGACCAAGTGAGTGTGTGGTTACTTTCTTCTAACACATAAATACGAAGTATTTGCTTTGAAATACGTGTTATGTGTATATAGATTGTTGTTTAATTGGGGTGAGTGTATAGTTACTTTCTTCTAACACATAAATATAAAGTATTAGCTATGAAATACGTGCTATGTGTTATATATTATTTATCTATTTGAGATGGGCTTGGAATTGATGTTTTTATACGGGTGTTAAATGATTTAAATTGTATATGTATTTTATATATACAAATATGTTAGGTAGAACATAGGTAGATGAAATAGTGGCGACTATGAGACGTAGTGCCTATTGAGTAAGCTTTGGTGACGATGCGACTTCGTGCCTATTTGATAAACCTTGGTGATAATGTGACTTCGTGCATGTTTAGTAAACCTTGGTGATGATGTGACTTTGTGCCTATTTGATAAACCTTGGTGACTATGTTACTTCGTGCCTATTTGATAAACCTTGGTGACGATGTGACTTCGTGCATGTTAAAGTGAACCTTTGTGACTATGGAGTTAGTGCCTGTTGAGTAAACCTTGTTGACTATGGAGTTAGCGCCTGATAGCTATGGATTTAGTATCTGATAGATAAACTTTGGCAGCAATGGACTTCGTGCCAATTCCTTAGGTAAATCCTTAGGAATGAATGAATGAAGGATAATTGGTTCTTAGGGTAAACCCTTAAGAAATAAAGGAGATATGGGGATGGGTATTTGGGTTTATTGTTTGATGATTGAATAATAAATGTATTACTGTGGGTTGAAAACCCTATATGCTCACCAGGCTCCCAAGCCTGACCCACTCAGTTTTCTTTGTATCACAGGTATCGATGCGAAGACCCATTTTACTGAGAGATTAAAAGAGGTGTAAATCACTAGTGTAAACGAATGTATGCTATGTTTATGCTTATGTGTCTGTATGGGAACATGACATCCCGAGCTTTTATTATTAAATAAAAATACATTCTCTTTGAGAAATGTTTTGATAAGTTATTATCATATCTTGTTTTGGGAACAAATTCTGCAACTGTTTTCTTTAAACGATTACTCTTATTTATAAAACAAAGCATAAACAAATCGGTCTTTTCTGGCAGTGAAATTGGGGATGTCACATAGACAGAGATTGTTGATAGCTTAGAGCCGCCAAAAGCGTTATGCAGAACAGCGATGCTCTAAGCTAGAGTTTCAGGTGGGGGATTTGGTGCTTCTGAAGGTGTCACTGTGGAAGGGTGTTATCCGCTTCAGGAAGCGGGGCAAGCTAGGCCCCAGGTTCATTGGCCCTTTCCGAGTTTTGGTTTGTGTGGGCAAGGTGGCTTTCCGGTTGGAGCTACCGGAGGAGTTAAGTCATACCCATGATACTTTCCATGTTTCTCAGCTGAGAAAGTGTATAGCTGATGCGACAGCTGTGGTCCTTTTGGAGGACATTCAGATCGATGATTGTCTGAACTACATTGAGAAGCCTGTGGCTATTATGGATCTGAAAGTGAAAACCTTGAGGATCAAGGTAGTGAATTTATTCAAAGTTCAGTGGCAACACAGGTGAGGTTCAAAGTGATGGGTTTTGGTCATAAGACATCCTATGTGCTCATACAAACCCTAATGCTTTGATCTAGGTTTCTCTATTGTACATGCTTTGAATCCAAGACTATAAACCCTAATTCTAGCATTCAAATAATCATATTAACATGAGAATAGGTTTATAATGTTACCTTGATTGTTATGTAGCAATAACAATCCCAAATCTCCTTGTATTGACTTTGGAAGGCTTAGAGTCACAAGTGTCACTCCTCTAATGGCTTACAAACACCAAGAGCAAATGGAGAAGGTCAGAGAGAGGAGAGGTATTGAATTCGTCTTTTGATGCTCTAGGGATCAAGTACACGAAATCCTAAGGCCTTAGGGGTCTTTATATAGGGTTGGGATTAGGGTTTCAGTCCTTATCCTTATCTAGTTACTTGCCCATCAAGCAACCATAAGATAAGCCTTGAAAATCCCTATCTCTTGGACCTTGAACGATTTCAAGGATATCCTTATCCTTGAATTCATCCATCCTTTAACAAGGATAACCATTGCCCTATTTTGCAACTATCACATAATTACAATTCAGCCCCTCTATTTTAATTAATTACATTTGATCACAAAATTAATTCTTAATTAATTATTGACCAATATTAATTAAACAAATATGATTTCTCATTTAATATATTATTCTTATAACATATTAATAAATCATAATAACCTCTCTCTCTATTTATTTCTCCAATCAAGTTGCTTTGGTGAAGGCAACCCAAAAGGACCATGCACCATCGGGTCAAGCACATACCAAAATAGTTATGAACTTAGACACTAATCCAACAGTCTCCTACTTGGATAAGTCTAACAACTATTTTGCGTATGACTTCAGATCCTGATCTGCAATCGTAGCTTTCCAAAGCCGTTGTCAACTCTGATCCTATCAGATATGCGTGTCCTTAGATAAGGGATCATATATTCCTCCATTCTAGATATCATATGAGATATGATTTCAAATCATTCTCTTTGTACTATATCTCGATTCCCGATTTATGACGACTGACTAGTTGAACAAATCAAATTAGCCCTAGCCCGGCCGAGCATTTACGTTTGTCATCACAAAATCATCGAGGGGCCCAAAGATATCGCTTTTATCCTACCTTGGATAAAAGGAACGGATAAACTTTGATACAATGCTTGCTTGCACTTACTCACCAAATCACACACAACATTATGTTTTATAACACCAGGTTACTAGTGCGTTTACATATTATCAATGTGCAACCGATTCGCAAGATACAACTCACACATCTCGGTTTCAAGAATATAAGATGTTATCGTCTCACCAATCACTCGTGATACAATTCATGGAGTGATCCAAGTGAGCGTGGGTTTGATCCAATGCTCAAATCACATTCATAAGCACTCATGAACGTTGCAGCAAACATTTGCTTATGTCTAATGCTCTTTAGACAATCCACACACCAATTCACGACAGTCTTTATTCATACCTACTTCCAACATATGAACGACTGCGGCCCGTTCGAATAATTTGATTATTCTTAATAAACTCAATTATTCTGGAAGTCAAAACATGAAAATGTGAAACACAAGAATAATATTAATCCCATATGGCCTCAAACCTTTGAGCATAAATAAAACTCCTTTTATTTATCACCATACCGATTACTCATTATTTGTCGTTTCGGGTAATCAACTTCTTACTTGAATTACAACACTTGTCCCATGCTCCTAACATGCACACAATGTTTACTTATGGTTCTTACTTTGTGAAATAGACCAAATTGAGCACATTTCCAATCATTCTCATTTCACAACTCCAAATCCTTTTTCATAAGTGTAAGAATATCAAATTCTTGTTACTTATAAAATATGCTAGATTCTAACATCCTATGCAATGATCCTTTCATAATGTCACTGCACCAAAGTCACAAATACTATTGCCAATGATATTACAAAGTCCTCTAACGGAGATTGTTACAAGACAATTCCATAGACGTGATGTCTCTCACTCAAAGTATATTCTTTGAACATCCTTTTGCATAAAAGTTTCTAATCTAGTCATAGATTTTCAATATTCAATTCCCCATATGGACATGTTTCCATATTTTCCGTATGACAACTCATTCTTAATAGAATCTTTTCTATTCATAATAATGTCTATATTGTCCATCCAATACCATGCTTCCAACTACTCACAAGCAACCAATCCTCGTCGAACTTTGGATTGTCCTTTGATAGTTGTTTAATTATTTTAGCCAAAACCAATTCTAGTCCCTTTTCCCTCTAAATGCGCTCGACATTTGGAAAATTTTAGATGATCAAGCATTAAAGCATTTGCAATCGATCCTATACTCGAAGCGTATGGGACACGACGCATAATGTTTATTTGCTATGTTCTCAAAAATCGAATTGTGAAGAGGAATGTCGTAATCATAATCGAAATTTTAAGAACACACTATGTACCTTTGACTAAATTTATTAACATTCCACAACCTAAGCCTTTAGATTTGAAATGAAGCATAATATTCTCTCCCTTAATTATAGCAAAACAACTTTACAACCCTTACGACTTTGCAAGGTGTAACTCTTGTTTTCTATAATTAATATTGCCAACTTGCAATACGTGCCTTAATAATCATACAATCATAACTTTTATGCTCCCACTATCATGATGATTATTACAAAACATAACACTTATGCTCCCACTAGCTTCGACATGTATTTATAAACATCTTAACTTTCAGAAAACAATACTTATTGAATTTCTTAAGTTCATGTTTCTAATACTTAGTGCTTTTATAATCCTTTATCAAGGCTTCTTGAACTTATACACCTTTGCCTTCGATAGTTCATATGTGTGTCTAAACAATTAAGACTAATTGTCAAACCTCACAATTCAAATTATGGAAAGGGATACCGTAACCATGATTGAATTCGAGAATGCAATTTTACAATTACTATCTTCTTAAAATCTTTCTTAGTGAAAGCATTTCCTCACAATCATTTTCATGAAGGAGGAAATCCTATGACACTTAGATTTAAACGGTGTATGTGTTCCTATCCATGCGAATTTGTTAAAACCAAGGTTTACGACAAATTCAAACTTATATGGATCGAACTTTCTTAATCTTGATTTCTTGCCTTATGGTAGCACAGCTGCCCACCACGTCTTCCAAGTAGTTAAGCAGCTCACCTTTTCCTATCAATGTACCTTTCATTGATTAAGGTGCTTTGCCTTTTATGCGTTCAAAATGAGAACTCATAGAACTCACATGCATAATTAACTCGATTGGATTGGCACAGAAACAAAATAATGTCATCACGATAGGTTGTAAACCTCAACTCGTGTGCTAGTGATGATCGATAAGGTCTATTTGATTTGTTTTTGAAACTTTTCAAGACCATTAAGACTCCCACTGACTCCTTGACATATAGGATCCTTTTGTCAATAAACATTTCTTGACAAACAAATATTCAAGAGTTAGTGTAGCTTTTATCAAGACTCTTCATAAATTGGTTCTAGTTGGTCTTTGTCTTATCCAAGACATCACAACTTTCCACATTTGATGAATGTTATAAACCTTTAATACTTTTCACTCATTGTCACAATCTTAACTTTAAGACTTGTCATTGGAACGAAGTATGATAGACTTCTTGATTTAACCATTTCTTCAATCCTTGATTCCTCTTCTTAAACATACAATTGTGCTAAGATTTACTTAGAGGATCAATTGAGATATGGTTCTTAATCATTAAGACCTATCATAAAGCATAAAAGCTACTCTCCCTTCTTCTTAGAATGGAGAAACTTTTATCTTTCTGCCTACTTGATTCTTCTTATTCGTTCTACTATTGATTTAAACCTTTTTTCAATCAATCTAGAATTACACTTAATCTTGTAAGTATAATCACATTTACTAAACCTTTAGTAAATCATGACGAATATCTTGTTATTCTTATGGTGAACTTGATCAACACACAACTTTGTGTACTCGATCTCCTAGTCCTTCACTTGACACTTTGTCAATGAATTAGTCTAATTTCCAAAATATGAAATTTCTCATTCATCGTGCAACCAAGTTGCATGATTCCAAGTTTCTGTCCAATTGAAACTTGGGTGGTGAGAAACTCTCCCTATTTGGTAAATTCTCAACTTTCCATAAGAACTAAATCCATTATTGCTAATATTCAAACATCAATTTTTCATATACGCCATTGCAAGGATAAATGAATAATATAAAATCAAAATTTATTTTATTGCGGAAAAAATTGTCCTTACAATGCAATTCATTGAGAAACTATGCTAATACATCTTTCTTAGCAATCTAATTCTAACTCTAAATAGTAGCTCAATAATCTAATCTTCGAGAACTGCGATAGAAATCCATTCCTTCACGGTTAGATTCTGCTCACTTATTCCCTTAAGCTTCCTTTCTTTTCTTCGATCCTACAAAACATCAATTGTAATCTTATCACATTATGTATTAGGAATCTAGAATAGAAGCTTAAATGGATTTTACCTATATTAGAGCCATACGTTTCGACTCTCCTATCTCTTAGATCTCTTAGGTAAATAGGGCAGCTTCGTCTCCAATGCCCTTTCTCTTGGCAATAAAAGCAGATTGACTCTCTTGGAACAGAACATGGAACTACTTCAGACATTGCCTTTCTCTTATGATCAAACTTTTCGATCATAGCATATCTTTCGTTGCCATTGTCTATATCCATAGAGGTCTTGAAGACAGATTCACCAATCAACTTTGCTTTTCTATTGCGCCAAACCATTGCTGATTCAGCAACAATAAGCATATAGGTGAGATCTATAAGGGTCACGTCGCGGTTCATCATATAGTACTCTCTTACGAACTCACTATATGAGTTAGGAAGTGACTGAAGAACCCAATCAACAGCCATTTCCTCACAGACAACGGATCCCAACATTCTTAACCTATCAATGTGTGACTTCATCCCTAGGACGTGTGCACACACCGGCTTTCCTTCTTTATGTTTACTTCCCAAAAGGGCTTGAGTGATCTTGAACTTTTCAAGCCTTCGAACTTGTGGGTTAGGGAGAATAATTGGAGGAGGAGGAGGAAGTGAAGTATGATCTCTTGTTCCTTGATCGAATCGTGGAATATCATCTTCATGTGGAATGCTTGTTCCACGGGATTTGAGAAGACCATAGTTGTCAAACTTTGACATCTACAAAACGGGAGAAAATAAATTCAAATTAGTTGATTGATTGAGTCCTTAGTAAATCACCCAAATGAGATACTAAGGCTAGGACCCAACACAATATTCTATAACTCGGGAGAGGGATGCCGTAACCCTAATTGTAGAATATTTGAAGGTAAGTGAATGACGATTCACTAATTTCCACCACGAAAACGAAAAAGAAATTTAAGTTTTAAACTTATGAAAACTCCTAGATCCTTTGAGATTCATTGAACTTTCAACGACATGTTTAAATCTCAATATGCCCCTCTTGTTTGTGACTGGGATGCCGAGGATCACAAAGCGGGTGTGAATAACCATGCAAACTTACATGGTGCCCTCACATGTTACAGTCACCTATTCGATGTGCCGGTAAACCACACACGCTCCACTAACGTCTTTGCAAGGGCACAAAGTGTAATTTCATGGAATTGCATCAATTCACTTTTGCCTAAGTAACTAAGATTGGGAATTTTATGAAAACATTTAGTTACTTTAATAATTCATTATACTTATAATGGAAGGTTTCATCCTATCCTACCCGTTCGGCTAACGACCCTCCACTAGTCAAGAGTGTGGTGGGTAAGAGTGGATACCCATTCAATCGCCATTTTATAGGCAATTTCCTTAAACACCCCTTATAGACCAGCTTCGTGAATGAGGCCTACTAACGGTAAGACTGACTTTTTACTCATACATATATATAATGTTAGACTTTTAATGTTATATATAATATAGGGTGTATTTTATCCTTTTAAAATATTAGGTGGTCAATTTTAACAATTAAATTTTAAACCTAAACTTTTATGGATTTATTAAACCTCTTTTAATTATACACCTTAATTAATTAATAAAACCATAAGGGTGTGATTTGAACTTTTTCAAAACAATACTAGAGTTTTAGAATTTAACATTCCTAATTAAACTTTTAATCAACTTTTAAATTCCAAAACTTGAGGGCAAGTTTTGAAACATTTCAAAACATTAGGGTTTAGAATTTAAATATGCATCAAAATTAAACTTTTAATCAAAATTTAAATTCCAAAACTTGAGGGCAAGTTTTGAAACTTTTCAAAACAATTTAGTTTTAATTTCTCTTCAAATTTTTCGAATTTATGACATGTAAATTAAAATTTTAAATATTAAAACTCTTGATTTAATAATATCTTGAATTAGACTATTAATTTAATTATTAAATCATAAGGGATTATCTAAATCATGAGGATAATTACCATTTATACATTTAAGATATCCTAATCCCTTAAATATCTCTCTAGAATTCGAAAATATGGATAGGATAATGCAAAATCTATAATTACCATATATAACAATTAGAGGATAATTACAAGATATGGGATAATCCAAATCCCTAAAATTTAGGATCTTATCTTGGGGAGGAGGCCAATTTCGAAAATCAAGGGATTAAAACAAACCCTAGATTTCGAAATTTAAGGGTTTAAGGAAAGGATTTGAAGATCTTATTCAAACTCTTGCAAATTAGGATTTGCAAACCCTAATCTCAAAAAAAAAAACTTTAGCCTCCTAGGGTTTATTGGCAATAAACCCTAATATGTCAAGTTCATACAATTGAATTTTTCATACATATCAAGCATCAATACAATAGAAACCAGTCTAGGCTCTGATACCACTGATGGGTTTTGGTCATAAGACATCCTATGTGCTCATACAAACCCTAATGCTTTGATCTAGGTTTCTCTATTGTACATGCTTTGAATCCAAGACTATAAACCCTAATTCTAGCATTCAAATAATCATATTAACATGAGAATAGGTTTATAATGTTACCTTGATTGTTATGTAGCAATAACAATCCCAAATCTCCTTGTATTGACTTTGGAAGGCTTAGAGTCACAAGTGTCACTCCTCTAATGGCTTACAAACACCAAGAGCAAATGGAGAAGGTCAGAGAGAGGAGAGGTATTGAATTCGTCTTTTGATGCTCCAGGGATCAAGTACACGAAATCCTAAGGCCTTAGGGGTCTTTATATAGGGTTGGGATTAGGGTTTCAGTCCTTATCCTTATCTAGTTACTTGCCCATCAAGCAACCATAAGATAAGCCTTGAAAATCCCTATCTCTTGGACCTTGGACGATTTCAAGGATATCCTTATCCTTGAATTCATCCATCCTTTAACAAGGATAACCATTGCCCTATTTTGCAACTATCACATAATTACAATTCAGCCCCTCTAGTTTAATTAATTACATTTGATCACAAAATTAATTCTTAATTAATTATTGACCAATATTAATTAAACAAATATGATTTCTCCTTTAATATATTATTCTTATAACATATTAATAAATCATAATAACCACTCTCTCTATTTATTTCTCCAATCAAGTTGCTTTGGTGAAGGCAACCCAAAAGGACCATGCACCATCGGGTCAAGCACATACCAAAATAGTTATGGACTTAGAAACTAATCCATCACAAAGTGGACGTGGGAACCCGAATTTGAGATGTTTGAGCAATATCCTGAGTTGTTCCCTGAGGATGATTTCGAGGGTGAAGTCTGATTCTAGTAGGGGAGAACTGTAACATCCCAATATCAGGTATTCTTATTATTTCTTGTATCTTTATCAAAAGTTACACAATTGGTCCCCTGAGGAAAAAGGCTTGCGATTGTGGTCATACGCAGAGCGTACTTAAAAGTACGTGCAACGTTCTCATGCAGCATGGAATCGCGGATGATCAACTAGTACGTTGGGTGTATGTGTGGTACATCAGGCGTACTAGCCTAGACTTCAAACCCTAATCTTAAGGGTTGCTCCCTATTTAAACAGCATAATGTCCCCATTTGATCATCCTTATCAGCCATCATACCCTCCCTAAACCCTAATTCCGAGTTTGAGTTTCTTGTGTGAGTTTTGAAAGCATATTGAGTTTTTTTGGGGCATTTAGTTGAAGAACGAGACTAGAGAAGGAGTGGTTGCTAGCAAGCTTGTAGATCCAGAAACCTTTCATGTTTGTGCATCATTTCCAGGTATAAAGTTTATACATTGATAATTTTCCCATCAGATCTATATGGTTGGGGTTTTATGAACTTTTGCCCCCAAGATTGGACCTTTATAAGTTTGGAGAACTCTAGGGGGTTGTAGTTGTCCTTTCATGCACTATAGGACTTGTAGAGTCATAACAATGATTGCTTGATCAATTCCCATGACTCATGCATGAACAAAGTAGCTTACAATGTGTTGGAAGGTTAAGTTTGTTGCATTGAGACTTTTCTAGCCATGCAAAGGCTTAAAGTCGATGACTTTATCGAATAAGACATCTGAAAATGGTCAGATCTGTGGTTGGGTTAGTTGTCTTAAGGGATTAAGATACAATGTGGATGAAAGTGGAAGGAGACGGAGTACGTTGTGCGTACTCCTGGCTACGCCCTGTGTAGCCGGTTTCGACCCCGACCATATGTTGTTCGAGTTGTACGTCCTGCATAAAAAGAGGTAGGCCCAGCATACTCGTTGGGCAGTTGACTTTTGACCTTTGGTCAAGATTTAGGGTTTTGGGCCATGGGAAGGGCAAAATGGTCTTTTTGACCTTAGAGGACTTAGTTATGGGATTGGTCTGGCGAGTTGAGTTTTGGACCTTAATTACTAATTATGGTTAATTATCTCATTGATTAGGCGGAGTCAAGTTTCGGTAGTTTGGGTGTGAGGTTTACTTGTCGTCAGTATCAGGTGAGTCTCCTCACTTATTCTTACCTATGTGGTAGAATAGTTGTATATGTGATGACCAGTTGGGTCTAGTTGCTATTATTATGATATGTTGTTATTATGTGACTGAGACCGCTGATAGTCTCCAGGGTTGTTGATAACTCATAGGGCGTACAGTTAGCCCACTGGAACTGTTGATAGTCTCAAGGTTGCTGATATCCCATAGTTGTTTATTTATGTTGTGTTGTATGTGGTATCTTGGGAAACTCACTAAGCTCTGTGCCTATAGTTGTTGATTTATATGTGACAGGTACTTCTGAGGACCGCGGTAAGGCATTGGTCTAATTGTACACACTCGCTGTGGGATTTACTATTGGGACAGTTTATAAGTTCTGATATTATATGGTTGATAACTTGGTTTGGGAAACTTGCTTTGGTAAATTAAAAATGAAAGTTTTGGTGTAAAGTTTGAGGTGTTACATTAGATCTAACACACACACAAACACACACAAATCTGAAATCATTTCTGATGAACTCTTTTTCTCATCTAGTTGTTCATGAAGATATTTGGAAATGGGTTGAAGTAGTTGAAGGATTTTTGGGTTGAAGGTTGAAGAATTTCTTGAGGAAAAACACTTGAATCTAAGTGTTCTGTGTTTTGTGTATGTGTTAGTGGTATTTTTTGCATGAGAAGATGATTAGAGTCTCGTCGAAGTTGCCAAGAACACCGGAAACCGGATAAAACTATGGTAGCAGGTCATAAAGATGTTTCTTGAACAGTTCAAACAAGTTCAATGGAAAAATATGGACAAAAAACTCGATGACTAAATATATACAAATCAAAAAGTATCTTACATTTTTAAGTTATTTTCCCTTAAAATATATACACTTTGGCCACTAGCTTTTATAGCTTTCCCTTAAACACCTACATATATCTAAGGGTGATAATTCTCGATCCAACTCGTAACTCGACACAAATCCGACATGAAAATAAACGAGTTGGGGTTGAGATTTCTGAGTCGCCAATCCTTTTATTTCATGGGTTGGGTTGGACTACATGTTTGGATCGCGGGTCAACACGCCAACCCAACTATATATATTATATTAAAAAAAATATTTATGATTTAATGGAATATATATATATATATATATATATATATATATATATATATATATATATATATATATATATATATATATATAGTGTGCCCTAAGTGATTAAGTCCTGAGACTCACTCAAAACCTATATATATATATATATATATATATATATATATATATATATATATATATATATATATATATATATATATATATATATATATATATATATATATATATATATATAGTGCCCCTAAGTGATTAAGTCCTGGGACTCACTCAAAACCTGTGTTCCAATTTTCGATCCAAAGTTCTAGATCTTAAAGGGCATGTATTTGGTTGTTCATTTCATTATAATCAATATAAAATACTAATTATTAATTAATTTAAAGACGTATGTAATTCATATAAATTTAACATGTGAAAAGTAACTTGAAATGACTAGTCAACTCTTAGACCCGAAATCGACCCGTTAACCCGTATACTTAAACATGTTATATAGGTTGCGTTTGATTGATGTTTCCAACCTCACGCCCATATATTATACGCCTGAGTTGAATCAATATATTTTAACCTGTCAACCCGAACTCAATCCAATTGTCATGCCTAAATATATTAACATATAAAATTTTGTTATTTTTTTTGTTAGTTAAAGATTTAATTTAACAAAAATAAAAATAGATATAAATTATCAAAAATTTATAGCATTTGTACAAAATTTAATACCACATATTAAAGTTTAAAAAGTATTATGATCATATTATATTTTCTAATTTTCTTATATATTTAAATTATTAATATGAACTAATTTGTTTTTCAAGAATACCCCCGTTACAAAAGGGAAATATTAAGATAAAGATTATTATCTTCTTAAGATAGATTTTGTTAATAAGTCGCTAACAAATTCACATAAACAATAACATAAGATATAAAGATAAGCATCAAACTTGCAAAAGGTTAAAACAAAAGTATCATCTCCACATGATATCATATACATTAATATTTTTAGAGTTTTGTAAAGGATATAAATCCGCCAAAATACCAAAAATGCCCCTGGAGATGTTCCATATCATAAGTCTGTATATATATCATTCATATATACCCCAAACTGTATAAACCCCACTACTAATTTCACCCAAAAAAAACTCCACCATCCACCGCCACCACCTACGTCGGAACTCCGGCCTCCGGCACATAATTTAGTCTATCCACCTCATCCCACGTCAACTTTGCTGCAATTTCATCATACTCCGGCACAAATTCCTGAAATCCAGATCTATATATTTAAGTCTCTCGATTTATTTCTTATATAATTATTCATTTCATTCTCTTGATTTTATAACTCCCTATATTTTAATATATCTTCAATTTCTAAATTTCAATACGCATCATCAAATCATTTCCTTAGTTTTCTTAATTTTAACATGCCAGAAAGTTACGTCTTTGCTTTTTCTTATGCATGAAAAAATATCAATCTTTTTTGCCCAAAATATATTATACAACGGTATAAAAGAAAAAAAAATCAGCAAATCATTCTAATTTTCTTGATTATAATACGCATGAAAACGTTATTTTTTTAAATCTTGATTATTGTATGCATGAAAACTATATTGTTTTGGTCCAAAATATATACACTTTTGGTCAAATTTACTTTTAAGCATGTAAAGCCAAAAACCATTTCTCCAATTTTCTTGATTTAAATATGCATGAAAAGGTTACTTCCAGAATTTTCTTGACTTTAGCACCCATGAAAAAAAAAAAAAAAAAAAAAAAAAAACTTTTCCCTCAAAAATAATACTAATTTTCTTGATTTTAATATTGTAACATTCTTTAAACTTTCTTAGAATCACCCTTCAATCAATCATTTATACATAGTACTAATAATAATCAAATAGAATTCTCTCAAAACGGTTTTTTTTATTATCCTAAACATTCTCTTCAAGCTTCTTCGAATATCTATAACCAATTCTTTTTCATTATTAAAAATAACAATAATAATCAAATATGAAAAAATTTAAAATAATTATAAACTAACCTCTAGCTGTCTGACGAGTTGACCGGCGGTAGGGGCTGAGACAATAATCCGGCGGGCTGTTGGTGAGATAAAACCTTCATCAACCGCCTTATCTATGAACGACAGCAATGAGTTATAGTAACCCTCAACATTCAACAAACCAACCTGGACATGATCCACAAAATAAGTTCGATACATTTATTAAATAATATTATTATTAAATAAAAACTCACTCTAATTAAATAAATCGGACCTACAATATATATATATATATAAATATATTCGAGAACCATGTAAAGATGCATTTGACCAATTAAAAAGATGCCCATTTTCTTTTTATTAATTCTTGTAGTGTGAATTAATTAAAAAAATATGATTGAGAAATGAGAAACAAGTGTTGTTGCATAAAGTACAAGCTCTTACGGGTTTGTGATGGATTTTGAGTTGAGCCCATGTGATAACTTCAAGGAGTTCTTCAAGAGTGCCATAGCCACCTGAGATTTTTCACATATATATGTTTTCAAGATTATTAATCTTTTTGAAAGAAATTATAGAATGGGTTTTAATTTTAAAAAAAAAAAAAATTATCCGTTTATTTATATGATTATTGTGAATCTTTGTGAAATGTAAAGTGGTGTGGAAAAGGAATTGTTTAAGATTAGGAATCTTTATGAAATATCGTATGTTTTAAGAAAAGATTTATGTACGGGAATTTATCGGTTTGTTTACATGATTATGAATTATTAAATATAAAGTGGCTTATGTTCCAAGATTACGAATCTTTATGAAATATTAAGTGTTTTAAACAACACAAATGTACAAAAACATATCATAATAAAGATAAGTAACTAAAATGTTGTTCACAAAATACCATTTTAAGAAAGTATTTTTGTGAAAGAAACTTAGAGATGTTTACTCATTGATAACACCTTTTTAATACAATGATGTGTTTTAACATCTCAAATAGTTTTTTATCCATTTGTGACATTAACCTTTGTATAAAAAAAATTATCCATATATGTACAAGATACTGAATACATAAAAAAAATATAAAGTTTATTAAAAAACAAGAAATTATACCTAGGAATTTATCCATTTATGCTCTAGATAACGAATCTTTATAAAAAATAAAATAGTTTAAAAAAAAAAGAAATTAAACCTGGAAGAGCAATAAAGGCGTCAGCTTGACGAGCCATTTCAGCTTTTCTTTCATGCATATCAGCCACTGCTTTCACTTCGCCTACTGTCTCACCAGTTATCTGTTTAATTAATTAAACACAAAAGTTTATAAAAAAAATGTATCGATTTAACAATAGATTTAACAATTTACGAAACTATAATAAAGATTCTAGTTTTTATAAGTCTAACAAAAACCCATCATTTTAATTTTTTAAAGTGACTAAAGTAGTTGAAAACATGATTTGTTTTTACTTATTATAAACGAAATAGAACAAGATCAGTTAGAGTAGAACGAGTAACCAAATTAGAAATAGAAAAGTTGGTTTATTGCTATTTATGGTTCGAAGAAACAAAAATGTTACGAAATTGATGTGAAGTGAAGTTGAGTATATGCAGTTTGTATGATCAAGACATGTCTAATCATAATAAATAAAGAAGCTATATATTAATGGCGACACTTTAATTCCCAAATTCAGACTACTGTACAACTCCCACTGCAAAATGTACAACTCTAGGAATTTCATCAGAAGACGACTTTGATTTGAAAGGTTTCTGAATATAAATTATACCTCTCGTGGCATTAACGTCCTTGGTATAACTCTGCGAAAAACACGATAAAAAAAATATCAGAAAGGTATGTAGAAGTAGAAGGGCAAATATGTAATTTTACTAGGTTTCTTTTTTTTTTCTTTTTTTTTTTTGATCGAAAAGGTATTAAAAAGGTATCTTACTTTCTACAAAAGAAGGCTTTTTTTACATGATATGTTTTACCTTTCTATGAACAAAAGTCCCAGAGTGGACTGACAGTGTGTTTATAGACCAAAAGATGTTTCGTATAAACAGTGTAACGTTCAGAAAAATAAATAAAATTATGGTTTCAATCTTTCACGAAATTAAATATGTCGACTTTTTTAAAACTCTTGATGTTTATGTTCAGTTTCGAACAGAAAAAAGGTAAAAACAAAATGACAAAGGGGTTGATTAAGTACAGATTTCAGAGTTTTTTAAGCATTTGATCCCATGATGTCTGCAACTACTCATTTCTCATCGAGTAATGTGAAAACATGCATGAACATATGTTCTTTATTTGTCTTTTATATAACCTCGAATTTCCATTTCTTTAATATGTTTATTACTTTTATATATATAATTGTTGTATTAGTTTAGTAGTGCTATAGTATAAATCTTTGTAAATACTCGAAAACCATTAGATGTAAAGATGTATTCAAATTAAGGTCACGATCAAGAGAGTGTATATACAAGAAACGTAAAATTAAAGCAACCCATGTACGTTTTTATAAATGTGTAACGTTTTAATAAAATGTGATATAACTTAATATCATATAAATCTTTATAAAAAAAAATGTGCAACTGTTTTACGTCAATAAATGTGATATAACTAAATATCATAGAAATCTTTATTAGAAAAATGTATAACTATTTTACGTCAATAAATATGATATAACTAAATATATACAAGAAACATAAAATTAAAGCAACCCATATAATTTTTTAAGTTTTTATATATGTAAATCTGTATAACAAAAAAAAAAAAAAATCATATACTATTATAAACTAATTCAAAGGTCATGGTCAAGAAAGAAAGTATACATTACGCAAGAAACGTAAAATTAAAACAACCCATGTAAGTTTTTATAAACGTATAACTGTTTTAAGTGTAATAAATGTAATATAACTAAATATCATATAAATCTTTATAGAAAAAATTAATAATAAATAAAAATCATAGATGTATAGACTTATTCAAAGGTCATGAACTCATGATCAAGAAAGAGAGTATATGTACAAAAAACGTAAAATTAAAGCAACCCATGTAAGTTTTTTTACAAATGTATAACTGTTTTGAGTTTAACAAACGTAATATAACTAAATATTATATAAAACTTTATAATTTTTATAAAAATATAGATGTATAGATGCATTTAAAAGGCTAGTGAGAGAGCATACCCTAGAACATGGCGCCCACCATCATGAACTGCCTGAGAAACAAGACCCATCAGACCCACGCTCCCACCTCCATACACTAAATCAATCCTTTTTTCCACCTTCAAATATTTGCATAAAAACCATTTACACGTGTCACACACCCACTTAATTACCATTTTTTTCATAATAAACAAAACTAAAAACATACACTTTGTTCAAGATTCAATTTTTTAATAAGTTGAAGAACAACAAAAACCGATTAATTTTCATCGAACCCCATGAACGAAAAGTGATGATGAACGACTTTGTTTTGTGTGAAAACATGCTTAAGAAATGGACATTATACTAACAAGGCACGTTTGGTTCCCCATTCATAAGCACACCATTTTATTTCTTTATTTATTTTTTTTGTTTTTATAAATAAATTTGTTGTTTTCTTACACCCTTCCACCATAAACTTTCGATCATGCAAGAAGGCTGCTCAACTGACACCCAGGTAACAGCTAGCAGTTTCTCTCTCTACTTTCGTCTCTCTTCTCTCTCTCATGCGAAACATAAACCCTAACTTACATTCTTCGTTTATCACCAAACAAAGGGGATTATTATCTATTATTAACAGTATAAGATCAAAGAACAATGAAATGGGTTATGGGTTATGGGTATAGCTTGTTTTTTGTTTGAAATGGTGAAAAAGATCGAAACTTTTTTGAATAGTAGTAAATCAAGAAACGAAAAAGAAACAATGGGTTCTTGGAAAAAAAGGGTTTTAAATCGTTAGATTGTGAAGAAGATAAGAGAAAAACGAAATGGGTTAGGGTTTATAATGGTGTTATACATGCACAAAGAATCTTGAAAACAATGTAGATTATAAAGAAATGTAGATTATAAATATGAGAAAATGTATAGATTATAGATTATATATATATTTATACCAGTTCTTTTCCAAGCTCAATGGCAGCTTCTTGGTAACTTGGTTTCTTTCCAGAGCTACTACCACAAAAGACGCATATTCTCTTGAATCTTGATCTTGTTTCACCTTCCATATCTTAGTTTCTCTCTCTAGAATCTCAGTTTCTCTCTCTAGAAATGTGGAGAAGATGAAGATGAAGATGAAGATGAAGATGTGCTTCCTGGAAGAAAGGAGGGGGAGAGGTGAGGGGGTTAAAAAAGGAATGAAAATCAATTGTGAATGTTTGTATAATATTTATATTAAAAAAAATGCATTAAAGAAAGAGAAATAAGAAGAGACCCACAACATAACAACAACAATGCTACCCCACCTCTCTCACGTTCTCTTAACCCCGTGGCATAGCCAGTGAGATTTTTTTTGAAATAATGTTTTTTATAAGTTTGATTATTTTGTTAATTAACTAATTAAGTAATGGACTTTAGATTCTTTCCAAATATAATTGGTGTATGTATGTATTCTTTATTATTATAATAAAATTGTGTGATACATACTTTATTATAATATGGGTTTGAACAAACGGATTTAAGATTATAATTAAAGATACATTATGAAATTTATGTGGTTAAAATAAGCATCCTATTGACTTGAATTTGCGCGTATATGTTTCTAAGTGTTTTAGTTTATGCAATACAAGATCGATGCCAAAAGATTTGCATGCGTAAGCGGTCTTTTAGATCATATGAGCTTTTAAAGAGAATTTGCGCGTATATTTTCACTTTTACATAAATGAAAATATTTTAGTGCTTGTGTAAGGTTAATGCTCGGAAATAATCAAATGAACGATGTTTGATTTGCTTTATTAATTGAATCCAAATCAATTTTTTGGAGATTTAGACACTTCTGTGTTAGGAAAACCGAGGACAAGCAACACAATAAACACAAATTCAAGGTATGAGGAAAAAAAACAAAAGAATTTGCATGGTTTATGCGATTAGAAAATGTTATTATGTCCATGAATGGATTAATGAGTTTAATTGATAATATTAGTGTATATTAGCCCACATGTATATTAGTCCATTAGTTGTTAGCCCATTGTTTGTATTATATAGGCCCAATCAAGTATATCTTGTATATGTATTCAATTGTACATATGAATGAAGGCAAGGTATTATTGCACCTAAAATGGTATCTCAACTTTGATAGCTCCTAACCCTATTCCTGCTCTCTTCTGCAGATGATATCTCCTCCGCCGTTGTCCCTCTGTGATGGTCTCTCCATCCCCGTCTTCTTCTATCCTTTCAACTTGTGTCCCTCTGGCTACTCCTTCTTTTTCACCATTGGAGATGCAAACTTTAACCAAAAAAATTAAACGCCACAACATCACGAACATCAAAGCATTTGTTTCATTGATCCTTGACTTGGATTAATTAAACTACAATGTTTTGAGAGTTCTTTTCGAGACAATTACAAAGCTTACGAGGTTGTAAAGTTCGACAACATTGTCACTCTTATCCGTCATCGTGAGCTGCTCCTAAGCTTTCTTCAAGCCCGTTCCATACTTTTCTTGAGGAACAACAAGTTGATCGGATTCATCCTTTTCAAGCTATCCACTCAAATCACTCTTTGGCTTCTCAAGTGGTTCACACCGATCTTAAATGGGTCTCAATCTCAGGCCTGGAGGAACCCTTCTCGTCCATCAAACCGCAGCAACAATAATTGGGACCACTATGTGACAGTCGTTGCAGCCAAAGCGACAACAACAACCCCTATCAAGTGACAACAATAGCAACATCAGGTGTTACCTTGGCAAAGCTTCCCAAATCCTTGGCAGCCCTACGGGTGGCCTCCTCAGTAGCAGCCCCTAACGAGCGATAGTAGTAGCAACTGCAAGTATTGCCTTGGTATTTCCTTTCGGTTCTCTTGTCCTCAACATCCCAAAAAATGGTATGTCTGAACGTATGATTCGCGTAATAAACAACATCATATGTACTCTTCTTTTCCAATCTCATATTCCCCCTCAATGTGGGGTTGAGACTTTACATATGCCCACCCACCTCCTTAATCTCACACCCTTCATTTCTATAGACAACTAAATCCATTACTTCAAACTTTTCAAACAAAAATCATCCTTCCTTCATCTCGGGTCTTTGGGTGCCTATGTTACTCCCACATACTTGGTCCTCATACTATGCTATGTGTTTTCCTCTGTTATCCTTCACATCATTGAAGATAGCATTGCCTTGATCTCACCTCTCGGAAGATTATCATATCGCATCACCTTATCTTTAATGAGGCCTCATTCCCCTTCCACTCTATGTCACCCAACACACCACCCCATATGACTTATTAGACATATTTGACCACATCTCCATTATCTCCCATCACCCCTTGGATACGGTGTCACATCACACGAATCCTCCTTCCGGCCCTCCTATTGACTCCTCTCATCTCGGCTCCTCCAACTTCGAGAGTACGCATTTGTTGGGTTTTAGTTCAAAAATAGTTTCATAAACTAGAAAATTTGGCAATGGGAGACTTTAATTTTTAAAATAACTTAAACATTTTATACCCACCAAGGAGCTCCTTGCAAGTTATAGTAAGATAAAATACCAACCATATAAAGGATGAAGAAATAACAACATTTTTTGTTCTTTGGATCCTCTTGGGGGCTTGGAAGTTGATGAATAATGTGGAATCTTTGAGACACCAACAATGAATCAACTTGATGCTAGTCCAAAAATATTAAACCCTTAAGCTTTAAGTTCATAACTAATATGAAATTAAAAAGGGCATGAAGATGCAAGTAATCTTGAAGAAAAGAAGAACAAAAGGGAGAGAGTAACCTCCTCTAAGGAGGTTACAGTTTTGGGAACCAAGAAGGAAGCCACCAATTCAAGAGTGGAAGCCTCAAATTTATTTTATCTTAAAGTGAAGTCTTTAACCATTAGGTCATTCCACTTTAGACAAGCATGTCCCTAAAGCAATTTGTCCCCCATGCATGCATTATGCTTCATTTCTTTTTATTAAACAAATTGGAAAGCCATTCCTCTTTATCACTAACTCATTTTCGGCCATCATTGAGAAAAAGAGAAAAAGAAGTTTATATTCTGTAAACTCAAAGTTTATTAGATATAAACTTTGTCTTTTGCTAAAAGACAAAAGGCTTACCTAGTCCAGTATGTTGTACATGACTTCTTAATTCATACATTATGAAATAATATGTAATATTACTTGCTAATGAAAATTATTATTTCCATGAAATAAATAATATCCAATTTAATTATAAGAGTCTTATTGAATATTTATTAAAATCAATTTCTAATAAATAATCAATTATATCAAGTTGTTGTTAATATGACCCATTAGTATCATATGTTAATTAGCAATATCACTTTAATATGACTCTTGAGCATATTAGACCTTTCAATCTCCCACTTGCGCAAGATTCATATTAGACTGATACAGACAGTGGTGAACGTCTAGCAACATTTCACTGCCCCCAACAACATATGACTTTGTGCCATTCTATCAACACCCAATTCCCAAAAAAGCTCAAACCTATAATTGGTGTATAAGGTAAGTTTATCAGTTATACCTTTGCTACAGACATCATGTTGAACATGAGATACGGATCGTGATCAATCTCATTAGTTGTTCAAATTTTGGTAAGGCGCCTTATATGTCTAACTCTCAACACATATTAGGAATAAATCTCAGCTTGACTACATAATCCTCTTGCATAGTTTACACCATACCTGAAAATGGATTTTATAACTGCCCAGATAAGGAATAGCATTTGACCATATCAAAGCATGGTACTCCCTACATTTAAGTACCACTATGTATCTCAGGTGTTAAGGATACGAAGATAGTACCTTTTAATCAAGTATCATTCTTGGTAGCGATCCATGAGATGATCTTGATGCGGGTCAGTTCAATACTAGTTCTCTGACAAGTAACTATGAAAATTGGTTACAACCACTTGCCTACTTTCATCTAGTGAGAGTCAATCAATCCAATTCAAATTACTCTTACTTCATAATTGCTCCCACAATTATAACTGACTATGAACTTTTAGAATAATAACATTATTCATGGATTAAACATGTTAATATAGAACATAACAAGTATTAATGTGATGACTATATCCCAATATATCATAACATCATCTAATAGTTATTGCTAAAATCTTCCAATATCCAAATACTAAATGCAAATCAAAATTCCATTTCTAGAATAATAAAGTCTTACAGTTGAAGTGTGATCATTCATACTTAGCTCAAAAGAATGACTTTATCAATGGGCCTAACAAAATTTAATTTATATGAATTATGTGAATACTATCATCTCCATACTTAACTTTACTATAGTTAAATTTATTGGAGAATATGATTGGTGTTCTTTTATGACACAGAGTCTCTTAGCTTGATTAAGTATACTCTCGAAATCACAAAGATGTCTATGTGATCCTTGAATGGCAGAAATCAACATAGTTTTTCAATGATCCCATTCATCCAATCATATTTGAATTCAACTTCTAAAGTAGTGTATTCTTATTTTGTAGTAGATTATGTCATTATGTTTTGCTTGGACCTCATTCCAACAAGACTTACCATTCATTCCATAATGAAGTCAAAATCCAATTATAATTCATAATTATTTATATTTGTTTAGAAATTAACATCTTCTGTAGCTCTTTCCATAAAGATCTTTTCTAAACTGATTTTCTCATATATATTCTCTTAGTTCTTCTAAAGTACTCATATAATGCTCTTTTAGTCATCCAGTGACTTAACCATGTATTAAATTAGTATCTTATGACATGCTTACAACATGATCAAATACCATGTCCTATGTATAATATGGCGTAAATGATGAATTCATTTGCCAAGAAAATAGAATACAAATCATTTCATCTAGTTCAAGCCTATGAGCTATGTACTTTTGAGGCTAGCTCAAAATGGTGCCATATGACAATGCCAAGAATTCTCCAAAAGAATCTTGTGTCTTGACCCTTTTGAAGATATTGCCAATATATTTATAAGGACATGAAACTTTTAACATTCATTTTATCAATATATCCCTTATAAATTTTACATTCCAAGAATGTATCTTCTCCTTCCCAAGTCTTTCATTTTAGAAACACTTTCCAAGTCAAGGTGAAAACGACCTTGCTTAGTCAGAATGTGAGTTCAAATGATTAAGTATGTCTCATTCATACAAGATTAGGAATTTCACTATGCTCCCACTAGTTCTTAGTAAACACACATGTTCTATTCATTTTGATGTAAAATCATACCTTGTGGTTTTACATTAAAGTGATGATTGCAACATTGAGATGTTTGCTTTATATCCACAAGTGGATCTTAAGCTCTACACATTTTATTAGGATTACATGGATTAAGAAAACCTCCAAGCTAATCTATATATATATATATATATATATATATATATATATATATATATATATATATATATATATATATATCTTCCAGTAGATGTCTATTAGAAAAGGTGGTCTTCCTTGAAATCTATTTATTATATCTCATATTAAGAATATGAATTTATAGTAAATAATATCCTTGTTGATTTGATCATAACAACTTGTGAAAAAGGTTTGGTCACAGTTAATGTCATGAGTATGATGAGGACCATAGTCAATGACATGAGTATGAGAAAATCATTATACTACAAGTCTTGCTTTAAATGTGTATGGTTATCCATGCAATTTATTCTTTCTAGAAGAATTATTTACTCCTTCTAGCCTTGCTATAAGTGAAAATTTTAATCAACCCATACTTGATTCTCGTACATGGATTACATCTCATGTTCATGACTCTAATCCATTTATCAGATTCGAGATCTGACATAGCATCTTGGTATTTGATGGATTCTCCAACAACCATCAATAAGAGCTCATATATGAGAGATTCCACATTCCTCAAGTCATAGATGAATTCTACCATTAATGCGAACAATTGTGTTTGTGAATAGCTATTATTCAAGTTTAACAATCCTTGTTAAAACTAGTGTCAACTATTACTACATAAGGTCATGGTTCTTGAGCTGCTTCAAGTTCCATATACTTCCCACTTGCTTTGTCATTAGAAGCTTGTTTTCTACTAACTTGGCTTGCACAAGAATAAGAGAACCTATTTTTGGTGGGTTTGCATATAACAATTTAAGCCACATTTAGAGTATTATATGTACAAATATGTATTTAGTAGATTTTGGGTTTAGAAGCTGTAATCCACCATCGACTTCAAATCCATAAAACATTAAGTAAGATGAGGATGGATCCCTTCCATACTAAATCTTATAATGTGTTTAATCTACTTATTAGTTGGTATTTGTATTCACGATATAATTAATAGCGATTGAAGTACTATCCCAAAAAGATTAAAGGAGGATATTTCTACCGATTATAAGGTAAATCATACCAAGTAAGATTTAATTCATCCTTTATTATCATTAAGGCCTTAGATGGTTCTCACCAGTTTGTATCTCAACTTTTGAAACCTTCAACAAAGATTTTACAATTATGCTTTACCACATAAAATATAACTAAACTACTATAGTTTTTAATAAAGTTGATTTGGTATCTTGTGCTTGATCTCAGTCATCATTAGAAAGAAAGTCATACACCAAAGTGTATAGTTCCTTAATTATTTTCTCTACACCTTAGTGAAAATATTATTAGGAATCCTTTATATATATATATATATATATATATATATATATATATATATATATATATAAGGTTCACATATGTCAAATAAACTACATTATTTGCCTTCAAAGATCCCTTTCTTGAAGTTAGAATATGTGAATGTCATTTATATATAATAAAGATAAAAATGTCAAATATGAGTTTGATTTAAAACAAGTTTAAGTCAAAAGTGCTTGTATATAGAACTTGATTTTATAAAATGTTGATATTTAGTTTATAATTCTATTAAGAGATTTAGTCCTATAAATAGAAGTTAATCATTTCAGCATATGATTATTATCATTATGAAAAACGATTGAGTAAATTATCAAACATTTGAATTAAATAACTGAGACATAAATTTAGGCATGCTAAATTAAAACATACATTATTCCAAAACAAATATTGTTTTACATTACAAGTAATTTATGCTCTTAGCATAAATAATAAACTAAACTCCAAGATTGTAGTTCTAAGTTGATTGTGCTTAGCTGGTACTCTTCAGTAAATATCTGCAAGGCATTTACAAATATTAGATTAACATTTAAGTACCAAGTACCCAAGTGTTACATGAAAAGTATGAGATCTATCTAATAGATACAAGAAGTACTAGTCTCATCCAGATTTTCTTTCCACATAAGAGGAGTAAATCCTCTTCCAGTGTCCAGTTTCTTCACAAAAGAAACAAAATCCATATATGTGGGCTTTGGTAGATTTCTCGGGCTTAAAGGTGTTCGGTCCATAAAACACAGGCCTCCTAGATCACACAAGGTGATTCTTTTAGCCTTACATTATTCCAAAGTTTAAACTAGCTTTAAATAAAACATCATTGTATTTATTCGGATATTGCATGACATGTTATATCATCAAATATATGTTTAAATCATGGTTGCAGAAATCGGGATTAATCGGCGATTAATCGCTTGGCGTTCTGCAACTGTCGAGGATTAGGACATTAATCAGAAATTTAGGATTAATCTGGTTTGGCGGGATTAATCAGTCAACAAAAGTAAAAAAAAAAAAAAGTCAAAAAAAATTCAAAAAAGGTAAAAAAAAAAATTCAAAAAACCAACTTTTTTTTAACTCCGGAGTTTTCAAAATTTCAAATATTATAGCAAAATGTTCATATTTTCGTATTTCCAAATTTCCAAATTACAATTTTCTTATTTTCTAATTTTGAAGTACTTGTTTTTCTTAAGATATATTAATATTAATTAATTTTAATATTTTATTAATAATTTATAGTCCTCGATTAATCCCCGCCAAGACCGATTAATCCCTTAACACCAATCGACTGTCGAGCTACCGCCGAGCGATTTTTACAACCTTGGTTTAAATTATCCAAGACTTCCTAGAAGTCATGAATAACTATTCCTAGCTTGATGTTAGAAGCATCTTTAGCATCACAATGATGCCTTTAATAGGTATCATTTTCAGGTTTATTGCTCAAAGCAAATAGTTTAGGACTAGGACCTTTAGTGTATACAATTTCAAATCTCTTACGAGATTATCTCTTAAGATATGAACTCATTCATTAAAGTTGTATATTTTGGATGTTGTTGTTTCATTAAGTCATTAAAGAAAATGACAATTCATGATCATGAGAATGGATTATTTAACTACAAAAATTTTAATAAAATTCATTTAGTATTTTCAATATTTAATCTTTAATAATTAATATCCTTTTAGTTTCCAAAAACATTATGAAATATCCCAAAAATACGGTCCAAAAATTTTGTTTTAAATTCATTTAAGAAAACCATAATTCATATAACATCACAACAAAGATCATAATTCATGTATCTCAAATCACTATAACAAAATATTGTATAAAAATCATTTATAAAATTATCAGAGTAAATCATCCCAGGCTAAAAGTTGTGGTGTGTGTCACGCAGTCATCCCGAGCTCTTCCCCTGGCTAGTGAAAGTACCTGAAACCAAAACTGAAAACTATAAGCATGAAGCTTAGTGAGTCTCCCCAAGCTACCACAAAACATGCACATAAGCACATATCAACATACATTGGGCCTAGCCCACTACATCGGGCCCCGCTTGGCATCGGATGAATCCAACATCAGACCCTGCATGGCATCGAGCCCCGCTCGGTATACAGATCTGTTTCTATTAGGCCCCGCCTATCTCCGAGCCCCGCCCACTATACGCTTACAAACATTAACATATAATCATGCTAGTACATAACAGTCAAACACAACATTATAACTGCTAGTGTCAAGGCCCCACTTATCTTAGGCACCGCCCCTACTCTGCTAATAATGAGATATGAACCCCGTACATACTCAGCTAGTGATGAGATACAGGACCCCACCCACATTCATCTCCCTACCAGGTGCATACAAGTATCATAAAGACAACAAGTATAACTAATCATGCATTCCTTCCTCGAGTATCGCCCGACATCGAACTGTAGTTCGGAAACATACATATAAACTTTCCTTGGGCCTCGCCCGACATCGGAACGGAATCCGGAGTCATATAAGCTACATCGGGACATCACGACTCAACTCGTCGAGTTCCCTTATGGACTCGACGAGTCCATAGTTTTTTTGAGCCATCTTAACAGATTAAGCCTCTACTCTTCATATCAAAGTTCCATATTCCTTCTACTTACTGGAAATGCCCTTTCAAGGGTAAAGTTTCTAACTTTACTCGCTACTAGTCCTTCTTAATGGGTTTAGCTAAAACCCTAGTTCTTTAGGACATAGATCTTTGTCCAAAATCCAAAATACTTCAAACCCAAGCATGAAAACTGGGATTTGGGTCCTAAACACCAAGTGAACACGTAAAGACTTAGGCTTTCCTTCCATACTTGGCCTTTTGGGGCTTAAAAGGCCATTACAAGACTTTAAAGTTTGCATGGGGCTCCCATGGCCATAAAGGTTGCATCTTTATGGCATGAAACCCCTTCAAGACCCCAGATCTGAACGGTAAGTCACTTGGGACGTCCATTACCCAAGGACTAAGCTTCTTGGACCAAAACCCTCATAAAGTGAAAATAGAGAGATCTAATAAACTAATATACAAGTTAGAGATTTGATTACCATAAACGGATGAGGATGGGATTTTGCTTCTGGATCTACAATCTTCTCTTGTAATCCTCTAGATTCTTCTACTTCTACAAGCTTCAAATCACACAAGGTTCACTCAAAAATGGCTCACAAGCATTAGGGTTTCGTGGATTAGGGTTTGGACAATGGAGGCTGGAAATGAGGCCATAAGGTGGGGATTAAGATGCTCAAATAGGGTGCAAAACCCGAAATCTTGGGTTTCCTAAACCCAGACCAACTCGTCGAGTTGGTTTCTCAACTCGCGTCCTAAACACTTATTTCTACTCGTCGAGTTGTCCCCCCTAAGATTCGACGAGTTGACCTTCAATTTGCATAATATCTTTCCTTAATTAGCCTTCTGGTTTCTGAGTGTTACAATTCTGCCTCACTTAAACTGGACTTCGTCCTCGAGTTCCGCTACAGTCACCCACCCCACAAACATCTCACGCGACACACACAGAGCTCTTCTCCTACCCGTCCTGGACCGTTGTTGTTTCCTACCACCACTGACACTCTCCATCCTAGAAGTACTACTATCGTCCAGCGCAATCAATGGCCTTCCTAAGGCAACTGAACCCAACCATCGAAACCTTCCAAACTAGATGAAAGATATGTTGGATTAATGTCTAAGTCCATAACTATAATTGGTAAGACTTGACCCGACCCGACATGGTCCATTTGGGTTGCATAGCATCAGGACAATTGGATAGACAAGACGAGGAAAAAGGATACTAGTGATTTTATATTAATATATTATAAGTTCTAATATATTAATATATAATCATATTATTTAATTATTATTGATCAAGAATTAATTTATAATTAATTAAGTGATCAAAAGGAACTAATTAAATATGGACTCTTAGATATATATGTGTGATGGGCCAAGTTCATTTAAGTTGGGCTAAGCTTTTATGGATAGTCCATGGAGTGTTTAACCCATGGATCATAAGAAATGAAAGGTCATGGGTATTAGGGTTTAACCCTAATCTCCACACTATATAAAGAGGTCCTTGGTTGGTGAAATTAGCACTAGTGTGGGTACACTAAGAGGGCTAGCCGATTTCACTAAAGAGAATCAAAGTATCCTTATTCTCAAGGTTATTCCAAGATTTCATGGTGTTGTGTGAACCATTTGAGGTGTCACACTTGGGGCACTAGGCACTCAAGCTTCATTAAGACAAGCTACATCAACAAAGGTATATATTCTATCCATTTGATTACCCAAGTATCAATTATTGTATGCTAGATTGGGTAATACCTTGGAAAGTTCATAATTGCATGTATAATAGAGAAACCATAGATCCAAGGTATTTAGGGTTGCATGGACACTTAGGAGTGTTAGAATGATCAAAACCCAACAGTGGTATCAGAGCCTAGGCTTGCTTTCTTGTTATACTTGCAAAATTGGCTTAAAAATCGAATTTTGGTGCTGTCAGCACAGGAGACTCGCCGAGTCCACTGATGGACTCGCCGATTCCAAGCCTAAAATCATCCAACTCGCCGAGTTGGTTCATGCACTCGACGAGTTGGACCCCCAGACAGCATATATTCGACTGTTTTGGCTGGAATTGGACTAGGACCATTACCCTAAGATGTTTTTGGACTTATAAACTTGTTTTAGATGTGGCAATGTTCATGCTAATCCAGTTTCAAAGATAATTGTCAATAGATTCATGTTTTGTATTAGTTTAAATGTTATGCTAATTACATGAAAAAGTTTGATGTGAATTATCTTTGTTCATATGAGTTGCTTAGATTAATAGATAAGTTAATTGATTATGCGTTTTCAATCCATTTTAATCTAAGAGATGATTCTAAAATGTGTTTCTTAAAACTCATAAAAGTTGGCAAAGGTTACAAAAATGAAGAGTCTTGTCCTCATTAAATGGTTTTATGACTACATAACTTGTCCTCAAGTTATGGAGGTTCAATATTCACTTCATTAAATCATTAAAATGTGTAACCTTGATTAGTTCCATAAGTTACAAAAGAAGAAAAGTTACATTCTTTAATAGTTTAAAGTCTTCCATAACTTGTCCTCAAGTTATGGAACTTGAAGAGTTTATAATTAAAACTACTTTAAACTCATAAGTTATGGAATTAATTAGTTTTGAATTGTTTCAAAATTTGCCCTCAAGTTTTGGAATTTGAAAAGTTTTCACTTATGAATACTTTAATTCCAAATTAGCCCTTAGAATTTTAAAAGTTAAAATTCAACCCTTATACTTTATAATATTATAAGTTAATAATATTTATATATATGTATAAGAGTAAAGTCAGTCTTACCGTTAGTAGGCCTCATTCACGAAGCTGGTCTATAAGGGGGTATATGGTTAGTGCCTATAAAATGACAGTTTAATGGGTGTCCATTCTCACCCACCGCTTCCTTGACCGGTGGAGGGTCGTTAGCCGAACGGGTAGGACAAGGACTAGAATTCTCCCTTCATTAAAAGTATTAATGATAAATACTAAGTAACTAAACTCTTATGAATACCCAATCTTAGTTACTTAGGAAAATGTGAATAAAGTGCTAATCCATGAAATTACACTTTTCACTTTGTTTAAGTCGTTAATGGAGCGTGTGTGTTTAACCGGCACACTAACCTAGACTTAACAAGGTAGGCAAAAGGTAACTTAATATTTATCATAGTATTGGTGGAGCGTGTGTGGTTAACCGGCACATCGATTAAGGGGTAAATATTAAGGGTATCAAGTATATTTGCATGGTTACTTCACACCTTGTTTTGTGATCCTCGGCATCCCAGTCACAAAACCTGAAGGGCGCACTCAAGATTGAAACATGCCATTGAAAAGTTCAATGAATCTCAAAAGAATCTAGGAGTTTCAAAACCAATTAAAACCTAATAATACATTTTGTTTATCTTGGTGAAAATTGGTGAATCGTCATTCACCTACCTTCAAAATATTTTATAGCTTGGATTACGGCATCCCTCTTCCAAGTTATAAAATAGTTTTTTGGGTCCTAGCCTTAATATTTCATATCGGGTGTTATATTAAGGACTTTAGATCAACTATCTTGAATATCTCCCAAAAGATGTCTAGTTCAGACATCTATGATCCTCCCAAATCTCTTGGAACTACACTTCCTCCACCTCCTCCAATTATTCTCCCTATCCCACAAGTTCAAGGTCACTCAATCCCTATTGGAAAGGCAAGGTGTAGGTGTGCTCACATCTTGGAGATGAAGTCACATATTGACAAGCCGGGAGAGTTAGGTGTCAAAGTCTTGAGAAAGTTGGTGGTTCAATCACTTTCTAAGTCACATAGTGAGTTCCTTTGGGACTCCTATGAAACAGACTATGACAAGACCCTTAATGATCTTATATATTTGTTTGGTGCTACCGAATCAGCAATGATTTGGAAGGCTAGTAAAGCAAATTTGATTAGAAGATTGACTTCCCAAAACTTTATGGACATTGACAATGGTGACACTGGAAATGTAGAAAAAAGCATTCTCTTCCCAATGGAAAGGGATCGGCCATAGTCAACTCGGTTGACCAAATGGTAAAGAGAAAGGCTAAGTTTTTTATAGTCCCATGTACCATTACCAAAGCGTCCATATGTTAAATTGCCAAAGGAAGGGGCATTGATTGCAAAGCTGCCAAATTTATGTAAGGATGTTAAAGTCAATAAGTTTGACTCTACTTCAGGTAAAGTCCATTGTCTAACTATGTTAAGCTCCTATTTGGAGATTCTATTCCATAATGTGACTAGGTCACCTGGTGATGTTATAAGAATCAAAGAAAGAGAGAAAGTTTAACGGAAGCATATGTTGATTCTGATCGCAAGATAGATTTCGATCACATCATAATTTTGAGTTGTTACTTAGGAGTTATGACACATTGCTTAAGAATAGATAACAACAAGGTTTTCATTTGCACTGTAAGGATAAGTTTTTCCGCAAAGTTTTAAACTAAAAGGAAAATATTTGATTTTATTTATTTTAAGGATCCTTACAATGGAATTTGTGAAAAAGTGTTGCTTATATGATTCCATTGATAGCAATATTGGAAAATGGATTTGATTTTTTCGTTTGTGGTAGTGTCTAAATTTACCAAATAAGGAAATATTCTCATCACCCAAGGTTTCAGTTGGATAGAAACTTGGAAATCATGCAAGTTGTATAGTATGATGAATGAGAACTTTCAGCTTTTGAAAATTATGACTAGTTCCTTGTTCACATGTATATGTGAATCAAGTGAAGGACTAAGAGATCGAGTACACATTCTTGTGCACTGATCAAGTCCACCACAAAAGATCTATAAGACAATTCGTCATGATTTACTAAATTTTAGTAAATATGGTTACACTTACAAGTTTAAGTGTAATTCTGATACATTGGAAAATTTTCGATGTATGACAGAACGAATGAGAAGAATCAAATTAGGCAGAAGGATAAAAGTTTCTCAAATTTGAAAAGATGGGAGAGTACTTTAGTATCATGTTATATGATCATCTTAATGATTAAGAGACCTTATCACAATTCATCCTCTAAGTACATTCTGATAGCTAAGAAGAGGAGCTATGAATTGTTGAAGTGGTCAAATCAAGAAGATGAGTCATGCTTTATTCCAAAACAAGTCTTAGAGTCATACTCCAAGACTGTAAGTTGAGTGACATATCTTAAAGAAAGGTTTAAAACACTTGTCAAATGTAAGAGTAAAAGTATCCTACTCTTGTACATTTGAAATTGGTAAGTTGTGATGTTTTAGATAAAACAAAGACCAACTAAGGCCAATTGTGTAAAGTGTTTGTCTTGATAAAGAATCCAAACTATCTCTTGAATATTTGACAAGTGAGTCTTATGTGTCAAGAGGATAGTGGGAGTCTTAAAGATCCTGAAAGGATAATCAGGAATAAAAACCTGTAAGTTTATCGCTAGCACACAACGTGAGGTTTATAACATATCGTGTTGACATATTTCTATTTATGTGCCCATTCCAGTTAAAGTTGACTTTGCATATGAGTTCTTAGAGTTCTCAATTGGTTGCATAACAACTTGGAAGCAATGGCAGGCCCTTGTGCTACCAGGTGGCAAGAAGTTAAGATTGCACAAGTTTAATCCAGAAGAGTTTGGATTTGTCACTAACCTTGTCTTGTGATTATGGTTTTGACAATTCACATGGATAAGAACACATACACCATTAAATCTAAGTGTCATATGGTTTCTGTCCGATTCATGAAAATGATGGTGAGGAAACACTTTCACTAAGTCGATTTTAACTAGATAGCAATTGTGATATTTGCATTCTCAAAGTCGTTAGTAGAGCGTGTGTGGTTAATCGGCACACTAACATGGACTTGTGAGAAGTGGCAAAGGTCTAAACAATTGAGACTATGATTACGGCATCCTTTTTCATAGTTCTTAAATTGTTTAGACACACTTATGAGCTATCTAAGATAAGGTGTATGATATTGATAAAGTTTTATCAAAGCAATCTAGTATCAGAAATCTGAACTTTGGTAAGAAAGTCAATAAAGTATTGTTTTTCTAGAAGTCTAACTGATTTCTGAGTACATGTTAAAGCTAGTGGGAGCATAAGTGTTATGCTAATAATCATCATGTTAGTGGGAGCATGATAATTATGATAAGTATTGCAAGTTAGCAATGTTAATTATAGAAAACAAAAGTTTCAATTCGTGAGGCTGCAAGGGTTGAAAAAGTTGTTTTGCTATAATTAAGGGAGATGAAATTATACTTCATTTCAATTCTAAAAGCTTAGATTGAGATTTTAATCAAACTTAGTCAAGAATATATGTGAATTTCATGTTGGAATGGCTCAACATAAGGAAATTCTATATATGGGTTCATTATTTGTGTTCTAAAATTCGATTATGATTACGACATCCTTTTTCATAATCTGAATTTTGATAACTTGGCAAATAGAAATGGAAATATTATAGCAAAAGACCGGTTTAGTCTTTATGTGAGGCATCATGAATCGTGTCCTATATGCTTCGGATATAGGATCGATTACATGTGCTATATTCATCATTTCTAAAATTTCCCAAATGCATGGGGCATTAAGAAGGGAAAAGGTCTAAAATTGGATATGACTAAAAGGATTAAGCAATTGTTGAGGACAATCTAAGGTTTACCAAAGATTGGTTGCTCAGGGACAGTTGGAAGTATAGTGTTAATTATTGGAAGGACCATATTGACATATTCTGAAAAGAGGCAACTCTTGTTCGGAAGTGATAGTCAAAAGGGGAATATGGAAATGATCCCATAGGTGGAAGTTGTTCAATAAATCTGTGTAAGATTAGGAAACTTAATGCTAGAAGGATGTTTCCAAGGAGTTGATCTCCTTTGGAATGCTCTGTAATGTTTGTTGTCAAGTCTTTGTGACTTTGTGCATAATCGTTACAAGAGAATCAGTGCATATAAGTTTAGAATCTAACAGATTTCGGTAAATGGTATGAATTTGGAATTCCTGCATTTGCCATAAGAATTCAGGACTGTGAAATTAGAATCATTGAAATTCTGATCAATTGATTTATTTCACAAAGTAAGGATCATAGACAAACATAGAGTGCATACTTGGTGTATGGCAAAGCTATTGCTTAGAAAACATAGTGTATATGCTTGGGGCATGGGGCAACTATTGTTTTAATTCAAGTATAAAGTTGATAGTTTGAAACAGTATGCAATGAATGATGTGTAATCAATATGGTGATAAATAAAAAGGTGTTTTATTTATATTCATAAGTTCTGAGACCATATTGGATTCGATTATTCTTGTGTTTCACTTTGCATGTTTTGACTTCCAGAATAACTAGGTCGTTTTTTTTAATGACTAAGTTATTCAAACTATCCACAGTCGGTCATATGTTGGAAGTAGATATGAATCAAGACTGTCATGGGTTAGGCTTGTAGAGGTCTAAGATGTTGGACAAGGTGATGCTACAACACTCATGAGTGCTCATAAGTTCTGAGTATTGGATTAAACCCATGCCCATTGGAATCACTTCATGGATTTTATCACGAGTGATCATGAGACGATAATATCTTATATTCTTCAAACATAGAGAGATGAGATGTTACTATGAGTTGGTTGTACATTGATTGCACGAAAGCGCATTTGTAACTCGATGTTATAAAACGTGCCTTTGTGTATGATTCAACAAGTAGTAGAACAAGCCATATGAGTCGAAGTTTATCCATTCCTTTTACCTTCGGGATAAAAGAGATATTTTTGGGCCCCTCGATGATTTAATGATTATACATGTGAGTGCTTGGCCAAGCCAGGACTGATTTGATCTGTTCAATCAGTCAGTCGTCATGGATCGGAAATCGGGAAACAACGGATGGACAGAGAGAATGATTTATAATCCATGTCTTAGTCCATATGATATCTAGAATGGAGGAATATATGATCACTTATCTAATGGACACGTCATTGACAAAGGTCAGAGATCATCGACAAGGCCAGAGTTCGACGGAAGCTTTTGAGAGCTACGATTGCCAATCGGTTCTTGAAGTCATACGCAATAATAGTTTTAGACTTATCCAAGTGGGAGACTGTTGGATTAATGTCTAAGTCCATAACTATAATTGGTAAGACTTGACCCGACCCGGCATGGTCCATTTGGGTTGCATGGCATCGGACAATTGGATAGACAAGATGAGGAAAAAGGATACTAGTGATTTTATATTAATGTATTATAAGTTCTAATATATTAATATATAATCATATTATTTAATTAGTATTGATCAAGAATTAATTTATAATTAATTAAGTGATCAAAAGGAACTAATTAAATATGGACTCTTAGATATAGATGTGTGATGGGCTAGGTAAGCTTTCATGGATAGTCCATGGAGTGTTTAACCAATGGATCATAAGAAATGAAAGGTCATGGGTATTAGGGTTTAACCCTAATCTCCACACTATATAAAGAGGTCCTTGGTTGGTGAAATTGGCTCTAGTGTGGGTACACTAAGAGGGCTAGCCGATTTCACTAGAGAGAATCAAAGTATCCTTATTCTCAAGGTTATTCCAAGAGTTCAAGGTGTTGTGTGAACCATTTGAGGTGTCACACTTGGGGCACTAGGCACTCTAGCTTCATGAAGACAAGCTACATCAACAAAGGTATGTATTCTATCCATTTGATTACCCAAGTATCAATTATTGTATGCTAGATAGGGTAATACCTTGGAAAGTTCATAATTGCATGTATAATAGAGAAAACATAGATCCAAGGTATTTAGGGTTGCATGTACACTTAGGAGTGTTAGAATGGTCAAACCCCAACAAGATCATCCTTACTGTCATATGTAGATCTACTTCCGTCTTTCCGAGATCTGAAATCTATAGTGGCCTATATCCCTGACAGACCGCCTATGTTCCAAAAACTACCATGCCAAAACCTCATCAAATAACTTGTTCAACCATAAAACTTCTCACCCTGATTATCTCGATGCTACCATCAGAAAACACAATCCATGTCCATAACTATCTATAGAATATTTATACTTGACAGGAGGCTCAAATAATCCTTCGAGTAGGGGATCCATCCCTGAAACGGTTAGATTCATACGAGAGCTGCGCAACAAAGTCAAATCAATTACTCTAAGATTATCCAGTCCAACTATAAGTGTCTTCGCTCTTCTGATCCGCAAGCCACCCTACACACAAAACCTCATAATCACTACTTCTACCCGCACATCATGCTGCCTCTTCTCTAACTTCCAAAGGAATTGGGACCTCCCTGGTCCAAACTAATTTGTCCACTAATTGGAATACTGGATTCCACCCGGTTACTGCACCTATGATCACCCTCTCATTCGCTCCCAACGACTTCTGAAGAAAACTTCGGCTGTTGAAACTGTTCTATCCACCTTGTTGGATTAGTGTCTAAGTCCATAACTATTTTGGTATGTACTTGACCCGATGGTGCATGGTCCTTTTGGGTTGCCTTCACCAAAGCAACTTGATAGGATGAATTATGGAGAGAAAGGATTAAATATGATTTATTAATATATTATGAGAATAATATATTAAAGGAGAAATCATATTGTTTGATTAATATTAGTCAAAAATTAATTGGTAATTAGTTTTGTGACTAAAAGAGATTAATTAAACTTAAGGGATTGGAATTGTAATTATAAGATAATTGCAATTGGGCCATGGATTGCCTTGGATTAAGGAGTGGACGAATTCTATGGGGAAGTCAAAAAGAAATCATCCAAGGCCTTAAGGAAAGGGATCCATGGGTTGCTTAGGGCTTAAGCATCCAAATTAGGGTTTCCTTGTTAGATATCCCTAATAGCCTCCTATATATATATATATATATATATATATATATATATATATATATATATATAGATCCCTTATGATCCAAAAACGTGGCTAAGCATCCTTCTAGGGTTTCACACGTTTTAGGGCAGCCTCCATCCTCTCTCCTCTTCATCCTCTTGCTCTTGGTGTTTGTGAACCATTAGAGAAGTGACATTTGTGACTCTAAGCTTTCTAAAGTCAATAGAAGAAGGATTTGGGATTGTTATTGCTACATAACAATCAAGGTAATATCTTAAACCTATTCTCATGTTAATATGATTACTTGAATGCTAGAATTAGGATTTATAGTCTTGGATAACTTGCATGTACAATAGAGAAACCTAGATCCAAGCATTAGGGTTTGTATAAGCACATAGGATGTTCTTATGACCAAAACCCAACACACCTTTCCACTCATGGCTCTATAAATCCTAGAATCCTTGATCTTGTATCTCGACCCACGATCTCTACCCGGTCCCACCTACCTTGCCACAAACGCATGGGCCTCACCCACGGATCTCACCCAAACCATACTGCTGAGTGGCCTCGCCCCCTAGTCTCACCTGTCTCGGGCTACGCAGGTACCACTTCACCTCAATTCCTATCTACCTATCCTTTTCATATTTTGATCACGCTAACTAGGAGATATGGGCCTCTCCCATACTCTGTTGACTAGGTTATATGGGCCCCTGCCCACACTCCGCTAACTAGGAGATACGGGTCCCCCGCCCACACTCCACTAACTAGGAGATACGGGCCCCCACCTATACTCTGCTAACTAGGAGATACGGGCCCCCATCCACACTTTGCTAACTAGGAGATACGAGCCCTCACCCACACTCCGCTATCTGACTGCTAATGAGTGTTGCGGCTAACCCACAGTATTACAACATTTTCCACACTGTTTGGATGCTAGTGAATGTTACGGCTATCCCATAGTCTTACAACACTTTCCATGTTGTCTGCTGCTAGTGAATGCTACGGTTCTCCCGCAGTCTTACAACACTCTCACGTTGATCATGCGTAAGACCTAACATCCTGGCTGAATTCGTGTTCTAGAGGAAATTTCCTTAACCTGATTCCCAAAGCCAACTATCGTACACCAAAAGACGTGAATCCTAGGCTGGGAAGTTTCCCAAACTCCCAACTCACATACCCCTCAATCCAAATCAACCCTTAGGCTGCCTCCCTTCCTGACGAGAATGCGAACTCATCCTAAATCCACACTCCCTTCTATTCCTAAACCCTTAGAGAACTCCCCCCACTTTGGTTCAAATAACATCTTACGGCACACCCAGCTAGAAAGATCCCCAATTCTTCGTATCATCCAGTGATCAATCTTGTTGGCAACCACGCTTACCACTGTTAGTGTTCCCAAAACTAACCTACACTAAAGCAGTAAGACTCCTCAAGACTGTCGGAACACTTCCCGGGTTCCAATCACACTTGCTACAACTACCGTATCCTGAGAACCCACTTTATACGGAGACGTCCCCACACTACTACCCTAAGACCCATGGTATGCAGATGGCATATAATCCAAACATAAGTAGGAAGTGTAATCTCAAGATACAGCTACTTATATGGATGCGAGAAAAATAACAATAAAATCATAAATAAAAACTTATAGAAAGGAAAAATTTATGCACCTGCAACATCAAAAGTTGCTCGCGTCTCCTCTGTAATCAACTAGAAAGTCCTGCTCCTTGCCGCAGGTGCCTCTGCCCGGCCCTGACGGCCATCGGTGATCCTCAACGTCAAAGGGGCAGGTGTTATCACCTGTTCTGCTACAACCAAACTCAGACATTGGTCCTTCTTGTGACCCCGATGACTGCAATGGAAACAAATCAGGTCTGATCCATGGGTGGTGGTAGCAGTACAATCCCTGATATAATGACCAATCTGGCCGCACCTGAAGTAGCTAGATTCGCCACCACTGTCACTCCTACACGCACCCTCATGTGTCCTATTGCATTTGCGACAACGGCTACGGTCCTGAAGACCTCTCGATCTAGAATCGGATGTCTTGGGCCTCTTGCCCGATCCCGCGGATGTATGAACCTCGTCCGGCTTCCTTTTCCTATTCGCGTCTAAGTCGATCTCCCTCTCCCTAACTCGAGCGATCATATCCTTCAACGTCTTACAATTGGACCAGCTCATGAACTGTCTAATGTCGCTCCTCAGCATCTCATGGTACCGAGCCTTCTTCATCTCCTCCTCCGCTACATACTACGGAACAAGAAGGGCTCTCTCTCTGAATTTGGCGGTGATCTCCGCCACTGTCTTTGTAGCCTGTTGGAGGTCCTGGAACTCCCGTTCTAAATGTTGCACCTCAATAACTGGTGCAAACTCGGCCTTGAACCTAGCCGAGAAGTCACTCCACATCATCGCGTCCAACGCGGCATCATCGCCAATGGCATGCACTTTTTCCTTCAAAAGACAAGAGGCGATTCGGACCTTGTCCCCCTCGGGACACCGGCTAGAACAGAAAGCGTTGGCGACATCTGCCAACCACCCGTTGCTAGCAATGGGGTCCTTAGCCCCATGATAGTCTGGAGCTCCACATGCTCTGAACTCCCTGAACGTCAATGTGCGTGCCCCAATCATGGCCACATCTCAGTGCAGAACGCACCCAATATCTCGTCCAAAATCTCCATAATGCCCTCATTTACCGTACCAAAAATCACAAGATTCTGGTCTAAAATACTGTCGTAATCTCAGCTGAAATAAACTCTCTCATCTGCTCATCAAGCTGCCCGGCTCCAAAGCCCGAGCCTGATCCTTCACCGACACCTGAACTGCCCACTGGTCTACCACATAGCGTCACCATGCTGCAACATATCATAACAACCATTAGAATACTCATCACTTTCACACACACACTACAAGTTTCCTGGTTTTATCTCAGCCCTTCTTGACTCGAGTACGAATCCTCTACTTTCAGTAGTACGGGCCCATACTACCTTCCACATTTATTTGTACTTTTCTCAAGGATTTCCTTAACTCCACCAAGTCCCTTTCACAACTACTGCTCCCAGCACTAAACTCATCCTAGGCTTGCCCTAGGATAATCACCATCCCACTCTCCGCCATCAGTTGCATAAGAAGTCTCTACTATCTCCCCATAACTAGCTCGCGAATACTATTATATATCACTAAGACTAGATAATTCTTCGAATAAGAGATCCTACCCTACAACAATTGTACTCAAACAAGAGCTGCGAAATAGAGCTAGACCTAACCTTTTGAAATTAGTTAGTCCTTGCAATATGTAACTTAACATATTAGTTTACTAGTTAGTAAAGGAAAACTAAGACTCCTAAAAGCACAAAGCAAGCAACATTCGAGCATTGAACACACATAATCAAGCATATTCTAATCAGGCCATCATATCACTGACTAATATGTACTAGCATGCAGTTCATAAAGTTGATACACATATAACAGGCATATAAGGCATCCTTCCTAGATCCTTAGTCCTCATCTAGCATGCAGTCATCATAAGCATATCATAACATAAACTTGTATGGGTAATTTAGGAGTACTTACTTGAGCTCGACTGATTGCATGCACCATACATCTTTCTCTTTTTCAAAGTTCTTTTCTCTTTTCAAAATTCTTTTCTTTTTCTCAAAGTCCTTTTTTATAAAAATGATTTTCTTTTGAAAATTTTCATACCAAGTCCTCAGTTTGAGTTTGGGCATACCTGAGAGTATGCCCGAATCCCTCAAACCAAGGCTCTGATACTAACTTGAAACATCCCAAAAATACGGTCGAAAATGTTTGTTTTAAATTCATTTAAGGAAACCATAATTCATATAACATCACGATAAATATCATAATTCATGTATCTCAAATCATCATAACAAAATACTGTATAAAAATCATTTATCAAATTATCAGAGTAAATCATCCCAGGCTAAAAGCTGTGGTGTGTGCCATGCAATCATCCCAAGCTCTTCCCCTGGCTAGTGGAAGTAACTGAAACCAAAACTGAAAACTATAAGCACAAAGCTTAGTGAGTCTCCCCAAGCTACCACATACCATACACATAAGCACATATAAACATACATTGGGCCTAGCTTGCTACCTCGGTCCCTGCCCAACATCGGACAAATCCAACATCAGGCCCCGCTTAGCATCAATCCCCGCTCGGTATACAGATCTGTTTCTACTAGGCACCAAATGTCTCTGGGCCCCGCCCGCTATAAGCTTACAAATAATAACATATAATCATGCTAGTACATAACAATCAAACATAAACACTATAACTGCTACTCTCAAGGCCCCGCCTATCTTGGGCATCGCCCTACTATGTTAATAATGAGATATAGAACCCTGTCCATACTCAGCTAGTGATGAGATACGGGACCCCTCCCACACTCACCTCCATACCAGGCACATACAAGTATCAAAAAGACAACAAGTATAACTAATCATGCATTCCTTCCTCGGGTGCCACCCGTCATCGAGCCGTAGTTCGAAAACATACATATAAACTTTCCTCGGGCCCCGTCTAACATCGGATCGGAATCCGGAAACATATAAGATATATCGGGCTATCCCCGACATCAGATCTAATCCGACATACACTAACATACATAAACGGGCCGGCATTGGTGCCTTTGACTCGTTCCTACTAGAGAAAACTCACATAACAAGCTGATTGTAGAACCCGTAAATAAACCTCTTGCTACTAGCTGGCAGGTCCACGAACTGCTGATCTCTCGACTTCCCGAGCTATCATTACCAACATAATACTTAGTCAAGAACTGCTAATCCTTCTTAGGGTAAAATGACCGTTTTCCCCTGGTCAAAGTCAAAGTCAACACTCTAAGTTGACTCAACTCGCCGAGTTCTATAAAAAAGAACCCTGAAATCGCGATCCAACTCGTCAAGTCACCCCTTGACTCGCCGATTTCCCTAGCTACTCATAGTCGCGATTGTACAAATCAACTCGTTGAGTCCCTTCACAGAATCGTCGAGTTCTACCTTAAAATAGATCGGGACATCACGACTCAACTTGTCGAGTTCCCCAATGGACTCGACGAGTCCATAGTCTATTTGGGCCATCTTAACAGATTAAGCCTCTACTCTCCATATCAAAGTTCCATATTCCTTCTACTTACTGGAAATGCCCTTTCAAGAGTAAAGTTTCCAACTTTAACCGCAATTAGTCCTTTTTAATGTGTTTAGCTAAATCCCTAGTTCTTTAAGACATAGATCTTTGTCCAAAATCCAAAATACTTCAAACCCAAGCATGAAAACCGAGATCTGGGTCCTAAACACCAAATGAACACGTAAAGTCTCAGGCTTTCCTTCCATGCATGGCCTTTTGGGGCTTAAAAGGCCATAACAACACTTTAAAGCTTCAATGGGGCTTCCAAGGCCATAAAGTCTGCACCTTTATGCCATGAAACCCCTTCTAGATCCCAAATCTGAAAGATAAGTCACTTGGGATGTCCATTGCCCAAGGACTAAGCTTCTTGGACCAAAACCCTCATAAAGTGAAAATAAAGAGATCTAATAAACTAATAGACAAGTTAGTGTTGGGCTTTGAGCATTCTAACACTCCTATGGTGTACATGCAACCCTAGAAACCTTGGATCTATGTTTTCTCTAAAAAACATGCAAATTTGATTTCCAAGGTTTACAACCTAACTAGCATGTTATGGGGTACTTATAATATAAAACCTTAAGTAGAATAACATACCTTTCTTTTGTGGTTGATTGCTTGGAGTTTTAGAGCCTAGCACCAATAGTGTGGATGCCTCAAGTGGTGTCACAAATCAACCAAAACAACTTGGAAATACTTGAGAGAATATGATATTTGCTAAAATCGGCCCACCCTTGCTTCTCACACACACTAGTGCCAATTCTAGAACCAAGGACCTCTTTATATACTATGGAGGATTAGGGTTACACCCTAGTACCCATGGCTCTTCATTTACCTAGGATCCATGGGTTAAAAGCTCCATGGACTATCCATGGACTTCCATATACTCTTAGCCCATCCTAAATAAATCTTAGCCCCTTCCATATATATGTAAAAGTCCATATTTAATTAGCTTCTTTTGATCATTAAATTAATTCTTGATCAACACTAATTAAATAATATGATTTCATATTGATATATTATAACTTATAATATATTAATAGATCATAAACATCTTATTCTCAAAAATATATCCATACAAATTGTTAGGTGAAGTGAAACCCAAATGGACCATGCCGGGTCGGGTCAAGTTCATACCAAATATAGTTACGGACTTAGACACCTTATCCAACAATTTCCCACTTGGATAAGTCTGATAACTATAGTTGCAAGTATATCTTCAGGAACCAACCAGCAATCGTAGCTATTTAAAACTATGTTGAACTATGAAGCGCCATTTTAGATAAGTGGTCATATAATCCTCTGTTCTCAAGATATCAGTCGGACAAATACATGGAACCATGTCGTACTTATTGTCCGACAGTTGTTTCTCGATCTCTGATTTGTTTGACATAGAACTAAATTGAACACATCAATTAGGTTCTGAATGGGCCCGACACATAAGTCAAAACCAAATCATCGAGGGGCCCATACATCACTTCTATTTCTAGAAGGAACAGATAAAATTCGACTCATATGATTGTACTAACTGCTAGTTGAATTATGCAAAAAAGCACGTTTTATGACATCAAGTTACTGATGCGTTTTCGTGCAATCAATGGATAACCAATTCATAGTCAACAAATCACTTCTCTAGGTTTAAAGATATATATGATATTACCGTCTCACGATCACTCGAGATAAATTCCATGAAGTGATACTAGTGAGCATGGGTTTAATCCAATACTCATACCTTATGAGCACTCATGAATGTTGTAGCAACCATTTCAATGTCTAATGCACCTTAAACAAATCTTACAAGAAAAATTCATGACATTCTTAATTCAATACCTACTTCCAACGTATGACCAACTGTGGAGAGTTTTGAATAAAATAATTATTCTGGAAGTCAAAACATGCAAATTTGAAACAATAGTAATGATTAACATAAGATAGTAACACTTCACTTATAAATAAACAACAACTTTTATTTAGTCATCAAATGTCAATTACATTTTACAAGTTTCGAAATAGCTATCTAAATATTAAAACTAATATCGTCTCTCAGCCTGATGCTCCTCGCATGCTGCAAATGCCTAACCCTAGTCAGTCCCTTCATGAGGGGATCTGATGGGTTCTCTTCTGACGATACCCTCTTTGCCACGAGGAGTCCTTCTTCTATCTTGTGTCTTATGAAGTGATATTTTCTGTCAATGTGTCTGGATCTACCATGATCTCTTGGCTCCTTGGCTAAGGCAACCGTACTATTGCTGTCACAGAAAATCTCAATAGGCTCCTGTATAGCTGGTACAACTCCAAGGTCTCCAATGAAGTTCTTCAGCCATATCGCCTCCTTTGTCGCTTCACTTGTTGCTATGTACTCTGATTCACAAGTAGAATCAGCCACTGTCTCCTGCTTGGAACTTTTCCAAGTAATAGCTCCTCCATTCAGGGTAAAGACCCAGTCTGACTAAGAGCGGAAATTATCCCTATCAGTCTGAAAGCTAGCATCACTATACCACACTTCTCTCAAGTCATCACTCCCACCGAGGGTAAGAACCCAGTCCTTAGTCCTCCGTTGGTACTTTAGAATATTCTTTACCATAGTCCGGTGAGCCTTGTCAGGGTTTCACTGATATCTGCTGACCATGCTCAAAGAAAAGGCCACATCAGGGTGAGTACAAGTCATAGCATACATGATCGAGCTAATAGCGGAAGCATATGGTAATCGACTCATCTCAGCTATCTCAACCTCTGTACTCGGACTCTGAGTTTTACTCAGTCTAGCATTGTGCTGGATCGGCAACTCCCCTTTTTTGGAATTCTCCATGTTGAACCTCTTCAACACTTTATCCAAGTAGGTTCTCTAACTAAGTCTGATTAGTCTTTTACTCCCGTCTCTCAATATCCTTATCCCTAGGATATAGGCGGCTTCTCCAAGGTCCTTCATAGCGAAACACTTTCCAAGCTAGGACTTAACCTCCTGCAAAGTTGGGATGTCATTTCCTATGAGTAGTATGTCATCCACATACAGTACCAAAAAGCTAACTATACTCCCACTAGCCCTAACATATACACAGGACTCATCCTCGCTCCTCGAAAATCCAAACTCTTTGACTTTCTCATCGAAGCAAAGATTCCATCTGCGAGATGCTTGTTTCAATCCATAAATAGGATTTCTTAAGCTTACACACTCTATTAGGGTACTTTGTATCGACAAAACCCTCTGGCTGACTCATGTAAACATCGTCATCCAACTTTCCATTAAGGAAAGCGGTTTTGAAATGCATTTGCCATATTTCATAATCATGAAATGCAGTTATGGCTAGCAGAACCCTAATAGACTTAATCTTCGCTACTGGTGAGAAGGTCTCATCATAGTCAACTCCTGGAGTTTGAGTAAAGCCCTTCACCACCAGTCGCGCTTTGTAAGTGTGCACCTTCCCATCTATGTCGGTCTTCTTCTTGAATATCCATTTGCACCCAACTATCTTACGACCTGGAACATTGTCAACCAAGTACCAAACCTGATTGTCATACATGGACTGAATCTCGCTGTCCATTGCCTCCTTCCATTTAGCAGACTCGGGGCCTGCCATGGCTTCCCTGTAATTATTAGGTTCATCCAAATCTATCAGTGTACTGTCACTGATAAATGTATCACCTTCAGTAGTGATGTGATAACCATAATAACAATCAGGTGTGTTCCTAACTCTAGTGGAACGCCTCGGAGGTACAGACTCATCTATCGGCTCAACAGGAGTTTCCTCCTCAGATTGGTCTCTAGTGTGTGACGTTGCTTCACCACTTGACTCTTGAAGCTCTTCAAGGTCAATTTGTCTCCCACTATCTCCTTGGCTTATAAATTTTCTCTCACGAAAGACTCATCTCCTTGCCACAAAGACCACATTCTCACTAGGTCTGTAGAAGAGGTAACCAAAGGATTTATGTGGGTAGCTGATGAAAATACACCTCTCGCTTCGAGGTTCGAGCTTGTCATGAGACTCCCGCCTCACGAAAGCCTCGCAACCCCAAATCTTGATGTGGTCTAGATTTGGAACTTTCCCAGTCCACATCTCGTGATCTGTTTTGGGAACCTTTTTGGTAGGGACTAGATTAAGGATATGGGCGGCAGTCTCTAAGGCATACCCCCAGAATGAGATTGGTAACGAAGCTCGACTCATCATGGAACAAACCATGTCCAACACGGTTCGATTGTGTCTCTCATCCACACCATTCAGCTGTGGTGTCCTAGGAGGTATCAATTGTGAGACGATCCCACATTCCTTAAGATAGTCAAGGAACTCAACACTAAGATAATCTCCTCCCCGATCGGATCAGAGCATCTTGATGTTCCATCCTAGTTGATTCTCCACTTCCTGCTTAAACTCTTTGAATTTTTCAAAGGTTTTCGACTTATGCTTGATTAAGTAGATATATGCATATCTACTGTATTCATCAGTAAAAGTCACATAGTAGTGATTAGCATCTGTTGTGACGGTTTTGAAGGGTGCATACACATCTATGTGTATGAGGTCTAACAAACCTTCACCCCTCTCACAAGAACTAGTGAAGGGTGACTTTGTCATTTTTCCAAGCAAATAAGACTCGCTACTATCATCTGATTTAAGGTCAAATGATTCCAAAACTCCAGCCTTTTGGAGTTGGCATATGTGCTTCTTGTTGACATGTCCAAGACGACAATGCCACAAGGATGCTTTATCCAAGGTAATCGAAGAATCAATATGAAATACATTATTTCCTAAGTTTTCTACAATCGAAACAGTTTCATATACACCATCACAAGGTAATGCTTTAAAATCAAACACATCATTATAAAAAGCATCAATAGCACCAATTTTATTATCAAATGAAAATGCGAATCCTTGCTTGTACAAACTATGAAAGGAAATAATATTTCTTTCCGTTTCTGACGAGTAACAACATTTATTCAAATCTAAAGTTAACCCATTATTAAGCAATAAAGAATAAACTCCAATCTTGGTCACTGGTGATGCTTTCCTGTTGCCCATGATTAAGTTTATCTTCCCGTGCTCCATTTCTTCACCACTTCTTAGGCCCCACAAATCAGTACAAATATGAATACTACAACCTATATCAAGCACCTAAGAGTTAGTATGCAATGAGTTTTTAGACAATATGGTATTAATATCGGCATGGGTGGGTTTAAATTTCCCATCCTTTACATCCTGCAAGTACTTAGGGCAGCTTCGCTTCCAGTGCCCCTTTTCGTGTCAATAGAAGCATTGTGCTTCCTTTGGGTTTGAAGAAGGAGGAATGGGACCTTTCTTGGTCCCACTTGAAGAGGATCTATCAAGAGACTTTCCCTTGGTACCCTTCGAAGAGGTCTTCCTCTTCTTCCCCTTTCCCTATCCAATTGCCAGAACAGGGGTTGTTGTACGAGTAGGTGTAGAAGTAACAACTGATTTACCTTTAAGGCTACTTTCAGCGGTCCTTAAAAGTCCATGAAGTTTGCTGAGTGTAACTTCCTCCTTGTTCATATGATAAGTCATACGAAACTGATCATAACTTGGAGGTAAGGAATGGAGAATGATATCAATCGCCATGTCCTCAGGGAAGTCCACATTAAGTTTCAGCAACCGGTCCACAAACCTTTGCATTTTCTGCAAGTGACCGGTGATGGGTTCACCATCCTTCATCCTGGCTGTTATCATGGAGGAGATGATTTCATACCTCTCTTGTCGCGCACTCTCTTGGTACCTTTCCATCAGATCCAGGTGCATCTCATAGGGGTAGAAATCTTCATAGGATTTCTGGAGTTCGGGAGTCATGGTAGCCAACATAATGCAAGATACTTTAGTAGCATCCCTCTCATGTGCAGCATACTCCGTAATCTCCTCAGGAGTAGCAGTGGACTCATTAATAACCTTAAGCTCCCTGTCAAGGACATATACCTTGTCCTCATAGCGGGTAATCATTCTGATGTTACTAATCCATTCATTGATATTATAACCATCAAAAGTGACCTTCCCACACAAGTTCATGAGGGAAAAGGAGCATGTAGGGTTTGAGCCAGCAGCAGTGTTGGAAGACATCTGAAAGAAAAGAAAGACAAGTTTTAATTAGATGAGAAGTCCTCAATAAGTCACCCAAATGAAATATTAAGGCTAGGATCCTACAAACTATTTTATAACTTGGAAGAGGGATGCCGTAATCCAAGCTATAAAATATTTGAAGGTAGGTAAATGACAATTTACCAATTTCCACCATTATAAACAAAATAAATTATTAACTTTTAATTGGATTTAAAACTCGTAGATCTTTTGAGATACATTGAAATTTCAATGGCATGTTTAAATCTTGATTGTGCCCTCTCAAGTTTGTGACTGGGATGCCGAGGATCACAAACAAGGTGTGAATAACCATGCAAATTGAATTGATACCCTTAATTTTATCACCAAATTGATGTGCCGGTTAACCACATGCGCTCCACCAATCTATGATAAAACTTAAGTCACCCTTTGCCACTATTACTAGTCCTAGTTAGTGTGTTGGTTAACCACACATGCTCCACTAATGACTTGGTAAGTTACAAAGTGTAATTTCATGGGTTAGCACCTATTTCACATTTTCCTAAAGTAACTAATATTGGGAATTAATAAAGGTTTAGTTACTTTATAATTTCATTAAGGTCCTATCCTACCTGTTCGGCTAATGACCCTCCACTAATCAAGGAAGTGGTAGGTGAGAGTGGACACCCATTAAACCACCATTTTATAGGCAGTAACCTTATACCCCCTTATAGACCGACTTTGTGAATGAGGCCTACTAATGGTAAGACTGACTTTATCTTATGCATATATATAATAATTAAACTTTTAACATTATAGAAGTATAAGGGTTGAATTTTAAACTTTTTAAAATTCTAAGGTTCAATTTGGAATTAAAGTATTAATGTGTGAGACTTTACAAATTCCAATCTTGAGGGAAAGTTTTAAAACTATTCAAGACTTTTCAACTTCATAAATTATGAGTTAATGGTTTATTAAAATGAGTGAATTTTCATTTTATGTAACTAATGTGTTTTTAATATGGACTTAAAAGAGAGATTTTTGGTAATCCATAACTTGAGGACAAATTATGGATTCCATTAAAACACATAACTGATAAAAAAATTAATCATTAAACAATTCAGCAAATAATTCCTATGATCTAACAATAACTCATAACAACATGAACATTCATATCAAAATTTCAAGAATCATATTAACACATATAAAACATGGAATTTTGATATTAGCCATTGTAAATGGATTAGCATAACCAATACACCATCTAAAACATGTTTTAAAACACCAAAACAGTTTAGGGTAATGTTTCTATCCATTTCCAGCAGCAAAACTCGAAAAACTACATTCTGGGGCTCCAACTCATCGAGTGTAAGAACCTACTCGACGAGTAGGATGAATTATCACATGGAATCGTCGAGTCCCCCCATGGACTCGGCGAGTTCATGCTGCAGAAAGCAAATTTTTGAGCTTTTTCAACAAGTTTGCATCAAGTATCAAGAAAACAAGCCTAGGCTCTGATACCACTGTTGGGTTTTGAGCATTCTAACCTATGGTGTACATGCAACCCTAGAAACCTTGGATCTATTTTTTCTCTAAAATACATGCAAATTTGATTTCCAAGGTTTACAACCTAAGTAGCATGTTATGGGGTACTTGTAATATAAAACTTTAAGTAGAATATCATACCTTTCTTTTGTGGTTGATTTCTTGGAGTTTTAGAGCCTAGCACCAATAGTGTGGATGCCTCAAGTGGTGTCACAAATCACCCAAAACAACTTGGAAATAATTGAGAGAATATGATGCTTGCTAAAATCAGCCCACCCTTGTTTCTCACACACATTAGTGCCAATTCTAGAACCAAGGACCTCTTCATATACTATGGAGGATTAGGGTTACACCCTAATACCCATGACTCTTCATTTACCTAGGATCCATGGGTTAAAAGCTCCATGGACTATCCATGGAGTTCCATATACTCTTAGCCCGTCCTAAATAAATCTTAGCCCGTTCCATATATATGTAAGAGTCCGTATTTAATTAGCTTCTTTTGATCATTAAATTAATTCAAAAAATTAATTTTTGATCTGCACTAATTAAATAATATGATTTCATATTAATATATTATAACTTATAATATATTAATAGATCATAAACATCTTATTCTCAAAAATATATCCATACAAATTGTTAGGTGAAGTGAAACCCAAATGCACCATGCTGGGTCGGGTCAAGTTTATACCAAATATAGTTGCGGACTTAGACACCTTATCCAACAATCTCCCACTTGGATAAGTCCGATAACTATAGTTGCAAGTATATCTTCAGGAACCGACCAGCAATCATCGAGTTGTCTCCCTAGGACTCAATGAGTTGACCTTCAATTTGCATAATATCTTTCCTTAATTAGCGTTCTGGTTTCCGGGTGTTACACATTAATTATCAAAGTCTAGGATCCAAGCTACAAAACAAATAAACGGTTAGGTATCCTTTATCCCATCCATTTGAATTCAACCCGGTAGATATCGATTATCAATTACATCTTGCTATATAATTCCTATATATATGGGATCTCTAATAAGAAATTTAATTAAACATGTTTGATCCCATCTATGCCAAGGAACTCTCTTGCTTAGGTATCCTTTATCACAAAAGATTTCGATTAAATCATCCAACTTGAAAAACTTGTGTAATCGGCATATAACTTGGTTATAGAAATCACAAAGACACCTCAACCATCAAAAGATAACACTAAGCGGTTAGGTATCCTTTATCTCACTACTGCATATAAGAGATGTGCATGTGTTTTTCAAAAAGATTGCATAGATTTGAGGTTTGTAAAAATAAGGGTCTTTATATGTTTTATAACTCTTGTTTAAAAACATATGATATCATGTTTATTAACTGCATATAATAAACTGTGGTATCAATTTTCAAAAGAAAATCAGTTTTAAAGGTTCTATATAAAAAAACTAGTTTTTATATAATTTGACGTAATTCAATTTTAATAACCGGTATTAATTTTCAGTGCATTTGAACCTTTTACTTCTTTAATAAAACTTCATTTTATTTCTTATATATTTGGAGTTTGTATAAGTTACAAAAATCATCATTTTAAAACTTATAATGGAGTATTTCAACATTTGTCGTTATTAACGATTTAATAAAACCGGGTTTTATTTTTAAAATAATAACTTGTTACATCTTATGTCTAATTTTGGAAACTCAAACTCCATGTGATGTTTATTTTGTCCAAAATTATTTAAACATGTGAAAAACTAATTTATCAACCACACATAATAATTGTATAAAATAAACAACACAAACATGCATAAAAAGATATGTGCATAAACATAGTCAACTAATGACATTTTTTGTGAGCTAACACAAAAAATGTCAAGTCCATTCCTAAAGGGACATTTAAGGGTATCAAAAATCTTCTTGTAATGTTGTTGTAGATGCTCCCACTTGAGTAAACATTCATTGCCTGCAAAAGACTTGAAGGGCTTCTTTAAAGGAAAACTGCAGCTTTCATGACACTTTTCAGAGAGTGTCATCTTTCTGTTCAACACATTTTTAGCTCATGTTTAGAATTCATGACACTTTTCAAAAAGTGTCATCTTTCTGCCCAGCACATGTATGAATTTGAAAATTGTCTTTTGTCTTCAAAAAATGGCTCCAACTTCATTTCTTGTTACATCTTTGTATAAATAAATTATTCTAAAACCTAATTTATTACTTTACAAAAATAAACAAGAAAACTAATCTATTTAATTATTACATACCATATGAATAAATAATTTATTACAACCATTTTTATAACAAAAACAACAATACAACAAACATAATGGTCAATGGCTAGTTTATGCACATAATATAGATCAACATACACATAAAACAATTTTTTTTTTTCTAAGACAACTTTTAAATGAAAAAAGATGCATAGAACTTTTGTCACATAAAATAACAAATACAAAGTTGTCATAGAAAATATGTATGAACTTATTTTATACAAAAACAAGTTATCCATATTCTCCAAAAACTAAGATTTCCAAAAAAAAAAAAATCTAACCGAACTTGCAAGGTGGCTTTGATACCAATTGTTGGGTTTTAGTTCAAAAATAGTTTCATAAACTAGAAAATATGGCAATGGCAGACTTTAATTTTTGAAATAGCATAAACATTTTATACCAACCAAAGATCTCCTTGCAAGTTATAGAAAGATAAAATACCAACCATAGAAAGGCTGAACAAATAACAACCTTTGTTGTTCTTTGGATCCTTTTGGGAGACTTGAAAGTTGATGAATAATGTGGAACCTTTGAGACACCAACAATGACTCAACTTGATATAGATGCTAGTCCAAAGCTCTTAAACCCTTAATCTTTAAGTTCATAACCAATATGAACTTAAAGAGGGCATGAAGATGCAAGTAATCTTGAAGAAAAGAAGAACAAAAGGGAGAGAGTAACCTCCTCTAAGGAGGTTACGGTTCTGGGAAGCAAGAAGGAAGCCACCAATTCTAGAGTGAAAGCCTCAAATTTATTTTGTCTTAAAGTGAAGTCTTTAATCATTAGGTCATTCCACTTTAGACAAGCATGTCCCTAAAGCAACTTGTCCCCCATGCATGCACCATGCTTCATTTCTTTTGATTAAATAAATTTGAAAGCCATTCCTCTTTATCACTAACTCATTTTCACCATAGAGAAAAAGAGAAAAAGAAGTTTATATTTTATAACCTCAAAGTTTATAAGATATAACTTTGTGTTTTGCTAAAAGACAAAAGGCTTACCTGGTCCAAAATGTTGTACATGACTTATTAATTTATACATTATGAAATAATACGTTATATTACTTGCTAATGAAAATTATTATTTCCATGAAATAAATAATTTCCAATTTGATTATAAGATTTTTATTGAATATTTATTAAAATCAATTTCTAATAAATAATCAGTTATATCAAGTTGTTGTTAGTGTAACCCATTAGTATCATATATTAATTACTAATATCATTTTAATATGACTCTTGAGCGTATTAGACTTTTCAACATTTCCCCTCGGTCTCATCTGAGGTGTCTTCTACTCCCCTTCCATTTCACATCCCATGGTCACTTATTCTCAACATTGAATCACCAAACCCATTAATCACCTTAACCTTTATGTTACCACATAATCACCCTACCCAAATCTCACCTTCACGCCTTTCATAACCATAACCAGACCATTATCATGCAGAATTAGTTTGACGCTCTGATATTTGAGGGAACTTGGCATCTTGTTCCAAGGCATATAGTGGCTAACGTGGTTCATTCTATAGGGTTGTTTGAGAAGAAGTATAAGGTTGATGGTACTCTTGACATGTACAAAGCTTGTTTTGTTGCTAATGGGAAGAACCAACATCCCGTTATTGATTGTGATGAGACGATCAACCTAATTATTAAAACGACTTCCACTCGTACAATTCTTAGAAGCAATATATCTAGATATTGGTCCATTCGTCAGTTAGATGTGAAGAATGTATTCCTTCATGATCAGTTGCATGAGACTGTCTATATATACCAGCCTCCCGACTTCCATGCCTCTATTCATATGGATTTATGTCTTCCACCTTCAGAAGACTCTTTATGGTCTCAAACAGGCTCCCAATGCATGGTTTCAACGGTCAAAAAGTACATTACTTGGATTGGTTTTGTTTACAACAAAAGTGATTCTCATTTATTTATCTTTCGTAATTGGCGATGTTGTTGCATATTTGTGTTTATATGTTGATGAAATTATTCTTACGACGTCATCCTCAAAGCTTCTCTGGCACACCATTTCCATGTTATCTTTGGAGTTTTACATAACAGTTTAAGGGAAGTTGTCTTATTTTCAAGGCATCTTAGCTATTTGGCTGAAGTTTGGCCTTTTTCTCTCCCAAAGCAAATATACATTGGAACTTATGGATCGTGCTTATATGTCAACATGTAATCAATGTCGCACTCCATCCTAGTCTTAGACAAAGTTACCTTCCAAAGGTCCTTCGATTCTTGACCCCACTCTGTATCGCAGCCTCCCAGGTTGTCTCCAGTATCTCACATTCACCCGTCCAAACATCTCATTTACGATCCAATAGATTTTTCTTTACATGTACGATCCTCAGGAGCCTCACTTTAATATGCTTAAGCGCATGCTTTGTAATAATCGGGGAACTATTTACTTTGGCATACATATTCACCCAACCATGACTACAGGTCTCAATTCCTACTCTTTGCTGATTGGGGGGATTCCTCGCCTCACGTTGATCTACTAGTAGCTGTCATGTCTACATGTGAGACAACATTATTTCCTAGTCCTTCAAATGCCAACACATAGTTTCAAGGTCTGATACTAAAAAAAATATCAAGAGGTGGCAAATGCAGTTGTCGAGACTTGTTGGCCAAGAAATATTCTCTACGAGATGTTACTGGGGAAATTCGATTTTAACATGTTTAGTGTCCCTTTCAACCAATCCCGTCAAATATCAACGGATCAAGAACACTAAGATTGTTATTCACTTTGTATTGGATAGAGTCGTTACTAGGGAAATTTCATTTTTACATGTTTCATCATCTCTTCAGTACATTGGCATCTTAACAAAGGGTATACCATATTCACTATTTTCAAAGTTTAGATCCAATTTGAGCACTTGATCTTCATCTCCCCCCCCCCCACTATAGGGGCGGTTTAATGTATATTAGCCCACGTGTATATTAGTCCATTAGATGTTAGCCCATTGTTTGTATTATGTAGTCCCATTCGTGTATATCTTATATATGTATTCAATTATACATCTGAATAAAGGCAAGGAATGATTGCGCCTTAAACGATAATGCATCTAGTTATTACAATCAATGGATATCTATGTATAAAGAGAGATTTTATGATATGTCCCTAACCAATTTTGTTATACCCTAAATTAGATTTTGTAATATGTCACCAACCGAGTTGTTGTGCCCTTGGACTCCCGTTTTCATCGGCAGTCGGGTCTATCCACCAATGACCACACCTACAACATAGAATCTTTCAATCAAGGTTAATCGGCAAAAAAAAAACTATTGTCTATGACATATAACTCTAGTAAACTCAAAGCGGGTAGTCCCTCCCCATCTCTTTCTCTACCTTTGTCTCTTATCTCTCTCTCTCTCTCTTTCTATGTGTGTGTGTGTGTATATATATATATATATATATATATATATATATATATATATATATAACACATAAAACCATAAAACCGCATGAAAATGACCAAATTTCATAACTGAAAACATGTTCATAAATGAACATAGTTATTTTCATGTGGTGCTTTCGTTATGACATTAATATTTGGTTTTATGTTGAATCTATCTCGCTCTATCTCTCTCCCCCTCTCTTTCTCTGTGTGTGTGTGTGTGTGTGTGTATATATATATATATATATATATATAATTGTTGTTATTATTATTATTATTATTGTTGTTGTTGTTGTTGCTATTGACATTTGTTTTGGAAAATAGCAAGTGCACCTTTATTTCAAAATATTTTATGTTTTACCATAATTTTTTAAAATCGTAAATTTGACTAAAGTTTTGGGTTTTGCAAAATGACTTTGGATTTGAAATGTGATATGTTAAAATGCAAATATTTGGAAATGAATGTTTTTGCAAGATGTTGAAAGTCAAACTTTTCGGAAAAGGATTTCAATGATATAAATGATTTTTAAAGTTATATTTGGTGTTTAAAACCCACCCATGTACTCATGAAATATTTTTGTCTTATGTATTATGTTGTTATTGTTGGAAGTATGTTCATAGTCACAACAAATTGGTAATATTATTACTTATGGTAGGGCCTTTTTATGTTACACGCAAGAAAAGATGTGAGCATAACTTGACAAGAGATAGATAATAATAGCCTATTTTGTTAACTTATTAGTTAATAATGAGTTAATTAGAAACGTGTAGATCATAAGGGTTTAAAGAGAAAATATTTAAATACTTAAGGAAAGTTGTTTAATGACTAAATAATTATCCAAAACCCTATCCCTATATAAAGGGGGCTTAAAACCGTCCCTAGGTCATCAAAAGACCAAATATCTGGCTTGCCCTTCTATACTCTCATGTTCATCAGTTTTAAAGGCTCAAAACTGAAACCATAAGTGTTTAGGGTTTAGTGCGACTTGGAGCAAATGCAATGATTACCCATCAAGCTATGAGGATCTTCTTCTTGGGTGCAGTTCCATTAAAGGAACTCTGTTTTGGGTTTTAATCATCCATACATCAAAAGCAAGAAAGAAATCAAAGGCTTCAAGGGTATGTTTTCTTGTTCATTCTTCTTTGTTGCAAACTATACATGAATTTGTGATCCTCTTAAGGAATATATTCTTATTTTGCTTTTGTTGCATTTGTAGCTTTGATTGTATGTCTGTTATTCCCCACATATTCCATAATTGATATCAGATCCATTAATTCATGTGTTTTCGCATATTACAATCAATGGTTTCGTAGAAGATTCATTTGCAAGGTTTTACCCTAAAAGTAAACTGTGATTTTTGCTTCTAGTTTGTCGACATGCCTCATAAAACGGATTACATGCAATGCGTTTAGTTTCTTTTCAAAATCCAAATTATTATTGTGTTTTGGAAAACATCACGTTATCTGTCCCTATGCACAACGTCCCATGAAATGCGGCAGTTCTCATTATGAGTGTGCATTGCATCGGTATGCATAGACTCGCGTACTAAGCTATAAAATGTTTAAATAGTTCTTTCAAAAAACTATTTTGAAAAAATATAAATAAAATGGTTTTATAAAAGTTGATTGTCTTTTAGTATGTATTGTTTGACATAGTTTTTTTGATGATTACTTGAATGTGAGATTATAGAAACAATTGTTTGTAAACTTGCTTTCAGTTTATGGTTCTTAACTTAGCTCAATAACATATAAATTGTAATCCAAGTACAAATTAATTGTTGTTTTGAATTGTATAGATCCATTGACACCTTGTCTTGCCTTAACCTATGTTGTGTTCTAATTGTTTGGTTTTTGAGTTGTAATTTTGTAACCTACGTTTCACTTTGTTTTCTATTTACGTAGTATGTTTTTCAAGTTGTAGTGTAATATTTATGTTAGGAAAAATGTATTAGAATAGGAAAATGTAATAAATATGAATACCAAAGAGTTCACCCTAAGAATCATTGAGATTGGAGTCTCAATGAGTTCATTAGGCATCAAGAGTTGGTGACGAAATAAGTGGGAGCTTTCAAGAGATTGTCTGTGTCCTTAGAATGACCTTGTTTTTCCTATAAATGGATTACGGGAAAAACGTATAGGATTGAGGCAAATGTTACTGTTATTGTTTATGTTTGTGTATTTGTCATTGTTTCTTTTATTTATGGTTAATTCAAATTAATTAATAAACATAATTTTTTTAAAAGTTAGCAAACAACATTGACTTTTATAATAGTTTATAAAATAAGCTAATTTGCTTAATTGAATGGGGTTCAAAAGAAATAGTTAAAATGTTTTCAATAAACAATGAAAAACTAAAAACTCATTTTTATAAAACGTAAATCGCATGCTACCGATGAAAAAAATACACTTCTTTGTAGTTTGTCGGCGTGGGGAAGTGTATGTAGCCAACTTGTCGATTAGACTTAGTTGAGGTGATGTGATACTCGTGACAACTCAAACGTAACTTGGTCTAGGAATCACGTGGTTTTTGCATGGTTCATTGAACATCGAAGTTCATGATCCACGACAACCCAGTCGTGAAAAAGGATGAGCATGAGAGGGATTAAACATGTCATTAAATTAAGTCAATGAATCCTAATAGATCTAAGAGTTTCGTTGAGACTAACCTAACAAACTATATTGTCTGCCTAAATAGCTTATTTGTGCGATTACGACAACCATATTTATATCTTGGAATGAAATATGGGTCCCACCCTTAATAATTTTGAATTGGGTAATTATTTTTTAAGGATTCTATCACACTAAGTAAAATAGAATTCAGTTATGAATAATGTCAAACTCGTCCACTACAAATATTTTAAGTTTTATAAATCCTCTAAAAGGATAAGTTGACTAAACTAGTCAATCTTAACTGGATTCGTGAATTGAGAATAATTCTCATGTACGAAATGAAAGAATATGCCATGGATGATGCTTTTCCTAAGGTCCCTCTGGTAGAAGCATCTAAACTTGTAGGAAGGAGCAATTTTCAGCGTACATTGTACCTTAATATAATGGAGCAACATGGATTTCCATTTAGTCAGGAGTTAGATATGAATATTATCCTCAACTAGTTGAGAAGTTCATATTATCAGTTTACCCTTATTTTGATGTGAACAACTTGGAAAGGATCATCATGGAGCTGCATGGCATGTTAAAAATCACTAAAACTAACATCGCTATGTCCAGAAGCACCAACTCCACTACTCTCATATTTTCTATCAGTAAAGGTAGTGTTATGAAGAAGAACGCCTACTTTGTCGCACCCTGTCCGACGACGGAAACGCCAGGGTTGTGACGTAAACGTTGGATCACATTCAAACAAAATATGTTGAATAATACCATGATTTATATAGCATTACATTCTTCCAGAGAATAAGTATGAAGAATTACATTGTTTAATAAATCAAAAAAATAATAAATACTAAATACAATTTCAACAAAGCGTAAGATATGAACAAAAGGCATACTAAAAAGGCCAACCATTTATTACAAGGAAATGAATCCTTCATCACACCTAGAGTGTGTTCTTCCAACTCTTAAGTTTTTGAAGATGCATACGTTTAAAACAATACATCAACAATAATGTTGGTGAGCTTTCTAGGTTTTGACACAATGAGTTTTTATAATCAAAAGTGTGTTTAAAACTAATGAATTATAAAAGAGTAAATTGTAATTTGTTTACACTTGTAATCACATACAAGTAAAAGAGTTTTTATTATAAATTATAACTTATTAATTAAACAAAGGCTATAATTAAATAAGTGTGTCGTGTTGAGTATTTATAACACATTAATTATATAAATAAATATTCAACACGTAACCATTTGAATAAATCTCTCTTATTTTACTCCTGCACATTATAGAATAAATTTTCAGGTTCTAATATGAGTCTATAACTGAGCTATTGATGAGAAAGCCTATGTAGAGCACAATGAATAAATGTGCCACGATCATCACCAACGCTTCATCAACATCGTGAAATAAAAAGAGAATGAATAATTATGTTCGCTTTGACTAATTAGACGGCGGTTGTAGCTAGAAACATAATCAGGGATGTCAACCCGTATAGATCTATACTAATAAGTTACACGTTCCTTTTGAATTAATGGTTACATCATACAGGACTGATACTAAGTTTCATGTTCTGAGCGGATGAAATATATCTCATATATTAAGTCCTATATTTAACAAGTCTAGAATTTTGTGCATGTGTTTAAGTCCCAAACTTTAGTAAGAAGTTTAATTGACTAACTAGTTCAAATCGTTCAAGAAAGAATATCAAGCTTTAAAACCCAAGTTATTAACTTTTCTATACTTAGAGTTGTAGATTCAAAACAAGTTTCTCTGCCAAAAATTGGGTAGCATAACAAGTGTGTTTTAAATAAATCCATATGTCAACCAATCTGAAACCAACCAATAAATACATAATTTGAAACACAAGTATACAAATAATGCATTTAGTAAGTCGAAACCATAATAAACTCATTTTTATGATATTTTGTTCCATTGATGTTAAATAGAAATTGTTCACAATTGATATGTGCATATTTAATCATATAATTTGTGCATTTTCTTAATACTTTTTGCTTAATTTATGCTCATTATAGGGCAAAGGGTACTTAATTTGTTTAAATTCTTTTTTGTAGAAACGAAGATATTGTTGGATGAAAAGGAAGCAATTGTGGAACTGGAAGCTACAATTTTGGACCAAGTTAATCAAAGTCAAAAGACATCAAGGAATCCAAAGGTGACGATGTGGGATCCATAGCCATGCCGTGGGGCATTGATCTTTCATGATCTGAGGATGCCTTGCTCATTATGCATTTTAAGCAGTCGCCACGCCGTGGAGCCTTTTTGTCACGGCGTAGGAGGGAATTTTGGAAACTATATATTTGACGTTTTGGCTCTCAACCCTAACTTATGCTGGAAGTTTTTGACGACTTTTAGAGGCCATAAACATTCCTTGGATGTTCTAGAACACGTAAATCGATTAAAGACTTGATTTTGAAAAGATCTAAAGGCAACTTTTCTCTTAATTACTCTATTGATTTGATTTAATGATGTTGGTCTAAGTGATTTTCGTTTTTATGTGTTTGTTTCTAGTAGTTATGGGCTAAATACCCTAACTTTCGTTTAGAATAGAAGATCTTGCATACTATGTGTTTATTGAGTGTATTTGGATTATAGTTAATTGTGTATTCATTATGGTTGCTTGTTAAAGTCCCTTTTATATTAATGATAACTTGTTTTCTATATATTGTTGAGTTTAATTTAGATTTGATGAACTATCTTTTCTTGGTTAGCTTGAATCTTTTGATTTTGTGAATAACAAGGTTATAGGACTAGTGTTTTGAACAAAAACCTAGGGTTAATTAGAAAAGCTGGTAAAATTGATATGAAAGTTAATATATGAAGAACAATCATATATTGTATTGATGTTTAATAACATTTTACATTAATCAAGCTACAAGTATTCCATAATACGAACTTCATACTAGTTTTCTTATTAATTTGTTCACTTGATCACTAAATGAATGAGTTTGTTAAACTAAAGGATTAGTTTTTTATCATAATTCTAATCAATCTAGGCATCGATAAACAACCATTGTATAATCCATTGCAGTTTGCACTAAATTAACGATATGAGCAAGTGAATCGCATCTAAACAAAAGCCTCTTTAATATCTTGAATTTAAACTCTTTTCTTGTTTCTTCTTTAGTCTAAATGTATTCCCGTGCTAATTGTTTTATGTTTCTAGACTTTCAAAACTAGACCCCCCCCCCCAATTATTTGATTGTTTACTTAGATAAATTTAGTAGATAATTTGTGGTTGTTATTTATGTTCCCTGAGTTCGATACCCGACTTGCCTGAACTATCTTGTTAATTAATTAGGTAAACCTCCTATTTGTGTTGGTTAGTCTAGATTATTTGGTTTAAAACTAGTACTTAAAAAATACACATCAAGTTTTTGGTGTCGTTGTCGGGGAACGATATAATTTAGTTAATTTTTATCTGCTACTTGTTTTTGATTATTTGTGTGAGATTTATTTCATATAAAGTTTGAATTTTTTCTATTAATTTTTCCTATTTTCACTTTTCTATTCATTACGTTACCACGACGTGGCAATTTATCACCACGCTGTGGCGGACATCTTGAGAGTTCTTGTTTGAATTATTTTTGTTCTTTTTAAGCCATTGTTTTCTATTTTGTTACAGGTAGTTTATGACCTGAGCATCTTCATCCACCATACTACCTGGTGTTAAACATTTCGAGTCCATTCTTCGCAAAAGCAACAAGGAAAAAAGAAAAGAAAAAGACAAATCAAAAGAAGAAGTAACACCACCCGAAGAACAAAGCAAAGGCGAGATGCCTGACACTGCGGACATGACCATGGAAGAGTAGAAGAAGCGGATGTTGGATAACGGGCTGGTTCTTGTGCAACCAATAATTCCGAACACCACTAACTTCGAGCTAAAGGGGCACATACTTTCTATGTTGAAGGACATCCTGTTATCTGGGAAAGATCACGAAGATGACTACAAGTATCTTGATATAGTGAACAATATAGATAATTACTTCAGCGTTCCTAATGTCCCACGAGAAACAGTGTTGTTGTGGATGCTTCTGGTTACTTTTAGAGGGGCGGCAAAGGATTGGGTCAAATCACTTCTAACCGGAGCCATCACAACTTGGGCAAAACTGATGGGTTTTGAGTATAACAAACAATCCTATGTGTACATGCAAACCTAATTGTTTGGATCTATGTTTTCTCTATTAGACATACAAGCATTGAACACAAAACTAGAAACCCTAAGAGGCACATGTAATTTTTGAAATTAACATATAATTAGGGTTAGCATACATACCTTGATTGTTATATTGTAATAACAATGAAATCCTTGAAGATCTTGAACTTTGAGAGCAAGTGTCACAAGTGTAACACCTCTAATGACTCACAAACACACTAAGCAAGATGATGATATAAGAGAGAAGCATGAGGTTATAATTTCCGACACTTCTTAGGGTTTTTAGGAAGCATGGCCGAAATCCATAAGAGGTTGTGTCCTTTATATAGGTGTTGGTTGCTTAGATCCAAAGCTAGGGTTAAGATAAGGAAACCCTAATCCCTTTGCTTAAGGCCTGAACAACTCATGGATCCTCATCCTTAAGGCCATGAACTAAATTTATAGGGCCTTCCCTAGAGAATTTCGTCCATGCCTCCTAGGATGGTCCAATAGCTAATTTTCACAACTATCAATAAATTGCAAAACAGTCCCTATACTTTTAATTAATTCCTTTAATCCCAAAATTAATTCCAAATTAATTTCTGATTAAATATTAATTAAATAATATGATTTCTAATTAATATATTATTTCCATAATACATTAATAAATCATTTATATCAATTTATTATTCTAAATAATAAATTCTTCCTCTTTCTCAATTAAACATCTCGTCAAGTTGCTAGTATGAAGACATTCCAAAAGGACTGTGCTACTCTCAATTCAAGTACATACCAATTATAGTTATGGACTTAGACACCTAATCCAACAAACTTGCTACGTTGAAGGAATCTCGTTATATGGGAAAGATCACGAAGATGACTACAAGCATCTTGATAAAGTGAACGATATAGCTAATTACTTCAACATTCCTAATGTCCCACGAGAAACGACGTTGTTGCATATGCTTCTGGTTACTTATAGAGGGGCGGCAAAGGATTGGTTCAAATCACTTCTTACTGGAGCCATCATAACTTTGGAAAAACTTCATGAAGAATTTATCCAACAATTCAGATCACCATCCAAAGTTGCAAAGTTGAAGAAAAACATAGCTAATTTCAAACAACAAGGTGGAGAGTCTTTGTATGAAGCTTGGGAGAGGTACAAGGGGTTACTCAGAAATTGCTCATAACACAACCTTAATGTGCAACAAGAGGTCTCAATCTTTTATGATGGGGTGAACGTGATGACTTGACAACTCCTTGACTCTTAAGGACCGTTAACCAACAAGGCTCCAACAACAATTAAGGAGTTGATTAAAGAGTTCTCCAAGCACTCGAGAGAGTATCATAACCCTCGAGAACACAAGACAAGAAGTTACAAGGATGGAAGTGGAGGTTCTGAAGATATGGTTGTGGTAATGGGAAAGTTTGAGTCGATGGACCAGAGGGTGACTAAGATGGATCAATCCATCTATGCAATTCGGGTCGGATGTGATAATTGTGGCGGACCACATTTGACAAAGGAGTGTGACCTTGATGAAAACGGAAATCAGAAAGTTCAAGCATGTTGTTCAAGTGGTGATCGATATGATAAGTATTGGAGGAAACCAAAGAAGAAGTGGCTTCCTTATGATGAATATAAGAAGGTCAAGGAGGAAAAGTATATACAACAAGGTTGTGGGTTTTACCAAAAGGAGAAAACACTTCCCGAAAAGAAGAATGACTTTGAAGCTATGCTTGCCCGATTCGCAGTTGCATTAGAAAAGAGACGATGAGACTGATGCTGCCATTTGAAATCAGCAAGCCTCAGTTCATAATATTGAGAAACAAATCGGTCAACTCTCAAGACAATTCAATGAACGGTCATCGAGATATTTTCCGAGAAACATGGAACAAAATCTGAAGGTGCATGTCAAGGCCATTAAAACCAGGAGTGGTAAAATTATCATCCCTTTAGTTTCGTTATCTGCTAATAAATCTAATCAAGTGCATGAAATGGAAAAAGAAAACCAAAGGGAAGCCACTGAATAGCAACCACATCATGAGGAGGATGCCACGATGTGGCCAAATGCTAAGAAGAAAAATGAGACTTCTATAAAAGCTTATTGATCACCATTTCCATTCCCAAGTCGAGCAAAGTTGGATAAACAAGTAGAAGACTATAAGAAGATCTTGGAGCACATTAAAGCCCTTCAAATCAACATGCTTTTTATTAAACCATTGTCTCAAATGCCAAAATATGCAAAGTTTTTGAAAAATTTGCTCACGAATCGAAAGAAGATGGAAGAGGCTTCGAATGCGGTGCTAAATGAAAATTTCTCAGCCGCCATATTAGTTTTTTTAATTAAATATTAGTTGTTTTATATTAGTTTTTTTTAATTAAATACTGTGAGACCCTTGTATTACACAGTTTTATTAAAAACAAAATTTAATTTAAAGTTATAAGAATTGTATATTTTTTAGAGTAATAATTTTACATAAATATAAAAGATATAATAAATAAAGTAAGTAATTTAATATATAATATAGGAGATTTGAAAGATTATAGAAAATTTATTATGAAATTAAATAGAATAACCTACCTTACATATATAAATCTTACTAAAATGTGGATTTTAAATTTATGAAAATGAAAATTATAAGAAAATGACAAGTGAAAAAAAAATAATTCAAAAAATCTTAGAAAAATTACATGTGTCAAATTCAATGACAACATGACATTTAACAAAATTATTTTCGTTTATTATGAATGATTCAAAGTAGGCATGATTGATATCGAGATTTAAGGAGAATTTAGGTTTTATTTTTGGGAAATATATAGAAAAGTCTTAATATTTTGAAATTTTTTTTTGATAAAAAATTAATTTTTTAGTAAGAAAATCATGATTATTTAATCATTTGTCCAAATTAACGAAAAATCTTTACTTTTATTTTAATAGGATATGACAAATTATTGTGTAAAACTAATTAATTAGATTTTTCATGTTAACTTTGTAAAAAAGAATTTCTCAAAATAATTAGAATTTTCTACATGTTTCTCTCTCTTTTTTTTTATTAACATTTTGTATTTAATAAAAGATTACTATAAAATTTATTTCAATTAGATTTTAAGACCTTCTTAAACCAATAAATCTAACAAAACATATGCTATATGTTGAATTTTTGCCTAATTGTTATATGATTATAGTAATATATTATAGAATAAAACCCGATAATATTCCTACATTCGTTCAAAGGGAATAAACGCTTTCGTTTCCTATATTAAGAAAATCATTAATAAATAATTAAATGGCAAAAGCATAATTAGTTACATAAAATCGAAAAAACTAATAAACCAAGATCAATATAGTTGTTAAAGTGTTAACATACAAATTCACTTAAATAATTTTATATTTCAATAGGGGTTGTCAGTATCTTCGTACGTACTTTTTTTTTTAATATTCTCACCCTAGCTTTCAACAAGAAAATCATACAAATATTTAATTGAAGTTAATAACAAATGATTTAGAAACAATTTTCTTATTACACACCCTTATTAATTCTGTGTATATAGTTATTTTAGCCCTAAATGGTTTTTTGAAATAGTAACAATTAAATTATTAGAAATTCAAATTACAATAATATATTTTAATCCCCTCCAAACACCCCTAAATGTTCGCAGAATCTTGTGACATGAAAATAATGAAAAAAACATTTTACCAATAATGATGTTCTAGAAAAATCTAACCCCCAAAAATGGGGGGCAACTATGTAGAGAAATATTCCCGTGTCTCGTGTTGCATAAACATATCGTGCTTCACTCACATTCTCATGTACCCTATGGACTAATTTTTTCGGATATACAAAAAAAAAAAAACATAACGTATAATATTTGGCTAGGTAAAAATTTTAGGGGAGTGTTTGGGAATCGGTATTAAAATAACTTAATTTTGTTATTTAATTTTTTTTATAAAAAAATGTTTATTATTTTACAATGTTAAAACAAAGTTATTTTTCTAATACACATATTTAAGTTAATTTATCCGATACGATAATTTCTTTATATGTTCAACACATTTTACTTGCATTTGTAAAAAAAATGAACAAAAAAGATATTTTACATGTTATTTTTTTTTTTTCTTTTGTTTTTTTAATTAGGCAGACGGTCAGAGACGGACGCAAAATTTGACATCAGTAGTGGCACCAAACCGACAAACTTCGGTTTCAAAAATTTAAACCCAAACTGAAACCGAAACTAATGGTTTTGGTTTCTCGGTTTTTCCAGAGTTCAGTTTCGAGTTGATCGGTTTTAAACCCATTAACTTTAAACTTCGCTACAAAATCACCATTTAACCAAGGGTTAGGTAGAGACTTAACAACTCTTAAAAATATAAGAAACCTTCTGTATCTCATATAAAACGATAAGATAAGCATATGTTTCATAACACAAACAATGTGAGATATCTCATTGTTTGAACGGAAATGAATAAAGCTAATTGTTTGTTTATATAACGGATAAGTTGGACGAAATTTCCATCCCACCACTCTTGCAAAACACAGATGACAAGAACTAGACGTAAGACCTTCAATTCTAAGAATGAGGTGTTAAACCATGTAGCCCAGACCATCAGGAAGCCGAAGCCCCTAAATCTGCCTCTATGGATGGTATGCACTCTTCCCACCCCTTTCAACTCATTTGCCATACAAGTTTTTTTTTTTTTTTTTTAATCTTTAGAGCATATGAAAACTCATTAAAAAAACTAGGGTGTGCAAAACAACCGAAACCAAACCAAAAACCAAAAAAAAAAACAAAAAACCGAAACAAAAAACTGAAGGGTTAATGTCATAAAAACCCTCAAGTTTTCAGGGTTTTGTCGGTTTTGCCCAAAGTTGAAATTTATGTCATTTTTACCCAAATATTTTCGAAAAAATGTTCAGTTTTATCCTTTTACCGGTGATAATAAATTTTCTAGGTTACCATTATATTAAATTCGCAAAAAAACTTTTAAACATGTTTATATAAGTATATACGTATTTGTAGATCTAAAAACATATTAATTTGTTTTTTTACATTAAATGGTTTATCCAATAAAAAAAACTCACACACACACACACACACACACACACACACACATATATATATATATATATATATATATATATATATATATATATATATATATATATATATATAAAGAATTAACATTAAAAAATGTAAATACAATATTTAATTAAATCTTTTTCGTTTATAAATATGATTTTTCTGCTTGAATACGTATAATATGAAAAAATATATACATAGGGTAAAAGTGTAAAAAAAATTATAAACTTAAGGGTAAAAACATAAAAAAAAAAAACTGTAAACATAAGGGTTTTTTTACAAAGTTAATATAATAGTAACCTGTTATCACCGGTAAAAAGGTAACACGGAACATTTTTTGGAAAATGTTAGGGTAAAAACGGACATAAAATTCAACTTTGGGCAAAACCGACAAAACCCTGAAAACTTGAGGGTTTTTATGACATTAGCCCAAAACTGAACTGTTTGAAAAACCAACAGTTTGGTTTTTTGCTATTTATAAAACCAATTTTTTTTTTCAATTCGGTTTGGCTTTTTAAATATAAAAACGGAAAAAAAACGAACCGAACCGAACTACTAAATATATATGTTTTAGTTTACTTCGACGGTGGATTTTATTGAGATGCTTTTATAGTGATTTTCTTTGAAAAATTACAACCATGTTTTTTTTATCAAACATCTCTTCAACTTCATGCATTAAAGTATTTATAATATACAAATTATTTTTATATTATATTTGAATAAAATATTCATAAGCATGTTGTAATATTTGCAAGATTGTGTGGTTACATATTAGTGAGTCATTCTAACATATGAAAAATGTTTCGTCTTAAATTAAAAGCTCTTTTGAATAGTTCATAAACATGTAGGGAGAGTATCTTATGATTTCCACCAAAAGTTGTATTTATGTTATTTATTAACTAGAAACCCTAAATTTTTGGGTTTTACCCTTATTTAAGCCTCATTTATTCTTTGAGCCTTATCTCTTATCAGCTTCCATACCTCCTAAACCCTAATCTCGACCCGTAGCCACCATCTTGGAGTTCTTAAGCTCTTGTTAAGGATTTTGGAGTGTTCTTGAGCAATTTTAAGAGATTGAAGGTTGTTGAAGGATCATCATTGGGAGTGGGGCTTATAGATCCAGAAGTTTCTCATCTTTTACAATCCATCGAAGGTAAAAAGCTCTCCTATTGGCATCTCTTTCGTTAGATCTTGTTTGGGGTGGTTAATGGCACATTTTGGACCCTTTGGTTTGTCTTTTTGAGGTGGAGCTTGCCCCAAGATTTTGGACACTAGATCTGGACGTTTTAGGTGTCCCAAATCCATAAAAATGTGATCTTGATAGTTGATATCAACCTATGCATGTGTTTTAGCCTTTGTTGAAGTTGTAAAGTGAGAACTTGGATTTGGGACCCTTTGAGGATGCAAAAGCTCAAAGTTAACAACTTTATGGATTAATGCATGTTATGGAACTAGATGTGGGCATTGGACGTTTTTGCTTAAGGGATTAAGACATTTTCTAAGTGGATTGTAGGTTGAGTGAGTACGTGGGGCGTATGTCCTAGTACGCAGCGCATACCGAGTAAGGTCGTAGTACGCTAAGCGTACCAACTGAGTACACGGGGCGTACTCAGTTTGGTTGGGCCTTTTTGACGTGTTGACTTTTTGACCCCGGACCATTGACAAGAAGTTTGACCAGGGTTGACCATTTGATATTTTGAGCCTTTTAGGATATTGGGCCTTCTTGGATTAGGCCCACGATGGGTTTGGGTCCAATTTGGATATTTGGGCCTTGTGCCATTTAAGGGTTTTGGGCTTATGATGCTAGTGGTTTGGGTTTTTGATTTTCGTAAAATAAGGAAAAGGGTAAAATGGACTTTTACCCTGAAAGGTTTGGTCATTGGACTAGAATTCATGTTTGGGTCAAGAATGAATTCTTGATGGAATATTATTTGATGATGTCAGTGCGAGGTTTTCGGTAGCATCAGTTCAAGTGTTCGGTTATCTTGGTTTGAGGTAAGTCGCCTCACTGTATCAATGGGTCGTAGGCACCAATACCGGTCCATTGGCTTATGTATTATTAGAAGAATAAGGGGTGGCCCTTGGCATTTGTATGAAAGACCCGCAGGTGGCTCTTTGCAAGACCAGGGTTCGGACCCTAGCAATTAAGTAGATTATTAATTGTAGATTGTATGCTTGTTGTCTTTGTGATGCTTGCATGGAAGACCGGGAGGTGGCTCTTGGAACTTGTCTGTAAGACCCTAGGTATTGGCCCTCGGCTTAGCAAGGAAAGACCATGATGAGGCACATGGCACAATGGCAAGACTATGGTTGGCACATAGCACTCTCTATTGTATGTACGATATTTATGGTATGTGGTATTTTGGGGAACTCACTAAGCTTTGTGCTCACAGTTTGTTGTTTATGGTTTCAGGTACTTATGGTTCAAAAGGGAAGGTTCCGACTTGATTGCATCGCATACACTCATGTTTTTCCGCAACTTAGTGATTTTGGGACTATACTCTGATAATTGTTTGTTTATGAAATACTTTAAATGTTTGAGTAAAAGAGAATTGGTATTTTGATTATGTTAAAAAAGATATTTTTACCTTGTGGTTTTTAGGACGTTACACCCATGTCCTGGACAGCTTCCATGTCTTCCTGTAATATTGGGCACATGTTTGTTGGGTGCCCAGTCTTTGCGCATATCCCACAAGTTCTGACATTTGGTTCAACACCTTTTTCTTTTGTCAATAAAAGAACAACCTTTGTCAATTTTGAAATCTGAGACTCAAGGTGGGCATTGCTGACTTCCTTCACTCCTCGTGGTTGATCTAGATAGCATTCTTTTTCATTTGCTGAGTGTTTTGATTTGATTTCCAGCTTCTCTATTAATGCTCGGATCTCAACCGGTGTCATATATTCAAGCGAACCACCACTCGAAGCGCTGATCAGTCATCTTTCCATTAGAGTCAGGCCTTCAAAGAAACATTGATATAGCTGATAGTCACTGATCCCATGTTGTGAGCACCAGACCAACAATTTCTTAAAACGCTCCCAATAAGTCTGAAGGCCTTCTTTTTTTTGCTTCCTTTATGGCAAGGATTTCTCTGCGGAGGTTAGACGCTTTCGCTTCTGGAAAATATATTTCCAGAAAAAGTTTAGCTAGCTACGTCTTGGACAGAAAAGGGGAATGACCTTAACTTGATTTGATCTTCGGTTATAGCGTGTGACTTCATCCCATAACATACTACGTGAAAATCCTTTAGAAACTTATGCGGATCTTCGTTCTCAAGGCCTTGAAAAGTCGAAAGCAGATGAATCAAACTAGACTTTAGCTCAAAATTCTGAGCTTCTGGAAAGGTGATACACAAAGGTTGTTGTGTAACATCTTGTGTCTTCCACTCTCAAAGAGTCTTTTTAGGATCCTCTCCGTGTTCAATCATGGTTGGTACTGTTTCAGTATCTGAATCAGAGAGTTCAAGTGTTTCAGATTTGATGAAAGATTTTGGTGAGTATTTTTAATGGGCTGTGTGAAGGTGAGGATGGGGGCGCTTTGGGAAAAGATGAGAAGGTTGTTTCAGGCTCATTCCATAAGGGAGTGCCTTGTGGATTTGTTTCTTCTAGAGCTGGAGAAGATATTGATGCGAAAAAACTTTGTAACTTTTTATTTCAAAGTGTTTCTTTTCTGAGTTTTCTTGTTGTCTTATCTATCCCCGGATCAAGGACTACCTGTATGTGTAGATCTTGGCATAAAACGATTAGTGTTTGTCGTGTCCCCGACAACGGTGCCAATTTGTTAACAATGTGTCGTAATGCATAATAAATAAAGAATATAAATAAAAATATTGCTCAAATGCACTAGGGGTAGTACAGGAAAGCAAGTTCGAATCCACAAGGACCCGTCCTAAGGTCTATGTCTCTTTTGCGTAAGGCACACACTAATTTAACAGAAATTAAATGGGGGGATTTTGTCGATTATTAAAACTAAATTGGATAAAAGTTTATAAAAGAAAAATACTAGAATAAAATTCAGAAAGTAAAAGCAATTTCATTTTTCTTGTAACTCTCTTAATCATGCAAATAACCTTCAACATGATTATTGAATTGTGTGTTGTTTAAACTGGTACTTAAAATATTAATAAGCTCTAACAATTTTATTCTACTAAAATGTTTAACCAAAACAAGCTCTTTGAACTAAATTTTACTTTTTACTGAATTAACCAAATAAGCGCTTAATTAATTTAGAAAAGTAGCATTAGACACAATGTAAAATTCCCACTAAAGTCCAATACTTCTCACAAACTTGGAAGCGTAAAGACTTGTTGGATCAACTTATACTAGAGTTAACCCTAACACAAAATTAATCTAATATTCATTACTTTTACTAATTAATAAAGAAAATTACGGATCTAAACAAATCAGATAACTGGAATGAATCATTAACAATTATAGTGGCCAACAAAAACTGAATCAAAATCAAACTTTCAATTAAGCATAAAATCTCTCAAATCTTCTCCATCTCGGAACTTGAACTTTCCGAGATTCTCTTAGATCTTCAATAAATGAATTTTAAGGTTATTTTTTAAGTATTAATTCTGAAACATTTTCTGATGATTATTTTAACGATAATTTCTTTTATGATTATCCTCTTAATTCACAATAAACATGATTTTGGTACACATTCCAATAAAGTATTGAGTGGTTCCGAACCGAATCAACAGTTTCCAAATTTGAACAAAGAACGTCCCATCTTTTGGTTATAAACTGTCACAAAGGAAGGTTTTTAGGCCTACGCATTTAATACAACTCGTTTCCATTATTTCGGGTACCATCATTCCACTCTTCAACCCGAACCGCTAACACCCACTTATAAAAGGATTTTGAATCCTAATTGTTCTCACTTTTCGCACTTTGGGTATCGTCTTCCTTGGAACTCTTTAACTGTACTCTTTGTTCTTCAAGATTTTCATACCTTCATCCATGGCGTCAAAAACTTCCAAACCTGCAACCAAGAAGAAATCATACAATGGGTCTGCATCATCTTCTTCAATTGAACTTGTCCTCAGGGAAGCTACCCAACTTTTTTCCCTCGATCCAATGGACTACTATGAGTCCATCATAATCAAGATCGATTTCATATCCAGACATCCCATTGCCGTTCCACTCACCAAAATTCCTAACCCTAATCTCCCTTTTAGGCTTCTTCACAAAGCCTTTGACTTTGTCAAATTTGAAGATGGTATTCTTGAAGTGAAAATCATAGATGATCGAATTGTGCTAGTACACAAAGTGATGTTTCTTCGAGCAATTGGAGTTTCAGAAAATCCTCAAGGTTTTCAAGTGTAGGAACCTACACAAGAAGAGTTTCAATCGTTCTTGACTCAAGTTAGTTGTTCCAGGTCTTTGGACCATCTTTATGCATCTCATCCTAAAAGGATTCTCCGACAAGCATGGAGGAACAGACACGATGAGCAAATATTGGATCTATGTCGTATACATCATCTTCATCGGAAGAGCCAACGTCGTCGACCTACTAAAATTCATTTGGCAAGACTTCAGGAAGTTCATAGACAAAAGGAAGGCAAATGAAAGTCCGAGCCCGAGATTTTGGGCTCTGACTCAACAACAGATATATTCTTAGCCTAATGAAGCCATTCCACTCAGCTCGGATATGCGTGAGGTATATTGTTCCTTTAAAACCATTAAGACATACAGGTTACCAAGCCAAGCTACTTTCGGAACTGTCTGACGTCTTCCTCAACACATGTTGAGCACTATTCCTTCCGAATATCCTTATCTAAAATACCATCTCGAGACTTCGTTTTTGTTTGTCCCAACACAACTTGTCCTGGTCTTGGATGACATAGCCTTGGAAGAGAATATACGAACTACCTTGGAAGGTCGTAGAGAACAGATCACTCAAAAATTAAAAGGCATCACCCACGAAACCAAAAGCCAAAAACAGAACCAAAGTCGGTGAATCCTCTCAAAAGGATTCATACATCGGATCTCGACCTAACATTGGGTCACTGCCTACCCCACCTACCCACTCTTCTGAAGTACCCTTCGATGTTTCAATAACACAAACTACACATACACGTGGGGACTCTACTTATAATCTACCCCTATCCTCTCAAAAGGATGATGTTGGTGTTGAACAAAGTCCCTTAGAGCCTCTTGGGACACACTCACATGCCAATTTGAATGATCCCATTTCTTCTACACAAGCACAGTTAGTGGCCCATATCACTGATTCCAAGCTTTTCAAGACCGGAGCAGTCTCTCCTACCTAGAAAGCCGCAACCAGTCTGATACCTTGTTCAAGTAAAGGACAATCGGGTATATTTGAAAAAGATCGGGTTGATTTTGTTGACAGTAATCACTTACTGTATCCGGAGCTAACACGAGAACAAGTTGAATACACTCTTATTTCTACGCGCCAATGTGCCATCAAAAGTAACATTCCATTCATCTATCCTTCGAATGAAGTGACTAATCAGGAACTCCAACCATCCATTGATGCATAGAAGGCCAAAACGAGTTCATAAGTTTCCACTCCTAACATTTCAATAGATGATCCTCCTCGGAATGATTGTTAACAGCATGTCACAGTGCCTAACAAATAAAGAATATAAATAAAAATATTGCTTAAATGCACTAGGGGTAGTACAGGAAAGCAGGGTCGAATCCACATGAACACATCCTAAGGGTTATGCCTCTCTTGCGTAAGGCACACAATAATTTAATAGAAATTAAAATGGGGGGATTGTTTCGATTATTAAAACTAAATTGGACAGAAGTTTATAAAATACAAATACTAGAATAGGATTCAGAAAGTAAAAGCAATTTCGGTTTCACGGTGACTCTCCTAATCATGCAAATAACCTTTAACACGATTATTGGATTGTGTACTGTTTAAATTGGCACTGAAAATTATTAATAAGCTCTAACAGTTTTATTTTACTAAAATGTTTAACCAAAACAAGCTCTTTGCAATAAACCTTACTTTTTACCGAATTAACCAAATAAACTCTTAATTAATTTAGAAAATAGCATTAGACACAGTGTAAAATTCTCAGTAAAGTCCAATACTTCTCAAAAACTCTAAAGCATAAAGATTTGTTTGATCAGTTTATACCAGATTTAACTCTAACACATAATTAATCTAATATTTGTTACTTTACTGATTAATAAAGACAATTACAAATCTAAACAAATTAGATAGTTAGAATAATTCACTAACAATTAAAATGGAAAACAAAAACTGAATCAAAATCATACTTTCAATTAAGCATAAAACTGATCAAACTAAACAGTAAACCCAATAAAAAATAGTGCCTAATGATTACATGCACAAAAAGTCGAGTCGTGTGCGAAACTGAAATCCAGGGTTTTTAGCATGACATGGATAAAAACGAATTACAAAAAGTAGAAACAAAACCTAATTAATAAATTGTAACATTCATAAAAATCATGCCAAATTTTAAACTTTTAAAACACTTCAAAACCCATGATGATTACAAAACTTGTTTTCAAAATAGTATATAGTCAGAGTATCCCAGAATCAAAACATAAAATAATAACGCGTGATGAGCGGTACGATCATGCCTTCGCCTTCCCACGACCATCAGAAGTACCTGAAAAAATAATCAATAAATCTAAGCTCGAAGGCTTAGTGAGTTACCCCCAAAATACCAACGTCATACAGATATAACCATATCATATAAACATATAAGCAACGACATGCATAATGAGCCATCAGTGTGACTAGACCGAATCCCGGTCCTCAGTCTATCTGGATCACGCTCCGAGCCCTCGGCACGTCTAGACCGACCTCCTCGGGGGCCTTCAGCCTAACCGGACCGCTCTCTGGGCCTTCGGTCTGACTAGATTTGCCTGGCACGGGCCTACGGTCTACCTGGTCTGCCCAGGGTGTCTTGGCCTACTGCACACAACAAGACCCGCCTCAACCCTTTCCCCAAACCAGTAAACATGTGCACATAAATATCATACGCTAGCATGTAATAACAGATAGTCATACAGATCTAACCGATCTCTAACATAAAAACCATCCTACAAACGGGATATCAATCAACAGATTACTAGCATAGCAACCATCCTAAACCAGGATGAAATCCAACATAGCAACCATCCTAAAACAAGATGTAGTCTAACATAGCAACCTTCCTAAACCAGGAAGTAAATCATAAAGGTTCTGCCTTGGTGTCGTAGACCCTGTTGATATACTGAGGAGAACTCACCTTGCACTGTCGACTCGAAGATAAACCCAAGCTCTTGGATTGTTGGTACAAATCCACCACCTAAATGCACCATGGAACCATGCTTGTAAATTTCCAATTTCCCAAAATGCCCCAGAAGTCCAGTGGTCAACCCTTGGTCAAAGTCAAAGTCATTTGTCAAAGTCAACAGTCTATGTTGACCTCAACTCGTCAAGTACATCCAGCCACTCGTCGAGTTCCTTGCATACTCACCAACTCGCCGAGTCACTTAAGTGACTCATCGAGTTCCTAGTGTCAGTGGTCATAACTCCGTGGCCAAATCGGCGATTTTTCCCCTTACAACTCTACGCGTTCCTATGTGTCCAAAGTTTGGGAAAAACCCTAGTCGACTTGCCGAGTCATCGACTGAATCACCGAGCCCAAGGCAATCTTCATCGGACTCGCCGAGTTGTTCATCCAACTCGTCGAGTTCATGACCATCTTCTTATGACTCGTCGAGTCCCTTCAATCCTTCATCCATACAGATGCTTTTAAGTCATGCAAAGGCTCCATACTGTAAATCTAAGCTCCTAGGGCATGTTTATCACATAAAGTTTCAAACTTTACGTGCATGCAAGATGATAATGGCCCAAAACAAGCTAAAAGAGTGGCTTAAGGTAAGGGAAAGGTCATAGCTCAACAACTACTGAAACTTTATGACAAAGAGGGGCTAAATGAGTCCAGATCTAAGGTTGCAACCTCAGATCTTGACCCAAATCGGAGAACCACCACACAAAAACCTAAAATCCCAAACCCATAAATGAAGATATCTAACTAAGAGAGAGCCAAGGTAACAACTTGTTACCTCCAAAATAATGCCAAGACATGATCCAAACTTCTTGAACTCCAAGATTTTTACTCCAAAGATCCCTCTTCCAATCTAAGAAGCACACAAATATAGAGAGCAACCACGAATTAGGGTTTCTGAACATAAGGGAGGTAGTAGGAGAGGCTAAGGGGAATAGGTGGTCCTTAAATAGGGTGCAAATCCCTGGAATTTAGGGTTTCTTCTTTCATCTCCTACTCGTTGATTCCCTTCTTGGACTCAACGGGTAAGTCACTAAAACACGCGGACCAATCCGCTGCTACTCGACGAGTAGGGCAACCAATTCGTCGAGTAGACCTTGAAAACAAGAAAATTCTTATAACATCGATACCTGAGAATCGGGGTGTTAAATAAATTTTATTAAACGAAAATAAGAATCGAATCATGTTCTTTAGATATGTGTTTGGCACTCGAAAACCACTGAAAATCACCTCTCGGTCATCTGGAATCATGAATTAGGTCACAGAGGTGTTTTTAGAAGCCTTTTTATACGTCCAATCAAAAAGCGGGGATTTCTACGATCGCATATATGATAAATGCGATCGCATTTTTTGTGAAAACATGTCCCGAAGTGATTTAATGAAATATGATGCCATTTTGGAACTTTTCAAGACTTCAAAGAGAATATGTGGTCACATTTCTTCCATTCTATCTCGTTTCGGTCGCAATTCTTCCTTTCAAACTATTCATGATCATTCCTTAGCTTCCTTCCTTAATTCCAACTCCAATCAAGCTCCAATGCTTCCTAGAATGCATTCCGAGCTATCGTATGTGTCAATGTGCTCTAATTTTCCCTGAAAGTCATAACGAAAGTGAGTAGTACAGGGATTCTGCAAATATAATGAGAATCTCACAATTTATAATAACATTAGGGAGATAGTTAGATTTTTATAGGAAAATACCAAGAAAAACGTGCTAAAAGATGCATATAATATGCATCTAGCAATGATGATAGTGATGCAAAAGAAACTTCTCTATCCAAGCTTATCTCTGAAGCACCCAAGCCAAATGATGATGAAGATCTCTCTGATAAGATCATGTTTGAAGATGATAACACAACATTTTGTGCCATCCCAGTTCGTTCTATCTTTAGTATGTTGCAAAAGTCGTCCTTTTCCAAAGCTTGTTTCAATTTTGGACTCACTTTGTCCTTGGACGAATCTGAAGAAAACAAAAATCCAGAAGGAAACAAGATCACCTCTCCTCGTCTAAAAACAACCATAGATGATGATCCAGAGAATCCAACCCAAGGTGACAAAAACAGTGATGATAAGGGTCATGATGACTCTGATGACGATGATGATGTCGATGACAAAAAGTCTGAAAGCTCCTTTTCGGATACTGGATCCTCCGACGAGAACATTGTTGACCCATTTTCTCTCTTGGAACTCCGAGACAACGTTTACACTACCAATTCTAAGGTTGACAAGGCCACTAAAAAGGTTACATCACTTGACTCCAAACTCACTTTAGTAATCAAATCTCTTTCCAAGATCAAGGCTACTACTCCTTTAGAACTTGATCTAGCAAATTAGTTGAACCAACTTATCTCTCTTCGCCTCATGTGCATGCACCTTACAATAAGTCGAGGAACGCTACAAATACAACCTCGATCATCACATCTCCACCACTTCTATCATGTTCAAGATCCATGATGACATGATCACTACTACCAATGAACTTATCAAGCAGACTCATGTTTGTCAAGAAAAGAAAATTCAAATATTGGAAAAGGAAATTCTTCACAAGGATGTTATGAACATGGTTATGCAGGAGGTTCTCATAAAAGTTATTTGATCAGCTCAACACTTCATGGATACTCTAAATCATAAGTTTGATGAAATGCTCCTTATCCTTGAAGAAACATTGTATCATATTAAAGCTCAATCTCCAAATGTTGAGGCATATTATTCGTTTTCCAAGCAAATCAACATGAGCTTTCAGTGTGTGTTCAATTAATTGGATGATTTAAATCTGAAACTTTGCTTGCATCGAAGGCAGGGTCTTCCCATGCAAAAAGGGGAGAAAATATTGTTCAATGGAAACCCATCTCACAATTTGAGCTCCAAGATGAAACAACCGATTAAGATATAGTTGAAGTTGAAGATCTTAAAAATGATGATGAGCTTAATGATCTTGGGGAAAATGTAATTGTTGGACTTCAAGTCGTTAAGGAACAACCTTCCATCATAAAAGTCCTCTCGGAAGAAGAGATGAAGAAATAGTCATCAGTCTCTTGGTCGTCAACTCTAGCAGAAACATTTAATAGGAGATTCGACATGACGAAGGAAAAAACAAAGCTAACCATTGATGCTAGGGATGAGCATCGAAACCAACCCGGGAACCGAACTTGGTGGAAAATAGGAACCGAACCGGATTGCTGGTTCTACATGTTCCAGTTCCTACCGGTTGTTGTCGTGTCTTCAATGTTGGAACCGGTCCACGAGAAATAGCAACATATGGTTTCGGTTCTACCGGTTTTTATCGGTTCTACCGATTCCGGTTCCTACCGTTTCCTGATTCCAAAAATCCATAAGAATATCATCTCGGTCTCGGCCTGATCGACTCTATCTGGTTTTAGTTCTAGTACCGATTCCGGCCGGTTCCCTGGTCCAAATGCTCATCTCTAATTGATGCTTTCCAAGCTACTCAGCCAATGCCTCCTCCTATCCCTGCTCCAAGGATTGCTCAAATTGATGAAGGTTCTCCCACCAGGAAACCGGATGAGCTTCTTAAAGAACCCTTGGTCTTCCTCCATCCAGGCTAGTCATCATGCAATCCAGTCATCAAATCATCTCCCTCATCTCTATTCAAGAAGATCAAACTAAAGACAAAGGCAAAAAGATAGCTACTGAATTTTCCAGCTCAGTGAAGTCAAAGAAAAGGTCTGAGGGTTGGTCTAAAGAATAGATGTAACAAGCTCTTGAGAAAAGCATTCGGATCCAAGCCTTAAAAGATAATCCCAATATGATGTTGGGCATTTCTCCGCTTTTCTGAGAAGGAATCTTACCTGACATAAATTTTGTGCCCTTCATAAGTTTTGCTCTTCCAACAAATGACTTAGAACAACTTGACTTACCAATCTCACCTCACGGATGTTTCTACATCAAGTTCGCTCCATTACATCCATCTGATGATCCTCAAATCATCATTTGAACTGAACATGAGAGATTGAGAACCTTCTATTCCATGAAAGCATGCCCTCAAAAGGAAGTGTGATCTCAAAAAAGAATCACAAAATTCGTTGGATATGGAAACAAGGTTTAAGGAAAGTTTGATCTTGACTATCTTCTCTATAGATACTTTATATCTCGGAACAAGGAAACCACCATTAGCATCACCGATGTTGACTTTCCTTCAATCAATCCTAATGATATTCTCACTATTTCTGCTCACCTCAAAGATTGAAAATAAATGAATCGAGCATCAGAGCTTTCAACGCTGTCATCACCTTCCTAAAGGACTACATTGTTGAATGTTATAGATCTGATGTTGAATTTGCTTACTTGTTCCGAACTGAAAATCTATTGGCCAAAATCAGCACTGAGCTTCCTGAAGCTCAAATCTTAGCTGAAGGTCCTATTGAAGAACCACAACTTGGTTGTGTCTATCTCAAGAAAAAGGCTAATTGAAAAGAATTATTATGAGTTCTTGACAAACGTCTCGTTCCCACCAAGATTCTTCATAAGTTCATCTCAAATGCTGCCAAGAGTGATTCTTCTAAACACATCAATAAATAATGTATCGAGCATATCTAATGGTACATTGAAGTCCGAAGCTGGCTCTAGAGTGCTTACCTGTTTGTGTCTGATGCAGCCAAGTGACAAGTTAAAAGATTGCTAAGGTCACTTATGGGAGATTGTTGGAACCTGAAGAAGTGATCCTTATGCGGTCCCAGATGAAGACTTCCGAGATGAAGGAGTTCCCACGTGAAAGTGTTATCAAGTAAATATGTTCCGAAGTGAAGATCGATCCAAGATTTATTTATGTTTATAAATATTAAGAGTCTGTAATGCATTAACTATTGCACCCACTATTTTTTATTGTTCTTATTGTTTTCTAGTATACTACAAGAGACAAGATCAACAGGGACGGCTGTGTCAGTCTGTTGATCTTCAAAGTCTCTCAGTCCATTCCCATTTTGTTATATTTCTCTTTTAGTTACTCCTTCGCTATTTAAGGAGGTGTCTTCCTTGTATCAAGATAGAGATGTGTGCATCTTTTTCACTTTAATCAAGAATCACTCAGTCAATCATTCTCTTTTACATTCTTCATGTTCTTGAATTATTTTACATTATTCAAACTTACTACTTTTCCATATTTGAGCACTTTATTGATTATCTCTATTATGAGACAATACCAGTTTACCAGACTTGATTGGATCTTCATTACAAGCAGACATTGATCTTCAGTTAATTCAAGGTTTGAGTTCTCAAACCTTGTCCCCACAAATCCTTGCATTCACAACTATTGTAGATGAACTTAGTATTCTAGGAAAACAAAATGGATGATGAAGATATTAATGATGATATACCCAATGGTCTTGATTCTACTTCATACAAAACTTTAATTGATGACATTCATGCTCCGGACATACCTATTTTTGTTCATGAACTACACGAAAAGCTCATTAATAATGAGATATCCTTAAAACCATCCCCTCTTAGTACTGCTAATATACATCAACATGTCATAACCTTTGCAGCCAACAAACTTCCACCAAATCGACCCTAGAATAACCAAAATTCTAATAATGTCTATGCTTTTCTTCCAACCCCTTCACAATCCCTTAACTCCACTCATCAATTTTTGGGCAAATGTCAATTTTGCTTCACCAAAGGAAACTCTCTCACCTCCTGTTATGCCTTCAAAAATAAATACCCACAAGTCCGAGGGCGGATTTAGTATGTAGCACGGGGTACCCCTCAGATTTTACCGTCAAATGTAAATTTAGTGAAAATTCGTCGAAAGTCCATCACAAATCCGCTGGAAATCCATCACGTATCAGTTGGCAGTCCATCAAAAAATCTGATAATTGTGAATTTAAAGTAAATTTGTCGGTTTAGTGATGCTTTTGTGATAAAAACTGCCATTGGAAATGAGTTTTTTCTAGTAGTACAACCCCTAGAAAACTTGTGCAACCCCTGATTTTTCTTTTTGGGTCGACGACCACACAAGTCAACTTACCCTCACTACCACAAACCAGTCATAACAATGGTCCTCCCCAAACATATGTCATGAACACCATTAACACCTCTAATCCAAATTGGCTTTTTGATAGTGGAGCATCTCATCACATCATAAAACAACATCAATGCACTATCTCTTCATACACCTTATGAGGGTACTGATGAACTTGTCATTTGTGATGGTTCGTTCTTACTATTAATCATGTTGGTTCTTTAATATTATTTTTTTTAAATTATTTCACTCTTGCAAATGTTCTTTGTGTCCCATCTATATCACACAATATCATCTCTATCTCTTGACTATGCATTGATAATCACATAATAATCCATTTCTACTCGTTTCATTTTCTTATAAAGTACTTCAAAACCAAACAAATACTATGTGTAATGGCTAGTCTAGGGGTCTATGGACTTCATTATGTATCTCCACACGTTGCTTTTCATTCACCCTCTAATAACTCCACTCATTGGCATCATCTACTTGGACATCCACACCTTGAGTTCTACAACCTTTAACTTCCAACATTCATGAAATTACTTCTTTAAATAACGATTGTAATTCTTGTTGTATCAATAAAAGACACAAGCTTCCATTTTATGTTACATCTCTTACTTGCCAATCTCCATTACAACTTATTTTTTCAGATGTATGGTCATCACCAATTCAATCTATTAACGGTTATAAATATTACATCATTTCCATTGACCATTATACTAAATACACATGGTTGTATCCATTAAAACACAAGCCTGATTCGCTCATCATATTCATACACTTTCAAAAGCTTGTCGAAATTTTTTTCCAACTTAAAATCAAACAATTTTTCTAATAATGGAGGTGAATATGTTAAACTAGCCTCTCATTTAACTTATTGTGGTATTTCCCACCTTACATCTCCTCTCCATACCCCTGAGCATAATAGATATACCGAAAGATGCCATCGTCACATAGTTGAAACCAGATTATCTCTACATTCTCAGGAAAATATGACTTTATATTTTCGGGCATTTTTTGTAACCACTGCCACATATCTCATAAATCGTCTTCCCACTGCTACCCTTCAAAATGATTCCCTTTATTTTCGATTATTTCAAAAAGTACAAAACTATGACAAACTCATAAGTTTTGGTTTCTTGGCTTATCCATGGCTACGTCCCTATTCTAAACACAAACTACAAGCTCGATCTAAAGCATGCATCTTTGTAAGCTACTCATTATCTCAAAGTGCTTGCCACCTTATTAACCCACTTACCAACAAAATTTATACATCTCGACATGTACAATTCATTGAAACTGAATTTCCTTATGCCCCACTCACCAAAACAACCACACCACCACCTCTAACTATTGACGCTTGGCTCCGCCTTGATATTCTTCTGGTCTCATATCAGCCCCCACAAAATCTTTCTCCCACAACATCATCTAACACTCCCTATCCTCATTCTTCTGACAACCATCCTTCTCAACACACTATAAATCATAAACTTTCTAGTAGAAAGTTCTACTAACTCCAACCAGTCACATTGTCCCTCACCCATACCACTCCCTATAAATCCATCACATTCTCCTACTTCCGCACCTATGCAAACTCAGCAGCCCCCACAGCCAGCTTCTACAAAAACCCAGGCTAGACAAAATCGCAAACCCAACTCTAAATATCATAATGATAATTTCATTCTCTTCAATTCCATAACTCAACCATTTCCTGAACTTCAAACAATTACTCAAGCCCTTAAACAATTTGCATGGCGCAAAGCAATGCAAGCTAAGCATGATGCTCTTATCCGTAACCAAACTTCGACACTTGGTCCTCATGATTCCGCCCCTAATATCATTGATTGCAAATGGGTTTTTTCAAACTAAATTCAACCCCAATGGCAATGTTGATCGCCTAAAATCACGTCTAGTAGCTGAAGGTTTCCACCAACGACCGGGCCTTGATTACATTGAAACATTTACTCCTGTTGTCAAACCAGCCTCTCTTTGCTTAATTTTATCTCTTGCAACCTCTCAAAATTGGTGTCTACATTAACATTACATCAACAACGCCTTTCTCCAATGCAAACTTACTGAATTTGTCTATATGTCTCAACCTCCCAGGTTCATTGATTCATCTTTCCCAAACCATGTTTGTAAACTCAATAAAGCAATCTATAGTCTTTTACAAACACCTCATGCTTGGTACAATGAACTCAAATCATTCCTTCTTCCGTCTCATTTTAAACAAACAATATTTGATCCTTCTCTTTTTGTTCACCGTTCAAACACATCTTCTATATACATTCATGTCTATGTTGATGATATTATTATCACCAGCCCTAATTATTCATATATATCCTCCTTCATCATCTCCCTTGCCAATCGAATCTCCTTAAAAGACCTAGGCACTCTCTATTACTTCCTTGTAGTCAAAATCCTTCCCCGCTCTGATGGTCTTTTCCTATCTCAAACTAAATATATTCTTGATCTTCTCACAAAGGCTAAAATGAATGATTATAAGCCAATCACCACCTAGATGCTAAATTCTCTCCAATCCACTATCAACGGTCGCACACCTCTATCTAGCCCCACAGATTACCAATCTTTCATCGGTTCTCTACAATATTTTTCACTTAAACGTCCTTATGTTTCTTTTGTTGTAAATAAACTCTCCCAATTCATGCATCATCCTACCAAAATTCATTGGATTGCTCTCAAAATATTGCTAAGATACTTACACGGTACTATTCATCATGGTCTTCTTCTTAGATGTAACACACCATTACACTTGCATGCCTTCATTGATGTCGGTTGGGCAAGTGATAAACAAACCTATCACAACACCAACATATACATTGGCTACCTTGGGTCCAATCCAATAGCCTGGAGTTCTAAACGACAACCTACTTTAGTACGATCCTCCACTAAAGCGGAATTTAGAGTTGTAGCTTCCGCCACTACTACTGAAGTACAATGGATAATTTATTTACCCTCATGAACTTGGTTACAAATCCAATGGCATCCCAACTATATACAGTGATAATAATCTGAGTGTTACCCATTACTCTGCCAACCCGGTTTTCCATTCAAGGATGAAACATATAGCTCTTGATTTTCATTTTTTTCTAGAAAAGGTTCAAGACAGCTCTTGAGTTTCATTTTGTTCAAGAAAAGGTTTAAGACAGCTCCATTCGTGTCGCTCATATCAGTGGTGACAATCGGCTTGCAGATGCATTAACTAAACTGTTGTTCAACCGTAGGTTTCATACACTTACATCCAACATTGGACTTCTTTACAGATCGTCCATCTTTCGGGAGCCTATCAATACATAACCCAGATCCGTATTTAATTTATTATGTATACTTCCTCACATGTTTATTTACTATTTCAATTATAGTTACAGAGAGAAATAGTGGTATTCTATTGTTGTAACATATCCAATTACATCACATCTCGTATATGTACATGTTTCCAATTCATTACGAAACATAACTTCTAATTATTCACTTATACCTAGTAGAAAATGACTTTGTTTTTTTGAGTTATTTTGTTTTTTTTTTTCGTTTTTTTTTTGGTTTCTTTATGTTAGTAGTGGTTGGCGATCCCCTTTTTTCATTCTTAATTTCCTTTCCTTTTTCCTTTTAATTCTATTTGACTTGCACTTCTGTAGCACTTCGTATCTGAATGATCATATATAACTGCTTTTGCAGGCAACATATGGCATTTCTTTCCAGTCCATTTGCTAAGTGAAAATATATGTTCATATCATAAGTTAATATGATAAATATTTGTATGGTGTTACCTAGTTTTTGTAGATGCAAACAAAAAAAGAATAATCAAACCTTTTCACCCTTGTCGATAAGAATTCCCTTGAAAACATGGAAGTAGATCTCCTCTTTAGAGGTGTTTCAGATACTGTTATCAGACCTGTTAATTATTTCTTGACAATCAGTTGCCATTTGTTCAACTGAATTCATGTCTGAATATGGTTTCAAGGGTTCTATGTTGCTTTCATCATTGATGACTTCGTTATCTTTACAATCCACCTACAGATCATTGCATGAACACGTCATAGAATTATTTCATTCATCTTTTCCTTACATATACACAAATAAAAACAAATGAGGTACACATTGAAGATAGATGCACACCTTCTGTAACTTACACTGTTAATGGCATGAAACTCTATTCCTTCAACAAAAATACCCAAACTACCACAATCATAACGATAAAAGCTTTCTAACAGAACATCAAATTCAATGGTCTCCTTGTTATTCCAAAATCGAATCAACTCAATTGTCAACCAATTGTTTCCAGGTCTCTACTCTGCAAAAAAATGCATTTAAGGTTTCACCTGACTTCTTGTATTTTAGATTCACGTATAATGGTCGATTTGAAACCTTTCTTCGATCATAAAACTTGAACACTAGGTAAGCTCCATACATGATCTTGGGAGTTAAAAGTTAAGTTTTTGTGTTGATTTGGATGTTGAGATTTGAGATATCGGATATCTTTGAAACCTTTGCAAACCTACATACACAAATATATATTAAAACATGAAAAACAATATATGATTATAGTAAGCATTTTGAAAAGTAATAATAATAATAATAATAACAATAATAATAATAATAATAATAATAATAATAATAAGAATAAGAATAAGAATAAGAATAAGAATAATAATAATAATAATCTATTCTCCCTAGTGTTCTAACCTTTTGGTACGCCTCAACTAGCTGAAAAACTAGCTTATTTTTCGAGTTTTTTTAAGTTGTCATGTTTGGCAAGTCAAAAAGTAGCTTATAAGCTAGCTTTTAAAAAAAACTACTTAGACTAGCTTTTTAAAAGCTTTTTTTTAATTTTCCAAATATACCCCTTAATTAATTAAAAAAACACATTCTTTTAAATGTCCTTTTATGTCATTTCATATTTTTCAGTTAGTTTTACCACACGTTATTTTTTATCAGGTAGCTTTTTATTTAACAGCTAGCTTTTCAGCTATCAGTTAGCTTTTCAGCTAATACGTCAAACATAGCCTAAGTGGAACCTCATTAATGAGAAAGAGAGAGACCTGGATTTTCGTATAGATCTCCACTTCACATTTTTGAAACAAAAATTTGTTGCTAATATCACTACATTTTTGTTGGGTTTTGAGCATTCTAACACTCCTAAGTGTAAATGTAACCCTAAATACTTTGGATCTATGTTTTCTCTATTATACATGCAAATATGAACTTTCCAAGGTATTCATCCTAACTAGCATAATAACACTGATTCAAATGAATATATCAAGTTAGAATTACATACCTCTTTGATGTAGAATGTCTTCATGAAGCTTTAGTGCCTAGTGCCCCAAGTGTGACACCTCAAATGGTTCACACAACACCAAATACACATGGAATGACTTGAGAGAAATTGGAACACTTCATAAAATCGGCTAGCCCTTTCTATATCCATAGTGGCCAATTTTCTCCAAGAATAAGATCATTATATAGTTAGGGTTTCACCATGTAAACGCTAATTGTCATGGCCTTTCATTTCCATGATCCATGTGTACAAATACACCATGGAGCATCTTATGGGTTTTAGCCCAACTTGACAATCCATGGAGCATTAGCCCACTATATAAGTATGGATGATTTACACAATCAACCCATATATTTAATTAGTCTTCTTTTGATCACTTAATTAATCCTAGATTAATTTTTGATCAATACTAATTAAATAATCTTATTAATATATTAGAACTTATAATATATTAACCAACCTTAAGTGTTATTTCTCTCATTATAGTCTATCTAAATGCATGACGCCATGCAACCCAAATAGACCATGTCGGGTCGGGGGTCAAGTCTCACCAATTATAGTTATGGACTTAGACATTAATCCAACAGTCTCCCACTTGGATAAGTCTAAAACTATTATTACGTATGACTTCAAGAACCGACTGGAAATCGTAGCTCTCAAAAGCTTCTGATGAACTCTGACCTTTGTCAATGACTTGTCCATTAGATAAAGGATCATATATTCGTCCATTCTAGATATCATATGGACTGAGACATGGATTACAATCATTCTCTCTATCCATTTGTTGTTTCCCGATTTCAGATTTATGACGACTGACTAATTGAACAAACCAAATCAGTCCTGGCCCGGCTGAGCACTTACATTTGTCATCACCAAATCATCGAGGGGCCCACAGATATCGCTTTTATCCCGAAGGTAAAAAGGAATGGATAAACTTCGACTCATATGGCTTGTTCTACGACTTGTTGAATCATACACAAAGGCACGTTTTATAACATCGAGTTACCAATGCGTTTTCGTGCAATCGATGTACAACCAACTCATAATTACAACTCCTATCTCTAGGTTTGAAGAATATAAGATATTATCGTCTCATGATCACTCGTGATAAAATCCATGAAGTGATTCAAATGAGCACGGGTTGAATCCAATACTCAGAACTTATGAGCACTCATGAGTGTTGTATCCCTTTGTTCAACATCCCAGGCCTCTACAAGCCAACCCATGACAATCTTGATTCATATCTACTTCCAACATATGACCGATTGTGGATGGTTTGAATAACTTAGTCATTCCGGAAGAATAACATAGTTTATTCTGGAAGTCAAAACATGCAAAATGAAACACAAGAATAATTGAATCTAAAATGGTATCAAAACCTATGAACATAAATAAAAAAACCTTTTATTTATCACCATATGATTACACATTATTCATTGTATATTGTTTCAGCTATCAACTTTATTCTTGAATTTAAAACAGTAGTTGTCTCATGCTCCAAGCATGTACACTATGTTTTCTAAACACTAGTCGTGCCATACACCAAGTATGCATATTATGTTTGTCTATGATCTTTACTTTGTGAATCAGATCAATTGAAGATAACTCCAATGATCCTCTTTTCACAGTCCCAAATCCTTACTGCAAATGCAAGAATTCCTAATTCATGCCTTTTACTAAAATCTGTTAGATTCTAAACTTATATGCATTGATACTCTTGTAATGATTATGCACAAAGTCAGAAAGACTTGACAACAACCATTACAGAGCATTCCAAAGGAGATCAGCTCCTTGGAAACATCCTTCTTGCATTAAGTTTTCTAATCTTACACAAATTGAATAATTTCTAACTTTGAAACATTTCCATATTCCATTTTGACTATCACTTCTGAACAAGAGTTGCCTCCTTACAGATTATGTCAATATGGTCCTTCCAGAGTTAACATTATACTTCCAACTGTCCTTGAGCAACCAATCTTTGGTAAACCTTAGATTGTCCTCAACAATTGTTTAATCATTTTAGTCATATCCAATTCTAGACCTTTTCCCTTCTTAATGCCCCAAGCATTTGGAAAATGTTAGAAATGATGAATATAGCACATGTAATCGATCCTATATCCTAAGCATATGGGACACGATTCAAGATCTCTCACATAAAGACTAAACCAGTCTTTTGCTATAATATTTCCATTTCAATTTGCCAAGTTCTCATAATTCAGATTATGAAAAGGGATGCCGTAATCATAATCGAATTTTTAGAACGCAAATAATGGACCCATATATAGAATTTTTTTATGTTGAGCCATTCCAACATGAAATTCATATATATATCCTTGACTAAATACGATTAAAACTTCAATCTAAGCTTTTAGATTTGAGATGAAGTATAATTTCCTCTCCCTTAATTATAGCAAAACAACTTTTTCCCAATTGAAACCTTTTGTTTTCTATAATTAACATTGCTAACTTGCAACCTTTATCATAATTATCATGTTCCCACTAACATGATGATTATTAGCATAACACTTATGCTCCCACTAGCTTTGACATGTACTCAGAAATCAGTTGGACTTCTAAAAATCAATACTTTATTGACTTTCTTACCAAAGTTCTGATTTCTGATACTAGATTACTTTGATAAAACTTTATCATAATCATACACTTTATCTTAGATAGCTCACAGGTGTGTCTAAAAATTTTTAAGAACTATGAAAAGGGATGTCGTAATTATAGTCTCGATTGTTTAGACCTTTGCCACTTCTCACAAGTCCATGTTAGTGTGTCGGTAAACCACACACGCTCCACTAACTACTTTGAGAATGTAAATATCACAATTGTTATCTATCTAAAATCTACTTAGTGAAAGTGTTTCCTCACCATCATTTTCAAGAATCGGAGAGAAGCCTTATGACACTTAGATTTACTGGTGTATGTTTTCTTATCCATGTGAATTGTTAAAACCATAATCACAAGACAAGGATAATGACAAATTCAAACTCATATGGACTGAACTCAATCTTAAATTCTTGCCATCTGGCAGTTCAAGGGCCTGCCATTGCTTCCAGGTTGTTGTGCAACCAATTAAGAACTCTAAGAACTCATATGCAAAGCCAACTTTATTTGGAATGGGCACAGAATATGTCAACACGATAGGTTATAAACCTCAAGTCCTGTGCTAGTGAAGAACTTCAGGTTTTATTCTTGATTAGTTCTTGAGACTTTCAAGACCTTTAAGACTCCCACTGTCCTCTTGACATATAAGACTTTCTTGTCAGATATTCAAGAGACAGTGTGGATTCTAATCAAGACAAACACTTCACACAATTGGCCTAAGTTGGTCTTTGTTTTATCCAAAACATCACAACTTACCAATTTCAAATGTACAAGAGTAGAAAAGTGTTACTCTTACATTTGACAAGTGTTTTAAACCTTCTTTAAGACATGTCACTCAAGTTAAAATCTTGGAGTATGACTCTAAGACTTGTATTTGAACGAAGTATGACTCATCTTCTTGATTTAACCATTTCAACAATTCAAGATTCCTCTTCTTAGTCATAAGAATGCACTAATATTTCCATAGAGAACTAATTGTGCTATGGTTTCTTAATCATTAAGATGATCACAAAAACTGATACTAAAGTACTCTCCCATCTTTTCAGATTTGAGAAACTTTTATCTTTCTGCCTAATTTGATTCTTCTTATTCGCTCTGCCATACATTGGAACCTTTTCCAATGTCTCATAATTACACTTAAGCTTGTAAGTATAACCATATTTACTGAGTTTTAGTAAATTATGACAAATAGTCTTATCGATCTTTTGTTGTGGACTTGACCAGTGCACAAGAATGTGTACTTGATCCCTTAGTCCTTCAATTGAGTCACATATACATGTGAACAAGGAACTAGTCTTAATTTTTCAAAGATGAAAAATTCTCATTCATCATGATATATAACTTGCATGATTCCAAGTTTCGGTTCAATTGAAACTTGGGTGATGAGGATCTTTCCTTATTTGGTAAATTTAGACATTATCACAAATGAAAGAATCAAATTCACTTTCCAATATTATTATCAGTGGAATCTTATCAGCAACAATTTTCACAAACGTCATTGTAAGGATACATAAAATAAATAAAATCAAAAGTTTCCTTTTATTTTAAAACTTTGCGGAAAAACTTATCATTACCATCCATATGAAAACTTGTTGTTATCTATTCCTAAGCAATATCTCATAACTCCTAAGAAGTAGCTCAATAATCCGATCTTCAAACTATGCGATAGAAATCTATCTACGCGATCAGATTCAACATATTCTTTCTTTAAGTTCCTTCATTTTTCTTTGATTCTTAAAACATCACCATGTGACCCAGTCACATCATGTATCAAGAATCTCAGAATAAAAACTTAACAGAGTTAGATAATGGACTTTACCTGAAGTGGAGTCAAACTTATTGACTTTAATACCCTTAGGTAAATTGGCAGCTTCGCAACCAATGCCCCTTCCTTTGGCAATGGACCCTTGATAATGGGACTATCTCAAACTTAGCCTCTCTTTTTAGCATTTGGTCAACCGAGTTGACTATGGCCAATCCCTTTCCAATGGGAAGAGAGAGCTTTACTGGATATCCAATGTCACATAGTCAATGTTGATAAAGTTTTGGAAGTTGATCTTAGCAAATAGATAAGATCATTAAGGGTCTTGTCATAGTCTGTTTGATAGGAGTCCCAAAGGAACTCACTATGTGACTTAGAAGGTGATTGAACCACCAACTTTCTCAAGACTTTGACACCCAACTCTCCCGGCTTGTCAATATATGATTACATCTCCAAGATGTGATCACACATAGACCTTTGCTTGCGAATAGGGTGACCTTTAACTTTTCAAGAACTTGTGGGTTAGGGAGAATAATTGGAGGAGGTGAAAGAAGTATGATTTCCATGGGACATCATCTTCATTTAGAAAAACTTGTTTCAAGAGATTTGGGAAGATCATAAATGTCTAAACCAGACATCTTTTTTTGGGAGATATTCAAGGTAGTTGATTTAAAGTCCTTAATATAACACCCAATATGAAATATTAAGGCTAGGACCCAACACAATACTTTATAACTTGGAAGAGGGATACCGAAATCCAAGCTATAGAATATTTGAAGGTAGGTGAATGACGATTCACCAATTTCCACCAAGATAAACGAAATGTATTATTAGGTTTTAATTGGATTTGAAACTCATAGATCTTTTGAGATTCATTGAACTTTTCAATGGCATGTTTCAATCTCGAGTGTGCCCTTCAGGTTTTGTGACTGGGATGTCGAGGATCACAAAACAAGGTGTGAAGTATCCAAGCAAATATACTTGGTACCCTTAATATTTACCCCTTAATCGATGTGTCGGTTAACCACACACGCTCCACCGATACCATGATAAATATTAAGTTACCCTTTGCCTACCTTGTTAACTCCAGGTTAGTGTGCTGGTTAACCACACACGCTCCACTAACGACTTAAGCAAAGTGCAAAGTGTAATTTCATGGATTAACACCTTATTCACTTTTTCCTAAGTAATTAAGATTAGGTATTTATAAAAGGTTTAGTTACTTAGTATTTATCATTAATACTTTTAATGAAGGGAGAATTATAGTTCTTGTCCTACCCATTCGGCTAACGACCCTCCACCAGTCAAGGAAGCGGTGGGTGAGAGTGGACACCCGTTAAACTGTCATTTTATAGGCAGTAACCTTGTACCCCCCCCCCCCCCTTATAGACCGGCTTCGTGAATGAGGCCTACTAACGGTAAGACTGACTTTACTCTTATACATACATATATATATATATATATATATATATATATATATATATATATTATTAACTTATAATATTATAAAGTATAAGGGTTGAATTTTAACTTTTAAAATTCTAAGGGCTAACTTGGAATTAAAGTACGCATAAGTGAATGCTTTTCAAATTCCAAAACTTGAGCCTCCATAACTTGAGGACAAGACTCTTCATTTTTTGTAACCATTGCCAACTTTTATGAGTTTTATGAAACTTAAATGTGACTTTTCATATAACTTGAGGACAAGTTACAAAAACACATTTTAGAATCAACTCTTAGATTAAAATGGATTGAAAACACATAATCCATTAATTTATTTATTAATCTAAGCAACTCATATGAACAAAGATAATTCACATCAAACTTTTTCATGTAATTAACATAACTTTTAAACTAATACAGAACATGAATCTATTGACAATTATCTTTGAAATTGGATTAGCATGAACATTACCACATCAAAACAAGTTTATAAGTCCAAAAACAGCTTAGGGTAATGTTCCTAGTCCAATTCCAGTCAAAACAGCAAACAACAAGCTGTCAGCACCCAAAACTCGTCGAGTTCATGCCCAACATGAAGAACTCGTCGAGTTTTTGGCATAAACTCGTCGAGTTTTATGTTCTGGACAGATTCACCTTTGAAAAAACACATTTGCATCAAGTATAAGAGAAATCAAGCCTAGGCTCTGATACCACTGTTGGGTTTTGAGCATTCTAACACTCCTAAGTGTACATGCAACCCTAAATACCTTGAATCTATGTTTTCTCTAATACACATGCAAATATGAACTTTCCAAGGTATTCATCCTAACTAGCATAATAACACTGATTCAAATGAATATATCAAGTTAGAATTACATACCTCTTTGATGTAGAATGTCTTCATGAAGCTTTAGTGCCTAGTGCCCCAAGTGTGACACCTCAAATGGTTCACACAACACCAAATACACATGGAATGACTTGAGAGAAATTTGAACACTTCATAAAATCGGCTAGCCCTCTCTATATCCATAGTGGCCAATTTTCTCCAAGAATAAAATCATTATATAGTTAGGGTTACACCATGCAAACCCTAATTGTCATGGCCTTTCATTTCCATGATCCATGGGTACGAATAAACCATGGAGCATCTTATGGGTTTTAACCCAACTTGACAATCCATGGAGCATTAGCCTACTATATAAGTATGGATGATTTACACAATCAACCCATATATTTAATTAGTCTTCTTTTGATCACTTAATTAATCTTAGATTAATTTTTGATCAATACTAATTAAATAATCTTATTAATATATTTGAACTTATAATATATTAACCAACCTTAAGTGTTATTTCTCTCATTATAGTCTATCCAAATGCATGATGCCATGCAACCCAAATGAACCATGCCAGGTCGGGTCAAGTCTCACCAATTATAGTTATGGACTTAGACATTGATCCAACAATTTTTTACTCCATCCATGCTTATTGAAAACCACTATTACAAATGTGATTTTCTCATTAGTTTTCTTAGTAATAGGCAAAATGCATACAATAACAAAAAATAATTAAATATATTGAATCACCATTTTTTCCTTGTGAAGGAAAATTCTTGAATAAAGGAGGTATAGAGATTCTTCTTGGTGATTATATTGGATAATGGATATTTTGACATATGGATTAATTTCTCATAATTTGTTGGCAGCTTTTGCTCCCATTCCCACTCATCCTGTGTGCACAAATGAGAATCACACAAATTTACTTCCTAAAGCTATGAGAATTACTAAATCATAAGAAGAACTTCCTAAGAAAATATGAAGGAACTTACTTGATATTCAACAGCTTTCTCAAGTTCTATTACAACCTCAGCCATTGTTGGCCTATCCTCTAGATTTTCTTGCAAACATCGATAGGCGATTGTTGAAAAAATAACCAATGATTTTGCATCAATTTGTCCCTTTATATCATGAAAGATAATATCTTCTACTCTTTTGTTTTTGAAGCATTGTGCAGCCAACTATGAAAGAAATATCACTTGAGCATCTTCACCACCATGGAATAATCGTTTTTCATCAGTTTTTAATCTTTCAATTGCAAATCTCCCACATAAGACTTCAAATAAAACAACACCAAAAGAATAAACGTCTTATTTTTGCGTTAAAATGCCTGTAGTTGCATACAGTGGATCATAATAGCCTAATGTGCCTACACCTTTAGGTATGATGAAATCAGAAATAACAGTTGCCGTGTCATTATTTAGTAGAATGATACTGCTTTTTATATCACCATGAATTGAATGTTGGGTATCAAGACCACTATGAATGTGATTTAGCCCATGTGAAGAATCAATGCATATCTTTAACCTTTGTTTCCAAGTTAGACCATTGTTTTTCACATGCCATTTAAGACTTCCTTTAACCATATGCTCAAAAATAACAATCCTTTCACTCGCCTCTTGACAAAATCCTAAAAGAGGAATGACATTCTTGTGGTTATAACTATAAATCGATGCAACATCTTTATAAAAGCTTTCTCCATGTGAGCCCACAATAGGACTAAGCCGCTTTACGATAACAACATTGCATCCCTTGGAATTAGAAAGTTCTCCTATGTACACCGTGTGATATCCTCCCTGCTCTATTACATCACTAAAGTTATTTGTAGCAAATCTAATTGCATCAAGTGAGGTTCTTAGCCCTTCCACCCCCTTCACATTAGATTTCAATGATTTTTCAAGTTCTTTCACCACCTCAGACATTGATAGGCGGTTATCTCGATTTTCCTGCAAGCATTTATAGGTGGGGTTGGGGCTGGTGGCGGGTGGTAATGGGTGGTGGTGGTGGGTGGGGTTGGTGGTGGTGGTGGTGGTGGTGATGGGTGGTGGAGGCGGGTGGTGATGGATGGTGGTGATTGGTGGATGGTGGTGGTTGGTGGTGACAGGTGGTGGTTTTTGTAGGTGGGGTTGGGGCTGGTGGCGGCGGGTGGTGGTGATGGGTGGTAGTGGTGGGTGGGTGGGTGGTTGCGAGTCGTGGTGATAATGATGGGTGGTTGTTTTGGTGGGTGGGTGTGGGTGGTGGTGACGGGTGGTGGTGGTTGGGTGGTGATGATGGTGGGTGGCGGTTATGGTGGGTGGTGGGTAGTGATAGGTGGTGGGTGTTGATTGTTGGTGGTGGGTAGTGATGGGTGGTGGTTGTGGGTGGTTGTGATGGGTGTTAAGTAGTGGTGGTGGGTGGTGTTGGTTGGGTGATGACGATGGGTGGTGGAGGTGGGTGGTGGTGCTTGGGTGGTGATTGGTGGTGGTGGTGGCGGGTGGTGGTGATGGTGATGGATGGTGGAGGTGCGTGGTGGTGGTGGTTGGGTGGTGATGGTGAGTAGTGGTGACTGGTAGTGGTGGTAGGTGGTGGTTGTGGTGGGTAGGTGGGTGGTGGTAGCGAGTGGTGGTTGGTGGTAGTGAGTGGTGGTGGTTAGTGATGGGTGGTGTTGATTGGATGGTGAGTGGTGTTAGTTAGTGGGTTTTTTATTTGTTTGTAACTATTTTTTGATTTATATGAATACTAGGTGTAAGACCCATGTATTACATGAATTAATCTAAAAAAAATTAAACATAAATGTCTAAATATTTAGAACTTTGAATTTATAGGAAATTTTTTAAAATAATGAATAATTAAAGTTGATTTTTTTATCTTTTAAATTTAAATAAATAAACAAAATAAACTAATGAGGTTTAATTTGGGAATTTTGAAATAAGAAGGTAAGTCTATTAATAAAATTGATATTTATTTATTACTACATTTATTGTAATTACTACATTAAAATGTATTATGTGGAATTTAGTAAAATAGAAAAACCCATAAAATTACATATGGAAAAAAAAATAATTCAAAATAACCACAAAATGACATTTGGCAAATTGAATGAGAGTGTTACATGTGGCAAAAAAAACTTTCATTTATTAGAGTAGATTATTTTATAATATTAATTAAGAAAATTGTGTAGTCCAAATTTGTTCTCAAATGTTCTCGCGATTAAAAATGTTCTTGATTGAATATATATATATATATATATATATATATATATATATATATATATATATATATAATGGCACAAACGTTAAAAAAATCATTGGATATGACGTGATCGTATGTGACTCACTTCAGTCGAACAAAATAGGAACTTAAGGATACAATCAAACACCCATACACTACAATTTTAGTGTATCTTTGTGCTTTTTTCCTACTTTTTTTTTTAGTTTTTAGAGCATTAATTCAGTTTGAATCTTAAAATTAAAGGTTATAAAAGATTTGAATTATAAGAGATAATATATTAAGAATTATAACATTTTTTATTCATAATATTTGGATGAGATAACATAAAGATCGTAAACATTTTGAATCATAATATTTTAGAAACAAATCATCTTCAAATCAAAAAATGTTTTCCATATGGACTTTTAGTTCATAACACTTTGGATAATAACATTTTAAATAATATAATTCAAGATAATGATAAGGTGAGTAGTAAGTGTCGGTTCGTATGTGTCCTGAGCTAGTAAATGCCCCTTATCAAAGACCTTAATTGTAAGTGTTTTGTATTGTTTGTTTACCCAAATTGTGTGTTTAGATTACAAGTCGATGGCATCTTGTTATACGTGTGTGTGGGGTAGATGTAAAGTACATGTTACTGTTGTGTGGTGTTGTATTGAAATTTATTAAATTTCGTGCTTACCTTTTCCATATAAACAACTATTTCAGGATCTACCAGCAATGGTAGAATGATAGGCAATGCATGACTTTACACATGGGTGCGACCGGATGTTTTATTTTGGATGTTGACTTGACTTATTTTATTCATTGCTTTTGACCGTTGGTTTTTGAAACATAGTTGGATTTTATTGTTATGATTGTTTTTGGTTAGATATAAAAGTTTTGGTTAAATGGTGAAACGATTCCTATTTTCTATTACATAAATAAATTTTTAAAAGTTTAAATTTATTGTAACTTTTGAAACGTTACAATAGCAATACTTAAAGATGCTCATCCAATCGTCCTTGAGGATTAAAGTCAATAGCTAATACTGGTGGAACACCATCATTTGCAAGGTTTTTAATGTCTAATCTTTGATCAAATATCTTCTCAAGTGAAAAGTTTATCAAGGTTTTCAAGTTGCCTTGTTGTCAAGGTTGGGTTAGATGTATTTGTCATGATTCAAAGTTGTTGAAGTTAAAAGGTTTTAGGGTCTTTAATTTTTAGGTTTTTCTTGCTATCAACTCCCTACTTTGATAAATTCATGGTTTATTACATGTTTGAATCGTAAAATAGTTGGAATTGGAGCATTATAGAGTTATGAATGGGTAACATACTTGAATGATGTCATTGATTTTTTATACATTCGGATTAGATAAAATCATTTATTATTTGTAGCATTGGATGATAAAATGTTTAGATAATAAATTGATAAAATTGGATTTTTATGGTGTTTAGGATCATAACATATTTTTCTATAAAATTAGAGCATTATAGTGTTTTGGATAATTAAACTCAGTTTAACGATCTGTTTTTGGATCATAATAGGTTTTTGATCATAACAAATTATAGATCATAATATTTTGGATCATATTGTTTTCAACCAAATCAAAAAATTTTCACAAAGGCTTTAGTTCATAACAATTTTTGGATCATAACATTTTTAAATCATATAAGATATGATTAAGGATAATAAATACATGAATCTTTTTTGAAGTCTGTGAGAGTATAACTTCATGGTTTTAAACATTTTAAAGTAAAATGCTATAATTAGTTCAAACTTTAAACTATGTTGTTATTAAAGTATTGATATAGTTTGCATCATAAATGTATGAAAAAACATCATAAATGGTCCATGTGGTTATCCAAAATCTGAAGTTTAGTCCACGTGGTTTAAAAACCTCAAAGATGGTCCCTATGTTTTCAAAACTTTTGATGTTTGGTCCTTTTTGCTAACTCCGTTAAGTTTGTCTGTTAACTGAAGGGTGTTTTCGTCATTTCACAACCACAGGGACCATTTATGATGTTTTCTCGTATTTTTTTAAAAAAGAAAAAAATTAAACATAATTAAATATATAAAAGCTCTCTCTCTCTCTCTCTCTCTCTCTCTCTCTCTCTCTCTCGTTGACCTCAAGAACTAGGGAGATCTTTATAACTCTCCATCCCCATGATGCCTTCTAATCACCTACACCAGATCGAAAAACCCATCATTCATCTACTATGTTCTGAAGAGCAAAAACACCATATACTCCACCTCTCCTTCCTTTGTTCTTGTTCTGAAACATGCAACTCAAACCACCATCACCATAGGAAACTGTTGCCTCAAACCTGCAACTAGAACGGAAAACCCACCATTCATCGAATTTGGAAAATCCTCTGATCTAAAACCTTCAGATAATAGAAACAAACACGAAGAAACTATAGATCAAGCCTATAATAGGGGAAATCGATGACATCATGGCGAAAGGGGAGAAGTGGATATAAGGTATGGGATGTGGGTGTCAGCTTCGATTTCGTTTTCAGAGAGAGGCATATTAAAGAGGTGCAATCGATTCCTCCATCTTATTTCGCTCTTATTCATCGACATCATGGTGATGATCGTTGTTCTTCCTGCTTTACAGGACGTCAATTTGATTTTTTGGGATTTTTATGGTTTGTTTTTGGGATTATCATCAGGTTTTGTTTTTGGGATATTCATTATGTTTCTAGCACCCTAAGTAATTGATTTCAATAAGCTGAAAAAAAAAGAGAGATGTTGAAAATTAAAACAGAGATTGTATTTCTTATGTAATAAATGGTTGAATGTCTTTGTTTTCTAGGGTAAATCAACACTAATCCATTTTTGTAAGAGTAAAAAAGCTGGAAATAAGGAGCATATACTCATTCTTGAACCATACATCAAAAGTGGGGAGATTTATGGTGTTGTAGATTTTGGTGCTTGTGTTTATACGAGAGAGAGAGAGAGAGAGAGAGAGAGAGAGAGAGAGAGAGAGAGAGAGAGAGAGAGAGAGAGAGAGAGAGAGAGAGAGAGAGAGAGAGAGAGAGAGAGAGAGAGAGAGAGAGACCATTTATATATTTAATTATGTTTAATTTTTTCTTTTTTTTTAAATACGAGAAAACATCATAAATGGTCCATGTGGTTGTGAAATGACGAAAATACCCTTTAGTTAACGGACAAACTTAACGGAATTAGCAAAAATGACCAAACATCAAAAGTTTTGAAAATACAGGGACCATCTATGAGGTTTTTAAACCACAGGGACTAAACTTCAGATTTTGGGTAACCACAGAGACCATTTATGATGTTTTTTCTAAATGTATTGAATTTTATGTATATTTTGCAAAGTACTCCTTATTCACAAAATTTTAATGTTTGACCACTTTTTTATAAAAAATGAAAATATGATTATAATTTATAAACATAAATATTTTTTTAGACAACAAATTCGAAACATGAGCATGTTTGATCGTGATAAACATTATAAATGCGGAAAATGTTTACATGGCAAGTTTATTGCATTACTAGCTTTTATGACTACAACTTTTTAAAATATTACTACTTTATATAAAGGTTTTACTACTTTTTTACTTTTTAAGTTGATAGTGATAATATATAATTAATTTACTATTACTTTTAATTACTTATACATATATTATATATACCAATGTTTCAAATTATTTCAAATTGATATAGTCATCTTTTTCATCCCACATACATTATGCATAAGAAATTAAGTGGAAATGAAATAAGGGTTGAAAGTACACACTCTAACTTACGCATATATATAAACGTATGTAATAAAATTAAAACACAATAGTTTTGAATTTTCTTGCTCAATGGAAATGAAAATTCTCCCAAAATTCAATTTTTCATAATATAAAAACAAAACCCATTTTCTAATTATTTTTCTAAACCGCTGCAAAATATTCTTTGCTTAGCTTCGGGTCCGGCTTCATCGACTTCTCCCCTGGCTTCCATCCCGCCGGGCATACCTCATCCGGGTTCTCTTGTACAAATTGCAATGCCTACAGTACAACCCATACCCAATTTACCAGTAATCAATAATATAAGCGGCATAGTTATTACCAGTAGGCCGTAATAATCAGAGCCATGGTTATTACCAATAACCTATGGCTAGTAATAACCAGAAGACATGATTATTACCAATAACCGGTAATAACATAGTCATGGTTATTACCGGTAGCCAATAATAACCGGTGGCTGGTTATTCAGTAATAACCGGTAGCCATGGTTATTACCAGTAGCCAATAATGGCAAGTGGCCGGTTATTCAGTAATAACCCGTAGTTGTTACCTGAAGTGTTCTCAAAGTTTCATCAACGCTACGACCAATTGCAAGATTGTTAATAGTCGAGTGTTGAATGACACCTTCTTTGTCAATAATGAAAAGTCCTCTCAATGCAATTCCCTAAAAAATCAAACAAAAAAAATCAGTGTAAAAATGGTTTTAAAGATTAACAAATAACAAATAAAAGAATATATCAATGTGTACCTGATCTTCAATCAACACATTAAAAGCTTTTGAAATCGATTTTGTCACATCAGAAACCAAAGGATAATTCAAATCACCAAGTCCACCAGATTTTCTATCTGTTTGAACCCATGCAAGATGAGAGAACTGAAAAAAAAAAAAAAAAAATAGAATCATAAATCATAAATTCATAATGTAATATAATACTTCAAAATATTTGTATTAAAAAAAATAACAGGGTAAAGAAAGAATAAGAATTTACCACACTGTCTACTGAAACACCCAATATTTCAGTGTTTATCTTTTCAAATTCCGCATGTCTATCACTGAATGCAGTGATTTCTACATAATAAACACATAATTAGGAAAAAAAATTGGATCAAATTATGTTTAAAAAGTAATGCGAAAGTGAAAGTGAAAGTGAAAATCACCTGTTGGACAAACGAAAGTGAAATCGAGAGGGTAGAAAAAGAGAATGACATATTTCTTGCCAATGTAGTCAGAGAGCTTAACCTGTAATTCATAAATTTCTTACAAAGTTATGAAATCTGGGATTTTATTTATATATATTATACAATCAATGATCAATGATATGAGTCGATTTAGTTACGTTGATGAATTCTTGATCAAAAACAGCTTCGGCTTCAAAATCTGGTGCAACATTTCCGACTAGTGGGAGTCCCTGTAAACACCAAAATACATTCCAGAATTTGAGAAAAGGAAATCTGTTATCTACAAATTTTGATTATATATCTTTCAGATCCAATTGGCATACATCCACTTTCATAATTATCGAGCACATGATAAGAAAATTTAGTTATCGATATAATGGTGTTATAGAACATAGTGTCAATTACAAGTAATACAAAAAAAATTCATCTAAATAACATACATTAACATGAATCGACAATGCAACCAGGAACTGTAACTGTTTATGTGAAAATACGCAAAATTACGCAACCTTGTAAATCCACAAATGACAAAACATTGGTCTGGTATAGAATTAATGGAGATTGTGAGCTACTTACAGCTTTGACGACGAACCCATTTCGGCGGGAGGTGGAAGGGCGGAGGGAGAGGGAGGAGCGAAGGGATTTAGATTGGAAACTGAAGGATGCAGAGCTGGAGAATGAGAGGGTTTGAGAGAGCTTAGATTTGGGGGAAATGGAAGAGGAGGGCCTAGGGTTTGGAGAAGAAAGAAGAGCTGCCGAAGCAGATGAGGAAGCCATTGTTGGGTTTGGTGGTGTTGTGTGTTATCTGAGTGTGGATTGTTGGGGTTTGGTTTTAAGGTGGAGAGGTGATGAGCGATAAATGAAGATAGGGGTTTTGTGGGGGTTAGCTTGGTTGGTTAGTAGGGATAGGTAAGGGGACTAAAATGTTTCTGGGACTAAAATGTTTCGTTGCCTTTATTCTAATTATTTTTATTTTTATGTAATTTTAAAGGGATATTGAGTAATGTGATCATAATGTAACTTATATATATATATATATATATATATATATATATATATATATATATATATATATATATATATATATATATATATATATATATATATAGGGATTAGCATTAGAACCGCCGGAATCGGAACCGGACCGGAACCGGAACCGGAATTGGTAATAGGTCCGGTTACCGGTTCTCCATTTTTATGAAAACCGGTCCCGGTTCTAAGAACCGGAACCGGTTTGACATTTTTTTCATTTTTTAAAATGCACGTAACTCGCTCATATGAAGTCGAAATTATTTGATTTTTTTTCCAACATGTAATTTGGAGTTTGTAATTCATTTTTTACGGTACAAACATATGTTTTGGTTAGATATTGAATCAGACACATGCCCCGAAAGAAAGCATATCGATGTTGCGTTTTTTTATTTCAGCATTATTTTTTTATTTTTTTGAATATGTCCCATTTTTTAAATGTGTATAACTCATTCATATGACGTCGGAATTACTTAATTTTTTTTCCAGCATGTAATTTGATGTTTGTAGTTCATTTTAGACTATAAAAACACATATTTTGGTTAGATATTGAATCAGTTATAGACCCCGGAAGACAACATATCAATGCTGCGTTTTTTCTGTTTCAGCATTTTTTATTTTTTTGGAATCTGTCCCCGCTTTTAAAATGTGAATAACTCACTCATATGAAGTCGGGACCGGAACCGGAACCGGCGCTAGAACAGGCGGTCCGGTTCCCGGTTCTTATAATAAACGAAAACCGGTTCCGGTTCCAAAGCTCATCCCTATATATATATATATATATATATATATATATATATATATATATATATATATATATATATAGTTTAGAATGGTATTTCAGACAGACAGAGAAAAAACAAATCTTACAAAAAAGTATATTTTGGGCTGACATTTCAGAATATCGGATCAACTTTTTGAACTTTTAAGAATAGATCTGAAATCCAATGCAGTGTTTTAAAAAGCGGTTTCAACCGATAGGAAATTCCTAGATCTTTTGAGATTCATTGAAACTACTAAATGATATATTTAATCTCAGATTATATTATTATATTTGTGACTGAGATATCGAGGATCACAAACAAGATGTGAATAACCATGAAAATATGTTTGGTAACCTCGTTGTCATTTATCATCTCAATTGATGTGATACTAAACCACACACGCTCCATCAACAATGATAATTTATGAGATACACATTATCATGAAATATATAAGGTGTACTTTAATCTTTTCAAAATACTAGGTTTATTCCATTTAAATTTTCGAAATTAATAAACAATTAATTAATATTCAAATATAAACCAATTGATTTAATATTTATCTATTAATTAACATCTAATTAAATGTATTATACTACTATCAAATAAGGATTATCTAATTAAATTAATCAAATAATTTAATCATAATCTTTACCTTCTAAATTTTCGAAAATATAGGGTAGAGGATTTATTCCAATTTTAATTATCTCTTTTTAGGCAATTAAAATGATAATTACCAAAATTTGAAAAACCCTAATAACCTATAATTTTCGAAATTGCTTGGGGAGGAAGGTTATGGTTTGAAAACCCTAACCCTAATTTCGAAACTTGGGGAGGAAGATTATGGTTTCAAAACCCTAACCATAATTTCAAAATTTTAAGCCTTTTAGGATTTAATTTACATAATCCCTAATTTGATCAAATTCAACAATTATAGCAAATTCAACTAAAAACAAACCAAAAGCTCTGATACCACTTATGGGTTTTAGGCATAACAAAACAAAATTAAAACTATGAAGTGTGCGTACAACCTAAAACAAGATCTATGTTTTCTCTATTGAACCTATAACTAAGAACATCAAAATAAAAACACTAGAAACCATAGGTAAATTTAAAATTACTAAAGAGAAGGTTTAGGGTTACATACATTTTAGTTGTTATAGCAAACAACTAGAAATCCTCTTTGTTGATCTCTTGGAAGCAAGCACCACAAGTGTGAGCCAATTTAAAACTTTTTAAATCATTTAAAACAATTCAATTATTACAATTAGTTTTCAAAATAGTTTAAACATCATAGTTCCCAGAAATCATAATCATCAATCGAGGAAGTGTACAGTCACGCCTTCGCCTTCCTGCGGCCATCCGTTGAGCCTGAAACAACAAACTGAAACTGGAAGCCCAAAAGATTAGTGAGTTACCCCCAAAATACCCACGCCACACCGATAACCATATTGTAACATCCCAAAAACACAGTCTGAAAATTTCGTTTAATTTAATAATAAAAAACCATAGTCGATAAACCTCATATAAAATTATGTATCTCAAAATATCATACAACTGTTAAGTATATCAGAGTATAAACATCCCAGGCTGAACAAATGGTGTGTGCACTGCAATCTTCCCGAGCTCTTCTTTTGAAAACTGAGTACCTGAAACCAAAATTGAAAACCGTAAGCACGAAGCTTAGTGAGCTCCCCCGAACTACCACATACCATACAATAACATATAAAGCATTTACTAGGCCTTGCCCACTGCATCGGACCGAAGTCCGGAAACTAACCAGGGCCTTGCCCTCTGCATCGGACCGAAGTCCGGAAACTGCATCGAACCGGAGTCCGGAACTAACCAGGGCCTTGCCCTCTGCATCGGACCGAAGTCCGGAACTAACTGCATCGGATTGGAGTCTGGAACTAACCAGGGCCTTGCCCTCTGCATCGGACCGAAGTCTGGAACTAACTGCATCGGACCGAAGTCCGTAACTGATTAGGACCTTGTCCCCTGCATCGGACCGAAGTCCGGAACTGACTGAACGTAACATAGCATAAACATATCAACTAGCATGAATACATATACTGCATACTGCATCAGAATAGAGTTCGGAACACATAACACAAAACATGCTTGAATCACAAAGACATCAAGCACTCTAACTACTGCATCGGACCGAGGTCCAGAACTAACTGAACATAGCGTAACGTAATCATAGCATATAATAGAAACACATATACTGGATACTGCATCGGACCATAGTCTGGAACACATAACTCATACCATGTTTGTATCACAAAGACACCAAGCATATTGAACTACTGCATCGGACTGAAGTCCTGAACTACTGCTAACTAAACGGGCCGGCATTGTGGCCATAGACCCGTTCCTACTGGAAGGAAACTCACCTCACACTGCTGAAGTCCCGTAGACACAATCCCACACTGCTGAAGTCCCGTAGATTCCACCCCAGCTGTTGGCTGACAGATTCCCGAACTGTCAATACCAAATAACACCCAATTAATAATTGGGTTCTAACACATAACTAAAAATACATGCTTTGGATAATTACTACATTACCCCTAGCTTGGCTTACCCAAGCCCAAGGCCCAATCCATAGGCCCAAAGTCAACTAGGGATCAAAGCCCAACATACGGCCCAATTTTCCAAATTGGGCCCAAACCTCTACATGGACTTCCCTTAAGGCCCAATTGATCAGTCCAGTCCAACATGTATCATTCTAGGGCCCAATATCATACAACCATCTAGGCCCCAACTATGGCCCATCTATGGCCCAATTTTCCAAATTGGGCCCAATCCTTCATATGGGTCTTACCCTAAAGCCCAACTAATTACTCTAGTCCATTTGATTATTCTCGGATAGCCCAACACAAAGCCCAAGTGAAATTAGAGTTTCACCTCAACTGATAACTAGGGTTAAGTGTTTCTCACTTAACCCATTAAGGACTTAACACACTAGGGACTTAATCCATTAAGTCCATTATTGCTTAGATTAATTTCTGTCAATGATTATTATTTAATATTCACTTATTAAATAATTCTCGTGTGTGTGCTGATAATCTCTCAAATATTAGTATTTTCTCAATTAGCTCATTAAGGACTTAGTCCATTAAGTTCTTTACTCTACTAGATAAATGAGATGGAGTGATTGGGCTTAATACATAATCCCATCTCAATGGCCCAAAAGTGGGTCCAATAAGTCTAAGGCCCAATACTCATAATTAGGGTTTTCCACCCAAACATGGCCCAATAGGCCCAAAACCAATCTCTAAGCCCATTAGAGTTTGCTAGCGGGGCACCACCCACTACCACCTCGGGTAGTGGTGGTCAATGGCGGTTCGAGGCGGCGGCCACCACCTTACGGTGGTGGTTTACTTCATTTTCATTATTCCAAATTCAAATTACATTTTACAATGCTAAATCTCAATACCCACACACACACACACACTAAACTAATCACACACACAGCCACACCATGGCGGCCGGCGGTGGCTCGTGGTGGCGGTGGCTATTCCCGGCTTTCCGATCAAACAATCCCAATCATACATCACTAAAATAACACACACACACACACCCTTATGCTTGGAAAAGTCACACAACCACCGCCTGGTGGCGATTGGCGGCAGCAGAATCATGGAAAGGCGGCAGTGGTGGTGGTTTCGCGATGACAGCCGACGACAACCCAAAACGGCAACCATATGGTTGCTGGCAACAACATCCGACGTACACAACGTCGATTCATCAAGAACAGCGAAATAGGGGAGAGGGAGAGGTGGCAGGTAGGCTAACTAGCGATTCCGATCACTCACGAATCTCGCAACAACATTACAGCTTGGTCGTCGGTCTTGGCAGCCAACTCGATTGTACGAATCGGTTCCGATAGCAGAGCTACAACGATGGAAATCCCCAGCGAAGCAGCGACGGAGAAGGATAGCGAGTTGGACAGCAATGCCGCTAAGGTGCTTATTCGACCGGTCACGGTGGTTCTTCCCCCTCTACACGCTATGCCCGACGCTTTGGCTTCACCGGTTCAGTCTTCGCGGCGGCTGGGGGATTGCTGAGGGGAGGCGAGGGTAACTGCTGGAGGATCTTCGATGATGGCGGCTGCCTTCAAGAGCTAGGGTTTGAGTCACCGGGTGAAGGGTCTTATATACCCCGATCCCATAAATAAGTTCCCATATTGACAAATTCGATCCCTCCTTCCCCATTTCATTCAAAATAAATCCATACTTTACACTTTTAACCCTGCCTTCAGAAATCTTTACAAACTAAATCCAAAACTTACATTTTAAGCCCTGATTCTATGATTTCCTTTCATAATAAATCCCTAACTTACCAATAAACCCTTGGCTTTTAAAACTCTTCACCAATTTGCCCGGTACTTACCTTTATTAATTTATTTAAATAAATAGGGCGTTACACATATCATATAAACATATAAGCAACAGAACATCCATGCATCACGAGTCTACAGTGTGACTGGTCTGCCTGCACCGGGCCTTCAGTCCACCTGGTTTATTTTGGATATAGTGTCTAAGTACATAACTATATTTGGTATGTACTTGACCCGACCCGGCATGGTCCATTTGGGTCGCACTTCACCCGAACAATTTATGGATAATCTTTGGAGAATAGTATAAGTTATGATTTATTAATATATTATAAGTTCTAATATATTAATATAAGATCATATTATTTAATTAGTATTGATCTATAATTAATCTAGGATTAATTTAGAGATCAAAAGTATTACTAATTAAATATGGGCTTCTATATTTATATAGTGTGGGCTAATGCTTATTTGGAATGGGATAGGCTTGCATGGAAAGTCCATGGATACTCCATGGAGCTTTAACCCATGGATCTCATGGAAATGAAGAGACATGGGTATTAGGGTTTACATGGATGTAACCCTAATCCACCACACTATATAAAGGAGGCTTTGGTTCTTGAAATCACACTAGTTGATGTGAGTAAAGCAAGAGGGCCAATTTCAAGATAGTTCTGACTATTCTCTCAAGGTTCCAAAGTTTGTGGTGATTTGTGGTTCCATTTGAGGCATTCACACTATTGGTGTTAGGCTATAAAACTCCAAGCAATCAACTACAACTACAAGGTAAGTAATTCTTCTAGCTTTATTTGATTCAAGTTCCCCATGCCATGCTAGATAGGATAAGAACCTTGGAAAAATAAGTATTTTCATGTATCTTAGTCAAACATAGATCCAAGGTTTATTAGGGTTGCATGTACACTTAGGAAGTGTTAGAATGCTCAAAAATCCATCAGTGGTATCAGAGCCCAGGTTTGTTTGTTTGATACTTGATGCAAAATATTGGAAAAAAGTCGAAATCTTGCTGTCTGCCTGATGAACTCGCCGAGTCCATGGGGGGACTCGCCGAGTTCATGTGTATCTTCATCCTACTCGCCGAGTAAGTTCGTGCACTCGACGAGTAGGAGCCTCAAAATGCAGATTTTCAACTTTTGCTGCTGGAAATGGACTAGAAACATTACCCTAAATTGTTTTGGTGTCATAAAACTTGTTTTAGATGGTGTAATGTTTATGCTAATCCATTTACAATGGCTATAATAAAAAATTACAAGATTTATGAGTAATTTATGATTCTTGAAATGTTCATATTCATGTTCTTGAACTTATGAAGATTAGATGATCATAGGAATTGTTTGTAACCTACTTGGTAGTTTAATTCTTGATCATAATGTGTTTTAATGGAGCCCATAACTTGTCCTCAATTTATGGAAAACCAAGAGTCACACTTGAATTAAAACCATTAAAAGAACACAAGAGTTAGAAAAATGAAAAGTCTTCATTTTAATACTCAATTAACTTCATAAGTTATAAGAAATGAAAATTTTTGAAAGTTTACAAAATTTTCCCTCAAGTTTTGGAACAAGTAAACTCATATTAAAAACTTTAGTTCCAACCCTTAGAATTTTAAAAGTTAAAATTCAACCCTTATACTTATAATATTATAAGTTAGTAATAATATATATATATATATATATATATATATATATATATATATATATATATATATATATATATATGTATGTATGTATGTATGTATAAGATAAAAGTCGTCTTACCGCTAGTACGCCTCATTCAGGAAGCTAGTCTATAAGGTGGGTATAAGGTTGTTGCCTATAAAATGGCAACTTAATGGGTGTCCACTCTCACCCACCGCTTGCTTGACTGGTGGAGGGTCGTTAGCCGAACGGGTAGGACAAGGACTTATAAATTCTCATTAAAAGTATAATGATAATACTAAAGTAACTAAACTTTCTTTAATTCTCAATCTTAGTTATTTTAGGAAAATGTGAATAAGGTGCAAATCCATGAAACTACACTTTACACTTTGTTTAAGTCGTTAGTGGAGCGTGTGTGGTTAATCGGCACACTAACTTGAACTTGACAAGGTAGGTAAAGGGTGACTTAATGTTTATCATAGTATCGATGGAGCGTGTGTGGTTAACCGAAATATCGATTGAGGGGTAATACATTAAGGGTACCAAGTAATTTGCATGGTTACTTCACACCTTGTTTTGTGATCCTCGGCATCCCAGTCACAAAACTTGAAGGGCACACTCGAGATTGAAACATGCCATTGAAGAAAGTTCAATGAATCTCAAAGAATCTAGGAGTTTCTAAACCAATTAAAACCTAATTAAAATTTCATTTTTCATGGTGGAAATTGGTGAATCGCCATTCACCTACCTTCAAATATCTTATAGCTTAGATTACGGCATCCCTCTTCTAAGTTATAAAATATTGTGTTGGGTCCTAGCCTTAATACTACATTTGGGTGTTTATTAAGGACTATCTCTAAATCTAATCTAACCTATTCCCTCTTCCTTTCAGATGTCTTCCAATAACAATTCTTCTGGCTCTAACCCTACTAGCTCTTTCTCTCTCATGAATCTTTGTGGGAGAGTCATCTTCGATGGATCCAACTTTACTGATTGGATCAGGAACATCAGGATGGTCACTCGGTATGAGAACAAAGAATATGTTCTCGACAAAGAGCTAAAGGTACCCGAGCCAACTGCTACTCCTGAAGAGCTTGTTGAATATGAGGTATATGAAAGGGATGCTACAAAATTAGCATGCATCATAATGGCCACCATGACAGTCGAGCTCCAAAAGTCCTATGAGGACTATTATCCTTTTGAGATACACCAGGACTTAATGGACCGTTACCATCAAAGTGCTCGTCAAGAGCGATATGAAATAATCTCCTCCATGATAACAACCCGAATGAAGGATGGTGAACCCATCACGGGCCACATGCATAAAATGCAAATGTATGTGGACCGTTTACTGAAGTTGAATGTGAACTTCCCCAAGGAGTTAGCAATAGACATCATTTTGCACTCCTTACCATCGTGTTATGATCAATTCCGCATGACAAATCACATGAACAAGGAAGAAGTCACCCTCAGTAAACTTCAGGGACTCTTGAAGACCGCAGAAAGTGGTCTAAAGGGTAAGTCAGTTGTTACTACTCCTACTCCTACTCCAACTGTGGCCAATGTCTTGGCAATCGGGCATGGCAAAGGGAAGAAGAGAAATAACCCTTCTAAGGGTACCAAGGGTAAGACCCTTGAAGGCTCCTCTTCAAGCAAAACCAATAAAGGTTTTGTCACTCCTTATGCTAACCCTAATGAGGCTGAATGCTTCTATTGTCATGAAAAGTCGCACTGGAAGCGAAACTGCCCAAAGTACCAGCAAGATGTGAAGGATGGGAAAGTAAAACCCAACCATGCAGGTATATACACTATATTGTCTAATAACTCACCTCATTCTAAGTCTTGGGTCCTTGACACAGGTTATGGTATTCACATATGTTGTGATTTGCAGGGTTTAAGAAGAAGTGAGAATGTGGAGCAGGGAAAGATAAACTTGATCATGGGAAACAGGAAAGCTTCACCTGTCACCAAGATAGGAGTTTGTTCCTTAGTGCTAAATAGTGGGTTTACATTAGATTTGAATAAGTGTTATTATTCACCAGAAATGGCAAGAAATGTTATTTCCTTTCATGCATTGTATAAACAAGGTTTTACCTTTTATTTTGATAATAATAATGGTAGTATTGATGCTTTCTTTAATAATGTTCATTATTTTAAAGCATTACCTTGTGATGGCGTGTATGAAACTTTATCTGTTGTAGATAATCTAGGAAATAATGTATTGTATAATGACTCTTCCACAAGCTTAGATAAAGCATCTTTATGGCATTGTCGTCTTGGACATGTAAGCAAGAAATGCATAGGCCAACTCCAAAAGGATGGAGTCTTGGAGTCATTTGACCTAAAGTCAGATGATAGTTGTGAATCTTGTTTGCTTGGTAAAATGACAAAATCACCTTTTACTGGAACTTGTGCTAGGGGTGAAGGTTTATTGGACCTCATACACACGGATGTGTGTGGACCCTTCAGAACCGCCACAAGAGATGCTAATCGGTTTTATGTGACTTTCACTGATGATTTTAGTAGATATGGATATGTCTACTTAATCAAGCATAAGTCAAAAACCTTTGAGAAATTCAAAGAGTTTAAGCAAGAAGTGGAGAATCAGTTGGGCAGGAACATTAAGATGCTTCGATTCGATCGTGGTGGTGAGTATCTTAGTACTAAGTAGAGATGCACACAAAAACCGGTTTCACTATTCAAAACCGGATCCAATCTGAAACCGGATTGGGTCAAAACCGGTTTTGACCAAACCGGATCGGATCGGATTTAAAGTATTTGAAACCGGATCGTAAACTGGATTCGCTAAAAACCGGATCCAAATCTGCCCCAAAATCCGATTAAAACCCACTAAAATCCGTTTTACCCGGTTTCAAATCGGATTAGAATCGGATTCGGATTTTGGTTGGAACCGGATCGGATTTTGACCGGATCGGATTTTTGATGACATAAGCGACACCGAATCGGATTCGGATCGGATCGGATTCGGGTTTTGTGCATCTCTAGTACTAAGTTCCTTGACTATCTTAAGGAATGTGGGATTATCTCACAATTGACACCTCCTAGGACACCACAGTTAAATGGTGTAGCTGAAAGGCACAATCGGACCTTGTTGGACATGGTTCGTTCCATGATGAGTCGAGCTTTGCTACCAATCTCATTTTGGGGGTATGCCTTAGAGACTGTCGCCCATATCCTTAATCTAGTCCCTACAAAGAAGGTTGCCAAAACACCTCACGAGATATGGACTGGAAAAGTTCCCAATCTAGACCATATCAAGATTTGGGGTTGTGAGGCTTTCGTGAGACGTGAGACTCACGATAAGCTCGAACCCTGAAGCGAAAGGTGTATTTTCATCGGCTATCCATATAAATCCTTTGGCTACATCTTCTACAGACCCAGTGATAATGTGGTCTTTGTAGCAAGAAGAGGATTCTTTCGAGAGAGAGAATTCATGATTCAAGGAGACAGTGGGAGGCAAATTGACCTTGAGGAACTTCAAGAGTCAAGTGATGAAGGAACCTCAAACCCTAGCCCTCAACTTGAGGAGGAAACTCCTGTTGAGCCGACTGAAGAATCTATACCTCTGAGGCATTCCACCAGAGTTAGGAATGCACCTGAGCATTATTATGGTTTCCATATCACTGCAGAAGGTGAGACACTTATCAGTGATAACACACTGGTAAATCTAGATGAGCCTAACAGCTACACGGAAGCCATGGCAGGCCATGAGGCTGCTAAATGGAAAGAGGCCATGGATAGCGAGATACAGTCCATGTATGACAATCAAGTTTGGAACTTGGTTGACAATGTACCTGATTGTAAGGTAGTTGGGTGCAAATGGATCTTCAAGAAGAAGACCGACATGGATGGTAATGTACACACTTATAAGGCACGACTGGTTGCAAAGGGTTATTCTCAAACTCCGGGAGTTGATTATGATGAGACCTTTTCACCAGTGGCCAAGATTAAGTCTATTAGGGTTCTGTTAGCCATTGTTGCATTTCATGACTATGAAATATGGCAAATGGATGTCAAAACTGCTTTCCTTAATGGAAAGTTGGCTGAAGATGTTTACATGGTTCAGCCAAAGGGTTTTGTGAGTACAAAGTACCCCATTAGAGTGTGTAAACTCAAGAAATCCATTTATGGATTGAAACAGGCACCTCCCAGATGGAATCTTTGCTTTGATGAGAAAGTCAAAGAATTTGCTTTTCAAGGAGTGAAGATGAATCGTGTGTCTATATCAAGGCTAGTGGGAGCATAGTCAGGTTTTTGGTACTGTATGTGGATGACATACTACTCATAGGAAATGACATCCCAACCCTGCAGGAAGTAAAGTCTTGGCTTGGGAAGTGTTTCGCTATGAAGGACCTTGGTGAAGCTGCCTATATCCTAGGGATAAGGATTTTGAGAAACAGGAGTAAAAGACTAATTGGACTTAGTCAAAGCACCTATGTGGACAAAGTGCTGAAAAGATTCAACATGCATAACTCCAAGAAAGGTGAGTTACCCATTCAAAGTAACGCCAGATTGAGTAAGACACAAAGCCCTAATACAGAGGTTGAGATAGCAGAAATGAGTCGACTACCTTATGTTTCAGCTGTAGGATCGATCATGTATGCTATGACGTGTACTTGACCTGATGTAGGCTTTTGCTTTGAGCATGGTTAGCAGGTATCAGGAGAACCCTGGAAAGGCACACTGGACTGCGGTAAAGAATATCCTCAAGTACCTGCGAAGGACTAAGGACTGGGTCCTTACCCTTGGTGGGAGTGATGACTTGAAAGTTGTAGGGTACAGTGATGCTAGCTTCCAGACTGACAGGGATAATTTCCGCTCTCAGTCGGGCTAGGTCTTTACCCTAAACGGAGGGGCGATTACTTGGAAAAGTTCCAAGCAAGAGACAGTGGCTGATTCCACTTGTGAATCAGAGTATATAGCAGCAAGCGAGGCTGCAAAGGAGGCTGCAAAGGAGGCTATATGGCTAAAGAACTTCATCGGAGACCTTGGAGTTGTACCAGCTATAAAGGAGCCAATGGAGATTTTTTGTGACAGCAATAGTGTGGTTGCCTTAGCCAAGGAACCAAGAGATCATGGAAGATCCAGACACATTGACAGAAAATATCACTTCATCAGACATCGAATAGAAGAAGGAATCCTCGTGGCAAATAGGGTATCATCGGATGAGAACCCAGCAGATCCCCTCACGAAGGGATTGACTCGGGCTAAACATCTCCAGCATGCTCGGAGCATAGGGCTGAAGGATGATATTAGTTTTAGTAGTTAGATAATCTCGAAATTTGTAAAGTGTAATTGGCATTAGATGATGAATAAAAGGTGTTTTATTTATGAGCAAAGTGTTGCTATCTCTTGTCGATCGTTTACTATATTTCTTTTGCATGTTTTAACTTCCAGAATAATTATGTTTGGTATATCATATTATTCAAAACTCCACAGTCGGTCATATGTCGGAAGTAGGTATGAATCAAGACTGTCATGATTGGTTGTAGAGGTCTAAGATGTTGGACATGGCTACAACAATCATGAGTGCTCATAAGTTATGAGCATTAGACTCAACCCACGCTCGTTGGAATCACTTCGTGGAATTTATCTCGAGTGATCGTGAGACGGTAATATCATATAAGTCTTCAAACCTAAAGATATGATTTTTTACTTACGACTTGGTTATGCATTGATTGTACGAAAACACATTGGTAACTCGATGTTATAAAATGTGCTTTTGTCACACCCCAAAACCGATAACGGCGGAAAATGTTTCGGGGTGGATGACGTAGTGAACAGTATCATCACAATTGCATAATAGTAGAAACAAGAAGCATACAACCATAGTATTACATAGTGAATTTAATTACATGCGTGTTTTGCAATGTTTAACAATCACCCAAAAGTAAATCAAAAATAAGAGATGGGTCTTGTGTACTCCATCTTCTCCAAAAAATGCCGCGTCTGTACCTGTCTATCTTTGACCTGAAGATACAAGTTATTTTGAAAACAATTATCAGCATAAAGCTGGTGAGTTCATAAGAGTTTAGTGTGAGTTTTTGTATACAAAGCATTAGTGTTAAAGATGTATCATTTATGTTCATAAGTAGTAGAAACTTAGAAAATCCCATATTTTCCAGGAAATACATTGTAAGTGACAATCTGTGAAAAGTATGCATTCTTTATTCCTTTGAAAACAGTTTATTTTAAAAATACATTGGCAAGTCTCCAAATAACAAGTGTGATGGAATAGGTTGAGCCTGTAATCAGTGATAGAGGTTCAAGCTTCCTTTAGTGATAGATACTTACTTACTTCGGGATGCAGTTTAGCATTTAGTGTGGTATTTTAGAGTAGTTGTAGCGTATTCCTTGTATATTACTAATAGTGAGGATAATAGAGGATCCCATGACCTTCCCGATCATGCACAGTGTAGTGAGTAGTGGCATCCCTGGGCCTGCACGGCGCAGACTGAGATTAACAGTCGGGATGTAATAGCGTCTGCCCCGTATAGATCTATACATGTAGAGTCGTCTCCTGCTGGAACACTCCGGGCGTAGTGAATAGCGAATAGAGTATCTCGTAGCGGGTTAGTGTATTATTGTTTGTTTAGTGTTTTCTCTATTGTTATAGTGTAGTAATCTTTTAGTATGATCATAGTGTATTCTCTTTCTAGTGTATCGTCTAGTAATAGTGAGTATTATAGTGTAGTTAGTAATAACTTTAGCGAGTAGTAGCGGTAGCGACCCTAACCATACCTATTATGGTTATCTTAGTGGGGATGTTTCTTAGCACGTTAGTGACTTTAGCATTAAGTGAAAGCAGTAATATTCGTATCCCATACTGATATACAGATTATATAAGTAAGAAATCAACGACAGTCGGACGGATAACTACTACCCTAAGCCCACAATCAAACAAGAACAGGAAATAAGGCGAGATATCGGTCCTAAGTCCTCTAAGTCTTATTTATATAAATATATCAGAGTGGTTACATTTTATAAGTAAATTGATTTAATAAAAGTGTTTTTCCAAAAGAACATTTATTATCTGACTCACTGTTTAAAAATAGTTTGAAAAGGGTGAAACCCGTTTATAAGGCATAGGGACAAATCACATGTGATTTGAACTAAGAGTAGTGAATCACATGTGATTAACCCTTGTAACTCGGAAATCGTTCTGTAAAACTTTACATAAACATTTATAAGCAACTTGTATCTCCCCCCTAAAACATGTAAAACACTTGAAAGGTTCATTAAAGGGGTATGAACTCACCTGAAATCGCAGAAATCGGGTGAATCGGGTAAATCGGGTAATAGTGTCGATTGAGCGTTTGGTACCAAATAACCACTTGAGCACCTTTTAGGACCCTAATGTCATATGAAATATGTATTTTACAAGAAGTTAATCATCTTATGCTTTTCATTATAGTATTTGGACATTCTAGTGTCGTTTTCGGGGTTTTAAGGCCTAGAAAGGGTTCCCGGGAGTGGTACAAGGCCATGAATGATTTACGGGAGGGTCCATGAGTTCACTCTTTTAGAGTTTATGGCCTAAAAGCCACCCATTGGGAGTTTACAGCCGTAAGCCCCCTAGGCTTGGCCGTAAACTCTTGTGACACTCCAAAACATGTGTTTAGGGCCTTATCTCACTTCCTTAATTTAGTGGTGTGTGTTTTGGACCAAAAGGAAAGGATTAAACATCATAAATTGTGACATTTTTGGGGAGTTTACGGCCAAGAATTGATCTTGGGCCGTAAACTCCTATAGATCCCTCAAGATGTAGGTTTTACTTGTACAACATGGTCTCATATGTCTTAGAAAAATCCTAGAAGGCCCTATAGTGAGTTTGGAACAATTTGGCATACATTTTTGGGGAGTTTACGGCCCAAGAACATCCTTGGTCGTAAACTCTTCATTTTGTTCCCAAATGTGAAGTTTAATTGTACAACACACTTCCATAGGCCTTAGATAAATTCCTTTCATGCATTAGGGTAGTTTAGGGACTTGTTTGACACAAAAATTTGGGTGTTTACGGCCCAAGCTTAGCCTTGGCCGTAAACTCCTCTTTTTGTGTTCAAATGATGATGTTTAATGCACTTAAGCCTTCCTTGTTGTCATGTCTAAATTACCAAACACCCTAATTGATCTTTTGGGACTTTAAACATAGATTTATGAGGTGTTTGAGGTGTTTACGGCCTAAGCACAAGCTTGGGCCATAAACTCCTTTTTACATGTCAAATCCTTGTGTTTTAGTGTCCAAACCCTTCTAGATATATGCCTTAATTAGTATACTAGCTTAAAAGAAGGAAAAACTTGGTCTTTGGCATGGATTTGGGGGTTTACGGCCTAAGGAGCTTCTTAGGCCGTAAACTCCTTTATGGTCCTTGGTTTCCATGATTTTTGGCCCCTAAATTCAATGAATCATGACTAGATTAAGATAGAGGATGAGTACTTACGTTTGGAGGTCGGAAATTAGCGGAATCGGGGCCGATTTCGAGTCTAGAGAGAGAAAGTAGAGAGAGAGAGTGGGTGTGTAGTAAATGAGTGTTCAAATGTTGTGCACACCCATTGCATATGTCTCGGGAATCGCACCCGATACACGGCTACCCGACGTTTAAAGTTAACTGGGTTAAAGCTTTTTACCCGGGTGAAGTGGTTGAAAAGGTAATACAACTCTATTAGGTTAAACGGGGTTAACACATACGAGTTATATTTCTCATGATAAAATTAAGCCATGCATAAATTTAGATATTTGGATATTGACGATTCCAAATATTACATAAAATAACGTATAATGACACGTTCCATTAGTGAAAATGGGATTTGTAACGGAATTAGATTTGGGGTTGTCACATCATCCCCCCGTTAGGGGAATTTCGTCCCGAAATTTAGAATACAGACAGATACGATACTACAATACTACTAAGCAAAGAGATGAGGATATTTGATTTTCATTTGATCCTCGCGCTCCCAACTAAATTCCGGTCCTCGCTTGGCGTTCCACCGAACCTTCACAATTGGGATGCGGCTTTGTTTCGTCTGTTTTACTTCACGATCCAAAACCTCCGCAGGCTCTTCCATGAAGTTGAGGCTCTCGTTGAGCTCGATCTCGTCGAGGGGAATCACGAGAGTCTCGTCAGACAGACATTTCTTCAAGTTTGAGACGTGGAAGGTCGGATGTATGTTACTTAGCTCGCGGGGTAAGTTTAGTTTGTAAGCTACAGGGCCGATTCTGGCAAGAATCTCAAAAGGCCCTATGTACCTTGGGTTTAACTTTCCATGCTTCCCAAAGCGTATCGTGCCTTTCCAGGGCGAGACCTTCAGAAGGACTCGGTCTCCCACCTGGAATTCCAAGGGTTTTCTTTGTTTGTCGGCGTAGCTTTTCTGTCGATCCCTAGCGGCTTTTAGTCGTTCACGTATCTGTACAATCTTCTCGGTCGTCTCTCGAATGATCTCTGGACCAGTGAGGGCGCTATCAGGAACTCGTCCTTTATCTAACTGAGTGTCTCCCACCTCGGCCCAGCACAAAGGGGATCTGCACTTTCGGCCGTAGAGAGCTTCGAATGGAGCTGCCTTGATGCTCGTGTGATAACTATTGTTGTAGGAAAACTCTACAAGAGGTAAGTGTGTATCCCACGATTTCCCGAAGTCGATCACACAAGCTCGCAGCATGTCTTCTAATGTTTGGATCGTCCTCTCACTTTGTCCGTCAGTCTGCGGATGGTAGGCTGTACTCATATCCAGCCTCGTCCCTAGTGCCTTTTGTAATGATTGCCAAAATCTAGAGGTGAATCTACTATCTCTGTCTGATATAATAGATATAGGGACGCCATGCAATCGCACTATTTCTTTTATATAAGTCCTAGTGAGCTTTTCCATCTTATCCGTCTCTTTGATGGGTAGGAAGTGGGCGGACTTGGTCAATCTGTCAACGATGACCCAAATGGTATATAATCCACCTGTCGTCTTGGGCAGCTTGGTGATGAAGTCCATTGTGATTCGCTCCCACTTCCATTCTGGTATTTCCGGTTGTTGGAGGATTCCTGATGGCTTTTGACATTCTACTTTGACCTTCGCGCAAGTAAGGCACTTACCTACAAAGGTAGCGATCTCCGCTTTCATGTTTGGCCACCAATAAAGCTTTTTGAGATCCAGATACATCTTATCTGAACCCGGGTGGACGGAGTAACGAGTGTTGTGTGCTTCCCTCATAACCAAATCTCTGAAACCTCCATGGCGTGGAGTCCAGATTCGGTCCATAAAGTAATAGGCTCCGTCACCCTTAACCTCCAGATTTTTATCCATTCCGCGCAGAGATTCTCCCTTCACATTTCCAGGCTTTAAAGCTTCCAGCTGAGCCTCTTTGATCTGTGTGGATAGATGTGAATGTATAGTCATTGTCAACGACTTGGTTCTTCGTCCGGAGTATTCTTTTCTGCTCAGGGCGTCTGCTACTACGTTGGCTTTCCCCGGATGATATCTAATTTCACAGTCGTAATCGTTAAGTAATTCGACCCATCGACGCTGCCTCATGTTGAGTTCTTTTTGGTTTAGTATGTGTTGGAGGCTCTTATGATCAGTGTACACCACACTCTTCGTCCCATACAAGTAGTGTCTCCAGATTTTTAGTGCGAAGACGACCGCTCCTAACTCAAGGTCGTGAGTAGTGTAGTTCACTTCATGGTTCTTTAGTTGTCTCGAGGCATAGGCGATAACTTTGCCTCGTTGCATCAAGACACAACCGAGCCCCTGATTGGATGCATCACAGTATACGACGAAATCTTCTGTTCCTTCGGGAAGGGATAATACTGGTGCGGTGCATAGGGCTCGCTTCAAGGTCTGAAAAGCCTTCTCCTGTTTCTCTTCCCAGTCGAATGATACACCCTTCTGTGTTAACGTGGTGAGAGGTTTCGCAATCCGAGAGAAATTTTGGATGAATCGACGGTAGTAGCCAGCGAGGCCTAGAAATTGACGAATTTCTGTAGGCGTCTTTGGTGCTGACCAGTTCTCAATAGCCTTGATTTTGGAGGGGTCCACGTGGATTCCTTCTTCACTGACCACGTGTCCTAAGAATTCAACTCTCCGGATCCAAAACTCGCACTTAGAGAACTTCGCATACAACTTCTCGGATCGCAGGGTTTCCAGGACTAATCGTAAATGATTTCTGTGCTCTTCCTCGCTTCGAGAGTAGACGAGAATGTCGTCAATAAAGACGATGACGAACTGATCTAGATATGGACGACACACCCTATTCATCAAGTCCATGAATATTGCAAGGGCGTTAGTCAGTCCAAAGGGCATTACTACGAACTCGAAATGCCCGTAGCGGGTTCAGAAAGTTGTCTTTGGAACATCTTCCTCAAGCACCCGTAACTGATGGTACCCCGATCTAAGATCAATCTTGGAGAAGTAACTGGCTCCTTGGAGTTGGTCGAATAGGTCGTCGATACAAGGGAGAGGATAACGATTTTTGATCGTAAGTTTATTGAGTTCCCTATAATCGATGCACATCCGAAATGACCCATCCTTTTTCTTCACGAATAAGACCGGAGCTCCCCAAGGTGAGAAGCTCGGTCTTATAAAACCCTTGCTAAGCAGTTCGTTGAGTTGACCAGATAGTTCTTGCATTTCGGCGGGCGCTAGGCGGTAGGGCGACTTAGCTACGGGGGTAGCTCCTGGGATTAGGTCGATTCTGAATTCAACCTGTCGTTTAGGAGGTAGGCCTGGGAGATCCTCCGGAAAGACATCAGGAAAATCGCATACTACTGGAATGTCTTTTGGATCTTTCGATTTCTGGTTAGTGTCGACGACGTGAGCAAGAAAGGCGCGATATTCCTTGCGCAAGTATTTCTGAGCCTGAATACTAGAGATGATACGAAGGTTTGTACTTGGCTTATCTCCGTATATCAATAGGGTCTCTCGATTCGGAAAGTTCAGGCGAATGGCTTTCTTGGAGCATAGGATGTCGGCGTAGTGAAGGCTTAGCCAATCCATACCAACAATGACATCGAAATTTTTGATTGAGACTGGTATAAGATCGATTAAAAAGGGGTGATCATCTAACGTGAGAGTACAACCTATATAAATTTCATTAGAGCTTTCTGTCTTCCCATTAGCCATTTTTACAACGAATGTTTCTTTTAGTGGTTGAGGGGTTTGTTTGAGTAAATGTTTAAAGTTTTGATTTATGAAGCTCCTTTCTGCACCACTACCGAATAAGACACAGACATAAGAGTTGTTGAGAAGAAACGTACCCGTGACCACCGTGGGATCAGCTACTGCTTCATTGTGACCGATAGCAAGTAACCTTCCAGTTCCCCCAGCATTTGCGGCCTTCGGATAGTTCTTCTTAAAATGGCCCGCTTCACCGCAACCATAATAAGTTGGGGTCACTCCCGTACCAGGAACCTGTGTGATAGGTTTGGGAGGGGCCTTGCAAAATCGGACAGTATGACCCTTTCGTCCGCAGTTGGAACACTGCAATTCACGGCATGGACCGTTGTGGTGAAAAGGGAACTTGGGACACTTAGGCAAGTTCCCACTGTAAGCTTTCGGTGGGGCTGGAGCAGTTGGTGCGGCTGGGGTAGTGGCAGCATGGACCGTCACAATTTGCTGGTCCTTAGAGACGGTTTGAGTCTTCTTGCCCTTCTTCTTATCCCATCGTTTCCTTTTTCTGTCAGATGATCCGGATGGTGCAGTGGTAGTTGTGGTTGTTGTTGCTGGAGTGGAGGAGATTTCGTGGTTGATCAGACTCTGGGCCAATTCTTTGGCGCTGTCAAAAGTGGTAGGGCGTGAGGCCAGAACATTTCCTCGATACGGGGGCAATAAACCCCAGATGTAACGCTCAATCTTCTTGCTTTCAGAGGGGATCATGTTGGGACACATAGCCGCCAAGTCGCAAAACCTGACCGTATAAGTCGTTATGTCGGTCCCCTTCATCTTGAGGTTCCAGAGTTCTTCCTCAAGCTTCTGAACTTCGCCCCTAGGGCAGTACTCTCCTCTCATGAGATCTTTTAGAGTGTCCCAGCCCATGGCATTGGCTGTGACCAAGGAGAGTGCGTTGACATGGCCATTCCACCATGACAAAGCCCGGTTAGTGAGGGTAGCAGTGGCGAACTTGATTTTGCTCTCTTCGGGACAAGAGCACATTTCGAATACAGCTTCGGTTCTTTCGAACCATTGGGACAATGACAGAATTCCTCCGGTCCCATCAAAGAAAGCAGGTTTACAATTCATGAAGTCTTTATAAGTGCATCCCTGCACTCGTTGGTGGACTTCACCAAATCTAGAATTTCCACCGCTCGTATCACCCGAGTTCATTTGGGCCATGGCTGCTGTTACAGCCGCAGTAACAGCCGCTTGAAACAACACCGGATCGAACTGCGGAGGAGGAGGTGGTGGAGGAGGGGTTTGAGTTTCAGGTCTTCCTCTGCTGGGACGCTTTCGTGGAGGCATCCTTCACTGGAAGATCATAGAAATGATAGCAATAGTAAGAGCCTATTGCGAACATGAATAGTGCGTTTCGTGGATTAAATCAACATAATCCAAGATCGGGGTAAGAGTTATAGTAATAGAGAAATCATCTGCCAATATATTGGTATTAATGATGCAACAGAAGTTCATGAAAATTGACCTAGCAGTAGGTCTTACATCACACCATAGAGAAAATGTTGGCAGTTTAGAGGTTCAGCTAGAGTACTTTTAACTAAGAATGTTTACAGACAAGAGATCTACAGAACATAGGGATAAAAGGCTAGTCCTTTAAGCAAAAGAGTGAGGTAACTAGATGTCTTCTACTGGCGACGGCTGCTTGTCGGGCGAATCCTCAGATCCTCTAGTTGACGCATAACTTCTTGAAGGTGTCGATCATGGGTCCTTTGGCGTGCTCGGAGTTCCCTAACTTCAGCTCGGGATGCAGCCAGCTGATGCTGCAGAGCCTCGTTGGTCCTCCTTGTCCTATCCACGGCTTCCTCGAGTTGGCGAATGCGAACAGTGTTGAGGTTTGAGTTGGCATCCACTTCTACCACTCGACCAATGGCAACTTGACTTTGCTCAACATTCTTGGCAATTCTTCGGATCATGATGGGCAGAACCCGATCTGCTGATCCTCCTTCGCTTATGTTGTAGAAACTTCGGTCTCCATTGTAAGATAAGGGCTGACCCTGCTCCTCGCTCCATCGACGCAAGGATAATGCCCACATAGGAGTGGGGCCCTGAAATGCCGGTCGGGGGTTAGGGTTCGGGGCATCAGGGGGTTGGTTGTTGACTTCTGGCTCGAAGTTCGAGCTATCCGAGAAGCCTTCAGCATGATGATCATCCAAAGGAATAGGGTGATCGTCGTCTGACTCCTCTTCGAGCCATCCTCCATTGCCCTGGTTCGGAAAGTACGGATCGCCGGGTAGGTGGAAGCTAGCCATGCTATCTACGCGAGAAAGGGGGAAAAGAAGATTAATAAGCGTACTATTCTAAGGCACTTATAGGAGGAATCATTACCAGTTGACCCAATACTTGCATAGTGCATACCGATTACATGAAATCGAAGCAAGATAGTCCTTCGAATAAACCACCCTAACTTCAGACCCCCAATCAAACAAGAACAGGGAATGAAGCAAAGGCTGCAGATTCTGAGTCTATAGCGCCCTAATCACATGTAATCGTGGGGTATCCACTTAGCAACTATTGTCCTACTAGTAACGACCCTTTTTGTTAACACATACGTATAATCTAGAGATACAGAATACTCCTATAGTATTCTTATGGTAGCGTTATTGTGGTATTGTTGGTAAGTTTTAGACTTGTTGCAACATCACAACTAAACTTAGGCACATGCTAGTCACTCTCAGGAAAACGTAGTTGATCAGGCTACATCATCCTGAATGTGACTATATGTCTCTAAACCCAATTGCGCTGCCCAACAATCTTAATACTTTCGTTTTGTTCTAGGATAATACGAATTTCCTGTGTTTTATAGTGATGGGAGTATATATACTTAGTTAGATCTTTTAGATACTTAACAGTATATATTCTTGGTCAGAGTGTTTTAGTCCCGAAGTGTTTATAGTTCGTATATCTTTTATAGGTTGATATACTTGATTCACTATAAACAATGCTCTAATACCAATTTGTCACACCCCAAAACCGATAACGGCGGAAAATGTTTCGGGGTGGATGACGTAGTGAACAGTATCATCACAATTGCATAATAGTAGAAACAAGAAGCATACAACCATAGTATTACATAGTGAATTTAATTACATGCGTGTTTTGCAATGTTTAACAATCACCCAAAAGTAAATCAAAAATAAGAGATGGGTCTTGTGTACTCCATCTTCTCCAAAAAATGTCGCGTCTGTACCTGTCTATCTTTGACCTGAAGATACAAGTTATTTTGAAAACAATTATCAGCATAAAGCTGGTGAGTTCATAAGAGTTTAGTGTGAGTTTTTGTATACAAAGCATTAGTGTTAAAGATGTATCATTTATGTTCATAAGGAGTAGAAACTTAGAAAATCCCATATTTTCCAGGAAATACAATGTAAGTGACAATCTGTGAAAAGTATGCATTCTTTATTCCTTTGAAAACAGTTTATTTTAAAAATACATTGGCAAATCTCCAAATAACAAGTGTGATGGAATAGGTTGAGCCTGTAATCAGTGATAGATGTTCAAGCTTCCTTTAGTGATAGATATTTACTTACTTCGGGATGCAGTTTAGCATTTAGTGTGGTATTTTAGAGTAGTTGTAGCGTATTCCTTGTATATTACTAATAGTGAGGATAATAGAGGATCCCATGACCTTCCCGATCATGCACAGTGTAGTGAGTAGTGGCATCCCTGGGCCTGCACGGCGCGGACTGAGATTAACAGTCGGGATGTAATAGCGTCTGCCCCGTATAGATCTATACATGTAGAGTCGTCTCCTACTGGAACACTCCGGGCGTAGTGAATAGCGAATAGAGTATCTCTTAGCGGGTTAGTGTATTATTGTTTGTTTAGTGTTTTCTCTATTGTTATAGTGTAGTAATCTTTTAGTATGATCATAGTGTATTCTCTTGCTAGTGTATCGTCTAGTAATAGTGAGTATTATAGTGTAGTTAGTAATAACTTTAGCGAGTAGTAGCGGTAGCGACCCTAACCATACCTATTATGGTTATCTTAGTGGGGATGTTTCTTAGCACGTTAGTGACTTTAGCATTAAGTGAAAGCAGTAATATTCGTATCCCATACTGATATACAGATTATATAAGTAATAAATCAACGACAGTCGGACGGATAACTACTACCCTAAGCCCACAATCAAACAAGAACAGGAAATAAGGCGAGATATCGGTCCTAAGTCCTCTAAGTCTTATTTATATAAATATATCAGAGTGGTTACATTTTATAAGTAAATTGATTTAATAAAAGTGTTTTCCCAAAAGAACATTTATTATCTGACTCACTGTTTAAAAATAGTTTGAAAAGGGTGAAACCCGTTTATAAGGCATAGGGACAAATCACATGTGATTTGAACTAAGAGTAGTGAATCACATGTGATTAACCCTTGTAACTCGGAAATCGTTCTGTAAAACTTTACATAAAAATTTATAAGCAACTTGTATCTCCCCCCTAAAACATGTAAAACACTTGAAAGGTTCATTAAAGGGGTATGAACTCACCTGAAATCGCAGAAATCGGGTGAATCGGGTAAATCGGGTAATAGTGTCGATTGAGCGTTTGGTACCAAATAACCACTTGAGCACCTTTTAGGACCCTAATGTCATATGAAATATGTATTTTACAAGAAGTTAATCATCTTATGCTTTTCATTATAGTATTTGGACATTCTAGTGTCGTTTTCGGGGTTTTAAGGCCTAGAAAGGGTTCCCGGGAGTGGTACAAGGCCATGAATGATTTACGGGAGGGTCCATGAGTTCACTCTTTTAGAGTTTATGGCCTAAAAGCCACCCATTGGGAGTTTACAGTCGTAAGCCCCCTAGGCTTGGCCGTAAACTCTTGTGACACTCCAAAACATGTGTTTAGGGCCTTATCTCACTTCCTTAATTTAGTGGTGTGTGTTTTGGACCAAAAGGAAAGGATTAAACATCATAAATTGTGACATTTTTGGGGAGTTTATGGCCAAGACTTGATCTTGGTCCGTAAACTCCTATAGATCCCTCAAGATGTAGGTTTTACTTGTACAACATGGTCTCATATGTCTTAGAAAAATCCTAGAAGGCCCTATAGTGAGTTTGGAACAATTTGGCATACATTTTTGGGGAGTTTACGGCCCAAGAACATCCTTGGCCATAAACTCTTCATTTTGTTCCCAAATGTGAAGTTTAATTGTACAACACACTTCCATAGGCCTTAGATAAATTCCTTTCATGCATTAGGGTAGTTTAGGGACTTGTTTGACACAAAAATTTGGGTGTTTACGGCCCAAGCTTAGCCTTGGCCGTAAACTCCTCTTTTTGTGTTCAAATGATGATGTTTAATGCACTTAAGCCTTCCTTGTTGTCATGTCTAAATTACCAAACACCCTAATTGATCTTTTGGGACTTTAAACATAGATTTATGAGGTGTTTGAGGTGTTTACGGCCTAAGCAAAAGCTTGGGCCGTAAACTCCTTTTTACATGTCAAATCCTTGTGTTTTAGTGTCCAAACCCTTCTAGATATATGCCTTAATTAGTATACTAGCTTAAAAGAAGGAAAAACTTGGTCTTTGGCATGGATTTGGGGGTTTACGGCCTAAGGAGCTTCTTAGGCCGTAAAATCCTTTATGGTCCTTGGTTTCCATGATTTTTTGGCCCCTAAATTCAATGAATCATGACTAGATTAAGATAGAGGATGAGTACTTACGTTTGGAGGTCGGAAATTAGCGGAATCGGGGCCGATTTCGAGTCTAGAGAGAGAAAGTAGAGAGAGAGAGTGGGTGTGTAGTAAATGAGTGTTCAAATGTTGTGCACACCCATTGCATATGTCTCGGGAATCGCACCCAATACACGGCTACCCGACGTTTAAAGTTAACTGGGTTAAAACTTTTTACCCGGGTGAAGTGGTTGAAAAGGTAATACAACTCTATTAGGTTAAACGGGGTTAACACATACGAGTTATATTTCTCATGATAAAATTAAGCCATGCATAAATTTAGATATTTGGATATTGACGATTCCAAATATTACATAAAATAACGTATAATGACATGTTCCATTAGTGAAAATGGGATTTGTAACGGAATTAGATTTGGGGTTGTCACAACTTTTGTGTATAATTCAATGAGTGGTAGAACAAACATATGAGTCGAAGTTTATCTGTTCCTTCTTGGATTAGAAGCTGATATATGGGCCCCTCGATGATTTTGTTTTGACCTATGTACCGGGCCCGGTCAGAACTAAATTGATGTGTTCAGTTAAGTTCTATGTCAAACAAATCGGAAATCGGGAAACAAATGTTGGACAATAAGTAAGACCATGTTCCATGTATTTGTCCGGCTGATATCTAGAACAGAGGATTATATGATCACTTATCTAAAATGGCACGTTCAAGTTCAATAGAGTTTAAAGAGCTACGATTTCCGATCGGTTCCTGAAGTCATACTTGCAACTATAGTTATTAGACTTATCCAAGTGGGAGACTGTTGGATATAGTGTCTAAGTCCATAACTATATTTGGTATGTACTTGACCCGACCCGACATGGTCCATTTGGGTTGCACTTCACCCGAACAATTTATGGATAATCTTTGGAGAATAGTATAAGTTATGATTTATTAATATATCATAAGTTCTAATATATTAATATAAGATCATATTATTTAATTAGTATTGATCTATAATTAAACTAGGATTAATTTAGAGATCAAAAGTATTACTAATTAAATATGGGCTTCTATATTTATATAGTGTGGGCTAATGCTTATTTGGAATGGGCTAGGCTTGCATGGAAAGTCCATGGATACTCCATGGAGCTTTAACCCATGGATCTCATGGAAATGAAGAGACATGGGTATTAGGGTTTACATGGATGTAACCCTAATCCACCACACTATATAAAGGAGGCTTTGGTTCTTGAAATCACACTAGTTGATGTGAGTAAAGCAAGAGGGCCGATTTCAAGATAGTTGTGACTATTCTCTCAAGGTTCCAAAGTTTGTGGTGATTTGTGATTCCATTTGAGGCATTCACACTATTGGTGCTAGGCTCTAAAACTCCAAGCAATCAACTACAACTACAAGGTAAGTAATTCTTCTAGCTTTATTTGATTCAAGTTCCCCATGCCATGCTAGATAGGATAAGAACCTTGGAAAAATAATTATTTGCATGTATCTTAGTCAAACATAGATCCAAGGTTTATTAGGGTTGCATGTACACTTAGGAAGTGTTATAATGCTCAAAAACCCATTAGTTTACTCCCTGAGTCTACAGTATGACTGGACCGCCCGCACCGGGCTTTCAGTCTATCTGGCCTACTCTCCGAGCCTTGGCACGTCTGGACTGCCCTCTCGAGGTCTTCAGCCTATCCGGACCGCTCTTCGGGCCTTCGGCCTAACTAGGTGCCCTCTTGGGCCTGCATTATGTCCGGTCCGCCCTGGGTACGTTGGCCTACAACACGAAGCAGGACCCGCCTCAACCCAACCCCCATACCAATCAAACAATCATGTGCACATAAATATCATACATTAGCATGTATATAACAGATAATCATATTGATCTAACAAATCACTAACACAACAACCATCCTATAACCACGATACCAACCTAACAGGTCACTAACATAACATAATCTTATATACCACGATGCCGACCTAAACCAGATCACTAACATAATACCATCCTAACTACCAGGATGTAGTGCTAGCAGATCAATAAACATATCAAGCAAATACCCGGATATAAAGTTGATAAAGGATCGACCTTGGTGCCTTAGACCCTGTTGATATAGTGAGGATAACTCACCTCGCAACTGTCGACTCAAAAGATAAGATCAAACTCTCGGATCAACGCCACAAATTCCACCACCTATAATCGTCACGCAATTATGTTCATAAATTCCCAACATTCCCCAGAAGCCCGATAGTCATCCTTGGTCAAAGTCAAAGTCAATGGTCAAGGTCAACAGTCCATGTTGACCCGACTCGTCGAGTACAACCAGCCACTCGTCGAGTTCCTAATGTTTGCGGTCGTAAACTCCTTGGCTAACTCGTCGAGTTTCCCTTGCAACTCGCCAAGTTCATGCGTGCCAAAAACCGGGAAAACCTTAACTGACTCGCCGAGTCACCCTACTGACTCGCCGAGTCCATGACAATCTTCATCGGACTTGCCAAGTTGACCATGCAAGTCGTTGAGTCCCTTCAGTCCTTCATCAATTCAGATGCTTTTAAGCCATGATAAGGTTCCATATTGAAGATCTAGTTCCCCAAGGCATGTTTATCATGTAAAGTTGCAAACTTTACGTGCATGCAAGGCTCTAAAGTCTTATAATGACAAAACCAAGCTTGTAATGGAGTTTAACACGTAAGGAGAGGCTCATACCTGCTAAAGTTGAAAGCTTTATGGACTTAGAGACCACAGAGAGTTCATATCTGAAGTTGCAACTTCAGATCTTAGCTCATACGCTAGAAAAGCTTCCTAATATGCTAGAAAAGCCCTAAAATTCACCCCAAAGGAGATCTAGAATGAAATGAGGTCAAGATAATGACTTGATACCTTCCAGAGGATGCCAACTGAGGTATATTCCAGATCCCCCACGTTCCTTGCGTCTAGACACTTACTCTCCAAGCTCTTCTCACTAAGAATCCTCTTCCAAAGCTTAAAATACACAAATGGAGCACTCTCACATGAATTAGGGTTTATGGACTATCAAGAGGTTGTAAGGGGACGTTGAGGAGGCCAATGATCCTTTAAATAGGGTGCAAAACCCTGGAAATTAGGGTTTCATCCTCCAGCTCCTACTCGTTGAGTCCTTTCTTGGACTCGGCGAGTAGGTCACTTAAACACGTGGACCAACCCGTTGCTACTCGACGAGTCAGGCAACCAACTCGTCGAGTAGACCTTGAAATCATGAGAATTTATAACCATAACTTAATACTCAAGAATCGGGGCGTTTCAACAAGTGTCTTGTCTCTATTGGAATCACACCTAACTATCAAGAGGAATATTATGGAGAGAGGATAGGGGAGGGAGCAATATTTCGACTATCTCTCTAAGAGCATGAGTGGCTGAATATGAAGGTTTAGGGTCCTTTATATATAGGTACAAGGAAGCCATAGATAACCCTAACATGAATTAAATAATATTAAACAAATGTGGTAATTATCCACTTCTTTTATTATCCACATGGGATAAACTAGAAACCCTAGATTATCCCCGTGAAACCGTTCACCCTCCGGGTGGAAGGTTCTGGAGCCTTTGTTCAACTATTGAACAATTACACTTTAGACCTTGTACTTTCAATTAATTCCAATTAATTTATATTACTATTAATTAAATATTACTATTTCTAATTAATACTTTATTATCATAATATATCAATAAATTATTTATTTCAATTTATTAATCAAATAATAAATCAACCTCTCTATCCAAAAAATCTTTCTATCTAATTGCTAGGTTTGAGGGTAACCCAAAAAGATTGTGCTACTATCAATTCAACTTTATACCAATTATAATTATGGGCTTAGATACTTAATCCAACATTTTCTTACTTGCAAGGTCCAATAATAAAGCACCTTATTCTCTTTTTCTCCAAGCTAAGAAAGCTCCAAAAAGCTCAAGAGTCAAACAAGGGATGAAGGTTAGGGTTTTCAGAGGTGAAAGAGGGCTTGGAGGCTGATAATGAACCCTAAAATGGGTTCAGAGAGGTTTAAATACATAGGTAACCCTAAAAGAATAATGAGCTTGGGCTAGAACAGCTGCCACGTCGTGGCGGCTTAATAGATTCGCATGTCATTAGTTGAAAAGGTAATTTTCCATGAAAATACCCTTAGGTTTGTATTCATATATATATATATATATATATATATATATATATAGATTACACAGTGATAAGGATAACCATAAATTTGAACTATTCAATCTTATCATATACAACATAGACATTAGACTAAATCTATCCAAAAATTACTTGATAATCAGCTTTGTTTACATTCCCCTCAATCTTAACCGTAGTAAGGTTTAGATTGTATTTAAGTCTTTCCAACATTTTACGTGTAACAAGTTTGGTTAACCCATCTGCAAGTTTATCCTTTTTGGTTATAAACCGAACATCCAATGCTCCTATTGCCACCTTTTCTCTGAAAAAGTGAAGGTCCACTTCTATATGCTTGGTTCGAGCATGAAACACTGGATTTGCTGTCAAATATGTGGCTCCAAGATTATCACACCACAAGACAGGTGGCCTAGGCTGATGCACTCTTAATTCCTTGAGTAATGACTGAATCCACGTAGCTTCAGATGTGCTATTAGCTAAAGCTTTGTATTATGATTTAGTACTCGAACGAGAGATTGTAGGTTGTTTACGTGGACTCCATGATATCAGATTTGGACCTAGAAATATCGCAAACCCTCCAGTTGATATGCGATAATCCAAACATCCAACCCAGTCAGCATTAATAAATACACTTAATAATGTAGACTTGGACTTTCAAATACTCAACCATGTATTCGTAGTACCCTTTATATATCTAAGAATACATTTGACTGCTTCCCAATGAACATTTGTAGGTTTTGATAAATATTGACACACCTTATTGATTGTAAATGAAATATATGGCCTCAGAGAGTTAAATATTGTAGTCCTCCACTGAAAGGTGCAAGCTTTTACCTCCCACTAAAGCCTTAGCATGAAGATACTCTAGATCCAACTGATTCTCTTGCTTCTTTGTTGGATAATCTCCTCTTCTCCTCAAAATATGCATTAGGTTACTCCAAGTTTAGCTTCTAAGACTCTCTTAGCTCACTACACAAGGTTAGGGTTTTACACAGTAAGGTTAGGCAGTTGGTGAGGCAGAAATGGGGGCATAAGTTCCCTTATATAGGCCCCAACCCCGGGAAATTAGGGTTTCACAACACAACACCAACTTGGCGAGTCGATTCTCTGACTTGTCGAGTCCATTCATTAATCCCACACGGTCAACTCGACTCTACTCGACGAGTTGGACCCACAACTCGTTGAGTCACTCAATAAATCTCAAAAACTAAACACACAATAATATACCTGGGAGTCCGGATGTTACAATTCTCCCCCACTTGAATTAGATTTCGCCCTCGAAATCACTCCTCAACAACACACTCTTCGAACCTAATAACCCGAAAATCACCACCGAAAGGATCTCATACCACACAACTATCTTCCTCCATGGACACATGAATCCAAACAGGAACTCCCAAACCCAGAAAAGGACAGACCCCTCTATCACTACGATACCCAGTCTAACTCTCCATAACCTGGAGACTCCAGTGGCCTGTCTCACTGTCAGACCGCCCTCTTAAGATATCACCATGTTATTCGTTCCCTCGAATAACATACCCTGATAACTTATTGCCCCTCTGATTCTCTTGTTGTGTCTGATAGAAACAAGTCAATGCCCAAAAATTGGCTACCAATCACTCATACCAGACATACTAAACGATCCATATCATACTCCAAGGAACGAAAGGGTCACATCACACCAGGGACCCATCCACTGTATTGCAATAAAAACCCATATGAATAATGAACTCTCAACACCCTGTCCTCAGACACATAAAAATGATCATGCTTGATCAGAAGTATCCTTTAACATCTAACAATCATAAGCTCTAGCTCCCTTCTCAAACATCTCTTTCAACACTGAGCACCAGGTCAACTCCCGACCCACACAGTTGAACCTCCAACAGTTACCCGTTGCATACCCCAAAACGTCTCACGGATTTCCTTCTCACACTAGCTATCTCAGCCCAATGTGACACACAAGTCATGAAGTTCGCTTTACCCCAAGCGAATACTACAACCCCAACTGCAATCATCTCACCCTCGACCTCTTTCATTTACTACTCATTAGTTCCATACGTCTTGCGGTCCTTCCCATACAGACGAACTGACCCACTTAGGTCTAAGACATCAGATGACACACAATACCCCTTAAAATGGAACCCATCTGCGAATCCGGAACCTCATCTCGCCTACTCAATACACGAATTGTCCCAAATTTAACTCGAGAGCCTGATTTCACAGCAAAATTGGAACCACTCATTTCCAATCTGATACTCAACCCGTACCCGCGATTCGCGAATTTATGCACACACCATCTCTCCAACCCCTTCCGATTACGATAATCCTTCCTCAACCCGGGATACAACAATCCTCGTCCGACACGGAGACCCCAGTCTCGCCCCTAGTCCAACAACCAGGTTCTAAAAGACTCAAGTGGTAAGGCTACCCAAGCCTAAGAACTCATTTGCGTCATACGCTGACTAGTGAATACTACAACTTCCCGCATAACATTATTCACTCTTATCGACTACTGAGTGCTACGGTTCCCCCCGTAGGTTTACGATGCCCCTCACTAACCAGTAAGTACTACGGCTCCCCGCAGTATCACAACACTCTCCTGCTAACCAGTGAATACTATAGTTCCCCGCAGTATCACGACACTCTCTCGCTGACTAGTGAGTACTACGACTCCCTGTAGTATCACGACACCCTCTCGATGACTAGCGAATACTACGGCTCCCCGTAGTACCACGATACCCTTTCCAACTGACTCATGGATGCTATGGCTCCCCATAGTCTTACAAAACTCTCTCGTTCACTGAATCACCATGGGCTCACTCCATGGTTTCTCCTGATAATCCTAAGCGATTACTCCCACCTGGATCCACTTGCTCTCTTATCACCCCATAATATCATCATCAAGACATCACTACACTGAGTTCACCAACTCATGCTCTGCAGCTCAACCTAGATAGGTGCTTACACCCACCCAACTTATGCACCACCACTCCATGATGTAAAATCTCGGAGGCAAGGCACTTTTCCCAGCACAAATACACCCTTAAACAGACCCACTCCGGCCTTAACTGATGGTTCCCACTGGAACAAAATCTCTCGGTACTCCACCCGCCATCTCACACTCGAGTCTCAGCATGACCAAAAATTAGGACATCATACTTGGGTACCTCGATACATCATCACAGCACACCGAGTTATTTGGATGTGTTGTGTAGAGAACATAGTTTGGAGAGAGGTCCATAGTTGATTGGATGTTTCAACACACCGAGTTAATTATGACAAAATATCTTCAGTTATTGAGGACATCAAACCACCGAGGATGGCCTGATCCTAGACTATCCATTCTTCATGCTTTGGGCTAATGACTTCCTTGGGGGGTTATGTCTCTTTTTCGTATTTGCTTGATCCCATATTTGTCGTCTCTACAGGAGGTGGTGTAGTCCCATCAAGATTAACATAGAGCTGGAAACCTCTAAGAATAGGTACAACCTGTGCCTTCCAAAGCAGGAAGTTTGTGCGGCTTAATTTGCAAGTTATGGTGGTGGCAATTTTAGAGGAATTGAAAAAAGTAGGTGCCATGATAGAGATGACCTAGAAAGGTACCAGAAGCCGATAGGTGAAGAGAAGAAAGAAATAAAATTAGGTTAAAAGAAAACAGAGCCCTTGGGAATCGGTGCTTTGATACCAAGTTAAAAAGGTAATATGTTGTGAAAATACCCTTATATATATATATATATATATATATATATATATATATATATAGAGAGAGAGAGAGAGAGAGAGATAAATAGATAGATAGATAGATTACACAGTGATAAGGATAACAATACATTTGAACTATTATATCTTATCATATACAAGAGAGACATTAGACTAAATCTATCCAAAAATTACTTGATAATCGGCTTCTGTTAACACCATTTATTCAATACCACGCCGTGGGCATCCTTGCTCCACACCGTGGCATAGAGTTTTTCCCCAAAACTCCATCTTTATCCCTAGAGAATAAAAACTAAACCATACTGGAACACGGGTGTTACACAGTCACCGTGCGTCGCGAATTAGAAGGAGTCGCGTTGTGCTCTACATGTGAACACAAATAGAAAAACAGAAGCCACATGCTACAATCCATAAATTAGGGTTCATGTTTTCTAGCTGCAGATGCACCGCAAACACTAATGTATCGTGATATGTTTGTTGGGCATAAACAATTTCTACTTAAAACTCAAAACAATTTCAGATTAAAAGGGTTTATGAAAAAATTTTAAGACTTTTGCAATGGCTTGATCTAATGAATCCACATCATGCAAATAGGTTAACACAAAATAAATTGGATATATAAGTGCAATAAGCGTGAACAAGTGGCTTTGATACCAATGTTAGGTTGTGAGGATACAAAACAAGGCACAAAGGTACAATAAAAAGCAATAAAAAAGTTAATCCCATGATCCAATAGAGGATCCATGATCAACCAAATGTAATGCAACTTAAATAACAACATATAAGGATATAAATCATAACCCTAAAGTTCTTTGAAACCTTCATAGTTCGTGGTGGAGAAAGGGTGTAAAGAGTCCAAAACAAAACTTTTATTTTGTAGTCGCACCCAAGCAAAATATCATAACAACCTTGATAAGCCCCAAAAACTGCAGAGCACCAAACCTTAAACGTTTAGGGTTTTGTCGTGTCTTCACATCGCGATCTTAGAAAGGTTTCAGGATTTTTAGATGGACGAGGGGTAGCTATATTCTAGGGTTGAAAATCACTTTAAATTTCGTTCATAAGCTCCTTTATTTATAGGGGATGGTTTAGAACCCTTATGAGATAATTACTTGGTCATTAAGTAATTATCCATAAGTTTGGTAAGCATCCTAAATATTCGATTTTCAAATATTTACACTTAATCCCCTTAACTCTACAAGCTTATTATTAATTAATTAAACTCTTAGCTAATTAACAAACTAGACTCTAATACAATTCTCATATCATTTGATGCTAAAATGTCCCCGTATATAATCCAAAATGAACATATTAATAATAATAATAATAATAATAATAATAATAATAACAATATTGTGACTGTAGGCACTATTTCTAACACGTATATCACTACCACATATAAATTTTCCCCATGCATTAAATCGTGTGTTTTTTGGGGTACCTCATCCAATTATCATGGATTCTAGTGTTATGACATTTCATCAAATGGAATAATAATATTACACCATGTTGTGTTCGATATAATCGTTTACATATACACATCCTTCACACTAAACCAACCACCACTATATGATTTCCTAGATGACTTCGTTGAACCATCACTAATCGTCATCACTTTTCGTAAATCTCACCAACAACACTAACCATCGATGCCACATCATTGTTGGAAGTACTAACTCCACCAGCCCATTCTAATAGCACCACAACCATATCGAAGTGCCTCCAACTAATAGCCCCTGTTATGTTCCACCATCCTCAACTACATCCCATCACCTGATGACCACTCATGCCAAACATAAGATGTCAAAACCCGTTACTTGCCTAAATGTGCTCGCTCAAATCGTCTCCTCTCTGCCCCAATCTTATTTAGATGTTATTTAAGACCCTTATTGGTTCATAAGTATGCGTGATGAATACAATGCATTAATCTCCAATGACACTTGTCGCTTGAGATTTAGTTATACAACCAATGCGGATTAATATCATCATATCCATGCGGTTATTTAAAAATAAACAAAATACCGACAATACATTAACGCATTACAAAATATGATTGGTAGAAAATGGTAAAAATCAACATTCAGGAATAGATTGCGATGCCACACCAATGCAGATTAATATCGTCATATCTAGTTATACAACCAATGCAGATTAATCTCCAAAATGGCATTGGTAGTCAAACCGAGTACGATACATACAGGTTCTCAACTTAGAGATGTCACATTACCGAGCATTTCATCAACTTTATGTAAAGAACACATTCATTCACGATTATTTACAAGAAATTATGTAAATGTTCTAGCCTCATAGTTTCCATGATCCATAACACCCCAATCATGCGTGTCTGCTTAAACGATTTTCTATGAGCTGAAACAAGCTCCCCGTCCTTGGTACCATAGGTTCGCATTTGCCACTACTCTTGGTGTCCTTCATTGTTGACGCGACTCGTCAGTATTTATTTACTATGACCAATAATAAACAACACACGTTCTACTCTACGTAGATTATATCTTGTTCACTGCCTCATCACCCATACTGCTCCAACAAATCATCTCCTCTCTTAACAAGGTGTTCTATATGTCTAACCTTGGTGATCTAAATTGCTTCCTTAACATATTGATTACTCGGGATCAATATGGTATGTTTTTTAGCTAATGTAAATATGCCCTATATATGTGTGTGTGTGTGTGTATATATATATATATATATATATATATATATATTCTTGACCGAGTTCATATGACAAACTCCAAACCATGCCTTTCTATGTCAGCCTAGCTATTACGTCTTTTTGAGGAAAACTCTTTTATCTTGTTCATCCAAACGCCAGACAACTACTACATCTTTTCGAGGAAAACTCTTTTATCTCGTTCATCCAAACGCCAGACTACCATCTCAAGATCTAATGAAAAAGTTTAGTACCATTAAATGGAAAACGGTAGGTGAAACGTCTTGGCTACGAAACCTTATAGGCGAGTTGCACTTTTTCTATCGTTAAAGCCAAAGTCGTTTGATGCGACTACGTAAGTGTTTTCCATCCCTCTACTAATATGGTTCAACACCAACATACGAAACAAATTAAGATTGATATCCATTTTGTTTGGGACAAAGTTGCTATGGCAACATCGTGTTCTTCATGTTTTGTCTGTTTAGATAAACATATTTATAAAAAGACTACTGACATGTTTATTTTATGAATTTAGATATAGTCTTACGCCTCGTTCCCAAGTTTAACAAAGGAAAAAAAGAGAAGAGAAAAAAAAAGTCATGAGAGAAAAGAAGAGAAATGAAAGGAAAACAAAATTTTCTTTTGTGTTCCCGAGTTGGAGAAAAGTGGAAGGAAAATGAATTATTTTGTTCTTTCTTTCCAGATCATCTCAAATCGGAAGGAAGGTGATTCTCCTATTTCCATCCACTTCCTCATTTAATGAATCTTGGGAACACCAATTTCTTTTATTTTCTTCTTATTTGCACTCATTTCATTTTCTTTCTCTTGTTAAGTAGAACTCGGGAACGGGGTGTTAGTGTCCCACTAACTCTAAGTTTCGACTAGTAGGGGATGTTAACGTATTTGTATGTGTTTATTATATTCTAGCCCATTGGCCTATGTCCATTTGTATAAATATATAATCTAATTGTATTATATATACATGATTTATGAGGGATATAATTTTCATCAGAGAAATAATATTCATCAATCAAGTTATCATTTTTTTAACAAAGTCTTAACACGAGAAAACACAAGTTTTAATATATTCATTACACTTTAGACATCGATATAAAATCCTTACACAAAGTCATGTTATTAAAAAAACTAATACATGACAAGTAAAAATACCATTGATTTAACGGCAAGATATCTATATAGTGATTTTAGAGAGTACCCTCGTAAAATGTCCATACATGACAAAAAACCCTTGATGTTCTTGTAAGTTTACATCGATACCCCTATCTTTTTGTACTTTTGGAAAGCATTACGTCCATCCAGGTTCCAACTACAATATTCATTTGGACATGTGAAATTTATAGGGTTCACTTATTTTTTTTAAACGGCTACAGGGTTTCACTTGATGAATATTTAACTAGAATTTCATGTTTGTTTTAAAGTTCCAACTACAATATTCATTTGGACATGTGAAATTTATAGAGTTTTTTTTTTTTTTTTTTTTTTTTTTTTTTTTTTTTTTTTTTTTAACGGCTACAGGGTTTCACTTGATGCATATTTAACTAAAATTGCATGTTTATTTATTTATTTTTTCAAAATCTAAGAGATTATATGAATAAAAAGTCTATCTTGGATTGTTTTTAACTTATTTGACAAATGTTGTTTTTTAGTTTTTTTTCTTCATAATTTTTACCTATATGAGCATGATATAAATAGAACATAATTTAGATAAAGTCATTCACAAAAAATGTTTCAAAATGCTCCTTTAAGTTTGATTTTATATGACTTCAAATCTTGTGTGGTCGTTCATCTTTTTGATAAAGATATTAGGTTATGAGGTTTAAGAAAAGAAGTTAAATGGGTGACATGAAATGTGTCAAGAAGTGGGGACATCACTCCCTTTGGAGTGTTCCTTTCTAATTCACTTTCATAAGACAAACGTAACATGAAATGAGGTGAATCTATATGTTGGATATATGAGTTATCTCGAATATATTTGATGAGCAGGGCCGGCCATGATATTTCAGAGGCACTGTGCGATTTAACAAAAAATAGACTTTAAAACTTGAAAATCTAAAGATTTAAACAAAACAATTGTTGCTTAAATATACTCAATTTTTTTTGCAGCATTACATTTACTTTTATGACATTGCATTTTTATTTTTTATATTAAGCAATGTACTTTGAAAAATACACTCAATTATAGCATTATACTCTCTAATTATCAATCACAATGATGTTATAGGAAGAAATGGAAGTAAATATAATACACAATTCAACAAAGTACGTTGGTGTTCATTGCTAAGCCTGGGAAAAAATATCAAGAAATCTGGGAATCTTGATTATTCATAGAAACAACAAGAACTTATCATAATTTTAATTAGTTGTTCAAAAATCAAGAACACCGTTAAATGATTGTTCATAAAAGTATCAATAAAAGTAATCTTTTTTACTTATACAAACAAGAATCAAAAACCCCACAAATCTCATGATTCTCATTGTTATTCATCTATTTTTGAATCCAAACTTTAAAAATACAATTATATTTGACGTTTTTGCCCTTGTTGCTTCAATGCTACTAAACTCGAGTACATAGAAATCAGCAAGAGTAGTTTACTTCTTATAAATTAGAAGAAACTTAGCATAAATACAAAAATAAACGAACTAGAAAGGAAAAAACAGAAATTGATTTGGTTGTGCTTTCCATAAAACAGAATCTGATTTCCTTGTAATCTTGTTTCTTATGAAATTTAAAACTAACTTATATGTCCTTTCAAAAAGCAAAAAAAAAAAAAAACATAAATTAAAAACAGAAAATGAACAAGAAGAAAAATAAAAAAAACAAAAACTCCTTGTAAGATTGAAAGAAGAACCATTGAAAGATTTTAAAAACTGAAAGCTGATTTTCGAGAAGATTGTAGGATTGTTGCTTATGATTTTCAAGAAGAAAGAAATAAGAAGTATGTATTAGGCATCATTAATTCATAATCAGTATGCCTAGAATGAAGAAGTATGAACTCAAGCTTTGATATCCTTCTGATTTTCAAGGATTGTTTTTTGATTTCTTTCTTCAGAAATTCTGATTTTAAGCAAATACGAATCATAAATTATGATTTAGTATCCTTCTGATTTTCGAGATTGAAGGAACCAAAGCATAGTTTTCCTTTACCCAAATTCTTTTTGATTCCCGCTCATCTTTCTAACACTTGCGTCGTTTTTCCTTTCTCGTGGCCTCGCCTGATACATTCATTACATTGACTATCGACAATCCCTAACTTAGTCCAAACAATGAACATAGTCTGGTAACTAGAAAAAAAATTGGACCATAAACTTTAAGTGGGTCCTGTTCAAGGGCACACCTTGAACACCCATTAGGTCGACTTTGTTTATGAGGCGAATCAACAAGATGGAGCTATGGTTCACCTCAAGTGAGTACAATTGTAGTGAATATGAGTATGAATCCATTTAAATTCATTTTTTAACTAATAAAATGTTTTTATATAACTTTTAAATATTTTGTTTAATATTTTTTTGATTTTAAATATATTTGTTAAATATTTTAGAAAGTAAATTAATTTGTTTCTATTTATAATTAAATAAAATGATATGACGTTAAAATGACATAGACGGCTTAATATGATTTGCATGTATTATATATCATTAAATTTTACACACCAAAGTAAACATAAATGACTTTGAAACTTATATTATACAAAAAAAAAGGCATGCACAATAGTGTTGAATCATCACTTCATGAGTGGTAGAGATACACACAAAATCGAGCAAGTAAAATTCGGTTGGTTTTAGTTTGAAAGTTTGTTGTCTATTTAAAGTTATTAAATAATGATATATTTTTTTTATGGATGTCATTTAAATCATTTAGTTATTTTCATACCAACCGGGTCGTTATATTAAAAAGAGTAATAAAATCAATTTTTAACTTGTTAATTAATTTGATTAATTATTTTTCGACACAACATCAAAATGACATTGAAAAGTTAAGTCATAACAAGTTCAAGTTTATACATTTTAACATGTATTTATTTTTTATATTCTTTATCTTTTATATTTTCTATTTTTAGTAAATCACCAACAACCCATTTATCATTTATATTCGTGTAATTTTTAATAAATACATCATAAAACACTATACCCAAACAAACTTTGATCCAAACCGATAATTGGATCTAATAAAAAACCGAACCATGTTCACTCATAAAATATTTATGTTTAAAAAGAAAAGTACAAGGACTATTAAGTCATAAACTTAAAGTACAAGGACTTGTAGTCCCTCTAAATCTTTTTTATTTTTCTTCCCTCCACATCTATCCGAACCAAAAATTCCCTCCTTCCCTCGTTTTCTGCTCTCCCTAATCAAACCCCCACTTTCTCTTCCAAACCCTTGCTTTCTCTCTCTAAAACAAACCCTCCATTTCCACAGATCCCTCACTTTCTCTCTCTAAAACCCCCAAACCTCATTTCGTTCTTCTATAATCTTCTAAACCCTAAACTCAATTCAGTTATTTCAATTGCAAAAGTTTATCTTTTTAATTTGGTATATATATTTTTGGTACAACATGTCTGAAGCTCGAGCTGCAAACCGCCAGGCGGCGCAACCACCATCGCAAGCATCGATTGCCGGTGGAGGAGGAGGAGGAGGACAGATCCTTCATCCAATGAGACGTCACTTACCTTTCTCCTCGACTAGACCGCCGTTTATTCCTTCCGATGACTACCACCGTTTCTCGTCCCCAAATAATGGTAATAGAGTCGCCACCACCGCCGATCAGGAAACTGAAGTCCTTATAGTTAAATCTCCGGTAACCTAAACACTTACTTGTTGCAATTATGTAATTTTACGATTCTAATTGTTGCATTGGGTTTCAGTTTCCTCCAAAACTCTTTTTGGGGTTAACTAAAAACTCCCACCTCAAGAAAAAATTAAACTTTTGTAGAAGGTTACATACATTTTTCCCTCTCGTTCGATTGTTTTCATTTCAAGATTAGTTTCATGGTAGATTATGCCCAAATTAAGCCGAGCTTGCCGAATTTGTTGAAAGGCAACGTAGAGGTTGTCATTTCAACTGGGAAACAAGAGTTAACCTTTACAATTGAAGCGACATAACTTCAATTTGCTTCCATTTTTGGATACATATTACATTTTTTCCGATTCATGGATCATTTCCAGCCTTTTCTCTTCCATGGTTGAAGCTTATATGATTATCATTTTGTTATTCTTGCTTACTGTTGTTCAGCCAGTGAAACGGAAGCTTGGAACAGACTACAATGGAGTTCCATCTAATGAGTGGACAAATCTTGGCTATGCTGCTACAACCAACAGTCCCCTTCACACTCCTGTATCTGCAAAAGGCACAAGGATAAATGCTCGTTCAAAGGTCACAAAGAACACCAAATCTGCCCCTCAAACCCCTGTTTCAAATACTGGTGAGTCATCATGTGCAAATGTCTCATATGAATACGATTCTCTATTCTAAACAATTAATGAATTGGATTGCATTACATTCAACAATTATAAACTAATAATATGTAACACAGGTTCACCAGCTCCACTTACTCCTGTTGGAAGCTGCAGATATGATAGCTCACTTGGTAAATTTTGGTTAAATTGTCCATTTTTTATATAAAAAATGGGATTATGTGTTAAAGGGTTAGTTTTCAATTTCCAAATTTACAGGCCTTTTGACAAAAAAGTTCATCAACCTCATCAAGCATGCTGAAGATGGCATTCTTGATTTGAATAATGCTGCTGATACATTGGAGGTATTTCTTATCTTTTTGAAGAATAAGTATATTGTGTATATGGTTTTTATGTAAATGTAATAAACACATTTAAGAAGTTATGATGAAATCATGAAACAGGTTCAGAAGAGGCGTATATATGATATAACAAATGTTCTTGAAGGAATTGGTTTAATTGAAAAGAAGCTCAAAAATAGAATCCGGTGGAAGTAAGGCCTTTTTTTTTATTCATGTTTCAACGTCATATCTTATGTTACTCACATTTTAAACTTATGCAAAATCTTTTTGATTATATTTTTAGAGGCCTTGACTCTTCAAAACCTGGTGAATTAGAGGATGATGTTGCTCTGTTACAGGTAGATTTATGATCTAGTATTATTTTTTTATTTAATCATTTTAGTGTTTTAATAATATGTCATATTTTTTTAATTGCAGGCAGAAGTTCAAAAGCTTTCAATGGAAGAACATAAATTAGATGAAAGCATTAGGTAATTTTTTTTTTTTTTTTAAATTTATGAAAGTTGCCATTGTTACTATTATGAAACTAATTTATTTGAGGCATTTTCAGGGAAATGCAAGAAAGAATGAGTGACTTGAGTGAAGATAACACTAACCAAAAGTAATTTTTATTCTATTTTATTATATTTATCTCCTCTTTATGTTAATAGAGCTGATAAAATATTGTAAAGTTAAAATCTTTATTGTTATTCTTCTGTTTTAGATGGCTCTTTGTTACAGAAGATGACATAAAAGGCCTTCCATGCTTCCAGGTGAGTTTTTTATTTTTTATTTTTTATTTTTGTTGTTTTTCCATGTGATTTTTTTTTTAGATTTCGTTTCATGATTTTAAACTTTTGATGTTTATAATTTTATAGAATGAAACCTTGATAGCAATTAAGGCTCCACATGGGACCACTCTTGAAGTTCCTGATCCAGATGAGGTGCGTATGAAGGAATGGAATTGTTCATTCCATTGGAATCAAGAAAGCTGTTTTTTCTTTTTAGTTAATATTGGGGATCTAATTTTGTTGATGTGTCAGGCTGTGGATTACCCACAAAGAAGATACAGAATAATCCTGAGAAGCACAATGGGCCCCATTGATGTATATCTTGTCAGGTGCCTTTTTCTCTTATAAATAATTTACTATTTTTCCTCTCTTAAAAACCTAATTGAATTCGATTTTTTCAGTCAATTTGAAGAGAAATTTGAAGATATTGAACAAGCAGGGGCCCCACTTGCTTCAAATTCTGGATCAGATGATAATCCAACAACAGAAATGACAATCGATCCACACCCACAAAATGTTCATGGCAATACCATGAATATCAACACTGATAATAATAATAATAATAATAGTAATAATAATAATCATAATAATAATAATAATAATAATAACATGTCTCAAGATTCTCCTGGGAGGATTATGAGAATTCTTCCTTCAGATGTTGATGTAAGTCATTTTATCATTATGATTATAATTATGTTTCTATTAATTGATTGTAAGTATGTTGCTATTATGGGTAAAAAAATAAATTACATTGTTTGTATTGTCTAAAATAGTAAGTTACATTTATTATAGTGTTTGCATATTGCTATTATTGGTTAAAAAGTATGTTGCTATTATGAGTAAAAAATAAATTACATTGTTTATATTGGTAAAAAGAGTAAAACACATTTGCTATTTCTTGCAATTTGCTAAGTTTGAATCCAGTTGGTGAAAATGGATATATATAATGAAGGGTATTTTGGTAATTTGTTGCAGAATGATGCGGACTACTGGCTTTTATCAGACAGAGAAGTTCCCCTTACAGATATCTGGAACACCGAGTGTATCCTTTCTTTTTCTTGTTTTGACTATTTGTCAAATATTTGACAAAATAAAAGAATCTTGTCAGATATGTGTATCTGACTATTTGTCTGTATATAGCTATCTATATACAGACAAAATAAAAGAATCTTGTCAGAAATCTATATTTGACTATTTGTCTGTATATATCTATCTATATACAGACAAAATAAAAGAATCTTGTCATATATTTATATCTGACTATTTGTCTGTATATATCTATCTATATACAGACAAAATAAAATAATCTTGTCAAATATCTGACTGTATGTCAGATGTATTATTATTATATAAAAAATTGACATTTCTTTGACTAGTCAAAGTAGGTGGAATCGAATGGGATGGTGTTGACTTGCTTAGTGAGGAATTTGGGTTGACCGAAGTGGGGACGCCAAGGGCAAGCACACCGCCAGATGGACATGCTGACGTGGCGTTTAATACGAGTCTTGGGTGAGTTACTTTTTCAAGGTCAACAAAAGTCAACGAGACTGCAAGAGTGTTGTTTTTATATGATGGGATACGGAGAGAAGGGGAGAAGGGTGTGTTGTAGTTGTACAGTAGAATGAAATTCCATTTGAGGTGGAGTGGAGGGAATAAGACTTTGATTATGTTTGTTCTTGAGGTCTAAGGGGTGACCTTAAATTAATTTATACCAAAAAAATATGTTTCTAGTTTAATTTGAAGTACGTGGTAGACGTGTAATTTAGTGTTTTATTTGACATTGGTAATCATTTATGGTCAATTGGTTTTTTCACAAGGTAATGAAATGAAATTGAATTCGTAATTGGTTTGTAGAATGTTTTTAGAAAGAATGAAATCTCACTAAAGATTAGTATTCCAATATAGAGGTATGTATATGTAGGATAAGGATAAAAAAATCCTCATCTAACAATTATGATTTTAATTATTGTCTAATAAAGTTTAAGATAAAATAATGAGATAATAAAGTTTGTAACCCAACTACTTCAAGACGCATATTGAGAACATATTTTGAAACGAGTATAACTACATGTCGAGCAAGTTCTTTGGATAACTAATCATGGTTATCATTTCAAACAAAGTTCTTTAACTTCGTAATACCTAATTAGGCAAATAACTACGATAAATATAGTCTAACTACAACATAACATATATTGAAACATGTTTGATAGCGGAAGTGACTACATTTTAGACAACTTAGCATTATGGTTCTGAAAACACACGTCACTTCAGAGTTTATTTCCTCATAAAGTACAAAAATAAATTATAAGACTGATTAGACAAATTCGAAATATATCGTTTGACCAATGTTTCATTTCTCCATATTAAAATGATAAAGAAGTAATTGGTATGGTATAATGTAATCTCCCTTAATCCAAATCCATGGTTCTTCCATGTCAAATGTTTGAGAGAGTCTGAAACATGGTAGGTACCATATTCCATATTTTTGTTAAATAGGAGGGACCAAATAAATGGGTGGGTTTCCATCAAACTCGGGTCCAAAATGATCCATTTAGGATTACATGGTTAAATTTGTAAATGGGAAAACTAGGGGTGTTCATGGGGCGGTTCGGTTCGGATAATAATAAAATTGTGAACCGTGACCACGGGGCGGGTACCTCATGCGCACTAACCGAAACCGAACCGTATTGACAAAAAAACCGAACCGAACCAAACCGTATGAAAGCGGGTAACCACGGTTCGGTTCACGGGTACCCGCTAAAATATAAAAAATTAAATTCAATTGAAACTACAAACTCCATTTTAGTTATCTCTTTCTTAAAATTAGTAAGTCAAACATAATGAAGTTTAAAAATTGTAATGAAATTCAAATATCATATATTATAATTTGTATAATAAATACAATAATAAAAATAACAAGAAAATCAAATGAACATAGAATAACAAAATTGGAGTTGTCAATATGGATTTTTATTTAGGTTATTGGGCTGGTAGATCAATCAAAACAATACTAATGAAATAATACTTTGTTTACTTTATATATATATATATATATATATATATATATATATATATATATATATATATATATATATATATATATATATATATAAAATCAAACGGTTCGGTTCGGGTATCCGCGGATACCTAAATATGAAAACCAAAAACCGACCAGTTGATATCCGGTTTTTTCGGTTTCGGATTGGCCGGTTCGGCTCGGTTTTTTGGTTTTACAGTTTTTTTGTACACCCCTAGGAAAAACTCATGGTCATTTTTGGTAATCCCAATAAATCATCTGGTCATTTGTTCATTTCCACTCACGGTGAAATCCACCAAAATTGATTTTGAAGAAATTTATTGAATGGATTTTGTTAGTTACAAACAAATATGCCATCAAATGGAATCTTAGAATTGTAATTTTTTCGGTATCAACAAACGCTTGGAGTTTTCTTGTGATATTGTACTACTACTCTACTAGGAAGGAAGCTTGTATCACAAAGGTGGAAAAAATCATTGCCTTTTAAGGTTTCTTTTCTTACTTAACAAATTGGGTTAAGTGCCTCATTTGGGCTTGACGCTGGATTGGTGGGTGGATTGGGGCTAAGTTCAAATGAGAAGTATAAGTAGTGTGTGAATGAATGAACCATTTGTAACCATTGATTAAAAATAATCAACGAACGAGATTCAATCACGATTCAAATCCCCAAAATTACTTCTTTGATTATGAAAGATAGCTAATTTTCTTAGAATTCATCTCCTTAAAATCCTTATAGTAAATTACACGAATGGTCCCTATGGTTTAGGGTAATTTGTGCATTTGGTCCCTAATTTATATTTTTAACTCAGAAGGTCTCTATTGTTTGTTTTTGTTACGTGCTTGGTCCCTGTCATACATAAAAAGACTAATTTACCCTTGATTTTTTAATCTATTTAAATAAACACACCCCCAACTCCACCTCTCTCACCTTACCTTACATGCCCCATATTTTTTGCTATTTAAATAATAATCGTTTTGGGTAAGACAGGGACCAAACGTGTAACAAAAACAAACAATAGGGACCAAGCGCGTAACAAAAACAAACAGTAGGGACCTTCCGAGTTAAAAAAATAAGTTAGCGACCAAATGCGCAAATTACCCCAAACCATAGGGACCATTTGTATAATTTACTCAAATCTTTAAAATGGTTCTAACGTTCTCATAAGTATTATGGGGACCTTAGAACTATTTGTAGTCATCCATCAATAATAATCAACGAATGAGATTGAATCTGACGAGATTCAATCATAACTCAAATCTTTAAAATTTTCAATTAATTATGAAAGTTAGTTAATCTCCTTAGAATTAATCTTGTCTCTTGATCTTATTAATCTAATGGTTACAGTTAGTTCTAAAGTTCTCATAATATTTATGGTTGTAAGACTACCCAATTGGAATGATTTTGGTGAGCTACTTACCATCTATAAATTAAAAGAAAATCAAAACTAAAAGATATTTGGTGACTTAGGCTCCATATACAACCCAAGATCACAGAAGTTTACATCTTTTTAATAATATTATTTGGTGGTGGAGTTAAATTACTTTTGTAATTAAAACTAATTTTGTTAGCAATTGCTTTTTATTTTGAGTAAAAAAATAAATAAAGTATATCAAAATATGTGATTAATTTTTCTCTACGATATATATATATATATATATATATATATATATATATATATATATATATATATATATATATATATATATATATATATATATATATATATATAATATTTTTCTAATATAGAATTGGATTGGGTTGAGTTTAATTGAGCTGTAGATGTGGAAGAGAGAGAAATTGGTTTTTAATATATGATTGGGTTGGATTGAGTTGTGAATGTGTGAATGAGGATAGTCTAACGAGATCCCAAATCTAGCAATGACTTACTATCTATTTACAAACATATTAATTTAGATCTCATGAATTGAAAAATTAGTGATTATATTTTATTTTGAATAAAATATTATAAGTAAACCATACCAAATTGCCCCCGGGATTTGGGTTAATTTGCACGTTTGGTCTCTAATGTGCAAATGTTTAATTTCTTAAGTGGAAGAAGTAAGTGAAGTATATACCACAATATATATTCTTGTTTGAGAGGTGATTCTTCCACTTAAGAAATTAGTTATCTTTATCTCAGCCACCTCCACCTTCACATCCTCTTTCTCTCTCTAGAGTCACCAAATCAGAAACAAAATCAATGAAGGGTTTGAGGATTTTCACAAACAAAAAGAAGATCTCCTCTCACTCACCTCTGATTCACTCCTATTTCTTTCTCCTTCTCTCTTTGTCACCACTGGTTTAGACCCTTTAAACAAAATCGATGAAGGTTTCATGGTTTTCTGGAACGAAAAACCCTTAAGATTCAGACCCAAATCGGGGTGTGAGTGTTCATGAATGTTTGTGTTATTGAGTGTGTATTCATGAGTGTGTTTATGTGTGTTGAAGAACAAATCCATAAATCTAGAGTGTGTCTGTTCTTGAATGTGTTTTGAAAAACAAACCTAAAAATCTGGGGAGAGAGAGAGAGAGAGAGGAAGATCATCAAACTCATAAATCTAGAGTGTGTGTTGGTGAACAAAATAAATAAATATCTAAATAAATATGTAAATATGTTAAAATTAAATAGAAAATTAAAAGGGTAAAAATGTCTTTTTACAAGGCTAAGGATCAAGCAGGCAAAAAATGAAACCATAAGGACCAACCTCGTAGACGAGTTGTAGTTGTCATCAACCACTAAATTTTGACAAACTATAGAGACCAACCGTATAATTTTATATTCTTGTAATTTCGGATAAGGCTAATTTTGGCACCAATTAACTGTCATCAACATTTATGTAAACCGCCACAAACAAATGTACCAAAAATTTAAAAAAGACATTAAACATCAAGTTTTTGATATATATTTTTTCATACAAAACATACCATCTAATCCATGTCCCCTAGTTTTTCTTATGGAGGCTATGAAGTAATTTATCGAAACAGTTCTCTCGTATACATAGAACTTGAATTAGATAATTATATCTCTGAGATAGACATTTGATATGATCACATAATATGAACAAAATTCTGTCTTATGACATTGCATTCCATATAGGGGCGGAGCTTCAACATATAATTTGGGGGCCGAAAATATAATACGTATAAAGATCGGTGAGCAGGGAGGGCCGGCACAGCCAAAATTTATATATTTTTGGGTTTAATATATATAAAATTAAAATATAGAGGGCTATTTGTAACAAAAAAAAATCAAGAGGCCTACATCCCCTGCCCTAATAAAGCTCCGCCCATAAATTCCATATGCCTTTAAGTGTTTCTTGTATCTATATTTCATATCAAGTAAGGTTTATGTACTTATGAAAATTGCAATTTTAGTTAATTTCTATAATTAGTAGATATTATAGTATTTTGTAACTTGGGTTCTAACAAAACCAATATCACGTTTTGGACTTCATTTTTAATTTACTTTGTGATCAAGTCGTTCATTTTATTTTGTTTTACATTAAGCTTCTTTAACTTAAGAGTGATTTGAAAAGACCCTTCTACTGTTTAGTTTTTGTTTCTCTTTAAGTTTGACCAGATAATTGGATTGGATCACAAAAAGGCATCATTTTTTTTATGTATAAATGTTACAAGAGAGCATCAAAATCAGAATATTTTGTGTAACAGGATCTTGACAAGATATTATTAATTAATTCAAAAATATAAAAATTTTTATATGAAGGCAGTAGACAAATTTAATGCGACTACTTAATATGTGTTTAATATCCAGTCTTTATCTACGTGTCACAATTCTTCCAATAGAATATTATTTAAACAGTTTTGATTAAATATAAAGTTTAATGAAGATAATTACTTATTTTTAAATAAGAGATATTAACAAAATTGATTTATATAAATGAAACATTTAATAGAATTGATCAATAGTATATATATATATATATATATATATATATATATATATATATATATATATATATATATATATATATATATATATATATATATATATATATATATATATATATCGGAAATGACTCGTTCCAAACACCTATATTAACTTCAAAATCATTTTTTCTGATAAAAAACTTCATTTTATATTGACATTTCGAACTGAAACTCCGAATTTTAAATTACATACTAAAAGATTATTCTATAATTTCAAAACTAAGTCCTAAATCTAATAAATATTTTCAGAACTTCGAATAAATTGTTCGTTTTCTTTACAAGAATCTTTTAAAATGTGAGAAATATAGCAAATGATAAATGTATTTAGTGAAGAAAGTGGCGATTATACATATGAAACATCATCATCAATATATTTTTTTAAAACATCATTTATGTGCTTATTATACGTTATATTTTTCTAAACATTTAGATAAATTTTAGTAAAAAACGAACTATTTATTAGAACTTTCGGATTTATTTGTTGGATTTTAGACTTGTTTTTAATATTTTAGAATAACTTTTAATTTTTTTTAATCTTAAATTTGGAATCTAAAATTCCAAATGTCAGCTCCAGTGTTTAAAATGTATGAAATTACCCTTTTAGAACAAAAAATTTCCAAAACACAAAAAATTAATCACTTTTACTAAACACTTATAATGGTCAATTTTGTTAATATCTTTTAAATAATGAATTTTGATTGGAAATTATTTATGTTTTTTAATAAATCTTGAAAGAAAATACAAAGACATGGACAATATACGCCAATTATTGGCTTTACTCATACTACAAAACCATTTAACATTTCTCAAATCTTATAAAACCTTTTCCTCTCTCTAATTTCACAAATTCATCAACTGCCATGGACGCCGCCACCGCCGCCGCCGAATCTAGCACACCAACAATCCCCATCCTCAGACGACGGAACTCCACCGGGTCACCAACTGTCGATACAAAAGCCTACCACTCTTCTTCCTCCTCCTCCATCGCCACCACTACAACCGCCACCACCTCCACCTCCTCCTCCTCATCTTCTTCTTCTTCAGTGGATTTTGAGCTGATCGCGATCAAACCCACTTGTTATACTTCCCTCCGGGATATACTTCCATCGCCGACATCCTTCGTCCAATCCCCTAAAGCTGCATGCTCCGCCGTCCATTCGGGTTATGAAATCTCGATAAAGAATCACCTTGTGAAACAGGCCGCATGGGCTTACCTTCAACCCATGTCCACCTTTCCTGAAGCCGACGGAACCACCGTGCTCCACCGCCTCTGGATTCAATTCTCCGGTGCTGTCCTCCGTCTCATAACCGCAACCTTCGATTGCCTCCTCCAAGCCGGAACCACCGCCTCCAAATTATAACACTTACAGAAGGTAACAGAATTGTAAAACACCCACCACAATTTCGCTTTGATTTTCTCAATTTGTAGAAACAAAAAAAGAAATCAATTGAATGAATGAAAATCAAAATCAGATTACAACTTTCTTTGTTCTTGCGTTTCTTTACAATTTGTACATCCGTCCACCACTTCTATTCTACCGATCAAAGTCCCCTCGATCGTCTAAATCTTAGCCAAACGGGTTCTCTTTGACCCGAATTCGACCCGGATCTACTCGGCGATGGTGGAAGGTGAAGTTCCTCCGCGTACACAGGGTGGTGACGGCTGCTATTTGGCGTCGCCGGAGCAGGCGGCGCAGTCGGTACCCACCTTTCTTCAGCCGGTTCTGACCGGAAAAAAGACGCCGGAGTAACCGGAGGCGGCGGAGGACGACCCTCCCCGGAATTCCCATGATTTTGAAACAACACCTACACAATACAAACAATCGCAAATTCAATTCCATCATTTCCATGAAACGGATTGCACGATTCCAGCATTGCAATGGAATGGAATTGATCAATGGAATGCACAATTCCAACTAATAGAAAGAAGATGATACCTCAGGTCTTGAAGAAGGTTTATCGACCAAATACTGAAATATTTCAAAGATTTTAGTTTGACCTAATTCAGTTGAATTGTGCCAATAATAAATTGCCACGTCCCATGCTTTGGATCTCAATTCCTTTAAACTTCTTTCTATATCTGTCTCATGTCTTTCCACAAATGGTCTTAACATTGCTTCATATACATACCAAGTTCCCTGAAAAAGTCAAAAACCCCCAAAACTTTCCTTTTTTAGTATATATCCATATTGTACAATTTCAAATGCATAAAGTACAAGCATACACACATATATATACCTTAGTTTTAGGATACCATAAATAGATGATGAGTGCTAGCTTCATCTCTCCATACATTGGCACCCTACAAAAGTTTCATTTCATCACAAAATCAATTATTTTGATTCATGGATTTTGGTAGAATTGGAATGTGTGATTACATTCCATTATTGTTAAGGGGACGAAATTCGGATTCTTTTAAATTCCATGTTTGATGGATTTAATAATTCATAGTGGGTGGAAGGAATCAAATTACATTCTTCCTTTTTGATCAAAAGACAAGAAACCTTCATTATTTTATAGAGTTAAATACATAAACGACTCTATATATTATGTTTTTTTTGGATAAAACTATCGACTTTATTTTATTTTTTTTCTAAAAATCCTTAAAAGTTTTCCTTTTTTCGATTTGGTCCTTATATTTTTTCATTTTCTTAGACTAAACCTCAACTTTTCTTTTTCTTCCTAGAAATACATTTACCTATTTGTGTAGAAATAGAAGATTACCGATAAACCAGCTAAAATGACAAAAAAAGGTCTTTTATATAATTAGCACTTAAATATATTGAAATAAATAAAATTTAGTTTTTTTTAGTGAATTTATTTCGTTTTTGCCAACCAAACGCATGACATATTCCAATTCATTTGAATTATTTCTAATTTCTTTGACCCATTTCATTCTTTTCAAAACTTTATACAAATAGTCTTAAGAAAAACCTACCATGAGATGAATATATCCCCGATCCTTTCAAACACTGTGAGTATTGCAACAATTACCCTGAAAATAAATCAAAATATAAGTTAATCAATATGTAACAAACAAGCCACTAGATCAAGTTGTTGCATCAAGAGAAGAAACACTAAAAACCATCGAGTGAAAGCTACAAACTTTATGCAAAATCTTTTTGGTGCAAAAAGATTGATTTCTTGTGAAAATAAATAACTATGTATAAAAAGATTGTTATTTCTTGCCACAAGATAAAGACTTCAATTGAAGCAAACATGTTCCATGTGAATGTGATTTTACATCATCATTATTACTCAAAACCACTCCTAGAGCATGACTCAAGTGGGCCCTTTTTTACAAAAACTAAAAGTAAATTGACATCTTGTACTTTAAGGGATATATCAAAACACGTAACATATATGAATTTCGTGTGCTAAATTCTTTTTTATCCGATTACTCAATCAACCCGTTAGCTGATAATTGAATATCAGTTATCAGCTAACGGAATGAAAATGATATTATATTGGTTGGGTATATTTTTCATGATATAAAAATAAAATGAAAATGACAAGCATTCGATAAAAGAAAATGATTTTGCTTCAAGGATTTAATAAAAACTATTGGTTGATTAGGACATGAACAAGCAACTCAAACCCAATCATAACAAAACACATGTCTCTTTCAATAATTAGAACAAAATGTCTCTTGGAAACCTTATTATTACTTCTCAAAATCATCCAATGTTCTTCGGTGGCTTAATCATGAATGTTTTTTAAACTCGAATGCTTCAAAATTATCTAAATTCAACATGTTCCATTATCATGAAAAGCTAAATTTGTCAATCAATTTGACCTTTCATGAACAGAGTAGTTGACCAAACACCCAATTAGGTCAACTTCTTATGATTGAGACTGAAGAGGATAGAAATGAGAAGACTAACCAATATTGACACCAAAATCTTAATTCTCCATTTTCAACTCCATGTTTCTCGATTGTTTTAAAGCACTCAAAAGCTGGATACGCATATCCAAGAATTAACCTGTAGAAATAGCCAAAAATGGAAGTCAAGCAGTAAAATTTCACAATTCCTCTGTATCCAAACACCAATTTCCCCCAAATTAAACCCGATATTGATATTGATGTATGAAAGTGACTTACATAAGACAGTTTGTGATGAGTTCTCCTAACATTTTCTTCTAATTTCCGGATTGTCGCCACAGCTGTAAGCTAAATTCACTGTAGAGACAGTGATCATTATAAGTTTTCAAGAAATTCATGAAAATCGATTCAAAAAGAGCTAATTCGATTCAAACCAAGTCAATTTACAGTAATAAATTTAGTAAGTAAAAGTGAAAAATCAATACAGTCAGCTGGAATAATTCTTTTTACTTCAAATCTTTATAGAAAGCAAGCGACCTAGAAAACCCCAAAATCTGAATCGAATCGAATCGATTCACAATCAACATCTCAATCAATCGGTTTTTAAATTCCAAAGCCCTCAATCAGAAACAGAAACTGAAACCCACTTTCATAGTGAGATAGAAAAGAATCTATAGGGAATCATGGAGCGCATTACCTTAGTAAGAAATGAAAAAGATCGTTGCTTGTTGCTGGGATTTTGAAGACAATTAATGGGTGTTACGAAATCAATCCGAGAAACTTAAAAATGGAGGAATTTTGTTGAAGAAGATGGCGTTTATTATATAAGCATAAATATGTATGTGATGTGTATATTTATAAAAGGAGAGAAAGCGGTTGGGAGGTGGGGTTTACTTGCCTCCAACGCCTCCTTCTCCCTTCTTCTTCCCTTTTGTTCCTTTTACATAATTCCTTATGCTTATTTGGAAAATATATATAATATAAAAAAATCAAATTAAACATTATAATTTATTTTTTTGAAGTATAATATTTCATGAAAACTAAGAAGATGAATTACATAAAAAAAAAAGATTTGAAAGCAACCAAAATGTTTTAACCTAACGATATCAAGTGTTGTCCTCACTCCTTAAAGTCAAGTGTTCAAATATATATATATATATATATATATATATATATATATATATATATATATATATATATATATATATATATATATATATTCATTTGAGAAGATTATGATAAAAGAAAAAATGTATTAGTATTCATGTTGAGTTATGAAAGTATGATATTATGATGCATAATGCTTAATAAGTATTTAATTGAAGGAAAGATAGGCGATCTATAATCAAAAGTGTAATTGGTCGGCTATTAGTATGTAACTAATGGTCATAATTACAAGTTTTAAAGTTTTGTGGAGTTATAGTTGACAATCCTTTTAGCGGTGGTTGGTTGAAATGCTAATTGCTAAAGTTTGAAGAGAAAGGGAAAGGATTTCAAGATCGGGTCAAACTCGTGAACTCGTTGAATTTTGCAAGAGTTGAACCCTTCCATATTTTAGTAATCGGGTAAATTAGATAAGTAGTAATCATTTGAAATGATTAATATAAACATAGGGATTTTTAATAAAATATTAAAATATGAGTTTGACTCATATATTTACTTATCATTGTCATGCAATTTATAGATAAAACTGGTTTTTTATGGTTGCGATTACTTTTTACTATATACACGTTTAATCAAAATCATATATAAACCTCTTGTTATTCGACATAATCGCATACTTAAAAGTTGCAACAAAATGACCATTGATTCAGCGAATTCACGATCTCGTTTTCCAAAAGATTTAATCTCCCGATAACAATTTTCAAGATTACATGATACATTAGTAAAGAATAATTAGTTTATAAGAGCATACGATATGGACATAAATTTGCTTGTTATGGCCGACGTTGCAAGGCCATAACGGGGTTGTAACGGGACCCCCCCCCCCCCCCCCCCCCCCCCCCCGGTTGCTTCTCGTTACGGGGGTATTCGTTGTCGCTACCACCGGGTGAAACGCACAAAAATCCGACCGTTGTGAAACCGTCAAAATGTTTGAAAATAAATTTTTTATACCTTTTAACCTTTATATAAATACAACATCAATAACATTTTTTTCTTACATCTTTCTCTCTTTCTCTTTATATTTTATAAAACTTCTCATATTTTCTTCTCAATAAAAAAACGGAACAAAACCCAAACACCCCCTCCATCATCAAATTCAAACACACAACCAAATACAACCTCGCCTCTTGGATTTGCGGGTTGCGAAAATTATTTCAATCTTTTATCGTCTCAAGAATCACTACAAGTCCCATACCAAGGAGCCTGTCACGGGATGCTTCAATCACCGTGCGCCACTTAGTATTTTCTCCGACTAAGTCAGGCTAACTCGATGGCTTAGATGTATTAACGATTAAAGGAAGCAAGAGAAACGACAGGGACACTTCAATAAAGCTTCTATTATATAACTCAACTTCTTTACAAGGCAACTTCTTGATGGTTTGGACAAATGAGTCCTCCCCCTATTTATAGGAACCTTACACCTCCTCAAATGGAAGTTTCTAGGTCCCGATCATTCATGACTAATCTAGACTCTTCCTGTTATATACATAGATTTTACAAGACTCTAGAATAGGTAGACTTGTATACGATGTTCTAGAACTCTCTAAGTCGTCCCGACATTATCCAAATCATTCTTGTATGATCTAGCGGGTTCTAGATCCTTCCGAAGTCTTCCGGGTCGTTCTAGCTTCGTCTAGCGTCTTCTTGATTATTCCGGATCGTTCTCTTTTGTTCCACGGACGTCTACAATATTCTAGCATCTTCCAGGGTCTCATAGAGCATTCCTGATCTCTCCGGAGACTTCTCGAATATACTTGATCGTTCCGGAGTTCTCTAGACGATCGTGGAATTTTCCAGAAACTTGGTCCGTGACACCCTCCCCCACTTAAACCCTTGACGTCCTCGTCAAGTCTTCTATACATATGTCTCGATGTTGTCACGGGGCTACTTCGTGTCTTTTCGTTTTCTCCAAAGTATCTCTTCGAGTAAGGCATGCTTTTATTTCTTGATGTACTTTGAATCCTATTTCTTCTCTCAGCCTCGTAAAACCTTGAGTAACTCGTCATGTGGGATATGGATCCCTGTTCCTTCAAACGTGCCTCGCTTATTCGAACTTCCCCTTTTGGCTTCATATTCTTCTTGATTATATTGCTCTGGTCATAACACATCTTCATAGTTGAAAGGGATCGAGCTTTTGTCTTTCTTCTTACTAAGGGAATTATATGGATAGTTGATCCCTTGGTTATACGCAGGGTGTTGTCTCTTTCGAACGACCAAGGACATACCATATCCATGAAATCCATTCCTAGTACCATGCAGTAATCATCCATAGGGACTACCGTTAAGTCAATGATTCCTGTCCATCCTCCTATCTCGATGGGCACATTGTGGGCGACACCAAGGATGGGTTCAGATGGGGAATTTACTGCTTTCAGCCAACCTATCTCCTTGGTGTATTGAATGTTCCTTTTCTTGGCTTCATTTTCAGCAAGAAAGTTATCAGACGCACCTGTATCGACTAGGGCTTTAGTTGTCTCTCCATTTATTTTAGTCTTCACGAACATGAGACCTCCTCCCTTCTTTGGTTCTGTCTCTTCCTTAGCCACCGAGTTGAGGAGACGCATCGAGCTTAGTTGTTGTTCGTTCCTTTCTTCATTTTCATCTTCAAAGACCATGGCGTTGAAACTTTTCTTCTTAGGACAATCTCTTATTAGATGGGGACCGTCACATAAATAACACTTCACCTCCTTACGAGTCCCTCCTTCGATTGCCTTTCCTTTGAAAGTCGAGGGTTTGACAGCGGGTCTATCGTCCCTTGGTGACGGCCTTGGCGCAGCTTTATCTCCCCCAGTAGTCCTTCTAATCGGTGCATCTCTTCGGAAGTCCATAAGGTCTTCCGCTACAACAATCGCTTCATCAACGTCTTGGACATTCCTTCGCTTGAGCTCGTTATAGGCCCAAGATTGTAGTCCATCTTGGAAATAAAATAACTTGTCTTTTTCTTGTAATTCAGGCAACTCCAGCATTAAAGCAGTAAATTCTGCTACATAATCTTTAATCGACCCAACGTGTTTCAGTCCCCGAAGCTTCTTCATTGCTACATCTTCGGCGTTATGGGGACAAAACTGCTTCTTGAGTTGTCTTTTGAACTCATCCCAGGTCTCTATGGTGTATAGCCCTTTTTCTATGTTGTTATGCTTCCGCCTCCACCATAGGGCAGCGTTCTCACATAGGTATAGGACAGCCGTGTCTATTTTGGGCTTATCGTCCTTTACCCCGATTGCATTGAAATAACATTCTACGGACCAGAAAAATTCTTCAAGAAGTTTAGGGTCACGCTTACCTCCGTACTTCAGGGGTTTAGGTGCATCGGCATGTGGCGTCATCTTTGTACTTGCTCCTCCAGCAATTACGACTTTGCACAACTTTACTTCGGCTTCTAGAGTAGCTACCTTCTCACGGAACTCATTCCGCAGGGTGTTAATAAGTCCAAGGACTTCTTCCTTGATGACACCGATGGTCTCCTTCAATCCATCGCTCGTGTCACTTATCTCGGCAACGAACTGATCAACGGTATCCTTCCATTCAAGGATCTCACCGACGTTAATCTCCATCCTTGTAAGCTTGTTCTCTAAGCTTGCCAAGGCATCTATCGATTGGTCCTTCTTCCTGGACTTTCTTCCTTTCTCTTCGACGACAGGGGGCACGTTTGCGACTTCACTACTTCCTGCTTCCGTAGTCATGATCTCTTGCTTGTACGGACTCCGACTCTGATACCACATGTCACGGGATGCTTCAATCACCGTGCGCCACTTAGTATTTTCTCCGACTAAGTCAGGCTAACTCGATGGCTTAGATGTATTAACGATTAAAGGAAGCAAGAGAAACGACAGGGACACTTCAATAAAGATTCTATTATATAACTCAACTTCTTTACAAGGCAACTTCTTGATGGTTTGGACAAATGAGTCCTCCCCCTATTTATAGGAACCTTACACCTCCTCAAATGGAAGTTTCCAGGTCCCGATCATTCATGAATAATCTAGACTCTTCCTGTTATATACATAGATTTTACAAGACTCTAGAATATGGTAGACTTGTATACGATGTTCTAGAACTCTCTAAGTCGTCCTGGCATTATCCAAATCATTCTTGTATGATCTAGCGGGTTCTAGATCCTTCCAAAGTCTTCCGGGTCGTTCTAGCTTCGTCTAGCGTCCTCTTGATTATTTCGGATCGTTCTCTTTTGTTCCACGGACGTCTACAATATTCTAGCATCTTCCAGGGTCTCATAGAGCATTCCTGATCTCTCCGGAGACTTCTCGAATATACTTGATCGTTCCGGAGTTCTCTAGACGATCGTGGAATTTTCCAGAAACTTGGTCCGTGACACCGCTTTCAATCCTGCTTCACCATCAATGCAATTTTCTAACTCACCTTACCTTCAACAAAATCTATTTGGTCAAAACCCAAATTTACAACAAAATCTTCTTCATACTTTCGCTTCGATGCAACAAACAACCACTCAACCACCACCTCCAACACAACCATCGGTTGAAGTGGAAGCGAGAGGTAGTATGAGAGAGAAAGGGAAATGAAAAACATAAGGGAAATCGATAGCGGTTGAAACGGAAAATACAGACGTTCCACAATGGTGGACACCAGAGGAGGAATATGCTTTGACGGAGACATGATCTACTACTTCAAAAGACGAACTCCGCGGAAATGGAATGAAGAAAGGTGCTTATTGCGGGGCGGTGCACGAAAAATTCCACGCTATGTTGAAGAAAAAACCGTATCGCAATAATGATATGTTAAGCGACAAATGGAGTCAAATAACTAAACGGTGCAACAAATTCAACGATATTTACAACTGGCTTGAGGCGCAACAACAAAGCGGAACCAACGACTTCGATTTGTTCAAATTTGCCAAAGAACAACATCAGGTCGAAATGGTACATGTTTCAAGTTTGAGAAATCATGGGATTTGTTTCGTGCAGATCCACAGTGGAATAAAACTCCTACATCGTCGGAGGTTCAATCCAAAAGGTCTCGTAATTCGAGCTTGGTCGACGTGTCAGACGCACAGACTCACATCGACCTAAACGTCGACACCGATGACATCCCAGATGATATCGATGAGATATGCCCACCACGACGACCGCCCGGACGCAACAAAGCGAGGCGCGCTGCAAGGCATGCAAATGAGGTTGAGGCGAAAGCAAAAGATGCGGTGGAAATGAAAGCGAAATTCGATGAGGACAATTTATTAATAAGAGTCAACTACACGAATGGTCCCTATGGTTTGGGGTAATTTGCGCACTTGATCCCTAACTTATTTTTTTAACTCGGAAAGTCCCTACTGTTTGTTTTTGTTACGCGCTTGGTCCCTACTATTTGTTTTTGTTACCTGTTTGGTCTCTACTGTTTGTTTTTGTTACGCGATTAGTAACTGTCTTACCTAAAAGACTATTATTTAAATAGGAAAGAATTATGGGATAGGTAAGGTAAGCTGAGGGGGGCTGGGGTTGGGGTGTGTTTATTTGAATATTTTAAAAAATCAAGGACAAAATAGTGTTTTTAGGTAAGACAAGGACCAAGCGTGTAACAAAAACAAACAATAGGGACCTTCCGAGTTAAAAAAATAAGTTAGGGACCAAACGCGCAAATTATCCTAAACCATAGGGACCATTCATGTAATTTACTCTATTAATAATAGAAAAAAATGACTTGAAACGTCGTCACTTGGAGTTACTAGAAAGACAAGCACGGGAGAAGCATGAGCAAAAGGAGAGAGAACTAATGACACATCAATTGTCAATTATTCGAACTAACGAGAAGGGTTTGACGCCTGAAGATCTAGCGGTGCTACAAGCGATGAATGATCAAATTAGGAAGAAGTATTTTGGTTAATTAGGATTAGTAGTAAAATGTTATGGTTTTAGGTTTAATTTAAATGTTATTTGGGTTAATTAGGACTACGAAAAAAATGTTATCTTTTAAAATTATGTCTTTTTTTTATTGTAATCTTAATTTTAGTTTTTAAATATTATGTTTTTTTTAAGTATTATATTTTATAAAGGGAAAATGACATATAGGCCCTATAATGTTTCTAGGGTTTACCCATTTAGCCACTTAATTTATATTTTGGCCTAATAAGGGAGCGAAGTATTTGTTACCTATTAATTTAATCCCTTCTACCTACTGTAGCCGGTTTACAATGCCACATAATCCTAGCCTAACACGTAAGCGATGACATGGAAAGAATTTATATCGTCGATCTACGACAACGACTTCGTATTGAACGTGAAGCGTAACGAGGACGATTCGACTGTTCAGACGTCTCTATATAAAATCAAGACATTGTTGCCCTAAAATGGCACATCTGCAAAATTCATTACCCCAATCTCGTCTCTAAGTTTACTCCAGAATGCCTTCGATCGGACATGCAGAACACAACTGGTCTCCAAACTACAACCGTCACATGGAGGAGAATCATTCCAATGGTGTAACTAACGAAGACATGACCATTAATCTACTGCAAACCCAACTGGAACTGTCTCTTATACGGGAGGACTTCTAAGACCAGTAGCGTGAGTTCCGTCAGGCAGTTAATCGAGACTTGGATGCCATGAACCGTGAGGTCGATGATGTTCGCGCTGGTCAGTTCGATATCTCAAATATCGTTGCCGATCTTAAAAATCATTTCGTTTCTCGGCAAGGGGCACATGTGAAGATGGTCTTCCAGCACAACAAACGTAAGAAGCTGAAGTATTGTATTGGGATTGTTGATGTTTTTACTATGTCTGTGGTGACGTATATGTTCTTTAACTAAAAAATTTGTGTAGGTTGAAGCATTTCATTCCTGGGTTTGTGTTTTGGTGTGTTACTTTTGTTGGTTAGTGCCGATATTAGTAGTATATTTTGTGTCTGTTGCTGGTAATAGTCTATGAAGTTGATGCGTAGATGATGGTCATCGTTTTTTGATGAAGTTTTTTTTGTCGATGATCTTTGTAATAGGTTATTCAATAGTAGAAACTGATGTAAACAAACCCATGGCTGAAATGTTATTATTAAAAAAAACTTACACCTGTATTTGTGTGTGTGTGCATGACAGAAAGAAACATTTGGGGATTATATTTCATTAACTTGTTCCCAATCATGTGGATGTCCATCGACTGGGACGGGACCACAAGCCAAAGCAACTAGAATATACCTTTTTATGCACATACACAGGGACCATAAATGGTGCATTTTGGGAAAAGGGACAAAACTAAACAATACCTTTGCACACGAGGTATTGTGTCTGCTTGTCTGCAAACCTTTTTAGGGAAAAAAAGTTTTCTAAAGTGGGTCTTTTTCATGTTTGATTGTGCAGACAATGACTTATGATTTTATCATGACTGGTGTGAATCACTAAATACATATCCTAGAAGTTATGATATAATCAATTTTTTTAAAGGTTGTTAGTAAAATTGTGGGTGGGTGGGTTTGTATATTATTTAATTTTACAGGTGTGAGATGTTGGATAGTGCAGTGGAAATGGATCGCATATTAAGACCAGGTGGAGTTGTGATAGTTGAAGATAGTAAAGAAATGTTAAAAAAATTTAGACAGATTCTACGTGCTGACAATGACTTAAATACCCTCACATCCAAAATGGTCAACTTACAATGACTTAAACACCCCCACATACAAAATGGTCAATTTACAATGACTTAAATACCCCCTTACTTGATTACATAATGTAATTGCTTAAAAAAACCGTAAATAACCATATTACAATATACCACACAATAAAATATAGCATACCTGAAAACAACATAACGTAGATCATTTGTTTATTGAAACACAATACAAATACCAAACAATGAACTAAATCCAACTCCATGGCCATTGCAAGACTGCTCCTAACCTCCCACATTTTTTGCAAGCTTCATTTTAATGATTCTTTCTGACTTCTTTCTTTTGTTAGGTGGTTTAATATGCTTGACTTTATGAACGCAAGCATTGACATTCACCCCTTCTTCCCGTCCATTTACTCTCACCATTTGCTCTTCCTGATCAGTCCTCTCCAATGTTTCACTACCATCTACCATTACCTCATCTTCCCCAACCCCTGTGGCAACATTTACAGACTCCTGCGTAGGTATAAGTTTTTGTTTCTTTGTCCCATTTTGTTTGGATGTCCCTACAACTTTACTACATGTAACCTTGTTGTGTCCTTTCTCTTTGCATATGCTACAAGAAACTTCTTTCCCTGTCTTGGAGACGGTGTGTTTTCGTGTCCGTTCAGAAGCATCCCTTCTTCTCTTTATGGTTGGCCGGCCTGACATACGTCTTTTCAATGGAGGCAAAGGGGGTATCAAGTCGGTAGAAGGTCACATATTTTTCCATTCATCCCATGGATTGGCTGTTTGTAAGTATTATGGTAGAATGCAACCAAGTACATTGGATCTACATATGGACCATCAGGTGTGATATTTAAATAGGCTAAGGTGGCAACTGAGTGTATGCAACCATATCCATTAAGTTGCCATAGCCTACAGCTGCATTCCTTTTTTACAACATCAACAATAAACGCCCCGTCCATTTTCCTTGCCTCAAACTTCATCCCCCCACAAGATATGACCTGCCAATGCCTACATAGATGAAAACCGTAAATATCATGAAATGTGAAGAGTAAGGTACACATGTAATTGGATAAATGTACAAAATTTTCTCAGTCTGGAGCATATTCACCCATATTCTGATATTTGGACAAACAGAATAAATATTCCATCCTTGTCCGGTTAGTTCATAGTCACCATCCTTTGCATCACATATATACGAATGTCCTCTAACATGCTTATGATTGGTTTCTTTTGGGCATCCAAAAGCACACTATTAAAACTCTCTGAAAAAACATTCTCTACTGACTCACAAGAATTATGAACTCTAAAAAAAAGCCAAAGACCAAGTCTTTGGATCTCTATCCATAAGATGCACAACTGCTTCTGGATTTAATTTTCCAATCTCTTTCATAACTACATTAAATTGTGCTTCAGTTGTTGCCTTACTCGCTTTCTAAAAAAGATTTTCAAACTTGGATCCACTAAATCTCTTTCTAAATTCGCATAGATATGTCTAGCACACTGCCTATGTTCGGCTGCTAGAAATACTTCCTTTACTGCCTCAATCAAACCGTACATAAGTCACATTAATGTTTGAAATTAGAATAGCAATTACTAATGTTAGAACGTGCACTAGTTCTAAACCATACCTTGTGTTGATCCGAAATTAGAACCAAACCATGTCCATCATTCCAACATTGCAAATCTTCTGAAAGACTTTCTATGAACAATTTCCAATTCTCTTTGTTTTCCACATAAACAACTGAATCGGGAATATTCCATTGTTAGCATCTCTACCCACAGCACAAAGCAACTCCCCTTGACAAATTTTTTTCAGAAAACGACCATCTAGGTTAATGATCCTCCTACATCCTCCCCTCCATCCCTCTTTTACTGAAGCAAAACATATGTATATTTTGCTGAAATAATTCTTACCATCAGGCATTGAATCAACACAAATTTTAATTGTGGATCCAGAATTTGATCTTCTAATCTCCTCACCACATGACCATATTCTTGCATAATTTTCAGCTATGGTGCCTTCATCTAGACTCAATGCGTACTTCTTGGCTCTCCTACACTGACTCATACTCACATTAATCCCAAAAGAGGTTTTTACCTCCTCTCTAAGAAATCGGACGCTTATCTTTTGATTGTTATAAAATTGGTGCTTAAAGTGGGTCCCTATCCATTTGTAAGTCACAATTGATCCGAATTTGAAATTTTTTGCACAATTATGCTCACCGATAAGAGACTTTATCTGGAAAGACTTACATCACTCATCCAAGAACCCCAAAGCCTAAAAGTACATTTTCCATCACAATATTTGACAAGTAATCGTCTAGTATCATTCTTAACAAAACATAATTGATAACCATTCGTGACAGCATAGTTACAAAGCATGTGTTTCAATTGCTTAGGACTCTCAAACCTCATACCTAAAACATGTTCCTTCTCCTTCCAATTGAGCTTATCATTGAAAATATTTGGCAATTCGGGATAAACATCTTCATTGTCACCCATGTCTTCTTCGAAAGACTCACCCACACCTGCTTTCTCACCCATGTCTACCTGAATCTCATTATCTTTTATAAGAAAATGAGGCTTCTTATGGTCATCCTCATCGTCATCGACATCCTCATCCTCGTCGTCATCATCGTCGCTATTCTCTTCCTCATCGTGAATGTTACCCACATCCCGATGCCCTGTTGCAACTTCCTTAACCAGTCTTGCACCATCAAGTACTTCTTCCTGTACGTTACCAACAAACTCGTCTATGTGTTCATCCAACCATTCCTGTATGTTACTACAAAATGGTCTACATACATAGGGAGTATAAAACCACATTCATATGCAATTGCTATAAAGTTGTAATAATCGGGGTCATTGCAAATTAGAGTCAAACCTTTTGGAAAATCAATATCAGGTTGGCAGTAATAGAGCTTCTCACACTTTTCCCCAGTGAACCTTTCGATGAACGCAACACACACATCCTTGTCCATTCCTGCGAAATCGATGTCCGAAAACCTCTGAGTAATTCCACCGGTGTAGCGTATGGGGTATCTGGCGAACATTCCTTGGAAGTGGACATCTACTTGTAAGAATACAGGTTCCATGCTTGAGGATTCAGAAGCAGCTCACAAAAAAGGGTTTATCGATGAAGTGTTGAACGGTGGAGGTAAAAGGGCTCTTTTATAAAGAATATACCGACAGTAAGAAGGAAACGACTAATTAACGACATGACATTAGACGAAAGTCACAGTCAGCTTCCGATGTGGTGTTAGTAAAAGGAGGTGGACTAAAATGACTGGCTAACCCCTTCACAATTGAAATAAGGACTTAATCGACCCGAAAAAAGAGTAATTCGTTACCTTATTAAGCCACAAAATAAGTTAAGTGGCTAAATGGATAAACCCTAAATACATTATAGGGCCTATACGTCATTTTCCCATTACATAACTACCCAGGATACTATACTTTTATACATACATGATCCCTAATTACAAAAGTAATATTATAACTATTCTAAACCTTCAAACAATATACGACTATACTAGTTACTTATATTCTGCAATTTGTAAAACATTGAGAGGGGTAAGCGGTGATGCTTAGTGAGTTCAGTAATAGCTACAATATAACGTTATGCCATATATATATTTTAATATGGCAGAAGCAAAGAGGAACAAGGAACAAGGAACAATAAAGGCATATGTGAGTCATGTGACAAGCTTTCCTTATAAATTAATGATTTGATTCAAAGATATACAATTAATGGGATACAACAATTTCCATACTTGATATACATCAATAAGACTTCAGCCCAAGTGGCATAGAAGACATACAATTTATGATTAAACATTTTGGTAGATTTCAGGCTTTTAGCCCTATCCAACCTTCTGTTAATTCCATAGGGGTAAAAGTCATTCGCTTGCGAGACATGCTCTACACGGACAGAGGCTACATACCAATACCACTGTGAATCTAAGTTCTTTCACTAATCACATGGCTAAAGGTACAACTTTGCTATCATAAATAGCAGATATAATAACAACAGAAAAGTACATAACACATAACATACAATTATTCCTATATATTGAACTCACCGTGAATTAATTGGGAGGGATTAAAATAGTAATTTGTGCAACACTTCGTTATAATGAATAGCTTTCTTCGTTGAAAACCATGAGCTTTATTGAAAACCGGGCCTTGCAAGGGTTGAGCTTCAAAACCGAAAAGATAAATTTTTCGGGGTCTTCGGGCACTTCAGAACGTATTTCAAATGTTTGGTATGATCCCGAGGCTTCGGGGGATTAAAAGTTGCTTGAAATCGAGTTTAGAGGTGAAAAAGTGCCAATTTCTAAAAATTAGTTGGGAGGTCTCGCACCCTTTATATAGGTGAGAGCCTCGGATCCGAAGCGAGAGGAAGGGGGCAGGTGGCAACGCGGCTTGGACACGCGACAACAACAACAAGGCTCGGATGCGAAGGGCAGCTGGTGCGTTTCGGACTTGACGTGGAGATGGCAAGCGTCAGAAGGCTATTGGACCGCCACTTCAGAGTGAGGAGAGGGTGGCGCGCGTCGGACACCAAGGCATATTCGCGTGCGAGGTGACGTGGCCGGATAAGGTCCTTGCAATTTTTCTCGGTTTTCAAGGATTTCTCGATTTTTGAGCCAAAAACTTCTGAAATTCATAACTTTCGCGTACGAGCTCCGTTTTTTACGTTCTTTGTATGCATGCGTAGGTAAAATTATTCTCTACCACTTTCGTTTAGACTTCGTTGGTTAACTTTGACTTTATTTTTAATATTGTTATTTTTAATAGACCGGGACAAGAAAATCCATTAAAAATTCATAACTTTTTCATCCAACATCCGTTTCGTCTGCCTTTTTACCGTTGTACTACTATTGATGAGACCTTCAATTCTCATTTGGTTGTGTTGGCTAAATATCGCTCGATTTTTATTTCAAGTTTTTAGCTGTCTACTGCTATTCCGAAACTTAGAAAAATCATAACTTCCTCATACGAAGTCGAATTTGGACATTCTTTTTTTGAAAATTTTCGATTTAACAAATACTACGACTTTCATTTAGATTACCAAGGCTAAAAAGTAGTTTATCAAAAACTTAGTTTTTACGTCATTTGGTGTCGTGCCGGTTTTGTCGCGGATCTTCGATTGGTTATAACTTCTTCGTTATAACTCGGATTTCGTTGAGGTTTTCTCCTAAATGTTTCTAACGATATTGTTGTGTTTCATTTTGCATGTTTTACTTCCCAAATAATTTAATTATTCAAATTCCACAACCGCTCATACTTTTGGAAGTAAGTAGTGAATTAAGATTGTCATGAATTGGATTGTAGATTGTCTATGGAGGTTAGACATAGCAATTGAATTGCTACAACATTCATGAGTACTTAGAAATGGAGATTTAAGTATTGGATAAACCTACGATCACAGAATTACTTCATGGATTATATCATTAATAATTGTACGACGATAATATCCTATATTCTTAAAACAGAGATATATGAGTTGTAATTTACAAGTCGGGTGTGCATTGGTGTTGCAAAAACGCGTCAGTAACATGATGTTATAAAACACAGTGTCATGTATGATTTGATAAGTAAAGGATACAAGCATATAAGTGAAAGTTTATTTGTTCCTTTTTCCCCAATAAGAAAAGTTATATATTTGGGCCCCTCGGTGATTTGGTGTTGACTTATAGTGATGGGCCCAGCCAAGATTCAATTGATGTGGTCAATTTGAAGTCTTATGTTATCATCACAAATCGGGAAACCAGGAAACAAAACTTAAACAATGAGATTGATTCTAATCCATATCTCATGTTTGTACAATATTGTCACAACTGGAAATTTTGTGTCATGTAATCTATACATTCAAGCTAATGTGAATCAAAAACTTAAGAACATGTGTAACACCTATGATTATGACTTCAAAAACTTCAAGTAAATACATCATACAAAGTACTACAAATAGTCATCAAACAATTGGAAACCCTAGAAGTTCTTATTTAGGTACACCTTGGACTAGAACTTCCTTATTGGATCCAAATGGACCAATAAGCTTCCAATCTGACTATCAAGGGCTTAGAACCCTAATTGGGCTCTAATTGGACCCACACTAATTTATTTCAACATTTTGGGCCATGTTGGGCCTAGAATGAAATGAATTAAAAGCTTTGATCCATGAATAACCTAAACTAGTCCAACAAAAATGTAAAAATCCTACCACATTTCTTTAGACTTAAAACATACTCAAGAATAACACTAATGTTGGGCTTAGGGGCAAAGGCCCAAATTTTTCCTTTTCTTTCCAAATTCTCGGCCCAAATGCACAAGCCCAAGAGGATGGAAGAGTTGACTTGTTGTGCCACATCATTTTTATCCAAAGGACTTCCATGCAAAATATCTCACATACCTCCATGCACATCACTTCAAAATCACTTCTCTTCTCTCCTCCCTCTCACTCTCGGCCGAAACACACACACACACACATTCACAAATCTCTCACAAATTCTCTCTAGATCACTCAAGAACACTCCTTCCTTCCCACTCCAAAAATCTCGAAAATTAGGAGCTTTCAAGAGGATCTTGCAAGTTAATCATCATCTTAGGTAAGTCTTTACTTATATCCATGATCTAACTACTTCATTCCATCAAAAACCTCTTCTAAATCTATTCCAACTTGTGATCATGCACCTTAGAAGTCACCAAATTCGAGATCTACCAAGGAAGGGAGCTAAGGCCGAAAATCACTTCATTTTCCTTCCATTTTCTTTGCAAAACCGAGCCCCCACACCCAAGGTGAGCTTCATACCCCCTATTTTCTGTTTTTATGAGTTTTGTGGGGGGGGGGGGAATACAAGTGAAAGTGTAGATCTATATGTGTTTGTATGCCTTGTATGATTTCCATGCTTACATGTATGCTTTTGTGTGCTTTAATGTGGGATCTAGCCATAAAACCCCTCAAAACCGAGATATATCTTATGTTAAATGATTTTAGCATCAAATGTATTTCTACATACAAAGTGTTTCAAGAAAAATAGCTAAGTGGTTTAGTAACAATTTTCTTTAGGCTAAAAACACAAATTTTGGGCCTAAAATGTGAAAATTACAAAATTAAGGGCCCAAATTGACATTTCACGAATTCTGATGGATGAAGTGTGTCAAAACAGTTTCAATAAAACAATTTCTGGAAATATACTCATTTAGAGGATTAAAAACATAAATTTCAAGCTTAATGGGCTAAAAATGACAATTTCGGCCCAATGAGGCCCATTATGCGAATTTTTCTGTTTTGGAGGGCCAAAACTGTGATTTTCTGTAAAACAGTGGACCATAAGTGATCCAAGTCCTTTTCAAAGGTTTAAAATGCTTTTTAAATTTAAAAAGGACCAAAGTTGCAAAAAATTTACAATTTGGGCCAAAATTGTCAAAATTGCGAAAAGAAGGGTTATAACCGAGAAAAACTGAAATTTCAGGGACTTAAGCTGTTTTCTATGAAAAATATGCTGGAAAATATTTATTTCAATAATTTTTGGTGTAAAATGTCAAGAAAATTGATTTAAGGACCAAACCGGAAAGTATTTGAATAAAGGGTTGAAAAAGTAAATTTTACAAACAAGGAGGGGCTGAAAACAGAAAATTTTCAAGACTAATTCAATACATGCAATTTGACCAAATAATGGTACCACGACTATCGACAAAATACAATACATTACAACACCAAAAGTCGTTAAACGAATTGGTTCGGTCTCGAACCAATAAAAATCCGAAACTACTAACACGACGACACTATGATACTACAACACTACGATTCATACAAATAACGATTGGGAATTCATTATACATGCGAATGTGCACAGACGTCTACGCACTATCTTTGGGCCCCACAAGTGTAAAATCCTGTTCGTTGAGCCTAGCTAGCCCGACGACCTGATCTTAAGGCCCAAAGACTTCAATCTTACGAAGTGTTGGGTTTTACCGATCCGACACGACGTAACCGGACTTTCAATGGCTTGTAGACTACTGGTCCCCAAGGGTCCTTTAGTGTCGCTAGCAGAGTCTGCCTTTTATGCGAGGCGGGTCTGGGACCCCTCGTACCTTTTTATCCCCAACCGGCTAATGGAGTCATCGAGGCCTTCGTGTCCTCTTTCTCTTCGGATGTGGGACTACACGTAGTCAGGACGGTTGGATAACGTGATTAGTACGGACGACGCCTACGGGATCGTTAGTATTGCTACAGACGAGTCGTTTGTGTAACGCGTGTTTGTAGCAGATAATCATGCTCAAAATAATCCAATGTCGTCTGGTAATGATAACTTCATGCGTTGCAATGGTTTCAAAATAAATTCATGGAATTCAAAGAATTAGGAAAACATCGGGTTTTCCTAGGTTTTTTCAATACATACAGATTCGAAATACATACAACTTCAATGCACAATTTTTACAAGTATAGAAACAAACAAGCATACTTATGGATCTTCACAAACGTTTTCAAAAGCTTCTCTTTTCAGAAAATATCGGATTTTCTGGTGGTTTTCAAACGATACGAAACATTGCTTTTCAAATACAACTTATGAACTCACCAACATTTCATATGTTGACGTTTTTCAAAATACTTGTATTCTCAGGGAACCAGTGAATCAAAGGAAATCATGTTCAGTGATGGCTTGCAGTTTATTTATGTACGAATCGAACAATTTATTTTGGGAATGTAATGTTAAACAATGTACTTCATGTAAACTCTACTGGTTGTACTATATTAATGCATGGTGACGAATGTTGTTACGTTTCATATATATTCAATGTTATGGTATTCAATTGAGTCACGACAGCCCCCGAACGTTTCCGCCGCCTGGTTTGGGGGTGTGACAAATATCTAGAAGAACGGAGGAATATTTGATCACTTATCTTAGGACCATTGTCTGTTTAGTTCAGAGTTCGGTAGTTACTATGGAAGCACTCTTTGTTGTATAATATAAAAGTTATACTGGTAATTGCAGTTATAGACTTATCCAAGTGAGAGACTGTTGGATTAGGTGTCTAATCCAATAACTGAATTAGTATATACTTGAATTATTAGCAAAGTCCTTTTGGGTTGCCCTTAAACCTAGTAATTGAATAGGATGACTTTTAGAGAGAGAGAGAGAGAGAGAGAGAGAGTCTGATTTATTAGTTTATTATACGATTAATAAATAGAAATAAATGAATTTATTAATATATTATGGAAATAATATATTAATTATAAATAGTAATATTTAATTAAGAATTAATCAGAAATTAATTAGAATTCATTTTAGGATTAATTAGATTAATTAAAAGTGCAGGGACTGTTTGATTATTTATTGAAAGTTGAAGCATGAAGACTCTAGAACCTCATGGGATGGGGTGGACGAAAATTGGCTAGGGTAAGCCTAGAATTTTCATCCAAGGGGCTTGGATAAGGAGATAAGACAACTTAAATATTATATTAATTAATCTAGGTCTTATCCCAAAAAATCTAGGCATTAATCTAGGCCTTATCCCAAAAAATCCTAGCTTTGGCCCCATGTTTCCACTTCATTCTTAGAAACAAGGGATAATATTTTGAGCTTCCCTCTCCCCTCTCTTAAAGTCTTCTAGTTGTTAGGGTTAGGTATGAATCATGAGAGGCACGAGATTTCTGGTGCTCGCTTCTAATAGCTTTGAAGAAAGGTTTATGTTTATTTACTATAACAAATCAAGAGGTATGTGATCTTCCTTCATGAATTCGGATTTCATTAAGTTTTGTAGTTTGATAGTTCAGTATGTTGTCTTTATGTGAAAGACAAAAATCCTCTTTAGGTTGCATGTGCCATAATCATTTAATTGTTAAATGTTTTTCCGCTTACAACATTATTTTGTAATCTACGTTTTCCATCAATATATATATATATATATATATATATATATATATATATATATATATATATATATATATATATATATATATATATATGGGAAAAATGAATATACCCTTAAGGTATATAAGCTTAGGTACCCAAACCCACCATAATACATTGTTTTATTTGATATATTCATTATAATGTTCTTAAATTTAAGCCCTTGACTTGGTTTACTTTCAAATTTTTTGAAATTTCACTATTATCTTCCACTTACATCACATCATTTTTGCGAACACCTAATAGGCTACATATATTATAGATGAAAATGAAAATTATTTAAGATGAAGATAAATGTGAAATTTATAAAATTTTTGGAAGTAAATCAAGTTAGAAGTTGAATTATAATAACATTGGACAATTACAATGTATATATATGATACAAAACGATGTAGTATTGTGAGTTTGGGTACCTAAGTTTATATACTCTTAATGGTATATTCACTTTTCCCTATATATATATATATATATATATATATATATATATATATATATATATATATATATATATATATATATACACATAAAACGATCAACAGCAAAAAGAAAGGTTGTAGAATTTTACAATGGACGCACATGCACCGAATTATAACATAACTCACTTCCTTTTTTTAGTTTAATTTTTCTAGGCCATGTTTTTTATCGAAAAAAAACCCGAATATACCATTGTTTGTGATTTTTCGTCCTCTTTCCATAGAGATCCACATTGATATATAAAAATGAACTTTTTTTCTTTCAAAAAACCCACTTCATTTTCTTTGTTTGTTGAAAAGTTAATTTCTCTTTTTTTGTAGAAAAAAAACTAATAAATATATCAAAATTCATATTTTTTTGTACACTTTAAATGTTGATTCATATTGATGTTTTAAAACAAAAAGAAAACAAAATTTCAGTTCAAATTCACATTGTGAATCTGTTCAGATTCACATTGTGAACCTGTTAAGATTCAAAGTGTGAATAATAGTAAGTCAGATTTACAATGTGAATAAATCCATTTGTTGATTTTACAAAACTAATTTATGAGTAATGAAAATGTTAAAATATTATAAAACTACATGTAATATATTTCGATTCATATGTAAATTTCACTAAGTTAATTTGAGAATGATCAAATAGTTGAAATAGTAAGTCAAATTCACATTGTCAATGTTACAAATTGAAATATTTACAGTTTAGATTCATAGTGTGAATCTGAACTGATCGATTTTTTTTAATCGGTGTTGATGTTTATTAATAGAGTATAAAAAATTAATATTATTTGATATAATTAGTTTTTTTTTTGGATAAAAGTAAACTTAAATATTAAAAAAAAAAACAAAATGAAGTGAGTTTTTTTGGAAAAAAAATTTCATCAACATGGATCTCTATGGAAAGAGAATGGAAAATCGTGAACAACAGTATATTCGTTTTTTTCCATAAAACATATGTTCTAAAAAAATTTTAAATGAAAAAAAGAGGTGAATTTTTTTGGTAAGGAGATGAATTTTTTGGTATAATTCGGTGTGTGCATCCAATGTATAAGTGTACATCTATTTCATTGACCGTTGATCATTATGATTTCCGACACTCACGATTAGTTCATTAGTTCCTTTTTAATTATAGTTCTTTATTGTGTGCGTGTGTATGTGTTTGACTACGAGTTAAATCAAGAGTAAATTACACGAATGGTCCCTATGGTTTAGGATAATTTACGTGCTTGGTCCCTAACTTATTTTTTTAACTCGGAAGGTCCCTACTGTTTCTTTTTGTTACGTGTTTGGTCCCTGTTTTACCTAAAAAGACTATTTTTCCCTTGATTTTTTTAATTTTTTTTTAAATAAGCATACCCCCAACTCCACCCCATCACCTTACCTTACCTATCCCATCATTTTCTCTATTTAAATAATAATCTTTTTAGGTAAGACAGTGATCAAGCGTGTAACAAAAACAAACAATAGGGACCAAGTACGTAACAAAAACAAACAGTAGAGACCTTCCGAGTTAAAAAAATAAGTTAGGGACCAAGCGCTTAAATTACCCCAAACCATAGGGACCATTCGTGTAATTTACTCTTAAATCAATTTACTTAGTGACCCATTTAGAAATCTAGGTTCGGAATGTACACATTCTCGGACTATATGGTCATTTTTCAAAAATTTCATTAAACACAACTATTTTCTTAAAAGAATATATAAAATTGGTTAAATTAGTCAATTAAAAAAAAGTTATCGACTAATCCTCCTCATTACCCCCAAATCACATAGATAATTCGTTATCTCGTACAATGAGTGAGATGGCAAACGGGCAACAAACTGTGCCGCTAAGCTTTTTTGAATGGTAAAACTAATTCTTTTAAGGACTACATCCGAAGATCTAGGGGATATAACATTACTATGCATGATTTGTTGTACTCTTTTAAGAAGCTCTACCGCATCTGGTGCGAGGAAACCAAACGTATCAAATGCAAATGGTATGAACACGTGTTGATTTTCCATGCACGATCTCTTATGTTTGGTGACTTTGCTTGTGGCTGCTTTTAAAGCAACATGTCCCGCTGTGAAACCTCCAGCCCTCAGGCCCACGAGAGGGGATGCCCCTGTAAGATCGACACATGCGTGTTTCCCTCCGACCCATTCAAAAATCAAAATGTCAGCCGGTCTGAGGGTTGACCTTCCTTCTGTCGGATCAGTCAAGAAATTAACAGATGCCTCTTTCTTAGCAGAAACCCCGGCACGCTTAAATATGTCAAACAAAACATCCCTAACCATATCGTGCCTGTATTTGAACCCCGAGAGTTCTTTACAGTGAACTGCATGCTCTCCAAAAGAGTCCAAACATGCCTTGCGACACACATGACATATCTCGTCAGCTGGGAAAATGAGAATCATGAGTCGATATTTGAGAATAGTACGATACTCCACGGGAAACATGTGTTGGCCAAGCCCATCTATAAGGATAGCCAGAAGAAAATCTTGAGCATGTTGAAATATTTTGTTTCTTGTCGCATCATAAAAATAATTACATTGTACATTATTATTAAAAACCCTTGGAAAAGTTAAATATGTTCGAGCCACCGGTTGTAAAGTCTATCGCTATCACCACCATTATTTTATTGGATATAATCAAATTGCACAAATGGTCCCGTTACTATAGTTTCTGTGATGTTACGTTAAGTAAGATTAATTAATGCATAGATATTCCAACCAATAACAGTGGCTTTAATTTCATAAACAAAGTGAATCTTTATGTCGATAGAACCAGATAAAGTTTCATTAATAAATGTTTAGTTATGCAGAGTTATAAAAGCATGAGTTATTAGGGTATTTTAATTGTTTTGTGTATATTTCTAGGGGAAATTTGCAAAAAAATCCCAAAATTTTAGAAAAAGTTACAGAAAAATCCTAAATTTTATTTTTTGAATGAAAAAACCGGCTAATATTTACAATTTGATCATTTGTGACAACCGGCTAATGTTTACAATTTGATCATTTGTGACCTTTTCAGCAGGTCACCTGCCAAGGTGGAATGGTCGTTGACGTGGGTGAAAATGAGGTGAATAGGGATCGAACTTAGGAACAAACACTCATCATATGCAGTGCTTACCCGCTAGGCTGCAGCCATTTATGATATATTATGTCTGATTTCGTTAATATAATCCAAACTTAAATCAAACACTTAACCACTAGACTATAACGCAATTTCGTCTTTTCTTTCTGTGATCTCTCTATATTGTTATAATTATAATAATAAGATTTATTGTTTCTATTATTATTATTATTATTAATAAATAAATTACTTTTTCTAATTCCTTTTTATCAATAGTTATATAAATACATTTTAAGTATGTATTTATATGTATAAAAACATATTTATACATAACAAAAAAGTATAAATATAATAAATACATTTATAAAATAAATTAAATGAATTTATAAAATTTTACATGTATTTTTTAATAATATTAATATAATGAATACTATAAACAAAGTATGTATAAATACGTTTAAAATGTTATTATACACTAATATCGATAAAAAAACGAATCTAAAAAATATTATATTTATTTATGTTTTTAATAATAATTATAATAATAGCTATAATAAATTTTATTATTATAACTAAAACGAATGATTCGAGTTATATAGACAAATCAAACTAAAACAATCAAACTTGTTGCTAGTTTGGTGGGTAAGGTGTTTATTTTTGGAACTATAGGTCTGGAGTTCAAAACCTGTTGCCGTGCTTTTTCTAATTTTATAAGACACGCGTGTAGGCTATCCCAAGGTTGTTAGTTCGAGCCTTTTTTCCTATGTTTTATTATTCCTTATTCGCTATTTATTTTCTTTTCAGCATTGTGCTGACGTGTCAGCTGCCACATCAGCTATCAAATCCATCTTGGAACTCCATGTCAACACGTGACCTGCAGAAATGGTCACAAATGATCAAATTGTAAATATTAGCTGGTTTTTTGGGTTTTTCATTCAAAAAAAATTTTTAGGATTTTTCTGTAACTTTTCCTAAAATTTTGTGACTTTTTTTTTTTTTTTTTTTTTTTTTTTTGTAGATTTCCTTATTTCTAGCATCTTGTTAACTTTTAATATATTTCGCCGTTCGAAAAAATCTAGTAAAAAACTTTAAGGAATTTTCACTTTTCTTTTTGTTAGCAAGCGGATTATATAAAACAAGATCCTGTCTAAGAGAAGAATGGCAGAAGAAAAGGGTACAAAACAAACAATTAAAACTCTTAAAAAGGCAACAAAGCCAATTAGCCCAAGTACAAGAATTGTAATTCCTCTTATATTTAATCCAATTAAACACCAAAGTGATGGTGAAATCCGCTGTATCCGAAGTGGAAGCTTGAATCCAATTGAAAATCCTATCATTCCTGTTTTTCCACATACACCAGAAATATCCATATAGAATGGCAAGCAAAATTTTCCTCCTCTTAGGTAACAACCCCATTTATCAGCAAACGAAGTGGCCTCAATCACCAAATGGAAGGAGTGAATCGAGATACCGCACCGGTTGAAGATCAAATTCAGCACATCACGAGCAAATGTGCAATCAACGAGGAGGTGGTTAGTCGAGTCTGAACCGCCCGAGAAAGACCGACAAGAGTTGGAGCCAATCTAACCCCTCTATAGGCAAGCGCCACCACAAATGGAATTTGATCCAAACAAGCTCTCCAAACAAAGCCGATGATTTTAATAGGAACCAATTTCAACCACACAGTTATTATGAACACCATTGGTCAACTTAGAATCGATAATTTTGCTTTAACCAGAAACAATCAACCAAACCAAAGCCCAATCAAACACACATGCGGTTTCGTGAATAGTCTACAGTTTAGCCAAGTATTAAAAAAATCAACAAAACCCTAGGTGATTTTACTCACCTACGATATGCTCTCAAAATACCTACGGTTTGGTGTTTAGATGAACATGATGTCAGTTCTAAAGAAAACAGTAGGTGAGGCCTAAAAGCCTTCGGTTACCTACTATTTTGTTTTTTTTTTTTTTTTGGTGTTGACTACTCTTTGGTTGAAGTTTACTACTATTTCATATTTGTTTTGATTACTATATTGTACATATTCTTTAGTAGTATATATAAAAACAAGGTATTTTTGCACTACTATACATGTTATAAACTAAAAAAGAAAAACCAAAAACAAAAAAAATAATCTATGATTTTGTTATTGTTATTCAGTTGCACAAAACTTCTATGATGTACAAACTTCTAATAATCTATGGTGTACAAACATGTCATCTATGGTGTACAAACTTCTAATGCACAAAATGTGCATCAACAGCTTGTACATCATAAGTGGCAAGTGTCATCTACTGTCTCGTTAAAATAATATATTGTTTTATTATTGTTATTCAATTGTTATGTCGTTCACACTACCGAATCAACCCAAATAACATATCACATAATAAATCTATATCACTATAAATGCAAGAAAAAAAAACTCAGCAAACCGTAGATACAGTATGCCGTCTACGGTGTACAAACTGTTAATGCACATTTTGTTATTTTTTTGTTCTTTTTTGGCAAAAACATTATACTCAACACTATTAGATTTCAAGGTAACGATAGAATGCAAATAAATATCCAAGTTTACGAGAAAACCTAATTGTTGTTCGTAACCGCCTTACAGAAAATTTCTCTAGTTTCAAACAACAAAAAAATGTCCTAAATAGAAAATATTAACTTTATTTATATTGGGCTACTAGGTTCCAAAAACGTAGCTTATTCTCCCTAAATCGTAAGTTATTACCTCCGAAACTCACCAAACAGTAGGTTTTTAGATGAAACTCTAGGTTTCCTTAAAGTCTACTGTTTGGTAGTCTATTTTTAACTAAAATCTAGTTTTTCGCTATTAATCGCAAAGTTATTATAAAATATGGCTAGATTCATAATTTCCTCTAAAAAAACCTTAGAAAAAGTCATTTCATTTCAATTTACCATTAAATCATTCGTATAAAACCCCTTAATAATTAGATTTTTCTTATCTTTTTTATTTTATAAAATTAATATAGATTATTTATAAATTTATATTTATTTTTTAAAATCATTTATACAAATTATATAAAATCATATTATTATTTGTTATTGTTTTTATTTATTTAACTTCTAATTCCTCATTTTAAAAATCATTAATTTTTCTTTGACTTTTTGTATGAATATATTATTTAATGTTATTTTTTGACGTTTTTTCATTTAGATTATAAAATATTGTTTTTTTTGACTTTTTGTTCGAAATACACATATTAATATTAATTTTCAAGTTATACATATGCTAATCCAAAACGGTTATAAGCTAATTTGAAATATATATATATATATATATATATATATATATATATATATATATATATATATATATATATATATATATATATATAAAAGAGAGAGAGAGAGAGAGAGAGAGAGAGAGGCTAATCTTAAACACGTTTCGAGTTATACTGTAAAAACTGATTCGAATACAATCTTCTTATTTACGTTATGTTCGTTTAAATTATTTAATGATGTAAGTTATATATATATATATATATATATATATATATATATATATATATATATATATATTATTAAAAGAGAACCTTTAATTCTAAACTGAAGAAATCAGGACCATTGATTGCATTTCAATCATATTTTTTCCACCTTTGGATTATTTGATGACATCATCTTTGTCAACCCATTTATTTTTGTCAATAGATTTTATAAACCGTATATTACGTTTTAAATTAGAATTCCATTAATGACACTTAAATCTCACCAAAAATAAAATGAATTAAATTAGGAATTCTATTAATGATAATTAAATATCACCAAAAATAAAATGAATAAAATTAGGAATTCTATTAATGACAATTAAATCTCACAAAAAATAAATTACAAAAATACCCCGCCTCCCTCAATTCTTTACATAATATATCTAACTTAAGTTTTGTAGTGGAGAAGAAAATTGAGGAAAACAGATTGTTTTGATTTTTACTTAACGATTTAGATTTGTAGTTGAACGACTGAAATTATAAATACATCAGATAAATGTAAGAAAACAAGTAACTCAAATTCCACTTGACAACTTTTTAGTCATCTCATATATGCTTATTTCTTGATAACTAATATTTGTACTATTTATCGATATTTATGCTAAAGTTGTGACAACATTAAAATGATTGTTACTCAAGTTGCTTTATTTTTTTTTAGATTTCTTGTAGGTCGAAATTGGAGTTGAGAAACAACAAAAATGGTCGAATTCATCTGGGTTCTTGTGAACGTAAGTAAAATATATTTTGATTTTTATGTTATGAGGGTGTCAAATTTTGTGGTAGAAAATTAATTGTCACAGTTGTGTTATTTAGAAATTTGAATCGAATCTTTCTATGAGATTCCCCATTTTTTTCATACTTTTGACGAATTGTTCAATAAGTTAAGCAATCAAATTATAAATGATAGACTCATACACAATGTACGTCATATCCTTTGCTTTTGGTTGTTAAAATCACAAATTTGTTTGTTTGTTTGTTTTTTTTTTTTTTTTTTTTTTGATGTGTTAGGATTTAAGACATTGATTTGGATACTTGGAAATTTTGTTTGGTCTATCTGTCTACTACCTGTTCGATGAAATGCTTAAGAGAACAATATTGGGATAAACTTGTGGCCCGGTTTAAATTACTTTAAAAATATATTGGTTTAAATTACTTAAGAAATATACTTGTCGATTTTTGTTGTCCTTCACAGTTTAAATTTGTATGTTTCTTCTTAAAGTTTCATGTTTCATCCATAATAGTTCTTTGTTTATGTTTTAGTTATAATGTCTTCTTTGACCCTTGATCATATTGGTTAGTTTCTCATACGAAGTTTTATTTGAAAATTATATTTAATTGCAAGTTATTACACTATCTAATACCCTAATAATCTCTAACATTTGTATAAGATGATGACAATTATTATTTTTTATTGCAGCTTCTCTTCATATTGATTATTGGATGTGGTTTGAGTTATGGAATGTTGCGACTGAGGGGATTCCACATTGTGGGGCGTTGAAATTCATTACAGAAGGAGGCATGATTTATATACTTTATTGGGTATTGATGGAAACGTTTAATGCTTGCTCATGTAAATCGATAAATATTTTACAATATGTTCTTTTAACCTTATATTAGGATCTTTTTTGGAAAAAAAATTGCTTTTAATATTAAACTTTGAAAAAAAGGTTCATCTATAGCATCATACTCTTAAAAATAACTTTTTTTTTGATTATTTTTGGTTGATATGGAAAGTTATATTTTTTGTATATTGAAGCTCATTTAAACGATTGTTTTCTGGAATAAAAATCATTAATAGCATTAAACTTTGCAAAAAAGTTCATTAATAGCATCGTAGTTTCAAAAAATGACTTTTCCATATCTAAAACAATTTTTTTTTTCTACATTAGAGCTAATTAATAGGATTTTTTTGAAAACATTTTATTAATGGAAAGTACATTTTCATTTTCTTTTACGTAATAAACCATTTATGTAAGAAAAACATTTCAAATATGGACCATTTGTGTACTTTTGTTCACATGTGAACCATTTATGTAATATATAAATTTAATTGTTAATTAGTAGGTCATTAATATGACAATTTTCTAGGGAAAATTTGTTTTTAGTATTGAAATTTGCAAAAAAAAAAAAAAAAAAAAAAGTAGAATGATAACAATATATTAATTTATTTTGTGTGTGTGTGTGTGTGTATATATATATATATATATATATATATATATATATATATATATATATATAACTTATGAGTTCAAATTGTATCCATCATTTATCTATCCTTTGAAAATCATCTTGATGATCAATCATATTTTCAAGATAAAGCTATTTTGGTCCCTACAAATGAAGAATTTGATGCTACCAATGACTACATTCTAGGATTGATGAAAGATGAAGGGAAAACATATGAGTTCAAATTCTTTATGTGATACAGAGTTACCAGGTTTTTTTTAGGAATCAATTTACTCTTCGGTTGTGTTGGACATCTAGAATTTTCAACCATAAACTTAGACTAAAAGTAGGTGTTCCAGTCATCTTACTTTGTAATATCGACCAAACCAAAGGACTATGCAATTGTACTAGATTATAGATTGTTAGGCTTGGAAGAAACGTCATTGAAGCTTGAATCATATATGATAGATTCTTTATGGAGACTATTTATATACCTTGCATGAATTTAACTCCGTCCAATGAAAGAATCTTATTCTGTTTTCAGCGGAGGCAATTCCCTATAGTAGTTTATTTTGTTATCGCCACTAATAAAAATCAATGACAATAATTATCAAATGTTGGATTATACGTGCATAAGCTTGTCTTCACTCATTTTCAGTTATATATTTTTTGTTTCTCGCGTCACAAGTGAAAATGGATTGAAGGTACTCATATATTACGAGGAAGGTTATCCAACTAATAAAACAAAAAGTTATGCTTACAAAGACCTCCTTCAATTATTATAGATATTCAAGTGTTTCTTTGTTTTTTTTCAAACATTTAAATGTTATCAGTAATGCTAAGTCTGTTTATGTTACTTTATTTTTTTGTAGTGTCAACTTTTTTATACATTTACATTTACATTTTTATATGTTCCCCGCGTTATACGCGGGGTCATAATCTAGTATATATATATATATATATATATATATATATATATATATATATATATATATATATATATATATATATATATATTATGACGTTACAATAAAATTCATGATTATTCAAAAGTTCAACAATAATTAATAAATTGTAGTTATCGATAAACTAAGTTATATGACGTTTTTTTGTTTTTACCTTTTGTTCGAATTATATATATATATATATATATATATATATATATATATATATATATATATATATATATCAAATTAAATGCATCCTACAATTTTTTTATTTAATTTGGAAAAAGAAAAATGAGATTTAATAATAAAGTCTTTTAGATAAACCATATTTTTGTATGCCAGTTGGGTTCAATATGTCTCTCAAGAGAAATTGGCTTCCCAGTGTTGAGTGGGTGAAAAGTAAATTATCCTCGTGGAAAGCAAAAACCTTGTCTTTCCAGGGGGACGTTTAATTAGTTAAGTCGGTTTTGAGCGAGCTTTGGGAGCTTCCAGAGTCGATCCGGGTAATGGATAAGGAAAGAATTTCAGTCTAGATTAAATCTGATTATTTAATTGATTCAAATCAACTTTATCTACAAGTTATCATAGCTATATAAAGACCCCCTGACCTTCATAAAATCCAATCCTACTCTTGGCAAGGTTGAGAAATTTGGTTATCACTAGCCTCTATCCATTCTCCTAAACTTTCTAGGGTTTTAGTTGTTTCTGTGTGAGCCTTTAGAGACATTCCTACTCTGGGTGTTTGATCCTTCCAAGAGCAACCAAGAGTCGGAGATCTATAAAGGAATCACAAGTATATATGATTATACTTGATAGGTTAGTAATCCTCTCCCTTTTGATAGTTCGGATTCATAGTTTTAAAAGTATGTTGCTATAATAGTAAAGCATAGATCTAGGTTGCATGTACACTTAGGGTTTTTATTGAATGCTTATGTTGCCTAAATTTCATGAATAGATGCACAGAAAATACATTATTCTTATCAAAGCCATAAGATTTTAGTTATAGACACTACTTGAATAAAGCTGAGAAAACAGAAGAAACTTGCTAATCACAGGGCAACACGCCAAGTCCTGGATGCGGCGCAAGCATAATTAATTTTCAGGTTTCAGGATTTTTGCAATAATTTCGAATTTTAAGGTTTATCTTTAGTTTTAAATAATGTTTTAATCTGTTAAAACCGAATAATTAAACTAAGATGATAAATATGCCTGGGTGATTTCGAATTAAAGATAATGATTTAAAATTAATTAATTAAAGGTTAATTAAAGATAATACGTTTAAATCATGTAATTTTAAATTGTTTAAGTTCCACCTTACATATAATTATAAAAGTTTATATGTAACATTCCGTTAAAAATAAATTATTAATAATAATTAGTTAAGTCGGTTTTGAGCGAGCTTTGGGACCTTCCAGATTCGATCTAGGTAATGGATAAGGAAAGAATTTCAATCTAGATTAAACCTGATTATTTAATTGATTCAAATCAGCTTTATCTGCAAGTTATCATAGCTATATAAAGACCCCCTGACCTTTATAAAATCCAATCCTACTCTTGGCAAGGTTGATAAATTTGGTTATCACTAGCCTCTATCCATTCTCCTAAACTTTCTAGAGTTTTAGTTGTTTCTGTGTGAGCCTTTAGAGACATTCCTACTTTGGATGTTTGATCCTTCCAAGAGCAACCAAGAGTCGGAGATCTATAATGGAATCACAAGTATATATGATTATACTTGAAAGGTTAGTAATCCTCTCCTTTTTTATAGTTCAAATTCATAGTTTTAAAAGTATGTTGCTATAATAGTAAAACCTAGATCTAGGTTGCATGTACACTTAGGTTTTTTATTGAATGCTTATGTTGCCTAAATTTCATGAATAAATGCATAGAAAATTCATTAGTCTTATCAAAGCCATAAGATTTTAGTTATAGACACTACTTGAATAAAGATGAGAAAACAGAAGAAACTTGCTAATCACAGGGCCAACACGCCAAGTCCTGGATGCGGGGCAAGTATAATTAATTTTTAGGTTTCAGGATTTTTGCGATAATTTCGAATTTTAGGGTTTATCTTTAGTTTTAAAGAGTTTTTTAATCTGTTAAAACCGAATAATTAAACTAAGATAATAAATATGCCATTGTGATTTCGAATTAAAGATAATGATTCAAAATTAATTAATTAAAAGTTAATTAAAGATAATATGTTTAAATCATGTAATTTTAAATTGTTTAAGATTTAATTTTCATATAATTATAAAAGTTTATATGTAACACTCCATTAAAAATAAATTAATAATAATAATAATAATAAATAAATAACTCAATAATCCAGAAAACCCCGAGATGTATTATATATATATATATATACATATATATATATATATATATATATATATATACACATAATAATTTAGCAGTGTTAGCCATAAGGAGCAAAATGTTATAATTTCCAGAGATTGGGATCCATATTGTAACTTTTGGATTTAATTGTAATGGAATCTAGAAGCTAGGGGCTGTTTGGTAAGTTGTAGGCTTCAATTGAAAGGAATAGAGGGGGAGGGGCCAGAATTGTCAAATGTTATGGAATTTGAAAATGGACGTGATCTAATACCCGTCACCTCCTTTTTCCCTTGCAAAATCATGAAAACCCCAACCCTAAATAACCTTCAGTCGCCACCCTTATATCTCCCATCTCTAGCCGACGCCATTCCCTTTCGCCGGACCACCGCCACTGCTGTTCGCTGCCGGCCAAGACGAGGGCTGCCGGGGGAAGTTGTCTAGACCAAACAGGGAGGATGTGAACAACCGGAAGTTTCAAGTTGTTGCATTCGTTCTAGGTAAGGTGACCACGACTCACCCTCCTCCACTTCTTTTTTGTTAAGCTTCCATCTACCCGACGAATACCGTTGCTGCCGCCGCTTGTGCAAACCTCCTCCAGTTGCTCCGATCGGCGTATCCCCCCAAAGAGGGCTGCTGTGGATGCATTTGTGCGTGTTTTTAGTGTTGTTGCCTATGGTAGGTGAGTTGTTGGCCGGAAAATCAAGTAGAAAGACCACCATGGCAGCCAACCATGGTGGCCACCACCGGTATGTCGGCATTTCCGTTTTCTGGCACCATCAACGACCATATGTGGATGGTTGGGTGCATTTATTAGTGTGTGTGTGTGTGTGTCACGTATATGTGTGTGTTGTGTTGTTGTTCATCTATTGTTGTATGTTTGCTTGACCTGGAACCAAAAGAGAACCCACCACCACCACCGTAAGGTGGTGAACTGCCACCTCCTGCCGCCGCCGACCACCGGTTTTGGTGGTTGTATTTGGGCTTATTCCTTTTTATTCTAGTGATATTTTGTGTGTGTGTGTGTGTTGTAAGAAATTGTATGTATATTGGATTGTTGGAATATTACTCAAACCGCCGTCGTCTGCGGGTGGCTGCCGCCTCTTGCCGCCGCAGTGGGTGGTGCCCAATTTATTAATTATATAATTATTTTTTAATTAGATAATCAATTAACTTTAGGGGCTGGAAACCCTAATTAGGGTTTAGAAAAACCCTAATATGAAGAAAACCCTAAATTTGGAGTAGGTCGGGAACCGTGTTAAAACTATTAATTAAACCTAAAATAATACTTGATAATTCTCCACAATTAACTTGATGGAGTATTGGGCTTAATGGATTAAGTCCTTAATGGGTTAAGTGAAGAACACTAACCCTAGTTATCATTTTACGTAAAACCCCTAGAATCAAGGAGCTTTATTTTGGGCAATAATCGGGCGCGTATTTAGGCTGTTGACTAGATTATTATTTCACCCGAAAACGACTAAGTCAAACCTTAATCAATCATACCCTTAACTGATTAAGTCCTTAATGGGTTAAGTGTTCTTACTTAACCCTAATCGTCACTTCAAGCGAAACCCTAATCATCATTTTATGTGAAACCCTAATCGTCATTTAATGTGAGGTGATCACTGTTGCAAGTGACTATGACATGTGATCGGGTATTGACTCAAGTATCTTCCTGTAGATGATTAGATGTGAGTTGAAGTTGATAGAGTCCTTCATTTCTATAGTGGTTTATGTGCGCACATCGAGGTGAGTTTCGCCTCACTGTACCATAGGTCAAAGTCACCAAAGTCGGCCCACTAGTATTAATTATCTACTAGTATAGGGATGACCTAGGGACTGTATATACTTATGTAGGATAGACTGAGGACTCTTGATCTAAGCTCTCTTACCTGTTCCTTGTTTGGTTGTGGTTTTAGAGTATGATCACATGTTCCGGTGACTATCTCACCTCTGAGTATATACGGTTATACATTATTTTGATTGTTGATATTTAGTATATTGTTATGTTGTAGTGATCTATTAGATCTGTGTTCTGGTATTGAGTATGTTGTTATGCTATGGTGATCTGTTAGATCTGTGTTCTGGTATTGAGTACGTTGATATGCTATAGTGATCAATTAGGTCTGTCTGATGGTATGGAGCCTTTTTCCTTGTGGTAATAACCTGTAGAACTGTATGTTATTTGTGCTTGATGGTTATCATCTATGGAGTGCCCTTAGGGACTGTCAGTGGTCATGTAGGATAGCCTGAGAACTCTTGGTCTTGGCTCTCTTTCCTGTTCCTTGTTTGGTTGTGGCTCTAGAGTAAGACTATCTGTTCTGGTGGCTATCTCACCTTTGGTTACACATTCTATGGGGGTTAGTTGGTAGCGGGGCTATATGTTGTGAGAGGATTAGTAGGCAGTAGTGAGGTGTATGATTGTTGTTTGCCTGTATTATGTGCCTACTTGATCATGATTGTTTATATGTCGACATATTGTGTTTGGTTGGGTTGAGGTGATCATGCTTTGTGTTATAGTCCAAGATACCCTGTGCGGGCAGGTGGTAAGCCGTAGGCACGGAGGCTTGGGAGGAGCGGTAGGGTTGAGGCGGTAGGCCAACAAACCCTGGGTATTCCAACCCGATGGTTGATTGGACCCGACATATTAGTATTCCAAACCGAGGCTGATTGGGCCAGGCATGAGTATTTGTTTTTATGCTTTGTTTTGCGTGGTGGTATTTTGGGGGAAACTCACTAATCTTTTTGCTTAGGTTTTAGTTTATTGTTTTAGGTGCTTTTGATGATTTTGGCAAGGCGAAGGCGTGACCGTACACATCCTTGGTTTTACAACACATTGGATCTTGAGAAACTTTGATTTTCAAATAATGTTTGAGAACATTATTTTTTTTAAACATTTTAATAGAAAAAGGATCGTTTTCCAAAAGTTTAAATTTGTTGAAATTCTCGGGTCGTTACAAGTAGGTATCGGAGCCTTAGTTTGAGTGAATTGGAGGAACACTCGTGTGAATCTAGTCTCAAACTAAGGAAAAGATTTTCAAAAGGTTTTCAAAATACTAAAGGAGGATGTGATGTGTACGATCAGCCGGAGCCATTGAGTAGACCCCAAAATACCATGTTCTTAGTATTGATATTGTGAAATGTTAGTCCAGTATGCTAGTCATAGGCTAATGATCTTCAGGAATTGCATGATAGAATTGCTTGATTATATGATGTCTGGTAGCCTAGGGTCTTTTCTTTTATGATATTGACATCATTACTGTAGTTGCTTAGTGTATGCATCGTGGTTGTATATAGCTAAATCTTATAGCCTGAGAATGTTTGATTTAACCTTATTTCCTATTCTTGTTTGATGAAGGGCTTAGGGTAGGATCAGATATTCGAATGTCTATAGGGTCCAACATTATGTATGGCTAGCATACACGAGTGTTGCAGGGTTGGTGGAAGTTTCATGGATGAGTAGGGTAGGGGCCAGTCGGCCAGTATAAGATGTTTAGCTTTCCTCTAGGGTGAGGATTGAGTGCTCACCTATGCTTATGTGTTGATGTGTATATAAATGCACTAGTTTTAGTCATACTTTTAGGATAAAATTTAGACACACAAAGGCAGTGGACCTGACAATTGGTGGTATAGTTGAATAAGCAGGGTATCGAACACAGGGAACAGTAATTTAACTAATGACTAGAATTAACTAAAACAAGTAACAAAAGTAAAAGGTTTTCTCTAGTTTAGCAAGACTAGAAACTTAAACAATTAACTAATCTGCTAATTAAGTAACTAACAGCTGAAGCAAGTAGAAAAAAACTAAATTCAATGATAAGAATACTTTTGTTTAGGTTCGATTCATTTACTCCTATGGTTGATTTTATGGCAAGTGCAATGGATTACTTGTTATTGGCTACCGATTAAAGTGATTAGGTTCACATTCGCTATTACCAATCCTTAGAAAACAAATTAATTTAAGCAGTGATCAAGTGATTAGACTAATGAATTTCCTAGTTTATTTATTCGGGTTAAACATGACTTGTAATTAGCTAATCAAATTACTAATTCAATTAACCTCTTGTTAATGGTTTATCACACAAGCTCACACATTAATTTACCCATTTTCTAGTTAACCTTAGTTTCACATTTGCTATTCCTAGGCACATAACAATGTTGTCACATAATCATATGAGATAAGCAATTAAGAGATGTTCATGCGACTTAATTACCTGTTAATTAACATAAAATAGTTGTGGTTAATGCATAAGGTTCTTTAACAAGCTTGATAAAACAAAACTCACCAATAAACAATTAATCCAACCAAAAATCAACATATAGTCATAAATTTATCTACCTAGCCTAAACAGAAGATATAATATTTAGCTCATAATTATAGCAGGAAGTAACTCAAAAACGAAATCTAGTAGTTCAAACATGTTTAAAACAATAGATAAAGTAAAGATTATACTAAGATTGCCTTTAATCTCCTTAAAATTGAAGGTTAGGGTCTTCTCCACGAATTCTAGAGCTCCAGCTGCACCTTTAGTCGCAAGTTAATCCCCAAGGTATTCCACAGAGGCTTTGGTTTCGGCAATTGGCTTCTATTTATAGTCTTAAGAAAGCAGGGGCTACTTGCCAAGTCCCCCTTAAAAATCCGTATATGGCAAGGACTTTGTATTTGCTTCGCGAACATTCGTGTGGACTCGTCGAGTAGACGTCCCAACTTGCCGTGTCCTTCAAAATTTTGACTCTTTTCTTCTTTTTTTTTTCTTCTTTCTTCAATTCCTGAGTTCCCGATCGCATTTCCCGGTTCCTTTTGCTTCCGAGCTCATCTTTTAGACTGAAAATACAATTTAAACATAATTAAGTATCTTTTGTCATAAATTTCAATAATTTAGCCAAAAAGTAATAAAATTATAATTGAAATATATAGCTAAATATGCACATATTATGTGTATTGTTAGGGCGTTGTGATGATCCTTGACACAAATATGGGTAGGTTGGAAGGTAGTATGGGCCCGTACTACTGAAAGCACAGGACCCATATGCGTAGCAAGGAAGTCACAACCCATAGGGCTTCGTTAGGAGTTGGCTACTTGTTGTTTATGTGGAATAACTGATATCTTTCTGGTGTATTGTTCAGTATGGTGGTTACGAGGCGATTCAAGACTAGATCCGGGTCGGGATCAGGAGCTGGCAGTCAGGGCGGGCCAACATTTTCGTGGACCATTGGTTAGATGAGGTTAGATGAGTTGGATGCAAGGATTAGGAGGACTCTCCGTGAGGAGGTTGTGGCCATTATACGGGATCGGATATCGGAGATGGTTGAATCTATCAAGGCTGCGATGATAGAGTACTTTGATGACCGATATGCTACACTTTCTGAGGTTGTTGCTGCTGCAGCCACCGCAGCTGTCGCTGCCATTAGGGCACGAGGAGAGAGAGATTTCCAGTATCGGGACTTCGATCGTAAGAAGCCCCCAAAGTTTGATGGGCTCTCGAACCCGATCATGGCGATGAGATGGTTGTTTGATGTGGAGGGTTGTTTCTTCACGTGTTCCTGTCTAGATAACCAGAAGGTTAGGTGCGATTTGAACTGTTTGAGGTCGGGGGCAAGGATTGGTGGAAACTGGTGATTAATTCTTATACTCCTGAGCAGAGGGCCGCGATGACTTGGGAACAGTTCTCGGAGATGTTCCGTGCAAGGTATGTTCCCTTGGTAGAGAGGGAGAGACTGGCCCAGGAGTGCGTGGATCTGAGACAGACGATCGAGTCACTGATGAAGATCACCCAGATTTTCATTAAGAGGGCCTTGTTCAGTCATGAGTTTGTTGCTTCAGAGCAGGCCTAGATGACTCAGTATCTGAGCATGATCAAGATAGATATTTGACAGTTCGTGTCCATCCAACGTTGTGGTTCTCTCGTTGAGCTTCAAGATGTCGCGAGGAGGTGAGAGATTGAGATAGAGACCTAGGTGAGGGAGCAGTGTCAGGCTCCAGATCAGTCCCACTGTGCAGAAAAGCGGTTCAAGTCTGCCGACCAGAGTTCAGGACCAGTTGAAGGGAGGCGCAGATCTGTTGCATGTCGCTGGTGTGGCGAGGAGGGTCGTTTTAGAAGAAATTGCAGGCGGAGTGTGCGAGATTGTTTTTATTTCGGTCAGGAAGGCCACATTAAGGCTCATTGACCGCTTCTCAGAGAGGTGTTGGATCCTACACACTTAGCTTAGCAGTTACATGATGGTCGTCAGGGGACCATCGGAGTCCTAAGGACTGAGATTTGAGTTGGTAGATCCTTATTTAGCAATTGTAGTAGTATTGGTATTTATCTGTTATTTTTGTTTGTATTTCAAGGTTCAGTTGTAATTTTGGATGATCGATTAAATGGAATTATCTTATTTAGCTTGTTTCAGTTGATATCTTGTTATGTATGGATTAATTATTTTTGGCCTCGATTGCATGCGAGTTGGTATGTGCAAATGTTGGGTGACATTAGATTCCCCTATGTATGTGGATATCAGTGGTTGAGATCAAGTAATAGAGTCCAAGTTAGTCTGAATATGGAAGGACTACGAAGCTCTCGGATTCTAACATATTTCAAGTTGGGGAGAGTGGAACCTTGTAGCAGGAAGACATTGTGCCAAATTCGTTTTCAGTCAGATTTTTCTAAGTTCTATATTTCCGAGCAATTGTTAAATCTTCGAGTTTCGCGATGAGATGACTGTCAGCTGTTGTACTTACCCTTCGATTCATATTAGTCTTTGTGGTGATGGCATCTGTAAGGCGTGCTTATGCTTAGACCCTAGGGTGTTAGGAGCTCAAGTTGACGGTTTGCTTGTTTGCTATCGTCTAACCGGGGGTGAGCCCCAATGCTGATAATGCATAGCTCAACTGGACTATCGAAGCAGACTACAAGTGTGGTCCAATTCAATATGAGAGCAGTTAATTGTGGTGATGTCCTTTTGGTGCAAGATTAGAGTGTCGGCGTCTGGCCGAGATGCTCGGAAACCGACTAATTCTATAGATTTTCATTTATCTTGGTTGTTGTGGGGAAGTGCATCTTGAAGTAGAAGCGAGAGCTGATTTCGAGGACAAAATGTATTTTAAGTGGGGAAGAATTGTAACATTCTGTTAAAAATAAATTAATAATAATAATAATAATAATAAATAAATAATAATCCATACAACCACGAGATGTATTATATATATATATATATATATATATATATATATATATATATATTAGCCCTAAATCCATAATAATTTAGCAGTGTTAGCCATAAGGAGCAAAATGTTATAATTTCCAGAGATTGGGATCTATATTGTAACTTTTGGACTTAAATTTTAATGAAATCAAGAAGCTAGGGGCTGTTTGGTAAGTTGTGGACTTCAATTGAAAAGGAATAGAGGGGTAAGGTGTCACACCCCAAAACCAAGAACGACGGAAACGTTCCAGGGTGGAGGACGTCATGTGAAGTATCATAACAGTGTGAAGTAGTAAACAAGCAACAACATCATCCATTGCATTAAAAGGTAAAGTTTTAATACATGTGTGTTCTTTCATAATGTAAAACAATAAAAATGAATAATCAAAATATGGCGAGTCTTGACTGTGCTGCGTTTTCTCAAGGCCTGGACATCGTACTTGTCTAACTGATGACTTGAGAATATAAGTTATTTTGAAAGAGAGTATCAGCTTTAAAGCCGGTGAATTCATAAGTATTTAGGTGTTATTGTCCTGTTTTGGAACGCTGTTAAGAATGTCGTATAAATCCTTAAATAGAACAGTTAATATAAGTATGAAATGTGATCTTCTACCAAGACCCGAATGTTCTGTAAGTAAAATGGTAGTTTTTCCTTTCTAATGACTAGTACTAAAAGTACGTAGTCTAACTCATCGTTTATGTGAATATATCACAAAATAAAGTAAAATAGGAAAATAATATGATAGTCTTCTACCAAGACCCAAATGTTATGTAAGTAAAATGATAGTTTTTCCTTTCTATTGACTAGTAATAAAGTACGTAGTCTAACTCATCGTTTATGTGAATATATCACAAAATAAAGTAAAATAGGAAAATAATATGATAGTCTTCTACCAAGACCCAAATGTTCTGTAAGTAAAATGATAGTTTTTCCTTTCTAATGACTAGTACTAAAAGTACGTAGTCTAACTCATCGTTTATGTGAACATATCACAAAATAAAGTAAACAGGAAAAACCATAATCATATAAGTGTTATCCCTAGGTGACCAGGATTATCACGACATCGCCGAAGCGAAAGGTATACCCTATGAACATCCGAAGATTGTCCCCTCACCCTCTGTAGCGGCAGCAGGGTGGAGAGAGGGTTAGTCCCATAACAACGTTAACCTAATGATCATCCGAAGATTTTCATCTCATCCTCTGTTGCAACAGGATATGGAGGAATGGTTAGTTCCGTAACTGACTCCTAATATCAGAAACAACCTTGGACATCCGTAGATGTTCATCACCCAGTGTTGCTAACAGCTGGGTTCCGGAATAGTTAGTCCCGTATAGACATCCCATTGAACAGGGATAGGCATGAAAATTTACACAGAAGGTATGAATAAATCTTCCTAATAACTCTAGGTACAAATATCCAGGTAAGTGAATACAGGATAATATATCTATGTAACAGTGTTCATGTATGGTATTCATGTAAGTGTGTTCATGTATCAGGTAAGTATATGTAAATGTACTCATGTATCAGGTAAGTATATGTAAATGTACTCATGTATCAGGTAATGTACTGGTGTGGACTCATGAATGAACTGACTCTTGTGTGATTCCTTGTAATAGGAATAATGTTTGATATCTTCAAATTATCCCTATGATAATTTACTGAAAGGTAATCGGTTGTTCAAGTAGATTTATACACCCTCGATGCACCAGGGTGTGGGAAACTGAACGAAGGATGGAAACTATAACATCAGTACATATATATAAGAACGTATGTGTATAAGTGTAGTTTTGCTCAAGAAGGTAAAAATAATGGTTTTGCAAGATATCTAGGAGTTTTGAACAGTAATTAAGAGTGACTTGATGTCATTTTAATAAACATTTCAAAACTAATACTTTTGTTATCAAGGTATTTTAAGATAGAAAACCATTTCATGTGTCACCTTTTGAAGTATGTGAAATCTACTGAGTGAAAACACAGTTATAAAATACATAAGATTGATTTAATAACATACTGTTTTCTACTTGTATTCCCCCCATTAAAGCATTTAAAATCATTTAAAACATTGATTAAGGGGTATGAACTCACCTGTAGATGGTGATTTGGATGAACTGGACGGTGTAGGATTGTTAGGTGTCAAGTGAGGACTTATACACACACTACGATCCTAATGAACATATAATCACACATATATGCACTCAATTAGTCTTAAATTACCTATTGATAATTGTTAAGACATCCTAGACATAATAAACACTTTATATAAGTGTTTTAAGCCCTAAGGATTGCATCTAAGCTATTGTGGGACAAGGCACTTGTGTTTAGGGTTCCAAAGGACCCCATATATGAGTTTACTCTCCATATACCATCACACATGGAGTTTACGATTGTAAACTCTTGATTTTATGGCCGTAAACTCCCAACCTTGGTGGTATTTTGCGTTTTGAAGTTCTAAATGATTCCTAGAATTATTCCAACTTGGTGGTTAAATCCTTGGAAGGGTTTAAGGCCTAGAAACACTCCCTAGAGGAGTTTACGGCCCCAAGGCCATTTCCTTTGGAGTTTACGGCCGTAAACTCCCTTGGAATGGTGTTTTTGTTGTTTTCAAGTCTCTTGCATATGAAGGATAGGTTCTAGACTTTTACCTAAAGCATATGAAGGCATTTGGCACACTTTGGTGCCCTTCTTTCATGTTTACGGCCCAAGAACCATGTCTTGGCCGTAAACTCACTTTGGAAGGTGATTTTGATGTGTTTTGGTCCTTGTTTTAAGTGGGAACAATTCCTAGTAAATGTCCAATGCTTTAGGTGCCTTAAAAGCACCCTTTGATCCAAGTTTATTGGAGTTCACGGTCCAAGATCATCTTGGGCCGTGAACTCCCATGTGTTTGTGTTTCTAGGTTGTTTTCTTGTCCCTAACACACATACATATGAGTCTAAGGTAGTAGCATGTCACAAGGGAAGGTCTAGGCTTTGTTTTGGGAGTTTACCGCCCAAGAACACCTTGGGGAGTAAACTCCTAAATCTAGTGATTTAGCCATCTAAATCATGTTATAAACACATATTAAGCTATCTAACACTACTAGCAAGAGGTACTCACGTTTTGGGATAAAAATCCGAAGATCCGTGAGAGAGAAAATGGCTTTTCTCTAGTTGGAAATGCGAATAATGAATGAATTTGGTTCAAAATTTTATTTATAGTCCTGAGATATTTTTGGCAGAAAATATTTTTATTCCCGAAATGATCTCTAATATAATAGAGTGTTGGAATAACAGTGTTGCACAAAACCCTAGTGCAACCACTCTCCTGATATTTCCTGAAGTGTAAACCCTGAATTACTCAAACTTACACGAAAAAGTCTGAAAATTAACTGTGACTGCTATAACTTCTATTGAAGTGATATAGTTTGTACAGAATGGAAATTTCGGGTTGTCACAGAAGGGCCAGAATTGTTAAATGTTATGGAATTTGAAAATGGACGAGGTCTAATACCCGTCACCTCCTTTTTCCCTTGCATAACCGAAAACCCTAACCCTAAATAACCTTCAGCCGCCACCCTTATATCTCCCATCTCCAGCGGCCGCCATTCCCTTTCGCCGGACTACTGCCGCTGATGTTCGCTGTCGGCAAAGACGAGGGCTGCTGGAGGAAGTTTTCTAGACCGAAGAGGGCGGCTATGAATGACCAAAATTTGCGAGTTGTTGCATCCATTCTTGGTAAGGCGACAACGACTCACCCCCTCCGCTTCTTTTCTGTTAAGCTTTCGTCTACTAGACGAATACCGCTGCTGCCGCCGCTCGTACGAACCTCCTCCAGTTGCTCCGGTCGTTGTACCCCCCCCCCCCCCCCCCGAAGAGGGCTGTTGTGGATGCTTTTGTGCGTGTTTTTCAATGTTGTTGCCCGTAGTAGGCGAGTTGTCTGCAGGAAAATCAAGTCAAAAGATCACCATGGCAGCCAACCATGGTGGCCACCGCCGGTCTTCCGCCATTTCCGTTTTCTGCCACCATCAGCCACCATAAATGGGTGGATGGGTGCGTTTATTAGTGTGTGTATGTCATGTGTATGTGTGTGTTGTATTGTTGTTCATGTATTGGTGTGTGTTTGCTTGACCTGGAACCAAAAGAGAACCCACCACCACCACTGTGAGGTGGTGGCTGCCACCTCCTGCCGCCGCCGACTACCGTTTTTGGTGGTTGTGTTGGGCTTATTCCTTGTTCTTTTAGTGCTAGTGTGTGTGTGTGTGTGTTGTAAGAAATTGTATGTATAGTGGACTGTTGGAATATTACTCAAACCGTCGCTATATGCGGGTGGTTGCCGCCTCCTGCCGCCATGGACCTCTGCCGACCACCACTGCCCGAGGTGGCAGTGGATGGCACCCAAATTATTAATTATATAATTATTTATTTAATTTGATAATCAATTAACTTTAGGGGTTGGAAACCCTAATTAGGGTTTAGAAAAACCCTAATATCAAGAAAACCCTAATTTTGGAGTAGGTCGGGACCCACATTAAAACTATTAATTAAACCTAAAATAATACTTGATAATTCACCACAATTAACTTGATGCAATATTGGGCTTAATGGATTATGTCCTTAATGGGTTGAGTGAGGAACACTAACCCTAATTATCATTTTATGTAAAAACCTAGAATCGAGGAGCTTTATTTTGGGCAATAACCGGGTGCGAATTTGGGCTGTTGACTGGATTATTATTTCACACGAAAATGATTAATTCAAATCTTAATCAATCATACCCTTAAGTGATTAGGTCCTTAATAGGTTAAGTGTTCTTACTTAACCTTAATCGTCATTTCATGTGAAACCCTAATCATCATTTCATGCGAAACCCTAATCGTCATTTTATGTGAAACGCAAATTGTCATTTCATGTGAGGTGGTCACTATTGCAAGTGACTACGACCTGTGATCAAGTATTGACTCAAGTATCTTCCTGTAGGTGATTGGAAGTGCGTTGAAGCTGGTAGAGTCCTTCATTGCTACAATTGTTTCTACGCACACATCGAGGTGAGTTTCACCTCACTGTACCGTGGGTCGAAGGCACCAAAGCCAGCCCACTAGTATTGATTATCTGCTAGTATAGGGATGCCCTAGGGACTGTATATAGTCATGTAGGATAGACTGAGGACTCTTGATCTAAGCTTTCTTACATGTTCCTTGTTTGGTTGTGGTTTTAGAGTAAGATTACATGTTCGGGTGACTATCTCACCTCTGAGTATATGTGGTTATGCATTATTTTGATTGTTGATGTTTAGTATGTTGTTATGTTGTAGTGATCTATTAGATCTGTGTTCTGGTATTAAGTATGTTGTTATGCTATGGTGATCTGCTAGATCTGTGTTTTGGTATTGAGTATGTTGATATGCTATAGTGATCAGTTAGATCTGTCTCCTGGTATGGAGCTTGTTGCCTTGTGGTAATAACATGTATAACTGTATGTTATTTGTGCTTGCTGGTTATCATCTATGGAGTGCCCTTAGGGACTGTCTGTGGTTATGTAGGATAACCTGAGAACTCTTGGTCTAGGTTCCCCTGCATGTTCCTTGTTTGGTTGTGGCTCTAGAGTAGGACTATCTGTTCTGGTGGCTATCTCACCTCTGGTTACTTATGGTTACGCATTCTATGGGGGTTAGCTGGTAGCGGGGCTGTATGTTGTGAGAGGATTAGTAGGCAGTAGTGAGGCGTATGATTGTTGTTTGCCTGTATTATGTGCCTACTTGATCATGATTGTTTATATGTCGACATATTGTGTTTGGTTGGGTTGAGGTGGTCCTGCTTTGTGTTGTAGTCCAAGATACCCGGTGCGGGCAGGCGGTAAGCCGTAGGCACGGAGGCTCGGGAGGAGCGGTAGGGTTGAGGCGGTAGGCCAACAAACCCTGGGTATTCAAACCCGATGGTTGATTGGACCTGACATATTAGTATTCCAAACCGAGGCTGATTGGGCCAGGCATGAGTATTTGTTTTTATGCTTTGTTTTGCGTGGTGGTATTTTGGGGGAAACTCACTAATCTTTTTGCTTAGGTTTTAGTTTATTGTTTTAGGTGCTTTTGATGATTTTGGCAAGGCGAAGGCGTGACCATACACATCCTTGGTTTTACAACACATTGGATCTTGAGAAACTTTGATTTTCAAATAATGTTTGAGAACATTATTTTTTTTAAACATTTTAATAGAAAAAGGATCGTTTTCCAAAAGTTTAAATTTGTTGAAATTCTCGGGTCGTTAACAATATTAGCGAGCGAAAAGTTGATTCCAAAAGTTTAAATTTGTTCAAAAACACCTACAGGTTGCGAGCCTGCTAGCGTTCCACTGGGCTTTAACAATATTAGCGTTCCATAGTCAGTGGTCATCATCAGTACTCTGCTAGATGACTGGATCATCTTTAAAGTCAAGATCCTCTCTTCATCTATTTCATATTTCATCTCTTATCATTTATATCATCTTTTATCTACCCAACTTTACCCAATATATTTATTGGTATAAAATACATATACAGTTTAAATCAAGTAAAACATGTATAAATCATTCATCTAGCATAAATATCAGGAACACAGATAATAGGCACATATAACAGGTAATTTATCTAAAATACTTTATATCTATGTGTAAGATGAAAGTAACTATGCATTCACTTGTTAAAATGATGACTCGAAATTCGGACAACGCTTCGCTTCTAGGAACTGTCTTTTCCTAGTATCATTATCACTAAGTCTTACTCTAATATTTATTACGACTAATTATTAGTCTGGATTTATCATTAATTCAAAGTCTACTGATCTATAGATGATAAGGTACAACTAAGTAAGATCATATCGGATGTAGGGTCCGTTTGGCATACATAGTATACTGTTTGGAAATCTCACTTTAAACACCTCACTAAATTTAGCCTTGTCTTCATCCTCGTAAGTAGATCAATCAGTAAACCAACTTGGAATCACTGATAAATCTTATTTATATGTTCATAATAATGATAATGAATTTAAACATAAGTTACACATAAAGCGTAATAAGTGTAGCTCAACTTACAGGGTTTCTAGTGGAAACTTAGAACTTCGTGGTCAGAACGTCATCGCTGAATCTTTCTTCTAAAAAGATTCTTGTAGTGCTTTAGCACTCACCTTACTATACTAAAACTACTGAAAGAGAAGTTGAATTACGAGGGACTGAAATGCTCGAGGATAAGAAGAGAAAGACTCTTAAATCAAAAGAATGATGCAAAAATATGAGAGCCTAGAGCCTCATATTTACAGTAATTGAAATTTCAAAAACCACCATTTATAGTTATTTAAATGACCTTATAATTATTTAAACGACCCAACGCCCATTTATAATACTATTTTAAATAAATTTAACGATATTTGTACTAAACTAATGTCAAAAGGATTCAATATTACTCTTATAACGACTGCATCATCGATACCTTTCTAATGATATATATATATACACACACACACACACACACACACATACACACACACACTTTACTTTATTACATAAATATGTTATTATTAATTATAACTTGTTCATACGAACTCCGTTTTTGACGTTCATTATTTCCACGCGTAGCTATCTACGAGATTTACAACTTTCGTTTAGACTACGTCGGCTAATTTTAACTTTATTTTTAAAATTATATTTTAACAGGCTAATATTGTTAAAGTCCGTTAAAAATTCATAACTTTGTCATCCAACGTCCGTTTTATGTTGTTTTTTATCGTTGAACTCCTATTAACGAGATCTTCAGTTCTCATTTAGATTGTTTCGGCTAAAAATCGACCGATCTAAAATTCGATTTTTTAATTGTATACCGCTATGTTGAATCTTAGAAAAAAAATCATAACTTTCTCTAATGAAGTCAGATTTAGACGTTTTTTATATGCATGCTCTTGGTTTGACAACTACTACGACTTTCATTTAGATCACTAAGGTTAAAAAATAATTTATCAAAATTTTACTTTTTACGATATGCAGAGTCGTGTCGGTTTAATTGTGAAACTTCGAAGAAGCATAACTTCTTCATACGAAGTCGAATTTCAACGTTCTTTATATATAAGGAATCCTTGTTACATATAATATAACTTTTGTTATGATTATCTGTCCTAAATAATTTTCTATCAAAAAGTCATTTCTAACGCTTATTATCTCTAAATTAACTAGCCCGAATCTACGGGTGTTATAATTATCTCTCCGTTAGGATGATTATGTCTCAGAATCAATAACAAAATAGAGCTTGTATAATGAATTTGTACGTTACATTTCCATCCTATGTGGTAATCATAACTCTTATGTTATCTCAAATGAGTATCTAACTCTAGGACTTCTTGACTGATGGTGGTGCTCAATCTTGCACTCGCTCTTTATCCTATGTTGGAATTTCAATCGTAACCTTCGAGTTACAAACTAATTCCTTATTGGAGACTCCTGCCCTTTCTTAAACAAACTTAACTTAAGATAAGGTCTTTACTTCGACTACTGTAACAGACCGACGGTCATGACACTTTTATCGATCGCTTTGATTATCATTTCCTTTAAACTCCCGACTTGAGTCAGGTACTACATCGAACATGGTTCTCCAAACCAGTTTACTTATTTCATAGACTTATTCTCAAGTCGGATTTGATTTGATATGACCACTAGGGTTGGAATAATAGTCATCTTCATAGTCATCACCGAACCGATGGTAAGGACAAAAACAAACGAAACAAAGTCAACTACTAATGCCTTAGTAACCTTGTGCTTTCCCTGATCCAAGTGTGAGTCCTGTGCTTCCAGTAGTATAGGCTTCTACTACCTTTCACACCTACTCATACTCGTCCCAAGAATTGCCTCGAAGTTTTCCAAGCCACCATATAAGAATTTCACATAGTCATTTAACACATCGGATAACATAACTAAGGTTTATATTATTTCTTGAAACGGTTACATATATATTCAAGTTCACCTACACTATGCCTCATATTATGGGCTACATATGTGATACTATCTATATGACTACTTTATATCTTGATCTTTAGATATATAGATCCTTACTCCTGATCCCTTGCATTGTCGCTTGCTTCATCAAGGATTATTTGGAATGCTCTTGTCTTTGGCTTCGGCGGTTTATTAGGCTTTGTAACCTCCTTCTTCTTTTGGCAGTCCCTAGCAATATTGCTTTCTTCATTACATCTGCAACACACCTTCTTGTTGGATGTATACTCATTGGCATAATGACTAGTTCTCCTACACTTTAAATAGGTCAACTCCTCACCATATTCCCAGAGTGTGTCTTTGCACTTCTTGCACCACTTTGCCTCATTGATATCCCCAGACCTGTTGTTACTGACTGGAATTTGAAAATTTTCTCTTTTTTATCATACATTGAATATCCCTTAAATGTCCTTTTCTCACCTACCTGTTCTGTCTCCAGACCTTTTTCCCTTAACTGGGTCTCAACATTCTTAGCTGCCCAGATGCCAAGTGGATACACTAAAAAGGGTCTTCATTACTAAGTTGATAGTTGATAAGTGGATACACTAAGACTATATGTAACTAGGATGTTATAGACTTAGAATCGATGAAATTTTGCTTTACCCCTATTCCTTGTGAATTTGGAGTTAAGGTCACTTATTCGAAGGCCTATCCTGTGTTGATTACATATAACTGGTATGCACTTTACAAATAGCGATATAACTAATGAAGATTTTCTAATAATTATCTAGATAGTTCGTCTAATAATTATTTCTTTACCTAAATTCTCGCGTAGATAACATGGTTGAACTCCATCCCCACGGCAACCCGTACCTTCCGAACGAGGTCATTGCTGGATGGTTTGAAGAAGAGCCAGAGAATGATCATCCTATCCCTATGAATGATCACCATGATGAAGACCTCTCAGATGGTGCTAACTCCAAACCCGAGGTTGAGAACCTACCCCAGGCAGCTCCCTTTCCAATTCCTAACCCTCGTCCGACTTTTCATGGCCCGACGCCTGAGTGGGTGGAATGCTTGGAAACATGGAGCCAAGGACAAGATTAGCCCATGCCATTTAATGGTGATCGAAGCTTCTATGACCTGAGCAATGGGGGCTCAGTAGATAGAATCTTGCCAATCTTGGTCCGTAGAGTGGCCCGAAATGAGATTCAAGGAAGGACAACCCTACATCAGATCACTGAAGTAGTCGCCGATACGAGAATGCATACCCTCCGTACCATTCGTTTAGAAGACGCTCGTGAGAGATCTGAGAGAAACCATGAAACCCTGCTGCAAGCACTGGCTGAATCATGAGCCGAAGTCATAGAACTCCGCGTACGCCAGAGGGTGTACGAAAGACACCTACTTGATGTGGAACGTCAACTGGTTGAACTGAGAGTTCACTAGAGGGATGACCATCGCCAGTAGTAGATGCGTTACTTTAATTTCCCTCTTGTTTTAAAAGAACAGTGTTCCTGTCTATGTCCTATGTGGCATTTTTCTATGGAAATGCCTTGTACTGTAAGCACTTTAGTTAGGTCTTTATGCTGTCAAGAACTATCTTCTCTGGATATGATGTAAGACCTTTTACAAGGTCATTTTCCCCAACTTGTACGTCGTAAATATCAAAGATATTGATAGTCGGCTGACTTCTGTGTCATTTTCCTTATTTAAGTACTATTATCATACTTCCATTAGAGTCTATCTAAAACATGCTCTAGTCAAGTAATTGGACTATAACAATTGAGGTCCGGAGACATTTCCAAGTCTCTTTTTGTGGTTGAATCATGCTATTCACCAACCAACGATACCTCGGCTAGAACGACAAACATCTTGAGACCATCGTACGAACTTACTTCCAATCTTTTCTAGGACTGCATCATATGGATGTAGGTTAAACCTTTGTGAACATACTTCCATTCCGTACTAGGACTGCATCATAGGGATGTAGGTCAAACCTTAGAGAGCACACTTCTATACTTTACATGAGCGATCGAACTATGTCTAGGTTCAACCATTCTCGCTCACAAATTCATTTTTCTTTCTGTGTAACAGAATCATGTCGCCAAAGAAAAACAATCAACCCCTCAACCAAACACCAACTCTTCAAATTGATGCAGCTACCTTTCAAGCTGCAGTCTCAGCTGCCGTGACAGCTGTTCTGACCCACCTTAACGCTAACAACGCAAATGTTAGCGGGATTGTTAACAACAATTCCAATCCAGGTAACAATCAAGTACCTCAACGAGCAACAAACTACCACGATACCCCGAGTTCCAAAACCAAGAGTAACAAACGAAAGTTTTGGGCTGGAGCTAACGACAAATCGCTTTGAGGAGCGAACAAGAAACAACCATCGGTAACGACTTTCACAGCCATGACATATGTACCTCAAACTACCTTTCCTTCTGAAATCCTAATTGCCCCTAACCCAGCGAGACCGTATTCTGGGAACTTACCGAAGTGTGATAAGTGCACCTTCCATCATCTAGGAGGATGTTGTATACCGCATTGCTTTAACTGCAACAGAGACGGGCATACTACCCGCTGCTGCAAAATTCGGATCCAACACATTACTTCGACCACCAATGTCGAAAACTCTCGGATATGCCATCTATGTGGCGAGATAGGGCACTTCAAGAGAGACTGCCCATCAGGGCAGATCAACGATGGAACAAGAAGAGTTTAACCTCAGAATGGAAAGAGGCAGCGAAGGAACCTATTATAGTATCGGTTCACTTCCAATCGTCAGTATTTTATATGCTTTTAAATCATGTTTAAAAACTAGTGCAACTTGAGTCTTATCTTTTGCGAGATCCTGTCAGTTAAAGGACTCTCATGCTGTGTATACTTGTCTTTTGTAGTAGACTTTGTTCGCAGCAATATTCCTATAGTTACTCTAAAAGTATTGTAACCCAGTTAAAAGTTGCATTGTTGTGTTTTGTCTGTAACACCTTATGTTCAAATCTAATTTCTTTAGTTTCCATATGATTCCGACTTTATCATACGACTCGAGTAAATTCGATCCTCACAATACCTGCTTCATAAGTACATCTCTTTCTCAGTAAACGTCTTTTAGCGAAGCCGTCATATCAGAACACCGAAGTACTCATGCATGGAGTACCTTATAGTTCTTTTCCTTTCCAGAGGAATCCCCGCAGTATCACTCGTGCAGTACGTCAAGTTCAATCCAAAGATTCATGCGGTTGATCTATCACTGAAGAATGTATACATGAGAGTGATGTATAATCAATTTTCTACAGGTTTAGAATTGATCATTCCACTTTCACTTCTTTTCCCTCGATGGGATGTGAGCTTAATGAAGAATCAGTTATTAGACTACCTTTTCAATCTTAATTATATACGAGTCGTATACACGAGATTGTGATCGTTGAACCATGTATGAATTCTAATATGAACTTCAGGACGGAGACTGCCCAAGACTACGAGTAATTGCATTGGCATGTGAACAAACTTAGAACCCAGTATGACTCTTATAACCAGATCGCCTTACAGTCTAAACACCTACGGAGATACAAGAACAGCCCGGACAACTCAGCGAACTACTCAGCAATAGAATTAGAAGACCAGGCTTCTCACCCTTGAGAGCTCCGGTCTTATTCTTCTAGAAGTCGACGGATTGCATCATATGTACCTCGACGATCGGGGACTCAATTAAGATTTCCTTTAGAAATCGTTATCTCTGCCTCGCATAGATGAGTTGATTGAGAAAACGCAGGGAAAGAATTACTTTCAAAAATGGACCTGAGATCCGAATATCACCAGTTCGAGTGTTAGGGAAGGATGTCATGAAGACTACCCTCCGAACTCGATGCGGACACTTTGAGTCCGTAGTGATACCCCTCGGATAGGACCAATACGCCCATAGTATTCATGAGCTAAAAGAGTAGGGTACGTCTTTCTTACTGGGACCAGTTCGTCATTTCTCCATGTAATGACTTACTTATCTACCCTCGTAGTAAGAAGGAACCCATGGAAACTTTACCTTCAGAGGAACTTTCGCGAAGTTATCTAAACACAAGTTTTGAAATTGAAGAGTCAGATTCCTAAGATACACTGTTAGGGATGTGGGAATTTTTGAGTACTCTTTCAATTTGTCAAAACCGTTGAGAATTTGTCAACCCCAGAGACGCCGACAAAAATTCACAAAATTCTAGGTCGTGCAGACGTACTATCGTAGTCCATTCAGAACTCCTCGCAAATCATAGAAACCCTTTTCGACTTTGACCGGCAAGGGGTGGCCCTTGACTGGGAAGTTAAGCAAGAGAAAGAACCATTGGAATTCCAAGTGAGAGACCAAATTCTTTAGGAAATCTCACTCTGGGAATGGCTTAATACGCTTCGTAAAGCGTGGAAAGCTAAATCCAATATAGTTAGGACCTCAGAGATTCTTACCAGAATCGGTCATGTATCGCACAAACTAGACCTACTCCACGAACTCAGTAACGTACATTTTACCCTTCGCGTCTTGATTTTTAAACCGTACCTTTCCGTTAGGACTCTCGTAAGCCACTCGACGAGATCGAGATTACCGAGATCCTCGCCTTCGTATTAGAACCGTAGTGACCCTCGACCGAGAGGTCAAGCGGACGAAGCAACGTCGTCTCCCGTTAGTGAAGGTTCATTGGGATACCAACCGAGGACCCAGATTCACTTATGAGCGCGAGAACCAATCGATTAGGAAGTTTCCACCTCACGACTCGATCACTTCTACCTAGTTCCTTACATAGATTCTAATTTCGGGACGAAATTCCCTCTAACACGGGGATGATGTGACAACCCAAAATTTCCATTCTGAACAAACCATATCAAGTCAATAGAAGTTAGAACAGTTACAATGAATTTCCAGACTTTTGGGTATAAGTTTGAGTATTTCAGGATTTACACTTAAGGAGATATTAGGAGAGTGGATGCACTAGGGTTTTGGTGCAACTCTGTTATTCCAAAACTCTATGATATTAGATTTCATTTCGTGAATAAAATATTTTCTGCTAAAAATCCCAGGACTATATATAGGATTCTGAACCATATTTATTCATTAGTTACATTTCCAACTAGAGAAAAGTCGAATTCTCTCTCACGGATCTTTGGGTTTTTTCATCCCAAATCGTGAGTACTTCTATCTAGTTGTATTATATAGCTTAGATGGTGCTTAATAACATCAAAATCATAACAAAACAGCAAGATTTGTGAGTTTACCGCCCAAGAACACCTCGGGGAGTAAACTCTTTTATAAGGGCCAAATGGTGCCTAGTCCTTCCTTAAGCAATGAAACTAGTTTGGACTTGTACACTAATGAGTTTAAGGCTAGAAAACAACCTCAAAACACCAAGTAAATGGTGTTCACGGCCCAAGATCTTCTTGGACCGTGAACACTAAATTTAGGGCCAAAGTGTGCGCAATGTCCCTCCAAACTTTAGAACTGAACCTAGAGATTAACCATGGCTTGTTTAGACATCAAAAACATTAAGAATCAAGGGCAAAAAGTGAGTTCACGGCCAAGGATGTTCTTGGGCCGTGAACTCCATTTTAAGTTGCCAAAATGCCCTAAATGCCTTCATTAAGCCAAGAGACTAGCATAACACTTTACCTTGATGTGTCTAGGACCCAAAACAATCAAAATACCAACACCCATGAGTGTTTACGGCCGCAAACACATGACCATATGGTCCATGGGCCGTAAACTCAAGTTAGGGGTGTTTTGATGCCACAAACACTTCCTAAGGCTTAGGCTTGAAGTTAGAATGCTTCCTTATGACCTTTAGGACCATCATAAACATAAATGGCCATGAGTTTACGGTAGTAAACTCATTAGGGCTGTGAACTCCTCAAAAACACCAAGGAAGGTGGTCTTTTTCATCCTAGGTTAGAGCTAATGTCCCTAAATCATTCCCTAGCCTTCAAACTTGCATTCCTACATGAGTAGCCATGAGTTTACGGCCGTAAAATCCCTTGGGCCGTGAACTCATGGTAGTAAACTCATGTGAGTGCCTTTATACCTTCCTATGTTGAATCACATGTGATTCCAACACTTGGTCAAGGTGTTTCCTAGTCCCGGAAGGTGTTTCCTTTCATATAGATGTTATAAACACTATATTCATGTCAATATGTGTCGTTATATGTCATTTAGGACTTATTGTGTCTCGGGACTTCATTCGTGGAACTTTTCATCCCTACACGCATACCCGTTAGAACCACTCACAACAGGTGAGTTCATACCCCTTAATCAATGTTTTAAATGATTTTAAATGCTTTAATGGGGGGGGGGGGAATATAGGTAGAAAACAACATGTTATTAAATCAATCATATGTATTTATAACTGTGTTTTCATCCAGCAGATCTCACATACTACAAAATGTGATGCATGAAATGGTTTTCTATCTTAAAAATACCTTGGTAGCAAAAGTATTAAATTTGAAATGTTTATTAAAATGACATCAAGTCATTGTTAATTATTGTTCAAAACTCTTAGATGTCTTACAAAACCATTTTTACCTTCTTGAACAAAACTATATCTATACACTTATGTTCTTATATATGTATTGATGTTATAGTTTTCAACCTTCATTCAGTTTCCCACACTCTTGTGTAGCAAGGGTGTATAAACCTGTATGGACAATCAATTACCTTCCAATTAACTATTATAGGGATAGTTAAGAGATACCACTTACCATCCCAAGTACAAGGAATCACACAAGAGTCAGTTGATTCATGAGTCTATACTAGTACATTACATGATACAGGAGTACGTTTACATAGACACACTTACATGAGTACATTCACGTAGATACGCTTACATGAGTACGTTCACATATGCTTAAATGATACATGAATACGTTCACATATGCTTACATGATACATGAGTATGTTTATATATGCTTACATGATACATGAGTACGTTTACATATGCTTACATGATACAGGAGTACGTTTACATAGATACGCTTACATGGGTACATTTACATATATACATTTATTTGTATGAAATTACATGGATACTTGCACCTCGATTCACTAGGATGATTTATTAGTACCTTCTGTGTAAATTGTCCTACCTATCCCAGTTCAACGGGATATCTAGATGGGATTAACCATTCCGAAACCCACCTGTTAGCAACAGTGGTAGATGAACATCTATGGATGCCTACGGTTATTACTTATATTAGGGGTACCTTTACGGGATTAACCATTCCTTTGGCCTACTGTTCGCTACAGAGATAAATGAACATCTACGGATGCCTATGGTTAATACTTATACTTGGAGTACCTTTATAGGACTAACCATTCCTTAAACATGCTGTAGCTACAGAGGAAAATTGAACAATCTATGGATGTTCAAAGGTTATACATTTCGCTTTTCGCGATGTCGTGTTAATCCTAATACAAAAGGATAACACTTACATGATTATATTTTTCCTATTACTTTATTTTGTGATACATTCATATAAACGATGAGTTAGACTAAGTACTGTTTGTAATAGTCAAAAAGAAGGAAAAACTATCATTGTCATAGCAAAACATTCGGGTCTTGGTAGAAGACTACATTTCATACTTGTAGGAAATATGGGATTTTCTAGGGTTTTCATACTTATATCAACTGTTTCATTTAAAGATTTACATGGCATTCATAACAGCTTTCCAAAACAAGACAATGACACTTAAATACTTATGAATTCACCAGCTTTAGGCTGATATTCTCTTTCAAAATAACTTGTATTCTCAGGTCACCAGTAGACAAGTACGATGGCCAGGTTTTGAGAAGACGGAGCACAGACAAGACTCGTCTTTTATTTTGATTACATATTTTGATGTCTTATTACATTGAAAGAACACACATGTATTAAAACTTTACTTTTAATGTAATGGATGATTTTGTTGCTTGTTTACTACTTTACATTGTTATGATACTTCACATGACGTCCTCCACCCGGAACGTTTCTGCCGTTCTCGATTTTGGGGTGTGACAGGCACAACTGCCAGTATTATTCTTTACGCGCTACTGCCAGGATTTTTAGAGTACATCTGGTGAACATGTAGTTCAAAAACACCTACAGGTTGTGGCGCAGCTGCCAATGTTCATCTATAGGGCACTAAGTCCATAGCTACCAATGTTCATCTATATCATCTTTCATCTCTCATCATTCATCTACCCATCTTTACCCAATATTTTTAGGTATTAAATACATATACAGTTTAAATCAAATAAAACATGTATATTTGGTTCATCCAGCATAGATATAAAGAACACGGATAATATGTACACATATCACGTAATTTATATTAAATACTTCATATCTATGTGTAAGATGAAAGTAACTATGCAACCACATGTTAAATTGATGACTCCAAACTCAGGCAATGCTTAGCATCTAACAATTTTATTTTCCTTCGACAAAACCTAGTATCATTTTCACTAGATTTTAGTCTAATATTTATTGCCACTAATTATTAGTCTAGATTTATCATTAACTCAAGGTCTACGAGCAATATTGTTTTTCTTGTATTATATAAGTGTTAAACAATACATTTCAACTACTATGTATAGACAGGGGCCAGACATGAAACACCGGAGGGCAGGACCATTTTGGCATTTAAGATGTTCTGAAATCCAACAACCTTATGCGGCCTTTCAAACAAGATTCCCCGTACCGCGAGTAGTTAAAAAGTATTATCATAAGATTTTGTATAATTTATAACACTTAGCACATGTATTCTTTATAGCTTCATAATAACGACTTATGACTATAAGTATAAGTTACACCGAAAACAGAATAGTGGAGCTTGACTTATTGAGCTTTTAACGAAAACCGGGAAATTACACGGGAATAACTCCGACTCTAAAAACTTCTTTTGTCGGCTTTTTGATGACTAAGAGTTTCTATACCACACCCTAAAACTAGGAGAAATCAAACAAGAAGGAATGAAGATTGATTTAATTCGTTACTTCTATGAAAATCTTGTTGTACAAACACTTGTAAAACTAAAATAAAATAAAAATGGGGGATTTTGATCTTTTGAGATGTTTAAAACAAAACTAGAATTACAGTAAGATTTAAAAACACAATTCAACAAAATCAAATTTTGATGTAAAATCAATAAGATAAAGATGGCTGACTTTGGACTTTCATTAATTGAACATTTGATTAAATAATCATGAGAATACCAAGGTGCAATACTTGTGTTTATAATCTAACTTGGCTATAGCAATTTATAAGCATAACTTGCCTCAACTCTTCTTTTGTATTAAAATGACTAGAGAAGATCATAACATATTTCCTAAATCAAAGTCACAAAACTAATGAAGCATGTAATTTTGTGAAAATCAATTAGCATTAGGTTTTAAGAGTCACCAAATCCAAAGAGTAATCTATTGCTTTCATTACCACTATGGAAAAAATATTTTCTTAGTCTAAATGAAATGAAAACAAACAATTAAACTAATTGTTGCTTGTTAAATTGAAGACCTATTACTTAGCCAAGAATTTAACCAACAAAAATAACATTCACATATCAATATTCATGACTGTAGATATATAAACATGAAAGCAGTTTTCATATAAAATATAATCATAAATATTCAACACAATATCATGGAGTTCTTCAAAATAACCAAATCATTCAAGATATTGCATCCAATTCAACAAATAGAAGTTTATCCTAGCATGGCTAAACTCAAGAAACTAAAATAAAAATAGATTGTACCAAACATGTAGCAAGATTTAAGAGTGAGAAGATAATGTTATTCACAATGTTCTTGGTGTTCTTCAAGCTCCAAACTCCAGAGAAAAGTGAAAAAAATAGGATCTAAAGTTCCCTCAAAGTGAACCACCTACCATCCCAATATAGAGGCAAAAGCACAAACCCGATTTCTTCACTGCATGCTGCACGCGGACGACTGGCGAGTACACGCGGACCGCGTGTAAGTGATGAATGGGCCAATTTAGTCCATCTTTAAATGGGCCTCTTTCTCCAATGCTTCAAATCTTGATCCAACCAAATTCCAAGGTTCTTGATATCCCAAATATTCCTTGTAAACTCTTTGAAGATGGTCCATTGCTTCCTTGATCTTCCATAACTCAAATTCTCCTCACCTCATCATCTTCTTTATCCAAAATGTAAGTCCAACTTGCTCTCGTGATCATGTTGACACCAAGCCCAATCGCACCACTTCAAGTCCAAAAGCAAATCGCAAGCCTCCAAAGGTCTCACACTCCGTCCATACCTCCATGTCGAATAATCTTTGGTAATTCCTGCAATTAAGCTCAAAAGACTAGAAAGTACCCGATAAAGGTGAAAAATAAAAAAAGGGAAAAAAATGCATAGATATTGACTAAAATGAGATGGAATGAACTCAAAATAAACTAGGAAATTAAGTAATGAAATGAAGCTATCAAATCACCCCAAGCTTAAACCTTACTTGTCCTCAGGTAAGACAATACTAAAATGAACTTGGGATGAACTATCCTAAAAAATAAAAAGAATGGACAGAACCATAGAACCTGATCACCGTTAGTCAACATAATCAGAATTGATCTCGTTGTTATCCCAAGAATTTTTCATCCGATGATAATGGAACCATAAACCACAGCCAGGATGTGACATCCCCATTTTTCACGGCCAGAAAAGACTGATTTTGTTTATGCTTTATAAAAATCAGAGTATCTCTTTTAATAAAAATGTTGCGGAATTTGTTCCCAGAAAAACATGATAATCGCGTTATCAAATCATTTCTAAAGAAATATATTTTTATTTACTTTTAAAACATTTGGGATGTCATCGTCAATACAGAAACATAAGCATAAACAGAACTTACATTTATTTACACTAGTGATCTACATTTCTTTTAAATCTCTAAGTGTAATGTGACTTCATATCAACACCTGTGATATAAATAAACTTAGTGGGTCAAGTTGGGAAACCTGGTGAGTACATAGGGTTTTCAACCCACAATAATATAATTATTATGTTTAAATAATCAAACAATCAACCCAATTACCCATCCCCATTATCTTCTTTAATCTTAAGGGTCTACCCTAAGAATCAGCTATTTCTCATTCATTCATTCCTAAGGATCATCCTAAGGAAACAACATGAAGTCCATTGTTGCTAATGACACATTGGTCAAGCGCAGCTGCTAATATTGTCACTTAGGCACAGCTGCCAGAATTGGGGCATTTTCTATGAGGCGCTTCTTCCGGTATTGACCTTTAAACGCTACTGTCAAGGTCATAAGACTCCCTATTAGGCGCAGCTGCTGATACTGTCCTTAGAGCGCAACTGCTAGGACGTTTACCGTAGATCTAAAACATCTACGGGTTGTGGCGCAGCTGCCAGTGCTCATCTATAGGGTACTAGGTCCACTGCTGCCAATGTATACCTATAGGGCACTAGGTCCATGCTACTAATGTTCCTCTATTTCAGCTTTTATCCCTCATCATTCATCTACCATGTTTTACCCAACATATTTTGTAGATATAAAATACTTTATACAATTTACATCATTTAAAACATGTATAAAAATCTTTCACCAGCATAGACAGCAAGTATTCAGACAATATCCACACATAGCATGTAATTTATAATAAAATACTTCATATCTATGTGTAAGATGAAAGGGACCATGCATTCACCTGATAAGGTGATGACTTGGTACTCGGACATCACTTCGTTACTGTTAAAACATTTTCCCTCAGACAAAACCTAGTATCATTACCACTAGAGTTTAGTCTAACGACAACCGCGACAACTTAATAGTCTAGCTATCATTATTATTATATAAGCGTTAAATAACACTCAATATAACTCATAATAATAGCCCAAATAATTATTTTAAGGTCCTAATAACATTGCTATATCGAAACATAAGCTATGATAAAGATAGGGTAGGCGTAGCTCACTTACAGCGGGTTTTCTCGAAAACCGGGCTTCGCTGGAGCAGCGTTCTCGAGCTGAAAGGCTCTTTTCTCGGGACTTCCGGGAGCCCCGTGGCTTCCTTCAGGAGCTAGGGGTTTACTTAGGGTTTAGGGGGGTTTAGGAGAGCTAGAGAGAGAAAGAAGTTAGAGAGAGAAGTGAGAAATGGTGTAAGGAAGTGAATGGGTTGATCTTGCTATTTATAGTAAGTTTTTATGACACTCACGTCGTCAGTGTCATACAACTCACGTCGTGAGTCTCATGATTCACTCCGTAGACTTGCCATTTGCGTCCCTAGCTTCGAAAGGTGGCCATGTGGCTCCTCATGTCGTGAGTGTCATAAAAATCACTTCGTGAATTTTGGATCTTATCCTCTCGCAGCTTCTAGATTACGATTTATGACAGAATTACTCCTCACGTCGCGAGTGTCATAAAAATCACGTCGTGAATTGGATCTCATCCTCTCGCAGCTTCTAGATTCCGAATTATGACAGAATTTCATGAGCGTCATAAAACCACGTCGTGAATTAGCTAGTTTAGGGTTTTTAAAAGCTAAATCTTCGGAATGCCATAACTTTTGCATACGAACTCCGTTTTTGACGTTATTTATATCCACACGTAGTTGGAGATGTATTCTACAACTTTCATTTAGATCCCTAAGGCTAAAAAGTCTTCTATCTTAAATTCACTATTTACGTCTCCCGGTGGCGTGCCGGTTTTGCCGAAAAATTTCGACGGGCCATAACTTCTACGTTATAACTCGGATTTCGGCGTTCTTTATATGTACGGAACCGTTGAGACATATTCTACAACTTGGTTAAGATTATTTATTATAAATACTCTTTTGTCGAAAAGTCGTTTTCAACCCCTATTATCTCTAAATTGACTAGCCCGGATCTAGGGGCGTTACACATGACAACTCCTCTAGGTGAGTAAGGAGGGACGTTCAGTCGTAGCCCCAATGGAACATGCATACAATGAAGAACATTGGTAGTAGGGAGAAATCAGATGGATGGGCTCGTGTGGAGCTCTTCTTTAAGTGTACACTCTTATCACGAAAGTTGCATGATCTCACGTCTGCCGGCTACTCTCATGTGTGATTGGGTTTCATCGCTTGGGCACCGTTGTAGGAATCAGTTCACTTAGTGTTGGCCCAAACCTCCTATAGTATCCAACTTGACCGACTCCTTAACATCACCAATTTGCGAAAACATACCTAAATAAATGAGTATCAAACGCCGTGTGACCAAAATATATAAAAAACTTGTTTGATAATTGAAGCGGTCACCAGTCTAGGATAAACGTCGCTTGGAATTTTCTTGTTTGAGTTTTTTTCATTTTTAGAGGAGGATACTTGAAGGTAATGTGCTAACATATCAAAATTTTATCAAGAAAATTCTTGACTTGAAATTTGGTTCCCAAAAGTATGTAAGTGGAACCGAAGGGTCGTGATAATAATCTGAATGGTCTAAGTGTGAAAATGACCATGGGTGGAGCATAGAGATGTAAGCTCCTTTTCAAACTTGCGATTTTCCAAATATAATGAAAATGTCCAAATGTGGACTAAAAGACTCTAAAATCCTAAGGAAATCCCAAAAAAATGGTGATGCATGGAGACGGGATATAGATTCTACTCGGGGACAAGCACCAGTGCTTCATCCTAATGGTTCAAACATGATCAAGTGTGATCCTCTCTGCGTCATGAACAATAGGGCTAAAAACATCCATCGCTATAGTATATCCTATAGTTGTTAGTATTGCATGCATAATTCTTCATGAAAACTACATGGCCATGATCACTTACCCCTTTAAGTTCCAACAGTTGATCCCAAGTATGAAGTCCCAAAGTGCGGCTAATGGTCCTGATTCGATGTGTGAGATAACAAAAAGATCCTGGACCAATAATGACACAATAACTATGAAACTATTCCATGGCATCAAAAGGGTGTGAGAATAAACAAACAACAAAAATGCATGAATGCTAATGCCCTAAGATAAATCTTATGCAAAAATAAAAAGGTGAAAAAGAAGAAAATAAAATCTTTTTGGAATTTTATAAAATAAAAAAAATGAACGCAAATTAAGGCTAAAATGTTATGTAACCTAACTAAAAAGCATGAGAAAGCAAAAGAAAAGGAAATACCCCACCCCAAGCTTAGAAATGAGGATTGTCCACAATGCTTGGGGACAAGAGAATGTACCTAAATCAGGGGGGTTCGGGGGGAGGATAAGGATAGGGATATGGTGGGTATGGTGGAGAGGGATAAGGATGAATGGGAGGAGGGTTTGGGTTAATGGTTTCATGAGGGAGAAGGAATGCATAGAGAGAGGGAAACAACCGATGTGCTAATGAAGAAGAAATGTTGCATGTCACTTAAGTTATTTGGTCAACAAGTCAATGGAAGTCAAAGCTGGTCAATGAATCCACACAGACAATTTCTGGAGTACACGCGGACCATTTGTAGGATACAGGGATAAGTTCTGGAGCGCACGCGGATCACATGAATCACGCTGAGAAGTTGTTGAATGTTTATTTTCACGCGACCAGGCTCACGCGGACGAGGGAATCAGACGCGGACCATTTGTAGGGTCTTTTGGGAGAAAATTCAAAACCTTCGTGTTTGACCAAAATGAGCCCCGGGACATCAAAATTTAGCAAAATTTGACTTCAAAAGGAGGGAGATCTTGGATTTTTAAAAATGAAAGATTTTGAAAACGGAAAAACGGTTTAAACAAAAGCATTTATTTGGAACGTGAAAGAAAATGAAAGCACAATGCTTTCCAAAAATGCTCTTCTTTAACGTCTTTGGCGACATGCCTCCAAAATTCACTTCAACACTTCGGGGTGTCCAAATGGACGACATATTGGACATTTGAATCAAAACCTTCATAGAACTGCTTCAATTGATATCCATTAACCTTGAAAACTTTCCCCACGTCGACATTTTTTAATTTCCACACCTCCATTGGGACTCTTTTCTTATATTTGAATTTCTTTTTACAAGAGAACCATACTAGACTTAGACCTTTGCTAATAACAATCATCTAACCACATTATTTCTTATACTTGTTCATTATGGTGACTAACTCTTCCCTATTTGACATGCTGGTTGAGTAGGTGACCAGTTGGGCGTCTTCTTTCTCGAGCTACGTATCCTTTGAAGGGTCCGACAGAGTTATTGTTTCTGACTCTTATGGTTGGAGTTAGTTTCTCAACGGTAGTGGGTGGCTCAACCTATCTTTCATTAACCCCTATCACTTCCTTTATATTTTTATTGTCAGCTTTCTCAATTTCTTCTTCCTCCTTGACAGCCTCTTCCACTTCAACTCCTTCTTCCTCTTCTTTATATGGCACTCCTGGGCCATCAAAACTTTTCTCATCTTTCAAAGGAATGACACATGCGCTATGCCATGGGCTCTCTTCAGATGGTAGTTTGTATTGAGCTTCCATTATACTCATTGATTAATCAAGTTGTGTTATTTGTAGCTTTAAGCTTTTGATTCTAACTTGGGTTGTTACGTAGAAAATTTGGGTAGAAGTGGCAATACTTTTCACAATGTCTTCTAAGGACATGCATGGAGTTTCTGTTTGTTGAGGGGGGTAAGGATAGGGTTGTTGGAATTGTGGAGGTTGTTGGTATTGGTTATTTCCCCAAGCTTGGTTATTGTCCCACCATTGATCATGTTGAGGCTGATCATGACTCCATTGGTTTGACAAGTAGTAGCTTCCCTTCTCTTGCACTTCTTCCCATCTTCCTTGTAAATATGGACACATGTCGGAATGATGTCCTCTTTAGGCGTAAAAATCACAAATAAGAGGCATGGGTTGCACACTTTGGTCACTTTCAATCATCATAACTAATTGAGCTAGCTCAGAAAGTTTGTCTTTGATGCAAGGAGTGTTCATTTCCGAACTATACTTTTTATTTCAATTTTTTAGTTTTAAACTAGAGTACCTACACAATGAGATCTAGGCATAGAGAAATGAACTGATTAAATATAAACCAATCCCCGACAACGGCGCCAAAATTTGATGGTTGTCGTGGCCAACAAAATAAATAACTCTAAATCTTTTATACTAAAATAGTGTATAGTGGTAAAGGGGTCAAATCCACGGAGATTGATTCATTCGTTACTTCTATGAAAATCTTGGTGTACAAACACTTGTAAAACTAAAATAAAATAAAAATGGGGGATTTTGATCCTTTGAGATGCTTAAAATAAAACTAGAATTACACTAAGATTTAAAAACACAATTCAACAAAAGCAAAGTTTGATGTCAAATTAATAAGATAAAGATGGCTGACTTTGGACTTTCATTACTTGAACATTTGGTTAAATAATCATGAGAATACCAAGGTGCAATACTTGTATTTATAATCTAAATTGGCTATATCAATTTATAAGCATAACTTGCCTCAACTCTTCTTTTGTATTAAAATGACTAGAGAAGCTCATAACATATTTCCTAAATCAAAGTCACAAAACTAATGAAGCATGTAATTTTGTGAAAATCAATTAGCATTAGGTTTTAAGAGTCACCAAACCCAAAGAGTAATCTATTGCTTTCATTGCCACTATGGAAAAAAATATTTTCTTAGTCTAAATGAAATGAAAACAAACAATTAAACTAATTGTTGCTTGTTAAATTGAAGACCTATTACTTAGCCAAGAATTTAACCAACAAAAATAACATTCACATATCAATATTCATGACTGTAGATATATAAACATGAAAGGAGTTTTCATATAAAATATAATCATAAATATTCAACACAAGTTTATGGAGCTTTTCAAAATAACCAAATCATTCAAGAGTTGCATCTAAGTCAACCAATAGAAGATTAGCCTAACATGGCTAAACTCAAGAAACTAAAATAAAAATAGATTGTACCAAACATGTAGCAAGATTTAAGAGTGAAAAGATGATGTTCTTCATAATGTTCTTGGTGCTCTTAAGGCTCCAAACTCCAGAGAAAAGTGAAAAAAATCGGATCTAAAGTTCCTTGAAAGTGAACCACCAACCATCCCAAGATAGAGGCAAAAGCACAAAACCCGATTTCTTCACTGCATGCTGCACGTGGACGGCTGGTGAGTACACGTAGACCGCATGTAAGTGATGAATGGGCCAATTTAGTCGATCTTTAAATGGGCCTCTTTCTCCAATGCTTCAAATCTTGATACAGCCCAATTGCAAGGTTCTTGATAACCCAAATATGCCATGTAAACTCTTTCAAGATGGTCCATTGCTTCCTTGATCATCCATAGCTGAAATTCTCCTCATCTCATCATCTTCTTTATCCAAAGTTCAAGTCCAACTTGCTCTCTTGATCATGTTGACACCAACCCAATTGCACCACTTCAAGTCCAAAAGCAAACTGCAAGCCTCCAAAGGTCCCGCACTCCTTCCATACCTCCATGTCAAATAGTCTTTGGTAATTCCTACAATTAAGCTCAAAAGACTAGAAAGTACCTGATAAATGTGAAAAATAACAAAAAGGGAAAATATGCATAGATATTGACTAAAATTAAATGGAATGATCTAAAAATAAAATAGGAAAATAAGTAATAAAATCAAGCTATCAAAAGCCTCAACCACCGACCAAATACGTGAGCATATAACAGATAATCATATAACAGTCTACTGACTGTCAATCAGATGTACAGATCAGTAAACATAGCATCATCTTATATACCAGGATACCGATCTAACAAATCACTACAACATAATAGAATACATAACAGGATATCATATCCAAAGGGTCGGCCTTGGTGCCTTTGACCAGCAAGTATAGTGAGGAAAACTCACCTCACAAACTGGACAAAAGCTGATGAGGTCTCGACTCCGAATCTCAGCTGTGTAACCGACACCTATTCCCATCAAATGACCAATTTCCATCAAAATCCCAAAATACCCAAAATATCCTCAAGGTCAAAATTGGTCAAAGTCAAACTGGTTAAACCAACTAGGCCAACTGAGTCAACCCAATTGATTCAACTCGAGCGAATCAACTCAGGGTGCGTAAATGGGGCGTACTCCAAAGTTATGCTAGGCGTACACGCAACCTTGCATGTTGACCACCATCGGGGTGGTTGACCTCATACGCAACGCATACTCCGAGTACGTGTGGGTGTACCCTCTGAAGTCCAAAAGTTCATTAAGAGCTTAATGGATAAAGTTCTTACATCCATATTTCAAATCCATGGCTAAAATACAAGAGAGTCATAAAGTCTCCAACTTTATGACTTAACATGTCCAATAAGTGCTTAACTTAAGGTCTTATTCCATTAAGACGTTCTAAATGATGTATGAAGCAAAACTAACCATTTGGAACCCATTTTATGACTTAAGACCCCTCCTAGGGTCTGAAAGGACATTTTAAAGGTCAAGAACATGCCATGTTCAAGATATAACATTTTGGGACCAGAAACTCCATAAAGACATCCAAATCTAGATCTATATGCTAGAGCGATAAAGTTGCATGCTTTATACCTTAGAAAGGTTGCAAATAATGTATAAACTCCAGATCCAAAATGCTTCACTCTTCCAAGATGTGCTTGGTTTCCTTTCTTCTTCTTCTTCTAAGCACAAAACACACACTCTTGGGCTTGAAATAGCTTCTCAAGGTGAACTATGGTTGCAAAACGTCTCAAGAGGGATGGAGGCTGATGAGGTAAGGGGAAAAAGAAGCCATAAGGGTGCTTAAATATGAGCTAAACCCTAAAAATTAGGGTTTCCAAATCTAGAAAGTATGCCCAGTGTACAACATGTACACCCAATGTACATACATACACATGGCGTACTCCCCCAAGGCCAAATTATGAAAATGCCACTAGGGATCCTTTTGCACACTTTCTTGAACTTAGGGACCAATATGCAACATAATTAAATTATAGGGTTGAAATTAGAACTACCTTATCATCGGGATGTTACAGTTCTCCCCCACTTGATCTAGACTTTATCCTCGAAGTCTGCCGCGACGAATTAATCCAGATAATGCTCCGGTATCTCTATCACCGGCTCACAGGTCCACTTAGAGCCTCCCTGATGTTGCCATTGTACCTTTGCCAAAGGTATCTCCTTATTGCGCATGACCTTCATCTTCCTTCCTATGATAGCCATCGGTCTCTCAACATAGTACATGCGCTCATCAACTTGAATATCATCCAAGGAAAACACTGCCTCATCATCCAGTACGCACTTTTGCAATTGAAAAGCATGGAAGGTGTTGTGAATCTAACGGAGCTCCTCGGGTAGATCTAACCTATAAGCCACCTTGCCAACCATGGCAATCACCCGAAAAGGTATAATATATTGGGGGACCCAATTTCCCCCCTCTTCTTAAAGTGTATGACACCCTTCCAGGTGAGACCTTTAGGAGTACCATATCGCCGACCTGAAACTCCAACTAAGATCGACGTCTTTCAGCCTATCTCTTTTTTCCGACTCTAAGTGATTTGCAGTCTCTCCCTGATCTGCTGAATAAGCTCCATGGTCTAAAGGACTACTTCAGCCCTCCCCATAACCCTGTGACCAACCTCTCACCAACAAACCGGGGTATGACATCTCCAACCATACAAGAGTTCAAAAGGCGGAGCACCAATGCTGGAGTGATAACTATTATTGTAGGAGAACTCCGCAAGAGCTAGGTAGGAATCCCAACCCCCACCTAAATCAATAATACATGTCCGCAACACCTCCTCGAGGGTCTTTATCATCCGCTCACTCTGTTCGTAGGTCTATAGATGATATGTAGTGTTGAAATGCAACCTCGTGCCTAGGGGTGTTCGTTTGGATGGATCGGTTTGATCCAATCCAATGAAGTAAATTCAAATTGATTTCGGTTTTCAAAACATGAATCCGAATTGTCCAAACTAAATTCAAATCCGATCCGATCCGATCCAATTACAATTCGGTTGGATCGGTTTTTATAATTCGGTTTTCAAAAACCGAAACATTTTAAAACAACATATAATTATAATGTTACCCAACTTTACATAAGAAGCAAAAACAAATAATTTAGTTCTGATTTGAAATTTATAAACAACTAATAAGAAGATATATTATAGTTAAATATTTTATAGACACAAAACTTTCGAGATAAAATGCATATTAATGTTTTTTTTATCGGGTGAAATGTTTTGAACCTTTTCGAAAAAATAAATTACAAATTAATAAATAATTATAGATATAATTATAAATAGATAAATAATAAATGTTTATTCGGTTTTTTTGGACTATTCGGTTCTTATTTTATAAAACAAAACCAATCCAAAATCCAAAATAATAATTCGGTTTTCTTGAAAACCAATCCAAAAATCCGAATATCCGAACCAAATAGTCCAATCCAAATTGTCCAATTGGATAATTCGGTTTTATCCGAATAATGAACAGCCTTACTCGTGCCTAGTTCCTTGTGGAACTTCTACCAGAAACGGGAGGTGAATTGAACATCTCTTTCAGAAACAATGGAAACCAGATCCCCATGGTGAATAATAATCTCCCGGACATAAACATCGGCCAACTTTTTGGCCGAAGAGATCTCTCAGATAGACAAAGTGAGTACTTTTGGTCAATCGGTCCACGATGACCCATATAGCGTCAAAACCTTTGTCGTATTCCGAAACTTGGTGATAAAATCCATGGTGATCTGCTCCCATTTCCACATGGGAATCTCCAGAGGCTGCAACTTTCCATGCGGCCTCTGATGCTCAGCCTTGACCATCCTACATGTCAAGCATCTCTCAACATACCGGTCTATCTCTCTTTTCATATACGGCCACCAGTAACTCAATCTCAATTCCCGATACATCTTGGTGACTCCCGAGTGTATAGAAAAGCGAGACTTATGAGCCTCATCCAACACAATCTGCCTGACCCTACTACAAATTGGAACCCAAACCCAACCATACCAGGTCAATAACCCTCGACTATCTGTGACAAATATATCAATCTCACCCTTGATCCTTTCCTGTTTCTAGTTCTCTTTCCGAACTCCCTCAACCTGAGGCTCTCTAATCAATCCCAAAAATGGAGAATCAATAGATATCCTCGTACACATCTCCCAGACTGAAGACCCAACCGACCTGCGGCTCAAAGAATCCGCTACCACATTCGCTTTACCCGGATGGTAAAGGATCTCACAGTTGTAATCTTGACGATGTCCAGCCACCTGCGTTGCCTTATGTTCAGGTTCGGCTGGTCCATCAGATATCTCAAACTCTTATAATCTGTGTAGACAACACAACGGATCCCAGATAGATCTTGTCTCCAAATCTTAAGTGCAAACACCAGCGCCCCAACTCTAGGTCATGCGTAGGAAATCGCGTGTCATGCGGCTTCAGCTATCGTGAAACATAAGCAATCACCCGTCCTCTCTGCATGAGGACCGCCCCCAAAATGGTGATGGGTGCATCACAAAATACAACAAAACCCTTGACTCCCTCAGGGAGGTTCAATACCGGGGACTCACATCTCTGTCGAAGAGTCTCAAATGCCAACTATTGCTTAGGGCCCTATCGGAAATCCACCCCCTTCCTCGTTAAACAGGTGAGTAAGGGGTACCATAATCTTGGAGAAGTCTTAGATAAATCTCTGATAGTACCCAACCAAACCCAATAAACTCCTGATTTCTGAGGGATATTTTGGAACCTCCCATAGCATCACAATCTCGATCTTAGCTGGATCGACCAAAATCTCATTATGGTTAACGATGTGCCCAAGGAACTGGACCTTTCGCAACCAAAATGCACACTTTGAGAACTTGGCATAAAGTCGTTATCGCCTCAAAACCCTCAAAAGCTCTCGAAGGTGCTTCTCATGCTACTCTATGGTATTGGAATATACCAAGATATCATCAATAAACACAATGACAGATCGGTCGAGCATCGGCCTACATACCCGATTCATCAAATCCATAAACACAACACGCGCATTGGTGAGCACAAATGGCATCACCATGAAATCGTAATGCCCATAACGAGTATGGAGCGCGGTCTTCTCCACGTGCTCCTCTCTCACTCTCACCTGATGATACCCAGACCTCAGATCTATCTTGGAGAACCAAGATGCACCCTACAACTGATCGAAGAGGTCATCAATAAGTGGAAGGGGATAATGGTTCTTCATCGTTAACTTGTTCAACTCCCGATAATCAATTCACATCTGGTGTGAACCATCCTTCTTCTTGATGAACAATATCGGCACTCCACGGAGAACTGCTCGGTCTGATGAACGGCTTACCTAACATCTCCTGAAGCTGAGATGACAAATCATGCATCTTAGGCGGTGCCAAGCGGTACGGCTCCTTGGCAATCGGGGCCACACCTAGAACGAGATCAATTCTGAACTCAACCTGCCTCTCAGGAGGAACACTAGGTAACTCCTCCGGGAACACATCAACAAACTCCCTAACAACTGGAGCCTCTAGAACTGAAATCTGATCCCCAACCTGAGTATCAAGCACATAAGCCAAGTAACATGCACACTTGTGTTGAATATACTGACGAGCCCTGGCCGCCGAACAAAACCCAGAACAAACCCTGGTGCCCTCTCCATAGGCATCTTGGTGATCTTTGTCACCTACTTAGTCCCCTGTCTCAAACCAAATACTCATGGGCCAACCTCTCACGCTCCACCAACAGAACATATCTAAAACGGAACATCTCCGATAACTGCACCCAAGTCACTGCAGTCCTCTGCTAGGGAGAATACGAGCTGGTAAAAAGCCTCCACCAATCCTTCACTCCATACCTAAGAAGGTTCAAGGCGCACCTGACCCTCTGATCAGTTGGGCAAGAGAAAGTGAAAAAGCATCCCTTAATGTCAGACAGCCACCTCATTGCTTACAATCATTGTTTTCAAAACACGTTCAACATTAGAGTCTCCCAAAATCATAAGTAAAAAACATGAGGATGTGTACGGTCAGGCCTTCGCCTTCTCGCGTTCATTTGAAGTACCTGAAACATAACCTAAAACTGTAAGCTAACACTTAGTGATATCCTCCAAAGTACCATCACATAAATAGATAGAAAATGCATTAATAGCATCTCGGGTCCAATCAACCATTGGGTTGGAATACCCTAGGCCCATCAACCATCGGGTTGGTATGCCCCGGGCCTATTGGCTTACGCACAAAGCAGTAAAGCCTCAGCCACCGACCAAATATGTGCACATATAACAGATAATCATATAACAGTCTACTGACAGTCAGGCATATCTACAAATCACTAAGCATAACATCATCCTATATACCAGGATACTGATCTAACATATCACTACAACACAATAGCATACATAACAAGATATTAGATCAAAAGGTCTAGCCTTGGTGCCTTCGAACCGTAAGTACAGTGAGGAAAACTCACCTCACAAACTGGACAAAAGTTGATGAGGTCTCGACTCCGAATCTTGGTTGTCTAACCAACACATATTCCCACCAAATGACCAATTTCCATCAAAATCCCAAACTACCCTCAAGGTCAAACTTGGTCAAAGTCAAACTAGTCAAACCAACTAGGTCAGTCGAGTTAACCCAATCGAGTCAACTTAAGCGAATCAACTTAGGGTGCATACACGAGACGTACTCTAAAGGTACAATGGGCGTACACGCACAAGCTCGCATGTTGACCACCATCGAGGTAGTTGACCTCGTACACGGGGTGTACCCTCTGAAGTCTAAAAATCCAATAAGAGCTTAATGTATAAAGCTCTTACATCCATAATTCACATCCATGGCTAAAATAATCTTAGGATTCATACAGTTTCCAACTTTATGACTTAGCATGTCCAATAAGTGCTTAACTCAAGGTGTTATTCCATTAAGACCTTCCAAATGATGCATGAAGCAAAACTAACCATTTGGAACCCATTTTTATGACTTAAGACCCCTCATAGGGTCTGAAAGGACAACTTAAAGGTCAACAACATGCCACGTTCAAGATCTAACATTTTGGGACCAAAAACTCCATAAAGACATCCAAATCAAGATCTATATGCTAGAGGGAAAAGTTGCAAGATTTATACCTTAGAAAGGTTGAAAATGATGTAGAAACTCCAGATCTAAAATGCTTAACTCTTCCAAGATGATCTTGGATTCTTTCATTCTTATTCTAAGCACAAAACACACACTCTTAGGCTTAAAATTATTCTCAAGGTGAACTAGGGTTGCAAAATGTCTCAAGAGGGATGGAGGTTGATGAGGTGAGGGGAAAAAGAAGCCATAAGGATGTTTAAATATGAGCTAAACCCTAAAGTTTAGGGTTTCCAAATCTGACAAGTATGCTTAGCATACACATGTACACATGGCATACTCACCCAAGGCCAAATTACAAAAATGCCACTAGGGCTCCTTTTGCATACTTTCTTGAACTTAGGGACCAATATGCAACATAATTCAATTATAGGGTTGAAATTAGAAGTACCTTATCATATGTATGTTACAAGAAAAATGGAAGTTAATTTATGGCCATTCAATTAAAAAGCTTTGATGGATCAAGTCCTAATCATGCTTCTAAAAAAGCTGCACATATTTCTCTTTTAGAATATTTCCTCGTTTGAATAACTCTTTTGTTTTTATTCTTTTGTTATTAATTCTTTTTGTACCATTCTTATTGTTGTTGACGGTGGCATTCTTAGCCAAGTATGTAACTTTTGACAAATTGTCCCTAGAAGCATGTTGTTGTTTGTGACTAAATCTCTAAGTCTCTCATCAGGAAGACCATCTTTTGAGAACATTAAGTCACCCCCTCACGTTGATTGTCTAAACTTTCTAAGTGAGATTGCCTGATCCAAATAAAAAATTGATAGAAAGGATTAGGTGTTTATTCTTATTTAATTATCTTACCTGACCTTGTCCTTGGAAGCATTCTTGTCGTATGCATCAAGTCTCATGTTCTGTTGAAACATTCAACATGACCCAATGGCTTACACTGATTGCATAGTCATTAGCATAAGAGATACTTGTCTTGTACTTAAATGACAAAGGGTTATTCATGTCCATGACCTCCTACTTTGAGGTATGACATGGTACCATTATTGAATTGACGGTGAATCCTTGATTCTAGACTACAACTAAAACTCTATGACTCAAGAATTAAACCACTTATTTCTGATGGTTTATATTTGTTAATGACTTACGCTGATTTCATCTCAGCATGACTGAAACAATCCATTCTCTCCTTTATCTTCTTTATAAAACTTAACGATTCACTATGATATACCACACACTGATAAAAGTTTGAAACTAATTGATGGTTAGTCTATGTACCATAGGCTATCACACGTACCAACCCATTTTTGCTCTTATATTTTTCATTAAAGCTTTATGATTCAGCGTAATGTACCATACGCTGATGAGAGCTTGACAGATGGGTATATGTCACAACTGGCATTTTGCTAGGAAATTCTATTCCCGTATAAGCATCATCCATTGTAAAAGTCTATACTCTATCCTCGTTCAAATACAATCTCATATGTTCAAATAAGGTTTGGAAACCCTAGAAATCCCGACTCAAGTTCCTTACGGACTAGGATTCTCTTATTGGGCCTAAGGGACCAATAAATCATCAATTCGTCAATCTATAACATTTTGGGCCATTTGGGCCTAGAATGATTCATTCTACCTCCATTGGACCATGATGAGCCATAAATGAATTAATTAGCCCTAATGGGCCATAAGCCCATTCCTTTATACCATAATGGGCCGTAAGTTATCTAATGAGCCTAATGGGCCGAGAATTTTATGTTTAGGTTCCAAAAATCGTAGCTAGATGTTAATGGGCTCACACTATTCCATCCCTACTCCTCTTGGCCCATTAATCTCGGCCCAACATCAAATTAAAAAAAATGAAAAATGAAATGGAAAGGAGAGGGTTGACTTCGGAGGTGCCACCTCTACATTGTCCACCATGTATCCACATTAGATCCCCCATACTTCCATGCAAGTCACCTCTCTCCCCTCTTTTCTCTAACTCCCGACCATCTCTCTCTCATTCTAATCTATCTCTCTTCTCAAACTTAACCATTATTCTCTCAAGCACACAACACATCTCCACCCATTTCCTCTCAAGAAAAACCATGGATGCAAGGGAAATCATCAAGAAAATCATTTCAAGTTTCACATAGTGAGCCATCTAAGTTCCAAAGTTCTTCAAGAAGCTTGCTAGGACCAAGATCTCTTCACTTCTTCACCTAGAAACCGAGAACAACAAGAAGAGGTGAGTTCATACCCCCTTGTTTTTGGTTTTTACTTGTTTTTGAGGGAGAATACAAGTTGATTTGTGTAGATCTATGTGTATATGCATGACTATGTGTGTTTTCTATGAATTATTTGGTGATTATGTGTTGATTACTTCATTAATCTAAAAATATGTTAAGAACTTGAAGTTCATCACTTGAATCTTCATACGAACTTTGAGAAAATATGTTTTATCCCATATAATACATTTAAACTAGTAGATCTGAGATTTATACACTTTAAATAGCAAAAATGAGTGTTGTGTTGTAAGATCTATAGATTAAACTCATAAAACAGCCCTTGACAGGAAAGTTTTGGTCTAATCTCGGACTGTTTTGACCCTCTTAATGGAAGTATTTTTCAAAACTGTTTTACATGGATAAAGTTCAGATTTATACCTTTAAAATGACTACTCTCACGTTTCCATACGATTTTTCTACAATTTTTGGCGAATTTTACAAAACTGTCTATCAAATTTGAAATATTTTCGGACCAACCTGTGAAGGTGAGCAATTTCACACTTTTTAAAAGTCATTAAAGAATTAGCTTTACCATTCAAAAAGGCTTAGCGGCACAGCTTGTTGCCCGTTTGCCATCTCACTCATTGTATGATGACAATTAAAAATAATTGTGGGATATGTTGTGAGGAAAAAAAATTAAAAATTATGAGAAAAATTGTGAACAAAGTAGACAAAATTTCCAAACTTCCAGAATTTACGGATCCAAATTTCGACTTACGATGATTTTTCTACAAATTTTCCAAAAACTAGGTCGGAAAAGCCCAAAACCAGAAAAATGTGTATTTTCACAAAAATCAAGCCAAAAATGATATTTTTGACAAAAATGGGTTTAAAATGTTATTTTTACCACAAACTAGTCATCAATACAAGTTTTGAACAAGATGGAGACTAAATTGTTATTTTTACAAAAATTGGGCCTTAATTGTAAATTTTTCGTTTATTGGGCCAAGAACGTCGTTTTTACAAAAAGTGGACTTTTATGCTATTTAAGTGAATACTAGAACCAAAACCAACAATAAACTAACAAGCGGATTAATTTGATCATTTTCTAGGTTATCGGGCCTTAGTGGCCCATTTTTATGTGTGATAGGTCTTGTATACTATTTATATGTTTATTGGGCCTCATTGACCCATTAACATGTGAGACGGACCTTGGATACTATTTGCGTGCTATTTGGGCATGTAAATACATTACATGTGAAATGGGCCTTATTTGTCCTTTCACATATATTTCGGGCCCATGTTATATAATCTCATTGGGCCTTGAAATGATTTCATGTTTAGCGATGCCTTAGTGGTTCACTTACATGGATCATTGGGCCTAGAATGAGTTTATACTTTTATTCGCGTAAATTCGATTAAGGATCTAGTGAGTTTTTATCGGTTAGCACCTATTAAGTGTACGATCGTAGCCTGTAGTTATAACCAGAGTCTCTTGAAGGGAGAGCGGAGATTTGTGTATAGATCTATACGGGGATGACACCCCACACCTGAGTTGTTTGCTACATTTAGACTAACTCAGTCTAGGGTGACGAAAACCTTATTTTATTTTCCGTCGGTGTCCAACGACGCCAAGACAGGTGAAATTGTCATTAATTGGTATGGTTACGACGACTCGCTTAAAGGAATTAACGTTATGAAGTTTACGGAAGACCATTCTCTTTTCTCTTGGATTACTCGGAAACATTCTCTTACTAGTACTCAACCTCGGGGGTTGGTATGGAAACTTTCTCTTTTACAGACAACATCGGATTGCCTAGGAATATTCTCTTTACATGCTCTTTACATTCTCTCTACATTCTCTTTACCCTTTTAGACAAATAAACAATAACATACATGCATTAATACAAGATCTGACACAAACATACTAAACAGTTTTAAGAAAATATCGGGTTTTCTGGTGGTTTTCAAACTTATACAAATCATTTTCACAAACATGCTTATGAACTCACCAACATTTTTATGTTGACCGTTTTCCAAAATAACTTGTATTCTCAGGAAATCGTTGAAGCAGGATGAATGAAACAAACTAATGGATATTGTGTTATATTTTGTTTCATCATACTATTTTGGCATGTAATATTCAATTACAATACTCGATGTAAACAATGAATGTTGTTATATTACATGTGTGATGATGATGATGTTATGTTTCAATTATATTCACTGTAATGATATTTCAAGATGAAGTCACACACAAGCCCCCGGACGTTTCCGCCGTCTGGTTAGGGGGTGTGACAGATTGGTATCAGAGCATTGTTTATAGTGAACTAGCATATCTAATCATACATGATATGCAACTATAAATACAATGGGACTAAACAACTCTGAACATAATAATTAAAATACATACCTTTGTGTGCATTTTAGAATAATAACACAACAAGAACAGTAAAAGTCTTTGGAGGATTTGATGAAGACGAGACCAAATTCGGGCAGCACTTCGACTGGAGAAAGTCGATTTCTCGGAAATCTTGGGGGCATCGGGTCTTGCTTCGTATGCTAGCGGTGATACCGGGGCTTCGAGGTAGCTTAGAGGGGCTAAAGAGGTGTTTGATGGTGAAAGAGTTGAGAGAAAAGCAACCAAACCCAAAACCCTAGCCTCCTTTTTATAGTGCTGGGAAGCACCACGAACGCAGGGCGTTCCCCTGTGAGGTCATTGCTTATGTATTTCAGACCTGGTGGATGATGGGATGGCTCTGGTCGAAGAACACGGGGCGTTCCTTAGAGGAACGCGGTGAGTTCCCTCTTGGACCAGCCTCAAATTTTGTGCCCCAATCTTGTAAAATCCATAACTTTTGCGTACGAGCTTCGTTTTTGACGTTCTTTATATCCACGTGTAGGTGAGAATATACTCCACAACTTTCATTTAGATTCCGTCGGCTAGTTTTGATTTTATTTTTAATATTATATTTTTAATAGGCTGGGACAGGAAAAGTTCATTAAAAATCCATAACTTCTTCATCCGACGTTCATTTTCGTCTGTCTTTTCTCCGTTGTACTAATATTGTCAAGATCTTCAATTCTCATTTAGGTTGTTTCGGCTAAATATCGCTCGATCTATAATTCGAGTTTTTAACTGTCTACCGCTACTCTGAAATTTAGAAAAATCATAACTTCCTCATACGAAGTCAGATTTGGACGTTCTTTTTATGTACGTTCACGGTTTGATGATATCTACGACATTCATTTAGGTACCTAAGGCTAAAAAGTATTTTATTGAGATTTCACGTTTTATGCTTAACAGTGTTTTACCGGTTTTGTTGCGGATTTTCGATTGGTCATAACTTCTTCGTTATAACTCGGATTTTTGTGTTCTTTACATTTCTGAAAACCTTGTTACGATATCTATTACTTTATGCAACCCGATTGAGACCTTTGAACATTTTATTTTTGTCGCTATTTTTATTATATCAAAAATAGATTACAAATCCTTGACTTTTAGGTCATTACATTGACTTGAAAAACCGGGTTGTCACATATAGGCCTAACCCAACATGCATACTAATGAGCTCAGCCCAACACACAATGCAAGAGTCACAAAGACAGCTAGGATCCTACATAGTATAGTGAGAAGACTCGCCTGTCACATGAAATCAGCTAAACCACAACTCAAAGCCCCGCAAAAGATGCTAGAACACTCCAATCATATCATACAAGGTTCAACCTTAGTTTACACTAAAACCAACAATCTTAACCAAAATTCAACCAAGGTCAACAAGTCAACAGTGAAAGATTGACTTTGACTGGCCTCCATGTCGTGGCCGATCCATGGCCACGTCGTGGCTGATGAGCTCGGCCTCGAACCAACCTCTCGGCCGCAAGAAAAACCATCGACACTTCGTGGAATACAAATCACCACGCCATGACATAGTCCAAAACAATCGTGAATCCTCCAGTCCCCACGTCATGGCGAACAGGATGCCACGTCGTGGGCACCAAATTTTCACAACTTAATGGACTCAGTCCCCAAATCATTAAGCCAACCATTCATCCCTTTTAGAAAGCTTCATAATAACTACTATGTCTTAAATATTGATGTTTTTCGGTCATGCATGCTCAATACAAGGCTAGAGCTCAAGCTAGGTTAAAAACTTAGAGAAACACCAACATTTCATGCAAGATGCTCCAAAACATTAACATACTTCAAATATGGACTATATGATACTCCAATGACCTCAAGGATCCATAAAGTTGCTAACTTTATGTGATCCTACCACTCTAACTACATCATCATGAAGAAAATGAGACAAAAATATAGATCTAGAGGCATAAAGCAATAAAGGTTGAATCTTGATCACTTACAAAGGTTGAAAATATAAGGGTGAAGATGATTATGAGGCTTACAAGCTAGATCTACACTCCAAGTGTGCTTCCTTCTTCTTCAAAACACTAAAATACCAACAAAAGCTCAAGATCTTCGACAATGGAGGGTAGAGCTACAAAGAGAGTGGGAGGGAGGTAGAGGGTGTGAAAACCCTAGTCATCACATCCCTTAAATAGAGGCATAAAACCCGGAAATATGGTTTTAAACAAAATGGATGCCACGTCATGGCCAATATAGCATCACACCATGACACTCATTCAAGATGCACGCCCCATAAAAGTTCTGTCACATCGTGGTGATGCCTCCACCATGTCGTGGCCACCAAAAAATCTCAAAATACTTTTAAAATTTATACTTTAAAGTTCCAGATGTTACATCTAAAAAACCATTATATTATTTTTTATTATTAAGATCTTTAAATTTTTTGAAAGTCTTATTTAAGGCATTTCGAATTTAAAAAAAAATCTCAAATTATTTTCATTTGAACATTAAAAAAGCCACTATATTTTTTTAGTGCATTAGACATTTTAAACTCTAGGGTTTTTCGATCTTAAAATTTTAATTAGATATTTAAAAAAAATTAAAGATTGTAATGTATTAAAAAAATATATCAAATATATATCGTGATTTTTTTTTTAAAACCATAGAACCAAAGAACAATTATTTTTTCAATCTTTCATCAATTTTGACACTTGCTATTTTATTATATTTTTAAAATAAATAATATCCATATGTCAATTTATGGGGTTTTTTAAAATTTAAAATTAAAAAGCCACATAATACATTTACTTATATATGTAAAGTATAAAATATAATAAATATGATAATAAATTGTAATTAATATGTTTCTTTACTTCTTATTTTAATTTTTTTTTAAATGTTTATTATTTAAATTTTAATATTCAATATTTTTAATCAACCTGTATAGTATACGAGTCTTACACCTATATATATATATATATATATATATATATATATATATATATATATATATATATATATATATATATATATATATGCTTTAGTTCATGTTAGACGGCTTATTTTAGTGAGATCGTGGTACCATTTTTTTATAGTAAAATACTAGTTGTGAGACCCGCATAATATACGGGTTGATTAAAACAAAATGTTAAGTATGAACGATTAAATAGAAATTTTATTTGAATTTGAAATTGAAATAAGTGAAAACTATGAGAAAAAAACATGCAAAGAATAAATTAATTAAAATTATGTGTTTAGTGTGTACTAAACGGGTTAATTATAATAAAATATTAAACATAAAGGTTTAAACTGTAAATTTATTTGAAATTGAATTTGAAATTTAAAATTTGATAGTCATTATGATAGGTTTAATTTATGGAAAGTAAATTAATGATATATTGAAAATGAAAATTAAAGTAATGACAAATGGAAAATAAATATATCTCAAATTATGACAAAATGACATGTGGCTAATCTTATGAGAGAAGGTCATGTGGCAAAGTCATTTTCATTTATTAGAGTAGATTCTAGTGTTTTAGTGTTCATAAAAAAATAATGTGTGTAATATTCAATATTTTATAACAATATTGTTAACACATTTTTTTTAATATTATAAACTTATATTTTTAGAATATTATATATATTATATTTTTACAAACAATAAAATATTAAAATATTTCTTTAGAAAAAATTGATCGGTCTCACAAAATTATCCGTTAACAACTACTTTTATTTTTTAAAGTCTCGATTATCTAATTTTATACCCGTTACTTTTGCTGAACACTGCCAAACACTAAAATCTTGAGCATTAGTCCTATCATTTGCCAAAAAATCCTTTGGGCAATTCTCGCTTGAACCTAAAATACACATAACATATGACATCACATAAGAACAAGGCTACGTACACTAATGAATCATGAGTTTAATGCATAAAAATACGTAACTTTGGAATATGTTGCAGGAATATTAAACAATCCGTAATTATCATTTCATAGAAATATAAATATTGAAATTTATGTTATTCTATTCAAAATTGTATTAGTATTCTGTAAATCATACGGTTATTTGATAAATTATATATTTAGTCCAGCCAAATATTAAATTTGGTTTAAAATATTAAAGCGTTAGATTCAAGGGTGGATGTATTGGGTGAACGTTAAACCAACTTTGCCATGTGATATAACGTATTTTAAGAGTATTTTATTGACTTGAATTAGGTATAGATATTAACGTGAAATTTGATAAATTTCAATATTTTGGATAAATTTATGGTTTAATCATAACATTTATTTTTTGAAGTTTCGATTATCTAATTTTATATGATAATCTGTCATTTTTTGTTGAAAAAAAAATTAAGTGTTTCTTAAATTTGGGCAAAATATAGAATAATTGAGATCTTTTTGTTCAAAAAAATAGAAGTTAAGATTAGACTATAAATTATCCCAAAATATTGACCCGTTTACTAATTTACTAAACTACTACATATTCACAACATCAGTCTTGAACTGATCCTGTTTTATAATGATTCAATGTTTTTTTGTCTTTTCCGAAACAATTTTTATAACTATGAAATTAAATTATATTTCAGGTGTCTTTTTAGTTTCTTGATCAGGAGTTTGATTGATTTGATATCCTTTGGTTCTTCCTCTTCGGCAATTGGATGGGTGAATGTGCTGTCTATTAAAGTAAATGTTTTTTGCTGGGAAATGTTTATGGATGAGTTACCTATTAGATTCAACTTATCGAAGAAAAATGATGGATATTCCAAATATTAGTTTCCTGATTTGTGATTTTGGTGTATAAGACACCAATCATCTTTTTTTAACTTGTTCGGTGGCTAAGGCGATGTTGGTTAAGGTGTGGATGCTTATACTTTTCACCATTTTGGTGATTGGGCTATTTGGTTTGGTAATTCAAAATGAGGAACATGGCTAATCCTAAGGATTCAAATGTCTAGGACAAGCTGGAAAAAAAGACCCTTTGGCCCTAACGTGTAACAAATTAAATTATATAAACTATTATTTTTAAAACTACAATAACGTTTATAGTAATAAACATAGAAAAATCATAGTATTTTAATGAGTAATTATATATCGTAACAACTAATTGAAGACTCGTGAAGCTTTCATAGCATTTTTATAACAAATTGGTTGATCAACTCTTCGTAGTCTATACTCTCTTTGATTTTGTTCTCGATAGATATAATCGCCACACCTATAAGTCTTTCTTGGTTCATTGTGGAGCGTAAGTAAGATTTCAAAACTTCAATTTCGAGAAACTCCTTTCTTCAAATGTTACTGTTACTAGAATAGTCAACAATATCCTATATGTGATGCATGCATTTGGGAAATAATCAATTTCTTTTAAATACTTCAAAACATCTATAGGGTTGCTAAATTCTCTGGTTTCCAATGTCACAAATAACTTCAACTCAAAATAAAGTTCTTCGGCATCAATATCCGATCTTTCTTCAAACTTGAGTGCTTTTTCAAGAAGATGGCAAGATGACTTAAGATCTTTACCTTTAATTCCACTCAAGTTATGTGGAAATAAAAAAAACTAAATAATTAGTCATACTCTTTGAATTGTTCAAATCTTGTCTTAAGGGATGCACTAGCTTGATCAACAATGTATAAGAGATAATTGACTCTGAAACTCTCTTCAGCTGTAAATGAAACCTCTTCGCTACTTGAACTTTCATCAAACTTTTTTTTTCCTTTGAATCAAACGTTTTTGTGGAAATATTGAATCAATACCCATTTCAATAACAATCTCCTTAACTTAAGCAATCACTTTTAAATAACCGGTTTCTTTATAATCCTTAAAGTACTCAATCAATATGCTTATTTCTGTAATAGAATTATCAAGATATATATCCTTTTATTGTAACTTTTTACTCACAATATTCACCTGGTTTAATACTTGATACCAGATAACAGTAGATACCAAAAATTCAAAGTCACCAAGTTTTTTTTTTTTCTACTATTGAACTTGCTGCACTTGCAATTGCAAAATCATTTTCCTTTTCTCCAACTTTAAGTAAAGCTTCCCGTACATCAACAAGTTGCAGTTTAATATCCTTTACACTCTCAACCCAACTTTCCCAATGAGTTTGACACAATGACTTTAGACTCCAAGCTTTTATATTATCTTTCAAAATTTCTCAACACATAGTAGAATTTGCAAAGATAATAAAAATGCGTTGGATGAGTCCATAAAAGCTATTTCCTTTAACACACTTGTTATCTATATCACAGTTAGATTAAGAGAATGACAACCACAAGGAGTGTAAAATGCTCTAGGATTTAGATCTAAAAAATCTTTTTTTCACTCCTTGGTGTTTTTCTTTCATATTTGCTCCATTATCATAGCCTTGACCATACATATCATCAACTTCATGACCAAGAGACTTTAACTCCTCAAGTGTAACATTAAATAGTCTTTTTTCGGTGGTATCATCAACATTCAAAAACCCTAAAAAGGACTCCTCGATAGTAACATAGTTAGATGAGAAATTTAAATATGATTGAGTAGTACTTTGCTTCCTTTATCTTCTTGATAAGTTATTTTTTAATTTTTTGAGATATCAAAAGTATTATTTCGTTTTGGATCGCTACACATGCTCTTTGATAATCGTCTCAAACTCTTCCAACATTTTAATGATACACAAAAAGAAAAATCATTACTTGTTAGATATAGTTAACAAATAAGAAGTTGAATCAATCATAATAATTAACAAAAAGGCATTAGGTGGAATTAGAACAAAAAAAATACAATTTATAGTTACCTTTTTTGATACATGTTTTCATTTGATCCATGAAATGATAAATTATGTTTATCAAGATACTTCACTACTACAATGATTCTCAAAAGGACATGTTTCTAGTAATCTCTTTCTTTCTTGAATTTTTATTAATTGTTGCGTATAAGTTCAATCTTTTACACATATCAACCCACTTATTCCTATTCGTGAGATGATCCAAGGAAATTTAGTGTTCTTTAACTCTAGTGGTAACATGGTGTCAATCTGCATAACCTTTAACACCCAGTTTACCTTTCAAAATCCTTTTTTCTAAACACTTTACAACAGAAACAAAATACATTGTCTAGCTCTTTCGATTATACTAGCCATTCTCTATCATACATCTCCAAATTTGATAAAGTTCTTGTATATAAAACTGTAGAAAATCAGCTACCAAATTTATTGTAGGCACCATACATAATACTAGTATCTGTTTTAGGACATTTTTCGACCAAAAGTTTAATCTCCTCATAATTAAGTTTTTCCCACCTTCTTGGATCAAATATATCAGCAAGCTCTTTAATGGGCTCTTCTGCATTTTCTACTGCTACTTCTACATGCTCTTTCTCTTCAACATGCTCCTCATGCTCTTCAACATGTTTTTCAACAAGTTGTCTATAGATACACGCACTTATCTAGAGCACCAACATCAACTTTTATGTTTTCTTCATCTAGTTTTCTCTTTTTATGTTTCCAACTTCATCACTACAAGTTCATTAGTTTCAACTTTCAAAATTCAAGTTAAATAAGCTAATAAACATAAATTGATAATCTCATTTACAATTTCAGGTTACAACATAATCTTATTTATAATCTGATAATGAGGTAATCTGATTTCTGATAAACAATTAAACAATAAAAATAATATGATAATCAATAATCTGATCAGTGGAGATTCTGATAACATAAACATATAAAAGAAAACTATTAATCTGATCACATAAATATATTCAAGTATTCAGTTATAATCTATAATATGATCAGTGAAATTTCTGATAATCTTATTCTTTCAATTTCTGAATTTTGATCACATAAATACATTCAATATTTGAATTTTGATAACATAAATACTAGAATAATCAATCACTTGATTGGAAGGACTCGGGAGTAGATGACAGACGACTAGTAATCGACCCTTGATGCTCGTTGGATGACTGCTTCTCGTTCTCGACTTTTATCCCCCGCCTTCCCTTCAGAGTATGGACTATCATTTCCTTTGCATTTGGGTCTGATTCATGAATATGGTATACAAAAAATTGGGACCCTGAAAAAAAATGGACCCTATGCATATGCCTATGTTGCCTCTGCTCTAATGAGGAAAAGGCAAAAGATGTTTTTGAAGGAGTGTTTTGTGTCTCTTGGTGGTATATTTGGATGTTTAGAAATAAGATAATTTTTGGTAATTTTCTTCCAGAAAGGGATCGTATTTTTGATGACATTGTCTCCCGGTCCTACTTTTGGTTTTCAGATAAGTCTAATGGTAATATTGATTGGATTATGACGCTTCAAAACCCATATTTAGCTTTCTTGTATGATCTTTGTTGTTTTGTTTTAGCTTTGAGTTAATATAATTTTTGTCGTTCTAAAAAAACTAAGAAATTAAATTGCATTTGGTACCCGTGTCATCACCAATACACATTTTGTCAAAGCTAGTACCGCCAAATTTAAGCCAACATTCTCCAATACTCCATCTGTTCCAAAATTATAGTCTATTTTTCCTTTTTGGTTTGTCCCAAAATAATAGTCTATTTCTAAAAATAAATAACATTTTTACCAAAATACCTCTCATTATTACTTAACCAACTAAGCATTTAATAGTGAATGCAAAGTAAAGACAAAACTGTCATTTTATTCTATAAAGTTAATGGTAATTAATGTTTCCTTAATCAGTGTTTTTTTTTTTTTTTTTTTATCTGTGACCAATAATTTTGGGACGAATGAAGTATATTTTTGAAATGTTTTTATTGTTAAAGTACTAAAAAATAAAGGATTTTTATTAGAGAAATTAAATATCCTCTTACTTTTTGTTCCTACCAATCTTCCTATCCAATTAAATGAATATTTTAATATATTAAAATAATACATGTCTATCATTTTTAGAAACGACAAAATATATTAATAGAACCCGAAACCTAGCAAGAAACTAGGCAAGGGCAAAACAAGAAAACAAAAGAAATAGTTTTTAAAGTTACTACATATGGAAAAGAGGGGAGAAATTCCAATCTATCCAATCACTAGTAATACCATTACCCCTACACTTGAGCCATAAATATGTTAATGATTTGATGTTATCAATCTTTCTAATGTTGTGGTAGCAGAATTTGTATAAAGTAAAATAATATTTAATTTCTCTTCTTATTACTTAAGATGCATTGTGTTTATGTTCTTCACTCGATGTTCAGTGGGACAAGAACAAAATAAGGAGAAGAACGACGACAATAAACTTTAAGACGTAAGGACCTTTTGACTTCCACTATAAGTCGCAAACATATGTTCGTAGAGAAAATGGTCATTTTTGTTAAATAAAGAAAAATATTGGTTGGAACAGAATATATGGAGTATAATATAATAATTTTAGTGAAGTATTTTTATTATATTTTATATTTATATTTAATATAATAATTATTTATAAAAATAAATAAATAAATGTTTGTTGTCAAAGCAACTGACCCACTCTAAAATAGTTACTTATTTTAGTACTATTTTATTATATAGAGCCATTATCACCGACATAAAATGAATGATTTCATAAGTGATGAAGAAAGATAAGTGTTTCTATATGATTATAAACCAAACATAGGAAAAACATGAGTTGCAACTTAAGCAAACTACTTATTTTTCACAACTTAGAGTGAATCAGTTCAATTAAAACATGTTAAAAACATAACTTTTTATGAATTTTTAATTGCATATATTTATAAACACTATACTTTTCCTTTATCAACTTTGATCAAACTATTCCACTTAAGTCATGCAAGGTGTTTACGAGTCAAAAGAAATGTTATTTTTTGTTAAAATTGTGGTATTCAAATATGAGATTGTTAAAACAAAGTTTCAAGTATTGTCCTTGCATTAATTATTGAACTTAAGAACATGCTTATATCCTCAAAATCATCTTTCGTTCGATTATAATCTAAATTAACATATTAAATTCAAATTTGAGGGAACTTAACGAACAAATAAACAAAATTTATCTTTTTGCTTATAATATAGAACACGATATTAAACAGCAAACACAATTTAAATATAATGGATCAAGGGTGTGTTTGGGATTATCTCTTAAAATGTTTATTGACTTTTTGGAAAAGTCATGAATTCATGATATTTTACAAAAATCGTTTTTTGTTTATAAAATTAGTATTTACCAAACATATTTTTATTTTCTTGACTTTTTAAAAAACCAATAAACTAATAAGTAATTTTAGAAAACACTCTCAAACACCCATTAACTTATCACGAGAAAAATTGACAAAATATTCTCATTCACAAAATTAAAATAGCTTATAAGTTGACTTTTAATAAATTATTTTAAAATTATTTGTTAGACAAAACTGCAAAAATGGTCCTTGTGGTTTCTCATTTTATGTGGCTACGGTCCCAACGTTTGAAAAGTTGCAGATTTGGTCCCTTTTAACAAGTTTTGTTGTGGTTTTAGTCCCTCGTCCGTTAACTTCCTTAAAATGACAATTTTAACCCCATGGACCATTTTCGCAGTTGTGTCTTTTACTATACTATAAGGACCATTTTTGCATACATTCTTTTTTATTTTAATGAAGTATTATATATTAATAGATATTATTTTTAATATATAATATTATATATTAATATATATATTTTTTAATTGTATTATTAATTTATTTTAGTTGATTTTAAAAAAAAAAATTGTTGGAGTAATTCTTTTTTATTGAATTATTATATATCAATACATATAGTTTTTAATATATAATATTTATATCATAATAAATATTATAATATTGGATTATAAACTTTTTTATTTAGTTTTTGTAATTTTTAATTATCTTTTATTTTATTATTACTTTTAATTAATTATTTTGTTCATATATTAAATGTTGTTTTATTGGATTACTAATTTATTTTAGTTAATTATATTTTTTAAAATTTTTTTTGTCGAAGTAATTCTTTTTTATTGAATTATTATATATCAGTACATATAGCTTTTAATATATAATATTAATATAATAATAAATATTATATTATGGGATTATTATATATTACAAAATATTATTTTATTGGATTATTAATTTCTTTTAGTAGATTCTTTTTATAATTTCTTTTTTGTTGGAACAATTTTTTTTATTAGATTATTATATATCAACAAATATTATTTTTAATATATAATATTTAAATCATTATAAATAATATATTATTGGATTATTAATTTTTGTAATCTGTTTTTTAGAATTATTAATTTGTTGAAATATTATTTTTAATTTATTATTTTTTTTAATATAATAAATTTTATCTTATTGGATTATTATTTTATTTTTAACGTATACTACTAATTGTTTTTAATTTTATTAGTTTCACCACAAAGTCACCGAAATACGTAAAAGTGTCGCTTATCATCTTAAAAAATTGGCAGGATCACCTCCAAACACCTTCATTAGAGGTTCAATAAATACCCTACCCCATTCCACTTAGCGTTGTTGATAACCACATGCGACAACCTCTTCATAATCCACTGTAATCATTCATATCCCACATAATGCGCAACAAACCCCTATAACATTTATAAGTGGTGGTGGTGACCGAGTGATGGTGGTGGTATTTTCCCTATGGTTTCTTATTATAAGCTAGATTAATGAAAGTGTTTGGCAGCGATCCTAACGATTTCGATGATGAGAGACGACGGTTTTGCGTTTCCTATGACTTTGTGGTGGAACCAATAAAATTAACAAAAACTATTATTATAATTAAAAATAAATTAATAATCCAATAAAATAATATTTAGTATATGAAGAAAATAATAAATTAAAAGTAATAATCCAATAAAAAATAGTTTAAAAAAAGAAATTACAAAAATTAACTAAAAGATAATAATAATCCAATAATATAATATTTATTATGATATAAATATTATATATTAAAACCTATATTTATTGATATATAATAATACAATAAAAAATAATTACCTCGACAATTGTTTTTTTTTAAAATAATTAACTAAAATAAATTAATAATCCAATAAAAAATATTTAGTATACGAAGAAAATAATAAATTAAATATTCCAATAAAAATAATTTAAAAAAAAAGAATTAAAAATATTAACTAAAAGAAATTAATAATCTAATAATATATTTGTTATGATATAAATATTATATATTAAAACCTATATGTATTGATATATAATGACTCAATAAAAAGAATTACTTTAACAAAAAAAAATCAACTATAATAAATTAATAATCCAATAAAATAATATTTATTAATGTATAATATTTTATATTAAAAATTGGGGAAACTACAATAAAGTCCCTACATATTGGCCTCATAATCGATTTAGTCTCTATATATATTTTTTATTCAATTAAGTCCCAAATACCGGTAATCGTATTCAATTTAACCCTTTGACCCGGTTAACAGGTCATCCAACTTTCAAAAATTACATTTTAGGCCCAGATTTCAAAATTTATTACAAATTTGGTCCAAAATTTACACTTTTGGCCCGGATTTTAAATTTTTTTTTACAAATTTGGTCAAAACTTTACCTTTTTTGCCCAAATTTTAGAATTTTATTATGAATTCATCATAATTTTAGTTTTTTTTTTACAACTTTTTTTTCAAAAAATTGTTTCTAATATGTTTTTTCTTTATAAAATCATATTTATACAAAAAAAAAATGTATTTTCACATAAAAATATTATATTTTCTATATAAAAACTTTTTTTAAAAAGTTTTTTGTATATGAAATATCTAGTTATAAAAATATGTATTTATTTAGTATATAAAAATATATAAATTCGTTTTTATAAAAAATATATACAAACACCTATCACCTTTATATATATATATATATATATATATATATATATATATATATATATATATATATATATATGCACACAAATAGATGTGTATCTATATTTTTTTTATAAAATCGTGTTTGTTTATATTTTTTTTTTATAAAAACGTGTTTGAATAATTTTTTATATAATACGTGTTCATATACATTTTATAAAAACGTGTTTGAATAAGTTTTTATATAATACGTGTTTGTATATATTTTATAAAATCGTGTTTGTATACATTTTATAAAATGTATACAAACACGTATTATATAAAAAGTATTCAAACACGTTTTTATAAAAAAAAATATAAACAAACAGGATTTTATAAAAAAATATAGATAAAATAGGTGTTTGTATACATTTTTTTTTGTAAAATACGTTTTTGTATACATTTTTTTTATAAAAACGGATTTCTATATATTTATATACTTAATAAATACTTATTTTTATAACTAAATATTTCATATACAAAAACTTTTTGAAGAAAGTCTTTATGTATAAAATATAAGATTTTTATGTCAAATACGTTTTTTTTGTATAAATATGATGTTATAAAGAAAAAACATATTTCAAACAATTCCTTGAAAAAAAAAGTTGTAAAAAAATTAAAGTTAGGATGAATTCATAATAAAATTCTAAAATTTGGGCAAAAAGGGTAAAGTGTAGACCAAATTTGTAACAAAATTTAAAATTTGGGCCAAAAGTGTAAATTTTGGATCAAATTTGTAATAAATTTTGAAATCTGGGCCAAAAATGTAATTTTTGAAAGTTAGATGACCTGTTGACCGGGTCAAAGGGTTAAATTGAATACGATTACCGGTATTTGGGACTTAATTGAATAAAAAAAATATATAAGGACTAAATCGATTATGAGGCCAATATGTAGGGACTTTTTTGTAGTTTTCCCTTAAAAATAATACTTATTAAGATATAATACTTCAATAAAATAAAAAAGAATGTATGCAAAAATGGTTCTTATGGTATGGTAAAAGACAAAACTGCAAAAATGGTCTCTGAGCGTAAAATTGTTATTTTAAAAAAGTTAACAATCAATTAACCAGTTAAACTTAACGGATGAGGAATCAAAACCACAATAAAACTTATTTTAAATGACCAAATCTGCAACTTTTCAAACGTTTGTAACATAACCACATAAAATAAGAAACCACGGGTACCATTTTTGCAATTTTGTCTATTTTTTATAAACTTATAGAGATTTTTCATAAATATTTGAAATATGTGTTTAATTATACATTATTATTATTTTTATTTTAGTTATATATCTAAATTGTCTATTTACATTATTTTAATTGCAAGATAACTTATAAATTATTTTTTATAAAATACAATTATACTATAAACTAATTTATCAACAGAGCTGGTTTATCGATTGACATTGAAGTTGTACCTGAAAGTACAAGTAATATAAGCACAGTTGGGTTGCGGAGAACTTCGGTGATTCCGCCGGAGTTCTTTTACTACTGCCATGCTCATCCATCTGTCGTCGCCTACACTGTCATCATCTGTTCGGATTCTCACTTTCACTCCTTCACTTCGTTACAGGTTCTTCTCGATTTAACCATAGCTAATTTCTCGATCTAGATTCATCCGAAATTGACACATAAACACTCCATGTTTTCTCCAATTTAGCTTCATAAATCAGCCATTACAGACTTACAGAACTGCAATTCCATCCACCCGCACCAGAGTTGTTCAAATGGGTCACGAAAAATCACAACTGGTTTCGCAGAAATCGCACGCTATTTCTAATTTCAGATTGTGCAATGTTTCTGGGTATTTGATTTCACTTCTCTTCTTCCTTCTAAATTCATACATACATCTATTATTATCTCGATTGGGTTTTTGATTACTTTCGAATTTCATCATGATTTGGGCAGAACAGTAGGAAGACTGAATTGGTGGAGATTCATGCCACAAATCCCAGATTTCATGTTCTATTTATTCCTGGAAATCCAGGTAATTCTGGAATCAAATTTGATATGAACCTTGTTACAAATCTGTATTTCACGAATCAAGACAATGTCAATACAGAAAAAAGTGTATCTTTCTTCTTGGAATGGAGGGAATGTTTAGTTTGAAATTCTGATTACTTAATTTGGGTAGTAATAAAGTTGTTGTTGTTGTTGTTATAGGTGTTGTTTCATTTTACACTGATTTTTTGGAGTCACTTTATGAGCAAATGGGAGAAACTGCTTCCATAACAGGTAAGAATGGTTGCTCCTTTTTCATGATTTTCAATTGCTAAAAGTAGTAATAGTTTATAACATTTTATTTTAAAAAAGTTTTGTAGAGATCAAGTTTGTAATTTATTGTGTGTTTTGTGTTTATGAGCAGGAATTGGGTATATATCACACTCAGAAAAGGTACCCCTTATATATTGTTTATCTTTTATGAGCTCTAAATCTATCCAATGTATACAAGTTTTTTTTATTTATTTTTAAAATCACAAAGTCTGTTATACTATATAGGGTAAACACTAAACATGATTAGGTATGAGGTTTTTAAAATCACAAAGTGTGGTGTACTATAGGGTACTCTTTATTTTACGACTTCTCTTGTTTCTTCTTTTGTAAAATCAGCTATCTTGTACTTTAGTTTCTTCTAATTTATAATAGATATAAGAAATAACCCAAAACCCATAAAAAAAATCACAAGATTATAAGAAAAAAAAACTGGTATAATTAGGAATGTTTGAAAATACTTATGACTTTCGAGAGGTGAGATTCTCTCCAACTATTCTTTACAAGAAAATATCTAGATACCAACTAACTAGTAACTGCCGGCTTTTATACTCATTCTCCACCTTCTCATTTAGTACCAAAAGTCTGAAATACCCTTTCCCAACTCTTTATTTACGAAACTTGAAAGCAGCAACACAAGTCAACTCAATACTGTGTAGAATTTATATATATTAGAGTATTAATCAGTTAATCATACTTCACAAGTCTGTTACCAATGTCACAGTTAATCATATTTTAACACAATTAACAAGAAAACATAAACAATACTTAGCATGTTAATCATACTTCAACACAATTACAGTTAGCAAATAAAATGATTAAGCAATTTGACAGTTAATGACGCTCGAATTCTTCAACCCTTCAACACGATCAGTAAGACAAGACATACATGGTTTCAATGGAAGTCGTCACAGACCCAAAACTTAATCACTTTTTGGTTTGGGCTAAGAAAAAACAATTTTATTCAATGGAACGTCACAAAAAACGTTTTCTTTATGTAAAATGGCCTAAAAATGGAATTTATTCAAATAGCAGTGCCACTGTAGCGGTGACAATAATCGCAATAAATTGTAGTAAATCGTTGTGTTAATAGCGCTACCCTTATTCCAAACCGCTGTTTGGTAAATAACGTTCTTACACCTCCACAAAATGTTATAGCGCGCTATTAACTGCCTAACTTGTAACGAAGTAGTAGAGGAGGATCATACCCATATAATATTCTATATGGTGTACTTTTTAGTTTTTAAGCTTGAATGAAAGGTGGTATTGTACCAAGTACCAACATTCCTCCCTTGCCAATTGTTATGTCAGTGCATTGGTGTTTTTGAAGCCAAGATTTGTTGACCACCTTTGTTTGACCATCCGTTTGTAGATAGTAAGCGGTGTTATACTTGAGCTATGTCTCTTGGAGTTTAAAAACTTCCTTCCAAAACTTACTAAAAAAATTCGATATCGATCGCTAATTATCGATTTTGGAACTCCATGCAATTTACTGTATTATTCATAAAAGGCTCCACCACCGTTTGAGCCGAAAAAAATTTCTTTATTCCCACAAAATGTGCGTACTTACTCACTTGGTCCACAACAATAAGAATTGAGATGTACCTATTTGACTTCGGCAACCCTTCAATGATATCCATAGTGATTTTTCATCCCAAACCTTCAATGGAAGTGGAATGGATTGTAATAACCTTTTTTTTTTCTTTTTCTCGCAAGTGCTCCTCCATGATCCATACCTTCTCCAACTTGATCTCCTCTAGCATTGCTTGATGTCATTTTGTGTCCTAACATTACTAAATTTGGTAAATTCATAAATGATCCTTTGGAGTTGTTCTTCCATTTGTTGTGCAGACGATGATGATGATGCATGTTTCTTCCCCTCTTCCTTGTGGTCTTTGTAGTTCATCAACGTTGAACCCCTATCCTCTTTGTTGAAGTTTTGGGGAAATTGGGCATCCGAAGAGGTTACTTGTGTAAGATGGTGTTTGGGTTTTTTTTTGGAAAAATGTCTTTTCGACCTCTTATGTCTGTGGGCAGAAAGTCATTTGAGAAAGACTTTAAAAAACAAAGAGTCTTTTTGACATGGAAAAAGACTTTTGGTCCACGTCTTATTCCGCAGACATGGAAAAAGACTGAAGACATTTTACCTCTTTAAAAACAAAAACAAAACACCACCTAAGTGTTTGATTCGGATGTCTTAATTTGTATAGGGTCAAATTATTGTATAAGGATAGTGAAATTGAATAGACACTCTCCGAATAATAAGCAAATACAAAAAGAGCATGAAATTGCATGATATCAAGAGCTGAAATATAAACATGTCACAAAGAGTTGTGTAAGAAAAGATGTTTAGACAAAGTACTTCATATTAAGCAAAAATTTATAGATGATACTTTATATACATTTTTTAATATATAGATTGTGTTAATTTTATTTATATTACAAAGTACTTCATATTAAGCAAAAATTTATAGATGATACTTTATATACATTTTTTAATATATAGACTGTGTTAATTTTATTTATATTTGTTTAGGATTGGGAGCACGGAAGGTTGTTTGGACTAAAGGAACAAATTGATCATAAGGTATAATGATCAATTATTTTTGGCGATTTTCAAATAAAAAACAATATTCCCTTATTTGTTCTTATAATTTCTTTTTTCATATTTTAAAATCTAAACTCCATTCTAGTTCATCTGTTCATATTCTCCCCCCAATAATTATGAAGAATCAATAGTTACATGATTTATCTCTTTCCTTTTTTTACTTCAGATAAATTTCATCCAACAAGAACTACAAACTATTGAAGTCCCTCTTATACTGGTGTGTTTTGTTGCTTCTTATATTAAGTTTTATTCTTTCTTATATTAAGTACTATAAAATAAATATAAAAACTTTGATACTTATGGCTGAAACTCATTTTATATCTCCTGTACAGATTGGGCACTCTATAGGGTCGTTTATGTCATTGGAAATATATAAAAGAATTCCTGAAAAGGTGATTACAAGAAATATCAACCTACTTTCTTCATTTATTTCCAATATATATATATATATATATATATATATATATATATATATATATATATATATATATATATATATATATATATAATAAAATAATGCTTCGGTTTAATAAAAACAGGTTGCATATATTTTTGCCCTTTATCCATTTTTAGCAGTGGACACAAAGTCACAACAACAGTCAATTATAAAGAAAATTTCAAGGTAAAACTAATTTTTAAAAAACGTTTAAACCTTTTAGAGATGATTTTTTTTTCTTTCTCAAATAATATTACATTAAACCGATTTTCGGTTTGTATTTCATAATCTTAATTCAATATTATTTTTATGGGATAAATTATTAAAAATGTTACAGGTCACAACTTACATCTAATGTGATAAGTGCTATTGTTGCATTATTCGGGTTTCTACCAATTTGGGCATCAAGATTTATTGCAAAAATCTCATTGGGAAAATCATGGTCAACTACTGCTCTTGATGCTCTTTGTACACGTGTTCTTAAGGTGAAACTAATTATTTATTTAACATAAAATTTATTTTTTGACCACATTACACAACGGAAAATGAAAATATATGGATTTTTATATTTTATTTGGCATTTTTTTTACCAATAATAGCAATATGCAAACTTGAAGCTTGTAAATTGCTTACATTTTTGTACAAATAATAAGCAAATATACAACATGAAACTTGTAAGCATTTTACAAGTTTGAGGTTATACATTATATATTATTATTTATAAAATATATAAGCACATTGCTATTATGTGTAAAGAAATGTAAATACATTGCTATTTTGGGTAAAGAATTAAATACATTTTAACAAGTTTCATGTTACATATTTGCTATTATTTGTGTAAAGTCTTTAAGTACATTGCTATTATTGATAATAAAAAAAAGAGTACACTGACATATCACAACAATTTTCCATATATTATTTCTTGTTTTTTGAACTTATCTAAACTTTTCCACCATTATTTTACAAATTTTCTTGCAACAACCACATCTTGCAACTTTATGGTTTTTAGTATCAATCTTTCATCATCTGCAAACAACTAAAATTATTCATTCGATTTCTCAATTATTGTGCCAATTAATATGGGGCCTACACTGTTTTACTAGAGTGGTCCATTTAGTCCTTTCTGACTTCATTTTTTCATCCCAAAAGTTAGAATCTTGCTTTATTATATATATATATATATATATATATATATATATATATATATATATATATATATATATATATAGTCTTATATTAAATGTTTATTATTATTATTATTATTGTTTCAGTATCATACGATGCGAAATGTACTTTATTTGACCATGACCGAATTCGAAGAGGTATACAATCTTGTACAAAATAAAAATAATTACTTTTTATTATATATCATATTTTAAGTCGGCATTGAAAAATAATTTGTGTTTATTAATTACTTTAAATATTTTTTTTGTGTAGCTTGTAAAGGTACCCGATTGGGATTTTATGAGAGAAAAAAGAAATCGGATTGCATTCTTGTATGGTGATGATGATCATTGGGCTCCATTGCACATGCATGATGAGGTCAAATATTGATGTTATCCATGCATGCATACTTAAAGAAAATGTTTGGTATCATGAAATCAGAAAATAAATGGAATAACTCATTCCATCCTTGTTTTATGTGATGGAATGGAATTGAATCATTTTTGAAGGAATTTGATTCCTTCCATTTTCTTGATTTTTTCATCCCATGTACAAAATGTTGTAATACAACCCATTTTTCTTTATTAATTTTAATGACAAAATCTTTAATAAGAATTTCATGATTCTAATAAATCATAATTTTATCTTCTTAAAATAACTAGAAAATATTTGTTACTATAACTTTATTTGGGTTTCTACATGTGCTTTCTATGATGTTCTACTTTTTAGTTTTGTAAATACTAACAATTTCTATAATCATAGTCATATAATCAAATAATATAGTACCAAATAGTGTTGAAAAATTCATATTTCATTTTGTGGGTCCCACCTCAATTTCTAGTAAACTTTGTGATCTCAGGTCGTGAAGCAGGTCCCGAATGCGATTATAGAAGTAGAAAAAGAAGGTCACACGCATGCTTTTTCCTGCACAATGGTTGGTTCAGTATGGGTGGCTCGCCACGTGGCAACCTTGATCAAGAAAACCCTAATTTGAACAGGTATTTACCCAATCAGCCTTCTTTCATGACGTCAGCTTTCATTGTACAAGTCATTATTGCATGTAGATAGAAGTAGAGTACAATCTATCTATATATAGCATCATTAGGCTTAGCTCACGTGAATCTTTTGAATTAATTTGTACGATCCTTTCTCTTTAATTAAAAAGCGACGCAAAGTGTGTACCCTATTATATATCCTTCATAAACTCACACTCTACCCTATGTTATTAACAGAGGAACCATGGAATTCCCATTTCCATCATTAACAAGTTGTACCTCATGCATAAAGAAGTTGTACATCTTCAAGATTCAAGAATAGGTCTAAAGTTTGCATCTTTATTTGAAAACATTTGTGGGTATGAAAGTATGTATTAATTTGGATTCAGAATTTGGTAGAAATATATATATGATGATAACTATTGAATGACCATGCTAACAAGTTGTACCATATGCATAAGAAGTTGTACATCTTCAAGATTCAAGAATAGGTCTAAAGTTTGCATCTTTATTTGAAAACATTTGTGGGTATGAAAGTATGTATTAATTTGGATTCAGAATTTGGTAGAAATATATATATGATGATAACTATTGAATGACCATGCTAACAAGTTGTACCATATGCATAAGAAGTTGTACATCTTCAAGATTCAAAAAAAGGATTAAAGTTTGCATCTTTGTTTGAAGACATTTGTGGGTATGAAGTATGTATTAATTTGGATTCAGAATTTGGTAGAATTATATATGATGATGACTATTGAATGACCATACTAACAAGTTGTATCATATGCATAAGAAGTTGTACATCTTCAAGATTCAAGAATAGGTGTAAAGTTTGCATCTTTATTTGAAAACATTTGTGGGTATGAAGTATGTATTAATTTGGATTCAGAATTTGGTAGAAATATATATGATGATGACTATTGAATGACCATGCTAACAAGTTGTACCATATGCATCAGAACTTGTACATCTTCAAGATTCAAGAAAAGGTCCAAAGTTTGCATCTTTATTTTTAAAAAAATTGTGGGTCTGGAATAAGTTTTAATGTGGATTCAGAATTTGGAAGATATATATGATGATGATTATTGAAGGACGATGGTAATTAACAAGTTGTACCATATGTATAAGAAGTTGTACATCTTCAAGATTCAAACATAATGTGTAAAGCTTGCATCTTTAATTAAAAACAGATGTGGGTCTGGAATAGTTTGTAATGTGGGTTCAGAATTTGGAAGATATGATGATGATTATTGGGTGACAACGTTAACACGTTGTACAATATGCACAAGAAGTTGTACATCTTCAAGATTTAAGAATGGTGTATAAAGTTTGCATCTTTATTTAAAAAGAGTTGTGGGTCTAGAGTAATTTTTAAGGTGGATTCAAAATTTGGAAGATATATATGAATGACGATGTTAACTAATTGTACTATATGCATTATTACTTGTACAACTTTAGTATTCAGGAATAATGTGTAAAGTTTGGAAGATGTATAATATGATATTGATGATTATTGAATGACGATGTTAACTATTTGTACTATATGCAATTACTTGTACAACTTCAAGATTCAATAATAATGTGTTTAATTTGCATCTTTAGTTAAAAACTATTGTGGGTCTAAGATAAATTTTAATGTGGCTTCAGGATATGGAAGATATATATGATGATGATTATTGAATGGTGATGGTAACTTGTGAATCTGAAAAATCTTTAAATGTTGAAATTAAATGCATATTTATATAAGTTTCTGAAGGGGTAATGATACTCGTTTTTTTTCAACAGTCTGCAGGTGGATGAAATGTTTGTCATGTCTTTCAAATGCCTTTAATTTCGACTGTTGCCTTTTTAAGGTGACCTCTTTGTGTAGGGTAATGGAGAGTACAAGTCTTGATGCTTTAGGTACAAGATCGTGATGACCTTTGTGGTGTTTAGTTATTTATATAGTCCTTTGTTTTGGAAAAAGAAAATTAAGTTCGTGTGATTTTGTACTTGAAAATGAGTACTTTTAAGATAAAAACAGTGATCTAGTCTGAATTTGCTTTTCTTTTTGGTACTTTAGTATCATAGTTTAGAAATAGATGGTTTATTTGTTATTATGGAGAAAATCATAGATTGATGAACTCAGAATGAATAGTGCCATATAATTGGTTAGTGCATTTTATTATCATTTTGGTTTACTTGAATAGAATGAAATAAGTTATGTTATTCAAATATTTACTAAGAGAATGGGGCTTTAGATATAATCATTTGGAACTCTAATCAATTATTATTGTTTAATATAATTTATTTGATGAAAAATCACGCTTAAGGATTAAAACTTGTAGTCCAAAATCATTGTTGTTATTCTTTATCATGATTCCTACTTTGGAATTACAGCGAAAGATGAAAAATGGTAACTTCTTCAAACATAAATAAATCTTGAATTTCATCCCGTGTTAAACTTAAGATACCACATAATGATCATTGCATGCAATTATTAATCAAGTTTGTTATCCTAAATCAAATGTCTATCTTACGAAAGATAAACATATCGAGAATCTAATCAAGTTTGTTATCCTAAATCAAATGTTTATCTTACCAAAGATAAACATATCGAGAATCTAACATGTTTTTTATATCATTACTCGGATTCTCTAAATTCATCTTGTATACTTAATGATTTGAAATATTGTCATTTGTTCTTGCATTATTGGTGGTCCATGATTGTACCACCCTCTCTTATGCTTACTTCAAATTGTAACACCCGTTTTTTTAGGGCTAGAATTTTTGAGTAAATTTAAAATTTTTACTTAAATAAATTAAAAATAATAAATAAATAAACAAGTTGAATGATGATAATAATAAAAAGGTATCATAATAATGGTTTAAATGGTACTTAGAAAAGTTAAAATTTGAAATTATAGCAAACCAGTTGGAGAGTTAAATTTGACAAAAAAGTGAAAGTGTTTTTAACCAAGTATTGACTCACTTAGGTGGTATTTGGACCATTAAAGTCATGTTATGGAAGGGGAATGACTAGTTATGGAAACTATATAAGTTTAGTGAAACAAATTGTTTTGACAAAAACATGTAACTTGAGGTTGGGATTTGAAAATTAGGCAATTAAGAGGCATTTCCTCCGTAGAAACAATTTAGAAGGGGGAGAAGCTCTCTAATGTCGATTTTATGCTCTTTCATCATCTAGTGTTTATCGAAGCAAATATCAATCAATTAAAGCAAGAAGTGAAGGAAACCACGGCTTGCAAGTAATAATTCCTCAATATTGATCATCTTCAAATTTGAGATTGTAAAAAGGGTAGAAACCCAATTTTATTTTATTTTAGGTCAAACTGATGGTTACGGTTTTGTTTTCCATATGGTTCTAAGCTCAAATCTATCATTTACTTGATGGATTTGATGTTTGGGTAAAAACCTAGCCTTAAACCCTAAAATCTCAAAGTGTAGTGATGAAGTTGTTAAACTATTTTGGGTTAGATTCTATGATCATTAATGAGGTTTTGTTGCAATAAATCCATCATGGATGTACAAACTCAATGAATGAAATAATCAAAGGTTGGATAATTGAAATTATGGATTCAATGGTTGAATGATAATTTTCTACTTAGTTTTTCGAATCTAGTTATGTAACTCATATTATAATTCATGAATTGATACATTGGGAATGATAACTGAAGGATCGCTTGATCTATAAGTGGTTCCAGGGATTATTTGGCCATAAGGGAAATACCAGAATTAAAGAAATGGAATAGTGACTCCATAGTTAGATTTTAAGTTTACAAATAACTAAATGAACTAGAAATGGTTGAAATGCATCTATTATGATCAAAATGTGGTGTAGAATGATTGGGAAGGCTACATGGTTCATTAGTGAGTTTATGGGCATTTTGAGCACTTAATTCCTTAAGTAGAGTTTGATGATTAATAAAACTATAGAATTATTATGATGAGCTTAATGGATTAAGTCAAGTGATTTAGCATGTCTAAAATCCTTCTAGATAAGTTTGGGAACCCATAGCGGTTGTACAAAAAATTACTATAAGAAAACACAAGTGGATATGCAATATAGAAGGGATCAATATGACTGAAAACGTGAAATAGTAATTTACTGTACATAACTCGTTGTGTTATGCAAAGTAGGATGCCCAAAACAGGATGTTGTAGAGAATGTGACACATTCTTGGAATGAACACGGCATGTATGATAGAACGCAACGCGTAACCGCATTTAAACCTATCGTGTCCATTTAATAATTTTCAATTCCCAGAGTTTGGCTTATCCGTTTGACCTTATTTCACTTCAAAAATTTTTGAATACTATAAAAATAAGCATTTTGAGAGTTTGAGATTTTTAAGACCCTAGGGGTATTTCGGTTATTTTATTAATTTATTCTATATCTTATAGGCGATGATTGAAGAAGGTTCTTTAAAGAGCACAATAAAGGAAGGGAGTGTTTCTTTAGCTAGAAGTTGTGTTGAGTTACCGACAACAGACATCCCCTACCTTACATTGAGTTTTATCATGTTTTTCCTAAAATGATATTGCTTTCTACTTGTCTACTACACATATTGTTGCATTTGTCAAATGTCATTTATGGAAAATGGTTTGTGAAGCGTCCCAAAATTTTTGAGTAAAATTTTCATTTTAATTAAGTCAAAACCATTCATTCATCATCCCAAAAGATGATCAGAGTGAAAATTTTCTCAAAACATCAGAGTAAAATCATAAACAATCATTGCAGAATAAATCTACAGGGGATACAAAGTCAGGCTCTTCCTTTTGAAACTGGAAGCACCTGAAAATGTTTAAACCACAAAACCGTAAGCTCAACGCTTACTGAATTCCTCAAAATACCACATACAACATACATATAAATGAGCCTCACCCAAACTGCAAACGGGCCCCACCCGCAGCATAACGGACCCCACCCAAATTGCATATGGCTCCACCCACAACATAATAGGCCTCACCCAAAATAATATATAATGCCCCCCCCCCCCAAACTGAATACGTGCCCTGCCCACAACATAACGGGCCCCACCCATATAAAATGTACATACACATGAAAGAGTCACAAAGACAACTAGTATCCTACAAACATAATCTAGTGGGCCAACATTGGTGCCTTTGACCCAAGAGTACAGTGAAAAGACTCACCTAAACTACTTAATAGAAGCCCAACAACTACCTCAACATCAGAACAGCCAACCCAAGCTTCCTAAAACCAAACAGAGACCATCCCTTAGCCAAATACTTAATTATACCCAAGTTTGACCAAAAGTCAAACTGGTCAAAAAGTCAACAGTCAAAGTCCACAAGGTCAACAATCAAATATGTAACATTCAAGTTTTTGGTAAGTTCCCTTTCAACCCTTTTATGCAAAATTCTTTTCATTTTGGTCCTTGGCTAGTATGTGGGCGTACTTTATGAGTACGCTTAGCGTACCAGCTATTTGCTGGTCGCGGGCATCACCCATGTACTTTACCTGATAAGTCACTCTTAGGGACCGGATCTGAGAGTATAGCAAAAGCTCTTAAATGATTAAGTGCCTAATGAAGAGATCTAGAAATCAGGGGATTACGCTGGGCGTACAAGCTGAGTACGCCCCATGTACTCAACAGTTGGGCTTTTGGGCTTGGCCTTCTCAGTTTGGACCAATAGTTTGGGCTTTCTAAGTTTGGGCCTTGTTGGTCCATTAGACTTCTTATTTGGGCTTTTGACTAGTATGTTGGGCTTCCTTGGATTTAGGCCCATGATGGGTATTGGGCCCAATTTGGAAGATTGGGCCATAATTGGGTCTTGGGTTGCCATTTAGGATTTGGGCCTTTTGAGTAGTTGGATTGGGCCATGGTGTTGGGCCAAGTAAGAAAATTGGTAAAATGGTCTTTTACCCTGGTTATGGGCTAAGTAGTTTAGATTCTTGGCTGGGTCGAGATCCAATTAATAATTGGATATTATTTTGATGATGATAGTGCAGGGATTTTCCGGGACATCAACCAACTCCATCAATATACTTTTTGGAACCGGGAACCCATCACTCTAAACTTCAAATACCATACCCTAAGACTGATGATCATCCATTTGTTGTACCTACCCCTAGTTCCTGGCTAGGAACACCACCAAACCATTCAAAAAGAATACTCAAAACACCCCGATTATGGATTTCGCCCAGTCCTAAATCCAGAAATTATGCCCAAAAACCTTAAATATACACTTGACTTCCTGACAAATCATCATGAACCTGTTGCTCCTATGAGCATAATGATGGTCAATCTAAGAATCTTACGTTGCATCCAAACCCCTCATCAGCTCAGGTGTACATCCACCTGACAAATCACTCGAGACATTTACAACGATATTCATGACTCGAGATTTCAGAATCGATACCCAACATTGGTAATCAAACTCCTAATAAATAGCCCCAAGTAAACAAGGTTCATAATGCAACATCCTATAAGAGACTTCTGATGTACAATTAATACTCCCAACAACCTTTTACTATCCACATGATCCAATCCAACTGGTCACTGAGTCTCCCGACTCCTACCAATGCATTAACACCCAAACAAGCCAAAAAGACTAACGATCCGAGACCTAAGAGTCTCAATCAAATAACTATCGGGTCCTACACATATGAGTCATACAACTATTGGTTCACGATACATTGTGACACCCTCTAACCACTAAAATGGTAAGCTTACTGTCCTACGCCGATCTTTTCGTCATTCAGTTACTGTCCTGAAGGCTCACGACCAGTACCATGGGGCCTAAAAGTACTCAACCATCAACCCCACAGACTTGCAAAAACCCAATCAATATCTCTCCCAACACTAACCAATGACAACACAAGTCATACCTTTCTATAACACACAATTCCTTTCACGGTACATGTTGCTACCAACACAAAATCAAACGAAAACATGGTCGCACATAACCAGCGGATAAGATAGGCGGTTGTACTCTTGTTCTAATTCAAAGGCTATAAACCAAATAAGAGCTATGCCAATAAATCAAACCACATGTTCTCATGCTATCTTACTCAATCCACAAACACCCCTCATGACCATATTTAATGCACTACCACAACATATAACTCCAACAAGAGACACACAACCAACGCCAGATCTACTGCTCCCCTTCTTCCTCACAACCTTATCCAATGGGTGAAGTATTGGAAAAAATGTACAAGGTCATTAACTATTGGTGATATTCCTAATAATATCATGGTCTTCTTGGGTTGCCCTCAAGACTCAAATTAAGTAGAATAAATAAAGGAGGAATTAGTTTATTAATTATTATGCTTAATAATTAATTAGAAACTAAATAGAAAACAATTTGGGAATTAATTAACAGTTTAATTAATAGAAAGGTTCAATATCAATTAATCAATAGTTGATTAATCAGGAATGTTCTAGAACCCTAGGAAGAAGGGTGGTGGACGAAAATTCCCTTTGGATAAGGGGAATTTCCTTCATATAGTTATCCATCACACATGGGCTTGAGGATAAAACCCTAGGAGGTATCCAAGGCTATAAATAGGGCCTTAGGGATACATTCCTCCTTGCTCATTCTTTAGCTTGATTTTGTTCCATTTCTTTCCCCCTCCTTATGGAATAACTCTCCTTATAGCTTATCCCCTCCTAGTTATTTTTTATTATACTCTTTTGGGTTCATTAGGTGTGAACTGTGTCCTCATCATCTAAACAAGGTAGCACACATGAGGAGTCAAGCGCGAAGATCTTTGGCTTCAAAAGAGGAATGTAATTCTCCCTTTTTGTTTTCGGTTTTCTTAGGGTAGATGTAATAGTATTAAACCATGGATCCATAGGTTTCATGTACACATAGGTATATCACTGTTTAGATTTTTCCGCTACCTAGTTTAGAGTGTATTTGATGCGTTAGAAAGCCTAACAGTAGTACCAGAGCCATTGGTTCATGATTACATTCACCATAGATCCATATTTTCTGAAACTACTTATTTGAAATTGAATGAAAGAAGAAAGATTGAAAAATTCGTAATTGATTAAACTTTCAATTGCAACTTAAGACTTGAGAGCTTGCTGCTCATGACGTGAGCTTGGCAGATTAGGGTTTCCATAATTTTTCATTTTTTAAATTTGAAGTTTTATTAAATATGGATAAATACCAAATTTAAAATGTCTTAAATCTGGAAAAATGATAAATATTATTTAAATATGATTATTTGAATTTGAATATTTATTTATTATTTAAATAGTGAATTAAATATTTAATATTATTTATAATATAGATTTATAAATTTGAATATTAACCCCTCATGTTTTATTAATTGTTATATTGCATCCTTGGAATTAATATTAGACAACTAAATTTAAAGAGTTTTAAATTTACCCCTCTTATATATATATATATATATATATATATATATATATATATATATATATATATATATATATTAGAATTGTATCTACAATCTGTATAAGAAAGTTATAACTTGTGTCCTCGCATGTTTTAAATATTGACATTGTCTACCATGACTAGGCCCACCCATTCTGATGTAGGGTTTTAAGGAGGTCTCTTTGATTCCTAATGAGGTCGGTTTTTAATATGCTTCCTGCTTACCACCCTCACCGCCCTATTGCATTTTGAGAATGGAGTTACCGAAAGGGTTGATAGTGATAATGGTCAATCTAAAAGTATTCTAAATACAAGTGTAAAATAAAATCTCGTTTTGTTAATCAAAAGTGAATCTTATGTTATCCACAAAAATTGCACATTCTATTTATAACTTGTTGATGGAGCTCGTGTGGTTAACTGACACGCCAATTTGAGAGTATAACTAGAGAATGATGTGAGACTCACGAATCTCAAGCGTAACTTGAGTCGGGGACCACACAATTTTATATGGGTGATTCACCATCTGTTCAATGATCTATGGCATCCCCGTCATTGAATTTGAGATGAACATAATCCGATATTAACATGTCATTGATAGTCAATAAATCTCAAAGATCTAGGAATTTCGTAGTTATCGAAATTGACAAAGAGTTTTAACTACCTAAATAACTTTGTGATATGTTTACAACATCCCGTTATATATCATGAAGCCAAATATGGATCCTAGCCTTGATTCAATAATTTGATTTAGGGTGATTATTTATTAAGGATTTTATATATCGAACTAACTGGAATATTATCTTTTGTAGATGTCGATCCCAGTCAACAACAACAACAATCCTCCTCTTTCTCCTTCTCCTCCTCCAACTCAAAACTCAAGCTTGTCTCTGATGTCAGTTCTAAACAACGAAAGGCTAAAGGAGGATGGATCCGGATATCTTGATTGGATCAGTACCTTGAGATTCACATTGAGATATGAGAATAAAGAGTATGTTGTTGAAGATAATGTTCCTGAACTTGGAGAGAATGCTACCACGAATGAATTTACTGCCAACAACAAGCATTACGATGAGTCAACCAAAGTGGCTTGCCTTATGTTAGCGACCATGGATTCTGGTCTCCCGACGAACTTTGAAAATTAGGGCACTTATGATATAAAACAACTCGAGGACATGTTCCAAGAGCAGGCTAAGCAAGAATGATTCGATATCGTTAAGTCCCTCATGACATGTAAGCAACAAGAAGGAGCTTCTGTGTGTACGCACGTCTAAAAGATGAAGTCATACATAGACAGACTTGGGAATCTAGGTGTCGAGCTGCCTAAGGAGTTAACCATTGACATGGTCTTGAACTCTCTTAGTAGTTCATATTCGTACTTTATCATGAAATTCAATATGAATAACCTCGATAAGACCTTGATGGAGTTGCATAGCATGCTCAAGACAGCTGAGGCGAGCATGAAGAAACCCAACAACTCCAACCCTACTACTCCAATCTTAGCCATTGACCGTGGTTCTACTAAAAGGGACAGGGTTTCTCATCCTAAAAGAAAAGGAATGATTAAGGTCGGAGATATGACCAAGTCCCTAAGAGAAAGGTCCAAGCTGAAATAATTTCTTCTGCTAATCCAAGTGAGGTCGTTTGTTTTTATTGCCAGTCAAAGGGACACTGGAAACGTAGTTGCCCTAAATACCGGGAGGACCTTAAGAAGGGCAAAGTCAAGGTGACTGGCACCTCAAGTATGTTTAGGATAGAACTCCATATCACATATACTTCTAACTCTTGGATTCTTGATACATGATGTGGTACTCACATTTGCTATGATATGTAGGGACTAGGACAAAGTAGGAAGTTGAGGCATGGTGAGCTCAACCTGATCATGGGAAATAAGCACAAGTAAGTTGTTAAAAGGATTGGGAACTATAAGCTCATGCTTGGTGGTGGTGTTTATCTTAGTTTATTAAATTGTTGCTTTTTGCCTGATATGGCATGAAACATTATTTTTTTCATGCACTTTATAAGGATGGTTGTCGATTTTCTTTTGATAATGATAATGGTGACATTTTGGTTTATAAAAATGGTTGTTTTACTTTCAAAGCCAGTCCTTGTAAAGGTGTGTATGAAAGTGGTGTTTGCATAGGTGAAGTTGATAAACTATTAATGAATGTTGGTTCTTCTAATAGTGAATAAGATAAATCATGTTTGTGGAATTATCGACTTGGCCATATAAACAAGAAACGCATCGCTAAGCTCCAATCGAATGGGATCTTAGAATCATTTGACCTTAAATCAAATGATGTATGCAAATCTTGCTTACTTGGCAAGATGACAAAGGCGCCATTCACAGGTCACTATGAAAGAGGCAAGGATTTGTTGGATCTCATCCACACAGATGTTTGTGGACCATTAAAATTCGCCACAAGACATGGAGAAAGATACTTCATGACTTTCATTGACAATTTTAGCAGATATGGATATATCTATCTAATCAAGAATAATTCAGAAACCTGTAAAGTGTTCAAAGAGTTTCAAAATGAAGTAGAGAACCAATTGGGAAGAAAGATCAAGATGCTCCAATCCAATAGGGGTGGAGAATATTTTAGTCTTGAATTCTACGATCATCTTAAGAATTGTGGAATAGTTTCACAATTGTCTCCTCCTAGAACACCACAGTTGAATGGTGTGGCAGAGAGAAGAAATCAAACGCTATTAGATATGGTTCGATCTATGATGAGTCGAGCTACACCACAATTGTCTCCTCCTAGAACACCACAATTGTCTCCTCCTAGAACTAATTGGGAAGAAACAATTGTATCCTCCTAGAACACCACAATTATCTCCTCTAAGTGAGGTCGTTTTTTCTTAATGGGTTCATGCATGAGAAAAGGACCAGGATCTGTAATTGTAGCTTCTAAAGTGGAGTATTAAGAACTTAAGTAGAAACGAGCTTAACAGGGGGAGTAAGCTGAGCGTACATGCTGGTACGCCCAAGGTACACACCATTGGCTAGTACGCTTAGCGTACGGGAATGTACGCCCCGCGTACTCTGTCGGTTTGGGCTTTGCATTTTTGGGCCTCGGTTTGGGCCATGCTTTGGGCTCTTGGGCCTTAGTGGGCCATCAAAAGTCAGATAATATGGGAAAGGAAATGTTTAGGCTTAGGATAAGGCCCATTAGAGGGATTGGGCCTGATTTAGCAAATTGGGCCATTAGTGGGCTTAGGAAGCTTACCTAGTATTGGGCCTTAGATATGGACCAAGTTGGGATAGGGGTAGAACGGTCAATTTACCCTAAGAAGGATTATGGTATTGGACTAAGTGATGTTTGGTATTGGTAGTTCGGGAAGCCAAAAGGTCAGCAGTTCCAGAATTTGTCAGTCAGCAACCAGAGGAGTATTAGTTGGGTTCAACAGTGCGAGGTGAGTCTCCTCACTGTGCATGGGTCTATGGCCACAATGTCGGCCCATTATGTTGTGTATAGTAGGAAGACCCAGGGTTAGCCCTAGATATTATTATTATATATGTTCCGGATTACGATCCGAAGCCGGGCGAGGCCCGAGGTATGTTAGTATGCTAGTTATACTTGTTGTCTGTATGATACTTGTATGTGCCTCGTAGGGAGGTGAGTGTGGGGAGGTCCCGCATCTCATCACTAGCTGAGTATGGATGGGGTTCCTTATCTCATTATTAGCAGAGCATGGGCGTGGCCCGAGTTAAGAGGGAGGTGAGTGTGGGCGGGGGCTCGTATCTCACTATCAGTAGGGCTGTGGACGGGGTTCCATGACTTATCTGTAGCAGGACATGGGCGAGGCCCAAGTTAGACGAGGCCTTAGATCATGAGTAAAGTAGAGTATGTTTAGCTATTTGTTATGTGTTATGTTATATGTTTGTATGTGTTTAGCGGGCGAGGACCAGAGACAGACGGGGCCTAAGAGAAACATATCTATATACTGAGCGGAGCTCGTTGCCAAGCAGGGCTTGATACCAGGCGGGTCCCGATGTCAAAGCTAGTCTGATGCCGGGCAATTCCCGATGTAGCGGGCGGGGGCCCATTATGCGGTTATGTATGTGGTATATGGTAGGTTGTGGAACTCACTAAGCTTCGTGCTTACGGTTTTCAGTTTTGGTATCAGGTACTTTCGGTAGCGGAGGGAAGAGCTCGGGATGATCGCATGGCACACACCAAGAAGTTTTTAGCTTGGAATGTCTACTCTGATAAAATAAATATGTTTGGAATGATACTTGATTTCATAAAAGAATTTATGTATGACTTGATCATGGTTGATTAATGGTTTTAAAACAAAATTTTTGTTCATGATTTTTAGGATGTTACAAGAAGTAGCCACAATGATGTCCATGCAATCAATGAGACTCTAGCCAAGGAGAACAAAGACAAGACTAAGTTTTGTGAGTACCATCAAAGCAAAACGCACGACACCAACGAGTGCATAGTATTGAAGTGGGAGATTGATGAGAAACAACTAGTGGGAAATATAGTCGACATAGAAAAGGAACTCAGGGTGAAATTTTATGGGGACAAGCACCAACCCAAAAGTCAAAAAGATGGGGGCAAGGATAACGAAAGAAGGATTGAGATACTTACCATCTTAGGGCCACGCCCATGTAGCAACCGCCAGAGCCAGCACGTGGGCGTGTAGGTATACCATCACAACATTCTCAATATAACATTTTCAACGCACGATCGCCGGCCAGAGCACTGGGATCCGAATGACCCTTTGCACACCACCGGTTCCATTAGCAAAAACTGTTTCGAACAAGTATACATCGATACCAGAAGTAGGGTCAACGTGATTTATGAACACTGCCTTCAGCAGTTACCAATTAAATGGAAAAAGCACATCCAGCTACCACGCCAGGGTCCGTTAGTTGGGTTTATCGGCCATGACATCTAGCCAACAGGAACAGTCATGCTCCCATTTACATTGATCAGCCATGATGGAACCAAACTGATAACAAGGGCACTCGAATTCTCGGTTGTTGACCGCCCGGCTAATCACAACATTCTACTAGGTCGGCCAGTGTTGTTCCAGTTGCAAGCGATTCTGTCTACTCTTCACGGGGTTCTCAAATTCAGCATGGGTAACGGATCGGCAACAGTAGTGGCAGCCAAGCCGGGTGGAAGATTAACATCGGAGAGTGGCAACAACACAAGCGCTGACCCACGAGTCCAAGAAAAGACAATGGGATGTATTCAGTTGGCTCACAATGTCTCTCCCACAAAAGGAAGAAAGCGCTGACCTAAAGATGAATCAGCCAAAGTATGAAGCGAAACCGCAAAGCAAAGAAGCGCCCAGTTACAGGCAAGGGCACCAGCCAGGACCACAACCTATGGCCGAGCTGTGCCCGGCCAGAGAGTGATTAGAAATTCAAAGTACATTTTGGATAATGCATAATATGAACCAAAACATCATGGAATGAAGGAAATAGGCACCAGAAGCACCGAAGCTAGAGGCAGAGGACTAATCCTCCCACCACACAAACTTTCCTATGGGAGACAATTAACAGGTGCCCCCGATGCACTAAACGACATCCCAAGCAATGGTTCAAAACACAACGTTGATAGGCGGGCCAAAAAGCGCAGGTGGCACTCTCACCATGCCACGGGGAGGCACTTCCCACGGTTACATCCAACACTGTGTCAAGAAAAAAGGAAAGTCCAGGAACCTCCGGAGCATGAACAACAAAGTTCATCTCTCTCATGCTGGGCACCGTTAGCAGAAACAGGAGGAAACCCCAACCTATCAAAAAGCACTTGTAGAAGATGAGGCACAGAGACACAGCCGAAATGAGGTAGCCATAGCAGATCACTCAATAAAAAATAAAGCAGAGGCCCAGATAAAGGAGTATGGTCGAACTCCGCACAGGATAACCATACTCTAGGTGCCGAAGCGAAAACCGGGCATACGCCCTGACACTTAGACATTCAGCGTCTATTGTCTTATGTCTTTCTTTTCCTTTCAAGAAATAATATAATTTGAATTTTGAAAAAGCTTTCTAGAATTTTGTATTGCAAAAACACAAACTAGAGAGGTTGTGCATATTTTCCAAGTAGCAACAACGGCTGATCACCTACACTACTTGAGAAAAATTTATGCAAGGATGAAACCGCAGGTCTTAAAAGAGTCATAATCTTTACCTATAATGTGCCAATAACATCTCAGAGCTGAGAATGTATGAGTCAAAATTAATGGCACAGTACAAGGGGTTCTAAAAGACTCATAACCTTTCCCCTCATATTACAATAGTTAAAGGTCTTGAGGTAATGATCTCGACCTATGTATTGGAAGATAGACCATACAATATAGTCTACAACATTGACTAACATTTCACGGATTAACACAATAAGCCTAACTAAGCATAAAAATCAACGAAGCATAGCTCAGTAATAGAAGCTGTGCAACATCTGAAGCACACATTAGCCAATTAGCGCAAACCCTGGAACAAGGGAGTGTGCAGAGAATAGTCTGTCCTTAAAGATACCACAGAAAAAATCATAATATATATATATATATATATATATATATATATATATATATATATATATATATATATATATATATATGTTAACATGCCACAACAATGTGTATACATATAGCAAGAAAACGAAAGAGAACACTTCCAGGCAAAAGTACAAAACAAAATACACAATTTATGGTTATTAATGACCAAAATTTTTACTATACACATAGTACACAGAAAAGCAACTAAACAATGAACAAAAAGGCAAGACACAAATCAGCCCTCAGAGTCTGAGGAAGAACCTCCCAGATTCGGCCTGCGAAAAAACTAGCGGAAGCTGTCATAATCCAGCTCTCCCAAGCGAAAGCGACCCGCGAAATCCGTCTCAGCTAGGGACGATAAAGCGACATCTACCTCTTCAGCCCTTCTTGCGACATGGCTAGAATCTGGGGCTTCAGGTTCTCCGACACTTGTAGAGCAACCACCCAGTTGATTCCCCTTTTCAAACCCAAAGGCCTCACATACCTCACAAACGCCCTGCATCCCGCTAGCAAATTATGCGTTCTCGATAAGTTTATCAATTACGAGAACCACTCCCGTCTCCAGCATCCATTGCAAACTACCTCGAGCGACTGCACCATCAACACGATCACGGGCTAGTTGACGCTGGCACTTGGCCAACTCACTCGCCATCGCACCTTTCTCCTGAATAAGAGAACTCACTTGGTCCTCAAGTCGCTCTGATCGGTCCTCCAAAGTGGCCACTTGATCCTCTAAAGCGGCCTTCTTGCATGCCACAATGCAGTCATGCTCAACAAGAACTCGACGCTCCACCTCTGAATCACGAACTTCCTCCCATTTGCCTGCCAAGGCACCCTGCAATACTTTTAATTGCCTCTCATTCGCACCAGCACGACGAACCCGGTCGGCGGCAGTAACCATAATGGCAAAAGTCTGGGCCACGACGTAACAAAGGTCACCAGCCATACAAGCACTCGATTGACCTGCAAGCGAACTCATTGTGTCCGGAAGATGAGCGTATCTACTCCACTCCCGGTCGGTAGTGTCTTTCGAATGTAAGGAATCTCTAGTAATCGCCCAACCCGAAGCGTAGGCCTCGAAAGACAAGGAGTGAGACGAAGTTCCTATTTCATCGATCAGGGAAGGCTTCTCGTGCTGAAAAGAACCTCCAAGTGAACTCGACACACCCCCAGACATAGAGCCCAAACCGAGATTAACCAAGGGTGAACCAGCGAATGGTGAGGGTGACGCCTCCGGATAACTAGGATCCACCACTATCTCTTTCTGCTCAGGCACAAAAAATTGACCGCCAAGAATACACTCGATACCGCCAAGAAGCTTGGCCACATATACAGTCCTACGGGCTTTACAAGGATGAAGACCCACATCATCAGATTCTGTCTCCTCATCTGAAGACGACACCACATGCAAACTTCACCTTTTCTGAATATGAGCACTACCTCTTCCTGCTTGTACCCCCATAGGCAAACCAGAAGGAGCAGATACCGGTGAACGAACTGGGGAAACGACCCCAACAGTTGGCTGGGAAGGTGACGCAGGCCCGCTAGAACCTATATTTCCCCCTTCCACCAAGAGCAGTCCAACAAGCTCTCGCATGCGTCTTTCAGACACAGGAAGAGGAAGAGCCTCTACAAGATCGATCTCCCGATGACAAAGCTTACCCTGATAGTGACCACGCAGGGCCATCTCCAAAGAAATATCGGCTTCAGCACCTGTGAAAACAAACGCCAAAAATAAGATCTCACAAGACAACAAGATATCCTATTCTCACTCTTCTTTCAAAAAAAGGGGGGAGAAGGAGATTAGTTAATACCGCATCTCACGGAGAACATCTACGCCAACTTCCTGCGAGCCCTCCAGGCGACACTCAAACCCGGCGCTGCAAGAATGAAATCTTCCCAGTTCTTCCCAACGATAGTGATGTTTCCCAGATGCTTTCCAAGGGTCAAATTACTCCCAAACAACTTGGGAAGACGGTCAGAAAAGTCTCGGGTTCTATGAATCTCATGCCCCACAAGGTTTCGGTTAACCCAAAGCCGTTGCCGTTGCCAATTCTTCTTCAGAGCGTCTTGTTCAGAAATCAACTGACGAATGCCTCTTCTCTTCGCTAAAGTGCGAACTCCGGAATTCGTAGTCGAATAGAAAAAGTAACTGAAAACCAAGAAAGTTGGTACATAACCCAGGGATCGACAAATCAGTTTAAAACCGACGATTTTATTAACAGCGCTTGGGGTCAACTCGTCAACGGAAAAGCCATAGTGGTCCACAATCATGTTGAAGAAATTAGATGTCGGAAAGTGTAGCCCCACTTCGAATAGAGGGATCGGAACTCCCACCATCTCTTGAGGGCAGTCGTAGATCGATACCCCCTTTGTCGGAATCATTACGCCATGCTCCGGTAAGAAGCCGAAGCGGTCTTGCAGAAATTGGAACTCCTCGGCAGTAAGGACTCTACCGTAGCGATCCATTTTCGAAAAAAGGATGAACAATCGAAAAAGAAGTTAACGAAATACCCAGATTGATACAACAAAGCCAAAATGGGGATGTGAGGATGAAAATCCTGGGGGAAATGGAGGATTTTAAAGGGGAAAATGGCGTCACGAACCGTCTCCCAACGGGACTGCCACATACTGACGGCGCTGCCTAAGGTCTGTCAAATGATAGAACTAATCTCGGGCATACACGTGTTGAGATATAGACTCGAACGGCGACGATGTCAAAGCTGACGCATACACCTACAAGTATAAGGGACTTGTTAAAGTATCTCTCAGGGGTACGTCAAAAAAGAAGTCAAACTAACACCAGGCTTGGCCTGGTTAGAACCCATTCTAAAGCCAAGTTCGGGCCTTTGCCAATGCGAAGAGCGTTGATATGGCGATTAAGGTGCAGATTCGCGCCTTAACCCCTTCTCTAAGAAATTACATCCTGGCAAACGTGAGACCAATCAGAGAGTCCCACTCACCTATTAGACGATAGCCGCGATCTTCATAAACGTTTAGAAAATCTCCTTCTAGCCAATGAGGGAATGAGGCAAAAGACGTGACGGAGGACCTCCAATATGGGTCCACCATGTCGCACCTCACGAGGGAATCCTCAACATAATAAGTTGAGGGACATGCCTCTTAAACAAGTGTAAAAGGATCCTTCTTCCATACAAGGAAGGGGACGAAATTCTCTCTTTCCTGTAATCTTCTACTATCTTTCTCAGATCTCATACTAACTTGATCGTTGGAGCTTCGTCTTGGGAACTCCTCCCGGACGTCGACTAACGGTCATCTCTCTCTTTTGCACCGTGATAACAGGAGAAGATACCCACACGGTTCTCCCCTGCAGTTCCGACTCCATCCTCTCCAGCATATCACAACACTTTCCGAATTGATATTTCCACCCTATTCTTGGGTTAAAGGAAATCCAGTCTAGGAGAATCCAAAAGGACACTTGTGTAGCTAGGCATAGAAACACAAGCCAAATCGCCAGAGGGTTTTGAGTTCGTATAGAAGAAGGAGAACTGATGAAAGGTTATCTTTACGGCTCAAAAGAGGAGCCGTATAAATACATGACAAATTAGGGTTAATCTTCTATATTAGTTAGGGAAATCACGAAATTAATGGTATAATCAATGGTTACCAATGTTGATAAGATTTATCAATTAGCCATAATCATTCATATAAATTTGTATTTTTGATAATGTAACTAACTCAAATTTCCAAAGACCTTTTGGGGCTCTGTCCCTTGGACTCCGCTAGGGGCTCTACCCTTAGCACCATGCAAGGGGGCGCGGCCCCCTTGACCTCTGTCTTTCTGTCGTACCGGCTTATAATTCGATCTTATATATGCATGCACTCCGCATTCACCAAACATATAATATAGAGTACAAACGATAAACCCCTTAGCTCACATGTCAGTTTCAATTACACAAAATGTCAGGTGACACTAAAATCACAAACACAAATTACCTAAAAGATTTTTAAAAAGTTGCATACAAATAAACTTATTATTTTCGTGTCGAAAGTTTAGACCCTAGCCTTACCCATTTATTTTTATGTCGTGTCGTATCAAACCATTTAATTAAACGGGTTTAAATCCCTAACTCAAGCACATTTATTTGCTTGTCGGGTCGGTGTCTAAAATTAACACCTATACCCACAATAAAAATATAACAACTGATTAAAGACTAAAACGTTAAGAGTGAAATAGTAATTTTCTATTTAACGGGAGAAAATAAACTGTCAACGATAAGCACTTAATTCAAAAACAAATTGAAACCGTATAGATGAAATCAAAAACAAAATCTTTCAGGACCTAATCCATAATTTTCGTTAAGTATAGGGACTATTATGTAATTTACTCCTAAGAAAACCCATAAACGGCTCTTTTATTTAAAGTGAAAAAAGAAATGGAGTGTATGAAATTGATGTTATCCAGTGGGATCTGCGATCCATTGGAGTTAAATCAGCCGGTTTATATGGGTTCTTTCTATTTTTTATTTGTGGAGATGCAATTACAATTTATACAAAAATAGATACTTAATTGCTTTAATTAATCCCAAAGATAAATGACCTACTGTCATATGCCAGCTTCCAAACTCTTCCATTTATACCTTATTACCATTATTTTATTTTATTTTGGCAGGATCTGTGATATTTTGTGCTCTATTCCTTGGGTTACCATTAAATTAATAATTTCAGATTTTTTAATAATAACACAAATTAGGTTACAAGTATTTTACTACATTGTCATAAATGCCACTTGATAACGTGAACTAGAACTATGAATTGATAAAATCATTTAGATTGTGGTGATTTTACTACATTGTCACAAAAGTTTGCTCGAAACTATCATTTGGTAAGTTCCCTAATTGAACTATGAATTTTATTTGTCTCCAAAATAAGTTTAAAATTAACTTTTTTTAAAGAATGGAATATATATATATACTTATCAACTAAAAACATTAAAAGAGAAAGGTTAAGAAGTACAACATAATTAAAGAGGTAGGGGGTGTTACAGTTTTCAAGTTAGAAAAAGTGTTCACATCTTCAGGTTATCCATCCATTGAAATTTACTTTACTTTGGTCTCACATAGGTTTATTAGTTTACAAAACAAGGAACTTTTTTTATTTGAATTTGCTTAATAGTAAGTATTTATTTAGATAGTGTTTGGTATATGAAACTGGATTGGATAAAACTGACTTGAATTAGATTGAAGAGAACCGGACAAAAACCTTTTTTATAATTTTTGGTGAAAATACAACATAACAAAACTAAAATATATTTTTTAATCTTTATTATAATTAATTTTATCTGATTAGAGTACGTGTGATGATAAATAAAATACTTAAGACCCTATACACTTAATCGAATTTTCAGAAAAAAAAAAGAAAGAAAAAGTATACGCTAACAAAATTTAAGTAAATAAAATTAAAAACTTACTTAGTAAAAAGATGACCAAATTTGTAGATCACTTGACATTGACCTTCATCTATTTGATGTAGTCGTGTATGTTTTAAATAATCAGTGATTACTTAAAATACAATTAGAAATCTGAAAACATATTTGCTGTTTATGACTTAATCCAAAAAAAATAAAGATTTTTAGGTTGTTGGTTAGTTAGATTATGCTGAAATCTATTAACTATAAATATAAATATAAATACCTTTATTTTCATGAAATCCAAGTATATCTTGTACTTACGTTACCTATTTATATACATAAAAAAACGTAATTGATTCTTCAAAGTTCAAAGTCTCTTACTTACCAATAATATACTCTTTGTATTTTGTGAAAAGCAATAAACTTTACATACACATAATATAAATTTAAATACTTTTTAAAAATGTATATGAATTATTTCCGAAAACATAAATACAAGGTCAAGTAATCGCAATATAAATTTATTTCATAAATATATGGCTTTTATAACTCAAAATTAAAATATAATCAATTTTATATATATTAACCTAATATTTATTATTTATTAGATTAGACTGAACTTATTGAATCGATTTTTTTTTAGAAAAATATATATTTTTTTGGAGGGAATGACTATAATCTGTCAAACTCTGTGATTGGACTGTGACGAAAAAGAAAATTAAGGTACTGTGACGTTAGCATGTACTTGTTGGTAAGAAAACAGAATTTATAGAGAGAAACAAAAACTTTCATCACATGAGTCAACTTCTTCTGCTTCCCTCTCCTTCACCCCACTATGCCTACAATCAACAAAAAGCTCTTACTCAACACCACCGCCGTCAGCGTCGGATGCGGCGGCGGCTGCCGGAGATTCAACCTCTCCAAGATCTTCAACCCAAAACCCAACAAATACAAACGAAACCACACCCACTACTACCCCGACAACCACCGGCGTCACCACAACCACCACCACTCCTCCACCTCCACCTCATGGAACACCACCCCAACAACCACCACCACCACCCCAACCGCAACCTCATTCTCACCCAACACCTCAGAGTCGACCCTGGACGAGTCTGAAGTTAGCTTGAGAGCGGTTCAAGGGTTTGGGAAGATCGGCGGCAACAGTCTGGCGGTGGAGAAAGATTCCGACGACCCGTATGTCGATTTCAGGGATTCAATGCTGCAGATGATAATGGAGAAAGAGATATACGGGAGAGAAGATCTGAGGGAGCTTCTCAACTGTTTCTTGCAGCTTAACTCACCATATTACCATGGAATCATCATCAGAGCTTTCACTGAAATCTGGAACAATGTTTTGGCTTCGAAGCTCATGCATGGGGAACGATCCATGTACATGTGAATCCATCAACTCTTTGCACGTGACTTCAACCAAGTCTTGATTATATGCGACTATCTATCTATCTACTTTAAGTTTTGATTTTGTTATATTATGTGACACAAAATCAAAATAGCGTCTAAGTATGTGATGTTATTAGCACTTTAAAAATGTCTACTTTATGTGTGCTTTCTGTTTTTAAGTCAAGTAGTTTTAGTTAGATATAGTTGAAGTTGTAGACTTTATTTTCAAGTGCTACTAACATCATTTATAATGTAATGTTTTAGTTTGTTTTATTATCTTAAAATGATGATTTAAGCCATCTATTATGGTTATTTTCTACACCTTTTTTGTCTTGAGTGTTCCTTGAATTCTTAACCTTTGGGTAAGAATACCCGACTTTCTGTTATTAATTTTGGTTATTAATTTTAAACTTGATGCATAAAGTGTGGTATTTATTAAACTTTAATAATATTACTGTCTTAAAAAGCTTCTTTTAGTGTCGTAAATTAAAAAAGTAAAGAGAATTTAAAAGGTAATGACATTGATTCTTTTACTTTACATGTTTTTGTTATGTAGTATTTTTATGGTTCAAATTATTAAATATTAAAAAACTTGGTTAAGAATGTAATTGATCGAAATTCGTATACAATATATTTAAATGTTTATATCGTTTTAGCTGATAAATCATATTCTTTATTTTTGAAAAAATAGTTTTTTTAAAAAAATCTTATTTAGGATATTTGAATACATGAAAAAGTGTAACAATCGACCCTACTCCTATTAGAAAACTATTTGCTTTGGCCAATTAATCACTTTACATCCATCTTAGCCTTTTATTTGCTTTGGCTTTGGCCAATTAATCACTTTATCAATATGAACAACTTTATATAAATTGTTGAAATAAAGTTACTTAAAAGACATTGTATTTTGTTATCTTTGTTTAAATTGGATAACTATGATATTCTTGAAGTTTTTTACAAATAAAACCAAGCACGTTATCTACAAATGAAAACCAACTATGTAATTGGTAAATTGGTCATTAACTTAGAACAAAGTTCTTATTGAATCAAGAGAAAACTGTTGTATGAATCAAATTCTCAAAACCCAACCGGACAAAATTGTTGATATCCATTACCTATGTTTATTATAAATACATTAAAGACTTTAAATAAGTCGACGAGTTTGAGCTAGAATTAATAAGAATAAGTTAAACTTCAACTCGATTTGATAATTTGATAACATTTAATATAAGTTCTAGCTTGATTTTAGAGTATATGAATTTATAACTCTGATTGTATAATATTAATAGTTAAGTTTATCATGAGCTGTTTGATAATCTTTGAATGAAATCTTAGAAGTCATTTATGATTCAGTTAACATTCACCGTATTTATAGCTTATTTTATACTAAAGGAAAATGAATCAAATTTTTTTGAATGGCCTTGACAGTTTAAAAGGTTGAAACACTCGATACAAAATGGTCTAGTTTTATAAATTAAACCGTCCATTAAATTGTAATTTTATTTAAAATAAATGAGAAAAATATTAAAATTAGATTAAAAATAATGAAGAAGAAGAAGTGGGCCATTTTAGTCAAACGTCAAAGATTCACTACATGGGGTTTGGAGAGGCAACACTTGTTTGTGTCTTTAAGTGGAAAAAAAAAAAGAGCCATTGGGATTTGAAAGTTTTAATGACTACATATAACATAAACCCAGTGGGGGTTTAATGCATATTTAATGCCCAAATTAAATAATACAATTCTCTTTTTGTTTTTTACTTTTAGGGTGATATTAAAACTTTTAGATATCACTTCACTATATGTATATAAATGAAGGAGTTGAAAAGCGATATATATGTGATAATTGTTGAGGTATCTTTCTTTGTTTCATTAATGCATGTTTCATTAATGTACATGCATTGCCGATTGTACAATATATATAAATTATCAAACAAAACTGATGATAAACTTAAATTTCGTTCAATGAATTAACCTGTCAGTGAAATCAATAATCATAAGCACTTGCTTTGAAACTTGACAATGGGGTAGGTGGCATTTACGTTTTTCTATCATAGCAAACACAAACACACACACACACATATATATATATATATATATATATATATATATATATATATATATATATATATATATATATATATATATATATATATATATATATATATATCAAACATGAAGGTGTGCATAGAAAGTTCATGATTACACAAGAGGAGGGTAGAATTTGACGACTCTGATTTATTATCTTCTTTAGACGCTTAATTATGAAATTTATGTGCGTACTCTCGCTACAAGAAATGACCCGTATGCTACTGACATTCATGCCGACGACAACAGTCGTCATTATAACTTAAGCTATACCGACAACATATCATCGGTATAGAGTTGACCAAATATTTTTTGATCTAGGTATCTATGCTGACGACTTGTTATAGCCATGTCTTTGGCTGGAAACGAAAAAGATTTATGACGTTTTTTGAAAACTTATGCCAACATCTAGTTGATATATGTTACAAAAACATAATTTCCATTTATTTATAATTCATTTTGCAGAAAAAGGAAAATGACGTCGTTTGTGGAAAGCGATCCCGACGACTTGTTGTCCGTATAGAAGACATGAGATCTATGTGAACTCTATCCGGATGGCATGTCTTCGATACATATAATTTTTTATTTATTTACGTAAAGAATGAAACAACATCGATCCTCATCAGCAGCACCGCACCAAAATCTTCCTCTCTCTCTCTCTCTCTCTCTCTCTCTCTCTCTCAATCGACGATTCTCATTCAACGACACCTTCGACCAATTCCCTTCACCGTCAACCTGGATAACTTCTAGGTCACTCCCTTTATTCCGATTTTACTCTTTTTCTGGTTGGATTTTGAGATTTTCGGAGGGTTTTTTTTTTTTTTTTTTTTTTTTTTTTGTTTCCCGGTAAGGTAGTCACAGGAGGACAATCGGCAACAACACCAAGATCCAACAACTACCTACTTCCGGCCACCACAATAAGAGTTGCAGGTAAGGATTTTTTTTTTTTTATTATTTTCTTATTTTTGATTTGGGGTTTAGTCCGACGACCACCTCACCACCAAAGGACCACTGTCTACAACCGACCGCCGACCAACAGAATCTAAGCACCATAGTAGGAAGAACATGTAAGGTTTCTAGCTTTTGTTTTAGTTTTGTCATTGATTAGGTGATGTTTGTATCTATTTAAAATATTTGACTAGGTAATTGTTAATGTTCGAGTGGTTCTTTTTGGATGTATAAAATGTGTAATATGTTATATTTGAGTTGTTTAGGTTTACTAGTTTGAATACATAGAAGATAGTGATAAAGTGTTTAATTAAAAAAATGCTTAAAGTCTTTTTTTTTTTTTTTTTTTAATTTCATGATAAGTTCTTAGTGACTAATTGATAAAATACTTAACTGATAAGTGCTTTGTAACATCCCGAGTTTTCAGGTATTTTCAAATCCTTCATTTGGTAATTAAATATGTCATTTTGGTCCTTAAAAATGGTTAGAATTAGCCCTAGTGGCAAATTGGTAATTCTTAGGAGCTTGAGTTGTACGTTGGACTTACATATGGGTACCCTAGGCGTACTAGGGTGCGTCCTAGTACGCTAGGCGTACTCATATGTACGCTAATCGTATGTTTGTCCGGGTGAAAACCCTAACTATTAGAGTTTGTGGAGTATTTAAGCATCATTATGGACCCTTTACCCCCATCTTTTTAGCCTCCAAGTTCTGGAATCGTTTTTGGCAAACCCTAACTTCTCTAGTGTGTGTGGATGTGTGTGTGTGAGAGAGATAGAGAGAGAGAGAGAGAGAGAGAGAGAGCTAAGAGTGTGTTTCTTGTGTGGTTGAAGAAGAAGAAGTTGCATCAAGGTGTTTGGAGAGTGAAGCAAGCTAGTAGATCTTGGATCATCACTTCATAAAGAAGCTCCAGAAGGTAAAAAGCTTCTACCTTTATGTTTGGATTGTTTAGATATTGTTTTGGTTGCTTTTTGGTATTCTTCTTGTCCCAAGAGTCCCAATATTGTGCATGCTTTCTTTTGGTCGTTTTGGGTTGTCCTTTCAGACCCTACGAGGGTCCTAAGGCATAAAAATGAGGTCCCTTGAGCTAGTTTGGTCCCTTGTTCTTTGTAGGAGGTCTTAATGGATTAATACCATGTATTAAGCCCTTTCTGGACAACCAAAGTCTTAAAGTTTGAGACTTTATGGTTCTAGAGTACTTTTGAGTCATGGATCTGAAGTTTGAGCTTAGGTGCTTAATCCATTAAGCACTAATAAGGATTTTAAGACCTGCGAGGCTATGCCATGCATAAGTTGATGTACGCCCCACATACTGAGTTAACAACCCCGATGGTGGTCAATGCGAGGCGAAGTACGCCAGCGTACTGAAGGGGTACGCCCCGCATACGCCTACTGTTTGGGTTTTGGACTTTAGGCTTCGGGTATTGGGCCATTTGTTGGGCTTCGATACTTGGGCCCTAATGGACTATTTGGATAAGTATGTTTTGGGCATATTAAAGGATCTAACCTTTGGATAAGGCCCAATAATGAGTTGGGCCTAATTTGGAAAATTAGTGTGGGCCTTGAAGTTAACTGGGCCTTTTAGATCAAGATTTGAACTTGGGCTGATAGCTTCATTTTTTACTTCTTTTCGTAGTTTATTTTTAGTTAAAACCATCTCATTTTAGTTAATCTTCATGCATATTTTCTCTTTTTGTTATTTTTCTCCTTTACCGGGTGCTTTCCAGTCTTTTGAGCTTATTTGCGGGATTTATCGAAGACTTTTTGTTAACGGAGGCTTAGAAGAATGCGGGATTTATGGAGGCTTGCGGTTTGCTTGTGGATTTGAAGTGGTACGATTGGGCTTGGTGCTTGCATAAACAAGAAATCAATTTGGACTTAATTTCTGAGCAAGAATGATGATAAGGCGATGCGGAATTGAGCTACAAAAGATTGAAGGAGCATTGGATCAATCATTAGAAGGCTTTGGACCGGCACAAATGGGATCTAAAGAGTTATGCATGTGGGTTGAAGTTGAAGTATTGAAGATTGAGCTAGATTGTATGTTAAATGGCCCAAGTCCCACATTCAGCTGACCCACACAGTCCGCGTGGATCCATACGCGGTCCGCTTGAATTGTGTTGACTTGATTCCGAGTTTTGACTTGTTGACTCTACTTGTGGAAAGTTGGTGGGTAGCTTTTGTGCAACTTTTTGAATCTGGAAGTGAACCTTATCTGCTGGAGTTTTGGAGCATTAATCATTATCATGACTTGAAGAGCACATACAATTCTCTCTCAAGAAGGCATTGAAGAAGAAGTTGAAGAATTGAAGATTGGTGTTATTTTCTTTCCACCTTGCAACTAGAACAATGTTTGGTATCACTATACTTTCTTGTATTTCTCTTGTTTTGGCCATGCTTGGCTAGATTTTCATTTGGTTGACTTAGATATAATTGCTTGAATGTTTTGGTTATTTTGAAGAATTTCATAAACTTGTGTTGAATATCTATGATTATATTTTCTATGAAAACTTCCTTCATGTTTATATATCTCTAGTCATGAATAGTGATATGTGAATGTTATTTTTGTTGGTTAAATTCTTGTCTAAGTAATGGTTCTTCAATTTAACAAGCAACAATTAGTTTAAATGTTTGTTTTCATTTCATTTAGACTAAGAAAATATTTTCTCCATAGTGGTAATGAAAGCAATAGATTACTCTTTGGATTTGGTGACTCTTAAAACCTAATGCTAATTGATTTTCACAAAATTACATGCTTCATTAGTTTTGTGACTTTTATTTAGGAAATGTACTATGAGCTTCTCTAGTCATTTTAATACAAAAGTAGAGTTGAGGCAAGTTATGCTTATAAATTGCTATAGCCAAGTTAGATTATAAACACAAGTATTGCACGTTGGTATTCTCATGATTATTTAACCAAATATTCAAGTAATGAAAGTCCAAAGTCAACCATCTTTCTCTTATTGATTTTACATCAAAATCTTGCTTTTGTTAAATTGTCCATTTAATTCATAGTTTAATTCTAGTTTGTTTCAAGTATTTCAAAATACCAAAACCCCCATTTTTAATTTGTTGTCATTTTCCAAGTATTTTTACAAAGAGATTTTTCATAGAGATATTAAATTGAACAAATCTCCGTGGATTCGATCCCTTTACCACTCTACACTATTTTAGTGTAAAATATTTAGGGTTATTAATTTTGTTGGCCTCGACAACCACCAAATTTTGGCGCCGTTGCCGGGGATTGGTTTATTTTTAATCAATTTGTTTCTTTATGCCCAAATCTCAACGTACAGGTGACTTGATTTACAATCCAAAAATCGAAAAAGAAGCAAGGCGTTTGGCGAAGGAAAAGCGAATTGAACGTGGTCAAACTTCCAACCCTCATGGGGATCCGTAATTTGAACCCACTTCATCAAGTGATACGAAACCCGATTCTAGTCCCGACCCTCGCCAAGAAATTCCCGAAACACCACCTCTACAACAAAATCCACCTATTATTGAACCAATTGCAATGGCGGACGGAGGAGAAGTTCCTGAAAGAACTTTGAGGCAAAATGATGGAAACCGATGTTACACAAACTCCAACCAGTATCAATTACCCAGTTTTGGAAAGAGGTTCGGAATTGAAGTCAAGTTTAGTCCATCACCTCCCAACTTTTCATGGATTGGAGAATGAAGACCCACATAAGCATTTGAAGATGTTCCACATTATTTGCACTAGCATGAAGCCACAAGGGTCAACCGATGACCAAATCAAGCTAAGGGCATTCCCCTTTTCATTGGCCGATAGAGCAAAGGATTGGTTATTTTATCTTCCTCCGGGGTCGATCAACTCATGGACCGACATGGCAAGACCTTTTCTTGATAAATTATATCCCGCTTCAAGAGTCTCGAGTCTTAGAAATGAGATTTGTGGAATCCGCCAAGGTCAAAATGAGATTTTTCATGATTATTGGGAGAGGTTCAACAACTTGTGTTATAGTTGCCCACAACACCAAATTCCGAAACAACACCTCATTCAACACTTCTATGAGGGATTCTTGCCAATGGAGAGAAGACTAGTTGATGCCTCAAGTGGTGGTGATGTCTTTAGTAAAACCCCACAACAAACAAGACAACTTTTCAACACCATAGCCATGAATAGCCAACACTTTGGCCCACGCTAAGACATGAAAAGAGACACACAACACAATTAAAGTCAATGAAGTGGGATCATCGAACTAGAGTCTCAAATCAAAGACTTAACCTCCATTATTCAAAAGCTAGCCATGGGACAAACTCCACAAGTGATAGTTTGTGGGATATGTGCAACAATAGAACACCCTACGGATATGTGCCCAATTCTTCAAGAAGATGCAGAACATGTAAATGCCACGGGAGAGTTCCAAAATTACCACAACAACCCATCTGGTTACTAAAATGCTTACAATTCAAGTTGGAAGCCAAATCCCAACATGAGCTACAACCCAAGACCATTGCCTCAAAATGCATTGGTTAGACCATCCTATCCGCCACCACAACCTCATTACCAACATCCACAACCACACTATCAATCCAAACCACACCCTCCACACCACCAACAACCTCCTCAATCCCAACCAAGCAGCTCTGGATTGTCCTTTGAAGACATTGTCAAAACCCTAGCCACTAGTACCCAACAAGTCCAAAAAGAGACAAGAACTAGTATCTCCAACCTTGAAGCGCAAATGGTAGATATAGTTACATCCATAAGCAAGTTGGAGTCCCGTGGGAAATTGCCTTCTCAAACCGAAAAGAACCCAAATGTCAATGAGGTGACTTTGAGAAGTGGCAAACAAACTGGGGAAAGCAGTTCAAAGAATAAGCCAAGGGATGAAGAGGAAGAAATAGAAGTCATTCCCATTGAAGAATCTATAGTCAAGAATGATGCACAAGCTGGAGCCCTAAAGAAGACAACCCCTCTAGTGACTCCAATAGCCACTCAATCGTCATTCCCCTCCCGACTTGTAACTTCGAAGAAGAAAATGGAGGAGAAAGAGATTTTGGACACCTTCTGAAAGGTGGAAGTAAACATCCCTCTACTTGATGCAATCAAGCAAATCCTGAGATATGCAAAGTTTTTGAAAGAACTTTGTACCAAAAAGAGGAAGTTGAAGGGAAATGAGAAAACTTCAATGAATGAAAATGCATCCGAAGTTTTACAAAGGAAGCTTCCACCTAAGTGCAAAGATCCGGGAATGTTTACGATTCCTTACAAGATAGGAGATGTCACTTTTAGTAGTGTCATGCTTGACCTTGGTGCTTCTATTAATGTCATGCCCCATTCGGTGTATGAATCATTGAATGTTGGACCTTTAAGTGAAATCAGTGTCATGATCTCTCTTGCGGATAAAGCAAGTGGCTTTGCTAGAGGTGTCTTGGAAGATGTCCTAGTGCAAGTAAACCAATTGGTCTTCCCAGCGGATTTCTATGTGATTGATCTAGATGAACAAGTGTCCTCAAAGTCGGGTATAATTTTACTTGGGAGACCATTCTTGAAGACGGATAGAACAAAGATTGATGTGTATGCGGGAAGCTTAACAATGGAGTTTGATGGTGAAACAATAAGTTTTAACACTTATGATGCTATGAGATATCCTAGTGATATTTTATCATTGTGTTTTATTGATGTTATTGAACCATTAACCCAAGAGTTGTTCGAGTTGTCTAATGGTGACATTTTGGAGATGGTTTTGAGCAAAGGGTTTGAGTGTGGAAAGTTAGCCAAGAAGTTGAAGCTCTACTCACTAGATCCCGAAGTTGAAAGATTGGTTACCAATTTGGAGATCAAGAAGACCACTCAATTTAGGCCCCGTTTGATACGCATCTTTCCAGGTCCAAACAGATCTTTCTGGCTGAATGGACCGGAAAGACTGTTTGATTTGCACAAAAGAAATGGTCTTTCCCGGTAAGATATGTCTTTCCCAGAAAGCCCCAAAATCACATCTTTCTGGCTGAATGGGCTGGAAAGACAATTATACACCAAATCCCACCTCTTTCTTTCGTTATTGGATTATTAATTTTTTTAAATAACTTTTTTAAAATTTATTTTTTATTGAATTATTACTTTTTTTTTTATCATTCAGCACAGTCAATCAGATGCAACAATCAAACAACATGGTTTCTTTCCCAGTCAGAAAACTTTCCCAAACAACACTTTACCAGACAAAAACTATCAAACGAGACCTTAGTGTGAAGCAAATTGAATTACCTCAAACTCACACAAGATTGCCACCCTCCCTTGTTCAACCTCCGGAATTAGAATTGAAGGTCCTTCCTCAACATTTGAAGTATGCTTACTTGGGCAAGAATGAGACTCTTCTGGTTATCATTTCGACTCATCTAACCGAATTTGAGGAAGAGCAACTCCTCAAGGTGTTCAAGGAACACAAGGAAGCCATGGGTTGGACGATTGCGAATATCAAGGGATTGAGCCCCTCCACTTGTATGCATAAAATCTTAATGGAGGATGAATGTAAGCCAAGTAGAGACGTGCAAAGAAGGTTGAATCCGCCAATGATGGAAGTGGTCAAGAAAGAGATTTTGAAGCTCCTAGATGCAGGAATGATCTATACAATCTCGGATAGCAAATGGGTGAGCCCGGTGCAAGTCGTTCCAAAGAAGACGAGAATCACGGTAGTCGAGAACAACAAATGTATGATGGTCCCCCCACGTGTGCAAAATGGGTGGAGAGTATGTATTGACTACCGCAAACTCAATGCAAGCACACGAAACGATCATTTTCCACTACCTTTCATTGACCAAATGTTAGAAAGGTTGGCCGGAAAATCCCACTATTGTTGTCTCGATGGGTATTCCAGTTTTCACCAAATCCCGGTGGCACCGGAAGACCAAGAAAAGACAACATTTGCATGTCTATTTGGCGCTTTTGCATTCCGAAGAATGTCATTCGGATTGTGTAACACCCCGGCCACTTTCCAACGTTGTATGGTTAATATCTTTTCGGAATATGTTGAAAATATAATTGAAGTTTTCATGGATGATTTTACGGTATATGGAAACTCCTTTCAAGAGTGTTTGACCAATCTCACTAAAATTTTAAAAAGATGATTGAAACGAATTTGGTTTTAAACTTTGAAAAATGTCATTTTATGGTGAGTCAATGTCTTATTTTGGGTCACATTGTGTCAAAGAAAGGAATTGAGGTAGATAAGGCCAAGATAGATGTTATTCAAAGCTTACGTTACTCGACTTGTGTTCGGAAAGTTCGCTCTTTTTGGGGCCATGCAGGTTTCTACCGGAGATTCATCAAAGATTTTTCAAAGATAACAAGACCAATGTGCCAACTCTTGCAAAAGGATGTTGATTTCAAGTTCAATGAGGCGTGCAAAGAAGCTTTCGATAAGCTCGAAGAGTTGCTTACATCTGCCCCCATCATGCAAGCACCAAATTAGGATCCCCCCTTTGAGATTATGTGTGATGCAAGCAACTATGAAATAGGCGTCGTTTTGGGTCAAAAGAATGGACGAGCCTCCCATGTGATCTACTATGCATCGAGAAAACGAGACAATGCTCAAAGCAACTACTCTACTACGGAGAAGGAGCTATTGGTCATAGTGTTCGCCTTGGAGAAATTTAGACAATACCTACTTGGTACCAAGGTCATTGTGTATTCGGATCACGCAACTCTTAAGTACTTGATGACGAAGAAAGATGCAAAGCCTAGACTCATCCGATGGATTTTATTGTTACAAGAATTTGATTTGGAAATCTGGGACAAGAGTGGATGCGAGAACCCTGTTGCCGACCACCTAAGCCGGATCACTTCAAATGAAACTCCTCTCCCTTTGTGGGACGAGTTCCCGGATGAGCATCTCTTTTCCCTTACTCAATCTACTCCTTGGTATGCCGACATCGTTAACTTTTTGGTCACAAAGAGGTATCCCGACACCTTTTCACATGCTCAAAAATACAAGCTCAAAAGTGATGCAAAATACTATGTGTGGGATGAGCCTTATTTTTGGAAACATTGTCCCGATCAAATTATTAGGCGATGTGTGCCCCAGCGAGAGCATCAATCCATTTTACAATTTTGTCATGAACTTGCTTATGGGGGACACTTCGGGCCTAGCCGGACCTTGAGAAAGGTCCTTGAGTGTGGACTATTTTGGCCAACCATGTCATGCGATTGTTACTTGTTTTGCAAAAGTTGTGAACGGTGCCAAAAGACAGGAAACATTTCACATAAAAATCAAATGCCACAAAATCCAATCCTTGTTTGTGAAGTTTTTGACGTATGGGGGATTGATTTCATGGGCCCATTTCTCATTTCTTTTGGAAATGTTTACATCTTGCTCGTGGTTGACTATGTTTCTAAGTGGGTTGAAGCCAAAGCTACACGATCGGATGATGCCAAGACGGTTATCGAGTTTTTGAAGTCTAATGTTTTTGTGAGATTTGATGTGCCTAGGGCTTTGATTAGTGATAAGGGGACGCACTTTTGCAACAAGATGATGGAGGCTTTATTGAATAAGTACAACGTGACCCACCGTGTTTCAACAACCTATCACACTCAAACGAATGGTCAAGCGGAAGTCTCGAATCTTGAAGTGAAGAGTATACTTGAGAAAACGGTGAATCCCTCAAGAAAAGACTGGAGTTCAAGGCTTGATGATGCCTTGTGGGCCTATCAGACCGCGTACAAGACCCCGATAGGAATGTCTCCATTTAGGTTGGTTTTTGGAAAACCATATCGTCTTCTCGTGGAATTGGAACACCGTGCATTTTGGGCGGTCAAACAATGTAACTTCGACATTGATCAGGTGAGAAGGCATAGAAAGCTTCAACTTCAAGAGTTGGAGGAGTTCAGAAATGACTCCTATGAAAACTCAAGAATTTACAAGGAAATGAAAAAGCTTTTCCATGACAAGTCCATTACCCGAAAACATGTCGAGCCGGGACATAGGGTTTTGCTTTATCATTCGCGATTGAAATTATTTCCTAGAAAGTTGAGGTCAAGATGGATAGGTCCGTTTGTTGTGTTAAAAGTCTTTGAGCATGGAGCGGTTGAGATTCAAAGTGAAGAAACGGGGCAAATCTTTAAAGTCAATGAGCATCGATTGAAACCTTTCTATGAAGGTTTTAACGTAAATGTCTTAGATGTCATCCAATTGGATGCCCCGGTGTACCGAAGTCAAGAGGGAAGCACGTCTCGCCAAAGACGTTAAAGAGGGGCATTTTTGTAAAACTAAAAGTTTTCGTCTTTTCTAGTTCCGAATAAATGTCGTAGATGATCCATTTTTGCATTTAACATCTCTTCTTCCTTCTTGCGGTAAAAGAATGTTGGATTTGAGGACCCGGTGTTCGTATTGGTCAATATATATATATATATATATATATATATATATATATATATATATATATATATATGGAAAAATGGCAAGCAATTCATGCGGACCGCGTGTACTTGTGCGTCTGTCCGCGTGTTTATTAAAACGGACCGCATATGGTCCCTCAAAACGTCCGCGTCCATCATCAAAAAATAGATAGTTCCAGTTCTATTCACGCGGTCCGCGTGTGTTCGGAGGCTTGTCCGCGTGTTTATTAAAACGGACTGTGTGTAGTGCTTGGAGTCGATCGCGTGTCGTGAAGGGAAAACAGAATGCTTAGGGGCTTATTCATGCGGTCCGCGTGTACTCACAGTCGCGACCGCGTGAGATGTTGACTTTCATTGACCGCGTTTTGACCAGGTTTGACCGCAACTCAATACTCCCTAAACCCCCATCCGGCCCTTCTCCTTCCCACTTCTTCTTCTTCCTTTCCCCTAACCTCCATTAGAGAACCTCCATCTCCACCACTAAAACTCAGTTTCCCGTCAAACCGCCGGTCGGAATTTTGCGAGACCACCGCCTTTCTTCACCAATTTTCGAGCTCTACGAATCCCACTAAAAAACCGGTCCGATATGTTGCTGTAACTCGGGGCGCCACCACCACTCAACCGCTACTTTCTGTCCGTTTCTCGGCCAACTCCGCCACCTCTCGCGACTCCGACACCACCATTGTGCTCCTCTTGGACAAGGCTACAAACCCCACTAAAAATACCTCTCAAAACTCGCTAGAAAATTTCACCGGAATTTCAAGTCGTTGCCAGATTTCTCGGGTTTTCGCGGTTAATTGCTTCTTACGGGATATTGAACAAAGCTTAAAGCTTGGGGTGGAGAGTTGCAAGATTTTCAAATCCCGAATTTTCGCGCGCAAATTTTGAACTTTCAACAAAAAACGGGTACTTTCTTTCCTTTATTTTATTTGATCAATATGCATGTCTCTGAACAACCATTCATATGCTATTGCTTCAAATGAGTTTAGGAATTATTACTTGCTTTGGTTGTTGAACTGCTTTAGAAATCCATAGGGAGTTGGTTGGTGATTTGGATTGAAATATCGTTTGTTGAGATTGTGGTTCGTGTAGTGGTTATTTTTCGTGCAGGTAGTCCATGTCCACATCTAGGAAGCGCCTAACTGCTGCCCGAGGCAAAGCCCCGACTAGAAATCAAAACGATGCTCCCGATATTCCAAGATTTCGGGATGCCAAGGCGGCCGAAAACTACACGGAGAGTTTGCCTAGAAAATTTGCATCCACCAAATTTGTGTGGAAGCCCACGCTTATATCATTAGGGGTTCTTGAAGGGGTCACCCAATTGTTCCGTCACATTGGCTGGGAAAACCTTCTCAACCTTATGGCGCACACTTACGAGCTCCCCACTAGAGAGTTTCTTGCCAATTGCGGGTACGATAGCGAAAAAAGAAAAGTCTCTTTGTAACTTCTAGGGGACCGAAGGTACATCGATTTTGCAACAATAAACGACATCTTGGGCTTGCCTTCTTCAAACACATCAACAGTTTTCGACGTCTTACCTGCTGAGTTCAATCATGAGACATTTTGGACGGAAATCACCGGGGGTATCTTTTCATGTGCCGGTCGGGATAAAGCAACCTCCATCATTCACCCATGCCTCTGCATTGCCCATCGCATCTTGGTGTGTACAGTTTTTTCCCGCAAAGAAGCAGGGCATGTCACAAAAAATGAGCTCTTCTTCCTTTGGTGTATGACGCGGCGCGCAAACCTGCCAATCCCGGACTTTGCTTTGTTCCTTTTCCACAAATGCACACACATGAGATCCAAAACATCCGGTGATATTTGCATTGGGGGATTTGTCACACTTTTGGCTCGTGGTCTTGACATTGAGCTCCCAGACGAATACCAGCCAGTTGACAGCAAAAATCTTTTGGATGAGCGCACTCTCATAAACATGCACCACATCCTTCGCAGGAACAAGAGCAGCTTCACATGGTATTGTCCTCAAGGGGTCGGGTATCTCGTTCTTCCCGACCCTCGAGTCACCAACTTCACCTTCCACGATCGCACTCAGTGGAGACTCGCGAGGACCATCACTCAATCAGTCAATGAGGATGTGCTCCAGGATCAAGATGATGACGAGATGCATGTGGATGACGAGCCCGGCGATGATCCCACCCATGGTCCACAACACACCCAACCACAAGCACCTCCCGAGTACTACCCTCTTCCCCCCAATTTTTCCAAGCGGTTCGAGGCTCTTTGTGTATCAAACCAAATAATGTCCCAGCAAATGTACCATATGTGGGGGTGGAACCAATCCCAAAACCATTTTGAGAACGTCCCACTTCCACCTCCCTATCTATACCCTCCACCCACCCATCCTTATCCCCCTCCACCTTACCCTTACCACTACCCTTAATACCCGTATCCTCCTCCCGATCCCCCGGTTTAGGTACGTTCGCCTCGCCCCAAGCATTGAGGACAATGCTCATTTCTAAGCTTGGGGTGGGGTATTCCTTTTTCTTTTTAATTTATCATGCATGTTAATTAGGTTGCATAGCATTTTAGTATAAATTGAATTCACTTTTTTATATAAAACTCCAAAAAGATTTTATTTTCCTCTTTTTCATCTTTTATCTTTGCATGGCATTTAGCTTAGGGCATTAGCATTCATGCATTTTTTTTTTGTCTATTCTCACCTCTTTAGGATGCCATGGAATAGGTTCACAGTTATTGTATCATTATTGGTCCAGGATCTTGTTGCTATATCACCCATCGAACCGGGACCACTAGCTGCGGTTTGGATTTCATACTTGGGATCAGATGCTGGTAGCTTAAAGGGGTAAGTGATCATGGCTAGGTGGTTTTCATGAAGACTTATGCATACAATACTAACAACTATAGGATATACTATAGAAATGGATGTCTTAGCCTTACGGTCACTATCGCCGAGAGGATCACACTCGATCATGTTTGAACCGTTAGGATGAAGCACCAGTGCTTGTCCCTGAGTAGGATCCATATCCGGTCTCTTTACATCACCATATCTTGTCGCGATTTTTTTAGGATTTTAGAGTGTCTTTTAGCACACATTAGGACATTTTCTTTATTTTTGAAAATTGAAACTCTGAAAAGGAGCTTATATTACATCTTTATGCTCCACACATGGTCATTTTCATACTTAGACCATTCAGATTATATTACTACCATCTCGGTTCCACTTATGCACTTTTGGGAACCAAATTTTGAGTCAAAGGGGTTTATATATATATATATATATATATATATATATATATATATATATATATATATATATATATATATATATATATATATATAATGGCAGGAAAATTTCCAGCTGCAACAATCTGAGAAGGGTGACCGGTTCAATTATATATATATATATATATATATATATATATATATATATATATATATATATATATATATATATATTGGCAGGAAAATTTCCAACTGCAACAATCTGAGAAGGGTGACCGGTTTAATTATTGAACAAAATTTTCCAAAATTTTGGTCACCCGATGTTTAATATTCATTTGTATAGGTTTTTTTTATTGTATATAGATCGAGTTGTTTTTCGCAAATTAGTGATGTTAGGGAGACTGTCGAGTCGGATACTACGGGAGGTTTGGGCCAACACTAAGTGAACCGAATCCTACAACGGTGCCCGAGCGATTAAACCTAGTTACACATGAGAGAAACCGGCAGACGTGAGATTAGAGTGTACACTTAAAGAAGAGCTCCACCCGAGCCCATCCAACTGCTTTCTCCCTACTACAGATGCTCTTCATTGTATGCATGTTCCATTGAGGCTGCGACTGACCATCCCTCCTTACTCACCTAGATGAGTTGTCCTGGCTGTGGTTTATGGTCCCATTGTCATTAGATGAAAAAGTTATGAGATAGCATCGATATCATTTCTGACCAAGTTGACTAACGTTGAACAGGTTCCATGGTTCTGTCCATTCTTTTTAGTTTTAGGGTAGTCCGTCCCAAGTTCATTTTAGTCTTATCTTACTTGAGGACAAGTAAGGTTCAAGCTTGGGGTGATTTGATAGCTTCATTTTATTACTTCTTTCCGTAGTTTATTTTTAGTTAAAACCATCTCATTTTAGTTAATCTTTATGCATATTTTCTCTTTTTGTTATTTTTCTCCTTTTATCGGGTGCTTTCCAGTCTTTTGAGCTTATTTGCAGGATTTATCGAAGACTTTTTGTTAACGGAGGCTTAGAAGAATGCGGGATTTATGGAGGCTTGCGATTTGCTTGTGGATTTGAAGTGGTATGATTGGGCTTGGTGCTTGCATAAACAAGAAATCAATTTGGACTTAATTTCTGAGCAAGAATGATGATGAGGCGATGCGGAATCGAGCTACAAAAGATTGAAGGAGCATTGGATCAATCATTAGAAGGCTTTGGACTGGCACAAATGCGATCTAAAGAGTTATGCATGTGGGTTGAAGTTGAAGTATTGAAGATTGGGCTAGATTGTATGTTAAATGGCCCAAGTCCCACATTCAGCGTGACCCACACGGTCCGCGTGGATCCATACGTGGTCCGCTTGAATTGTGCTGACTTGATTCCGAGTTTTGACTTGTTGACTCTACTTGTGGAAAGTTGGTGGGTAGCTTTTGTGCAACTTTTTGAATCTGGAAGTGAACCTTATCTGCTGGAGTTTTGGAGCATTTTTCATTATCATGACTTGAAGAACACATACAATTCTCTCTCAAGAAGGCATTGAAGAAGAAGTTGAAGAATTGAAGATTGGTGTTATTTTCTTTCCACCTTGCAACTAGAACAATGTTTGGTATCACTAAACTTTATTGTATTTCTCTTTTTTTGGCCATGCTTGGCTAGATTTTCATTTGGTTGACTTAGATATAATTGCTTGAATGTTTTGGTTATTTTGAAGAATTTCATAAACTTGTGTTGAATATCTATGATTATATTTTCTATGAAAACTTCCTTCATGTTTATATATCTCTAGTCATGAACAGTGATATGTGAATGTTATTTTTGTTGGTTAAATTCTTGTCTAAGTAATGGTTCTTCAATTTAACAAGCAACAATTAGTTTAAATGTTTGTTTTCATTTCATTTAGACTATGAAAATATTTTCTCCATAGTGGTAATGAAAGCAATAGATTACTCTTTGGATTTGGTGACTCTTAAAACCTAATGCTAATTGATTTTCACAAAATTACATGCTTCATTTGTTTTGTGACTTTGATTTAGGAAATGTACTATGAGCTTCTCTAGTCCTTTTAATACAAAAGAAGAGTTGAGGCAAGTTATGCTTATAAATTGATATAGCCAAGTTAGATTATAAACACAAGTATTGCACATTGGTATTCTCATGATTATTTAACCAAATATTCAAGTAACGAAAGTCCAAAGTCAACCATCTTTCTCTTATTGATTTTACATCAAAATCTTGCTTTTGTTAAATTGTCCATTTAAATCATAGTTTAATTCTAGTTTGTTTCAAGTATTTCAAAATACCAAAACCCCCCATTTTTAATTTGTTGTCATTTTCCAAGTATTTTTACAAAGAGATTTTTCATAGAGATATTAAATTGAACCAATCTCCGTGGATTCGATCCCTTTACCACTATACACTATTTTAGTGTAAAAGATTTAAGGTTATTAATTTTGTTGGCCTCGACAACCACCATGTGCCTTGGCCAATTAGGGAAAGGCTAAAATGTACCTTTACCCTATGTTTGGGCCCTTAGTCAAGAAGGGTATTCCAATTGTTAATTGGATGTTTGTTTCTGTGATAGTTCAGGATTTTTTGTGGGTTAGCAGTCATAGGTTTCAGCTTAGTTTGGCATTATGAGGTGAGTCTTCCTCTCTATTCTTTTGGGTCGAAGGCACTAAGATGTGACAACCCAAAATTTCTATCTTGTACAATTATTCAATTCAATCAAAGTTAGACTCGATTATGCTATCTTTTAGCATTGTTTAGTGTCTGTTTGAGTCTTCTAAGCCTAGTTCCTTAAAGGATAAAGTGTTAAGAAGTATCGTATAGAGTTCAGTGTGCAACATACAAGTCGAAAAACTCCATCATAAGGAGTGTACGACCGTAAACTAGAGTTTACGGCCGTAAACACCTCCTTGGCCATGAACTCACCCCTTTATATATGATATTCCTTCATTCTTCACCACTTTTTCCACCTCTAACTCAAGAACTCGGATTTTCTCTCAACTATCATCAAGCTTTCACCTTGATCTTCCAAAATGTAAGAATTCCTTCCATTTTATTTGTTGTTATCCTTCTTGATCTTGTATCACCCTTTGATTTCATCCATGAAAATCATCTTTTTGGGTAGATCTTCAAGTATTTAACATTCTCACCAAGAACACCAAGAACACCTACTAGTTCTTGGATCGTGAACACCTCCTTCAAGCTTCAAACCGTAAGTATCTTTCCATGTACTAGTTATCCTATAGAAGCTCTTAAAATACATCCTTGAAAACAACCATTTCCCAAGAACAATAAGAGTTTACGGCCATGAGCATCTCCCTTGGCCGTAAACCCTCCTCAAGATCTTCATTGGCCGTGAACATCTTTGACCGTAAACTCCCATGGACGTAAACACCATGGCTGAAAACTCCATGGCCGTGAACCCCTTTGTGTGGCCGTAAAACCCCTTAATGTAATCATATGTGATTGTAACACTTCAATACAAGTGTTTCCTAGTTCCTAAGGTGGTTCCCTATCATGATTAGTTGTTATATACACTAATTATATCCATATATGTGTCATTATATGCTTATTAGGATCCGCTTGTGCCCGAGATTTCACTTAGCACTTAGCATCCTACAATCGATCTTGCATTCACATCACTTACTGCAGGTGAGTTCATACCCCTTTAATCTACCTTTTAAATGATTTTAAATGCTTTTATGGGTGGGGGGGATACAAGTTGATAACATTATAGTTGTTATATCAATCACATGTGATTAATAACTATCAAACAAGCAGATTTTCTTATACTTCAAACTGTTTTACCAAACAAACTCTTTAAAACATTTTATAAATTGACATCAAGTCATCTGTTACCATTCAAATGGTTAAAACTCTTTTATATGTTAAACTCTTTATTAAACTCTTTTAAACTTATCTATTATCAAAAATATGTCTATATAGATATAGTTATATAAGTAAGGTTGAAAGGACTTAGGGCTGATAACTCACTTTATTTCATGTTCCTTGTTTGGTTGTGGACTTAGGGTATCCGGTTATTTGTCTGAGTGTCGTTTGAATCTTAGTTATATATTATGTATATATGTATAGATATAAAAGTTCTTACATCAATTCAGCACCTTTAGGTAGCAAAGGTGTACAAACATGCTCAATCATTCAATCAACATTATTAGTAAACTATAATAGGTATAGTTTAGTGGTTTACTACTCACTGTTTCTAGTACCATGAAACATACAAGAGTCGGTTCATTCATGAGTCAATACAAATTTACTATTATGAGAAATAGAAAGAACATACTATGATGAGAAACTAAGAGAACACACACTACACTATACAAAGAGAATATACTATACACTAGAACAGAGAAAACATACAATACACTAGAACATACTATACAAACACTAGAATACTATAACATTAATGTGTGCCACTAATTCATGGCATGGCAATCTACTGTTGTGTCACATTTTGTAACCAAAGTCTCCTAGAGGGAGAGCGTGAATTTGTGTATAGATCTATACGAGACTGACCGTCCTACACCTTGCTGCTAGCCACAATGGGACCTGCAGGTCTACGGGTGACGAATGTCATACCATTTCGACGTCTTTGATCGTCTTGTTTTACTAGTCAATCAAGTATGGTTACAATCTCATCACATTTTACCTTAATTAACAAAGTGGTTTAAGGTAGTTAGTACATTGGTAGTTACTTATATACAATACTACAGTACATCATTATTTTCCCATTGCATTCACATTGTGATCTTCTCACATAAACGGTAATGTAAACTATATTTTGGTAATGATAGTTATACTTAGGAAAGATACATACATTTACAAAAAAACAACATACAGAACATTCGGGCCATGGTAGAAGGCTACTTTTTAGTAGAAAATATAGGATTTTCTAGGGGATACAAACATTTACTTCAAACACTTACAAACATTTACATCAAACATTTTCAAACACTTTCATACAAACAATGACACTAAAATACTTATGAACTCACCATCTTTAATGTTGACCTACTATTTCAAAATAACTTGTATTCTCAGGTCACCAGTAGATAGGTTCCAATGACTAGTTTTTGAAAAGATGGAGCTTTTAAGACTCGTCTCGATTTTGATTATTCATTTTTGGTGTCTTATAAACTATACACATAACACACTTGTATTAAAATTATACTATTAATTCAATGGATGATGTTGTTGCTTGTTTACTATTATGCATTGTTGTAATACTGTACATGACATCCTCCGTCCCAAAACGTTTCCGCCATTCCGGTTTTGGGGTGTGACAGCGGACCATTGGTTTGATAACCTAATATTGTTGATATATATATATATATATATATATATATATATATATATATATATATATATATATATATGCATGCTAGTTTTGATATGCTAGTTCGGTAGATCTTTAGGACTACCTGTGTTATTGTTTGTTTATCTGTATATGATATTATATGTTATATGTTGACATATTGTATAGGTTGGTTGAGGTTGTACTGCTCCGTGTTGTAGCTAACAAACCCTAGTTTATGCCATATATGAGTTGAGGGCCAGGGAGGGCATGCCAGGCTCATACTGAGGACTCATGAGCATTCCAGATACGAGCTGAGGGTCGGGAAGGGCATGTCAAACTTGTATTGAGGGCCTCGCGGCATTCAGTCCAAGGACTGATCAGGACAGGGAGCAGGCCAGGCATAAGTTGTGGGCCAAGGGTAAGCCAGACTTATGTTGTGGGCTCATGGATAATTCATTATGTTAAGTTGTGGACCCATTACATGCTATTATTATATTTGTACTATTTGTTATGTATCAGTATTTTGGGGGAACTCACTAAGCTTTGGGCTTATAGTTTTGGATTGTGTTTCAGGTACCTCAGAGGACCGCGACAAGGCAAAAGGGTGATCGTGCACCTCCTCAAGTTTTTGTTTTACGATTTTGGGATTTCTCTGATGTGAAACTTATTTTGAAAACAATTTGTAAACAAATGTTGGTATTGGGTTGTTTAAAAAGTTTAAAATTTTCAAGAATTTTATGAATGTTACATGCTTAATGTGTTTCTATTCTCATGATAAGTGCTTAATTTGTTTTGTAAGTGAATGCTTAATGAATAGTTGCTATTGGTTTTGTATTGTAAAGTGATTAAAAGGTAAGTGTTTAATATGTTTTTACTTTCATGATAATATGGTTTGAAAGTGCTTAATATTGGAAATGACTTAATTTTAATCGTTATGACTTTAGCTTAATTAGGTAATATGATTGTTTAAAGTACAATGTTATAATTGAAAAAAAAAAGACAAAAGTAAATTGTTATAATAGAAAAAAAACAAAAAATATTTAAAGTACAATACTATAATAGAAAGAATAACAAAAATAAAATGCTACAAAATAATATAAATATGAAAAAGTACAATACTATAACTGAAAAAAAAACATAATATTTAAACTAAAATATTATAATATATATATATATATATATATATATATATATATATATATATATATATATATATATATAAGACGCTAAATCTAATAAGTTATTTGATGCCTCAAACCTCTGCTCTTTTTTTCTTTTCTTTTTTCATATCTTCAATTATCTAAGGTCGGAGGAAATGGTGACATATAAACGTCACATTAGCTTTAACAGAAAAAGTATGATTCATTGGCACATCCAAGGAGTGATGACACTCATTTATTTAATAATTTAATTTAAATAAAACTTCATTTTTAATAAAAATAACATAAAATTTCTTCAAAATAAAAAAAGCATTGCATTGCATTACTTAAAATTAAAAAAATAAATGAAATTAAAAAATCCTACATACTTAAAAAACACACATAAAACGATTAAAATAATTTAAAAAATAAACACATATAAAATAACTTAAAAAAGAAAAAAAAAATAACTGTAAAATAAAAATCACAAAAAACTTTCTTTATTAAAGTGCTCTTTTGCAAACCATGGCAAACATATATGCTTTTAATTTTATAAAACAATTTATTTTTAGAAAAAAACATAAACCTCAATACTTGGCATATTTTGTTCATTATGCTAGAATAATTCAAAAAAAAAATTACTCTGGATTTGTTTCATGTGTATGTGTGTTTTTTGTAGCCCAACGATAGCCCATTTAAAAATTTTAAAACAACCTAAAAATCCCATTTAAAATTTTTAAAACAACTCAAAAATAAAAAGCTTAACCTGAGAGACATGGAAGGAGAAAGTGCGGTTTAAACCGCACACTAGGGGCGGTGTTCTCCATTGACACGGTGGCAAACCGCAAGGAAGAATGTACATTCCTCATATTCTAACATCATCATTTTAGTTATCTAATGTTTCTTCTTTTCGGCTATCTAAATCATTATTTGTAAACAATGTAGTTATTGTAACTTTTATATGTTCATATTTTATTAATAACATTTACAAATGTTTTTTTATGTTATCATTGTACATTATATTTAAATTTACATAACTTATATGCAAAAATGGCGAATATCTACTCTAATAAATGAAAGTTTTTTGCCGCATGTCATCTTCTCCTCCATTTGGACACATGACATTTTCTATTATTTTTAAATTTTCTATTTTCCACTTGTTATTTTATTGTATTTTTCATTTTATTAAATTAAAATTCAACATTTAATATGTAAGGTAATATATATGTAAGATATTCATTAGAAATGATTTATATATAAATGTATTTAATACATTAAAATCTTATCAATTTTAATAATTTAAAATTTTTTCTATTTTTTTATATATATTCAAACTTTTCAAATTATTAAAATTTTATATTTAATTTTATTTAATTTTATATATGGATCTCACACCTAAGTATTCAAACAAATAACAAATTTAAAAATTATGGGAAGGAACTAGTTTAGATAGGACCTGAAAAACAATGTCAAAAGACTGTTTCGGCAAATACTGTGAAAAAAAACGGAGATGCAATCTTGACTCTGGGGTCACTGGCATCGATCCGGATTACAGATAACATAACAGCCATAAAAACTTGTACAACATTATAATTTCAAATAAACAAATAAATTATATATAAATATTAACTTCAAAAGCAAATCCATAACTGAATTACAGAAAACAGCCAAAAAAAAACTTGTACACCATTATAATCACAAACAAACAAACTATAAATAAATATTAATTCAAAAAGAAAATCCATAACAAAAATTTTATATACATCGGTTTGGTATCTTTGAACACAAAACTTGTTGGTACCATTCTAATGATGAGGCCAGCCGGCCAGGTAGAACGAGGTTGAACACGTGCTCCTTTGGTCAAAGTCACGTGAGTCCTAAAATGTAAGGAGCGTCTCTTTTCTTTTCGTGACTAAAAAAAAGCATAATCAGGTAATTTGTTACGAGGGCTCAAGAATTTTTACGAGTGTTCCACATTTTCTTAATTAAATTTTATAGAGTTTAATAGATTATTACATAATATTTTATCTGTCATTGTTTTAACTGGTTAAATTTTTGTATTTTATATTTTCATAAAACTTTACAAATTTAATGGATTCATATAAAAGGAAAAATGAATATGTGGTTATGTATGTAATGTTAGGTATAGAACCATAAAAATTGATTTCATTTTGATTAAAAAAACATATTTTTCTTTCATTGTTAGCTTTTTTCTATTGTCTTTAAACTCATATTATATTTGATTTCGTGATTCGTTTTAAATATGTATCTATTTTGAATGCGTTTTTTATTTGACCTCTAGTAGGTTTCTTAACTTCTTCAACACCTATCTTATGTATACTTATACGGTTTTTCTATAGTGGCTTATGGAAGGAGTTTTAGTGGGTTTTTTAATGAACAATTTCAATCATTCAATGTAGTTTCTGTATTAAATTTCAATTTGGAGACATACAAGTAGTTGGTAAAATATTTTTATACATGGTTTGTGGTGCAATATTAAACTTATAAAATTCCATAAAAATATATAAAAAGCTAAGCATAAGCTCTAAGAGAGGACACAAGAAAGATGGTAGCGAGATTTGATTGCATTCTGTTAAAACTGTGTAGTTTTTTATGGTTCTATATATCTAACATTAGGTACATGACAGCCACATATTTCCTAAGCCCATATATATATATATATATATATATTATAAAAGAAATCTCATTATTTCTAAAAATAAATTGAATATAATAATAATATTTGTTTAAGACATTCAAGTATCTATGTTTAAAGTACAACCAATCTTTAATATAATATTATATATATATATATATATATATATATATATATATATATATATATATATATATATATATATTATATCTCCAAGAATATCGTTAGTCCCTTATCTCCTCCCAGTATATCGGACGCCTTCTCCCTGTTTCTTAACAAAATTGAATCAGCCAAACCTTGTCATTTGGTTTCCCGTGCCTTTGTTTAAAGTAGCTTCTAAACCGAGGAACTTGACACCGTCTTCTCCATCATTTTCAGTCTCTCAAAACCTAAGCTCTCTCTGTCTCACCGTTTATCATCGTCACCATCACTCCTTCTATATACTCTCTCTAACATGTCGGTCGTTCATCACCATCTCCAGAACACCGCATCGACACCACCATTGGGGTCTCTCTTCTTATTGCCACCTTAAATCACTGGTCACCCATGTCATCGACGGAAGGAAATTGAAACTCTCTATATTTTTTCTCCGGTACATGGTTGATTTTTTAGAGTAGTGCTACAAGTTATTAAACAGGTTCATATAATCGTATTAGCGGGATCAAATGCTGAGATAAGATATTGAAATCACCACCATCGTCTCCGTTTTCTCCTCCAGGTAACAGACCCACCCCCTCTATTTGTGGATTCTTTAGAGTAGCGCTACAAGTTATTAAACAGGTTCGAATCGTTTCCCATTCCGGGTTGGTGATCAGGGATTGGGTATTAGCAGGCTTAGGACCCTTGAAGAATTGGGATTTGGGCTCATTTGGAGGTGGATGATGTAATTTGGATGATCCGGGTATTCGGTTTGTGTTTTGGAGTCAAAAGGAATTTTGGTAAATTGTCAACTTGGGCTTTTGTGGAAATTGGATGTTCGCTCGAATATTGTAAGGCGGGTATGGGTTGATTAAAGTGTAGAGCTTCTTGTTACCTTTTCATGGATATAAGGATCGTCATAATCGGATTTATAACAAAGAAGTTATGGCCTTCGGAATATGTTAGGGTTTGAGGGGAAACCATTGTACGCGGGTCATACTTATGAAGTATGTGGGGTGTACTGATGTGAAGGGTAGTGCGCTAGGCGAAATGTTGTGTACGCTTAGCGTACTGCGAGGGTCAGATCAGGATTGCGAGACCTCGTACGCTGGGCGTACGAGAAGTACGCGTGGCGTGCGAGGGGAAAGAAAAATCCTTATTTTTAGATGCGTACCCTATATAAACTCATTAAGTCTTTAGGGCTGGCTTCTTTACCAGCCTCCTAGTCCCCAAAACCCTAAAAATCGTCCCTTAGCCTCCATGGTTGTGTGTTTTGAGCTCATGGTGTGCATCTTGGTGTGTTTTGGCTCACATTCAAGAAGATGGAGTTTGGTGCAATGTTGGGGATCAAGGAAGAGCTTGTGGATCTTGATTATGTGCTTTATTTCCACTTGTTTGAGGTAAAAAGCTGTAATCTTGTTCATTGTTTGCTTAGATCTATTTTGTATGAGTTTTGGTCCTTTTTTGGCCCCAAGAATGAGATCTAGTGGTTTGGTACCACTCCAGGAGCTATGAGTTGCCACTATTGGTCTTTCTAAGGTTCTTGATGCATATAATTGTCTCCTTTACGGTTTGGAATCCCCCATGCATGAGATAGTGTCTGTTTGGTGAAAGTATAATGCTTTATTTTGAAGCTGGGATCTTTTGGGCCATGAAAAGTCACCAAGTCACTGACTTTATTGCATTATTTTCAACTACATTTTCAATTTTACAGGTTGCATGGATGAGAATGACTAATATGGTCCTTTATGAGTATATTTTAATGATTAATATTGACTATGGTGTTGGGAAGTGTGTGATGGTGGTCCAAATTTGACAAAGGCAATGTGGTCCACAAAAAAGAAAAACATTATATATGCTCCACTACATGGGCATTGGCACTATTCAACAAAACTTACATACTAATGTTGGGAACAACATCCAATCTACCATGGCTATCAAAACATGGTTGGAATACTATCTACACTAACAACCAATATCCTATTACATATACTAACACCCTACCCTTGAAACTTTAACTTCATTGATTGAACTTAAAGTGCCAAAATACCACAACTATCACATTGCACACAAAAACAATCTTCAACCTGAAAGCTTCCTGCATGGAATCATCTTATTTCTTCTCAACCTTCTCCATAAGTCCCTTTTTACTGTGAAACCTTATTCTCAAGCTTTTGAACCTCCTCATTCTATTTAAATGGAGAAACTTGAATTCCATTACCTTTTTCCCAAGGCTTAATAATTCATACATGCCCTACATGTTATCTAGCTTTATGCTTTAATGGGATAATTAAGATCTTATGGTACTCGTCCTATCGCTCCTCATCCTTCCAGAGAAAATAACCACATTTTCTCAACATAGTTTTTAACATAAAACCATTGTCAAACATGTTACTCCAATATAAATCTGTTATAATACTAGACATTTGGTTGTTAACCAGATTCTCCAAAACCACTATCAACATCATCACTTTCACTCAAATTACACCGTTAGGGTTTTATTATGGTTATCTAAACTAATAAAACAAATCACATCAATTTTTTTGGAAACACAAAATATGGAAAATCAGAGCTTACAAGCTATCGTGGCAGTTTCAAATTGCCTGCATGGATATTTGAATTTCCATCTAGTATGTTTCTTAACCTGCTTATCATAGTCATGGCTCTTCACTTTGTTAGATTCTTGGAAATTAGAAAGTTGTAGAGGATGGTTTCTTGAGGACGAAATTGAAGAAAACGACATTACGATGTGATCGGTACTTGAGTGAAGCTTTTAACGAGAAGGGAAATAATGAAATTGATGGTGGTCCAAATTAGGATGGGATATATTTTGTAGAGGGAATCGTTTACTTGGAGTTGTCATGGAGTCAACATGACGATTTCTCATCTGCTTCCCCAATATGTCAGATGCCAGCTCGGATCTGTAACCATCTAAACAGTTTAAAAGGGTCAAAGTGACTTGATTGAAATGATCAATGTAAGTTAAATGACCTATTGGACAAAAACTACTAATGATCAAATCGAATCAAACACCTTACTTTATTGTGCTACAGTTACATTTCCTAATGTTTTAATTGACAATCCCTTCATACTTCTCATGTTTTGATTATAAGGGTGAAAAGTTATATCGAGATCAAACCAAAAACATTAAAATATCATAAAATGTTAAACGTGACTTGAGAATTGAAGACTAAAATGAGAGTTGAAGCATTTGACAATTCAATGGAGCAACTTAACATGATGACACTCTTTCAGTGTGATCGAACTCTTGGATATGATGGCACTATTTGATATGGTGGCATTTTTGTATATGATGAAACTTTTAAATATGATGGAACTCCTCGAATATGATGGAACTATTTGAAATGGAGCATCTAACAGGAGACTTGAGTATCAGAAGAAGTGTCATGTGCAGAATGTGCCAGTCAATGGCACCTGTTATCCCATCATGGAACTTGATGTGCCAATAGTGGCACACGATGCATTATCATATGAATGGATGGTGTCAATGCAATGTCTCTCAAGTTTGAAGGTTTCAGAAGCCCCTACATGGCGGATTGTGATTGGTTGACACCTTTCATGGGCATATAGATTGATGGGCTTGGCCTATTAGTTTTGTAGGTTTAATCCCTAATCTACAAATAGGGATGCATGTTGGTCTTGTTTTTTGTATCTTGTATCCTTAGTGAGTAGGTGAATCTCTGTTGTTTGTAGTTGTAATCTCTGTTTGAGAACTTGTGAATAAGAATACTCTCATGTTACCTGTGGATGTAGGTCACCTTGTTGAACCACATATATACTGTGTCTTTGTTTGTTTTTTGTTTCTTATGTTATCCGTATTACTTCCTAACAAGGATCATCAGATCTTGGCAATTGGCATCAGATAAGTTTTGATTCTTTGCAAGTGTTGTATGATTTCCTAACAATTGGTATTAGAGTTGTTTTGATTTTTGACAAATGTCATCAGATTTCCTAACAAATGATATCAAAGTTGTGGTTGGTGTTTTGATGATTGAAGATGACATCTCAGAAATTTGATTTGGAGAAGTTCAATGGTTTGAATGATTTTACTTTGTGGAAAGTAAAGATGAAGGCTATTCTAGTTCAACAAATATGTGCAACATCATTGGAAGGAGAAGCGAAACTGCCAAAAGACATGGCAGATGAGAAAAGGATGAATATTCTGGCGAGAGCATATATCAATGGAGTATCTTAATATGTTGTATCAAACGCAATGTTTTTATAAATTTCCTAACGAATATGTTGTATCAAACGCAATGTTAGTATAAACATTTGACAATTCAATGGAGTATCTTAATATGATGACACTCATTGAATATGATGGAAATCTTAGACATGATGACACTCTTGGATATGATGGCACTCTTGGATATAATGGCACTCTTGGATATGATGTCCGCACTCCTCGAATATGATGGTACTCTTGGAAATTAAGCATCTGGCAAAAGACTATAGTATTAGAAGAAGTGCCATGCATTAGAATGTGTCACCAAGTTACAAGTAGTGCAACTCCATGAAACCTGATGCGTCATCATGACACTTGATGTGCCAATAGTGTCATATGATGCGCTACCATGTGCATGGATGGTACTAATGTAATCTCTCTCAAGGTTTAAGGTTCTAGAAGTAGTTTCATGACAGATTGTGATTGGTTGACACCTTTTATGGGTCTTTAGATTGATGGGCTTGGCCCATTATGGTTTTAGGTCTGATGCCTAAACTATAAATACGTATGCCTGATGGTCTTGTTCTTTGTATCCTATATACTTAGTGAGTAGGTGAATCTTTTTTGGTTGTACTTGTAATCTCTGTTTAAGAACTCGTTGAATAAGAATATTCCCCTCCTGCCTATGGACGTATGTCACCTTGACCGAACCACATAAATATTGTGTGTTTGTGTGCTTTTGGTTTCGTGTGCTATCCATATTACTTCCTAACAAAGGTCACGAGAGCTTGACAAGTGGCATCAGGTATATTCTGATTTTTGATAAGTGTTGTCTGATTTCCTAACAGAAGCCAACCGTTTTGAAAAAAGCGACAACTTGATTCTTAAATTTAGATTGAAAACTTAAACAATGGTGTCGTTGTATAATTTTAAATAAGAAATTAAGTATTTGAAAAATTGAAGTACATTTGTTCGTAGGTTTTTATTACAAATTAAAAGAGTAAACATATATATATATATATATATATATATATATATATATATATATATATATGAGAAAATGACCATGATAGCAATTTTTAAAACTTTTACCACAAAATAGCCACAAAAAATGACCCAAATAGTCATAATTTTCACAAATGAGCATCTGCAAATTTCTTTTAATCCAAATGGAGGTGGTGTTGGAACGTTGACTGCTGAAAATCCATGTTGACTGCAAAAATCTACTTTGAATTTTGCAGTTGTGACTTATTTGCTGAAAAGTCCCTACTAACTGCTAAATAATCTTTGTGACTGCCAAAAAATCTACTTTTTTCCTTAACTTTGAACCTTCATAACTATTTTATACGAACTCTATTTGGAGTGATATTTCTCATTGTGTTCTATTTTGTAAGAGATATCCATGGACATATCACACTCCAAATTTGGATGACGGAAAGGCGTGCATTTTTAGGGCCAAAGTAGTCTACTCATTGAAAAATATAAAAAAGACTCAACTTTTTCATACAAGGTCTGCTTGAGGTGAGTGTTTTCCATTGTCCTCTAATAACAAAGATATCGTATCTGCTATCTATTATATAATTATCTATATCATTACTTAATATACAAAATATTACATAAAATAACTGTACTATGCGCTGATGCTGATAAGGTTGATATGTTGGCGCTGATAGTTGAGAAGACACGGATGCTGACAGATGTGTAGAGTGTATGACTCATCAGATCATAAGGTGTGACCTTACACAATTAGATCAGATCTGGTTATTCAAAATGTATTCTATCTAAGCTGGTACTAAGAAAAAATAACAATCTCTAGTATAATCTCTTTTACCTAGTTAAATTAACCAAAAAAAGCTCTTCAGTTAACCCTAACTTTTTACTGAACTAATTAAACAAGCTCTTAATTAAATTCAGAAAAATTGCATTAAGATCTGTGTAAGATTCCCGACAATAACCAATACTTCTCACAAGCTTAGAAGCGTAAAGATATGATATTTCAATTTATAATAAAGTCAAATCCAACCATATAATCGATTTATTACTTGTTACTTATTACCAGATTGTCAAAACAATTATGGATTTCAACAACTGATCACATGAAAAGTACTAGTCTTTTGCAAAACGAAAAACTAGGGTTTTAGCCAGACATGGCTAAAATCGGATTAAAAATAATAAAAAGAAATACTAAGTGGTTAATATTGCTAAACTAAGTGTAGGAGACGATCCACAATCTTCAGATATTTAGAAAGCGATGAAGAGTATCAGAAATCGCCTTCATCAGGATTTTTCGTCATCTTGAATCATCTGGGGTTCAATCTGATCAGAAGGGTTGTATTTATATGCAAGTCACAAACTTCCAAAAGACAAATACAAAAAATGCGATGGCATATATGCAAAAATGTGATCGCATTTTTTCCCCAAATTCTCCAAAATTGTCGTTTAATGAAGTATGTTGCTATTTTTCGCCTTTTTTGAACCTCGAAGTGAAAATGCGATCATATATGCGATCACTTTTTTTCCATGATAGCATTTTTTTTATCTTTTTTTCACTGATATTTTTCGAACCACAAAAACCTCGACCAATTTATGTGATCGCAGAAGTGAGAAAATACGATCACATTTTTGCTTTTTGTCATGATTCAGTCGTAATTTTTTCATTTGAGCAAGTTCTAGTCATTCCTCAGGATACTTCTTCAGTTCCAACTCCAATTAAGCTCCAATGCTTCCTATAAACACATCCAAACTGCTCCTAAATTACTGTTCCATTCGAATAATCTGAAATTGACATAAAAACATGAGTTGAACATGATTTAAATTGATGACATGAAAATGTGCAAATTACGATGCTAAATGGTAATAAAAACTACCCTAAAAGATGCATAAAAAGGAATCTATCAAGTCTCCCCAAGCTTGAACCATATTTTCCCTCAATTAATAAAAAGATTAAACATTATAAATGAAATGGAAAGTCGTAGATGACCTAAAAAGAACTTAGAATAAAAATTAAATAACTTGAAACTAGAACACTTCACTCTTTTTTCATATGATCAGACCTAACACCGAAGGAATCTCCAATGGAGTCACTACCTAGAAGATCATCACGATGCCTTCCATTTTTCATAGTTTCCGAAAGTCAAAAAGAAGCTTGATAGTGTAAACCAACAAACCAATTGTAACTTTTATTTAAAATTTATACCTTAATTTGCCTTGCAAGCGAAAATAACATATTTTAAAATTTCATGTCCTCCAGACTAGATAATTAAGAACGAGGCTTGACGCATCCTTAAGAACCCGACATGGCCAAATCAGCTTTTGCCGAAGCAGTCAACCCTCCCGTAGGGGTTAGAGCTCTATGCTTCCACTTTTTCTGAGAACAGAAAATAACATATCACAAAGGTCTTCATTTTCCAGATTCGTCTTTGAGATGGCTTCCGATTTGATTGAACTTGAGTTTGTCTATCTTTGTCTTCAGCTTGAGTTCTTCAATCATTTTTTTGACTTTCTTGAGATTTCTTCGATTAAGTGCTTGAACTTTAACTTGGGTATCAGATATGACAGTTGTACCCATCTTTTCTTTTTTACTGTGTGGATCTAATATAAGGTTCTATGTTATCGCGTGGATAATGCGTGTCAGTCAAATAGGGCCATGTTCATAGGGTTCATACTTTTCGATCAATGTTCTTTTTAAACAATTCAAAGCAAATAATTGGGAAACTGCTATTACCGCCCACACAGTGTTTCGGTACCCCATTCTTTTTATTTTTTATAGTTGGTGTCGCAGATCAGGGTGTTTTGCGACCCCTAGTTATGGCAACTATTATTGAACTGACCACTATCAATCTGATCGCTTTGGACTTTCTTTTTCCATTTATATAGAGTTGCCGAATGCAAGAATGTCGCCGTATCATGCACCTTTATTCTCTTTTTTTTTCTTTTCAATTTTTTGAAGATTTTTAGTGCATGCAAAAAATAAAAATAAAAATATTTTTGGTTTTTTTTATAAATGCAAAAAAATAAACCTTTGACTTTTTCAGATTTTTTTAATGTAAATGCAATGTATAAAATAAAATACAAAAAAGGAAAATTGAAAATTTTAACAGAAAAAACTAAAATATTTAAAGATTTTAACAAAAATGCTAATTTTTACACTAACCCCCTCCATGAACTTAAAATGATGCATTGTCCTACATGTTTAGAGAGGAATGAACAACTCAATAAAAAATATAAAAGCAAATGGTTGCAACTAGGAAAGAATGTACCTGATAAGTGTTTTAGAAATTTCTAATTTTGACGAAGATGTTGGTGAAAATTTTGAATTTCAACAACTTTGAAGATCCTCTAGTATCCCCAAGCTTGCTTTGTACTGCGACCATCTCTTTGTTGAAAGAAGAAAAATAAACTAAGACTACGTGGGTTGCCTCCCGGAAAGCTGCCCTTTTTAAACGTCATTTGCTCGACTTTATCCAACCAGATTGTCAACTAGTATGGTTTGGACTTCTTTGAAGCTTAATTCTCTTCTTCCTCCCTCCGGATCCCTTCAGATGCGGCGTAATGGGTGGATCTGGTGGTTGTACAACAAACTAGAAAGACTTCAGATTTTTATCAGCGGACTCATTTTTCAGATTTTGGAGTGTTTTGCGTTTGCTGGTCTTTTTTTCAAAAGTCTCCTTCTCTTCAGGTTTTCTTCTTTTCAGATTATTCTCAGCATTTACCATCTCCTTTTCTTACCAAAGCTTGACTTTTTTTTATTAGCTTTTTATTAGCACCTTCACCAGAAATCATATCTACTTCTACCTCCCCAAGCTTATTTCGTTTCAGCCCCTTGGATGCATTATCAAATAATTTTTTGTCCAGAAATATTTCTTGCACAGAAACATTAGAAAACTAACAGTAGCCCTCAGATAAAGGACTACTGATACCTAGATAATTAGCAGAAACTTTATCAGAAGTAAAATCAACATCATTAATTTTAAAATTGACCACATCACCATTGAATTCCATTGAAAGTGTACCAACAAAAATATCAATTTTTTTTAGCAATTTTCAGAAAAAGGTCCTCCCGGAAAGCCGCCCTTTATAAAAGGCGTTAGCTTGACTTTATCCAACCAGATTGTCAACTAGTGTGGTTGGGATTTTTCTGAAGCTCAATTCTCTTCTTCCTCACTCCGGATCCCTTCAGATGCGGCATAATGGGTGGATCTGGGGCTTGTACAGAAAACTAGAAACACTTCATATTTTTATTAGCAGACTCGTTTTTTAGATTTTCGAGTGTTTTACGTTTTCTGGTCTTTTTTTTTTCCAGAAGTCTCCTTCTCTTCAGGTTTTCTTCTTTTCAAATTCTTCTCAACATTTACCATCTCATTTTCTTCCCAAAGCTTGTCTTTTTCTATTAGCTTTTTATTAGCACCTTCACCAGAAATCATATATACTTCTACCTCCCTACACTTATTTCATTTCAGCCCCTTGGATGCATCATCAAATAATTTTCTTTCTACAAATATTTCTTGCATATAAGCATTAGAAAACTCACAGTAGCCCTCATATAAAGGACTGTTGGTACCCAAATAATTAGCAGAAACTTTATCAGAAGTAAAATCAATATCATTAATTTTAAAATTGACCAAATCACCATTGAATTCAATTGAAAGTTGTGACATTCCCAATTTCACGATCATTTTAAAAATTTTATTTATGCTTATTTAAAAATCAGAGTATCCATTTTAAAGAAATATGTTGCAGAATTTATTCCCATAAAACATGATAAATATATTATCGAAACATTTTTGAAGAAATGTATTTTGTTTATATTAAAAACATTGGGATGTCATCGTCAATACATAAATATAAACATAAACAGACCTTACATTCATTTACACTAATGATCTACATCTTCGTTAATCTCTTAGTGTCATGTAGCTTCGTATCGACACATGTGATACAAATAAACTAAGTGGTTCAGGTTGGGAAACCTGGTGAGTACATAGGGTTTTCAACCCACAATAATATAGTCAATATGTTTCATCATCAAACAATTAACCCAATTACCCATCCCCGTTATCTTCTTTATTCTTAGGTATCTTCCCTAAGAATAATCTATTCCTCAATATTTATTCGTAAGGATTGTCCTAAGGAATAGGCACGAAGTCCATCGCTTCCAGGGTTTATATAACAAGCACTAAGTCCATAGCTTCCGATGTTATCTGTTAGGCACTAAGTCCATAACTGCCAATGTTCATCTATAGGGCATTAAATCCATAGCTGCCAACGTTTATTTGAAAGGCACTAAGTTCATAGCTGCCAACGTTCATTTGTAAGGCACTGAGTCCATAGCTGCCAATGTTTGTTTGTGAGGCACTAAATCCATAGCTGCCAGGGCTTTTAGAGTACATCTGGTGAACATATCGTTCACAACACGTACAGGTTGTGAGTCTGCTACCGTTCCACTAGACTGTCTAGAATAATCTGTGGTTGTCATCTATACTCTGCTAGATGACTGGGCCATCTCTTGGGTCAAGGCTTCTCATCATATTTCACCTCTCATCGTCTATATCTGTGACATCCCCATTTTCACGGCCAGAAAAGACCGATTTTGTTTATGCTTTATAAAAATCAGAGTATCTCTTTTAATAAAAAATGTAGCGGAATTTTTTCCCAAAAAAACATGATAATCGCGTTATCAAAGCATTTCTAAAGAAATATATTTTTTATTCACTTTTAAAACATTTGGGGTGTCATTGTCAATATAGAAACATAAGCATAAACAGAACTTACATTCATTTACACTAGTGATCTACATCTCTTTTAAATCTCTCAGTGTAATGTGACTTCATATCAACACATGTGATATAAATAAACTGAGTAGGTCAGGTTGGGAAACCTGGTGAGTACATAGGGTTTTCAACCCACAATAATATAATTATTATGTTTAAACAATCAAATAATCAACCCAATTAACCATCCCCATTATCTTCTTTATCCTTAAGGATCTACCCTAAGAATCAGCTATTTCTCGTTCATTTATTCCTAAGGAGTATCCTAAGGAATAGGTACGAATTCCATCGTTGTAAATGACACATCTGTCAAGCACAACTGCTAGTTCTGTCACTAGGGCGCAGTTGCCAAAATTGTGACATTCTCTATGGGGCGTATCTGCCGGAATAGTCCTTTAGGCGCATCTGCTGGGTTTATGAGGTTCTCTATTAGGCGCTTTTGCCGGTAGAGTCCTTTAGGTGCATCTGCCGGGTTTTATTGACAGTATCGTTTTCGAGAGTCCACTTGCAATACATATCAATGGGTTTTTAGAGTACACCGGTGAACACGTCGTTCACAACACCTACAGGTTGCGAGCTTGCTAGTGTTCCACTGGACTGTCTAGAATAGTCTGTGGTTGTCATCCATACTCTGCTGAATGACAGGGCCATCATTTGGGAAAAAGGCTTCTCACATCGTCCACCTCTCACCCTCACCTCACGGTCTATTTCACCTCTCAACTTATCATCCAACTCATATTTCATCTATTACATCTACCCATGTCTTACCCCAACATGTTCGTAGATATAAAATACATATACAGTTTAAATCATTTAAAACGTGTATAAAATCGTTCATCCAGCATAGATAGCAAGTATTCAGATAATATGCACACATAGCACGTAATTTATATAAAATATTTCAATCTATGTGTAAGCTGAAAGTAATTATGCACTCACCTGAAAGGTGGTGACTCAGCACTCAGACAGCGCTCCGATACTCTCAAAACAATTTCCTTCGATAAAACCTAGTATCAATACCACTAGGGTTTAGTCTAACGATAACCGCGAGAAATTAATAGTCTGACTATTAATATTATTATATAACCGTTAAATAACACTCAATATAACTCATAATAATAGCCCAAATAATTATTTTAAGAACCTAATAACATTACTATAATTATTTGAAAGCTATATTTAAATTTGTGTAAGCGTAGCTCACTTACAAGGGATTTTAAAGAAAACCAGGCTTTGCTCGGAGCAACGTTTCGAAACCGAAAGACCTTTTTTCTCGGGACTCCGGGAGCCTCGGGGCTTCCTTCAGGTGCTAGGGGGTTTTCCTAGGGTTTAGGAGGGTTTAGGGGAGTTAGAGAGAGAATAATTTTTGTGTGAAAAAATGAAGCTGCCTCGGCCCCCTTTTATAGCATGCGAGGCCTCGGTACGCTGGGCGTAGTGCTTCGTTCGTACAACACGTGTCGCGAAAGGGCTGGGTCATCGTGGCGTAATGTGGACCGAGGGAGAAACAAGATTGTTGCGCGTTCCGAGCCTCGTACGCGAGGCGTACTCGTACGCTGGGCGTCCGATGCGAATGTTGGGCGTATGCGAGGACATATGTCAAGATCCGAAGCGAGGACCGTGGGGAGCAAGGTACGGCTGGGATCGTGCCACGTCATCAATCTCGCACCAGGTTTCGCATTTTCGAGTCCCAACTTCAAAAATTCGTATCTTCCACATAAGAGCTTCGTTTTTGACGTTCTTTATATCCATGCGTAGGTGGAAACGTACTCTACAACTTTCGTTTCGACTCCGTCGGCTAATTTTGAATCTATTTTAAATTTTATATTATTAATAGGCCGGGACAGGATTGGTCCGTTAAATCCTCATAACTTCTTCATCCGACGTCCGTTTTCGCCCATCTTCTTCGATTCTCGTTTAGGTCGTGTCGGCTAAAAATCACTCGATCTAATATTCGAATTTCGGGTTGTACACTGCTAATCCGAAACTCCGAAAAATCATAACTTCTTCATACAAAGTCAGGTTTGGGCGTTCTTTTTATCGACGCTCTTAGTTTAACATATTATACGACTTTCGTTTAGATTGCTAAGGCTAAATCTCGCTCTATCGTAAATTCACTATTTACGCTTCCCGATGTCGTGCCGGTTCCGTCGCGAAACTTCGACGGGTCATAACTTCTTCGTTATAACTCGGATTTTAGCGTTCTTTATATGTACGGAAACCTTGTAAAATATACTACAACTTGGTTGAGATTATTTATTCTAAATAATCTTTTGTCGAAAAGTCATTTTCGACCCCTATTGCCTCTAAATTAACTAGCCCGAATCTGCGGGCGTTACAATATCATCTTTCATCTCTCACCATTCATCTCATCTTTCATCTCTTATCTTATCTTTCATCTACCTATCTTTACCCATCATAATTATAGGTATAAAATACGTATACGGTTTAAATCGAATAAAACATGTATATTTTGTTCATCTAGCATAGATATCAAGAACACAGATAATATGCACACATAGCACGTAATCAATATTAAATACTTCATATCTATGTGCAAGATGAAAGTAACTATGCACTCACTTGTTAAAGTGATGACTCGAAATTCGGACAGCGCTTCGCTTCTAACTGTGCACTCACTTGCATCTAGGTTTTCTATTTGTATGTTGGTTTTATATGTACTTCTCATTGTGCTCCTTTTGATTTTCGATCTTATATTTAGTTTTATTGCTCATATATGTGCATTTTTTTCCTTTGTGAAACTCTACTAATTATTTATTCTTTGTGGGTTGACATTTCACTTATAGGTGAATAGAAAAACTCTAGTTAAATGTTTATTTCATGAGCTAGGATTTAAAGTCATGAACTAAAACATGGTTATGCGGTACATATTCTATTCTGTAATACTTTTTAGAAACACAACACAAAACAAATCGTAGTGACGAAATCAAAATTATTAATCTAAGTAATTGCTATCAGTAGGTAAGATAAACTAACAGATTATTACAAAAATGGATAATGACTTGAAAGGGTAATAAACTTTCAACTTTATTCATATTTAGTCACTGAACTTTTTTTTCGTGCTTGATTTACCTTTGAATTATTTGAAATTGTTTACATTTTACCCTTATGACCAGTTGTTACCGGTCATAAGGGTAAAATATGAACAATTTCAAATAATTCAAGGGTAAATCAAGCGCGAAAAAAAATCCAGTGACTAAATATGACCAAAGTTGAAAGTTCGTTACCGTCATTGTCCCTGGAAGTAATAGTATTAGGCTAAAGGGTGTCATGTTTTTTCTTTTGCCAATGATAAAAGGGTGTCACATAGGCGTCACATAGACTTTTACACTTTTTATATTTTTTTATCTACGAAGTGTGGTGTCGTGCCAATGAGTTTTTTAAATTTCATTTTAGAAAAATATTAATTTTTTTTGAAACCATACTAAAATTTAAAATAACATAAACTTAAAAATTACAATTTAAAAATCCTAAAAATTAAAAAAAAAAACATGAAAATTAAAATTATATTGAAAACCTAAAAAATAAAAATAAAACATGACGTTAAAATTTAAAAACCTAGAAAAAAACAAAGCATCGAATTTTCAATTGCATTTCGTTAGATTATATTTTTCTTGAATCAATGCTTTCATAATTCTTGTCGCTTCTTGATCTTCGAGGTCGAGGTGTCTCACGTCTTGCATTAACAACAAATACTCGGTGAGTCGGATGGTTTCAGTTATATGTCTCTCCAGAGTTATATTCAATTGTGTCATTCGTGTCATCATTTCTTCCGATCTGGTTGACTGCTCAGTTCCGACTAAAGAATTTGAAGATGTCGCTTTCCCTTTTACTTTTGCTCGGGATTTTGTTTTGTCCCTTCCTATTGGAGGAGGAGGCGGACGTATTTCTACAATGTCGTCATTATCATCATTAAGATTAACGCCTACATGACCATCCGATGAGACTTATTGCGAGCTCGAATATGAAGATGTTTGGCTTCTTTTTGGCAGATTTGCAATTTCTTCATGTGTTGCAAGTTCCCTCCACCTAATGCTTCTTTTGACAACTTCTTACACATTAATAAACTTAAAAAGCTTTTGCATATCATCTTGGAATGTAGCGTGTGTTTTTTTCAACAAACTCGCTTCACTTTCTCCGCTAGCCCATTGTTTTTCAAAGTTTGTGTAAATTTCATTCCAATGTGTGACAAATTTGTTCATAAGATTCCATTTTGAGTTACATTGGTCGAAGGTCCGATAATCTGTATTTTGACCTATTCTCCTACAAAAGCGCTCCGTGATACGTAACCAAAACTGATCACGATTTTGACCCTTTCCCGTGCCACCATCTTCCGATATGTCGACACATGCCCTTGCTAACTCAACTTCTTCTTTTTGTGTTCATCTTCTCGGAGCAGCCTTCCCTTTCTTTTGTTGCTGAGGTTGTTGTTGTTCTTTGTGTTCAGTTGAAGGTGTGAATGGCAGTTGGGATGGAAATTGGGTTTTTGAGGTTGAGATTGGAAATGGAATTGTTAGGGCATTTGGAATTGTAAATAATAACTAGGAACACCATCCATTTGTGGCCGGTAAGGTGGTGGTGATAACAGATCGTAGCCGAAAAGTTTGAAAAAGTTGTTAACATTTTGGTTTGGAGCATTTTGTTTGAAAGAGTTTGGATTGTTGGAAGAAGACGTTTTCAAAGAAAAAATTGTTGTTGAGAGTGTATAGTGTGATATTTTTTGAAAATTTGATTTGTATATATAGCAGATTAAAAAAGAAAAAAAAATGAAATGTGTCAAACTAGCCGTTGCCGACCGTTGGCAACGTTCCAAACTTAAAATTCCCACAAAAATCACACTTTCGCCAACGGTAAAAGATCACCGGCAGTGAAATCCCCTTTACGGTGCGGTGTTCACCGGCGGTGAAAAGGGGTTACATTGGATACCGCCGGTCTCCCCTTTATGATACCGTTTAGTCTTTTATAGTAAAAAAAATTGAAAAACAATCATATCTAACATGTAATATACCTCGTTATAAGCTTTGAAACTCACTAAAACCTATAAAATATTTAATATTTAATACGACACATCAAATACTAAAATATAGTTAGTATATGATAACTAGATGTTCACAAACAAGATCGTTTTTTTTTTCTAAAAAAAATTCCAAAAAAGACTTGGCATGTTTTCAATAGAACTGGTTTTAGTTTTTAAAACCGTATATTTTTTATCTGATCCGACACTTTTTAACATAATTTCAAAAATTGAGTTTTCCGGATTTTTCCGCCCAGATTTTTAACAGATTATGATAAAACCAAACTTTTATCTGATTATATTAGAATTTTAAAACCAAATGTAATAATTTGATTTTTCAAAAACAAAGTACATTTTAATTTTCATCAAATACCTTTTCTAATACCTACATAACTCAAAGTCGATATTAATTCCAATATGGATCGGATTCCCTTATATATGGATCGGATTCCACACTGGGCCTTTACGCTAGCAACATAAGCCACACAACACGTAGGCCACCTACCAGACTAATAACTCTATATCTCAACTCTCAAAAGTTAAAACAAAAAAATATTTATCTTTTGCAGAAAAAAAAATACATATATATTAGTAAACACGAATACTTAATAGTTTTGAGTTTTTACTTAGAAAGTTTAATTAATTTTCTAACCGTGGTTCCCACGGGTTATAAACTGGTATATATATAAAATACTCATTTTGTAGGTAATTAAAAACCATGAATTTTGATATATTTTTTAGTAGGTATATAATTTTATAAATATTAAAAAAAATGGCAAATAGAATGTGAATAGAGAGTGCGGCACCCCTTCACCCCACCTCTTTCTCGCGGGTTGCTCCCCTCACCCACGGTATGGTGTTCCAGTGAGAGGGAAGCCTTCTCGCTCCATACCTCCGGTCTTAGTGCAATATATTTACATATGACTACTATGATTTGAATTGATAGATCTAAGTCCAAATATTATGGGTGGTTGTAAAAATTAAAAACTTTGGTTTGTAGAAAAAGAAATACATATATATTAAACACTTGACAAGAACACAAATCCCATTAATAATCAAACATCACCAAGCATTCACATGGCTTTTTTTTTTCAAAGGCAATCAAACCATTAAAAATGTCATTGATTCATTTCATCTATTACAACACCCGTAGTAGTAGAAGTAGAAGTAGTAGTTCCTTCCTTCACCAACTAGAAACAAGTGCCTTCCGGGGGTTGAACAAGTTTGCGATTGTGGGGAGACGCCATCTCTTTCTTCAACCGAATCAATATATCTTCCATTGTGTACTCCCTTTGCCAATTCCCCAATATCCCAAACTTCTTTGGTTCCACCTATCATCCAAAATATTATACAACTTTTTAATCCAAAAAATTATACAACTTTTTCAACATATTTTTATGTATCCACAAAAAGAATTAATCAAGAAGTTTGTGTTTGTTGATTTGACTAGACAAACTTTTTAGCGTTATTTTTTATGATGACGAAAAAGATATTCAAATCTTTTTCAGACATGGGACTCAGAGCAAGTCCATGTCTTGTCTAACTTTTTTTATGAGACAAAAGTTGCAGCTTTTTACAAAAATTGCAACTTTTGTCGCATTGCAAATAGCAAAAGCCGTGCGAGCGATTGAGAGCAAGTCTCTGTCCCACTTTTTTTTAATAGGATAAAAAGAGTATTCACGTCTTTTGAGATAAGAGATTAAGAACAAGTCTCTATCCCACTTTTTTTAAGTTTGACAGACAAGAGACTCGGTCCCACTTTATAAAAATTTGTAACTTTTATCAGGGCATTCACGTCTTTTGAGACAAGAAACTGAGAGTGAGTCTTTATCGCACTGACAAGGGCATTTATGTCTTTTGTGACAAGAGACTACGGGGAAGTCTGTATCCCTTTTTTTGGATGGGACAAAAATTGGGACTACGAGCAAGTCCTTGTCGAACTGGTCTTAGTCCGATGCATGTCAAACGCAGTATCCTGTGTAGGAAAAATGAGGCCAAAGCGAACTAATAGCATATCAAGAATTGAGATTTTAAGTAAAGTAATATATAAAAGAAACCATGATTGAGGATATGATGATGCAAATGATAATGTTTTTTTTTTTTACCACTCCAGTTTCATGGTTGACACAAGTCATGTTAACCCGAGAATGGAAACGAACAGTAGGAGGCTTCTCAGGGTAATCTTTGTCACAAAATAGCTTCAATTGGTAGATGCGTCCTTCATGCACAGACTGAAAAGTGAAGACCCACAAAAATAAGGTTAAATTTGACATTTTTCTTATATTTTGAGATTTATTGAAGATGTAATAGAAAGGAATGAACGTATTATGCTATAATACGACAGAAGATTTAAGAACAAGGTTCATTACTGTGGAAGAAGATTAAAAAATGAAAAAATTGATTACATTGTGAGGGCCGATGATGGTGCCAGTCCAAGAACGCATATAAATATCATCACCATCATCCATTCCATAGCTCACAGTGCCATCTCCGATACCCTTTTCACCACGCTCAAGCTCCTCCAACAATCTGAAATTTCGAGGCACTGCAACAAAATTTATGCATCCATTCATCATGATTATGGTTGAAACGATAGAAAAGGTTAATAGAATGAAGGGGGAAGAAGAACACCCCCGATATGGTTTTAAAAATTTCGAATTTGAATCAGGAATTCATCAACAAAAGAATCACTGTTAAACATCATAAACCCTCTACAACCAAGTTCCGATCGAGAGTAAAATCATCTAAAACACATAAATTAAACCCTATACATATAGTAGGTAGATATCGCGAACGAACAACGACGTGGGTGATTGACCTAGGGTTGTCTAAGTTCAATGCAATACCTCAAATTCCTAGTTACAACCCCTAATAGAAGGATCAATCTGCAAGGTTATTAAAGCAATCGAAGATCTCGGTAGCGTAAAGATGAAATTTTGCGATATAATAAGTTGATTTGGTCAAACCCAAAAGATCGAAAGAGATTTAGCATATGTTTGGTTCATGAAACTTACCCACGACACTCGATCCTCCTGAGCCAAGCGCCATGGATTGAGTATAGAATACGGGATCCTTTTTCGCCTTGCTGTTATATGAAGAAATCGATTTGATCGAAGGAAAAATGCGATGGAGAGAAGGAGAGGTGGAGGAAGAAAGGGGAAACAGGTGAGTGGGAATAAAGATGAACAAAAATGCTCCCTCGTCGGCCCAAGAGAACAAATTAAATACTCCCCACCGTATACGAAAACTGCTTTCTTTTCTAAAAACAATTATTATTTATATTATAATTTTAATGGTACATATCATATAGTTATATACCATGGTTATTAAAGTTTAGATCTTTTTGAAACAATAATTATTTATTAAGGTAATTAAATTTCAAAATTATTCAAAAAGACGTCCATACAAAAAATATTAGTAAACTAAGTCTTTACATACAAAATATCATCTAAGTACATGTTTTGTTCGTATTACATTTTATGGTAACCGATTGGAAACATGTCTTAGTGATATGTCTTAAATTATAAATATTTTAAGGGATATATTTTATATTTTTCTGTATTTTTTAAAGATATTTGGTACTTAATTGTTACAAATCTGTATTTTTCATATTAAAAGGATAATATGTTAAATTGAAAGATATAAAGGCATATTCTTGAGTAAAATTCGTAGGTTGAATACTAATCAAATATTTAATTAAGGATAATTCCATAATTAATGAAGATTTTGAAGATATTTGCTGATCTATGCAAATTGCGCCGCAACAATTATTTCTCGCCGTCATTTATGTTGGTTTCCAAAACCTTTAAATAGAACCTTAGTTTCGTTCAATGACGAAAAAAATGCAAAATAGAGAGAAAACAGAAGAAAAAGGAACCAGAAGGAAGGAGGAGAAGGTTTCAAGTGAAGCTTCCGGCCCTTGGTATGCATTATGTTTGATTTTATAGTCTCTTTTAGTTATTTAGTGTTGATTATGGGCTAAGTCTCAATACTTTTATTTAGACGTAGATGATCTTTTTTTATTATGGTTTAATTCATTGAAAGAATTTTGATAGTATTTAATTTATTGTATTAATGCTCAACTAAAAACTCATTTGTATTGATATTGATTTTGTTATGTTTATGTAATTAAGTGCACTATCTAAGGTTTAAGTTCGGATATGTATCTTGATTCTGATGGGTTTTGAGCATAATATACAATCTTATGTGTGCATGCAACCCTAATTAAGATTTATGTTCTCTCTAACTGAACATGCAATATGAACAACCAATTGTAAGCCCTAGATCTCTATAATATAATTGAAATTCACATGATAAGGATAATGATACATACCTTTAAGATTGTTATTGTAAACAATCTTGAATCCTTGTTTAAAAGACCCTTGGTAGCAAGCGCCACAAGTGTCGCGCCTCTAATGGTTCACAAACAAACTCTAGCAACCTAGGAAAACTATATATATATATATATATATATATATATATATATATATATATATATATATATATATATAGAGAGAGAGAGAGAGAGGGAAGGGAACTAAATTTTGTCCAAGGCACTTAGAAAGAAGTCATAGCTGAAATTCAACCCTAAGGAGGGTTTATATAGGTGATGAGTAGGTGTTGGATAAGACATGTATGTCCAAGATAATCTTAATCCCTTAACTTTCTCCCTAAGGTATCCAAGACACCCTTGGAGCCCAATGAAACCCTAGAGACACTCTAGATTTTGTTCCCCCCCCCCTCCCCCTTCTTTAGGGAGGTTCTAGAATTGTCCAATGTTTAATTATTGAACATTGTCAGCTTTTAGTCCTCCTACTTTTAATTAATCCAATTAATCCCAAAATTAATGCAATTAATTTCTGATTAATTATTAATTAAACAATATAATTTCTAATTAATATATTATTTTCGTAATGCATTAATAAATTATTTATTTTGATTTCTAATTAATTTATTAACTAAGTAATAAATTAATAAATCGTCATTCTCTCTCTAACAGTCATCATATTCAATTGACAGGCTTGATGGGAACCCAAAAGGACCGTGCTACTATCAATTCAAGTTTATACCAATTATAGTTATGGGCTTAGACACCTAATCCAATAGTCTCCCACTTGGATAAGTATAATAACTATAATTGTCAGTATAACTACCGAATTGACTAGCAAATTGTAGCTACCAAAAGTCGTTGTCGAACTCTGACCCAGTTAGTTACGTATCCTAAGGTAAGTGATCAAATATTCCTCCGTTCTGCAAGATATTGTATGGACATGAGACATGGATTATAATTAATCTCTCTGTCCAAGATTTTATTCCTGATTTCTGATTTGTGACGATTGAAATCAGACTACTAATTGAACACATCAATTTAGTCCAGTCTTGGCTAAGCACTTTAGATGTCACCATCAAATCATCGAGGGGCCCACAAATATCGCTTTTCCCATTAGGGAAAAAGGAACGGATAAACTTTGACTTATAAGCTTGCACTATTCACTAATCAAATCACGCACAATAATACATTTTATAACATCAATTTACTAATGTGTTTACGTATTATCAATGCGCAACTGACTTGTAAACAACAACTCATATATCTCCATTTTAAGAATATAATATATTATCATCTCAAAATTACTCGTGATATAATCCATAACGTAATTCTCTGAGCGTGGTTTTATCCAATACTTAAAAACTCCATTTTCAAGTACTCATAAACATTGCAGCAAAACTATTGTTATGTCTAATCTCCATAGACAATCTGCAATTCAATTCATGACAGTCTTGATTCACTATTTACTTCCAAAAGTATGATCGACTGTGGATGTTTGAATAATCCAATTATTCAGGAAGTAAAACATGCAAAGTGAAACACAATAATAACCTAATTAACTATGGTCTTAAAACTATTGAATATAAATACATCTCTTACTATTTAATCACCATATTAATCAGAATTTATTCATTGTATAATTTTTCAAGTAATCAACTAAGCACTTGAATTAAACATCAGTCATGCCATGTTATAAACATGCATACTATGTCTCTCAATGGTCCTTCCTTTGTGAACAGATTGATTGGACACTGTTCCAATGATGCTCATTTCACTATTTCAAATTCTTGTTACTACTAGTATGTGTTAGATTTCAACCTTAAATGCATTTTCCTTCTGTGATGTCAAAGCTTTAAAGTCACAGAGACCCAACCAATAATATTACAGAATGTTCCATTGGAGCTTTGTTACCAAAAACAATTCCAAAGTAATGAAGTTTCAAATTCAAGGCACATTCCTTGAACACCTTCCTTGCATTAAAGTTTCTAACTCACATGTAGATTCTAATCATCAACTCCCATTATAGAAACATTTCCATATTCCTATATGACTATCAATTCTGAATAAGAGTCATCTCCACTCATAATTATGTCAATATGGTCCGTCCAAATACAATACTATACTTCCAACTATCCACAAGCAACCAATCTTTAATAAACCTTAGACTGTTCTTGACAGTTGTTTACCAACTTTAGTCACACCAAGTTCTAGTTCTTTTTCCTTCTCAATACCCAAGGCATTTGGAAAAATCATAAAAATGAATATTATAGCATATGTAATCAATCATATATCTGAAGCATATAGGACTTGATTCATAATGCCTTACATAAAGACCTAATATTTGATTAGTCTCTAGCTATAATATTTTCCATATATCGAATTGCCTATGTTGAATCATTTCAACATTATATATGTCCAAGACTAAGTTCCATTAAAATCCTTTAATCTAAACTTTTAGATTTGAAACGAAGTATGAGTGCCCTCTCCCCTAAATCTTTTTGCGGCGAAACAATTTTCATACTTTGCAACTTGCAAATTTGAAATATTTGTTTCCTACAATTAGTATTGCCAACTTTCAATGCTCAGCATTACAGCTATGCTCCTACTAGCATAACAATTATGCTCCCAATAGCACCATAATTGTGCTCCTACTAGTTTTGACATGTATCTAAAAATCAATTGGACTTCTAGAAATGAACATTATTGACTTTCTTACTGAAGTACAAATTTTTGAAGCTTTGATAAGTCTCCATCTAGACTTGTCAAGCTTATACACCTTCATCAGATAACATATGTGTGTGATCAAACCCTTTCAGAACTTATAGCAATAAGTCTTGAATGTTCAAACATTTCCTTGCCATTTCTCACAATTTGAACTATGAAAAGTGATGTTGTGATCATATTGTGAATTTGAGAGCGCAATTAACATAACCACTAACCAAAATGATATCTTTAAAATCTACCAACGAAAGTATCTCCTCATAATCATTTTCATGAATTAGAGAGAAAACTTTTGCCACCTAGATTTTATGGTGTATGTGTTCCCATCCATGTAAATCTTATCATTTCCAACCTACAATCACAAGATAAGGTTGAGGACAAAACCAAAATCAAATTTAGTTTTTCCTTTTCATGGACTGAACTTTGCTTATTCTTAATTTCTTGCCTTATGGTAGTACAAGGGCCTACCAATGCTTCCAAGTTGTTAAGCAGTTCACCCATATTAATCAACGTACTTTCATTAAACAACGTGCTCTGCCTTTTTTTGTAAAATGAGAACCATAGAACTCAAAAGCATTGCCTACTCAACCGGAAGGTGAACAGAAACAAGAATGTGTCAACTTAACACGATAGGTTGTTAACCTCAGGTCGTGTGCTAGTGATAACTAAAAGGTTTATTCTCGATTAACTCTTGAAACTCTTCAAGATCAACAAGACTCCCACTGACTTCCTGACATATAATTTTTTCTTTAAATGAGCATTCCTTGACGAGCAAAAACAAATATTCAAAAGTTAGTGTGGATTCTTGTCAAGAAAACACTTCATTAAATTGGTGTAAGTTTATCCTTTCTTTTAAGCAAAAAATCATAACTTCCAATCCCAAATGTGCTAGAGTAAGAAAAACATTATTACTCCACATTTTATGAGGTGTTATAAACCTAATTAGTTGGAAACAAGCTTCAAGATACGATTTGTAGTTACTAGAGTATGACTCTAAAACTCCATAATCTAGCATGTAATTCTCATATAATCATACCATAACAATATACGTAATCATGTATGGGTATTTGGAAAATACTTACTTGAGCTCGGCTGATTGCATGCTTCACACCCCTTTTCTTTGTAGAGATATTCTTAGGAATGTTTTTTTCTTTCAAAAAGTTTACCCATTCCTTAGTTTCATTTCAGATGCACCCGAGAGTGTGCCCGAATCCCTCAAACCAAGGCTCTGATATCAACTTGTAATGTCCCAAAAATACTAAGTGAATTTTTTTAATCAATAAAAAAACAACACTTCCTTCAATCTGAAATCCCATCAGAGTATAAAAACATGTCATATATTTATTAGAGTATAAAACAAGTCATATAATGCGGAATACTGGTGGATGCGGTGCAATCCTGAGCAGATCCTTAGAACCAAGAGTACCTGAAACAATAAACATAAAATTGTAAGCAAAAAGCTTAGTGAGTTCCCCAAAATACCGCATACCATAAATACATATCAGCTCGAAGCTATAACGGTTCTATTTTACTCATTGAGTCTATTTCAACTCAAATGGTGTTTTCAACCGAACATGTGAATTTCACCATGAGTCTAATTTAACTCAATCAATATTTTTAACCGAACGGATCTATTTGACCCCACATAAATAAAGCATACTGACATATCAACAAGAGTCACAAAGACAACAAGCACATACAAGCATATCAACAAGTGTCATAAAGAAAATTATTATCCTACAACATAATCTAGTAAGCCGACATTGGTGCCTTCGACCCACGAGTACAGTGAAGAGACTCATCTCTCAGAAGATAACTAGCTACTACTGCTCTCACTGCCGAAAATATAGATGCTATACAACACCTATAGTTACACAAGGTAAGCACTTAGCTCTCATTCCAAAACTAGGAGTTTGACCAAAATTCAACTCAAGTTAGAAGCCAACGGTCAAAGTTGACTTCAGTCAACCGCCACATCGTAGACATCCATGACCACGTTATGATCCATAAGGCCATGTCGTGGACACTGGGGTCCTAACAACTGTGACATCCCCAATTTCACGGCCAGAAAAGACCGATTTGTTTATGCTTTGTTTTATAAATCAGAGTGATCGTTTAAAGAAAACGGTTGCGGAATTTGTTCCCAAAATAAAATATGATAACCATTTATCAAAACATTTCTCAAAGAGAATGTATTTTCATTAAATAATAAAACCTCGGGATGTCATGTTCCGATACAGACCAAAAGCATAAACAATATAAAATAGACCTTACAACAGTTATTTATAACTACTGATCTATAATCCAAAACCTCTCGTCAAGTCCACCAACTTATATTCTTGTGTCATTACCTGTAATGCAAAGAAAACTGAGTGGGTTAGGCTTGGGAGCCTGGTGAGCATATAGGGTTTTCAACCCACAATAATACATTTATTATATTCAATTATCAAACAATCAACCTAAATACCCATCCCCATATCTACTTTATTTTCTCAAGGGTTTACCCTAAGAATCCACTATCCTCCATTCATTCATTCCTAAGGATTTACCTAAGGAATTGGCACGAAGTCCATTGCTGCCAAAGTTTATCTATCAGCTACTAAATCCATAGTTATCAGGTGCTAACTCCATAGTCACCAAGGTTCACTCAACAATAGGCGCTAACTCCATAGTCACCAAGGTTCACTTAACAATAGGCGTTAACTCCATAGTCACCAAGGTTCACTCAACAATAGGCGCTAACTCCATAGTCACCAAGGTTTATACAATAGGCGCTAACTCCATAGTCACCAAGGTTTACTTAACAATAGGCGCTAACTCCATAGTCACCAAGGTTTATACAATAGGCACGAAGTCACATCGTCACCAAGGTTTATCAAACAGGCACGAAGTCGCATCGTCACCAAAGTTTACTCAATAGGCACGAAGTCGCATCATCACCAACTATTCCATCTACCCATGTTCTACCCCAACATTTTTGTAGATATAAATACAAGCACAATTTAAATCATTTAACACCCGTATAAAAACATCAATTCCAAGCCCATCTCAAATAGACAAATAATATATAACACATAGCACGTATTTCATAGCTAATACTTTATATTTATGTGTTAGAAGAAAGTAACTACACACTCACATATATAAACAACAATATATGTACACATAGCACGTATTTTATAAAATACTTCATATCTATGTTTAAGATGAAAGTGACTATACACTCACTTGATCAGAAGATGATCGGACAGCACTACGGCTTGTAGAAGTAGTATTCTTCGGTAGATCTGGGAGATCTTCACAAAAGCCGGATTCCTCACGGGCAGAGCTTCGGCTTGGGAATTGCACTTCTCGGGATCTTCGGGCCCTTGGGACTTGCTTTGGGGCTCGGGAATGATACTGGGGCTTCGGGATAATTCTTGCACGAAAAACGATGCAAAAACGCGAGAGAAAGGGAAGAAATGAGCAAAGAACTCGACTGCCCTCGACACCCTTTTATAGGGGGCTGGAAACCCAATTACGCTGGGCGTAATGAAGATAGGGTCGCTGACTCCCCCCTCTGGATAATATCGAAATTTATATTTAAATTAAATATCGAAAATATTTAATAAACTTCAAAAATTCATATCTTCCTCATACGAACTCCGTTTTCGACGTTCTTTATATCCCCGCGTAGGTGAGACTACGCTCTACAACTTTCGTTTAGGCTCTGTTGGCTAATTTTGACTTTATTTTTATTATTTATTTTTAGTAGGCCGGGACAGGAAAACTCCGTTATAAAATCATAACTTCTTCATCCGACGTCCGTTTTCACCTATCTTTTTATCGTTTTACTACAATTAATGAGATCTTCGAATCTCATTTCGATTGTTTCGGCTAAAAACCACTCGGTCTCAAATCGAGTATTCGGGCTGCATACCGCTAAGTCGAAATTTCGAAAAATCATAACTTCCTCATACGAAGTCAGATTTGGGCGTTCTTTTTATGCACGCTCATGGTTTAACGACCTCTACGACTTTAGTTTAGATCGCTAAGGCTAAATATCACTCTAACGTAAATTCACTTTTTACGTCATTCAGCGTCGTGCCGGTTCTGTCGCGAAACTTCGACAGGTCATAACTTCTTCGTTATAACTTGGATTTTGGCGTTCTTTATATGTACGGAATCCTTGTAACATATACTATAACTTAGTTAAGATTATTCCATCAAAATAATCTTCCATCAAAAAGTCACTTTTGACGCTTAACGTCTCTAATTGACTAGCCCGGATCTACGGGCGTTACAACAACTTAATGGGTTGAGTTGTTTTCTTAGATACTAAGAGCTCCAAAGCTCAGATTTGGTCCTTCATATGGTCTAGATGGACAAAGTTTCCAAATTTATCCTTTAAGACCCTCCAACAGATCAAGATCTCAAACCCTAGGTCAATAAAGGCAAAACAAAACATAGACTTAACCATTAAGCACTAAATCTTGAAATTTTCTTGTTCATCAATTCTAGAAGAGTTCCTAGCACCAATACTAACATTAAAATTCATGCTTTACAGACATTCTTGTCTAGTGCATGTCTTGAACTCATATTAGGTTAAGATAAGGGTTTTATGACCAATTCTTCATGAAAGACACCAAAACCCATTCTTACTTAACATCCAAGGCCTCAACCACCGAAAATGACCCAAAGATTCTTAAAGTTGCAAACTTTATGAGATCTCACCACCCAACCCGCCAAAACACGAAGAATAAGGGAAAATTATAGATATCCAGCAACTTAGCAATGTCAAGATTGTGTCTTGGAAACTCACCAAGTTCCAGAAGATATGCTAGAAGATGAAGATGATGCTTGTAAGGTAAACCACTATACCAAGAGGCTTCCTTCTCCTTTAAAGATCACAAGAAGTACCAAAATGAACTCACAATATGCAAATGAGGATATGGTTAGGATTTTTGAGCTTGGGAGGGTGATGGAGGTTGAATGATGAAGAAACCCTGGCCATAATGTCCTTTAAATAGGGCCCAAAGCCCAAGAATTAAGGTTTTCTCTAAAAATGGATGCCACGTCGTGGCAACACATGATCATGCTGTGGTGAAGCCCCACCACACCGTAGCCACCCAAAAATTAAAAATTAACTCATACCTAAAATGGATCTTACATAAAATCTCCTCTACCACCAGTACCATCAGGTGTGTCGTCCTCCTTAATTATATTTTTTGTCATTAATTTGGATGCCTATTATTAGGATAATCATTTTGGGTTAAATGTAAGCTCTTTAAAATCACATATTGTTATCTTATTCTCGTGGAGTTTGGCTGCTATGAAATATGTGATGAGTTAGTAGCTTCTTTATATCTTGAATGTAACTCATAAAGATGAGAAACGATAGGAATTTCGTACATCGAGCCATCGCTATTTTTGTAATGTTGATTTTGTGGGTTTCTAAGATGGTTGATTTCAATATATATATATATATATATATATATATATATATATATATATATATATATATATATATCAAAATTATTGTTACGTGAAATAGCCAAATGTTTGAAAAATGAATGTTTTTGGCTTGAGCCTACGATCTTTCAATTGAGGATCCAACTGAACATTATGTGTCACCATGCTCTTAGTGCTTGGTCTTACTTATTCTTGCGCATTTGCGGTTAGGAGGGGACTATTATTATTTCACACAACCAAATACTATCAGAAGACATGGAAGAACTTCTAGGTATCTATATTCAAGCTCAAGTCAGATACAAATATGATCAGATCTGATGAAGCCATTTTGCACTCGGAGAATGCACAAGCAAGAGAAATATGAAGAAAGTTCAATTAGAAGACATTGTGTGAAACAATATGTGACCCCTCAATAGCGGGAGTGTATGGGTTGGTTCATTAAGATGTTGTTTGTTTTTTGTCTGCAGATCTTCTTGGGCTATTCTGTCTACACCGCGCATACCACGCGCAGACATTAGCCTTCACAGACTATTTGTTTTTTTAAAGACTGCATACCTAAAAATGTCTGTGCGCCCTCTTCTTGACGGAGATGTGGATCAGAGTCTTCTAACATCTTCAGACATCTTCTAGCCTAAAAAAACACATATATCTTTCTTTTTTTAGTTTTTTTTAATTTATATTTATTCCAACTTTATTAATGATAAAGAATTTGAAAAACAAAGTTACAATACTTTAAAAAAAGGTTCGACGACACAAAAATAACATTTTTGACAAATTTATAAATAAAGATCTTATATTTTGTGTGCCAAATTTTATAAAACATTATTTAATACAATATCGTCAATTTCTTGGGAAAATATTTATAGTACATTTTTAATTTATTTAATTGAAAAAATCGAAGTTTATTTACATCCATTTATGTGTCAAATTCTTTGATTTGATTTCTAATTACAATGTTTAAATATAACTTTACAACCAAAATTATTGGTTTGTATCAAATTTATACGTTAATTCGTACCATTTTATTTTCACTTTTTATACAATAATACATAAAAGTTGGTCTAGAATTGTTAAAAAATCACTTTGAAGTTAAAAAATCAGTTTATTTAGATTTTAGTTTATTTTAGTAGTCTGCAGATGTTAAAAAAACAAACAGTCTTCTTTTTTCAGACTGCAGACGTTTGATCCACCTCTTCTACCGCAGATGTCTATAGATATGGTCCGTAGACTGCAAACATTTTGCCCAAAAAAAAAACAAACGACACTTAAGTGTTACCGACCTCGCTAACTATGTTAGTGAACCTTGAAAAAGGGATTTTGGCAATGAGTTTAACTGATTACTTAGGAGGTTGATTGTTAGAAAGGGTTCAAAAGTGGAGAGTTTCAAATACCAAATTAAAATAAGCATAACATTTATTATTTGTTCAAAAGTTTCAAATGAGCAACTATTTAGACACAAAATTAATATATCATGCGTATTGAAAATGTTTTGATAAAATGTACAGAATTCATGATTCCATTGAGTTTTTCTTAGGATTAGAGAGTAAGACTACACTTATTATTATGGGCCAATCTTGGGACGAGTTTGGAATAAAGTTGGGGAGGTTTGATTGGTATATTTTACAACACAATAAATCATATTAAATTCGTTGAATTAATTTGTGATTGCTCAAGAATGGAACTAATTTGATGCATTGTTGAACATTATGTGTTGGTAATTATATAATCTAAAAGTGGGTGGAACCTGGAAGGAAAATGAGCAAAAAGGAAGTTAACAAGTATGTTGTTGGGAAAGTTGATAACTCTTCAGTGTTTTGACCATATGTCAAGATCTGGAGCTTCGATTTACATGAATAAAGAAGTTTCAGAAACTAGAAAATGTTTTCCACATATTCCATGTTTTGTGTTTCTGTTGCTTATGTTGTTTTCATCACCAAAATATGCCCACGACATGAAGGACGTAGATCAGGCGTCAATGACACCACCAAGGATGCCATAGTCAAATCGGTCAACATCTCAACAGATTGTAGAGTAAGAAAACGAAGAAACCCTTCAGCGTCATACATGATGTCAAAGATGCTAGCAAGGACGTCGAGACATTTTTTGGGCGTCTCGTTTTGGAACAACGAGCTATGGAAAATGCTTAAACTTGCGAAGGATGCCTCCTAAGTGTCAAGGACGTTCCTAAGGATGCCGACCCATTTTAGGCACTTTTTTAGTATAAATCAAGGACGATAGACAGAATGCAAAGACGCACGAAGGACGCCTAGGCGACTTACATCACGTTAATAACATCCTGAAGGATGTACAACATCCCACATCACCCAATTTCACTATTTTATGCTACACAATATAAATAGGGATGTCGTTTTTGGGGTTACCAAGACCGAAAATCAGAGCTTTGACTTGAATTTTTAAACCCTTAGAAACATCTCCAAATGCAATTATATTTCATTTCAATCCGGATTCAAGGCAGTAATTCTTCTAATTCACAAGCAATCAACATTTGAAGACCATTCAACCGAGGATCTTCATCATCTCCACTACAACTCTAGAATTTCCTTACTTGTTTCCCAAGGTTTTATTGTTTCATACTTTGACAATCATTAGGTTACGATTATTTGATGATTTTAAGTTTGTCTATGGATTTTAGCATCCAATTTATTAATTTCATTCAAGTTATTGGTTTTATAAACTCAATGGAAGGCTAAACCATTATGTTACTTTCGGGGATGTCTAGGACTTTTGTATGAACACACTTGATTATTACTTAGTTCTAGTTACTTTCAATTGTTATTTTATGTTTTATATGATGATCTTCAGGTGATAATGATTGAAATTGGATTGTATGAATTTGTTTGATTTGATAATTAAAATAGTATATTATCAATTCACCGGTTGTTCCAAGTTTAAGTAGTTTAGGAACAAAGACACTTGGTTGAATCCACGTGTATTATTCCAACTTGTGATATTGTAATCGATAGTTATAAGGCATTTTATTTCCAATTAACTAATTGTTCCTAATCTAATTAGACCTAGGGTGTAAGACAACTAGTTGAAAGAACATATGATGTACCTAAAATTATATTTTACAAGATCATAGACCCAATTGCATTTAAGTAATTAAACAAGGACTTTAGGGAAGGAAGTGTTTGAATCTGAATTGTCCGACAACTGAACCCGAAGTATCTTAGTTTTCTCATCGAGAGTTCCATTTTAGTCAATAAATTTCCAAGCTTGTCAATTTAATCTTTGTTTAAATCCTTTTTGTGATAATTACAAGTATTAGTTCTTTTTCATTGATTACTATCACACAATGTTTGACCACAAACTCCTCATGGATTCGACCCTTACTTACCCTAGCTACCTAGTGGTTTTTGAGGTATTTTTTATTAAGACAACGACCTTGATCAGGAGATACAAAGGAGGGAGAAGTGGCAGACCCCAGTTCAGACCCAACCAATAGCTAAGTGGTTCAAGCCTGTTGATTCCCGATTTGGAGGCCAGAAGGGCCACACTTATAACAAGTACGACAAGTGCATGAGGGTTCTTGTTGGTCAAGGACTGGGTTCCACAAGTGTGTAAAGGAGGGTCATTATGCATGGGATTGACAATAATATCATAGTATGAGAGTTTGTTATTATTATGATCAGGTGGGCCATATGAAGGTCAATTGAACCTTTCTTGCTGCTAGGCCATTGCAAGTACCAACCCCTATGATATTGCACAAAACGGGTGGTTCCCAGGGGAAGGTTGAGGCCATGAAGGCCAGGGGTCGTGTGTATTTGTTGATAGTGGAGGGTCCAAAGGCGGCGCGTGATGTTGTTACTTGTATATATCTATCTATGTTTCAGTTATCTCATACGCATGCTTATGTCTATTTTTTTATTAGGTACATTCCTAGTGACTTTATTGCCTGCTTTAGTGTTGTTCGATTCGGGTGCGAGTTGGTCTTTTTTATCGATGTCATTCAGTAGGGGCTTCGATGTTGCTCTTAGGGTATTAGCAATTTAGCATGTAACATCCCTAGCCGATGGCGGAAACGTCGAGCTGTGCGGCGTAGTTATGGATCACAGGTATTGTGTGTGTGTGTATATATATATATATATATATATATAATACAAAATGTAAACTTCTATTTTTATTGAAATAAATATTACATTGTCATTTTCTGTTAGCAAATTATCAACATACAACACATGCCTATCATTTATGAAATATAGGTCTTTAGTGTGCATGTTCTCCCAACTTCTTACGATACTCAGAACACATGTGTTTTAAAGACACGCCAACAACAATGTTGGTGAATTCCACATGTTTTGACACATTTTACTTTTATAACCAAAAGTGTTTTTATATCATTCTAACTGGTTGACCAGCTTGTATAAAAGGTTTACTTTCTCTGACCAAAAAGTATAAAAATTTGAGACTATAATCATCCTACTTATGTGTTTACGTGATTCCTTTCATTTTGATAATCTGATTAAAAGTTCTTACCCAAGCTTATAAAATACAAACCAACTTGTAAATCCATACAAGTACCCAATAAGTTAACTTAAGTCATATTTCAGCTTATTTAATTGCTTTTATATTGTACTCTGGGACTATGATGAGCCTATAACCGAGCTAATGATGATTAAGCCTTTGTATGGCACTATAAGTAGCGTACCAAGAATATCGCTATGGAACTACCAGTGGCATGCCGAGAATATCACCAAATCTTCATCCATGTTATGAAAGAGATTTAGAGAATGGACATTATCTTCTGTTTCGAATCGTCAGACGTAGGTTGTAGCTAGCATCCACATGTAGGGAGGTCAAACTGTATAGATCTATAAAAAACGTTCGTCACTCCTTAAGGATTAATAGTTATAGCACATAGGGCGTTACTAAGTTTTTGTTCTTAGTTGATGAAGATTTCAACTCAAATAGTACACCTGGGTTTAAATAGTTACCAAAGAATGTGCTTCGCGTCTTAAAATTGAAGTTATAAAGTTACTAGACTTATCATTCATTCATTCAGTTCAAGTCGTTCTAGTTCATTTGTTCAGTTCACACCATTCTAGTTCATTTGTCCAATTCAAATCGATCTAGTTCATATATTTAGTTCAAACCATTTTAGTTCATTAGTCAGTTCAAATACTTCTAGTTTATTTGTTCAGTTAAAACCATTCTAATTCATTTATTCTACTTTATTTGTTCTTTGAAGATCATAGGAGTAATACGAAGCCCCTCTGATTGAACGAGACTTGAAGCCTTTGACCTTGATTATGACTCTTCTGGACCATCTTATGCCATAGATCTTTTCCAGATGCTTGGAGTAAAAGTTAATCAATATTTTTCTTTCTTCATACAAAGAATCGTTCATAGGTTTGAAGGTTTCCAGAACAGGATATAATGGAAAGTAATTCCTTCTTGGAGCGATCGGAAGATCCCTTTCATATTTAGAACTAGAAGGAGCATCATAAATTTCAAAGGGAGCAATGTCCTTGTCTTCAATCATTCGAATCAAGGATTTCCAAGGACAAAATAGTGGATCCACACCAATTTTTTTCGGAGGGAGAGGAAGGAACAATTTTCTCATTGTTAAAATTTTCTTTTAGGGGAGCTGCGAGTAGATGATCTTGATGTGCTTGTTCTATCTCCTGTTTCCGTGTTGTCTTTTCATCAACTTCCTAATCATTGAAAATGTGCTCTATCTCAGGAACAACTTCTTTAGTAATTTTTGATTTATTGAGATCTCTTGGTGGAGTTGAAGCTTTAGGAGGAGATTTTGGAGGTGACTTTGGCGGACTGAGAATATTAGAAGGAGACATACAAAGAGTTGGAGGTTTCTTTGATGGTTTTTTTTAACATAGGATATGTTTTGAAATACTGCTCTTTCTGGTATCTTCTTTTGATTATCATCATTCAGGGAGTTGTGGGTTTCTTGTCCCCCTTTCGTAAAAGATGGCCCAGCCTCGTTCACGAACCCTGATTTATATTTCATCAATATTGGAGAAAACTTTGAGAAATTATTTAGTGACATTTTTATAAAGGGCATCGACACTAATGTTAATCTAAGCAGTGTCAAGAAAAACACCAATCTTCTGCATCTATTCATTCAGCTTCTGTGATTCTTCATGAGGCCACTTTGTCAGTAGTTGCACGTCATTCAATAGTTTGGAATAGAAACTCTTCATGACCAGAGTGTTTTTATGATAGTGAAGAAGATCATGACATAGACTCTTAATTTGATCACCATGTTGTTTTCCTAGAGTTTCAAAGAAGGCTTTAAAGTGATGCTTTAACCGAAGTTTTGTGATCTGAAAAATCTCATTAGAAATATTATTGAGGATAGTAGTGATGGAAGCTTGAAAGTCCTCAAGACGTTTAAGGCGATATTACACTTGATGACTAGATTCAGAAAGAACCTTCTGAAGAGCTCTTTCGGTATCTTCGGAGATAGTTGATGGAGTTGATGGAGGAATCAGAGTCGAGGGCGGCTTGGCTAGCTATTCCTAGATGAAAACTCTGGCTTCAAGAATCTTTAGATTGGTGGAGGAATATCTTAATCCAAATATGGGCTTATTTCCCTGGGAAGGACGATTCGTGGAGTTTGATAAAGATGTTGTTGGTTTTGTGGGAAGCTTCTGAGATGTAGTTGTATTCGGTGGAGGTTGAGGAGTGGAAAAAATGTTAGGCATGATGCCAATGGATTCAGAGACATACTCATCCGAATCCTTTGCAAACACATTATCTATTGATCGAAGCTTCATTCCACTAAGTATCTTGGAAGTGGTTTTCAAGGTTATAGAAGTCCTTGGTGGTGAGAGAAGAGTAGACAATACTGCTTTGGGGATTTCGTTAATAATATGTGTCAATAAGGCAACCATGTGGGGGATGGAGTACAATGAATGAACGTATAATTCATTAACACCTACAAGTAATGAGCCTACCAGTGTTCCACATGATAGTCTAGAATAGTCAGTGGTTGTCATCTATACTCCCTTAGATGACTGGTCACAATAGTACGATTAGACTATAGTCACAACTTCTGATTATTATTTCGCACAACCCTTCACTACCCAATAACATTTTATGAATGAAAAAATAAATATATATATAGTTTAATAAAGTAATAACCATATCATATTGCACATATATTTTAACATAGCCAAATAGCACACACAACATTTAAGCATTTAGAATACTTGTATCTATGTGTAAGTTAAAAGTAACTATGCACTCACCTGTTAAAGTAGATTTCGCCTAACACCTTAGCTTTTCCTTTTGAAAGGCCTAGATATAGTTATCACTAAGTCTTAGTGTTTGTTTCATAATTTTAGTGACTATAATAATGATAGTCTAAATTCATGCGTTCTTTTTATGTATGCTTTTGCTTTTACGGTTACTACGACTTTCGTTTTGATTACTTAGACTAATAAGCAATCAATATCTAATTAAGTTTTTATGACACATATAGCTATGTTGGGTTAATTGAGAAACTTCAAAGAAGTATAACTTCTTCATACAAAGTCGGATTTAAGCGCTCCGTATATCCACAAGATCCTCATTACGACTACTACATCTCTAGTTAATCTTATTCATTCTATATAACTGTCTAATTAATATGTTATTTATGGCTCGTAACGCGTACGATGAATAATTATCTAAATTTAGGATTTTAATCATAAGCAAGTATTATATTTTATAATTTAAATATTTAGCACGGATTCATGGGCATTACAGGTCTCCGAATTGGAAATCGAGAGATTTGTGTCTTACGTTCACATAATTCACCTAGCATTCGTGTTCAGCCTTTAATCGTTCCTTGATTTACACAACATTGTATGTGGTCTGATGAGTGCTTTCTGGGTCAGTAAGAAATGTATTACATACATGTTCTCTGTTTAGTTAGGTATCTTTAACCATTGCTCAACATTTTTAGGGATCAATACTTTCGTCTGTAGAAAGCCTCAAACAGTGCAAATTTAATGCCGGCGTGATAACAGTTGTTTATGAGACACTCCTAAATCCTATCATGCAGGTTCAGAGCATATCTCCCAAGGTCTGGCTAGTCTAACTGTTGAGAATGGTAAGCTATATTTATACTTAGGCGAGTCCCTAAGGATTTCTGTTATGATTGTCAATGTCGTGAGGTGAATCTACTATCTTTATCATAGACGATAGAAATCAATACCTCATGCATCTTTGACGATTTCCTTGAGATAGGTCATGGTCATCTTTTCCATTTTATTTGTCTCTTCGATTGATAAGAAGTGGGTAGACTTTTTTAGTCTTTTGACTAGTACCCAATTAGTGTCAAAACTGCTATGCATATGGGGTAGTTTCGTTGATAAGTCAATTAAGATCTGTTACCACTTTTACTCAGGTATTTCCGATTGTTATAGTAAATCTGGAGGCTTAAGATGTTTTGAGTTAACTCTTTAGAGTAAGATGGGAATTTTCCCATACAAGTGGTAATTTTAGCTTTCATGCTAGGCCACCAATATAGTTTGTTAAGATCTAAGTACATGTTGTCAGAGCCCAGATGTACGAATTACTTTGACTGGTGAGCTTCGTTCAAGACTAAGCTTCTGATGTCACTGAACTGGGGCATCCATATTTGGGGGGCATCCATATTTGGTTCATAAAGTATTGCGTTCCGTCATCCCTAAACTTGAATTTCTTATGCATTCCCTACAAAGCATCACTCATGATGTCCTCTTCTTTTAGAGCTTCGATTTGAGCTTCTTGAATTTGTGGTGTAAGGTTTAAATAGACAATCATTATTAATGTTCATACCCGACGGGGTTTAGCTCATGGCATTTGCTATAATGTTAGCCTTGTCGGAATGATAACGAATCACACATTCATGATCATTTGGGATTTCGTACCATCTTCTTTGCCTTGTTTTGAGTTCGAAGATGTGTTGTAGAACTTTGTGATCAGTAAAGATGATATACTTTGTATACTATAAGTAGTGTCACCAAATCCCTAAAACAAAAACTACGTCTGCCAACTCAAGGTCATGAGAAGTGTAGTTGTTCTCGTGCACCTTACATTCTCTCGATGAGTAGGAAATATCCTTGTATCTTTGCATTGATATGCACCACAATCCTTGCTGTGACATGTGGTAGTATACGAAAAGGTCATCTATTCTTTTCAAAAGGGACATGGTTGTTGCATTACACAACATGTGTTCAAACTTCTGGAAATCATCCTCTTTCTTTTCTTCCCATTTGAACATCGAGTCTTTTTGTGAGGGGTTTGGCTAACTTGCAAAAGTTCTCAATGAATCTCTAATTATAGCCAACAAGGCCCAAGAATTGGTGCACTTCTATAGGTGTCTTTGATGCTTCCCAATTCTTATCTTTCTTCAAGCTTGGAAGGGTCGAGATGGATCCCTTAGTTGTCGACCACATGTCATAGAAAGTGTAGTTCTCTAATCCAAAACTCACACTTAAAGAATCTAGCATAAAAATTTAGTAGTTCAAGAACTATCCAAATATGTTGGCCGTGTTCTTCCTTAGTTTGTGAATATATCAATATATCATCGATAAATACGATCATGAATTCGTCCAAGTATGGTTTGCAATCATGCTTCATAGGAAATATTGTTGGAGAATTAGTCAGTCCAAAAGGCATAACTAGGAATTTGTAATGATCATACCGAGTCCTAAATGTGATCTTCGATATGTCTCTTTCATACATCATGAGTTGATGATATCTCGATCTTAGATCTATCTTGGAGTAATAGATGGATCCTTGTAACTGATCGAACAAATCATCGATTATCGGGGGCTTGTAATGTTTCTTGATCGTTAATTTTTTCATCTCCTGATAATCGATGCAAATTTGAAAGGGCTCGTCCTTCTTCTTGAAAAATAGAACTGATACTCTTGAAGGTGAGAAATTTGTTCTAATAAAACCCTTGTCAATAAGTTCTTGTAGTTCACTAGATAGTTCTCTTATGGAGTCCAACAATAAGGAGACTTTGCTACTAGTGATGCTCATGGGACGAATTTGATTCAGAACTCAACTTGCCAAACTGATGGTATTTTGGGTAGATCTTTAGAAGGTACATCAAGATAGGTTGCATACCTGAGGTATATCTATGATCTCCTTGATACTTTTATCGATCATATGTGCCAAGAGAGCATAATGCTCTTGTGTAGAAACTTTTGATCCTTTGTGTAAGATATGAGTTTGAGGTTTTCATCATCATTTTTCCCTGTAAGTAATCATGGTTCCTTTATTAGTTAAGGGGGATCAAACAATGTTTTTGTGGCACAATAACTTAGCATGACACAGAGAAAATCGATTCATACAGTTAATGACATCGATACTTTCAAAAGTCGTAGACATAAGATTGTCATAACAATCATGTTTGTTATGCGTTAATACACAATTTATTAGAATTTTGTAAGTATAATTCTGACAGTTCACTAGTCATCTCTACAGGTTTCCTCCAGTCTACTCGATTTGCGATTTAGTATATGTCTCAGTTCAAGGTTCAAAAAAACTGCTATGCATTTCTCAATCAAAAAGTAATTTAGCATATAAGTTGTTAATGAGAAGTGTACGAGTCATCATTGATGGTTCCTGGATTTCATCTCTTGCTTCAATCATAACTTCTCTGATTTGAGCTTCACTTATGAGTTCCTTAATTTTGGACAACCCCTCTTGAAATGCCCGACTTCACCGCACCTATAACAAGTTTTTCCTCGACCAGTGCCTGTTCCAGTACTTCTCCTTGCACTGGTACCCTATTTTGCTATTGTAGGTGTTGGGTTTCTGGTAAAGTTGGAAGTGTGCCTCCTTTTGTTGCACTTTAGCAGGTATAACATTCACCTAAGTGATGACGGTTGTACTGACCACACTTTGGGTGTTTTACTGTGTATTGTTTATGTGGAGAGGTTGATGCATCATAAAGCTTCTTGGTGTCTTGCTTCTTCCAAGAAGATTGGCTTAAGTTTCTCATGGAACTACCATCGTATTTCCTTTTTTATCCTCAACTCTTGTGGCATCCTCTTCCTTGATTAATGTTTGTTGATAGACTAACTTATTTGTTAGACTGATGGCTAATTTTTTGGCATGGTCGTAGGTGTTCGGTTTGGAATATGTAACCATCTCTAATATCTATGGGATCATATCTCTTATGTACCTATCGACCTTCCTGTCTTTCGAGCTTACAAAACCCGGACATAGAATTGCGATCATTGAATTGAGAGTATAGGTTAAAATCCTCATTCCCTTCATTGTAAAGCTCCGGAGTTCTTGTTCCAGTTTATGTATTTCATATCTAGGGCAATATGCTTCTATGAACATCATCTTTAGTGCTTCTAAAGTTGTGGCATAAGAGGCGTCATGCCCATAGTCTTGGTATACTTGTTCCACCAGGTAAGGGATGTGTCCATAAAGGTGCATGTAGCAAACTTAACATGACAGTTTTCAACACAAGAACTCATGAGGAATACCGATTCTATATTTTCAATCTAAAGAGTCAACTCTATAACTCCTTCATTTCCATAGAAGGATCCGGGTTTGTAGTTCATGAATTCTTCGTATGTGCATGCCCTTGGGACGTTACTATTTCTTGCATGGATATTGCTTCCAACTCCACTTTGCTCATAGGCATTGTTCTTGTTTGCTCCATAGTTGGCCAAGGTTTTAGTTACATGTTTTGCAGCAATTAACTCTTTTGTAGCTGTGTCTAATGATGGTGTTGGTGTTAGATGATCACTCCTTGATCTCTTAGGAGGCATCATTTTTTCCTATTATACATGGGTTTGAAAAGAGTATAAGTCGCATGAAAATATTGTTGTAAGCATAAGTGATAATACTATAATTGTTGATATTAATAGCTTAATAGAAATTTGAAATCATGATTCGTAATGGTTCACAAGTGAGCATATTCCCCAAGCTATTCATAAATATCTAAAAGGAACATACGTAGAGAATTAAAGCTAAGTAAACATCAGACATGATTGATGATTATGAGTGCTAGAGTCTTATGAGGATCTGAAGTAAGTATTTATCAAATTTTTATAAGGTGTTCACCAAAATTTTCCAGAGTTCCTAAGTGTTTTTCCTTCTTGTCTTTGAACTGTGATCTCTCTTGATTTCCCTAGAATCTCTAAGCATATTAATCTATCAACTATTGTGTCTAAGTATATTTTTGAATCGGTCTAACCATAATTAAACATAGGTGACCAGTCTACGTTTAGTTGTGGTTCGACCCATGTGTAATAAAACTTAGCTAAGGTATTTGATCTAAAACCTTATATTATATTCTCATCGAGTATTCAAGTTTTTTATATGTTTGGTTTGTATATATATGTGTTATCATAACGAGATAGTCTTATATATAACTCAATATCTTGTTTTTTTGTGTTAACGTTTATTATTAATTATTCTTTGTTACTTCATTTATAGCTGATAAGGCACCGACCAGTCAGGACATTCGGAGGCCATGATCATTTTAGTGTAAAGTTGTTCGAGAATCCAACAACCCAAGCGGCGTGTCTATCATGTCACCTTTCCCATAAGTAGTCCTTTAGTAGTATAATCAATATTACTTTTCATTTGTAGGTTAAGGGATATACCTAAACCTAAGAGAGTAAGTCATAGGCTATAGTCGTACTTTCCTAATAAACTACTAGCTCACTATAGCTAGTAGCTTTGATACCAATCTGTCACACGCCAGTGGTGAAAACTTCGGGCTCTGTGACATAGTCATAGATCATAGTTAATGAACATACATTAAACAATAGTAAATGTAAACTTCTATTATTATTGAAATAAAGATTACATTGTTGTAGTCTATTACAACATTACCGAAATGCAACACATACCAACCATTTACAAAATATATGTCTTCAGTGTGGATCTTCTTCCAGCTGCTTACAATCCTAAGAATACATGCATTTTAAAGATACATCAATAATGTTGGTGAGTTCCACAGGTTTTGACACATTGTACTTTTATAACCAAAAGCTTTTTTTATATCTTTTGGACTAGTTGACCAACTTGTATTGTAATGCCCGTGTTTCTGGCTAAACATTATTATAATGATGTAATAGTTAGGGTCAACAATTGTAACACATTTTGAAGTAATAAAGAAGAATTATTTGAGTATTATGTGATTTGTGTGCAAAATGTGCTTATAACAATATAATAAAATAATAATAAAAAAAGATGCGTCAAAAATAAAATAATAGATAGGACCAATATCTATGAAAAAAGTTGAAGTAGTCATAACAAGGATTTTGGGGATATAAGGAACGCTAAAATCCGACTTATAACGAAGAAGTTATGACCCATCAAAGTTTTACGACTAAATCGGCACGACACCAAGTATCGCATAAAATGAATTTTTGGTAAACAACTTTTTAGCCTTAGCGATCTAAACGAAAGTCATAGTATACGTTAAACCGAAAACATACATAAAAAGAACGTCCACTCTAACTTTGTTAGAGGAAATTATGATTTTTTCTAAGATTTAACATAGCAATACAAAGTCCGGAAATGGAATTTTACATCGATTGACTTTATCCAACACAACCAAAACGAGAATTGAAGATCTCGTTAATAGGAGCTCAACGATATAAAGACAGTTGAAATCAGACGTCGGATGACAAAGTTATGAATTTTTAATAGAGTTTAACGGTCTAAGCCTATTAAAATATAACTTTAAAAGTAAAGTCAAAATTAGCCGATGGAGTCTAAACGAAAGTTGTAGATCCTTTCGATACCTACGCGTGGATATAAAGAACATAAAAACGGAGCTTATATGTGAAAGTTGCGGATTTTAGAAGATAATTAATTTTTGTATTAAGTTCTGGAGGTAACCATCTCAGCCACACCTTCTTCCCCATGGCTTCACATACGATGCTGACATGTGTTGCTAGTACACCCAACATAGGGCTTGGTACGCCTAACATACCGAGTATGCCACGCATACATCAAGATTACGCCCAGCGTATGCTGAGCCTTCAGCCTATAAATAGAGGCGCAAATCACCTCATTTCTTCACACATCTCCCAAATACCCCCAAACCATTTTCCCTTTTCCCTAGCACTTCCTAAGCGTTAGAAGCGAGCTCCAGAGTGCCATAAAGCCCTGAGAAGAAGAGCTTTCAGCTCAGAAGTTCTGCTAGTGCAGAGCCCGGTTCCTCACTAAACCCCCTTATAAGTGAGTTATATATGATCACCCTACTTTAAGTATAACTTCTGTTTAAGTTCATTATCCTTAGTATGAACCAACAAGATTTATCAATGCTTGAATGTCGTTATACTGATTAATCTACTTACGGGGATGATGTCTAGGTTGTGATTTAGTGGTGTGTTTAAAGTGAGATTTCCAAACAGTATACTTCGTATACCAAACGGACCCTACCTCGGATATGATCCTACCTGGTCGTTCCTTAATTGATAGATCATGAAGTAGACTTTGAGTTAATGATGAATCTAGACTAATAATTAGTCGCAATAAATATTAGACTAAAATCTAGTAATAATGATAATAGGTTTCGTCGAAGGAAAAGAAAATTGTTAGAAGTGAAGCGCTGCCCAAATTTTGAGTCATCAATTTAACAAGTGAGTGCATAATTACTTTTATCTTACACATTGATATGATGTATTTAATATAAATTACATATTATACATGCATATTATCTATGTTCTTGATATCTATGTTGGATGAACGGTTTATACATGTTTTACTTGATTTAAACTGTATATTTATTTAATACCTATCAATATGTTGGGAAAGATGGGTAGACGAAATGGATGGTGAAAGATGAAATAAAATGATGAGAGGCCTCAATGTTGAAAGTTGACCCAATCATCTAGTGGAGTATAGATGATGAGCACATACTATTCTAGATAGTCTAGTGGAAAGCTAGCTGGCTCGCAACCTATAGGTGTTTGTGAATGATGTGTTCACCCATTGTACTCCATCCCCCTCATGGTTGCCTTACTGACATATATTGCTGAGGAATCCCCTAAGAAATATTCTCTATGATGATGAAAGATAAAATAAAATGATGAGAAGCGTCGATGTTGAATGTTGACCTAGTCATCTAGCAGAGTATAGATGATGAGCATGGACTATTCTAGACAGTCTAGTGGAACGCTAGTATGCTTGCAACCTGTAGGTGTTTGTGAACGATGTGTTCACTCGGTGTACTCCATCCCCCTCATGGTTGCCTTACTGACATATATTGCAGAGGAATCCCCTAAGCAGTATTGCCTATCCTAATGACGATCCTTATGATAGGTCCCTTATATTATATACTTTAGGGACAAGAATTGAGGATAACGGGAATGAGTAAATCGAGTAGAATGGCTTGATGAAATTAAAGAACTTAATTATTGTGGGTTGAAAACACTATCTTCCACTGTCAGACAAAACTAGTAATAAAAATATGGAATCCGCTTTTCCCATTACAGCTGATGACATTGAATGATTTGAGGACGCTGGGCGGCCAAGCTTGCTTGCGCTTGGGCTGTTTTGCAGGCTCACCAACCTCCCAAGTCTGACCCACTCAATTTCTTGTATTATAGGCCATTAGTGGAAAAAGAGCACAAATGTGATGATCAGATGAGAGATCTATGGATTATAGGCCATTAGAATAATAGATGATTGTAAGGCCTTTACTATTTTTGTTTATACTTATGCACTGTATTGACGATGACATCCCACGTTTTTAATATAATGAAAATACGTTTATTCAGAAATGCTTTGATAATATACGTATCATATTTTTTTGGGAACAAATTCCACAATATTATTCTTAAAAAGGACACTCTGATTTTAAATAAAACATAAACAAGTTGGTCTTTTCTAGCCGTGAAATTGGGGATGTCACAGTTGGTATCAGAGCATTAGTTTTAGAGAACTAGGAAGTTTTAGGATTTCTAGACTTAAACTTAGAATGCTAAGTGATGATTGTGAGATGAGTGTCTGATATATTTAGGAAATATACCTAAATAGACACGAGCACTAGCTTATTTTAGGAATGATGCCTAAATTGCTTTTATGTGCTAAATGATTTATGTTATTATTTGATCGGATCTATGGTCTATTATCGACCAGATTTGGAAACTTTATATGTTTAGATTTCTTAACATCCGATTACGATATTAGAAATGACATATAACATTCCGGAGAGACAAGGAGGATTTAAACGTCTATCATAAATAAAGATCTAAATTCGCATGCTTTGGCGTATATGATCGACATGGTGAGAACCTGAAGCTGATTTGGAAATGCTAATGGAAACTGCTAATTTGAGCCACGAGTAATTGAGCGTGCACCTGAGGTAGCAGCTGCACCCGAGCTAATCATGCTGGCAGGAGTACAAGCGATGATGAAAATAATGTTGGATCGTTAGATGGAAGAGACAATGCATCTTATTCAACAAAATAGGGATGAACCCATTGTACCCATCGTACAACCTGAAACGAACATTGAACAGTTAGAGGAAGGAAACTTTAGTCACATTGTCAGTCAAGTTGAGCAACCTATGGTTAGAAGAAACCAAAATAATGGAGGAAATGATGGACGTGGATGTAAGTACAAGGATTTCAGAGCATCTAAACACCGAGTCTTTCTGGAAGCCCAACACCGGTGGAAGTCATGGATTGGATCTCTGATATAGAGGTGATGTTTGAAAGTTGCGACTACAACAACAAACTACACATTTGAAAACTCGGGTATTAAGTTGGTGGAAGTTACTATCTGATACCATGCCCAAGGGAGAAACTAGCAAGATGTATTGGGAAGACTTTTTGGTGCAACTGAAAATGCAACACTGCTATAAGCATGATTTACTGGAGATCAACAATGAGTTTCGGAACCTAAAGAAGGGAGGAATGAGCGTCACCGAGTATGCTGCAAGTTTTACGGAGAAAATGAAGCTTGTTCCTTATTTAGTTCCAAATAAAGTCTACAAGGTCAACAAGTTTTCCAATGGATTTCCAGCAGACTTTGGTCCAATGGTCAAACAAGCGACCACCTTGAAAGCCACGATCTAGGCAGCTAAGAACGTTGAGACCCAAATAAGGGAGAAGGGCCTGGAGAGAGCTTAGGTGGGAGAGAAAAGGAAGTTTGATGGATCTTCAAGGTCCAACAAGTAAAGCAAATTCTCAAGGTCTGGTTATAAGAAGTTCAGAAAAGGAGGAGGAGGTGAAGCAAGAGGGTGTGATAAGTACAAAAAGAAACACTTTGGAAAATACTACGAGGAGGTGACTTGTTTCAAGTGTGGAAAGTCTGGGCATTACGCCAATGAGTGTACATTCAACAAGAAGGTGTGTTTCGGATGTAATGAATAAGGACATATTTCTAGGGACTGCCTGAAGAAGAAGAAGGAGGCAACAAGGCCTAATGTTCCACTGAGGCCAAAGGCAAGAGCATTCAAGATGACCGTGGAAGTAGCAAAGGATAAAACAGATGTCGCTTCAGGTACCTTTCTTGTAAATGGATTGCCTGCCAATATATTGTTTGATTCTGGAGCAAATTAATCCTTTATATCGCATAAATTTTGTGGGAGACTAGCATTACCTGTAGATAAACTTGGTAATGCTCTAGTTGTAGAAGTTACCAATGATAAATTCATACCTGTTAGCGATTGCGTTAAACACATCATCATCGACTTGAACGGGTATAAATTCCACGAGGAGCTGTTATTCATTAAGTTGAACGGTTTCGACATCATACTAGGAATGGATTGGCTAAGTGCAAACCATGCTGAGATAATATGCAGGAAGAAGATGGTGAGAGTAATCCCACCTGGAAAATAGTCGTTTGTATAGGGACAAACGTAGAGTAAATTTTGGAATCATTTTCCTGATGAAAGTCAGAAAGTGTTTGTCCAAAGGATGCACATCATACTTGGCACTTGTGATCGATGCAAAGAAGGAGAAGAAAGAGATATAAAGAATACTAGTGGTGTGTGACTATCCGAAAGTCTTTCCCACAGATCTTCATGGATTGCCCCTTGATAGACAAGTAGAGTTTCGAATAGATTAGTTACCAGGATCGACGCCAATAGCGAAAGCACCATACTAATTAGCACCGACAGAGATGAAGGAGCTGATGATGTAACTTTAGGAGTTGTTGGACAATGGTTTCATTAGACCTAGTTCTTCACCCTGGGGAGCTCCGGTGTTATTCGTGAACAAGAAGGATGGAAGCATGAGGATGTGCATAGACTATAGAAAGCTAAATAAGACAATGGTAAAGAACAAGTATCCATTGCCAATGATTAGCGACCTGCTTGATTAGCTACAAGGTTCAAGCTATTTCTCAAAGATCGATCTTAGGTCAGGATATAATCAGCTGAAGGTGAGAGGGCAAGATATTGAGAAGATCGCATTTAGAACGAGATACAAACACTATGAGTTCTTGGTTATGTCATTTGGACTAACCAATGCTCCAGCAAAAATTATGGATTTGATGAACAAGGTTTGTAAACCATTCCTTGATAAATCTGTGATAGTGTTCATAGACGACATTCTGATTTACTCAAAGAGTAAGCAGGAGCATGGCAAGCACCCGCGAGAAGTATTAGAAGTTTTAAAAAAGGAGAAGTTGTATGTAAATTTCTCCAAATGTGATTTCTGGATTCGAGAAGTCCAATTCTTGGGCCATGTGGTTAACCAGGAAGGAATAATGGTTGATCCAACAAAGATTGAAGCTGTGATGAAATGAGAACAACCAAAAAGTCCCACTGAGATTCGAAGCTTTCTGGGATTAGTTGGATATTACCAAAGGTTTATCCAAAGTTTTTCTTCGATAGCTGCTCCATTGACAAACTTGATGTGACAATAGTCAAATTAAGTCAACTGCTATCACTCGCAATCTGACGAACATTAAATGTAATATTTGACAATTTTTAATGAAAATACCATATTTTATATTAAAATATAAGAAATATAAATCGAATTATCAAAATAGTTAAAATTTTAGCCGTACAAATTTTGTATGTATAATAACCATGTATATTACACAAGATTGGTTATTGATTATTTAATTCAATTACGTTTTAAAATGGCACCTATTACATATCTGGTAATTTTTTGTTTTTAGTTACAATAACGATTAATATATATATATATATATATATATATATATATATATATATATATATATATATATATATAATTAAATATTTTATAAGTTATTGATTTATTAGTTTGATCAATTGTGTATTTATTATAAAATAAACGTGTGTATATATATATATATATATATATATATATATATATATATATATATATATATATATATACTAGGAAGTTCTAAGGCTCGTGCTCATCACGACCCATGGATTAGTGGGTGGATTATTTCAAATGATTTGTGGTGAGTAATTTGGGAATTTTATAAAGTTAAAATAAAATGTTTAGAGATGTCTACAAATAAATTTGCTTATATAATGAAAACGAAAATAGAACAATGAAAATAACATTTCTTGGTGATTTAAATACATGTTGGATTGTAGTTATAACCTCTAAAATGAGTTTATAAATGCTTCTCCTTAGTTTGAGAAACCAATTTTTTAAAGTACGTCGACTATGAGAAGTAGAACTTTTCGGCTTGTATGTTGATTAAGAATCAGTTGTTTGTTTTTTTTAACATAGTAACTTATTTAATTTCATTTTGTAGACATGATATTTGATCTTTGTTTTTTTTAACATAGTAACTTCTTTAATTTTGTTTGTAGACATGATATTTGATCTTTGTTTTTTTTAACATAGTAACTTCTTTAATTTCGTTTTGTAGACATGATATTTGATCTTTGTTTTTTTAATATAGTAACTTCTTTAATTTCATTTTGTAGACATGATATTTGATCACCACAAGACATCAACGAAATGAGGGACTTTTTATTAAAAGATCAATGATATCAATATACATCACCCTATCTAATCATACATTTGGGAACAAATCCTCAATTTGAATAAAAACCCATGAAAAGTAAATATATATCTTGAATTCAAAGTAAGTAATAATATGTACAAATTTTAGAAAATGTGAGTCTTTGAACCAACAACACTTGTTATTCTTCTGTAGATGCTTGTTGACATCCACTCATGATATTGAAATTTGATGATAGTAAACCATAAAGTTATATCATTTAAGCTAGGAAACTGACTTACATGTCACATATGCACTTGTTACTTGGCATCACTTGAGCTGTTAAAGATCTGATTGAATATATTAGTTTGTCAATATCATATATGAAAATATCTTGATGACAATTATATAAAGAAATAACTTTTTTATACTGAACGCAAGTATGAACTAATTATTTGGTTGTTGCAATGTTGTAGTTATTTACCTGCTACTAAAGTTATTTTTTGTTGGAATTTTTCAGACGGTTGAAGAAAAATTACAGTAATTTCTAGAATAGGATTATGTTTTATCCTTCATAAATGTTGTTAGAATGGGAGTATCAAAATAACCCAGGTAAATTAAAAATCTAATGCCAACATTTAAGATGTATTTAAACGCAATCTCACATAAAATTGTTAGATTGAATTATTTCAGTTCACCTTTTATACGATTGAAAACAAAAAGGAATAAAAGACTGCAACAAGATATGCATTTGGAGGAAAAAATATGACACAGTTATATATTTGAATTCAATGCAACCAATGGAGCAAACTTTCAGCAATTTTTTCCCCTGTTGCAATCATTCATGATAATTTGAAATGGAAAAGATGTAAAGTCGTTGGAGTCTTTTTTCCAATGGAACAAACTCTTAGCAATATTTCCCCCTGTTCTGCAACCGTTCATGATAATTAAAATTGGAAAAGATATAAACTCAGATATGTGAAAAAACACCAGTCAAATAGGTTTTAAGATGGAAATAAAAACCATAGATAGATTGAAGTTTAAAAATTAAGGAACAATTGAAATCAATTTAGGGTTCTTGTAGAAAACATACCAGTGGGAAGATTTGTGATGGAAAAAGGAGATATCGTCAGAGGGATCAATGTTATCTTTCTTATTTGAATTAGTATTTTGAATATTTCGGTGCAGAATTGGGGGAATTTTATGAAACTAAAGCATAGCATAGCATCATGATGACTCCAAATTCAAACCGGAGACATGAACCAACGAGTAATGATTTTTTAAGCGTTTCATGTAGAAAAATGAAGGAATGTCGAGGGATTAATTACCAGCACAATTTGTCGGGATAATCTTTGTGGAGAAAATTGCTATGAAGCCCTAAACTGAATGGTTCCCATTTAAAGAAAACGCAATATAGGGCTACAGTTGGTAATCTAGAAGAAGAAAGATGGAGAACAGAAGGATCGTAGTATAAATATGAGGTCGAATTGACGAAATTCAATAGATAAAGGAAAATGCTTGCCATTTTCTTCGAACGGACGGTCGATTGACTTCCAATCTTCGATGTTAGGGCTTAGCCATTGTAAGAGGAAGAAGACGGTGACATATTCACATAAACAATGATTGTATGTGCTTGGTTTCGCGAACTTGAGTTACAGGAAAGAATTAGGGGTTTTTTGTACATGAGATTAGGTTATTGTCAATGGTGTAGTTTGTATAAATCGGGAAGGTGGTTAGAGAATAAGGGAATCGGTGGATTTTATTTTGTGTCAGGACATACGTGGCGTATTTGGAACTGGGTAATTTTGATTTAGAAGGCAGGAGATTAAAAGGGTCTTTATATATATATATATATATATATATATATATATATATATATATATATATATATATATATATATATATATTAAAGGACGAAATATTTCTACATGAATATATGTGGATTTGAAGTTAGAAGGGAGGGAGGTATTAATTTAATTATTATTAACATACATATATAGATATACATAAATGATAAATAGAGAGGATGTTTTGGAATCTTAGATAGGTAAGAAATTATCTATTTGTAATAATAAGAAATTTGATGGTAAAATGGATGTCAAGTAAATAATACGTTTAGAGTTCTAAAAGTGTTACGTGGTTATTTGTAATGAATGACGAAACAATTACTGGACAATTAATATCTTAAAATTGAGTATAAATAGAAAGACATCTTACATATTTAAACGATACCATTTTAAAGAAAATTTTGTGAAAACATATATAATAGTTTCAAGACGGCAATTTCAAATAGAAAAATATCATGGAGTAATTGTGGGAACTTTCGCTTCAAGGGTGAGTTTCACGACCATATTTAAATTTTTTATCAATTTTTGGGGAGGATACATGTTTTATATTATTTGTTTTTATAAATCGTCAATTGTTTATATCACTTATATAGTTTAGTTACATAATCGTTATAACAATTTACCGTTAAAACAGTCGTTAATATATATAAATTTAGTAAACACTGTCGTTATGCTACCCACATCATATAAAATTATATTATTACCGTTACTCTACCCACATAATATAAAATTATATTATGCATTGCCGTTACTAAGCCCGTATAATATGAAATTATTTTATGCATTATTGTTAGTCTATGAATAAATTATTATACACTGCTGTTACTCTGCCTATATATATATATATATATATATATATATATATATATATATATATATATATATATATATATATATATATATATATATATATATATATATATATTTCGTTATTGTAACTAAAAACAAAAAATTACCAAATATATAATAAGTGTCATTTTAAGACGTATTTGAAATTAAATAATCGATAACCAATCTTGTATAATATACATGGTTATTATATATACAAAATTTGTGCGACTAAATTTTTAACTAATTGAAAATTTGATTTATATTTCTTATATTTTTAATATAAAATATTTTATTTTCATTAAAACTTGTCAAATATTACAAATCAAGCCTAAAATCGTGGGTAGTATAGTTGTGCTTATGTACCTTGAGTTAACAAGAAGCATATGCAATAACTCTATCTATTTGCATCAATACACATCCAACCCTTAGTCTGATGCATCGTAGTATATGACAAAATCATCTGTCCCATCTAGGAAAGATAGGTGCACTACACAACATTTTATTCAGTGTGTGGAACGCGAATTCTTGTTTGTCTCCCCAATAAAACTTCATGTCTCTTTGTGTTAATGTTGTGAGTGGCAGCTATTTTGGAGAAGTCTTCTATGAATTTCTGATAGTAGCCTAAGTCCTAGGAATTGGCGCACCTCTGTTGGCGTCTTAGGTGCTACCCAATTCTTGATTGTTTCTATCTTGACAGGGTCGACATGTCTTAGATGCTACCCAATTCTTGATTGCATGCATCAGACTATGGGTTGAGACGTGTAATAGGCTTGATTTGTAATATTTCACAAGTTTTAATGAAAATAAAATATTTTATATTAAAAATATAAGAAATATATATCGAATTATCAAAAAAGTTAAAAATTTAGCCGTACAAATTTTATATATATAATAACCATATATATTATACAAGATTGGTTATCTATTATTTAATTTCAAATACGTCTTAAAATAGCACCTATTATATATTTGGTAATTTTTTGTTTTTAGTTACAATAACCATTATATATATATATATATATATATATATATATATATATATATATATATAAACTTAGGTACCTAAACTCATCAAACTACGTCATTTTGCATAAAATTTTCATTGAAATCATCCAAGGTTCTTAAACTTCATCCTTACACTTGATTTACTTCAAAAAAATTTGGAAATTCATCATTATATTTTTCCTACATCCTTTCATTTGTAGCGGTAGGATATGAAGCCCATCAGGTGGTATTCGATAGAAAGACGTGATGTAAAAGAAAGATATTGATGAAAGTCCAAAATTTTTGGAAGTAATTAAGTTATGAGGTTGAAATTTAAAAACCTTAGACAATTACAATGTAAATATGATACAAACTGATGTAGTATTATGGAGTTAGGTATCTAAGTTTATATAAGGTTGTTAGGTATATTCACTTTACCCATATATATATATATATATATATATATATATATATATATATATATATATATATATATATAAAATTAAATATTTTATAAGTTATTAATTTATTAGTTTGATCAATTGTGTATTTATTATAAAATAAACATGCACATATATTTTTATTATAGAAATTTCATTAATTTTAAACAATAATATATGTGTATTATATATATTAAAGGACGAAATATTTCTGCATGAATATATGTCGATTTGAAGTTATAAGGGAGGGAGGTATTAATTTAATTATTATTATACATAAATGACAAATAGAGAGGATATTTTGGAATCTTAGATATGTAAAAAAGTATCTATGTTTTTTTGAATCGGCAATTTTATTAAAAAGACAATCACTAGCAAGGAACTAGTGAGAGCCGAAAGAAAGTATCTACGTGTAAGGATAAGAAATTTAAGGGTAAAATGGATGCCTAGTAAATGATACGTTTAGAGTTCTAAAAGTGCTATGTGGTCATTCGTAGTAAATGACTAAGCAATTACTCGACAATTAATATTTAAAATTGAATATAAATAGAACACAATTTTAAAGAAAACTTTGAGAAAAGATAGATATTAGTTTGCAAGACGACAATTTCAAATGGAAAAAGATCAAAGACTAATCGTGGGAACTTTCGCTTTAAGGGTGAGTTTCGGAGCCTTATTTTAAACTTTTTATCAAATTTCGGAGAGGATACATGTTTTATATTATTTGTTTATATAAATAGTAAATTGTTTATATTGCTTATATAATTTAGTTACATAATCGTTATAACAATTTACTATTAAACCAGTCGTTTACATATATAAATTTAGTAAAAACTATCGTTACGCTACCCGCATAATATAAAATTATATTATTACCATTACTCTACCCATATAATATAAAATTGTATTATGCATTGCCGTTACTAAGCCCACATAATATAAAATTATATTATGCATTGCCGTTAGTCTATGAATAAATTATTAGACACTGCTGTTACTCTGTCTATTTAAGTTTTAGAAAATTATTTAACGATATAATTATAAAAATCTTTTTTTTTTTTAAATAATTATATAACATAAACTAGTAAACATAAACATGTAAGGTTAAAAAACTACAACTTTTAGCGCTACTCATTGAAGGGTGTAAATGAGACTCATTCATCACCTAAGTGTAATACTTAGCAAAGTCGCCTACTTGTAATCGTTAAATCTTAAGTGAGCGGGAGAGTTATGTATAGATCTATACGGGCCGACACACCCACCTGCGGTTGCTTGCTACAACCATCGACTGTCAAGTCACGGGTGATAACTGTCTAAACACTATGTCGTCCGATGAAGCGTCGTGAGGGGCAACAACTCGTCCGTAGCTCGATTATGGGAACCCATGTAACATTGCTAAACACGCCTAAAAGCAAATAAAAATATAAGTTTGAAAATACTTATATAAGATAAAACAAGTACTTTTGGAAATAAAATACACATATAAATATAAGTTTGAAAATACTTATATACGATAAAAATGTCTATAATTTTTTTTTTTAAAAAAAAAGTACATTGATACAAATATACAAACCTATGAAGTCACCAACTTTATGTTGACATTTTTAAAATACCATGTATTCTTAGGAAAATAAGAGTCGGTCGTTTTAATTATTGAGTATTTGAGATATTGAAACTGATTTGACATGTTTGGTTATTTAGGGAAGCCTTTTTAGGGTTAATCGTTTTATGATTCTCTACGGTGCCTTTACAGTAGAAGTTCTTAATTGAGCTCTTCTAAGACATTGGTTTTATATTAAGACCTTAGTTTTATATTTATGGTATATATTTATTGTTCCCTATAAATAATCATTAGGTTTACTTTTGGTGTAAACTTTTTCCAGATTAGGTTTTTCTCTGTATGTTCATATCTTAATCAATATACACAAAAATCATTATCAGATTACTTGCATGTTATGGTGATTGATTCTTGATTGTTCTTGATATTCCACATTCGTCATATCGTATTTATTCCCAACATCAATCTTTTGGGAAACATTCATGGGATCCTCGAAGCACTCTTTATCTCTATTGTACTTATCTAATTAAGCACGACTTGTAATTTTTGGTTTCTCGTATTCTAAAAACTTAGTACGATATGTAATAAAAAAATAACATTTGTGTTATAATTTTATATTGTTCAATGTAAACGATAACTGTAAACCATGATGATGTCGTACAGCTCGACATTTCCACCGTCGACCGGGGGTGTGACACCAGACCCCCAATCCTGACCTACTCACTTTCTTGTTTTACAGGTAGTGGCAAAAGAGCATATGTGTGATGATCAGATGAGAGATCTATAGATTATAGGCCATTAGAATAATAAATGTTTGTAAGACATGTACTATTTCTGTTTATGATTATGCATTCTATTGACAACGACATCCCATGTTTTTAATATAATGAAAATAAGTTTCTTCGGAAATGCTTTGATAATATACTTATCATATTTTTTTGGGAACAAATTCCACAATATTATCCTTAAAAAGGATACTCTAATTTTAAATAAAGAATAAACAAGTCGATCTTTTTTGGCCGTGAAATTGGGGATGTCACATGTATAAACAAGTTTACTTTTTTGACCAAAAAGTATATTAATTTGAGACTATAAGTACTTACCCTACTTATGTGTTTACGTGATTCCTTTCATTTTGATAATCTTGATTAAAAGTTCTTACCCAAACTAATCAAATACAAACTTGTTTGTAAACTTTTACAAGTATTCAATAAATTAACTTAAAATCTCTTTCAACTTAATTTATTGCTTTTAGAGTGTACTCTGGGACTAGGATGAGCCTATAACCAGGATAATGATGATTAAACCTCTTTATGGCACTACAAGTGATGTGCCGAGAATATCACTATGTCACTACAAGTTGTGTGCCAAGAATATCAGTATGGATCTACAAGTTGTGTGTCGAGAAAATCATTATGGCACTATAAGTGGTGCGCCGATAATACCACCAATGTTTTATCCACATGATGAAAGATATTTAGAGAATGAACATTTTCTCCTATTTCGATTCGTTAGACATAGGTTGTAGCTAAAAACCATAGGCAGGGAGTTCATACTGTATAGATCTATACAAAACGTTCCTCACTCCTTAAGGATTAACAGTTATAACACAAAGGGCTTTATTTATTTTTGTTCTTAGTTGATGAAGAGTTTAACTCATATAGTACACCCAAATTTAAATAGCTCTAAAAGAGTGTGATTACGTGTCTTAAACTTTAAGTTATAAAGTATAACGATCCAGAAATCCTTTCATAAATGACATTAGTCTTCCGTTATTTGAGCATTAGTGGTGGTAAAGTTATTTCAATTCTAACCGTATGAACTTATATAAATTTAAAAAAAAGATATTTAAGTAAGATCTAAAAAAATAATTTACGTTTAATGGTCATATTATTTAATTAAATGATTTTGTGGGAAATTGAGGTAAATAATTCATTAAGGGGTATAAATGGAATTGAGGGGTTAAATGGTTATTAAGAGGAACTTAAAATGTCAAATTATTAGGTTTATGAGTATTTTGAATTAATTCATGGAAATCTAAGGGGATAAAATGAAAATTGCAATTAACCCTTCGTGAATGCAATCGACAAGATGAAGGGTTAAGTCCGTTTCCTATGGCCATTACGCAAGGATTAAAGAAGCAAATCAAAATCAATCATTGGTTGTTCCTTTGGAGTTGGATTGCTCAACAATAGCAAATAATAATAATAATAACCACGAGTTAGGATGGAGAAAGGAAGAACGAACCGATAAGGAAGGGGGAAAGAAGGGGCTGCAAGTGTCGATTCTTGAAGGTGTATTGATGTTGTGAAACTGACTCATATAATCTGGTAGTTCCTTTCTTTAACTCGCCTTTTGAGTATATGTTTCAATTTCTAGTGATTGGATTCAAGCAATCTTCTTCTTCTTATTTCCAATCCTTGAGATTTTATGTGATTAATCCCCGAACATGTTTTATGTTTTTTTGATGGGTTATGGATGTGAAAAATATTGTTTGAACACTCATATATGTGATTATTGGTGAGTAAGAATTGGTTACAATTGTAGATTAACTGTCTTCTTTTTGGTGTCTTCAATCATGATTTCTTTCACTCTAATTCTCATGGATTCTTGTGTGATGTTTTTCTGTAAAAAGACCATGTTTTGAACCATTCAAAAGGCCTTCAAAATAGTTTGTAAAGGTCTTTATATGTGGCTTAATGGTGGAGGAAACTCAAGCCCTTAATGGTGTGTTCTCTTTTAACAATATACTTTGAGTCGTGGTTTGTGATTGAATTTGTTCTTTTTAACTTATTGACATATTGCTACTATTCCCATGTTTATAGTCAATTTTGGTTGTGGCTTAATAGGTTAAGTTCTCAATTAACCCTTAAAGCTCAAAGTTGGGAATTGTAGGAAAATTGCTATTTTGCCCCTGTTTTGTAAAAAATATAGAAAAATAATCGGGACTTGGATTTTAGATCCTTAAACTATCAAAGTTGAAAATTTGAGTCTAATGTGTCCCTGATTTTTCTTAGGACCTGATGTTTTCTCTAACCAAGGTGAAAATCATCTTTTTCACAGACTAGTCAGAAATTAGCTGCATGAATATGCAATTTTGTATAATTCAAAGCAAAATATAGAACAATCGTAAGAACCTGTGCGATTACTTTCTGAAAATAAAAGAATCCAATATAATATAATATGGAAAAGGAAAAGGATTGTAACATTTTTAGGCTTTGGTTGCGCTAAAATGGCCTTGAACATGCTGCTATTATGGTCAAAATCTGAGAATTTAGCCTAGTAACTAGTTTACAAGTTTGAGGTATAAAATAGCTATCTTTGATCCTGTAGACTTCTTGTGATCTAATTATTTGTGTCTTATTAAGGGAAAGATTGATACCTCAAGTACTACAAAAATTGAAGTGTAGAAAGGGTGCTTTTTTTTTTTTTTTTTTTTTTACAAAGGTGAGTCATTTCTTGTGTAGTTTAAGCACTAATTTGGAAGGATAGCATGCTCCTACATTTATGTTCTTGTCTATTTGATGGTATGTGATGTTTTTAACTGAATGTCAAGAGTTATATAATACCTAAACATGTAGAGATATTGATGATGAAATTGAATTTAGGAACCTTGTATGCTAGAGTTCTTAAATTACCCTTTTGGTATAAATTGAGAGAGTTAGGTCCATGCTAGAAGTGAGGACTTTGTGTGTGGATAAATTGTGATGATATGCATGTTATATTTCTATTTTGTCACTTTTGAATTAAACTAGGATATGCATGATAGAAGTTGTCTTGTTGAAAGGTGTATCTCTTTACATGCTACCACTTGATGCTATGTATATTTGTGTTGATGTACCTTTGATTTGTGTTTGGAAGATGTTGTATGTCATGGATTAAGTACATTAACAATGCACTAGCATGATTACATAATGATATTGGTGATATGTGTGTTTTGACCATATGAGAGAATTAATTAATTATCTAATTAATGCAATAAAAAAGGGGAATAAACACAACGGGGTTAAAAGGGTAGTAACCTAATGTAGGTATGTGCCCTTACGAGATATTGTGATGGAAGGATATTGATGGAGGAAAAGAGCTTAAGCCAATTCAATGTTAAATGTTTTTCTAGCTGACCATTTCAAGGCATGGTTCTGGTGTACTTGGCGTACGGGAATTGGAGTGATGTTGGCAACTCGGATGTGCCGGATCAAGCATCACCTTTAGGTGTAGGTATGCTCATAGAGGTACCGAATACCACCCTCGAATGACAACGCATTATTTTTGTATGTTCATAGTCGGAGTAGTGAAGACTTTGAGCAAGGGACAATGTTACGGGTGGGAGTCGCACCCCATTTAGTGCACTGGGTTGCTAGGTCATCTTAGTAGCAAAAACGGTCTTTAATAGTAATTAAAGAGAAGCAAACAATTAACAATTACCACAATGAAAGAATGTTCGGAAGAACATATACACATATATATTAATAACTACCGATGTACATTGCATAGATTGATGTGATTGCATGACTTAACATGATATACATATATATATATATATATATATATATATATATATATATATATATGCTTTATTTTCATGCTTATTGGCTCACTGCGCTGATGTATATTGCATGGATTGATGTGATTGCATGACTTAACATGACCGATGTACTCACTGTGCTGATGCTGACACTTGTATCTTGCTCATTGTTGTGGCTTTTGCATTGATACAAGTAGCTTGATATTGATGGCCTAATGAGGTGGGGATCTTATGGGTAGTTATGGTCATTTGATTAGTAGTGATGATACCAGTTTGAGAGTTCTTGTGATGTTTCATTTACACTTGATTTTGATGTTTATTTTGGTTGGGTTTATTACAACTTTGGATTTTTATGGGTTATTTTTGAAAGATTTTTCTAAGTAACACTGTTGATGTTTTATGAATAAGACTTCCGCTAACGTTTTCTAATATACATTGGTTAGAAATAAAAGAAAAATTTGGGGTGAAAAATCACGGTGTTACATAAAGTTACTAGACTTATCATTCATCCGTTCAATTCAAACCGATCTAGTTCATCCATTTAGTTCAAACCATTCCAGTTCAAATCGTTCTAGTTCATTTGTTCAGTTAAAACATTTCTAGTTCATTTATTCAGTTCAAATCTTCTAGTTCATTTGCTCCATTCAATCCATTCTAGTTCTAATCGTTCTAGTTCATTTGTCCAGTTCAAATCATTCAAAAAGTGTGATAACGTGTCCTACACGTTTAGTTATAAAATTTACTAGACTTATTGTTCACTTTTTGTACAAAAACTACAACAAAAATATTCTAACAAAAATTAGGCAGCATAACGACTTTATTTTTGACAAAAACTAGGTTTTACCCAATACAAAATCAATACTAAAATAATGTACAAGTTAATAAAGCAGTAAAAATATCATTTGTAAGTAAAAATGATATTTAACGATTATCTTGACAGTTGTATTTACAAACTATAAAATAATTATTACTGTTTATAAATATCACAAAACTATATCTTTAGTTATTTAAAGCATCAAATATTTAGATAATTATGTTTTGTTTAATATATATATATATATATATATATATATATATATATATATTCAATTTAACCTACATATCTCTCTCTCTCTCTCTCTCTCTCTCTCTATATATATATATATATATATATATATATATATATATATATATATATATATATATAACATTAGAGCCACTAACAAATGATGGGAACCTAATGCTTGAGCTATGTAATTTCATATATGAGGTTTATGGTTCAAACACCAACACCCCAAAATAGTAATATCACCCTGAAATATTACTAATATTCCATGATTGACCTCCTACGTAGACCTTGAACGACTTTACGTGAACCACTTAGATGGTGCATTTTACATTATTTACATTAGTGGTACCATTTGTGGGCTAATACACCACTTTAACCATGTTCACCTAAACCACTTGGATGATGCAATTTACCATATTTATATTAGAGACCATTTGTAGGATAATACACCAACTCAAACCACTTTGATAGACTTCATACTACTATAACGCTTAATCCATAGAATAGAAACAACCTGAGTTTCTTTATGAAATAATTTATGCAATCTTAATTTATTTCAAAATTCCACTATAATGACTCGTAAATTTGAGAATCGATTTACTCTTTGCAAGAGTAATATTAAGAAAATTATAGTTCACACTGAAAAGACTTTGTGTTTATAAAGTTTCTTGAAATATGGAGTTCATTTGATAAAGTTATGGTCGTTTGAAGTTGATATAAAAGTACGTTTATATTTTTAAAAATTCAATGAAAGTTAAAGTCAAACAGTTAAAGTGCGGCGCTACGCGGCGCGATCACATGGTTGCCAAGACGTGGAGGTGTGGTGATTCATGAGGACACATGTCATCTGGAGAGTGACACACAGTGAGAGGTGGGACATGTGTCTATGTGTGGAACTCGGCATGCCACCACGACACGGTAGCATGTTGGCCGCAACGCAATGACTAAGAATATATATATATATATATATATATATATATATATATATATATATATATATATATATATGTTTTTGTCATTTGTTGTGAGGTTTTCCGATAGAGCTCTGAACGATTGCGTAAGGTTGTGTAGCCTTTAGTAACATGTTTTAACGTCACTATATGGGAATTAATATCAAATTCGGAGAAAGACAATTACGACTTAGAGACAAAAGTCGTGAGGCCGGTTAGTGATTGTACGATCGTTGAACGCAATAAGGTATTCTCTTGACCCGGTAGTACATAATTATGTTTATATAGCGTTAATTTTTTATGGTTTTTAAAACCCAATGTAATTATTAAAGTCATGGTATGGCGTTATTATTAACTCAATGGTGATATTGACATATGATTCCAGTTATAGGATTCTTGAGTTACATGACCAGGGCTGCGAGCCCCAGTATTTAAATATATGAGATTGAGCTAACGACTTATGGGGTTAGGTCGTTTAGAAATTATGATATAGAGTTTAATTAGCCCGGTGACAAATGGTTACTAAGGTTAACTCTTAGTAGACTGGTACAAGTCCTGAGGAACTTGGAATATTTTCCAAACATGTTTGGCAAGAGGTTGAGTTGCTAGACGACACATACTAGAGACAAAAGCAGAAGTTAGTTTTCACTAACTGGCCAGGTGATTGCGTTTGGATATTTATGAATTCATAGAAAATGAATTTTATATGTATGAATGTTTGATATTAAGTGTTTTATCACTTAAACTATTATGTTCTTAAGTTGAGATTAAAAAGGGTTTTGCTAGTAGTTTTAGCGTACATTATGTTTATTGGTTACATGGAAGTGCTACTAGTTCTATTATGAAAGCTTTAGCATTCCATATGGTTGAGAAAAACTATTGGTACAGTTGATGCTATTATGTGTATAGTTGTAAGTAAGCTTATTGACATTAAGTGAGCGTAAGGGTATTAGAATCCATTTTATATGCTAGTGTTGTGATATACTCCACAATGAGTATTGAACATTATAGTTTCGGGTACATGAGAAGGATTTTATTTATCGTATTTAGTTGTCATTGAATGTATTCGTGTTATAAAACCTAGTGAAAAGTTACAATCATGAGTTACCTAGTGACAGGTTATGGTCACAAGTTACCTAGCGACAAGTTAGTGTCACAAGTGTGACAACCTATAAGTTTCTATCTTGTAAGTCAAGCAAATCAATCAAAAGTTTGACTTGTTTCTGTTATCTTCTAGTTATGTTAAGAGTTATTTTATGAGTTTTTAAGCCTTGTACACTCAGGATTTGATACTAAGAAGTGTGAGTAATGGATCCATGGAATGCATTCGAGCAAAAAACATCAACAAGGGATGTTCACGGCCACAAACTAGGTTCACGGTCGTGAACCCAAGTTTGGCCGTGAACCCCTCACTACAAGTATAGATTTCCTTCATTTTTCTTGGTTTCTCACAACTTCCAACCAAGAACTCTCAAACTCTCTCAAGTATCATCAAGGGAAACCCTCCATTCTCTTCAAAAACATAAGTGTTACACCCCTTTTTACTAGTTATTCTTCTTATTCACATGAAGCCTTTTGATAACATCCTTGAAGTCTTCAATTTTCCTTCAAGATCTTCAAATCACCATATTCTTCACCAAGAACACCAAGAACAAACACTTGTTCTTGGGCCGTGAACACTCTAAAGGCTTCCAAATCGTAAGTAGCTCATTCATCTTCTAGTTGTCCATTAGAAACACTAGCATCCCCATGAAACAAACACCTCTTTGGCATGATTCTTCAAGATTTCACGTTCGTGAAACCTTCATAGGATCATGGTTTGGCCGTGAACCCTTCATCCATGGCCGTGAACCATACTAAGGCTGTGAACACTTCCTTGTGTGTCCGTAAACTCCCTTCAACAAATCATATGTGATTGTAACACTTCATTGCAAGTGTTTCCTAGTTCCTAAGGTTGTTTACCTTAGCATGTTAGTTGTTATATACACTAATTGTATACATATATGTGTCATTATATGCTTAACAGGATTCGTTTGTGCTCGGGACTTCACTTAGCATACTTAGCATCCTATATCGATCTTTTGTTCGAATCACTCACTACAGGTGAGTTCATACCCCTACAACTATGCTTTTAAATAATTTTAAATGACTTTAGGGGGGGGGGGAGTACAAGTATAACACATTGAAATTGTGTTAATCACTTACATGTGAAAACGACATTCAAAAGGATTTCTTATACTCAAACTTGTTGAAAACTCTTTAAAAGCTTTTATATCAAATCATATTTGTCTATCTATTTACGTATAAGTAATGCTTTAACAGACTTAGGACTATTGCTAGATACCTTGAATCCTTTTCCTTGTTTGGTTGTGGGCTCGGGGTAGGATCACTAGTCCGAATGTTGGTTAAATCATAGTTATACTTATTGAATCGATATGTGCATATTAAACCCATTTTTAAGGATTATACTTTATTTAGTTGCTTAGTGAGTAATAGAGTCTTTTCTATACATCAGTAATAGTCAAACAATCATACTAGTAAACTATAATAGGTATAGTTTAGAGGATTACTACTTACTATTTCTAGAACAATGAAACTTACATGAATCAGTTCATACGTGATTCAATTGATACACACTATAAACAAGAACAGAAAGGAACATACTATAACAAGAACAAGATAACAATAGTGTGAAACCACTACTTGACGGCATATCAATATACTTGTTATGTCGCATTTTGTAACCAGAGTCCCCTAGAGGGAGAGCGGGCATTATGTGTATAGATCTATACGAGACTGACAATCCCACATCTCAACTGTTAGCTATAGTCCGACAGACAAGCCAAGGGGTGACAATTGTCACACCAGTTTCGACGCCAGTAGGTCGTCGTGTTAAATACTATTCAATCAGTATGGTTATAACCACATCACATTTTAACCTTAATTAAAAATTTAGTTTTAAGGTAGTTAGTGCTTTAGTAGTTGTTTTAAGCAACATTACTATACACTTTCATTTTTCCATTACATTCATGTTGTGATATACTCACGTAAGAAATACATACTATTTTTCGTGTGAAGATAGTTTTACAAATATGGAAAACAACATTTATACTATTACAAGTACAAACATACATCTTACATCATTTTTCAAATAGAAACAAACATACAAAACAGTCGAGTCTTGGTAGAAGACTACTTTTAGTAGAAATTATAGGATTTTCTAGGAAGTATAGAATCATTTACATCAAAACAATTACAAAAATTTTCATTAAAGTAATGCAAAATTTTGACACTAAAATACTTATGAACTCACCAGCTTAAATGTTGATCTACTCTTTCAAACTAACTTGTATTCTCAGGTCACCAGTAGATAGGTACAGTTGACCAGGTTTTGAGAAGACGAAGCATATTCAAGACTCATCTTTCTTTATTTTGATTACATATTTTTGGTGTTTTACAAACTATACACAGAACACATGTATAAATTATACTATTAATGCAATGGAGGATGTTGTTGCTTGTTTTACTATTGTGCATTGTTATGATACTGTACATGACGTCCTCCACACCCAAATGTTTCCGCCAATTTGGTTTTGGGGCGTGACAACGACTCACCTAATGATAGGTTATGGTTATAGTCTTATAAAGAAACCCATTTTATAGAACCTAGTAGTAGGACAAAGTGACAGTGTAGTGGTGTTGATTATGATGTCATGTGTGGAATATGAAAGATCTAGTGAATCATCATGTAAACTCAGGAACACAAAGAGTAAATAAATCTTTGTAAGCTCATATTAGATCTAGAAAGAATATACAAATGGGTTTGTACACAATTTCTCTCTCTAGTTTAACACTCCAAATGGTTCCTTACATAAAATGAGTGCCACTCACTTTCTTATTAAGGAAAATCAACTCATTACACATACAAGTGGGTAAAGCCTCATCCAAGCGTGACTTTGCACCCTAAGATTCTCCCCCTCAAAGTTAGGATTGGATGCCCCGACTTTAGTCTCCAACGAGCTAGCGCGATCAAGACAAAACTCCCCTCGAAGTAACACCGGTCTTCAAATTCGCAAATGAATATTCGACAAACCTGAGAAGCTTCGAATAACCATCATTCTCCTCCTTTTTATAATCAAAAAATGATTATAAAATCCATTAAGGGTGAGAAGCGCCCGAGGAATAAACTTCACAATACTTCCCCTTGATGTGTACCAAAAATGAATCACCAAAAATCTTGCACGGAAAAACAATCACGAAAAAGCCACAAAAAATTTTCGATTTGTGAAATTTTTTTGACTTTTTGGGTGAAAGTTGCAAGATTTTCCAAAATCCAGGTAAAAAATGTAACTTTCTGAATTCTACAGGGACCCGTTGCAACAAAAACAACCAAATATGCGAAATTCTCCCCCATTTGCGAAACTGGGCAGAAAATGTAAATTCGCACAAACTGCACACTACTAGAAAACAACCCTGTAATGACGCGCAAACAATGACACGCGGTGATTTACGATACGCAAAAACGTGTGCCCTAAAATAATGTTCTCTCTTTTAAAATTTGAAGGATAGTGGACACGCTTTTATGCGTGCCCTAACATTAATGTCGAACAAAAAAAAAATAAAAACACGGAGGGCACTTATTTAAAAATGGGTGTCGTCTAGAAATGTCGCTTTATATTTTTTTAATGAAAGGCACGTTCTTTTCTTTTGCACCTAGGGGGAAACGAAAATCCCAAAAGTTTGAAAGGCCGCCATTGTTACCCTCTGCCATATTTCCATCGTTCTTCTCTCTCTCTCTCTCTCTTTCTCTCTCTATCTCTCTCACTCTAATACCCAAAAAAACCCTAATAACATCACCAATCCTCTTTTTTCCCACAATAAAATCGCAATATAATCCCGTCTTTTGAACAGATCAAACCCACAGGGGTTCTCGACGGAAGAGATACAACTTCATACGAGCCCAAATTTCTCATCTGAATTCGTTAACTTCTTCAAATGGTTCTCAGACTTTTTTTTTCTCTCTAAATTTTCTCCTTCATTTCTCGATCCCCAGAAGGTCAGGAGAACGTTGCGTCTGCAATCAGATTGCTAGGTCGTAATCCTGAGAGCGTTGAATGCCGGTGTATGCTCGGTGTTTGTTAAAATTCTCAAAGAAGATCCCATGAAAGAGCAAGCAGTTGTCGCCTGGGCTATATCGTTCGATTAACACAATTCATGAAACCCTAGAATCGTAAAGGAAACCTAGCCCCCATAGCTTTCTTCACACTTCACCTCCTCAAAGATATATCGGTAATAAATCAAATTATTCTTTGCTTTATACTATTTGTATGCGACCTTCTAATCTCTTTGATCCAAGTTCTATTTAGGCTCCATATGGAGGAAGTATCTTCGTATGCGACATTCTAATCTCTTTCATCTTTTTTTACATCTCAACGTGTTTATCGGAAGCATCATAACTGGAACCGCGCTTCAACAACTAAAAGAGTTCTTGGATCAGTCACCATCCCAGAGAAGACAGAGGAAACCATGGATCCTGGTTCATTGCTTTGGCCTATAACCGAGCCTCGATTACAATGGTACTTCTTGCTTGGACTCGTGTACTCAACCATCACCCCTATTCTCCTTCCATTTATCATCTTCTTCTTTGAGTTTGCTTATATGTTTATTCATCATATGAACACAAGTCAAGATTCGAATTTGATGCCTTCTATTGACCTCAAGAATGCAATATCAGTGAATAAAAACTCAGAAGATTCAATGAATTCAGGGAAGATTATGTTTTTGCGATTTGCACATCTGTTATTAATATCATGGCTGTGTAAGTTGTTAGGGTTTTTGTATGTTAACTTGGTTATGTTCGAAATATTGTGTTCAGGGGATGTTCCAGCTGCTACAAAAGAAGATGTTAACGTTGTTGTGGATGTTGCTCACAAAGCTCTTAAACGTAATGGAGGGAAAGAGTGGGCATCAACATCAGGAGCTCATCATGCCAAGTATTTGCGTGCTATTGATTCAAAGGTGTTTGTGTGTGGTTATCCGTTACTACATCTTCTTTGTCTCAAATTCATAAGTTCTATATACAAATAGTGGAGAAAAAAAATCTGAATTGGCAAAACTTGAAGCCATCGATTGTGGCAAACCACTTGAAGAAGCAGCTTGGGATATGGTATGTTAATTGCGTATAACTAGGTTCATTAACAAACTTGCTAGTATATGACATTTAATCATTTAGGATGATGTTGCTGGATGCTTTGATTACAATGCTGATCTTGCTGAAGAGTTGGATAGAAAGCAAAATGCATCTGTTAGTCTTCCAATGGATACATTTAAGTGTCATCTTATAAGGGAACCTATTGGTGTTGTTGCATTGATTACTCCATGGTATACTTAATCAAATGATTATCTAATTACGATTCTGATTATTTACGATTTTGATTATTTAAAGCTTTAATCAAATGATTATCTAATTACGATTCTGATTATTTAAAGCTACAATAATTTAGATCTATATGATTATTTGGTTGTATAGCTTTCCAACATCTCGGGATTTCCCAAAATCACATGACCGTTGAAATATTAGAGGTGGATTACTTGTTTGAGACAGGTACATGACCTATTTCTTTTAATTTTTTCTGCTAAGTCCACAAAACTGTATGCCTTTTCTGCAGAGTTAAAATGGAAAATATTACTTGTTTGGTGGCATTGGGAAAAGATGATCATGATCATAAATTTTCTGATTATTGATGGTTAACAAGTGTATTGAAGTAGTAAAAAAGTTTCTTCGTATGTGTAAACTTTAAATTGAGGGTATTTTTGTAACTTTACTCAGACATATGTCTACTTTTTGTCATTTGTCTTTGCTCTCTTCCACACAATGACAGGGCCACTGTAGTCCGAGGAGGCCAAAAAATTCTCACCATGATTCCAGGCAACCCAACCGGACATCCATGTCCCTGTAATCATTATTAAAAAAAATGAATCTTTTAACATTATTAAAGAAATAATTTGTAGTTATATATATATATATATATATATATATATATATATATATATATATATATATATTCAAGGGACTATTATCGTCATATTTGCATTTATGTGTGGTTATATATTTTTCCTTTCACAATACTGTAAAGGAGAAAACATATATACCTGCAACATTTGGAGGGACCTGGACTCTCTAATTATGTCCAGAAAGAGAAAAGGAACAGGAAAGACAATATAGAGAAAGAGAAAAGAGAATTGAGCAAGAACAACATAGAGAAAAAGAGAAGGAAAAGCAACAAAGGGAAAAAGAACATGAGTTGGAGAAAAAGAAGATAGAGAGGGAAAGAGAAAGAGAAAGAGAAAGAGATAAGGGTAAACACAAAGAGACTTTCTTTTGACTTATCTTTGTGGTACACACAAACAAAACCCTGATCTGAAATAGACTAATGCAACATTTTAATTTTTTTTAGTCCTAGTGCATCTCCTTCCCATGTGAAAAAGAAAGAAATAGAGTGCAGTCTCGAGAGTGATGCAAGCTGCAATTTGATAACACCTTTTTTTTATGTTCTTGGATTGTTAAATTTAATAGCCTAGCTGTTGAATTTCTCAAAATGACCATTTTTCCCTTGTCTCTTTCATCTTCTTCATCTCCATTCTCAAGCACCCTAAATCAAACAATTTCCAACATAATCCCAAAAATCCAATCTAAACTCAATACAAAATATATTTAGATTCATAATCAAAACCCAGTTTTATAATCTCTTTCCCTGGAATCAAACATTACAAACGCTTAGTAGATGCAATAACTCTTTTAAGATGGAAGAAAAAATTCATAAAACATAGACAAATGGTAAAACTCATACATACAAACTGATAGAAATAGAAAATCAGAATACAAATTTGATTTCAAATGAGAGAGGAGTTTATTGAATTTCAATTCAAGAACTAAATGAGCTCTAGCTATGGACCAAAATACACTAACCACAGGGATTGAATTTTTTTGTTTGTTATTTAAATATAATTTTGCACCTTAAGTTTATATATTTTTTTTTATTGAATTTAGCTTTTAGGATAAGCAATAAACTATGCATAAAGGATACCTAGATACCCTTTCAAATTCTCATATTATGAAACACTTCAAGAAGTCTGAAAATGTCATTGCAATTTCCAGGAGTTGGGAGCTGAAATTAATGAACTTGAAAAGCAAAGAGACAAACTTGAAACTGAATTAAAGAAGGTGCCTTCAGCCTTCTTATTAATGAGCATCAAATATATATATATATATATATATATATATATATATATATATATATATATATATATATGTCAGTGTGATTGTCTGAAAGTAACTCCATGTTTTAGGTCAAAAACTTGCTGGTTGTTGTAAATGGTCGTCTTCGAAATGCCACAGAAGAAAGGGAACAGTTTGATGATGCCAATAATCAGCTTCTTGTAGAAGAAGATACTTGTAATGCATGTTATAAACCCTAATCTGAATTTCGTGATCATGATTCATGGCATATGTGGATGAACTTCTTGAAAAAGAGATTGCCAACAAAGATAAAGAGGTGCAAGTTCTTCTCTTTTTTCTTGTATCTGATTAAACCCATATGTAAGTTAACTAATTTAACCTGTATTTTTATTCTTTTTTAATTTTTTTCTCAGATTGTCCAACATAAAGCTCACATTTCTGAGCTTAATCTGCATGCTAAAGCTCAAGCTAGAGAATACAAACAAACAGTAAACAATAGTTAGATTTTTTTGATTAAATTCTTGATATTTTTTTTTACAATCTTAACTTCAAAAAACAGTTTAAAGCATTGGAGGCAATGGCTGTTGCTGACCAACTCAAATCAGATGTTTTTGTTTCCCACATCTCAAATTCACCATCAAAGAAACTAGAAAAGAATGGATCAAGAACAAGAGGTTCTGGTTCCCCTTTTAAATGCATAGGAATAGGATTAGCACAACAAATGAAGTCTGAGAGAGATGAAGAGCTTACTACTGCAAGAAAGCGAATTGAAGAGCTTGAAGCATTGGCTGCAAGTCGCCAAAAAGAGGCATAAATTTCAAATCATTTTATAGATAAAATTTATCTTTTTCTGAAAGAACATCATGTGAAACTTTCTACATTAAGTGAAGAAACACTCATATATAGCTTACTGGATTAAGGGCTTGTTTCTTTCTACTTAGTATTTCTTACTGGTTGTGAACAAGCCTCTCATCTCACATTTGAGTTTAAAGGAATCAACAATCACTGTGAAACTTCTAGTGTTTAGATTTCTTACTGGTTGTGAACATTTGTTTCTTCCTTTTCTACCCTTCACTTGCAGGTTGATGATTTGTCAAGAGTGTTCAGACTATTTTCCAAAAATACCCCATGGATTGGATTCTATCTCTAGTATGTTTAAACAGGTTTGTGATTTAGGAGTTGGATTCTATTTTTTTTAAGTAGAATGTAGTTATTTGTATTTGTTGTCATCTGTTGTTATCTTTTTGACGCAATGCAGCATGTTGCTGCTGAAGGCACAACCTTGGTCAAACAGGCAGAAGATGCTGCAAGTATTAAGAAGGCAAAAAAGAGATTGAAGGTTGATCCTGCTACATGGCCAATAAGATCTTTAGGGTCTGCTAGAAGGAATGGAGATTGCAGTTAAGCTTCTATCTAAGACTTCACGTCAAGGACTTGATGAATTTAAGATATCATATTTTGGCATGGCTAGAAGCTTTGGAGGAAACGAGACTCAAGCAAATGTAAACACACAGAGAGTTGTTGGCACATAGTAAGCTAGATAATGCAATTGTATATAAATGAGTTCATTTTTTTATAACATTTACTCACTATTGGAATAATTATTTGTATTTGACATATTAGTGAAATGAATTATCTTTGTTATTTATGGTATTTTATTTTGTATTATGAGATTTTTAATGTACTATTTAATTTGAAAATTAGTAAATCTATAAATAATATTTTTTTTAAACATTTAAAATCATGATACGCAAAAACGTGTGTCATCTTCATTTATGACATGGCCTTTCTTGACAGGGGCTTTCTTGATACGCATTGCGTGTCATTAACACGCGCGTTGTAAGGTTACGACACGCGAATGCGTGTCGTCTTCCTTTATGACAGGGCCTTCCTTGATACGCATTGCGTGTCGTAAACGCGCGTCCTAATTGCGCGTTGTAAATGAACGTCGTCTATAGATGTCGCGCAAAAGCGCGTAGTTTCTCTTTATGATAGGGCCTTCCTTGACATGCATTTGCGCGCCGTCTGAGCCTTTCACGACGCGCAATGAGCGTCATAAAAGGCTGTTTTTCTAGTAGTGGCAGGGACCAGAAATGAACATGCTTCAATTTCTCAGAAAATTAGCCCATTTTCGAAGTTGGGTAATTTCTGCCAACTTTTCAAAACTGTAGGGATTCACTTCGAAAATTCTCTATTTTTGTTCATATCATACGAAACATTGCTCAATCTACGAAGGCTTGTCAAATTAACGAAACTTTAACGGCCATATACGAAACTTTTCCATCTTTCTTCCCCAATTTCGTTTCTCAGACAATTCCCTTCATACGAAATCATCCATGCTTCACTTCGTACGAAACTTCATCCAAACACACGAAATTTTTCACACGAAATCGAAGCATAACGAAACCTCTTAATGAACAGTAACCACTTAATCATCCAACCTCTGAATCATAACTTCGTTCTTACAATTTTTTCTTTGAAAGAACAACACACTTCGTTCATTCAACAACATCTCAACATAAAGGCTTCATACGAAATCAAACACCCATTTTCGTTAATTGATTCACCCATTATTAACAAATCTTCTGCCAATTTTCGTTAATCAATTTTCGCTTCGTTCTTCATTCAGCCAAAAACACGAGTTTGATATATCGACTCCAAATCGAGTTCGATTTCAATCTATCTCGATCACAAACCAACAAACCCAGACTCAAACTTTCGAAATCCATAAACATCAAAGTCTTTGCTTTTTGAGTTTCATTCCAAAGCATCAACAACAAACATTCGCTTTTTCATCACAAATCGTCGAACTTAACTAGCATAATGAAATCAAAATCAACTTCCTTTAATCCTTGACTTCGCATAATCTATTCCAATATCTCCTTAGACTTCGCATCGACCATCTGTTCGTCAATGGATCCAAGTTTCCATCGATTCCAATCCTTCCATCAACAAATGAAATCAAAAAATCTAAGCCAGACTCCAAAATCCCACAAGAAGATTCAATTCATTAACAAAGCATTAACTCTTTGTTAACGAAGCATCAACAACCCATCGATATCAAAATCATCAAAGTGACTACCTGCCGTTCGAATCTAAAACTGATTAATCCAAATATATTGATTTCAACATCAACATCGATTTAGACTCCCAAGCCATCGACAATCGATCCTTTGCACATCAACAATCATTCAACTGTTAACCAAAGCTTCAACCATCAATTCGTCACACATCGATTCCAGTTTCACATTGAACGAACACACAAAAATGATTTTGACTTTTTGGAAACTCTATTGACTGTTCTTTTCAATCGAATACAAGAGAGTGATTCCAAATGAAAATCAGTCAAATATAATCTCAATTGCAAACACTGAAGTTGTTGACTTTCAATTTTGATTCCCAGTAACTATCGTTTGATGAAGTGAAATCGGAACTCAAGAACAAAATGATTGACATCAAAAATCGATGGTACAAGTAAGTAAAGCATGAGTACAAGTCGAGTGATGAAGTGACAAACAAAAACGAAGTGATATAATCTGAATACAAATCAGATTTATCAATTTAGATTGAAACTTGGACTTTTTGATGAGCAGTAATATATCAAATATTTGGGCTTTAAACGTGGATTGTATTAAACAATTAAGGACAAGAGATTTGGGCCTTGAATACATATTGATAAACAGTAAAAATTCAAAATTGATAAAATGATTTTGATTTTAGGAATTTTGATCTAAACAAAAAATAATTGGATAAACTATGGGGTTGAAACGAATTTGATCCAATTGAGTCAAAACGATCGAAAATAAAGAACACTACGCACGAATCGAAATCATGGACGTTTTGGAATCCATTTGAGAATTTGTGATACCTTTTTGACGAATCGAGATCCATTTGCAACAAACAAATCAAATTTAGAAGATCTTGGTTCTTTTGTTGGAACGAGAAAATCTCAAATTTGAACATTGTACCACCCACTATGCGAGATGTACAACTCGTTCTTCGTGTTCTTCAACGATCCAAGAACATCTTCAAAAGAACCACCAACACTTTTGGGTTTTGACTTCAAATTAAATGCAACCTTTGGAGATTGTTGCTTTGGAACCCAAATTTGCTTCACGGATTTCGATTTCACAACAACGTTTGACGATTTTTGTGAGTAAACCCGCTTGTTCTTCCGATTCATCTTCTTCTTCTTTTTCTTTCTCATATTTTTGCATCTTGAAGACTTGATTTCAGGAACAAAACCACTTTCCACATCAACTTTGTGAGTTTGAATCAAATCTTTTGAAGTTTGATACCTGTGTTTTTCTTGAACCACCAGCTTCCGATAAGGAATCATTCCTTCAAACGAATCACAAGAACACAAAATATCATCGCTTTAAACTCCAATCGAGCAAAAAACTTTTTGATCATGAGAATCAACTTGAACTCCTTTTTATTGAACATCAAGAACATCACATTGAACTCCATTGTCAAGAACTTCAACAAACTTAAGAGCACGAAGATCATTTGGGTCTTCAATAAGAGAAACATATTTCTTTTTGAACAAATATTTTTCTTCTCCAATCTTCTTACTACTACGTGTAGATAACTAGATATGGACCATGTAATATCAACCAACCATTTGATCTCACAAAGTGGTTGAAATATCAAGCTTCAATGATCATCCTTCAATCCTCCATAAGAAACCATAGTTTCCCAAAAAATCAAACTGTTTAACACTAACCCATAATATTGATCTTTATTGACTTTGTATTTGACACCTTCAATGATCACAATCCAAGAATTGTAAGGCAAATTCACCATGATCACAAAATCTTGAAGATTTCTAGAGAGAGAAAGTGATTTGAATGGGTTTTCTAGAGAGAGAAAGTGAATATGAACAAAATTCTAGTGAGAGAAAGTGGTACAAACAAGTATTCTAGAGAGAAAAAAATCAAAATTATGGATCAAATCAAGGAAAATTCGATTTCTAGAACACAAAACACTCTTAAAACATGAAGATCAATAAGAACATGAAGAATCACCAAATCAAGATAGCCATTAAGGATCAATTCTTGATCAAATCAAGAACACCCGCTCTGATACCAATTGTAGTGGTGTTGATTATGATGTCATGTGCGGAATATGAAAGATGTAGTGAATCATCATGTAAAATCAAGAACATAAGGAGTAAATAAATCTTTGTAAGCTCATATTAGATCTAGAAAGAATATACAAATGAGTTTGTACACAATTTCTCTCTTTAGTCTAACACTCCAAATGGTTCCTTACATAAAATGAGTGCCACTCACTTCCTTATAAAGGAAAAGAAACTCACTACACATACAAGTGGGTAAATCCTCATCCAAGCATGACTTTGCACCCTAACATTCTCCCCCTCAAAGTTAGGATTGGATGCCCTGAATTTAGTCTCCAACGAGCTAGTGCGATCAAGACTAAACTCCCCCTCGAAGTAACACCGATCTTCAAATCCGCAAATGAATATTCGATAAACTCGAGAAGCTTCGAATACCCATCATACAGGAGGTAATTATTCATAATTGGATTCAGGATAACTTGTATTCCCAAGTATAGTAAATATTTGATTATGGAATAATTAGGGGTATTTATTCCCATATGTCTAAGTTTATGTTTTGGGATATCATGTCTCGTGAGTGTAGTTTTATCTACAGAGTTATATCCATGAGTACAGTCTTATCTACATAGTTACATTTATAAGTGTAGTCTTATCTGCAAAATTATGTTTTGAGTGTAATTTTATCTGCAGAATTATGTCTTGGAGGGAAGTTGTATCTAAAGGGTCATGTCCTGGAATACATAATCAATGTGTATAGTTTTATCAATAAGGTTATGTTTTGGGAATGTGGGATTCCTATCTTTAATTATTATGACATGTTAATGTTGGATTAACGTCTAAGTCCATAACTATATTTGGTATGTACTTGACCCGAACCGGCATGGTCCATTTGCGTTGCACTTCACCGACACAATTTATATGGATAATCTTTTGAGAATAGTATATTAATATATTATAAGTTCTAATATATTAATATGGAATCATATTATTTAATTAGTATTGATGAAGAATTAATTTAGAATTAGTTAAGTGATCAAAATGAACTAATTAAATTTGGACTCTTAGATATATGTGTGTGATGGGCCAAGTTCATTTAGGTTGGGCTAAGCTTTCATGGATAGTCCATGGAGTGTTTAACCCATGGACCATATGAAATGAAAGGTCATGGGTTTAACCCTAGTCTCCATACTATATAACGATGTCCTTGGTTGGTGAAATTGGCACTAGTGTGGGTACACTAAGAGGGCTAGCCGATTTCACTAAGAGAGAACCAAAGTATTCTTATTCTCAAAGTCTTCCAAGGTGTTTTGGTGATTTGTGATTACACTTGAGGCTTCCACACTATTGGGGCTAAGCTCTTAAATCTTGAAGACATCAAGCTACATCAAAAGGTATGTCATCTAACTAGTAATTTGTAGTATAAGAGCTTTATAATATGCTAGTTAGGATTAAAGCCTTGGAAAGTTCTTATTTGCATGTATAATAGAGAAAACATAGATCCAAGGTTTATAGGGTTGAATGTACACCATATGAGTGTTAGAATGCTCAAAATGCAATAGTGGTATCAGAGCCTAGACTTGTTTTCTTGTTATACTTGCAAAATTGGCTTAAAAATCGAATTTTGATGCTGTCTGCTCATCAGACTCGCTGAGTCAACTGATGGACTCGCCGAGTCCAAGAAAAAATGCATCTAACTCGCCGAGTTGGTTCGTGCACTCGACGAGTTAGACCCCTAGATAGCATATATTCGACTGTTTTGGCTAGAAATGGACTAGGAACATTACCCTAAGTTGTTTTTGAACTTATAAACCTATTTTTGATGTGGTAATGTTCATGCTAATCCAATTTCAAAGATAATTATCAATAGATTCAAGTTTTGTATTAGTTTAAGAGTATTGCTAATTACATGGAAAAGTTTGATGTGAATTATATTTGTTCATATGAGTTGCTTAGATTAATAGAAAAGTTAATTGAATAGTTGTTTTCAATCCATTTTAATATAAAAGTTGATTCTAAAATGTGTTTGTGTTACTTGTCCTCAAGTTACATGAAAAGTCACATTTAAGTTTCTTAAAACTCATAAAAATTGTCATAGTTTACAAAAATGAAGAGTCTTGTTTTCATTAAATGGTTTTATGACTCCATAACTTGTCCTCAAGTTGTGGAGGTTCAAGAGTCTTTTCATTAAATAAAATATGTGTAACCTTATTTAAAGTCATAAAGCTTCCATATGTTATGAATTATGAAGAGTCACTTTCTTAATTAGTTTAAACTCATAAATTATGGAATTGAAGAGTTTTGAATAGTTTCAAAACTTGCCCTCAAGTTTTGGAATTTGAAAAGTTTTCACTTATGAATACTTTAATTCGAAGTTAGGCCCTTAGAATTTTAAAAGTTAAAATTCAACACTTATACTTTATAATATTATAAGTTAATAATATTTATATATATATATATATATATATATATATATATATATATATATATATATGTATAAGAGCAAGTCAGTCTTACCGTTAGTAGGCCTCATTCATGAAGCCGATCTATAAGGGGGGGGGGGGTATAAGGTTACTGCCTATAAAATGGCAGTTTAATGGGTGTCCACTCTCACCCACCGCTTCCTTGACCAGTGGAGGGTCGTTAGCCGAACGGGTAGGACAAAGACTATAAATGTCTCCCTTCATTAAAAGTATTAATGATAAATACTAAGTAACTAAACCTTTTATATATACCCAATCTTAGTTACTTAGGAAAAATGTGAATAAGGTGCTAATCCATGAAATTACACTTTGCACTTTGTTTAAGTCGGTTAGTGGAGTGTGTGTGGTTAACCGACACACTAAATCATATTTAACAAGGTAGGCAAAGGGTAACTTAATGTTTATCATAGTATCGATGGAGCGTGTGTGGTTAACCGACACATCCATTGAGGGGTAAACACAAAAGGGTATCAAGTAATTTGCATGGTTACTTCACACCTTGTTTTGTGATCCTCGGCATCCCAGTCATAAAACCTGAAGGGAACACTCGAGATTGAAACATGCCATTGAACAATTCAATGAATCTCAAAAGATCTAGGAGTTTCAAATCCAATTAAAAACCTAATAATTTATTTCGTTTTTCATGGTGGAAATTGGTGAATCGTCATTCACCTACCTTCAAATATTCTATAACTTGGATTACGACATCCCTCTTCCAAGTTATAAAATAGTTTGTTGGGTCCTAGCCTTAATATTTCATATTGGGTGTTATATTAAGGACTTTAGATCAACTATCTTGAATATCTCCCAAAATATGTCTAGTTCAGACATCTATGATCTTCCCAAATCTCTTGGAACTTCACTTCCTCCAATTATTCTCCTTAACCCACAAGTTCAAGGTCACTCAAGCCCTATTGGCAAGGCAAGGTCTAGGTGTGATCACATCTTGGAGATGAAGTCACATATTGACAAGCCGGGAGAGTTGGGTGTCAAAGTCTTGAGAAAGTTGGTGGTTCAATCACCTTCTAAGCCACATAGTGAGTTCCTTTGGGACTCCTATGAAACAGACTATGACAAGACCCTTAATGATCTTATCTATTTGCTCGCTGCTGCTGAATCAACAATGATTTGGAAGGCTAGTAAAGAAAATTTGATTAGAAGATCGACTTCCCAAAACTTTATGGACATTGAAAATGGTAACATTGGAAATCCAGAAAAAACATTATCTTCCCAATGGAAAGGGATCGGCCATAGTCAACTCGGTTGACCAAATGGTAAAGAGAAAGGCTAAGTCTGAGATTATCCCATGTACCATTCCCAAAGGATCCATATCGTTCTATTTCCAAAAAGGAAAGGGAATTTGTTGCAAAGCTGCCAAATTTACCTGAAAGATCATAAGGCTGGTAAAGTCAATAAATTTGACGCTGCTTTAGGTAAAGTCCACTATCAAACTCTATTAAGTTTCTATTCTAAGATTCTTATTACATGATGTGACTGGGTCACATGTTTATGTTTTAAGAATCAAAGGAAAAATGAAGGAAATTTAAAGAAAGAGTATGCTGAATCTAACCGCGAAGATGGATTTCTATTGCTTGATTGAAGATCAGATTCTTGAGCTACTTCTTAGGAGTTATGATAGATTGCTAGGAAACATGTAATAACATAGTTTTCATTCCAAGTTACATTGTAAGGAAAAAGTTTTTTTTCGCATTTTAAAATAAATAAAAGTTTTTTTAACTTTATTTTTATATCCTTACAATGACATCATGAAAACTTGATGTTTGTATGTTTATAGCAATATTGGAAATATAAATTTGATTCTTTCATTTGTGGTAGTGTTTAAATTTACCAAATAAGGAAATATTCTCCTCACCCAAGTTTCAATTGGACCGAAACTTGGAATCATACAAGGTGTTGAGTGTGATGTGTGAGAATTTTCAACTTTGGAAAATTAAAACTAGTTTCGTGTTCACATGTATATGTGACTCAAGAAAAGGACTAAGGGATCAAGTACACTTTCTTATGCATTTGTCAAAGTCCACCACAAAATATGGATAAGACTATTCATCATGATTTAGTAAGGTTTAGTAAATATGATTATACTTACAAGCTTAAGTATAATTCTGAGACATTGGAAAAGTTTCAATGTATGACAGAACGAATAAGAAGAATCAAATTAGGTAGAAGGATAAAAGTTTCTCAAATCTGAAAAGATGGGAGAGTACTTTAGTATCATGTTTTAAGATCATCTTAATGATTTGGAGACCTTATCACAATTCATCCTCTAAGTGCATTCTGATAGTTAAGAAGAAGAGTTATGAATTGTTGAAGTGGTTAAATCAAGAAGATGATTCATACTTCGTTCCAAAACAATTCTTAGAGTTATACTTTAAGATTGTAACTTGAGTGACATGTCTTTGAGAAGGTTTAAAGCACTTTTCAAATGTAAGAGCAAAAGTTTTCTACTCTTGTACATTTGAAATTGGTAATTTGTGATGTTTTGGATAAAACAAAGACCGACTAAGGCCAATTGTGTTAAGTGTTTGTCTTGATTAGAATCCACGCTATCTCTTGAATATTTGGCAAGAAAGTGTTATAGGTCAAGGAGATAGTGGGATTCTAAAATATCCTGAATGGGTTTCAAGAAGTAATCAAGAATAAAAACCTGTATTTCATCACTAGCACACAACTAGAGGTTTATAACCTATCATGCAGACATTACCGTGCCCATTTTAGTTAAGTTGGCTATACATTTGAGTTCTACATATTCTCAATTGTTTGCATAGCTACTTGGAAGCAATGGCAGACCCTTGAGCTGCCAGGTGGCTAGAAGTTAAGATTGCACAAGTTCAATCCATATGAGTTAGGATTTGTCACTAATCTAGTCTTGTGATTATGGTTTGACAAATTCACATGGATAAGAACACATACACCATAAAATCTAAGTGTCATAAGGTTTCTCTTCGATTCATGAAAATGATGGTAAGGAAACTCTTTCACTAAGTAGATTTTAAGTAGATAGCAATTGTTACTTTTGCAGTTCTCAAAGTCGTTAGTGGAGCATGCGTGGTTAACCGGCACACTAACATTGACTTATGAGAAATGGAAAAAGGTCTAAACAATTGAGACTATGACTACGACATCCCTTTTCATAGTTCTGAAATTTTTTAGACATACCTGTGATCTATCTAAGATAAGGTGTATGATTTTGATAAAGTCTTATCAAAGCAATCTAGTATCAGAAATCTGAACTTTGGTAAGAATGTCAATATAGTATTGACTTCTAGAGGTCCAGCTATTTTCTGGATACATGTCAAAGCTAGTGGGAGCATAAGTGGTTGCTAATAATCATCATGTTAGTGGGAGCATGATAATTATGATAAGCATTGCAAGTTAGCAATGTTAATTATAGAAAACAAAAGTTTCAATTCGTGAGGTTGCAGGGGTTGAAAAAGTTGTTTTGATATAATTATGGGAGTGGAAATTATACTTCATTTCAATTCTAAAAAGTTTAGATTGAGTTTATAATCATTCTAAAGAGCTTATATTGAGGTTTTAATCACCTTTAGTCAAGAATATATATATATATATATATATATATATATATATATATATATATATATATATATATATATATATATATGAATTTCATGTTGGAGTGGTTCAACTTAATAAAATTCTATATATTGCGTTCTCAAAATTCGATTATGATTACGACATCCCTTTTCATAGTCAAATTTTGAAAATATGGCAAACAAAAATCATTATGGCAAAAGACTGGTCTACAACCATGTCTTCATGTGAAACATCATGAATTGTGTCCCATTTACTTTGGGTACAAGATCGATTACATGTGCTATAATATTTATCCTTTCTGAATTTTCCAAATGCCTTGGGGCATTAAGGAGGAAAATGTCTAGAATTGGATATGACTAAAGTGATTAAGCAATTGTTGAGGACAATCTAAGGTTTACCAAAGATTGGTTACTCAAGGACAGTTGGAAGTATACTGTTAATATTAGAAGGACCATATTGATATAGTCTGAAAAGAGGCAACTCTTGTTCATAAGTGGTAGTCAAAATGGGAATATAAAGTTGTCTTCATAGGTGGAAGCAATCTGTGTAAGGTTAAAGAAACTTAATGCAAGAAGCATGTTCAAAGCAATGCTCTTTGAATCCGAGACATCATTTCCATGGAATTGCTCTCATTGGGATACCATGTAATGATTGTTGCCAAGCCTTTGTGGCTTTGTGCATAATCATTACAAGAGGAACAGTGCATTTAGGTTTAAAGCCTAACAAGATTTCGATTTGGGAGTGTGAAATTAGAATCATCTTAGGAACAATGCATTTAGGTTTAAAGCCTAACAAGATTTCGATTTGGGAGTGTGAAATTAGAATCATTGAAAGTTTGGTCAATTGGTTTATTTCACAAAGTAAGGATCATAGACAAACATAGAGTGCATACTTGGTGTATGGCAAAGCTATTGTTTAGAAAAAGATAGTGTACATGCTCGGAGCATGGGACAACTATTGTTTTATTTCAAGAATAAAGTTGATAGCTGAAACAGTATGCAATGAATAATGTGTAATCATATGGTGATAAATAAAAGGTGTTTTATTTATGTTCATAGGTTTTGATACCATATTAGCTTCAATTATTCTTGTGTTTCATTTTGTATGTTTTGACTTCCAGAATAAACTAGGTTATTCTTTCGGAATGACTAAGTTATTCAAACCATCCACAGTCGATCATATGTTGGAAGTAGATATGAATCAAGACTTTCATGGGTTGGCTTGTAGAGGTCCAAGTTGGTGGACAAAGTTGTGCTACAACACTCATGAGTGCTCATAAGTTTTGAGTATTGGATTCAACCCGCGCTCATTGGAATCACTTCATGGATTTTATCACGAGTGATCATGAGATGATAATATCTTATATTCTTCAAACCTAGAGATATGAGTTGTTACTATGAGTTGGTTGTACATTGATTGCACGAAACCGCATTCGGTAACTCGATGTTATAAAACGTGCCTTTGTGTATGATTCAACAAGTAGTAGAACAAGACATATGAGTCGAAGTTTATCCATTCCTTTTACCTTCGAGATAAAAGCGATATCTGTGGGCCCCTTGATGATTTAATGATGATACATGTGAGTGCTTGGCCAAGCCAGGACGAATTTGATTTGTTCAATCAGTCAGTCATCATGAATCGGAAATCGGGAAACAACAAATGGACAGAGAGAATGATTTTAATCCATGTCTCAGTCCATATGATATCTAGAATGGAGGAATATATGATCCCTTATCTAATGGACAAGTCATTGACATAGGTCAGAGTTCGACAGCAGCTTTAAGAGCTACGATTGCCAGTTAGGTTTTGAAGTCATACTCAATAATAGTTTTAGACTTATCCAAGTGGGAGACTGTTGGATTAATGTCTAAGTCCATAACTATATTTGGTATGTACTTGACCCGAACCGGCATGGTCCATTTGGGTTGCACTTCACCGGCACAATTTATATGGATAATCTTTTGAGAATAGTATATTAATATATTAATATGGAATCATATTATTTAATTAGTATTGATCAAGAATTAATTTAGAATTAGTTAAGTGATTAAAATGAACTAATTAAATATGGACTCTTAGATATATGTGTTTGATGGGCCAAGTTCATTTAGGTTGGGCTAAGCTTTCATGGATAGTCCATGGAGTGTTTAACCCATGGATCATATGAAATGAAAACTCATGGGTTTAACCCTAGTCTCCATACTATATAACGATGTCCTTGGTTAGTGAAATTGGCACTAGTGTGGGTACACTAAGAGGGCTAGCCGATTTCACTAAGAGAGAACCAAAGTATTCTTGTTCTCAAAGTCTTCCAAGGTGTTTTGGTGATTTGTGATTACACTTGAGGCTTCCACACTAGTGGGGCTAAGCTCTTAAAGCTTGAAGACATCAAGCAACATCAAAAGGTATGTCATCTAACTAAGACTTTGTAGTATAAGTGCTTCATAATATGCTAGTTAGGATTAAAGCCTTGGAAAGTTCTTATTTGCATGTATAATAGAGAAAACATAGATCTAAGGTTTATAGGGTTGCATGTACACCATAGGAGTGTTAGAATGCTCAAAATCCAACAGTTAAATGTTAAAAGGTTTCCAATATGTTTTAATTGTTATAATGAAAGCATGTTTGGATTGTTTTGCTGGGTTAAAACGAATGTAGCTCATAAGTCTTTTCGACTTATGTGTTATTTTAAAATTTGCTACGTACTCAATTATACTAGTAGAGCTTAGATAAATGTTAATAGAGACGACTTATAGAAGGCTTAGTGAAGTCTTCGGGTAGTTTAATACTTCTCTTTTACTATGGTCGTTGATATTTTGTTGTAAAACTAAGCAGTTGTAACTCTGATAAATTAAATGGAAAGGTTTTTGTGAAACCATATTTCAGTGTGATTAATTTTTTTACAGTAATTAGACAACCATAGCAAATTTTGAAAGTTAAAAAATATAGGTGTTACAATCATTATCTTTCGGAACCTCCAAAGGCCCAAATCATAGAGTATATCACAATTTCAATGTCACGCTTAATTTCACCCACACTAAAAGCTCACAGAAATTTGTAAATCCATCCATTTGTCTAGTTACTATACACTCAAGGAGAATATGCTTCAATATTTCCACGTGATTACTGCAATTGGCTCTTTAAGCCTCGAAGATAGACACTTATTATTTCTATTTTATTAACAATTTACATAGTTACTTTTGGACGAAAATAATCTAGCTTTAGGATGTTATAATTATCTCCCTTTAGGAAGATTTTGTTCTAAAAATCATGGCAGCCACAAATAATTGTGGATATTATTTGCATCTTTGTTTCTGTCTCTCATGTAAGATTTGATCCCGTTGAATGCTTCCATTTCACAAGCACCAATTCATTCATCTTTCTCATTAGCATATTGGTATTTTTTTTTTCCATGATGGCCTATGGTTCCTCGATCAACAACGTATTCTTATCAATCTGAATTTCGTCAATGGGACAAAATTCAACTTTATCACCAAGCCATTTTATTAAATAAAATACGTGGAAAACATTATGTATCCATTCCAATTATGTTGGTAAATTTAACCGGTAAGGTTGTTTCTAAACAAACATTAAATGGTCCAACATACTACGTGCTCAACTTCCCTTTTTTCTTGAAACGATGATGTAACACCCCCCCCCCCCCCCCCCCCCCCCCCCCAAAAAAAAAAAAAAAAAAAAAAAAAAGGTGATACTTTAAGTCAAACTTTATCACACACTTTTAACACCATCATATGGTTCTTTAGATTTTATTTTTACTTAACCGCACTTTATTTACTTATCAAATTTAATATATATATATATATATATATATATATATATATATATATATATATATATATATATATATATATATATATATATATATATATATATATATATTAAATTTTCCCAAAAATTCTAACCCACGAAATATAACAGAAGCTACCAAGCATGATAAGATTGATTTCATCTTCAACAATAATTCCCATAATATTTCTACTCTTCAAAATATATTATTACTATGGTATTCACTATCCGAGATATTTACTTGCTATCTTTAGGATAATAATTAAACATTTAAAGGTCTACGCATGTGAAACTCTCACTTTACTCAAGAGTCAACTAGGATACCTATAAGAATCTCTACAATAATCTTATTTTGAGTCCAAATACTAATTTTAGTACCTAGTTCACTTAAACCATTTCTATGATACAAAATATAACACCCCTTGCTTGTGTAGTTTGAAAACATACATTTAAAACAAATTTTTAGTTTTAAATTATAATTTCAAAGTTTTTTTAAAGTTTTATAGAATAACAAGCGGTCTAAAATTAGGGAAAACTGCAATAAAGTCCCTAAGTATTGCCCGTATAATCGATTTAGCCCTTATATATATATATATATATATATATATATATATATATATATATATATATATATATATATATATATATATATATATATATATATATATTTTGCAATTTAGTCCTAAATACCTGTAAACGTAATCAAAACGAGATATTTAATAGGTTAGCCGGTATCCCACCGGTATTTTGCGCATGTGGCACCTTACGTGTACAAGTGAGTTTTACCCTTCCATTTCCACTGCATTCGACGTCTGGTAAATCGATTGAGAGAAAAAGATAGGGTTTTTACAGAGTGATACACGAAGGAAGTAAGGTTTTACTGAGAGAAACGAAGGTAAAACCCAATGGTTGTCGAATCAGAAGAAGTTCGCCATGAGTCATCTGAAGAATACGACTCTGAAGAATACGAAGATGATGACGAGGTGCTCGATACTGAGCACATAGATGTGGAAATGGAAGAAGATGATTTCAAGACACAGGGTAAAGAGAGATGCAAGGATGCTTTCCTTAACTTCAGTTCTGATTATGAAGATAATGAAGCCGATGAAGACAATGACTTAGTTGATGAAGATGAAGAAGGGTTTGGTTCAGAAGAGGAAATCGATGACACAGCAGGGGCTAATGATCTTGATTTGGGAGATGCGGTTGGTGCAGGCTTCCCCATTCACGACCCATCAGTTAAGTGGAATAAGATGAAGCCCCTTCTTGGTGAAAGGTATGAATCACCACATCAGTTGCAACAATGTCTCACTAATTATGCTATTAAGTCAGGGTATAACATTAAATTTGCGAAGTGTGACACTGTGAGATTAACTGCCAAATGTGGTTCTAAGATGAAGTCTCAACCCTGCCCATTCAGAGTTCATGCTTCCTGGATGACTCAAGAAAGGTCTTTTCAGATTAAAACCTTAGTCGATGAGCACAAATGTGTTAGAAATTTCAATATTTCAAATTTACTGAGTCCCAGATGGCTAGCAAGACACTTTTTGAAGGAGTTGATAATGAAACCTAACTTGAAGTGTAAGGAGATGCAATCAATAATTAGGACCAAATTTCATTGTGGTGTATCTTGGTCTAAGGCTTACAGAACAAGGTGTAGAGCAATGACCATTATAGATGGTAAACTTACAGAACATTATGCTAGGGTGTGGGACTATTTCCATGAGTTACTAAGGTCAAATCCTGGTAGCACTGTCCAAGTTGGTGTCACTGTAAATCCAGATCAAACAACATACTTTCACAGGATGTATTTGTGTTTTAAAGCAATCAAGGAAGGTTGGAAAATAGGGTGCCGTAGGGTAATTGGTCTAGATGGATCTTTCTTGAAAGGACATGTAAAGGAGAATTACTCACAGCAATAGGGAGGGATGCAAACAACCAAGTTTATCCAATTGCTTGGGCAGTTGTTGACATTGAAAACAAAGCTAATTGGAAATGGTTTTTGGAACTGCTCACAGAGGATCTTAATCTGCTAGATGGAGGAGGGTTTACTGTAATTTCTGATCAACATAAGGTTTGTAATTTCTTTGCATATTTATGATTTTTCCTTAACATCATCTTATATGTTTATGTATTCATTAAATTGTAGGGATTGCTTGAAGGAACCAAAGAAGTCCTACCAAATGTGGAGCATAGACAGTGTGCAAGACACATATATGCTAACTTTAGGAAGACCTATTCTGGAGTGGAGTTCAAGAATATGTTCTGGGCAGCTTCTTTATCAACTGTAGAGAGTGAATTTCTCAGGAAAATGGATGATATAAAAGAGGTTAATCCAAATGCTTATGAACATTTGATCGCAAGAGATCCTCACACATGGTGCAGGGCATTTTTTAGGACTGATGTAGCATGTGAGGCAGTTGAAAATGGCATTGCAGAGTGCTTCAACGCCATCATATTGGATGCTAGAAAGAAACCCCTTCTAGCAATGTTTGAAGAAATTAGGTTGTACATGATGGATAGGTTCTACCATATGTTACAAAAGGCAGAAAAGTAGGAATCAGTGGTTTGTCCAGCTGCTATCAAAAAAATGAACAAGTTTGGAGAGGATTTGAGGTTTGTCTTAGCATTTTTATTGTTCCTTGTTATCATTATTCTAATTTCATTGTTATGATTTCATTTAGTAATGCCATTGTAGGAATTGGAATGTGAATCCAAGTGGACCATCTATTTTTGAAGCCAGGAATGGATTAGAAGGGTATGTGGTTAACTTACAAAGCAGAGTGTGCAGCTGTAGGCTTTGGGATATCTCAGGAATTCCATGTGTACATGCACAGTGTGCAATATTATTCACTGGACAAGATCCTGTTCATTTCATAAGTGAGTGGTTTCATGTGGACAGGTTCAAGGCCATATATGCAAACAATATACTACCTGTGAATGGTAGAAATTTATGGCCTAGAACATCATACATAAAGCCTCTACCCCCTTTAGCTAGAAGAATGCCAGGGAGACCAACTCTGAAAAGAAAGAGGCATGCCACTGAATCTCAAGACAAATACTCCCAAAATAAGATGAAGGTTACAGGAAAAGGAAGGACTGTCCAATGCAAAAATTGTCTTCAAAGGGGTCATAACAAGGCATCCTGTAAGAATCCCAAGGTCACACCAGAACCCAAACCCAAGAAAAAAATGGGTAGACCAAGATTGGATCCTGATATCAGTCATTGGACTAGAGGTGGTGTAAGAGGTGGTGTCAGAGGTAGTAGAGGTGGTGCAAGGGGTAGTAGAGGTGGTAGAGGGGGTAGCAGTGGGTAACACAGGTGATGTAGTGGCTAACAGAGGTGGTAGGGGTAGTAAGAGAGGTGGTAGGGGTAGTAAAAGAGGTGGTAGGGGCAGTAAGACATCTGTTGGAATTGAAGGTGGTGGAGTGGCTGAAGTTGAAGGTGGTGGAGTGGCTGAAGTTGAGGATGACACTATTCCTGAAAAATATTTAGTCCATTTATGGAAGGCAATGCAAGATTTGAAACTATCAGGGTATTCAACTGAAGAAATTAAAAAGTCACTTAGTCTGACAGGTTCACATATGAAACAACTCAATGATTACAATGACACTATTGAACAAGTTCTTCCTATGTCTATGGTAAACCCTCTATATTACCTTAATGTTTACATTTATTTATGTTATTAATTGCTTGATGTTTTATAGGAAGAGGAGTATCCACCTCAGACTGAGACACAATATGGGGCTGAAGAAATTATCCCTGAGACACAACCAGAAAGTGAGGAAGAAGAAGAAGGCATTAATGACACCCATGAATTACCAGTACACCTTAGGATTGTGAAAAAAAGAAGGCCCTCTGAGAGGATTGTTAAAACCAAGCTGAAGAAGATGGGATGTGTTGGGACTTCTTCAAATTCAGCATTGGAGTTGGATTAGACTGTTAGGGTGTTAAGGGTAGTAAGGGTATTTTGGTACATATTTTGTGAATGCTACTTTTGTGCCTCTTTTTTGAATGCTACTTTTGTATATCTTTTGTGAATGCCCTTAAATTACTGATAACCATATTTTGTACACCTTTTGTAAACACATTGAAACATAGTGAATGCCCTTAACATGGTTGGTAATGACATATTGGAGTTTGTTGTTTAATTATTTTAGCCACATTGAAACATTGTGAATGCCCTTAACATGGTTGGTAATGACATATTGGAGTTTGTTGTTTAATTATTTTAGCCACATTGAAACATTGTGAATGCCCTTAATATGGTTATATTTGTCAAGTGTACACCATTTATGCAAACCAAGAAGGGCACCAGCAACACCTCTGTAGTAAGATCTTGTTATTGATCTAAATGATTCTTGACCAGCCTAACAAATATATAAAGAAAAAAGAAGAGATTTTTTTAAGATTTATTTTTATAATAAATGTAACAAGAGAATAAGGTATAGAAGAAAAGAAGGAGACAAACTGTGTCCCAGATTTGGAGCTTTGTTGGTTTGTTGTCAATGGTGATCATTTTAGTCCCAAATTCAACACCAATTGTTAAATCATGGTTATATTTGTCTAGTGTACACCATTTATGCAAACCATAATAACATATTGCCATTTCATTAACCGAAACATTACATGATCCACAACAACATTTATCTATTACATCATGATAACAAACCAAAAGATTACATCATCCCTACCATACCATAATACCCTACAACTTACACTAAACTAACCATACATCATCCCTACAATGAAATAAACAAAACAAACCATCATCCACTTGCAGAATCCAAATTCATTACTAGGCACATGTGTATTGTCACACATTGCAATTTGATTATCAGGTTCAAGAGCATTCGCAGGGGCAATAGGGACATCAACATTCACAGGGGCAATAGGGCCATCAACAGGTATTTCACCTTCATTAACAGGGTTATTAAAAGGAATAGCTACACCCCCATTAGCAACAGCTCCTAACTCATACATTCTTTCTTTATACCACTTATTCAATAGTGGTGGGTCAATCCAACAAAAATACCCACAGTCCTTCTCTTCATCCTACATAACATAGCAAGATGCATGTTTTTAACATAGAAAAATGGGAAATTTAGAGGATTAGAAGAATTTGAGTGAGTTTTGAAGATTCTATACCATGTAATTTGGGCAACCAAAAAACCTCCGACCTGGATTCTTTCGAGTCCATGATGTCCACATTCCAACCCTATCTCCACAATAGCACGTTCTGATGTTGGTGCTTGACGAACTCGACATCGATTTCCTGTTGCCAATTTGCCCTAATCGTTCGCTCCTTTGACTGGAGATTGAAGAAGACGAGCTCGATTCAATGATTTAGCCCTCTTAAATGGCACGTAGGATGTTATTTAACATGATGACTTCCACGTAAGCTGCCACATCAGTTAGATACCGGCTAACCTATTAAATATCTCGTTTTGATTACGTTTACAGGTATTTAGGACTAAATTGCAAAAAAAAATATATAAGGGCTAAATCGATTATACGGGCAATACTTAGGGACTTTATTGTAGTTTTCCCTCTAAAATTATTCAAAAGTTTAGGTTTATTTTTTTTTTTATTTTTTTTTCAAAATGCTATTTAATAGGTATCATAAACAAGGTTCAAATTCCCTTCACATCAAGATCTTCTAAAATGTCGCACATCTCTAATCCCTCGAGTTCTTCAATCTAACCCCACACCCACATAAGTTAGGCAGTGGATTTTCCTAGTGAGTTACACAAGGTTGATCCATTTAAATTGAGGGGATAACTATCCATCTTACTCGAATCATCCTCCAAAAATAACGTCTAAAATAATAAAACGGCTAACCGTTTTTAAGAAAACACCACAGAACATAATAAAGGTAAATAATGGATAAATGCCACAAATGTAATGCATGCAACTACACCATCCCTTGTCCACCTCATAAGTCCAACTCACCAAATTGGTGTCTTAGATATTTCCAACTCATGGTTAGTTTCATCAAGGAACCACTACCCACTTTTGTCCCATATAGACTCATGTTTAGTGCCTTCAAGGAACCACTACCAAATTTTGTCCCAAATATCCAACACTAGGCAATTAAGGGGATTGCTATCCTATGTCACACAAAGGGTAGTTAGTCCACATGTGAATGTGTAACATCCCGATGTTTTGCTATTTCTAAATTTATCCCTTTAATTTTTGTATATGTTATTTTGGCCCTAAGTCTAAGAAATTGTGCTTTGAAGCCATAGTGGCAATTTCAGAATTAAGGCAGGAGGAGTACACCACACGTACATGTGTGTACGCTGAGCATACTAGGGCGCACCCTAGTACGCTAGGCGTACACCTATGTATGCAGGACGTACTAGCTTCAGGTGGAAAACCCTAATTTTTAGGGTTTGGGTGGTATTTAAGCAACATTTTGTCTCATCTTCCCTCACCTCTTCAGCTTCCATTTCCCTTGAGACGTTTTAGCAAACCGTAGCCCTTTGAGTTTGTTTTTTTAAGCTTCAGTGTGTGTTCTTGATGTGTTGAAGAAGGAAAGAAGATACATTGAGGAGCCTTAGAGGAAGAAGCATCTTAGATCTGGAATTTATCTTTCATTTGAAAGCCTTTCAAGGTATAAAGCTTGCACCTTTATCTTGTAATCTTGTAGATCTATAAATGGGGGTTTTATGTCACCTTTTTGGTCTCAATAGTCTCATCTTAAGCATGACATGTTCTGGACGTTTTGAGTTGTCCTTTCAAACCCTATGAGGGGTCATTGGCCATAAAAATGAAGTCCCTTTGGTTAGATTTGCTCCATCCATACTGTAGGAGGTCTTAATGGATTAAGACCATGTGTTAAGATCTTACTAGGTGTGCAAAGGCATAAAGTTGGAAACTTTATGACTCTTGGGTGTGTTTTGATCATGGATCTGAAATATGGGCTTAAGTGCTTAAGCCATTAAGCACTAAACAGAGATTAAAGGATGCGAGGGTACGCCTCGTGTACTCGGTTAAGCACCCCGATGAGCAATCTTCTGCGAGGCTTCGTGTATGTTAAGCATACCTCCGGAGTACGCCCCATGTACTCGCATAGGCCAGCCTTCTTGAGTTGACTCGGTTGAGTTGAGTCTGATGGGTTGACTCAATTGACTTAGTTGCTTGACCAATTGACTTTCACTTTGACTAAGTTTGACCAAGTTTAACCTTGAGGGTATTTTGGGATTTTGATGGAATTGGCCACTTGGAGGAAATAGGTATTAGTTAGAGAGTTGAGAATCGGAGTCGGACCTCATAAGTTATGTTCAGTTTGCAAGGTGAGTTTTCCTCACTGTACTTTTCGGTCGAAGGCACCAAAGTCGGCCCCTTACAATTTTTATCCTGGTTTATCGCATGCTTGTATGTTGTAGTGGTATGTTAGGTCTATATCCTAGCATATAGGATGATTCTATGCTTAGTGATCTATTAGATCTGTATGACTGTCTTTATATGCTAACTAGAGTTTGATATGGTATACGTTGATATGTGATGGTATGTTGGGTTGAGGCGGTCCTGCTATGTGCTCAAGGCCAAGAGACCCAGGGCGTCCGGAATAGATTGCAGGCCAGTAGGGCATACCAGTCAGGCCGAAGGCCCAGAGAACATTCTAGAGTAGCTAAAGGCTCGGTGAGGCGTACCAGTCATGCTGAAGGTTCTGTGAGCATACCAGATATACTGTAGGCCGATGGGGCGTTCCAGTCAGACTGAAGGCTATGTATGCATGTTTTTTGCTATTACTATTGTGATTATGTGTTGTGTTGGTACTTTGGGGGAATTCACTAAGATTTGGGCTTACAATTTTGGGTTATGTTTCATGTACATCAGATGACCGTGGGAAGGCGAAGGCGTGATCGTACCCGTCGTCGTGTTTTGGTTCATGATTTTGGGAAAACTCTAATATTAAACATGTTTTGAAAACGATATTGTAAACAATGATTATTTGTGGATTGCTTAAGCTTAAAATTATCATGATTTTTATGGTTGTTACAAGTTGGTATTAGTGCCTTGGTTTGAGTGAACTGGAGGAACACTCGTGTGAATCCAGTCTCAAACTAGGGGAAACAGATTTCTAAAAACAATTTTCAAATGGTTTTCAAAATAATCAAGGAGGATGTGATGTGTACTATCAGCCGGAGCTAGTAAGTAGACCCCAAATTACCACACATTTATTTGATATTATGTTATGATATGTTAGAACATCATGCTAGTAATAGGATAGGGATCTTTAAGAACTGTATGATAGAATTACATGATATATGACGAATTATCTCATATAGAATACTTGATTGATTGGAGTATGACTCTTTCGCATGTGAACTGACTATTGAGTGAATACGCTAAGTCACATGCTACATTGGTTAAAAGATCTTAGGGTAAGGGATTTGGTCCTTCTATGTTGCTCTTGTCTGAGTCCAACCATTGTAGGATTGAATCTATTAGTCTAATATTGTTTAAGTTGTGCGGCGTATGATTGTATTTATGCGATAGTTATTTGGCACCAATGGAGGGTTGTGTAGCAGTTTGTGGTAGGGTAAGTTTTGTGGGGTCAGCCGGCCATTCACATTATGTTTATCCTTCCTCTAGGAAGCGAGGATAGAGTGTATGAGTATGCTAGTGTGTGTATTGATAGGGTTGTTGTGATGATCCTCTGACACAAATACGGGTAGGTATGGAAGGTAGTATGGGACCGTACTACTGAAAGCACATGACCTGTACATGCAGGAATGAAGTCATAACCCCTAGGGCTTTTTTGGGAGTTGGCTCCCCTGGTATGATATGTGTTTCATCTGATATCTCCCTTTTTTATGTTCAGTATGGTGATGATGAGGCGATTGGAGGTGGGATTCGGATCATGATCGGGAGCTAGTGGCCAGGATAGGTCAGTGTTGTCTGTTGATCAGATGCGGGAGATAATTACCGTGGAGGTTTTTCAGATTTTGCAAGAAGAATTGTTCGGTTTCGTAGATGGGATAACTAGCAGGGAAATTGCCAAGCTCGAGGAGCAAACTATAACTGTGTAGTCGGTAAGAGGTGTTGTTAATGTGATGGCTATTGGGGGAGATCTATTTGTTGGGACACGACTAGGAAAAAGGAAGAGGGCTCTTTCACTAGAGGACAAGGAGATTGAGGCTGCTGACCTGGGTACTGGAAGTTAGGAGAATCATGAGGTGTGTGGCAAGTGTGGGGGAACTCATGGATTTGCTTGTCACAAGTTTAGGTGTTTCAAGTGTGGGGAAAGAGTGCATGTGTAACACTATTGTAAGAAGTACCAGGCATGCTTTCACTGTCATCAGCCATGGCATTTAAGGTCTAAATGTCTTGCTTTGGTGGCGGAGGGAGTTCAGGTTCCGACACTCAGCGTTCCTCAAGAGGTTAAGGTCGAGCCTCAAGAAACCTCTGGTATGTAGTTTGAACCCCAAATCTGTAATGATATTATGATGAAATTGTTCTTGGTAGGTATTATATCTTTCTTAGAATCTTGATGGGTATGGGTAAGTGGTATCTTCAAATTAGTTCTCTGTTTTGCCTGATTTATGTATTATGAATCTTCATATGCCATTTCGCATGCCAAGAGTCGTCGACGGGTCGTATCTTGTTGGGTTTGATTCAGTTGTTTAGTGGATTGTTCCAGTTCCTTGGGTGGATCCAGTTCAGGGTATGGGTTGGACGATGTATAGTCAAAGTAGCGGGAATAGTTCATCAGCGAATTCGGAGTTCGGACGTGATATCATTTGTTTAGGTAGGACCGACAGTTGCATAGGAGAGAATCTTTGGGGTCATTCACTATCATTTCTAGGGAAGAAGCGATAGAAAGTAGATGATGGTGCCGGTTTCATGAGTAGTCAGTTCATTAGAAGTGACAGGGAAATTTTGTTATCATAAGGGAGTGTAGATGGATGGAATCTAGAGTTTCTTTTGAGGATGAGGAATTAGGGTAAAGATTTGCCAATTCAGAGCAAGGGTTATGGTTTTAGTCTCCAGCAAAAAGGACTTAACGATTTGGTGCTGTATCATGAGAAGCATTTGAGATTATCAGAATTACTAGGATTTTAGGGAGTATTCTTTAGGAATTCAGGAGTTGGACAATCATCGAGATCAGCTAGTATTGGAACGCAATTATTGGTAAGCGCAGGTCATAGTCGGTTCATGAGGATAAGATGGATTGGGAAGCCAACAAATTTCATGGGATGGGAGAGTTTCGGCGAACCCAAGTGAGGGAGAATTGATCAGAATGTTTGGGAGCTGACTCGGGTATGGAACTAGGGTATGTTTCACATGCCAATTAAGAGGGAAGGGGCACAAGTGGTGGTTTGGATTGAAGTGTCGGGTTTTGAGCATACTAACACTCCTATGGTGTACATGAAACCCTAGAAACCTTGGATTTATGTTTTCTGTAAAATACATGCAAATTTGATTTCCAAGGTTTACAACCTAACTAGCATGTTATGGGGTACTTGTAATACAAAACTTTAAGTAGAATAACATACCGTTCTTTTGTGGTTAAATGCTTGGAGTTTTATAGCGTAGCACCAATAGTGTGGATGCCTCAAGTGGTATCAAAAATCACCCAAAACAACTTGGAAATAATTGAGAGAATTTAATGCTTGCGAGAATCGGCCCACCCTTGTTTCTCACACACACTAGTGCCAATTCTAGAACTAAGGACCTCTTTATATACTATGGAGGATTAGTGTTACACCCTAATACCTATGACTCTTCATTTACCTACGATCCATGGGTTAAAAGCTCCATGGACTATCCATGGACTTCCATATACTCTTAGCGCATCCTAAGTAAATCTTAGCCCAATCCATATATATGTTAAGAGTCCATATTTAATTAGCCTCTTTTGATCACTAAACTAATTCCAAAATTAATTCTTGATCAATAGTAATTAAATAATATTAATATATTATAACTTATAATATATTAATGGATCATAAACATTTTATTCTCAAAAATATATCCATACAAATTGTTAGGTGAAGTGCAACCCAAATGGACTATGCCGGGTCGGGTCAAGTTCATACCAAATATAGTTACGGACTTAGACACCTTATCCAACAGTCTCCCACTTGGATAAGTCTGATAACTATAGTTGCAAGTATAACTTCAGGAACCAACCAACAATCGTGGCTCTTTTAAAACTCTGTTGAAATATGAAGCGCCATTTCAGATAAGTGATCATATAATCCTATGTTCTTAAGATATCAGCCGGACAAATACATGGAACAATGTCGTACTTATTGTCAAGCAGTTGTTTCTCGATCTCTGATTTGTTTGACATAGAACTAAATTAAACACATAAATTAGGTTCTGACCAGGTCCGACACATAAGTCAAAACCAAATCATCAAGGGTCCTAGATATCGATTCTATTGCTAGAAGGAACAAATAAACTTCGACTCATAGGCTTGTACTAACTACCTGTTGAATTATGCACAAAAGCATGTTTTATGACATCAAGTTACTGATGCGTTTTCGTACAATCAATGGATAACCAACTCATAGTCAACAACTCATATCTCTAGTTTTGAAGATATATATATATATATATATATATATATATATATATATATATATATATATATATGATATTACCGTCTAACGATCACTCGAGATAAATTCCATGAAGTGATACAAGTGATCGTGGGTTTAATCCAATACTCAGAACTTATGAGCACTCATGAATGTTGTAGCAACCATTGCTATGTCTAATGCACCTTAGACAAATCTTACAAGCCAGATTCATGACAGTCTTAATTCAATACCTACTTCCAACGTATGACCGACTGTGGAGAGTTTGAATAAAATAATTATTCTGGAAGTCAAAACATGCAAAATTGAAACAATAGTAAACGATCAACATAGGATAGTAACACTTTACTCATAAATAAATAACAACTTTTATTTAATCATCAAATGTTAATTACATTTTACAAGTTTCAGAAAACTATCTAATTATTAAAACTAATATCGTCTCTCAGCCCGATGCTTCTCACATGCTGCAAATGCCTAACCCTAGTCAGTCCTTTCGTGAGAGGATCTGTAGGATTCTCTTCCGACGATACCCTCTTTGCCACGAGGATTCATTCTTCTATTTGGTGTCTTATGAAGTGATATTTTATGTCAATGTGTCTGGATCTACCATGATCTCTTGGTTTCTTGGCTAAGGCAACCACACTATTGCTGTCACAAAAAATCTCCATAGGCTCATGTATAGCTGGTACAACTCCAAGATCTCCAATGAAGTTCTTCAGCCATATCACCTCCTTTGCCACTTCACTTGCTGCTATGTACTCTGATTCACAAGTAGAATCAGCTACTGTCTCATGCTTGGAACTTTTCCAAGTAATTGCTCCTCCATTTAAGGTAAAGACCCAGCCAGACTGAGAGCGGAAATTATCCTTATCAGTCTGAAAGGTATCATCACTATACCCTGCTACTCTCAAGTCATCAGTCCCACCGAGGGTAAGAACCCAGTCCTTAGTCCTCCCTAGGTACTTGAGAATGTTCTTTACCGCAGTCTAGTGAGCCTTGCCAAGGTTTCCCTGATATCTGCTGACCTTGCTCAAAGCAAAGGCCACATCAGGGCGAGTACAAGTCATAGCATACATGATCGAGCCAACCGCGGAAGCATATGGTAATCGACTTATCTCTGTTATCTCAGCCTCTATACTCGGACTCTGAGTTTTACTCAGTCTGGCATTATGCTGGATCGGTAAGTCTCCTTTCTTGGAATTCTGCATGTTGAACCTTTTGAACACCTTATCCAAGTAGGTACTCTGACTAAGTCCAATTAGTCTTTTACTCCTATCTCTCAGTGTCCATATCCACAGGATATAGGTAGCTTCTCCAAGGTCCTTCATAGCGAAACAATTCCCAAGCCAGGACTTAACCTCCTACAAAGTTGGGATGTCATTTCCTATGAGTAGTATGTCATCCACATACAATACCAAAAAACTAACTATACTCCTACTAGACCTAACATATATACAGGGCTCATCCTCGCTCCTCGAAAAGCCAATCTCTTTGACTTTCTCATTGAAGCTAAGATTCCATCTGTGAGATGCTTGTTTCAATCCATAAATGGATTTCTCAAGCTTACACACCCTATTAGGGTACTCTGCATCGACAAAACCCTCCAGCTGAGCCATGTAAACATCCTCAGCCAACTTTCCATTAAGAAAAGCGGTTTTGACATCCATTTGCCATATTTCATAATCATGAAATGCAACTATAGCTAGCAGAACCCTAATAGATTTAATCTTCGCTACTGGTGAGAAGGTCTCATCATAGTCAACTCCCAGAGTTTGAGTAAAGCCCTTCACCACCAGTTGCGCTTTGTAAGTGTGCACCTTCCCATCCATGCCGGTCTTCTTCTTGAAGATCCATTTGCAACCAACTGTCTTACGACCTGGTACATTGTCAACCAAGTTCCAAACTTGATTATCATGCATGGACTGAATCTCCCTGTCCATAGCCTCCTTCCATTTAGCATACACGGGGCCTGCCATGGCTTCCTTGTAATTATTAGGTTCATCTAAATCTATCAGTGTACTGTCACTGATAAATGTATCACCTTCACTAGTGATGTGATAACCATAATAAAAGTTAGGTACGCTCCTAACTCTAGTGGAATGCCTCAGAGGTACGGACTCATCTATCGGCTCAATAGGAGTTTCCTCCTCAGGTTGGTTGCAAGTGTTTGAGGTTCCTTCACCACTTGACTCTTGAAGCTCTTCAAGGTCAGTTTGCCTCCCACTGTCTCCTTGGCTTATAAATTCTCTCTCACGAAAGACTCCTCTTCTTTTCACAAAGACCACATTCTCATTAGGTCTGTAGAAGAGGTAACTAAAGGATCTCTGTGGGTAGCCGATGAAAATACACCTCTCACTTCGAGGTTCGAGCTTGTTGTGAGACTCGCACCTCATGAAAGCCTCGCAACCACAAATCTTGATGTGGTCCATATTGGGAACTTTTCCGGTCCACATCTCATGAGGTGTTTTGGCAACCTTCTTTGTAGGGACTAGATTAAGGATATGGGCAACAGTCTCTAAGGCATACACCCATAATGAGATTGGTAATGAAGCTCGACTCATCATGGAACGAACCATATCCAACAAGGTTCGACTGCGCCTCTCAGCCACACCATTCAACTGTGGTGTCCTATGAGGTGTCAATTGTGAGATAATCCAACATTCCTTAAGATAGTCAAGGAGCTCAATACTAAGATACTCTCCTCCCCGATCAGGTCGGAGCATCTTGATGTTCCTGCCCAGTTGATTCTTCACTTCCTTTGAACTCTTTTGAATTTTTCAAAAGTTTCTGACTTATGCTTGATTAAGTAGATATATCCATATCTAGTGTAATCATCAATAAAAGTCAGATAATAGTGATTAGCATCCCTTGTGGCGGTTTTGAAGGGTCCACACACATCTGTGTGTATGAGGTCCAACAAACCTTCATCCATCTCACAAGAACCAGTGAAGGGTGACTTTGTCATTTTTCAAGAAGACTCGCAACTATCATCTTATTTTAGGTCAAATGATTCCAAAACTCCAGCCTTTTGTAGTTGTCCTGTGCGCTTCTTGTTGACATGTCCAAGACGACAATGCCACAAGGATGCTTTATCCAAGGTAATCGAAGATACGATATGAAATAGATTATTCCCTAAGTTGTCTACAATCGACACAGTTTCATATACACCATCACAAGTTAATGCTTCAAAATAAAACACATCATTATAAAAAGCATCAATAGCACCGATTTTATTATCAAATGAAAAGGTGAATCCTTGCTTGTACAAACTATGAAAGGAAATAATATTTCTCTCCGTTTCTGACGAGTAACAACAATTATTCAAATCTAAAGTTAACCCATTATTAAACAATAAAGAATAAACTCCAATCCTGGTTACAGGTGATGCTTTCCTATTGCCCATGATTAAGTTTATCTTCCTATGCTCTACTTCTTCACTACTTCTTAGGCCCTACAAATCAGTACAAATGTGAATACCACAACCTGTATCAAGCACCCAAGAGTTAGTATGCAATGAGTTTTTAGACAATATGGTATAAATACCTGCATTGGTGGGTTTAAATTTCCCATCCTTTACATCCTGCAAGTACTTAGGGCAGCTTCGCTTCCAGTGCCCCTTTTCGTGGCAGTAGAAGCATTGTAAAGCGTGGAAGGCGTAATAAGCCATTCCCAGCGTAATAAGGCTAAATCCAATATAGTTAGGATCTCCGAGATTCTTACCAGAATTGGTCCTGTATCTCACAAACTAGACTTACTTCGCGAACTCAGTAACATACATTTTACCCTTCACATCTCGATTTTTAAACTGTACCTTTCCGTTAGGACTCTCGTAAGCCACTTGACGAGATCGAGATTAACGAGATCCTCGTCTTCGTATTAGAACCGTAGTGACCCTCGACCGAGAGGTCAAGCGGATGAAGCAACACCATCGCTTGTTTGTGAAGGTTCGTTGGGATACCAACCGAGGACCCGAATTCACTTATGAGCGCGAGAACCAATCGATTAGGAAGTTTCCACCTCACGACTCGATCACTTCTACCTACTTCCTTACATAGATTCTAATTTTGGGAAGAAATTCCCTCTAACAGGGGGATGATGTGACAACTCGAAATTTCCATTCTGTACAAACCATATCAAGTCAATAGAAGTTAGAACAGTTATAGTGAATTTCCAGACTTTTGGGTATAAGTTTGAGTATTTCAGGATTTACACTTAAGGAGATATCAGGAGAGTGGATGGACTAGGGTTTTGTGCAACTCTGTTATTCCAAAATTCTATGATGTTAGAGTTCATTTCGTGAACTAAATATTTTATGCAAAAAATCTCAGGACTATATATAGGATTCTGAACCATATTTATTCATTAGTTACATTTCCAACTAGAGAAAAGCCGAATTCTCTCTCAAGGATCTTCGGACTTTCGTCCCAGAACGTGAGTACATCTATCTAGTTGTATTATATAGCTTAATAGGTGCTTAATAACCTAGATTACATGTCAAAACAACAAGATTTAGGAGTTTACCGCCCAAGAACATCTTGGACCTTAAACTCTCCTTTAAGGAACAAATGGTGCCTAGTCCCTTCCTTAAGCAATGAAACTAGTTTGGACTTGTACCCTAATGTATTTAGGGATAGAAAACAACCTTAGAACACCAAGAGTAAGGTGTTCACGGCCCAAGAAGTTCCAGGGCCGTGAACTCCATTTTAAGGTGCCAAAATGCCCTAAATGCCTTCATTAAGCCAAGAGACTAGCATAGCACTTTACCTTGATGTGTCTAGGACCCAAAAAACTAAAATACCAACACCCATAAGTGTTTACGGCCGCAAACATATGACCAAATGGTCCATGGGCCGTAAACTCAAGTTAGGGGAGCTTTGATGCCACAAACACTTCCTAAGGCTTAGGCTTGAATTTAGGATGCTTCCTTATGACCTTTAGGACCCTCATAAACATAAATGGCCATGAGTTTATGGCAGTAAACTCATTAGGGCCGTGAACTCCTCAAAGGAGTTAAAAGGAAGCCCTAACACTCTAGTAAGCCTTGATTTTTAGCATAGAACATTACACCATGGACCTAAGGACCAAGATTCATGAAATGGTACTCCTTACCATGAGTTTACGGCCGTAAACTCATGGGGGAGTGGTCCCAGGGCCGTGAACATTAAGCAAGGCAATTTTAGGGCCTTAAACCCATTCAAACACTTGTTTAAGCTTTGAAGCACTTCACCTCTTGAGTTGTAATAGCTTTGAGCATCATTTAGAGACCCAAATGAGAGTTTACGGCCAGGAGTTTACTCCCCTGGGCCGTAAACTCCAACACACATGGTCTTTGGACCCTAAACTCCCGTATGAGGCTTTGCAATCCTTTGTTGCAACACGATAGCCTCCTAGCACTTGACCAAAGTGTTTTTATCGCAATAGGGTGTTTATACATGTTCAATTAGTGGTAAAATCACTAATTGGTTATATACATATGTCTTCATATGTATTTAGGATTATTGTGTGTGTCTAAGTCTTCACTTGACACCAAGCACTGGTCTGGCACTTCTTTCCGATCCGCTCACTGCAGGTGAGTTCATACCCCTTAATCAATGTTTTAAATGATTTTAAATGCTTTAATGGGGGGGGGGGGGGGAATACCAGTAGAAAACAATATGTTATTAAATCACTCATATGTATTTATAACTGTGCTTTCATCCAGCAGATTTCACATACTTCAAAATGTGATGCATGAAATGGGTTTCTATCTTAAAAATACCTTGGTAGCAAAATTATTACGTTTGAAATGTTTATTAAAATGACATCAGGTCATTGTTAATTATTGTTCAAAACTCTTAGATGTCTTACGAAACCATTTTTACCTTCTTGAACAAAACTATATCTATACACTTATGTTCTTATATATGTATTGATGTTATAGTTTTCAGCCTTCATTCAGTTTCCCACACTCTTGTGTAGCAAGGGTGTATAAACCTGCATGGACAATCAATTACTTTCCAGTTAACTATTATAGGGATAGTTAAGAGATACCACTTACCATTCCAAGCACAAGGAATCACACAAGAGTTAGTTCATTCATGAGTCTATACTAGTACATTACATGATACATGAGTACATTCACATATGCTTACATGATACATGTGTACGTTCACATATGCTTACATGATACATGAGTACGTTTACATATGCTTACATGATACATGAATACGTTTACATATACTTACATGACATAGGAGTATGTTTACATATATACGCTTACATGGGTACATTTACATATATACATTTATTTGTATGCACTTACATGGATACTGGTACCTAGATTCACTAGGATGATTTACTAGTACATTATGTGTGAATTGTCCTGCCTATCCCAGTTCAACGGGATATATAGACGGAACTAACCATTCCGGAATGCATCTGTTAGCAACAGTGGTAGATTAACATCTACGAATGCCTACGGTTATTACTTATATTAGGGGTACCTTTACGGGAGTAACCATTCCTTTAACCTGGTGCTCGCGACAGAGGTAAATGACCATCTACGGATGCCTACGATTAATACTTATATTAAGAGTACCTTTACGGGGCTAACCATTCCTTAAACCTGCTGCGGGTACAGAGGAAAATTGAACAATCTACGGATGTTCAAAGGTTATACATTTCGCTTGTCGCGATGTCGTGTTAATCCTAATACAAAATGATAGCACTTACATGATTATATTTTTCCTATTACTTTATTTTGTGATTCGTTCACATAAACGATGAGTTAGACTAAATACTGTTTGTGTTAGTCAAAAAGAAGGAAAAACTATCATTGTCATAGCAAAACATTCGGGTCTTGGTAGAAGATGATTATATTTTTCCTATTACTTTATTTTGTGATACATTCACATAAACGATGAGTTAGACTAAGTACTGTTTGTAATAGTCAAAAAGAAGGAAAAACTATGATTGTCATAGCAAAACATTCGGGTCTTGGTAGAAGACTACATTTCATACTAGTAGGAAATATGGGATTTTCTAGGGTTTTCATACTTATATTAACTGTTTCATTTAAAGATTTACATGTCATTCATAACAGCTTTCCAAAACAAGACAATGACACCTAAATACTTATGAATTCACCAGCTTTAGGCTGATACTCGCTTTCAAAATAACTTGTATTCTCAGGTCACCAGTAGACAGATATATTGGCCAGGTTTTGAGAAGACGGAGCACAGACAAGACTCGTCTTTTAGTTTGATTTTATATTTTGGTGTCTTATTACAATGAAAGAACACACATGTATTAAAACTTTACTTTTAATGCAATGGATGATGTTGTTACTTGCTTACTACTTTACACTGTTATGATACTTCACATGACGTCCTCCACCCCAAAACGTTTCCGCCGTTCTTGGTTTTGGGGTGTGACATAGTAGCCAACATGACGTAGGACACTTTAGTAGCATCCCTCTCATGTACAACACACTCTGCAATCTCCTCAGGAGTAGTAGTGGTCTCATTGATAACCTTAAGCTCCTTGTTAAGGACATATTCCTTGTCTTCATAGCGAGTAATCATTCTGATGTTCCTAATCCATTAATTGAAATTAGAACCATCAAAAGTGACTTTCCCACACAAGTTCATGAGGAAAAAGGAGCTTGTAGGGTTTGAGCCATTAGTGGTGTTGGAAGACATCTGAAAGAAAGAAGGACAAGTTTTGATTAGATAAGAAGTCCTTAATAAGTCACCCAAATGAAATATTAAGGCTAGGATCCTACAAACTATTTCATAACTTGGAAGAGGGATGCCGTAATCCAAGCTATCAAATATTTGAAAGGTAGGTAAATGACGATTTACCAATTTCCACCATTTATCCCTCTCATGTACAACACACTCTGCAATCTCCTCAGGAGTAGTAGTGGTCTCATTGATAACCTTAAGCTCCTTGTTAAGGACATATTCCTTGTCTTCATAGCGAGTAATCATTCTGATGTTCCTAATCCATTAATTGAAATTAGAACCATCAAAAGTGACTTTCCCACACAAGTTCATGAGGAAAAAGGAGCTTGTAGGGTTTGAGCCATTAGTGGTGTTGGAAGACATCTGAAAGAAAGAAGGACAAGTTTTGATTAGATAAGAAGTCCTTAATAAGTCACCCAAATGAAATATTAAGGCTAGGATCCTACAAACTATTTCATAACTTGGAAGAGGGATGCCGTAATCCAAGCTATCAAATATTTGAAAGGTAGGTAAATGACGATTTACCAATTTCCACCATTATAAACGAAATAAATTATTAAGTTTTAATTCAATTTGAAACTCCCAGATCTTTTGAGATACATTGAACTTTCAATGGCATGTTTAAATCTCGATTGGGACCTCTCAAGTTTGTGACTGGGATGCCGAGGATCACAAACAAGGTGTGAATAACCATGCAAATTGACTTGGTACCCTTAATTTTATCACCTAATCGATGTGCCAGTTAACCACAAGCGCTCCACCGATCTATGATAAAACTTAAGTCACCCTTTGCTACTCTTACTAGTCCTTGTTAATGAGCCGGTTAACCACACACGCTCCACTAACGACTTGGTAAGGTACAAAGTGTAATTTCATGGTTTAACACCTATTTCACATTTTCCTAAAGTAACTAAGATTGGGAATTAATAAAGGTTTAGTTACTTTATAATTTCATTATACTTTTAATCAGGATTAAGGTCCTATCCTACCCATTCGACTAATGACGCTCCACCAGTCAAGGAAGCGGTGGGTGAGAGTGGACACCCATTAAACCGCCATTTTATAGGTAGTAACCTTATACCCCCCTTATAAATCGGCTTCGTGAATGAGGCCTATTAACAGTAAGACTAACTTATTCTTATACATATATATAGTAATTAAGCTTTTAATATTATAGAAGTATAAGGGTTGAATTTTAAACTTTTATAATTCTAAGGTTCAATATGGAATTAAAGTATTTAATGTGTGAGACTTTACAAATTCCAAACTTGAGGGCAAATTTTGAAACTATTCAAGACTTTTCAACTCCATAACTTATGAGTTAATGTTCAATTAAAATGAGTGACCTTTCATTTTATGTAACCTATGTGTTTTAATATGGACTTTAAAAGAGTGACTTTTGGTAATCCATAACTTGAGGACAAATTATGGATTCCATTAAAACACATAATTAATCAAGAATTAATCATCAAACAATTCAACAATTAATTCATATGATCTAACAATAACTTGTAAGAACATGAACATCAATATCAAAATTTCAAGAATCATATTAACACATATAAAAAATGGAATTTTGATATTAGCCATTGTAAATGGATTAGCATAAACATTACACCATCTAAAACAAGTTTTAAAACACCAAAACAGTTTAGGGTAATGCTTTAAGTCCATTTCCAGCAGCAAAACTCGAAAAATAGTATTCTGGGGCTCCTAGTCGTCGAGTGCAAGAACCTACTCGACAAGTAGGATGAACTTTCACATGGAATCGTCGAGTCCCCCCATGGACTCGGCGAGTTCATGCTGCAGAGTGCAGATTTTTGAGCTTTTTCAACAAGTTTGCATCAAGTATCAAGAAAACAAGCCTACTTTCTGATACCGCTGTTGGGTTTTGAGCATACTAACACTCCTATGGTGTACATGCAACCCTAGAAACCTTGGATCTATGTTTTCTCTAAAATACATGCAAATTTGATTTCCAAGGTTTACAACCTAATTAGCATGTTATGGGGTACTTGTAATACAAAACTTTAAGTAGAATAACATACCTTTCTTTTGTGGTTGAATGCTTGGAGTTTTAGAACCTAGCACCAATTGTGTGGATGCCTCAAGTGGTGTCACAAATTACCCAAAACAACTTGGAAATACTTGAGAGAATCTAATGCTTTCTAGAATCGGCCCACCCTTGTTTCTCACACATACTAGTGCCGATTCTAGAACCAATGACCTCTTTATATACTATGGAGGATTAGGGATACACCCTAATACCCATGACTCTTCATTTACTTAGGATCCATGGGTTAAAAGCTCCTTGGACTATCCATGGACTTCCATATACTCTTAGCCCATCCTAAATAAATCTTAGCCCAATCCATATATATGTAAGAGTCCATATTTAATCAGGCTCTTTTGATCATTAAATTAATTCCAAAATTAGTTCTTGATCAACACTAATTAAATAATATTAATATATTATAACTTATAATATATTAATGGATCATAAACATCTTATTCTCAAAAATGTATCAATACAAATTGTTAGGTGAAGTGCAACCTAAATGGACCATGCCGGGTTGGGTCAAGTTCTTACCAAATATAGTTACGGACTGAGACACCTTATCCAACATGAACATGTGTAAGTTGGGAGTTTAGGAAACTTCCAATAGCTGGTCAACGTTTCCACTAGGATGAATAGCAGGGTTGTGGATGGATCCAAGTTGAAGGTTGTGTTAGAACCTCACTGTCTGTTATGGTTTAGCAAAGGTTTTGGGGGTTCGAAACATGACTCGAACATATCGTTGGATGTAGTTGGATGCCGGTTTCAACTCAGAGTGAGTACGGTGTGCTGGTCTAGATGTGGTAGGACCATAGGTGGTTGGAAGTGTTCTAAGACTGTGGTGGGACTGTAGCATTCACCAGTTAGAGGTAGACACATATTAAGGTGGTTGTAAGTATAAAGGGGGGGACCAGTTCATGCCTTGGGCGTGCCATATGAGATTGTTGGAGATCGTTCCTTTGTTTCAAGATAAGGACCATTGGGGTCCGAGTCGGAGTTGGTCCTGTGTAGCTCTATTTTGGGTGGGACATGTGGGCGAGGTCTGTAGGCATATGACAATACAGGTTGGACCTGGTAGAGATGGTTAGGTCAAAGTAATGGATTTTGCTTTAGCAGGAATGGTTATGTGGATAGTGAATGGTGCAGAAGGATGCTTGGGCTATGGTAGCCTTATTGTTTGGACTCTTAGGAACCTGGTGTCTGGCCAAGGTGTGAGGCTAGTAGTATCAACGGTGGCTGGGGATCTTTATATCTAGGTTTAATGACGGGTTGCCATGAATCAGAAGATTGTGGGAAATCCAAGTGTAGATCCTTGGTTCCCTGGTTGTGAATTATGTACCGATATGGCTCCTGGGGGAAGCTCGCGTTGGGAATTACGAGTGTGGTGTGAAAGGTCCTTGTTCTGGTAAGAATTGATATAAGGAATATGAACACCAAAAGTATCAGTGGAAGGGTTCAGGGTTAAAGGATAGGTTCAGTTTTTTTGGCAAATCAAGTCCTTGTAATTATATTTGGTTGGTTCTATCTATGCGGAGCTTAGAATTTTCAACAACGGTATGTTGGTTCAGCAGAAAAAGAAAACAATGTCTTGTTCAACACTTAAAGGTTTATCTTCCAATTCCTCTCACATTGTTCGTTATATCCATGGGATTTGTTATCATTAGGATGAGCCTTTTCTTTAGGGAATATTTGTTCTTTCAGTCAAGTGAAAAGTTTCGGACATTAGCATGTGGGTAGTAATTATGTTTTCTAGTGGAAACCTCAGGTAATCAGAAGTTGAGTAGTAAATTTGGAAGGCAAGTGGAAAGGAATTAACAATGGTCCAGTATGGGCAGTTTGCCAGAGAATCAGACCGATTTGTGACATCAGATTTCAAAACTATGCCGATTGGCGCCGATCCAAGTTGGTGTTCAGGTTGGTGTTATGGTATTACTAAAGGTTTCACCTGGGAAAATGTGATACACTTCAGGAAGAATGGAAAGTTGGGTCCCCGACATTTTGGGCCTTTTCGGGTGATTGCCAGGGTTGGCAAGGTTTCTTACAGGTTGGAGCTACTTCAGGAGCTTAGTCAGATTCACAACACTTTCCATGTTTTGCAGCTGCGGAATTATGTATTGGATGTGGATGCAGTGGTTTCCTTGGGCGATATTCTGGTCGATGAGCAACTGAACTATGTTGAGAGGCCGATATCTATTTTGGAAAGAAATATGAAGGTTCTCCGCAACAAGGAGATACATTTGGTAAATATACAATGGTGGCATCGGAGGTGCTCCGAGTGGACCTGGAGCTGGAGGCTCAGATGCGGCAACATTATCATGTGTTGTTCACCACAGCCGACTTCGAGGATGAAGTTTAGTTCAAGTAGGGGAGAATTGTAACATCCCAATGTTTTGGTATTTCTAAATTCATCCCTTTAATTTTATTATATTTCATTTTGGCCCTAAGTCCAAGAAATTGTGCTTTGGAGTCCTTGTGGCAATTTTGGAATTAAGGAAGGAGAAGTATGCCATGCGTACATTGTGTACGCTAAGTGTACTAGGGCGCACCCTAGTACACTGGGTGTACAAATATGTAAGCGGGGAATACTAGCTTGAGGTGGAAAACCTTAATTTTTAGAGTTTGGGTGGTATTTAAGTAGTATTATGTCTCATCTTCCCTCACCTATTTAGCCTCCATTTCCCTTGAGATGTTTTTGCAAATCCTAGTCCATTGAGTGTGTGTTTTGAGCTTCAGTGCGTGTTCTTGGTGTGTTGAAGAAGGAAAGAAGACACATTGAGGATGCTTGGAGGAAGAAGCATCTTAGATATGGGATTCATCTTTCGTTTGCAAGCCTTTCAAGGTATAAAGCTTGCACCTTTGTCTTGTAATCTTGTAGATCTAGAAATGGGGGTTTTATGTCACCTTTTTGGTCGCAAAAGTCTCATCTTGAGCATGACATGTTCTAGAAATTTTGAGTTTTCCTTTCAAAACCTAGGAGGGGTCCTTCGTCATAAAAATGAAGTCCCTTTGGTTATATTTTCTCCATGCATCTTGTAGGAGGTCTTAATGGATTAAGAGCTTGTGTTAAGCTCTTACTAGGCGTGTAAAGTCATAAAGTTTGAAACTTTAAGACTCTAGTGTGTGTTTTGATCATGGATGTGAAATATGGGCTTAAGTGCTTAAGCCATTAAGCACTAAATGGAGTTTGAAGGATGCGAGGGTATGCCCCGTGTATATGGGAGTACGCCCCATGTACTCGGTCAATCACCCTGATGAGCAGTCTTCTATGAGGCTTCAAATACGTTAATCGTATCTCCGGAGTACGCCCCGCATATCGTATGGGTCAGCCTTGTTGAGTTGACTCATATGGGTTGAATCAGTTGACTTAGTGGGCTGACCGGTTGACTTTGACTTTGACCAAGTTTGACCTTGAGGGTATTTTGGGTTTTTCATGGAGTTGGTCAGTTGATGGAAATAGGTATCAGTTAGAATGCTGAGTATCGGAGTCGAAGCTCATCAGTTCTAATAAGTTTGCGAGGTGAGTTTTCCTCACTGTACTTTTGGGTCGAAGGCACCAAGGTCAGCCCTTTGGATTGTTATCTTGGTTTATCACATGCTTGTATGTTGTAGTGATATGTTAGATCTGTATCCTCGTATATAGGATGATGTTATGCTTAGTGATCTGTTAGATTTGTATGACTGTTTATATATGCTAGCTAGGGTTTGATATGTGATGGTATGTTGGGTTGAGGCGGTCATGCTATGTGCTTAAGGCCAAGAGACCTAGGGCTTCCCAGATAGACCGTAGGCCAGTAGGGCGTAGTAGTCAAGTCGAAGGCCCGAAGAATGTCCCAAATAGGCAGAAGGCCCGATGAGGCGTACCAGTTATGCTGAAGGTTCTCTGAGCGTACCAGATAGACTGTAGCCTGTGGTGCATTCCAGTCAGACTAAAGGTTTTGTATGCATGTTGTTTGCCGTTACTATTGTGATTATGTGTTGTGTTGGTACTTTAGGGGAATTTACTAAGCTTTAGGTTTACAGTTTTGGGTTATGTTTCAGGTACCTCAGATGAGCGTGGGAAGGTGAAGGCATGATCGTACACCTCTTCATGTTTTGGTTCATGATTTTGGGAAAACTTTAATATTAAGCATGTTTTGAAAACTATATTGTAAACAGTGATGATTTATGGATTGATTTTAATGTTTAAATTTTTCATGATTTTTATGGGTGTTCCAGAATGTGAGGATTATCTAGAAATATACTCACAACGACTAACATGACAGATAGTCAATATTAGGTACTCGGGATCTTACAGTACATATAGTAGACAAGTAGCATGGAATGTCATTTTAGGAAAACAAAATAAAATACAAAATAAGTTAAGGATGTGTGTTCCCAGTGACTTACCTCAACCACTTCAAGAAAATATCGATATAGATATGAAAAAATTTCATAACAAAAAGTTTAAGTTTTGTAGCTAAACATGAATAGCTATGGAATTTGCTATGGAATTCGGCAATCAGATTTTCTAGCAATTTTCCTCATTGGAATTTTTTTACTATGAGATTATACTTCCATAGAAATTTTTCTATGGAGTTTAATTCGAAACAAATATGTTCCGTAGCAAATTTCGTAGACATATTTGGTAATGAATTTCATAGTAAATTTCATAGACAAATTTCAATAGAAAATTTTGTTGGCATATTTCCATATCTAATTTCGTAAGCATATTTTTGTAGCTAATCCCATTAACATCCCATATGCCAGAAAATCGCTAATTGTCCACATCAAAGCAACTCTTAATGGAAGTTTTTAATAAAATTTGAAATAGCCTAAAATTTGAGATGTATTGACTTTGATTTTGTACTCTTTTTGTGATGATTTCAACGACGTAATCATTCCAAAGGGATAAATAATTATACAATTCGCATTTAGGGCCTAGTAGTTTTGGAATGATTAAAAGAATAAAATTTAATTAAAAAATAAAAAGAATTAAAATTAGTTAATTAAATAATATCTATAATTATTATGAAAACTAATAGTTAGATGTTTATTTGAGCCAAATTTTAATTTTATAAGAAGGACCATAGTCATCAGTTTATAGAAGCTAGTCTTTAACCCATATGGCTAGTTAGGATTTTATGGTCATAAATCAGATGGTAAAGGGTCATTTATGAAACATCATAAGTAACTAGTTAAACATTTAAGTAAATGATGGTCATAGTGTGAGACTTTCATGTGGATGGACCATTCTTCCCGAATGCTTAAAGTTTTGAAATGAGATTTTCTCTTTCCCTCCCATTCATGGAAATTCATCCATGTGAGTTTCCTTCATGATTATTCCTCATAATCCATGGAAGATTTTCATACTCTTGTTGATGTTCATAAAGACCTAACATTTATTAAAGCATATAGAAGGTATATCCTTGTCTATTTACCTTTAATTTTCATTCTAGGGTTTCATGTAGATGTTAAAACTAGAAATTCCTTCTCAATTATGATGTTCGTATGAATTTTAGATGCTAAATCCATTTCCAAACTAATACTAACAAATAGTTGAGAGATTTGGAAGTTAGTGTTGTTTTGATGGGGTATCTTAACCCTAGATTATGGAACTTAAATTTGATGATTTGATTTTACAATCCATGGAGTTTTATGTTCAGTTAATGTATCTAGATCAGTATCCATGGTTGGATTTGCAATTCCTAATCTTATTTAGGTTTAATTGGTTTTGGTTATGATTTGGAGCTTTTCTAAACCCTAGATTCACAAATTCGAATTTTAGCATGAATATATGAATTTATGTTGTTTTCATACACATTCTAGTATTCTACACATGAATCTAAGCAAAAAACTTCACTCTACAAATGTTTTGAGTTTGGAAGAATCTAAATTGTGAAGCCTAAGTGAAATTTTGCTAGAAATTGATTTTGGGATCGTGTTAAGGATCATTATTTGATGTATACATGTAATTTTGAGCATTTGAATCCAATGTGATAAACCTAAATGATTCATCCATTGGTAAACTGGGTTTTTGTGTCTGGAATTGGGGAAATATGAAGTTTAATGAAAGGAATCAAATTCTAAATTGAATATTATGTTATAATACTTGTTTATATCAAAATTCATTTTTCATATAAAGTTAGGATGCTTATGAGACACAAACTAATGAATTTAAAGTGATTCCAGGTCTTGTAGTTGAGAAAATGGACAATTATGAACTTAATTGGAAATTTCATTGCTTGTTAGGAAATAATGAACTCATTTGGAATCTATTTGTGTATTAAATGAGTTTCATAGACTTATTAGATCCCTTAGAATCAAATGGATGAGATATGAGTGGATTGCATGCAAAGTGAAAAACTACATTGTCAAAAAAAGAAAAAAGAAGAAGCAACTCAGCTCATACGCACACATGAAAATATCATGTGCCCGCATCAAGGTCCAAATGTTAACTTGCTTGTTTCAAATGCCTAGAAGGATTTTTTGCCCATGTGCCCACATAGAACTGACGACCATGGACCAAAACTTGTAACGACCATAACGTTTGTATTCGAGCTCCAAATTAGATCTCGTTTTTGCCTACAATCATATTTTAACATGAATTATGTTTTGAAACAAAATAATCTAAGATTTGGAATTAAGGGCTTAATAAGTGACCTAATTGAACACTTAATATGATTTTGACGCTCCTAATGATGCTTATAAATGACACTTGAAATCTTAAACAATCCTCAAAGAAAGAAGGAGGTATTAAAAGCCTAGATTTGAATTAAGGTGAGTACATATCCATAATACATGTCCCCTATTAATTATTTGATTTTTTAAAGTGTTACTTATACTTATATGACTTTCTTGCTATATGGCCTTTGTCATATGTATGTATGGCATGAAAATGACTTTTGGGACATATTTTGGTATGAGAAATGTTTTATATTTTGGTCAAGTAATTTTAGATCATCCTTACTTGTGCATTACATACATGATGGGTTATGAGAGTCCTAGTGACTTATACTACGAATAAACGGTGAAAATCCGTATTATAGGTTATGGTATCATGGATTGAAGCAAAAGCTTTGGGATGGGCTTCACAACGTATTCCATGGAAGTCATGTTTAATGGTCATGTGTCTTTTCTATTTTATTTCTAAGGAGGTTGATGGTTAGTCACCGGAAACGATTTAAGCAGGTAGCTTATTCGGAATCTTCCAGTCAATTGGACCTTTAGTTGAAAGGAACGTTTTGGGAGACTAGTGGATTGTGTTTAGGGTAGTTTCTTTATGAACTTGTACTAACTCTGTATTTTTGCCACTATTACGTTAGAAATGGTTTATGATACAATGAAATGAGATCAAAAGGTTTTCAAAGGATTTTGGAGGAATAGTTTTTGAAACAAGGATATGGTAATGAAAGGTTTATTTTTTGAAAAAAGAATTTTCTAATAATTTTTAGAATCCAAAGTTGGGGATTGGGTATTGGTTTTCCTGATTACATTCTATCGTTCAATTTTGTTATTACTCACTAGGCTCTCCAAGCCTAACACTAAATTTTGACATGTAGTCGCATGTGAAAATGAAACTTAGGATAGTAAGCTTGTACATTTAGAAGGTGATGTATATATGATTCATCTTAACCTTATGTAATGGAATTTAATGAAACACTCTCGTAGATAATTTAAGTAAAAACTATGATTTAAAATAAGTTAAAGGCTTAAAAATAATTTTTAAAGGATAACCTAATTTTTACTTGCCCGTAAAAGGGGTGTTTTAGTTTGGTGAATGTGGGTAGCTACCTGCACTTGATCTCACATCCGTTGAGAATGAGAAATAAGTATTTCTTATAAAGGGTGTGAATATTGTTGGTGATTTTGTATCATCAAGGTGTATTTAAGTGCAATGGATTGACTTGTTGACCAAAAATCAATCTTGATGAATATTAAACAAGTAAGGAAGGTGCGGAGTGCATACTTGTTTAAGTTCATTCAAGATCCAAAGTAGACTGTTATTTAGGGTCGAAGCCCCTAACAAACGGGGGTCCAAGGGCAGCGCCTCTGGGAGTGGGGTGCAAGGGGCGGCAGCCCTAGGCGGGGTCCAAGGGGCAGAGCCCCTGGCTAGGGTCGAACCCGATTTTTGACTTCATTTTGACCCTTATTAATGATCCAATTTTAGTGACAGTTTATGACTGTTATAAACTGGTTTTGACAGTTGGAGTAGTTTTTGGACAAAGAAAACTGTCTTGACTGTTTTCAAACAAATGAAATACTTAATCATTTTGGTCATTATTTTCCTAGTACTACAACAATCACGTAAATCGTAGCTTCATATTCTATGTTCTTGAAACTCTTATGAGTCTTATCTGATTAAAGATTGAGAATACCACCCAAATACTTTAATCTGAAAGTGTAGACACGATTTTCAGAATTTCAAGCCTTTTATTACCCTAAATTTCTAACAAATACCTACGTGCTTTAAAGCTGTAAGGGCAGCATATCTCATAAGAAATTTCCCCCTGGGGTGGGGTGGCTCAGGGCGGACAATATTATGATACGTGCCGAAGGGGTGGTTGCTTTCAATCTCCGAATCCCAAATAAGACATAATAGAATCCAATCCCATACTTGTTTTATCCAATATTCTCTAGTAGGAATTTGATTCATTCGTAAATACCATGTTACGATATTAACCTTCATAAGGGCTAATTTAATCAATCTTCTAGTATAACAATTTGTCTCCAACATTAGAATAACGGTACCGACAATTTTGGTAGACCTACGACCCATATAAGTGTTTCATCTCCATAAAAGAGATATATGGTTTTACCTTATTAAAACAAACTTAGAAACTCTCTGTTCGTTCACATGCTTTATTGGTGGCCATATGTTCTATAATAATGATTATTAATAAATAAATAAAAAAAAGAAGAAAAAAGTTCACCTTCACGAATAGAGGACTCTATGGAATCAGCGGAGCAATTTGAAAATCAATTAGTAGATGAACCGTTTCCATATTTTGTTCCACTGATTCTATAGAGTCCTCTATATTTAGTATTATCCACATTATCACCCTTCGATTGATGAAGAACATCTTTATTGAGAATTACTGGGGATCATACAATAATATTTTTATCACGCACATGTATAACCATCGGATTTTCATTAACAAGAATATTTTCACTTCCAGATAAAACTCACATACAAAATCCTGACACAAATATTTTACTCGATAAACTCCTCGAATTGAAAGATTTGGTAACAAAGAATTCTCCCCACTTTTGACCTAGAATCATAAAATTCTTCGTAGACCATAGTTCATGTGAAACTCCATCAATTTATAACCAAGCAATCCTATCCGAAGGAACTAAATCTTGAACCTGAGGTAGGACTTCACTATAGACATGAACAAAATGATCAATCCATAAAAAATACTGAAACAGAACTAGAACAAGAATATACCGAAAAAAGGGTCTTTTGATACCGCTCTACCGCTCTAAAAAGACAGGACTGTTTCAAACCGGGATGATTTGAAACCGACACAAAACCGGTATAAAAAACGGTTTCAAAAAGGATTAGAAGCCAAGTTTTATATATGTGTAACTTTTTTTTGTTAATCATATATTACCCAATTTCTTCCTTCTATTTTTTTCTTAAATTTTAATGTATCATTTTCGTAAATTTTTTTTGTTTTGAAGGATGGATTAGTGGTTAGAAGTTAGTATCCTAAAATCTTAACGTTTAATTTTAATTTTTAGTCACACATTTCGAGAATGATCCAAGATGAATCCAAAACCAATAATGTAAGGGTCTACTTCATTAAACCAATAAAGAATACCCAAATATTGTTGAAATAACACACAACTTCCATGAGACTGGAACTTGCAGCAATACCCACAATCCTCCGACATATTTAACATTTATATCTATAAAACATCAGTCGCGACAAATGGAATAAATGTTACACAATATGCTGGTAACGTCTTTTAAGTGTCTATTCATTCTCAAGCTGTTTAGGTAAAAAAAGTCCCCTTCACAAACCGAATCTCATCTCAGTTTACAACCTTATAGCCCATATACCTATCGATCTGTTAACTACTACTGTTCTCCAAGAACCACACTTGCATAAGATCAAGGAGCCCCCTATCATTAGTATTATGATTAGAAACTTTCCAGTTGATTCTGTTTATCACGTTTACCTGGGATCGAAATTTGTCTACCAACCAAACCTTGCAGAAAACCAACAAATGATTAGAATCAATCCACATATTTACCCAATTAATGTTTTCCCAAATTCAATTACCATAGGCAACGGCTTTTTTTTTTTCATAATCCACGCATTTAACAGTTTTGGATTCACACCTATGTTCATGCTAAAGATTAACAAGTAGAAAAAGAAGGATAAAAGGGGAATCTTCATTAAACATCATATTTCATCACAGAAAAAAAGAATACAATAGAGTATAAGTAAACATCACCGATAAAAACAGGAAAAAGAAATAGAATTATTAAATAAAATAAAAAACAAAAACTTCCCACTAATTCTAGACGTTAATTTCAAACGGCGGCAAAATATATTGATAAAACTAGCAAGCTAATGACATTAAATTGAACTGAACTAATTTCTCATTTTTTGATCGGTTTGTCAAGAACAACATCAAGCAGAACTGTGCTCTTGCATTTAGGGCACTTCGGGAAATCCTGAGCAAGCATAACGTACATCAGACAGCGAGGACATCCGGCCAGCATCATGGACGTTGTCTCCGGGCTGCTTGAATACCGAAGCTCCATCTCATCTTGAGCAAGCTCCAATGACACACATGAGTTCGTCGGAGATACAGTGATCGGTGACGACCGATTGGGTGATTCCGTCACCGGCCATTGAGTTCTCTGTGGGGATAAGTTGAGTTTCAAGTCAAGCTTCAGTCCGTTTCCTCCATCAGTTCTTCTGCTCATCTTTCCTGGGTAACTTTCAACTGCTCTTGATCCTCTAGAAGATGGAAGTCAATTCCCTGAAAATCAAAGAAAAAAGATATTAAAAGGTCAAACCTTTGATCACTAAACACCGCCATCATGACAACCCATGATCATATTACATGTGTTCACCTTAAAGCCGATAGCTTTTTTCTCAAGTACAAGAGAGAAAGTGGGTAGAGATTAGGGTGGTGATCAAGAAGAGCAGCACCAGAAGTGAGGTGGTTTGGTAGTTTAGCGGATGTAAGGCCATTTATAAGAACTCGGGGGTTAGAGAGAGAGAGAGAGAGAGAGAGAGAGAGAGAGAGAGAGAGAGAGAGAGAGAGAGAGAGAGAGAGAGAGAATTAAATGATCAAGAAGGGTATAGAAAAGGGAAATAAGTAGTAAATACTGCAATTACAACAAATTGAAGGCGAACTCCTTCCCCCATCATTCATTGTTTTAGGCATTTGTCATTCATGTAATTAATCAATCTTTGTGTGTGCAATTATAACTTCCATCCGTCATCTTTCTTGTTTGTTAACATCTTCTTGCCTCTTTTTATTGTTTGACTTGTTTAGCTTCCTTGAAACATGTACGGCCGGTTGTTATAAGGGGGTGTTTGGCTTAGCATTTCACATCCAAAAATCCTTTTTGGAAAAGAAAAAAAAAGCAAAAGATGTTTGACAAAACTAGTTTTAAAAGCTACTTTTGAAGATTTTACATAAGAAAAAGGAACTCTTTGGAAAAGTCAAGAAATCCTGACTTTTTGTAACTTTTTCAAAAAAGACTTTTTGGCTTTGAAAATCTAAGCCAAACACCCCCTAAATTTTAATCTTTAGCTTCTTTTAGATGGTCGGGCTCTTCTTGGGATTCATCTTTTTGTGTTCGTAATTTTTGTATCTGCTTTGTTTGTTTTACTTCTTATTGGTTGTTTCTCTCATATTCCCTTGCTAATTTTTTTGTTATATGAAATATATGTTTTTGTTTCCGAAATCACGTTTCAATGTCGTTAATCAAATCCTGGGTTTATGCTGGAGAAAGTACCATATCATTGATTATAATTAGAAATAAGAAGTTAATATGTAAAACACTTTCATAAAGATTCAAATATAAGTTCATGGAGTTTTTCAATTTTCGACCAAACATTCAAGCAATTTCACGAAAGTCAAGCAAGATTAGTTTAGCCTAGCATGACTAAACTCAAGAAACTAAAATAAAAGTAAAATATACCAAACATTTAGCATGATTTTTAAGATAAAAGATCATGTTTACTTCAAGGTTTCAAGGCTTCAAGAACTTCAAAATCTACCAAGATATTGCTTCAAAATCGGATGTCCAAGAGTTTGAGAAAATTGGCACACCAACATTCCTCGTACAACACAAAAGAAATATTTCCGGATTTGTGCCTGCAAAGCTTTGTGCGGCCCACATGTTGGTGCGCAGGTAGACTATGCGGGTGGGTCCTGATTTGGATTGTTTTGTGATTTGGATTTTCAATTCCTTTGCCAAGTAGCCCAAAATGAATCCTATCAACTCGTAGTCCATCGTGCTCTAAGATTTCTTTAATTTTAGCTCAATTCACCTTCTCTAAATCATATATAGCTCGTGCTCTCGCTCGAAATCAATCAGCAAGCCCAAATAATTCTTTGATCTTCTTTCACGTTCATGATGAGTTTTGATACAAAATATAAGTGTGTTTTTCGTAAAAACAGCAATGGAAGCTTTTAAAAATAACAAGTTTATTTTAAGTTTATAACAAAAACAAACCATCTAGGATTCATTTATAGAGGTTAGAATGATATTAAAAACAGTCATTGAATGTTTTAGAATGTCAACCTTTGAAGTCTTTGAACCCATTTGGTTTTAGGGTGTTGATGAAGAGAGAAAAATCAAAGAGTATGATTTTCTCTACAAGTATCCACCGTCAAGAATAAGGCACTTGAGATGGTAGTTCCTTATTGTAATACTTTGTTCTTTAAGCCTTTTAAACGCTTAAGAAAATAAGCACTAAAAGAAGCTCCAAATCTTAACAAAAAACTTCAAAAGAGAGAGTAAAGAAGAGGAAGAAAAGTCAGTACTTTTCTTAAGGAAAAGAGGGTTACAGAATAGCCAAAAATCATGCAAAGAATACATATTATATATCCGTGTAAGGTAAGGATCAAGCCTATATTATAATGTAAAGTAATACTCTAGATTATAAGCATGGGAGACAAGATATGGAGGTTGAAAAGCAACTTCCATGCCTCTTACATTTTTGGCTTTATGGTCTCCAAAAGAGACAAAATAAACAAGCTAGTTTCTTACTAAATAACTAGTAAGTTCATGGTAACCAAAGTGTCCAAAACTTTGAACATAACTTATTAAATCAAAACATATGATATAATAACTACTTATACTCTGTTTATTTATTATTTTCACAGAATAATAATTATTCCCTAATTAAATACAAGAGTTGATATTATTTATTAATAATCATATTAATAATAAATATACAAAATGTGCGAAATTGATAAGGGCGTGACCCTATAGGATCATATGTTATTAACAATATCAATTAATAATGATTCTTGAACATGTAGATCCAATAATCACGCACTTGCACAAGATTCATTACAGACTGGCATAGACAATAGCTGACATCTAGAAATGGGCTACTGCCCCTAACAACATATGAAGGGCGCCATCTTATCAACAACCAATTTTAGGAGCTCTAAGATACAATTGTTATGATAGATCGCGATCAATCTCATGTAGTGTTCGACTTTTAGTAAGGCCTTAAATATCTAACTCTCAATGAATAAGAGGGACAAATCCCATCTTGGCTATATATGCCCATCATGTAGTTCATGTTATACCCAACGATGGCCCTTATGACTGCCTTTTTCGGAACAACATTCAACCTTGTCATAGAACAACAATTCCTACACTTCAAGTCTTAAATATGTATCGTATCTTTAAGAATACAAATATACTACCTTGATCAAAAAATGACTCATGACTACCATCCATAAGGTAAGTTTGATGCGAGTCAAGTTCAATACTTATTCTCTTAATCAAGTATCTACAAAGTTGGTAGCAACTATTTCTATTCTCATCTCCATGAGAATCAACCAAGCCACTCATATTAATCTTACCTCATAGATGCTCCCACAACTATGAACGGCTGTGGACATTTAGAATTACCAAGTTATTCAAGGATTAAACATGCTAATACATGTCACACCTCCGAACTAGACGGCGGAAACGTCTGGGGGCTGTGCGTGACTTCATCTTGAAATATCTTTACAATGAATATAAATGAAACCTATCATCATCATTACCATGCATAATATAATACAACTGCCATTGTTTACATCATGTACAATCTTTTAAATAATATTACCAAAACATTTGATGTATGATGTTTAACAATACACAAAACGAAATCCCCTATTCTTGTCGATTCTTCTGCTTAACGAGTGCCTGAGAGTACAAGTTATTTTGAAAATGTCAACATATATAATGTTGGTGACTTCATAAGTATATTTGAGAAAACGATTTGTATAACTTTGTAATCACCAGAAAATCCTGTATTTTCTTAAAATAGTTTGGTATGTTTATGCTTGATATTGTATTAATGCATGTGTGTTATTGTTTAATAGAATGTCAAAAGTGATTGAAGAGAATGTAAATAGAATGTCCACGGATAACCCGATGTTGCCCGTAAAAGAAGAATAGGAGGAAGGAGGATGAATTAGTTTGGCCCAATTCTTTATTTGGTTCAAATTATGAAGTCCATAGAGAAGGTTTTCGGCCCATTGGGCCCTTGGAAGTACTTACGGCCCAACCTAAGATAAAGGGATGGGTTTTAGGTCCATTAGGGTTAATTGCAGTTTTTATGGTTCAATAAGGCCCATTAGGGTAAACTAATCCATTTTAGGCTCATTATGGCCCAAAATGTTAAGTTTTATGTATATGGGTTCATTTAGAACCCATATAAGGGTTCTAAGCCCATGCTAGTCGAATTGAATGCTTATTGGTCCATTAGGCCCAATAAGGAAATCCTTGTTTATAATGGACTTAAACCGGGATTCTTAGGGTTTTCATCCCTTAGTTGAACACATGAGATGTATTTGAATGAGCATAGAGTATGATATTCTCTTAGAGTACAAGTTATTACACTAGGTGAATGATTTCATGAGAGTAGAATTTCCTAGCAAAAATACTAGTTGTGACATCATCCCCCTGTTAGAGGGAATTTCGTCCCAAAATTCTTTTGAAAGATAGGTTCACGAACGAGAGAATAGGTGAGGGCACTTCTGCTTCATCTTGTCCTTGCATTCCCATGTGAATTCCGATCTGCGCTTAGCGTTCCATCGAATCTTCACAATCGGAGTGCGACTTTGCTTCGTACGCTTCACTTCCCTATCCATTATCTCGACTGGTTCTTCGTGGAACAAGTGATTCTAGTTTATGTCAATTTCTTTTAAAGATATGACGAGAGTTTCATCGGATAAGCACTTTTTCAAATTTGAAACGTGGAACACAGGGTGTAAGTTGCTGAGCTCTAGAAGGAGCTGTAGCCTATAAGCCATTGGACAAATCCAGACAAGAATCTTGAACGGTCCTATTTATTGCGAGTTCAGTTTTTCCTTTTCCTAAAGCAAATCATTCCTTTCTAGGGAAAGACTTTCAATAGTACCCGACCTACGACTCGGAATTCCAAAGGTTTTCGTCATTTGTCAGCATAACTCTTCTGTTTGTCTCGTGATGCTTAAAGTCGAGTTATGATTTGGATTATCTTCTCTGTCGTTTCCCGAATGGTTTTCTGGTCCCGTTAATCTACTTTTACGACCATAAAGATCCTCGAAAGGAGCCACCTTGATGCTCGTGCGATAACTGTTATTGTATGAGAATTCAATCAAGAGCAACCGGGTATCCCATGACTCGCTGAATTCAAACACCCAGGCTCGGAGCTAGGGCTGGCAATCGTGTCGTGTTTGGGTTGGCGTGTCGCGGGTTGGCGGGTCAAAATATGCCAACCCAAACATGACCCATTTAAATATACAGGTCACGGGTTGGCGGGTTTGGAACATAAACCCGTATATGACCCACCAACCCGTTTATTTATATGGGATCACAGGTTGACGGGTTCGTGGGTCAGATTCCATAAATAAAATTGACAATTAAAATAAATAATTTTTTGATGGTTGATGCAAATATATCCAAATTTTAGACAGTTAACTACTTAAGTCTTAAAGATCCAAATGAAAATCAAAAACATTCGTAGAAACATGTTCAAATAAAAAGTTAACACAAATATAGATAATACTTATTAAATATTAATACTTGATACATAAATACACTTAAAAATAAAAAATATATATCTTTTTAATTAAAAATATAAACGGGTTGGCGGGTCAAATCGTTTATTTTTTGAGAAACCCATATATGACCCGTTTAATAAACGGGTTGACAGGTTGGCGGGTTGGCATGTCGGCGGGTTGAAAAACTCAACCCAAACCCATTTATTTCGTGTCGTGTCATGGGTCGTGTCACGGGTCGTGTCGAGAATTGCCAGCCCTACTCGGAGCATGACTTCGAGAGTTTTATCCATCCATGTAGTGCTCCCTCCGTAATATTCTCCGGCTTTGATGCTTTCAAGGTCGATCGTAGATGTTGACAGTGTTTTTTTCTTGCTTCCTGAGCAGAAGAGTATGTTATGGATGAAAATAATGAAAAGGCTGACTAGGAATGGTTGGGAAAACTCGGTTCGTAGGGTCCATGAATACCGTGAGGGCATTCGATTGACTGAAGGGTATCACAACGAATTTGAAATGGCTGTATCGACTTCGAAAGGCATTTTTTGGAATGTCCTCTTCTTGGACTCGAAGTTAATAATAACCGGTTCTTAGATCTATTTTAGAGAAATAACTAGCTCCTTGGAGCTGGCCAAATAGGTTGTCAATCCGAGGAATTGGGTATCGGTTTTTGATAGTGAGCTTATTCAATTCCCTAAAATCGCTGCACATTCTGAAGGATCCGTCTTTTTGACGAACAAGACCGGATCTCCCTAGGGTGAGAAGCTTGTTCTGATGAATCCTTTGCTCAATCATTCTCTTAATTGGACTAGATAGATTATGAATTTCGGCGGGAGCTAACCTATAGGGTGAATTGGCAATTGATGTAGTTCTCGGTATTAGGTCGATTCGAAATTCGACATGTCTCTCTGGGGTATTCCCAGGAGTTCTTCAGGAAATACATCCGGAAAATTGCATGCTACTAGAATACCTTGTATGCTTACTTCTTCCTTGGCCTCGTCTACAACGTGATCGAGGAAAGCGTAGTTCTTCTTGTGCAGGCACGTCTGTGCCTTGATGCACGAGGTAGGACGAGGATTGGCGTTAGTGAACGCCGACTGAAAAATAGAATAAGGTTATAGTCACCCTAGACCGATGTAGTCTAACTGTAGCAAACAGCTCAGGTGTGGGGTGTCATCCCCGTATAGATCTATACACAAAACCCCGCTCTCCCTCAAAGAGACTATGATTATAACTACAGGCTACGATCATACACTTAATAGGTGGCGACCGACAAAAACTCACTAGATACTTAATCGAATTTACGCGAAGATAAACGTATAAAACTCATCCCATGCCCAACGAACCATGTAAGTGAGCCACTAGGGCATCGCTAAGCATGTGAGTCATTTGAAAACCTAATATGAATGATATTATATAACATGGATTTAAGGTAGCTATGGATTTAGTACCCGATGAATAAACTATAGCAGCTATGGAATTAGTGCTTAACGAACGAGCATTGGCAGCTATGGATTTAGTGTCAGTCCTATAACCCTGGAAGTAAGGGACCTCGGAATAAACGACTGCGGGATAGATGACTCTTAGGATAGATCCTTAAGAGTAAAGAAGTTAATGGGGATGGGTAATTGAATTGATTGTTTGATTGTTTAAACATAATAATATTATTATTGTGGGTTGAAAACCCTATGTACTCACCAGGTTTCCCAACCTGACCCAGTCAACTTACTTATATCACAGGTGTTGATATGAAGTCACATTACACCGAGAGATTTAGGAGATATAAATCACTAGTGATAATGAATGTAAGTTCTATTTATGCTTATGTTTCTGTATTGACGATGACATCCAAAATGTTTTAAAATGAATAAAAAAATACTTTTCTTCAAAAATGCTTTGATAACGTATTTATCATATTTTACTGGGAACAAATTTCGCAACATTTTTATTAAAAGAGGTATTCTGATTTTTATAAAGCATAAACAAAATCGGTCTTTTCTGGCCGTGAAAATGGGGATGTCACAGACCTCCTGGTGGGCTTGGGTTTGTGAGCTCTTATTGGGCCTTCTGGAAACAATTATCTTGTTCGTCGAAAAAGTCATTGGGCTTAGGGTAAGGCCCATGTTGGGGTTGGGCCCAATTAGGAAAATTCGGCCATAAATGGGCCATGAAGGATTATTTGGTTTTGGGCCTTTTTAGATTGTGGATTTGGGTCTTAGTTTTTGGTTAAGCTAGACCATGGGTAGAATGGTGATTTTACCTCGTATATAGATTATTGGATATGGTGTAGAACCCAAGTATTAATTGGGTGTTATTTTGTATTGATAGCTCGAGGGGTCATCGGGACAGCACCTAGGGATTTCCAATGAGATTCAACATTTGAGGTGAGTATCCTCACCATGTATAGTGGGTCAAAGGCACTAATGCCGACCCAAGATTTGATATGTTAGAATACTTATTGTTTGTGTGGCATTAGTTTGTGTATGTGCTTGTATGCTTTCTGGTCGGGGCCCGATGATTATCTTGCATGTTATTATTTGGTATGAACTATATGTGGGCAGCGCCTGTTATGCGAGTTAGGGTGGGACCCGTTATACGTGTTAGGGTGGGGCCTGCTATACTTATTGGGTGAGTCCCGTTGTACTCATTGGGCGGGGCCTGTTATTTGCTATATGTACGGTATGTGGTATTTTGGGAAACTCACTAAGCTTTGTGCTTACGGTTTTCAGTTTATGTTTTAGGTACTTCCGGTTCCAAAGGGAAAAGCATGGGTTGACTGCATCACACATACCATATGGATTCCACACTAGAGATTTCACTATAATTTTTATGATGTTTGATACACTTGGTTTATTCAGGATATATGGAAATGTTTGGAATAGTGTTTTACCTAATTTATAAATAAAAATTTTGGACCGTGTTTTTGGGATGTTACAAGTTGGTATCAGAGACATGGTTTGAGGGATTTGGGCACACTCTCGGGTGCGTCTGAACTCAAACCGAGGATTTGGTAAATTTTCTCAAAAGAAATATATTTTAAAAAAAATTGATTTTTCCAAAATAAGACGGGGTGTGGTGCATGCAATCACCTGAGGTCAAGTATGTTTGCTGAAATACCCATACATATTCATTGTTATGCTTTGATTTGTGACTTTGTGAACCGCATGCGAGTTAGGGCTAAGGATTTGGTCAGTATTTTCATGATAGAATGCTAGGAGAGATGCCTTTGTATGCATGTTGTATGAGCTTGTAGATCTGCATGCTAGTGCTGATTAGTCGGTGATAAGATGTCCTGTTTAGGTTATGCTTGGTTTTGAATTATTGATGCTCGAATGCTGCTTTCTTTGTGCTTTTAGGAGTCCTAACTAGCTTCAGTTAACTAGTAAACGAATATGCTAAGTTACATATTATGGGAACTAAATAATTTTAGAGGGTTAGGTTTTAACTCTATTGCACTGCTCTTGTTTGAGTCCAACCGTTGTAGTGTGAGATCTCTCATTCGAAAAATTATATAGTTTTAGTGATATGTAATTGTATTCGTGAGCTAGTTAGAGGAATTTTGCGGGAGCTCCTTCTGCAGCTGATGGCAGAGAGTGTTATGGACAATGTTTCCCCCGCATTAAGGAATGCAACAGTTGTGCATTTAAAGGTAACTTTGTTAATATTTTAAGTTTAGTTGTGATTGGTATTTAATTAACTAACTTTTTTTTATTTGTAGAACAAGTTTGATTTGGATAAGGTTAACTTGGATCCCGAGCGTGCTCAGTTGTTGTGGAGCATTGATGCGAGTCTTGCAAAATTTTACAAAGGACGGAAAAGTAAAGCCTATGCTTATTTTACAAATATAAGGGCCTTGCTGATATCCCAATTACATTAAACAACCCCCTTGATGGTATGCCACGTGAAAATTGGGCGAAGGCAATCGAACATTTTCAATCGCCTGAATGTTTAAGGCGTTCGGTGTCAAACAAAGAAGTCTGTGCAAAACAACAATTTGTAAACAGATGGGGGTCGACATCTTATAGCAATGCCTGTTTTAAAGAAGTAAGTTATGATATATTTAACTATTCATTCAAAGTATAATTAATCTAATTTTTAATGTTAAATAGGATATATCTCGAGTCGAAGCATTTCGTAAGGCTAATATCAATCGCCAAAGGGTATTTAGTAGTCCTGCAGTCGAGCAACAATACATAAGTGGTTAATTTGTATTTTCATATAAGTGTTTTTATCGTCAAAAGGGTATTTATTAATCTAATTTTTATGTTGTTTATCATTTTTTGAAAATACAATTGGCTTTAATCCAAGAGATCAATCAACAAACACAATATTCTTCTGAAGCAAGCGGTCTAACACCAATTGGAATAAAAAATTGTTTTGAAAGAATATTGGGTGTTCGACGCGGACATATTAGAGGCATTGGGTGTAAACCTCCTAGAGTTGTGTCTATGTACGATCAGGAATAACCGATGACACAACCACCACCACAGTCACACATAATTGTTAGTTTAAGTTGAAAAGTATAATGGTATAATGATATGTCGGTAATTGTCTGTTTAGTATATAGTCCAATGTTATAATGGAAAGTAAAATGCTATAATGATATGTTGGTTATGGTTTGATATGTTGATAGTTTGTATTTTGGTAATTTTTGGAAAGTACAATGCTATTATGGAAAAATGAAAAAAAGTACAATGTTATAATGTATATGGAATATTTTGTATCATGTAGTTTGGTAATTTTTTTAGAAAATACAATGCTATAATCAAAAAATGAAAAAAAAAAAAAAAAATACAATGTTATAATGTATATGCAATATTGTGTATGATGTAGTTTGATTATAGTTTGATATTTTGGTATTTTGTAGATTGGTAATATCTTGGAACGTACAATGCTATAATGTATATATTATGGTTGATGTATGTTTAAGTGTATTTGGAAAGTAGAATGCTATAATGATATGTTGGTTATAGTTTGATATGTCGGTATTTTTTAATTTGGTAATTTTTGGAAAGTACAATGCTATTATTATATTTTGGTAATATATTTCGTTTTTTTTTTTTTTTTTTTTTTTTTTTTTTTTTTTTTTTTTTTGTTTTTCTTTTTTGTAGTTGGTAATGCTGTAAACAATACTAAAGAACCTTGCCTGTTCTGCGACGCTGGAAGACTGGTTTTGCTCATTGCCGCCACGAAACGATAACGAAGGAAATGATGGGAGTAATGTGGACGAATTGCTATTTGTTAGGATTTTATGAAATGTTTTGTTTGAGTTAATATTTTGGATATATTGTATTTTGTTTGGATGAATATTCGGATCGTTTGTGTATGAACTAATATTTCAGTAAAATTAAGTTTTTGTACCGGTTTGTATGTATGTTATAGCAATTTTTAAAATTTTAATGTCACATTTAAAATAAAAAAACGAAAAATGTTTTAGCAGCGACGCCTTTAATGGTGACACAAATGTATTAGTGGTGACATCGTATTAGCGGCGACATGTTATTAGTAGCGACACGTTGTATTTGTGGCGACCAACGGAGAAACAACGATGAAGCAAAGCGGCGTCACAATAGCGACGACTTGTCGCCGTAAATACCTTTAGCGGTGACGATGATACTCTTCAATGGCGACACTTGTTGCCACTAATACTCACATTTCTTTTAATGATAGGTAAAACTGTAAATTGACTGAAATTTACACGTGTCAATCCATTAAATTTAATTAAACCAAATAAAGAATACCAATTATTGTTGAAGTAATACACGAGTTCCATGAGACTGGAACTGCATCAACACCCACAATCCTCCAACATATTTAACATTTATATCTATAAAATATCCATCGCGTCATATAGAATAAATGTTACACAATGCTGGTAACCTCTTTAAGTGTCTATGCATTCTCAAGTGTTGTTTTTGTAAAAAAAAGTCCCCCACACAAACCGAATCTCATCTCGGTTTACAACAACCTTAGAGTCCATACCTATCGATTTGTTAACTTCTCCTGTTCTCCATGAATCACACTTGCATAAGATCAAGGAGCCCCCTATCATTAGTATTATGATTAGAGACTTTCAGGTTGATTCTTTTTATCAAGTTTACCTGGGATCGAAATTTGTCTACCAAACCTTCGAGAAAACCAACAAATGATAAGAATCAATCCATATATTACCCAATTAATGTTTTCGCAAATTCATAACATTCTTCTACCTGCAATGCAAGAAGCTAACAAAGTCGAATTCTTTCCCAAATTCGTTCTTTTATAATACCAATAATTAATAAAACATCATTAACAACCCCGTAATTCGCAAACAACGTCATAAAGATCAAGAGCCTCAATACGGTGGAAATTTTGTAACATATAATGTGTACGAAATCTTGTTCACATAATTCAAATTGAATTCCCCGTATTTGCCATAACAAAATCCACAAGTACAGAAAAAGAAAAGAAATAAATACGATCAAGTACTTATGATGTGAAATTGCCCTACGCAGCGGCCATTTTTTTTTTTTCATGATCCACGCATTTAACAATGTTGGATTCACTCCTATATTCATGCTAAAGATTAAAAAGTAGAAAAAGAAGGATAAGAGGGGAATCATCATTAAACATCATTAAATTTATTAATAAAACTAGCAAGCTAATGGCATTAAATTTAACTGAACTAATTTCTGATTTTTTTGATCGGTTTGTCAAGAACAACATCAAGCAGAACTGTGCTCTTGCATTTAGGGCACTTCGGGAAATCCTGAGCAAGCATAACGTACATCAGACAGCGAGGACATCCGGCCAGCATCATGGACGTTGTCTCCGGGCTGCTTGAGTACCGAAGCTCCATCTCATCTTGAGCAAGCTCCAATGACACACATGAGTTCGTCGGAGATACAGTGATCGGTGACGACCGATTGGGTGATTCCGTCACCGGCCATTGAGTTCTCTGTGGGGATAAGTTGAGTTTCAAGTCAAGCTTCAGTCCGTTTCCTCCATCAGTTCTTCTGCTCATCTTTCCTGGGTAACTTTCAACTGCTCTTGATCCTCTAGAAGATGGAAGTCAATTCCCTGAAAATCAAAGAAAAAAGATATTAAAAGGTCAAACCTTTGATCACTAAACACCGCCATCATGACAACCCATGATCATATTACATGTGTTCACCTTAAAGCTGATAGCTTTTTTCTTGTCAAGCACAAGAGAGAAAGAGGAGAGAGATTAGGGTGGTGATCAAGAAGAGCAGCACCAGAAGTGAGGTGGTCTGGTAGTTTAGCGGATGTAAGGCCATTTATAAGAACTCGGGGGTTGGGGGGGGGGTGCTGGAGAGAGAGAGAGAGAGAGAGAGAGAGAGAGAGAGATGATCAAGAAGGGTATAGAAAAGGGAAATAAGTAGTAAATACTGCAATTACAACAAATTGAAGGCCAACTCCTTCCCCTATCATTCATTGTTTTAGGCATTTGTCATTCATGTAATTAATCAATCTTTGTGTGTGCAATTATAACTTCCATCCGTCATCTTTCTTGTTTGTTAACATCTTATGTGCCTCTTTCTATTGTTTGACTTGTTTAGCTTCCTTGAAACATGTGCGGCCGGTTGTTAAGGGGGTGTTTGGCTTAGCTTTTCACAGCCAAAAATCCTTTTTGGAAAAGAAAAAAAGCAAAAGATGTTTTGCAAAACTAATTTTAAAAACTACTTTTGAAGATTTTACATAAAGAAAAGGAACTATTTTGAAAAGTCAGGAAATCCTGACTTTTTGTAACTTTTTCAAAAAAAACTTTTGGGCTTTGAAAAGCTAAGCCAAACACCCCCTAAATTTTAATCTTTAGCTTCTTTTAGATGGTCGGGCTCTTCTTGGGATTCATCTTTTTGTGTTCGTAATTTTTGTATTTGCTTTGTTTGTTTAACTTCTTATTTGCTCTTTCTCTCATATTCCCTTGCTAATTTTTTTGTTATATGAAATATATGTTTTTGTTTCCGAAATCACGTTTCAATGTCGTTAATCAAATCCTGGGTTTATGCTGGAGAAAGTACCATATCATTGATTATAATTAGAAATAAGAAGTTAATATGTAAAACACTTTCATAAAGATTCAAATATAAGTTCATGGAGTTTTTCAATTTTCGACCAAACATTCAAGCAATTTCACGAAAGTCAAGCAAGATTAGTTTAGCCTAGCATGACTAAACTCAAGAAACTAAAATAAAAGTAAAATGTACCAAACATTTAGCATGATTTTTAAGATAAAAGATCATGTTTTCTTCAAGGTTTCAAGGCTTCAAGAACTTCAAAATCTACCAAGATATTGCTTCAAAATCGGATGTCCAAGAGTTTGAGAAAATTGGCACACCAACCTTCCTCGTACAACACAAAAGAAAGATTTCCGGATTTGTGCCTGCAAAGCTTTGTGCGGCCCACATATTGGTGCGCAGGTAGACTATGCGGGTGGGTCCTGATTTGGCTTGTTTTGTGATTTGGATTTTCAATGCCTTTGCCAAGTAGCCCAAAATGAATCCAATCAGCTCGTAGTCCATCGTGCTCTAAGATTTCTTTAATTTTAGCTCAATTCACCTTCTCTAAATCATATATAGCTCGTGCTCTCGCTCGAAATCAATCAGCAAGCCCAAATAATTCTTTGATCTTCTTTCACGTTCATGATGGGTTTTGATACAAAATATAAGTGTGTTTTTCGTAAAAACCGCAATGGAAGCTTTTAAAAATTACAAGTTTATTTTAAATTTATAACAAAAACAAACCATCTAGGATCCATTTATAGAGGTTAGAATGATATTAAAAACAATCATCAAATGTTTTAGAATGTCAACCTTAGAAGTCTTTGAACCCACTTGGTTTTAGGGTGTTGATGAAGAGAGAAAAATCAAAGAGTATGATTTTCTCTACAAGTATCCACCATAAAGAATAAGGCACTTGAGATGGTAGTTCCTTATTGTAATACTTTGTTCTTTAAGCGTTTTAAACACTTAAGAAAATAAGCACTAAAGGAAGCTCCAAATCTTAACAACAAACTTCAAAAGAGAGAGTAAAGTAGAGGAAGAAAAGTCACGACTTTTCTTAAGGAAAAGAGGGTCAAAGAACTAGCCAAAAATCATGCAAAGAATCTATATTATATATATCCATGTAAGGTAAGGATCAAGCCTATATTATAAGGTAAAGTAATACTCTAGATTATAAGCATGATAGATAAGACATGGAGGTTGAAAAGCAACTTCCATGCCTCTTACATTTTAGGCTTTATGGTCTCCAAAAGAGACAAAATAAACAAGCTAGTTTCTTTATATAAAATACCAAATAACTAGTAAGTTCATGGTAACCAAAGTGTCCAAAACTTTGAACGTAACTTATTAAATCCAAACATATGATATAATAACTACTTATACTCTGTTTATTTATTATTTTCACAGAATAATAATTATTCCCTAATTAAATACAAGAATTGATATTATTTATTAATAATCATATTAATAATAAATATACAAAATGTGCGAAATTGATAAGGGCGTGACCCTATAGGATCATATGTTATTAACAATATCACTCAATAATGATTCTTGAACATATAGATCCAATAATCACGCACTTGCACAAGATTCATTACAGACTGGCATAGACAATAGCTGACATCTAGAAATGGGCTACTGCCCCTAACAACATATGAAGGGCGCCATCTTATCAACAACCAATTTTAGGAGCTCTAAGATACAATTGTTACGATAGATCGCGATCAATCTCATGTAGTGTTCGACTTTTATTATGGCCTTAAATATCTATCTCTCAACGAATAAGTGGGACAAATCCCATCTTGGCTATATATGCCCATCATGTAGTTCATGTTATACCCAACGATGGCCCTTATGACTGCCTTTTTCGGAACAACATTCAACCATGTCATAGAACAACAATTCCTACACTTCAAGTCTTAAATATGTATCGTATCTCTAAGAATACAAATATACTACCTTGATCAAAAAATGACTCATGACTACCATCCATAAGGTAAGTTTGACGCGAGTCAAGTTCAATACTTATTCTCTTAATCAAGTATCTATAAAGTTGGTAGCAACTATTTCTATTCTCATCTCTATGAGAATCAACCAAGCCACTCATATTAATCTTACCTCATAGATGCTCCCACAACTATGAACGGCTGTGGACATTTAGAATTACCAAGTTATTCAAGGATTAAACATGCTAATATATGTCACACCTCCGAACTAGACGGCGGAAACGTCCGGGGGCTGTGCGTGACTTCATCTTGAAATATCTTTACAATGAATATAAATGAAACCTAACATCATCATTACCATGGATAATATAATACAACTGCCATTATTTACATCATGTACAATCTTTTAAATAACATGACCAAAACATTCGATGTATGATGTTTAACAGTACACAAAATGAAATCCCCTATTCTTGTCGATTCTTCTGCTTAACGAGTGCCTGAGAGTACAAGTTATTTTGAAAATGTCAACATATATAATGTTGGTGAGTTCATAAGTATATTTGAGAAAATGATTTGTATAACTTTGTAATCACCAGAAGATCCTGTATTTTCTTAAAATAGTTTGGTATGTTTATGCTTGATATTGTATTAATGCATGTGTGTTATTGTTTAATAGAATGTCAAAAGTGATTGAAGAGAATGTAAATAGAATGTCCTTGGTCAACCCGATGTTGCCCGTAAAAGAAGAATAGGAGGAAGGAGGATGAATTAGTTTGGCCCAATTCTTTCTTTGGTTCGAAATTATGAAGTCCATAGAGAAGGTTTTTGGCCCATTGGGCCCTTGGAAGTACTTACGGCCCAACCTAAGATAAAGGGATGGGTTTTAGGTCCATTAGGGTTAATTGGAGGTTTTAAGGTTCAATAAGGCCCATTAGGGTAAACTAATCCATTTTAGGCTCATTATGGCCCAAAATGTTAAGTTTTATGAATGTGGGTTCATTTAGAGCCCGTATAAGGGTTCTAAGCCCATGCTAGTCGAATTGAATGCTTATTGGTCCATTAGGCCCAATAAGGAAATCCTTGTCTATAATAGACTTAAACCGGGATTCTTAGGGTTTTCAACCCTTAGTTGAACACATGAGATGTATTTGAATGAGCATAGAGTATGATATTCTCTTAGAGTACAAGTTATTACACTAGGTGAATGATTTCATGAGAGTAGAATTTCCTAGCAAAAATACTAGTTGTGACATCATCCCCCCGTTAGAGGGAATTTCGTCCCGAAATTCTTTTGAAAGATAGGTTCACGAACGAGAGAATAGGTGAGGGCACTTCTGCTTCATCTTGTCCTTGCATTCCCATGTGAATTCCGATCTGCGCTTAGCGTTCCATCGAATCTTCACAATCGGAGTGCGACTCTACTTCGTACGCTTCACTTCCCTATCCATTATCTCGACTGGTTCTTTGAGGAACAGGAGATTCTATTTGATTTCAATTTCTTTTAAAGATATGACGAGAGTTTCATCGGATAAGCACTTTTTCAAATTTGAAATGTGGAACACGGGGTGTAAGTTGCTGAGCTCTAGACGCAGCTGTAACCTATAAGCCATTGGACCAATCCAGACAAGAATCTTGAACGGTCCCATTTATTGCGGGTTCAGTTTTCCCTTTTCCTAAAGCAAATCATTCCTTTCTAGGGAAAGACTTTCAATAGTACCCGACCTACGACTTGGAATTCCAAAGGTTTTCGTCATTTGTCAGCATAACTCTTCTGTTTGTCTCGTGATGCTTGAAGTCGAGTTCTGATTTGGATTATCTTCTCTGTCGTTTCGCGAATGGTTTTCTGGTCCCGTGAGAGTACTGACGAGTGATCTGCTTTCACGACCATAAAGAGCCTCGAAAGGAGCAACCTTGATGCTCGTGCGATAGCTGTTATTGCATGAGAATTCAATCAAGGGCAATCGGGCATCCAATGACTCGCTGAATTCAAACACCCAGGCTCGGAGCATGACTTCGAGAGTTTTATCCATCCATGCAGTGCTCCCTCTGTGATATTCTCCGGCTTTGATGCTTTCAAGGTCGGTCGTAGATGTTGACAGTGTTTTGTTCTTGCTTCGTGAGCAGACGAGTATGTTATGGATGAATATAATGAAAAGGCTAACTAGGAATGGTTGGGAAAACTCGGTTCGTAGGGTCCATGAATACCGTGGGGGCATTCGATAGACCGAAGGGTATCACAACGAATTTGAAATGGCCGTATCGACTTCGAAAGGCAGTTTTTGGAATGTCCTCTTCTTGGACTCGAAGTTGATAATAACCGGTTCTTAGATCTATTTTAGAGAAATAACTAGCTCCTTGGATCTGGCCAAATAGGTCGTCAATCTGAGGAATTGGGTATCGATTTTTGATATTGAGCTTATTCAATTCCCTAAAATCGCTGCACATTCTGAAGGATCCGTCTTTTTGACGAACAAGACCGGAGCTCCCTAGGGTGAGAAGCTTAATCTGATGAATCCTTTGCTCAATCATTCTCTTAATTTGACTAGAGAGATTATGAATTTCGGCGGGAGCTAACCTGTAGGGTGAATTGGAAATTGATGTAGTTCCCGGTATGAGGTCGATTAGAAATTCGACATGTCTCTCTGGGGTATTCCCAGGAATTCTTCAGGAAATATATCCGAAAAATTGCATGCTATTGGAATACCTTATGCTTACTTCTTCCTTGGCCTCGTTTACAACGTGAGCGAGGAAAGTGTAGTTCTTCTTGTGCAAGCACTTCTGTGCCTTGATGCACGAGATAGGACGAGGATTGGTGCCAAGTTTATCACCATAGATTATTAGGGTTTCGTGATTAGGGAGGTGAAGGCAAACAACCTTATCGCGACACACAGTATCAGTATGGCGGGGGCTTAACCCAACCATGCCGATTATCACATCAAAATTCCTAATATTTACTGGCATCAAGTCTATTTGAAATGAATGGTTGTTTAGTGTTATGGTGCACCCTACATAAATATCTTTGGTTGATTTGGTTTTTCCCATTATCCATCTCCACCGTGAAGGCTTCATTTAGCCTTTGGGGTTGTTGTTTTATTAAGTGCTCGAATTTGTTACTAACGAAGTTCGCTCAGCTCCACTATTGAGTAAGATGCAAGAGAAAGGGTTGTTAAGTGGGAACGTACGAGTAAAAACCGTCGGGTCTTGGACTACTTCGCCTGGACCCAAGGTCAGGATCCTTCCTGATCCTTCTGTTCCTTGATTGTTAGCCTTGGGGTAATTGCGCCTGAAGTGATCGGTGTGACAACCCAAAATTTCCATTCTGTACAAACATTATCAAGTCAATAGAAGTTAGAACAGTCGCAGTAAATTTTCAGACTTTTCCGTATAAGTTTGAGTATTTCAGGATTTTCACTTAAGGAGATATCAGGAGAGTGGATGCACTAGGGTTTTGTGCAACTCTGTTATTGAAAAACCCTATGATATTAGAGTTCATTTCGTGAATAAAATATTTTCTTCCAAAAATCCCAAGACTATATATAGGATTCTGAGCCATATTTATCCATTAGTTACATTTCCAACTAGAAAAAAGCCATTTTCTCTCTCACGGATCTTCGGGTTTTCATCCCAAATCGTGAGTACCTCTCTAGTTGTATTATACGGCTTATTATGTGCTTATTAACCTAGAATTGATAACAAAACAACATGATTTAAGAGTTCACGGCCCAAGAAGTTCTTGGACCGTGAACCCTTCTTTAAGGGGCAAAATGATGCCTAGTCCTTTCCTTATGCAGTGAAACTATGCTAGGCTTGTTTGTTAGTGTATATAGGACTAGAAATCACCCATGAACACCAAGAGTAAGGTGTTCACGGCCCAAGAAGTTCTTGGACCGTGAACTCCAAACTCAAGGGCCAAAGGGTGCCTTAATCACTCCTAAAGCCTTGGACAATTACCTTGATTTACTCCTAGTTAATTTAAGGACCTTAAATCATCAAAAACCCATCCCAAAGAGAGATTACGTCCGTAATCTCTAATGGTTATGGTCCTTGGGCCGTGAACATCAAAGAAGGGTACGAAAGTGTGCCTAAGGCCTTCATTAGCCTTAGATAAATGTCTAAAAACCTATCCTAGTTGAGCATGGGACTTGAAGACATAAAAATACCCTTTCCATATGGGTTTACGGCAGTAAACCCAAAAGGAAATGGCCTTGGGGCCGTAAACTCCTCAAAGGAGTGTATTTAATCCCTAAACCTTTCCAAGGATTAATCCATCAAGTAGGAATGCTTCTAGGGATCATTTAGAACTCCAAAACAGCAAATGACATAAGGCCTAGGAGCTTACGGCCATAAACTCAAGGGTTTACGACCGTAAACTCCTTGTGTGAGGTTTATTGGAGAGTAAACTCATGTATGGGGTCCTTTGGAACCCTAAACCCACTAGCCTTGTCCTACAACAACTTAGATGCAATCCTTAGGGCTTATAACACTTATATAAAGTGTTTATCATGTTCTAGGATGTCTTAACATTTTCAATTAGTAGTTTAAGACTAATTGGGTGCATATATGTGTGATTATATGTTCTTTAGGATCATAGTGTGTGTACAAGTCCTCACTTGACGCCTAACAATCCTACACCGTTCAGTTCATCCAAACCACCATCTTCAGGTGAGTTCATACCGCTTAATTAATGTTTTAAATGATTTTAAATGCTTTAATGGGGGGAATACAAGTAGAAAACAGCATGTTAATAAATCAATCATAGGTATTTATAACTGTGTTTTCATCCAATTGATTTCACATGCTTCAAAATGTGATGTATGAAATGATTTTCTATCTTAAAAATAGCATGTTAGCAAAAGTATTACGTTTGAAATGTTTATTAAAATGACATCAAATCATTGTTAATTATTGTTCAAAACTCTTAGATGTCTTACAAAACCATTTTTACATTCTTGAACAAAACTATATCTATACACTTATGTTCTTATATATGTATTGATGTTATAGTTTTCATCCTTCATTTAGTTTCCCACACTCTTGTGTAGCAAGGGTGTATAAACCTATTTGGACAATCAATTACCTTCCAGTTAACTATTATAGGGATAGTTAGCAGATACAAAACATTATTCCTATTACAAGGAATTACACCAGAGTCAGTTCATTCATGAGTCTATACTATACATTACATGTTACATGAATACGTCTACATCGATACGCTTACATGAATACATTTACATATATAGATTTATTTGTATACACTTACATGGATACTTGTACCTAGATTCACTAGGATGATTTACTAGTACATTATGTGTAAATTGTCCTGCCTATCCCAGTTCAACAGGATGTCTAGACGGGACTAACCATTCCGGAACCCACCTGTTAGCAACAGTGGTAAATGAACATCTACAGATGCCTACGATTATTACTTATATTAGGGGTACCTTTACGGGACTAACCATTCCTTTAGCCTACTGTTCGCTACAGAGGTAAATGATCATCTACGGATGCCTACGGTTAATACTTATATTAGGAGTACCTTTACGGGACTAACCATTCCTTAAACCTGCTGCCGCTACAGAGGAAAATTGAACAATCTATGGATGTTTAAAGGTTATACATTTCGCTAGTTGCGACGTCGTGTTAATCCTAATACAAAAGGATAGCACTTACATGATAATATTTTTCCTATTACTTTATTTTGTGATACATTCACATAAACGATGAGTTAGACTAAGTACTGTTAGTAATAGTCAAAAAGAAGGAAAAACTATCATTGTTATGGCAAAACATTCGGGTCTTGGTAGAAGACTACATTTCATACTAGTAGGAAATATGGGATTTTCTAGGGTTTTTATACTTATATCAACTGTTTCTTTCAAGGATTTACATGGCATTCATAACAGTTTTCCAAAACAAGACAATGACACTTAAATACTTATGAATTCACCAGCTTTACGCTGATACTCGCTTTCAAAATAACTTGTATTCTCAGGTCACCAGTAGACATGTACGATGGCCAAGTTTTGAGAAGACGGAGCACAGACAAGACTCGTCTTTTATTTTGATCACATATTTTGGTGTCTTATTACAATGAAAGAACACACATGTACTAAAACTGTACTTTTACTACTTTACACTGTTGTGATACTGTACATGACGTCCTCCACCCCGGAACGTTTCTACCGTTCTTGGTTTTGGGGTGTGACAGATTAGTATCAGGGCATTGTATATAGTGAATATAGTATATCAACCCATAAAAGATATACTAACTATAAATACATTGGGATTAAAACACTCTGTCTAAGAGTATATACTTCTAAATAATAAAATATTTAAGTAAGTACACGTGCCTGTATTCATACTAAAATTAGTGTCACAATGACAAGAACAAAAGTATTACGATTATTGAATATCACAAGTAAGCCTGGGGATATATGGTCAGTATTGGGAATGGCATAGCCTGATCAACTATGCTGGTCCAAGGAGTGATTAGCATATGCCCAAGAATGGTTGTGATGTGGCAACAAGTCTAAAAACTTACCAACACAACCATAAAGTAATACCATAGGGGTATTTAGTCGTACTGTAATTATCTTAGTCACTTTGTCTATTTAGCTATTTCTTATATCCCTTTTCTCGCGTAGATTTTAATGGCTGGATTTCACCATGGCGATCCGTACTTCCCAAACCAAGGCAACGCTGAATGGCTAGAGGAAGAACCAGAAGATGATCACCCAATCCCTTTGGATGATCACCATGCTGAGGGTTTTTCCGATAGTTCTAACTCGGAGCCTGAAGTCAACAACGTACCCCAAGCTGCTCAAGACCCAAACCTAAACCCCCGTCCCACATTTCAAGGACCCACACCTCTATGGGCCACTAACTTGAATAGATGGAGTCAGGAACAGGGTCAACCCATTCCCTACAACGGAGACAGAAGTTTCTATAACCTCACTGAGGGAGGTTCTGCTGATAGGGTCCTACCCATCATGGTTCGTAGGATTTCTAGGAACACGATACTGGGTCAATCAACTATCAATCGAGTCTTGGAGATTGACTCTAACTCTGGCGTTAACACTGTCTGCATTTGCCAACTAGAGTCTACTCATGAAAGAACTCTGGTCCGCAATGCAGCTATGCAGAGGGAACTTGCTGAAACTCAAGCTGAAGTTAGGGAACTTCGAGCTCAGCAAGTGAGAGCTGATAAGCATATGAGGGACATAGAACACCTACTATCGAGATCAAGAACTCATGCTAGCAGTTCTCGTCGCCGATAGAATCTCAACGACTCATCTTTTGGATATAACCTAGTTTATGTAAAAACTTTGGTCTAATTTCCTATCTTTGTAAATCTTAGACCTGTTAGGTCTTGATCTAGTCATAGTTCTGTCAAAATTTTCCTATCTTGGTTGATGTAAGGCCTACTTCTAGGCCATTTTTCCCGAACTTGTTACATCTGTAATCCCAGTATTATTGACAGATATCTAATCATATGGAAATTATTATCCAAATGCTATCATCTTCATTTAGTTATACTATTCGTTGCGTTGTTGGACTATGGAGAGTTAGTCCATGAGACACATTCATTATTCATTTATTCTTATCCATGTCGTCATCTTTTAAACATATAGTTAAAGATGCCACCACGCAGGAATCCCAGGCGTAACCCAAATAACGAAACGCCGACACCACCACCTCAACCTCATCAACCACCTTCTCATTTCGATGCCACTATGCTCCAAGCAGCCTTCACAGCAGCAGTAGCAGCTGCTGTGTCAGCCATCAACGCTCCTGTCCCTAGTGGATCGGGAACAGGTGCACTTCCCTCAAACCACGACGAAAGCCATGGACATCCCCGAGAATTCACCTACAAGGACTTCACGAACGCCAAAACCTGAAGCTTCAATGGAGCTGGTGGGGTTATGGTGTTAAGACAATGGATTGAAAAGATGGAAGCAGTCTTTGAAATCTGTGCTTGTCAGGAGGGCAACAAGGTCAAGTTTGCAACTTGTACCTTCTCTGACAGAGCACTAACATGGTGGAATGGCCATGTTAAGTATCTGACTATAGTGGTGGCATATTCCATCAGCTGGGAACACTTGAAGGACATGCTGATGAGAGAGTACTGTCCTCTAGGTGAAATACAAAAACTCGAACAGGAACTCTGGGGTCTACAAATGGTTGGATCCGACATATCAACCTACACAAATAGGTTCTGTGATCTGGCAATCCTATGGTCTGATATGGTTGCTCTCGAGAGCAAGAAGATAGAGAGATATATCTGGGGACTGTTGCCCCAGATCCAGTCAAGTGTGTTAACTTCCAAGCTTGTCACTTTCGATAGTGCCAAGGAGTTGGCACAATTTCTGATAGGTCACGGGAAACAACAGAACCCAACAATCCCTGCACCCGGACCACAAAAGGTCAACAACAACAAGAAGGGGTGGAAGAAGAGGAAAATAGGGGCTTCACAAGAATCCTCCAAGAGACAACAACTTGTGGCAATCAATGCTACCACGGTAACTCCCGTTGTACCTGCGAACCCCTTAACAGCAAAAACTTATGTTGGAACTCTCCCGAAGTGCAACAAATGCAACTTCCACCACCACGGACCTTGCAAGGACATGCAGTGCTCTAACTGCAATAGGAAGGGGCATACAACCCGTTTCTACAAGCCTCCAACAGCTCAGACCGCCCAAGCTTGCTATGGTTGTGCCGAAGTGGGCCACTACAAAAGGAACTACCCTAAGGCGGGGATGGCTGGAGGAGTAAGAAGAGTTATGGCCTTGGGCCACGAGGAAGCGGTAGCTGATCCTACGATAGTTACTGGTACGTTTCTCCTTGATAACTCATATGCTTGCATACTTTTCGACAGTGGAGCAGAGAAAAGTTTTATAAGTCATAAATTTTCACACCTGCTTAAACAAAAACCATGTGCATTAGATAATTCATTCACAGTAGAAATGGCTAATAGGAAAATGGAGAGTAATAACTGCATATACGTAGGTTTTAATTTAACTTTAAGTGGCCATACTTTCAAGATAGACCTCATGCTGGTCCCAATTAAATGTTTCGTCGTTATCATCGGCATGGATTGGTTGAGTCTTCTTCATGCAGACATCATGTGCTTTGAAAAAGCAGTTCGTCTTAACCTTCCTAACAACGAAACCTTAGTTATCTACGGCGACAAACCTAGTACGAGCCTTCACATCATTTCGTGCATCCAAGCCCAGAAGTGCTTGCGAAAGGAATATCATGCATTCCTCGCACACATCGTCGATACGAGTCAAGAGGTGAAAGATATTCAGAAAATCCCTGAAGTACGCGACTTTCCCGATATCTTCCCAGAAGAACTTCCCGGATTACCACTACAATGCCAAGTCAAGTTTAGAATCGACATAGTACCAGGAGCTACTCCCGTAGCCAAATCTCCTTATCATCTGGCACCGGCCGAGATGCAGGAACTTTCCAGTCAGCTTAACGAACTTCTCAAGAAGGGATTCATTAGGCCAAGATTCTCACCATGGGGAGCACCGGTCTTGTTCGTCAAGAAGAAAGATGGATCGTTTTGCATGTGCATCGACTATAGAGAACTCAACAAGCTTACCATTAAAAATCATTATCCTTTGCCCCACATTGACGATTTATTTGATCAAATTCAACGAGCCAAGTACTTCTCGAAGATAGATCTACGATCCGGATATCACTAACTACGAGTGTTGGAGGAGGATGTTCCCAAGACAACCTTCCGAACTCGTTATGGACACTACGAGTTTGTGGTAATGCCGTTCGGATTAACTAACGCGCCCGAAGTATTCATTGATCTGATGAATAGGGTGTGTCGTCCTTACTTGGATCAGTTCGTCTACTTATCTACTCTTGAAGTAAGGAGGAACATAGTCAACATCTCCATAGAGTCTTAGAAAAATTGCGAGCGGATAAGCTCTATGCGAAGTTCTCCAAGTGCGAATTTTGGATCCGACGAGTCAAATTCTTGGGCCATGTTGTTAGCGAAGAAGGAATACACTTGGACCCTTCCAAAATCAAGGCCATTGAGAACTGGTCAGCACCGAAGACACCTACAGAAATTTGTTTCTAGGTCTCGCTGGCTACTATCGCAGGTTCAATCAGAACTTCTCCCGTGTAGCGAAACCCCTTACAACCCTGACCCAGAAGGGCGTGGCCTTTGACTGGGAAGAGAAACAAGAAAGAGCGTTCAAAATGCTCAAGCGAGCCTTGTGCACCGCACCAATACTATCCCTCCCCGAAGGGATAGAAGGCTTCGTTGTCTATTGCGATGCATCCAATCAAGGACTCGGATGTGTTCTGATGCAGTGAGGTAAAGTCATAGCCTATGCCTCGAGACAGCTGAAGACACATGAGGTTAACTACACCACCCATGATCTTCAGCTAGGAGGAGTCGTATTTGCTCTGACGATCTGGAGACACTACCTGTACGGTACGAAAAGCACAAGAGTCTACAACACATTTTCGACCAGAAGGAGCTCAACATGAGACAACGACGGTGGGTCGAGCTACTCAGTGATTACGAGTGCAAAATTCGTTATCATCCGGGTAAAGCCAATGTAGTAGCCGACGCCCTAAGTCAGAAAGAATATGCTGGTCGTAGAGTCAAATCTTTGACTCTAACTATCCATTCACACTTGTCCACTCAAATTAAGGAGGCTCAGCTCGACACTTTGAAACCTGAAAACGTGGCAAGTGAATCCCTTAGAGGGATGGATAAGAACTTGGAAGTCAAGGGTGACGGAGCCTTATACCTCATGGATCTGATCTGGACACCGAAACACGGTGGCTTCAGAGACTTGGTCATGATCGAGGCTCACAACACTCTTTATTCCATCCACCCGGGTTCAGATAAGATGTATCTGGATCTTAAAAAGTTATACTGGTGGCCTAACATGAAAGCAGATATTGCTACCTTTGTAAGTAAGTGCCTTACTTGCACGAAGGTAAAGGTCGAATATCCGAAACCCTTCGGTCTTCTACAGCAACCGGAGATACCAGAATGGAAGTGGGAGCGGATCACTATGGACTTCATAACCAAGTTGCCCAAGACGACGGGTGGACTTGATTCCATATGGGTCATCATCGATAGACTGACCAAGTCTGCACACTTCTTTCCAATCAAAGAAACAGACAAGATGGAGAAACTTACAAGAACTTACATTAGGGAGATTGTAAGACTGCACGGTATTCCCTTATCTATTATCTCGGACAGAGATAGTAGATTCACTTCGAGGTTCTGGCAGTCACTACAAAATTCTCTAGGAACTAGGCTGGACATGAGTACAACCTACCATCCACAGACCGACGGGAAAAGTGAGAGAACTATCTAAACCTTAGAAGATATGTTGCGAGCCTGTGTGATTGACTTTGGGAAAGCATGGGATACTCATTTACTCCTTGTCGAATTTTCCTACAACAACAGCCATCACACGAGCATAAAGGCAGCTCCATTCGAGGCCCTCTATGACCGAACATGCAGATCCCCTCTGTGCTAGGGTGAGGTGGGTGATACCCAGTTAGCTAAGGGACGTGTTCCCGAAAGCACTCTCATGGGTCCGGAGATCATTCGGGAAACGACAGAGAAGATCGTTCAAATTCGTGAACGATTGAAAGCCTCTAGAGACCGACAGAAAAGCTACGCTGACAAGCAGAGGAAACCATTGGAATTCCAGGTGGGCGACCGTGTTCTACTGAAGGTCTCGCCCTGGAAGGGCTTGATACGCTTCAGAAAGCGTGGGAAGCTCAATCCAAGATACGTAGGGCCTTTCGAGATCCTTGCCCGAATTGGTCGCGTAGCATACAAACTCAATCTACCGCGCGAATTCAGTAACGTACATCCTACCTTCCACGTCTCGAACTTGAAAAAGTGTATGTCCGACGAGACTCTTGTTATTCCACTCGACGAGATCGAGATCAACGACAGCCTCAACTTTGTGGAGGAACCAGTAGAGATCATGGACCGAGAGGTCAAGCAAACAAAGCAGAGCCGTATCCCGATAGTGAAGGTTCGCTGGAACGCCAAACGAGGACCTAAATTCACTTGGGAACGAGAGGACCAGATGAAACTAAAATATCCTCATCTTTTCGCTTAGTTATTTGTAACTTCTTATTTGCTTAATTCTAATTTTGAGACGAAATTCCTTCTAACAGGGGGATGATGTGATAACCCGAAATTTGCATTTTGTACAAACATTATCAAGTCAATAGAAGTTAGAACATTCGTAGTAAATTTTCAGACTTTTCCGTATAAGTTTGAGTATTTCAGGATTTACACTTAATAAGATATCAGGAGAGTGGATGCACTAGGGTTTTGTGCAACTATGTTATTCCAAAACCCTATGATATTAGAGTTCATTTCATGAATAAAATATTTTCTGCAAAAAATCCCAAGACTATATATAGAATTCTGAGCCATATTTATCCATTAGTTACATTTCCAACAAGAGAAAAGCCATTTTCTCTCTCACGGATCTTAGGGTTTTCATCCCAAATCGTGAGTACCTCTCTAGTTGTATTATACAGCTTATTATGTGCTTATTAACCTAGAATTCATAACAAAACAACATGATTTAAGAGTTCACGACCCAAGAAGTTCTTGGACCGTGAACCCTTCTTTAAGGGGAAAAATGATGCCTAGTCCTTTCCTTATGCAGTGAAACTATGCTAGGCTTGTATGTTAGTGTATATAGGACTAGAAATCACCCATGAACACCAAGAGTAAGGTGTTAATGGCCCAAGAAGTTCTTGGACCGTGAACTCCAAACTCAAGTGCCAAAGGGTGCCTTAATCACTCCTAAAGCCTTGGACAATTACCTTGATTTACTCCTAGTTAATTTAAGGACCTTAAATCATCAAAAACCCATCCCAAAGAGAGATTACGACCATAATCTCTAATGGTTATGGTCCTTGGGCCGTGAACATCAAAGAAGGGTACCAAAGTGTGCCTAAGGCCTTCATTAGCCTTAGATAAATGTCTAAAAACCTATCCTAGTTGAGCATGGGACTTGAAGACATAAAAATACCCTTTCCATATGGGTTTACGGCAGTAAACCCAAAAGGAAATGGCCTTGGGGCCGTAAACTCCTCAAAGGAGTGTATTTAATCCCTAAACCTTTCCAAGGATTAATCCATCAAGTAGGAATGCTTCTAGGGATCATTTAGAACTCCAAAACAGCAAATGGCATCAGGTCTAGGAGCTTACGGCAGTAAACTCAAGGGTTTATGACTGTAAACTCCTTGTGTGAGGTTTATTGGAGAGTAGACTCATGTATGGGGTCCTTTGGAACCCTAAACCCACTAGCCTTGTCCTACAACAACTTAGATGCAATCCTTAGGGCTTATAACACTTATATAAAGTGTTTATCATGTTCTAGGATGTCTTAACATTTTCAATTAGTAGTTTAAGACTAATTGGGTGCATATATGTGTGATTATATGTTCTGTAGGATCACAGTGTGTGTACAAGTCCTCACTTGACACCTAACAATCCTACACCGTTCAGTTCATCCAAACCACCATCTTTAGGTGAGTTCATACCCCTTAATTAATGTTTTAAATGATTTTAAATGCTTTAATGGGGGGAATACAAGTAGAAAACAACATGTTATTAAATCAATCATAGGTATATATAACTGTGTTTTCATCCAACTGATTTCACATGCTTCAAAATGTGATGTATGAAATGGTTTTCTATCTTAAAAGTAGCATGTTAGCAAAAGTATTACGTTTGAAATGTTTATTAAAATGACATCAAGTCATTGTTAATTATTGTTCAAAACTCTTAGATGTCTTACAAAACCATTTTTACCTTCTTGAACAAAACTATATCTATACACTGATGTTCTTATATATGTATTGATGTTATAGTTTTCATCCTTCATTTAGTTTCCCACACTCTTGTGTAGCAAGGGTGTATAAACCTGCTTGGACAATCAATTACCTTCCAGTTAACTATTATAGGGATAGTTAGCAGATACAAAACATTATTCCTATTACAAGGAATTACACCAGAGTCAGTTCATTCATGAGTCTATACTATACATTACATGTTACATGAATACGTCTACATCGATACGCTTACATGAATACATTTACATATATAGATTTATTTGTATACACTTACATGGATACTTGTACCTAGATTCACCAGGATGATTTAATAGTACATTATGTGCAAATTGTCCTGCCTATCGAAGTTCAACGGGATGTCTAGATGGGACTAACCATTCCGGAACCCACCTGTTAGCAACAGTGGTAAATGAACATCTACGGATGCCTACGGTTATTACTTATGTTAGGTGTACCTTTACGGGACTAACCATTCCTTTAGCCTACTGTTCGCTATAGAGGTAAACGACCATCTACGGATGCCTACGGTTAATACTTATATTAGGAGTACCTTTCCGGCACTAACCATTCCTTAAACCTGCTGCAGCTACAGAGGAAAATTGAACAATCTACGAATGTTCAAAGGTTATACATTTCGCTAGTCGCGATGTCGTGTTAATCCTAATACAAAAGGATAACACTTAGATGATAATATTTTTCCTATTACTTTATTTTGTGATACATTCACATAAACGATGAGTTAGACTAAGTATTGTTAGTAATAGTCAAAAAGAAGGAAAAACTATCATTGTTATAGCAAAACATTCGGGTCTTGGTAGAAGACTACATTTCATACTAGTAGGAAATATGGGATTTTCTAGGGTTTTCATACTTATATCAACTATTTCTTTCAAGGATTTACATAGCATTCATAACATTTTTCCAAAACAAGACAATGGCACTTAAATACTTATGAATTCACCAGCTTTACGCTGATACTCCCTTTCAAAATAACTTGTATTCTCAGGTCACCAGTAGACGGGTACGATGGCCAGGTTTTGAGAAGACGGAGCACAGACAAGACTCGTCTTTTATTTTGATCACATATTTTGGTGTCTTATTACAATGAAATAACACACATGTATTAAAACTCTACTTTTAATGCAACGGATGATGTTGTTGCTTGTTTACTACTTTACACTGTTGTGATACTGTACATGACGTCCTTCACCACGGAACGTTTCCGCCGTTCTTGGTTTTGGGGTATGACAATCGGTTCCTTCACACCCATAGCAGGTGTGACGGGTCCCAGCATTGGTGTTGTTGTTAAGGTTGTTGCGATTGTTGTTGTTTTTGTTTGGCTGCTGATGCTGTCGTGGATAAGTTCTATAGTATTTGGTGGTGTGACACTTTCGGTTGCATCTCTTCCAATGTGGCTCCCCAGGCTCCCTTATGATGGAAATTGCATTGGTTGCATTTTGGAAGGCTTCCAGCATATGATCTCGCTGGTGTTGATGTAGTAGGTGTCATGGTCGCATGGACAACAACAACGTGTTGCTTCTTCGAGAAACCTTAAGTTGGCTATCCCTTTCTCTTACTTCCAGACTTTTGCTTCTTGCTCTTAAGCTTGGGGTTTGTAGTGCCTTGATAAGTTGTCACTTGTATGTTCCCATGCTCGTTCCTACGGCTGGAGTTGTCGATGCTATTTCCACCTCTGTTGATGTTGTTTGCGTTGAGTTGTGCCATAGTAGCGGTTACTGCCACTGTTACAGCAGCTTGGAATGTAGCAGAGTCCATCTGCATGATTGGTGTCTTACGGGCGTGCTTGTTATCTTTGTGGGATGATATTTTCTGCTACAGGATGATGAGCCAGATCGTAAGTAATGATTGCCATTCCTGGTTGTACTCTATAAATTTCACGTCTTGTCGTATGATTCTCATTGTTTCCATCTACATCCCTATGATGTATTTGCGGTAGTAGGTAATCACTGTTTTTGCACGAATTTTAAGTCTGTCTATAGAGTTTGTAGATTATTTTGGATTTCGAGATCCTTGAGTATCTAGCGGTTTCGAGGGTTCGGTTGTGCACATAATTGAATTTATGAAATAAAGATAGCACATAATTGTTTCATTGGTAAGTACCGTCTTAATACACGAAAGAGAGTATATCGGATAGTAGGGGGAGAGAAGAAAAGGCTGATCCTAATTGTGGCAGAAATTGTCTGGTGGTGGTGCTAATGAAGTAGATGCACCTCGGAGACGAGCTACTTGTCGCTCGGTATCTCGTAGTCGTACCTCCCAAACTAACTGTCTTGCTTGGGAGCAGCCGCATTTGGTCCGTTTGATTTGGGGTGTCCTGAGCTTGGTTATTAATATCTCGGGTGCACCGGACCATGACTGGGAGGGCTCGGTCAGCTGGTCCTCTATAACTAAGATAGAAGAAACCTCGGTTCCTACCGTAGTGTGCTCGTATCCCCTGCTGGTGGCTCTTCTGAGTCGAGCCATCCCGTTTTTCCCTAACTAGGAAGATAGGGGTTTCCTAGCTAATGATACCCGTCTATAGTGTACTGCACAAAGGGGTATAAATATTAGAAACAAATAGCACACCAAATACTCCTATAGTATTTTAATTTTGTTTAGGTTTGATTCCATAAGCTCTTTGGATAATTAATAGGTAAGTTTTTGATTCATTGTCCATCACAATTACTCCTGAACACATGTTGGTCGTATTTTGAATGAATGTAGTTGATCAGGCTACATTTACCCCCAATACGACTATATAACTGCCCGGGTTTAATGGTGATGTTCAAATCCTCCAAAGACTTTTACTGTTCTTGTTGTGTTATTACTCTAAAATGCACACATAAGTATGTATTTTAATTATTATGTTCAGAGTAGTTTAGTCCCATTGTATTTATAGTTTCATATCTTGTATGGTTAGATATGCCAGTTCACTATTAACAATGCTCTGATACCAATCTGTCATACCCCCGAACCAGACGGCGGAAACATCCGGGGGCTGTACGTGACTTCATCTTGAAATATCATTATAGTGAATATAAATGAAACCTAACATCATCATTACCATGCATAATATAATACAACTGCCATTGTTTACATCAAGTACAATCTTTTAAATAACATGACCAAAACATTCGGTGTATGATGTTTAACAGTACACAAAACAAAATCCCCTATTCTTGTTGCTTCTTTTGCTTAACGAGTCCATGAGAATACAAGTTACTTTGAAAACGTCAACATATATAATGTTGGTGAGCTCATAAGTATATTTGAGAAAATGATTTGTATAACTTTGTAATCACCAGAAAATCCTATATTTTCCTTAAAATAGTTTGGTATGTTTATGTCTGATCTTTTATTAATGCATGTGTGTTATTGTATAATAGAATGTCAAAAGTGATTGAAGAATGTAAATAGAATGTCCCCGGACAACCCGATGTTGCCCGTAAAAGAAGAATAGTTAATGTTGTTGTACCAACACCGAAGCTGAGTACCAGTGTGAGTAGGTTTCCGAGTAATCCAATCATAAAAGAAAATAGATAATGTTGTCGTATGAACACCGAAGTGGGGGTAGCAGTGTGAGCAAGTTTCCGAGTAACCCAATCATAAAAGAAAATAGATAATGTCGCCGTGCCAACACCGAGGTGGGGGTACCAGTGTGAGTAAGTTTCCGAGTAATCCAACATAAAAGAAAATAGTCTTCCGCAAACTTCATAATGTTAATTCCTAAGAGAGCCGTCATAACCATACTAAATAATGACAATTTCGCCTGTCTTGGCGTTAGTGAACGCCGACTGAAAAATAGAATAAGGTTATAGTCACCCTAGACCGATGTAGTCTAGCTATAGCAAACAGCTCAGGTGTGGGGTGTCATCCCTGTATAGATCTATACACAAAACCCATATCTCCCTCAAAGAGACTATGATTATAACTACAGGCTACGATCATACACTTAATAGGTGGCGACCGACAAAAACTCACTAGATACTTAATCGAATTTACGCGAAGATAAACGTATAAAACTCATCCCATGCCCAACGAACCATGTAAGTGAGCCACTAGGGCATCGCTAAGCATGTGAGTCATTTGAAAACCTAATATGAATGATATTATATAACATGGATTTAAGGTAGCTATGGATTTAGTACCCGATGAATAAACTATAGCAGCTATGGAATTAGTGCTTAACGAACGAGCATTGGCAGCTATGGATTTAGTGTCAGTCCTATAACCCTGGAAGTAAGGGACCTCGGAATAAACGACTGCGGGATAGATGACTCTTAGGATAGATCCTTAAGAGTAAAGAAGTTAATGGGGATGGGTAATTGAATTGATTGTTTGATTGTTTAAACATAATAATATTATTATTGTGGGTTGAAAACCCTATGTACTCACCAGGTTTCCCAACCTGACCCAGTCAACTTACTTATATCACAGGTGTTGATATGAAGTCACATTACACCGAGAGATTTAGGAGATATAAATCACTAGTGATAATGAATGTAAGTTCTATTTATGCTTATGTTTCTGTATTGACGATGACATCCAAAATGTTTTAAAATGAATAAAAAAATACTTTTCTTCAAAAATGCTTTGATAACGTATTTATCATATTTTACTGGGAACAAATTTCGCAACATTTTTATTAAAAGAGGTATTCTGATTTTTATAAAGCATAAACAAAATCGGTCTTTTCTGGCCGTGAAAATGGGGATGTCACAGACCTCCTGGTGGGCTTGGGTTTGTGAGCTCTTATTGGGCCTTCTGGAAACAATTATCTTGTTCGTCGAAAAAGTCATTGGGCTTAGGGTAAGGCCCATGTTGGGGTTGGGCCCAATTAGGAAAATTCGGCCATAAATGGGCCATGAAGGATTATTTGGTTTTGGGCCTTTTTAGATTGTGGATTTGGGTCTTAGTTTTTGGTTAAGCTAGACCATGGGTAGAATGGTGATTTTACCTCGTATATAGATTATTGGATATGGTGTAGAACCCAAGTATTAATTGGGTGTTATTTTGTATTGATAGCTCGAGGGGTCATCGGGACAGCACCTAGGGATTTCCAATGAGATTCAACATTTGAGGTGAGTATCCTCACCATGTATAGTGGGTCAAAGGCACTAATGCCGACCCAAGATTTGATATGTTAGAATACTTATTGTTTGTGTGGCATTAGTTTGTGTATGTGCTTGTATGCTTTCTGGTCGGGGCCCGATGATTATTTGGTATGAACTGTATGTGGGCGGCGCCTGTTATGCGAGTTAGGGTGGGACCTGTTGTGCGTGTTAGGGTGGGGCCTGTTATACTTATTGGGTGGGTCCCGTTGTACTCATTAGGCGGGGCCTGTTATTTTCTATATGTACGGTATGTGGTATTTTGGGAAACTCACTAAGCTTTGTGCTTACGGTTTTTAGTTTATGTTTCAGGTACTTCCGGTTCCAAAGGGAAAAGCTTGGGTTAACTGCATCACACATATCATATGGATTCCACACTAGAGATTTCACTCTAATTTTTATGATGTTCGATACACTTAGTTTATTCAGGATGTATGGAAATGTTCGGAATAGTGTTTTAGCTAATTTATAAATAAAAATTTTGGACCGTGTTTTTGGGATGTTACAAGTTGATTTCAGAGACTTGGTTCGAGGGATTTGGGCATACTCTCGGGTGCGTCTGAACTCAAACCGAGGATTTGGTAAATTTTCTCAAAAGAAATATATTTTAAGAAAAATAGATTTTTCCAAAATAAGACGGGGTGTGGTGCATGCAATCACCTGAGGTCAAGTATGTTTGCTGAAATACCCATACATATTCATTGTTATGCGTTGATTTGTGACTCTGTGAACCACATGCGAGTTAGGGCTAAGGATCTGGTCAGTATTTGCATGATAGAATGCTACGAGAGATGCCTTTGTATGCATGTTGTATGAGCTTGTAAATCTGCATGCTAGTGCTGATTAAACGGTGATAAGATGTCCTGGTTTAGGTTATGTTTGGTTTTGAATTCTTGATTCTCGAATGCTGCTTGCTTTGTGCTTTTAGGAGTCCTAACTAGCTTCAGTTAATTAGTAAACGAATATGCTAAGTTACATATTATGGGAACTAAATAATTTTAGAGGGTTAGGTTTTAACTCTATTGCGATGCTCTTGTTTGAGTCCAACCGTTGTAGTGTGAGATCTCTCATTCGAAAAATTATATAGTTTTAGTCATATGTAATTGTACTCGTGAGCTAGTTAGTGGAATTTTGCGGGAGTTCCTTCTGCAGCTGATGGCGGAGAGTGGTATGGACAATGTTTCCCCCGCATTAAGGACTGCAACAATTATGCATTTAAAGGTAACTTTGTTAATATTTTAAGTTTAGTTGTGACTGGTATTTAATTAACTAACTTTTTTCTTATTTGTAGAACAAGTTTGATTTGGATAAGGTTAACTTGGATCCCGAGCGTGCTCAGCTGTTGCGGAGCATTGATGCGAGTCTTGCAAAAAATTTACAAAGGGCGGAAAAGTAAAGCCTATGCTTATTTTACAAATATAAGGGCCTTGCTGATATCCCAATGACATTAAACAATCCCCCTGATGGTATGCCACGTGAAAATTGGGCGAAGGCAATCGAACATTTTCAATCGCCTGAATGTTTAAGGCGTTCGGTGTTAAACAAAGAAGTTCGTGCAAAACAACAATTTGTAAACAGAGGGGGGTCGACATCTTATAGCAATGCTTGTTTTAAAGAAGTAAGTTATGGTATATTTAACTATTCATTCAAAGTATAATTAATCTAATTTTTAATGTTAAATAGGATATATCTCAAGTCGAAGCATTTCGTAAGGCTAATACCAATCGTCAAAGGGTATTTAATAGTCCTGCAGTCGAGCAACAATACATAAGTGGTTAATTTGTATTTTCATATAAGCGTTTTTATCGTCAAAAGGGTATTTATTAATTTAATTTTTATGTTGTTTATCATTTTTTGAAAATCCAATTGGCTTTAGTCTAAGAGATCAATCAACAAACACATTCTTTTTCTGAAGCAAGCGGTCTAACACCAACTGAAATAAAAAATTGTTTTGAAAGAATATTGGGTGTTCGATGCGGACATATTAGAGGCATTGGGTGTAAACCTCCTATAGTTATGTCTATGTATGATCAGGAATAACCGATGACACAACCACCACCACAGTCACACGTAATTGTTAGTTTAAGTTGAAAAGTATAATGGTATAATAATATGTTGGTAATTGTCAGTTTAGTATGTAGTACAATGTTATAATGGAAAGTAAAATGCTATAATGATATGTTGGTTATCGTTTGATATGTTGATAGTTTGTATTTTGGTACTTTTTGGAAAGTACAATGCTATTATGGAAAAATGAAAAAACAAGTACAATGTTATAATGTATATGGAATATTTTGTATCATGTAGTTTGGTAATTTTTTGGAAAATACAATACTATAATGGAAAAATGAAAAAAAAAATACAATGTTATAATGTATATGTAATATTATGTATGATGTAGTTTAGTTATAGTTTGATATTTTGGTATTTTGTAGATTGGTAATTTCTTGGAACGTACAATGCTATAATGTATATATTATGGTTGATGTATGTTTAAGTGTATTTGGAAAGTAGAATGCTATAATGATATGTTGGTTATAGTTTAATATGTCGGTATTTTTTAATTTGGTAATTTTTGGAAAGTACAATGCTATTATTATATTTTGGTAATATATTTTGCTTTTTTTTTTTTTTTTTTTTTTTTTGTAGTTGGTAATGCTGTAAACAATACTAAAGAACCTTGCCTGTTCTGCGACACTGGAAGACTGGTTTTGCTCATTGCCGCCACGAAACGATAACGAAGGAAATGATGGGAGTGATGTGGACGAATAGCTATTTGTTAGGATTTTATGAAATGTTTTGTTTGAGTTAATATTTTGGATATATTGTATTTTGTTTGGATGAATATTTGGTTTGGATGAATATTCGGATCGTTTGTGTATGAACCAATATTTCAGTAAGATTAAGTTTTTGTACTAGTTTGTATGTATGTTATAGCAATTTTTAAAATTTTAATGCCACATTTAAAATAATAAACGAAAAATGTTTTAGCGGCGACTTGTCGCTGTAAATACCTTTAGCGACGACTTGTCGCCGTAAATACCTTTAGCGACCAACGGAGAAACAACGATGAAGCAAAGCGGCGTCACAATGCGACGACTTGTCGCCGTAAATACTTTTAGCGGCAACGATGATACTCTTCAATGGCGACACTTGTCGCCACTAATCCTCACATTTCTTGTAGTGATAAGTAAAATTGTATATTGACTGAAATTTACATGTGTTAATACATTAAATTTGATTAAACCAAATAAAGAATACCCAATTATTGTTGAAGTAATACACGAGTTCCATGAGACTGGAACTGCATCAACACCCACAATCCTCCAACATATTTAACATTTATATCTATAAAATATCCATCGCGACATATGGAATAAATGTTACACAATGCTGGTAACCTCTTTAAGTGTCTATTCATTCTCAAGTGTTGTTTAGGTAAAAAAAGTCCCCACACAAACCGAATCTCATCTCGGTTTACAACAACCTTAGAGCCCATACCTATCGATTTGTTAACTTCTCCTGTTCTCCATGAATCACACTTGCATTAGATCAAGGAGCCCCCTATCATTAGTATTATGATTAGAGACTTTCAGGTTGATTCTTTTTATATATATCAAGTTTACCTGGGATCGAAATTTGGCTTCCAAACCTTCGAGAAAACATCAATCCATATATTACCCAATTAATGTTTTCGCAAATTCATAACATTCTTCTACCTGCAATGCAAGAAGCTTACAAAGTCGAATTCTTTCCCAAATTGTTTTTTTTTAATACCAATAATTAATAAAACATCATTAACAACACCGTAATTCGCAAACAACGTCATAAAGATCAAGAGCCTCAATACGGTGGAAAATTTGTAACATATTATGTGTACGAAATCATGTTCACATAATTCAAATGCAATTCACCTTATTTGCCATAACAAAATCCACAAGTACAAAAAAAGAAAAGAAATAAATACGATCAAGTACTTATGATGTGAAATTGCCCTACGCAGCGACCATTTTTTTTTCATGATCCACGCATTTAACAATGTTGGATTCACTCCTATATTCATGCTAAAGATTAAAAAGTAGAAAAAGAAGGATAAGAGGGGAATCATCATTAAACATCATATTTCATCACATAAAAAAATACAATAGAATATAAGTAAACATCACCTATAAAATAAACATCACCGATAAAAACAGAAAAAAGAAATATAATTATAACAATAAAATAAAAAACAAAACTTCCTACTAATTCTAGAAGTTAATGACAATTTTTTTTGAAACCGCGGCAAAATATATTAATAAAACTAGCAAGCTAATGGCATTAAATTTAACTGAACTAATTTCTGATTTTTTTGATCGGTTTGTCAAGAACAACATCAAGCAGAACTGTGCTCTTGCATTTAGGGCACTTCGGGAAATCCTGAGCAAGCATAACGTACATCAGACAGCGAGGACATCCGGCCAGCATCATGGACGTTGTCTCCGGGCTGCTTGAGTACCGAAGCTCCATCTCATCTTGAGCAAGCTCCAATGACACACATGAGTTCGTCGGAGATACAGTGATTGGTGACGACCGATTGGGTGATTCCGTCACCGGCCTCTGAGTTCTCTGTGGAGATAAGTTGAGTTTCAAGTCAAGCTTCAGTCCGTTTCCTCCATCAGTTCTTCTGCTCATCTTTCCTGGCTAACTTTCAACTGCTCTTGATCCTCAAGAAGATGGAAGTCAATTCCCTGAAAATCAAAGAAAAAAGATATTAAAAGGTCAAACCTTTGATCACTAAACACCGCCATCATGACAACCCATGATCATATTACATGTGTTCACCTTAAAGCCGATAGCTTTTTTTCTCAAGTACAAGAGAGAAAGTGGGGAGAGATTAGGGTGGTGATCAAGAAGAGCAGCACCAGAAGTGAGGTGGTTTGGTAGTTTAGCGGATGTAAGGCCATTTATAAGAACTCGGGGGTTGGGGAGAGAGAGAGAGAGAGAGAGAGAGAGAGAGAGAGAGAGAGAGAGAGAGAGAGAGAGAGAGTAATAAATGATCAAGAAGGGTATAGAAAAGGGAAATAAGTAGTAAATACTCCGATTACAAGAAACAGAAGGCCAACTCCTTCCCCCCATCATTCATTGTTTTAGGCATTTGTCATTCATGAAATTAATCAATCTTTGTGTGTAATTATAACGTCCATGTGTCATCTTTCTTGTTTGTTAACTTCTTATGTGGCTATCTCTTTCTATTGTTTGATTTCTTTAGCTTTCTTAAAACTTGTACGCGGCTGTTACATTTTAATCTTTAGCTTCCTTTAGATGGTTGGGCTCTTCTTGGGATTCATCTTTTTTTGTTCGTAATTTTTTGTATCTGCTTTGTTTGTTAATTTCTTATTTGGTTCTTATGAAATATTAAGTTACAACACGTGAAAATCACAGTTAAAAAAGAATAATTAGAATTAGAATAAAAAACAAAAATAAGTACGTAGAATTAGAATATCACTAAAAACAGTAAAAAAGATGTTTTTAACATACAAAACCAGTAAAAAAAATGGAGATTTTTATAATAAAAAATAGTAATAGCAATATACTTTAATTGCAATATACTTTCCATTAAAACAATAATATATAGAACACACATACTAAACATAAACAGTAATAGAAACCTACTTTCCTTTATAACAATAATAGCAATATTAAAATGTATTAATTAAAAAAAATTGAAATAGATTTTGTATAATATATTGGAACAGTTTGTAATTTTGTATAACACAATTGGAAGAGTTTTTGACAAAATTTGTCCAGACTATAAATTTCATTCCAAACTTTTCAGAAAAAATTGGATTACCATCTAAGATCACTTGACAAACACACATTGCATTCACTACCTCTCACATATGTAACTTTTCATAGCAAGCAAAATTTCCAAAACAAATGCAAAACTTACAATTCACTATTTCTTAAAAGAAAAGTATAATTTGTCTTTTAAATTTGAGATACAAATCCAAATACTATTTGATTTTTTATAGGTGCAAGCAATAATCATCAAATGCCAATTTTACAATTCCCAAATAAAACTTTCTTTGAGAATCACCAAAATGCAAGACAATAATCATCAAAACATATGAAGACAAATTAAGGATATTTTTAACTGGGCTCTGCAAAATAAAAGAATATTATTTAATAATGATGTTTTATGTAAACTAAAGATAGTGTTAGGAAGTAAAACAGATAACTAGTAAAACCAAAAGCACACAAGACACGGTATTGACGTGGCTCGGTCAAGCCCATTGGCCTATAGTCCCATTATTTTGAGAGCTCTCAAACAGAGGTTAAAAGTACACTTTTCACAAAGATTCACCTAACGCTTTAGAATTCAAGATACAAAATGACATAGCACGCATCCCTATTTATACTTGAGGGGTCAGACTTAAAACCCTAATGGGCCAAGCCCCTTGGCCTATAGTCCCATGAAAGGTGTCAACCAATCACAATATGCCCTGCAACATCTTCTGGCACATTTATCCTTGCATGAGCATCAACAACACACATGATGGAGCATCATGATCCATAGTGGCATATCATGATGTAAGAGTGACATATCAAGATAACCATGGCAATGGTATGAGCCAATAAACTGGCAGTTGGAGATCAAATTGTAGGTGTTCCTAACTCCTAAATTTTGTTCTCCGTCTCCCCTTACCTCTTATAGGACATAAATTATAACCCTTCTAGGGTTACTGAAATATTTGTTTGAAGCCTTCCCTCTCCTAGGGTTTATTCAATGGTTCTCTTTTGGTGACTTAGGTGTGAAGCAAAAGAAGGATTCCTACTTTGGGTTCTCTCATCCATGCAAGATATATGTTACAAGATCTCAACCAAGCAATCAAGAAGATCAAGAGGTTTATTATTTATAGTTTTTCAATGTAAGTTTCTATAATAGAATAAACCTAGATTTATTCGGGTGCATGTACACATAGGGTTATTTCTATTTTGTTTATGATTCCAAAACTCATGTGTATAGATGCTATAGAACCCTTCAACTTATCCAATATGGGGAATTACATGTTTAAGCCGACTTGTTTACTTGAATGGTTAGTGCAATACACCATTAGACACCGATTCTTGAAGTGACCTCTTTCATTGCAATTCCAAAATGTAATGTCTTTCCTGTTCTTAGACTTTCCTCTTCTTCTTGATTTCAACCTTCCCCTATCACCACCATCTCTATTTTACTTTTTCCCATTTTCTTCGATACTTAGCACACTGTCAAATCACTACCACATACTCTTCTTTTATATATCTCCCTCAAGGATTAAACCATGAATACCTTCGAAAATAAATTTTCATGTTCGTGATGAACTACTTATAGTTGTAACATTTGCGAGCTAACCATCAAAAGTGAATATAATAAAAATATTTGGACTTCGTCTTCGTATGTAATGTCAATAGAAATTAAAGAACCTGTAATTTTCTCTAGAACTAATAAATCATTATATTTGTACAGTTATCATGACATATAGTAAAGATAAAATCTAATTTTACAAAAACCTTCATAAACATTATTAGATTTTACAAACTCGTTAACTATGATGCAACCTAAATTTTATGATCTCATCAACATGAACACTTTCAATCTTCCAGACTTTAACAAGCGATAAAGGACATAACATAGGAATTCTCTTTCCCAAAATACAAGCTTAGCAGATAAACTGAATGTATGAGGATTCCATCCCAATAGTTGGAAAAATATATGTTGAAGGAGTCTGTTACAATGTTTTATGAAGGAAACCATTCATAATGTTTCCGAAGGAAAGCTTTACCAGTATTCTCTTAGGAATCATATAACAATATTCTCGTAGGAATCATATAACAATATTCCTATAGGATCACATAACAATATTCTCATATGAATTTCATAATAATATTCCTTACGAAATCTTCTAACAATATTCTCATAGAAATCTCATATATATACTCCCGTACGAATCACATAATAATATTCCCGTAGGAATCTTATAACAATATTCATGTATGAATGTTATGCCATCTTTTTCCTTTTTAGACTAGAAAGATGAACACGTCGCGGAGGCGTTTTGAAAACATGAGTTTGCTTTGTGTCACCGTTGTATGGAACATGTCCGATCTTTCTACCACATGTCGATGACTCATATCAGTCGTCACATTGCGACTTACATATATGAATGCATCGTCACTTTTGCTACATACCTCTTTCTTTGCCAGGTGTCAAGTTCTTGTGGCACGTCAACTAAACAAAATGATGCTCTCCCAAAAATCGATCGCCATGTCACAGGAAAAAAAGATATGGTTAATGTAACGTCTCAAAAATACTTTGTAAAAATTTTATTTTTAAAACTATCAAAACCATAATCCGTTCATTCCAAACCCATCAAAATGTGACAATGTATAAAATAATCATCAGAGTAAAAATCATATCATAAAATGCGGAATACTGGTGGATGCGGTGCGATCATGTGGGGCCCTCCCTTTTGAGCTGGAAGTAAGCACACAACTTAGTAAGTTACCCTAAAAAACCCATAATAAACATACATCTCAACCGAAAACTAAATTGGGTCTATTTCACCCTTGATTCTATTTCAACTCGTTCAATATCTTTCAACCGATACTGAGTCTATTTCACCCCCTGAGTTTATTTGAACTCCTTTGGTATCTTTCAATCGGTATTGGGTCTATTTCACCCCATGAGTCTATTTCCAATCCTTCGCTATCTTTCAACCGGTACTGGCTCTATTTCACCCCTACATCTAAGCATACAATATCACAAACAAGAGTCACACAGATAACAACCACATACAGTCGTATTAGCAGGTGTCACGAAGACAACTATCATTCTACAAACATAATCTAGTGGGCCGACATTGGTACCTTCGACCCATAAGTACAATGACGAGACTCACCTCTTAGTCAGTATTGAGTTGCTACTACTCTTTCTTTCTTTCTTTCTTTCTTTCTTTCTCTCTCTCTTTCTATGTTTCTCTCTTTATATATATATATATATATATATATATATATATATATATATATATATATACACACATGTGTTATACCCCACCTAGACAATCATACCAGACAAATTCACAATCCACTCCCCATAAACTATGAGTTGGCGAAAAATAAACTCATGTAAAAAATCAAATGTTAAAGACAGAGTCCACTTCATCAACACTCTTCCACGTCGTGGCCTTCCTTGGCCACGTCGTTGCCACAAAACGAGAAGACCTTCGACTGGCCTCTAGTCACCCTGTCATGGCACCCTAGTGGCACGTCGTGGGACCAGTCTGAATGGCTTTTTCGAGTTAAGCTGCTCTTAAGTCATTTTCAGGGGCTTAAAAGCCCATATCTACTCCTTCCCAACGTCTTGATGGATGAAGTTTCCAAATTTATCCATTAAGACAAGATCTCAAAACCTAGTTTCTAAATGCCATTTAATATGTTCAACTCATCCATTAAGTCCTTAATCAAATGAGATACAAGTCCAAACTTTCCAAAAATCTTTTAGGGGTCCTATTGATCTCTAAAAATGTAAACTTTATGGACATGCATATCCCATGCATGTCCTTCCTCAAATCTAGGTCAAAAGAGGAAAAAGGGACCTAAATCTCAAGCAACAATTTCAAATCACAACAAAATCTTAGACCTACGAGATATAAGGTCCTTGGGACTCCTACTCCACCTAAAATCCAATGAAAGATTTTATTAACCAAAATAACTCAAGATCTCTAGGGAAAAGATAAAAGATTGTATCAAGATCCTTATATATGGTCCAACAAGATGCTTTCAGAGGTTGGGGAGTGTTGCTTGTTGGTCTTTTTCACAAAATGTTCCTCTACTTCTTTCAAAATCACCCAAAAACTAGCAAATAAGCTCCAAAGGATTCTAAAATATAAAGGTTAGGGTTTCTGAGGGTTTGAGTGTGATGGAGCTTAAGGGTGAATAAAACCTAGCCTCCCATTCCTTTAAATAGGGAACAAAGCCCAGAAATTAGGGTTTCATTAAAATTAGTTGTCACATCGTAGACTATATGGCCACGTCGTGGTGGGTCTTTCAAATCCCGAGATCTTGAAAACATTGCCACACCCTGGTGAGGCTCTACCATGATGTGGCCACCTACCATGAAGACTTACAATATGATGGATTAGTTCATACCTGAAGTGGGTGTTACAACTCTCCTCAACTTGAATCAGACTTCATCCTTGAAGTCCATTGCTGCAAAAAATTTAGGATAATGCACCCTTATTTCATCGATCCACGATGACCCAAATTGAGTCCACCCATCATGCCATCTGTGATAGCTTGTGATAAAATCCATCATGACCTCGTCCCATTTCCGGACAGGAGCACCCAACGGCTCCATTTGCTATGAGTTCGTTGATTCTCCTCCTTGACTTTCTTGCAACTCAAGAACGTCTCCATGTACCAGGCTACATACAGCTTCATTCAGGGCCACCAATAATCAAGTCGTAGGTCTTTATACATCCTTATCGCTCCCGGATGAATAGAAAACTTCAACTTATACGCCTCCTCCGTCAAAATCTGATGAGTACCCCCAAATACGATACCTAAACCCTTCGATGTAAGGTCAACAATCCCTAACTATCATAGTCAAAAGAGGGGCCCTACGAATCTGCTCCAAGAGTGGGGTGATCACTTTCGTCCTCAAACATAAATATCGGATAGGAACGCTAGTCACCTTGCGACTCAGCGCATCGGCCACCCTATTAGCCTTCCCAGAGTGGTATAAAATCTCACAATCATAACCCTTGACTACTTCTAACGACCTGTGATTCATCATATTCAGATTTGGATGATCCATGAAGTACCTAAAACTCTTGAGATTCGTGTAGATGGTACAAAAAACCTCATATAGGTGATGTCACAAAATTTGGAGTGTGAAACCCACCATCCCCAACTCTAGATCATGTGTAGGGTAATTCGTGTAATGAGGCTTCAGCTGCCTCGTAGCATAAGCAAACACATGGCCCCTCTTCATCAACACTGCACCTAACCCTATGATTGACACATCATAATATACCACAAAATTGTATACTCCCTTCGGTGGATTCAAGATCGGAGCCTCGCATAACTTATCTCGTAAAGTCTAAAATGCCACATGCTGCTCAGGCCCCCATCCAAAAGTAACTGTCTTCTTCGTCAATCGGGTCAACAGAACTACGATCCTAGAGAAATTCTCAATGAACCTTCGTTAAACCTTGCTAAAACTAAGAAGATCTAAATCTTAGATGGAGACTTCGGAACCTCCCACGACATCACGACCTCGATCTTGGCCGATTCAACCAATATCCCCCTCTCATTGACAACATTCCCCAAAAACTACACCTCGCGCAACCAAAATTCGCACTTAGAGAACTTTTCATAAAGCCTCTCTCTCATCAGAGTGTCTAGAACCTCTCGCAAATGATTCTCATACTGCTCCTTGGTCTTAGAGTAAACAAAAATATCATTGATAAATACAATAACAGACCAATCCAGCATCGGTCTACACACACAGTTCATGAGATCCATGAATGTGGTTGGAGTATTGGTGAGCTCAAAATGCATCACAATGAACTCATAATGACCATAACGTGTCCTGAAAGCTTTTTTCTTCATGTCTTCCTCCCTAACCCTCATCTGGTGATATCCCAACTGTAAATCAATCTTGGAGAACCAAGATAAGACTTGAAGTTGATCAAATAAATCATCGATTCTGGGGAGTGGGAAATAATTCTTTTATCATTAGCTTGTTCAACTTCTGGTAATCGAGGCACATCATGTGAGAACCATCCTTCTTTTTCACAAACAATATAGGTGCTCCCTAGGGTAAACTACTTGGTCTAATAAACCACTTGTCTAACAGCTCCTGCAACTATGTAGACAACTCCTGCATCTCTAGGGGTGCTAACCGATAAGGTGCCTTGGCTATCAGAGTCGCACCTAGAACCATATCTATACGGAACTCAACCTGCCTCTCTGGAGGGACTCCCGATAAATCCTCTAAGAACACATGGGGATACTCTCGGACAATTGACACATCGTTCACCGATTTCTTTCCCGCCTCTCGGGTAACCAACATGTAACCCACAAAACTAAAACAACCCTGATGAAGATATCACCTAGCCCTCACATCCGAATAGAGAGTTAGTCATCGTTGAGCACCCTCGCCAAGAATAACTAGTTCTCCCCCACTTAGGGTTCGAACCCGAATTGACTGGTGCGCACAATCGATCATTGCCTCATTAGGGCTCAACCACTCCATCCCCATAATGAGTTTTCTCTCGCACAAAGGAATAGGACCCAAATCAATTGGGTATCCCTCTCAGAAAAGTTTAAGAGTACAACCCCAATGAACCCCCTGATACTCTCACCAAGTGATCATCAACGAGCTCCACCTCCAACAGATAATCAAGCTCTCAAGGAGCATCACTAAATCTCTTGTTGAGCGCAATAGATACAAATGATCACATAGTGCCCGAATAAAAAAGAACCATAGCAGGCAATCTATTTATATTTAGGTCCCTAAACATTACAACATGAAACATAAGCATAAACAATAATGAAAGCACATAAATAAGTGGAAAACATACCCATAACCACCCTATGAGTCACACGCACCTCTTCATCCGTCAACTAAAAAATCCTTGCTCTTCACTACAACGGTCGTTGTCTTGCCCTCCCAGTCATATGTGAACTTAAATGTCATCGGAGTGGGTGATGCAACCCCTCCTGCTATCAAACTCGAGCAACCGACCTTCTTGTGGCCCATCTAATTCCAATGAAAGCAGATCAGACCTGAAGCATGGGTAGTGGTGGTGGTGGCCGTTTAATAGATGTTCAAAGTGCCCCTGTCTTGCCATACTTATAGCAGCCAAAACCAGACGCCCTGCAAATCTCATTACGTATCCTGCCGTACTTGCCATATCATTCCCGACCCTATTGGCCCCTCGATCTATAATAAAAAAAATTGGGTTTCTTTGCTGAATCCCTGGCCGTCTTCACCTGCTCTGCCTTCTTCTTTCCGATGTGCTCCAAATCTATCTCTCGTTCCCGAGCCCTAGATATCACGTCCTCCGATGTTTGACATGCTGAAAAACTAACAAACTCACTGATATCTAATCTCAGTATGTCGTGGTACCAAGTCTTCTTCATCTCCTCATTTGAAATATATTGGGTTACTAATAAAGCTCTCTCTCAGAACTTGGCGGTAATCTCCGACATAGTCTCAGTCATCTGGTGCATATCCTACAACTCCCTCGATAGCTATTGCACCTTGACATCCGATGCAAACTCCACTCGAGACCAGCTTACAAATTCTGGCCATGGTGTCAATAGTTGGTGCTCCCATAGGATATCCAACCTCCTCCCACCAATCCCATAATCACTCCCTTAGATGGCCTGCAGTGAACCTCATCTTCGACCCTTCGGGGCAAAAGCTAGTCATCTGGGCAGACTCCATGTCTACTATCCATCGCCTGGCGGCAATGGGTTACTTCACCCTAAAAAATACATCCTCTAAAATGCTTGAAGGAGAGAGTGTGGGCTTCGTTGTGACATCATGAAATTTAGTTATAAAACTATAGACAGTCAACTCATCGCAAACTTCTCGTAGTACATGTTGACCTCTTTCTGAAAATATAAAGAACGTCCAAAATGGAGTTTGTATGCAAAAGATATGTCCGTTATAAGAAACCAAACCAGTATAATACTAATTTTCTTAAAACTGCATAAATCGTTTCTATCCGTTGAGTCACTTTCACACCTCAGAAGGAAATTTCGTGAACGTTTTCGGACTTAGACTATGGTCTATTATTTAATTCCACACTCGAAATATTTTTAACAAAAGTATTTACAAAATTCGAAAAGTCAAACGGTTCAAGTCATTTAGATGCAAAACTTTAAACACAATTTTTCGGAGTTCTATAACTTGAAAATTAATCCATTTGGGTTTTTGGAATCCTTGAGCTCGACTTTATCATTTGCCACTTTTAAAAAAAAAATACTAGGTGTCGGGATTTGGGCTCACAAACATAAGTGTGTTTTAGGACTTTATGAGAGTGTGACATCACTATGGCCCACCATCCTAGCATGCTTGAAGAGAAAATCAACCAACTTCTTTCTCTCTTTCTACCCACATGATCAACCCTCTCCTTTCATGACCATACCTTCTTGTGTACACTCCTTTTCATAAGTACAAGTACGATTGTTGTCTGTTTGACCCAATTTGAGAGTATGGTCTTGCATGGAAATTAAGAGCCTGCTATAATTAAAGATCTTAGCTTCTCATCTCATCACCATTCAACAACCTTTTATGTTTCCTCTTTCACTCTCCCTTACTTTCCCTCCCCCTCTCGGCAAAACTCTCCCACCGGTGGAGTTTCCCCCACGGCAAACCACCACACCTGCCACCTTTCTTGCCGTTTCAAATGACCAACAACCCTCAAACCTTACTCTGGTCTGCTTCCAACTTCCCCCTCCTCCCCTCTCATTCTAAATATTGGTAGAAAAGATAACATAAAGCTACAGAGGTTGTCGGAGCAGCGCTGCAGCCTATTGCTGTCGCCGTGAAGGGCTCTCATCCACCACCTCCCTTTTCCATTTTTGTGTTGAAATAGCTTGTGGTATTTTCCTTAATTCAAGGCTCAATTTCTAAACTATTTTGTGGGTTTATTTCAAGTATAAACTCGGTTCGAAAGATTGTTGTTATTGCGTGCCATCTCGCAGTGCTTCCCGGAGATCAAATCACATTGTCGAGTCAAAACCAAAAAATCACACATTAAGGTGACTTCGTATGGCCCTTTTTATAGTTTTTATATATTTCAATGGGGAATACATGTTCTCATATATTTTGTTTCTGCAAAAACACTCTTGAAAAACATACTATAAAATTCTATGATCTTATGTGAAAATTTATGGTCCATTCAAGACCATTTTTGCCCATCTTAAAACATATGGTTTGCAAAAATGTTTCGTATGCAATTAGATCAGATTGATACATTTTTATGGACTACTCGCACATATTCATATGATCTTTTTACCATTTATTATGATTTTTTCAAAACTACATATCATTGTAGTTCTTTTCGGACCAGTATATAAAAATGGTCATTTTGACCTTAGTTAAGATTCATATCAGGTAAAGGAAGACTCAGTTTCTAAACCATAAGAGTTTACATATCCTAATTCCAACTTCCAATGATTTTTCTAGAATTTTTCTAAAACAAGGACAAAATCGACATTCTAGATTAATTTTTCTTGTTTTGTCTTTCAAATATATATATATATATATATATATATATATAGTGAGAGAGAGAGAGGGGGGGGGGGAGAGATGTATATATATATATATATATATATATATATATATATATATATGTTGAAATACATATTTGTACAAGTTATAATTATTACCCCCTCCATCCCAAATTAATTGTCCACTTTTGACTTTTGAAGTCTTTTTTATTTAACTTTGACCTTAAATATTTTTATTTGTGTTATATATTACTTGATTAAACATTATAACAATGAAAAGACATTTAAAATACAATTCATTCATATATATATATATATATATATATATATATATATATATATATATATATATATATTGCATCAAGTATCATCTATCAACAACAAAAATATTTAAGGTCAAAGTTGAAGAATAAAGACTTCAAAAGTCAAATGTGGAAAATTAATTTGGGACAAAGGCAGTATAACTTAGAGTTTATATCTATACTTATGACCACTACTTTGTAACCTACCTCTTTATTAAAGATAGTACATTACACTTTTACGTATCTACTTATCAATCATACTCGGCTTTTATTAACTTTATTGGAACACAATTTTTTTCGCTTAGTGACTTATCCTTGTATAAGTTAGGGATTTGCAACCTCGATCGTCATGCCTTGGGTGCAAACCCACGTACAAAATAAGTCGGGGGATTTATGTACATTAGTTAAGGATTTTATAGTGAGACATTATTTATTATCTAAGTCTAAACATTTAGGATACACATACTGCTATAACTGTTGATCCTCGGAGCGAGATACATATGTATAGATCTATATAGGGTTGACATCCCCACCTGTGGTTGCTAGCTACAACCTTAACCGATCAATCGAAGTGGGTGATAAGTATCTACAATCATTACTGTGACGTACAATGAAGCATTGCAGGGGGTGCATTCAGTCACATAGCTCAGTTATAGGAATCATTATAAACATTAAATAGAATATCTCTCTCTTACTACAAACCATAGGCTTGGTTTCTCTCAGAACAGTTTTAAGTATGGATTTAATTATGCAAAGACACCTTTTGGTTTTCAAAGTTTATTCAAAGACTCTTTACAAACACAGTTTTAAGTAAGGCTTTACTAAAAAGAAAATACTTTTTAAACGTTTTTAAAAGTATCATTGTTGTTAGCAGAAAACCTAAACTCACACCAACCTCGTGTTAACCCTCAAAACTACAAGTATTCTTAGGGAATCAGCAATCAAGCAATTCAGACGACAAAATAGTCATGGATTTCAGGAAACCTATTTTACTAGATTTTGTTATGTATGCCTATCTGTTTAAGGCAACTCATATACTATACTATTATGTATAAGAACCTTGTATTTAAACATCAGGATAGAATACAAATGTTTTTTTGTTTATTGTTGTACTTGTGCTACATATTCAATTTACATGTGATCCATGAACTAAGTCGTATAGCCTGGCATGTTCCGCCACCTCGGTAAGGGGTGTGACGTTGATACTGCCCGGTAGCTAAATCGGCTCTAAAGGGCCAGAAACACTCCTCCATTAAGTCAATGATACCTTCCTTGATCATCCCGAACATCACCGGGGTGGCATCGAAGATAGCTCCCGTAATCTCAGATGTGATGAGCCTGCATAGTCCCTCGTCAATTGGTTCGGTGCCCGACCCCGAAGCAGATCCAAATTTTGAACCTCCTGCCCCACCACGTGTCTTCATGATGCTGAAACATAATTCATAAATAGTCGGTACGCACGTGAAGAGGTTCATACTCCTGAAGTTTCTCGAAATCCTCCAGGCCTTCTTTGTCTCAGGTATAGATCTTGTGCTTTCAGTAGTACATGCCTAATATTACATCCCACAACTATCTATACCTTACTTAAGGTATGTCTCAAATCCTCCAAGTCACCTACTTACTATCACTTACTTCACTCACACTATAGAGCGCCCTATGTGCTAAGACATTTCCTAGGCTTTCCTAGGGTTCCTTTCCCCATCACCCTCTACCATCAGCTGCAAAAGATACTCCCTTCAATATGCTCTAACTACCTCACGAATACAATTACATGTTATCAGTACTAGATAATTTTCGACTACTAGGGTCCACCCTACAACAGTTGGACTCAAACAAGAGCCGCGCAATAGGGTTGAACCTAACTTTCAAAAAAACATCTAAACCCCACAACATCTAATCTAACGTATTTTCATAATAATTAGCTAACACCAGAGGTGTCCCTAGAAGCACAAAGAAAACATCATTCGAGAATTTAGTTCTAAACTAGTGCACTACCTAAACAGGCCACTCCGTCTAAACATCTAAAATCTATACTAACATGCAGTTCTAAGGCTCATATAACCAACATACAAAGCTATCTCTCCTAGCAACCTACCATGAGATTCTGAGCAGATCCTTAGCTCTAATCTAGCATGCTATACACATATACATATACTTGAAACAATAAACATGTATGGATATTTTGGGAAATACTTACTTGAGCTTGGCTAATTGCACGCACTGCACTGGTTTTCTTAAAAAAAATGCATTTAGAAAATTTATTTTCTTTAAAAAAGTTTACAAATTCCTTAGTTTGAGTTTCAACACACCTAAGAGTGTGACCAGATCCCTCAAACCAAGGCTCTGATACCAACTTGTAACGTCCCAAAAATACTATGTTAAAAAAATTTATTTTTAGAACAATCAAAACCATCATCCATTCATTCAAATCCATCAAAATATGACAATTTATAAAATATTCATTAGAGTACATATCATATCATAAAATGCAAAATACTGGTGGATGCGGTTTGATCATGTCAGACCCTTCCGTTTTGAACAGAAAGTACCTGAAACAATAAACATAAAAATATAAGCACAAAGCTTATTGAGTTTTCCCAAAATACTCTATACAAAACATACATCTCAACCGGAAACTAAATTAGGTCTATTTCACCCCTGAGTCCATTTCAAATCCTTCGGTATCTTTCAACCGATAATGGGTCTATTGCACCCCCTAAGTCTAATTCAACTCCTTTGGTATCTTTCAACCGGTACTGGGGCTATTTCACCCCTGAGTCTGTTTAAACTCTTTCGGTGTCTTTCAACCGGTACTGGTTCTATTTCACCTTTATATTTAAGGACACAATATAACTAGCAAGAGTCAAAGAGACAACAAGCACATAGAGGCATATCAGAAGGTGTCACGAAGACAACTATCATTCTACACATATAATCTAGTGGGCCGACATTGTTGCCTTCGACCTACAAGTGAAGTGAAGAGACTCACCTCTTAGTCGATACTCAGTTGCTACTGCTCTCTCTCTCTCTCTCTCGCTCACTCTCTATCTATCTATTTATTTATTGTTGGGTTTTGAGCACTATAACACTCCTATGGTGCACATGTAACCCTAAATGCTTTGGATCTATACATGCATTTTCAATTTTCCAGAGCATTCTTCCCGACTAGCATACAATTGTCAAATAAACAATACAACTAGTTAGATGACTTACCTCTTGGAAGGACTTGTAGTTCTTGACATTTGAAAGCATGAGCAGCCCAAGTGTGATGCCTCTAATGGTTCACAAACACCAATATTCAAGACGAGGATTAAGAGAATAGGTTACATAGCAAAAAATTACCTTCACTTTCTTAGAATGAATGGGGTAGCCGATTTTGGGACTAGGGTAAGCTTTTATAGTGTTGCTAAGCTAGGGTTACATTCATGCAAACCCTAATGCTCCATGACCTTTCACATTCTTATGCTCCATGGGTTTAACCTTCATAGATTATCTCATTGGTTTATCCCATCTAAATAACCATGGATCATTGGCCCACACTATAAGAATCATTGATTTACACAATCAATCCCCATATATTTAATTAGTCTCTTTTGACCACAAAATTAATTCCAAATTAAATCTTGATCAATACTAATTAAACAATATGATTTCATATTAATATATTATACTTGTAATATATTAATAAATCATAAATAACCTTATTCTCAAAAGTTGATCCTATCAAATTTCACTGGTGAAGGCAACCCAAAAGGACCATGCTACAATCTGGTCAAGTACATCCCAGTTATAGTTATGGGCTTAGACACCAAATCCAACATTTATCTCTCTATCTCTCTCACTATCTATCTATCTATCTATCTCACTCTCTCTCTCTCTCTCTCTTTCTCTCTCTCTCTTTCTCTCCCTCTTTCTTTGTCAGAATATAGGTGGTATACCCCACATAGACAATCATACAAGGCACAATCTCAATCCACTCCTTAAAAACTAAGAGTTGGCCAAAAGTCAACTAAAGTTAAAAGTCAAAGGTCAAAGATAGAGTTCACATCATCAACACTCCTCCATGCCATGGCCTTCCTTCGCCACGCCGTGGACACAAAGCGACCAGACAGTCGACTAGCCTCTAGTCGCCACGTCGTGGAGACATAGTCGCACATCGTGGGGACCAGTCTGAATGGCTTATTTGAGTTAATCCGCTCGTAACTCATTTTCAGGAGCTTATAGCCCCATATGTACATCTTGCAAACGTCTTGATGGATAAATTTTCCAACTTTATCCATTAAGACACTCCATTAAGAAAAGTTCTCAAAACCTAGGTTTTTTAAAGGCCATTTAAGATGTTCAACTCATCCATTAATTCCGTAATCACATGAGATACAAGTCCAAACATTCCAGAAAGCTTTTAGGGGTCCTGTTGATCTCTAAAAATGTAAACTTTATGGACATGCATACCCCATGCATTTCCTTTCTCAAATCTAAGTCAAAAGAGGAAAAGGGGACCCAAACTTCATGCAAGGTTTCCAAATCACAAAAAAATCTCAGATCTACGAGATATAAGTTCCTTAGGACTCCTAAGTGTCATAAAGTTGCAAACTTTATCTCTTTGCTCCGCCTAAAATCCAATGAAAGAGTTTATTAAGTAGAATAACTCTAGTTCTCTAAGGAAAAGATAAAAGACTGGATCAAGAACCTTACAAATGGTGCAACGAGATGCTTTCAAAGGTTGAGGAGTGTTACTTTCTCATCTCTTACACAAAATCTTCCTCTACTTCTTTCAAAATCACCTAAAAACTATCGAATGAGCTTCAAAGACTTCAAGAAGATAAAGGTTTGGGTTTCTGATGGTTTAAGAGTTATGGATGCTAAGGGTGAATGAAACCTAGCCTCCACATTCCTTTAAATAGGGCATACAACCCGAAAATAAGAGTTTCCTTAAAATTAGCTACAATATTGTGGGCCATATGGCTACGCCGTGGTGGGTCTTTTAAATCCTGCGATCTTGAAAACATTTCCATGCCGCGGTGACGCTCCACCATGTCGTAGCCACCCAAAATGAAGACTTAGAATATGATTAATTAGTTCATACTGAAGCGGGTGTTAGACTAAAAATCTCAACATCCGAGTCACATATAGGGCACAAAATGGACTCAATATGAACGTCTCTCCTATTTAGATTAACTCTAGTAGTAAGCTTATTCAAGGCCAACCTCTAGAAAAAGACATTAGACTTAATAGGCACAAAACGATTCCATCTAGTCGAGATCATTTTCTAAAACATGGTATTAGTTTCTAATTTCCAATCTTCAATTCATTGTCAATCTATCTATGATTTGTATGGAACATAAAAATGTTGCTTAATAACCATACTGTGTCCGATTTATATATTCTTTTTTCCTTATAGCGACCTACATGCATAAATTTGTTGGATATAGTGTCTAAGTCCATAACTTTATTTGGTATGTACTTGACCCGACTCGGCATGGTCTATTTGGGTTGCATGGCATTGCAATACTTGGATAGACAAAATGAGAGAAAGTACACTTGTGATTATTAATATATTATAAGTTTTAATATATTAATAATAGTATTATTTAATTAGTATTGATCAAGTATTAATCTAGTATTAATTTGGTGATCAAAGTAAGACTGATTAAATATATAGGGTTGATTATGACAATCATCAATTCTTTTATGGTGGATTAATGATCCATGGTTTATGGGTTTGGTTATAACCATATGGAGCTCCATGGATAGTCCATGGGAGTTACAAACCCATGGGTCATGAGAAATGAAGAGTCATTACAATTAAGGGTATTCATGTGAAAACCCTAATTGTGACAACACTATAAAAGGAACCCTTTGGCTAGCAAAATCGGACCTAGAGAGTTTTGTGAGGGCATAACCGATTTGTGAGTGTAGAAGTATTCTCTCAAGTTATTTCATGTTTTGTGGTGTTGTGTGAAGCATTTGAGACACAACATTGTAGAGTCTAGAAGTTGTAAAAGTCGAAGTGTTTGTTTTCTTTAGTTTCGCATGTTAGTTATTTTACTAAGTCTTCATTTGTGCGAAGCGTATAGTTCAGGACTTAGTATATTTTTTGTACACTCAGGTTTCCTATAAATAGGGACTGAGGTTAGAAGTAGAGACATCGAATACACGAGTGATTCATTAATCATTCGCAAGTTCTCTCTGCTTAAGTCTGTAATCAGTTTCTTCATCAATATAAGATATGATTAATATTTACTTTCTGTGTTCTTACTTTTCATTCATACAATCTGATTGCTTTCTAAATCTCGATTACAATTCTCTTCAATTGGTATCAGAGCAGGTTTCAAACTGCATTGATCTGATTTTCGTTTTAGAATCATTTGCTTTTTGAGTAGTAACTTTACTCAAAATTTTCCGCGCATTTTGGTTCTGAAAATCTCTCTTGATCTTCAGATTTGAATCGATTTTGCATTTGAATTGTTTAGTCGAGTGATCAATAAGCAATCGGTGATCAATTCATTTGAGCAAGTCACAAATTCATCAAGTTTTTCAAGCTTTCTAAAAAATTCCCGTGTTCATCAATGGCGAACTTCAACATGAATACCATGACTTCTTTCTCTCACTTACTTGGTTCTTCAACCAAAATTTCAATGTTAATCCCTGAATACTATGATCAGTGGGCTGATAGGATGGAGGATTACTTAAATGGAATTGATGAAGAGCTCTGGAATTGTATCAGTGGAAACGGTCAACTTCCTGATAATGTTACTCCAATTGGACAATCTGCTTCTTCAGAAGAAGTTGCTGATCAACAGAATTGCATGAAGAAAAATGAGAAAAGGTGTATGAGAGAACTAAGAGGTGCTTTGCCTCCTGCGGTATACAATTACATTCGTAGTTGTAAAACAGTCAAGGACATTTGGATCACACTAAAAGAGAAGTATCAAGGTAGCGAAAAGACGAATATCAATTCTGTTAAGCAATGTCTTGTTGAACTTAAGGAATTCAGACAAAAGGATGTTGAAACTCTTGAAAACTACTATGATCGTCTGAATGAGCTTGTTTATCGTTGCAACAGGTATGGAATCATAAGGTCTCTCATGGAATTCAGTCTAACATTCATCATGGGTCTTCGCAAAGAATGGCGTAGTGTGAGTATGATGATAAAGAACCAACAAAGTTTTGATACAACCAGCTTAAATGATCTCTACAACTAGCTGAACACACACGAAAGTGAAGTTATAGAAATGTTTGAAGAATCAAAACAGAGTCTAAGAGGTCCTTTGGCTTTGGTTTCAAAGATTTCAGAAATTGATACTGGTGAAACGGAAGGATCAGACAATCAAGGTTTCTTAATAAATTCTGATGATGAAGCAGTTGCATTCTATTCAAACAACAGAGTTAAGAAAAATTTCAAAAAGCCTTTCAATCCAAAAGGAAAGCCAAATGATGCAAAGAGTGGTTTCATAAAAGTTGGAGGTGAGGAAAAGAAGAAATTGGAAAAGGTTGAAGAAAAGCAGAAAGATGCGAAGGTAGAGAAAAATCTAAAAGGTGATTCTGGAATTAATTTTCATTACTACAATGGTGCAAATCACTTTGTAGCTGATTGTATGCTAAGAAAGAAAGAGGAGAAGAAAAACAAAATCAAAGATGAAGCCTACTACTCAGAAAAGCTTGAGGAGGTGCGTGCGAAGGCAAAAGAATTGTCATTAGTTGCGAAAGGAGAGTCTGATGAAGAAGAAAGTGGAACTTATCAGATCTGGTCTTCATGATCTGATGATGAAGAAATGAGGCACCCAACTCATGGTGCAATGTTCGCAAGCTATGAAGATAATTGCGAAGAGAATGTTTCTGGACGATGCTTTGTGTCCAAGTCCACTGATAAATCTCCAATGACCACCAAGGTACGTGCTATTCTTGAATCATTTAATATTCCTTTATCTGCTTATGATGCTGAAATAACTTCATTTGATGATATTGTTGCTTATTTTGATTCTGTTATTGTGTCTGCTAGTACAGAAGCACAAAATCTAAAATTGCAACTAGTTGAGACAAGAAGACAATTAAAAATAAAACGAAGCAGAGTAGATAAACTTGAATTACAAATGAAAAATGTAAATTGTCATAGGAACAATCTTCATAAAGATGTTAGGTTGTTACTATTTATTGTAACTCTGCTAAACGTTTATATGTGAAGATAACAGCTTTACATCAATCGTCTGAAATAAGCAAAGAACAACATAGGAAACTTTTACCTTTTCTTGAATATGAACGCGAAAAAGTTGATGTTGTTTCTTATGACTGCGAAAACACAATTGCTCAATTTGACAAAATACCCGATGATAGATTCGCATATGGTATTGTCAAAATTGATGAATTCTTGAATGCTGATGAGTTGCTTAGTATTGTCAATGAAAGTTTGACAAAGAATGAACAAGTGAAAATCTTAAAGAAAACTGAAACTTCAAATCTTGATTCTCAACTCAATTATGCTGATATCGATGACAATTCAGATAATGTGAGTGAAATCAGTGAGATCGAAGAGGAAGAAGAGGTCGATTGTTCTAAATTATCAATCATTAATATCACATCTAAGGTCAAAGGTAAAGAAATTATAGTTGATTCGATAGTAAAGGATGAAAATGGTAAACCCTCTACTTTGCAACATTGTGACTTTGATAATGTGGAAGTTGAAAGCTGGAAGACTGATGACACTGATGAAGACAAAGAAGAAGTGAAGGATTCACATGAAACACCTCAACGAGTTGTTGTTAATCAAGTGTTTGGTGATACAAAAGAATTCGACAAAATTCTTAATGAAAAAGGTGCACATTATTTGGAAACTAACACTGTGGTTTATCCAAATTTTACATGTACAGATAACACAATTTTTCCAAATCAAGTCTTTGTCACAACTGGAAATGTTGAGAAAATTAAACCTGAATTCAACAAAATGGTTGGAAATGACAATCAAAGATCAACTACTGAAGGTTTCTTTGCAAATCAAAATACAGTAGAAAACAATTTAACTCAAAATTCTTATGTTTTTCAAGGTAAAAAATCATCACAAAAATGGATGGTTAAACGTGAAAAAGAAAACAAAGTTTTTGAAGGAGATGAAAAACCAAAGATGGAAGTGAAACTAAATTCTCATGAATTTAAATTGATGGTTGGACAGTATTCAACAGAAAATAATGTTTCAAAAAGAAAAGCAAGAAAAGCAATCTTTTGGCAAGTTGTGTCTAATGATAAACCAAAAGTTGAAAAAGCACAAATTTCAAAGACAAAATCATCAAAATTTTAGAGAATAAATAAACGAAAGGATACAAGTTTTCACAAACCAATATATATTTGTTGACAAAATTCCAATGAAAAATAACGATAAATTTGCTCGGAAATATGACAACATTAGAAAATTTGAGACTTCGCAAAAATTTGTGAATGATCATAAGTTTCAAAATGTTGGCAAATTAACGAATAATTCATCAACTTTGAATGTCAAAACTCAAGCAAAACCAAAATTTTCACCTAAACAACCAAAATATATGGCGACATGTTTACACTAGACATCAAACCAATTGTGGGCAAACCTGCAGTGTGTTTACTGTCAAAGGCTTCTAATGATGTTAGCTGGCTCTGGCATAAAAGATTGTCGCATTTGAACTTTCGCAATATTAACAAACTTGTCACTGAAGATTTCGTTCGAGGTTTACCTATACTAAGATTTGACAATGATACTTTGTGTGCAGCTTGCGAACAAGGAAAACAACATAGGAAAGGTCATCCAGTTGTGATAAATTCAAAGATCGTGGAACCATTGGAACTTCTTCACATTGACTTATGTGGGCCGTCGACTGTTGCTACAATCAATAAAAGCGGTACATTTTAGTTATTGTTGATGATTTTTCTCGATTCACATGGGTATTTTTTTCTCAGGTTAAAATCTGAAGTTGCTCAGACGATGATTGATTTTAACAAAAAGATTGAGATTAGTCTTAAAAAGAGTGTTCGCAGAATTAAAAGTGACAATGGTTCTGAGTTTAAAAATCAAACGCTGGATTTCTTTCTCACAGGCAAAGGCATTTCGCATAATGTATCATCACCATATACTCCACAACAAAATGGTGTTGTTGAAAGAAGAAATAGGTCTCTATGCGAAGCAGCCAGAACCAAGTTAACATATGCGAACTTACCTTAATATCTTTGGGCTGAAGCTGTATCGACTGCATGTTTTACTCAGAATCGGTCATTCATTCATCAAAGATTCAATGTCACTCCATATGAAATACTCAACAATCGAAAAGCTAATGTAAAATTTTTCCATGTTTTTGGTTGTAGGTGTTTTATAATGAATCTAAAAGATAATTTGACCAAGTTCCAAGCTAAAGGTGATGAAGGCATATTCTTAGGATATTTGCAAAATTCAGTTGCATACAGGGTGTTAAACAAGCGAACAAGAAAAGTTGAAGAAAGTTTCAACTTAACCTTCGATGATTACTATCTTAAACAAAGGGATAGTAAATTTGAAAATAAATCAATTCTTGTTGATTCAGATACTCAAATTGAAAATTCCGAAATAAATGATTTTGATTATGACTTAATTTTCGGAATTCCTGACAGGGCAATTGATGCGGAAGTTCATGCTCCTGATAACCAAACATCAGAATCCTCAAAACATACTGATGATTCAACAATAACTACAAAGTCAATATCTTGAGAAAGTGTGCCTGAAGTTCGTATGGAGGGGGAGAATACGATCACTAATGTACAGAGAGAGCAAACTTTTGAGGGGGAGAATGAAAATATGAATCATCAAGTTGAGGGGGAGCATTCGCAATTTCAACAGGAACATCATTTTGAGGGGGAGCATCAAGATGAACATCATGTTGAGGAGGAGCATGATGCAACAGAGAAAATTAATCTTGATGAAAATGATGAATTTCATGAATTAAATGATAATTTCTCTATTGCAGGATCTGAAAATGAAGATATGTACGAAGATGCACCATTGGAATTTAATCATGATTTTCCACCACTTGAGAAATGGACACGGAATCATCCCAAAGAATAGGTGATTGGGAATCCACAAGATGGTGTGTTGACAAGAGCTCAAATTCGTGCGAAAAATGAGGTACTGAATGCGAACCAAGAATTGTGTATGTTTAATGTTTTTATTTCGAAAATAGAGCCAAAGACAGTAAAGAATGCTATGGAACACTCAGATTGGGTTGTTGTTATGCAATCTGAACTGGCTGAATTTTAACGAAATAAGGTTTGGAGATTAATTCCTAAACCTTCTGATGTTTCAATTGTCGGATTAAAATGGATTTTTAAAAATAAAACCGACAAAGATGGCAATATTATTCGTAAATGGAGAACTAGAAGAAACAATTTATGCTGAACAACCACCAGGATTTATAAATGAGGAACATCCTGATCATGTCTACATACTAGACAAAGCAGTTTATGGATTAAAACAAGCACCAAGAGCCTGGTATGCAACACTTACAAATTTTTTGAAACAATCTAAATTTAAACAAGTATCAGTTGACCCCACATTGTTTTGCAAGAAAGTTGGGAATCATCTCATGCTTGTTCAAATTTATGTTGATGATCTTATTTTTGGCTCAACTGACCCAGTATTGTCAATTGAATTTGAAAATCTAATGAAGAGTCAATTTGAAATGAGTATGATGGGAAAAATTAATAATTTTCTTGGTTTAAATATAAGACAGAACAGGGATGGAATTTTAATCAATCAAGAAAAATACACAAAGAACCTGCTTGAAAAGTTTAGAATGACAAACATCACGAAGCTGAGAGTACCTATGGCAGTGGGAACAAGACTAAATCCTTCATTAGATACTACTGCAGATGATTTAACTCTTTATCGAAGCATCATAGGGTCTTCTTGTACTTAACTGCAAGCATACCTGATATTATGTTTTCAGTATGTAATTGTGCTAGGTATCAAGCTAATCCCAAAGAACCTCATTTAACTGCAGTGAAAAATATTTTTCGCTATCTTAAGGGGACAATTTCGTTAGGACTTTGGTATCCTTCAAAATCGGGATTCTTCATTCAAGCTTTTTCAGATTCTAATCTAGATGGATGTACTTTGGATAGAAAAAGTACAAGTGATGGGTGTCAACTATTGGATGGGAAATTGGTGAGTTGGCAGTCGAAGAAGCAAACTTGTGTTGCTATATCAACTGCTGAAGCTGGATACATTTTAGCTGCTGCTTGCACTTCGCAAATCATTTGGATTCGGAGTCAACTTCGTGATTATGCTATAAATATGAAAAAGATTCCCTTGTATTGTGATTCTCAAAGTGCAATTCACATTTTTCATAATCCAGTACAACACTCAAAGACAAAACACATAGCTCTTCGATATCATTTTATCAAAGATCATGTAGAAGATGGGAATATTGAAATACATTTTGTTAAAACCACTGAACAACTTGCTGATATTTTTACTAAACCTCTTGATGAAAAATCATTTGTAAGAATTTTAGTAGGTTTGGGGATGATCGCTTGCGAATTCAATTTCAAAATCAATAACTCAAGAATGAAAGGTCCATACAGCAGCTCTGAGTCAAAATCATTCAGAAGTTACTGTGCGTTAAGAGGCTTCGCATTCGCACATTTGGTAACTAAGGTTCAATTTAATATTTTTTTTCTTTGCTTTGCGAAAAACTTGAAAAATCAAAAATATTTTCATTTGTTTGTCTATTTTTGAAAAGTTTAATAAAAAAAAATTCTTTTCTTTAATCTTTAATTTTTGAAAAATACAAAATCACAAAAAAAAATTGAACTTTGTTCTTTAAGTGTGTGTGTTTTTAGTTTTAGTCAAGAGCATAATGTGAAGACGTCATGCTTATATGTTTCTATGGAAAGGTATCATTTCTTTCAACTTTGTACTAGTTAGGATGTCCCTAGAAGCATGCTGCAGCATGTTGACACAAGCCTCATATGACTCTATGTGTGAGAAACAAAAGCCTTAATGAAATTATCTCATGAAAATTTCTTCCGAATTAGGCTTATATTCGCATTAGTCAAAATAGCTACCTTACTCTTCTCATATGAGTAAAGAGTTTTCTGTTTGGTCCACAAATAACAGAGGTACATTCGATCTTATAACCAATCTTTTTCATCACAAAATTTCTTAACACGATGCACACACAAAGACACATGTCCAAGAGATTTCTTGACCAAACCAATCGTGATTTAGACATGTCATCATTCTGTGTTAATGATCTTGTTTCATGAGTCCGTGAATTAAGTGAAACCCAAAAACTTCGCAAGTTAAGGAATTGATGGGGAACTATGTTCCAGATTTTTACGAAAACACTTGTTTCTGTACCTGATATTTCATATACTCCAAATTATATTCATTCTTATGAGTGATTCTGATCAAATTTTCGAAACCCACGAAGTTTGTTTCCCAACAGGATCCAACACTTAATTTTTCTTTGAGTATAATTTCCGAGTGAGTATATATCTGAAATTCTTGTCACTTTTCAAAATAATTCACAGCAATCTTGTTCCTGAACATAATGTTCAAACAAGTAATTTCGCTTACAATTACTCACCTTATGTTTAGGATGATATGTAACGAAATTCGCAAACCACCATAATAAGCCTATAAAAGAAGCGCTTTGATACTTTTCTATAAGTATTCGATTGTATGTCACGGGAAAACGCAAAAGCAGTTGATTATCTCTCTTGATAATTAATGAAGTAACCTTTGCCTGGGGTTTTACTGCTTTATGTCAATAAATTTTGACATCACAGAATTCCAAAAAAAAATTAACTTGCTTCTTATCTTATTTCTTTGACTCACATGCAGTCATGAAATCCTTGAGGTTCTAAGTAATACCAACTTAGGCTGATGATTTCGCAAGTCTGGCAAATGACTTTGTTTAAAAACCCATGAACGAAAGAGCCCAACCTCGATACCGAAGGGTCCTTATTCACACAGCTGTACTCATGAACAGTCTCCAGTAACCGTTGGCCCTAGTTTCAAGGCACTTTATGGGGCATGATCATTACAACGGCTATTGATTGCAAGTTTCCAGGAACACGTAGCCCACTCTATTTTTGGAAACGGTTCATCTTTGAGATTAACATATAAAAGGGATAATCTTTTCTGATAATCATTACGCGATTCAAATTTCTCAGACGAACAAAAAACCCTAATTTTTCTTTCAAGAAATTTCTCAGAATAACAATGGCTGCTACTGAATCCAACACCGAAGAAGTTATCTCACAGTCTCTTATGAAGATTCAAAGCACAAACTACCAAGTTGATCCTAATGTCTCATCCTACCCAGAAGAATTGAAGATGTTGATCGTTGCACTGAAAATGTCACCATTATCAACTGCAATGTTAAATTCTTTTCCTATTCTTATGACTTGGTTGTTAATGGCGGCATCAACTGCGTCATACAACTATGCAACTGATGTCATAACTTTCAATCTGGTGAATAACAAGAGGGTTCGTCTTAACAAGAACATGTTCATTGACTTCCTGAACATTCCTCATAACCCACCGTTCTTTAGACCCACCAATTCACAGATTATCTTCATGTTCAATGAGATGGGACATCAACCCATTCTTGAAAAGATAAGTGATTTCAGGAAATCCAGCTTACCATGTATTTGGAATTTCTTATTTGGTATCTTTCTAAGATGTTTGACCGGAAGGAGTGTAGGTCTAGACAGGGGACGAATGGAGGTTTATGCCATGATTATGGGTCTTTACTATGATTTAAGTATCGATTATGGATCTCAGCTTTGGAAGGAGTTCAAAAAAAGCCTAGAAAATACAAGTGTTGATAAGGGGATTTCTTGTGCAAGGTACTGGAGTTTGATTTTAGAAAAAGTATACGCAAAATAAGGCATTCAAGTTCCTGAAGAAGGAGAAGTTGCAGAATTTACTTTGTATCAGTTTCCCAAAGTTGTTGAAGATGATGAAAATATCTTCACAAGTGTTGCAAGAATTCCTAATGCAATGCTTCGCAAAGTGTCCTCTACTCACAAGGTGTTAGTTCGATACATGAAGTCTTTTAATCCTAATGTGCGAACTGGAGTGTTACTTGAAGTCAGTGCTGAGTCATCAAAGAAGAAGAAGAAGAAGACTCAAAAGGAAGAAAAACAGGAATCTTCAAAAGTGTCAAAGGCTGAAGGGGTTGAGAAAGATGAGCTTTCTCCCAAAACTATGAAGGAGATTATACCGACAAAGTCAGGGATATTAAAGAAGCTTTGCAAATCATCACACACGACGACTACTTCTCCTACTATTCGCAAAACTGAGGTGAGTAGTAAGGGGGCTGTGTTTAGAGACGTTCCGGCTCCTGTTTCTCTTGGTTCAAAGAGAAGAAGAGCTCAAGAGGTTGTGAAGCATATTACTCAAAAGCTCTACAAGAAACGGAAGATGATTATTCGCAATGAATCATCAGATGATGAAGTAGTTCCAGAGACTCCACCTGTTTCCCTTTCCACAATGGTAAATGTTTCTCTTCCAATTAATTCGCAAATTTCCACTACCACATCCATTCCACTTGAAGTGGTTAAAAACAAATCAGTTCATGAGGAGGAACTTATTTCTGATAAGGTTGTTAACGTATATAATACGGGGACACCTATCACGAATATTGAACTTACAGTGCCAATCAACTTATCTACTTCATTACCACCATTTCCTCTTCCGAATACACGTACAATTTCATCATCCATATTTGACCATCCTTTAAAACATCCCTTTATTACATTGTTTCTATCTCAATCACCTGAAACACCACAACCTATACCTTCGTAAGCTCCGTCTGATGAAGAAACCGAAGGAGGAGGTTTTGGAGGAATGTTTGAAGCCATACACTTTGATTCAGAGGAGGAGGAAATACCTGATCATATGCTTATGTCAGGTAAACAATTTAAAATCCTGAATAGAAAGCTGAATGCCATTATTCAATCACAAGCTGATTCTGGTACAAAGTCATATATATCGGGTTTGGAGGTTGAATCCATGATCAAAGCCGCAGAGAAACGTATCACTACCAAAGTTGATGATTCTGATAAGAATAATGAGCTTCGCATTCAAGCTCAAGGAAAAGAACGACATGTTCTTTTTGTACAAGATGTGAAGAAGGTCAGGGAAGATGTTAACTTCAAAATTGAGGAGTTAAAGAAAGAAATTGCAAAGGAGCTTCAAGACCTTAATTCGTAAAATTTGGATGTACAAAAACGTGTTGATATTATTGCTGAAGCACTGACCAAGCTTGCTACTGATTATCAACCGTCTGCTCAAATTATCGAAGCCAAGCATCAAGAGAATAAGGAGCAGTTTTCAAAATTAATTCAGTTGGTCACTGAATTAAAAAGTTGTGTTTCACAGCCTTCTCAATAATCGATTCTTACTCCGAAATTTTTAACCCTCAAAGTCAACACTTTAGAGCAAGCTATTCAGAAGGCGTTGGCCCCGATTACCAATTTTACTTCACTTTTGCCAAAGAATGCCCTGCCTGCTTTCACAGGGGTGCAAGGGGGAGAAATAAAAGGAAGTAAAGGAGAGGATGCGAAAACTGTTGGGAAGATTCATTCAACTCAGCTTAAAACAACTTTGCTTGTAATCACGAAACCAATTCGTTCAACAATAGTAACAATGAAGCCAATTTCTAAAGGAATTATAATTGGTTCAACTAAAGGAGGAAGTTCAGGTGCGAAACCTCAAACAGTGAATACTGGAAAAGGCAAAGAGGTGGTTATTGAAAAGTCCAAAGAAGAAAAGAAAGCTGAGGTTGAAGCTGAGATGGAAAAACAAAGACAAATTCAGAGCATACTAAGGCAAAGAGCAAGTGACCCACCAACTTTGAATAAGGGTGATCCTGCGAAGTTGTACTCATTTGAAACTATTGAATCTAAAGTTTTGGGGAATCACTTGTACGAGTTTGAGAAAAAGCCTAGAAGAAGTTATGATGTTGCAAACTCAGACCGATGCCAACTTGATTTTCCAATAAACGAAATGATGTTTATTACGGCGCAATACACGATTAGTGAAAATTTTGAAAATGCTGATGAATACACTTACTTGAAGATCAAATTTCATGATGTACTTGCGAAGGATCAACAGGAAGTTTGGTCTTTAATGAAAATCAAGAAAGTTCTAACAATCAAGAAGGATTTAATGTTCGAGAACATGCTTCAAAACTTTCGATATTTCATGGTTCGTGCAGATAACAAGGCATTTGATTTTACCATTGCTGATTTTCCCTTGATGAATCTAAATGATCTCATTCAAGTGACATTTATCCTTAAAGACATGGAAGAAAAGAAGCTAAAAGGATATGATACTGATGTGTTCAGATTTGGTTTCGCACATATCAAGATATTCATAGATAACTACTATGATTGCTTGGCATTGACTGATGAAGAACTTGCATCAGGCCTTGGAAGAAAAGTTACAGTCTCTTGGGAATCAACCTTGCCTCAAACGGAGTTAAAGAAGTATACAGATGGAGAAATATGCCTTAAACCTTTTGGCATGGTTTTCGTAGGAAAAGATACGAAGGGGAAGCCTAAGTGGTTTTTGTTTAAAGTCTCAGAGATAGAAAGATACACCACTTCGCAATATACGAATTTCATTGTTCGTATGAATAATTGCACGAAGAAAAATGATGGAGACAGGAAAGAGCTTAAAAAGATAATCACTTGGTATTCAGAAATCCGAAGAACAATGCACTCAGCTGTTCAGAATCTCACAAACTGAATAGCTTCGACTATTTACAAAGGGGGAGAATGTAGAGTCTAGATGTTGTAAAAGTCCAAGTGTTTGTTTTCTTTAGTTTCGCATGTTAGTTATTTTACTAAGTCTTCATTTGTGCGAAGCGTATAGTTCAGGGCTTAGTATATTTTTTGTACACTCAGGTTTCCTATAAATAGGGACTGAGGTTAGAAGTAGAGACATCGAATACACGAGTGATTTATTAATCATTTGCAAGTTCTCTCTGCTTAAGTCTGTAATCAGTTTCTTCATCAATATAAGATCTGATTAATATTTACTTTCTTTGTTCTTACTTTTCATTCATACAATCATGATTGCTTTCTAAATCTCGATTACAATTCTCTTCAAGCATTTGGGGTGCTAGGCTCACAAAGTCTTGAAGGAATCAAAGAAAAAACAAGGTATGTATTTCTACTAGTTTTTATGTTTTGTATATTCCCCATGTAATGCTAGTTAGGAAATAACCTTGAGAAAGAAATTTGCATGTATATAGAGAAAACATAGATTCAAGGTTAATAGGGTTGCATGTACACTATAGGAGTGTTAGAATGCTCTAAACCCATCAATGGTATCAGAGCCTGGGATTGTTTTCTGTATACTTGATGCAAACTGCTTGAAAAATTCGAAATTCTACTCTCTGACGACTGGACTCGCCGAGTTCATGGGGAGGACTCGACGGGTCCATGAACAAATTCATCCTACTCATAGAGTAGGTTCATGCACTCGACGAGTAGGAGCGTGTTAGGCAGTTTTTCGAGTTTTGTTGTTGGAAATGGATTAAAGTCATTATCCCAAACTGTTTTGGACTTGTAAAATTTGTTTTTCAAAGAGGTAATGATTATGTTAACCCATTTCACATGGCTTTTATCAATATTTCACACTACAAGAAAAAGAGCCTTTTACGACGCGCAAACCACGACACTCGTTGATTTATGTTACGTAAAGGAGAGTGACATTAAAAAAGTGTCAACTCTTAAAAAAATCAAGGATTTAGGTCATGCATTATCACGTGCCCTTAAATTAGTGTCTCATTTAAAAAAAGTAAAAAACACGGAGGGCACTTTATGTAAAATGTGCGTCCTCTGTCGGTCGGTGTCGTTTTATATTTTTTTAGAAACGCACGTCTCCTTAAAGGGAAACTGAAATCCCCAAAATTTTTAAACCCCAGTCTTTTTCTCCCTCGTCTTCATTTTTCCCTATGCGTACTGTTCATCTTATAACAAAATTGTAAGGGATCTAGGTTTTTTTCAAAAGGATGCTCTCTGCAAAGCTCGTTACATATGCTCACTTCCGCTCACCTCTTACCTCCGGAGACCTCCGCTCAACTCTTCCCACTGGCGACCTCGAGCTCATTTCACTTCACCGAGACTGCGACAACTGATCAATTTTACAAGCCTTCGTTTAAGAGCTAACCATTTACGACTCCTCACACTCACAACAATATGATTTAGGGATCGTTACATTATGCCTATGCCAAACTTACAAGGAGATTAAAGGTTTTGCGACTTATCCATGTGGTCATCTATGAACTAGTGAAGCCCTATATAGATCTGATTCAAGCATTGCTTAAGGTATAGGTAACCTTTCCTCCTCCACAAATCAACGTGCAAGTTGTCTTCGTTGTTCCTCCCGTCAAGTAAGTTTATGGTCGCTCATTCTCGATGATATGTATTCTCTCTCTCTCTCTCTCTATCTCTCTCTCTCTCTCTCTCTCTCTCTCGATCGATCGATATTTCTTCTCCATTCTCCCTTTTCTGTTGAATGATGTTTCTCTATTGGGAAAACTTCAATTGATTCCATAAATTAGAGGTCCACTGGAAGTCGATCTTATTTCCAAGAGATATGATGACAGGTTTCAAGAAAAAAGATGGGACGAAACAACCAACATCTGATGTTGAAAGGTTGTATTCATTTTTTGATGTTACATTAGAGAACAAAATGCTATCTCTAATATGCAACTGTATCATTTTACTCCCATGAAATAGACAACATTTCTCTATTAAAAACTAGTATAACCTCTTAATTTCAAGTTATGTTCTTCTTAACAGTCTCCCAACAGATATTACAAATGTTAGTATGGGAACGTCAAGGACAGATGCTGCAATAATTATTCTTAACAGTCTCGCAATAGATATTACTCGTTGATCAACTAAAAAAAGGAACTGTCATAGTAATCCTTCTTCCCCCACAACTGTCAAAACTAAACACAAGAGGCCAGCTTCACCTCACCTCACCTACTAATTTTTTATTTGTTTTACTATGTAAGAAAACCTTATATGTTTTTTTTTTATTTTGTGAAAATTAACTCCACGTGAAAACAGAAAATGGTATGTTGTGTTAGAAAATGACAATCATACCCTTGGTCACAGCAGTCTCATATCATTATTTCCATTCTCACCTTCACTACAATGCCCATTATTAGAAGAAATCAATGAGATCCTTGCCAGCTGTTGCTGCTGGAAGTTGGTTTCATAATGAGATGAAAGATGATTGTTGCCAACCATCCTTGAAGGATTTGCAGCATAAAGTGAAATTTTTTGCTTCTAGGTCCTCCAAGTCAGGTCAGTGTCAAAGTTTATTATCTGTAATAGTGATGTTAATGTTGTCACTGTATGTATTAATAAAATATTTCAACTAATATGGTTGATGTTAATCTTGCAGCATAAAGTTTCTCTACAGGACTTTGCTTGGGTGCTAATATGGTTGATGTTATTGTTGTCACCATATGTATTAATAAAATGTTTCATCTTTAAGTGCTTACCTTTTAGCCTTATGATTCATAAAGTTTCTCTACAGGACTCTACAGGACTTTGCTTGGGTGCTAATATAGTAGAAGTCGTCGACAAAATAGTTAAGTGCATATATTTCATTCAGCTCAAATGGTAGAAATTTTCATTTTTTCTTAGCTACCTGTGATTTTTGAGACTCGAAAACTTTTGTCAGATGATGAAGTGGGGAATAAAGCAGCTGTGGGAGTAATAAGTTCGAAAGTCGATTGTGTTTTTATAAATCCTTCTAATAATAAACCAATCATATTATGAGGTAATTCAAATATTTCTTCTGTTATATACGTGCTCATATTGGATCTTTCAGCTACAAGACTTCTTAGTTCATGCATTGTCATTTCCTCAAAGATGTGAGGAACTAATAGCTTTAATAATATGATTGAGCTTTCCTGTGATCATAATTATCTATATAATGAAACAAAAAAAAGGTAAATGCAAGAAATAGAAATTGAGATTATTTTGAAAATTACCTGCCATAAAAAATCTTCAACTGCATGATTAGTTCCAAGAACAGAAAGTATTTTTTCAGCTTCAATGAAGAAACCCATAATTACTGAATCAGTAATAATGTCACATATATAAGGCTTTCCAATTAACACCTCATATAACCCCAAAGTACTTCCATGTGCAAATGTTGGATGCAATGAATACTTGTTTCTTATTCGATCTCTTGGTTTCCCACTTTTATAAGGCTTTCCAATTAACACCTCATATAACCCGAAAGTATTTCTGCGGTTTTTTGTTTTTCCCAGGTTTGAGGTTCGTATCTTAGATCGAGACAGGATATTGTTTTAGGATGCTAAAGGTAATGTCAAACTTTGACTTTTATAATTCATGAGTCATGTTTCTACTTTCTAGTTATTTTTTTCTTTTTTTAGGCCTAAGAAGCCGCTCTTATTATACAGAACAAGGATTTATATGGAGATAAGCAACATTTATCACAGGTGAAATTGCTATGTTTGTAGAGTATCTAATCTTGTTTATGGTTTGGAATGGAATTGATGATGCCAGGGTCCGTAGCCGGTTGGAATTGTGAAACGGGTTTTGTGGATTCCGATTGTTGTCATTCTTTCAAGCCCTAGGTGTTGAAGAACATAAAAGTCTTCAGCTTTATTGTTCTTGGGTGTAATAATAATAATAATAGAGAGAGAAAAGATGAGACAAACCCACAAGCATAAAACCATTAAAGAATTATGGTTTGTTGGTTAAGAAGATTAAAATACAAGAAAAACATACAAAAAAGATACTAATTTGTTGTTTAACACAATCTCCTACCTGCAAGAAACATTGTTATTTTGTGGTGTTGGGGGGTATTTTTGACTTTTTAGTTGGTTGGTTGGAAGAGGGGTGACCAGAGAAACATGTTTATGACTTTTTTATTAAGTCGTTCTTTGTACATTAAGTCAAATAAGAGAGAAGCAATGGTGTAATTGTTTGTTGTTGGTGCACAGAGGAAAGAGAAGTTGCCCAAGAGACAGCATATACAAGCTCTTCTTCTTGATAGCATGATTATTGATGCACTTGGTCCAGAGCGTTCCCTACGTGGCAGAAAACCTGTGTCCTACACTTTTGGTAACATTAATCACACTCATTTTCAATCTTATTATTCATGATTTATATTTTATTCCTGTCACTATAAAAATTGCAACTTCTGCAGATGATTATGACCGATCAATCAACGAGGCTATCAAGATAACCAAGTAATAACTTTTTTTCTTTAACTATTTTAATTCATTGTATGGATTCTTATCTTTTGTTCTTTTTTCCAGAAGGAAGCAAGCGTCCCCAGAACATAGTGTGAGGGAACATAGCGTGAGAAGAGAAGGTTTAAGAAATGGGGTTTCCATTGTAATGAGATTTTTTTGAGAATTCCTGCAATTCTTTTATTAAATTTATGCAGATAAACGAGTTTGAAAACTTGGGGGTGATCAATTGGTTCCTTATTATGCTGATGTATTAGGAGCTATCTTGCCTTGCATAGCTGATAAAGAAGAAAGAATATGTGTTGTAAGTTTGTGTATTCTTATGGAATTGGAATTTGGGATTCCATTCCATTGTGTGTTTATTTGATGTTGGAGCAATTCTCACCATTGTAAAAAGGTCCAATCTCATTTTTTTTATTACTATAAAATATACAAGTATTCAACTCTTTTTCTCTTTATTAACAAATATATCTTTACTTTTATTTTCTCAATTTGCAGGCAGTTATCGAGTGAATACGAAGCCACTCGTATTGACTCATTGCTCTGGATTTCAACCCTTTTAAATAGACACCGAACAGAGGTACACAAACCATTTTCATATAATTATATACATTATTGTCGATAAGAAAGAAAAGGTTTAATTTATACGTGTAATTCAGGTCCTGTGTTTTTTTAATGATATTTTTGACACACTTCTTAAAGCACTATCGGATCCCTATCAGATCCCTCTAATCAGGTAATCTTTTCTTTAATACTTAAACCCTTGTAATATTTGGCTTTTTTTATAATAATTTTATGTTTTTTTGGCCAGCATTGAAGAATTTATACCATTATTGAGAGAGCGTATGAATGTCTTGAATCCATATGTTCGCCAATTTTTGGTGGGATGGATCACAATGTTGGACAGTGTTCCAGACATTGATATGTTGGGATTTCTTCCTGATTATCTTGATGGTAAAAATGATGTTTTAATTTTACAACCAATTTTTTACATCTTTTTTGTGTTATGAAGTCAACTGACATGACTAGCTCTCATCAGGTAAGAGGCTTTTCTTTATTATTTATTATCATTGGCAATCTATTCCTTAAATTGTTTTTAGATTGCCAATGATAATAACATCATTTTTATAGCCAATTATAAACATCATTGCCAATGATAATTTAAGGTAATTTAAGGAATAGATTGCCAATGATAATAAACTCAGAAAATGCTCAACAGTTTAAGTTTCTTTAAATGTGGACAGCACAAATTATAAAAGAACCTGTCTGCACCTAACAAGTTCAACAAGGTAGATTATCAAGTTTAAATGAGTCATTTTCTGTTGTCTATTTGTGGTTTTAAACTTAAAGTGTTGAGCATTCTTGTTTTTATGAGTAGTTTCATATTATGTTATGTACTTGTTAATCTTAAATCCTATTATGCAATTATTATATGTGTTAATTAAATGCTTTTGTACATTTGTAGATACCTCGTCAGTTTTGGAAATTGCATACACAATCTACACAAAGTTTGAAGAATGTCGAAGTGTAATGTCCTGATTAGTAAAAATTTGTAAGTGTAATGCTATACAATGTCACGAGATTAACAATGTAGCCCTACACAATCCTTCTATGATTTCCAAAATTGTTATCCTTTTGATTCAAAAGACACTGACATGGATCTTCCAAGTCTAGCTGTTGCTCTACAAACAACACTTAGTCCTAATCCTGCTGAAAGAAAAGCCGCTGAAGAGAGCCTCAATAAGGTATTTACTTCTCATTTGGATCGAAGTTACATTGTAAATCGTATTCAATCATGGATATTCCAAGTCTAGCTGTAGGTATATGTTTTTCTTAATGAATAATGTAATCATATGTATGAATATGAAATAAAGTTTGTTATTTAGTATGTAATAATCATGTATAAGGAGAAAACAATTTCTATTGATTTGTTTTATCTTTCCATGGATCGATTATTTATATGATATTAAATTTTATGCAATGGATTGTATTTTTTGTATATAGTATTTTGTTTTTTGTTATGAGACATCAAATACAAATTTAATTTGAAAATTAGTTAACCTATAAAAAATATTTTTTAAAACATTTAAAATTACGATACGCAAAAATGTGTGTCATCTTCATTTATGACATGGCGTTTCTTGACATGGGCTTCCTTGATACGCAGTGCGTGTCATTAACACGCGCGTCGTAAGGTTACGACGCGCGAATGCGTGTCATCTTCCTTTATGACAGGGCCTTCCTTGATACGCATTGCATGTCGTAAACGCACGCCATAATTGCGCGTCATAAATGAGCGTCGTAAATGCACGTCGTCTCTCTTTATGACAGGGCCTTCCTTAACGCGCATTTGCGCGTCGTCTGAGCCTTTTACGACGTGCAATGAGCGTCGTAAAAGGCTGTTTTTCTAGTAGTGTCAAGTATTATATGTGTTAATATGATTTCTTGAAATTTCTTGAGATGAATATGTGTTCTTCTGAGTTTTTAGAAGATCATAGGAATTATATGTAACCTTCATGTGTGTTTAATTCATGATCTTAATGGCAATGATGGAGTCCATAACTTGTCCTCAAGCTATGGATAACCAAAAGTCACTTCTTTAAATTCTGATTAAAGAACAAAGAGGTTTCATAAAATGAAGATTCTTCATTTTTATGAACCATTAAAACTCATAAGTTACAAATTGAAGAGCCTTGGAATAGTTTCAATTCTTGCCCTCAAGTTTTGGAATTTGTAAAGTCCTACACTTTAATACTTTTATTCCAAATTAAACCTTAGATTTTTAAAAGTATAAAAATCAACACTTATACTATTATTATAATTTTATTATATAGATATGTATAAGAATATGTCGTTCTTACCGTTAGTAGGCCTCATTCACGAAGCCGGTCTATAAGGGGGGGGGGGGTATAAGGTTGTTGCCTATAAGATGGTGACTTAATGGGTGTCCACTCTCACCCACCGCTTCCTTGATCGGTGGAGGGTCGTTAGCCGAATGGGTAGGATACAACTTTAAATTCTCATTAAAAGTATAATGAAAATAAAGTAACTATACATTATCAATTCCCAATCTTAGTTACTTTAGGAAAATGTGAAAAAAGGTGCTAGCCCATAAAATTACACTTTGTACCTTACCAAGTCGTTAGTGGAGCGTGTGTGGTTAACCGGCACACTAACAAGGACTAGTAAGTGTGGCAAAGGGTAACTTGACTTTATTCTAGATCGGTGGAGCGTGTGTGGTTAACTGACACATCGATTAGGTAATATGGTTAAGGGTACCAAGTCAATTTGTATGGTTATTCACACCTTGTTTGTGATCCTCGGCATCCCAGTCACAAACTTGATAGGGCACAATCGAGATTCAAACATGCCATTGAAAAGTTCAATGTATCTCAAAAGATCTAGGAGTTTCAAAACCAATACAACCTAATTATAAAATATTTCGTTCTTATGGTGGAAATTGGTAAATCATCATTTACCTACCTTCAAATATTTTATAGTGTGGATTACGGCATCCCTCTTCCAACTATAAATAGTTTGTTGGATCCTAGCCTTAATATTTTATTTGGTTGACTTATTAAGGACTCTTAATCTAATGAAACTTATCTTCCTTTTATTTCAGATGTCTTCCAATAACGCTGCTGGCTCAAACCCTACAAGCTCCTTTTCCCTAATGAACTTGTGTGGGAAAACCATTTTTGATGGATCCAACTTTAACGAGTGGATCAAAAACATCAGGATGATTACCTGCTATGAGGACAAGGAGTATGTCCTCGATAGGGAGCTTAAGGTTGTGAATGAAGCCACTGCTACTCTTGAAGAGTTTGCGGAGTTTGTTGCCATGAGAAGGATGCTACGAAAGTAGCATGTATCATGTTGGCCACCATAGCTCCCGAACTTCAAAAATCCTATGAAGATTTCTACTCCTATTAGATGCACCAAGATCTGGTGGAAACGTACCACCAGAGCGTGCGTCAAGAGAGGTATGAAATCATATCTCTATGATAACCGCCAGGATGAAGGATGGGGAACCCATCACCAGTCACTTGCAGAAAATGCAAAGGTTCGTGGACCGGTTGCTGAAACTTAATGTTGACTTCCCTGAGGACATGGCGATGGACATCATTCTCCATTCCTTACCTCCATGTTATGATCAGTTTCATATGAATTATCATATGAACAAGGAGGAATTCACACTTAGCAAGCTTCAAGGACTCTTGAGGACAGCTGTAAATGGCCTTAAGGGTAAGGCGGATGTTTCTTCTACTTCTACTCCTTCAGCAGCCCCTGTTCTGGCTATTGGGCAGGGAAAGGGTAAGAAGAGGAAAGTCCCTTCAAAGGACACCAAGGGTAAGCCCCATGATGGTTCCTCTTCAAGTGGGACAAATAAAAGTCCCTTTACTCCTTCTTCAAACCCAAAGGAAGCACAATGCTTCTATTGCCAGGAAAAGGGGCACTGGAAGCGAACCTGCCCCAAATATCTGCAAGATGTAAAGGATGGGAAGGTTAAACCCACCCATGCAGGTACTTATACAATATTGTCTAATAACTCATCTAATGCTAATTCTTGAGTTGTGCTTGATACAGGTTGTGGTATTCACATTTGTACTGATTTGCAGGGCCTAAGAAGAAGTGAGCAAGTGGAGCACGGGAAGATAAACTTAGTCATGGGCAACAAGAAAGCATCACTTGTCACCAAGATATGAGTTTATTCTTTATTGCTTAATAATGGGTTAATGTTAGATTTGAATAAGTGTTGTTAGTCGCCCGAAATGGCGAGAAATATTATTTCTTTTCATGGCTTGTACAAACAAGGTTTTTCATTTTCATTTGATAATAAAAATGGTGCTATTAATGTTTATTACAATGATGTATTTTACTTTAAAGCATTACCTTGTGATGGTGTATATGAAGTTGTGAATGTTGTAGACAATTTAGGAAATAATGTGTTGTATATTGATTCTTCAGATAGCTTGGATAAAGCATCCTTGTGGCATTGTCGTCTTGGACATGTTAACAAGAAACACATAGGCCAACTCCAAAAGGTTGGAGTCTTGGAATCATTTGACCTCAAGCCAGATAATAGTTGTGAATCTTGTTTGCTTGGAAAAATGACAAAGTCACCCTTCACAGGTACTTGTGATAGGGGTGAAGGTTTGTTGAACCTTGTACACACGGATGTGTGTGGGCCCTTCAGAGTGGCTACATGGGATGCTAATTGCTATTATGTGACTTTTACTGATGATTACAGTAGATATGGATATATTTACTTAATCAAGCATAAGTCATAAACCCTTGAAAAGTTCAAAGAGTTTAAGCAGGAAGTTGAGAATCAATTGGGCAGGAACATCAAGATGCTCCGATCCGATCGGGGAGGAGAGTATCTTAGCATTGAGTTCCTTGACTATCTTAAGGAATGTGGGATTTTTTCACAATTGACACCTCCTAGGACACCACAGCTGAATGGTGTGGCTGAGAGGCACAATCGAACCTTGTTCGATATGGTTCATTCCATGATGAGTCGAGCTTCGTTACCAATCTCTTTCTGGAGGTATGCCTTAGAGATTGCCACCCATATCCTTAATCTAGTCCCTACTAAAAAGGTTTCCAAAACACCTCACGAGATGTGGACTGGGAAAGTGCCCAATTTGGACCACATCAGGATTTAGGGTTGTGAAGCTTTTGTGAGGTGTGAGACTCATGACAAGCTTGAACCCCGAAGCGAGAGGTGTATTTTCATCGGTTACCAACAAAGATCCTTTGGTTACCTCTTCTAAAGACCCAGTGATAATGTGGTCTTTGTAGTAAGAAGAGGAGTCTTTCGGGAGAGAGAATTCATAACCCAAGGGGACAGTGGGAGGCAAATTGGCCTTGAAGAGCTTCAAGAGTCAAGTGGTGAAGGAACCTCAAACACTATCGTCCAACCTGAGGAGGAAACTCCTGTTGAGCCGATAGATGAGTCCGTACCTCCGAGGCGTTCCACTAGAACTAGGAACACACCTGATTTTTATTATGGTTATCATATCACTACTGAGGGTGATACATTTATCAGGGATAGTACATTGATAGATTTGGATGAACCTAATAATTATAAGGAAGCCATGGCAGGCCCTGAGTCTGCGAAATGGAAGGAGGATATGGACAACGAGATTCAGTCCATGTATGATAATCAAGTTTGGAACATGGTTGACAATGTACCCGGTCGTAAGACAGTAGGATGCATATGGATCTTCAAGTAGAAGACCGACATGGATGGGAAGGTACACACTTACAAAGCACGACTGGTTGCGAAGAGATTTACTCAAACTCCGGGAGTTGACTACGATGAGACCTTCTCGCCAGTAGAAAAGATTAAGTCTATTAGGGTGTTATTAGCCATAGCCACATTTCATGATTATGAAATATGGCAAATGGATGTCAAAACCGCTTTCCTTAATGGGAAGTTGGCTGAGGATGTTTACATGGCTCAGCCAGAGGGTTTTGTCGATCCAAAATATCCTAATAGAGTGTGGAAGCTTGAGAAATCCATTTATGGATTGAAAAAAGTGTCTCGCAGATGGAATCTTTGCTTTGATGAGAAGGTTAGAGAGTTTGGCTTCTCTAGGAGTGAGGATGAGTCATGTGTGTATGCTAGGTCCAGTAGGAGTATGGTTAGCTTTTTGGTGTTGTATGTGGATGACATACTTCTCATAGGAAATGACATCCCAACTTTGCAAGGGGTTAAGTCTTGGCTTGGGAAGTGTTTCGCTATGAAGGACCTTGGGGAAGCTGCCTATATCCTAGGGATAAGAATATTAAGAGACAGGAGTTAGAGACTAATTGGACTTAGTCAGAGTACTTATGTAAATAAGGTAGTAAAGAGGTTCAATATGCAAGATTCCAAGAAAGGAGAATTACCAATCCAAAGTAATGCCAAGCTGAGTAAGACTCAGAGTCCGAATACAGAGGCTGAGATAGCTGAGATGAGTCAGATACCATATGCTTCCGATGTGGGCTCAATCATGTATGCAATGACTTGTACTCGCCCTGATGTGGCCTTTGCTTTGAGCATGGTCAGTATATATCAAAGGAACCATAGCAAGGCACACTGGACTGCGGTAAAGAACATTCTTTAGTATCTGTGGAGGACTAAGGATTGGGTCCTTACCCTCGGTGGCGGTGATGACTTGACAGTGGAAGGATATAGTGATGCTAGCTTCCAGACTGATAGGGATAATTTCCGCTCTCATTCAGGCGGGGTCTTTATCCTAAATGGAGGGGCAATTACTTGGAAAAGTTCCAAGCAAGAGACAGTAGCTGATTCAACTTGTGAATCAGAGTACATAGCAGCAAGCGAGGCAGCAAAGGAGGCGATATGGCTAAAGAACTTCATCGGAGACCTTGGAGTTGTACCAGCTATAAAGGAACCAATAGAAATTTTATGTGACAGCGAAAGTGCGGTTGCTTTGGCTAAAGAACCAAGAGAACACGGGAGATCTAGGAACATTGAAAGAAAATACAATTTCATCAGACATCGAATAGAAGAAGGACTTCTCGTGGCAAAGAGGGTATCATCAGATGAGAACCCGGCAGATCCCCTCACGAAGAGACTGAGTAAGGGTAAGCATTTACAGCATGCGAGGCGCATCGGGCTGAAGGATGATATTAGTTTCAATAATTAGATTTCTGAAACTTGTAAAATGTGATTGACATTTGGTGATTAAATAAAAGTTGTTATTTATTTATCAGTAAAGTGTTACTATCTTGTGTTGATCGTTTACTATGTTTGAATTTTGCATGTTTTGACTTCCCGAATAATTATGTTATTATTCAAACTCTCCACAGTCAGTCAAACTTTGGAAGTAGGTATTGATTTAAGACTGTCATGAATTTGGTTTGTATGATTTGTCTAAAGTGCTTTAGAGATAGCAAAGGTTGCTACAACAATCATGAGTACTCATAAGGCCTGAGTATTGGATTCAACCCACGCTTACTTGCATCACTTCATGGAATTTATCTCGAGTGATCGTGAGACGGTAATATCATATAAATCTTCAAACCTAGAGATATGAGTTGTTGACTATGAGTTGGTTATCCATTGATTGTACGAAAATGTATTGGTAACTCGATGCTATAAAACGTGCCTTTGTGTATAATTCAACAAGTAGTCAGTACAAGCATATGAGTCGAAGTTTATCTGTTCCTTCTAGAAATAGAAGCGATATCTGGGCCCCTTGATGATTTGGTTTTGACTTATGTACCGGGCCCGGTCAAAACCTAATTGATGTGTTCAAATAATGATTTTGATCTCGATTTCAAATTATCATGTTTTTTTGGAATGACTGAATTTTATCATGTTTTTCTGGAACGGTTGAATTTTATAAATGGTAGCTAGAAGCTAGAAAAAAGAAATAACATTTATTTCTGAAACAGATATTACATCCACACATTCGAATCTCTATGATATCTATGATTCCTGTACAGACCCAATTAAACAAATGTGAAACTACAAAATCAAAAAGAATCTCCTCTTTTGTCTCTCATCTCCAAAAAGTAGTGCGTTCCATTAAACCCAAATGACCCAAATCAAAGTTAAATAAATTGATTCTAGTGTATCTCGATGAAAGTTACCCACCGCCTCAGAATCCAACTAATCAAACATCACACCCAAGCAACCAAATGTAGGAAAACTCCTGCTACACTGACAACAACCTGAATCCAAAGTTATAAAGGCGTCTCACACCAACAAAAAAACGCTCATAGATTTCCTTTGGTTTTTGATGGGTTTTAGCCATAAGAACATCCTATGCGCTCATACAAACCCTAATGCTTGGATCTAGGTTTCTCTATTGTACATGCAATTCATCCAAGACTATAAACCCTAGATCTAGCATATGATAATCAAATATAACATATAAATTAGGGTTTAGATCATACCTTGATTGTTATGTAGCAATAACAATCTCAAATCCTTCTTGTATTGACTTTAGAAAGCTTAGAGTCACAAATGTCACTCCTCTAATGGTTCACAAACACCAAGAGCAAGAAGATGAAGAGGAGAAGAGAAGGAGGCTGCCCAAAACGTGTGGAAACCCTAGAAGACAAGTTCACCACGTTTTTGGGGCTATAGGGTCCTTTAAATAGTGAGGCTATTAGGGTTATCTAACAAGAAAACCCTAATTTGGATGCTTAAGCCCTAAGCAACACATGGGCTCCTTCCGTAAAGGCCTTAGGACGATTTCTAATGGGTTTCCCCATAGAATTCGTCCACCCCTTTAATATGGAGTCCATTAGCTCAATATTCAACTATCACACAATTGACAGTTCTAGTCCCTTTAGTTTAATTAATGTCTTTTAGCCACAAACTTAATTCTTATTAATTCTTGACTAATATTAATTAAACAATATGATTTCTCCTTTAATATATTATTCTCATAATATATTAATAAATCATATTTAATCCTTTCTCTCCATTATTCATCCTATCAAGTCGCTTTGGTGAAGGCAACCCAAAAGGACCATGCACCATCGGGTCAAGTACATACCAAAATAGTTTTGGACTTAGACACTAATCCAACAGTCTCCCACTTGGATAAGTCTAATAACTATTATGCGTATGACTTCAGATCCTGATCTGCAATCGTAGCTTTCCAAAGCCGCTGTCAACTCTGATCTTACCAGATACGCGTGTCCTTTAGATAAGGGATCATATATTCCTCCATTCTAGATATCGTATAGACTGAGACATGGATCTAAATCATTCTCTCTGTCTATGTGTTGTTTCCCGAATTCAGATTTATGACGACTGACAACAGACTACAATTTGAACACATCAAATTAGTCCTGGCTTGGCCAAGAGCTTAGGTGCCATCACTAAATCACCGAGGGGCCCACAAATATCGCTTTTATCCTACTTTGAATAAAAGGAACGGATAAACTTCGACTCAATGCTCACTTGTGCTCACTCACCAAATCACACACAACAATATGTTTTATAACATCAAATTACTGGTGCGTTTACATATTATCAATATGCAACCGACTCGCAAGATACAACTCACACATCTCGGTTTCAAGAATATAAGATGTTATCATCTCACCAATCACTCGTGATAAAATTCATGAAGTGATCCAAGTGAGCGTGGGATTAATCCAAAGCTCAAATCATATTCATAAGCACTCATGAACGTTGCAGCAAACATTTGCTTATGTCTAATGCTATTTAGACAATCCACACACCAATTCACGGCAGCCTTCATTCATATCTACTTCCAACATATGAACGACTGTGGCCCGTTTGAATAATTTGATTGTTCTCAACCAATTAAATTATTCAGGAAGTCAAAACATGCAAAGTGAAACACAAGAATAATACTAATCCCATATGGCCTCAAACCTTTGAGTATAAATAAAACTCCTTTTATTTATCAACATATCGATTACTCGTTATTTGTTGTTTCGGTTAATCAACTTCTTACTTGAATTATTACAACACTTCTCCCATGCTCTTAGCATGCACACAATGTTTTACCTATGGTTCTTACTTTGTGAAATAGATCAAATAAACACATTTCCAATTATACTCATTTCACAACTCCTAATCCATTTTTCATAAGTGAAAGAATATCAAACTCTTGCCACTTATGGAATATGTTAGATTCTAACATTTTATGCAATGATCCTTTCGTAATGTCACTGCACTAAAGTCACAATGACTATTGCCAATGAAATTACAAATTCCTCTACCGGAGATTGTTACAAGAAAATTCCTTAGATATGATGTCTCTCACTCAAGGTACATTCCTTTGAACATCCTTTTGCATAAAAGTTTCTAATCTAGATATTGATTCTTAATATCCAACTCCTAATATGGAAACGTTTCCATATTTTTCCATATGACAACTCATTCTTAATAGAATCTTTTCTATTCATAATAATGTTGATAAGGTCCATCCAATACTATACTTCCAACTACTCACAAGCGACCAATCCTCGGCGAACTTTGGATTGTCCTTTGATAGTTGTCTGATTATCTTAGTCAAAACCGATTCTTGTCCTTTTCCCTCTAAATGCACTAGACATTTGGAAAATTTTAGAATGGTCAAATATTATAGCATTTTCCATCAATCCTATACCCGAAGCGTATGCGACACGATGCATAATGTCTTACATAAAGATTCGATACTTTATCAATCTTCTGCCATAATATTTTATGTGCTACGTTCTCTTAATTAGAGATATGAAGAGGAATGTCGTAATCATAATCGATTTTAAGAACGCACTATGTTTCATTGACTAAATTTATTAACATTCCACAACCTAAGCCTTTATATTTTAAATGAAGCATAATATTCTCTCCCTTAATTATAGCAAAACAACTATTCAACCCTTACAACTTTGCAAAGTATGACTCTTGTTTTCTATAATTAATTTTGCTAACTTGCAATACTTGCCTTAATAATCATGCAATCATAACATTTATGCTCCCACTATCACGATGATTATTATAAACATAACACTTATGCTCCCACTAGCTTTGACATGTATTCAGAAACAACTTAACTTTCAGAAAAACAATGTCTATTGAATTTCTTTAAGTTCATATTTCTAATACCCAATGCTTTGATAATCTTTTAATTATCAAGGCTTCTTAAACTCATACACCTTTATCCAAGATATCTCATATGTGTGTCCTAAACAATTCAGACTAATTGCCAAATCTCACAATTCGAATCATGGAAAGGGATACCGTAACCATAATCGAATTCGAGCATCCAATTTTCACAATCACTATCTTCTTAAAATCTCTATTAGTGAAAGCATTTCCTCACAATCAATTTCATGAAGGAGGGAATCTTATGACACATAGATTTTAATGGTGTATGTGTTCCTATCCATGCGAATTTGTTAAAACCAAAGTTTGCGACAAATCCAAACTCATATGGACCGAACCTTCTCAATCTTGATTTCTTGCCTTATGGTAACACGACTGCCCACCATGTCTTCCAAGTAGTTAAGCACCTCACCCTTTCCTATCAATGTACTTTCAATTGATCAAGGTCCTTGCCTTTTATGCATTCAAATGAGAGCTCATAGGGCTCACATGCATAATTAACTCAATTGGAACGGCACAGAAACAAGGCAATGTCAACACGATAGGTTGTAAACCTCTACTCGTGTGCTAGTGATGATCGATAAGGTTTATTCTTGATTTGTTCTTGAAACCTTTCAAGACCATTAAGACTCCCACTGATTCTTTGACATATAAGATTCTCTTGTCAATAAACATTTCTTGACAAACAAATATTCAAGAGTTAGTGTAGCTTTTATCAAGACAAAACATTCTATAAAATTGGTCCTAGTTGGTCTTTGTCTTATCGAAGACATCACAACTTTCCAATTTCAAATGTGTGAGAATAGGAAAGCCTTTTTCCAAATTCTACATTTGATGAATGTTATAAACCTTCTTAAGGCTTGTCACTCAATATTACAATCTTAACTCTAAGACTTGTTTTTGAATGAAGTATGATTGACTTCTTGATTTAACCATTTCTTCAATTCTTGATTCCTCTTCTTATACATACAATTGTACTAAGATTTACTTAGAGGATCAATTGAGATATGGTTCTTAATCATTAAGACATATCATAAAGCATAAAAGGTACTCTCCCTTCTTCTTAGAATAGAGAAACTTTTATCTTTCTGCCTACTTGATCTTCTTATTCGTTCTGCTATTGATTTAAACCTTTTTAATCAATTCAGAATTACACTTAATGTCATAAGTATAATTATATTTACTAAACCTTTAGTAAATCATGACGAATATCTTTGTTACTCTTGTGGTGGACTTGATCAACACACAACTTTTTGTATTCGATCTCCTAGTCCTTCACTTGACACTTTGTCAACGAATTAGTCTAATTTCCAAATATGAAATTTCTCATTCATCATGTAACCAAGTTGCATGATTCCAAGTTTCTGTCAACTTGAAACTTGGACGATGAGAAACTTTCCTTATTTGGTAAATTCTTGACATTTCCACTATTAAGAATCACATCCATTTGTTGTAGAATTATGCGAACATCAATTTTTTCATAACGATTTCATTGCAAGGAAATAAATAAATGAGTCAAATCAAAATTTATTTTATTCATAAAAGCAGCGGAAAACATTTGTCCTTACAATGCAAAATCAACTGAAAAACTATGTAGAAAAATTCCTAACAACTCTATCATAACTCAAAATCTAATCTTCAAATCCATGCGATCGAGATCCATTTCTTCGTGATTAGATTTATCTTGCTTTTCCATCAAGCTTCTTCTCTTTTCACTGATCCTGCAAAACATTCAAATGCAATCTTATCACATCATGTATTAAAAATCAACGAATAGGAACTTAATGGAGTTAGATAGTGGATTTTACTTGAAGCACAACCATACTCTTTGACTCTCCCATCTTCTAGACTCTTCGGGCTCTTAGGGCAGACTTGTATCCAACGCCCTTTCACTTGGCAGCAAACGCCGGTCGGTTCTCCTAGAACGTCCTCTGAAGCATGGTTGGTTGACTTTCCCAACAAATATGCTCCAATGCCTTGCCAAATCAATTCTGATTCAGCAGCAATGAGCATGTAAGTTAAGTCAATGAGGCTTACGTCATGATCCATCATATGATACTTTCGTTTGAACTCATTATATGATTCAGTGAGTGACTACAGAACCCAGTCCACAACCAACTTATCAGGGAATGACGCACCCAACATTATCAACCTATTGATGTGTGATTTCATTCCCAAAACGTGGGCACACACGGGTTTACTATCTTCATGTTTCATTTCCAATAAGGCTTTAGTGACATTGAACCTTTCAATTCTTCGATCTTGTGGGTTAGGGAGAACAATTAGAGGAGGTGGAGGAAGTGAAGCATGATTTCTTGTTCCTCGATTGAATCGTGGAATATCATCTTCATGTGGAATGCTTGTTCTACGGAATTTAGGAAGACCATAGTTGTCGTACTTTGACATCTACAAAACGGGAGAAAACAAATTCAAGTTAGTTGATTGATTGAGTCCTTAATAAATCACCCAAATGAGATATTAAGGCTAGGACCCAACACAATACGCTACAACCTAGAAAAGGGATGTCGTAATCTAGTTGTAGAATATTTGAAGGTAAGTGAATGACGATCCACTAATTTCCACCAACGAAAAACGAAAAAGAAATTGAAGTTTTAAATCTATGAAAACTCCTAGATCCTTTGAGATTCATTGAACATTTCAATGGCATGCTTAAATCTCAATATGCCCCTCTAGTTTGTGACTGGGATGTCGAGGATCACAAAGCGGGTGTGAATAACCACGCAAACTTACATGGTGCCCTCACATGTTACAGTCACCTATTCGATGTGCCGGTAAACCACACACGCTCTACCGAACTATGACAAACATTGAGTCACCCTTTGCTACCTTTGCTTAGAACCATTTAGTGTTCCGGTAAACCACACACGCTCCACTAACGTCTTCGCAAGGGCACAAAGTGTAATTTCATGGAATTGCATCAATTCACTTTTGCCTAAACTAACTAAGATTGGGAATTTGTAAAACATTTGTTTACCTTTTGTACTTCATTATACTTATAATGGAAAGTTCTGTCCTATGCTACCCGTTCGGCTAACGACCCTCCACTAGTCAAGAGTGCGGTGGGTAAGAGTGGATACCTATTCAATAGCCATTTTATATGCAATTTCCTTAAATACCCCATATAGACCAGCTTCATGAATGAGGCCTACTAACGGTCAGACTGACTTTTACTCATACATATATATAATGTTAGACTTTTAATGATATATATATATATATATATATATATATATATAGTATAGGGTGTATTTCACACTATTAAAATAGTAGGTGGTTAAATTTAACAATTATACTTTTAATTCAATTAAATTGTAAACCAAAACTTTATGGATTTATTAAACCTCTTTTAGTTATACACCTTAATTAATTAATAAAACCATAAGGGTGTGATTTGAACTTTTTGAAAAACAATACCAGGGTTTTAGAATTTAACATTCCTAAATTAAACTTTTTAATCAACTTTTAAATTCCAAAACTTGAGGGCAAATTTTGAAACATTTCAAAACATTAGGGTTTAGAATTTAAATGTACATCAAAATTAAACTTTTAATTAAAATTTAAATTCCAAAACTTGAGGGCAAGTTTTGAAGCCTTTTCAAAACATTAGGGTTTCAACTATTTAAATTTCAAAACAAAACTTTTAAGTTCAAATTTAAACTATAAAACCTAAAGGGGGAAAATTGAAACTTTTCATACAAGATAATTCAAATCTAAATTACAAATAATCAAATTTTATCAAATAAAACAAAAGATTATCTAAATTTTGACAATTATCTTCTATTTAGGTAAGGATAATCACCAAATATTGATAAAATTCGGATTTTATAACAAAAACATGTTTATGGTAACTATTCCAAGCTAAAACACGAAGAAAATCGCGAAAATTAGCTGACAAACGTTTCGACTCGTCGAGTCTGGACTTGGACTCGGCGAGTGCACCAAGTGACTCGTCGAGTCAAACACTCAGAACCCAAAATTTTCGATTTTTAGTGCTGATTTCGATCAAATATGCATCAATACAATAGAAACCAATCAAGCCTCTGATACCACTGATGGGTTTTAGCCATAAGAACCTCCTATGTGCTCACACAAACCCTAATGCTTGGATCTAGGTTTCTCTATTGTACATGCAATTCATCCAAGACTATAAACCCTAGATCTAGCATATGATAATCAATATAATATATAAAATTGGGTTTAGATCATACTTTGATTGTTATGTACCAATAACAATCTCAAATCGTTCTTGTATTGACTTTAGAAAGCTTAGAGTCACAAATGTCACTCCTCTAATGGTTCACAAACACCAAGAGCAAGAGGATGAAGAGGAGAAGAGAAGGGGGTTGCCCAAAACGTGTGGAAACCCTAGAAGACAAATTCACCACGTTTTTGGGGCTATAGGGTCCTTTAAATAGTGAGGCTATTAGGGTTATCTAACAAGGAAACCCTAATTTGGATGCTTAAGCCCTAAGCAACCCATGGGCTCCTTCCTTAAAAGCCTTAGGACGATTTCTAATGGGTTTCCCCCTAGAATTCGTCCACCCCTTTAATATGGAGTCCATTAGCTCAATATTCAACTATCACACAATTGACAGGTCTAGTCCCTTAAGTTTAATTAATGTCTTTTAGCCACAAACTTAATTCTTATTAATTCTTGACTAATATTAATTAAACAATATGATTTCTCCTTTAATATATTATTCTCATAATATATTAATAAATCAGATTTAATCCTTTCTTTCCATTATTCATCCTATCAAGTTGCTTTGGTGAAGGCAACCCAAAAGGACCATGCAACATCGGGTCAAGTACATACCAAAATAGTTATGGACTTAGACACTAATCCAACAGTTTTTACAAGTCGGGCAAAAAACAGAAGTCATCTCTATACTCCTTAGTTCCAAATTAAGTCTCTTAAGAAAACGATTGAGAGCAACTCTCCAAGAAAAATCGTTAATCTTAATTGGAATAAAGGTATTCCAATTCCAACATGTAGGAACCAAAATAAATGGTAAGGAAATAAGATCCAAGTACGCCCTAGTCAACGACACTGAGAACACCCCAGATGGGTCTAGTTCCTAATTCCAACCATCATGCTTCAAAATCATCAACACAAATTCGATCTAGGTCTGAAGTTATTGGAGATACTCCTATCATGTTCCACCATGCACCACCCTATTCCATAAAAAATGCCACCCGCTCACAGACCAGTAGTTGTTGACCATCTCATCTTGATCCACCACCAAAGGAAACAATCTCGTAAAATGCACAACTAATGTAACCGAGCCACGCCAAACATATAACAAAAACACATATCCTTGTTTCATTCTCTCTTAGTAATGTATGGAGATGGTAAAAAAAACCTCAACTATTCACTCCCTCTATTAACTTGACAATGCCAACCCACATACCTACCTTGTACTCACTAGCAATAAGGCGTCTGAACCTACCATCCACCCTATGACAACTCTTAATGTGCCTAACGTATAATAAATTATAACCATCAAGGAATCTGCATAGACACTTGTAAAGAAATGCCTAATTAAAAGCACTCCGGCTACCCACCAAAAGACCACCTTGCTCCTTATCATTCAAAATGAGATCCCACTTAAACCAATATAACGTTCATTCAAAGGTCCTCCATTTTCCAAAGAAAACTGATAGCTATAAGATTCCGGCTTCTTAACCACGGCTACTGGAGCTAAAAATAATTGATAAATAGTATATCCTAGTAATTCCTAGAACTGATTTGGAAAGAGTAAGACAATCTCCTATTGAAAGCATATTAGGTTTCCATTTAAAAATCTGATTTTTGAATTTCTCAGTCAACATATCCTATGGCTGAACCCGATTCATACTCTCTCCAACAGGAAAACCAAAATACTAAACATAGTGGAACCTGCCCCGCATCCTATACACAACACCATTTCTTGAACATCATTGATGGAAGCTCCCACCCCATAAAGTTTTGACTTCTGTAGAAGATGGCATCATTGGCATAAAACATATGTGGCATCATTAACTGAGCATCCCCACCTAGACCCCACGAAACATCGATTGATGTACACATCCTCTATGGAAATATAAAGGGCCTCCATGAAAATAATATATAGAAAATGAGACATGAGATCTCCCTGATGGAGACCCCTCCTAACCTGAAACTTCTTTGTAGGGCTCCCCTTAAGTAACACAAAAGACCTAGCCGAAAAAAGTCACCCCTAAATCCACTTACGCCACTTCACCACAAACCCCATAAATTCCAACATACAATCCAAATAATCGCAGCCTAAAGAATTATAAGTCTTTTCGAAATTGTCAAACCCCCAAATTGAGACGGTGGAAACGTTCGGGGATAGAGGACGTCATGTACATTATCACAACAATTGTATCATAGCAATCAAAGCAACACAACCATTACATTGAATAAGTAGAATATTTACATCTGTTTGATACATTGTTTGTATAACCACAAAATATTTAACCAAAAGTATAAAAGACATGACTCTATAAGCTTTGTCTTCTCAAAAACCTACGGTGTACCTGTCTACCAATTTCCTGAGAATACAAGTGGTTTTGAAAGAGTATCAGCATAAAGCTGGTGAGTTCATAAGCATGCTTTTGTAATGAAAAACCTGTTGGTAAGTCTGTGAAAATGTTTGTATGTCCAAGAAAATCCAATATTTTCTTTAGTAATGAAAAGTAGTCTTAAACCCGAAGACCAAATGTAAGTTCGTTATTGTATGATGTGTTTGTGTATGAAGTACTTGTGTGTATGCCTGGTTAAGACTAGTTGTATTTTATTGTTTTGTATGAAAACCCTGATTAACACTAGTATGTATAGTATGTTCTTGTATGAAGACCCTAGCTAACACTAGTATGTATTGTTTGATCTTGTATAAAAACTCTGGTTACCACCATTATGTATAGTAGTTTTATTACTTAAAATATATCCATGAGTTGAACTCCCTGGAATCCTCCAGTGGTAGTGTATGATAGTTCTATTAATTGAAATAAAACTAGGTGAAGAAATGAAATCCCGCAAACAAAATGGTTAGTTTATACTGTTGTGAGTTTGGTATAACCATGCTTGATATGACCTAGTGACCTCTACGATGTTCTTCAAGTGTCGGATGTCATGACATTTTTCACCCCAGGCATGCCTGCTTAACAGTAGCTAGCAGTTCAGGTGTGAAATTGCCAGTCCTGAATAGATCTGTTCACAAATCCCACGCTCTCCCTCCAGGAGACTCTGGCTATATTGTGGTAGGATTTTGTTCCGTACCCCCGAAGGGTACAATTGAAATAGTGCCTCACAACCATGTACTAACTAGTTTAAGTGTAGTGTAGTGTTCTTTCGTACTTGAAACTGTATGCATATCTTGTTGAGTAAAAATAATTATACTTAAATAATTATTTAATAATGTACTCTTGTATTCAGAAAAGAGTATTGTATACCATAAACTACTTCTACCATAGTTTATATGTTTGTTATCATGTACGGTTCTTGAATTTGTAAAGTTGTGTATTGAATTCCCAAAGTATACCTATTATAGTTTTGTATGCATGCTCTTGTTGTATGTGTTGTTCTGAAAACCTTGCAATTATAAATTTACATTGATGACTTCCCTTATGATCAACATGTTACATAAGGGATACAAATATCTAAGTATTTTTATAAAATATAATGTTTTCTCGGTTCGTATCAATTGAAAAAGTTTTAAAATCTATTTGAAATCATTTGTATAAAAACACGAAATCTGTTTATTTTACTTGTATTCCCCCCCCCCCCCCTAAAAAAACATTAAAAAACAGTGAAAATGTAGGGGTATGAACTCACAGTTGGTTGTGTGTATGTCCCGGAACGCGAGACAGGAAAGATGACCCTTGAGTTGTTGTACGCGTAATTAATGGGATCCTAATGATAGTTGAACACATAATCGTATTTGAATTAGCGATACCATTAATTAAAGTGTTAGAGACTAGCTTTTGGTTTAGAAATGTTACCGAGACTCGATTGAAGTGGAAAAATAAGGGTTTACGCTGAGAACAGGTTTGCGGCCGTGAATGGTTTACGGACGTGAACGGTTTTCGGCCATGAACTATTTTCGGCCTTTGAAGATTTGAAGATGTTCTTGGTGTTCTTGGTGAAAAACTTGAGGATTTGAAGGTTGGAACTTGAAGGTTTGAATGTTCTTGGGAGGTTCTTAGGAGAGATTTAAGAGAGTTTTTGAGTGAAAATGATGAAAAATAAGGAATCTCTCCGGGAAAATCTATATATCAGTTGAGTTTACGGCCGGGAATGGGTTTACGGCCGTAAACACAATGTTGAACGAGACTTAGCCGATTTTCGAAGTAAAACTAGATTTTTCGCGTGATTTTGGTCCCGACACTTATATAAATTCAATTTATGTAGTCTAAGTTGTTCACAACCCTTACGAGCTTAACAAAATAATTAAAATTCGAGATTTTTATTTAACTGAATTGACTTTTATTGACTAGAAATTATCAGGTTATCACATCATCCCCCCGTTAGAGGGAATTTCATCCTGAAATTCTATAATGAGTACAATATGGACTAGGGAAAAAGACGCAGATACTTCAGTTGTATCTGGTCTTTGCGCTCCCAAGTGAATTCAGGTCCCCGCTTTGCATTCCAACGAACCTTCATTATCGGGATGTGAATTTGTTTTGTTCGCTTGACTTCCCTATCCATGATTTCGACTGGCTCTTCCCCGAAATTAAGATTCTCGTTGACCTCGATTTCATCGATTGGGATCATAAGGGTTTCGTCGGATAAGCACTATTTAAGATTTGACACGTGGAAGACAGGATGAATGTTGCTAAGCTCTTGAGGTACCCGGAGTTTGTAAGCTATAGGGACGATCCTAGCGAGGATCTCGAATGGCCCAATGTATCTCGGATTTAGCTTTCCACGCTTTTCGAAGCATATCATGACTTTCCAGGGTGAGACCTTTAACAGAACGCGGTTACCAACTTGGAACTCCAAGGGTTTCGTCTTTTGTCAGCATAACTCATTTGTCTATCTCTCGAGGCTTTTAGTCGTTCTCGTATTTGCACGATATTTTTGGTGGTTTATCGGATGATCTCTGGGCCAATGAGAGTGCTATCAGGGACTTGACCTCTACTTAGCTGCATGTCACCCACCTCAACCTAGCACAGTGGGGATCTGCACTTACGGCCATAAAGGGCTTTGAATGGAGAAGCCTTGATGCTAGAGAGATAGTTGTTATTGTATGAAAACTCGACCAGGGGCAAATGGGTATCCCATGGCTTGCCAAAGTCGATAATACATGCTCGCAGCATGTCTTCGAGTGTTTTAATGGTTCTCTCACTCTACCCGATGGTTTTTGGATGGTAAGTTGTACTCATATCCAACTTAGTTCCAAGAGTTTTCTGCAGTCACTACCAAAATCTCCAGGTGAATATACTATCTCTTGGATATAGGTTTTAGTAAGTCTTTCCATTTTGTATGATTCTTTGATTGGCAGGAAGTGGGCAGACTTAGTCAGTTTGTCAACGATCACCCAAATAGTGTCGTGGCCACTCAGGGTTTTGGGCAATTTGGTGATGAAGTCCATTGTGATTCGTTCCAACTTCCACTTAGGTATTTATGGCTGTTGAAGTAAACCTAAGGGCTTCTGATATTCTACCTTCACATTGGCACAAGTTAGGCACTTGCCCACGTAGGTAGCAGTTTCAGCTTTCATGCTAGGCCACCAATAGAGTTTCTTGAGATCCAGATACACCTTATCTGAACCTGGGTGCATGAAGTATCGAGTTTTGTGGGCTTCATGTTGGGTTTTGAGCATTCTAACACTCCTAAGTGTACATGCAACCCTAAATACCTTGGATCTATGTTTTCTCTATTATACATGCAAATAAGAACTTCCAAGGTATTATCCTAATCTAGCATACAAAACAATAACTATAGCAAGATAGAATACATACCTCTTTGGTGTAGAAAGTCTTCATGAAGATTGAGTGCCAAGTGCCCCAAGTGTGACACCTCAAATGGTTCACACAACACCAAATACACATAGAATGACTTGAGAGAAAACTACACTCATGAAAATCGGCTAGCCCTCTCTAGAATAATACTAGTGTCGATTTTGCCAAGAATAATATCTTTATATAGTGTTACAATTAGGGCAAACCCTAATTGTCATGACTTTCCATTTCCTTGGATCCATGGGTTCAAATACACCATGGAGCATCCATGGAGCATCATATGGGTTTTGGCCCAACTAGATAATCCATGGAGCATTAGCCCACTATACAAGTATGGATGATTTACACAATCAACCCATATATTTAATTAGTCTTCTTTTGATCACTTAATTAATCCTAGATTAATTCTCGATCAATACTAATTAAATAATCTTATTATTCTTATTATTAATATACTAGAACTTATAATATATTAATAATCATAAGTGTCTTATTTCTCTCTTTTAGTCTATCCAAGTGCATGATGCCATGCAACCCAAATGGACCATGCCGGGTCGGGTCAAGTCTTACCAATTATAGTTATGGACTTAGACATTAATCCAACAGTCTCCCACTTGGATAAGTCTAAAACTATTATTGCGTATGACTTCAGGAACCAACTGGCAATCGTAGCTCTCAAAAGCTTCTGTCGAACTCTGACCTTGTAGATGAACTCTGACCTTTGTCAATGACTTGTCCATTAGATAAGGGATCATATATTCCTCCATTCTAGATATCATATGGACTGAGACATGGATTATAATCATTCTCTCTGTCCATTTGTTGTTTCCCGATTTCCGATTTATGACGACTGACTAATTGAACAAATCAAATCAGTCCTGGCCCGGCCGAGCACTTCCATTTGTCATCATCAAATCATCAAGGGGCCCACAGATATCGCTTTTATCCCGAAGGTAAAAGGAACGGATAAACTTCGACTCATATGGCTTGTTCTACTACTTGTTGAATCATACACAAAGGCACGTTTTATAGCACCGAGTTACCAAATGCGTTTTCGTGCAATCAATGTACTATCAACTCATAGTAACAACTCATATCTCTAGGTTTGAAGAATATAAGATATTATCGTCTCATGATCACTCGTGATAAAATCCATGAAGTGATTCCAATGAGCGCGGGTTGAATCCAATACTCAGAACTTATGAGCACTCATGAGTGTTGTAGCCCTTTGTCCAACACCTTAGACCTCTACAAACCAACCCATGACAGTCTTAATTCATATCTACTTCCAACAAATGACCGACTGTGGATGGTTTGAATAACTTAGTCATTCCGGAAGAATAACCTAGTTTATTCGGGAAGTCAAAACATGCAAAGTGAAACACAATAATAATTGAATCCAATATGGTATCAACCCTTTGAACATAAATAAAACACCTTTTATTTATCACCATATGATTACACATTATTCATTGTATACTGTTTCAGCTATCAACTTTATTCTTGAATTTAAAACAATAGTTGTCCCATGCTCCAAGCATGTACACTATGTTTTCTTAAACACTAGTCATGCCACACACCAAGTATGCATACTATGTTTGTCTATGATCTTTACTTTGTGAACTAGATCAATTGAACATAACTTCAATGATTCTCTTTTCACACTCCCAAATCCTTACTGCAAATGCAAGAATTCCAAATTCATGCCATTTACTGAAATCTGTTAGATTCTAAACTTATATGCATTGATCCTCTTGTAATGATTATGCACAAACTCACAAAGACTTGGCAACAATCATTACAGAGTATTCCAAAGGAGATCAACTCCTTGGAAACATCCTTCTTGCATTAAGTTTCCTTAATCTTACACAGATTGAAAATTCTAACTTTGAAACATTTCCAGATTCCATTTTGACTATCACTTCTGAACAAGAGTTGCCTCCTTACAGATTATGTCAATATGGTCCTTCCAGAATTATCACTATACTTCCAACTGTCCTTGAGCAACCAATCTTTGGTAAACCTTAGATTGTTCTCGACAATTGTTTAATCCTTTTAGTCATATCCAGTTCTAAACCTTTTCCCTTCTTAATGCCCCAGGCATTTGGAAAATTTTAGAAAGGATGAATATAGCATATGTAATCGATCCTATATCCGAAGCATATGGGACACGATTCATGATGTCTCACATAAAGACTAAACCAGTCTTTTGCTATAATATTTCCATTTCTATTTGCCAAGTTCTCATAATTCAGATTATGAAAAGGGATGCCGTAATCATAATTGAATTTTAGAACGCAAATAATGGACTCATATACAGAATTTCCTTATGTTGAGCCATTCCAACATGAAATTCATATATATCCTTGACTAAGTGATTAAAACCTCACGATCTAAGCTTATAGATTTGAGATGAAGTATAATTTCCTCTCCCTTAATTATAGCAAAACAACTTTTTCCCAATTGAAACTTTTGTTTTCTATAATTAACATTGCTAACTTGCAATACTTATCATAATTATCATGCTCCTACTAACATGATGATTATTAGCATAACACTTATGCTCCCACTAGCTTTGACATGTACCCAGAAATCAGCTGGACTTCTAGAAATCAATACTTCATTGACTTTCTTACCAAAGTTCAGATTTCTGATACTAGATTGTTTTGATAAGACTTTATCAAAGTCATACACCTTCCCTTAGATAGCACACTTGTGTGTCTAAACAATTATGAAGAGGTATGCCGTAATCATAATGGTTAGACCTTTTTGCCATTTCTCACAAGTCCAGGTTAGTGTGCCGGTAAACCACACACGCTCCACTAACGACTTTGAGAATGCAAATATCACAATTGCTATCTAGCTAAAATCTACTTAGTGAAAGTGTTTCCTCACCATCATTTTCATGAATCGGAGAGAAACTTATGACACTTAGATTTAATGGTGTATGTGTTCTTATCCATGTGAATTGTCAAAACCTTAATCACAGGGCAAGGGTAATGACAAATCCAAACTCATGTGGACTGAACTCAATCTTAATTTCTTGCCACCTGGCAGCTCAAGGGTCTGCCATTGCTTCCAAGTTGTTGTGCAACAAATTGAGAACTCTAAGAACTCATATGCAAAGTCAACTTTAACTGGAATGGGCACAGAATATGTCAACACGATAGGTTATGAACCTCAAGTTGTTTGCTAGTGAAGAACTTTAGGTTTTATTCTTGATTAGTTCTTGAGACTTTCAAGACTTTAAGACTCCCATTATCCTCTTGACCTATAAGACTCCCTTGTCAAACATCCAAGAGACAGTGTGGATTCTAATCAAGACAAACACTTCACACAATTGGCCTAAGTTGGTCTTTGTTTTATCCAAAACATCACAACTTACCAATTTCAAATGTACAAGAGTAGAAAACTTTTACTCTTACGTTTGACAAGTGTTTTAAACCTTCTTTGAGACATGTCACTCAAATTACAATCTTGGAGTATGACTCTAAGACTTGTATTGGAACGAAGTATGACTCATCTTCTTGATTTAACCATTTCAACAATTCAAGTTCCTCTTCTTAGTCATAAGAATGCACTAAGATTTCCTTTGAGAAATAATTTTGATATGGTTTCTTAATCATTAAGATGATCACAAAACTGATACTAAAGTACTCTCCCATCTTTTCAGATTTGAGAAACTTTTATCCTTCTGCCATTTTGATTCTTCTTATTCGCTCTGCCATACATTATAACCTTTTCCAATGTCTTAGAGTTACACTTAAGCTTGTAAGTATAATAATATTTACTGAGCTTTAGTAAACTATGACGAATAGTCTTAGCAATCTTTTTGTGGTGGACTTGACCAGTGCACAAGAATGTGTACTCGATCCCTTAGTCCTTTACTTGACTCACACATCCATGTGAACAAGTAATTAGTCTTAATTTTCCAAAACTTGAAAGTTCTCATTCATCATGCTATACAACTTGCATGATTCCAAGTTCCGGTCCAATTGAAACTTGGGTGATGAGAATCTTTCCTTATTTGGTAAATCTAGACATTACCACAAATAAAAGAACCAATTTCATATTTCCACTCTTGCTCTTAATGGAATCATATAAGCAACAATTTTTCCTCAAATGCCATTGTAAGGATATTTTAAAATAAATAAAATCAAAAATTTTCCTTTATTTTAAAACTTTGCGGAAAAAACTTGTCCTTACAATTCATATGAAAACTTGTTGTTATCTATTCCTAAGCAATATCTCATAACTCCTGAGAAGTAGCTCAAGAATCCGATATTCAAACTATGCGATAGAAATCCATCTACGCGATCAGATTCAGCATATTCTTTCTTTAAGTTTCTTCACTTTCTTTGATTCTTAAAACATCACCATGTGACCCAGTCACATCATGTATCAAGAATCTCAGAATAGAAACTTAACAGAGTTAGATAGTGGACTTTACCTGAAGTAGAGTCAAACTTATTGACTTTAACATCCTTAGGTAAATTTGGCAGCTTCGCAACCAATGCCCCTTCCTTTGGCAATATAAACATATGAACCCTTTGACAATGGTACACGAGACTATCACAGACTTAGCTTTTCTCTTTACCATTTGGTCAACCGAGTTGACTATGGCTGATCCCTTTCCACCGGGATGAGAGAGCTTTACTAGATATCCAATGTCATCATTGTCAATGTCCATAAAGTTTTAGGAAGTTGATCTTAACAAATAGATAAGATCATTAAGGGTCTTGTCATAGTCTGTTTCATAGGTGTTCCAAAAGAACTCACTATGTGACTTAGAAAGTGATTGAACCACCAACTTTCTCAAGACTTTGACACCCAACTCTCCCGGCTTGTCAATATGTGACTACATCTCCAAGATGTGACCACACCTAGACCTTGCCTTGCCAATAGGGCTTGAGTGACCTTAAACTTTTTTTTTCAAGAACTTGTGGGTTAGGGAGAATAGTTGGAGGAGGAGAAAGAAGTATGATATCCATGGGACATCATCTTCATTAGGAAACCTTGTTTCAAGAGATTTGGGAAGATCATAGGTGTCTAAACCAGACATCTTTTGGGAGATATTCAAGATAGTTGATTTTAAGTCCTTAATATGACACCCAATATGAAATATTAAGGCTAGGACCCAACAAACTATTTTATAACTTAGAAGAGGTATGTCGTAATCCAAGCTATAAAATATTTGAAGGTAGGTGAATGACGATTCACCAATTTCCACCAAGATAAACGAAATGTATTATTAGGTTTTAATTGGTTTTGAAACTCCTAGATCTTTGAGATTCATTGAACTTTTCAAAGACATGTTTCAATCTCGAGTGTGCCCTTCAGGTTTTGTGACTGGGATGCCGAGGATCACAAAACAAGGTGTGAAGTAACCATGCAAATTACTTGGTACCCTTAAGTGTTTACCCCTTAATTGATGTGCCGGTTAACCACACACGCTCCATCGATACTATGATAAACATTAAGTTACCCTTTGCCTACCTTGTTAAATACGCGTTAGTGTGCCGGTTAACCACACACGCTCCACTAACCGACTTAAACAAAGTGCAAAGTGTAATTTCATGGATTAGCACCTTATTCACATTTTTCCTAAGTAACTAAGATTGGGTATTATTAAGAGTTTAGTTACTTAGTATTTATCATTAATACTTTTAATGAAGGGAGAATTTATAAGTCCTTGTCTTACCCGTTCGGCTAACGACCCTCCACCGGTCAAGCAAGCGGTGGGTGAGAGTGGACACCCATTAAGTTGCCCTTTTATAGGCAACAACCTTATACCCACCTTATAGACCGGCTTCGTGAATGAGGCGTACTAGCGGTAAGACTGACTTTACTCTTATACATATATATATTATTAACTTATAATATTATAAAGTATAAGGGTTGAATTTTAACTTTTAAAATTCTAAGGGCTAACTTGGAATTAAAGTATTCATAAGTGAAAACTTTTCAAATTCCAAAACTTGAGGGCAAGTTTTGAAACTATTCAAAACTAATTAATTCCATAACTTATGTGTTTAAAGTAGTTTTAATCCAAAAACTCTTCAAGTTCCATAACTTGAGGACAAGTTATGGAAGACTTTAAACTAATAAAAGAACTAACTTTTTCTTTATTTTATAACTCATGGATTTAATTATGGTTACATATTTTTCTTTTAATGAAGTGACTCTTGAACTTCCATAACTTGAGGACAAGTTATGGAGTCATAAAAAATTATTCAATGACACAAGACTCTTCATTTTGTAACCATTGCCAACTTTTATGAGTTTTATGAGTCTTTAATGTGACTCTTCATGTAACTTGAGGACAAGTTACACAAACACATTTTATACTCAACTCTTAGATTAAAATGGATTGAAAACAACTATTTCACTCAACATTTCTATTAATCTAAGCAACTCATAAGAACAAGATAATTCAAATCAAACTTTTTCATGTAATTAGTCTAAACCTTAAACAAATACAAAACATGAATCTATTGACAATTATCTTTGAAAATGGATTAGCATGAACATTACCACATCAAAAAACAAGTTTATAAGTTCAAAAACAACTTAGGGTAATGTTCCTAGTCCATTTCTAGCCAAAAACCTCGAAAATATGCTGTCTGGGGCTCCTACTCGACGAGTGCATGAACCTACTCGGCGAGTAGGATGATTTTACTTATGGACTCGGCGAGTCCAGTGCCCAGAAAGCCAGAAAATCGAGTTTTTCAGCATTTTTCAGCAATTTGCATCAAGTATAATAGAAAACAAGCCTAGGCTCTGATACCACTGTTGGGTTTTGAGCATTCTAACACTCCTAAGTGTACATGCAACCCTAAATACCTTGGATCTATGTTTTCTCTATTATACATGCAAATAAGAACTTCCAAGGTATTATCCTAATCTATCATACAAAACAATAACTATAGCAAGATAGAATACATACCTCTTTGGTGTAGAAAGTCTTCATGAAGCTTGAGTGCCAAGTGCCCCAAATGTGACACCTCAAATGGTTCACACAACACCAAATACACATAGAATGACTTGAGAGAAAACTACACTCATGAAAATCGGCTAGCCCTCTCTAGAATAATACTAGTGTCGATTTTGCCAAGAATAATATCTTTATATAGTGTTACAATTAGGGCAAACCCTAATTGTCATGACTTTCCATTTCCTTGGATCCATGGGTTCAAATACACCATGGAGCATCATATGGGTTTTGGCCCAACTAGATAATCCATGGAGCATTAGCCCACTATACAAGTATGGATGATTTACACAATCAACCCATATATTTAATTAGTCTTCTTTTGATCACTTAATTAATCCTAGATTAATTCTCGATCAATACTAATTAAATAATCTTATTATTCTTATTATTAATATACTAGAACTTATAATATATTAATAATCATAAGTGTCTTATTTCTCTCTTTTAGTCTATCCAAGTGCATGATGCCATGCAACCCAAATGGACCATGCCGGGCCGGGTCAAGTCTTACCAATTATAGTTATGGACTTAGACACTAATCCAACACTTCATTCATGACAACCTCCCTATAACCACCAAACTTTAGGGTCCTAATCTGGTCCACGAAATAATGAACCAGTCACCCTTGGTTTCAAAATTCTTCTCCATTCCCCTTAAGGCTTATCCAATCACATTTTCTGGTTTCAAGGCTTCCAGCTGAGCCTCCTTGATTTGGGTGGATAGGTGGGAATGGATTGTCATTGTTATTGCCTTCACCTTAGGACCTGAGTATTCTTTCCGGCTAAGGGCATTAGCAACTACATTGGTTTTACCCAGATGATAGCGAATTTCACACTCGTAATCATTGAATAGCTCTACCCATCACCGTTGTCTCATGTTGAGCTCTTTCTGATCAAAGATAGGTTGTAGGATTTTATGGTCGGTGAAGATAGTGCACTTGGTACCGTATAGGTAATGTCTACAGATTTTCAAGGCAAAGACCACTGCTCCCAACTCCAAATCATGAGTTATGTAGTTGACTTCGTGTGCCTTCAGATGTCTCGAGGCATAAGCAATAACTTTTCTTTGTTGCATGAGCACACAACCTAGGCCCTAATTGGATGCATCGTAGTAGACAACGAGGTCCTCCGTCCCTTCTGGAAGAGATAAGATAGGTGCGCTGCATAGGGCCTTCTTCAATGTTTGGAATGCGATGTCTTGCTTTTCTCCCCAACTAAAGGTTACACCTTTCTGAGTCAAGGTGGTAAGAGGCTTATCAATCCTGGAGAAGTTTTGAATGAATCTATGATAGTAGTTAGCAAGATCCTAGAATTGACGGATTTTCGTGGGCGTCTTTGGTTTTGACCAATTCTCGATTGCCTTTATTTTTAATGGGTCCACGTGTATGCCTTCTTCACTAACCACGTGACCGAGGAGAGTTACCTTTCTAATCTAAAACTCTCACTTTGAGAATTTTTCATATACTTTCAGCTCCCATAAAGTTCCAAGCACATACTGTAACGCCCGTAGATTAGGGCTAGTCAATTTAAGGACAATGAGCGTCAAAAATGACTTTTTGATGAAACATTATTTTGAAGGAATAATCTAAACCAAGTTGTAGTATATGTGACAAGGATTCCGTACATATAAAGAACGCTGAAATCTGAGTTATAACGAAGAAGTTATAACCTGTCGAAGTTTCGCGATAGAACCGGCACGACACAACATGATGTAAATAGTGAATTTACGAAAGAGCGATATGTAGCCTTAGTGATCTAAACAAGAATCGAATATCTCGTCGATAGCAGTGCAACGGTAAAAAGACAGACGAAAACGGACGTCAGATGAAGAAGTTATGAGTTTATAATGGAGTTTTCCTGTCCCGGCCTACTAAACATAAACACAATAAAAATTAAATTCAAAATTAGTCGATGGAGTCTAACCAAGAGTTGTAGAGCATAATCTCACCTATGCGTGGATATAAAGAACGTCAAAAACGGAGCTCGTATGCGAAATTTATAATTGTCTGAAGTTCGGGGTGCGACATAAAGGGTTCACGACGTGAACTCGGTGTTGACGTCTTCTGGAGCATGACAGACTGAACATCGCGACTACACACATGAAGACGTCCAAGGCCACGTCGTGAAATCTGAAATTTCAGCCCTATAAATAGAAACTGAAGGCTGCCGGTTTAGGTTGCTAATTCTTTCACTTTCTCACTCCCTATACCCTCTCTAGCTGTCTTAAAGTACCCCCGAAGCCCCGGTATCACCCCGACACCAGAAGCGAGTCCCGACACTCCAAAGATCTCGAGAAGGAAAGAGTTTCTAGCCAAAGCTCTACCCGTGAGAAGCCTGGTGTGTGAAGATGTCCCGGTTTCACCGAAGAATACTGCTTTTAGAGCCGTAGTGCTGTCCGAGCATCATTTAATCACGTGAGTGTGTAGTTACTTTCTACTAACATATAAATTCGAAGTATTTGCTATGAAATACGAGCTATGTGTTTATATACTGTTTGTTTATGTGAGATGGGTATGGAATGGATGTTTTATATAGTTTTTAAATGAGTTAAACTGTATATGTATTTTATATCTAAAAATATGTTGGGTAGAACATGGGTAGATAAACGATGAGAGATGAAAGATGGTATGAGTAAACATCGATAGTTACGGACTTAGCACCTGTTAGAGAAGAACTTTGCTAGCTACGGATTAAGGTATAGTTAATTGTCCCTATTCCGGGAGTATGGATTGGGCACAGTTATTGATCCGGGAGTATGGATCAGATTAGGATTTAGGTATAGTTAATTGTCCTTATTCCGGGAGTATGGATTGGGCACAGTTATTAATCTGGGAGTATGGACTAAGACTTAGTTATTAATCCGGGTGGGAAAAGAGTTGCTTGTATATAGTGAAATTGTATGTTTTGTGAGTTCTAATATATATATGATATAACATTGTGGGGTGAAAACCTTATATGCTCACCAGGCTGCCAAGCCTGACCCACTCAGTTTTCTCTGTATCACAGGCATCGATACGATGACATATTTCACTGAGAGATTAAAGGAGATGTAAATCATTAGTGTAAATAAATGTAAGTTCTATTTATGCTTTTTGGTCTGTATCGGAACATGACATCCCGAGATTTTGTTATATAATGAAAATACATTTCTTTAAGAAATGCTTTGATAAATTCTTATCATATTTTGTTTTGGGAACAAATTTCGCAACTGTTTTCTTTAAAAGAATTACTCTGATTTAAAAAAAAAAAAAAAAAAAAAAAAAAAAAAAAAAAAAAAGCATAAACAAATTGGTCTTTTGTGGCCGTGATTTTGGGGATGTCACTATTGGTATCAGAGCATTAGTATAAGCGAACTAGGAATTTGTAGGAAATTTCTAGACTTAAACTTAGAATGGTAAGAAATGATTGTGAGGAGTATGTCAAATCAATTTAGGTAGTACACCTAAATAGACATGAGCACTAACTTATTTAGGAAAATGCCTAACATGCTTTTGTGTGCTAAATGGTTTGTGATATGCATTATGTGATTGGATCTATGGTCTGTTGCTGACTGGATCCAGAAATTTTATGTGTTCAGATTTCTAAATGTTTAATTACGATATTAGAACTAGCATGTAACTTTTTGGAGTAATAAGGAGGATTACACGTCTAAATCTTCTCTATCTATATTTACGTCTCGATGCAATGAATGCATGCTTCTATGAAAATAACGTCATGGTGAAGACTCATAGAGAGTTGAGTAAATGGAGGAAATGAAAAGGCTTATGATAGTGAATGACATCTATCGGAAGATATCGTAAGAGTGGTGTCTTGCCATTAGAATATGTCAGACAGTACGTTTAAAGGAGAACAATATGTCCGAAGTTCACCTTCGATTGGCGGGATGATGGAACAATTGGTGTTATTCCTGAAGTTGTCCCATCGAATGAACTTTCTACCACCAACCAAGTTGAAGTAGGATTGACGACTGGAGATACGCATGGAAGAAGTCCTAGTAGAGTCTAGGAAATTTTTATGATTATTTGGACATATTCGTATGTGTTAAGTTGTTTTGTGATTTTAGGACTTGGGGACTGCGAGACAATACTTGGGACGAGTATGAGTAGGTGTGAATCGTAGTAGAGATCTATACAACCGGAAGCACGGGACTCACACTTGGATCAGGGAAAGTCGCAAGGTTACTAAGAAGCTAGTAATTGATTCCGTTTTATTCGTGTATGTCATTACCATTGTTTCAATAATGACTAGTATGATGGTTGTTATTCTGACCATAATGGTCATATCAAATTGAGTCTGACTACGATGAGTTTGTTACGTGGTTCAGAGAACCAAGTTCGATGTAACATCTTACTTAAGTCCAAAGATTGAAAGCAATGCGACCAATAACACCGCGCTCGTTGTTAAAGAAGTTGTGGCTAAAAATGCTGCAAGTTTAAATGTGATTATATCACGTTAGAATATGTTGGAATGTATATATCATTCTGGAATTTGACTCTAAGAGACTTGAGTCTAAGCATTTCTCAAATGAAGAAAGTTCATTAAAACATGACCCGTCGGTCTGTTACAATAAATGAAGGAAAGTATTTATTTTAAGAAGAAGAAGGAGTCCTTAATAAGGAGTTGCTTCGTAATTCGAAGGTTACGATTGAATGTCCAACATAGTACGAAGAGCAGATGCAAGATTAAGCATCACGGTTATTACTTAGGATGGAAAGATAACAGATGGAATCATTGTACAAGCCCTATTTCGTTGATGATTCTGGGACGTAATCATCCTAAAGGGGGGATAATTGTAACTCCCTTAGATCAGGGCTAGTCAATTTAAGGACAATGAGCGTCGAAATGACTTTTTGATGGAAGATTATGTTGAAGGAATAATCTTAACTAAGTTGTAGTATATGTTACATGGATTACGTACATATAAAGAACGCTGAAATATGAGTTATAACGAAGAAGTTATGACATGTCGAAGTTTTGCGATAGAACCGGCACGACACAACGTGACGTAAATAGTGAATTTGCGAAAGTGCGACATGTAGCCTTAGTGATCTAAACAAGAATTGAGGATCTTGTCGATAGTATGTGACACCCTCTAATTTCTCGGCCAAAAAAGACCAATTTAATTTATGCTTTTTAAAATAAAATCAGAGAAATCTTTTTAAAAGATGTTGCGGAATTGGTCCCCAAAACAAAACATGATAAAAGTTTATCAAAATCTTTCCTGAAGAAATGTATAGTTTCATTTCTTATCAAAACCTCGGGATGTCATGTTCCGATACAGAACAAAAGCATAAACAAGACATTATAAGCCTTTCAACAGTTATTTACAACTACTGGCCTATAATCAAAAATCTCTCATCGTCCTCCGACTATGCTCGGGGTCCACTACCTGTAATCATAAAAACTGAGTGGGTCAGGCTTGGGAGCCTAGTGAGCATATAGGTTTTTCAACCCACAATAATAATATACTTATTAAGTTCACCAATCAACAATAACCCTGATTACCTATTCCCGTTGTCCTCACTTTATGTCCCTAAACACCTATCACAAAGGACCTAGCCTAAGGAATATCATCGGGATGGACACTACTGCTAAGGGGTCTCCTCAGCCATACATGTCCTAAAGGCAACCATGAGGGGGATGGAGTACACCAATGAACATTTAGTTCATCAACACCTACAAGTTGCGAACCTGCTAGTGTTCTACTGGACTGTCTAGAAAGGTCTGTGGTCGTCATCTATACTCTGCTAGATGACTACAACAACAACAACAACATTGAGGCCTCTCACCATTTTAACACACATCAACTATTTCATCTACCCATGTTCTACCCAACATATTTTGTAGATAAAATGCATATACAGTTTAAAACTTGTATAAAACATTTATTCAACAGTCACCTCAAATAAACACTTAATATAATTACACATAGCACGTATTTTATAGAAAATACTTCATATCTAGGTGTAAGATGAAAGTGACTACACACTCACATGATTTGATGATAACTGGGCAGCAATTCGTTGCTTAAAACGATGGTTTTTAATAAAACTGGGAGTTTTATTGAGAAACCGGGCTTTGCAAAGGTCGGGCTTCGAAACTGAAAAGATAAATTTTCTGGGCTTCTCGGGCACTTCGTGGCGTATTCAGGGGCTTATAATCGATACTGGAGCTTTGGGGGATGTTAAGATGAAGAAAATATGAAGAAAGGGGCTAAATATGACAATTTCTTAAAAATATCCGAGAAGGCTCGCAACCTTCTATTTATAGGGAGAAGCTTCTGATCGGACGGCTGAGAAGCCTCCAGGTAGCGAAGATCCGAGGCTCGCAGGGAAGGGCTCGCACATGGGCTACGCGTGCGATGGCTCGCTGGCAGCTTCTAAGTGGACCAAAGTCTAGGTCCGAGGTTCGGACCCGAAGCAGGAGGAAAGGGAGACAGCTGGTGCGAAGGTCGGACACGCGGTAGGCATTGCGAGGCTCGAACTAGGCTGCACACGCGTCGCTCCTCGGATGTGCCACGGCTTCGGATGACTCAACAGATTTCAGACACGTGGCGCGTTTTGAGCGAGGGTGACGTGGCAAAAACGTGACTATGCGAATTTTCTTGGTTTTTGTGTAAAAACTTCTAAAATCCATAACTTTCGCATTCGAGCTCCATTTTTCACGTCCTTTATACGCACACGTAGGTAAAATTACGCTCTACAACTTTCGTTTAGACTTCGTCGGCTAATTTTGACTTTAATTTTTATATTATGATTTTTAATAGACTGGGACACGAAATCCGTTAAAAATTCATAACTTTTTCATCTGACGTCTGTTTTCGTTAGACTTTTTACCGTTGTTCTACTAATGACGAGACCTTCAATTCTCGTTTAGGTTGTGTTGGCTAGAAATCACTCGATCTAAAATTCAAGTTTTTAGTTGTCTACTTCTAAGCTGAAACTTCGAAAAATCATAACTTCCTCATACGAAGTCATATTTGGGCGTTCTTTTTATCGAACTTCTCGGTTTTAACGAATACTACGACTTTCGTTTAGATCACCTAGGCTAAAAAGTAGTTTATCAAAAACTCACTTTTTACGACACACGGCCCCGTGCCGGTTTGTCGCGAAACTTCGACAGGTCATAACTTCTTCGTTATAACTCGGATTTCGGCATTCTTTATATATATGTAATCCTTGTCACGTCCACTACAAGTTTCTTAATAGATATCGGCTTTATCTAAAATTTAATTTTGACATTCATTTTTATTCTTAATTAATTAATTCCTAGTAATTAAGCATAAAACACATAGAATCCACATAATTCCTTTTTCATTTCTTCAAAATGAGTTACAAAGGTTAACCTAGACTATCACCTTAATATTAATGCCTAGGTTAGAAACACGAGTGTTACAATTCTCTCCCCCATAGGATGATTCCGTCCCCGAAATCACATATGACCAAACAACTGCGGGTAGCAACTCATCATGTCACTCTCCGTTTCCCAGGTGAGATTTGGTCCATTCGTATGTTTCCAGCGCACAAACACTAAATCAACCATCTCGCGTCCCAACTTCATAGTATTACGGTCAACGATTGCCTCAGGTTCTTCGATCAACGTCTTGTTTTCATCCAACCTTAACTCATAAATCAGAATTATGTCAGGCACAATCTCCCGTGAACTTTCTCAAATAACAAACATGAAAGGTGTTATGAATACCCTCCGGTTCTTCTGGTAATTCTAACTTGTAAGCTTGATTCTCGATCCTCTGAAGAACTTTAAATGGTCCAATAAACCTTGGACTCAACTTTTCCCTTTTACCAAATCTTATAAGTCCCTTCCACGGCAAGACTTTAAGTAAAACGGAATCTCCAACGTCAAAGGTTATGGTTGTCTTTTCTTGTCATCATAACTCTTTTTTCGATTTTGAGCAGCTAACATCCTTTCCCTTATCACTTTCAACTTTTCAGCAGTCTGATGGACTATTTCAGGTCCCATAAACTGCTTTTCCCCAGCTTCCAGCCAACATGATGGCATTCAACACTTTTCCCCATACAAAGCGTGATAAGGTGCCATCTTAATGCTTGAGTGGAAACTATTATTATAGGAGAATTATACTAGAGTTAAGTGTTCATCCCATTTACCTTGGAATTCTAGGGTACATGCTCTTAGCATATCCTCCAATGTTTGAATTTTTCATTCGCTCTGACCATCGGTTTGCGGTTGGTAAGCTGTACTCAAACATAACTTGGTACCCAATTCCTCTTGTAGACTCCTCCAAAACCTTGAGGTAAAACGGATGTCACGATCGGATACAGTCGTTAATGGAACACCGTGAAGCCTCACAATTTCCTTCACGTAAGAATTCGCAAGTTTATCCATAGACCATTTCTCTTTGGCTGCTATGAAATGCGCACTCTTAGTGAAGCGATCAACGACCACCCAAATCATGTCGTGACCGTTCCTTGTTCTGGGCAGTTTAGTCACAAAATCCATGGTAATATGTTCCCATTTACCCATGGGTACAGACAAAGGTTCTAAACACCTATACAGTTTCTAATGTTATGCCTTAACCCTAGCACAAGTTACACACTCGGCCACATACTTAGCAACATCGAGCTTCATCGTCGGCCACCAGTAATAGGGTTTTAGATCCCTATACATTTCCGTACTGTCGGGATGAATCGAGTACATGTCTTGTGAGCTTCTTCCATCAGAACATCTCTTACTCCTCCCGTCTTAGGTACCCAAATCCTATATTGTAAAACTTTCAACCCTTGGTTGTTTGTACCGAATACTAACATTTTGCCCAAACGTTCTTCCTTTCGGTCATTTTTCTATAAAGCTTCCTCTTGAGCTTTCTTTATACTTTCCACAATCGTCGAGACAACTTCAATTCTCAACGCTCTTGGCCTTTTCTTTTCAAGGTTTACCTTCCGACTGAGAGCATCAGCAACAACATTTGTTTTACCATGGTGGTAAAGTATCTCACATTCGTAGTCCTAGAGTAACTCTAGCCAGCGTCGTTGCCTCATGTTCAATTCCTTCTGATTAAAGAGATATTGGAGATTCTTATGATCAGTGAAAAGTTTACACTTTGTGCCATAAAGATAATGCATCCATATCTTTAGGGCGAATACTATCGCTGCCAATTCCAAATCGTGAAAGGGGTAGTTCTTGTCATGTTCCTTCAATTGCCTCGATGCATATGCTATCACTTTATCCCATTGCGTCAGAACACAACCTAACCCAGCTCTATATGCATCGCTATAAATTGTGAAGTCATCAACTCCTTCAGGATTAAGCATCACGATTATTATTTAGGATGGAATGATAACGGATGGAATCATTATACAAGCCCTATTTCTTTGATGATTCCGGGACATAATCATCCAAAGGGGGAGATAATTGTAACGCCCTTAGATCAGGGCTAGTCAATTTAAGCACAATGAGCTCAAAAATGACTTTTTGATGGAAGATTATTTTGAAGGAATAATATTAACTAAGTTGTAGTATATATGTTACAAGGATTTCGTACACATAAAGAACGTTGAAATCTGAGTTATAACGAAGAAGTTATGACCTGTCGATGTTTTGCGATAGAACCGGCACGACACAACGTGATGTAAATAGTGAATTTACGAAAGAGAGATTTGTAGCCTTAGTGATATAAACTAGAATCGAAGATCTCGTCGATAGTAGTGCAATGGTAAAAAGACAGACGAAAACGGACTTTAGATGAAGAAGTTATGAGTTTATAACGGAGTTTTCCTGTCCCAGCCTACTAAAAATAAATATAATAAAGAATTAAATTCAAAATTAGCCGATGGGTTCAAAACAACAGTTGTAGATCATAATCTCACCTACACGTGGATATAAAGAAAGTCGAAAACAGAGCTCGTAGGCGAAAGTTATGAATTTCTGTAGTTCGGGGCATGAACCCCAACACCGTGTCATAGTTCACGACATAAAAGAGGGTTCACGACGTGAACTCAGTGCTGACGTCTTCTGGAGCCTGACAGACTGAAAATCGCGACTACACGCCTGATGACGTCCAAGGCCACGACGTGAAATGATGGTTCACGACGTGAAATCTGAAATTTCAGCCCTGTAATAGAAACAGAAGGCTGCCGATTTAGGTTGCTAATTCCTTCACTCTGTCACTCCCTATACCCTCTCTAGCTATCTTGAAGTACCCCCGAAGCCCCAGTATCACCCCGACACCCGAAGCGAGTCCCGACGCTCCAAATATCCCGAGAAGAAAAGAGTTTCAAGTCGAAGCTTTGCCCGCGAGAAGCCCGGTGTGTGAAGATATCCCGGTTTCACTGAAGAATACTGCTTTTAGAGTCGTAGTGATGTCCGAGCATCATCTAATCATGTGAGTGTGTAGTTACATTCTTCTAACACATAAATATGAAGTATTTGCTATGAAATACGTGCTATGTGTTTATATATTGTTTCGAGATGGGTGTGGAATGGATGTTTTATATAGTTTTTAAATGAGTTAAACTGTATATGTATTTTATATCTAAAAATATGTTGGGTAGAACATGGGTAGATGAATGATGAGAGATGAAAGATGGTATGAGTAAACATCGATAGTTATGGACTTAGCACCTGTTAGAGAAGAACTTTGGTAGCTATGGATTAAGGTATAGTTAGTTGTCCCTATTCCGGGAGTATGGATTGGGCACGGTTATTGATCCGGGAGTATGGATCATATCATGATTTAGGTATAGTTAATTGTCCTTATTCCAGGAGTATGGATTGGGCATAGTTATTTATCCGGGAGTATGGATTAAGACTTAGATATCAGTTATTAATCCGGGAGTATGGATTAAGGTATAGTTAATTGTCCCTATTCCGAGAGTATGGATTGGGCACAGTTATTGACCTGAAAGTATGGATCAGATGAAGAGGTTAATTTAGATCCGGGAGTATGGATTTGGTAGAGAGGTTTGTTTTAGATCCGTGAGTATGGATTAGGTAAAGAGGTAAATTATGATACGAGAGTATGGATCGTTTCGTTGTAACGATCGACGGGGTAGGATAAGAGTTGCTTGTATATAGTGAAATTATATGTTTTTGAGTTCTAATATATATATATATATATATATATATATATATATATATATATATATGATATAACATTGTGGGTTGAAAACCCTATATGCTCACCAGGCTCCCAAGCCTAACCCACTCAGTTTTCTTTGTATCACAGGCATCGATACGATGACATATTTCACTGAGAGATTAAAGGAGATGTAAATCATTATTGTAAATAAATGTAAGTTCTGTTTATGCTTTTTGCTCTATATCGGAACATGACATCCCAAGATTTTGTTATATACTGAAAATACATTTCTTTAAGAAATGCTTTGATAAATTCTTATCATAATTTGTTTTGGGAACAAATTCCGCAACTGTTTTCTTTAAAAGAATTACTTTGATTTTAGAAACAAAGCATAAACAAATCGGTCTTTTCTGGCTGTGATTTTGGGGATATCACAGTTGGTATCAGAGCACTAGTTTAAGCGAACTAGGAATTTGTAGGAAATTTCTAGACTTAAACTTAGAATGGTAATCAATGATTGTGAGGAGTGTGTCAAATGAATTTAGGTAGTACACCTAAATCGACACGAGCACTAACTTATTTTAGAAAATCCCTAACATGCTTTTATGTGCTAAATGGTTTATGATATGCGTTACGTGATCGGATCTATGGGCTGTTGCCAACCGGATCTGGAAATTTTATGTGTTCAGATTTTTAAATGTTTAATTACGATATTAGAACTAGCATGTAACTTTTCGGATTAATAAGGATGATCACACGTCTAAATCTTCTCTATCTATATTTTCGTCTCGATGCAATGAATGCATGCTTCTGTGAAAATAACGTAATGGTGAAGACTCATATAGAGTTGAGTAAATGGAGGAAATGAAATGGCTCATGATAGTGAATGACACCTATCGGAAGATATCATAAGAGTGGTGTCTTGCCTTTAGAATGTGGCAGATATTACGTTTAAAGGAGTACAATACGTCCGAAGTTCACCTTCGATTGGCGGGATGATGGAACAATTGGTGTTATTCCTGAAGTTGTCCCATCGGATGAACTTTCCACCACCAACCATGTTGAAGCAGGATTGACAACTGGAGATACGCATGGAAGAAGTCCTAGTAGAGTCTAGGAATTTTTTAAGATTATTTGGACAGATTCGTATGTGTTAAGTTGTTTTGTGATTTTAGGACTTAGGGATTGCGAGACAATACTTGGGATGAGTATGAGTAGGTGTGAACGGTAGTAGAGATCTATACAACCGGAAGCACGGAAGTCGCACTTGGATCAGGGAAAGTCACAAGGTTACTAAGAAGCTAGTACTTGATTCCGTTTTATTCATGTATGTCATTACCATTGTTTCGGTAATGACTAGTAAGATGGTTGTTATTCCGACCCTAGTGGTCATATCAAATTCAGTCTGACTACGATGAGTTTGTTACGTGGTTCAGAGAACCAACTTCGATGTAACATCTGACTTAAGACGGAAGATTGAAATCAATGCGACCAATAACATCGCGCTCGTTGTTAAAGAAGTTGTGGCTAGAAATGCTACAAGTTAAAATGTGATTATATCACGTTAGAATATGATGGAATGTATATTTCATTCTGGAATTTGACTCTAAGAGACTTGAGTCTAAGCATTGCTTCATACGAAGAAAGATCATTAGCACATGACCCATTGGTCTGTTACAATAAATGAATGAAAGTATTTATTCTAAGAAGAAGAAGGAGTCCTCAATAAGGAGTTGCTTTGTAACTCGAAGGTTACGATTGAAAGTCCAACATAGTACGAAGAGCAGATGCAAGATTGAGCATCATGGTTATTAATTAGGATGGAAAGATAACGGATGGAATCATTGTACAAGCCCTATTTCGTTGATGATTTCGGGACGTAAGCATCCTAAGGGGGAGATAATTGTAACGCCCTAAGATCAGGGCTAGTCAATTTAAAGACAATGAGCATCAAAAATGATTTTTTGATGGAAGATTATTTTGAAAGAATAATATTAACTAAGTTGTAGTATATATGTTACAAGGATTCCGTACACATAAAGAACATTGAAATCTGAGTTATAACGAAGAAGTTATGACCTGTCGAAGTTTTGCGATAGAACCGGCACGACACAACGTGACGTAAATAGTGAATTTATGAAAGAGCGATTTGTAGACTTAGTGATCTAAACTAGAATCGAAGATCTCGTCGATAGTAGTGCAATGGTAAAAAGACAGACGAAAACGGACTTTGGATGAAGAAGTTATGAGTTTATAACGGAGTTTTCCTGTCCCGACCTACTAAAAATAAATATAATAAAGAATTAGATTCAAAATTAGCCGATGGATTCAAAACAAGAGTTGTAGAGCATAATCTCACCTACACGTGGATATAAAGAACGTCGAAAACAGAGCTCGTAGGCGAAAGTTATGAATTTCTGAAGTTCGGGGCGTGAACCCCAACACTATGTCAGAGTTCACGACATGAAAAAGGGGTTCACGACGTGAACTCAGTGCTGACGTCTTCTGGAGCCTGACAGACTGAAAATCGTGACTACGCACCTGATGACGTCCAAGGCCACGACGTGAAATGATGGTTCACGACGTGAAATCTGAAATTTCAGCCCTATAAATAGAAACCGAAGGCTGCCGATTTAGGTTGCTAATTCCTTCACTCTCTCACTCCCTATACCCTATCTAGCTATCTTTAAGTACCCCTGAAGCCCCGGTATCACCCAGACACCTGAAGCGAGTCCCGACGCTCCAAAGATCCCGAGAAGAAAAGAGTTTCAAGCCGAAGCTTTGCCCGCGAGAAGCCCGGTGTGTGAAGATATCCTGGTTTCACTAAAGAATACTGCTTTTAGAGCGATAGTGTTGTCCAAGCATCGTCTAATCACGTGAGTGTGTAGTTACTTTCTTCAAACATATAAATACGAAGTATTTGCTATGAAATACGTGATATGTGTTTATATATTGTTTTTTATGTGAGATGGGTGTGGAATGGATGTTTTATATAGTTTTGAAATGAGTTAAACTGTATATGTATTTTATATCTAAAAATATGTTGGCTAGAACATGGGTAGATGAATGATGAGAGATGAAAGATGGTATGAGTAAACATCGATAATTATGGACTTACCACCTGTTAGAAAAGAACTTTGGTAGCTACGGATTAAGGTATAGTTAAGCGTCCCTATTCCGGGAGTATGGATTGGGCACAGTTATTGATCTGGGAGTATGGATCAGATCAGGATTTAGGTATAGTTGATTGTCCCTATTCTGGGAGTACGGATTGGGCACAACTATTAATCCGGGAGTATGGATTAAGACTTAGTTATTAGTTATTAATCGAGGAGTATGAATTAAAGTATAGTTAACTGTCCCTATTCCGGGAGTATGGATTGGGCATAGTTATTGAACCAGGAGTATACATCAGATCAAGAGGTTAATTTAGATCCGAGAGTATGGACCAGATATACCAGATCTGAGAGTATGGATTTGGTATAGAGGTTGGTTTTAGATCCGTGAGTATGGATTAGGTAAAGAGGTAAATTGTGATATGAGAGTATGGATCGTTTCGTTGTAAGGATTGACGGGGGTGGGATAAGAGTTGCTTGTATATACTGAAATTGTATATGTTTGTTAGTTCTAATATATATATATATATATATATATATATATATATATATATATATATATTACATTGTGGGTTGAAAACCCTATACGCTCACCAGGCTCCTAAGCCTGACCCACTCAGTTTTCTCTATATCACAGGTATCGATACGATGACATATTTCTCTTGGAGATTAAAGGAGATGTAAATCATTTGTTTAAATAAATGTAAGTTATGTTTATGCTTTTTGGTCTATATCGGAACATGACATCCCGAGATTTTGTTATATAATGAAAATACATTTCTTTAAGAAATGCTTTGATAATTCTTATCAGATTTTGTTTAGGGAACAAATTTCGCAACTGTTTTCTTTACAAGAATTACTCTGATTTTAAAAACAAAGCATAAACAAATCGGTCATTTATGGCCGTGATTTTGGAGATGTCACACATACCTCAAGTGTTGTCTATGATCTTCCTCACTTCGAGAATAGACAAGTGTATCATCTATGAATACTATCACAAACTTGTCTAGGAAGGGGCGGCACACCCTATTCATCAGATCCATGAATACGGCGGGTGCGTTGGTTAGACCAAAGGGCATCACTACAAACTCGTAGTGTCCATATCGAGTCTGAAACGCTATCTTAGGAACATCATTCTCATGGACTCATAATTGATGGTACCCTAATCTTAGGTCTATCTTTAAAAAGTAGTTGGCTCCTTGTAGTTGATAGAAAAAGTCGTCAATTCAGGGTAAGGGGTAACGATTTTTGATGGTTACTTTGTTCAGTTCGTGATAATTTATGCACATCCGGAAGAACTCATCCTTCTTCTCCACAAATAAGACCGGGGCTCCCCAGGGTGAGGAACTTTGTCTGATGAATCCCTTGCTGAGTAGTTCATTGAGATGGATGGATAACTCTTGCATTTTTTCGGAACTAGACGGTAAGGGGATCTGGCTACAGGGGTAGCTCCGGGAATCAAGTCGATTTGGTACTCGACTTGGCGCTTGGGAGGAATTCCTGGAAGATCTTCAGGGAAGACATCAGGAAAGTTACAGACTTCGGGGATGCTCTCAAGGTCTTTAACTTCCTATTTTTCGTTAACAACATGGGCTAGGAAAGCATGACACTCCTTTAGCAGATATTTTTGGGCTTTGATGCACGAAATGATACGAAGGTTTAAGCTGAGTTTATCACCATAGATAATGAGGGCTTCGCCATTAGGCAGATTGAGGTAAATGGATTTTTCATAACAAGGGATATCAGCACAATTGGGGCTCAACCAATCCATGCCGATGATGACATCGAAGCTTTTTATGGAGACCGACATGAGATCGATGGGAAAGGAATGGTCGTTTAGGGTAAGGGTACAACCTATGAATAGTCGTTAGCGCTCTCTTTCTTTTTGTTAGCCATCTCGACGGTAAACGGTTTGGTTAGAGTTTGGGATTTGTGTTTGAGTAGATGTTTAAATGTATGACTAACAAAACTCATCCCCGCACCACTATCGAAAAGAAAGCATGCATAAGAGTTGTCGAGGAGGAACGTACATGTAACTATGGTGGGATCAGCAACTGCCTCCTCATGGACCATGGCTAGGACTTTTCCTATATTGCCAGCAGTTGTCGCTTTTGGGAAATTCCTCTTCTAATGCCCGGTTTCACCACAACCATAGAAGGCTTAAACAACTCCAGATCCAGGAGTCTGATTGGTTGGTTGGACTTGTGTTTTACAAAAACGGGTTATGTGCCCCTTTCGGCCACAGTTGTTGCATTGCATGTCACGGCATGGTCCGTGATGATGAAAGTTACACTTGTCACACCTTGGGAGGGTTCCAACATATCTACTGGCAGGTACTTGAGTAGTAGGAACAACAGCAGGAGTCGTAGCAGCATGGACAACCACAGTTTGTCGCTTCTTCAAGGGCTCTTGTGAAGACTAGCCCTTGCGTTTGCTCCAAAACTTTTTCTTTCCACCGTTCTCCTTGGGTGGTTCGTGAGCGACTGCTACGGGTTCATGGCTATCCCCATGATCTATCAACGTTGTGCCAACCGCTTGGCACTATCAAATGTGAGGGGTTTAGCAGCTAAGACATTCCCTTGAGTTGGGGGTGTCAATCCCCATATGAATCTTTCAACTTTCTTGCTCTCCAGGGTGACCAACCCGGGACACAGAAGAGCCAGGTCACTGAACCTAGCAATGTATGCAGCAACGTTGTAACCTTTCATCTTTAGGTTCCAGAGCTCTTGCTCCATCTTTTGCATTTCGCCCCTAGGGCAGTATTCAACTAACATCAATTCTTTCAAATCCTCCCAACTCATAGCATTAGCCATCAAGAGAGTTAGGGATTTGACTTGGACATTCTACCAAGTTAGTGCCCTGTCAGTGAAGGTGCAGGCGGTGAACTTCACCTTGCTGGACTCAAGGCAAGCGCAGATCTCGAAGATTGATTCGGTCTTCTCGAACCAACGGTTTAGAGCAATGACACCTCTAGTGCCATCAAAATATTGTGGCTTTGCGTTGGTGATGTCCTTGTATAAACACTCCTTTGTGTGTCCATGACTATCACCGAGGTTGGATGTGTTGGCACCGCTAGTGCCACTCGTATTAATTAGAGACATGGCGGCAGTCACGACGGCTGTTACTGTTGCCTGGAACACAGCAGGATCGTATTGAGGAGGTGGCGGCAGAGGATTTGTTAGAGGATTGTTGTTCTTTCGGTTGGACTTCTTATTTAGAGGCATCTTTCTCTAGAATAATTCAAGAGAAAAGGAAGATAAGTTCATTATAATGGTTAGGATTCAGGTGATATAGAACAGTGTATATCATATCCTGACAACAATAGTGTTCTATCAAGCGATTTACAGTGGATGTCTACTAACACAAGTAAACAATCGCCAAGAAAGTAATAGCAACACTTGGAATGAAATCTATACGATGTGTTTGGCTATAGTATTGAAGTGCTACCAAATACTCATGTAGTATTTTAGCTTGTATGTTCTGTTCTAGTATTTCTCTTGTATAGGGTTTGGTAAGTTTTAGACTTTCTGCAACACAACAATCACTCCCAAGCATATGTTGGTCGTATCTCAGATAAATATAGTTGATCATGCTATATTTATCCCATATATGATTACATAACTGCCAAGATTTAACCGTAGTGTCCAACATCTAAATACTTTTGTTTTGTTCTTACTTGTGATATTGTTTCTGGTATGTAGGTATACTTGTATACTTATAATAAAATACTTACATTTTAAGAGTATACTGTTAGTCAGAGCACTCCGGCCCCCATTGTGTTTATAGTCGTATACCATGTAAGGTTTGATATACTTAGTTCACTATAAACAATGCTCTGATACCAATCTGTCACACCCCTAAACTGAGACGGCAGAAACGTTCAGGGGTGGAGGATGTCCTGTATAGTATCACAACAATTGTACCATAGCAATCAAAGCAACACATCCATTACATTGAATAAGTAGAATATTTACATCTGTTTGATACATAGTTCGTATAACCATAAAATATTTAACCAAAAGTATAAAAGACACGACTCTATAAGCTCTGTCTTCTCAAAAACCTTTGGGTGTATCTGTCTACCAATTCCCTGAGAATACAAGTGGTTTTGAAAGAGTATCAGCATAAAGCTGGTGAGTTCATAAGCATATTTTTGTAATGAAAAACCTGTTGGTAAGTCTGTGAAAATGTTTGTATGTTTCCAAGAATATCCAATATTTTATTTAGTAATTAAAAGTAGTCTTAAACCCTAAGACCAAATGTAAGTTTGTTATTTTATTTTGTGTTTGTGTATGAAGTACTTGTGTGTATGCCTGGTTAATACCAATTGTATTGTATTGTTTTGTATAAAAAACCTTCTATGAAAACCCTAATTAACACTAGTATGTATAGTATGTTCTTCTATGAAGACCCTGACTAACACCAGTATGTATTGTTTGTTCTTGTATGAAAACTTTGGTTACCACCAGTATGTATAGTATGTATAGTAGTTTTATTAATTAAAATAAAACCATGAGTTGAAATCGTTGGAATCCTCCAGTTTTAGGGTGTGATAGTTCTATTAGTTAAAATAAAACTAGTTGAAGAAATGAAATCCTGTAAACAAAATGGTTAGTTTATATTGTTGTGAGTTTGGTATAACCATGCATGATATGACCTAGTGACCTCTACGACATTCTTCAGGCATCAGATGTTATGACATTTGTCACCCCAGGCATGTCTGCCTAACTGTAGCTAGCAGTTCAGGTGTGGGATTTTCAATCTCGAATAGATCTATTCACAAATCTCACGCTCTCCCTCCAGGAGACTCTGGCTATACTGTGGTAGGATTTAGTTACGTACCCCCAAAGGGTACAATTGAAGTAGTGTCTCACAACCCTGTATTAACTAGTTTACGTGTAGTGTAGTGTTCTTTCGTACTTGAAACTGTATGCATGTCGTGTAGAGTAAAAATAATTATACTTAAATAATTATTTAATAATGTACTCTTGTATTCAGAAAATAGTATACCATAAACTACTTCTACCATAGTTTATATATTTGTTATGATGTACAGTTCTTGAATTTGTAAAGTTGTGTATTGAATTCCCAAACTATACCTAATATAGTTTTGTATGCATGTTCTCGTTGTATGTATTCTTCTAAAAACCTTGCAATTATCAATGTATATTGAAGACTACCCTCATGCTCAGCATGTTACATAAGGGATACAAATATCTAAGTATTTTTATGAAATATAATGTTTTCTCGATTCGTATCAATTGAAAAAGTTTTAAAATCTGTTTGAAATCATTTGTATAAAAACACAAAATCTTTGTATTTTACTTGTATTCCCCCTCCCCCCCCCCCCCCTCTCCCCCCTGAAAACATTAAAAACAGTGAAAATGTAGGGGTATGAACTCACAGTTGGTTGTGTGTATGTGCCGGACCACGAGACTGGAAAGATGACTCTTGAGTTGTTGTATGCGGAATTAACGGGATCCTAATGATAGTTAAACACATAATCGTATTTGAAATAGAGATACCGTTTATTAAAGTGTTAGAGAACACTTGCTTTTGGTTTAGAAATGTTACCAAGACTCGATTGAAGTGGAAAATGGTTGTTTGCGGCCGTGAACAAGTTTGTGGTCGTGAATGGTTTACGGTCGTGAACTGTTTTCGGCCTTTGAAGATTTGAAGATGATCTTGGTGTTCTTGGTGAAAAACTTGAAGATTTGAAGGTTGGATCTTGAAGGTTTGAATGTTCTTGGGAGGTTCTTGGGATAGATTTGAGAGAGTTTTTGAGTGAAAATGATGAAAAATGAGGAATCTCTCTAGGAAAATCTATATATCGGTAGAGTTTACGGCCGGGAACAGGTTTACGGCCGTAAACGGGTTTTCGGCCGTAAACACAATGTTGAATGAGACTTGGCAGATTTTTGAAGTAAAACTCGATTTTTCACGTGATTTTGGTCCTGGCACTTATATAAATTTAATTTATATAGTCTAAGTTGTTCTCAACCCTTACAAGCTTAACAAAATAATTAAAATTCGAAATTTTTATTTAGCCGAATTGACTTTTGTTGACTAGAAATTATCAGGTTGTCACAGAAATCCACTTTAAACAACATCATCTTCTTTTTTTTTTCTCTTAGCCTAATTCACCATATCGTTAACAATCAAAGAACAATCAAGAATTTAGTGAACATTTATAAAGGTCGACTACTCTATACTTAACACCCTATCCACCACCTAGGCAAGATGGTTAGCCAAAGCTTCCCAACAATTTTGTATTGCAAACCAGTCAAACTAATAGGCCTCTAGTCCGAGATGTTATATATTTTGTTCAGTTTGATAATTATTAGGATTTAGATCCTCTTATTTGTTAAGGATTTTTATGTGTTCTCTAGTCTTATTATTATTAGAATTTTTCTTTTTCGTTTTAAATAGTTACAAGGGAAAAAAAACGAGGTTGACGAGGAAATGTTAAATGATCAAAAAAAAAACGTATCATGTGTGATTTCTCACGCTTGCTCTCTCTTTTACCATCCAAAAATTGATAATTTTTATTTTTGGAATGAAATTGTATCAATTAAAAGTTTTAAATTTAGGGAAAATGTCACTGTAGCCCATTAAACTTATGTCTTTTACTCGATTTGGTAACTATTTTTTTTTTTTGCGCGATAGGTTATTAAACTTACAATTTACCTGTCTATTAAGTCATTTTCATTAGTTTTTAACAGATCCATGTTAAAGCCGTTTTTCAAAATTACATTAATGGTCCCTATGTTTTCAAATTCTTTCATATTTATTCCTAATCCAACCGCATACATGCTTCTCCGTTTCAATTATGGTGACATCTATCTTCTCCGATGACCCTTCCATCTCCGACAAGATTTCGTGTAATTTAATAAAAGTTTGTTAGGTAGTTCTTGGGGGTGTGAGTTTTAAGTATTTCCTTTATTCACTAATATTTGGATTTTTTGATTCATATCTCAGTCTTGTGGTTGTCAATATGTTTAACGTTTTTTGGAGATACATATATGTGCAAGATTTCGCTAACTTAAGAAATTGGCATTGAAAAAAAATAAAGAAATCAGAACATATAACTGAAGAAATTGGCATTGAAAGGTCTCTAATTAAATTCGGTAATCGGTTTCGTTAACCCGATTCTAAGAGAAAATTTCTAGAGATACCTCCTCATCCTCCTGTTTTATGCAATATTTAGATTATTCAAAAATTGATGATGATGAATGAGCCAAACAACCATCACCAGCATCAATGTGGATGTCTACCTTTTTTTTCACTCCATTTTTCGTATCATAATAACATATATCCTTACAGTATTATCAATAAAAGTAAGCGTAATTTGGCCATAAAAAGTACAATGGTTGTAGGAGTGTTATCTAATAAAAAGCCAATTTAAAAAAAATCAAAAATATTAATAATAATAGAATGAATAGGGAACAATAACGTCGGAATGTGGAGTTTGAGATTGGAGTTGTTGGAGATTCATTGTATATGTGGGGTTGGATTAAGAGCAAATACGAAAGAATTTGAAAACATAGGGACAAGTAATGTAATTTTGAAAAACTGATTTAACCGGGTTCTGTTAAAAACTAACGAAAATGACTTAATAGGCAGGTAAATTGTAAGTTTAATGACCTATTGCGCAAAAAAAACTTTTAATGACCAAATGAAATAAAATACATAAGTTTAATGAGCTACAATAACATTTTCCTTTAAACTTAATAAGTGTATCATAAAGAAATGAATACAATTTGTAATTTACTCTTTTTTCAATTCACTTCTTTAATTTTCAAACTCTCTCTTTCCAACTAATGTAATTTTTATTATTTTTCCTTTTCTTGGCAAGAAATTATTTAATTTAATTGGTTTTAATTTTAAAAAATAAAAAAATAATAATAATAAATAACATAAGCACATACATGAAACAATAGTCACACATTGTAAATAAAAAAATCTTTCATTTGATTGTAGTATAGTTTTCATACAGTATAAACAAGCTTAACAAAATGCAAAACTGATTCATTTGTGGATGATAAAGCAAAAATTTATAGATTTTCTACATGCATATTATTCATATATAATAGCTTCTTAAAGATAATTTGTATGATAAAATCGGCACTAAATGATTGGTAGCAAGTTAGGTCAAAATGCTTCATCTCTGTACTTAAATTACTTAAATTACATTAACTAAGTAGATGAAAATATTGATTATGCATTTTTGGTTAATAATATCATGTTCGAAACAGATCATATGCTTATTCTATTTTTAGGGAACACTTTTATATGACTTTAAAAGCTATGATTGAATGGATATATATATATATATATATATATATATATATATATATATATATATATATATATATATATATATATATATATATATACTAAATAAAGTGAGAACGTGAAAACACTACTTTATGTTACTATTCTGCTATGAATTTTGTATATATACAACGTTATGACATTATTTATCAACAAATAGATGAACAATCACACATTAATATTCACATTAAAATTTTGTATGTACAACTTTATGACATTATTTATCAACGAATATATGAACAATCACATATTTAACATTCATATTAGAATTTACTAAATTACTATATATATATATATATATATATATATATATATATATATATATATATATATATATAAAGTTTATAGTAGAATAGATACATAAAATTGAATATATTCATATTATAATTACTACAATACTATACATATTAAATTCAAAGAAGAATAATAGCATACAAATGGTGTTCTTACGTTCTTACTTTATTTAGTGTTCTTATTTGAACTTAACTCTCTCTCTCTCTCTCTCTCTCTCTCTATATATATATATATATATATATATATATATATATATATATATATATATATATATATATATATATATATATATATAGAGAGAGAGAGAGAGAGAGAGAGAGTTAGGTTCAAATGTTTTTAGCAATTATTGTGTATCTAAATGCAGCAATGAGAATTCAAGAAATAATAAATAATTAAATAAACATTAAAGAGTATTTTGGACCTTTTGTACTTTTAATTAAGGAAATCATTTAATTGAAATCTTGCAATTAAGGAAATAAAGTAAATATATTTGACCTAGTCTCTCTCTATCTTATATCCTCTCTTTATATTTCCTATGGTTCTTCTTTTTCACCTATAGAGAGGATGAAATCAAAATGAGGAGGCTGTTACATGCGCTTAAGCCGCCAAGAGACACCCCCACCCCCCACTCCCCCTCACCCCCACCCTGAGGATCACTGCTGATGTCTACCCTTCACCTTCGTTTCCTGCCTGGTACACGTCTTGTGTTTCCTGTTATCTCTTTCCTCACTCTTAACGACGAATCCCTTGGCTCCAATGACCATTGATGCTCTCACGCCTTCCTTATTCTATGCTGGAGACGAAGGTCCAGGATACCTTGCATCCCTCTGTCGTAATGTAGAACAAGAGGCTTTAATGGCACACGTCTTACACCTAACAATTTTGGTTTTTATGGTTCTATGGTCGTTTTCTGTCTTCATCAATAACTCAATTTCATCTCCTTTTTTTTGCAATTTCCCCCTTATATTGGTTCTCGTAACAACTTCAATTTGAAGAAATTGGAGGAATTAGAAGCTATTCATCTATCGATTGTATAAGATGTATGGGATTTGAGATCTTGATGTGGCTTGGTAGGAGTTTTTGTTGGTCCACCACATTTTCGATGAAATACTTAACAAACAATACTGGGTTAAACCTGCTGACAATGAATCTAGTTTCAACTATTGACTTAAGATCTATCCACATGATGGAATCTGGAAATGTGAATGCGGTGTGCAGGGGAAAACCTTTCCCAACTCGACATTTCCTACCTATTATCCTTCTTTGTTTATTTCTTCATAATTTATTTAATGTAGCTCAAGTTATGGGTTTTCATTCAAATTAGTTCTCAAGCTATCATATGTGATTGAGTTTGAGTTTTTATTTGATTGATTTTGTTGTAGAGTCAAGTCAAGGGTTGTTGGTGACAATCAATTATATGATGGCATTACTGAATCATCATTATAATGAAAGAGTGAAGCAGGTCGTACTAGACAGGTAAAGCCACTAAAACACTCATTAAAATCATTTTTTTGACCTGTAAATTCTTTCAGAATGAGGGCAATATTCTTTTATAATAAAGAGGGCTTTAGTATGACGAAGGCTACTATTCTTTCAGAATGAAGAAGGGTAATATTTTTTTATAATAAAGAAGGCAAATTGATCAGACCTAGACAATCAAAAAAGGCACAGAAGCTTTAATTTTATTCTTTTACAATGATTGTTCTCTAAGAATGAACTCGAATTTTATTCTTTATTTTTTTTTTCATATCAGAATGCAAGCATGTGTTCATTCTATGAGAATATAAATATTACATGAAACATGTGTTGCTAGTAATTTTGAAAGAATACATTTATACATGCTTTAGAATGTTTATGCATATAGAAGAAAAGACTATGATTTAAGTTGATTCTGTAAGAATATTATTGTTGAATCCTGATAGAATTGTAGTTAATTATTTGTATGTTTAATGTGCATTTGTTACAAGTGTATCACTACAAATTACTTGGAAATGAATTTCTGGTTGAAATGGCTTGAAGACCTGATGAGAAAGGCTTGAAGAATGAATTAAAGAAAGATCACACCCACTGTTTTAAGAATGTTGTTATTTTTTTAAGAATTATACTTGTTATTTTTTCAGAATGTTTGTTATTATTCAATGAATCACAATCATATAATATAATTATTTGGTATATTATTATTTCAAGAATCGATTTTGTGTAGTCTTTCAAAATGTATTTACTAGTTTATAGTTGTCATTTTGTCATTCTGATATAATAAAATTGAAAAATATATTTACTAGTTTATGGTTGAAATTCTATCATTTTGACAGAATAAAATCAGATTTTTAATTTTAAATTAATTTAAAATATTCAGATTTTTAAAAACAAAAGAAATTAATTATCCTTAAAAATCCGAAAATTTCCTTTTTTAATATAGGTTAATTGACTAAAATACCCTTATGCTCAAATTTATGTGATTATATGGTACATGTTATCATATTCTACTATCATAGACCCTCAGATCATGACTTTTGATTATATTCCATCTAATGGTCCAGATATGTGCATTCTGGCACACAATAGTTACTAGAAACAAAATAACCTAACTAACTAACTAACTATATATATATATATATATATAGAGAGAGAGAGAGAGAGAGAGAGTGAGGTTCAATAGAGAACCATAATTAACCAAGGAACCAATCACGAGCGTCAGAAATCATAACGATCAACAGCCAAGGAAATAGATGTACATTTTAAATTGGACGCACACACACCAGATTATACCAAAAAATCCACCATTTACAAAAAAAAAAAAAAAAAAAAAAAAAAAAAAAAACATCACTTTTTTTCGTTTAAAATTTTTTTAGGCTATGTTTTTTATATAAAAAAAAAAAAAAACCGAATATACCGTTGTTCACGATTTTTCGTCCTCTTTCCATAAAGATCGATGATGATATATAAAAAAACGAACATTTTTTATATAAGTTCAGATTCATATTGTGAACCTCCTCAGATATATAAGTTCAGATTCACATTGTGAACCTCCTCAGATTCACAGTGTGCATAATAATAAGTCAGATGCACAGTATGAATCTGAACTGATCGGAGCTTTTTCATATTGTGAATGTTAAAATTTGAAATATTTACAGTTTAGATTCACATTGTGAATCTACACTGATCGACGTTTTTTTATTTTATTTTGTGAACCTTCTCGAATTAATAGTGTGCATAATAGCAATTCAGATTCACAATGTGGATCTGAACTGTTCGAGATTTTTCATATTGTGAATGTTAAAAATTGAAATATTTACAGTTTAGATTAACAGTATGAATCTACACTGTTCGAGGTTTTTTTTTAATCGGTGTTGATGTTTATTAATAGAGTACAAAAAAATTAAATTTTTTGATGTAATTAGTTTTTTTTTTTTTTTATAAAAATAAACTTAAATATTGAAAAAACTAAGAAAATTAAGTGGGTTTTTTTCGAAAAAAGAAGTTTGTTTTTTATATATCATCATGGATCTCTATGGAAAAATGACGAAACATCGTGAACAACGGTATATTCAGTTTTTTTTTTCAATAAAAAACTTGGCCTAAAAAAATTTTAAATGAAAAAAAAGGAAGTGAATTTGGTTATAATCCAGTACATGTGCGTCCATTATAAAAGTTTATAACCCTTCTTTTTGTCATTGATCGTTTAAATTCCGATGGTTAGGATTGGTTACTTGGTTCCTTCATTAATAATGGTTTTCTATTGAATTTTCCCATATATATATATATATATATATATATATATATATATATATATATATATATATATATATATATATATATATGGGAAAATTCAATAGAAAACCATTATTAATGAAGGAACCAAGTAACCAATCCTAACCATCGGAATTTAAACGATCAATATGTGAGAGAAAAGTGAATATACCCTTAAGGGTATATAAGTTTAGGTACCCAAACTCACCATAATACGCTGTTTTCTTTGATATATTCATTATAATGTTCTTAAACTTAACCCCTAATTTGATTTACTTTCAAGCTTTTCAAAATTTCACTATTATCTTCCTCTTACACCATATCTTTTTGCCGAAAACTACTAGATCATATATATGATAGTTGAAAATGAAAATTATGTAAGAGGTAGATAAATATAAAATTTATAAAATTTTTGGAAGTAAATTAAGTTAGAAGTTGAATTATAAGAACATTTGACAATTACAACGTATATATGATAACAAAGACTTGGTATAGTGAGTTTGTATACCTAAGCTTATATACCCTTAAGGTATATTCACTTTTCCATATAATATATATATATATATATATATATATATATATATATATATATATATATATATATATATATATATATAGCATGAAATAATGTCGTGTATATTATCAACAAAATAACATATTATGTACATTTATATCTTATATATTATGAACATTTTTCTTGTTAAAAAACACCACAACCATCATCATCAAGTTGACAACCAATAATTGTGTTGATAGATATATCCAATCAACAAAACAACATATATTTATCAAACAAAATTGTAGTTACATGTAAATACAAGAATCAATTTACAAGAAAAACATATTTGAATGTAAGTTACAACAAATTACAAACTCGAATTTGTGTAGAGATTGATGCTTGATTTGCATCTATGGTAGGAATATATGTATAAGATACAACAATTTTATCAAGATATGATGTTGATTATGATGAAATATCTTTATGTTCTTATCATGAATGAAAAATACAAATTTAAGAAGAATGTGATTTTTCCAACTCTGAAATTTATGATTGGTGATCTATAGGTGTCATTAGTAGTTAATAATTGTCTTTTCCTTTGAAAACTGCTAAATCAAAATTAACTGTTAAACATTTAAACTGAAATTAACATATTTAATTATTAAATAAAAGTCAAAATCGGAATTAATATTTAAAGATAATTTAATTTGTTAATCTGTTGACAATTATATATATATATATATATATATATATATATATATATATATATATATATATATATATATATATATATATATATATATATATATATATATATATATATATATATATATATATACCATAAGTTCTCCTTTTTTTTTGTTTGCATAATCGGCAAATTCAACCAAATTTCCTTTAGCCCAAGTTTTAATCAAATTAATAATTACTATGATAAAACTTTATAAAAGAAATCAAGTGTGTTCTTAGAGATATCTCCATAAAAGTCCCAATATTTTGAGAAAATTTTTGATAAAGTTCTAAATTTTATTTTTTAAACAAAAAAATCCCCACTTTTTACTTTTTAACTAAAAAAGTCCAAAAAAACCGGTTATTTTATTCACTTTTGCCCTTTTTGACCTATTAAGTAAAGTAGGTCAAATGACCAAATTGTTAATTTTTTGAAAATAATGGGATTTTTCTGTAGATTTTATCAAAAATTGTATATAATGTCTAAACGTATTTTTTTACGTATTTATATCTATTTTTACATATTTTTGTATTTTTTTCATTTCTTATATGTATATGTTTACGTATTTTTATGTATTTTAAATGTATAAACATATTTTTTACTTATTTATATGTATTTTTAACTATTTTACATATTTTTTATGTATTATGTATTTATATGTATTTTTACGTATGTATGTATTTTTTAAGTTATATATATATATATATATATATATATATATATATATATATATATATATATATATATATGTTTATGTATTTTAAATGTCTAAATGTATTTTTTACGTATTTATATGTATTTTTAAGTATTTTTTTTACATATTTTCTATGTATTTTTATAAATTCCATATTTATATGTATTTTTACGTGTTTTTTTTTATGTATTATGTATTTATATGTACTTTTACATATTTATGTATTTTTTTAGTTTTTTATATACATGTTTATGTATTTTTATGTATTTTAAATGTTTAATCATATTATTTTTACGTATTTATGTATGTTTTTTACTTCAAGTCATCTTCACCATTTCATCTAATTCGCTCAGCTTCTTCAACTATGTACAGATGGTTTTCCTACACATCCATATATTTAAGCTTTTCCTATTCGATGTTTAATTTCAAGTTAAGCGATTGGGAAAGGCTTAAAATATGTTGGTATGTAGGAAAACCATATATACATATTCGAAGAAGTTGTACGAATTTGATGAAATGGTGAAGACGAATTGAAGTAAAAAATACATAAATATTTTAAAAAAATACAATTATACATTTAAAATACATAAACATATATATAAAAAACTTTAAAAAATACATATAAATACGTAATACATAAAAAAACATCAAAATACATAAAAATATGTAAAATACTTAAAAATAGATATAAATATGTAAAAATACATTTATACATTTAAAATACATAAAAATATATAAACATCTATATAAAAAACTTAAAAATACATAAATATGTAATACATAAAAAATATGTGACAACTGGTAAATTTAGAGTCAAACCAAGTCAAAAGATGTATCATGTATAAGTAGAAACCACTTTGTAACCTTGTTACATTAAATCATAATTAGCCAGGAGAGCATGTTTATATATGTTAGTATATACAATTATACTTTGAAAACCATGCTTATATAAGTTATATATACTTATATATTGAAAACCATGCATATATAAGTTAAATACAAGTCAACATAAGTCAAGGAAGTAAGTTAAAAAGCATGAAATTCACCTTATCATGTTGATTTGGTATTTGGAATCTAGGAACACTTGTGTTTTCGGTTTTAGGTATCAAGGAAACAAGTCGTTTTCGGCTTTTGGAATCTTGTAGCAAGTAGCGTTTTCGGTATTGGTTTCTCCACTAAGACCGAAATCTATCAAATGTGGGGAATCCAAGATGATTTTGGTCGTGCTAGGACCGAAATAAACCTTCTTTTGGCAGAAATCCCTCTTTAATATCTAGATATTTTACCTTGATTAAGTTCCCAAAGTGATAAGATACATAATCCAACGTAAACATCCCATCATATTTTATCCCTATATATATGTAAAACCGAAAACAACTCTCACAATTCACATTTCAAAACCGAAATCCTTCCAATTTGCTCTCAAAGTTCATAAGGCAATCTTCATATCTTAAAGTAGTTTCCCAGAAAATCCTTCAAATCTTCATATTTCCTTCAAGAACAACAAGAATATCTTCAAGATTTTTCCTAGGAGATCAAAACCTTCAACTAATTGTTAGGAACTAATTTGTAAGTATTCTTACATAAATTAGTGTTATACAACACTTTATTATTAGGTGATCTAATTTACACATAGTATATGTGTTTAATACTATTAGGATACGACTTTATATATGTGTTCTAACGCAAGGATCATCGCTACCACATCATACCCAATCAAGAACACACACTCGAGGTGAGTTCATACCCCTACGTTTTCACGATTTTTTATTGTTTTACTGGGGGGGGGGGGGGGGGGGGGAATACAAGCAAAACACAAGAAATCTTGTGTTAATATTTAAATTATTTCAAATAGTTTCAATCGTTGTCGTTACTAAAAACATATATTTACGTATATATAAATTATATAATTAAGATTCAACAGGCTTAGAATGGATGATTTTGTTTTATTTCTTGTTCCTTGTTTGGTTGTGGGCTTAGGGTAGAATCATTTATTCGACTGCCTTTTTAATCGTAATTATATATATATATATATATATATATATATATATATATATATATATATATATATATATATATATATATAAGTATAAAACTATTGAAACGTGTTAAACAAAAAGAATATTTTTGCAATTTATTTTATTACCATTTGGACATAAATGTTAAATTTCACGAAATATCTTTATCACGAATTTACGATTTCAAACTTGCAAAGTCGTTAATAATACAAAGGTTTTCATTTCAGTAGAACACACACTATATACTATAATAGGTATAGCTTATGGAACTTACATATCATTTTACCAATTTTGAGATACAATACAGAAAGAAACATATAAACTATAATAGGTATACTTTATGGAACATATGCATTATTTTACCAAATTCATAATACAATACAGAAAACAAACGTATAAACTATAATAGATATAGTTATGAGATATACATACAATTATTCATTACAAAAAGGGATTTTCATTATTCTACATGTAACCATCAATATAACTTTGTGAGACACACTTCACATACTTAGCTAAGTACCAACGAAAGACCTGAATTATAACCAGGGTCTCCTGGAGGGAGAGTGTAACACATGTGTATAGATCTATACGGGACTGACAATCCCGCACCTAAATTGTTAGTTATAGTTAGGCCGGCATGCATGAGGTGACAAATGTCGTACCGATTCCGACGCTTGAAGAACGTCGTATTCAGGCCATCTTAGATCACCAAGCATGGTTATAATAACTTACAACTGGTTATTGAACAATACGATTAGTATACGAATACGTAAACAACTTCACATAGTTTTATTAAATGATAAAACTATAATACAATATTTTACAGTATAGTTGGTGGATCCAGGCACATACACTTACAGAATCTAATACAAGTACAACTACAATATACTAATTTTCTAATACATAGAAACTTACATTTCAGGAAAACATTCATTTTATGTTTTTATGTGGATTAAAACTACATCATACTATTTCAGAGTAGAATAACATTTACACATTTTGGTCTTAGAGTATTAAGACTACAATACATTTATAACAGAAGATATAGGATTTTCTGAAAGAACACACTTACATTTTCAAGGAACCAATGACAGATTTCGAATACAAACATGATTATGAACCCACCAATTCAATTGTTGACACTTTTTTGAAAACTATTTGTATTCTCAGGAAATCAGTAAACATGTATTCATAAGGTTTGAGAAGACGGGGCATCATAGAGTTACGTCTTCTAGTTTTTTCTTTATACTTTTGGTATCAAGTATACAATAATTTGAACACAGATGTAAGAACTATACTTTATCAATGTAATGGTTGTTGTACTTTGATTACTATTATGCAACTGTTGTGATACTGTACATAACGTCATCCGCCCCCGAATGTTTCCGTCGTTCTAGTTTGGGGGTATGACATATTGGTATCAGAGCATTGTTTATAGTAAACTAAGTATATATCAAACCATAAAAGATATAAAACTATAAATACAATGGGGCTAAATGCTCTGACTAAAAGTATATTTTTTAAAATACAAGTATTTTTGTAAAAGTATACAAACATGCATACATACCAGAAACAGTATCACAGTAAGAATTACATAAAAGTATTTAGATGAGTTGGACAGTGCAGTTAAACCTGGATTATTATGTAATCATATCTGGAATAAATATAGCCTGATCAACTATATTTATTTGAGATATGACCAACATGTGTTTGAGAGTGATCGTAGTGTTGCAACAAGTCTAAAACTTGGCAACTCTATACACAAGAGGAACACTAGAACTAAACATGAATTTAAAATACTATAGGAGTATTTTATGGCACTATAGCACAAGAATGACAATATTTAGGCCTCGATAGTTATATAAACTAATAGTCGAGAAAGGCCTTCTTACCAAAATCAATCATGTGAAAACAAAGGACCCTTACTGGTAGATCTATAATTACTAAGTGTATACATAAGAGTTAGAATAATTAAGATTCTATAGACTTAGAATTTGTGATTTAGCTTTACTTCTTGTTCCTTGTTCGGTTGTGGACTTAGAGTATGATCACTTATTCGAAGGTCTATTTGGTCTTGGGTATATATAATTCGTATACACTATGTGATTATAGGAGGAGCTGATATGAATTACATTATACAAATTCATTAGAAGTGTTGCTTTAAATTTCATAAATTGAAATTTGAGATTGTTTACTTATATTAGTAGACTTCTATTGTAAGTCTCTTAATAGAACACTATAAAAGTCAGGATATGATGCGTTTTGGACTAAGATATATCTTGTTTGATACCACCTGACTCATAACTACTATAGAGGACTTATCATCACTTCCTCTAAAAAACTTATAGAAAAAGATGTCGCCACGTAAATCAAATAGGCGTTTCAACAACACTACACCAACTCCACCACCTCCACAATATGACTCTGCTATTTTCCAAGCAGCAGTAACAGCTGTCGTGGAAGTCGCCATGACGCAAATCAACGCAAGTGGTGCTAGTGGGGCGGGTAGTGGTGCCAACCCTTTTGAACCATGGAGAAAGCCACAGACACCCAAGGGAGTGTTCCTATAAAGAATTCACAAACGCCAAACCCAAATCCTTTAATGGCATCGGAGGTATCATTGCTCTAACAGGCTGGTTCGAGAAGACCGAATCAGTGTTTGAAATCTGTGTGTGCCCTGAAGCTAGCAAAGTGAAATTTACAACATGCGCTTTCATGGACAAACCCCTCTCTTTGTGGAACGGCTATGTCAAGTCGTTGTCTCTCCCAGTAGCCAATGTTATGATCTGGGAAGACTTAAAGGTCCTAATGCTAGCAGAATACTGCCCGAGGGGCGAGGTTCAAAATCTAGAACAAGAGCTATAGGGTCTGATGATGAAGGACTCCGACATTGTTGCTTATACTGCCAGATTTAGTGACCTGGCTATTATATGTCCCGGGATGGTCACACCGGAAAGTAAGAAAGTGGAAAGGTATATATGAGGGTTATCTCCTCGGATCCAAAGAAATGTGATAACTGCAAACCCACTTACTTTCAATAGTGCCAAGCGTCTGGCACAAATACTCGTGGATCATGGAGTTCGTCAAGGCTTTATGACAACCAATTCTGAGCAACCAAAAGAAGGTGGTAGCAAAAAGAAATTTTGGAACAAAAGAAAGTACCAATCGTTGCAAGAGCCCTCAAAGAAACAACAAACTGTGGCAGTCCATGCTGCTATGTTCCTACTGGTGTTCCCGCTATCCCAGCACCCGCGATTCGATATGTTGGAACCTTGCCAAAGTGTAACAAGTGCAACTTCCATCACACGAGAGTTTGCCGAGAAATGCACTACAAAAACTGCAACATGAAAGGGTACACTGCCCGTTTCTGTAAGGCGCCAGCACAACCCATCATCCAAGTCCCCGACGTGGGAGTAAGCCAGGCTTGTTATGGATCTGGTGAAGCATGACACTTCAACAGAGATTGTCCTAAGGCAAGGAATGATGGCAGTGTAGGAAGGGTATTGGCAATAGCTCACAAAGAAGAGATAGCAGATCCTACCGTGGTTACCGGTACATTTCTCCTCAACAACTCATATGCATGCATTTTTTTCGATAGTGCAGCGGAGAAAAGCTTCATGAGCCATAAATGTAAACACCTAATTAAACAAAATCCCCAGTCACTAAAAGACACAATCACCGTAGAAATGGAAAACAGAAAAACCGAGAACACTAACGACATATACATAGGATGTAGTCTCACTCTAAACAATTATTCTTTCCAAATCGACCTTATGCCGATCTCAATAAAAAGTTTCGACGTTATCATCGGCATGGATTAGTTAAGTCCTCACCGTGCTGATGTCCTATGTTACAAAAAAGCCATTCGTCTTAATTTGCCAAGTAGCGAAAAACTCGTTATTTATGGCGACAAACCTGACATGAACCTTCAAATCATTTCTTGCGTCAAGGCCCAAAAGTATCTTCGCAAAGAATATTGTGCCTTCTTAGCTCACGTGGTAGATAAGATACAAGAAGTGAAACATATGAAAGATATCCCTGAAGTTTATAACTTCCCCGACGTATTCCCCGAAGATCTCCCAGGAGTTCCTCCTGAGCGCCAAGTCGAGTTCTGAATCGACTTGATTCCCGAAGCTACCTCCGTAGCCAAATCCCCGTACCGGTTAGCACCGTCAGAGATGTAGGAACTATCCAGCCAATTAAACGAACTGCTAAGCAAAGGATTCATAAGACCAACTTAATTGTTGACACTCTTTTCAAAACTACTTGTATTCTCAGGAAATCAGTAAACATGTATTCACAGGTTTTGAGAAGACGGAGCTTCATAGAGTCACGTCTTCTAGTTTTTGCTTTATACTTTTGGTGTTAAGTATACAATAATTTGAACACAGATGTAAAAACTATACTTTATCAATGTAATGGTTGTTATACTTTGGGGGTGTGACAAAATAATACATAAAAATAAATAAATAATATGTAAAATAATTAAAAATACATATAAATACATTAAAAAATACGTTTATAAATTTAAAATACATAAAAAATGTAAACATATACATATAAAAACTTTAAAAAAGACAAATATGTAAAAATATATCTAAATACGTAATACATAAAAAATAACACATAAAAATACATTAAAAATATGTAAAATACTTAAAACTACATATAAATACGTGAAAAAAATTATACATTTAAAATACATAAAAATACGTAAACATATACATATAAAACTTAAAAAATACAAAAATACGTAAAAATAGATGTAAATACTTAAAAAATACATTTATATACAAATTTTAACGAAATCAACAGAAAAGTACCATTATTTTGAAAAAATTAACGATTTAGTCATATGACCTGCTGCTGCTGAACAGGTCAAAAAGGGGGCTAAAATGAATAAATTACCTGGTTTGTTGGGTTTTACTATTCAAAAAGTTAAAAATTCGGGACTTTTCTATTCAAAATATAAAATTTAAGACTTTAGTAAAAAAAAATTAAAAATATTGATACTTTTCGGTAGATTTCCCTATCTTTTTACTACCAATATGGACAAGTCCTATAAAAAGTAATTTTATTAACAAAGTTCCAACAATCAATTAATTTTTATCACCGCCACGATGACGACATGATTTAAGACGTTAAGAAGGTTTTAAAGTGATAAATATAAAGGTACGTATAGACTTTTTATTGGTGTTTTTATCGAAATTTTGTGAACCTTAATTTGTCAACCATAATATTTTGGGTACGAGTATAAGAACACAAGTTTTAACTAACTAAATGCATACATTTAAAGGTTAGTATGTGTTCCCAACATTCATGCATTTATGTCTTTAGTGTCTTTAAAGTCAAGTGATATCAACAATATATACGTATGTGTAGTCTCGAGATTTGTATCGATAAGTATTTAATTTTTCGATTGCATATATATGTATGAGTCATTCGTATCTTTATACGTAGACAAAATTTAAGTACAAGCTCTATGGAGGTTGGAGAGATGGTGGAAGTTGAGTGTTCTGAAATTTTAATGTCGTTCATATCCTTAAACTATAACTAAAAATAAGTAAATAAAAATGAAACGGTACTTCTTCAACTTTATATCGACTATTGGAAAAATGCTAACTTTTTATATGTCTAATTTTTTTAGTTGTTGGATGTTAAATTATATCTATTGAACATGGTCGGTCTTTGTTCACTTTAGCTTCGATGTTAAAATATTGGTCAAAACTATTTATTGGTGAATATATATTAACATTGCTCGTTATTGAATAAACTATTTATTGGTGAATATGTAAAAACTAGTAATTCGCTTGTTACTGAATATGTAAAAACTAGAAATTCGTTGTTTCCCTTGCCCGTTTTGTAGTACACAGTTTTCACAACAATGTACTCGTTTGTAATTGGGTGAAATCCAAATCCGAACATCACCTCCTGTTCCTGAAACTGCTTGCATTTCGTAAGCTCCAGATGATCCCGAAAAAAAGAGATTGAAAGTAGTTAGTTGCGGAACTGAATCAAGGATGAGATCGGCATGGAGCTGGAGACCGGAAGTCTGATGATGCCATTGATGCTTTTTTGAGTCCAAGATGGAGGTGGATATGCAATCGACGAGGGGAACAAACAAAGAAGATGGAGGAAGAAAAATAGGTTATGATGCGGCTGAATAGAAGGATGCGTATTAGTAGGTTTTTGACTAGGTTAAAAAAAGAATAGCCGCCTTCGTTGCCTTCCAATTTCTACCGGGTTTGACTTTGATATCTGGATAATAAATATATTAATTATCTACCATATTTAATATGCAAAGATTACTATAATACCCTTAAATGATTTATTTATTTATTTTTTTCTAAATTCCTATTGGTGCATTCATGCACACAATAGTTGTCAAAAACATTTGAACCTATCTCTCTCTCTCTCTCTCTATATATATATATATATATGTATGTATCATATATATATATATATATATATATATATATATATATATATATATATATATAGAGAGAGAGAGAGAGAGAGAGAGAGATAGGTTCAAATGTTTTTGACAACTCATCATTTTTCAAAACCAAAAACATCAATCTTCTTCAAATGATATGACTAAGCCATATCTAGGCTCAAAAAAAGAGATTTGACGTTTTTTTTTTTGTTTTTTTGGAAATGTGGATTTATGCACAATCAGCAGTCATATGGATTGCTGATGTGAACAATTATCAGTCATACTGATAAGCACAACCATCAGTCGATATGGACTGCTGATGAGCACAATCAACAACTATGACTGCTGATTGTGCTCATCAACGATCCATATAACTGTTGATTGTGCGTTCATGAAAATTTTCAAAATGAATAAAAAAATTGTCAATTTTTTTAGCGTAGATATGGCTTAGACACGCCATTTGGAGAAGATTGGTGTTTATGGTTTTGAAAAATGATGATGGATTATGAGTTCGCAAGTTCTCACTCTTTTTTTTGTTAACACAATAATTCAACCATATATATATATATATATATATATATATATATATATATATATATATATATATATATATATACCCACACACACACACACACCACCCCTCACATGTCTATCTTCAAGAGACCACGACCACCAATCAACGTCACTACCATTGAACCTTCATCGTCACAGAAGCATCGCGGAAAATTACAAACACCACTAGAAATTGTATCCACCATCACAACCTTTATTAACTGGAAGATAAGAAACCCACATGTTCGATTTTGATTTTATTCTTGAAGAGAAGAAAGGGAAGAAATAGAGTATAGATCCACCCAAGAACACCTTGGCATATACATGTTCTTGAAATAGACACCTGTATGGTTTTTTTCGGAATCGACTTCACACACACATACACCCACATGTTCGGGTTTTTAGATTTGAATTCACACACATACATGGAGCTTTAATATTCAATTTCACACACACACACATCTACATTTTCATCTGAAGAGAAAGAGAAAGATAGAGAAAAAAAGAGCTTAAGAACACACATATTTGATTTCTCAATACTTGCCTGATGGTCTCCCAAAGTGGGAAGCCTAAGGTTGTGACTAAAATCCATAGCGGTGACAACAATGTTGTTGAGGCAGTTAACTTCGTTGTTCCAATTGGTATGGCACCTCTTCCAATGTCAACTCTCTATCTTAGCCCGTCGCACTTTCTTGTTGGTTTCGAAGTGGCTCATTCATTGTTCATAAACCATTTGTATATTAACAACACTGCCAAACACAACAAACGAGACATGTTCAGATTAGACAGATCGACAGATCGCTTACCCCTGCGCACCTAATCTGACTAAAACTGTCGACGACACTGCACAATGTGACTCCGAATCCTCATCTGTTGTCAATTTTTTCATCATACATATCGTTCATCACAAAAAAATACCTTCGCTCTTGATTTTAATCTTAATTTGCCCTGGTTGGAAGTTGCACCATGTAATTATTTTAGCAAACTCCGATCATCCGCCCCTTGGTTTCCTTATTTCTTTGTTTTTTTTTCAAACATCAAGAGAACACCAAAATTATATTTGTAATATTTTTTCCTTCAATTTCCATATTAGTGCGATCGAAATTTTATTGAATTGATCTCGTAATTTAGGATGATGAGGATGAACTGATTGTGCCATTCACATTGCTTCTTGTACTGATTGTAGGGCTAGTATTTATTTTTGTTTTTTTAAATGTTGTGATAAAAAAGAAAATAAAAAGGGTAAATAAATCTTTTTATGTGGGTAGGGACCAACCACAAAATAATTTAAAAACACGTGTACCTTCCATGAAGTTTTTTGAAGTTAGGGACTAAAGCTAGATTCTAGGAAATCATAGAGACCTTTTATGAAGTTTTTTCAACAATGTAAGCCTGTGGATATGTAAAAATGTAAAGTAAGATTGTCTGTGAATATGTTAAAAAGTTAAAAATATTCGTTGGTAAAGATTATCATTGTATATGTATCATATCTTCATCTTTATAACTCTTATAAAGGAGGTCATCCAAATCAATATAGTTCAATATGAACTATCTGTGTTGAACCATATTCATTTGAAACTCAACATTTTTATCATAAGTTACTACTTAATTAATTAAAATGATTTGCTTATATAAAAAGATTGTTTCATGTTTGGTTACTCACAGTGAAAGAAAGAGTTTAAATGATGAAATATGTTTGGCATAGCTAAATGTGGATATGATAATCAAGCTTTTAAAAGCCTAAAACATATTTGGGTGATTTGTCGGTTTCAATTTATATTCATATATTTTTCCTTCTAGTTTCTTTAAATTTCAAGAAAATACTTATGGTTGTATATTTGGAGACAAAAGAAAAAGATCGACTATTTAAACTTATTTGTTACAATTAGTTGAATATATATTCTCTTAGCTTGCAAGATCTTAAAAAATGGTTTTTATCCGGTTTAATCGTTGGATACGAACTAATTTAATTATATTATTGAGGGATATTTACACAAATGTATATGGTTAGAAAAAATTTCAAGCATTATGAGTGGACAATTTCAATATAAAAGAATGCAAAATAAATTTATCAGTAAATTTTAATTATAAAATCATCCTTATTACTTTGTGTTTCTTTTTCTATGCTATAAGCATTTGGTAATTATAGATACATATGAGACATCCATATGTTATTAGATGATCATCTAAACGAGGGAATATGCAATCTAATTACAATGCCTAAATCCACATAACAAAAAAATGACAAGAGATTAAATTTGAGGAATAGTGTACAACAAAATAACACAATGGATATATATGTAAATCAAATTACAAATTGTATAAATCAAGTATTTTTATTCATAAACAAATGCAAACTGCTCTTAATATGTAAATCACTTATAAATATTATAATAAAGTTTATACTAATAGGTTTGTAGTTTTTTGATGTAATATTTTAATTTTATACTTATTTAAAACTATATAATATTTTGAAAAAATTATTGATTTATTATATACTAATAAATAAAGCGTAAATACATTTTCATACAATTGAATACATTAAACAACCATCAATTATGTATTGTCAAATAATTTTTGATCGATTCATTAAAAGTCAGTTTTCAAGAAATACACATAGACTATTTGGAAAAAATATACAAAAATAAGTTATAACAAAAAATTCAAAACTATAAAAATAACATATTATTTATCTTCTTATTCTAATAAATCAATAAAGTTATTTTCCTATTAATAAGTGTCATAATATTAGAAATCCTAATTAATATTTTATGTCAAATGTCAACTTATTAATTCTCCATTTTAAATTTCTCACTCTAATTATATTAAATTAATAATTGATAATTGATTATTCATTTCAAATTTCAAATTCAAATTTCACACTCTAATCACATTAAATTAATAACATTAGAATAAAAAATAAAATAAAATAAATATATATTATAAGGTGATATAATTTCATATATTTATTTAAATTAACGATTATAATTTTATATAACTAAAAATTATCTCTTAATTAATAATTTATTTAAAACAATTTATTTGAAATAATTGTTTAACAGTTTTAATTTTTTTACTATGAAAGTTTAATTAATTTTATAACTGTGGTTCTCATGCGTTATAAACTAGTTTTATTAATATAAGAACGACTTCCTTATAATATAATTGTATGCATTAAATGTTCATGTTATTCATTTAATTAATTAACCACATTTTAAAAACATAAATCCTATTTAATTAAGTACCATAAATATTAATTATAAATTATAAATGCTGCTTGAATGTAGTAATTTAATGTTAAATAATTCTTAGTTTGAATTTAAAGAGTTATAATACTAAAATAAAAATCCAATATTTCAATAGTTAACATAAAAATCCAATAGAAATAATTTGTTGGAAATATATGCTCTTAGTTTTCAATATATGTTATGATTGTTTTATTATGTTTTGTTGTTGGGTATTTGGCTGATATAATTAGGATAATAGAGTTATATTATTAATAAATATTTTAGTCAAATGTATATGAATAAAAAAATGATAATATTAAGAGACATTATTTCAATATAATACAAAAAGGCAAAGAGTAAGTGGTTTTTAAAAAATATCATGAAGTCTACAATAATATTAATGATAAGTGACTTTTTAAAAGTAATTAACAATAGTAATAATGTAGTACACAAAATTCTAAATTACACTATATTACCTTAAAAAAAATGGTTGATATTTTATACCATCATATAATCAAAACTAAAAGATGGTCAAACAAATAATTGTTAAATTGATTAATCATAACAATAGTTAAAAGTAGCATTATTATTGAAAAATATTTACAAATTATTACCAACTTATATATAATAATAATTATTTCATAGTTAATACCAATAACATAATCAATTTGAATATATATATATATATATATATATATATATATATATATATATATATATATATATAGAGAGAGAGAGAGAGAGAGTTAGGTTCAAATGTTTCTAGTAATTATTGTGTGCATGAATGCACCAACAGGAATTTTAGAAAAAATAAATAATTAAATAAATCATTTAAGGGTATTATAGTAATCTTTGCATAGTTAATTATGGTAGATAATTGAATTCCTGATATGACGCAAGAAGTAAATATAAATTGAAAACATTAGCCCTAAATCAGACTCCCCATCGTTTCTATCCACCGCTTCTTCTTTTACAATCGATCTCCAGCTCATGGTATTGATTTATTGACTTTTAACCTAGTTTCTTCCCGTCTATATCTACGCCCGTTTTTCTCCAAAAACCCCAACCACCGATCAATGAGCCATATCTCATCAACATCATCTTATCAATCCAACCCTAATCGCCATCTACCTTGTGTGGACTGATGATCGAAGGCGACGAGTGGGAAAATATAAAGGCTTCGCAGGCGACCAAGACGAAGTCCTGGATGTTGATTTCATAGATTCTAGTAGTTTTACCTCTGAATCCTTCGGCAAATACTTATCACAAAACCCATCAAATTACAAATCGGTTTATCGTTTTACAAGAAAGAAAGTAGCAATCAATGCCCTTTTCGCTATTACAAGTGCTGCTGCATCGTATGTTGGGCCATATCTCATCAGTAATTTCGTGAATTGATTTCATTTGGACGGTGGATTTTGTGGTAAGAGGAACATCAACAAAGGTGAATTAATTATTTATTTTATTCCTAAACGCAAATGCATCATTTTTTCTGTTTTGAAAAATCTTGAAATGTAATTTAATATTAATTGTTGTTTCCCTTGAACATGTAGATAATCGTTTTCTAATTCAATTCACAAGTCAAATTCAATTCACAAGTCATTGTTTCATGAAAAGTAATTGGTTATTTAGTTCACTGTTTCATGAAAAGTAATTATGATTGTGATGTGGAAGTGTATAATATTAATTAATTTTTATTGATTTTGGTGTTTTTGGTTCAAATTGACCAAAAGAATTAAATTACCCTTATTTTATAAGTTGATTTCATAGATTCCGGTAGTTTTAGTAAAACTATTTTACTGGAATAAGAAAATAGTGGTGTGTATTCTGTTAGAATGAAAAGGGTTAAGTTGGGGATTCTTTTTCATATCAAAATGCAAACACATGTTCATTCTATAAGAATATAAATATTACATAAAATATGTGTTGCTAGTAATTCTGACAAACTACATTTATACATGTTGTAGATTGTTTATGCATATAGAAGAAAAGAGTATGATTTAAGTGCATTATGTAATGTACTCTCTTAGAATTTATTTATATAAATGCATTTTGTTAGAATTTATAGTTTTATTCTCTTAGAATGCATTGAATTTTTAATACATTTTGTCAGAATTTATAGTTTTATTCTCTTAGAATGCATTGAATTTTTTAGTTTTTGAAACTTGATTATGTTTTCTTTGTGGATTTAGGTTTTGAAGAGGCTAACATTGATGCGGAGAAGAAATAAAACATAGAGAACTAAAGTGTATTATACCAAAATGTGTTATGCTACAGTGTATAAAGTGTTGCTTAAAAATATTATTCTCTCAGAATAGATTAGTGTTTTTGTCAGATTTTGATGTTTTTTTTTCTTTTTTCTTTCAGAATGTTGTTATTATTCAATGAATCACAATCATACAATGTAACTATTTGGTATATTATTAGTTGAAGAATTGATTTTGTGTAGTCTTTTCAGAATGTATTTTACTAATTTATGGTTCGTGTTCTGTCATTCTGACAGAATAAAATCGAAAAATATATATTTATTGGTTAATGGTTAACATTCTATCATTCTGACAGAATAAATCAGATTTTTAATTTTGAATTAATTTAAAATATTTAGATTTTTAAAAATAAAGGAATTAATTATCCCTGAAAATCCAAAAAATTCCTTTTTTAATATAGGTTAATTGACTAAAATGCCCTTATGCTGAAATTTGTATGATTATATGATACATGTTATCCTATTCTACTATCATAGACCCTCACATCATGACCTTTGATTATATTTAATGTAATGGTCCAGATCTGTGCATTCTGGCACACAATAGTTACTAGAAACAAAATAACTTAACCCTATATATATATATATATATATATATATATATATATAAAATTGTAACTATACAATACTAACTTGTAGAATGCGCATGAATTCACCTAGTTATATGCACTATTAATTCCCATGATGGCTTATGAACCGTGCCAGTTTTGAGCTTCAGCTTCTTCGGTTTAGCCGCGACTTGAATTTCAGGCGGTTTGGAGCCAGGCTTGTGTGATCGCCATCTTCTTGACCAAAATTTTTTTCCCTATTTCTCATGGTCATGACTTCCGATCCGATATTCCTTCCTGTCCTCACCATCATTACGACTACTTCTCACGTTCGTGCTTCTTTTCTAACTTTCACCATGTTGTGATATGTTGGAGACAGTAGAGCTGAGATTACTAGCGGATTTGGTGTAGTGGACCTCTCCTGATATCGCAGTAGAAAAATGGAAAACAGATCTTTAGTCAACGTCCGAGAGGAGTTCCCGGGACGAAGCTCCGAAGATCTAGTTAGTGTTTTTCTTAGAGAAGAAAAAGAATATTTATTGGAAAGAGAGTCCTGCCTTTCTTCACAAGGAAGAAGGATCCTTTCATACCTGGTTCCAGAGGCTTGTGGACCTCAACTAATTTTGCAGGTCAATCTTTCGTGGGGTGTGACGTGGCGGACTCCTACTGAAAGGTCCCTTGTCACGTCCTTTTTGTCCATAACTTACGGAGATCATGGCTATCGTCTGACGTGCACATGGGACGCCTTGAATGGTCCCACGCTCGTCGGGGTGTTATCCCTGGGTGAGGAGATTATAGTGTCGCTCTGCACCATAACTATCACACCTATTCCTTTCACGTTGGCGAAGGCCCGACCTTGACCTCAGACTTGGTCCGATAGAGTTCAGCTCAGGGCAAGGCTGATACTAATTTTGACTTATCTTTTTGATGTTCCTTCTAAAGGATACGTTAACAAGTTTCTTAGGCTTGTAGGAGTTTGCGTTGGTCTGATGACGTTCGAGCCTATTTCTCAACAAGTGTACGCCTGGGATAATTTCTAACATGGAACAAGTTTTTGACAGTTCCATCATCGTACGTCATCCCCGAGAGAAGGGGCATGGTTCGTGCTGCCAGTTCTGTATTTAAAGTTCCCCCTCTTCCAAGATCGTTCACCCTCATCGTCTATCTCTGCTTCCTCTACCTCATTTTGGGTATTCTGCGAGTTTTCCTTATCGATCATTCGTTTGTTCTAGGCAATGGATCGTCACGGTAGTGTCCCTACTGCAGAAGAATTCTAACTTCTGCAGGTACGTTTTGGTTTCTTATCGGAGCATGGTGTGATGATTCTGGCAAAGGGGATGCCAATCCATGACTGTCCTCAAAGGATGGTGGGAGTTACGATCCCTTTATTCGAACCAAGATTGTGCTTGCCAACATCTAATTTCTTCAACATGATTGTGGACCACTATGGCTTCTCCGTCGATGAGCTGACTCCAAGCGCCGTCAATAAAATTGTATATTTTGAACTGATATGTCTATCTTTGGGTTGTATCCCCACCTTTCGGGTTTTTAGTCACTTCTTTTTCTCGACTACAAATTCTAGTGTTTGTACTTTTGCAAAAAGGCGAGGCATTCATCAGCTAATCTCTGAATAAGACGTCCCGAAGAGAAATTGGCAAAAGAAATGGCTCTGGGTTAACCAGGACCTTATGGGGTGTGGGTATCGCAAGACACGAGACTTCTTTAATCGCATTACCACATTATTCGGGAGCAACCTAACCCTTGGCAAGCGACTAGGCGACATTATCGTTGTTGGAGAGAACATGCAGAGTGGGAACTGCGCCCAACTCCTCACGTTCCGAAGCTAATGCTCCACACTGGGCAATTACTAGGCAATCTTTACTGTCAGATGATACCAATGCCCAGGAATGGATTTCCTATGCTCATTCCCCAGTTACGATGACATTTCTTGCAGAAAAATATGGGGCTCAAGTTGTTGGTGACCTTCGCTTTACTGCGGCCCAGGCTTCTGCTCTGATGGTTGTAGCTACCGACCGGGTTTGCCGCATCGGGGTGACCGATGCGTGGCTGAGACCTTTGTGCGATATCATTGTAAGCCTAAAGGAGGAACTCTAGGATGTAGAGGCTGAGCGTCACATTCTCTCTGAACTGAATTGTGTCGTGGTTTGCGAGAAAACCATTCTGTAGGAGCATGTGCTCACTCTGTAGAGTCGAACTAAGCGCCTTGAGGATCAAGTAAGCCTTTTAAACTGACAAAAGAATGTGTCGATGAATATATTGGCTCAGTGTCAACGTCAACTGGATCGAGCACGTGTTGATGGAGCCATTGCTCGGGGTGAATTGTAATGGGTGCTAGAGAAAGGAGTGGTTTGTGCGATCGATAGAGTCATTGAGAGCATTGAATTCGCCGAAGGGGTCCAGGGTGTTTGTGGGGCTTGTGAAGCACTTGGGTTCGAGAAGTGGAGGCAACTAGGTGAGTGCTCCAAGTCTTTTAGTAAATCTGAAGTTTTGGGTCCTGGCCAAGTGGCCAACAGAGCCAAGGTGGTCAACACTGCCCTTACATCTTTTGTTGAGACGGATTTTTCTGGCCTCTTCCATTTAGGGGAGTAGGATTATGATGGCTTTCGCCAATTTTTTGGGAAGCGGAGCCCGGGAGGTTCTTCCTCGGACCCTGAGGGCTTATTTGTATATGCCCCTTGCTAATTTTGAAATAGATGTGCCTTCCCATGCACTGTTTGCAAGAGAAGGGATTGTACATTTTGTCATGCATTGTCGTGGAAGGGCTCTCTTCCTATTTATTTTTGTTGTACATGCGTGTATGTATTTTTTGGCTTTTCCTATAATAAATTCAAGTTATGGTTGTTCGACATTTCTTCTGTGATTTGTTTTTTTTGTATACTTTCTCTTGTTCTAGTGTATACGTTGTGTTGGCTAGAGTGCCACAAACGTCGCATAGCTGCTACTACCGAGCAATGTTTCCTTGATTCGTGTGTTCAGTCAGACTTAATGTGTTAAGCCGCGAGATGTTAGCCGCTACTGAGGGCTGTATTGTATGGTCTAGCTGCCAATACGTAGGCCGAGATTATCACCTCGAGGCCTTATACTGTTGTATTATTAGGGGAAAGGTTATGAACCTTTTAGAACCCCTTTTTCTTGTGCCTTTAATTGTAATTTGTACGTTCTCAGCTCTAAGATGTCATCGGCACATTGTAGGTAAAGGTTATTACTCTTTTGAGACCTATGGTTGCATTCTTGCATAGATTTTGCTAAAGTAGCGTAGGTGATCAACCATCGTTACTACTTGGAAGATATGCACAACCTCTTTACTTTTTGCACTTTAAACAGAATTCTGGATGGCTCTTTCGAAATGCAATTTATAAAAGAGAGGACGCAAATTGATAGACATTTGGTGTCTAAGTGCTAGGGTGCATGACGACTTTCGCATCAACTTTGGGGGTATGGTTATCAAGTGCGGAGTTAGACCATGCTCCCCGTTGGGCGGTGATGTCCTTTACTTTTTTGCTATTTAATCAAAATTCTGGAAAGCTCTTTCGAAATGAAAATTCTATTAATCTCTTTTTTTAAATGAAATAATGGACATAAGATGATAGACACTTACTATCTAAGTGCCAGGGCATTTGCCCAACCTTTGCATCAGCACCAGGAGTATGGTTATCCTGTGTGGAGTTAGACCATGCTCCCTGTTGGGCGATGACATCCTTTCTTCACTTGATGTAGACGAGCCTTCATGGGTCGAGGCTTCCTCTTGCTTCTCCTGGCGTGGACCGGTATGGGGGAACAAAGTGTCACTCTTTGTGCTCGTTGTTGTCGCCTTCCTTTCTCTTTGACCGGGCGAGTGTTGCAAACGTGGAAGGCGCCTCCCCTTGGTTGGGTGAGAGTTCCCTTTGTACGGTTCTGTACACCTACTCCCCAGGTAGTGTGCTGAACTGTCGAAGGATCCACTTTGGTTTTTGAAGGCCTTTGCTAGTACTCTTATTTAGGAAGACTTGCGTGTCATAGGGACCAACATTTTGCTCTTGTTAATGGTGTTTCTCGTGCTTACCTCCTCTGTTTTGAGGAACTTTGGTATATGTTTTCCGTCAGACAAGGTTTGCTCTAGATTTGAAGTTTCTCTTGTGTGGGGCTTAACACGAGTGTCAAATATTGGTGAAACATGTGCATTCGCCTATGGGTAAGCGTTTCTTCGTCTTGTGTTTCGCACTCCGTAATTTGGTTGAGCAATCCTTGGATTAGAGTTAGTTTCTTCCGGTGGAGGAGGGGTTGTAAGTCGACTGAACACATCTTTCCGTCTCTTCTTTAATTCTTGATTCGGCACTCGTGCTTCAACGGATTTCTAGTGAGGCGTCTCTGTCTATTGGTGGTCGCCGTTTGGGCGCAATTGGGTTTCCTGCCATGCTTCTCGTTGAGCATTAGACATTTTAGTCGGCTTAGTCGATATTATCGTGGCCGAGCCATCACTTGTGCTGAATTTAACAACGTCGTGGATGGTAGATGGGATTGCTTGCAACTGGAAAAGTGCAGGGCGTCCTAATAGAATGTTGTGTTCTGTCGGGCAGTTGACAACTAAGAAATAGAGCATCCTTTTTATCTCCTTCACCCTATCATGGCTGACCAAAGTGAATGGGAGTCTAACTGTTCCCATTGGCCAGATGCGGTGACCAGTGAAACCAACCAGCGGGCCTTGGCGCGGTGGTTGGAGGTACTATTTCCATTCGATGGGCAGTTGGCTAAGGCAGTGCTCGTAAATCACATTGACTCGGCTTCCGTTATCGATGTAAACTCGTTCAACACGGTGTCGATTAACGAAATCGGTAATGTGCAATGGATTGTTTGCATCCCAATTCTCCCTTTGGTCATTCATCGAGAATGCTATGTTGAGGACGTTTTGGTGGTATGTGTTGGATATAGTGTCTAAGTCCATAACTTTATTTGGTATGTACTTGACCCGACCCGGCATGGTCCATTTGGGTTGCATGGCATTGTAATACTTGGATAGACTAAATGAGAGAAAGGACACTTGTGATTATTAATATATTATAAGCTCTATGTTGGGCTGAAGATTATTTTGAAGTGTTGCGTCGTTGGGCTCGATAGTTTATTTATTTTGTATTCCGGTTTGGGCCTGTCCAACCGTGAGCCCATTATGTTTAATATAAAAGTATATGCTTGCATGCATATTAGGTTAACGATTTTAGCGATTCATCTAGAGCATAACGATAGCATTTACAGGTTTCTTTAATCGTTCTTGTAACCTACCAATCCTCTACAGTTGATGTTCTTAATCGAGCTCTTCTGAGGATTTTGTTTAATCATTCGACACATTTGATACACTCTTGTCTCGTTCTTATTTTCGTGTTCTTACAGTTTTATATTTACTTCTTGTTCAAGATCTGATCGATCTTCATAGTTTAAAGGTTTTTAAATCTCAACAATTGGTATCAGAGCGGGAGGCTGTGTAATCAATACACATCTTTTCTGTGAAAAGGTTTCAATTAGGGTTTTTCCGCAACTACCGATATTTATTGAGCCGTCATCTCATTATTGACGTATCTTGATATTTATTGTTTTGCCCTAATCTGCTTTATTACAAGTCTGATCTTTGAACAGGTTTTTACGATCATAATGGACAAGTCACAATCAAATCCAATCAATATTTCTAACAGCATCGGTTCAACCACGAAGATTCCAATTCTATACACCCATGACTATAAGGTATGGGCGCATCACTTCGAAGACTACGTGATTGGATCTGAGGATAATGGGTACCTCATATGGGAAGCCATCATTAATGGACCGTTTTCTCACTCTGCAACATCTAGGACTATTAAGACACAAAAGGAGTACAATGATCTGCTAAAGGATGTGAAGGATATTGCACAAGATGAAAAGGACAAATTTCAGTGCAATATCAAGGCGTTAAGGTTGATCAGATTCACCCTTCAGCCCGACACCTTCAGATTGGTCCGCTCATGCACGACGGCAAAGGAAGTTTGGGATAGACTTCGCGAATTGTATTCTACAGATGAGGATCTTGAACATTCTATCCAAACTTTGCTCTTATCTGAGTTTGGAGAATTCAGGCAAGGAGCCGAAGAAACAGTGACCCAGACGTTCGATCGCTTCAATCATCTTCTCAGCAAGATGATCAAACATGACATCGAAAGGAAGCTTATCGAGCAGAAGATTACTTTCTTAAATGGTCTGAGGTCTGAATGGAGAGCAGTGGTGTCTACAGTCAAAGCCCATGAGCAGTTTAAATCATACTCTTTGGCAAAACTGGTGGGTATTCTCAAATCCCAAGAGAAGATTGTGCTGCAGGAGAAGAATGTTGTATCAAGCCTTGGTTCGTTGGCCCTCCTATCAAAAAGTAAAGCTGTGATGGAGGATGAAGACCTCAACTTGGAGGAGTATGACCTCACGTCTGAGGATTATGCTATGATGGTGTCCAATCCCAAGAGGTTCATAAAGAAGAGATTCCCCAGCAATAAAAACCGAAACTGGCAGGGGAGTTACAGTTCAGAAAAGGTGAACAATGAACCGAAGGTTGAGGAACCCAAGAAGGAACCGAAGGTGGATGGCGATTCCGGAGTAAGCTGTTACTACTGTGGTGGGAAAAACCACTATGCTAAGGATTGTGTCCTTAAGAAGATGGTTGAAAAGGATGATGGAAAGGATGAGGAAGCTGTGTTGCAGAAAAGGCTGGATGAGTTGAGAAAGAAGAAGTCTACCGCTAACCCTTCTATTAATGCTCTTATTGTGCAGGGTTCGGTTAATGATGACGAGTTCGGTAGCACGGAAGTTTGGTCTACCGACTCAGAAGACGATGAAGTGAGGAAGCCTACTCATGGAAAGGCTTATGTGGCAAAGGAGGAGAGCAGTGAAGGAAGATGCTTCATGGTGTCTGATGTATCTCAGATGAGGGGATACAACACCGATGGTGGAAGCGATGGACCGAAGGGGCAGGAGGACATGTGCTTTACGGCCAAACCACTCAGCCAGCAGTTCAATGAGCTTGATGAACTGATAAAGAAGGTACAATCGGTTTTCATTTCATCTAAAGTACCACAATCCTCATATGAGAAAGAACTAAAAAACGTTAATACAAGAATTTCTCATCTAGATAGTAGCTTAACTCAAACTCGAGTCACCAATTCTAACCTAACTGATCAATTAAGTAGGGTGTCTTCGAAGAGTGAGGAGCGGCGGATGTGGATCGAGTTGAAGGAGTCTGAATTAGTGAAAATAAAAGACGAAAACATTTATTTACAAAGAGACAATTTGAAGTTGTTAAAACAGCGAAATGTTTTTTGTTTAATTGCAAAACGTCTATATTCTAATATTACTCAGCTTCACTTGGACTGTGAAATAGGCCAAAAGATCCATCGCATGATTTTGCCCTTCCTTGAGTTTAAGGAGGATGAAATCGATGCTGAAGCCTATAATTGTGAGAGTGTGATATCGTCTGATGATGTCAATCCGACCTACATGTATGGACTGGACAAAATTGAATCCTTCATTAAATCCAAGGACCACAAAGACATGCTTAAAAATGTTTTGGATGAAAATGATAGACTTAAACTGAGAACCGAAACCATACAAAAATTTGACTCTTTAAACGCCAACGTAAGCTCAGAAAACAAAATTGATGTTGAAAATGCATCTGAGCTTAACAAAGACGACAACATGAGTGAAATTTCTGTAGAGGACACGGTTGACTGCTCAGAATTTGTTAAAAGCGAACCTGAAAACCACAAGAATCTTATTTCTGAAAATTCAGTGGAGTTCGCCCGATTGTCCCAACAAAAGTCCCCGATCTTAGCAGAGAAAGCAGTTGTGTATCAAAAGGTCAGAACCACTCCTAATCAAGTATACAAGGTCACTGGAGTTACCGAACATCAGACGGCTGAACTCACAACTATTGTAAACGAAGACAATGCTGATGGCTGTGATGAGTACTTCTGGTCAGCTCCTATAGGTAATGCAAACGAAACAATGGGCTTATCTGAAAGGACCTCCTGGATGAGTAAAGGTAGATACATACCTGAACCCTTGAATAAGCCAGATAACTTCGATGAGCCAAGCACCAGTGGTACGAAAGACATTCCTCAGGAGGATGAAAGTTCGGCAAAAGAAGACGTTCCCTCTACTCCCTCAGCTCAAAGTAAAATTCCTTCAGTTCAAAAGGAACCAAACGAGGAAAAACCGAAAAAGAAGGCAAATATTCATCATCAACCAAAGCAGATGAGGAATAAGAAACGTGAGAGGAACCAAAGATACAGGAAGAATCTCTCTGAATGGAGGCAATTCTGGCAATCCCAGAATGCATAATTCTCACATCAAGACAAGAATCTGAAGTATGAAAACAATCCTGTCGGAAAGCCTGAGAGTCACAATAACCGAAAGCCAAGGTTCGGTTCACAAGAAAATACCAACCGGAAGCAAAGGTTCGGTTCTGAGAATGACTACAACCGAAAGCAAAGGTTCGGTTCAAAGAACGATTCCAACCGAATGCAAAGGTTCGGTTCTGAAGTCAAAAGAGAACAAAACTCTAAGGTCAGTCCCTCCAATGATCAAAAGCAAAAGGGTCACCTAGAGTCTCCAGCCAAGAAGTCCTCTCAATCCAAACCCACTCCTTCTAATTCTTCTAATTCTTCCACTTCCACTAATTCATCTCCATCTTGCTCTAAAGCTAATTCTGTTCGTTCTCAAACATCTCATTCGTCAGCTGAACAAAAGGGAAAACAGAAGGTCAATGAATCCAAACCAGAGTCCAAACCGAACGCACCCAACCCTAATAAGATAAAAGTCTTTACCATTAAAAAGAAATATGAAACAACACTTATAAAACGAACATATCTTGTTGACATCTCTCTTACTGTTCCTGTTCCCATGAAAAGCTCACGTGGACCCAAGAAACTTTGGGTTCCTAAATCTGCTTAATTTTTGCAGGTTATAAGTGACGAGCAGTTCGACGAAGAATGGTACATCGATAGTGGCTGCTCACGTCACATGACAGGGAGGAAAGAGGAGCTCAGGGAATATAGATCTCTTGCAAATGGAGGCAATGTCAAGTTTGGAAATAACTCTTTCGGCACCATAAAGGGATACGGGATGATAACAAATGGTGACTTTACTATAAGGAAGGTGGCTTATGTGGAAGGACTCCAACACAACCTCATTAGTGTATCTCAGCTTGTTGGAGGTACAGGGCTCAAAGTCTCATTCGATGATGAAGGTTCTAAAATTATTGAGAAGAAGACAAAGAAGGTGATTCTCAAGTCAGAGCGAAAGGGTGAAATGTTTCCTCTAAACATGAAACCCATCAAAGGAAACCCAGCTATATGCTTATTATCAAAAGCTCAATCTGACGAAAGCTGGTTGTGGCACCGAAGACTCTCACATCTCAACTTTAAAGATATCAACCGACTTGTCACAAGAGGTCATGTTAGGGGCCTTCCATTGCTCAAGTTCGACAGAGATCATTTGTGTGCTGCATGCGAAATGGGGAAGCAGAGTCGTCAAAATCACCCATCTGTAATTAACACAAAAGTTGTTGAACCACTCGAATTACTTCATATCGATTTGTGTGGTCCTTCATCTATCGAAAGCATCGGTGGTAGCAAGTATATTCTTGTTATTGTTGATGACTTTTCACGATTTACATGGGTGTTCTTTTTAAAGCTCAAATCTGAAGCGACTCATAAGCTGAAAATGTTCATCAAGCAGATTGAAGTACAGCTCAAGAAGGTCGTTCGCAACATTAGGAGCGACAATGGTCTGGAATTCAAGAACAAGGAGTTTGAAGAGTTTCTAGCAGAAAAGGGAATAAGTCACAACTTCTCAGCTCCCTACACACCTCAACAGAACGGAATAGTCGAAAGACGAAACCGATCTTTGTGTGAAGCTGCCCGAACTATGCTAAGTTTCGCTTCCTTACCTCTTTATTTTTGGGCTGATGCTATTTCTGCTGCTTGTTTTACACAGAACAGGTCTTATCTCAACAAGCGATTCACGCTCACACCTTATGAGATACTAAACAACCGAAAGCCCAATGTGAAATTTTTCCACGTGTTCGGCTCACGGTGTTTCATCTTTAACTCTAAAGAACACCGCAACAAGTTTGATGTCAAAGTCGACGAGGGAATCTTTCTGGGCTACTCTCTCACATCCAAGGCATACAGGGTCCTAAACAAGCGTTCAAGAAGAATTGAAGAGACATACTATGTGTCCTTTGATGATAGCTATGTCAAAAAGCTACAGGCCAAAGAAGACACCGCTGGGGAAATTTTTCCTCAGACTGGGCAAGTCACAGTCTCGATCGCTAACTTATACGATAAATTTCTGGAGCTCTTTGACGAACCAGAGAAAGCTTCTCTCTCAGAAGCAGGTGCAGTAGACAACAAAGTTGACCACATGAAGCAGATTGTCGAAGAAGCTGCAAGGAGAATGCATGAAGGAGGATCGACTACTGATGACCCTCCATCCAACAATACTTCAGTCGAGGGGGAGTCAAGCTCAAACGTCGAGGGGGAGCCAAGTTCTACCACTGCAACCGAAAGTGCTTCTCCAACCGAAGGTGCTTCTCCAACCGAAAGTGCCTCTCCTACCGAAGGCGCTTCAACGCCTGAAAGCTCAGCACCACAAGAAACCCCTGAACCTCAAGTTTCTCAAAGCTCATCAATCGAGGGGGAGCATAATGATATGACGCTTGATTACGATAGCCAATCTGATCCAGAAGAAATGATCAATGCTGAACTAGACCCAACCTTTGATCCAAATTACCCTCCTCTTACCAAATGGACCAGAGATCATCCTATCTCTCAAGTAGTTGGTGATGTATCTGAAAAGGTTATGACCCGATCACAACTGAAGGCAAAACAAACATCCTTATTTTCAAAGGTTGAGTTTTGTATGTTTAACTCATTCGTATCAAAAGTTGAACCAAAGACAGTTAATACTGCCCTCGATCACTCTGATTGGGTTCAAGCAATGCAAGACGAACTGAACGAATTTGAAAGGAACAAAGTCTGGCGCCTTATTCCAACTCCTCCAGATGCTTCGGTTGTTGGTCTCAAATGGGTCTTTAGGAACAAAATGGACAAGGAAGGAAATGTTATAAGGAAAAAGGCTCGTCTGGTGGTAAAGGGATACTGTCAGGAGGAAGGGATAGATTATGAAGAGACTTTCGCTCCTGTAGCTAGGCTGGAATCTGTAAGAATATTTCATGCTTATGCTGCCCACAAAAACTTTGAAGTTTTCCAAATGGACGTCAAGTGTGCATTTCTTAATGGAGAACTCGAAGAAACCGTGTATGTGGAGCAACCTCCTGGGTTCGTGAACGAAAAGTATCCAAAACATTGCTATATTCTGGATAAAGTTGTGTACGGTCTTAAACAAGCTCCGAGAGCCTGGTATGAAACGCTAACTAAATTTTTAAAGATGTCTAAATTCAAACAAGGTTCGGTTGACCCAACCTTCTTTCGCAAAAAGGAAGGTAACCACCTTATGATAGTTCAAATTTATGTCGATGACATCATCTTTGGCTCTACGAATCCCAGCTTAACAGCTGAATTCAGAAAGTTGATGGAGACTAAATTTGAAATGAGCTCAATGGGTCCTATTAACTTTTTCCTTGGTTTAAATATTAGACAGGGACCCGAAGGCATCTTTATCAATCAGGAAGCTTACACGAAGACTCTCCTAGCAAAGTTTGGTATGATGGGAGACTCCAAAGTCAAAGTTCCAATGGCATTCGGCACCAAGCTAACTCCCTCCCTAGACAAACCGGCTGTTGATATCACGCTCTATCGTCAAATGATAGGCTCTCTAATGTATCTTACTGCTAGCAGGCCTGACATCATGTTTTCTGTGTGTTATTGTGCTCGATTTCAGGCAAACCCACGCGAACCTCACATGCTTGCAGTGAAGAACATTTTACGCTATCTCAAGCGAACCACCTCCTTAGGTCTATGGTATCCTTCCAACTCAGGCTTCTTCGTTCAAGCCTATTCTGATGCTGACCTTGGAGGATGTGGACTCGACCGAAAAAGCAGTACTGGTGGCTGTCAATTCCTTGATGGGAAGTTGGTCAGCTGCCAGTCCAAGAAACAAACGTGTGTGTCGTTGTCTACTGCCGAAGCGGAATATATAGCCGCTGCTTCTTGCACCTCACAAGTGATTTGGATCCAGAGTCAACTTCGAGACTATGGACTCAATATGAAGAAGATCCCACTATATTGTGATTCTGAAAGTGCAATTAGGATCTGTCATAACCCATTGCAACACTCTAAAACCAAACACATAGCACTGAGGTATCACTTCATCAAAGATCACGTGGAAGATGGAAACGTCGAAGTTCACTTCGTAAGAACCACTGATCAACTGGCTGACGTCTTTACCAAAGCTCTTCCTGAAGCATCATTCAACAAAATATTGCAAGGGCTAGGTATGATGGAATCAGAGTCAGTACCTCACACTACCTCTCAACCTCAAACGTAAGAAGCGAAACCAACCGAACGTTCGGGTTCGGTTAAACCATCTGACTCGCTCATCACTTCAAAGGTAGATTTTCTTGGTTGTATATTTCCTGTACAAAATTGTTTTTCTTAGTATTGAAAACATTTTCCACTTGCACATCTAAAATCCTTAGTTTCTAAAAATTTTCCAAAACCGAAACCTACTGAAGGTTCGGGTTCGATTTTTCAAAATTTTCTGGAACCGAAACCTACTGAAGGTTCGGGTTTGGTTTTTCAAAATTTTCTGGAACCGAAACCAACCGAACGCTCGGGTTCGGTTTTTCAAAATTTTGTGGAACCGAAACCAACCGAACGCTCGGGTTCGGTTTTCCAAAATTTTCTGGAACCGAAACCAACCGAACGCTCGGGTTCGGTTTTTCAACTTTTTCCCAACCGAAATCAACCGAACGTTCGGGTTCGGTTTTTCATATTTTTTCCAAAGTTTTTTTTAGTCTTATTTTTTTCTTACTTATTTTTTATTTTTTTATTTATTTTCTTTTATTTTTTTATTTCTTTAATAAATCTCAAAAACTCCAAAAATATTTTTTTATTTTTTCATTTTTCTTGTATGTTCGTTCGTTTATGGGGGTATAATTGATGAATTACTTAAGTGTCCCTAGATACATGCTGCTATATGTGTCCCAAGCCTCATAAGATTTTGAATAACAGCCTTCATGACCTGGTATACACAAACCTTGTCTTCCCAATAAGGCTAACACATTTATTCTAATCGTGAGCTACCTCACTCTCTTCTCACATGAGTTAAGAGTTTCCTGCTTGGTCCTTAGGTTCGCAGCAGAGGTACTTTATCTTTTTACACCATCTCCATAACACTTCTCCACTACATTCGTTTCATCAACGTAACCCTTGAGACTCTCAGAAATTACCACTGAGGTTTATGGTTACACAACATCTGTGTTTATGATCTTAGTTTCGTGTCACTACGAGCTGAGTGAAACCCAACATTCCACACCAAAAATGAATTGACGGTGATCAATTAAATTGCTCAAGTTTTCACCAAAGAATTGACGGATGTACTTTCATGAAATCTCAAATTTTATTTTGTGTGATTCCTATGAAATTGTTAAATACCATAACATTTCTACCCTAGGGATCCAATTTTTATTTCTTTTGAGATTTTATAATTTTTTTTTTCAAGCCAATTTAAAATAACTTCCTACGTACTTGTTCAACAGGCTACACCGGTCTCACAAGTACTTTGTTCACTTTCTTTCTTATTTCAAGAATAGATTTGCTGAATCAAAGTGAAAGCCACCCTTATTTAGCCTAATTAAAAGAAGCCTTTCAACATTTATTAATAAGTGTTTGATCGTAATTCAACGGGAATCCACACTAACACTTTAAGGTCTCTCTTGACCTTGAAGGAAGAGATTCGTGCCCGGGATCATCAGTTTCGTGTCATTATTGACATCACAGAAAATCCTTAAAAGAGTTGCTTTATTTCTTTTTCTTTTACACTCTTTGCACGAAAATCTTTGATTTTCCAAAATTCCGTTACTAATTAATTTCAGGATAATTTGTTACATTGGTGGTTAATAATTAAGACGTGGTCTACAATCCTACAAGTGGGCAGTTAATTCAAAAGATGCGCTTTAAAAGGATAAGACGAAAGGTTGCTGACTCGGCGGGAGTTAAACGGATTGGAATTCAAACGACAATAAAAAGGGGGCGCGTGTGAATTTGAAACGCCCTTACTTTTACTGACATTAAGGACGCGTGTGCGAAATCCAAGCGACATCCTTCTGGCATTTAAAGGCGCGTGTGGATTTGAACCGTTTTTCTTCTGAAACGGCGCTTGTTGGGTGGCGTGATCCTAGGGAACTGACACTCTCTCTCTCCTACGTGATCATCGCATAGAGGATTTGAAATGATTTTTCTCTCTCCAATCCCTCACTATAAAAGGCAGTCTACAATCTCATTTACCATTTTACTGCTTCCGGATTTTCTACAGAGCAAAAACTCCCAAAAGCTTCACTGTTCATCTTCTTCTTCCACTATCTTCAACAATGGCAGAATCATCTTCCGTCCATGCTACATCCCAAATCCTTCCAATCCGTCCACAACAATGCCTGGTGATCGACCTCAATCCTCTGGCGTACGACTCCTACATGTCGCCGATCATCGAATGTTTGAAGTATTCTCAAATCGCTCCGGCTCTCTCCAGGATCGAGTCGGTGCCCATGACGTCCCTATCGCAGGTTTATGCGACTGCCTATTACGACAAGGCAGTCGAACGGGTGTTCTTCGAAATTGCTGAACATAAGACATCTGTTTCTCGACAACGTTTCTGCACCATGCTTGGGTTGGCTGTTGACCCATCAAGAATAAATCCGGAGACGATTCCGGTTGGGCATCTGTATAACATGTTTTACAACATGGGCTACACGGAGGTCCTCACCTCCGTCGCAAAGTTTAAAAAATCCTGCCTACCGCCACAGTGGAATGGCATGTTCATAGTCCTCTTCAAGGGCTTGTCGGAACGGAGCTCAGGATCCGACGGTGCCAGTCGACTTTTCCTGTCGATCATGTACGCTGTCTACAATGGAATTAACTTGGACTTTGGGTTGGTCCTATGGCAACAGCTCATCCAGAGCCTCTCTTCATCATCACGACACTCTGAGGTGTCGCTAGCCCGGTTCTGGATTTTGATCACAAAGTGGGCAATGGACAAGTTCGCCATTCCCACTGCTGCAGGTGTATCGATGTCTTCTATCGGTACGTTTCATACCAAGAAGATCATCGTCTCAGATGCATCTAAATTCTCATTCATTGGATCCATTCCGGAGACAATGTATGGCGACGTGCCCTCTGACAGCAGGCTGATTCGGACGATCAAGGAATTCAGGCCATCTGGTCCTAGGGAACTTACACCGAATATGCTCAGGTCCATCCACGATGCTGACAAACCGGTGAACAGGGGCAAAAAGGCGGACAAGGGGAAGCAAGCGGCCAAATCTACTAAGGGTCCTTCTCCCAAGAAGAGGAAACAGCCTAAAGCTACACAGTCCCCACAACCGAAGAGGAGGAAAACTCAACCGAAGCGCAAGCTCGTTATTCCCTCTTCTTCAAGTGATTCTGAGGGCGAGAGTTCGGGTTCTGACGGCTCTCAAGGAGACGAAACCCCTCAACGAGGCAACACACCACCTCGGTCACCTACCCCGAAGATGGAACTTCATAATTCACCAGTTCCTTCACCTCCTCCAACCATTCCTACTTCCATTCCAACCATAAACCCCACTATTCCCCCAACCTCTTTCCCTATACCACCACCCATTTTCACAACTGCAACCGAAACCCCACCCGTAACCGAACCACCACAAACCGAAACCCATACAACCGAACCTACCCACACTCAACCACACCCAAAACTAACCCCACACCCTCTCAACCTGAACCTACCAAAACAACAACACCCCCAGCTTCACCACCCCCTCAATCTCCAGAAAATGCCTCTAATGGAGACAACCCTTACCTTGGCGGTGAACACATGAACTTTGATTCGGTCTACTATAGTCCGTTTCAGGTTCAGAGTGATGAAGAGGATGATGCTCCAGTGACAAAGAAGCATCTAAAGGAGCTCAACGAGAAGGTTGACCTACTTCTCGCCTCATCTTCCAACCAGCAGTCCTCTCTCTCTGAAGCTGCACTTCAGAAGATTGTTGATGCCTTCTCCAGGGCTCAACATGATTCGGTAGCCTCAGCAACTGCAGCCATCGAAGCCTCTACAAAAGCAAGTGAGGCAGCGACCGAAAAAGTCGATAAACTATTCTCCGACGCTTCCATCCTGTTGCAATCCTTACAGGAAAGCGCCGACGCCACAAAGACATCTTTGGAACCGATTGTTCAGCAATTGGCCAAATTCGTCTCAACGGAGTTGACTTCGTTCGCTGCCCTTCGCCAAACCATAAGCGACGACAACTCGGCCCTTCGTGCCTCCATCGATGCGCGCCTTGCTAAACTTCAGGAGGATCTCGCAGCCGAAAATTCATTGATGGACGTTCTAGCGAGCAAAACCACCGCCCTCAAGGTCAAGAGCACGCAACTTTCAAACTCACAACAACAACTTGAAGCTCTTCGATCCGAAAGGGAGGTTATCAAGACTTGTGTTTCGGATGTACACGTTGCCTTATCAAACATCCTTGAAGCACACGATCCTATTCTCAACCATTCAGTGCGGCGAACCCTTGCTGAAAAGCTCTCTCCGGCCATGGACCTTCTCAGCAAAATAGAAGGCCTTCCTAGTTTCGTGTCCATTCCGAAACAAGGGGGAGATGAGAAGAAGACCGGATCGAAACCATCTCCTTCCTTCAAAGCTACTCACACAACCGAACCACCTCCGACTGGTCAAGCTTCGGGTTCGGGTGTGAAGGACAAAGGGAAAAATATAGCTGAGGAAGAAGATGAAGATGAAGACAAGGAGACCATTGCTGACATGTTAAAACGAAAGAACAGTCGCAATGAGAATGAAGACGTTAATCGTGTGGCGCGAGAGGCTGAAGAAGCCGAACGCAAGCAGAAGGAAGCCCACGATCTTCTCGAGAGCAGGAAGACTCTCTTCCCTGCCTGGACTCGGGAGCGCTTGATTAAAGAGGCCATAGATACTCCCAGCATCTTATGGCTCGAGCCGGTTATCTCATTCGACTGCAATAATACTGTCGACTCGCAGTTCGACATGCCGCTGCCTCGAAAGGCGTTTATCTTCCACGCCTTCTCAAATATCTTTGAAGTCCCTCATCCGAACGCTGAGCTTGACAGGGAGCTCATCGACTTCTATCTGACGGCTGCTCGTCCTCAATATCTTACTTGGAGCGCCCAGAAGATAGTGAACGTTCGGGTACTGAAGCCTTACACCGAAGGTCGATTCATAAACGTTCGGTTCAAGCTGATTCGGGGATCTGCAAGAACTGCTCATCTTATCTCCCTGGCAGATCTACCGAACTTAAATCCTCATGATTGGATTGTCCTGCATAACATCCTTTTGACTGATGAAGCTGAATATAGTCCTATTATAGACCATATCAAAAGGATGTTAGTTTGTTACATCATGGAGGTTGCCCTTATGGATCAGGAGGTCGCCACAGTCTTCAAGAAGAAACCGAAGATAGCTCATGTGGGATCGGCCAGTGATCTCAACCAAATGCAAATGGGCAAGATCGACCCGAGACGCAACTCGGTTATGTTCACTAGAGCAGAAGGACATAAATGTCTCTTTGCTTTAGCTGACAAACACCTTTACACCACTGCTTGTCTGGAGCATGTGTTATCGATCATCAAAAGGTGTAAAGAGAATTCAGCTGATGACATCAAGTACTTCAACGACATGATCCAATGGTACATCCGGTTTAGACAGACAATTCTCTCTCTCACCAAATGTCTGTTTAGCACCGTGAAGAAGAAGGTACCTGCTTCAGCTGCTGGCCCAAGCAACAAGTGAAGATCTCGCTCCAATTGATGCAAAGGGGGAGATTGTTGGGCTGAAGATTATTTTGAAGTGTTGCGTCGTTGGGCTCGATAGTTTATTTATTTTGTATTCCGGTTTGGGCCTGTCCAACCGTGAGCCCATTATGTTTAATATAAAAGTATATGCTTGCATGCATATTAGGTTAACGATTTTAGCGATTCATCTAGAGCATAACGATAGCATTTACAGGTTTCTTTAATCGTTCTTGTAACCTACCAATCCTCTACAGTTGATGTTCTTAATCGAGCACTTCTGAGGATTTTGTTTAATCATTCGACACATTTGATACACTCTTGTCTCGTTCTTATTTTCGTGTTCTTACAGTTTTATATTTACTTCTTGTTCAAGATCTGATCGATCTTCATAGTTTAAAGGTTTTTAAATCTCAACACTCTAATATATTAATAATAGTATTATTTAATTATTGTTAATCAAATATTAATTTAGAATTAATTTGGTGATCAAAATGAGACTAAGTAAATATATAGGGTTGATTATGACAATCATCTAATCTTTTATGGTGGATTTATGATCCATGGTTTATGGAGTTGGTTTATAACCATTTGGAGCTCCATGGATAGTTCATGGGAGTTACAAACCCATGGATCATTAGAAATGAAGAGTCATGACAATTAAGGTCATTCATGTGTAAACCCTAATTGTGACAACACTATAAAAGGAGCCCTATAGCTAGCAAAATCGGACTACTAGTGAGTTCTAAGAGGCCATAACCAAATTTTTGAGTGCAAGTGTATTCTCTCAAGTTATTGCTAGTCTTGTAGTGTTGTGTGAAGCATTTGACGCATGACATTTGGGGTGCTAGGCTCACAAAGTCTTCAAGGAATCCAATCAACAATAAAGGTATGTACTTCTAGTAGTTTTATATTACATATTCCCCATGCCATGCTAGTTAGGAAGTAAACCTTGAAAAATCAAATTTGCATGTATATTAGAGAAAAAATAGATTCAAGGTTTATAGGGTTGCATGTACACCATAGGAGTGTTAGAATGCTCAAAACCCATCAGTGGTATCAGAGCCTAGGATTGTTTTCTGTATATTTGATGCAAACTGCTTGAAAAATCGAAAAACTGTTCACTGTTCGACTGGACTCACCGAGTGCAATGGGAGAACTCGACGAGTCCAAGACAAAATTCATCCTACTCGTCGAGTAGGATCATGCACTCGACGAGTAGGTGCATGCTGGGTAGTTTTATGAGTTTTGTTGTTGGAAATGGGCTAGAATCATTATCCCAAACTGTTTTGGACTTGTAAAATTTGTTTTTTTTTAAAGTGGTAATGATTATGTTAACCCATTTCATATGGCTATTATCAATTTTCAAGTTTTATATGTGTTAATATGATTTCTTGAAATTGTTTGATATGAATATTTGTTCTTATGAGTTTTAGAAGATCATAGGAATTATGTGTGACCTAAATGCTTGTTTAATTTATGATCTTAATGCTAATGATGGTGTCCATAACTTGTCCTTAAGTTATGGATAACCAAAAGTCACTTCTTTAAAATTTGTCATTAAAGAATAGGAGGTTTCATAAAATGAAGAGTCTTTAACTTTATGAACCATTAAAACTCATAAGTTACAAATTGAAGAGTCTTGAAATAGATTCAAAACTTGCCCTCAAGTTTTGGAATTTGTAAAGTCTTACACTCTAATACTTTAATTCCAAATTAAACCTTAGTTTTTTAAAAGGGTTTAAAAACAACACTTATACTATTATTATAATCTCATTTATATAGATATGTATAAGAATAAGTCAATCTTACCGCAAGTAGGCCTCATTCATGAAGCCGGTCTATAAGGGGGGGGTATAAGGTTGTTGCCTATAAAATGGCAGCTTAATGGGTGTCCACTCTCACCCACCACTTCCTTGACCGGTGGAGGGTCGTTAGCCAAACGGGTAGGATAAGACTTTAACTCTCATTAAAAGTATAATGAATTATAAAGTAACTATGCATTATTAATTCCCAATCTTAGTTACTTTAGGAAAATGTGAAATAGGTGCTAGCCCGTAAAATTACACTTAGTACCTTACCAAGTTGTTAGTGGAGCGTGTGTGGTTAACCGACAAATTAACAAGGACTAGTAAGTGTGGCAAAGGGTAACTTGACTTTATTATAGATCGGTGGAGCGTGTGTGGTTAACCGGCACATCGATTAGGTAATATAGTTGAGGGTACCAAGTCAATTTGTATGGTTATTCACACCTTGTTTGTGGTCCTCGGCATCCCAGTCACAAACTTGAGAGGGCACAATCGAGATTCAAACATGCCATTGAAAAGTTCAATGTATCTCAAAAAGATCTAGGAGTTTCAAATCCAATAAAACCTAATAATAAAATATTTCGTTCTTATGGTGGAAATTGGTAAATCGTCATTTACCTACCTTCAAATATTTTATAGTATGGATTACGGCATCACTCTTTCAACTATAAATAGTTTGTTAGATCCTAGCCTTAATACTTCATTTGGGTGACTTATTAAGGATTCTTCATCTAATTAAACTTGTCATTCTTCATTTCAGATGTCTTCCAACAATACTACTAGCTCAAACCCTACAGGCTCCTTTTCCCTCATGAACTTGTGTGGATTAGAAACATCAGGATGATTACCCGCTATGAGAACAAGGAATATGTCCTTGATAAGGAGCTTAAGGTTATCAATGAGTCCACTGCTACTCCTGAGAAGGTTGCGGAGTACACTGCACATGAGAGGGATGCTACAAAAGTGTCCCGCATCATGTTGGCTACCATGAATCCCGAACTCCAAAAATCCTATGAAGATTTCTACCCCTTTGAGATGCACTTGGATCTGATGGATAGATACCATCTGAGCACGCACCAAGAAAGGTATGAAATCATCTCCTCCATGATAACGGCCAGGATGAAGGATGGTGAACCCATCACCGATCACTTGTAGAAAATGCAAAGGTTCGTGGACCGGTTGCTGAAGTTGAATGTGGACTTCCCTGAGGACTTGGCGATTGATATCATTCTCCATTCCTTACCTCCAAGTTATGATCATTTCATATGACATATCATATGAACAAGGAGGAAGTCACACTTAGCAAACTTCAAGGACTTTTAAGGACCGTTGAAAGTGGCCTTAAAGGTATGTCGGCTGTTACTTCTACTCCTACTCCTACAGCAGCCCCTGTTCTTGCAATTGGGCAGGGAAAGGGTAAGAAGAGGAAAAACCCTTCGAAGGGTACCAAGGGTAAGCCCCTTGATGGTTCCTCTTCAAGTTGGAGAAAGAAAGGTCCCATTACTCCTTCCTCAAACCCAAAGGAAGCACAATGCTTCTATTGCTAGGAAAAGGGGCACTAGAAGCGAAGTTGCCCCAAATACTTGCAAGATGTAAAGGATGAGAAAGTTAAACCCACCCATGCAGGTATTTATAAAATATTGTCTAATAACTCATCTAATTCTAGTTCTTGGGTGCTTGATACAGGTTGTGGTATTCACATTTGTACTGATTTGCAGGGCCTAAGAAGAAGTAAGCAAGTGGAGCATAGGAAGATAAACTTAGTCATGGGCAACAAGAAAGCATCATATGTAACCAAGATAGGAGTTAATTATTTATTGCTTAATAATGGGTTAATGTTAGATTTGAATAAATGTTGTTACTCGCTTGAACTGGCAAGAAATATTATTTCCTTTCATGGCTTGTACAAACAAGGGTTTACATTTTCATTTGATAATAATAGTGGTGCTATCAATGTTTATTACAATGATGTATTTTACTTTAAAGCATTACCTTGTGATGGTGTATATGAAGCTGTGAATGTTGTGGACAATCTAGTAAATAATGTTGTATATTGATTCTTCAAATAGCTTGGATAAAGCATCCTTGTGGCATTGTCGTCTTGGACATGTCAACAAGAAGCGCATAGGCCAACTCCAAAAGGCTGGAGTTTTGGAATTATTTGACCTAAAGTAGGATGATAGTTGCGAGTCTTGTTTACTTGGAAAAATGACAAAGTCACCCTTCATTAGTACTTGTGAGAGGGGTTAGGGTTTGTTCGACCTCATACACACAGATGTTTGTGGACCCTTCAAATCAGCCACAAGGGATGCTAATCATTATTATTTGACTTTTACTGATGATTATAGTAGATATGGATATGTCTATTTAATCAAGCATAAGTCAGAGACTTTCGAGAGGTTTAAAGAGTTTAAACAGGAAGTCGAGAATCAATTGGGCAGGAACATTAAGATGCTTCGATCCGATGATGGTGTGAGTATCTTAGTACGGAGTTCCTCGACTATCTCAAGGAATGTGGGATCATCTCACAATTGACACCTCCTAGGACACCACAGTTGAATGGTGTGGCTGAGAGGCGTAATCGAACCTTGTTGGATATGGTTCATTCCATGATGAGTCGAGCTTCGTTACCAATCTCATTCTGGGGGTATGCCTTAGAGACTACCGCCCATATCCTCAATCTAGTCCCTACTAAAAAGGTTGCCAAAACACCTCACGAGATGTGGACTGGGAAAGTTCCCAATCTAGACCATATCAAGATTTGGGGTTGTGAAGCTTTTATGAGGCGCGAGTCTCATGACAAGCTTGAATCTCGAAGTGAGAGGTGTATTTTCATCGGCTATCCACAAAGATCCTTTGGTTACCTCTTCTACAGACCCAGTGATAATGTGGTCTTTGTAGCAAGAAGAGGAGTCTTTCGTGAGAGAGAATTTATAAGCCAAGGGGACAGTGGGAGGCAAATTGACCTTGAAGAGCTTCAAGAGTCAAGTGGTGAAGGAACCTCAAATACTACCGACCAACTTGAGGAAGAAACTCCTATTGAGCCGATAGATGAGTCCGTACCTCCGAGGCGTTCCACTAGAGTTAGGAACACACCAAAATTTTATTATGGTTATCACATCACCACTGAAGGTGATACATTTATTAGTGATAGTACACTAGTAGATTTAGATAAACTTAATAATTATAGGGAAGCCATGGTAGGCCCTGAGTCTGCTAAATGGAAGGAGGCTATGGACAGCGAGATTCAATCCATGTATGACAATCAAGTGTGGGACTTGGTTGACAATGTACCAGGTCGTAAGACAGTTGGGTGCAAATGGATCTTCAAAAAGAAGACCGACATGGATGGGAAGGTACATACCTATAAAGCAAGACTGGTGGCAAAGGGATTTACTCAAACTCCAGGAGTTGACTATGATGACCTTATCACCAGTAGCAAAGATTAAGTCTATTAGAGTTTTGCTGGCCATAGCTGCATTTCATGATTATGAAAAATGGCAATTGGATGTCAAAACCGCTTTCCTTAATGGAAAGTTGGCTGAGGATGTTTACATAGCTCAGCCAGAGGGTTTTGTCGATGCAAAGTACCTTAATAGGGTGTGTAAGCTTGATAAATCTATTTATGGATTGAAACAAGCATCTCGTAAATAGAATCTTTGCTTTGATGAGAAAGTCAAAGAGTTTGGATTTTCGAGGAGTGAAGATGAGTCCTGTGTGTATGTTAGGACTAGTTGGAGTATAATCAGCTTTCTGGTGTTGTATGTGGATGACATACTACTCACAGGAAATGATATCCCAACTTTGCAAAAGGTTAAGTCCTGGCTTGGGAAGTGTTTCGTAGTGAAGGATCTTGGAGAAGCTGCCTATATCCTAGGGATAAGGATAATGAGAGACAGGAGTAAGAGACTAATTGGACTTAGTCAAAATACCTACTTGGATAAGGTGCTGAAGAGGTTCAGCATGCAAGAATCCAAGAAAGGGGAATTACCTATCCACGATAATGCAAAGCTGAGAAAGACTCAGAGTCCGAGTACAGAGGCTGAGATAGCTGAGATGAGTCATATACCATATGCTTCCGATGTGAGCTCTATCATGTACGCTATGACTTGTACTCGCCCTGATGTGGCATTTGCCTTGAGCATGGTCAGTAGATATCAAGGGAACCATGGCAAGGCTCACTGGAATGTGGTAAAGAACATTCTCAAGTATATGCGGAGGACTAAGGACTGGGTCCTTACCCTTGGTGGCAGTGACGACTTGAGAGTGGAAGGATATAGCAATGCTAGCTTTCAGACTGATAGGGATAATTTCCGCTCTCAGTCAGGCTGGGTCTTTATCCTAAATGGAGGGGCAATTCCTTGGAAAAGTTCCAAGCAGGAGACAGTAGCTGATTCTACTTGTGAATCAGAGTACATAGCAGCGAGGGAAGCAGCAAAGGAGGCGATATGGCTAAAGAACTTCATCGGAGACCTTGGAGTTGTACCAACTATAAAGGAGCCAATGGAAATTTTCTGTGACAGCAAAAGTGCGGTTGCTTTGGCTAAGGAACCAAGAGATCACGGGAGATCTAGGCACATTGACATAAAATACCATTTCATCAAACATCAAATAGAAGAAGGACACCTCGTGGCAAAGAGGGTATCATCAGATGAGAACCCAGCATATCCCCTCACGAAGCGATTGAGTAGGGTTAAGCATTTACAGCATGCGAGGCACATCGGGCTGAAGGATGATATTAGTTTCAATAATTAGATTTCTGAAACTTGTAAAATGTAATTGACATTTTGATGATTAAATAAGAGTTGTTATTTATTTATAAGTAAAGTGTTACTATCTTATGTTGATCGTTTACTATGGTTTCAATTTTGCATGTTTTGACTACCATAATAATTATTTTATTTAAACTCTCCACATTTGGTCATATGTCGGAAGTGGATATGAATTAAGATTGTCATGAATTTGGTTTGTATGATATGTCTAAAGAGTATTAGACATAGCAATAGTTGCTGCAACATTCATGAGTGCTCATAAGTCCTCAGTATTGGATTCAACCCACGCTCACTTGCATCACTTCATGGAATTTATCTCGAGTGATCGTGAGACGGTAATATCATATAAATCTTTAAAACTAGAGATATGAGTTGGTTATCCATTGATTGTACGAAAACGCATTGGTAACTCGATATTATAAAACGTGCTTTTGTGCATAATTCAACAAGTAGTCAGTACAAGCATATGAGTCGAAGTTTATTTGTTCCTTCTAGAAATAGAAGCGATATCTGGGCCCCTCAATGATTTGGTTTTGACTTATGTATCGGGCCCGGTCAGAACCTAATTGATGTGTTCAATTTAGTTCTATGTTGAAACAAATAAGAGATCGAGAAACAAATGCTGGACAATAAGTAAGACCATGTTCCATGTGTTTGTACGACTGATATCTTGAGAGCAGAGGATTATATGATCAGTTATCTTAAATGGCTTATCACTATCATCTCAGTTCCGAGAGACTTTGAAAGAGCGAAGATTGCTAGTCGGATCCTGAAGTCATATTTGCAAATATAGTTATTAGACTTATCCAAGTGGGAGACTGTTGGATATAGTGTCTAAGTCCATAACTTTATTTGGTATGTACTTGTCCCGACCCGACATGGTCCATTTGGGTTGCATGGCATTGCAATACTTGGATAGACAAAATGAGAGAAAGGACACTTGTGATTATTAATATATTATAAGTTCTAATATATTAATAATAGTATTATTTAATTAGTGTTGATCAAATATTAATTTAGAATTAATTTGGTGATCAAAATGAGACTAGTTAAATATATAGGGTTGATTATGACAATCATCTAATCTTTTATGGTGGATTTATGATCCATGGTTTATAGAGTTTGGTTATAACCATTTGGAGCTCCATGGATAGTTCATGGGAGTTACAAACCCATGGATCATTAGAAATGAAGAGTCATGACAATTAAGGGCATTCATGTGTAAACCCTAATTGTGACAACACTATAAAAGGAGCCCTATAGCTAGCAAAATCGGACTTCTAGTGAGTTCTAAGAGGTCATAGCCAATTTTTGAGTGCAAGTGTATTCTCTCAAGTTATTCCAAGTCTTGTAGTGTTGTGTGAAGCATTTGACGCACGACATTTGGGGTGCTAGGCTCACAAAGTCTTCAAGGAATCCAATCAACAATAAAGGTATGTACTTCTAGTAGTTTTATATTACATATTCTCCATGCCATTCTAGTTAGGAAGTAAACCTTGAAAAATCAAATTTGCATGTATATTAGAGAAAACATAGATTCAAAGTTTATAGGGTTGCATGTACACCATAGGAGTGTTAGAATGCTCAAAAACCATCAGTATGGCCTTGCATCTGGATATCGGCTTTGGCGGTTGGTGCATGGGCGGGGCCCGGTGATGCTGAGTATCTCACCCTTTTTTTCTCGGTCTCTTCCTCCATCGTTTTGATTTTTGGGCAGATTTTTATCCTTTCCGAATTTTTCCCTGAGGTCTTTTGTTATATCAAGAATGTTTCCTACTAGTTGTTTTTTATCAATCTCCTTTTTTAGCACTGTACATTCGCTTGTATCGTGAGTTTTGCTTTTATGGTACTCACAGAACTTGGGTTTGTCTTTGTTTTCTTTGACTGGGGCTTTGTTGATCGCGTGAACATCGGTATAACCGCTATTGCTTTTGTCCTTGTAGAACGGTCTGTACCGTATAGACATATGTCAGGGGTGACGATTATGCCGCTGCTGGTCGCCATCTTGCCTTCCCTGCTTGGCCGAGACTAGCCACGACACCGCCTTTCGATTGGCCTCTTTTCAGTCCTCTCTTTCGATTTGCCTTAGGTGTCTTCAACATGGTACTTGATTTTATCTCGAGATTGGGGAACGGTTCCTTACATCTTCTTTGATAGGGGCCTGGGAGTAAACCTTGGGCGAAAGCTCCTGTTACCAGGAACTCTTCATGTCCTAGAACATTCAGTGTTACAAACGTGAACCGGTCATAATATTTGCGGATTGATTCCCCCTCTTTCTACTTGCATGCCATTATAGAGTTAGCATCTTCTTGCATTTCCTCAATTGGATGAAATTGTTGAGGAAAAGGTATTTCAATTGCTCAAAGCTGGAGATGTTGCCTGACCTTAGAGATTTGAATCACTTGCCAGCGTTGCTAGTGAGGGTGCAAGGAAAATAAGTATAAGTGAAGCGACGATCCATCTTGATGGAGGTCATCGTACATTCATAATTGTCAATGTGGTCGTCTGGATCTATGGTACCGTCATATTTGGGCATGTGTGGGATCATTGTTGTGTGCAGAATCACGTACTGTAGCAGCTCGTGACTGAAATCAGAGCTAGCGCTTCGCATGGGATTGTGCATGTATAAGGATAACATTCCGCTGTAAGCAACGTGTTGTTGTATTTTGTACGGGCTTGCATACATTTGGCTTTGCATTGTCGTCGGCGAGATATATGGCTGATACAGAGGTAGGTCTAGTATCGACCTGAATTGCTGGGTGCCGTGTTGCTCTGTTGGGGGAAATGCGTATGAGTGCGCTCCTGCATATTGTTGCGCATTCGGGTTAAACGGATGGGCGACTACTACAAGCGGATTGACTTCGGATTGAACTGGGAACTGAAGGCCATATCCGGAAGAACTAGATCCCTGACCCGCCGAGATCTGCATGCTTGCGACTTATGGTTGAGTCAATGTATAGATGGAACCTGGGATCTGCTGCACGGATGAGTTGAAGATCGGCTGCTATTGTACGTAGAGCGACATATGGGGTAAGCTTGTGCTGGTGGTGTGTGGGCAAAAGGTGGAGGAAATTTGTGGTTGTGGTTGGATGGTGTGGGGGATCTAAGTCCCAGTGCCGAAGGTATGTGGAAGAGACTGTTGTTGTGGGGCAGGGGTCCTATTGGTTGTGTTGCAACGATTTGCAGAGTTGCAGTTACGATTGCAACCTATGCGATTGTTTCGGTTGCAGGACGCCATAGGTTGGCCGTGGGGGTTGCTGCTGTCGCTGCTGTGGATTGTATTTATTCATTTGGATTTCCATCTTCTCCAATTCTTACAACAATATGGGTATAACGTAGTCTTCTCCTACTATAACTCCACTATAGTTATATGGTTTTGTGGTTTGATTTCTTTTCCGTTTGCATTTGATTTAGATGTCCATATTTAGTGGCTCCATATTGAACTAAGTCCTATGTTCGATTATGGTAAGCCTCATGCTATCAATTTGATCTATTGTTTCATATTTGAACCTTAAACTATTGTCTGCCTCCTAATTGAGTGACTTTTTTGGACTTTATTCCGGGTTAGCTGACTTACTTACATATATTTTCTTTCATCATTTATGCTTTAAAGATGACACTTATCTATCTAACCTACAAAGAAGGAACCACTTCAATGATTCATGTGTTGAGTCGATTTCCCAATGGAATATCATATCTGGCCTCGAGGTATGCTTATTGATTGCCTTCTCCACATTTACATACTTTCTTAGATGGATGTTGTATTAAGTGCTTGGAATATTATGTACGCATACTATTCATTTTTAATAAGTTGGCATCAGTTTTGCTAATGGTGATTGATATAGTACCTTTTCATCCGTCTTGGTGGTATTTGTTGGTTTCATTCAATGAAATAACATTAATGGGTGGACTGGCCAATATATTAAGTACATTCGAGATTAAACATTCCCATGTACTGCTAATTCTTGAACTTGGTTCCGATAAATTACAAGTGAGGGCTGAAATCCATCAAAATTCATGATGCACAATGCATTCTTGCTCCAATAAATACTCAACTCTGAGGTAATTGTTTTTTATATAGGTGATTAAGAACTATAAATCAATCGAATAACTTCTATGAAATGATTAGAGATAAGTTTTCTTGTTTTTTAAATTAAGGGTTTGTTTATTATAGCAACTTTCACACACTCCATGAGTTTTAAAAAATGAAATATGTTGAGTTCATTCTGTGACTCTTCCATTAGCAATGTCACACTCGTCATTAATGTCCTTATGCAAGACTGGTGTAAGTGCCCTTCGATTTTTTACTTTTTTTAATAAAATTTCAAGTAGTGATGCTGACTTTCTACAAAACAAAGAATTCCGATATAGCCAAAAAAAAAAAAAAAAAAAAAAAAAAAAAAAAGACTTTTTGTCCCTATTGAATCTTGTGTTATCAACATTGAACAACAACAAAAGTTAAATCAACATGTACATGAAGCAGGTGGAAATACTAACTATACCCCTACCCCTACTCATAATTTCCAAATTCAGAAACACACAACAAAAACTATGCATCACTAGAAAGTTCAAATTGCTTTAATGGATACATCCGTGTTTGAATTTCTAAACTTCTTCTCTTGAAAATAGATTAAGTAAAATTTCTATTCTTGCAATTTAGAAACCCAATAGTGAACATTAAATTTAACATATTCACTTAACTCAACAATAGATAGTTTAAAATAGTTAATTTACAGTAATGAATAAATTGATTAGTTTTTTTATGTCTTTTCTGCAGTGATCATTTATACACAGCTGGAAGTGAGAGATATTATCACTAAGATGCAAAATTAAATCAATGGTTACAAGAATATAAATTAAAAGTACAAGATACGAATTATAACCTTTATTGGTTCTCCTTTATGAATGCGTAGAAACATTTATACTAGTAATAAGGTATATGCCTGCTTGATGTCTTGATGTTTCTCGGATGTTATAAAATATATGTAAATTACTAATTTTTATAGAGAAATAGGTCGCCATGAAGTATAACCTGAATGTGATATTTGAGAATGAAATTAATAAGCAGATTGAAGGACATATTATTTGTGCATTAGTTAATGTTGCTGCTTGGCCAATTTAAGGTCTTATTACACATTTTAGGACTGGCATCGAAATGAGGATCATCGAGCATTATGATAGGGAGTTTCTCAATCTAGTTGCATGAAATAAGGTTTGCAAATTGTACAAAATATCAATGTACTTTACTCTTTTTAATTTTTGTATAAATAAGCTTATATTTTTATTTTACTGATAACAGTGTACTTGGTAAAATATCTAATAGATTGGTAATATAGGCAAAAGAAATCGCCCATGTCAGTAGAGAGACTAAAGTATGTTGTTATTATATTTATACATAATTCGCCCTTAACAATAGATGTAAGGACTAAATGAAAGAAATAGGAATGTATTTCATTCATTTGTGTTCTGTAGCATCCTACTTCCATTTCTATCTACTATAACATTTTACTTTAACTATTTTATTTTTTATTTTAGAGCATTATACTTTGGAAAAACTATCCGGGTATGGCATTGTACACTATACAAATCATTTTGCATAAATATTGACAACAACACTTTGTGCCGACTACACACAATTTTTAGTAAATAGTATATGAATTGTGTCGTCATGTAAGTCATTTTGACAAATATTTGAAAATCCTAACTTTAAAAAAGAACATTGACTATTTTCCATTCTATGTTATGACTTTATTTGGCTTTAAAGGAAAGTGGAATTTCAAAATGATTTCCAAATTTACATTCTTTTGTAATCGGGTTTTTTTAACAATGTAACAAACTGTAGAAAGATAAAAAAGAATTTTAGGTCGCCTTTGTTGTTCATGATATGATAAAAGTTGATAAAATGTGAAGGGGTAATGTTGAAATTTGTAATTGTGTTGCCTCTAAGCTATCCATTTCACTTTAGGATTTGGTTCAATATTATCCTTTATGTTTTACGTTATTCTTTGTGCATGATGCTTTTCTACGGATCTTGAGACTTAAAATATTGTCTATTCTTTCTAGTCGAACATCCACTGTAATGCCTCGATTCTTAGGTATTGTTTAAATAAGATTTATTGGGTTAAGCACTACTCGACGAGTTGGTTGACCTACTCATCGAGTAGCAGCGGGGTGGGATCGCGAGTTAAGTGACCTACTCGACGAGTCCATATTGGGACTCGGCGAGTAGGAGCTGGCAGATGAAACCCTAAATCCTAGGGTTTGCACCTCTATTTAAAGGAGCCTCAGCCTCCTTTGGCCTCTTTGCAGTCTTTGAGAGCCCCTTAAAACCCTAATACGCGCGTGTGTGTGCCATTGTGTGTTTGAAGCTTGAAAAGAGAATCTTTGGAGGGAGAAGGCTTGGAGGAGAAGGAGATTGGAGCAAGTAGAGTGTAGGAATCAACTCTTATCTCAGTTATCATCTTCTTGAGGTAACCACATTGCCTTTTCCTTGTGAATCTCTTCTATTGGTTGAGTTTTAGGGTTTTTGGTGAGATATTAAGTTAGAAAGATGAGTTATGGGCTAGATCTGAAGTTGTAACTTCAGATATGGACCCTCCTTGGATTCTAGAAGCATAAAGTTTCAGTTTTGGTCATGATTAAGGTCCCTCTTGAGCATGAAGTTCCATTAAGAACTTAAAATAGGCATTTAGAGCCTTTATAGCCATGCATGCATGTAAAGTTTGCAACTTTACGTGATAGGCATGCCCTAGAAGCTTGGATCTGTGATTTGGAGCCACTGCATGGCTCAAAACAAGTCTGTACGGAAAGAGGACTGAATGGACTCGGCGAGTCTTAAGGTTGACTCGATGAGTCACATGAAGGTGGCCGTGAACTCGACGAGTTGGATGAACAACCCGGCAAGTCCGATGAAGATTACCATAAGACTTGACGAGTTGAAGAACAACTCGGCAAGTCAGATGAGTTTTCCCAAGAATATGTATGCGTTTGTATCCGTCAAGTTGCAAGGAGGGAACTCGACGAGTCAACCGATGATTCGGCGAGTTGGATTATACTTCAAGAAACTCGGTGAGTAGCCAAGGGTACTCCACGAGTTGGGGTCAAAATGGACTGTTGACCTTGACTGAGGACTTTGACTTTGACTAGGGGTTGACTGGTGGGTTATGGAGTACCTTATAAGGTTAAGGACTTATGAGTATATTGTACTATGATCATCGGTGGTGGAGCCTGTGTCAAGTGATCTGAGAGTTAGAGTTTATCTTCCGAGTAGACATTTGCAAGGTGAGTTATCCTCAGTATATCGATAGGGTCTACGACACCAAGGCCGACCCTCTAGTTGTTATTGTTATAGTATGCTACATATGGTTATGATCTGTTAGATCGGAATCAGGGTAGACAGTATGTTATGCTCTTATGATATGTAAGGATTAGTATGTTAGTGACCTGCTAGGTCGGTGCTCTAGTTACGAGAGAATTCTATGATTGATGATCAGTGAGATATATATATATATATATATATATATATATATATATATATATATATATATGTGTATATATATATATATATATGTGTGTGTGTGTGTTTGTTGTTTGTATATGCCAGTATATGATAGTTATGCGTATATGGTTATTTGCTTATTGGTTGGGTTGAGGCGGTCCTCCTTTGTGCTGAAGGCCTACATACCATATGAGCGGTCCGGGGAGACTGCAGACCCACGAGGTGGGCCAGTCATGCTGAAGGCTCAGGACAGATTTAGATAGACTGTAGGCCCAGTAGGGCATCCAGTCATGCCGATGGCCAGTATGCATGTTAATTGATTGGTTGTTATTGATATGCCATTTGTCAGTGTGGTATTAGTATTTTGGGGGTAGCTCACTAAGCCCTCGGGCTTACAGTTTTCAGTTTATTGTTTCAGGTACTTCAGGAGATCATGGCAAGGCGAAGGCGTGACCGTACCGCTCCTCATCCTTATGTTACGATTTTGGGACACTCTGATGCATATTGATTGGAAAACATTTTTGTAAACAATGATATTCGATTTTTATTTATGATTGAAAAGTTTATATTTGGCATAAACTTTATGGATGTGACAAGTTGGTATCAGAGCCTTGGTTTGAGTGAATTGGAGGAACATTCGTGTGAATCCAGTCTCAAATCAAGGAGATTTTCGGAAGGTAAGTTTTAAAAATGGTTTTCAAAATAAAGGATGGAGGATGCATAGGGTACGATAAGCCGGAGCCAGTAAGTAAACCCCAAAATACCATACAGTTATTTGATATTATGATATGTTAGAACAGCATGTTAGTGCTAGGCAAGGGATCTTCAGGAATCGCATGATATATTTGCCTGATTATTTGATGCCTATTAGCCTAAGGATTTCTTGTATATGGAATTGACATCATAACTGTAGATGTTTAGTGTATGCATCACGGTTGTGCACAATAAAGACCTTATAGCCTGAGAATGTTGATTCGGCCTTCGGGTAGGAATGGATATTCGAAAGTCTATTGGGTCCAGCGTTATGTGCGGCTAGCATACACTAGCGTTGCAGGGGCTGATGGAAGTTCCATGGAGATGTGAGTCGTGCAGAACTGTGGGATCAGTTGTGAAATAGGCGATGTCCCCTAGTAGTGAGGGTTGAGCGCACATTATGTTGAGTATAGTATTAGGGCGTTGTGCTGGTACTTGAGACAAATATGGGTAGGTGTGGAAGGTAGTATGGGCCCGTACTACTGGAAGAACAGGACCCATATGCGTAGCAAGGAAGTCACAACCCCTAGGGTTTGTGGGTTTTGGTCTCCCGATATTATGTTGTTTATCTGATGTCTTGAATGTACTTTTCAGTATGGTGGTGACGAGATGTTTTGTTGCTGGTTCCAGATCAAGATCGGGATCCGAATCACGGTCAGGGTCGGGAGACGGAGGGTCAAAGGTGCCGGTAGCACCTGCGCCCATGGTTCAGATAGGGACTGAGGAGCTGGACGCCAGGATCCGGGAGATTCTGCACGATGAGGTCACTGCGGCTTTCCGAGCGCAGCTACCAGAGATGTTTGGGTCGATCAAGACCGCGATGGTCGAGTATTCTAATGAGCGATATGCAACTCTGGTAGAGACAACAGCCGCTGCAGCCACTTCGGCTGTAACTGCGGTAGGGATTGGAGGAGGAGTCGGTAAGGCTTTCCAGTACTGGGACATCGATAATACGAAGCCCCCGACATTTGATGGTACACAGGATGCAATCAGAGCTATGCAGTGGTTGTCCGACGTGGAGGGCTGTTTCTTCACGTGCTCATGTCTTGCTGACCAGTAGGTCGGGTGTGCTCTGAACCTGCTAAGGCTCGAGGCAAAGGACTGGTGGAGATTGACGATAGGTTCATATTCTGATGATCAGCGGGCTGCTATTACTTAGGAGCAGTTCCAGGATATGTTTCGCACCCGCTACGTTCCGCGCATGGAACGGGAGCGGCTTGCTCATGAGTTTTTGACATTGAGACAGGATGGGGAGTCTGTGATAAAGATTACCCAGATGTTCACTGAGAGGGCTATGTTTTGCCCGAAGTTTACGTCAAAGGAGTCCCAGATGACTCGTTATCTGAGTATGCTCAAGACGGATATATACGGCAGTTTGTGGCTACACAGCGTTGTGATACCCTCTGGACCTACAGGAAGCCGCGAGGCGGCATGAGTTGGATATAGAGTTGCAACAGAAGGTGCAGCGTCAGGCACCGACACAGTCTCAGCCGACGCCTAAGCGGTCTAAGACCACTGATACACGGTATGGGGGTCAGCAGAGCCGTACTTGTGGAAAGTGTGGCAAGGTCTATTCGGGAGCTTGTAGAGCAGGTGGTGGGTGCCACAAATGTGGCAAGGAGGGGAATTATGCCAGGGACTGCTGTCAGTGGGTCCCTCCCACAGATATGAGGATTTTTTTTCATTGTCATCAGGTTGGTAATGTGAAGACCAACTGTCCGCAGCTCACCGGCAAATCGGCGCAGGGTTCCGCGCCAGCTACTGTGAGGATTGGAGATGGGAGGCCAGTCAAGGTGGAGCCTCTTAAGGCTTAGGGTTGCGCCTTCCAGCTCACGGCCGAGGAGGCCAAGGCAGCACCGGATGTGGTTGTGGGTATGTTTCTATTCTTTGTCTCAATTATTGTGTTTGTGTTATGCTTATGGATTGTGCCTATGGTTAGGTATGTTTTTAGTGAATTCTTTGCCTGCTTTGGTATTGTTTGACTCGGGGGGCGAGTTGATCATTTGTATCTCATACCTTCTCTAGAGGGTTCGGTGTGCCGATAGATGATCTTGAGTGTCCGTTGCGAGTTTTGATCGCCAACGAGCACAGGGTTTCTGCTTCTTCAGTCTACCAGGGATGCAAGTTGGAGATTTTCGGGGTGTCTTTCTCGATAGATTTGATTCCTATCCCCATGGGGATGTATGCATGATCGTAGGGATGGATTAGCTTAGCCGTTCTGGCGTCATGATCGACTGTGAGGGGAAGCGGGTGGTGGTTCGAACCCCAAGTGGGGGAGAACTGCTAGTATATGGCGAGGGCAGCAGGTCGGGATCAAGGTTTTGTTCGGCAGCCAGGGCTCGGCAGTATATTCAGCACAGGTGTTCCGGTTATTTGGCGTATGTGGTAGATATGCGGGGTTAGAGAGCAGCTCTCAGTTTCAGAGGTACCGGTGGTTAAAGAGTTTGCTGATGTGTTTCCGGAGGAGTTACCCGGAGTGCCTCCAGTGAGGTAGGTTGAGTTCAGGGTTGATCTAGTGCCAGGTGCGGCCACTATCGTCAAGGCGCCGTACCGTTTGGCACCGCCGGAGATGCAAGAGCTATCATCTCAGTTGCAGGAGCTGTTGGGTAAGCAGTTTATTCGTCCGAGTAGTTCACCCTGGGGAGCACCGATCCTTTTCGTCAGGAAGAATGACGGTTCGAACAGGATGTGCATTGACTATAGGGAGCTAAACAAGTTAACGGTGAAGAACCGTTATCTGCTCCCGAGGATAGACGATCTTTTTTATCTGCTGCAGGGAGCATCTTGGTTTTCCAAGACTGATTTAAGATCTGGATACCACCAGGTCAGGGTGAGGGAGGAAGACGTGGAGAAGACCGCATTTCGGACTCGTTATGGTCATTACGAGTTCGTGGTGATGTTGTTTGGGCTCACCAATGCGCCAATAGTGTTCATGGATTTGATGAACCGAGTCTACAGACCGATGCTCGATCTCTCAGTCATTATGTTCATAGATGATATCTTGGTGTATTCCAAGACCTGAGAGAAGCACGTGGAGCACCTCAGGGAGCTGCTGGAGGTTCTAAGGCGAGAACGGTTGTATGCGAAATTCTCGAAATGCGAGTTTTGGTTACGAGAGGTCCAGTTCCTCGGACACCTCGTTAACCAGGAAGGGATTTTGGTCGATCCGGCCAAGGTGGAGGCGGTTATGCAGTGGGAGACTCCGAAATCTCCCTCAGACATCAGGAGTTTCTTAGTTTTAGCAGGGTATTATTGGAGATTCATTCGTTATTTCTCCAAGATTTTCATACCCCTCACTCGTCTAACGAGGAAGGGGGTGGATTTTCGGTGAGGCCCTGAGTAGCAGAGGGCGTTTGAGACCCTCCGGCAGTGTTTATGCAAGGCGCCAGTATTGGCACTCCCCGAGGGAGTGGAGGAGTTTGTGGTATATTGTGATGCGTCCATTATAGGCTTGGGGGAAGTCCTCATGCAGAGAGGGCGGATGGTAGCCTATGCATCGTGGCAGCTGAATCCGCATGAGAAGAGATACCCTGCACACGACCTTGAGTTGGGAGCGGTGGTTTTTGGTCTCAAGATTTGGAGGCATTATCTGTATGGGGTCTGATGTACTATATACACGGATCACAAGAGTTTGAGACACATCATGGATCAACCGAACCTAAACATGAGGCAGCGCAGGTGGCTAAATTTGGTCAAGGACTATGATTGCGAGATCCTTTACCATCCTAGTAAAGCGAACGTGGTTGCGGATGCTCTGAGCCGCAAGTCAGCTGGGACCTCGACCCCAGCCAGGTGTATAAGGATAGCGGTGGATTCCCCGCTGGTGGGTTTCGTCAGGGATGCTCAGATTGATGGTGTAAGACCAGAGAACTAGAAGTTGGCCCGGTTTGTTCGGGATAGCGGCAGATTGTTGACCCGTTATGATTGGGTTTGGGTTCTGATGTCCGGAGGGTTCCGGCAGACAGTGATGGAGGAGGCTCATAAGTCTCGTTTTTCGATTCACCCGGGAGCCACCAAGATGTACCGTGATTTGAGTTCGAATTATTTGTGGCCTGGCATGAAGCGAGATATCGCGTGGTTTGTTGAGAGGTGCTTGACTTGTAGGATGGTCAAGGCCGAGCATCAGAGGCCGCATGGCAAGTTGCAGCCTTTGGAGATTCCCATGTGGAAATGGGAACAGATCGCGATGGATTTTATCACGAAGTTGCTGAAGATGGCAAGGGGGTTCTATACTATATGGGTCATCATGGATAGATTGACCAAGAGTGCCCATTTCCTAGCCATACGGGAGAGTTCGTTGGCAGAGAAGTTGGCCGACCTGTACGTCAGAGAGATTGTCTCTCGCCATGGGGTTCTATTTTCTATCGTTTCCGATCGAGATGTCAGGTTTACTTCCCGTTTTTGGCAGAAGTTCCATGAGGAATTGGGTTCAGGACTGCATTTTAGCATGGTGCTCCGTCCGCAGACCGATGGGGCAGAGTGAGCGGACCAATCAAAACCTCGAGGATATGTTGAGGGCGTGCGTCATTGATTTCGGTGGGAGTTGGGATTCCCACCTACCGCTTGCAGAGTTCGCCTACAACAACATCTATCATTCCAGTATTGGCACCCCGCGTTTCGAGCTGTTGTATGGGAGAAAGTGTAGGACCCCAGTCTGCTGGGGCGAGGTTGGGCACAGGGTGATGGGTCGGACAGAGGTAGTTCTGCAAACTACCGAGATGATACAGCAGATTAGACAGCATCTGCAGACCGCTTAGAGTCGGCAAAAAAGTTATGCCGACCATCGCCGTTCTGAGCTGGAATTTCAGGTGGGTGACATGGTTCTCCTGAAGGTCTCACCCTGGAAGGGTGTGATCCGCTTCAGGAAGAGGGTAAATTTGGCTCCCCGTTACATTGGGCCATTCAGGATTGTTGCCAGGGTTGGCAGGGTAGCTTATAGGCTAGAGCTTTCAGAGGAACTCAGCCGGATCCACAACACATTTCATGTTTCACAATTGCGAAAATGCATTATGGACCAGGAGGCAGTGGTATCGTTGGATGATATTCAGGTCGATGAGCGCCTGAACTATGTGGAGAGTCCTGTTGCTATTTTGGAAAAGAAGAAGAAGATTCTACGGAACAAGGAAATACCTTTAGTAAAGGTACAGTGGGAACATCGGAAGGGATCCGAGTGGACATGGGAGCCGGAGGTGGAGATGTGCGAGCATTACCCGACATTGTTTATTCCAACGGACTTCGAGGGCGAAGTCTAGTTCAAGTGGGGGAGAGTTGTAACACACCGATTCTCAGGTATTGTTTAAATAAGATTTATTGGGTTAAACTGTACTCGACGAGTAGCAGCAGGGTGGGATTGCGAGTTAAGTGACCTACTCGACGAGTCAATATTGGGACTCGGCGAGTAGGAGCTGGCAGATGAAACCCTGAATCCCAGGGTTTTCACCTTTATTTAAAGGAGCCTCAGCCTCCTTTGGCCTATTTGTAGTCTTTGAGAGCCCCTTAAAACCCTAATACGCGTGTGTGTGTGCCATTGTGTGTTTGAAGCTCGAAAAGAGGATCTTTGGAGGGAGAAGGCTTGGAGGAGAAGGAGATTGGAGCAAGTAGAGTGTGGGAATCAACTCTTATCTCAGTAATCATCTTCTGGAGGTAACCACATCGCCTTTTCCTTGTGAATGTCTTCTATTGGTTGAGTTTTAGGGTTTTTGGTGAGATATTAAGTTGGAAAGATGAGCTATGGGCTAGATCTGAAGTTGTAACTTCAGATCTGGACCCTCCTTGGATTCTAGAAGCATAAAGTTTCAGTTTTGGTCATGATTAAGGTCCCTATTGAGCATAAAGTTCCTTTAAGAACTTAAAATAGGCATTTAGAGCCTTTATAACCATGCATGCACGTAAAGTTTGCAGCTTTACGTGATAAGCATGCCCTAGAAGCTTGGATCTATGATTTGGAGCCGCTGCATGGCTCAAAACAAGTTTGTATGGAAAGAGGACTGAATGGACTCGGCGAGTCACATGAAGATGGCCGTGAACTCGACGAGTTGGATGAACAACTCGGCGAGTCCGATGAAGATTACCATAAGACTCGACGAGTTGAAGAACAACTCGATGATTCAGATGAGTTTTCCTGAGAATATGTATGCGTGTGTATCCGTCGAGTTACAAGGAGGGAACTCGACGAGTCACCCAATGACTCGGCGAGTTGGATTGTACTTCAAGAAACTCGGTGAGTTGGGGTCAACATGGACTGTTGACCTTGACTGAGGACTTTGACTTTGACCAGGGGTTGACTGGTGGGTTATGGAGTACCTTATAAGGTTAAGGACTTATGAGTATATTGTAGTATGATCATAGGTGGTGGAGCCTGTGTCAAGTGATCCGAGAGTTGGAGTTTAACTTTTGAGTCAACATTTGCAAGGTGAGTTATCCTCACTATATCGACAAGGTCTACGGCACCAAGGCCAACCCTCTAGTTGTTATTGTTATGGTATGCTACATATGGTTATGATCTGTTAGATTAGAATCAGGGTAGACAGTATGTTATGCTCTTATGATCCGTAAGGATTAGTATGTTAGTGACATGCTAGGTCGGTGCTCTTGTTACGAGAGAATTCTATGATTGATGATTAGTGAGATAGATATGTTTGTTGTTTGTATATGCCAGTATATGATAGTTATGCGCACATGGTTATTTGTTGTTGGTTGGGTTGAGGCGGTCATGCTTTGTGCTGAAGGACAACATACCCTATGAGCGGTCCAGGGAGACTGCAGGCCCACGAGATGGACCAGTTATGCCGAAGGCTCGGGACAGATTCAGATAGACAGTAGGCCCAGTTGGGCGGTCCAGTCAGGCCGATGGCCAGTATGCATGTTGATTGATTGATTGTTATTGATATGGCATTTGTCAGTGTGGTATTAGTATTTTGGGGGTAGCTCACTAAGCCCTGGGGCTTACAGTTTTCAGTTTATTTTTTCAGGTATTTCAGGAGATCATGGCAAAGCGAAGGCGTGACCGTACTGCTCCTCATCCTTATGTTATGATTTTGGGACACTCTGATGGATATTGATTTGAAAACATTTTTGTAAACAATGATATTTGATTTTTATTTATGATTAAAAAGTTTAAATCTAGCGTAAAATTTATGGATGTTGCATCCACGTTTAGGTTTGAATTTAAGAGGAACCTTGGTGAGTGGGTGACCACAGTGAAACCTAACTTGAATAAACGTATATTAGAAAGGATGCTTGTTGCCCTTAACACATCAGTACAAGACATAGCTCCCTTTAACTTCATTAAAACCAAACTACAAGAAGCTCTTTATGCTTTCTTAGGGGTATAACCCTTCTCCCTCTTGAAATGCATATATTTTATACACATAATAGCACTGTACTTACATTTCTTTTACCATAATATCAACGTACCGACATTTTCTTTATATGATTAAATTTTATTGTTATCAAATTACATTTTTCCTTTATTTATCACTTTTACTTTTCGTTTAGTATTCTAATTCTACATAAAAAGCAACATATTTGAATTACTAAGTCCATTCCTTCAAACCAACCAAACATGATCCATTGCTGGTACTTTGCTCATTTTATAACTTTTTTTATTCCTTTCTTCTTTTTTTTATTCCATTCCATAACGTCACAAATATTGGTTGCAAAGTGCAAGCATGTTGCTATTGTGGGTAATAAAATATAAGTTTGTTGTTATTATTTATAAAGACTAAAATACGCTGCTATTAGAGGTGGAAAAAAGGGGAATCAACTTTCAACATGAAGGTTTCAAACATTCGATCACTTTATTATCAATTTATTTAAATTAAAAAACAAAAAATCAAATAAACACGGTTTAAATGTTGTCTAAGTATATTTGCCTCTGTTTTGCTGGAATCGTGTCTTGTTCTGAATATTAGATGAAAAGTAGCAAAAAAACAAAAAAAACTTGTAGTTCATTAAAACTATCACCCTTACCTATTGCAACGTGTCTTGTTCCGGATATTAGATGAAAAGTAGACAAAAAAATAACCCGTCGTTCATTAAAACTATCACCCTTACCTATTGCAACGCTCGGGAAACCATATTGTTCATATTAAATACAAATAAATATAAAATAATCATTGTATTTATATGTCATAAATTCATAATTGCATATCACATTTACATAAATATGTATTTATGCTATATTTGATTATTTACTCGTATTTATCGCAAAGTTAGCATCTTTTGCAATAGAAACAAATTTTTTAAGATTTTCATTTGTCAAATTAAAACAATTCGAGATATATATGTCTTCAAGTCTAGTTATGAATGCTGAGTGGATATACAGTTAATAAAAGTACCTGTTATAACCTACTTCACCTAATGTTTAATATCGGACGATGGAATGACATGAATTAATGGAACTTCTCAAACCAACAACTAAAAAATCCACTTTTAAGTCGTAACCAAACTCACATATCAACAATTCAATTCAAGTACGAATATTAATTCCATTGTGACAGTGACTGACGTATAATTAGATAGCCTATAACATAGTTTCAGGTATATATATATATATATATATATATATATATATATATATATATATATATATATATATATATATATATATATATATAGAGAGAGAGAGAGAGAGAGAGAGAGAGAGAGATACCTTCAGATATTTAAAATAATTATTGTATTATTGTATGCGTAAATATGAGTCAATCAAAATTTAAAATATAAATAAATAATTAAATAAACAAATAAGGGTAATTAGGTAACTTTATAAACAACTTCCCCAAATAGTTTTCTATAATTATGCTAGTTGATTTTAACATAATTTATTCCCTTTTAATTACCACCGACGTTACTTTGAAAAACCCCCGTAGGATTCGATTGAAAGTGAACAAGATCGACTTCGTCTTCGTCTTCATCTGATCATAAAGGAAAGACGAACAGAAGCAGGCAACGACTCGGTGATCAGTGGTGGCTAGTGTCAACAGTGGTGGAGTATTGTATGTAGTGTATTCAATGGATGATATTAGTGAGATTCCAATTCTATTGGAATAGAATCATGAATTCTAATTATGTTGGAATGGAATAATGAATTCTAATTCTGTTGGAATGGAGTATGGATATTTTCTTATTGATTTATGCATGTTCTACAATTCTTAGTTATTGGTTTTGGTCCAATTAAGTCCACATATTTTTCCAAAGGAATTTAGTTCTTTATTTTTCATTTGCTAATGCATTATTGGATTATAAACTACAATTTGGTTTTGTTTTCACAGAAGTTGATGCTTGAAGAACGAACCACAAAATTGAAAGTGATTCTAAGCAACATTATTTTTTTAGAATGTATTAGTATCGTTGTTAGATTTTGATGTTTTTTCTTTCCCGTTTGGAAAGTTTTTTAGTTTATTCTTTAACAATAAATGTAATTCTAAACATTTGTTACCCGTATTTCATAAGAAAATAATGTATTTTTTGTTTTTATTCTTCAATTGATTGTTCAAGAACTTGTTATTCTACAAGAAGTTTTTTAAAGTCATGATCAATAAATAAGTTCAAGAATATTTTTAATATTTATGGTTCAAGAGTATTTTTTTTAATATATTCATAAACATATTCTCTCAGAATGTCCGAAATTAAAGAGTTATAATTCGTAAAATTGGATTTTAAAAATTAATAGAATCTATGATCCCTTAATATATGTAATTTTCCTTTATTAAATCTATATTAATTGTCTAAAATACCCTTGTAATTAATTTAGATGATATTTTTCAATTATATTTAATTCAATAATGTATATTAATCACTTTCTTAAAATAAGTATAATTGATTAGCTCATATTTATGCATATAATAACACAATAATTACTTTGAATAAAATAACCTAAGCCTTTATATATATATATATATATATATATATATATATATATATATATATATATATATATATATATATATATAGGTTCATTTGAGACCATGCTAATTTTGTGAGACCATAAGACCAAATCTAATAATAATTTTAAAATGCAAAATAAAAGGAAAAGTCCAAAAATTCTTTGTTTTAATTATAATTTTCGGAACTTTATTTACCTAAAAAATTAAAAAAATTCTAAAAAATAAATAAAATAAAATAAAATAAATTACCTTTTTTAAAAAAAAAAATATGTAAAATATTTTAATAGAATATTACACTGTACATATTCTAATGTAATTTTTAGAATATTAGAATATTCTACTAGATTTTCCAGATATGTAGAATATTCTAATATTCTACTAGAATATGTAAAAAACATGTATTTTATTTATTTATTTTTTATTTTTTTTGGAAAATATATATTTCGAAAATAATATTGGAAAAAAAAATTTTCGAAAATTTTCATTTATTTTCTATTTTATAAATGTTTTGTTCTATCTACTAAATGAGTGGCTAAGATTGCGTCTCACGGTCTCACAAAATTAGGCCGTCTCACATGAACCTAACCCGATATATATATATATATATATATATATATATATATATATATATATATATATATATATATATATATATATATATATATATCGAGTAATCTAACCTTTATAAACGACAATTTTAACAAAAATAACCAATATCTTTTGTATAAAATGAGCACTTGCTCCGGAGCTGTGATCTCCGTTCCGGAGTACCTATTCTGGAATTTCTACTCTGGATTATAACCTCAGTCTTTTTTTTCGCCTCATATATATATATATATATATATATATATATGTGTGTGTGTGTGTGTGTGTGTGTGTGTGTGAACCTTACCTTCAGTTTAGTAATTTGTAATTATCACTTATAAAACTGCTTCAAAATGAGTTTCTCAGAGAGTCATTACGAAGAAAGCTTTAACAACCTGTTTTTTACCTTTACAACCTTAGGCGAACTAACCCGCAAACTAACACTCCCATCAAAACTGATTTGATGGATCATTTCGAAGCTTGTTTTGTGGCTATTGGATGAGTGATATATTTGTTTTTTGCACTTTTCTATTGTTTCTTTAAAATATATAATGTTTCTACATCTAAATTAATTCATTTTGTTCCTTTAAAAATACAGGTTTTTGCATTTATAGGCTGCTTCTTGTCTGTCATCTTCATAAGTAGTGTCCCTTTTAGAGGGGAATACCTAAAAACAATGTTTTTAGCGATTTTTATCAACACGAACAACAAGACCCTACCTATAGCATTTGGTTCTTCTGAGGTTAAGAGAAGCTCTGAGACAGGGTAGGTAAGTATCGTTAATAATAAATGCGGATGGTGTTGTTAATTCTTGCATAAAGCATGTATTCCCCCTTTCTAATCATGAGTATACTTGTAAAAGTGTGTTAAAGTATATGCGCACAAGAGGCGTCTCTGGCAGAACATTGCAACCTTTTTTTTGGATGACATCCAACTCATATATTGTGTCTCATTTTGAAGAAAACTTTCATCGGATGGCCCCTGGTGCTCATGAAATGCTTGCCAACATCGGTCATGCGAAATGGATAAGGGCCTATTTCCCTAACATCCGTTGGAATGTAGTCAACAATGATGTTCCCTAATGTTTTTTTGTTATTGGTAATCGACATAATGTACCGATAATAATGCTTACCGAGGCATTTTGTGACTACATTCAACAGACTTTCGATTGAAACAGATTAATGCAGGTAAAATACCGGGTGAAATGTTAAATTTATTAAAATACTTGTACAAGAACCTTATTTGATTATATTTACTTTTCAGCGAGCTTGACTACCATACTCACCCTGTATGCTGAAATGGTCCATCATAAAAGGATGCAAAAGTCTGTGCGGTGGCAAGCAATAAAGATCCTACCGGAGATCGTGTCTCTGCTCCCGTACGACATTTATCAAGTGTTTGATTTTAAATTTGTGTTGTTGATCTAAATTGGCATACATGTTCATGTAGGTAATGCCGCTGTTTGGGTATAGCTTGCAATCATTCTATTGCGACATCACGTCATTCAAACATCAATGAATTACTTGATATGGTTCAGATATATTATCGGACCGATGTGTTTTAGACTGCCAACCAAACACAAACCGTGCACCCTCTTCCGCATCCACCAGAATAAGAAAGACCACACCCTTTGATTGCAGTTTTATTGCCAATGTAATTGCAATTAATTATGTTTGTAAGTGAGTTGTAGTGTGTAATGAAAAATATTATTATTTCCCTAATATTTGTTACATATTACAATGATAAAAAAAATATTATTTACAAGTACCATAGTAATACTAGCAAACAAACAAACATTACATATTAAAAAGATTAATAAGTGATATAGAAGGGAAACTTAGTTGATGAACATAAAGCTTACAACTTGAACACAATGATTCCAAAAAAGAAAATCCAACTACAAGTTAACGCTATCTTCAAGTGCATTTTTTGGGTTTCATATTTCTTCTTCGATCGAAATAAGTTACTGATTTTCACCGAATCATTGTGTTTTGCTTTGTCAACCAAACAGATAAACCCAGACTGCGGTCACTAAAAATTTAAGATCAAACACATGTCGCATATTGTGTAAATTAATATTGATTTAAAGAAAAATAATAAAAGGATAACCCATATAGCTATTTAGGACAAGTGTAAAAACCCGTCGAGGGTTATTTCTAGTTCTTGATGTCCTTATAATACCCTCAGAGCCATAATCGCAGTATGTCATTTCTTTGGATTATGATAAATGAATTTTTAGTATTAATTTTAACAAGGTAACGATTTTTTATGCTTGAATTCCTTTATATAATAATATATGAGTAGTCATTCCGAACAGTAAAAGTCATAGATTCCTGACATATGTATAGTTATTCCGAACAGTAAATGTCATACATTCCTAAGATTATTTCGAACCAATTATTTCAACCATTGTTTCAGAGCCACATTCCCGACCAGCTATTTCGAATCCATGTTCTGAACTAGCTATTTCGAACCATTGTTCCGGACACTGCTTTTATACGTAATTGTCATAGATTCCTGACATATGTGTAGTGATTTCCCAACAGTAAAATTCATAGATTCCTGACAGTATGTGTAGTCATTTCGAACACTAAATGTCATAGATTCCTGATAGTATTTTGGACCTTTATTACAGAACCCTATTCTGTATCCGGAGCTACTATCCAGAATGGTTATTTCGGACACTTGCTTTTCGACCTTAAAATGCACCTAGCACGAATCCTCAATGTTGATATAAAATTGGAATGAGTTCATCTCACAATGGTGTTTCGCATTGTGAAAAGAAGATTGTTATGTTTGTTTAGATAATAACCCGTTTCCGGAAGGCCCTGATTTCCTACTCACGGATAAAATGTCTAATGACGTTTTTCCAAGCTATGAAGGCTGCTAAAGAAGCAAACGAGAAAAAGATTAAAAAAAGGATAGTTTGGATATTCCGGACTTGTTCCGGACTTGTTCTTCGTGTTTCGGACCATTCCGGACAATTATGGAACACGTAAATCATTACAGAAAATCAAATGTGAAGTAACTTAAAGTGTAGAACTTATTGGTTTGACGAATCCATGCTCAAAATTTGGTCTGAAATGCGAGTAGATCGTGCTTCGGATCTGCTAATTCTGGAATGCGTATTCCGGATTTTTTGTGTGTGGGAGCCATATATATACCATTAGGCTACAATATTAGGCTTGAGCCGGTTTTCAGGTCTGGAATGACCCATTCCAGACCAAAAGGGTAGTTTTTTTTTTTTAAAAAAAATCCTTGGTTATATTTAAAAAAAACTCAAAAAAGATTTTAGATTATTCAATTTCCAAAACCCACTTAAAAGCTCAAAGTTTGGTCTCTCTAGCTCTAGGGTTGCTTGAGGTTCGAAATCACAGAAGGAGGCTAGTTAAGAAGAGGTTAAGAGTCCATAAGGTTGCTTAAATATGAGCCAAAGCCCTGAAATTTGGGTTTTCATGAGAGCTATGTACGCCTTGCGTATGAATGTACGCCCAGGGTACACCCACGTACGCACGACACACTCTTATATTCCCATTTTTTTTTACCAATTTGCCACTATGGGTCCCTTTTTCACACTTGCTAACACTCAGGGAACAAAATGCAATATAATTCAATTATATGACAAAATTTAGAAGTATCTCAACATCGGCATAGCTCTTCTGCCGACTCTAAGCGTTCTGCAGTCTCTGCCTGATCTGCTAGATAAGCTCCATGGTCTGAAGGACTACTTCGGTCCTTCCCCTGACCCTTTGCCATGTGGCCTCTGATTCTTGGCCTTAACCATCGTGCGGGTAAACCACCTCTCAACATAACAAGATATCTCCCCCTTTATACACGGCCACCAGCAACTCAATCTCAAATCTTGATACATCTTGGTGGATCCCGAGTGTACAAAAGCGAGACTTATGAGCCTCCTCCAAAACAGTTTTCCTGATCCCAGCAGAAACTAGAATCCAAACCCGACCACAGAGGGTCAACAACCCTCGACTATCCGTGACAAACCTGTCGATCTCACCCATGATCATTTCCTATTTCCAGTTCTCTTTCTGAACTCCCTCTGCCCGAGCCTCTGTGATCAATCCTAAAAGCGGAGAATCAATGGATATCCTCAAACACACCTCCCCAACTGCAGACCCAACCGACTTGCAGCTCAAAGCATTTGCTACCACATTCTCTTTACCCGGATGGTAAAGGATCTCGTAGTCATAATCCTTGACCACGTCCTGCCACCTGCGCTGCCTCATGTTTAGGTTCGGCTGATCTCTAAGATATCTCAAACTCTCGTGATCTCTGTATACAGTACAATGGACCCCATATTGATAATGTCTCCAAATCTTGAGGGCAAACATAACTTCCCGTAACTCCAGGTCATGTATAGGATATCACGTCTCATGCAGCTCCAGCTTCCACAAAGCATAAGCTATCACCCGTCCTCTCTGCATAAGGACCGCCCCCAAACCGGTGATGGATGCATCATATAATACCACAAAATCCTCGAATCCCTCCGGGAGGGTCAATACTAGGGCCTCACATAACCTCTGTTTAAGAGTCTCAAAAACTGACTACTGCTCAGGGCCCCATCGGAAATCCACCCCTTCCTCGTCAGACGAGTGAGGGATACCGCAATCCTGGAGAAGTCCTGAATAAATCTTTGATAGTACCGAGCCAAACCCAAGAAACTCCTTATCTCTAAGGGGGTTTTCAGAACCTCCCACTACATCACGACCTTGATCTTGGCCGAATCGACTAAAATCCTGTCATTGTTAACGAGGTACCCAATGAACTGGGCCTATCATAACAAAAACTCACACTTTGAGAACTTGGCATAAAGACGGTCTCGCCTCAAAACCCCCAAAAGCTCTCAAAGCTGCTCCTCATGCTGCTCTTCGGTCTTGGAATACACCAAGATATCATCAATAAACACAATGACAGATCGGTCGAGCATCAACCTGCATACACCATTCAACAAATGCATGAATACAGCAGGCTCATTGGTGAGCCCAAATGACATCACCACGAACTCGTAATCCCCATAACGATTTTGGAACGTGGTCTTCTTCATGTCGTCCTCTCTCACTATCAATCTCACCTGATGATACCCAGACTTCAGATCTATCTTAGTGAACCAAGATGCACCCCATAACTGATCAAAGAGGTCATCAATTCGCGGAAGGGGATACCGGTTTTTCACTGTTAACTTGTTCAACTCCCGATAGTCAATGCACATCCGGTATGAACCATCCTTCTTCTTGACGAACAGGATCATCGCTCCCTACGGAGAACTGATCGATCCAATGAACTGCTTGCCTAGCGGCTCCTAAAGTTGAGATGACAACTCCTACATCTCATGCAGTGCCAAGCTGTACGACACCTTGGCAATCGAGGTCACACCTGGAACAAGATCAATCCTGAACTCAACATGCTTCTCAGGAGGCACACCATGTAGGTCCCCTGAGAAAACATCAGCAAACTCCCTGACAACTGGTAGCTCTGAAACTGAAGTCTGCTCCCCAACCCGAATATCAACCACATAAGCCAAATAACCGGCACCCGTGCTGAATATACTGCCGAGCCCTGGATACTAAACAAAACCCTGGACCAACCCTCATGCCCTCTCTATACCACCCATTGGCCCTCACAATCAATCATGGCACCAAACCTGCTCAACTAATCCATACCTACTATCACGCATATATCCCCCATGAGGATAGGGTTAAGATCAATCAAATAAGACACCATGAAGATCTCTAATACACAACCTTGATATACTACAGATGCAGAAATCATGTGTTCGTTAGCAATAGAAACCACAACGGACACTCTAACTCCCCAATAGGCATATCAAATTCCCTACTGAAAGATCAATATACAAAGGAACGACTCGTGCCTGAGTCAAATAACACAAGAGCAGGCAAAGAGTTCAATAAGAATGTACCTATTAGGAGAATATACATAAACATAACATAAAACATAACCAACAAAACAGTAAATAGAAGCATACCAATCACGAACTCTAGAGTTGATCTGGCCTCCTCGGTAGTGAGCTGGAAAGCACGACCCCAAGTCCTCGGGCGCTCCGTCATCCCCTGGCGCCCATCGGTGATCCTTAAAGTAGATGGCGTCGGGTCCTGCGTTGGCTTGGCGGCGAGCAACGAACAGCTGACCTTCATATGGCCAACCTGATCACAGTGGTAGCAAATCCTAGTACTCGGAATTGGAGCTGGCTGGCGACAATCACTCGTATAGTGCCCCTTATTGCCACATTTGTGGCATACACCTCCTGATTGACAAGCCCCTCATGAACCATACCGCACTTTCCACAAGTGCGGCCCCTATGAATACTGGATCTAGTATCAGCAAACCTCTTCGGCGTTCACTACGACTGAACCAGGGCCTGTCTCTGCTCCCTCGTATGGAGCTCCATCTCAATTTCCCGCCACATGGCTGCCTCCTACAACTCCAACAATGAACCATAACGCTGAGTGGACATAAATTGCCTGGTGTCCGTCTTCAGCATGCTCACGTAATGGGTCATCTGAGCTTGCTCAGAAGCAGAAAACTCAGGACAAAACATGGCCCTCTCCATAAAAATCTTGGTGATCTCTGTTACCGACTCAGTCCCCTGTCTCAAATCCTAGTACTCCTAGGCCAAGCTCTCATGCTCCACCAACGGAACATATCTAGAATGGAACATCTCTGAGAATTGCTCCCAAGTCACAGTAGCCCTCTTCTCAGAAGAATACGAGCTAGTAACAAGTCAACATAAATCCTTTGCTGCGGACCGTAGAAGGTTTAGAACGTACTTGACCTTCTGGTCAGCTGGGCAAGAGCAAGACAAAAAGTACGCATCGATATCAGACAGCCACCTCATGGGTGTGATTGAATTCTATCAAATGTCGGGGACTTCGTATTGTCGAAGTCTCGATACTGAAAGGCTCTCCCAACACCAATCCCAACAACAACAATGGCTACAGTGGTTGCAGCAGCAGCAGCCTCAGAAAGTGCAGCGTAATGCTTGTTAAAGTACTCCACAATGTCAGTGTTGATAGACCCAAACATCACTGGTAATTACGCCCAGAAGAGGGAAACAACCTCCTCCTACATAATCTTGCTAACTTGATCTTCAGTTAAAGCTAGCCTATCCTGGCTACCAGCTCCCGAATCCGATCCGAATCCAGACTCGAATCATCTCGTCATCATCCTAGGGGTAACTTCCTTGCTACGCGTATGGGTCCTATGCTTCCAGTACTACAGGCCCATACTACCTTCCACACCCACCCGTATTTGTCTTAGAGGATCATCACAACAGCCCTAACCATACATACTAGCATATAAATACACTTTATCCTCACTCCTAGCATACACATACACTCTATCCTCACTCTTAGAGGAAGGATAAACATTACGCGACTGGTCGGTAGACCCCACACAAATCATCCATGAAACTTCCATCAACCCTGCAACACTCATGGATGCTAATCATACATATCATTAGATCCTATAGACAGTTGAATACTCGATTCTACCCTAATCTGTTCATTAAACAAGAATAGGAAATAAGGCCAAAACAAACATTCTCATGCTATAAAATCTTAGTTATATACAACTATGATGCATACACTAAGAAACTACAGTTATGATGTCAATTCCGTATAAAGAAAATCCTAGGCTATCATCCATCATATAATCATGCAATTTTATCATGCAATTCTTGAAGATCCCTAGCCTATCAACAACATCGTGTTCTAACATATCACCATATCAAATAACAGTGTGGTAATTTGGGGTCTACTTACTGGCTTCGACTGATCGTACACATCGCATCCTCCTTGATTATTATGAAAACAATTTGAAAATCATTTTTAAAATGTTTTTCCTTAGTTTGAGACTAGATTCACATGAGTGTTCCTCCAATTCAGTCAAACCAAGGCTATGATACCAACTTGTAACACCCATAAAAATCATAAGAATTTTAAACTTTAAAACCAACCCAAATAAATAAAGTGTTTACAATCATGGTTTTCAAAACATTTTCAAACATGAATGTCTCCCAAAATCAGTAGTTATAAACAAGAGGATGTGTACGTTCACGCCTTCGCCTTACCGCGGTCATTTGAAGTACCTAAAACGTAACCCAAAATTGTAAACCAACACTTTGTGAGTTACCCCAAAGTACCACCACATAACCATAAACCTAATAACAAACAACATGTACACAGTGCCTTCACCCTGACTAGAACGCCGCATCAGCCTACAGATATTTGGAATGCTTATAGAACCTTCAGCGTGACCAGAATGCCTCACCGGGCATGCAGCCTATCAGGACCATTCTCTAGGTCTTCAGACTGACTGTTCTGCCAGTCAGGCATGTAGTCTATCTGGGACGCCCTGGGTCTATTGGCCTTCATTCTACACTGGTTCTCCTCAACCCAGGCGCACACAACATATCAATATATACACAACAGCTAACGTACATATAACCGGCAAACGGACAATCATACAAACCTAGCAGATCACTAAGCATAATATCATCCTATATACCAGGATACCGATCTAACAGATCACTACAATATGATAACATACTATCGTATAAAAATATACCTAATGTAATGGGCCGCCTTGGTTCCATCGACCCACAAATACAGTAAGGAAAACTCACCTCATAAACTGGACAAAAGCTGATGAGGTCTTGAATCCAAATCTTAGCTCCAATCGACACCTATTCCAACCAAATGACCAATCTCAATGCAATTCCCAAAAGACCCAAAATTCCCTTAAGGTCAAACTTGGTCAAAGTCAAAGTCAAACTAGTCAAGTCAACCCAACAGAGTCAACTCAGAGTGAGTACGCAAGGTGTACTCCGAAGGTTTGTTGACCATCGAGGTGGTTGACCTCGTATGCAGGGATACTCTAGTACCCGGGACGCAATCCTAGAAGCTTCAAAATCCAATAAGTGTTTAATGGCTTAAGCACTCGTGTCCATTTTTCAGATCCATGGCTAAAATACCCTCAAGAGTCATAAAGTTTCCAACTTTATGACTTTGCATGTCCATTAAGAGCTTAACTGAACTTTTTAATCTGTTAAGACCTTCTAAATGATGCATGGAGCAAAACCAACCACTTGGAATTCATTTTTATGACCCAAGAACTTTCCAAGGTGACTTAAAGAGAAAAAACATAGATCTAATAGGTGACTTAAAGAGAAAAAACCTAAATCTAAAAGACAGGGTGGTAAAGATGCAAGATTTATACCTTCAAGATGTTCCAAACCAAGGAGAAATCCCACATCCAATGTTCTCTCAACTCTAAGATCTTCTCACCACCTTTTTCTTTCTCTAATAATACTCCAATACTCACTTAAAAGCTCAAAGTTTGCTCTTTCTAGCTCTAGGTGTAACACCCCAATTCTCAGGTATTGATTTTTATATAAGATTTTCTTGATTTCAAGGTTTACTCGACGAGTTAGTTGCCCTACTCGTCGAGTAGCAGTGGGTTGGTCCATGTGTTTTAGTGACCTACTCGCCGAGTCCAAGAATGGACTCGACAAGTAGGAGATGGAAGATGAAACCCTAAATTACAGGGTTTTGCAACCTATATAAAGGATCATTGGCCTCCCCCAGCCTCCCCTTTACAGCTCCCTAACACTCTAAAACCCTAATTCGCGTGTGTGTGCTTTATTGGTGTGTTTAAGCTTGGAAGAAGGATCTTGGTGAGGAAAAACATGGGGAAACAAGTGAATTGAAGCAAGGAACTCGTGGAAATCAATGATCTACTTTAGTTGACACCCTCTTGAAGGTATTAGGTTGTTACCTTGGCTCATTTCATCTTAAATCTCATTTGGGTGGATTTTAGGAAGGTTTTCTTGTGTTTGAGCCAAGATCTAAAGTTTCAACTTCAGATCTGAGCTCTCTTTGGCCTCTAAATCTATAAAGTTGCTAGCTTTGACAAGCACGAACCATTCCTCAAGTGTGAGACCTCTTTACAAGCTTAGTTTTGTCATTTTAAGACTTTAGAGCTTTGCATGCACGTAAAATTTGCAACTTTACATGATAAACATGCCTTGGGAAGCTGGATCTATAATTTGGAGCCTTAGCATGGCTTAAAATGCCTCTGTATGGATGAAGGACCGAAGGGACTCATTGAGTCATATGGTTGACTCGGGGAGTCCGATGAACATTGTTGTGGGCTCGGCGAGTCAAATAAGTGACTCGGCGAGTCGGCTAGGGTTCTCCCAACCTTTGGACACGTATGAACTCGGCGAGTTGTAAAGGGAAACTCGACAAGTTGGCCAAGGAGTTTACGGCTACTGACACTAGGAAGTCGATGAGTCACTCAAGTGACTCGGCAAGTTGGTGAGTTATGCAAGGAACTCGGCGAGTGGCTTACTCGGCGAGTTGAGGTCAACATGGACTGTTGGACTTCTGGGACATTTTGGGAAATTGGGAATTTACAAGCATGGTTCATGGTGCGTTTATGTGGTGGAGTTTGTACCGACAATCCGAGAGCTTGAGTTTACCTTCGAGTCGACAGTGTGAGGTGAGTTATCCTCACTATAGTCAAGGGTCTAAGGCACCAAGGTCGGCCCTTGGATTACTATCTGGTTATGTTATGCTAGTATTATCTGATAGATTGGTATCCTAGAGGGTAGGATGATATAACATGATATGTGGTATGGCATGTTAGTTCGGTATCCTAGAGGGTAGGATAATATTATGTGGTATGTGGTATGATCCGTTAGATCAGTTGTTGCCTATAGATTGTTATGTTATTATCTGTTATGTGTGCACATGTTTGTTTGGTGGTTAAGGCTTATCTGCTTTGTGCGAAAGCCAGTAGACATGGGCATTCCAACATGTTGGTTGTGGGCTGTGAGTATTCTATCCCGAGGATGACTGGAATCATAGTATGTGGGCATTCCAACATGTTGGTTGTGGGCCTGGGGTATTCCATCCCAGGGATGATTGGACCTATAGTATGTTGGCATTCCAACCGGATGGTTGAGGGCTTGGGGTATTCCAACCCGATGGTTGACTGGATCCATAGTATGTTGTTTATGACTCTCTGTGTATTATTGTGGGTATGGGTATTTTGGGGGAACTCACTAACCTTCCGGGCTTACAGTTTCAGTTTATTGTTTCAGGTACATCAAGGGATCGCGGCAAGGGGAAGGATGATCATACAACTCCTTATGTTTTGTTTATGTTTCTGGGAAAACTCTGGTATTATACATTTTGAAAACAAAGTTGTAATGATTTTAATGGTTGAAATGTTTTTTTAAAAGTTCAAATTTGGCATGATTTTTATGGGTGTTACAAGTTGGTATCAGAGCCTTGGTTTGAGTGAATTGGAGGAACACTCGTGTAACTCGAGTATCAACTCAAGGAAAGGATTTTTAAATGATTTTCAAAATAAGTAAAGGAGGATGCAGGGTGTACGATCAGCCGAAGCCAGTAAGTTGACCCCAAAATGCCATACAGTTATTTGATTATGTGATATGTTAGAACAACAGTCTAGTGCTAGGCTAGGGATCTTTAGGAATTGCATGATTACATGATGCCTGGTAGCCTAGGATTTTCCTTATATGAGATTGACATCATTACTGTATTGTTTAGTGTTTGAACACAGTTGTACATAATTAAGATCTTATAGCCTGAGAATGTTTGATCTAGCCCTATGTTTTGTTCTTGTTTGATTAGGGGATTAAGGTAAGATTGGATTCGAAAGTCTATAGGGTCCAGCGTTATGTATGGCTAGCATACACTAGTGCTACAGGGTAGGTGGAAGTTTCATGGATGAGTGGGATGTGTGAGACCGGTAGGTCAGTCGTGAAACAGTTAGCCTTCCTCTAGGTGTGAGGTTGAGCAACCACCATGTGCATGTATAGTATTAGGGTGTTGTGTTGATACTTGAGACAAATATGGTTAGGTGTGGAAGGTAGTATGGGCCCGTACTACTGAAAGCACATGACCCATACGTGTAGCAAGGAAGTCACAACCCTAGGGTTTAGTAGGGAGTTGGTTCCCAGTTATTTATGTGGATTGTTTGATATCTTCCTGTTATATGTTCATAATGGTAGTTACGAGGCACTTCGTGACAGGATCCAGATCGGGATAAGGACAAGGTGATCAGGAGGCCTCAACAGTACCTGAGGTTATCGGCCAGGAGGGGCCAGTGTTGACAGAGGATCGAGTCAGGGAGATCATTCATGAGGAGGTGGTTGAGATTGTCTGAGGTTAGATTCCAGAGTTGTTTGGGACTATCAAGCCCGCTATGATGGAGTACTTTGATGACAGATACGCAACCCTTTCTGAGACGGCTGCCGCTGCAGCTACCGCAATTGTAACAACGACATGGGGAGGAGTGGGCCGAGTTTTTCAGTACCGAGACTTCGATAACACGAAGCCCCCGACTTTTGATAGTACTTAGTATCCCATTATATCATTATCTCCATGAGGTGGCTGTCGGACGTGGAGGGTGTTTCTTTACATGTTCATATCTTACTGACAAGAAGGTCAGATGTGCCCTGAACCTGCTGAGGTCCGGGGCAAAGGACAGGTGGAGATTGATGATTGGGTCATATACGGATGACTAGAGAGCTGCTGTTACTTGGGAACAGTTCAGGGACATGTTCCACGCTCGCTAAATTCTTAGGGTCAGGTGTGAGAGGTTATCTCATGAGTTCTTGGACTAGAAGCAGGGTACGGAGTCGGTGACAGTGATCACCCGTATGTTTATTGAGAGGGAAACGTTTTGCCCGCAGTTTTCCTCGGACCAGGCTCAGATGACAAGCTATTTGAGCATGCTCAATACATCCGCCAGTTTGTTGCCACTCAGAGACGTGATACTCTGCTGGAGTTGCAGGAGGCCGCTAGGTGGCATAAGTTACAGATTGAGTTGCAGTTGAGGGAGCAACGACAGGCCCCGGCCCAGTCACAGCCAACACCGAAGCGGTCTAAGACTGCTGATACTAGGACTGGGGGACAGTCAGGCCGCACTTGTGGGAAGTGTAGAAAGGCTCATTCAGGGACGTGTTGAGCAGGGAGTGCGAGCCACCGATGTGGCAAGCAAGGCCATCTGGCCAGGGATTGCAGGAAGCCGACTCCGACTTTCGGATTCAGGATTTGCTATCATTGTGAGAAGGTGGGCCATATGAAGTCCCAGTGTCCTTTACTAGCCGCCAAGCCGGCGCAGGCTCCAACGCCGGCTAGTTTGAGGATCACGAATGGGAGACCAGTTAGGGCAGCCTCTGAAGGCTCAGGGTCGTGCCTTCCAACTTACAGCTGAGGAGGCCAGGGCAGCACAAATGTGGTTGCTGGTATGTTTCTATTCTTTATCTCATTTATTATATTTGTTTTATGCTTATTCCTTGTACCTGTGATTAGGTACGTTTTTAGTGAACTCCTTGCTTGTATTGGTTTTATTTGACTCGGGGGTGATTCGATCTTTCATTTCTCAGACATTTAGTAGGGAGTTCGGTGTGCCAGTCGGCAAGCTAGAGTGTCCGTTGCGAGTTTCTATTGCCAACGAAAACGGAGCATCTACTTCTTCGGTATCGAGGATGCGAGTTGGAGATCTTCGGGGTGTCCTTTCCGATAAACTTGATACCAATTCCCATGGGGGAGGTGTGCGTGATCATGGTTATGGACCGGCTCGGTCGATTCGGCGCAATGATCCACTGCAAGGGTCAAAGGGTGGTGGTTCGAACCCCAAGTGGGGTTGTTTATAATGAGGGTACCCAATTGGGATCAGGGTTTGGTTCAGCCGCCAGGGCTAGACAGTACATTCAGCATGGGTGTGTGGGTTATCTAGCGTATGTGATGGATACGCGGGTCAGGGATCAGACCTCAGTTTCAAAGGTTCCGGTAGTTAGGGAGTTTGCGACGTGTTCCCAGAGGAGTTTCCAGGGATACCTCAGGAGAGGCAGGTTGAGTTCCGGATCTATCTGGTGTCGGGTGCGGCTCCTATTGCCAAGGTGTCGTACCGGTTGGTGCCACCGAGATGCAGGATCTGTCATCACAGCTGTAGGAGCTGTTGGGCAAGCAATTCATTCGACTTAGCAATTCTCCATGGGGAGCACCGATCCTCTTCGTCAATAAAAAGGACGGTTTGCACCGGATGTACATTGATTATACGGAGCTGAACAAGTTGACGTTGAAGAACCGTTATCCACTCCCTAGGATAGATGATCTCTTTGATCAATTACAGGGTACATCTTGGTTCTCCAATATTGATTTGAGGTCTGGATATCATCAGGTCCGGGTAAGAGAGGACGACGTGGGTAAGACCGCTTTTCGAACTTGTTATGGTCATTACAAGTTCATAGTGATGCCATTTGGGCTCACCAATGCGCCAGTAGTATTCATGGACCTGATGAATTAGGTCTACAGACCGATGCTTGATCGCTCGGTCATTGTGATCATAGATGATATCTTGGTGTATTCCAAGACCCGAGAGCAGCACGAGGAGCACCTTAGGGAGTTGTTGGGAGTTCTAAGATGAGAACGGCTATATGTCAAGTTCTCGAAGTGTGAGTTTTGGTTGCGAGAGGTCCAGTTCTTCAGACATCTCGTTAACTAGGAGGGGATTATGGTCGACCCGACCAAAATTGAGGCAGTCATGCAGTGGGAAGTGTTGAGGTCTCCTTCGGACATCAGGAGTTTTCTGGGATTAGCAGGGTACTACTGGAGATTCATACAAGATTTATCCAAGATTGCGGTACCCCTCACTCGTCTGACAAGGAAGGGGGTGGATTTCTGATGGGGCCCTGAGAAGCAAAGGGCGTTTGAGACTCTCCGTCAGCGTTTCTGCGAGGCTCCAGTCTTAACACTCCCGGAAGGAGTGGAGGATTTTTTGGTGTTTTGTGATGCATCCATCACAGGTTTGGGGGTGGTCCTCATGCAGAGAGGACGGGTGATAGCCTACGCATTGCGGAAGCTAAAGCCGCATGAGACGAGATATCCTACACATGATTTGGAGCTGGGAGCGGTGATGTTCGCTCTCAAGATATGGAGATATTACCTATACGGGGTCCGTTGTACCATATACACAAATCACAAGAGCTTGAGACACATCATGGATCATCCGAACTTGATCATGAGGCAGCGCAGGTGGCTGGATGTAGTCAACGACTAAGATTGCGAGATGCTTTACCACACCGGTAAAGCGAATGTGGTGGAGGACGCTTTGAGCCGCAAGTCAGCTGGGTCTTCCACCTTAGCGGTTTGTATGAGGATAGCGGTGGATTCTCCACTTGTGAGATTGATCAGGGAAGCTCAGATTGAGGGCATGTGACCGGGGAACTAGAAGTTGGAGAGGATCAAGGGTCGGAACACCCGATTTGTGGAGGATAGTTAGGGATCATTGACCCGATGCGGTCAGGTATGGGTTCCGATGTCTGGTGGGGTTAGACAGACAGTCATGGATGAGGCTCATAAGTCTCACTTCTCTATTCACTCAGGGGCCACCAAGATGTACAGAGACCTGAGTTTGAGTTACTGGTTTCCATGTATTAAGCAAGAAATCGCTTGGTATGTCGAGAGGTGCTTGACCTGTAGGATGGTCAAGGCCGAGCACCAGAGGCCGCATGGTATGCTGCAGCCTCTAGAGATTCCCATGTGGAAATGGGAAAAGATCACGATGGACTTCATTACCAAGTTTCCAAGGACGAAAAAAAGATTTGATGCTATATGGGTCATTGTTGGTTGATTGACCAAGAGTGCCCATTTCTTGGCGATACAGGAGAGTTCATCGGCCGAGATGTTGGCCGACATATATGTCCGCGAGATCGTTGCTCGCTATAGGGGTTTGGTTTCCATTGTCTCCGAACGGGATGTTAGATTTACCTACCGTTTCTAGCAAAAGTTCCACGAGGAACTGGGACGCGGTTGTACTTTAGCACGACATTTCATCCACAAACCAACGGTCAGAGCGAGCGGACCATTTACACCCTCGAGCTTGCAGAGTTCTCCTACAACAATAACAACTATCATTCCAGCATTGGCGCCCCGCCTTTCAAGCTATTGTATGGGCGGATATTTCATAACCTGGTTTGTTGGGGTGAGATTGGACACAAGGTGAAGGGATAGACAGAGATAGTCTTGCAGACTACCGAGAAGATTCAGCAGATTAGGCAGCGACCGCAGACCGCTCAGAGTCGGCAGAAGAGCTATGCCGACAGACGCCGATTTGAGTTAGAGTTTCAGGTGGGGGATATGGTACTCCTGAAGGTCTCACCCTGGAAGGTTGTGATCCGCTTCAGGAAGAGGGGGATATTAGGCCCCCGTTACATTGGACCATTCAGGATCATTTCTAGGGTTAGAAAGGTAGCTTATAGGCTAGAGCTACCGGAGGAACATAGTTGGATCCATAACACTTTCCACGTTTCGCTGTTGTACAAGTGCATTATGGATCAGGAGGCAGTGGTGTCGTTAGATGATATTCAGGTTGACGAGCGCCTGAATTATGTGGAGAAGCCTGTGGCCATACTATAGAGGAAAATGAATGTTCTGCGGAACAAGGATATACCTTTGGTGAAGGTACAGTGGGAGCATCGTAGGGGGTCCGAGTGGACGTGGGAGCCAGAGGCATATATGCGGCAGAACTATCCGGAGCTGCTCACCGCGGTAGACTTCGAGGACGAAGTCTAGTTCAAGTGGGGGAGAATTGTGACACCCCAATTCACAGGTATTGATTTTTATATAAGATTTTTCTTTATTTCAAGGTCTACTCGATGAGTTGGTTGCCCTACTCATCGAGTAGTAGCGGGTTGGTCCATGTGTTTTAGTGACCTACTCGCCAAGTCCAAGAAGGGACTCAACGAGTAGGAGCTGGAAGATGAAACCCTAAATTCCAGGGTTTTGCACCCTATTTAACGGATCATTTTCCTCCCCCACTCTCCCCTTTACAACTCATTGACACTCTAAAACCCTAATTTGCGTGTTTGTGATTTATTGGTGTGCTTAAGCTTGGAAGAAGGATCTTGGTGAGGAAAAACATGGGGAAACAAGTGAATTGAAGCCAGGAACTCGTGGAAATCAAATATCTACTTCAGTTGACACCCTCTTGAAGGTATTAAGCTGTTACCTTGTCTCATTTCATCTTAAATCTCATTTGGGTGGATTTTAGGAAGGTTTTCTTGTGTTTGAGCCAAGATCTGATGTTGCAACTTCAGATCTGAGCTCTCTTTGGCCTCTAAATCCATAAAGTTGCTAGCTTTGACAAGCATGAACCTTCCCTCAAGTGTGAGACTTCTTTACAAGCTTAGTTTTGTCATTTTAAGACTTTAGAGCTTTGCATGCACGTAAAGTTTGCAACTTTACATGATAAACATGCCTTGGGAAGTTGGATCTACAATTTGGAGCCTTAGCATGGCTTAAAAAGTATTTGTATGGATGAAGGAATGAAGGGACTCGGTGAGTCGCATGGTCGACTCAGCGAGTCCGATGAAGATTGTCGTGGGCTCGGCAAGGCAGCTAAGTGACTCGGCGAGTTGGATAGGGTTTTCCCAACCTTTGGACACGTACGAACTCGATGAGTTGTAAAGGGAAACTCGACAAGTTGGCGAGTTATGCATGGAACTCAGCGAGTGGTTGGTTGTACTCGACGAGTTGAGGTCAACATAGACTGTTAACTTTGACAATTGACTTTGACTTTGACCAAGGTTTAACTATTGGACTTCGTGGACATTTTGGGAAATAGGGAATTTACAAGCATGGTTCTATGGTACATTTAGGTGGTGGAGTTTGTACCGGCAATCCGAGAGCTTGAGTTTATCTTCGAGTCGACAGTGTGAGGTGATTTATCCTCACTATACTCAAGGGTCTAAGGCACCAAGGCCGGCCCTTGGATTGTTATCTGGTTATGTTATGCTAGTACGATCTGTTAGATCGGTATCGTATAGGGTAGGATGATATTACATGATATGTGGTATGACCTGTTAGTTTGGTATCCTAGAGGGTAGTTTACAGCCTCAGACATCACCCATCGTGATCGGGACCAAACCTATCGGGAACTGAACACCAAAAATCTCAAGCACGCATCCCCGAATCACATTAGTCACAAACACTGCATGCTCATCGGCTTTGGAAACTCTCATAGTTCGACTCAACGCATCTCTATGGATACTGATGTGACGGCTAAAAGCTAACGATACGAAGGACCGACTCGCACACGAGTCAAATAACACTAAATCATGTACAGAACTCACAAGAAAAGTACCTAAGAAAATAACAATTTAAGCATAATATAACTCGAGACAGAATAAAACAAAGAATACATACCGCCCACGACATCTGGTGCTGCGCGGACCTCCTCTGCTGTCAGCGGAAAGGCTCTCCCATGAACCCTCGGTACCTCGACCTATACTGGCCGGCTCTCCACAACTCGTGTAGCAGCATGGGCAGATCCATGTGCTGATCCCTGTAGCAGCTGTGGGCACTCGGCCTTCCAATGGACGGTCTGGTTGCAGTGAAAACAGACTACAAACCCTTTGGGGCAATCTATCGCGATATGCCCCTCCTTGCCACACTTGTAGCAAACACCAACTCGACATACCCCCTCATGACTCTTGCAGCACTTTCCACAAGTGCGATCCTTCTGGCCTCCAGATCTCGAATCAACGAGCTTTGCCCTCTTGGCTGCCGGTTGAGACTGTGCCGGTCGCCGATCCCTCCCCTGAGACTCCGCCTCCTCTCTGGTCTGAGAATCTAACTCAATCTCTCTCTCTTCCGAGCATTTTCCTGAAGCTCAGCAAATGTTCGATAGGTCGAGTTCGTCATGAACTCTCGAATATCCCTCCTCAGAATGCTCAAATAGCGACTCATACGTGCCTGCTCGGTGGACACGTGCTCAGGGTAGAACATCGTCCTCTCATAGAACATCCTCGTAATCACGGTCACTGACTTTGTCCTCTGCTTGAGGGATAGAAACTCCTGGGCCAACCGTTCCCTCTCCATCGGGGGAATATACCCATCTCGGAACATAGTAGTAAACCTATCCCATGACACTGCAGTGAGCTCTGTAAAAGTGAAACTGGCTGTCACAAACTTCCACCAGTCCTTCGCTCCTAAGCGAAGTTGGTGTAGCGCGAATCGTACCCACAAATGTTCCGGACAAGAACAAGTATAGAAACACCCCTCGATATCAGATATCTATCTCATCATGGCAAAAAAATTCTGAGTCCCGTCAAAATCTGGTGGCTTCGTGTTGCTGAACTCTCGGTATCGCAACGAATCACTCCCCTGGGACTTGACAGGAGCGACAGCTGCAGTGGCTGTAGCAGCTGCTGCCTCGGTAACCGCAACATATCGCTCATCAAACGTCTCGATCAAAGTGGTCTTTATAGACACAAACATCTTCGGAATAGCCTCTCAGATGGCTGCGGCCACCTCGTCGTGAATTATCCGACGAATCTCATCATTGCTAACTCCACTAGTCTCTGGGGTGTGGCGCGTACCAACCATGATGTCTCTAAAACACAACACAAAATAATCAGAGACTCTCTCGAGCATACTCACACTCGACCTTTCATCCCTACTTGCTCCGTAGCATCCTAAGGATTTTTACTTGGACTGCTCACCGACCCGGTGCCTCTAGTAGTACCGGCCTAATACTACCTTCAACACCGCATCTATGATCACCCCAAGTCCTCCTCCTAGGATTCCAGATCGCATGTACTCTATATCTCTCCGAACACAGACTAATCTCAAAAGCCCATTTCTGCTACATACTCGTACTTTAAGCAAATCACAGGTAGCAGTAACTCCTAGGCTAAGGCATCACAAATCAGACCACTCTAGTCCTAAAATATGAAGTACCTAGCCTACTCTCTAGCATGCATAACATATCTCATAACATCTCATAAATATCTCATAACACTGAAAGTAAGGGTATTTTGGGAAAATCACCGTTCGGGCGCTGGCTGATTGTACACACTGCTCTTTCTCGTTTTTCTCTTTAGAACTCTTACTTGTTTTAGAAAAATCTTTTCTCTTTAAATTTTTTTCTCAAATCCTCAGTTTGAGTCCAAACATACCCGAAGGTGCATCCAAATTCATCAAACGAAGGCTCTGATACCAACTTGTAACGACGTAATTTTTCAAACAAATTTTCATTTATAAAACACATAAAACTCATATATTATATTTCATAAAATCACAAGTGTCTCAAAGTCAACATAAATCCACAACAAAAGCCAAATCCCAGAATCCTCAACATAATCTCGAACAGGTGTGTACAATCATGTCGGTACCTTCCTGCGGTCCTCGGAAGTACCTGAAACATATATCACATAACATGGTAAGCATAAAGATTAGTGAGTTCCCCAAAATACCATACACAAATAATTAGCCACCTAAGGCTATAGCTCTAGAAGACCCACTGGTCAATGTGTCTCAGTGGGACCCTCCAGTCCCACAGCTCGTTGGACCCTCTGGTTCGGTCTAAGTGAGGACCCTTCGGTCTGTAATTCGTTGGACCCTCCGGTCCGGTCTAAGTATCACATAATATAGCACACAGTTCATAACAAGCATAACTCAAGCAAACACATAATACCCTCTGGTCACACATAATTACCACACTAGGTAAAGTATAGTGAGAAGACTCACCTTGTAAGCTAACTAGTAAAATCTCGTGTTCGGAATCCTCGATCTAGCCTCAGCCTATCACAAGGAACATATTTCTAATTAATACTCTCCTCACACTTGACTACACCATTCATTGATCTCTTTTACACTCTTAGTCCTAGAAATGGATAAAAGACCATTTTACCCTTCCCTGACCTCCCTTACTTATTTTGACCAAACCTTGAAGTCAACAAAAGTCAAACTCTAGTCAACAGTCTGAAATTGACCAGACTCGCCGAGTGCACTCACGCGACTCGTCGAGTCCCATCGATTTGTTACCATCTCATGAAGGTCCAGCTCTTCGAGTTAACCCCTAACTCGGTGAGCTCTCGCATGATCCAGTTAGTCGAAACAACCCTAACCGACTCGCCGAGCCGGCTCATCAACTCGGCGAGTCCGTTCAGACTCAACTTGCATTCAAATGATTTTAAGGCAGGATACTTTCCCAAACTCCAGATCCACACTCTCAGGGCTCATTTATCACATAAAGTCGTAGACTTTACGTCCATGCATGGCATTTTGGGAATGAAATGCCAAGAACGTGATCTAAATGGGTTCTTTACTCATAAATCTCCCCCAAGGCTGAATAAAGCAGGAACCTTTAGATGCTAGGGACCTCCTAAGGTCCTGATCTGGAGTTCAAGCCTCCTAATGAACCCCAAATCCTCAAAGTCCAAAAATATAAAGGAAAGAAGCCCTAATCTTCAAAATGAGAAATCTACACAAACAAGAGAGTTGAATACAGGAGGATACGAATCAGATGTGAAGATGATTGTTGATAAAATTGTAAGATTCATTGACTTTGTTATTCTTGATAATTTGTCCCATTTTTTTCTAACATTTGTCCCAATTTTTTTACAGGATGAGTTGCAGAAATCGGGTAGCTTTGGAAAGGTTACATGTGGAACACATGATATTCTTACATAGGCCTTGCATACTCAGGAACAACGTGGGCGTGTACGAGGGATGGGTAAATTTATAACGCTATAGCAATACTTTTATTTACCCAAGAATGTTAAGTATTACTTGGAGATTCAGAACGAGAGGGTGGATAAACGAATCAACAAACTTGAAGATGACTTGGGGAAACTAAAAAGAGGTGTACTTAATGTTTCTGATGCCGCAAGTTGCCAAGCAGGGGGCGTCATTGAAGATGTTGAAAAAGAACCACAGAATGAATCACTTTTAAGTCCTTGAAGTCAATTATGAAAAATATATTTAAAGTATTTTCTTTTTCTACAAACTAACATACTATATTAATTCATGTCTTCTTGCGGTTGAATTTGCTGCAAATGTAGTCGCTAAAGGAACCATAATGAAGTATAGTGCATTTGGTATTTTGAAAAATATTTGCATTATTACTATTTATATATTTTCATTTTTAGAAGATTTGATCGTAATTATTTTTTACGTTTATGTAACAGATGAAAACATTGAAGTTATGATGGAAACAATTTTACAAGGAGAAGCTTTAATACCCATTCCACTTGAAGAAGAGTTTAATGTGAAGGTCAAAGATGCACTGGGACACACACTAAGTTGCCCAAGACACTTAGTTATTCGATGCTCTGACCTGGTAATTTTCATAGATTTAAAACATACAAAGTTTTTATATATTTACCCTTGGTTTTTTTATTTTTTCTGATATTTGAGTGAGTTCTTTTTCAGCTTAAATAAATGATTCTTGTTTAATTCTATATTTTTGATAATTTTTGTAGGGAAAAGTGGTGGGTAAACCTGTGAAAAAACATGCAACACCAGTGAAGGAAGGTGCAACACCTTTAAAAGAAGAAATAGGAACTAATAAGAAAGAAAAGGGGACAGGAAAAGTGATTGATGAACAAAAAGAACCATGAGATGTGGAAGAAGTGGATGATATGGAAGAAGGGAATGGAATAGAAAAGAAGATTAAAAAGAAGGAGAAACAAAATGTGACCTTGCAAAGAAGGTGGACCAGAGCATAAATGAAGACAAGGATAAGGATTGAGAAGAGTAGTATTTTGAAAATGACTGCAATGATGGCTGATGGACAAGTTACAAAGGTTGATTCTATAAAAGTGCAGAGTGAGAACGATCCTTTTATTGGATTAGTGTCTAAGTCCATAACTATTTTGGTATGTACTTGACCCGATGGTGCGTGGTCCTTTTGGGTTGCCTTCACCAAAGCAACTTGATAGGATGAATTATGGAAAGAAAGGATTAAATATGATTTATTAATATATTATGAGAATAATATATTAAAGGAGAAATCATATTGTTTAATTAATATTAGTCAATAATTAATTGGTAATTAGTTTTGTGACTAAAAGAGATTAATTAAACTTAAGGGACTGGAATTGTAATTATAAGATAATTGCAATTTGGGCCATGGATTGTCTTAAATCAATAGGTGGACGAATTCTTATGGGAAGCCCATAAGGAAATCGTCCAAGGGCTTGATTAAAGGAGTCTATGGTTTGCTTAGGGCTTAAGCAACCAAATTAGGGTATCCTTGTTAGATAACCCTAATAGCCTCACTATATATAGAACCCTTAAGGCTCAAAAACGTGGGGAACTTCTTTTCTAGGGTTAGAACACGTTTTGGGCAGCCTCTAACCTCTCTCCTCTTCATCCTCTTGCTTATGGTGTTTGTGAACCATTAGAGGAGTGACACTTGTGACTGTAAGCCTTCCAAATTTAATTCAAGGAGGATTTGGGATTGTTATTGCTACATAACAATCAAGGTACTATCTTAAACCTAATTATATGTTAAAATTTATTTCCATATGCTAGAATTAGGGTTTATAGTCTTGGATTCAAAGCATGTACAATAGAGAAACCTAGATCCAAGCATTAGGGTTTGTATTAGCACATAGGATGTCTTATGACCAAAACCCATCAGTGGTATCAGAGACTAGATTGGTTTCTATTGTATTGATGCTTGATTTGTTTGAAAATTTTGGTTTTTTGGTTTCTGGAGGCTGGACTCGCCGAGTCCATGCAGACTCGACGAGTCCAAGCTTGACTCGACAAGTCAACTCGTCAGATGGGGATATTTTCGCGATTTCTTACTGTTTTTACTTATGGATAGTTACCATATCATGTTAGATCAATATAAATCCGATTTTATGATATATTTGACTATATTCTTGATCTAATTGAAGATATTTATCAATTAATAAGATAATTGTTTCCTTATGTGATAATTGTTTAATTATTTTGACTTAATTGGTAAATTGTTTTGCAAGAAATCATTAAATAAATCAAATATGGATAATTATGTAATTAAATGTTAATTTAGATTATTTGTTATTTGATCCTTGTTGTTATGAAAAGTTTCATATTTCCCCTTAGGTTTTATAGTTTAAATTTGAACCCAAAAGTTTTGTTGTTTTGAAATTTAAATAGTTAAAACCCTAATGTTTTGAAAAAGGTTTCAAAACTTTCCCTCAAGTTTTGGAATTTAAATTTTGATTAAATGGTTTAATTTTGATGTATATTTAAATTCTAAACCCTAATGTGTTGAAATGTTTCAAAACTTGCCCTCAAGTTTTGGAATTTAAAAGTTGATTAAAAGTTTAATTAGGAATGTTAAATTCTAAAACCCTAGTATTGTTTTGAAAAAGTTCAAATCACACCCTTATGGTTTTATTAATTAATTAAGGTGTAAAATTAAAAGAGGCTTAATAAATCCATAAAGTTTTGGTTTACAATTTAATTGAATTAAGGTATAATTGTTAAATTTGACCACCTAATATTTTAAAAGTATAAAATACACCCTATACTATATATAACATTAAAAGTCTAACATTATATATATGTATGAGTAAAAGTCAGTCTTACCGTTAGTAGGCCACATTCACGAAGCTGGTCTATAAGGGGTGTTTAAGGAAATTGCCTATAAAATGGCGATTGAATGGGTATCCACTCTTACCCACCGCACTCTTGACTAGTGGAGGGTCGTTAGCCGAACGGGTACGATAGGACGAAACCTTCCATCATAAGTATAATGAAGTACAAAAGTAACTAAATGTTTTCATAAAATTCCCAATCTTAGTTACTTAGGCAAAAGTGAATTGATGCAATTCCATGACATTACACTTTGTGCCCTTGCGAAGACGTTAGTGGAGCGTGTGTGGTTTACCGGCACAGTAAATGGTTCTAAGAAAAGGTAGCAAAGGGTGACTCAATGTTTGTCATAGTTCGGTGGAGCGTGTGTGATTTACCGGCACATCGAATAGGTGACTGTAACATGTGAGGGCACCATGTAAGTTTGCATGGTTATTCACACCTGCTTTGTGATCCTCGGCATCCCAGTCACAAACAAGAGGGGCATATCGAGATTTAAACATGCCATTGAAAGTTCAATGAATCTCAAAGGATCTAGGAGTTCTCATAGATTTAAAACTTAAAATTCTTTTTCGTTTTTCATGGTGGAAATTAGTGAATCGTCATTCACTTACCTTCAAATGTTCTGCAATTTGGGTTACGGCATCCCTCTCCCAAGTTGTAGAATATTGTGTTGGGTCCTAGCCTTAGTATTTCATTTGGGTGATTTACTAACGACTCAATCAATCAACTAACTTGAATTCATTTTCTCCCGTTTTGTAGATGTCAAAGTTTGAAAACTATGGTCTTCTCAAATCCCATGGAACAAGCATTCCACATGAAGGTGATATTCCACGATTCGATCGAGGAACAAGATATCATACTTCACTTCCTCCTCCTCCTCCAATTATTCTCCCTAACCCACAAGTTCGAAGGCTTGAAAAGTTCAAGATCACTCAAGCCCTTTTGGCAAGTAAACATAAAGAAGGAAAGTCGGTGTGTGCACACGTCCTAGGGATGAAGTCACACATTGATAGGTTAAGAGTGTTGGGATCCGTTGTCTGTGAGGAAATGGCAATTGATTGGGTTCTTTAGTCACTTCCTAACTCATATAGTGAGTTTGTAAGAGAGTACTATATGATGAACCGCGACGTGACCCTTATAGATCTCACCTATATGCTTATTGTTGCTGAATCAGAAATTTTTTGGCGCAATGGAAAAGCAAAGTTGATTAGTGAATCTGCCTTCAAGACCTCTATGGATATAGACAATGGCAACGAAATACATGCTATGATCGAAAAGTTTGATCATAAGAGAAAGGCAATGTCTGAAGTAGTTCCATGTCATGTTCCAAATGAGTCAATTTGCTTTTATTGCCAAGAGAAAGGGCATTGGAGACGAAGCTGCCCCATTTACCTAAGAGATCTAAGAGATGGGAGAGTCGAAACGTATGGCTCTAATATAGGTAAAATCCATTAACTAACTCTTTTAAGCTTCTATTCTAGATTCTTAATACATAATGTGATAAGATTGCAATTGATGTTTTGTAGGATCGAAGAAAAGAAAGGAAGCTTAAGGGAAGAAGTGAGCAGAATCTAACCGTGAAGGAATGGATTTCGATCGCATTTCTTGAAGATTAGATTCTTGAGCTACTACTTAGAGTTAGAATTAGATTGCTAAGAAAGATGTATTTGCGTAGTTTTTCAATGAATTGCATTGTAAGGACAAATTTTTCCGCAATAAAATAAATTTTGATTTTATATTATTTATTTATCCTTGCAATGGCGTATATGAAAAATTGATGTTTGAATGTTTCTATTATTAGCAATAATGGATTTGGTTCTTATTATGTTATTTATGGAAAGTCGAGAGTTTACCAAATAGGGAGAGTTTCTCATCGCCCAAGTTTCAATTGGATAGAAACTTGGAATCATGCAACTTGGTTGCACGATGAATGAGAAATTTCATATTTGGAAATTAGACCAATTCATTGACAAAGTGTCAAGTGAAGGACTATGAGATCGAGCACACAAAGTTGCGTGTTGATCAAGTCCACCATAAAAGTAACAATGACATTCGTCATGATTTGCTAAAGGTTAGTAAATATGATTATACTTACAAGATTAAGTGTAATTATGAATTGATTGAAAAAGTTTAAATCAATAGCAAAACGAATAAGAAGAATCAAGTAGGCAGAAAGATAAAAGTTTCTCCATTCTAAGAAGAACGGAGAGTACCTTTTATGCTTTATGATAGGTCTTAATGATTAAGAACCATATCTCAATTGATCCTCTAAATGAGTCTTAGTACAATTATATGTCTAAGAAGAGGAATCAAGAATTGAAGAAATGGTTAAATCAATAAGTCAATCATACTTCGTTCCAATAACAAGTCTTAAAGTTAAGATTGTGACATCGAGTGAAAAAGTAAGGTTTATAACATTCATCAATTGTGGAAAGTTGTGATGTCTTGGATAAGACAAAGACCAACTAGGACCAAAGTTATGAAGTGTTTTGTTTTAATAAAAGATACACTAACTCTTGAATATTTGTTTGTCAAGAAATGGTTATTGACAAGAGAATCTTATATGTCAAGGAGTGAGTGGGAGTCTTAATGGTCTTGAAAGGTTTCAAGAACAAATCAAATAAACCTTAATCGATCATCACTAGCACACGAGTTGAGGTTTACAACCTATCGTGTTGACATTATTTTGTTTCTGTGCTGTTCCAATTGAGTTAATTATGCATGTGAGTTCTATATGTTCTCATTTTGAACGCATAAAAGGCAAAGCACCTTAATCAATGAAAGGTACATTGATAGGAAAGGGTGAGCTGCTTAACTACTTGGAAGACATGGTGGGCAGTTGTGCTACCATAAGGCACGAAATCAAGATTAAGAAAGATCGGTCCATATGAGTTTGAATTTGTCGTAAAACCTAGTTTCAACAAATTCACATGGATAGGAACACATACACCGTTTAAAATCTAAGTGTCATAAGATTTCCTCCTTCATGAAAATGATTGTGAGGAAATGCTTTCACTAAGAAATATTTTAAGAGGATAGTGATTGTAAAAAAAAAATTGCATTCTCGAATTCGATTATGGTTACGATATCCCTTTCCATAATTTGAAATGTGAGGTTTGGCAATTAGTCTTAAGTATTTAGACACACATATGAACTATCGAAGGCAAAGGTGTATAAGTTCAAGAAGCCTTGATAAAAGATTATCAAAGCACTAAGTATTAGAAACATGGACTTAAGAAAGTCAATAGGTATTGTCTTTCTGAAACTTAAGATGTTTATGAATACATGTCGAAGCTAGTGGGAGCATAAGTGTTATGTTTTATAATAATCATCATAATAGTGGGAGCATAAATGTTATGATTGTATGATTACTAAGGAAAGTATTGCAAGGTTAGCAATATTAATTATAGAAAACAAGAGTCATACTTTGCAAAGTTGTAAGAGTTGAAAGGTTGTTTTGCTATAATTAAGGGAGAGAATATTATGCTTCATTTCAAATCTAAAGGCTTAGGTTGAGAAATGTTAATAAATTTAGTCAAGGGTACATAGTGTGTTCTTAAAATTTCGATTATGATTACGGCATTCCTCTTCACAATCCGAATTTTGAGAACATAACAAATAAAACATTATGCGTCGTGTCCCATATGCTTCGGGTATAGGATCGATTGAAAATGTTTTAATGTTTGACCATTCTAAAATTTTCCAAATGTCTAGCGCATTTAGAGGGAAAAAGGACTAGAATCGATTTTGACTAAAATAATTAAACAACTATCAAAGGACAATCCAAAGTTCGACGAGGATTGGTTGCTTGTGAGTAGTTGGAAGTATAGTATTGGAAATTATGGAAATGTTTCCATATTGGATGGACCATATCGACTTTATTATGAATAGATAAGATTCTATTAAGAATGAGTTGTCATATGGAAAATATGGAAGCGTGTCCATATTGGGAATGAATATTGAAAATTCTATGTCTAAGATTAGAAACTTTTATGCAAAAGGATGTTCAAAGGAAAGTACTTTGAGTGAGAGACATCATATCTAAGGAATTGTCTTGTAACAATCTCCGATAGAGGACTTTGTAATATCATTGGCAATAGTCTTTGTAACTTTGGTGCAGTGACATTACAAAAGGACCATTGCATAGAATGTTAGAATCTAGCATATTTTATAAGTAATAAGAATTTGATATTCTCACACTTATGAAAAGGATTTGGAGTTGTGAAATGAGAATGATTGGAAATGTGTTCAATTTGATCTATTTCACAAAGCAAGAACCATAGGTAAACATTGTGTGCATGCTAGGAGCATGGGACAAGTGTAGTAATTCAAGTAAGAAGTTGATTACCCGAAACAACAAATAATCAGTAATCAATATGGTGATAAATAAAAGGAGTTTTATTTATACTCAATGGTTTGAGGCCATATGGGATTAGTATTATTCTTGTGTTTCACATTTGCATGTTTTGACTTCCAGAATAATTGAATTTATTAAGAATAATAGAATTATTCGAACGGGCCACAGTCGTTCATATGTTCGAAGTAGATATGAATGAAGACTGTCGTGAATTGGTGTGTGGATTGTCTAAAAGAGTATTAGACATAAGCAAATGTTTGCTGCAACGTTCATGAGTGCTTATGAATATGAATTTGAGCATTGGATTAAACCCACGCTCACTTGGATCACTCCATGAATTGTATCACGAGTGATTGGTGAGACGATAACATCTTATATTCTTGAAACCGAGATGTGTGAGTTGTATCTTGCAATCAAGGTACTATCTTAAACCTAATTATATGTTAATATTTATTTCCATATGCTAGAATTAGGGTTTATAGTCTTGGATTCAAAGCATGTACAATAGAGAAACCTAGATCCAAGCATTAGGGTTTGTATTAGCACATAGGATGTCTTATGACCAAAACCCATCACCTTTTGGGTATGATAATTACACGTACTTAACTTGTGATGATTTTGAAGCGATTCTTAGAATGGATGAGTTGACTGGTGCTATCATTGTGTCTTATATGATGTAAGTGAAAGAAATTTAATTTAAATAGCATTGTGTCTTAAAACAAAATTTGTTTAATGAATATAGTGTTTGTATGATAACAGGTTGTTGTTTAACAAAATGAAGTATGCCTTCAGAAAGAGATCATTGAATTTTCTTTGTGAACCCGACATTAATCTCGCCAAGTACATGTAAAGGGAACTCTCAAAATATTGACGATGCAAGCAAAGGTTTAGCAGATTGGTTGTCTAGTAGAAAGGGCAATGACATCATCTTTCTGCCCTACAATCCTGGGTTTGAATTTGACATTTTATTTTGATAATGACTGCAATTATGTTATTTGACTAAATTTTGTTTGTGTTTTTTTTAGAAGACATTGGGTATTGGGTGTACTAGACATGAAATCGGATACTTGCTATTATCTTGATTCCTTGAGTTCTGGCAATTTCAATATGCAGTTGAAGCAAATTGTTGATTCATAAGTAATATAAATTATCAAAGCATTTGATGTGAACACAATAAACGTCTATGTGTTAATATTTTTTATAGGGCAATGGTTCTGTACGCTACACAAAGTGGATCCAACAAAAAGGTTAAACTAAATTGGGTTAATGTTACAGTCAGAACTTAATTCCTTCTTGAAATTGCAGTTTTAACTTTATTTTTTGGATCAATTGCAATGATCATTTTATATGTAATTGTGCAGTGTCCAGTTTAGCCCGGATCTACCGAGTGTGGCTACTACATGCTAAGGTTCATGAAGGAGATAGTGGAAAAAGAAATTGAAGTGGTGGTCAAAGACAATGTAAGGATATAACATTCTACTTTCATTACTATAATTTAACAGGAAATGAATTGAAAAAGGATCATTTTATGGCATCCTACTCTCACAATTATAATTGAAATATTAGGTTACATAAAAAAAATAACAATGTGCTTTTATTAATTTGAAAGTACAATGCTCTATTAAGAAAGAATAATTTACATTTTATGCTTATTTGTTAAATATAGCAACATACTGTTATAAAATATGTTAATATGCTATTTTTTATTAATAAAAACAATATGCAAATTTTTTTCACAAATCGGGAATGGCAAAGGTGAGTACACAACTGATGATATCGATGAGATAAGTGAAGAATGGTCAGAGTTTGTTACGGGCTTCATTTATCGATGATATGTATGGTCTTTTGACAATGTATCAAAACAATGTTATGGTTAACAGTGAAATGCTAGGTATGGTCTCTTGACATGTGGTGTAATGCTAGGTAGTCTTTTGACACCCATGTATACATGTTTTTGTTAACTTTTAGTAATGTTACTTAGGTAACTTGACATGTAGTACAAGTTAGGTAATTTGACATATATGTAATGTTGTTAGGTAACTTGTTTGACGTTTATATGAAAATGAATGTTTTGGTATATATATTTGTTTTTTTATTATGTGTATTCATGTTGTAAATGTGTGTTGTAAATGCACGACGTAAAGGTGTACGAAGTCGTGCAGCTGGAATTTATGACACGCAAATACGTTTCATCTTTGTTTATGACAGCAGATTTAATGATGTGCATTGCGAGTTGTAAAGGCGCGTTGTAACGTTATGACACGCAACGGCGTGTCATCTTCCTTTATGACAGGGCCTTCCTTGATACGGATTGCGTGTCATAAGTGCGCATCGTAAGGTTACGATGCGCAAATGTGTGTCGTCTTCCTTTATGATAGAGCCTTCCTTGATACGCATTGTGTGTCATAAAGGCGCGTCGTAAATGCGCGTCATCTATAGACGACGCGCAAAAGTGCGTCGTCTCTCCTTATGACAGGGTCTTCCTTGACGTGCATTTGCGCGTTGTCTGAGCGTTTTACGAAACACATTGCGCGTCGTAAAAGGCTATTTTTCTAGTAGTGTGATTTCTCCCATTTGATTTACATAAGTTAATTCATTTTAATGTTGTTTTTTATATTAGTTTATTTTAAAATTTTAATGTCTACATCAAGCTGTAGATGTTAACAAAAACAAACACGCTTCTTATTACAGCCTGCAACCTTTTGGTCCACCTCTTCTGCTGCAGAGGTTTGTAGAGGAGGTCCGCAGACTTTTTGAATTTTCGCTTCGGAAAAAAAAACACCTTAGCCTCACAAGCACAAAGGAGCAGTAAAGAACGGCTAGGGTTTCCTTCTTTGGTTAATGGTGTGATAAGGGAGGCCAAAAGATGCGGGTTAAGTCCTTTAAATAAGGTGAAAACCCTAAAAATTAGGGTTTTCCCATTCAGTTCCTACTCGTCGAGTTGGGGTCCTCCAACTCGTCGAGTAGGCCTCATAAATCACACAGACTGATCCGCTTCTACACGACGAGTTGGGGGCATCCAACTCGTTGAGTAGGTCTAAAAATGTGACTATAAGTTTTAAATTTTATACCTAGGAGTCGGGGCGTTACAAGTGAGGTGTTTAAAGTGGATTTTGCAAATAGTATACTCAATATACCAAATGGTTCCTACTTATGGTGTGATCTTACCTAGTCATTATGTATCTAATAGAACTTGAAGTATTCATTGGGATTAGCAAGGTTCTAAATGGCGTGAGGAGTGGCGTGTCGACAAGACGAAGCCTCAAGCTTAACGAGCCATGGCGAACGATGGCGTTTTTCAAGTCGTGATGTAAGGCGGCGATTTTGTATTAATTTATAATTATATGACCACATAAATATAAATTTATATTAAATTTAACTACTTTTTAAAAGTGTTATATCAATAACTAATAACAAAAATTTACCAAAAAACATAATCTTATATCCCCGATTAGAAAATACAGAACAAAGAGCAAAAAAAATGTGTCTCAAATGAAAAAACATGTGCCATAACACTCCATGGTACGCCATATCAAGCCTTGCCACGTGTCATGCCTCACGTTATGACGCGTCTTTTAGAACACTGGGGATTAGTGAAGGATCTAAATAATAGTCATTATACTTAAATAGTTAATAACGTGTAAAGTATATTAAAGGTTGATACATGTTAGTGAAGTTGTCCCTAAAGTTACATGCTTAGCTGTTTTGAGACTAATTAGGTGAGTTATCTCATTATACCATGTGTTATAATATATATATATATATATATATATATATATATATATATATATATATATATATAGGATTGCTAGAGTAGAGTTATATGTGTGGACTAGAATAGTCTTTATATGATTGGTTGTTTGATTATATGATTTGCTCATATGTATGTATGAGGAGTTGACGGTGGAAAGAAGATAGGTCTTGAACCTATAGACTTGTGTTGACGATGGAACGACGACATGACATGAATCCAAATATGCACATTATTATAGGAATAATTGTTAGTTCATTTATATGTGTGTATGAGGAGTTGACGGCGGAACGATGACAAGCCATGGGCATACATACTCGTGTTGACGACGGAACAACGACAAGTCGTGAGTCTAGATACAAACGTTATTGGTTGAACGAAAAAAGGTGGTAACCATTATTTTTATGTATGTATACGTGTTGTGGTTTATGGTATTTTTGGGAAGTCACTAAGCTTTGTGCTTATCTAGTTGATTACAACGATTTCAAGTACTTCTTTAGACCGTGAAAAGGACAATGCTTGATTGTACATACGCATCGACATTAAGTTTTAGTTTTTCCGGATGTTCTATTTTATACTTTGATTTGAATAAGTTGTCTTTTGATTTCCAAACGAAGGTTTTCCTTATGAATAAATGAATGTTTGAATGAGATGTTTTTTTAAAAATGAAAAATTTGTTATGGAATTTGGGACGTTATAGTTGGGTAGAAGAATACATTTTGAGAATAGAGGAATTGTGGTAGGAAGTTGATATTATGAAGGTTATGGTGTCGAAAGAATCGAAGGCTATATGTATATCTATAGTGGTATGAAAATGGTTTAAATTTGAATTTAAAAAACCACTAGATTTTTTAAGGTATTTGAAATGTGTATTAGGGTTAAAAATTGTTGACAATTTGAATTTTGTAGCATGTGTTAGTAATATTTTCAAATTTGAAAAAACAAATACAAAAATAATCATTATTCAAAAGTAGTCGTTATCCTCTCACCTCTCCATCCTCTCTCATCAGCACTAGAACGGTGTTTGACCTGAACACACTTGACATGTCACTATGGTAGGGTGGTGTTCTTCGAGCATGACATGGTGTATATCGAGCCCATTCCCTAAAGCCTTAGTAAAACTCTTATAATTGACGAGCGAATGACGTCAACCAACAGAGAAGCCTAGGATTTTACTTTTCATTTCATGTCCTAATTTTCCTTCCAAATTGGAGGGATTTCAGAGGGAAGTATGTTTAAGGATTTGTTTTTTTTTTCTTTCTAATTTCTTTCTAACTCAGGAACATCAATATATAATTTTCTTTCTTTTCTCTTCCTATTTTCTCTCCCATTATTTTTATTCTTTTCTCTTCCTATTTTTCCTCCCATTATTTTTATTTCTTTATTAAAACACGGGAACTAGGGCGGAGGGAATCCATCATTCCCACCTTTCCAATCCATTTGTCACCTCACTGTTACATTATTTTTTTTCTCTCTTCTTACTTCTACTTCTCGTATCTCATACAATATGAAAATCCATGTCCTACATTCCTTCCATCTTACTTAGTTTTTAATTTTAAAACAAATACAAACTAATTAAAAACATAAAAAAACTAATTCACAAAATATTAAAAACACACAAGACTAATTCACAAAACAATTAAAAACATACATTACTATTTTGGTACAAGTTTATGCATAAAGTACAACTAACCAAAACTTGAACTAAAAATGAGTGAGTTAGTTTTAAAGCACCTTTTAGTGGTACCACCCGGACATTGGACCATGTAGCCAAAGTTACTACCCTTAGACTACCCTCATTAGCAGCCCAACCCAACTTTTCTAATAAAAAACTAATTTTTCTCTCTTCTACCTATACAACCCAATCCAATCTAATTTTTTACATCCATTAGCAACCCAATCCAAACCCATTTTTATTTAAAAAATATAACTTAATTTAAATTTTCTTTTACTAAAAACTACTAGAAATATTAAAAATAAATATTTTATTTTGAAACAAATAAATTATTTATTTTAAACGTAAAATTAAAAAAAAATAAAAAAAAATATTTTACATTCATGAAACATACTTAATAAAATAGATAAAATAAGTTACAAAATACAGAAGATGCAAACTACTAAATTATTCTTCATTGCTGAATTTTTTTCCATATATGCTCAATCAAATCGTTTTTTTTAGCGTTATGAACTTCTCTATTGCTAATTTGTGCCCTGTTGGTCATATAACGGGATAGATTTCCAATTCGTTGAGTAGAGTATTCAAAAGATTCTTCGTCTTCTGTAATTTATAAATTCTGATGGATCATAATAACGAAGGTATGTGTGTCGTTCATCCTCAACTATCATATTATGAATAATGATACATGCAATCATAATTTTCCTCATCATATCTTTGTCCCACACAAGGCAAGGGCGATGAAGAAAAGCAGAACGAGCTTGTAAAACTCCAAATGCTCGTTCAACATCTTTTCTAGCCGCCTCTTGATGTTCAGTGAACAACTTGTGTTTTCGAAGTTGTGGAGAACTTATTGACTTGACAAAGGCAGCCCATGAAGGATATATTCCATCTGTGAGATAATAAGCCATATTATTTTCTCGATCATTCACAGTGTAACTTACCTGTGGTGCTTGACCTGCCAAGACATCATCAAAAAGAGGATATATTTGCAGGACGTTAATGTCATTGCACGAACCTGGTGTTCCGAAGAATGCATGCCATATCCATAAGTCATACGATGCAACAACTTCCAAAATTATTGTTGTTTTACCGCTTCGACCTGCATATTGTCCATCCTAAGCGGTGGGGCAGTTTTTCCATTCCCAGTGCATGCAATCAATACTGCCTACCATACCTGGAAATCCACGTTCTTCTCCAACATGGAGCAGTCATGCCAAATCATATCTATTGGGACTTCTAAGGTACTCTTCACGAAAGCATGAAATGACACGTTCTGCAAACTCTACAAGAGCATCCCTTGTCACAGTATCACTCATTCTCAAATATTCATCAAGTGCATCTGTTGATGTCCCATATGCCAACACCCTTATAGCTGCAGTACATTTCTGTATTGGTGAAAAACCTTGTATGTCTGTGGCATCGTGTCTTTGTGGAAATTATCGGTCATTGGCTGTAACAGCTTCCATTATGAGGAGAAATAGTGGTTTTAGCATTTGAAATCTACCACGGAATTTTGCTTCACCATACGTTGGGTTGTGAACAAAGTAGTATTTCATCAAACGTGCCTCACCCTGCTCACGTTCCCGATCACAATACCTCCTTCTTGCTCTAGGATGATCTATTACACTCATGTTTGGCATGCCTATGAGTAACTCACTCATGATAACATCAAGTTGTCGATTTTGTTGAACAACTTGTGCTTCCCATTCATCATATTCATTCACATGCGATGAACCGGAGCCATCTGATGAGTTTGCATTATGAGACATTTTTCAAAGAGATTAGAAATGAAGAACTAGAGGTGGGTATGAAAATATGTAAGTGCTATACACTATTAGTAAAGGAAGAATATTTATTTTTGTTTGTTTTTTCCAATTTTTAAATAAAGATAATGTTAAAATAGTTTATCTAGATAAAATCCAAGGATCCTATAAAAAGACAACACGTCATAGAATCTTATACACATAATATAATGAAGGATTTTCTCGATGATAAGATTATACTGACAACTCTGCATTCAATAAAGATGATAATGACAACTTTGTATTCAATAAAAGCATATTGGAAATGAGTGGTGTCTCCGAAAGATGATAATGACAACTGTGCATTCAAAATAAAATATCTTACAAATACATAATACATAATAAAATATCTTGCAAATACATAATCAGATATCTTACAAATACATTAAAAGCATGAGATACAAAGACAAAATAAAATATCTTACAAATACACTCAAAGTCGAGTCTTTTTTTCATGACTTTTACTTCACTATCTCTACTAAGCCTCATTGCACGAAGTTCTGCAACAACTTCATTAGAAGACTTACTTTTTTCTTTCTTTTAGCAGCATCTCTACCCGTTGGACATTTAGTTGTTGAACCAGTAATATTTGCCCTTTCTGTGTTGGATTGGACACAATACTCCCCTTCTTCAGTAGACCTTGATCTTTTTGTGCTACCACCACTTTCTTCATCACCCACTTCATATTCAGGACGTGATTGTGTTGCATCATGATCTAGCTGTAAATCCCATTTTCGATGTTTAGACATAACCTGATTAAAAACAATTGTGTCATTGAACTTGCCTCCACTTGTCTCATACAATTTATGAGCTTCGTTCTCAAAATCTTTCATAGTCATTCCAGTTCTTCTTTTTCGATATGCTTCTGGGTAAACACCAACCCATTTGCTGACACTTTCATTAAGTCATTTATAACGACCTTTCATTTGAGATATGTTCCTGTTACCAATCTTTCCTAGGTTTTCCGCCTAATTTGCATCATATAGCTCCTTCACTTGTGCCCATATTGATGTTTTCTTTTGTTTTTTTCCACGTCTCTCATCTTCACTAACGATACAATATGCTGACATTAAAGCGATATCTTCACCAGCATCCCATTTATCACCTCTTGGATTTTTTCTGGTATTTTGTGAGGTTTGAACATTTTCATTGATGGGAAATTGATTGGGATTTGCGAAAAACTGTGAGGTTTCATAACTTTGAAAGTTTTGATAATCTTGAGAATCATTAAGATTTAAGACGAAATTTGGATTCATCGTATTAAAGAAATCAAAAGGGTTTGGAAATGAAAAGTTGAGATAAGATATAAAGTATATCAATATTATACTCTATTTATAGAGAAAAAATAAATAAATATTTTAGTACTTTTTTTTTTAAAAATTTTGATTGAGATAATATTAGATTTTTAGTAGATAGTGTTTTTTATCTTAAAATATATAATGTTATTTAAAAAAATATGGGTGTATGTTTCTTGCTTCAACAATTGTGTAAAGTAGATTGGTGTGAGCTCTTGTGAACTTGGGTTGGAATGCCGGCCTAGTTCACCAAATTAACTCAATTTTTTTTATTTAATATAGTGTGAGCGCTCGCCAGATAGATCCCAATCGGGGTAGTCTTAGTGTAATTCAAAATTACTTTCATTCCATACACCCTTTTGGCCAACCAATTATTTTCTTCCCCGCAATGAAATCCTAGTGGTTAGGGAGTGAAATTTCACGAAGGATGTTTGTACTTCAAACGGTGGCACACCCAAAATATTATTAATGGTTTGGGATTGACCTTACATGTGGACCCGAGACAGGTTTATATTGGTCGTTTAAATGGTATCATTTATCATTTTTTCCATTATTAACTTTTGTATACAAAATATCATTTCAAACATTTTATTATCTCAAGTGGCAAGCGATTATTTAAGTTGTTCCAAGTTGGTCTCGTTAGCATCAGCATGAAAATATATGTTTATCAGTTATCCAAATTTCTTTTTTATTATTGGCCAATGTTTTAGTTTTTGTTATGCATTTGGTCCTAATTCATTTTTTTTTTTACAAATTTGACTCAATTTTATTACAACTTGGTTTCTATATTTTTCTAAAAATTACTTTTTTTCTTATAAATTTTATTACAACTTGGTTTCTATATTTTTCTAAAAATTACATTTTTCTTATAAAGCAAATATGTAAAAAATTTTGAAAACAATTTATATAACGAAGTTTGCAAAATAGATAAAAAATAAAAAATATATATAGTAGTAACATTAATTTTCTAAAACATGTAAAACAAAATTGTAAATAACGTGAGAAAAAGTTTATATACAAAAAAACAGGACCAAGATCGTAATAAAAATAAACTAAACTTGTTGGTAATCAAACAAGTTGGTACGGTATTAGTATAAGAAGTTTGTATGGTATACGATTTAAATAAAAATAAATTGATACGGTAATATGTTCACACTGCGACCAATTTGCAGCAAATTTCACAATAGGTTACCTCTCTAGATAATAAAAGTGAATGGAATTTTAAAACAAAAAATGGCTGGCCATGATTAATGTTAAAAAAAAAAAGCTTAAATAAATGTTATATATTCCGTTTGCATGTTTTTTTCGTGTTTTAATGAATACAATGAAGATAGTAGGATTTGTTGTTTAAATTTGCCAATAAAGAAGGTTAATCATGAATCATTGAATTGTATTGTTAAATATTAATGTTTGCATTAATATTAGTTGTCGGTAGTCTTTGTATTTAGTTTTTATAACATGTGTACATTGAATACTCTAAGCTACCATCCATCCTATTAATAAAAAGTACCAGTTTTTGCAACTTACATGTGTTTGATTCTGATATAATTAATTAATCAAAGCTGGTAATATGTTGCCATCGTTATTAATTTGTGGTGGCTAATAACAAAGTCCTCATGCACCATTTATACGTATCATTTAAAGGGCTTCGTTCCTGTGTACTTAGTAATTCTACATTAATGTCCTTTACCAATATCTGAATTGAGACCCACATAAATATACTTTTACCAACATCTGGAACGAGTTGTGGCTTGGTTGTTATTTTTTTTGGCACATCAATACCATCTCAATTGTATTATATTTATAAATTTTAAATTTATTTAAACAATTCAGTTTAAATATAAATATAAATTTTCATTAATTGAAATTAAAAAAACAAATCACAACAAAAATAAAAACACAAAAATATAAAAAATAAATAGACAAAACTGCAAGAATGATCCTTATGCTTAGCTAAAAATTGTTATTTTGGTCCAAATAAGTTTGGACTAGCACAAGATGTCTAAAATTTGTATTTTGTTGCGAGTTTGTTTCAATTTGTTTAATAATATTTAAAATTATGAATTTGCCCTTATATATATATATATATATATATATATATATATATATATATATATATATATATATATATATATATATATATATTTTGCTATTTCATTTTTATTAAAAATAAATAAAACAAGATAGAAAACCAGTTAATCTCTCTCTCTCTCTCTCTCTCTCTCTCTCTCTCTCTCTCTCTCTCTCTCTCTCTCTCTCTCTCTCTCTCTCTCTCTCTCTCTCTCTCTCTCTCTGGGATGCCATTAATTCAATTTTTCTTCCACAATCATTTAAACCCAAAACTAAAACCCATCACGCCTACGTTGAAACCAATCTCCAACCAAATAACCATTAAATGTCGTATGAATACTGCGAATATCAAGATAAATGATGGCACAAAGACTCTCGATTAGAATATTGTAAGTAACCAAGTTACCCTCTACTACATAGACTTGCGATTAGAATATTGTAAGTAACTACATCCGGTGAAACCCTTGATTTCTCATCCGGTCTAGCACTCTGTTGGCTTAATCGATTTGAGTCGACTTACAAAACCCACTGATTACTGCATTATAGGCGAAAACATCTAGTTCACCAAGGGATTTGAGCATCTGGATGAGTTTAACTAACTTTTTGAACTGTTTTGTGTTGAAGAAGCCCTTAATGAGCTTCGTACATAAGATAACTTAAGGTTTATAACCTTTTCCGAATTTCGCTCACCTTTTTTTTTCTTGATTTCATTTTAGAATCATAATCAAACAACCACCGATTACATCCAACATCAAATCCATAAGATTTCCAGTCGGCTACCACCAGAAATCTGCATAACCACCACTTGCCTCTCTCTCCCAACTTTGCCAAGACCACACAACACTAAAACCATTAAACTCTATTTGTCTCCCTCTTTTACCATCTAGCATCATCGTATACCTCCAATAACCACTGTTTTGGACCTAGGTCACCAACAATGTAGGATGAGATGGGATTCCTCGATAGCATATGTCTTTCAATATTTCAACAAGTATAAATGAGTTTCTCATTTTCATAAGTATTTTTTTCAACAAGTATAATACTCTCATTCTCTTCCGTCGGCATCCAGTTACACTTCATCGCATTCCTCACGGACCTTGTTCTTTGATGGTCTTTCCTAGTAAATTGGTTCCTTATGTCTTATACTTTTCAGCATAGTATCAGATGATGGCTCATGATTATATTCAAAATAAGAAACACAACAAGATAATATCCTCATGTTCAAACTAAAATATCAAAAATCATATAATTCTCAAGGGTGAAGAAGGAAAGAATACTTGCGATTAATTTCTTGAGAGGGTACAAATTGATTACGAATCGACTTTCAGAAGAAATGAACGAGAGCAAGAAAGTCTATCTTTGTTAATAGATGCTGGATACACTCGTAGAAAGCACTGAAAGTCCAAGATTTTGTTTAAAAAAGATTGTTTGTTCAGTAGAAATCTCTGTTTGATCAGACTTCTAGTACTCCATCTCTTTAAACCTCCCCCAAGTCCTTCAATACTAAACTTGCCTTTAGATTTGAAACCATGCTAATGCTTTGCCATCAAAATATAACTTGGTTTGGTTTTTCAATGGAAGAAATTCCCAGGATACATTTCTTATTCCCTTAAATTGTTTGATAAATTGCCCAATCTAGTTTTCCCTCCTGTTGCAGCATTATGTTTCGGGATAATGTAGTATGTTTAGTTTGAGTTGTTCCTTTGCACACCAACTATGTGTTGGTGTGTTATTTCCCTTTACTACTTTTAATTTCATGCTTTATACATTAAGCTTCATCTTGGGGCTTGCTTTCTTTTATGGATTCTTCTTCTACAAATTCAAGTGGTATTTCCTCGTGTCCACTCAGAAGCATCCATTGTTGCCCAAATGATGAAGTGGGAAGTAAGGGGATTGTTCGTATGATTTCACACATCAAAATGCATCATATCCTTAATAAATATCGTAAATATGTTTTGTATGGAGCACTTTTATAGTGACGATGATTTATTTATGGCAGTGGAGAAAACACTGATGGCTTTTGGTCAATGGATGTATGGGAAGTGTATGACTTTGCATGTTGTTAGTCGTCCTTGTCATCATACAAATGGTCTTGTTTGTTTTATTGCTGGGGCTGACAACTTGACTTGTTACATTTTTGGTATCTTAAAGTCATATACCAAAGAGTCCCCAAAATATGTTATTAGGGGTTTGGTTTTGGACGTTGGGCTCCTTGATTGTCTCGCTTTTTTCTCAGGCTTTGAAAGTTATCCACAACAGTTGTCACCTTTCTTTTTCTCAGGCTTTGAAAATAGTTCTTTACAAGGTGATTGCCCAAACCGGTTTTGTTAAGGCATGCATTTGTTTGTTACTCCTTCCCCGTTGCACGTTGCATGTGTTTAGGCCCAAGAATAGACAAGAATGTAGGTCTGGGAATAGAAAATACTTACAATAAAGTTCTATCTTGAAGTACTTGGATACATGGGGGAAAGAGGATGACATCAACATGTTAGATAAAAATATGTTAGACAATCCCAGGGTGGGGTCCGTGGGATAGGGTGGAGGCATCTTTTAGAAGGAGATATCATTAAGTAACACCAACATCGGGCAATGCCTCCGTAAGGTTGCAAATGGGCATTTTACCGCATCACTGAAAGTGTTATGCTCTTCTGGTGTTGTGTCATACAATTGTGATACTATTAAAGCTTTGGAGGACAAGCACCTGTTCAGTCTATCCCCATCCATGCCGAGCCCCATATTTTCTGAACCTCCCCTTGTAGCAGAGAATGATTGTGTATTTACCTACATTAAATCTTTCCCTAAAGGAACTTCATGTAGGAGAGACGGCTTGAGGGCTTACTATATTCTAGATGCCCTTTGTGGACAAGGGTCAGCTATAGCCACATATCTTGTTATATGTGACTCAAGCATTTGGATCATGCTCATGGAGAATTTGGAGCACTTGGAACTCGATGGAGCACGTAGGGTTCATGGAGTACATGACAAAGGAACGAATTAAGTGCCAAAGGAACGGGTCGTACATAAGGGGGTTTGGAGCATCTAAAAGAGGTTTAGAGCACTTGGGAGTGATATGGAGAAACAAAGGAACCTTGTTGCACCATATGTTGAAGGGATAGGCCAATAAGGATGTTGTTGCGCCAAGGGCATTTCTTCTTGCGCCATTATACTCCCTCTTACGCCATGTGGAGTTCCTCTTGCGCAATGAGGATCCCTCCTGCACCATGAGGTATTCATGTTGACCCACGGAGTATGCTTTTGCATTATGCATGGCCTTGTTGTTCCATGTATGTTCATGTTGCGTCAAGGTGGTGTTGTTGATCCAATCTTGATGTTCTTGTGCCACACTTGAAGCCTGTTGCGCTATCCATACACTTGTTGCGCCATCATGGTGCAAGTTGGACCATCTTAGTCCTTAATAAGCCAAGTATGCTATGAAGTCCTCTATGATGCTCAAGAATGTTCCAAAAAGATGTTTCATGTTGAAATATGATTGGTTTCCTCCATTCATGGGCCTATGGACCAATAGGCTTATCCTTTTAGGGTTTTAGGTTTGATCCCTCTAGTATAAATAAGGATGCATGCTAGGTCATTTTGTATCTTGAATTCTAGAGTGATGGGTGAATCTCAATGTAATTTGTGAAAATCATCAAAACTCAGGTTAGGACTCATCTAGAACCTTGTCATTTCCATGCATGCACATAACTTGGCTTTAGATGTAACAAGTTGAGCTAGATCGCGACATAATAAATCCCTCGGAACAAGTAGTGTAACTTAGCTTGTACTAAGTAATCACATTGATATGTGAATACTCCAACTTGGTTGTAAAGTGACAAATTTCAATCTCAAAACTAAACACAAAACCATATTCCATAGATCACAACTCAAGGGTAAGTTAAATACCCTAATTTATTAATCGGAACATATGACGTGCTTAACTAGTTTAAGTACTTGTCAAACTCAATTTAATTAAATCATGATTTTATTTAATTACAAGTTGGAAATAATATCCAAATTTCATAATTTGAATTATGAGCCAAAATTATAATTCAAGGATTGTCTAATCCTACATTCATACGTTATGAACCTTTATTTCATTTATTTGAAATATAAAAATTTGATTTTATAAAAATCAAATCATAAGTTATCATGTTGATAAATTAATTCAAGATAATACAAGTTTAAGAACTTATTTCTAAAAACAAAATACTTAAATAAAAACCAAGAAATAAACTCTCAGAAGTATATAAAAACTAAAGACCATTTTATAAAAAGTGTAAAGAGGCAATATGTAAAAATGTTACAACCATCAAGAAGCATCATAAAGCCTTTATTCTCCCCAAAAATTTGGCCATACCAACCCCTCTACACTCCTCTCTCTCTGTCTCTCTTTCTCTCACTCATTATTTCTTTTTTATGCAAAATCCCGAGGTTAAATTTTGCATGTCAATGTTGAGAGAGAAAACCAATCTTAGATACATATTCTATGGGAGAGATTTTCCAGTTCATTGCTCATATATTATCTAACATTTCCATAGTTTTGTGGCTTATTTGGGTGGAGTATAGCCCTAAAGAGATGACGAGAGAGATGGTCTATCCAGAGAGACAGAAATTCACCTTCTCTCTTTCTTATCTCTAAAAACACTATCTACTTCTCTCAACTTTTTCCACCAAAAACAGCCTTCAACACACGAAAATAATGAGATTTTTGGATTTTTTTTATGCCTCAAAATCAAATTCAAGGTAAGAGACTCCACTCTCTCCATCATTCTCTTCATCTTGATGCAAGTTTTAGTTTGTTTTCTCTTCATCATTGGATTCTATGCACTTTAAAGGCTAGAATCTTTCCTTTCATCTTGATGTTTGTAGATTATCACCATCACATTTTGCATGTATTAAAAATGGTGATAATCCATGATCAAACCAATGTTAAGATCAAAGATTAACCCATGCATGCTCTTACAACTTCAAAAATCGGATTCTACTCCATCTTCCTCAAAATCCGTTTTATATGGTTGAAATGGTTTTTAGAACATCATGGATGTGTTTTGACGCCCTGAATGTGTGAAAAATAAGGTTGCATGTTCTTGACCTTAGCACAAAATCAAACATCATGAATGTGTGAAAAATAAGGTTGCATGAACTTGTTGAACTTTGTTTTATGAACTTACTGAGCCTTGCTTTATGAACTTATTGAACTTGGAACGATCTTTTTTATGAACTTATTGTTGGATTAGGTGTCTAAGCCTAAAACTATAATTGGTATGTACTTGACCCGATAGTAGCATGGTCCTTTTAGGTTGCCTTCACCAAAGCAACTTGACTAGATGAATTATGGAAAAAAAGGTTAATTGTTATTTATTAATATATTATAAGAATAATATATTAACTGAGAAATCATATTATTTAATTAATATTGGTCAAGAATTAATTTGGAATTAACTAGTGATCAAAAGAGATTAATTAAATTAAGGGGACTATTATTGTAATTATAAGATAATTGCACGATGGGTTGTGGACTCCTAAAAGAAGGAGGTGGATGAATTCTATGGAATCCCATAGAAGAATTCGTCCATAAGGACCTTCTGGAAGGATCCACTGGACTGCTGAAGGCCTAAGCAATCAGATTAGGGTTTTGACTGAAACCCTAACAACTCAGCTATATAAAGACCTTATGGGACTCCTAATTTCAGCCATTGGACCATAAGAAGGATAGCCATCCAATTTTCTGATCCCTAGCCTCTCTCTCATACTCTTCTAAGTTACTCTTTGTGTTTATGATCTATTAGAGGTATCACATTTGAGGTAATAAGCTCTTGAAAGGCAAAGATCAAGCAAGCTACAATTGAAAGGTAATGTTCTAAATTTGTATTAGATATAAATTTCAAAATATAGCATGCTAGATTAGGGTTCATGCTTTGGATAATTGTATTGCATGTATAACTTGAGAAAAACCTAGATCCAAAGAATTAGGGTTGCATGTACACCATAGGAATGATGTAGTGTTCATAACCCATCAGTGGTATTAGAGCCTAGGATAGTTTTTCTGTTATATGATGCAAAAGTAAAGTTTTCAAAGCTAGAAATTTTCGATTTTCGATTATGTACTGGGTTCACGACGTGACAAAATCTTGTCACAACGTGAAGTCGATTTTGACAACAGAATTTCAAACTTTTTGCTAAAATTGGATTTTGATAATTACCATAAACTGTTTTTCTAATTAAAATTCATTTTTTATCTATTATGGTAATGCATATCTTAATCTAAATGGAAGATAATGGTTAAAATTTAAGATAATAACTAGATTATGTGATAAACTAATTATTTGTAAATTTTAATTTTTAATTATCTTGCCAAAATAAAAGGAAATTGGATTAGGTCAAATATAGATAATAATAAATTATATGATTAATTTAATTGTTTTTCAAATTTGATCTAAAATATTTTTGAAAGTTTCAAAATTTTCCCTCAAGTTTTGACATTTAAATTTTGATTAAAAAGTTTTGATTTTGAAATATTTAAATTCTAAACCCTAAAGTTTTAAAAGTTTAAAATTCAACCCTTATACTATTTTAATATTAAAGGATTACTTATTATATATATGTATAAGACGAGTCAGTCTTACCGTTAGTAGGCCTCATTTACGAAGCTGATCTACAAGGGGGGGGGGGGGGGAGTATAAGGAAAGTGCCTATAAAATGACAGTTGAATGGGTGTCAACTCTCATCCACCATTTCCTTCATTGGTGGATGGTCGTTAGCCGAACGGATAGGATAGGAAAAACTAATTCCTCATTAACAAGTATAATGATTTTATAAAGTAACTAAATGTTTTCATAAATTCCCAATCTTAGTCACTTTAGGAAAAATATGAAAATGATGCTATTCCATGAAATTGCACTTTGCACCTTGCCAAGTCGTTAGTGGAGTGTGTGTGGCTAACCGACACACCAATTTGTGAGTAACAAGGGTGGCAAAGGGTAGCTCGATGTTTTGAAGGGTTTTGAGCATTCTAACACTCCTAAGGTGTTCATGCAACCCTAGAAACCTTGGATCTATATTTGACTAAGATACATGCAAAATTGATTTCCATGGTTCATAATCCTATCTAGCATACATGGGGAACTTTTTAAACATAAAAGTTAGCTAGAAAACATACCTTGTAGTAGTTTGGATTCCTTGAAAACCTTGAGAGCCTAGCACCCCAAGTGCGATGCCTCAAATGTCTCACACAACACCAGATGCACTTGGAATAAACTTCGAGAGAAATGTAATACTTAGAAATCGGCTTGCACTCTCTTTCTTGCTTAAGTGGCCGATTTTGGTGAACATAAGGATCCTTATATAGTGTGTTACAATTAGGGTTACACCAGGTAAACCCTAATTGTCATGACCTTTCATTTCCATGACCCATGGGTTCTACAACTACCATGGAGCATCCTATGGGTTTTAGCCCAACTTGATAATCCATGGAAAATAAGCCCATTATACAAGTATGAGTGATTTACACAATCAACCCATATATTTAATTAGTCACCCTTTGATCATTTAATTAATTCTTGATCAATACTAATTAAATAATATTATAAATATATATTAGAACTTATAATATATTAACAAACCATGCAACCCAAATGGACCATGCCAAACCGGGTCAAGTACATACCAGAAATAGTTATGGACTTAGACACCTTATCCATCAGCCTCCCACTTGGATAAGTCTAATAATTCTAACTGCAAGTATGACTTCAGGAACCGATCAGCAATCGTAGCTCTTTCAAGGTCTCTCATAACTGAGATGATGATGATATGCCATTTAAGATAAGTGATCATATAATCCTCTGTTCTAGATATCAGTCGGATAAATACATGGAACAATGTCTTACTTATTATCCAATAGTTTGTTTCTCAATTTCCTGATTTGTTTGACAAAGAACTTAATCGAACACATCAATTTAGTTCTGACCGGGCCCGGTACATAGGTCAAAATAAAATCATCAAGGGGCCTGGATATCGCTTCTAATCCAAGAAGGAACAAATAAACTTCGACTCATATGCTAGTTCTACTACTTGTTGAATTATACACAAAGGCACGCTTTATAACCTCGAGTTCCAATGCGTTTTCATACAATCAATGTATAACCAACTCATAGGCAACAAGTCATATCTCTAGCTTTGAAGACTTATACGATATTACCATCTCACGATCACTCGAGATAAATTCCATGAAGTGATACAAGTGAGTGTGGGTTGAATCCAATACTCAGAACTTATGAGCACTCATGAGTGTTGTAGCTATGTCCAACATCTTAGTCTTCTACAAGCCAACCCATGACAGTCTTAATTCATATCTACTTCCAACATATGACCGACTGTGGAGAATTTGAATAATATGTAATAGATAACATAAATATTCTGGAAGTCAAAATATGCAAAAGAAATATAGTAAACGATTGATAAAAGATAGCAACACTTTACTCATAAATAAAAACAACTTTTATTCATCATCAAATGACAATTACACTTTACAAATTTCAGAGCTATCTAACTACTAAAGTGAATATCATCCTTCAGCCCTATGCGCCTCGCATGCTGGAGATGCTTAACCCTACCCAATCCCTTCGTGAGGGGATCTGTCGGGTTCTCATCCGATGATACCCTCTTTGCCATGAGGAGTCCTTATTCTATTCGATGTCTGATAAAATGATATTTTTCGTTGATGTGTCTGGATCTCCCATGATCCATTGTTTCTTTCGCTAAGGCAACTGCACTTTCACTATCACAAAAAATTTCCATAGGCTCCTTTATAGCTGGTACAACTCCAAGGTCTCCAATGAATCTCTTTAGCCATATAGCCTCCTTTGCTACCTCGCTTGCCGCTATATACTCTAATTCGCAAGTTGAATCAGCCACTTTCTCCTGCTTGGAACTTTTCCAAGTGATTGCTCCTCCATTTAAGGTAAAGACCCAGCCTGAATGAGAGCGGAAATTATCCCTATCAGTCTAGAAACTAGCATCACTATACCCTACAACTCTCAAGGCATCATCATCACTCCCACCGAGGGTAAGGACCCGGTCCTTAGTCCTCCACAGGTACTTAGGGATATTCTTTACCGCGGTCCAGCGAGCCTTGCCAGTATTCCCCTGATATCTGCTAACCATGCTCAAAGAAAAGGCTACATCAGGACGAGTACAAGTCATTGATGGGTTTTGAGCATTCTAACACTTCCTAAGTGTACATGCAACCCTAATAACCTTGAATCTATGTTTTCTCTATATACACCCAAATTTCTTTTTCAAGGTTATTTCCTAACTAGCATGACATGGGGAATATATAAAACATAAAAATAGTAGAAATACATACCTTGTTGTTGTTTGGATTCCTTCAAGACTTTGTGAGCCTAGCACCCCAAATGTTGTGCCTCAAATGCTTCACACAACACTACAAACTTGGAATAACTTGAGAGAATGTCACTTAGCCTCAAAAATCAGTTATGGCCTCTTATGAATACCCTAGTGCCGATTTTGCATGCTATAGGGTTTCTTTTATAGTGTGTCATAATTAGGAGTTACAAATGTAAACCCTAATTGTCATGACTCTTCATTTCTCATGACCCATTGGTTTGTAACTCCCATGGACTATCCATGGAGCTCCATATGGTTATAACCAAACCCATCAATCATGGATCATTAATCCACCATAAAAGAATTGATGATTGTCATGATCAACCCTATATATTTAATTAGTCTCACTTTGATCACCAAATTAATACTAGATTAATACTTGATCAATACTAATTAAAAAATTACTATTATTAATATATTAGAACTTATAATATATTAATAATCACAAGTGTACTTTCTCTCATTTTGTCTATCCAAGTATTGCAATGCCATGCAACCCAAATGGACCATGCCGGGTTGGGTCAAGTACATACCAAATAAAGTTATGGACTTAGACACTATATCCAACAGTCTCCCACTTGGATAAGTCTAATAACTATATTTGCAAATATGACTTCAAAATCCGACTAGCAATCATAGCTCTTTCAAAGTCTCTCGGAACTGAGATGATGATGATACGCCATTTAAGATAAGTGATCATATAATCCTCTATTCTCATGATATCAGCCGGACAAACACATGGAACATGGTCTTACTTATTGTCCAGCATTTGTTTCTCGATCTCTGATTTGTTTCGACATAGAACTAAATTGAACACATCAATTAAGTTCTGACTGGGCCCGGTACATAGGTCAAAACCAAATCATCGAGGGGCCCAGATATCGCTTCTATTTCTAGAAGGAATAGATAAACTTCGACTGATATGCTTGTACTAACTACTTGTTGAATTATTCACAAAGGCATGTTTTATTAATATCGAGTTACCAATGTGTTTTCGTACAATCAATGAATAACCAACTCATAGTCAACAACTCATATCTGTAGATGTATATTGTAAAAAGTCGAATATTGTGTATTGTAATGTTTCGCATTTTTATGTTATTTTACTAAGTCATTTTATATGCGAAGTGAAAATGTATTGACTTAGTATATTTTTTGTATGTTCCCTATAAATAGGGACTGAGGCTAGCAGTAGAGATACACGATAGCGAAACACAAAATCTCTCTTCAGCTTATTCTGTAATCAGTCTTAATCAATATGAGATCTGATTAATATTTACTCTTTGTGTTTGTCATCTTTAATCGTTCAAATCTATCTTTTCTTTTCTAAATTCTCGATCACAATTCTCATCAATTGGTATCAGAGCAGGATTCAAACTGCATAGATCTGATTTTCGTATAAGAATCATATGCTTTTTGAGGTGCAAAATTGACTCAAAATTTTCCGCGCATTTTTGGTTTTGAAAATCATTTTTGATCTTCAGATTTGAATTGATTATGTATTTGAATTGTTAGGTCGAGTAATCGATTAGTGATTTGTGATCAATTCATTTGATCAAATTCTGAAATTCATCAAGTTTTCAAGTTTTCAGATATTTTCTGTGTTCATCAATGGCGAACTTCAACATGAATACAATGACTTCTTTCTCTCACTTGCTTGTTTCCTCAACCAAAATTCCGATGTTGATTCCAGAATACTATGATCAGTGGGCTGATAGAATGGAAGATTACTTAAATGGAATTGATGAAGAACTTTGGAATTGTATCGATGGAACAGTACAAGCTCCTGCTAATGTTCAACAAATTGGAGCATCCACTACATCTCCTGATGTTGAAGATCAACGAAAACGACTGAAGAATAATGAAAATAGGTGCATGAGGGAACTAAGAGGTGCTCTACCTCCTGTAGTTTACAATTACATTCGTAGTTGTAAAACGGCCAAAGACATCTGGAATACTTTAAAAGAAAAGTATCAAGGTAGCGAAAAAACGAAGATCAACTCTGTGAAGCAATGTCTAGTTGAACTGAAGGAATTCAGACAAAAGGATGCATAAACTCTCGAAAATTACTATGATCGTCTGAATGAGCTTATGTTTCGCTGCAATAGGTATGGTATCACTAGATCTTTCATGGAATTCAATTTAACTTTCATTATGGGTCTTCGCAAGGAATGGCAAAGTGTGAGCATGATGATTAAGAATCAACAAAGTTTTGATACAACTACATTAAATGATCTCTACAATCAACTTAAAACACATGAATGTGAGGTCTCAGAAATGTATGAAGAATCAAAACTAGCTATTGGTGGTCCTTTGGCTCTTGTTTCAAAGGTATCAGAAACTAATGAAAAAGATAATTCAGATGAAGAAGGATTTTTGATGAACTCCGATGATGAAGTTGTAGCATTCTATTCAAACAACAGAGTTAAGAAATTTTTCAAAAAGCCTTTTAATCCAAAAGGAAAGAATAGTGATGCGAAAAATGCTGTCACAAGAATTGGAGGGGAGGAGAGGAAGAAAATGGAGAAAATAGATGAAAAACAGAAAAATGCGAATGAAGAGAAAAAGTTGAAGGGTAATTTAGGAATATATTGTCACTATTGCAATGGTGCGAATCATTTTGCAGCTGATTGCATGTTGCGAAAGAAAGAAGAGAAGAAAGAAAGAGTAAAAGATGAAGCATACTACACCGAAAAGATTGAATAATTACGTGCTAAGACCAAAGGAGTGTCATTAGTTGCTAAGGGAGAAGCTGCTGAAGAAGAATGTGGAACTTATCAGATCTGGTCTTCAGGATATGATGATGAGGAAATGAAGCATCCCACACATGGAGCAATGTTCGCAAGTTTTGAGGATTGCGAAGAGAACATTTCAGGGAGATGTTTTGTGTCTAAATCCACTAACAAGTCACCCATGACAACCAAGGTACGTGCAATTCTTGAATCTTTTAATATTCCTTTATCTGCTTATGATGCTGAAATTGTTTCATTTGATGATACTGTGGCTTATTTTGATTCTGTTATTGTGTCTGCTAGTAATGAAGCTAAGAAATTAAATGTGCAACTTAGTGAGACACGAAGAGATTTAGAAATAAAGAAGAGCAGAGTTGAAAAATTGGAAATGCAAGTCAAAAATATAGATTGTGATAGAAATAATCTTACTAACGATGTTAGGTTATTACTAGCACAAAGAAACATATATTGTAATTCTGCAAAACGACTGTATGCAAAATTAACAGCTTTACATCATTCTTCTGATATTAGCAAAGAACAACATAGGAAACTTTTACCTTTTCTTGAGTATGAACGTGAAAAAGTTGATGTTGTTTCTTATGATTGCGAAAGCACAATTGCTCAATTTGACAAAATACCTGATGATAGATATTCATATGGTATTGTCAAAATTGATGAATTTCTGAATGCTGATGAGTAGGTTAACATTGTCAATGAAAGTTTGACAAAGAGTGAACAAGTGAAAATCATAAAGAAAACTGAAAATTCAACTCTTGCCTCACAGTTTAATTATGCTGATATTGATGAAAATTCTGATAATGTGAGTGAAATCAGTGAGATAGAAGAAGAAGAAGAAGTGGTTGATTGTTCTCAATTGTCAATCATTAATATCACATCTAAGATCAAAGGTAAAGAAATAATAGTTGATTCAATAGTAGAGGATGAAATTGATAAACCTTCAACTTCGCAACATTGTATGTTTGATAATGTGGAAGTTGAAAGCTAGAAATCTGATGACACAGATGTAAATAAATAAGAAAAGAAAGTTTCAACTGAAACACCTCAAAGGGTTGTAGTTGATCAAGTGTTTGAAAATACAAAAGAATTTGACAAAATTTTAAATGATAAAGGCGCACATTATTTGGAAACCAACACTGTGGTATATCCAAATTTTGTATGTACTGATACAACCATTTTTCCAAATCAAGTTTTTGGCACTACTGGAAATACTGAGAAAGTTCATCCTGAGTTCAATAAAATGATTGAAAAAGATAATCAAAAGTCCACGATTGAAGGTTTTTTCGCAAATCAAAACACAGAAGAAAACAATTTAACCCAAAAATCCTTATGTGGTTCAAAAACAAAAATCAGCACAAAAATGGGTGGTTAAAGGTGAAAAATCAAACAAAATTTTTGAAAAAGATGAAAACCCAAAGGTTGAAGTGAAACTAAATTCTCATGAATTCAAATTGATGGTTGGAAATTATTTAACATAAAATAATGTTTCAAAACGAAAAGCAAGAAAAGCAATATTCTGGCAAGTTGTGTCTAATGAAAAATCAAGAGATGAAAAAGAACAAATTTCAAAAACTTCATCAAAATTTCAAAATAAAAACACAAAAACATATTCAAGTTTTCATAAACAAATAAACTCTGTTGACAAGGTTCCATATATTCGCAAATATGACAACAATCGAAAATTTGAGAATTCGCAAAAATTTGCAAATAATCAAAAGTTTCAAAATGTTGGCAAATTCACGAATACTTCATCAAGTTTGAAGAACTCAACTCAAGCCAAAATGAAATTTTCACCAAAACAACCAAATTTTCCAAATCCTTCAATATCAAAACCAACCAAAGTTTCATACACAAAAGGAAAATTTGATGTAAGTACGATCAATCATTGGTTTGAAGGGAAAGGAAAGAAATATCAAAGTGGGAAGTTTTCAGAAGAACAAATCAAAAGTGCATTTGATAAGTTCACAAATAATTCTTCAATTGATAGTGCATCATCTCATAATTCGCAAGTTCCAGTTCAAAAATGGAAACCAGTTATCAAAAATGCGAATGTTGTGAAGGATAAGATTACAATCAATGGGAATCCAAAATTATTGAATGATTATATCTCGATATCTAGAACCGATGATGTTGATATAATGGATTCTGTTACAAACAAAGTGAAAACATGGTTTTTAAATTCCAAAAATTTGTTTCATTCTTCTAATGATGGACCCAATAAGTCTTGGGTTCCTAAATTTTTTCAATAAATGCAGGTGATATGTGACGAGCAATATGATATGAAATGGTATATTGATAGTGGTTGCTCTCGTCATATGACTGGAAGAAAGGAAAATTTGCGAGATTACAGAAGCTTGGAAAATGTTGGAGTAGTCAAATTTGGAAATAATCACAAGTGTCAAGTGAAAGGATATGGGAAAGTCACAAATGGAAACTTCACAGTAAACAGAGTGGCCTATGTTGAAGGACTTCAACATAATTTGATAAGTGTATCACAACTTGTTGTGGGTACTGGATATCAAGTTATATTTAATGAAGGAGGAAGTATTATTTCAAATGCAAAGACAAATGAAATACTCCTCAAATCCAAAAGATATGGTGATATGTTTACACTGGACATCAAACCAATTATGGGAAAACCAGCTGTGTGTTTACTATCAAAAGCATCTAATGATCTTAGCTGGCTTTGGCATATAAGATTGTCACATTTGAACTTTCGAAATATAAATAAACTTGTAACTGAAGATTTAGTTCGAGGGTTACCAATACTAAAATTTGACAATGATTCTTTGTGTGCAGCTTGCGAACAAGGAAAACAACATCGAAAGGGTCATCCGATTGTGATAGATTCAAAAACAGTAGATCCATTGGAACTTCTTCACATTGATCTATGTGGACCATCAACTGTTGCAACAATAAACAAAAAGCAGTATATTTTAGTTGTTGTAGATGATTTCTCTAGATTTACATGGGTGTTTTTTCTCAGGTTGAAATCTGAAGTTGCTCAGACGATGATTGATTTTATCAAAAAGATTGAAATTAGTCTGAAGAAGAATGTACAAAAAAATAAAAGTGATAATGGTTCTGAGTTTAAAAATCAAACTCTTGACATTTTTCTCACAAGAAAAGGCATTTCGCATAATTTTTCATCACCATATACGCCACAACAAAATGGTGTAGTTGAAAGAAGAAATCGATCTCTATGCGAAGCTGCCAGAACCATGTTAACATATGCGAATCTATCTCAATATCTTTGGGCAGAAGCTGTGTCCACAGCATGTTTTACTCAGAATCGATCATACATTCATCAAAGATTTAATGTTACTCCATATGAAATAATCAATAATCGGAAACCTAATGTAAAATTCTTTCATGTTTTTGGTTGCAGGTGCTTTATCATGAATCTCAAAGATAATTTGTCCAAGTTTCAAGCTAAAGCTGATGAAGGCATCTTCTTAGGATATTCACAGAATTCAGTTGCATACAGAGTGCTAAATAAACGAACAAGAAAAATTGAAGAAACTTTCAATTTAACATTTGACGATTACTATCTTAAACAAATTGATAGTAAATTCGATAATAAACCAATACTTGTGGATTCAAATACTCAAATTGATAATTCTGAAATCAATGATTTTGATTATGATTTAATTTTTGGAATTCCTGACAGGGCAATTGATGCAGAAAATAATGCTCCTGATAATCAAACATCAGAATCCTCAAAACATACTGATGAATCAACGATAACTTGTGAAAGCACACCAGATGTTCGTAGGGAGGAAGAACATCAAGTTGAGGGGGAGCATTCGCAAAATCAACAAGAAAATCAATTTGAGGGGGAGCATTTGCAAAATCAACAAGAATATCATTTTGAGGGGGAGTATCAAGATGCAGATCATGTTGAGGGGGAGCATGATGAAACAGAGACAATTAATCTTGATAAAAATGAAGAATTTCATGAAGTTAATGATAACTATTCTGTTGCAAGATCTGAAAATGAAGATATGTATGAAGATGCACCATTAGAATTTGATCCAAATTTTCCACCACTCGAGAAATGGACACGAAATCATCCAAAAGAACAGGTAATTGGTAATCCACAAGAAGGTGTGTTGACTAGAGCTCAAATTCGTGCGAAAAATGAGTTATTGAATGAAAACCAAGAACTTTGTATGTTTAATGTTTTTATTTCGAAAATAGAGCCAAAAACTGTAAAGAATGCTATGGAACACTCAGATTGGGTTGTTGCTATGCAATCTGAATTGGCTGAATTTGAACGAAACAAGGTTTGGAGATTAGTTTCTAAACCTTCTGATGTTTCAATTGTTGGATTAAAATGGATTTTTAAAAACAAAACCGACAAAGATGGCAATATTATTCGAAATAAAGCAAGACTAGTGGTTAAAGGTTATTCGCAACAAGAAGGCATTGACTATGAAGAAACATTTGCACCTGTTGCAAGACTTGAAGCAGTTCGCATATTTTTAGCCTATGCAGCTCACAAAGACTTTGATGTTTATCAAATGGATGTTAAATGTGCATTCTTAAATGGAAAATTCGAAGAAACAGTGTATGTTGAACAACCACCAGGATTTGTAAACAATGAGCATCCTGATCATGTGTATGTCCTTGACAAAGTTGTATATGGGTTAAAACAAGCACCAAGGGCCTGGTACGCAACACTTACAAATTTCTTGAAACAATCTAAATTTAAACAAGGATCAGTTGACCCCACATTATTTCGCAAGAAAGTTAGGTGTCATCTAATGCTTGTTCAAATTTATGTTGATGATATTATATTTGGTTCAACTAATCCAGCATTGTCAATTGAATTTGAAAATTTAATGAAAAGTCAGTTTGAAATGAGCATGATGGGAAAAATTAATAATTTTCTTGGTTTAAATATAAGACAGAACAGGGAAGGAATCTTAATCAATCAAGAAAAATATACGAAGAACTTGCTTGAAAAGTTTGGAATGCTTAATAGCACAAAGCTCAGAGTACCTATGGCAGTAGGAACAAGACTAACTCCTTCGTTAGATGCTCCTGCTGTTGATCTAACATTGTATCGTAGCATGATAGGGTCTTTATTGTACTTAACTGCAAGTAGACCTGATATTATGTTTTCGGTTTGTTGTTGTGCTAGATATCAAGCTAATCCAAGAGAACCTCATTTGACTGCAGTGAAAAATATTTTTCGCTATCTAAAGGAAACAATTTCTTTAGGACTTTGGTATCCTGCGAAAACAGGATTTTTCATTCAAGCTTTTTCAGATTCCGATCCAGGAGGATGTACTTTGGATAGAAAAAGTACGACTGGTGGATGTCAACTATTGGATGGAAAGTTAGTGAGCTGGCAATCAAAGAAACAGACTTGTGTGGCTATATCAACCGCTGAGGCAGAATACATATCTACGGCTGCTTGTACTTCGCAAATTATTTGGATTCAGAGTCAACTTCGTGATTATGGAATAAACATGAAAAAGATTCCTTTGTATTGTGATTCACAAAGTGCAATTCGCATTTGTCACAATCCAGTGCAACATTCAAAGACAAAACACATTGCTCTTCGATATCATTTTATTAAAGATCATGTGGAAGATGGGAATATTGAAATTCATTTTGTCAAAACAACTGAACAACTTGCTGATATTTTTACAAAACCTCTTGATGAAAAATCATTTGTTCGAATTTTAGCAGGTTTGGGGATGATTAATGCGAATTCAATTTCATCAACACAAGAATAAAAGTTTTGTTCAGCAGATAAGAGTCAACATCATTCAGAGGTTACTGTTCATTCAGAGGCTTCGCATGGCTTTGCAACCACATCTTTTCGCATCTGAGCTCATAATCACTACGGTAAGGTTTACGAATAATTTTTTTTATTTTTGAAAAATCAAAAATCCAAAAAGATTTTATTTTTGTTCTTTAATTTTGAAAAATCAAAAATACAAAAAGATTTTATTTTTTTGTTCTTTAATTTTGAAAAATTCAAAAATCACAAAAATATTTTTGTTTTCTTTGTTCTTTACACTGTGTGTGTTGAGAATTAATACAGGGCTACAATGCGAAGAGGTCATACATTTGTGTTTCTGTGGGAAGGTATTAAATTTTTTTTACAAACTAGTTAGGATGTCCCTAGAAGCATGCTGCTGTATGTAGACCAAAAGCCTCAACACGACTCTATGTGTGAAAAGAAAGCCTTAATGAAATTTTCTCATGAAAATTTCTTCCCAAAAAGGCTTATATTCGCATAAGTCAAAACGAGCTACCTTACTCTTCTCAAATGAGGTAAGAGTTTTTCTGTCTTTGTCATTATAACAGAGGTACACTTCGATTCTTATCCAATCTTTTTAAACCAAACAGTTCTTAAAATCCAAAAAAAATTTTGAAGAAGATTTGTCCTTGAGGTCTTTGATCAAACCAATCAAAACCTAGACAAATCACAACTCTGTGTTTAAGATCTAACATCATGAGTCCATGATGAAAGTGAAACCTAAAAATCATACACCTTAAGGAATTGACGGGGAACTTTGTTCCAGATTTTTACGAAACCTTTGTTTCAGTATCAAAAATTTCGAAACTTCAAATCATATTCAATTCACATGTGTGGTCTTGATCAAATATTTACAACCAAGAATGTTTGTTACCCAACAAGATCCAAAACAAATTTTCTTTTGAATATGATTTCAGTATAAGTTTTATTCGCAAATCCTTGTCATGATAAGTATTTTCACAAGCCAACTTGTCACTGACTACACTGGTCAAACAAGTAATTTCATTTACAATTTCTCACCTTATGTTAAGGCTGATATGTAATGAAATTTCAAACCAACCCAAAATGATTTTTAAAAGAAGCCCTTTGATACTTCTCTACAAGTATTCGATTGTAATTCATGGGAAACTACACAAGCTGTTGATTATCTCTCTTGATGATTAACGAAGCAACCTTTGCCTGGGGTTTTACTGCATTCATGTCAAATTAACTTTTTGACATCACAACATTCCAAATTTTATTGATTCTTATCTTATTTCATTAGCACAATGCACACACGAAATCCTTGAGGTTCTGAGTAAAACCAACTCAGACTGATGATTTCGCAAGTCTGGTATATGACTTCACTTTAAATCCCAAAATTGAAAGAGCCTTGATTCCATGCAAAGGGTTTTACCGGTTCGGATTCTATAACGGATACTTGACAGGCTGTATACTCAAAATGGTTGGTATTATATCCGGTTTTCGAGGAGATGTGACAGTTACTTTTTGAAACATAGTTATCTTTTACAGTCATGATCTGAGTTTCAAGGCGCAACATCGGATAACATTAAATGTATCCCGCTTTAATTTCAAATCAATTTTGAGTAACCTATAAAAAGGGGGATCAAGAACACTATGTACGGTTACGCAAACAAGAACTCTCACAAAACTTCAAAGCTTACACCTTGATCCAAACTTCAAATTTCTTTCAAACCCTAACAATGGCAGCCACAAATTCCAACACTGATGAGGTTCTTTTTCAATCACTAATGAAGATTCAAAGCACCAATTACCAAGTTGATCCAAACGTTTCTGCATATCCAGAAGACTTGAAGATGCTAATCGTTGCTTTGAAACGATCACCGTTATCAACTGCCATGTTCAGATCATTCTCCGTTCCAATGGTGTGGCTATCTTGTGCTGCTTCAACGGCTTCATACAATCACACGGCGGATGTGATTACTTTCAATCTCATCAACAACAAACGGGTTAAACTGTCAAAGAACTTGTTTGTGGAATTCTTGCAGATTCCAAACAACCCTCTGTTTGTCAAACCTGTCAACTCACAGATCATTCATATGTTCAATGAGATGGGACATCAACTGGAGTTGGAGAAGATAAGTGACTTCAGGAAGTCTGGATTGCCATGTATCTGGAATTTTCTTTTTGGTATTTTTCTACGGTGCCTTACAGGAAGATCAGTCGGCTTGGATAGAGGAAGAGTCGAAGTCTATGCTATGGTAATGGGCATATACTATGATATCAATGTCGATTACGCAACTCAGCTGTGGAAAGAATTTGTTAAAAGCCTGGAAAACACAAATTCGGAGAAGGGGATCTCTTGTGCAAGATACTGGAGCTTAATTCTGGAGAAAGTCTATGAGAAAGAAGCAATTCCAATAATGACAGATGTAGAAGTTGCTGAATTTTCCTTCTACCAATTTCCAAAAGTTGTCGAAGATGATGAGGCTATTTTTTCTCGTGTGGCTCGTATTCCGGATGCGATGCTTCGCAAAGTTTCTCCCACTCACAAAGTTTTGGTGAGATATTTGCGAAACATTGATACAACTGATCAGACTGGCGTATTACCAGACGTTGCTACTCCATCGAAGAAGAAGAAGGTTAGCAAGAAAATTGCGAAGGGTTCATCCTCACCGACTGTACAAGATGAAGTTATTCCAACCGAAGAAACTTTATCCAAATCGAAGAAGGAACTTTTACCTTCCAAGTCTGGGGTTCTGAAGCAAATTCGCAAAGCGGAAGTGAGTAGTAAAGGAGTTACTATTCACAGTATTCCTGCACCGGTGTCTCCAGGAAAGAAACGACAATGGGCTGAAGATGTTGCGAAAAACATGCAACACACGCTTGTCAAACGGAGAAAGATGGTGATTCGCAATGAATCATCAGATGAAGAAGTAGTTCTGGAAACTCCACCTGTCACATCTATGGTAAATGTTTCTTTACCAATAACTCAAACTTCGCAAATTTCTACTACCATTTCACAAACCAAACCACTCGAAATAGTTCTTAGCAAATCAGTTTCTGAGGAGGTACCTATTTCTGATATGGTTGTCAACGTATCTGATACGGGGGCACCTATCCTGAGTGTTGCATCCACAATACAAACATCTTTACCTAATACCACTTTATCCACCACTTCATCCATCTTTGATCATGCCCTTCAAAACCCATTCACAACACTTTTTCCATCCCAATCACCCGAAAATCCTCAACCTTCACAACAAATGTCTGATACTGAAGTCGAAGGAGGTGCTTTTTGAGGAATACTTGATGACATTTCTTTTGATTCAGACGAAGAATATATTCCTGATCATATGCTGATGACAGGAAAGCAGTTTAAAATCCTGAATCAAAAGTTAAAGGCCATTATCCAATCGTAAGTCGATTCTGGTAGAATGTCTTCGATATCAGCAATGGAGGTTGATGTTATGATTAAAGGTGCTGAGAAAAGGATCATGGAGAAGGTTGATCAATCTGATAAAAATAATGAGCTCAGAGTTAAAGCACAAGGGAACAATTTTACTTCTGCTGTTCAAGATCTTAAAGCTGCTACAAAAGAACGACATATTCTTTTTGTACAAGACGTCAAGAAAGTTCGTGAGGATGTCAACTTCAAGATTCAGGAATTTAACTCTGAACTTGCGAAGGATCTTTAGGATGTGCATACGAGACAAGCAAATCTTCAAAATTGTGGAGATTTCTTCTCAACTCCAAAAGCTCAATAATATTCCTGTTATTAAAGATCATAAAGCTGCAACAATGGAGAAGTTTGATCACCTAATAAAGTTGGTCACTGAGCTTAAATCAGCCGTTTCGCATTCTTCATCATCGCAAATTCTTACTCCTGAATTCTTGTCTCTAAAGATTAATACTTTAGAACAAGCTATTCAAAAAGCTCTTGCTCCACTTACAAATTTCACTTCTTTACTTCCGAAGAGTGCTCCACCTGTTTTCACAGGGGTGCAAGGGGGAGAGAAAAGTCGAAGTAAAGAAGAAGAGGCTAAAACAGTTGGAAGAGTGATGTCGACTCAACTTGTAGCTACTCTTCCCATTCCTACAAAACCGATTTCTTCAACTACAATCACCACAAAAACAGTTTCCAAGGGAATTGTTATTGGAGAAAATGAAGGAGGTTCAAGCTCAAAACCTCAGAAAGATGTAATAGGAAAAGGAAAAGGAATATTGTACGAAAAGTCGAAGGAGGAGTTAAAAGCTGATGCTGATGCTGAATTGGAGAGGATGAGACAAGTTCAGAGCATCAAGAGACAAAGGGCAAGTGATCCTCCATCCATGAACAAAGGAGATCCTGCAAAACATTACTCTTATGAAACAATAGAGTCGAAAGTTGTGGGTAGGGAGATGTATGAGTTCGAGAAGAAGCCAAAAAGAAGTTACGATATTGCGAACTCAGATCATTGTCAATTGGACTTCCCAATTAACGAAATTTTGTTCATCATAGCTCAATACAAGATCAGTGAGAAATTTGATAATCCGGATGATTATACTCATATGAAAATCAGATTTCATGCTGTTCTGGGGAAGAATCCAGATGAAGTTTGGTCCTTGATGAAGATCAAAAAGGTGCTTACAATAAAGAAGGATGTTTTGTTTGAAGACATGCTTCAAAATTTTTGGTATTTTGTCATCAGAGCTGACAACAAACAATATGACTTCACAGTTGCTGATTTTCCATTGATGAACTGCAACGATCTAATTCAAATAGCTCTAATCCTGAAGCATATGGAAGAAAACAATCTCAAAGGCACTGAGACAGATGTGTTCAAAGTTGGATTCGCACATGTGAAGACATTCATCGATAACTATTTCAATTGTTTGGCTCTTACAGATGAAGAATTAGCGAATGTGCTGGGAAGAGAAGTAAAAGTTCCATGGGAGGATACTTTGACACAATCTGCTTTGTCGAAGTATGTTGTGGGTGAGATATGCCTGAAACCTTTTGGCATGGTGTTTTCGGGAAGAGATACTAAAGGAAAACCGAAGAAATTTTTATTCAAAGCATCAGAGATTGAAAGATATAATTCTTCGCAATATACACACCTCATTGTACGTATGAACAATTGCAAGAAGAATAACGAAGGAGACAAGAAAGATTTGAAGAAGGTGATCTCCTGGTATGGAGAAGTGCGAAGAACAATTCACTCTGCAATTCAAAAGCTTTTGAGTTGAATTGCATCGACTGTTTACAAAGGGGGAGAATGTAGATGTATATTGTAAAAAGTCGAATATTGTGTATTGTAATGTTTCGCATTTTTATGTTATTTTACTAAGTCATTTTATATGCGAAGTGAAAATGTATTGACTTAGTATATTTTTTGTATGTTCCCTATAAATAGGGACTGAGGCTAGAAGTAGAGATACACGATAGCGAAACACAAAATCTCTCTTCAACTTATTCTGTAATCAGTCTTAATCAATATGAGATCTGATTAATATTTACTCTTTGTGTTCGTCATCTTTAATCGTTCAAATCTATCTTTTCTTTTCTAAATTCTCGATAACAATTCTCATCAATATCTCTAGGTTTGAAGATTTATATGATATTACCGTCTCACGATCACTCGAGATAAATACCATGAAGTGATGCAAGTGAGCGTGGGTTGAATCCAATACTCAGCCCTTATGAGTACTCATGAATGTTGTAGCAACCATTGCATTGTCTAAAGCACTTTAGACAAATTATACAAGCCAAATTCATGACAGTCTTGATTCATATCTACTTCCAACATATGACTGACTGTGGATGGTTTGAATAATATGATATATACCATAACATAATTATTCTGGAAGTCAAAACATGCAAAGTGAAACACAAGAATAATACTAATCTTATATGGCCCCAACACTTTGAGTGTAAATAAAAACACCTTTTATTTAAGCACCATATTGATTACTCATTATTTATGTTTCGATTAATCAACTTTATGCTTGAAGTAAAACATTAATTGTCCCATGCTCCAAGCATGTACACTATGTTTTTCCAAAAAACAATTATGCCATACTCCAAGTATGCATACTATGTTTACATATGGTCCTCTCTTTGTGAAATAGATCAATTGACAATATTCCAATGATGCTCATTTCACAATTCCAATCATTGTTGTAAATGCAAGAATACCAAACTCTTACCATTTACTATAATCTGTTAGATTCTAAACTTATATGCAATGATCCCCTTGTAATGACTATGCAGAGAAGTCACAAAGACTTGGCAACAGACATTACAGAGTATTCCAATGGAAAACAATTCCATGGAAATGAAGTCTCAACTTCAAAGTACATTCCTTTGAACATCCTTCTTAGCATTAAGTTCTTTAATCTTACACAGATTCAAAGAATAGCTTCCACCTATGGAGACAATTCCATATTGCCATTTTAACCACCACTTCTGAACAAGAGTTGCCTCTTTTCAAAATATGGCAATATGGTCCTTACTCTATACTTCTAATTGTCCATGAGCAACCAATCTTTGGTAAACCTCATATTGTCCTCGACAATTTTGCTTAATCAATTTAGTCATTTCCAGTTCTATTCCTTTTTCCATCTTAATGCCCTAGGCATTTGGAAAATTTAGAAAGAATGAATATTATAGCACATATAATCAAACCTATACCCAAAGCATATGGGACATGATTTATGCTATAAAATTTTTTATTTGCCATGTTTTCATAATTCGAACTACAAAGAGGAATGTCGTAATCATAATCGAATTTTGAGAACGCAACATATGTCACAACCCGAAATTTCCGTTTGTTTTAACTCCGTAATTAAGCGCTTCAAAAATTAGCCAAATTTATCCCAAAATATTTTTGGCCAGATTTAAGCCCGTTGGAATATTTTAAATAATATTTTTCAAACGAACCAAAAATAAGGAGGTATAATTTAAAATTTGTTGTGTTTAACGGAAGTCACGAAAAACCCCGTTTGCGGATGGTGTTAGGTGGACCCCCACCCAGGTCATAAACTCAACCCTATATAAGGGTTGAGTGGGTTTCATCCCAACCTTTTTCACACCTTAGACATCCTCTCTCTACTTTCTCTCTCTATAAATCGGGTTTTGGTCAAAAATCGCCCCTTCGAGCTTCAAAATGGTAAGTTAACCTTCCTAGCTTGTTGTTTAGCTTATCACACTTGCAAATTCGTGGCTTAATCATCCAAAAACCCCAAGAACAAGAGTTTATGGTTTGGGAACATCCCAAAACTGTAAACACCTTAAAAGAGGGTTTTTATGCACAAAAGCCCTCCCAAAACCTTTCCAATACTTAGCTAATGGCCTAGGCACTTGTATGAATGATCTAAGAACCCCAAAACATGAATTTAAGAGGGTAAGCATGAGTTTACGGTTTGGGGATCTCCCAAAACCGTAACCACCTCCAAAGGGGTGTTTAAGTGCCTTTAACACCTTGTATGACTTGTATTTGGGTCTAGAACTTTGCATGCTTAACCTACAACCACCAAAACACAAAACGAATCGGCTAAAATGAGTTTACGACCATAAACTCATGTGTTTACGGCCGAAAACTCCCAAGGGAGTGGTCCAAGGACCGTAAACTCCAAAAAGTGTCCATTTTGAGCCCCAATCACTTCCATAGCCCTTGAATCAACCCTAGAACCTTTCCTTGTGAAACAAAAAACCTTAAAGCACACAAATACACCCCACCCATGAGTTTACGGCCGTAAACTCATGGGGGATATGGTTCCAAAACTGTAAACGCCCCTAGACACTACCATTTGAGGAGTAAACTCCAAAGTGAGACTATACTCTCCTTAGAAGCAACCCTTAACACTCCTAACACTTGAATCAAGGTGTTTTCATGCATTAGAGGGTCTTTACTTGCTTAATTAGTTATTAAAGGACTAATTGGATACCTAAATGTGTCATTACTTGCTAAATAGGATCCAGGTGTGTGTTCAAGACCTCAATTGACACATAGCATCCTATATCGTCCGACCATCCGAGTCACCCACGTAAGGTGAGTTCATACCCCTGAAACAACCTTGTAAATGGTTTTTAACTGCTTTTATGGGGGGGGATACAAGTTGAACTGTACAATTATTAGATAAATCACATGTGATTAATAACTGTATAGCAAAATAGATTCTTGCATGTTAAACTGCTTTATCCAGCTTAAGATTTCCAGATCATGTTTTCAAATCTTGTTAATGTATGAATATCCCTTTTTAGATTATTAAAGGTTATCCAAAGTTTTTCAAAGCTTTTTTACCAAAGAGACATCAAGTCGTAATTTCTTGTTAAAGGTTTTCCAAAGGTTTTCTTCACTTAAACTGTTTTATCAAATCGTTTTCAAAAGCTTGTTTTATAAACTGATATCGAGTCATAAATTCTTGTTTATAAAGTTTTCCAAAAGCTTTACCTAAATTTCTATTATGCTTTTATGTTGTTAAATGCATGACCATATATGTATAGTTTTATAAGTAATGTTTAAAGGACTTAGGAAGGCTAACTCGCTTTGATTCCTTTTCCTTGTTTGGATGTGGCTTCGGGGTATCGGTTATCCGTCCGAAGGTTGTTTAAATATTAGTTATATATCAGGTATACAAATATAGACATAAAAGCTCTCTCAGCCAGTTCATTGCCTTTGGGTAGTAAGGCATCCTTCCATTATTCATGTTTCTAGAACCCTAGTAACTATTATAGGAATAGTTAGGAGATTCTATTTACTCTCTCTCTCTCTTTCTCTCTCTCTCTATCTATCTATCTATCTCTCTAGTACGAAGAATCACTCACGAGTCAGTTCATTCTTGAATCTATACTAATATTATAATACTTTAGATAGAATGTGACACACTATTTCCCTCTACGACTCTTCATAGCACCATCGCCGTGTAACCAGAGTCTCCGAGAAGGAGAGCGAACATCATGTGTATAGATCTATATGGGACCGACACTCCCACACCCTGACTGCTAGCTACAGTCCATGCCGGTAAGGCCCATGGGTGACATAATGTCACTACCTCTATGCGTGACCTGGAGGGTCATCAGATACTCTATCGTCGATCAACATGGTTACATATGAGTTCACATTCACCTTTTGTTTTAGACTTTGCTAGCTGTATCGTTCATCTGATACTGTCTGGAGTCCGTGATTTTTGTGTTAGACTGAGCCAGGCATATCATTCATTCGATACTCTCCTGGAGTCTATGTTTCAATTACTTTAGCCAGCAGTATTAATGTTGGAGTTTATATTGCTTTTCCCTTATTATTTTTATTGTGATTCTCTCACAATCCTTTACAGACAAAACTATATTTTGGTAATGATATCATTTTGGGGAAATTACTCCTTAAAGCATAAATTTGTCGAGTCTTGGTAGAAGACTGCTTTTATTTGAAAATATAGGATTTTATGGAAAGGATTCTAATACACAGTAGATTCTAAACTACTATCTTTCACAAAGTTATTTTGAATAAAAATGTGTGTAGTTTATCACTAGCACACAACTTGAGTTTTATAACTTATCATGTTGACATATTCCTATTTTTGTGCCCATTCAAGTTAAAGTTGGCTTTGCATATGAGTTCTGAGAGTTCTCAATTTGTTGCATAACAACTTGGAAGCAATGGCAGGCCCTTTGTGCTGCCTGGTGGCAAGAAGTTAATATTGCACAAGTTCAGTCCATATGAGTTTGTATTTTTCATTAACCGTGTCTTGTAATTATGGTTTTGACAAATTCAGATGGATAATAACACATACACCATAAAATCTAAGTGTCATAAGGTTTCTCGCCGATTCATGAAAATGATGGTGAGGAAACGCTTTCACTAAGTAGATTTTAAGTAGATAGCAATTGTGATATTTGCGTTCTCAAAGTCGTTAGTGGATCGTGTGTGGTTAATCGGCACATTAACATGGACTTGTGAGGAATGGCAAAGGTCTAAACAATTGAGACTATGATTACGGCATCCCTTTTCATAGTTCTGAAATTGTTTAGACACACATGTGAGCTATCTAAGGAAAGGTGTATGATTTTGATAAAGTTTTTATCAAAACATCTCGTATCAGAAGTTTGAACTTTGGTAAGAAAGTCAATAAAGTATTGGTTTCTAGAAGTCCAGCTGATTTTTGAGTACATGTCAAAGCTAGTGGGAGCATAAGTGTTATGCTGATAATTCTCATGTTAGTGGGAGCATGATAATTATAATAAGTGTTGCAAGTTAGCAATGTTAATTATAGAAAACAAAAGTTTCAATTGGGAAAATTTGTTTTGCTATAATTAAAGGAGAGGAAATTATACTTCATTTCAAATCTAAAAGCTTAGATCATGACATTTTAAACAAATTTAGTCAAGTATAAATATGAATGTTATGTTGGAATGGTTCAACATAAGGAAATTCTATATATGGAACATTATTTGCGTTCTAAAATTCGATTATGATTACGGCATCCCTTTCAAAATCTGAATTGTGAGAACATGGAAAATATTTGTGTTCTAAAATTCGATTATGATTACGGCATCCCTTTCATAATATGAATTTTGAGAACATGGCAAATAGAAATAAAAATATTGTAGCAAAAGACTGGTCTAGAATCATGTCTTTATGTGAGACATCATGAATCGTGTCTCGTATGCTTCGGGTGTATGATCGATTGCATGTGCTATAATATTTATCTTTTCTAAATTTTTCCAAATGCCTGGTGGCATTAAGAGGGGGAAAAGGTCTAGAATTGGATATGACTAAAATGATTAAGCAATTGTCGAGGACAATCTAAGGTTTACCAAAGATTGGTTGCTCAGGGACAGTTAGAAGTATAATGTTAATTTTAGAAGGACCATATTGACATATTCTGAACAGAGGCAACTCTTGTTCAGAAGTGATAGTCAAATTGGGAATGATCCCATAGGTGGAAGTTGTTCATTAAATCTGTGTAAGATTATGAAACTTAATGCAAGAAGGATGTTTAAAGCAATGTACTTTGAATTTGAGACTTCGGTTCCATGGAATGATCTCCATTGGAATACTTTGTAATGTCTGTTGACAAGTCTTTGTGACTTTGTGCATAATCATTACAAGAGGATCAATACATATAAGTTTAGAATCTAACAGATTTCGGTAAATGGTAGGAGTTTGGAATTCTTACATTTACGGTAAGTATTTGGGACTGTGAAATGAGAATCATTGGAATTATGTTCAATTGATCTATTTCACAAAGAAAAGATCATAGACAAACTTAGTGTGCATACTTGTTGTATGGCATAACTAATGTTTGGACAAACATAGTGTGCATACTTGGTGTATGGCATGACTATTGTTTGGATAAACATAGTGTACATGCTTAGAGCATGGCATGACTAGTGTTTTGATTCAAGTATAAAGTTGATTAGTTGAAACATTATACAATAAATAATGTGTAATCAATATGGTGATAAATAAAAAGTGTTCTATTTATATTCATAAGTTCTGAGGCCATATTGGATTCGATTATTCTTGTGTTTCACTTTTCATGTTTTGACTTTCAGAACAACTAGATCATTCTTTCAAAATGACTAAGTTATTCAAACCATCCACAGTCGGCCATATGTTGGAAGTAGATATGAATCAAGACTATCATGAAGTTGGCTTGTAGATGTCTAAGATGTTGGACATAGCAAGAGTTGCTACAACACTCATGAGTGCTCATAAGTTCTGAGTATTGGATTCAACCCACGCTCATTTGACTCACTTCATGGATTTTCTCACGAGTGATCATGAGACGATAATATCTTATATTCTTCAAACCTAGAGATATGAGTTGTTGCCTATAAGTTGGTTGTGCATTGATTGTACGAAAACACATCGGTAACTCGATGTTATAAAATGTACCTTTGTGTATTGATAAGATAATAACTAACTTGAAGATCGATTAGATCTATAAAACAGGTAAATTAATAAACAAGCAAACAGCAAGAACACAAGAATGGATCAAAGATGTCGAATGATTAATAAATAATCCTCAGAAGAGCTCGATAAAGAACTTCTACTGTAGAGGATTTGGGTTTACAAGAACGATGAAAAAACTCTGTAATCTATCGTAAATCGTTATCTATTGTTAACCTAATATGCATGCAAGCACATTATTATATACTAAACCCTATCAGCTCACGGTTGGACAGGCCCAAACCGGAGTACAAAACATGGACTTTTAACCGAGCCCAATAGACGCAATATACAAAAATGCTACGCTACCCAACAATCTCCCCCTTTGCGTCAAATTGGAGCGAGATCACTTTGTCTTCTTACTTGGGCCAGCGGCAGCAGGAACCTTCTTCTTTACAGTCTCAAACAGACGAGAGATGAGCGCGAGGATTGTCTGTCTGAATCGGATATACCATTGTATCATATCGTCAAAGTATTTGATATCATCTATTGTATTTTCCTTGCACCTGTGGATGATCCCCAGCACATGCTCAAGACAAGCAGTGGTATAAAGATGTTTATCAGCTAAGGCAAAGAGACATTTCTGTCCTTCACTCCTAGTGAACATGACGGAGTTTCGCCTTGGGTCAATTTTTCCCATCTTCATCTGGTTTAGATTACTGGCCGAGCCAACATGAGAGATCTTCGGTTTCTTCTTGAAGACATTTGCAATCTCCTGATCCATCAAGGCGACCTCCATGATATAGCACACCAACATCCTTTTGAGATGGTCAATGATTGGACCATATTTAGCTTCATTAGTCAGAAGGATGTTGTGCAGAACGATCCAGTCATGGGGGTTGAGGTTCGGTAGATCTGCTAAAGATATGGCATGTTCGGTTTTTGCAGACCCTCTGAGCACTTTGAACCGAACGTTGATAAATCTCCCTTCAGTGTATGGCTTCAGAACCCGAACGTTGATTATTTTCTGAGCGCTCCAGGTTTGGTACTGGGGTTGAGCAGCCTTCAGATAGAAGTCAATCAATTCCCGATCAACCTCCGGATGAGGATGAGGGAACTCAGCAACGTTGGCGAAGGCGTGAAAGATGAACGCCTTTCGGGTTAAGGGCATGTCGAACTGAGAGTCGACAGAGTTGTAGCAGTCAAAGGAGATTACCGGTTCAAGCCATAAGATACTCGGAGTATCGATTGCCTCTTTAATCATCCTCTCGAGAGTCCAAGCAGGGAAAAGAGTCTTCCTGCTCTTGAGAAGGTCGTGGGCTTCTTTCTGCTTGCGTTCAGCTTCTTCAGCTTCTCTCGCCACACGAACATTATCATCTTCAGTATTGCGACGACTTTTGCGTTTCAGCAAGTCGGCAATAGTTTCTTGATCTTCTTCCTCTTCATCCTCAGCAAGTTTCTTGCCTTTATCCTTCACACCCGAACCAGAGGCTTGGCCTGTAGGAGGAGGTTTGGTTGTGTGAGTTGCCTTCGAGGAATGAGGGGGTTGCGATCCGGACTCCTTTTCTCCCCCTTGTTTCGGAGTGGACACGAAACTAGGTAGCCCTTCTATTTTACTTAGCAGATCCAGGGCAGGAGCGAGTTTCTCTGCAAGGGTTCGCCTCACAGAATGGTTCAGGATTGGATCGTGCGCTTCTAGGATGTTGGATATAGCTGAGTGTACATCCGAAACACACGTCTTGATAACTTCCCGTTCGGATCGAAGAGCGTCAATTTGTTGTTGAGAATTGGATAGTTGAGCACTCTTGACCTTTAGGGCAGTGGTCTTTCTTGCCAGAACGTCCATCAACGAGTTCTCAGCGGCCAGATCCTCTTGGAGTTTAGAGAGGCGCTCGTCAATAGATGTACAGAAGGCAAAGTTGTCGTCTGTCAAAGATTGACGAAGGGTGGCAAAGGACTTCAACTCTGTAGAGACGAACGTGGCCAACTGTTGAACAATTGGTTTCAACGTTGTCTTGGTAGCAGCAGCACTCTCCTGTAAAGATTGTAACAGGATAGAGGCGTCAAAGAATAGTTTATCGACTTTTTCGGTCGCAGCCTCACAAGCTTTCGTCGAGGCATCTATGGCGGCGGTGGCAGAAGCAACGGAATCTTGCTAAGCCCTAGAGAAGGAATCAACAATCTTCTGAAGAGCAGCTTCAGAGAGAGATGATTGTGAAGTAGAGGAAGAGGCAATGAGCAAGTCGACCTTGTCATGAAGCTCCTTAATATGTTTCTTCGTTACCGGAGCATCCTCATCATCGTCGCTTTGCACTTGAAACGGACTATAATAGACCGAATCAAATGTCATATTTTCCCCGCCAAGGAAAGGGTTATCTCCGTCAGAGGCATGACCGGGAGATGGTGGTGGTGGTGAAGCTGGGGGTGTAGTGGTATGGGTGGGTTCGGGTTGTGTTTGGGTAGTGGTAGGTTCGGGTTGTTTTTGAGAAGAGATGGGTTCGGTTGTGTGTATAGGTTCGGTTACTGGTGGTGGTTCGGTTGCATCGGTATGAACCCCCGTATCAGATACGTTGGTTGTAACCTTTGCTGTGGATGTTGTTGTGGCATCTGTGAAGATAGGTGGTGGCATTGGGAATGAGGTTTTTGGAATGTTGGTAAAGGGGTTTATGGTGGGAATGGAAGTAGGAATTGTTTGAGTGGGAGAGGGAATTGGAGAGGTATGGATTTCCATTTCAGGGGTAGGTGATCTGGATGGGGTGTTGCCTCTTGGAGGTGTGTTGCCTCTTGGAGAGCCGTCCGAATCCGAACTCTCATCCTCCGACTCACTCGAAGAGGAAGCGATAATGAGCTTTACCTTGGGTTGAGTCTTTCGCCTCTTCTGCTGCGGGGACTGAGCAACTTTCTTTGATTTCCTCTTCCTAGGAGAAGGGCCTTTAGCCCCTTTCGCCACCTGCTTGCCTTTATCTGCCTTTTTGCCTCTCGGAGCAGGCTTATCGGCATCGTGAATGGACTTTAGCATCTCCGGCATGAGATCCCTCGGTCCAGACTTCTTGAATTCCTTGTAGGTCCGGATGACCCTGCTGTCAGCTGGGACATCAGCGTACATGGTCTCCGGAATGGAACCATTGAAAGGAAATTTCGATACATCGGAGACGATGATCTTCGTGGTATGGAATGTACCAATCGAAGACATCGGTGCGCCGGGAACAGTGGGAATGTTGTACTTGTCCATGACCCACTTCATAATAAGGGTCCAAAACCTTGCATACGACACCTTAGAGTGCCGTGAAGAAGAGGATAAGCTTTGGATGAGTTTTTGCCGGAGAACCAACCCATAGTCGACATTGACATCGTTGTAAACTCCATATAGAATGGACAGGAATAGTCGACTGGAGCCATCTGAACCTGAGCTCCTCTCAGAAAGACCCTTGAAAAGCACAGTGAACATGTCGTTCCACTGTGGCGGTAAACACGACTTTTTGAACTTTGCGACGGAGGTGAGCGCCTCCGTGTACCCCATATTATAGAACATATTGAAGAGATGCCCCATCGGAATAGTCTCCGGATTAACCCTTGAAGGGTCAGCTTCAAACCCTAGCAGTGAGCCAAATCGTTGCTTGGAAATTGAGGCTTTGTGATGAGCAACTTCGAAGAAGATCCTGTCGACGACTTTATCGTAATGCGCCGTCGCGTAGATCTGTGAGAGAAACTCCATGGGTACAGACTCCGCCCTTGAAAGTGCAGGTGCGATTGGCGAATACTTCAAGCATTCGATGACCGGGACCATGTAGGAGTCATATGCGTGTGGGGTTAAGTCAATGATGAGACATTGCTGAGGGCGAATGGGCAGGATGTGAGAAGTAGCGTGGACGGAGGATGAATCTGCCATTGTTGAAGAGAGGGAAGAAGATGATGAACAGTTAGGGTTCAAGGAAATCTTTTTGCTCTGGGAATTCTGATTGCAGTAAATAGGTAAATGGTAGATGCTAACTCCTTTTTATACTGGGGTTAAGGAGAGAGAAAGATCTGCCCAAATCTTCTATCGAAATACCAAGGGTTTTCCAGAATGACTGATGCGTGACAGTTGTGGAACCGATGATCACGCATGAGAGAGAATGTCAGATTCCGAAGAACACGCCGCCCAACAAGCGCCGTTTCTGATGAACCGTTTCAAATTCACACGCGCCTTTCTGTGTCAGAGAGGAACCGTTTCAAATTCGCACACGCGTCTGCGACGTCAGTTAGAGATAGACGCTTCAAATTCGCACGCTTTCCCTGTTCCGCCGTTTGAAATCAAATCAATTAATCTCCCGCCTGAGTCAGCAACTCTTCATCTTATCCCATTAAAGTGTAACGACATCTTTTCAATTAAACGCCCACGTGGATTAAAAATTAACCACAGATTATAATCAACCACCAATTCAATGAAACAGCATGTAATCATTAGTACCAGAATTCTTGGAAAATCAAAGATTTTCGTGCTAAGAGTGTAAAAGAAAAGAAATAAAGCAAATCTTTTTGGGAATAATTGTGATGTCAATAAAGACACGAAACAAATGATCCCGGGCACGAATCTCTTCCTTCAAAGTCAAGAAAGACCTTAAAGTGTCAGTGTGGATTCCCGTTGAATAACGATCAAACACTTATTAAGAAGTGTTGAAAGGCTTCTTTTAATTAGGCATTTTAGGGTGGCTTTAGCTTTGATTCAACAGTCCTAATCTTGAAATAAGATAGAAAGTGAACAAAGTACTTGTGAGACCGGTGTAGTCTGTTGAACAAGTAGGTAGGAATTAATTTTAATGTGGCTTGGAAAATATAAAATCTCAACAAAAAATTAAAACTGGATCCCAAGGGAAGAAATGTTATGGTGTTTAACAATTTCATAGGAATCACACAAAATAAAAATTTGAGATTTCATGAAGATACATCCGTCAATTCTTTGGTGAAAACTTGAGCAAATTAATTGTTCACCGTCAATTCAGATTTGGTATTGAATTTTGGGTTTCACTCAGCTCGTAGTGGCACGAAACTAAGATCATAAACACAGTTTTTGAGTAACCATAAACCTCAGTGGTAATTTCTAAGAGTCTCAAGGGTTACGTTGGTGAAACGAATTGAATGAAGAAATATGATAGAGATGGTGTAGGAAATCAAAGTACCTCTGCTGCAAAAAGTAGGACCAAGCAGAAAACTCTTATCTCATGTGAGAAGAGAGTTAGGTAGCTCACGATTAGAATAAGTGTGGTAGCCTAATTGGGAAGACAAGGTTTGTGTATACCAAGTCATTAAGGCTATTATTCAGAATCTGATCAGGCTTTGGGCAGATACAGCAGCATGCTTCTAGGGACACTTAACTAATTCAACAATATCCCCATTAACGAACGAACACACAAATAAAATGAATGACAAAAAGCAAATAAAGAACAAAATATTTTTGGAGTTTTTGATATAAAAGAAAGATAAGAAAAATTAGACTGAGAAAGAAAATAAAAAAGGATAAAATAATAAAAAAAAAAAAAAAAAAAAAAAAAAAAAAAAACTTGGAAAGAAAAAAAATTTAAAAACTTTGGAAAACTTTGGAACCGAACCCGAGCGTTCGGTTGGTTTCGGTTTTGAAAAATTTTGAAAAACCGAACCCGAGCGTTCGTTTGGTTTTGGTTTTGAAAAATTTTGGAAAACCGAACCCGAGCGTTCGGTTGGTTTCGGTTTTGAAAAATTTTGGAAAACCGAACCCGAGCGTTCGGTTGGTTTCGGTTTTGAAAAATTTTGGAAAACCGAACCCGAGCGTTCGGTTGGTTTCGGTTTTGAAAAATTTTGAAAAACCGAACCCGAACCTTCGGTTGGTTTCGGTTTTGAAAAATTTTGAAAAACCGAACCCGAGCGTTCGATCTATTTCGGTTACTGAAGAAATTAGATTTTCAAATAGGAAATACTTTTGACAACTAAGATATTAAATAGAGACACTTATACATGAAATTTACAACCAAGAAAACTACCTTTAATTGATGAGCGAAGTGCAGATTATCTAACCGAACCCGAACGTTCGGTCTATTTCGCTCCTTATTTGTGAGATTGAGAGGTAGTTTGTCGTACTGACTCTGATTCCATCATACCTAGTCCTTGTAGAATTTTGTTGAATGATGCTTTAGGAAGAGCTTTGGTAAAGACATCAGCCAGTTGATCAGTGGTTCTAACAAAGTGTACTTCAACGTTTCCATCTTCCACATGATCTTTGATGAAGTGATACCTCAATGCTATGTGTTTAGTTTTTGAGTGTTGCACTGGGTTATGACAGATCCTAATTGCACTTTCAGAGTCACAATATAGTGGGATCTTTTTCATATTGAGTCCATAGTCTCGGAGTTGACTCTGGATCCAAATCACTTGAGAGGTACAGGATGCAGTTGCAATGTATTCAGCTTTAGCTGTAGACAAAGACACGCACGTTTGTTTCTTTGATTGCCAGCTAACCAACTTTCCGTCAAGGAATTGGCAGCCTCCTGTTGTACTTTTCCTGTCTAGTCCACATCCTCCAAGGTCTGCATCTGAGTAGGCTTGAACGAAGAAGCCTGAGTTGGAAGGATACCATAGACCTAAAGAGGTAGTTCGCTTGAGATATCGTAGAATGTTCTTCACTGCAAGCATGTGAGGTTCGCGAGGGTTGGCCTGAAATCTAGCACAGTAACAAACAGAGAACATTATGTCAGGCCTGCTAGCAGTAAGATACATCAGAGAACCGATCATCTGGCGATAAAGCGTAATATCAATAGCCGATTTATCTAGGGATGGAGTGAGCTTGGTGCCGAACGCCATTGGAACTTTGACTTTTGAGTCTCCCATCATGCCAAATTTTGCAAGAAGAGTCTTCATGTAAGCTTCCTGATTAATAAAGATGCCTTCGGGTCCCTGTCTAATGTTTAAACCAAGGAAAAAGTTAATAGGACCCATTGAGCTCATTTCAAATTTAGTCTCCATCAGCTTTCTAAATTCAGCTGTTAGGCTAGGATTCGTTGAGCCAAAGATGATATCATCGACGTAAATTTGAACGATCATAAGGTGGTTACCTTCCTTCTTACGAAAGAAGGTTGGGTCAACCGAACCTTGTTTGAATTTGGACATCTTTAAAAATTTAGTCAGCATTTCATACCAGGCTCTCGGAGCTTGTTTCAGTCCATAGACGGCTTTATCCAGAATGTAACAATGATTAGGATACCATTCATTAACGAATCCAGGAGGTTGCTCCACGTACACAGTTTCTTCGAGTTCTCCATTGAGAAATGCACACTTGACATCCATTTGGTAGACCTCAAAGTTTTTGTGGGCAGCATAGGCTAGAAATATTCTAACTGATTCCAGCCTAGCTACAGGAGCGAAAGTCTCTTCATAGTCAATGCCTTCCTCCTGACAGTATCCTTTTACTACCAGACGAGCTTTGTTTCGAATTACGTTTCCTTCCTTGTCCATTTTGTTCCTAACGACCCATTTGAGACCAACAACCGAGACATCTGGAGGAGTTGGAATGAGGCGCCAGACTTTGTTCCTTTCGAATTCGTTCAGTTCATCTTGCATAGCTTGAACCCAATCAGAGTGATCAAGATCAGTATTAACTGTCTTTGGTTCAACTTTTGATACGAAGGAATTAAACAGGCAGAATTCTACTTTTGAAAATAAGGAAGTCTGCTTTGCTTTGAGTTGTGATCGGGTCAGAACCTTTTCAGATATATCACCAACAACTTGAGAGACAGGATGATCTCTGGTCCATTTGGTGAGAGGAGGGTAGTTTGGATCAAAGGTTGGATCCAATTCATCGTTTATCATTTCTTCTTGTTCGGACTGGCTTTCATAGTCATAAGTCATATCGGCTTGCTCCCCCTCGATAGATGAGCTTTCAGGAATGTCTTGAGAATCTTGAGCTATAGAGGTTTCTTGTGGTGCGGAGCTTTCGGGCGATGATGCACCTTCGGATGGTGAGGCACTTTCGGTTGGTGAAGTGCTTTCAGGAGCAGTTTGAGACCTTGGCTCCCCCTCAACATCTGAGGTCGGCTGTGACGACGATGGCTGATCCTCCCCCTCGATTGAAGCATTGTGTGGTGGAGAATCGTCAGAACTTGATCCTCCTACATTCATTCTTCTTGCAGCATCTTCGACAATTTGCTTCATATGATCTACCTTGTTGTCTGCTGCGCCTGCTTCTGAGAGAGTGGTTTTCTCTGGTTCGTCAAATAGCTCCATGAACTTCTCGAATAGATTAGCGATCGAGGCTGTGACTTGGCCAGTTAGTGGAAAATTTTCTCCAGCTGTGTCTTCGATGGCCTTTAGCTTTTTGACATAGCTATCATCGAAAGTCACATAATAAGTCTCTTCGATTTTCCTCGAACGCTTGTTTAATACCCTGTACGCTTTAGAAGTGGGAGAATAGCCCAGAAATATTCCTTCGTCGGCTTTGACATCGAACTTGTTGCGGTGTTCTTTAGAATTAAAGATGAAACACCGTGAACCGAACACATGGAAAAACTTCACATTTGGCTTCCTGTTGTTGAGGATCTCATAAGGAGTGAGCGTGAATCGCTTGTTGAGATATGACCTGTTCTGTGTAAAACAAGCAGCAGAAATAGCATCAGCCCAAAAATATAAAGGTAAGGAAGCAAAACTTAGCATGGAGCTGAGAAGTTGTGACTGGTTCCTCTTTCTGCCAAGAATTCTTCGAATTCTTTATTTTTGAACTCCAATCCATTGTCGCTCCTGATGTTGCGAACGACCTTCTTCAGCTGTACTTCAATCTGCTTGATAAACACCTTTAACTTGTGAGTCGCTTCAGATTTAAGCTTCAGAAAGAACACCCATGTAAAACGTGAAAAGTCATCAACAATAACAAGAATGTACTTGCTACCGCCGATGCTTTCGATAGATGATGGACCACATAAATCAATATGAAGTAATTCAAGTGGTTCAACAACTTTAGTGTTTATTATAGATGGATGACTTTGACGACTCTGCTTCCCCATTTCGCATGCAGCACACAAATGATCTCTATCGAACTTGAGCAATGGAAGACCTCAAACATGACCTCCAGTGACAAGTTTGTTGATATCCTTAAAGTTAAGATGAGAGAGCCTTCGGTGCCACAACCAGCTTTCGTCAGATTGTGCTTTTGATAACAGGCAGATAGCTGGGTTTCCTTTGATGGGTTTGAGGTTTAGGGGAAACATTTCACCTTTACGCTCCGATTTGATAATAACTCTTTTCGTCTTCTTCTCAATTATTTCAGAACCCTCATCGTCGAATGAGACTTTGAGACCGGTACCTCCAACAAACTGAGATACACTGATGAGGTTGTGTTGTAGTCCTTCCACGTATGCAACCTTCCTTATTGTGAAATCGCCGTTTGTAATCATTCCATATCCTTTTATAGTGCCGAAGGAGTTGTTCCCGAACTTGACATTTCCACCATTTGAAAGAGACTTGTATTCCCTTAGCTCTTCTTTCCTTCCTGTCATCTGACGCGAGCAGCCACTGTCAATATACCATTCTTCGTCAAACTGCTCGTCACTGATAACCTGCAAAAATTAAGCAGATTTAGGAACCCAAAGTTTCTTGGGTCCTCGTGAGTCTTTCACAGGTACAGGAATAGTAAGAGAGATGTCAACAAGATATGTTCGTTTTATTAGTGTTGTTTCATCTTTCTTTTTGATGGTAAAAACTTTAATTTTATTGGGATTCGTTGCTTTCGGTTTTGACTCTGGTTCAACCGCTGAAACCTTCTGTTTTCCTTTTTGTTCAGTGGATGACTGAGATTTTTGAGAATGAACAGAATTGAATTTAGGATGAGGTTTAGAGAAATTAGAGGAGTTTGAAGAATTGGAATAATTAGAAGGAGAGAGCTTAGATTGAGATGACTTCTTGGTTGGAGATTCTAGGTGACCCTTTTGCTTTTGATCATTGGTGGGACCGACTTTAGAATGTTGATCTCTTTTGTTCTCAAAACCGAACCTTTGCTTTCAGTTGATATTGTCCTCTGAACCGAACTTGTGCTTTCGGTTGGAATCATGCTCTGAACCGAACCTCTGCTTTCGGTTGGTATTGCTCTTTTGCGATTCAATAGGACTTTTCTCTGACTTTAAGTTCTTGTCTTGATGTGAGAAATAGGCATTCTGGGATTGCCAAAACTGTTTTCTTTCAGAGAGATTCTTCCTGTATCTCTGATTCCTTTGACGTTTTTGCTTTCTCATCTGTTTCGGTTGATGATGGATGTTAGCTTTCGGTTTTGGTTTTTCATTAGCTGATTCACTCTAAACAGATGAAGTTTCACTTGAAGATGTGACTTCTTTTGCAGGAACTCCTTTTTCTTGAGGAATGCCTTTCGTACCGCTAGTACTTGGCACATCGAAGCTATCAGGTTTATTCAAAGGTTCAGGCACATAACTACCTTTGCTTTTCCATGAAGTCCTTTCAGACAAACCTATCGTTTCATCAGCGTTATCGATGGGAGCAGACCAGAAGAACTCGTCGCAGCCATCAACATTGTCTTCATTTACTATTGCTGTGAGTTCAGCTGTCTGATGTTCGGTTACGTCCGTGGCCTTGTACACCTGATTTGGAGTAGTTCTGACCTTTTGATATACTACTGCCTTTTCTGCAAGAATCGGGGACTTTTGTTGGGACATACGAGCGAACTCCACTGAATTTTATGAAATGAGATTCTTGTGGTTTTCGGGTTCGCTCTTGACAAATTCTGAACAGTCAACTGTATCCTCTATAGAAATTTCACTCATATTGTCGTCCTCATTAAGCTCAGATGCATTTTCAACATCAATTTTATTTTCTGAGCTCAAGTTGGCATTTAAAGAGTCAAATTTTTGTATGGTTTCGGTTCTCAGTTTCAGTTTATCATTTTCATCCAAAAGGTTTTTAAGCATGTCCTTATGGTCCTTGGACTTAATAAAAGATTCAATTTTGTCCAGTCCATACATATACGTCGGATTAACATCCTCAGATGAGATAACACTCTCACAATTATACGCTTCAGCATCAATTTCATCCTCCTTAAACTCAAGGAAGGGTAAAATCATGCGATGAATCTTTTGTCCTATTTCACAATCCAAATGAAGCTGAGTAATATTAGTGTAAAGACGTTTAGCAATCAAACAAAACACATTTCGCTGTTTTAAAAGCTTTAAATTGTCTCTTTGTAAATAAATGTTTTCATCTTTTGTTTTGATTAACTCCGACTCCTTCAGTTCGATCCACATCCGCCGTTCCTCACTCTTCGAAGACACCCTGCTTAATTGGTCAGTTAGGTTAGAATTGGTGACTCGAGTTTGAGTTAAGCTACTATCTAGATGAGAGATTCTTGAATTAACACTTTTTAGTTCTTTTTCATATGAGCTTTGTGGGACTTTAAATAAGACAAAGATGGATTGTACCTTCTTGATCAGTTCGTCAAGTTCGTTGAACTGCATGCTGAGCGGTTTAGCTGTAAAGCACATATCCTGTTGCTCCTTCGGTTCATCATTCCCACCATTAGTATTATATCCCCTCATCTGAGATACGTCAGACACCATTAAGCACCTTCCTCCACTGCTTTCTTCTTTCGCCACATAAGCCTTTCCATGAGAAGGCTTCCTCACTTCATCATCTTCAGAATCGGTTGACCAAACCTCTACGCCACCGAACTCATCATCAGCTACCGAACCCTGCACAATTAACGCATTCATAGAAGGGTTAGCAGTAGATTTCTTTTTCCTGATTTCATCCAGCTTTTTCTGCAACAAAGCTTCTTCATCCTTTTCCTCATCCTTTTCTGCCATCTTTTTGAGTACGCAATCTTTTGCATAGTGGTTCTTTCCACCACAATAATAGCAACTTACACCCGAATCTCCTTCAGCCTTCGGTTCCTTCTTTGACTCTTCAGCCTTCGGTTCGTCTTTGACTTTCTCAGAGCTATAACTTCCCTGCCAATTTCGGTTTTTGGTGGTGGGGAATCTCTTCTTGATGAACCTCTTGGGGTTTGACACCATCATAGCATAATCCTCAGAAGTGAGGTCATAGTCCTCTAAATTGAGGTCTTCTTCATCCATCACAGCTTTACTTTTGGACAGGAGAGCCAACGAACCCAGGCTTGAAACCACATTCTTCTCCTGCAACACGATCTTCTCCTGAGATTTCAAGATGCCCACCAGTTTCGCCAAAGAATAGGATTTAAATTGCTCGTGCGCTTTAACTGTGGACACAACTGCTCTCCACTCGGATCTGATAGCGTTCAAAAACATAACCTTCTACTCAATAAGCTTCCTTTCGATGTCGTGTTTGATCATCTTGCTAAGAAGATGATTGAAGCGATCAAACGTTTGGGTCACAGTTTCATCCGCTCCTTGCTTGAATTCACCAAACTCGGACAAGAGTAAGGTTTGAATGGAGTGTTCAAGATCTTCGTCTGTAGAGTACAATTCTCGTAACCTGTCCCATATTTCTTTTGCAGTCGTGCATGAACTCACCAGCCTAAAAGTATCAGATTGAAGAGCGAATCTAATCAATCTTAACGCTTTGATATTGCACTAAAATTTATCTTTTTCGTCTTGTGCAATATCTTTGACATCTTTCAGAAGATCATTATACTCTTTTTGAGTTTTAATAACCCTTGAAGTTGCTGAATGAGAAAAGGGTCCAGAAACGATTGCTTCCCAGATGAGGTATCCATTATCCTCAGATCCTATAACATAATCTTCAAAGTGATGCGCCCAGACTTCATAATCATGGGTGTACAGGATGGGAATCTTCGTTGTTGATCCAATGTTGTTCGAAATATTAATAGGATTGGATTGCGACTCGTCCATAATTGATCGAATAACCTGTTCAAAGATCAGACTTTTAATAAATCAAATTAGGGCAAAACAATAAATATCGAGATACGTCAATAATGAGATGACGGCTCAATAAATATCAGTAAATGCGGAATAACCCTAATCGAAACCTTTTTCACAGAAAAGAAGTGTATCGATTACACAGCCTCCTGCTCTGATACCAATTGATAAGATAATAACTAACTTGAAGATCGATTAGATCTATAAAACAGGTAAATTAATAAACAAGCAAACAGCAAGAACACAAGAATGGATCAAAGATGTCGAATGATTAATAAATAATCCTCAGAAGAGCTCGATAAAGAATTTCTACTGTAGAGGATTAGGGTTTACAAGAACGATGAAAGAACTCTGTAATCTATCGTAAATCGTTATCTATCGTTAACCTAATATGCATGCAAGCACATTATTATATACTAAACCCTATCAGCTCACGGTTGGACAGGCCCAAACCGGAATACAAAACATGGACTATTAACCGAGCCCAATAGACGCAATATACAAAAATTCTACGCTACCCAACATGTATGATTCAACAAATAGTAGAACATGCATATGAGTAGAGGTTTATCCATTCTTTTTACCCTTGGTGGGATAAAAGCGATATCTGTGGGCCCCTCGATGATTTAGTGATGACACCCAAAAGTGCTTGGCCAAGCCAGGACTAATTTGATTTGTTCAATTAGTCGGTCATCATAAATCAGAAATCAGGAAACAACAAATGGATAGAGAGAATGATTATAATCCATGTCTCAGTCCATATAATATCTATAATGGAGGAATATATGATCGTTTATCTAATGGACAAGTCATTGACTAAGGTTAGAGTTCGACAACGACTTTAAGAGCTATGATTGCTAGTTGGGTTTTAGAGTCATATGCAATAATAATTTTAGACTTATCCAAGTGGGAGACTGTTGGATTAGTGTCTAAGTCCATAACTATAATTGGTATGTACTTGACCCGATTTGGCATGGTCCATTTGGGTTGCACTTCACCGGAACAATTTATATGGATAGTTTTTTGAGAATAGTATGTTTATGATTTATATTAATATATTATAAGTTCTAATATATTAATATGGAATCATATTATTTAATTAGTATTGATCAAGAATTAATTTAGAATTAATTTAGTGATCAAAAGGAACTAGTTAAATATGGACTCTTATTTATAGTATGGGCCAAGTTCATTTAGGTTGGGCTAAGCTTGCATGAATCGTCCATGGAGTTTTTAACCCATGGATCCTATGGAAATGAAAGGTCATGGGTATTAGGGTTTACATGAATGTAACCCTAATCATCCATACTATATAAAGAGGTCTTTGGCACATGAAATGGCACTAGTGTGTGAGAAAACAAGAGTGGGCCAATTTCTAGTGTGCTTACTATTCTCTCAAGTTTCCAAGGTGTTTTGGTGATTTGTGATTCCACTTGAGGCTTCCACACTATTGCGGCTAAGCTCTTAAAGTTCAAGACTTCAAGCTTCATCAAAAGGTATGTCATCTAACTAGGCTTTTGTAGTATAGTTGCTTCATATTATGCTAGTTAGGATAAAACCTTGGAATATTGAATATTTGCATGTATAATAGAGAAAACATAGATCCAAGGTTTATAGGGTTGCATGTACACCATAGGAGTGTTAGAATGCTCAAAACCCATCACTTACTACCCCCTCAAGTCCAGAAACAAAACCCTAGCCACCCAACTCCATTTCTTGAGCATTATGAAGCTAAAGGTTGTTTTGTGGTGCATATCTTGGAAGAGTGCACTACTAGAAAAACAGCTTTTTATGACGCTCATTGCATGTCGTAAAAGGCTCAGACGACGCGCAAATGCGCGTCAAGGAAGGCCCTGTCATAAAGAGAGACGACGCGCTTTTGCGCGTCGTCTATAGACGACACGCATTTACGACGCTCATTTACGACGCTCAATTACTCAATTACGACGCGCGTTTACGACACGCAATGCATATCAAGGAAGGCCCTGTCATCAAGGAAGACGACACGCATTCGCGTGTCGTCACCTTATGATGCGCGTGTTAATGACACGCAATGCGTATCAAGAAAGCCCCTGTCAAGAAAGGCTATCTCATAAATGAAGACGACACACATTTTTGCGTATCGTAAATTTAAATGTTTAAAAAAAATTATATATTTATTAATTTTTAAATTAAATTTGTATTTAATTTCTCATAATAGAAATACAATACCATATATACAAAAAATACAATCCATTGCATAATATAAAATAAAATTTCATACTCAAAAAATAAAATAAATTACATAAATTATAATGTCATACAAAGAATCATTCAAATGTTAAACAAAAATAATACATTGCTAACATGGGTTATACATTCCTATAAAACTAACAAATAATCATACAACTCTGTTTCTTACTGGAAAGGAATGCCAAACATGATTACAAGTCTCCCTTAATCTTGATTACTCACCTGCTTAAGTAGAATGTTGTTGTTGAGAAGGTTACCTAGCAACAGAGAAAAACACAACACCTCTCCCACAATCAGAACATCATTTACAGAAAAAGGGTTGTCAATTACTTTCATTAAGACTTTCATTCAATCACAAAAATATTAAATAAAAGGGTGAAAAAAATAACTTACTTTTGATAAGTTGATCTCCCTTAGAGCAAACACAGCTAAAGCATTGAACAAGACCCTATTTCAAAATTTTGTAAATACACAAATCATGACACCTGATATTGGAATACACACTTTAAGACATGAATACGAGTAGATTAACCTGGATACATAGGAAGTAAAGATGGAAGGTGCCAGAACTCCGGGGGCATTGGGTTGGTTCCTTCCCACTCGCACACACCAAGTATCTAAAAACAAATAAAATTTTCTAAGTTTTTTTCAAATATAAACTAAAGCATATATTCTATATAATACACTCACAGAAAGGAAAAAGAAAATAAGAAAATTTTGATGTATATGTTTAATAACTCTACATTTAGTCCCTACTTTCATCCTAATGATTGTTATATATTGTATTAAAGAGTGTACATATGGTCAAGAGGAAGTACCTAATTTGGATCCGTGGCAGCAAAAAACTTTGATGCAACTGCTATATTTGAGAGAGAAAGAGTAGCATGTACTTCATCAAGAAAAGAAAAAGAAGGAAACTATTTTTGACTATTCCACCAGTAGCTCATTTTTTACTATTCCACCCGGTCAGATTTGAACAAAAAAATATACTAGAAAAAATGACTATTTTACCCTTCTCAATCCTCTTCAACCAGAAAATAAGATTAGATTTGAGCAACATGCACTTGTGATGATTTGATTTTATTGAAGATGCTTCTGCTTACTGCTTAGAGAAAGAGAAAGGATGTAGTACAGTAGAGTAGTGTACCTTGAGCATTTCATTTTTGTAGACTTGATGCTATTGATTCTAGCTCATGTAGAAGAGCCTTAGCAAATGATAGTTCCTGATCCTTCTCAGTATTCATCTGTTGGACTAAATGCCCAACACATATGAATGGTGAACCTTACGACGCACATTTACATCAACAAACTTCTAGTTTTTCTTCTATCTAGAGACAACAATTAATAAAAGCATATCAAAAAGTGAATTTCTAAACAATAAAATATAGAAAGTCCTTCACTCCAAACATAAAAAGTTTTACACATGTCATCATCTCGATATACAACAATGAAAGTTTAATCCTTTTTTGTTAAAGATTTAATCCTAAGTTGTAGTGTTTTGTAGTAAAAAAAAGTATTAGTGATGATGAGTAGGAGGATTGAGGGTTTGTTTGTGATAAAAGTGAGGTGCAGCTTCTCTCAACCATGAAGGATCAATGGAAATCACATTATGCATGTATTGACGATCTGTTGACACTAACGAATGATATATAACCCACTTTGGGTTCACCCTGCACAAGGGCAAAATCGTAAAAAAAAAAATAGACATTAGGTGGTCAAGTGTCGAAAGATATAAGTTTTGGGTGTATTGTTGATTTACTCGATAGGACAAGGGCCGAAAATGAAAGTTTTTATTTATCTGGCCTGAACAATACAGATGATGGATGAATGTAGAATTCTTGAGAACCCCTCAGCGTTTTGTACGTCCCATTATGATTGTATGCCTTCACAATGTTTAATTTTTATTTTTTTTAAATTAAAACAACAAACTTTTTGTTTTAATTTTAATAAAATAGTTTATTAAATTTGCTAATTCACCTCTAAACGACACGCATTAGCAAAAAATCCAGTTGTCACTGCCTTTCTTAGTACCTAAAAAACAACCAAAAATCACTGTAAATTCTAAATTTTGTATGAATATAAAGAAAAAAATATGTATATATATATATGTATATGAGAAGAGTTGTGATGAAATAAATAAATAATAATAAATACATGAATATCGTTTTGTCATGATTTTAAGGCTAACCCTAGTCTCTGTGCTACTCTTCTTAGCTGCTCTCTGATTTCCATTACTTTTTTCTTTAAAAAAAAAGGATAAAATTTAAATAAGATATATAAAAATAAAAGTTATTTTTTTTGAAAAAATAATATTATTGAGAATGAGAATTGAAAAACTTTTGTTACTACCATTGCATTGTAATTAATGAAGTTTTTGTGACACGATTTTGCTGATTCATTAGACTAAAGAAATCCCATGTACACATTTAGGAAAGTCACATGATTACCGTTCAAAAATCAACACAAAATTTTATTAAAATATTAAAACAGTTACACAAAATAAATGAAAGTAAAGTATGCTGCTATTTATTTTTTTCACTAAATTATGAGTCATATATAACACAACACACCTCTGATGCAGCAAATCGCAATTTGGCCTCATCCAGCTCCCTCTGCCCTTTAACCGATATCCATATTGACTGGAAAAAGTTTTATTTATTTTAACATAATAATAATAATAATAATAATAATAATAATAATAATAATAATAATAATAATAATAAATAATCATCAACAATGATTTTAAAGACATGATAATGAATAATCATAGAGAAATGTTTATACACCTGAACTGAGAGTATAGTTGCAACAGTGATGACTTCTTCTAAACATTCAAGTTTGTCTGATGCTATAATCATTTTTGACACCATAGGATCCTAAATAAAAACAACCAAAATTTATTGCATTTAGTGATGATGATGATGATGATGATGATGGTGTATTAACATACCAATGGAAGCTCAGTAACTTGGAAACCAACAGGTGAAGTGAGTTTAGCATCATCATCAAGAACTCCAAGTGAATATAAAACTTCAAGAGATCTAACCATGGATTCAGTTGATGGTGATGCTGGCCAATCAAACCCTAAGATATTGTCAATACCCCTTCCTCTCACCAAGCTTTTTTCCAATAACTATGCTTCTAAGCTAGACTTTGATGGACCTGTTTTCATTAAACTAACCACAACCACTGCAAAATACACCAGAAGAGCTCGAATCATCTGCCATCAAACAGGACACTATGGCTCCTGATTCCACCAACATTAAAAAGATATTTATAGCTTTAGAAAAATTCCAGTTAGTTATTCAGCTATAAAAAGGAATAATACATACCTCTGTAATGCGTGAGATAAACAAGCTTAGCACCTGAAGACAATTCCCATGTGTACAGAGAACCCTCACATGACACATGATTCCATACCCTACTGATACACCGGATACGGTGCTACTACACACCACAAAATTACATCACATCATTTCATTGTTTCTAATTAAAACAACTTCTTAGACATATAGGCTGATGTAAATGTACCTTGGATCCAAATCATTTAGCAGAATCAGATGTTGCTAAATAGTCGTGTTCTGTTGCTGCACTGCAAGAGTAAAAAAAAACAATATGGATAAACTGATTCCTTAAAGAATGTATAGCTTGAAGTGTTAATCCCTGATTTAGTCTCAAGTAATTGAGCATCTTTCAAAATATGGATAAACTGATTCCTTACAAAATGTATAACTTGAAGTGTTTGAGCAGATTGAAAATTCCTCCAGCAATATTCATAAGCAGATCCTTCTCTTTCAGCTTCTTTCCATCCTTCATATGCATGCACTAGTGCCATATGAGCACTGTAATCCTTTGTAGAAAATCTTGATATTGCTATACTAGCTTGCTGAAATAGACATACAAAAGATATCAGGAAAAGACCAAAATGCCCTTGTGTGAAAGTAGCTGGATTACTCACGTCTTTCTTCTATTGAGTCAAAAGAAAAGGATCCCTGACACTAAGTCCAGCAACAATTGTAAGAATAGGATCAAAGCAACAAAAAAAGCACCCATTAGTATTTTAATACATTAAGCCTGGCTTAACCCATTATGTTATTCTGTTCTGATTAAGTAAAAATGAGACAACCAGAATCCAGATTATGTGCTTAACACATTAAGCTCATTAAGTAAAAAAAAACAGCCACTTAATCTTGTAAGCTATGAACTCAAGATACTAAGCCAGTCTATCTAAATAAATAAAATAATAATAATAATAAACTTAATTGACTGGTAAGCTATATATGTGTGTTTCTTTTTGACTTAATGCAAAAAGAATGACCTAATAGAGCAAGTTAGGGAAACAAGACTTTTCCCATTAAGTCCCAGCTTTTTACAAATTTGCCTTCATTCTTTCCTTTCCATTTCTCAGGTATACCGTTTATTTTCTCAAAAAAAAAATTAAGCATCATTTATCCAAAAAGCAACACCTGATGAGAAAAAAAAACAAAACAAAAAAAAGGAAACAAGACCTTTATGTAGTACAAAAGCATTTTGACATAAGAGTCTAGTGATTCCCAAATAATTTCATTATTTTTTCTTCTTCTTCCAAGGAGAAGCTTATAGAACACATTTCAAAGCCGATAATATTCATCCACTCATTTTTAAAAGATTCTGATAACCTGCTTTAATATTTCATTCTCACCACAATGCACTAGGCACAACACCTAATCTCATTTGAATAATATTATACACACACACCCACCCAAAGAAAATTAATTATACCCATCTATTTATTTTTCTCAGTTACACCAATCTTCTCTCAAAAGAAGCTTCATACTACCTAAAATTTGGTCACGTAGGTGATGATGCCTGATTTGGCTGTATTTGTAGGCCTGGAAAAATGGAATATCATATTTGAAGCTACTGCATGTCTATGTGAACTATCCACCCAGGCCACCCTGCAATCTTCATGAAAGTACCATAATCCTGTTGTTTCAATTACTATTATCAAATGTGATGACCAGTCTAAGTGTGCTCCCTTGTTCACCTGTAAATGAATGTCTAGGGGGACATTGCACACATACTCAAAAACTAACAGCCTCTGATTCCCTTCAATGCAAAACCTAGCTAATCATACCACATTTTTATGTTGCATACAACTTAATATTCTCACATCCTTATATAAATCAATAGGATTATTTGAATAAACTTGTAGAGAGGATATATCATATGTATTGAGATTGGAATTAATGTAATAGAAGCTAACATGCAGGACATCCCCTTTAGCCTGATTTCCAGGTTCGTACCTCCTTGCAACTTCGCTTGAAACTAACAGACGCTGATGAACTGAAGCTCCTTGATAGACAACACGCATTGCTGGTTTGTCCCTGTTGTGTACGATCTCACCTAATGTTTTGAGCCAAACCATGTATAAATGTTTCTCATCACAAATTTTCAAGTTCACACATGACTGATCAGTACAGATCGTATGGTCGTCTTCTCGGTTGATGTTAATTCTGGAACAACATATAAGTGATACAACCAAGGAATTCATCCATTGTTGAGAAAAGAAAGTATGAATAACATCGAATTTCAATATTTTACCTCTAGAAGTGATCTCCGTGTAAACCCAAGTAATTCCTTTTTTGCGTCTCTCTTTCCATTTTTTTCTATTATGCGAGCGTACCCCTTGATCCCGTTGAAGGACTTGAGACGTCTTTGATGAAGGAAACCCATAGAAACGTTGATTAGGGTTTAAGTTGGGTAACACGATTTGGATCTTCTCATTCTCGGTTGTGGGCCTAGATATCTTTGCCTCTCTACTACCAGTCCAACCCAACACAGATGGATCTTGAGATGAATAATGCACTGGCTTAGTCCAATGTTTGGCAGATTACGGAAACGATGGGATAGAGTACAGACCAACCGAAATAACCCCTCCTCAACGTCGTTGAGGAATTAGATTATTGCAGAACATAGCAAGATAACAAAAGCGCTTACAGGAACTTCAAGTATGAGGCGGGGTTTTAGGGTTTCTTTTGATCGATGAAGATTTTAGGAACTTCAAGTATGAAATTATCGATCTTTTACACACAATGCTTTTAGGGTTTCTTTTGATTGAAGAGGATGTTACAACATACGAAGAAAAGAAGGAGGAGAGTATCAAGGCGGGGTTTTTGATTTTTTTGGATTTCATTCCCCCTGGCAATTAAGAAACTGGAGAACGCGTGTTCCTAAAAAAATATAAAGCGACAGTTTTAGACGACACGCACTTTTATGATAGGTGCCCTCCGTGTTTTTAATTTTTTTTGTTTGACACTATTTATAGGGCTCGCACAAATGCGTGTCTTCTATCCTTCAAATTTTGCAAAATTGACATTATTTTTTAGGGCACGCTCAAATGCGCGTCCTCTATCAGCGAGTGTCATTGTTTGCGCGTCATTAAAGGGCTATTTTCTAGTAGTGGTGGAAGCAAAGAACGAGGAGAACAGTTTAGATCCACCATCTACTTCAGTTTGGCAGCTAATAGAAGGTAACCAGTTGTTACCTTGAGCATTCATTTGATATATCCCTTCATCTTGAGCTTCATGACCTTTTCTAGCACATTTATGGCTAGTGCTTGCATGGAGCATGATCTGAAGTTTGCAACTTTGGATATGGAGTCTCCAAGGTCCATAATGCTTTAAAGTCTCAAGCTTTTGAGGCTTGAAGCCCTCCTCCATAGCAAAACCCTTCCTTGTAGCTTAGTTTTGGCTTTTAGGAATTATTCATACGTAAAGGTTGCAACTTTATGTGGAAAGCATGCTCTAGGATGTTAGATCTACCTTTGGGAGAAGTTTTTTGGCTTAGAAATTGTCTGAATAGAGTTGTACCCTACGGGACTCGATGAGTTGTTCTTTGGACTCGGCAAGTCGGGTCTTGGTTCCCCCAATATTCATGTTTCAGTGTGAGGTAGTTAAATCTAGAGGAGGACCCATCCATTTGGGTTCATTATGGACTTGAAGATCATCGTACTCAACGAGTTCAAGGAACGAACTCGGCGAGTCTAAGGCAATATCCCTAACTTATGAAGATGGACTCGACGAGTTCAAAGGTGAACTCGGCGAGCCAGTTGAATAAGGGTCCCAACGTGTTTGAAGGTGAACTCGACAAGCTCAAGGAAGACTCGACGAGTTGGATCAAAGTCCAGGGTTTCGTGTAGATAGTGGGACTCGACGAGTTGGTGGGCCAACTCGGCGAGTAGAGTCAACTCGGAGCGTTGACTTTGACCAAGTTTAACCTGGTTTGAGTTTTGAGGGTATTGTGGTCTAAGTGTGATTTTGGGTATTATTAGTTCGGGAAGCCGAAGGATCAGCAGTTTAAGAGTTGTCGGTTAGCAATCGGAGGTGTTCAGCTAGTCTTCAGTAGTGCAAGGTGAGTTTTCTCCAGTAGGAACGGGTCTAAGGTACCAATTTCGGTCCATTTATGTATGTTAGTGTATACCGGATTTACATTCGATGTTGGGGTTAGCCCGATGCAGTTTATATGTTTTGGATTGCAGTCTGATTGCAGGCGAGGCCCAAGGAAGGATTATATGTATATTTTCCGAGCTACGGTTCGATGTCGGGTGGTACCCGAGGCAGTAGTGTATGTTTAGTTATACTTGTTGTCTTTGTGATACATGTATGTGCTTGGTATGGTGATGAGTGTGGGTGGGGGGCCGTATCTCATCACTAGCTGAGTGTGGACGGGGCTCCATGTCTCATTAGTAGTAGAGTAGGGGCAGGGCCCGAGGTAGGCGGGGCCTTGAGACTAACAGTTATAGTATAATGATTGTATTAGTACGTTTATGTGTTATTGTTGTATGTGTGTAGCAGGCAGGGCCCGAAGACAGGTGGGGCTTGGTAGAAACAGATCTGTATACCGAGCGGGGCTCGATGCCAAGCGGGCCCTGATGTCGGATTCGTCCGATGTCGGGCGGGGCCTGATGTAGCGGGTTAGGCCCAATGTTTGCAGTATGTGATTGAGTATGGTATGTGGTAGATTGGGGAAACTCACTAAGCTTTGTGCTTATAGTTTTCAGTTTTGGTTTCAAGTACTTCCGGTAGCAGAGGGAGGAGCTCGGGATGACTGCATGACACACACCAAGAAGTTTTAGCCTTGGATGTTCACTCTGATAAAAGGGAATATGTTTTGAGATGATACTCTGATTTGATATAACTATTTTGTTGTGAATGGAATGTTTTGATAACCCATGGTTTATATATTAAATAAAAAACGAAATTTTTGGTCATGATTTTTAGGATGTTACATAATTGAATGGAAGACCATGGGATAGCCCATGGCACTTGAGTGTAAGGCCGAGATTTGGCCCTCGGCTTCACAAGGAAAGACCATAGGGGTAACGCATGGCACTCATATGTAAGACCATGATCTGGGCCTTAGCATTGTAGGTAAAGACCATGGGGGTAGCCCATGGCACTTATATGTTACTTTTAGTGTGTGGTATGATTAGGAAACTCACTAAGCTTTTGCTTACATTTTATATTGTGGTTTGAGGTACTTCCGGTACTAAGGGGAAGGGCCCCGCTTGATGGCACAACATTCACCCCTTACTAATTTTCTACATTTTGACATTCTACTCTGATGATTTGACATAATTTTATTGAATGGTTTTGGAACAATGTGATGATTTTAACTTTTGTGTTTATTTAAAAATGAAAAATTTGATCCTAGTTTTTGGGTTGTTACAACAGTGACGCCATCTTTCAAACAGACTAAGACAACTTTTATTCGCAATCTGGTTGAGTATTCTTATTGAATGGGGGAGCAGTTAATTGGAAAATTTCCACTTGTGAGTTAGAGTACATTGCAGCGAGTGAAGCATCAAAGGAAGCGGCTTGGCTGAAGAACTTTATTGGAGATCTCATAGTCGTTCTAACTATTCTAGAACCAATGGAACTCTTCTGTGATAATAAAGGCGCGAGTGCTTTGACAAAAGAACCAAAGGATCATGGTAGATCCAAGCATATCGACAAAAAGTACCATTACATTTGACATCGGGTTAAAGAAGGACACCTTTTGGTGAAGAGAGTATCATCAATGGGTAATGTTGCAGATCCTTTCACAAAGGCTCTAAGCATAGTTAAACACTACCAACATGCTAAGAGCATAGGCTTTAGAGACGATGTTAGTTTTAGTAGTTAGGTGATATTTTGAAACTTGTAACAAAATAAATGTAATTGTTTTTTTTTTGTGAATGAATAACAGGGAATTGTTTATGAGTATTGTGCTGCCTTATTCAATTATTTATTTGTGTGTTTCATTTCGCATGTTTTACTTCCTGAGTAATTTGAATTATTCAAACTTCCACAATCATTTATACTTTTGGAAGTGAGTAGTGAATTAAGACTGTCATGAATTGATTGAGGTTAAAACATTACAATTGGAATTGTTATAATATTCATGAGTACTTTAAACAGAGATTTTAAGTATTGGATAAACCCACACTTAGATATTACTTTATGGATCTTGTCAAGAGTAATTCTAAGATGATAATATTTACTATTCTTCGAATAGAGATACATAAGTTGTAATTTATGAATCGGTTGTGTATTGGTATCGCATAACTTTATGTTATAAAATGTATTACCATATATGATTTGGTAAGTAAATGTTACAGTTACTTAATAAACGTTTTTCGTTCCTTTTGCCCTAACAGAAAAGACGATATCGTTGGGCCCCTTGGTGATTTGATGTTGACATTATAGTGTTGGACCCAACCAAGATTAATTGATGTGCTCAATTTGTCGTCTAATAAAGTCTTTACAAATAGGGAAGTTGGGAAACAAAATTTTAGACAATGAGATTGATTTTGATACATGTCTCATGTCCATAAAATATCATGAAGAACGAAGGAATAGTTGATCACTTACCTTAGGGCCAACGACTGGTTTGAATCAGAGTTTTAAAGTAGCTTTGGAAAGCACACTTTGTTTTTTAGTTCAACATCTATACATGCAATTATACTTATAGACTTATCCAAGTGGGATATTGTTGGATTAAGGTGTCCAAGCCAATAACTAAATTGATATATTCTTGAATTAGAAGCAAAGTCCTTTTTGGTTTGCCCTCATAACCGGTAATTGAATATAATGACTTTTGGAGAAAGAGGTTGATCTGTTAATTTATTATATGATTAATAAATTAAAATAAATGATTTATTAATATATATATATATATATATATATATATATAATATGATTAATATATTAATTTGAAATAGTAATAATTAATTAAGAATTAATCAGAAATTAATTAGAATTAATTTCGGGTTAATTAGAATTAATTGGAAGTGCAAACTCTTAAGTTGTAATTGTTCAATAGTTGAAGAAGAGGGAACTCCAGAAGCTTCTTAGCCCTGGACGGTTTTGGAGAGGATAATTAGGGTTTCTGAAATATTCCTTATAGATAAATAAGGGTTCGGATAATTACCAATTTGAAATATATTATTATGTTGTTCAAATTAGGATTTCAAGGGTTCCTTATTAGCTATAAATAGGACCTCTCGGGTACCGATTTTCGTCTACTCCTTCTCACACTCACAAAGCCAAAAAAATTCTGAGATGCAGAAGAAAGAGCGAGTTGTTGGGTTGGTATCGGAGTTCGTTACCGATGGTCAGGGGCTTATGACATTTCAGGGGCGTATATGGGTACCGTTTGTAGGAGGGACGCGTACCATTTTGATGGAAGAGGCTCATCGGTCGAAATTCTCGATCCATCCTGGGGCCACTAAGATGTATTTAGACCTGAGAAGAGAATATTGGTGGCCCTATATGAAGAGGGATGTCGCGTGGTTTGTTGAGAGGTGCTTAACCTGCCGTAGGATTAAGGCCGAGCACCAGAGACCGCATAGTAAGTTGCAGCCGTTGGAGGTTCCCGAATGGAAGTGGGAACAGATTACCATGGATTTTATCACCAAATTGCCAAGGACTGCTAGGGGAGTCGATGCAATTTGGGTGATTGTGGACAGGTTGACAAAGAGCACCCACTTCCTTGCTATCAGTGAGAGTTCTTCCGCAAAGAAGTTAGCAGAGATGTACGTAAGGGAAGTGGTATCACGGCATGGAGTGCCGATCTCGATTGTCTCAGACCGAGATGTGTGTTTCACTTCCAGATTCTGGAAGAAGCTTCACGAGGAGTTGGGTACTAGGCTACATTTTAGTACCGTATATCACCCCCAGACTGACGGACAGAGTGAGCGGACGATTCAGACGCTCGAGGACATGCTCCGGGCATGTGTGTTGGATTTCGGGGGGATTTGGGACATGTAATTTCCCTTGGAAGAGTTTTCCTACAACAACAGCCATCATTCGAGCATTGGTATGCCACCCTTTGAGTTGTTGTATAGGAGAAGGTGTCAGACCCCCATTTGCTAGGGAGAGGTCGGGCAGCGTGTTATGGGTAGTACGGAGATTGTGCTGCAGACGACAGAGCAGATCCAGCAGGTCAGACAGAGGTTGTTGACCGCTTAGAGTCGTCAGAAGAGTTATGCGGACAAACGCCGGTCCGAGGTTGAGTTTCAGGTCGGCGACTTTGTGCTCCTGAAGGTCTCTCCTTGGAAAGGAGTGATTCGATTCAGGAAGAGGGGCAAGTTGGGGCCCCGATATATTGGTCCATTCAGGGTGGTCGCGAGGGTAGGCAGGGTGGCCTATCGTTTGGAGTTGCCAGCAGAGTTGGGTCAGATTCACGACACTTTCCACGTGTCGCAATTGCGGAAGTGTATAGCCGATGAGTCGGCAGTGGTACCATTAGAGGATATTCAGGTGGATGTGAGCCTGAATTATGCTGAGAGACCGGTGGCAATCAGAGATTGGAAAATCAAGGTTTTGAGGAACAAGGAGGTACCTTTGGTTTTGGTTTAGTGGCAACATCGGAAGGGGTCCGAGATGACTTGGGAGCCGGAGCGTGAGATGCGTGAGCAACATCCGGAGTTATTTGCAGAGCGAGACTTCGAGGGCGAAGTCTAGTTCTAGTGGGGGAGAATTGTAACACCTTGGATTCCCAGGTATTATTTTATTCTTGTATTTTGGGTGATTTGTTAGGAGACTCGGCGAGTTGGAGTCCAAACTCGCCGAGTAGGATTGCGGTTTTGTGCGCGGGTTCACGTCTGGACTCGACGAGTCCACACTGTTTAATGAAACCCTAATTTCCAGGGTTTGAGGCCTATTTAAAGGGGCTTATGGCCGTCATTTGCGGCCACCAACCCCCAGAGAGAAACCCTAAAGAGATTTGAGCGTTTTGGGAGAGAGAAGAGGCCATTGTTGACCTTTGAAGCTTTTTTTGGCAAGGCAAAGGAGATTCTAGCTAAGAGAAGGCAAGGGAGGTGGACATACTTCGATTTTGGAGCTTAGAGCATCATCTTGGAGGTATATTTTAGCTCCCTTTTCTGTTGTTATGATGAACATGGGGGTTTAGGGTTTCTTGACCCTTTTTTTGGTTAGATTTGATGTCCATTTCGTCCCTATTTGTGATGAGGCTTGAGATGAGATCCATAGAGGTCCAGAGAAGCTTTATTCCTTAAGCTTTATGAGGGTTCATGAGAGTATTGGCCTAGATTTATGAGATATGGGGCTAAAACATCATTTATGAGCAAATAGTTATTGTTTGAGCACCAAGGTTTGGACTTTACGTGATTATCATGCCTGGGGAGGCCACATCTATGATTATGTGGAACAGATCTGACCTCAGAAGTGAGTTTGAGAGTATGCATGGCATGAACTCGCCGATTCTGAAGAACAGACTCGGCGAGTAGCATGAAGTTTGCCCGTAACCACTCAGCGAGTGGTCTTGCCGAGTTGAGGGGTCGACTCAGTGAGTCAAGGAGAGTCAATGGGGGGCTAAGTCAAGCCAGAACTCGCCGAGTTGTTCTTGAGACTTGGCGAGTTGTGTCGTGGTGGCCCCGCGATTCATGCCAGGTGGAACTCGTCAAGTTAGGGAAGTACTCGACGTGTCAAGAGAGGATCCAAGGGAGTCAGTGGACACGTATAGACTCGCCGAGTCGCCCTAGTGCACTCGCCGAGTTCGGTCAAAGTTGACCGTTGACCTTGTTGACCTTTAGGGTTGAGTTCAGTTGTATTTATGGGTGTATTACTTTGTGTGATTAGGCGGAGGCTAGATCACATTTATTCCGAGACAGATATTTACCGAGGTACCCGAGGTGAGTCTTCTCACTATACTTTACCTAGTGTGGTAATAGAGTTCTTAGACAGAGTATTATAGAGTTATATGCCAGTGTGATTGCATGATTATTATGTGTTGTGTTTTGTTGTGTTATGTGATATGCATGATTCAGAGTTACAGAGTTGGGACTTTCGGGTCCCTAGAGTTAGGGCCAGAGGGCCTAGGAGTGTTCATTTGGATGGATCGGTTTGATCCGATCCGATCAAGTGAATCCAAATTAATTTCGGTTTTCAAAACGTAGATCCAAATAGTCCAAACTAAATTCAAATCCGATCTGATCCAACCAAATTATAATTCGGTTGGATTGGTTTTTTACAATTCGGTTTTCAAGAATCAAGACATTTCAACAAATATATAACTTTAGTATTAACTTACTCTATAATATAAACTAAAAAATATTGTTTAATTAGTTGTGAACTAAAACTTATAAATAACTATCAAGAAAAATATATTATAGTTTACTACTTTATAGACAATTTTTTTTATAAGAAGTACATATTAAAGTATTATAATAGATGAAAAATTTTAATATATTAAAAGAATTATTTAGTAAGTTTATAATTTATTAAAGATATATATTAAAAAGAACAAAATAATAAATTGTAATTCGGTTTTTTTGGACTATTCGGTTTTTATTTTATAAACCAAAACCAATCCGAAATCCAAAATAATAATTCGGTTTTGCTAAAAACCAATCCAAAAATCCGAATATCCGAACCAAATAGTCCGATCCAAATTGTCCAATTGGACAATTCGGTTTTATCCAAATAGTGAACAGTCCTAAGAGGGCCCATAGAGAGTTGGGGCTGGAGGGCCCCACTGAGATACATTGACCAGAGGGTCAACAGAGTTACAACCTCGAGTGGCTATTATGTGATTAGTGTGGTATTTTGGGGAACTCACTAAGCTCATGCTTACAGTGTTCAGTGTTATGTGTTTCAGGTACCAGTGATGATCGCGGAAAGGCGCCGGCTTGATTCGTACACGCATATGGGATTGGATGTATTTTGATCTTGGGAGACATTTGTGATTTAAAAACATGATGTTATGACAATTTATGAATGAATGGTTTTAATTAAAATGTGTTTTTTTTTAAATGCGAAAAATTGTTTTAATTTTTACGATGTTACAAGTTGGTATCAGAGCTCCAGTGTTGGACTACGTATAAACCATTAGAGGCATTCAATTTTTTGGTGCTTGCTTTCCAAGGAACTTCAAGAGGATTTGGTGTGATTATTTACTATAAGAATCAAAAGCTAGGTTACCTTAATGATCCGAATTTCAATTTTCATAGCCTTCCCTTAGGGTTTCTTAATGTTCATAGATAATTATTATCAATAGAGAAAACATAGGTGCAATCTAGGTTGCATGTGAACATAAAGATTAAATGTTTTTCAGCTACATGTATTTTTTATAACCTAAAAACTCATCAAGAACATCAACCAATCATTGCTTACATAGCATTGCACACGTTGTTCATGTAACAACTGTGATGGGTATGCAGGCACATATAGATTCATTGATCACAAAAAAACGTGTTTATTGCCCATTGGATTGGAAAAGACCATACCTGTCCCATTTTGTTAATTAATTTTCATTATTTTCATTGTATTTTATATAACTTTGAATTGAATTTCTACTTTATTTTTTAATGTATTTTGTTGTTACTCATTATGGATAAAGTTATTGTTAAAGTTATGTCTCCGTCATACAAAATGACAAATATCACAAATCAAAGAATTTCATGTACTTACATAAAAATGAAAATGCTTGTGTAACATATTTAATATTTATGAAAATATTAGATATCCAATTTCTCTAAATTGATTGTTGATATTTGAGAAATTTCTTGAGATTTAAATGTTTTATATTATGTTTTTCTCTGCAGTGCTGAAGCACCTTCTCAAGAGAAGGCAAGCCTATGCCTTCTATGGATGTTATTTATTTTATTCAATCAATTAAACAGAAGTATGACCCAAATTTTTTATTATGTTTTATTTATCATTTCACATGTAGTTGTTTGATAGATAAATGTGATTTTTTTTTTTTTTACAATATTTGGTTTGTGGATAGAAATACAGATTTCATTTCATGGTGTATTTGGTTGCCAGTAAAGGAATTTCATTCCATTAGATCCCATGTTTGATGGATTACAATTCCTTCACATTCCAATTATCTCGGATTTTAATTCCATTGACATGTTTCATTAATCAAACGCCCCCAAAGTTGTTTTAAGTTTCTTTCAATACTTCTTTTGTTTGTCTGACTCTTTTTTTTCGTATGCAATGTGCTCCATGAACATGTAGTTGATATATTTAAGAGTTTAGAGTGAAATTGAATGAATATATAATGTTAACTTCATTTTCAGCTATCCTTCAAAACTAGAATGTATTTCCGAAGATGATTCCTTTAGAGTGAAATCTACCCTAATAAATGAAAATGACTTTGCCACATGTCTTCATCTCATTCATTTGGACACATGGCATTTTCTAGAAATTTTAAATTTTTCTATTTTCCACTTGTCATTTTATTGTATTTTTTATTTTATTAAATTAAAATCCACATTTAATATATAAGGTAATATATATGTAAGGTATTTATTAGAAAAATGGTTTATATATGTAATGTATCTAATACATTAAAGTCTCATTAATTTTAATAATTCAAAAAATTTCTTATTTTTTCTTATAAATTTAAAGTTTTCAAATTGTTAAAATTTTATATTTAATTTTTTTAAATAAACCCATGTAATACATGGGTCTCACACCTAGTTGAATGAATATATAATGTTAGAATCTATAATTTTTTATCAAACCCGCGGTAAAATACGGGTTTTTTTACTAGTTTATTATTATTTTAATGAACTTTATTATAAAATTGTTTTATCTAATTTATTACTTTTTTACGAACGTCGAAATATTGCTTAATAATAAGATTAATATAATAAATATATTACTATTTACAATACAAAGTAAATAAAAAGATAACTACTAGAGGTCTTTGATTTTGAAAATATACAAATATGATAAAATTATTACATATATAATTATAAAAATGTTATATGATATTACGAATTTAATATGAAATGAACTAATTAGTAAAAAATATTAAAAATTTAAAGTCGATATATAAGTAGGGAAGTAGAAATGAAATGTAACAGATGTTTCTTTTTAATAATTAAAGAACAAAGGTTGTTGTGGACATTAAATTGTACTTTTTTTTATAAACTCAGGACACAAAATGGTACACATCTTCATGAATTCAATGACACTCGACCAAGGTAGCCATATCTTCAATGTCTATCATAAAATGGCCATCTACTATGCAAAATAATAAATAAATAAATAAATGATGAGTTTAATATATTTTTCACTTAGGAAAAAAAATCAAAATCGACTAACATAAATATTTCTTAAAAATATAAACAAGAGATGTAATAATCGGTTCAAATCCCATTAAAAACCTTTCTTAAAAGGGTAAAAAAAATATCATCACATTGTCATTGTAGGGTTTTGAACACACAACCTAAGTTGTATAAACAATATCTCCAAAATATTTATTTTCTCTTATATATATGATCATTTAAATTTCTTAAAACTCATTAGGATATTTATACTATCAATTTTTTAAAACTCATAAATATTATTAAGCTATTAAAGTATGATTTTAATAAAATGTTTGATCATTTTTAACTCATAAGACGGAACTATTTAACTGTATGTAAAGGGGAACACCAATATAAATCTTAACTTTAAAATCAAGTTCTAGTAACATATACTTTAAGGTAATAAGTCAATATAAGAATACAAAACAATAATATAAATAATATTATTATATAATAAAATAATTCAAAAGAACACTTCAAAGACTTCCAATATTGCTCTTCGCTTCCAAATACGATCATTTTAATAAATATCTCATTAAATTTACAATACATGCGTAATGGTTTAACATGAAGGTCATAATAAATGTTCAAAATGAGAGATAATGAAGGAAGCTGCTGATATTTTGACATAATATCTGAAGTGAGGCTAAATTAAATAGTAATAATAAGACAAAATTACATAAATGGTCCTCATGGTTGACAAAATCGACCAATTATGGTCCTTATGATGAATTTTTTACACAGATGGTCCTTGTGGTTACAAAATTTTGCAAAAATGGTCCTTTTGACTAACGGCGTTAACTTTTTCAGTTAAGTCCTATGTGAAATGACATATTTGTCCTTCATGCATAAGGATGCTTTATGTAATATGTTTCTACCACAGGGACCATTTATGTAATTTTCTCTATTATTTATTATTTTTTTATTTATTTTAATTATATATTTAAGGATTTAGATTTGTTTAAATTTATTGTTTAATATATATATATATATATATATATATATATATATATATATATATATATATACATGCAAACATTTTTTAACGTTTTGCTCAAATTATTTTTTCTAATCTTTTTGACATTTTCTTCAAGTAAATTTATTAATGTTTTTTATTTTGACGTTTTATTCGAATATTATTTATTTATTTATTTATTTTTTTGACGTTATGTTCGAATACATTTTTCAACTATATAAGGTTGTATAATTAATATTTTTGTAAACTAATTTATTAACATTTTTTATAAAAAAATGTAAAATGTTTGTTAAACGTGAATATGATTAATATAGATTAGGTAGACATAGGTTGAGCTAAGACCGTCTCACAACGTTGCCGAGAACGACCATGTCATTTCACATTGGATTTAAATATAATCATTTCGAGCTTTTTTTTTTTTTTTGTTTTTAGCAGTGTTGTAAAAAATCACAATGCAAGGGCCTCTAATCGGTCAGGTAGCACTTAGGGATTAATCTGAGATTAATCGGGACCTAGTTGCGATTTTTTGCAACACTTCTAAAAACAAAACAAAACAAAACAAAAAAAAAAAAAAAAAAAAAAAAAAAAAAAAAAAAAAAAAAAAAACCTCGAAATAATTACATTTAAATCCAATGTGAAAATGACCTGGTCGTTCTCGGCAACGTTGTCATGCGGTCTCAGCGTAGCCTATGTCTACCTAATCTATATTAATCATATTCACGTTTAACAAATATTTTACACTTTTTTATAAACAATGTTAATAAATTAGTTTACAAAAATAATAATTATACAACCTTATATAGTTAAATATTTGAATTAAAAAATAATAATTATATAACCTGATAAAAGAAAAAAAACGAAAACATAATTGAAAGTGAATTAAGTTACGAATTATAATTACAATAGCCGTGAAATCTTTTAACAAATATAAACATACTATATGTTGAAAAATGTATTCGAACATAACGTCAAAAAAATAAATAAATAAATAAATAATATTTGAATAAAACGTCAAAATAAAAAAACATTAATAAATTTACTTGAAGAAAATGTCAAAAAGATTATAAAAAATAATTTGAGAAAAACGTTAAAAAATGTTAGCATTTATATATATATATATATATATATATATATATATATATATATATATATATATATATATATATATATATATTAAACAATAAATTTAAACAAATCTAAATCCTTAAATATATAATTAAAATAAATAAAAAAAATAATAAATAATAGAGAAAATTACATAAATGGTCCCTGTGGTAGAAATATATTACATAAAGCGTCCTTATGCATGAAGGGCAAATATGTCATTTCACACAGGACTTAACTGAAAAAGTTAACGCTGTTAGTCAAAAGGACTGTCTTTGAAAGATTTTGAAACCACAGGAACTATCTATGTAAAGAATTCGTCATAAGGACCATAATTGGTCGATTTTGTCAACCATGAGGACCATTTATGTAATTTTGTCTAATAATAATAATAATACTTACATATACAATGCCTTCATACACAACAATTTTTCTCTATATACAAAAATTTATGTTTTAAAAATGTTGTATTGTACAACTCTATAAAGCATAAAATACTATATAACTAATCCATGATTTGTTGGTGTTTGAGGTCGTTTAAAAGTTGAGTCAAAGGGTCAACTGTAGTGTCATTCAAAAAGTCATCTTTACCCCTGCACAGTAGCAACTCTTGTTGAAGACTTTGCACAAGTGTTTCAAGTTTCAAGATATGTTTTTCCTGAGATAAGATTATCTGCAATTGAAAGAGTTGTAAAAACAAGTCATAATGTGGTAAGTAAAAGTTAAGATTTTTTTTAATCTTTTGTATACGTTTGACTAATAAACTTAGGTCAAGATAAATTTTGGGAAAAGAACCATTTCAAATGTCTCGAAAACACCAATCTACACACTTTATTACCCAAGTTTTAATTTTTGTTACGAATTTGGTCTAACATTTTTTCAATTTTGTTTTTACATGTTTCTTAAAACTTAGTTTTTTTTTTTTTTTTTTTTTTTACAAATGTTACTTTTTTTACAATTTTTTTTAGACAAAATTGTAAAAATAGTCCCTATGGTTGGCAAATTTATGTGGTTTTGATCCAAAAAGTTTGACAGTGCATTAGTGGTCTAATTTTGAATACGTTGTGTGGTTTTGGTTCATACCCCACCTAAAATGACGAATATACCCTTATATAACTTTTTTTTAATTGTTTTCCTATTATTTTAATTAAAAATAAATACAAAAAAAAAAAATCCAACCCACCCCACCCATCCCACCTCCTACATCTCTCACTCCTTACATTGACTTCATTTCCCTCTCACACTTCATTTCTTGACACCCCCACCGGCCGGACCACCACCGTCAGATCTGCCCCTTTTTAGCCATAAACCACCACCGTCGCCGGTAACCCTGCCCTTCGTCTTTGTTTTCTCAGTAGAAAAACACCGCCAACGCCGCCAGATCTACTTTTTTTTAGCTAGAAACCACCACCATCTCCGGTAGCACATCCCTTCGTCTTCGTCTTCTCCATTGAAAACCTTAGGGTGCGTTTGGTTGTGGAAAATTTTCCAGTTTTCTAGGAAAATTTTCCAAGAAAAACGAAAATTTTGAAAACGCATTTGGTTCGTTCAGTTTTCCAATGTTTTCTGAGAAAATGAAAATTTTCAGTTTTCCAAATTGTATGTAAATTAGAAAAATGATTTTTACAGTTTTCCAAAGTTTTCCAAATTTCTAAGATGGAAAATAAAAACTCCACCCGTTCCAACCAAAAGCGTTTTCATTGAAAATTGAAAATGAAAACTCAACCCTATTTTCTAAAAGCATTTTCATAGAAGATGAAAACAGTTTTCCACAACCAAACGCACCCTTATCTTCTTTTGGAAAACTCTAACGATCGTAACAGTAGAAGAGGGAGAAAGAGTGGTGGAGAAACCCATAACATCGCAGTCCAAATCTATAGCTCGAGTCGTTAAGGTGGGTGTGGGTGGACGACAGATGATGGTGGTTGGCAGCGGATGATGGTGGTTGGAGGTGGAAGGTGGTGCATGGTGGTAGCAGTCGTTGATGGCGACAACAAGTGGTGGAAGTCGGTGGTGATGGTGGCAACTATGGGTGTGTTCTTGAGTGTGTGGACGCATGTTCATAAGTGTATGTGTGTGTAAATAAAACCAGATAGAGAAGGGCGGGCATTTTTTTATTTTTAATTAATTAAAAATATTATGATAAATATAAAAAAACAAAAAACAAATCTAAGGGGTATAATAGTCTATTTAAGTTGATAGGGACCAAAACCAATAAAAAGATATAATTTTGGACCATTGGTGCACCACCAAACCTTTTTTTTTTACCAAAACCACAGAATTTTGCCAACCACTGGAACCATTTTTGCAATTTTGTCATTTTTTTTTATAAAACTATGCTTTTTACAATTTTTTTTCTATAACATAATGTTTTTGACAAACTTTTATACAACTTTTGCCCAAATTATTTTGTAACTCTTTTACAAGGTTTATTTTACAACTTAGTTTTTTACAAATTTGTAAAAACAAATATGTAAAAAATACGAGTTTTTACATTTTCTTACAACCTTACATGCATGAAAACAAATATGTAAGAAAAAGTTAAAAAAACAAATTTATAAAAAAAATTATAAAACGCAAAAATCTTTAAAAAAATATGCATAAAAACAAATATGTAAGATGACATTGGGAAAAAAGTTATAAAAAAGGTAAAAAAGTTGTAAAAGAAAGTTGGGGCAAATTTTGGAATATCAAAATTGGGCTAAATTCGTAACAAAAAGTAAACCTTTGGTCAAAATTGTAAAAAGGAAAGTTGCTAACCTATTGTAAGTTTATTACTGTAAATTGGTGTTTTATAGACATTAAATGTGTACAATTGTAAAACTTCATTACCCTCACAAATCATTACCCCTTTCAATACGAGTTATACGATAATTAAATAAGTGAGTTTCCATGTGTGATTAGCCATTGAGGCTATGTTTGGGTACTAGCTGAAAAACTAGTTGTTAGCTGAAAAGGTAGCGGATAGCTGAAAACTAGCTGTTAAATAAAAAAACTAGCGGATAGCTGAACGGTTGGTAAAACTAACTGAAAGATATAAAATTACATAAAATGGCATTTAAGAGAATATGTTTCTATAACTCCTTAAGGGGTATATTTGGAAAAATTTAAGAAAAGCTCCTAAAAAGCTAGTCTAAGTAGCTTTTTAAAAAGTTAGCTTATAAGCTACATTTTAATTTGCCAAACACGACAACATAAAAAAACTCGAAAAATAAGCTAGCTATAGCATGCCAAACACAGCCGTAGCCACTAGAGCTTTGGTTTCAATATCGAGGGCTTCTATCCATCCATTGTGTTTTAGTATTAAAGACTTAAATCTCTCAAGTGATTTGTAAACACTGCCATTTTTTGTGGGGTGTATAAAGATATTTGGAGTTGAATGTTGACATGTGTTTGTAAAACTTCAGTGAGGGGCTTGTTGATATATGTTGTGAGTTTTAACTTGTGTCACTATATATGCAGAGATGATGTAGTAAAATGAAAACAGCATTATAACCTAATATGGACTTAGAAATTTGACAAGAAAAGAAATGAAATGAAGTACGTACCTTTTCTTTTACATATTCTTCCCTTTGGAGAACAAGTTGTTGCCTTCTTAAAAGAGCTGATGATCTTGTTTCTACCTCGTTAACAACTTTCTGGTTCCAATCGAATTGGGAAGTTAACACCATTAATAAAAGCAGTGTAACTAACAGAAGGGATCTGGACATTGCTAAACAACCAAGTTTCGTATGTAACCTGAAAGAAGAAAATTGCATAATACCTAATCATATCAAATTCCAGTTGTGAAATAGACGAAAATAAGGAACCAAAACCCCCAAATAAACCCTAGAACACACATACATCAAATTCATAGCAGTCTATTCGGTTTTTCCTTTGAATAAGGTATCAAAACGAAGACAATTTTGTATAACTAGTGAAGGAAAAAGCATACAGAAGAATTATCGATGGGTTGCTGGTATTCGTGTATGTAATTGTGAGTTGATGAAAGAGAAAATAAACAATCGAGGAGAAGTACCTTCAAAGACCTCTGATAGGGTCACCGGAGAAGATCTTAGAGAGAATCGGTGGGTCAACGCCGGTAGGGAGGTCAAATCGTCGTCAACAGGCGACGACAGATATCCTGTTCGCGTGGAGCATTGAAAGTTTGGGTCAGTTTCATTCCTGTCAAAATACAAATAAACACCAAATTTCTTCATTTTAATTTACATTATATTTATTTGCTTTTCTTAATCCTATTTCTTTATAGCAGAAATGCAGTTTGTAAAACAGCCTTGTTCTTAATAAATGAAAGTTTTTTTTATCACATGTCAATCTCTCATGAGTTCTGATACTTATCATTTAATAGTATTTTTGAAATAAATATTATCCAGTTGTTAATTTTTGATTTGTTTCAATTTTTAAAACCAAAGTCAAATTATATATATAAAGTATTAAATATTATATATATATATATATATATATATATATATATATATATATATGATATTAAATTGTAATAAATACATTTCTTTATTTCTTATTTTAAAATTATATATTAAAAAATATTTTATGTTTACATTATAATTTAATGTTTAATCTTTTTTTAAATCAACCCGTGTAATACACGGGTTTCACACCTAGTATATATACTCAAACATTAAAATATTCTCCCTAATAAATAAAGACTTTTTTGTCACATGTCACATTCTTATTTATTTTGCCACATGTAGTTTTGTGGTTATTTTAAATTAATTTTTATTCCAAATGTCATTTTATGGTTTTTTCATTTTATTAAATTGTGGATAGTATTTATATTCAATAATAAATACATATCAATTTCATTAATGAACTTTCTTTTTAATTTCAAAATTACCAAATTAAATATTCATTAATTTTCTTTATTTATTTATCTAAATTATTTGTTTAAATTTTAAAAAAAAAACACTTTAATTTTTATAATTCAATATTTTCTTACTTTTCTTCTAAATTCATACTTTTCAAATATTTAGAATTTTGTATTTAGGCTTTTTTTTAAAATAAATTCATGTAATACGTGGGTCTCACACCTAGTCTACTTTGATAAATAAAGGTTTTTCTTTCACATGTCAAAATCTCATTCAATTTGCCAAATGTCATTTTGTGGTTATTTTGAATTAATGTCTTTTCCACATGTCATTTTATGGGTTTATCTATTTTAATAAATTCCACATAATACTTTAATGTAATAATCTACTCTAATAAATGAAGATTTTTTTTGTCATATGTCACACTCTCATTCAATTTGTCAAATATTATTTTGTGGTTATTTTGAATGAATTTCTTTTTCACATGTCATTTTATGGGTTTATCTATGTTAATAATTCCACATAATACTTTAATGTAATAATTATAATAAATATAGTAATAAATAAATATCAATTTCATTAATTGACTTACATTCTTATTTTAAAATTCTCAAATTAAAGCCCATTAGTTTATTTATTTAAATTTAAAATATAAAAAAATCCATTTTAATAATTAATTATTTTCTTATTTTATTAAAAATCTAAAGTTCTTAAATATTTAGACATTTATATTTAATTTTTTTAATTAACCCATGTAATATATGGGTCTTACACCTAGTTTTTATTATCTAAGTAACTTACAATTTTTTTACCTGAGAAAGGAAGGAGGGATCCCATCTCCAGGCTTCTTTTCAGCTTGATCAAGATCCGCTTTAAAAGAACTTGAATTGTTGCTCTCACTAATCATTTGAACTTTAGCTATCAAACACGCATTGTCTTTGTCCGCCTTTCCTTCCTTCATCAGTAGAAAGATCTTCCACTTTCGGCTCCTCTTTTTCTGCCAACAGCACATTGGATCCAAGATTTTGCTTGTTTAAACTAGCAACCGATCTTTTGTACTTTACTCTATATGATTCCTTCTTGTCATCAGTTGACTTGAACTTACAGTTTCTAGCAATGTAACACCTGATTCGGAATCATGTAATTTCACTTATTAAAATTAAGATTTATGGTTGGCCACGATGTGGGGAAGTGGTTACTACGAAGCGGCAACCTTGCATGAAACGCGTGTACATTTAAGATCCCTTGACGTGACAAGATGCCGGTCACGATGTGGGGGCAGCAGAAGTACAAAACACTAATTTTCGGGCTTAGGCCCTATTTAAAGAAATTAATGGTTAGGGTTTCCTCCGCCATTAGCCTCCATCACCTTCTAAATACACCTTTGAGCAAACCCTAGCCTATCTTTGAAGCTTTTGGAGCTCGTTTTGCAAATTTTGGTGATCTTGAAGGAAGAAGAATGAAGTTTGTGCATAGATCTAGCAAGAAATATGTCCTCATCCCTTGTGTGCATCTTCTAGACCCTTTGTAAGTCCTCAAGCTTTCATCTTTTGATGCTCTCTTCTTAGATCTAGGTTTAATGTCATGTTTTGCTTTGTAAGTGAAGTTTAAACGGTTATAAGAGGTAAAGTTTGCAACTTTATGGCTCTCCTTAGTTCTTGGAACAATATACCTTTTAGATCTAGATTTTGAGGGAGTGTTGGGAGTTTTACATGAAGTTAGTGTTGGATTAGTGTCTAAGTCAATAACTATTTTGGTATGTACTTGACCCGATTATGAGCATGGTCCTTTTGGGTTGCCTTCAGCATAGCAATATGTAGGATGAATTAAGGAGAGAAAGGTTTAAATATGATTTTTAATATATTATGATAATAATATATTAAAAGAGAAATCATATTGTTTAATTAATATTAGTCAAGAATTAATTGATAATTAATTTTGTGGCTAAAAGAGATTAATTAAATATAGGGGACTAGACTGCAATTATTGGATAATTGAGTTAGTGGGCTAAGGAATGCTAAATGAACAACGGGTGAACGAAATTATGATGGGAGCCCATCATATTTTCGTCCATGGCCTTATCCCAGAAGGTTCCATCGGCTGCTTAGAGTTTAAGTTGTCCATTAGGTTTTTGACTGAAACCCTAGCAGCCCACACAAGCATATAAAGAACCCCTTAGGCCCCAAAAACGTGGGAAACTGAATCCTTAGGGTTTCTAGATGTTTTTGGGTGCCTCCTCTTTTCTCCTTCTTCATCTAGTTGCTTAGTGGTGTTTGTGACTCCATTAGAGGTGCAACACTTGAGGCACTAAACTTTCTAAAGCCAATCAAAGCAAGGAATTGATTGTTATTGCTATATAACAATCAAATGTAATTACTAAACTCTTATTTCAGTTCTTATATGATAGATCTAGGGTTTATAGCTTTGGATAATCAATTGCATGTTCATTAGACAAACTAGATCCAAAAGCTATTAGGATTTGCATGTACACCATAGGAATGATGTATTGCTCGAAACCCATCAGTGGTATCAGAGCCTAGGGTTGTTTTTTAGTGAATTTGATGCTTATTTGATCGAATTTTGGTTCAAAATCGAAGTTTTGGGGGTATTTCGACCTGACTCGCCGAGTCAGCTGGGTGACTCGCCGAGTCCACAATGAACTCGATGAGTCCAAGCTTGACTCAACGAGTCAGATGGTCAGATGCAGGATTTTTTGGGTTTCTTACCTAATCTTGCTATGGGATAATTACCAAAACGTTTTTTATTGATAGAAATCGGATTTTTATGATATTGGGTGATTATCTTTGCCAAAATTAAAGATATTTTCATATTAATTGAATAATTATTTCCTTATATGATAAAATTTAATTATTTGAATTATTTGGTGAATTATTTTGCAAGAAATTGGACTAGGTTAGAATTAGATAATTGCCTTATTTGAATTGTTGATCTAGAATGTTCTTGGCAAAGTTTGAATAGTTTCAAATTTTCCCCTTTAGGTTTTATAGTTTAAATTTGAACTTAAAAGTTTTGTTTTTGAAATTTAAATAGCTAAACCCTAATGTTTTCAAAAGTTTTGAAACTTGCCCTCAAGTTTTGGAATTTAAAAGTTGATTAAAAGTTTAATTTTGAAATGTTAAATTCTAAAACCCTAGTATTTTGAAAAGTTCATATCACACCTTTATGGTTTTATTAATTAATTAAGGTGTATAATTAAAAGAGATTTAATAAACCCATAAAGTTTTGGTTTACATTTAATTAAATTAAAAGTATAATTTACTAAATTGAACCACCTAGTATTTTAAAAGTGTAAAATACACCCTATATGTACGTAACATTAAAAGTATAATATTATATATATATATATATATATATATATATATATATATATATATATATATATATATATATATATATGAGTAAAAGTCAGTCTTACCGTTAGTAGGCCTCATTCACGAAGCTGGTCTATAAGGGGTGTTTAAGGAAATTGCCTATAAAATGGCGATTGAATGGGTATCCACTCTTACCCACCGCACTCTTGACCAGTGGAGGGTCGTTAGCCGAACGGGTAGGATAGGACAGAAACCTTCCATTATAAGTATAATGAAGTAAAAAGTAACTAAATGCTTTTACAAATTCCCAAATCATAGTTACTTTAGGCAAAATGTGAAATTGTATGCTAATCCATGGAATTACACTTCGTACCCTTGTCAAACGTTAGTGGAGCCTATGTGGTTAACAGGCACACTAATTTGGGGATGACATTGGTGGCGAAGGGTGGCTCGATGCTTATCATAGATCAATGGAGCGTGTGTGGCTAACCGTCACATTGATTAGGTGATAGTAGCATTGGGTGCACCACGTGATTCGTATGGTTATTCACACCTTATTTGTGATCCTCGACATCCCAGTCATAAATTGTAGGGCATAATCGAGATTAAACATGCCACTGAAAAGTTCAATGAATCTTAAAAGATCTAGGAGTTTCAATTCATTTAAAACTTAAACTTCCTTTTCGTTTTTCATGGTGGAAATTGGTAAATCATCAATTACCTACCTTCAAATATTCTGCGACTAGATTACGGCATCCCTCTTCTAGGTTGTAGAGTATTGTGTTGGATCCTAGCTTGATGTTTCATTTGGGTGTTACATCAAGAATTCTAATCAACTTAACTTGAATTTTCTCCCGTTTTGTAGATGTCTAGTTCTGACAATCATGGTCTTCCCAAATCCCATGGAACAAGCTTTCCAAATGAAGATGACGTTCCGAGATACGATCAAGGAAATGAGAGTCATGCTTCACTTCCTCCACCTCCTCCAATTGTTCTCCCTAACCCACAAGTTCAAAGGCTCGAAAAGTTCAAACTCATTCAAGCCCTTTTCGTAAGTAAACATGAAGATGGAAAGTCAGTGTGTGCACACGTCTTAGAGATGAACTCACACATTGATAGGTTAAGCGTGTTGGGTGTCGAGATTTCAAGTGAGTTAGTTGTTGATTGGGTTCTTCAGTCACTTCCTGAATCATATAGTGAGTTTGTTAGAGAGTACTATATGATGGATCACGACGTGACCCTCATTAATCTCACCTATTTGCTTATAGCTGTTGAATCAACAATGATTTGGCGTGCTGGTCAAGAAAATTTGTCTCGTGAATCAAACTCCCAAACTTCAATGGACACATGCAACATTGGAAGTCCAGAAAGAAATAAGTCTGTGATTGTCCAATGTGTTGTACCAAAGGAGTCCATTTGCTTTTATTGCCAAGAGAAGGGGCATTGAAGACGAAGTTGTGCAAACTACCTGAGAGATCTAAGAGATGGGAGAGTCAAGACGTATGGCTCTACTTCAGGTAAAATCCATTATCTAACTCTTTTAAGTTCCTGTTCTAGATTCTTAATACATGATGTGATAAGATTACATTTTGATGTTTTGTAGGATCGAAGAAAAGAGAGGAAGCTTATGGGAAGAAGTGAGCTAAATCTAATCATGAAGAAATGGATTTCGATCGCATTGCTTGAAGATTGGATTCTTGAGCTACTACTTGGAGTTAGAATAGATTGCTAAGAAATATGTAATAACATAGTTTTTCAGTTGAATTGCATTGTAAGGACAAGTTTTTTCCGCAATAAAATAAATTTTGATTTTGTCTTATTTATTTATCATTACAATGGCGTGTATGAAAAATTGATGTTTGAAGGTTTCTATTATTAGCAATAATGGATTTGATTCTTAATTATTTTATTTGTGAAGATGTCAAGAATTTACCAAATATGTAGAGTTTCTCATCGCCCAAGTTTCAATTGGATAGAAACTTGGAATCATACATCTTGGTTGTGTGATGAATGAGAAACTTCATATTTGGAAATTAGACTAATTCTTCGACAAAGTGTCAATTGAAGGACTAGGAGATCGAGTACACACGATTATACGTTGATCAAGTCCACCACAAGAGTGATAAAGATATTCGTCATGATTTACTAAAGTTTAGTAAATATGAATGTACTTATAAGATTAAGTGTAATTCTGAGTTGATTGAAAAATGTTTCAATGAATAGCAGAATGAATAAGAAGAATCAAGTGGGCAGAAAGATAAAAGTTTCTCTATTCTAAGAAGAAGGGATAGTACCTTTTATTGTGTTTTATGATAAGTCTTAATGATTAAGAACCATATCTCAATTAATTCTCTAAGTGAGTCTTAGTACATTTGTATTTCTAAGAATAGGAATCGGGAATTGGTTAAATCAATAAATCAATCATACTTCGTTCCAATATCGAATCTTAGAGTCGTACTCCAAGATTGCGAATTGAGTGACAAGTCTTAGTAGGTTTATAACACTCAACAAATGTGGAATTTGGAAAAGTTTTCTTATTCTTGCACATTTGAAATTGGTAAGTAGTGTTGTCTTGGATAAGACAAAGACCAACTAGGAGCAATTATGTGAAGTGTTTTGTCTTGATAAGAACTACACTAACTCTTGAATATTTGTTTTGTCTAGAAAAGTTTTCTGACAAGAGAATCATATATATCAAGAGGTCAATGGGAGTTTTAATGATCTTGAAAAAGTTTCAAAAACAAATCAAGAATAAACCTTATCAATCATCACTAGCACACGACTTGAGGTTTACAACCTATCGTGTTGACATTATTTTGTTTCTATGCCATTCCAATTGAGTTAATTATGTATGTGAGTTCTATGAGTTCTCATTTGAATGCATAAAGACAAAGCGCCTAGATCGATGGAAAGTACATTGATATGTAAGGACAAGTTCGATTGTGGTTACGGCATCCCTTTCCATAGTTCGAATTGTGAGATCTGAAAATTAGTCTAACATTTGGGACTTATTGATATAAGTTCTGAATTGTTTAGACACACATATGAGCTATCTAAGGCAAAGGTGTATAATTTTATGAAGCTTAGATAAAGGTTGATCGAAGCATCTGGTATTAGAAATATGAACTTAAGAAACTCAAAGGCATTGTTTTCTAGAAGTTCAGCTGTTTTCTGAATACATGTCAAAGCTAGTGGGAGCATAAGGTTATGCTTATATGGTAATAATCATCATGATAGTGGGAGCATAAGTGTTAAGCTTGTATGATTATTATAGCAACTATTGCAAGTTAGCAATATTAATTATAGAAAAACAAAGATTCAATTTGCAAAGTTGCATGGGTTGAGAAGTTGTTTTGCTATAATTAAGGGAGAGAATATTATACTTCGTTTCAAAATCTAAAGCTTAGATTGAGAAATTTTAATAAATATAGTCAAAGGATACATAGTGTGTTCTCAAATTTCGATTATGATTACGACATCCCTTTTCATAGTTCGAATTTTGAGAACGTGATACATAAAATATTATGGCAGAAGATTGATAAAGTATAATATATTTATGTAAGACATTATGCATCGTGTCCCATATACTTCAGGTATAGGATCAATTGCAAATGCTATAATATTTGACCATTCTAAAATTTTCCAAATGTCTAGCGCATTAAGAGGGAAAAAGGACTAGAATCGGTTTTGACTAAAATAATTAAACAACTATCAAAGGACGATCCAAAGTTCGCTGAGGATTGGTCGCCTGTGAGTAGTTGGAAGTATGGTATTGGATGGACCATATTGACATTATTATGAATAGATAAGATCCTATTAAGAATGAGTTGTCATATGGAAAATGTGGAAATGTTTCCATATTGGGATTTGGATATTGACAATCTATGTCTAGATTAGAAACTTTTATGCAAGATTCAAAGGAATATACTTTGAATGTGAGACTTCACGTTTATGGAATTGTCTTGTAACAATTTCCGAAAGAGTACTTTGTAATTTCATTGGCCAAGTCTTGACGACTCTTGTGCTATGACTTTGTGAAAGGATCGTTGCATAAAATGTTAGAATCTAGCATATTCTAGTAGTGGCAAGAACCTTGTATTCTAACACTAATGATAAGGATTGGGAATTATGAGATGAGCATCATTGGAAAAGTTTTTCAATTGATCTATTTCACAAAGTAAGGACCATAGGAAACATAGTGTGCATGCTTTGTGCATGGGATAATTATTGTTGTAATTTGAGTAATAAGTTGATTTTCTGAAACAGTAAACAATGAATGATGAGTAATCAATATGGTGTTTAAACAAAAGTGTTTTATTTACTCTCACAAGTTTGGGGCCATATAGGATTAAGTATTATTGTTGTGTTTTCAGTTTTCATGTTTTGACTTCCCGAATAACTGGGTTATTTGAACCTCCACAGTCGGTCATACGTTGGAAGTAAGTATGAAGGAAGACTGTCATGAAGAGTCTGTAGATTGTCTGAAGAGTTTAGACATAGCACAAGTTTGTTGCAGGGTTCATGAGTGCTTTGATAAGATTAAAGTATTGGATTAAACCCACGCTCACTTGAATTACTTCATGGATTTATCACGAGTGATTAGTGAGACGATAACATTGTATATTCTTGAAACCGAGACGTTTGAGTTGTTATTTGTTGGTCAGTTGCACATTGATGATAAGTAAACGCACCGGTAACTTGGTGTTATAAAACTTATTATTGTGTGTGATTCGATTAGTAGGTACAAGCAAGCATTTGAGTCAGAGTTTATCCATTCCTTTTACCCAAAGTGGGATAAAAGCGATATATGTGGGCCCCTCGATGATTTAGTGATGACACCCTAAGCGCTTGGCCTAGCCGGGACTAAGTTAATGTGTTTAATTGTAGTCTGTTATCAGTCGTCATAAATCACATGTTAGGAAAAACAATACATAGACAGAGAGAATGATTTAAATCCATGTTTCGTGTCTATACGATATCTTGATAATGGAGGAATATATAATCCCTTATCTAAAGGACACGCTTATCTGATAAGATCAGAGTCGACAGCGGCTTTTGAAAGCTATGATTGCTGATCAAGTTCTGAAGTTATGCAAAATAGTTATTAGACTTATCCAAGTGGGAGACTGTTGGATTAGTGTCTAAGTCCATAACTATTTTGGTATGTACTTGACCTGATTATGAGCATGGTCCTTTTGGGTTGCCTTCACAATAGCAATATGTAGGATGTATTAAGGAGAGATAGGTTTAAATATGATTTATTAATATATTATGAGAATAATATATTAAAAGAGAAATCATATTGTTTAATTAATATTAGTCAAGAATTAATTGATAATTAATTTTGTGGCTAAAAGAGATTAATTAAATATAGGGGAGTAGACTGCAATTATTGGATAATTGAGTTGGTGGGCTAAGGAATGCTAAAGGAACAAGGGGTGAACGAAATTATGATGGGAGCCCATCATATTTTCGTCCATGGCCTTATCCCAAAAGGTTCCATGGGCTGCTTAGAGTTTAAGCTGTCCATTAGGGTTTTGACTGAAACCCTAGTAGCCCACATAAGTATATAAAGAACCCCTTAGGCCCCAAAAACGTGGGTAACTAAATCCTTAGGGTTTCTAGACGTTTTTGGGTGCCTCCTCTCTTCTCCTTCTTCATCTAGTTGCTTAGTGGTGTTTGTGACTCCATTAGAGGTGCAGCACTTGAGCCACTAAGCTTTCTAAAGCCAATCAAAGCAAAGAATTGATTGTTATTGCTATATAACAATCAAAGGTAATTACTAAACTCTTATTTCGGGTCTTATATGATAGATCTAGGGTTTATAGCTTTGGATAATCAATTGCATGTTCATTAGACAAACTAGATCCAAAAGCTATTAGGGTTTGCATGTACACCATAGGAATGATGTATTGCTCGAAACCCATCAGTTAGATCATCTTTTTTAGTTTTTTACCTTAAAAAGTGGAAGACATGCATGGGTCATGCAGGTCTATAAAGATGGGATTTTTATGGACCATTAAGGTCCCTAGAAGCCTTCTGGAGAGTATGGGTTAAAGGCTTAATGGATTAAGGACAAAACACATTAAGTTTTCCATGCACATAACCCACGATGTGACAGGTTGGTTGTTACGGTGTGGGGAATGAAGGGCTTCGCGATTGTTTTGGACGGACTCTTCCACGACGTGGTGAAATTTTTACCATGACGTGACAATGGATTTGTGTGCGACTGAGCTGGACCGTAACTAAGTTTGTGATCAGGATTGAATTCATTAGCCATGACCTGACCTTGGGTAGGCCACGACGTGGAGGTCATTTGACCGTTGAATTTTGACATGGCTTTACTTTTAGTCAAATTTCTAGTTTTAGAAGTTGGACAAAGGGGTTTACCTTGCATGGTTTTTTACGAGGTGTGTAGCACCCACCTTTCAACTGTGTTAGCGGATAATTGTGGATTATGAATGTGAAGTGAGTCTTCTCACTATACTATGTAGGATGCTAGTTGTCTTTATGATGCTTGCATGAAAGACCATGGGGGTAGCCCATGACACCTATATGTAAGACCAAGATTTGCCCCTCGACATTGCAAGGAAAGACCATGGGGGTAGCCCATGACACGTGGATGTGAGACCATGGGGGTAGCCCATGGCACTTAGATGTAAGACCATGGGGGTAGCCCATGGAAAATATATGTATGGTATTTGACATTTTGTGGAACTCACTAAGCTTTGTGCATACGATTTATGTTTAAAATGTTTTCAGGTACTTCTGGTTCCAAATGGAAGTGTCCTGCTTGATCGTATTGCATCCCCTGGAGATCTATTATGCATTGAGCCTTTATGATTTTACTCTGATTTTTTAGAATACTTTTACTCTAAATGTAATTGAAGCAAACTAATGAATGTTTTTGGTTGATCTAAGATAAAAATTTTACTTAATATTTTTAGGAAGTTATAAGTTGGTATCAGAGCCTTGGTTTGAGGGATTCGGGCACACTCTTGGGTGTGTTTGAACTCAAACTGGGGAATTGATAAATTTTAAAAGGAAATAAATTTCTAAAATAGTTTTTATAAAGAAAAAGGGGTGTGATGCATGCCATCACTCGAACTCAAGTGATTGATTCCCAAAATACCCATACATATGGATAAGTTATATGTGTTATAGTATGATGTGCATGCTAGAAGTTAGAATAAGGATCTACTCAGGGATCCATGCTAGAATACCTACTTAGGAAAGATGCCTTTTGTGCCTTATGTGACAACCCGCAATTTCAATTTGTACAAACCCTACAGTCAAGCACTTCAAATAAAAGTCAAATACTTTTCTACTAATTTTTAGCCGGTTTAAAGTCCGTTTGAGTGTTTTTAATATTTGTTCTTCAAATGAAGGAATAAAAGGAAGCATATTCTAGGACTATGGGGCATCAAAAAATCAGCCAACACCTTGGTTAAGTGTTCACGGCCAAACAAATGGGGTTTGGGCCTTGAACTCCTTCTGTCCATAAAATCATGCATATAGCATGAGTTTACTCCCCATTTCTCTCATTCCTCACTTCCTAACTCAAGAACTCCCACTTTCTCTTTCAAGTATCATAACCTCCTGGTGACCTGTACTTCCCAAATCAAGGCAATGTTGGATGGCTTGACTATGAGCCGGAAGATGACCACCCAATCCCTTTGGATGATCACCTCGCAGAAGGCTTTTCTGATGATTCCGAATCCGAGCCAGAAGTCAACAACCTACCCCAAGAGGTTCAAGCCTTAATCTCAACCCCTGACCCGCGTTTCAAGGCGCCACACCTTTGTGGGTAACAAACTTGAATCGCTGGAGTGATGAACAGGGTCAACCCTTACCCTACAATGGGGACCGAAGCTTTTACAACATAAGCGAGGGTGGCTCAGCTGACCGAGTCCTGCCTGTCATGGTCCACAGGATTGCTTGGAATGTCGAGCAAGGTTTAGCAGCCATCGACCGAATCATGGAAATTGATGCCAACTCTGGTGTCAACACGGTCCGCATTCGTCATCTCGAAGAGGCTATGGAAAGGACTAGGAGAACCAATGAGACTCTGCAGCAATAGCTAGCTGCTTCCTAAGCTGAAGTCATAGAACTTCGAGTTCGCCAGAGGGCTCATGAGCGACACCTTCAAGAAGTGGTTCGTCAACTGGTAGATCTGAGGGTTCACCTGAGGAATTCCCATCGCCGGTAGAAGATGTTTAGTACATCTTTTCTTTTGACTCAAGGAATAGCCTTCCCTAACTATTCTCTATGAAGCAATTGTCTGTAAAATATTCCTACTTTCCAAGCACTCTGACTAGGAATCTAAAAACTGTCAACCTTTATCCCTTATGGTATGATGTAAGACCTACTGTTAGGTTATTTTTTCCCAGAACTTGTTACATCAATAACACCAGTAATATTGACAGTTATCTAATCTGTTGGAAAAATCTGTCGTCTTGTGTTCCTCTACTCTTCTACTGTACTTCTATTTCAAAACATACACTCATTCAACTGTTGGACTATGGCGATTTAGCCCATGGATCACTCTCACTATGCTTACAATTGATTCTTACTATTATGTTCATCTTTTAAACTTATAGTTGAAGGATGCCTCCTCGCAAATCAACAAGGCGTAATCCTCCAATTACTCCAGCTCCAATACCACCACCTCCTCCGTAATTCGATGCAGTAGCTCTAAATGTTGCAGTAGCCGCAGCTGTGGCAACAACCATGGCTCAATATCACTCCACTGGTGCCAACGGAGGTGGAACCCCTGTTAACTCTACTCAAGGTGAACTCCTTGTGCGCTCGAGAAAGTGCTCCTACAAGGACTTCACTAACTGTAAGCCAAAGCCCTTCAAAGGGACTGGCGGATTCATTGCCATCTCGCAATGGTTCGAAAAGACGGAGTCGATCTTCGAGATTTGCTCCTGCCCTGCCGCGAGTAAGGTTAAGTTTGCTGCTTGTACCTTTGAGGAGAAAGCCCTGACATGGTGGAATAGCCATGTTAAGTCACTAACCCTTGTAGTGGCTAACGACATGGGCTGGGAAACTTTGAAAGACCTCATGATCTAGGAATACTGCCCGAGGGGCAAAATCTAGAAGTTGGAACAGGAGTTATGGAGCCTAACCATGAAGGGCTCTGACATAGTTTCTTATACCGCCAGATTCAGCGAGCTGGTGGCCCTCTGTCCCAACATGGTCTACATGGAGGGAAAAAAGATAGAGAGGTATATCTGGGGGTTGTTGCCTCCGGTTCAGGGGAATGTTTTAGCTTCAAACCCCACTACCTTCGATAGTGCCAAGTGATTGGCACAACGTCTCATTGACCATGGGGTTCGTACCCTGTCTGCAACAACAACCCTAGCCATCCCCGAACCTTCCAAACCCGCTGACAACAAGCAGAAGTTCTAGGATGACAGGGAGGGAGCAGAAAGCTGTGAAAAAGCAACAGATTGTGGCGATTCATGCCACGATAGCACCTATCGCTGCTGCTCCGGTGAAGCAGTACGCTGGAAACTTTCCTAAGTGCAAAAAATGCAGCTTCCACCATAATGGACCCTGCCGGGAATTGCAGTGCTCCAACTGCAACAAGAAGGGACACACTGTCCGCTTCTGCAGATCCCCGGCAAGCCCAATCGACCAGGTCCCTAGTGCTGTTGTGACTCAGTGATGCTGTAGATGTGGTGAAGTGGGCCACTATAAAAGGGATTGCCCCAAGGTAAGAAATGCTGGTGGAGCGGGAAAAGTTCTGTCTATGGCCACGGAGAAGCAGTTGTTGACCCTACGGTGGTGAATGGTACGTTTCTCCTTGAAAACTCTTATGCATGCATACTATTTGATAGTGGAGCAGAGAGAAGTTTTGTGAACCAGAAATTTGCACGATTACTTAAACAACAACCACGCACACTTAAAGAACCATTCACTGTAGAAATGGCTAATGGGAAGACTGAGAGCACTAGTAATATATATAGGATGTACTCTAACTCTAGATAGCCATTCATTCCCAATCGACCTCATGCCGGTCTCAATTAAAAGTTTTGACGTCATCATCGGCATCGAATGATTGAGTCTACACCGTGCCGACATCATGTTCTATGAAAAGGCCGTTCGCCTTAATCTTCCGTCTAACAAAACTCTTATTATCTACGGCGACAAACCCGACACTAGCCTTAGCATCATCTTAAGTATTCAAGCTCAAAAGTACCTACGTAAGGAATATCGTGCATTCCTTGCACACGTTGTTGATACGAGCCAAGGAACCAAAGACCCGAAAACATTCCCGTAGTATGCAACTTTCCCAACATCTTTCCAGAAGAACTACCAGGGTTACCTCCGCAATGACAAGTCGAATTCATAATCAATTTAGTTACAGGAGCTACCCCTGTAGCCAAATCGCCCTATCGCCTAGCACCAGCTGAGATGTAGGAACTATCCGGCCAACTTAACAAACTGCTCAGCAAGGGCTTTATTAGACCAAGCTTCTCACCCTGGGGAGCACCGATCTTGTTCGTCAAGAAGAAAGACGGATTGTTTCGTATGTGCATCGACTACAGGGAGCTCAACAAGCTAATGGTTAAAAATCGTTACACTTTGCCTTGCATAGACGATTTGTTTGACCAATTGCAAGGGGCGTCTTACTTTTCAAAGATTGATCTGAGGTCCGGGTATCACCAATTATGAGTGTTAGAGGAGGATGTTCTGAAGACAGCCTTCCGAACTCGTTACGGACACTATGAGTTCGTAGTGATGCCATTCGGACTGACAAATGCGCCCGCAGTGTTTATGGACTTAATGAATCGGGTATTCTGTCCTTACTTGGATCAGTTCGTCATCGTCTTCATCGATGACATACTTATCTACTCTCGAAGTGAGGAGGAACATAGTGATCATCTGCGGCAAGTCTTAGGAACCCTATGAACCGAGAAACTCTATGCGAAGTTCTCGAAATGCGAATTTTGGATCCGAAGGGTCAAATTCTTAGGACACGTGGTTAGCGAGGAAGGAATCCACGTGGACCCATCCAAAATTAAGGCCATTGAGGACTGGTCAGCACCGAAGATGCCTACCGAAATTTGTCAATTTCTAGGCCTCGCTGGCTACAACTGCAGATTCATACAGAACTTCTCCCGAATTGTGAAACCTCTTACAACATTGACCCAGAAGGGCGTTGCCTTTGACTGGGAAGAGAAACCAGAGAAGGCATTCCAAACGTTGAAACGAGCCTTGTGCACCGCACCAATACGATCCCTTCCTGAAGGAATAGAAGATTTCGTAGTCTACTGCGATGCGTCAAATCAAGGACTCGGGTGTGTTCTAATGCAAGGAGGTAAGGTCATCGCCTATGCCTCAAGACAGCTGAAGACACATGAAGTGAACTACACCACACACGATCTTGAGCTAGGAGCAGTTGTGTTTGATCTAAAGATATGGAGACACTACCTGTATGGTACTAAAAGCTCGATCTTTACAGACCACTAGGCGGTTCCGGTTCCGGTTCCAATTCCTAAAGTCTAGGAACCGCCTTAAGTGGTTCCGATTCCAATTCTCATTTTTACGAAACTGATACCCGCTGGATACCCGCCGGTTCTGGTTCCAATACCGGGTACCTGGAACCGGCGGTTACCCAGAACCGATACCGATGGGTACCCGCCTTTGTATTAAAAAAATATTTAATTTCTATATTTTGGTTTTTAGGGAACCGATTGCAAACCTAATTCGTTTTTAGGGTATACGATTTTCATTCTAAATAAACCACTGTCTTCTATTCTCGTCAATCTCCTCTCTCCCCTCTCATCGTTACGTTCAATCCAAGATTCAATCGAAGCTTAAGTCGGAAATTCAAGGTCAGATTCTCAAGGTCACTTCCCTCGTCTCCCTCAATTCGAGTTCGTATCACGTAACCCTCCCTCAAGCTGTTCTCCCTGTTCAATCGATTCGATGGTTTTCCTCGACTCCCGCTCATGCCGACGATTGCCGCAACTACAAGTCTTTATCTTCAAGTCTTCATCGAAGGTTTAATTGAAGGTTCATATGTTATGTAAGTTCTTTTTTGTAGTTAGAACAAGGTTTAATCAAATTAATTGTTTTTTTGTGTACTCAGAACTCAGAAGACTGCAGACGAGGGTGAAGGCGGAGAGGGAGAGACTTCTATTCTCCATCGACGAAGTTCGACAAAACCGAGTAAGCCTTACATATTGTTTTCTCTCTGGAGTTCCATTTTTGTTTACACTTGAAAAAAAATTAACAATATGATCTTTCCATTATTGTTAGGGTTTGTGATTCATCTGTTTGGTTACAAGGTCTACCTGAAGTGAGTAACTCATACATCTAGTTTGGATTACCCTTTCATTTTTATTTTTATATGCTTTTCAGGTGGATTACCAGTTCATACTTGAACTGAGTAAGTCTTACATATTGTTATGCTCTTTCTTTAGCTTCATCGACTAGCAAATCCTACAAAACATATACCAGGGGCAAAACTGGAAATTTAAATATGATCATATCAACACTTACAATACAGATTCTAGGGGCCAATATATGTCATTTTAACTAGTAAAACATCACAATAGAGATACACCCTCCTACTATATATGTGTGGTTTAATTCCTACCTTTTAACTCAAAATTAATGAGCTAATAAGTCCTACTTCAAAAAATATGTTCAAAAGCTTTGTTTCATAGGAATCATATTTCTAGATTTGATGTTGATTGAATGAGCTAACAATCTTTTGGTGAAATCTATCATAGAACTTGTCTTATTGATTTGAAGGAAAGTTACGATATATCTTGTACTTGTTTTTTACAGGTAAAAGGACATTCGTTCTTTAATGGTGTAAACTGAGATACCCTTGCCATTTAAAAGGTGGGTGATGTCATTTCCATTTCCACATAATTGGCGTTAATAATTTATTTTTTTATGTTTTCTAAATTTGAATATTTATATATAGGTTGCTTTTATACCACAACCAGATGGCATAGATGATACTAGTTATTTTATTTCAAGACAAAGTTGTAGTTCAATTGGAACACCTGATGATCAAGACTGTAGTGATGCAGCTTTAGACACTATTGAATTCTGTTCAGACTACTAGAGAGACACTAGAGAGGTACACATTTATTTTCTGTTTTTTTATTATACTAAATTTGTTTGGTAAGGAATTTATATTTATTTATTTTTTCAGAAGACATATGTATTTTTCAGACATTGCTACTGTTATGTGCTATTGCTCTTTTTGCTATTATGTGTTGTTGCTGATTTGCGTTGGTTCTTAAGCTGTTGTTTTTGCTATTTGTAGTTTGCTGATTTGTTGTTGCTAATTTGTGTTGTTGCTGATTTGTTGTTGCTATTTTATAGTTTGTAGTTTGTTGTTTTTATTGTTGCTGTTTATAGTTTGTAGTTTGCTATTTTTATTGTTGTTGTTTTGGATCTTGCTATTGTGTTATTTAAAAGTGGGAAATGTTTTTAGTAGCTTGTTATCTAAAAGATCAAATTTTTGTAAATGTTTTGGTATTATATTTTGTACGTATATTGTTTGTATAGGTTAATTTAGATAATTTGCATGGCATGTATAAAATATAACAAGTTTTAATACTCAAAAAGCCAGGTACCCGGAACCGGAACCGGTTCCGGCGGTTCCGGGAGAACTTCCAATTTTCTAGGAATCGGTGTAGGCGGTTCCGGTTCCAATTCCAAAAACTTAAGAACCGCCGGTTCCGGGAGCAGTTTCGATTCTAGCAAAAAGAGGCGGGTACCCGGTTATGCTCATCCCTACAGACCACAAAAGCCTACAACACATATTCAACTAGAAGGAACTCAATATGAGGCAACAGCGGTGGGTCGAGCTACTCAATGACTACGAATGCGAAATTTGTTATCATCCGGGTAAAGTCAATGTAGTAGCAGACCCCCTAAGTCGGAAAGAATATTCTAGTCGAAGAGTCAGATCACTGACTATGACTATCCATTCGCATTTGTCCACACAAATTAAGGAGGCTCAGCTCGAAGCTTTGAAACCTGAAAATGTCGCGGGTGAATCCCTGCGAGGGATGGAGAAGAATTTGGAAGTCAAGGGTGGCGGAGCCTTATTTCTCATGGACCGGATCTGTACACCAAAACACAGTGGCTTCAGAGACTTGGTCATGACCAAGGCGCACAACACTCGATATTCCGTCCACCCAGGTTAGAATAAGATGTATATGGATCTTAAAAAGTAATACTGGTGGCCTAACATGAAAGCAAAGATTGCTACCTTCGTGAGTAAATGCCTTACTTGCGCAAAGGTTAAGGTCGAATAACAGAAACCATCAGGCTTACTTCAACAACCGAAGATACCGGAGTGGAAATGGGAGCGGATAACTATGGACTTCATAACCAAGTTGCCCAAGACAACGGGTGGACTTGATACCATTTGGGTCATCGTCGATAGATTGACCAAATCCGCGCATTTCCTACCAATCAAAGAGATTGACAAAATGGAGAAGCTTACAAGAACTTACATTAGGGAAATCATACGACTGCATGGTGTCCCTATATCCATTATCTCCGATAGAGATAGTAGGTTCACTTCAAGGTTCTGGTAGTTGATACAAAGTTCCCTAGGGACGAGGCTGGACATGAGTACAACCTACCACCCATAGACCGATAAACAAAGTGAGAGAACTATCCAAACACTGGAAGATATGCTGAGAGCCTGATTGATTTTGGGATGGCATGGGGTACTCACTTACCCCTTGTCGAATTTTCCTATAACAACAGTTATCACACGAGCATAAAGGCTGCTCCATTCGAAGCCCTCTATGGCCAGAAGTGCAGATCCCCTCTGTGTTGGGCTGAGGTGGGTGACACACAGTTAACTAAAGGACAAGTTCCTGACAGCACTCTTTTCTCACAGGTTCGGAGATCATTCGAGAAATGACATAGAAGATCGTTCAGATTCGTGAACGATTGAAAGCCTCTAGAGATCGACAGAAAAGCTATGCAAACAAACGAAGGAAACCTTTGGAATTCCAGGTGTGAGACCGCGTTCTTTTGAAAGTCTCACCCTAGAAGGGCTTGATACGCTTCAGAAAGCATTGGAAGCTAAATCCAAGGTACATAGGGCCTTTCGAGATTCTTGTCAGAATCGGCCCTGTAGCTTACAAACTCAATCTACCGTGCGAACTCAGTAACATACATTCTACATTCCACGTCTCCAACTTGAAAAAGTGTCTGTCCGAAGAGACTCTTGTAATCCCACTCGACGAGATCGCGATCAAATAGAGCCTCAACTTTGTCGAAGAACCTGTAGAGATCATGGACCGTGAGGTCAAGCGAACGAAGCAAAGCCGCATCCTGATAGTGAAGGTTCGTTGGAATGCCAAGCGAGGACTGGAATTCACTTGGGAGTGCGAGGATAAAATGAAATTGAAATACCCTCATCTTTTTCTCTTAGTTATTTGTAACTACTTTATTTGCTTAAACTCTAATTTCGGGACGAAATTCCCTCTAACGGGGGGATGATGTGACAACCCAAAATTTCCATTTGTACAAACCCTACAATCAAGCACTTCAAATAAAAGTCAAATACTTTTCTACTAATTTTTAGCCGGTTTAAAGTCCATTTGAGTGTTTTTAATATTTTTTCTTCAAATGAACGAATAAAAGGAAGTATATTCTAGGACTATGGGGCATCAACAAATCAACCAACACCTTGGTTAGGTGTTCATGGCCAAACAAATGGGGTTTGGGCTGTGAAATCCTTCTGGCCATAAACTCATGCATATAGCATGAGTTTACTCCCCATTTCTCTCATTCCTCACTTCTTAACTCAAGAACTCCCACTTTCTCTCTCAAGTATCATAACCTCTACCTTCCAATCTTCCAAAAATGTAAGTGTTTCTACCCTTGATTTGTTGTTATAACCCTTCATCTAGTTGTTATACATCATTTCATCCATGAATTCTTCACTTTTTATTAGATCTTCAAGTGTTCTTCAAAACACCAAGAACACACACTAGTGTTCTTGGACCTTAAACACCCAAACAAGCTCCTAGATTGTAAGTAATCTTGTCCTAGCTTGTTGTGTGCTTGAATGAACTTGTTTACACCTTAGAAACACCATAAAATATGGAATGGATGAGAGTTTACGGCCAAGGAATCTCCCAAGGCCGTAAACTCCATATAAGGGTGCAATGTTGCCCTAATTTCCTTCCTAATGCTTAGAACTTATACTAGAACCTACCACCATTGAAATATGGGCCTTAAACTTCAAGTTTATGGAGTTTTCCATGGGTTTATGGCCGTAAACCCACTAGGGCCGTAAACTCCAAGGGAATTGGTCCTTGGGCCGTAAACTCAAATGCAATGCCTTACACTCCTTTAATGCAACCCATTGGCCTTCTAACCCTTAGACCAAAGTGTTTTCCACACTTTAGGGTGTTTATACTTGCTTAATTGGTGTTATAATCACTAATTAGATGCATATATATATATGTCTTTATATGCTAAATAGGATCATTGTGTGTGTTCAAGTCTTCACTTGACACCTAACACCTTGTCCAACACTTCCGTACAATCCATTCACTACAGGTGAGTTCATACCCCTTAATTAAGCTTTTAAATGTTTTAAATGCTTTTATGGGGGGAATATACTAGTCATTATATCAATCATATGTGATTAATAACTAGCACACAAATGGATTTACTATACTTTAAAGTGTTTTGTCAACAAAACTACTTGAGAATGATTATCAAACCCTTTTACATGTTAAACTCTTTATAAAACTTAGTCTTAGTTTCCAAATTTTTACTTTCAATTCTTTAAACTTATATATTGTCAAATCATGCCCAATGCATATATAGTTATATAAGTAAGGTTTGAAGGACTTAGGACTGAGAATACACTCTATTTCTTATTCCTTGTTTGGTTGTGGACTTAGAGTACCCTATTGTTTGTTCGAGTGTCGTTTGATCCTTAGTTATATATATCATGTGTATATGTATAGACATAAAAGCTTGTTATCTTATTTCAATACACTCAGATATACACACAACATTACTAGTAAACTATAATAGGTATAGTTTAGAGGTATACTACTTACTATTTCTAGTACAAAGAAACATACAAAGATTCAGTTCATACATGATTCAATACACACTATAAACAATACATACACTAAACTATACAACTGAACATACTATAATGAGAGTCAGAGAGAACTTACTACTCACTAGACAGAGAGAACACACACTAGTACATACTATTCATACACACTATATACTATACTAGAGAACTTACTATGATGTGAATCAGGGGAGACACACACTACACTAGTACAAACACTACATACACACTATATCATAAATGCGAGGCACTACTTCGGGGCATGGCATCTCTGTCATGACTCGTCTTGTATCTAGATTCTCCTGAAGGGAGAGCATGAATTCGTGTATAGATCTATACTGGACTGACCGTCCTACACCTTACTGCTAGCTATAGTGGGACCTGCAGGTCTTCGAGTGATGAATGTCATAACATCTCTGCGTCTTCGAGCGTCGTGTTTCACTAGGTTGATCAAGTATGGTTACAATTACATCACATTATACCTTAATTAACAATTGGTTTAAGGTAGTTAGTACAATAGTAGTTATAACATTATTATACTACAATACTTCATTATTTTCCCATTACATCTACTTTGTGACCTCCTCACATAAAGGGTAATGTAAAACCATATTTTTACTAATGATAGTCACGTTTGGGAAAAATACTCACTTTTACAATGAACAAACATACAGTACACTTGATGCCTTGGTAGATGGTGGCTTTTAATGGAAAATATAGGATTTTCTAGGAGACACAAACAATCACTACAAACATTTTACATACTTTTACATTTAAACTCTTACAAACATTTTCATACAAATTATGACACTAAATACTTATGAACTCACTAGCTTTAATGTTGATAAACTCTTTCAAAATAACTTGTATTCTCAGGTTATCAGTAGACAGGTACCGATGCCAGCTTTTGAGAAGATGGAGCACTTACAAGACTCATCTTTTATTTTGATTCATATTTTTGGTGTCTATAAACTGTACAGAACACACTTGTATGAAAATACATTATTAATACAATGGATGATGTTGTTTGCTTGTTTACTATATTTCTGTGTTGTGATAATGTACATGACGTCCTCCGCCCCAGAACGTTTCCGCCGTTCTTGGTTTTGGGGTGTGACACCTTATATGTGAACTAGTAGAGATGCCTGATAGTGAGTAGGCTAAGGATCATCAGGAATTGTGTGTGAGGATTGCTTGATCTTTATGATGCCTTATTGTCAGTCGGTTTCGCTGCTCGAATGCTACTTGATTTGTGTTAAGTGAGACTTATATTGATGCTCGTTAACTATTAAGAAAATATGTTAGGTTGCATGCCACAAGGTGTAGAAATTGAGAAATTCCTATCAATCCTCCGTCATTAGAGATTAGCATCGACAAATGATGATAATAGAATTTTTCATATTTCAGGAAAAATATGATCAGTTAGATAATGATAAGAGGGTAAAAAATGAGTAACCAAAAAGTTACACCACTTTTAATAATGGTCAGTGTAATTGGAAAGTACACAACAAAGTGACCTCAAGGATATTAGCATTGTAAAAATCTGACTCCGGTTGGAGGAGTTATGATTTTATAAAAAGTAAAAATCAACCGCATTAATAACGTTACTAACGTCAAAATGGTATAAAGAAATCGGTTGAGTTTTGGCTAACGCCAATTCACAGTACTCCGAAAGGTAAGAACTTTAAAAAGAAATAGGACAAAAATAGAGTTCGTATGAAGAATATACGCTTTCTAGAAAAGTATAAAATATGGATTAAAAATATAAGTGAAAATTTGATAACGCACCCTTAAAGATAGTTGTAGTACTAGTAGAGAGCTACACAAATATATAAAGAGAGTAACAAACAAGATTCATATAAAGAAGATATGGATTTTTATAAAAGAATTAGAGGTCCACACCAAGTGCGCACTATGCTCGACATACACAATTGGTCCTTAATACATAGCCGTCCGCGGTGGTTTGACCGCTGAACTCTGACCAATTTTCACTAATTGTTGCAGCAATTCATTCCTTAGTAGAACCTAGACTTATGATATATGGGAGTAGTTGTGCAGGTTAAAACGAAATTGAAATCTGTAAAATTCTTAATATTTTAGTTTATTTACTTGTAACTTTCTCTTATACTCTGATATGCTTCTTTAATATTAAAAAAAGTGGTTTAGTTAGGAGTTATTTACTTATATGCTTTAAAGATTGAGGATTAGTACGTGGGTTCCAAACGAGTGTTTGATAAAATGACTAAATTAATTATTTTGACTTGAATCAGCCAAAGTACAGAATGGTCCTCATGTTATATTACATTTTTCAGATTTGGTCTAAGGGTAAATGGGTCATTTTGAAGAATTTAACAAGTTAAATGTTAAATTTAACAGCAGAAGTAGATTTAACGGCGGTAAGACCATTCGTGTAACGTTTAGAAACTATAGGAACCATTCTTTTAAGGTCGGCAAAAGTTATCCTGACCTTGATACTTTTTGGAAACCATCGGGCCAATTTTGAAATTTTTCCTAAAAAACATTTAAAAGGCTTGAAACCTGGCGATGGTTTTTATATGGTTAAGATTAAGGGAAAATGCTACTGTAGCACAACGAAGTTTGACTGATTTACTCATTTAGTTACTTACGTTTTTTTTTGCAAAATTAGTCATTAAAGTAACCAATTACCGTCTAATTAAGGGAATGGGGGAATTTGTCTCTTGTTTACGGGTTACATGCTAACGTGTCTTGAACTATGTGGACAATAATATACCACGTCATCGTACACGGTGGCCTCCTTTCCTTAAATGGAAATCTCAATCGAACCAAGTAGAATATTTTCTTACCCCAAATTAGGTCATTGACTCCCTCCCAAAACCCTCTTCTTAATTGTTAAAACCAAACCAATGTATGCCTCATCTGCTCGATCCAACAACATCCCTCGTCTTGGACAACATGGTGATGATGAACAATGTCCCCCTGTAACTATAGAAATGGTATCAGCGTCGAAAGAACTTCATGGACTGACAATAACCCAACCCATAGGTTTTGGAACTGCAAAAATTCGTTGGTTACTATTCCTTCTTTTTAGTTCCACCTTAGTTCGTATCTTTAACTGGAAACTTCACATATCCCCTTATATTATCGTAACCCTAATCGTATACTACATTTTTAATCAGTTAAGTGAAACTCCAAGCTATAAATTTTTCTTGTGGAAAGATGATGAAATGGAGGAAGGGTATTAAAAAGACCAGCTTGGTAAGATGAGATATGAGATTCGCAGAAAGGAAGAATACAGTGAGGTTGTGAAGGCTCATAAGAAAGTGGTTCAACTGGAGCAAGTGAAGGATGAACTGCATGAGTTGGGGAAGCTAAGAAGGAAGTTCTCGAGATCGAGTTTATGGAGCTGCACAAGAAAAATGCAATCATGAAGACTAACCTAGGATATGATAATTGTTTGATTCTTATTTTGTTCATTGCAATCATTGGAATGTGGTTAAAGTGGGCCTCATCATCATATCCTAGTATTGATGGTAGATATATAATTCCAACCACTCTTTTGGATAGTGTATGGATAGATGATCATCGCATTAGAAAGTTTTTTTGGTTATTAGATATATGGGTACATGATCAAGGTAGGTTAATGTATGGTTGTTTGATCAAGGTGGGCACAAGAATGGTATGGTAGATATATGTTTTGGAAATCTGGGAACATTTGTAATTGATGGCAGTGTTGTTATCAACTTTTGTATCTAAGTTATATGAATGAATGATAATGTTTATCCACTTTTGTAATGGTTGATAATCTTGAATCCTTTGTTTTGTACATTTGTCTACTTAATGATATGCATGTGGTAAAAGTATGTAACACTGTCGGGCATATGGACCACATTGTGTTCTTTTTATGCGATTGAATTTTGTGTAGGGTCCATTGTGTTCAAATTGACATATGGACCACACTGTGTCCTATTTATGCAATTAAAAATTGCCACTATGTTCATTTTATATGTTGAAAATACCAATATATTCATGGCACCATATAAGTCCTTTTCATGCATGCAACACAACAAATAACTAAAATAACAACCAAATTAATAACAAACAACCATGTTCACATTAGTAGCAAATTAACATTTAACATAAGGTACATAGATTCAAACAAAATACCAAGTACATAGTTTCATACTAAATACCAAGTACACAATATTAAAGAAAGTGCATTTTCACTTAATCTAAAACAAGTTCTTTAGATTTTGAATTGCAAGGTGCATCTTCATCACCAACTCTCTTAGCCAGCTTCATCTTCATAATTCTTTCTAATTTTCCCTTTTGATTTTATTCAAAATGGTTGCAATGGTCTTACCCTCACATCCTATTACATATACACCTCCAAATATTGGCATTGGCATTTAGTTGTCTAACCACTTAACCACCTCCCTGTAGACCAATAACTCCATTTCCTGATGCATCAAACTCCATAAGAGTGAGTTCCATTTCATCATGTTCTTGTCCATCATCTTTACCTCTTTCATCACCACCCTTATTCACTTCATCACCATCCTCATTCACTTTATCTTGACATCCTTCTTCTTATCCATTATCTTGACCTCCTTCATGTCCACCAACATGATCTTGATCACCTTCATTGATATTGACTTATATGATACAATATTAGCAAAAGAAAACAACACAATGTAAATTAACAATATAATGAATTAATGAATTATTAACCATTCTTGTTTTTTCTTCTGCTATTAATTTTAAGGGGCCTTCCAACAGTACAAGCTCTTTTGTTGTGTCATTCAACCTTACAAATGCTATATTTTTGCTTCTTTCTAGCCTTGAATACTCTATGACTATCATTGTTTTGTGTTTGTGTACTCTTCTTTTGTTTGTTCCTTGACTGGTTTTATGTTGCATCCATTTTCATTTTAGTTGCAGGTATCCCAAGCATAATTCTATAAATAGGAGGTAAAGGTGGTGTGTACATATTTGTTGGCCATAATTTACTCCCATTCATAGGTGCTAACCTAAACTTGTATGCCTTCACATACAAAATGCTACTAAATATTTTGTCCACATATGACTCCACATCTATATTAAGAAAACTAATGCATGCAACAAAATGTACACAACCAATTCCATCAAGTTGCCATAAACTGCATGAGCAAGTTTTCCTCTCAAGATCTACCTCATAAGCATCTCTAGTTCCTCTTACTTCAAACCAATTTAAATAACTAGGTAATACTTGGTAAAGTCTTTAGTGTTTCTTAACCTCATCCAGTAACTCTCTAATTGTTGGACAAATTTGATTTCCCCATCCATGCCCCTTGGCTTTCATGTTGAACACCTTCTCCATCATATGATGTGAATTATGAGCATTGATTTAGCATGCAAAATTAAAGAACACACAAAGAACATGGTGATTTAGGTGTTTAAGAGAAGCATTCGATCATGAAAGGTGTGACAAAAAAGTATAAGCTAGATCTAGACAAATAAATAGATCACACTAACACACTCAATGTTATTTCTCTCAAGAACACCTCTACATGTGGTACGAACCCACCTTATATAGACGTGTTTACATGTCCCTCTCTCTCTCTCTCACTCACTATCTCTCTTTCTCTCTCTCTCTATATATATATATATATATATATATATATATATCTATCTCTATCTCTCATGTCACAAGGCTACTTTACTACATGCAAGTGGGTCTACAAAATTTAAACCATTTACAAAGACATACAAACTTTGTACCCAACATTCTCCCCCTCAAAGTTAGGAATGGATGACCCAATTCAAATCTTCCGAACTCGAGCAACTTCACGAACCGAGTCTCAAACGTGACACATGTAGAGATGACCATCAAATATTCAATTCTTCCATGACTTTTCAATTTGGGTTCTAGAATGTGAGACCATACAAACCAAGCATCAAAAGGTAATTAGGAGTTTCTTAATCTCCAAAAAAAAATTACCCAAGTTTGAGCATAAAAGCACACTCCAAAAATATCCAATAAGTCCAAACCCATCATGAACCGAAATCACTTCTGAATCTCCAATCAAATCATTTCATAAACTTCAAATACTCGAGGTCACTTCGGTCTTCAAGTCCGCGTAATATGAAAAATCCAATAGTGTTTTGAATTTCCATATCTTAATCTCTCCCCCTTTTATAATAAAAAAATGATTATAAAACCAAAAACGGAATGAGAAAGTGCTTAATTCGGAATTTTTCTATCCAAAAATCCCCCTTAACACATGGCATAAACATTTTGCTTTAATTCGGAAAATCCAAAAAATCTTCAATTTTCAGCTTCTTTCACGGACCGCCTTTGACAAAATTTCACAAATTTGGGTAGAAATTGTCAATTTCAGAATTCTGCGGTGACCAGGTGCGCCCAAATAGCCAAAAATACGAAACACTCCCCCATTTCCGAAACTAGGTAAAAAACCGTCAATTCGCATTAAATGCAGGGGCCTATTTCAAAAATTATCCCATTTCTCATAATTTTCAACCCAATGTCGAAGTTGGGTAAATTCTGTCATTTCGCACAAACTTCAGGGATTCGAAACGAAACTTCTTCATTATTCATTATTTTTGTCAGAGTTACGAAATTTGATCAATGTTGCCATATCTTTGAAACTTTAGGGACCAATTTTGAAACATTTGTGTTTCTTCCCCAATTCATTAGTTCCAGTCGACATTCGACACAGATGCCCAAATCTTCGAGTATTGACCTTCACTCCGGTACTCGGTCACACCTTATTGCAAACCTTCGACCATCGAACATCAATGCTCGACTCCACTCAACCTATCGAGTGTTGAGTGTCGAGGGTAACCCAAATCTTCCAAGTCAAGAACTCTCGACCTTCGAAATCAGGTACTCAAGCTATAGCCAAACCCATTCGATTTCAAAACCTTTGTTGTTCAGTCAATAACCATTGACTCCAAAATCTTCGACCTTCTCTTTTCACGTTTTCATCCCAAATCGAAATGATCAATCCACAAGTCGAATGATTTCTAGGCTTACATCGAACTTCAAACATACATATCGAGTAAGATCAAACTTCTTGATCCATCTGATTACGACATGTGTAGTATTGACTCCAAATTATAAATCGAAATCGACTTCTCTTTCTTTCAATTCAGTCTAACAATCATCTGATTTCGACTTCTCTTCACCACAAAGAATTAAATTCGAAATCATCAACCATAAACACGTTAGCAATCAGTAGAAATACGTTTGACTCAAAAAGTCAACTTCAAAACAAATCCCTCAAATCATTCCCAAATGTGAAATGAACACCAATATCAATCGATTTAGTTACAACAAACGATTGTAATGAACTTAAATTCTAAATCAATCGAGCTTCAAAGATCACGAACAAATGATATGATATAAACTCGATCTAATGAATTCAAATAAGGAAATCGAATGAATGACATTCAGAAATAAGAATGATTTTTCGAAGTTTCAGCATTAGCAGTATGCAGCCCGAAAACAGTGTTCACGACGTGAACTGACTTCTGATGCCTTCTGGAGCCTCCAGAGCAAGTGGACGAGTGATGAACGCAGTGACCTACTATGCTCACGACGTGAACACTTAAAACTCACGACGTGAATGCAGAAATTTCACCCTATAAATAGAAATCAAGGGTCAGCCGATTTTGGTTGCTCCGTCTCTTCTCTCTCACTCCCAATACTCTCTCTAAGCCCTATTTTAACCCGCCGAAGCCCCAATATCATCCCGAGACCCGAAGCGAGTCCCGAAGCCCCGAAGATCCCGAGGAGAAAGGAGTTTCCGAGCCGAAGCTCTGCGTACGAGAAGCCAGGTATTTGAAGATATTCTAGTTTCACCGAAGAGCTACTACTCTTAGAGCCGTAGTGCTGTCCGATCATCTTCTGATCAAGTGAGTGTGTGGTTACTTTCTTCTAACACATGAATATGAAGTACTTGCTTTGAAATACGTGTTATGTGTATATATATCGTTGTTTATTTGGAGTGAGTGTATAGTCCCTTTCATAAAAAAAATTTTAATACAAGTATTATCTGAATGTATTAAGTATATGTTTTGGGTGAGAGTGTAGTCACTCTCTTTTAACACATAAATATGAAGTATTTGCTATGAAATACATGCTATGTGTTTATATATTGTTGTTTATTTGAGATAAGTGTGGAATGGATGTTTTATATGGTTTTTAAATGAGTTAAACTGTATATGTATTTTATATCTACTAATATGTTGGGTAGAATATGGGTAGATGAGATAGTTGGTATGTGATAAAATGATGAGGTATGTAAGTTGCGCTTAAGAATAATATTGGTAGATGCACCAATTAGAGAATGTCATAATACTAGCAGATGCACTTAAGAATAATATTGGTACATACACCAAATAGAGAATGTCATAATACTAGCAGATGCGCTTGTAGGATAATCGTGGCAGATGCGCTTGTAGGATAATGTCGGAAGATGCGCCTAAAAGAGAATGTCATAAACCTGGCAGTCGCGCCTCATAGTGTATGACGTAATATTGGCAGAGACACTTAAAGGATGATGTTGGTAGATGCGCCTTATGTAGCAATAGATTTTGTGCCAATTCCCAGGTCAATCCTTAGGAATGAATGAATGACGGGTAGTTGAATTCTTAGGGTAAAATCCTAAGATATAAAGAAGATAATGAGGATGAGTAATTGGGTTGATTGTTTGATGGTTGAATATAATAATTATATTATTGTGGATCGAAAACCCTATATGCTCACCAAGCTTCCAAGCCTGACCCTCTCAGTTTTCTTTGTATTACAGGTTATGGTACGAGAGCATAAGTTGGCTGACATAACGAGAGATTTTGGATTATAGCCCAGTAATTATGAATAATTGTTGTAAGGTCTATTTTTGTTCTGTTTAGGCTTTTGTTCTGTATCGGAACATGGCATCCCGAGATTTTGTTATTTAATGAAAATACATTTCTCTAAAGAAATGCCTTGATTAATTTTTATCATATTTTGTTTTGGGAACAAATTCCGCAACTGTTTTTTTAAAAGATTACTCTGATTTTAAAAACAAAGGATAAACAAATCGGTCTTTTCTGGCCGTGAAATTGGGGATGTCACACACACACACACACACACACACACACACATATATATATATATATATATATATATATATATATATATATATATAGAGGTAGGTTCAAATGTTTCTCACATCTATTGTGTGCTAGAATGCTCCAATAAGAATTGAGTAAACATTAAATGTATATTAAATGATATCCATATTTATAATTCGTTTTTATGGAAACTAATTTAATTCGTCATTAATGTCAATAATAATATTCTTTCAGAATGAATTCATATATAAAATAATAAAAGTGTATTCTAGGAGAACGATAGTATATTCTACTAGAATACACTCTCATTCTTCATATTCTATACAACTTTATTATATTTTAAGTGAGTGGGTCCTGAAATAATGTTATTGCTGACATAAAAACCTAAATACAAATTCATTCTGAAAGAATGTTATTGCTGACATTAATGACGAATTTAATTAATTTCCATAAAGAGAAAATTATAATTATGGATATCATTTAATACCAGTACAATTATGGAAACCATTTAATATCTATCATTATTTAATTAAATAATAATATAATTTTACTAAATTCCTATTGGTGCATTCTAGCACACAATAAATGTAAAAAACACTTTAACCTAGCCATATATATATATATATATATATATATATATATATATATATATATATATATATATATATATATATATAGACACACACATAACATAACATATCTATATATGTAAGACATTTACAATATGTTTTCTCGCATATTTAATAAATCATTCACAGTCTTATCGCAACTTGGCTAACCCACTCAGATGTTATAAGAGATATTTAAATAAGTTTATTTGATTCCTAATGAGATCGGTTTTTAAAAGTTCATTGCTTACTGAACGCACCACGTCTTTATGTTTTGAATAGAGTTACCAATAGGGTTTGATAAGATGATGTTCTATTTAAAAGCATTAAAACAAAATCTCGTTTTGTATAATTAAAACGTGAGTCATATGCTACACATGAGAAACTAATGTGAATTTTTAATGCATTAGTTTTACCTTTATAATTCTTAGTCTATAACATCTAAAGTAACATCTTACAGTTAATGAACATGATCGAGTATTGTATAGTTTTGATAAGCAAGGGTGTCGAATTTAAGGGGTATGTGTATTAATTAATATTATATTGTTTGATTATAGGTTACATTAAATATACGAAAATGATAAAAAAAGGGGGGGGGGTGTTGATTATAAGTAATTATTCAATAACTAAAAAACGGGAGAAAGTAATTGGAAACGATTCACTTAAGGTACTTTGGTTTAAACTCAATTACATGAAAATCATGGTTGATTATTAAATTCGAATGGTTATTTATTCGTTATTTACCGATTCCTATTGTAATTAGCTATATTGGTGGGATAACTAATTTGTATAATCATAAATACAATTAAACTAAACAATTATAATTATATTCAGATTATGAGAGATTTGATATGGGAAAGTTCAGTAATTATCAAAGTCAAAAATAAGCTTGAGTTGGATAACTATATTGATTCGCTAATTCTACTAACTTAGTAACAGATAATAAAAATTTGATCTTTAATACATAAGGTATTTGATCAAAGAGACATAATTTCTTAATAACTCAAACTATCCAAATAAAAATTAACCAATAGGTCATGAATTCATCTAATCTAAAGACAAAGGAAAAGGGTTTTTAATCCCTCAATCAGAAAACTAATAAATAAAGACAAACAATTTGGAATATTAAACATGATTTAAACAACAAATCGAATGAGTCTCTTTACGAATCAACTTCTAATCCTTCAGATCTTCGCTCCTTCCAATTTAACGACTTTCCGGCCGCCTTATACACTCTCAAACCAGTAGGTTTTTAGTTTCTTGCAGCTCTAAAGCAAATATAGAATTAATCTAGATCTTATGATAGTGTCCAAGTTCGTAGACTCGATAAAAAGGAAAAAAACAAAGAAATAAAAATTACGACTTTGACTACAAAAGTTTTGACAAACTTTTGCTTTTTTTTTTTTACTTGCTTATTTTAACTTTTTATAAGATTCTCATTCTTTCTCTTTTTTTTCTTATTTGATGATCGACCTTTTTTTTTCATATCTCAACAAAATAATAATAATAATAATAATAATAATAATAAACTAATGCTTAGAAACTTATTATTTTTTCTAAAAAAGTTGATCAAAATTTATCTAGTATGTTTTTTCTTTATTCGAACTCCTATCCCATAATTATTTCATAAAATACTTTCATTATATGCATAAAACAATTAAATGACAATAGGAAGGAAAATGAACAAATTCCCCTAAGACAGTAGTAAGTTCGAATGTGATTGTAATCATTACTTTTGGATTTATTGGAAACTAAAAACTGGATTTTTATCTCATTTCTGCTCTTTAAAGGATTCATGTGAAACCTTTGATTAGTGAAAACACCTTCTGGGAACAGGTATCTTTGCGTGGTGAATAAGTACTTCTTGCGTCGTGATTTTCGAAAATAGGGAACTTTAACCGCGATTAAATATATGTCCGCGACGTGAGTTATCTATGCTCGCATCGTGAGTTTCGAAAAGTAAACTCTTTCGCAAATAAAAATCTATTTGATTCGTGTTGGCAAAACATTCTTCTTATCTCTTGTATATGCTCGTCCATCTTCTCAGTAATAGCTTTGATACCTCGATTCCTCTCATGTGTGGGTTTTTAAATACCACACGTGTGTGATGCTATGTCTCTCGTAACATATCTCTATATGAGTATATGACTAAATCGAACACGCTCCTATGTGTTGAACTTACTACCGGTTTTCTAAAGATCAAATATCTGCAAAGATCTAAAAACACTAGAAATCATGATCTTAGAAAAAAAACTAAAAACAAACCACACAAAAATATACAAACCACAATATATAAGTTTTTAAGAACACCAAAATAAAAATATTAAATTAATAAGACTATTAAACCAAAAGATAGACACAAAAGGATAAACATAATCACTCGTCGTCCTCGTCACGCTGCTACGTCCTAGATGGAATTGCTTCATCTCTAGACTGTGGGAAGGGTGGGAAATCGAACCAATGGACTTTAAAAAACACTTTCATAGCCCAACCCATCCATTCTATCTCACCTCTCATCTCATGTAGCTCACTCCTCATCTCGCATATCTTTCCCCTTAAATCATTTACATCGGCTCGCAACTCGGCAACCTACTGTGATACATATCTCAGATCTATCTCGGTCTCATACCGTGCTAATCATGGCCTCTGTCTTCACTGTCTTCTCTATTGTACGAGCTCTACATCGGGTACTAGCTCATTAACTCGTATCCTCCATGTCTCATCCAACCCTCTCTCTATCACACTCTTTCTATCAAGATATATATCTCATCCAAATCTCTCTAGCTGAATAAACTCCCTGTGATAGCTACCAAATATCTAATGATCTATAATCATTTGGATGAGTAATGATGCAAATCTATAAGAATGCTTGAAAGTGTGGGTTTTCAACCTCCTCTCTAGTGTTTATACCTAGTTGGATTGCAAGATCAATAGACGAAATCGGAAACTAGTGGAACTGACCCAATCTCGTAAAGTGGTATCAAACTCTATAGTAGAATAGAATTTAATGCATAACTCTCTTCATATGATCTCATGAGCTGCTACTATCCTCTCCCAACCATGGCAAATGAAAAGTAGTACACCGACCTCGTCTGAATATATATACGCATAAGATATAGTGCTAGTCTCTCTGCCAAACCTAATCTCTCTTCCATCTCTGTTTGTAAGATATGTGGAACATCGATCTTTTTTTGAATAGCTTTATTGCCATTGCAAATCATCTGCAAACTAGAAATAATGGTGTGTGGGCCAGTTATCAGGTAATTGTATCGGCTGCTGAATTTCAACTCTTGGTGCCATGATCCTGGTTGGCTGGATATTTAAAATTCGCATCGTGATGTCTGAATAATAGTGTCATGAACTTAGGACTGTGCACTTTCCGGATCGTTTTAATCCAGATATTCGCATCGTGAAATACAATATTCGGGTCGTGAAATACAAAATGTAGCCATATGAAAACTGGGCTTTCTGGTTTTTTCCTTTACTTATTTTCTTCTGATTTAAATGGGACAGATAGTTAATTTCCTATAAAACAAAAATGACCATATTTTGGAGGACATGCGATCAACGAAAAAATAAATAAAACTATAAATTATAAAATAACAAAAAAAATACTAAATACAAATAACAAATAATAAAATAAACTAATATCAATTGAAAACCGTTCGCCGACAACGACGGCAAAAACTTGATGTGGATTTTTAATCCACGGTTTTACATTTATATCTATTTTATCATATCTAAACCAACATCTTACAGGCAGCGAACATGATCGAATATAATATAGTTTTGATAAGCAATAGTGTCGAATTCAAGGAGAGCAAGTATGAATTAATATTAGAATGTTTGATTATAGGCTAAGCAGTTATCGTGATAAAAAAATATAATAACGGTCACCAGCCGCTATTTGAAATCGTGGTTCTCGTGGCGGTATAGCGGTGATATAGCGTTTTTTATATTATTTAGAATTTATATATATTAGAATATTAATCAATAAATCATACTTCAAAGTTCAACCCAATCCAGTTAATTAGTTAATCAGTAAATCATAATTCACATATCATATTTAGTTAATCATACTTCACATATCATAAGTAGTTAATCATACTTTACAAGCCAGTTACCAATGTCACAATTAATCATATTTTATCACAATCAACAAGAAAACATGTAAAATACTTACTATTTTATCATACTTTAATACAATTCTAGTTACCAAGTAAAATGATTAAGTAATTTGATAATTAATCATAATGTAGTACTTCAAGTTTTCAACACAATTAATAAGACATCACATACAAAGTTTCAATGGAAGTCATGGCATTAACAAAATTACAATTTTATTCAATAGAATGACACAAAAGTTTTGGTTTAGACTAAGAAAAAAAAATTGTATGCAATCGAATGGCACAAAAAAAAACATTGTTTTATGTAAAATTGCCCAAAAATGAAATTTATTCAAAAAAAAAAAAAAAAACACTAGACATAATCATTAATGGTCATCAATAATTATGATTCAAGCTAATAAAACTAGATTGATTGGCTAATTCTACTAACTCAGGAACAAATAATAAAAATAAGATCTTTAACAAATAAGGTATTTGATCAAACAAACATAATTTATTAATAACTGAAAATATCCTGATAACAATTAACAAATAGTTCATGAATTCATCTAATCTAAACACAAAGTAAAAGAGTTTTTAATCCCTAAGTCAGAAAACTAATACATAAAGACAAACAATTTGGAATATTAAACATGATTTGAATATCAAACCAATTGATTCCCTTGATTAATCGACTTCTAATCCTTCAGATATTCGCTCCTTGCAGCTTAACGACTTTTCGACCGCCTTCTAGACTCTCAAACCCACATGTTTTTTGTTTTTTGTCGCCAAGGTTGTGTAAAAACCAAAATTATTGCTTTAGGGTGCTTTTTTGTGTTTATTTATAGCATTTTAGGTCGGCGTATTTTAGCGTCACGACTTCTTTACTTTAGCGGTGTGATAATTTAAATCAGTCGTTATCCTTATCTCGACTCAACAAATTCACGACGTTATATCTCCATATTCATGGCGTGATTTGTGATGTTCAACACTCATCTATAATTTTTTTTCGATTTAGCTCCATTTTCCAGTCTTTGTCATTTCTTTTGTTCCACCAATGTATAAATCTTACAATATCTCAATATGAATTTCAAGTATGTTTTTCTCTTAATGTTATTAATTTAGCTCTATAATTAAGATAATTATCGTAAAAGACATGACTAATTTAAGTAATATCAAAAATACACATTTTCTTTATAATCTGTTGATGAAGCATGTGAGGTTTGCTAAAACATCAATTCAAGATGATAATTGAGGATGATGTGCCACTTGCGAATCTCAAGCATAACTTGAGCCAGTGATCATGCAGTTTTTGCATGGTCGATTCACCATCTAATAAATGATCCACGACATCCCTGCCATAGACCAAGATGAGCATAATCGAGATTACTATGTCGTTGACATAATTAATGAATCTCAAATATCTAGGAATTTTATAGTGATTGAAATTGGTGAATAGTGTTGCCTACCTAAGTATCTTTGTGATGTGATTACAACATCCATGTTCACATCATGGAGTGCAATATGGATTCTAGCATTATTTAAATAATTTTGGTGAATTGGGTAATTATTTTCTAAGGATTAATAAAACAATCTAGAAGGAAAATTAACATTAAATGATGTCTATAGTTTTATCTAGTAAAATTTACTACTGTAAAACCTATGAAAGGATAAGCTGAAAGGACTGATCAATCTTGTCTAAATTTGTAGTTTAAGAATAGTTCTTATAAATGACAAGACGATCATGCCTTAGAAAAAGATCTTATTGAGGTTACTCTAGCCACTACCTTTTAATCAGTAAGAAATTGATACCAAATGTATGTTGTACATTAATATATTGAAGTGAAATGGAATTTCATTAAGTTAGGAGTTGAATGTGGTTATCATAATCAACTAGATAATGTGTACATATAATCAGATCATTCTGATTTGAGGTGAACAACTTTGAAATACCCATGAAGGAGTTGCATGGCATGTTGAGGGTAACATGACTAATCATACAAAGCTCCAACTTCAAATGCTCATATATTTGCTATTATGAATAGAAGTTTAATGAAGAAGAATGCCTGTTTGCTTATGGGTAAATGGTGGTTAGAGTTGGTATACCTAATCCGACCCCAAACACCAAAGACAATAGGAAGGATTATTCAGAGACATGTTCTAATAGGCTATTCTTTTACATAACAATAAAAGGACCAAGCAAGCATACGTGCCCAGTATACCCGAGGGAAGTAAAAGACTAAAACATTGAGAAGATAATGTATTTTACTATGGATAAAGCACTGATATTTTCAAGCATGTGCAGTGACAAAACAGAAGTAAGAATAATAAAACATAAAGAATATTATTTAATCATAAATATTGAGCCCTTCCTGCTATTCATAGGATCAAAAGACAACTCGTTCTCCTTAAATGTTTAGTCTATAGTCTTATGAGTCATATCGTTTATAGAATGTTTCATGAGATTATTTTGACTAATTTAAGTAGTAGAATGTTTTAACATCTTTAAAAGAAAGTCATTAAATTTATGAAACCAATATAGTAACAATTAATCAAAGCTGATTCAAATATTTAAATGAGATGTAGCATTTGTGGAATCATCTTCTTGGATATGTAAATGAGAATTACGTTACCAAATATCCAGTTCGATATGATTTTGGAATACATTTGTCGACAAGTCTTATGATAAATGCAAGACTTATTTTTCAAGATGGATGACAAAAGAACAATGTTATAGTGCAAATATCTATTTGAATTAGTTTAACTAATTAATGTGTAATTGATAGTCTATAAACCTAAGATAACTTGAAAACCATTCCATATGATAATGGAACCAAAAACTTACGACATAAAAGATATAGACTTAAAATATACAAATCTAGTTTTACATTTATAATTCCTAAAAAACCAAAGTGATTATCTCCACCAGGTAGTGGACCTGATCAATGATAACATAACTTAGGTAAGTAAGGGTGTCGAACACATGGGGAACAAAAGTGTACTATAAACATCAATATTTTCTTATGAATCAATCTTAAAAGAAAACATAGTAAAAGGATTATAAATGTCACTGAAAACCATTAAATAAATTAAGAAAACTAATCATAACTATCAACCATGACTAATTTTATGGAAAACATAATCCAAAGGTACTCATACTTGTACTTAATCCATCGTAGTTCAATTAATTAATATCCTTTAAATGATATTGGTAATTTATCCACCGATTCCTAAATTGATATGATCAAATAGTTAAGTCACTAATGCTATGATTCTATGTTGTCTACCAGCAAGCATAACTCCCCTAGACTCAATACGTTTGCTCATATTATGAAAGACTCAATTGTTATGATCAATCCTAGTGTTAGTGGCAACTTCTCAATTTTTATGAGTAATCAAATCAATCACGAATATTAACTTATCTTTATTATGTTTATCCTAGGGATGACTCCACTAGTTAGATCTGTCTACACCTTAACTGGTCAAGTTTTGATCCCGTAGTTGTTAACTAAATAGTTGATTCAAGATACATAAATTCGAACATAGTCTTAGATCATGCATTTAGTTACATAAACATAACAAAATCAACATTAATTCACAATGTCTTTAATTGAGGATACATAATAAATTCAATAATTTATGAATACTAAATATATATTAATCAAACAAGCTAATAAGTTTGGTCATCAAAGGGTTTCTTATTTCATTCACATCAAAAAAGATTACAGAGGAATGAAATATATAGAGGAATAAGCAAAGTAATCCTGGAAACAAGGAGTAGATTAAGCCTATGATTAGGGGGTAAAATAGGAAAAGATACTCTCCTGGAAACAAGGGAGAAAAAAGGCTGTCAATACTCCCCCTCAAGTTGGTGCATGGATGTTAATGATGCCCAACTTGTCAAGAAGTGCATGAAAACTTTGCGTTCCTAAAGGTTTGGTAAAAATGTCAGCTATCTGTAACTTGGAATCAATCGCCATGGGAACAATCTCTTTTGACTCGACCCGTTCTCTAACAAAGTAGCAATCCATCTCAACATGCTTGGTTCGTTCATGAAAAATAGGATTATTGGCTATGTGTCGAGCAGCTTGGTTGTCGCAAAACAGTTGTGTAGGCCCGTCACATGGCATCTCGAGCTCCTTTAGTAACCATCTTAGCCAAAGGATTTCGCTAACGGTAGAGGCCATAGCTCGATACTCCGCTTCGGCAGATGATCGAGAAACCACTGATTGTTTTTTTGATTTCCATGATACAGGAGCTCCCCCGAGAAGCAATAAGTAACCTGTTCTCGACCTCCTTGTGATAGGGCATCCAAGCCAATCAGAGTCATAGTAGGCTGTTAGACTTGTACCCCCATCTTTGGTAAGCAGTATGCCTTGCCCAGGTGTTGCCTTAAGGTAACGCAACACACGATTAGCAGCTTCAAGATGACTCACTCTAGGATCACCAACAAATTGACTTAAGATGTTCACGGCGTAGGTAATGTCGGGTCTTGTGGCTTGCAGATACAGGAGTCTCCCAACAAGTCTTCTATATTGGTTTTCATCTACTCATGCCTCATTGCTTCGTTTGTCCAATTTTAAATTTTGTTCCATTGGGAACGAACTTGGACGCCAACCCATCATCCCTGTGTCTTCTAATATGTCTAGAGTATACTTGCGTTGGCTCAAGACCATTGCTTTCTTTGTGTGTGCAACTTCGATGCCAAGAAAGAACTTTATCGGGCCAAGATCTTTAATGTTGAACTCCTTATCAAGCCTCCCTTTGATTTCTTGTATTTTGATTTCGTCATTACCCGTAATGATGACATCATCAACGTAAATAAGCGCAACAATAAAAACTTCTTCCTTTTTAAACACGAAGAGTGAGTGGTCTGCTACTGATTGTTTGAAACCCAAACTCTTTAAGAAACTGGTGAACTTTTTATACCAGTTTCTTGATGCTTGCTTGAGCCCATAAAGAGATTTTCTTAGTTTGCAAACGCGTTTGTCATCTTGTTTTCCAAATCCTTGTGGAACCTTCATATACACATCTTCATCCAGATCGCCATGCAGAAATGCATTATTAACATCCAGTTGATGGATATGCCAGTCTCTTTTCACAGCAACAGCAAGAAGGCTTCGAACGGTGACAAGTTTTGCTACGGGGGCAAAGGTATCATGGAAGTCGATCCCTTCCATTTGTGTGAAGCCCTTGGCGATGAGGCGCGCTTTGTATCGTTCAATTTCACCGTTCGGTTTGTACTTTATCTTGTACACCCATTTTGAGTCGATGGCTCGTTTCTCTTTTGGGAGTTCTTTAAGAGTCCAAGTTCCATTTTCTTCTAAAGCTTTTACTTCCGCCTTCATAGCCTCCACCCACTTTGGATCTTGAGCAGCTTGGGCAAAAAATCTTGGCTCATTATGTTGAGTAATGGCCGCCAAAAAAGCTTTATGTGAGTCTGAAAAATTATCATATGAAATAAAATGTGCTATGGGGTGTACCGTTGAAGGTTCGTGATCGGAGTCAGAGGTGGAATGCGCATGGTCTAAAGATGGGGGCAACTTCACATGATAATCTTGAAGATGTGTAGGTTTGAACCTATTTCTCGTTGGTCTCTTTTGCACTCCAGATCCATTTCTAGTATCCATGTCTTCAATAATTGATTCTTGGTGTTCAGGCCCACTAGGAACCTCTCCAGATTGTTCCTCATTTTGTTGGTCCTGATTTTGAGTTTCTTGATCCAATTCATTATCTTGAATAAGCCCATTAACATCATATGTGGGATCCTCATTGTTTTCGACATCAACAACATCCATTTCCTTTGTGATATTTTGATCATTTTGCTTCTCATTGTTATGCATGAGTTCATCTTCCCAGTATTTTGGTGAAACAAAAATTTCTTCTTCCTCTCCTGTTATTTTCAATTTTCTGAAAGGAAAGACACTCTCAACAAATTTCACATCTCTTGTAGTTACGATCTTCTTATGTTCTAGATCATATATCTTATATCCCTTGGTGCCTCGGGGGTAACCTATAAAGACCCCAGGTCTCCCCTTCGGCTCGAATTTACCCCCCTTAGTTTCAGTGCTCCTATGGTACGTAAGGCACCCAAAAACTTTTAGGTGTTCATACTCGGGCTTGCAGTTGCTTATTAATTCATAAGGCGTCTTTCCATCGATTACATCTGAAGGAAGGCGATTTATGATGTAAGTGGCTGTTAGTATGCACTCTCCCCAAAACCTTGTAGGTAAATTCGCTTCAAATTTTAGTGCCCGCGCTGTTTCCAAAAGGTGACGGTGCTTTCTTTCCACCACACCGTTTTGTTGAGGGGTGTGCGGGCAAGCTGTTTCAAACACAATCCCTTCTTTAGCATAAAAATCAAGCATGTCATTTGAGGTAAATTCACCTCCATTGTCGCACCGTATTCTTTTTATGTTTTTATCGAATTGGACTTGAACCATCCTATGAAAATTCACCAGTTGAATGCTAGCTTCATGTTTATGCTTGAGTAGGAAAACCCAGACAGCACGACTAAAATCATCAACTATCGTAAGAAAATAGTTTGCTTGTGTAAAGGATGGCGTTCGATATTTACCCCAAACATCACAATGAATAAGATCAAAACAAGCATATGTTTTTGTTTTACTAACCGGAAATAGAAGTCTAGCAAATTTTGCTTTATTACAAGAATCACAAAAACCTTTCAAAGAAACATCTTTAATAAGACCAACATTATTAAGTTTGGAGATAGACGTGTGGCCCAGTCTCTTATGCCATGTACTAGGAGTGGTCATCATCACTTGTCTTTTATTTCCAATCATCCCCATCTTATATAGACCTCTTACGCAGTCACCCGCTCCAATCAATTCCTTTGAGTACAGGCTCTGCATGACACAAAATTTTGGAAAAAATGTTACAGCACATTCTAAATCATTTGATAATTTACTCACGGATAACAAGTTGCATGTGAAATCTGGTATATAAAGGACATCTTTGATTGTCATTCCATTGGGTAGGGTGCAATCCCCACGTCCCGTAACAGGTATGGTGGCACAATTTGGTATAACAACTGGTACCTCACGAGTTCCCATGGTTTTATTTTTGAGAAAATCATCATCATAAGAGATGTGATCAGTGGCGCCTGAGTCAATGACCCACTTACCCTCTTTACCAAAGTTACCTGCCATATTTGCAACATGTTGTCTTCCTTCTTTTGCTGTTCCTGCCTTGTCTCCAAAGAACCTCACAAACTGTTGGTACTGTTCTTCACTCAGCCCTGGAATGGGATTGTTTTCGCCTTCAACACATGCAGCCCTTGGTTTAGATTGTTTCCCTTTACCAGGCCACCACTCTGGATACCCGATTCGCTTGAAACAACCATCTTTGTTGTGCCCATCTTTGCCACAAAAATTATAGTGTTCAACTGGATCACCGACATTACGTTTCCCGTCCCTTCGCTCAGACTTGTTTGGTTGTTTCTAATCCCTTTTTCTGGGACAAAAGCTTGAAACACAGCAGCTTCAGTTGTTGTTCTCTTTGCATTGGACACGGCCCTTTGTTGTTCATCATCTGCCACCATATGGTAAGCAGTACCAAGACTCGGTGTTGGCTGCATAGCAAGGATTTGGGTCTTTATGGTCCCAAAATCAGCATCCAATCCCAACAAAAACTCATAGAGTTTTTCTGTATCCTTTTGTTCTCCGAGCTTCTTACTAATCCCACAAGTACAACCATTACAGTTGCACGTAGGTATTGGAAATGCAGACTGGATTTCGTCCCATAGCCCACGCAATTTTGTATAATAGGCTGAGACCGACAACCCCTCTTGTTTGATGGTGCTAAGCGATTGCTTCAGTTCATATGCCCTTGATGCATTTCCCTTTCCAAATCGTTCTTTCAAATCTTCCCAGATCTCTAGAGCCGTCGCCGCATACTTCACGCTTGTTCTGATTTCTTTCTCCATGGCGGTGTTTAACCACCCTTTGATCATTGCGTCACACCTCATCCAGGCCATGTAATCTTTTGAATTAGATGCTGGTTTCTTGATTGACCCATCAATGAAACCAATCTTGTTCTTGGCGAACAAGAAATTCAACATTTCCTGTGACCAATCGATGTAGTTTGCATCTGTAAGCACGTCGTTAACGTGCATCTGCCTTGGATAATCCGAGGGATGAATGTAATAGGGTGAGTTGTGGTCAGAGACACCACCGTTGCTTCCTCCTTCATCTTTGTTCTCCTCTTCCCCAGGCATGGTTGCCCCTTTTTGAGTTTTGTCTTAACCCTGCTCTGATACCATAATAAGTTTGGTCATCAAAGGGTTTCTTATTTCATTCACATCAAAAAAGATTACAGAGGAATGAAATATATAGAGGAATAAGCAAAGTAATCCTGGAAACAAGGAGTAGATTAAGCCTATGATTAGGGGGTAAAATAGGAAAAAATACTCTCCTGGAAACAAGGGAGAAAAAAGGCTGTCAATAGTTGATTCAAGATACATAAATTCGAACATAGTCTTAGATCATGCATTTAGTTACATAAACATAACAAAATCAACATTAATTCACAATGTCTTTAATTGAGGATACATAATAAATTCAATAATTTATGAATACCAAATATATATTAATCAAACAAGCTAGGGTGTGATAAATAACAAATAATCATAAATGGTTTAATGCGAAATCTTAAAAAGAACATATAGGAAATCAAAAACTTAACTATTTATAGACAGAAAAGTAAACAGATTGTAACCTAATGATTTCTTCTCTCGACCTTTAGATTTTTGCATATATATCAGCTCGCCCGCTGATATAGCCTTCCAGAGCCTATAAATAGCCTCATCTCGAAATTTCCTTGTAAATTCTTCTTATGTTATGTTGTGATACATTGTTGTGTTGTGATACATTATTGTGGACGAATTTGGGGTTCTATTTATAGTTTTCAGAACCGACTTAAATCCTGATGAGATTTGAAATCCTAGAGAGAAATAATAAATCCAGAAAAAATCTTCAGATTCTTTAGATTTCCTGCCATGCTTAACTCTAGTTGTCTTGCTTGTTCAATCAGCTACCATTTCACCAAAATGCTATTTTTAGTTGCAAAATATAAATATAAAAGAACTAAGCACCTTTTTATCCTGTTTTAATTATAAAAATGCCCATAAAAGGTCCCTTAAAATATATATAATTTAGGACATATCAAAATACTCTACACTAAGCTTTTTCTTGTCTCCAAGCAAAATATAGAATAACTTATGTCATGAATCCTAGCGACAAATAATAAATCCAAAAAAAATCTTCAGATTCTTTAGATTTCCTGCCATGCTTAACTCTAGTTGTCTTGCTTGTTCAATACTTCATGAAATTATGTCCAAAATGACCTTTTTCAGCTACCATTTCAACAACATGCTTTTTTTAGTTGCAAAATATAAATATAAAGGAATTAAGCACCTTTTTCTCCTATTTTAATTATAAAAATGCCCATAAAAGGTCCCTTAAAATATGTATAATTTAGGACATATCAAAATACTCTACACTAAGCTTTTTCTTGTTTCCAAGCAAAATATAGAATAACTTATGTCAAATTTGTATTTTTCATTACATAAGATAACCCTATTCTAAACCCATCAGTTTTATTTAGCTTCAATGTGCATTTTTTTTTTGTAAAAAGCTTATTAACTTTCCCATTTTTATATACTCACAATATTCATAAATGCTCTCCACTTAGTATGAAAAATATGAACTTTTGCATCCCTTCGAATATACCCTTATTAAAAGTTTCTTAACCTCAAGGTATTTTATCAAGTTCTCATACTTTAGATATTATCCCACAATGGGGTTTCTATATAAGATACCACTTTCAACATTCCTTGGTACATAACTTTCTCCTTGGGACAACTTTATTGCATATAGTACCAAATTTACTAGCTTTTGCTCGTGGCTTTCTATGGGAGATTTTTGGAAACATGTTATTGCTCCCACCATAGGCCACTAAAAGAATTCCATGACTGTCGATACAATCCATGTAATGAGAATTCCAGCTTTAGCTCGTGACTTTCTATGGGAGATTTTTGGAAAGATGTTATTGCTCCCACCACAGGCCACTAAAAGAAGTCCATAACCGTCGATACAATCCATGTAATGAGAGTTCTACCCGATGATCGTTTACCAAATGCATCATGGACACTAGACATTAAGTTTCCTTGAGGGTTTACTATTTGAAATTATAGAGGCCGCATATTGACTTCTCCTCTTGAGCCCAATTAGATTTTTTTATCCATATTTCACATCTTTCATATTTGGAACTTTTCTTTCTTTCCTTTTTATCCTAATTGGAAACTTTACGTCAATGCTTATTAGTTAAAATATATTTTTAGGTGGGGGTACATTTCACCAAACAATGCAAAATACATAGTATCCCTAGTACCACATAATTTCACATTTTTGTTTTATGATTTTATTAAAACTAGAAAGCCACATGTATACTATAACATATCCACTAAATAAAATCTTAGAATTTATTTCACATTATCCTACATATGTTTATTAACTTAATTTAATTAATTTTTTTAGTTTGACTTAAATTTCACCTATATAGCTTTTTGACATTTTTAATCATTTATTTCACACGTAACCTCCTACCCCACACTTAAGTCATACAATTCTTTTGTTGTATACTAAATAAATTAAAGAACAAATAAGGGAGAAAAAAGGAACAAACTCCCATAGGATAGTAGTTGCGAGATCGATATTTGCCTTGAGGACATCATATCGTTGATGAAAACTTCATCTTTAATTTTGGAACTCCTTTGATTTGCTAGACTTTGTATTATTTTTCAGAAGGTGTGCAAAGTTGTGTAATTCAGACGTCTTCTTTGGTTGAACTGCGGTGTCTCATATGTTTACATGAGAAGTGGCACCTTCTTCATTTAATTATTGCGGAATAAAGTGAGGTGAACATTTTTCCTTTGCGAAAAAATGGTAGACTTGACTCGAGTTGTCCAAATGCGAGCCGTGTCTTCTTCTTTGAGCTTTATCTTCCTATCTAATTAGTGTTAAACACATTTATTGTGTTAATAATAAGGATTCAACTCGTTTTCATGCTAAACATTTGCTCCTTGTCCTTCGTTTAAGCTTCGTTCTTCATCATTGCTCCTCCTTATGTATTATTGCTCTTTGAGGGGTATTATCGACATGATGAACCATAGATTTATACGTGCAAGTCATGTGTTCCAACATTAGTGAAGAATTGCGATAAAATAGCACCAGTCTAGAGAGATATAATGTTTGCGGCGCATAGTAAATCGTCGCGCCATGATTTGTACATTGCATTTAATTTTTCTTCAAAAAAAATTTCCAGATCAACTTGTGTTTTTTATGCACTCGTCTTCCTTTCTTTGTAAGGTTTTTCTTCTACTCCTTGGAAGATAACCCCTCACTTATGTGATGCCAACTCCTTCTTCATTTTTCCTAAAAAACAAATTTGCCATAAGATTTGTGCTTTTCTGAGTTGTTCCTAATGTTTCCAAATCATCGAACTTCGCATCAGCTTGCGAAGGCTAATATGTATTCAAAAATCTAAACATGCAAGAGAATTATCGTGCAAACTATATTTAAACAAACATCAAACCATACAAATAAACTAAAAAAAAAACACCAAAACAATAAACAAGTTCAAATAGCAAATAAATTAAAAAGATAACAAAAGTATATAAAAGTATCACTCATCATCAGCGGCGTCACACTGATACGCCCTAGATTCTTGCAAATATTTCAAAAATTGGCGGTCATTAGAATCGTCTAAATCTCTCATTTGTTATTCCCTTTGATGTTTTTTTTTCGGGTTATAATCTGTAAGCATAACTACAAAAATAGAACAACATTTTCCAGTATTCAGTCGCACAAAATTTAAAAACAGATCTGGGTCTGACCCTACGCATTGCATAAAAATGCGATTTTGGGGTTTCCTTATACTATGATTTAGACTTTGATTTGACTAAGGGTTATACTCAATTGGGCCAATTAAACCTATTGATTATTCAGCAGAAACCTTTTTCAAAAAGTGACTCGTTAACAAAACAAACAAATAAATTAAAGTAACAAAAGATAAGAAAAATAAAAATTAAAATAAATAAATAAATAAAAATAAATTCAACTATACTCATTATAGTCAGGATGAAGAACCAAATATTTATATTTGAATAGTAGACGCTCCACCATCAATATTAGTTATCATTGTGTTCCGACGTCACTTATATGATTTGTTGATTCAATTCTTCGCATGCAAGAATTTGTTTGTTAACAACAAACATTCGGGACCCATCAGACTATTTCTTTTGATATATTATACCATTAATTCGAAAGCAGAACAAAAGTGACCAAATTAGTCAAGATTAGCAAGAATCTGCTCTTCCGATTAACCACCACAAAACAATACCTCATTGTACTACACTTCGTGGATCGAGTTGGACAATTCACCAAATTGGTAGACTAAGAGGGTTAAGAAATCCCCAATAGTTTGCAATTTCCAAACCCATGCAAAAAGTGAAATAAAAAAAAAATCATTGCTTGTATTTGAAATTCGCGGCGCTATGGAGTGGTCGCAACGTGACCTGTGATTAAAAAAGTTAATTCGAGTCACGATAAATGTATTCGCAACACGCTTTTTTGTCTAACAAAAAATTCTTCGTTTTTTCGATTAGATCTCTTTGGTTACTAACCTAGACTTGAATTACTTCCAATTTCTACACATCACAGCAACTAAATACCCTTTCCGATAAAGCGAATCTCCCTCAACGAAAAGTAAAATTTACGAATGAAACAAAAAATAGCTTTCTTTTCAAAAAGGATCGATTGATCGATAATTAGATATGACAATATTAATTGAAATCTATACCCAAACAATGTGCAAAAAAAACTTATGGCACAAAAGATATATACTTGAAAATAAATATACTTTTACATTTATAATTCCTAACAAACCAAACTGACTATCTATGCCAGGTAGTGGGCCTGGTAATGAAATCATAGCTTAAATAAGTAAGGGTGTCGAACACATGGGGAACACATGTGTACTATACACATCAATATCTTCTTATTAATTAATCTTAAAAGAAAACACAATAAAGGGATTACAAATGTCACTCAAAACCATTAAATAAAACTAACAAAAGTAATCAAAACTATTAACCATGGCTAGCTGTAAGGAAACATTATCTAAAGGTACTCGTACTTGTATTTAATCCATCCTAGTTCAATTAAATAATGTCCTTTAAATGATATTAGTAACTTTTCCAGCGATTCCTAAGTTGATTAGATAAGATGGCCAAGTCACTAATCTTGTAATTCTAAGTTGTCTACCAACAAGGATAGCTCCTATAAACTCAGTCTATTTTTTCATATTATGATAGACTCAATTGGTATGATCAATCCTACGTTTTGTGACAACTTCTCAAATTGTCCGATTTATCAAATCAATGATGAATATTAACTTATCTTTATTATGTTTAACCTAGGGATGACTCCACTAGTCAGATCTATCTATGCCTTCACTGGTCAAGTTTTGATCACCCAGTTGTTAACTAAACAGTTGATTCAAGATGTATAATTGAACCTAATTTTAGATCATGCACTTAGTTACGTAAACATAAAAAAATCAACATTAATGCGCATGGTTCATTAATTGAGAAACATAATAAATTTAATAATTTCCCAATCCCAAATATCAATTAACCAAAGAAACCAGGGTTTTACAAATAACAAATAATCATGAATGGCTTAATCCTAAATCTTGAAAAGAACATATAGGATATCAAAAGCTTGGCTACTTATAGGCATAAAAGTAAACATACTAATAGCCTAGTGATTTATTCTCTCAATCTTTAGATTTCCGCATCTATATCAGCCTGCCAAGTGATATAGCATGTAGACCCTCAAAATAGCTTCCTCTAGAGTTTTCCTTATATATATATATATATATATATATATATATATATATATATATATATATATATATATATATATATATATATATATATATGGAAAAGTTCAATTGTAACACCTTGTTCCAAATCATTTCCTATTTCGGGGTGGTGACCAAAGATCGAGAATTTTCAGGCTTAGAACCGTTGAGGAAATGAGATTTGGACCTTTTTAAATGTTGGTGATGTAAATTTAGATGATCCGAGGATTCCGTTTATTGTTTAGAGCCAAGAGGTATTTTGGTAAAGTGGAAGCTCGGACTTTGATGGAAATTGGATTTTTATTCGGGAAATTTTTAGGCAAATATGAGATGATAAAAGCATAGAGCTTCTCGTTACCTTTTCACGAATATAAGGATCGTTAGAATCAGATTCATAATAAAAAAGTTATGGGCTACGAAAGAATTTAGGGTTTTAGGGAAAAACCCTAGTACGTTGGGCGTACTCGTGCGAGTACCCTTATGCGAGGCGTACCTTAGTGTATGCTGAACGTAGTCAGTAGTTTGATCGTGAAGCTTTGGCCTCGTACGCTGGGCATATGAGGAGTTCAAGACACCCTACTTTAAGTGTGTTGTGCCCTATATAAACACCTGAAGACCCTAGGGATGGCCTCTTTACCAGACCCCAAACCTCCTCAAACCCTAAATCATCCCTTAAGCTTTCTTGGTGGTGTTCATAAGCCCTTGAGTGGATTTTAGTGGTTTTTTTGCTCATTGGGAAGGACGCTTTGAAGATTGAAGGTGCTTTACTTGGAAGGAAGGTCATAGATCAAGAATCATCTCACTTTTCGCAATCTCTTTGAGGTATCAAGTTAATACCTTGCATTTTAGATGTTTAAATCTCCTCGTATTTTGTTTATTTATGCTTTTGGTCTCATTTTGGATGGATTGAAGAGCTAAGACGTTTTTGTTGGATTAGTGTCTAAGTCCATAACTATTTTGGTATGTACTTGACCCGATGGTGCATGGTCCTTTTGGGTTGCCTTCACCAAAGCAACTTGATAGGATGAATTATGGAGAGAAAGGATTAAATATGATTTATTAATATATTATGGGAATAATATATTAAAGGAGAAATCATATTGTTTAATTAATATTAGTCAAGAATTAATTGGTAATTAGTTTTGTGACTAAAAGAGATTAATTAAACTTAAGGGACTGAAATTGTAATTATAAGATAATTGCAATTTGGGCTATGGATTGTCTTAAATTAAGGAGTGGACGAATTCTATGGGGAAGCCCATAAGGAAATCGTCCAAGGCCTTAATTAAAGGAGTCTATAGGTTGCTTAGGGCTTAAGCATCCAAATTAGGGTTTCCTTGTTAGATAACCCTAATAGCCTCACTATATAAAGACCCATTATGACCCAAAAACGTGTAGAAGACTTATTCTAGGGTTAGAACACGTTTTGGGCAGCCTCCATCCTCTCTCCTCTTCATCCTCTTGCTTATGGTGTTTGTGAACCATTAGAGGAGTGACACTTGTGACTCTAAGCCTTCCAAAGTCAATTCAAGGAGGAATTGGGATTGTTATTACTACATAACAATCAAGGTAGTATCTTAAACCTAATTATATGTCAATATTGATTTCCATATGCTAGAATTAGGGTTTATAGTCTTGGATTCAAAGCATGTACAATAGAGAAACCTAGATCCAAGCATTAGGGTTTGTATGAGCACATAGGATGTCTTATGACCAAAACCCATCAGTGGTATCAGAGCCTAACTTGGTTTCAATTGTATTGATGCATTAGATATCTGGAAAATTCGTTTTTTTGGGTTTCTGGAGGCTGGACTCGCCGAGTCCATAGCTGAACTCGCCGAGTCCAAGGTGACTCGACGAGTCCAAGCCTGACTCGACGAGTCAACTCGTCAGATAGAGCTTATCTCGGGATTTCTTGCTGTTTTTGCTTATGGATAGTTACCTTATCATGTTAGATCAATATTAATCCGATTATATGATATATTTGACTATAATTTTGATCTAATTGAAGATATTTATCAATTAATAAGATAATTGTTTCCTTATAAGATAATTGATTAATTATTTTAAGTAAATTGATAAATTATTTTGCAAGAAATCATTAAATAAATCAAATATGGATAATTATGTGATTAAATGTTAATTTGAATTATTTGTTATTTGATCCTTGTTGTTATGAAAAGTTTCATATTTTTCCCTTTAGGTTTTATAATTTAATTTTGAACCCAATAGTTTTGTAGTTTTGAAATTTAAATAGTTGAAACCCTAATGTGTTGAAATGTTTCAAAACTTGCCCTCAAGTTTTGGAATTTAAAATTTGTTTAAAAGTTTAATTAGGAATGTTAAATTCTAAAACCCTAGCATAGTTTTGAAAAAGTTCAAATCACACCCTTATGGTTTTATGAATTAATTAAGGTGTATAATTAAAGAGGTTTAATAAATCCATTAAAGTTTAGGTCTACAATTTAATTGAATTAAAAGTATAATTGTTAAATTAGACCGCCTAGTATTTTGAAAGTATAAAATACACCCTATACTATATATAACAGTAAAAGTCTAACATTATATATATGTATGAGTAAAAGTCAGTCTTACCGTTAGTAGGCCTCATTCACGAAACTGGTCTATAAGGGGTGTTTAAGGAAATTGCCTATAAAATGGCGATTGAATGGGTATCCACTCTTACCCACCGCACTCTTGAGTAGTGGAGGGTCGTTAGCCGAACGGGTAGGATAGGACAAAACCTTCCATTATAAGTATAATGAATTATTAAAGTAACTAAATGTTTTCATAAAATTCCCAATCTTAGTTACTTAGGCAAAAGTGAATTGATGCAATTCCATGAAATTACACTTTGTGCCCTTGCGAAGACGTTAATGGAGCGTGTGTGGTTTACCGGCACACTAAATGGGTCTAAGCAAAGGTAGCAAAGGGTGACTCAATGTTTGTCATAGTTCGGTGGAGCGTGTGTGGTTTACCGGCACATCGAATAGGTGACTGTAACATGTGAGGGCACCATGTAGTTTGCATGGTTATTCATACCCGCTTTGTGATCCTCGGCATCCCAGTCACAAACAAGAGGGGCATATCGAGATTTAAACATGCCATTGAAAGTTCAATGAATCTCAAAGGATCTAGAAGTTTTCATAGATTTAAAACTTAAATTTCTTTTTCGTTTTTCATGGTGGAAATTAGTGAATCGTCATTCACTTACCTTCAAATGTTCTGCAATTTGGGTTACGGCATCCCTCTCCCGAGTTGTAGAATATTGTGTTGGGTCCTAGCCTTAGTATTTCATTTGGGTGATTTACTAAGGACTCAATCTATCAACTAACTTGAATTCGTTTTTCTCCCATTTTGTAGATGTCAAAGTTCGACAACTATGGTCTTCTCAAATCCCGTGGAACAAGCATTCCACATGAAGATGATATTCCACGATTCGATCGTGGAACAAGAAATCATGCTTCACTTCCTCTACCTCCTCCAATTATTCTCCCTAACCCACAAGTTCAAAGGCTTGAAAAGTTCACGATCACTCAAGCCTTTTTGGCAAATAAACATAAATAAGGAAAGTCTGTGTGTGCACACGTCCTAGGGATGAAGTCACACATTGATAGGTTAAGAATGTTGGGATCTGTTGTCTATGAGGAAATGGCTGTTGATTGGGTTCTTCAGTCACTTCCCAACTCATATAGTGAGTTCGTAAGAGAGTACTATATGATGAACTACGACGTGACCCTTATAGATCTCACCTATATGCTCATTGTTGCCGAATCAGCAATGATTTGGCGCAATAGAAAAGCAAAGTTGATTGGTGAATCTGCCTTCAAGACCTCTATGGATATAGACAATGGCAATGAAAGACATGCAATGATCGAAAAGTTTGATCATAAGAGAAAGGCGATGTCTGAAGTAGTTCCATGTGTTGTTCCAAAAGAGTCAATTTGCTTTTATTGCCAAGAGAAGGGGCATTGGAGACGAAGCTGCCCCATTTACCTAAGAGATCTAAGAGATGGGAGAGTCGAAACGCATGGCTCTAATCTAGGTAAAATCCATTAACTAACTCTTTTAAGCTTCTATTCTAGATTCTTAATACATAATGTGATAAGATTACAATTGATGTTTTATAGGATCGAAGAAAAGAAAGGAAGCTTAAAGGAAGAAGTGAGCAGAATCTAACCGTGAAGGAATAGATTTTGATCGCATTTCTCAAAGATTAGATTCTTGAGCTACTACTTAGAGTTAGAATTAGATTGCTAAGAAAGATGTATTAGCATAGTTTTTCAATGAATTGCATTGTAAGGACAAATTTTTCCGAAATAAAATAAATTTTGATTTTAAATTTTATTTATTTATCCTTGCAATGGCGTGTATGAAAAATTGATGTTAAAATGTTTCTATTATTAGCAATAATGGATTTGGTTCTTATTTATGGAAAGTCGAGAATTTACCAAATAAGGAGAGTTTCTCATCGCCAAAGTTTCAATTGGACGGAAACTTGGAATCATGCAACTTGGTTGCACGATGAATAAGAAATTTCATATTTGGAAATTAGACTAATTCGTTGACAAGGTGTCAAGTGAAGGACTAGGAGATCGAGTACACAAAGTTGTGTGTTGATCAAAGTCCACCATAAGAGTAACGAGATATTCGTCATGATTTACTAAAGGTTTAGTAAATATGATTATACTTATAAGATTAAGTGTAATTCTGAATTGATTGAAAAGGTTTAAATCAATAGTAGAACGAATAACAAGAATTAAGTAGGCAGAGAGATAAAAGTTTCTCCATTCTAAGAAGAAGGGAGAGTACCTTTTATGCTTTATGATAGGTCTTAATGATTAAGAACCATATCTCAATTGATCCTCTAAGTGAGTCTTGGTACGATTGTATGTCCAAGAAGAGGAATCAAAGATTGAAGAAATGGTCAAATCAAGAAGTCAATCATACTTCGTTCCAAAACAAGTCTTAGAGTTAAGATTGTGACAATGAGTGAAAAGTATTAAGAAGGTTTAAAACATTCATTAAATGTGGTAAGTTGTGACGTCTTAGATAAGACAAAGATCAACTAGGACCAATTTATGAGGAGTTTTGATAAAAACTACACTAACTCTTGAATATTTGTTTGTCAAGAAATGGTTATTGACAAGAGAACCTTATATGTAAAGGAGTCAGTGGGAGTTTTAATGGTCTTGAAAGGTCTCAAGAACAAATCAAATAAACCTTATCGATCATCACTAGCACACGAGTTAAGGTTTACAACCTATCGTGACGACATTATTTTGATTATGTGTCAATCCAATCGAGTTAATTATGCATGAGAGTTCTATGAGTTCTCATTTTGAACGCATAAAAGGCAAAGCACCTTAATCAATGAAAGGTACATTGATAAGAAAAGGTGAGCTGCTTAACTACTTGGAAGACATGGTGGGCAGCTGTGCTACCATAAGGCAAGAAATCAAGATTAAGAAAGCTCAGTCCATATGAGTTTGAATTTGTCGTAAACTTTAGTTTTAACAAATTCACATGGATAAGAACACATACACCACTCAAATCTAAGTGTCATAATATTTCCTCCTTCATGAAAATGATTGTGAAGAAATGCTTTCACTAAGAGAGATTTTAAGAAGATAGTAATTGTAAAATTGCATTCACAAATTCAATCATGGTTACGGCATCCCTTTCCATATTTTGAATTGTGAGGTTTGGCAATTAGTCTTAATTGTTTAGACACACATATGAACTATCGAAGGCAAATGTGTATAAGTTCAATAAGCCTTGATAAAAGATTATCAAAGCACTATGTATTAGAAACATGGACTTAAGAAATTCAATAGGTATTGTCCTTCTGGAAGTTAAGATGTTTAAGAATACATGTCGAAGCTAGTGGGAGCATAAGTGTTATGTTTTATAATAATCATCAAGATAGTGGGAGCATAAAAGTTATGATTGTATGATTATTAAGGAAAGTATTGCAAGGTTAGCAATATTAATTATAGAAAACAAGAGTCATACTTTGCAAAGTCGCAATAGTTGAAGAATTGTTTTGCTATAACTAAGGGAGAGAATATTATGCTTCATTTCAAATCTAAAGGCTTAGATTGTGGAATGTTAATAAAATTTAGTCAAAGGTACATAGTGTGTTCTTAAAATTTCGATTATGATTACGGCATCCCTCTTCACAATTCGAATTTTGAGAACATAGCAAATAAAACATTATGCGTCGTGTCCCATACGCTTCGGGTATAGGATCGATTGCAAATGCTTTAATGTTTGACCATTCTAAAATTTTCCAAATGTCGATCGCATTTAGAGGGAAAAGGGACTAGAATTGGTTTTGACTAAAACAATTAAACAACTATCAAAGGACAACCCAAAGTTCGACGGGGATTGGCCGCTTGTGAGTAGTTGGAAGTATAGTATTGGAAAATATGGAAATGTTTCCATATTGGATGGACCGTATCGACATCATTACGAATAAATAAGATTCTATTAAGAATGAGTTGTCATATGGAATATGGAAGTGTGTCCATATTGGGAATTGAATATTGAGAAATCTATGACTAGATTAGAAACTTCTATGCAAAAGGATGTTCAAAGAATGTACTTTGAGTGAGAGACATCACGTCTATGGAATTGTCTTGTAACAATCTCCGATAGAGGACTTTGTAATATCATTGACAATAGTCTTTGTGACTTTGGTGCAGTAACATTACGAAAGGATAGTTGCATAGAATGTTAGAACCTAGAATATTCTATAAGTAGCAAGAATTTGATATTCTTTGACTTATGAAAAACGGATTTGGAGTTGTGAAATGAGAAGGATTGGAAATGTATTCAATGAGATCTATTTCACAAAGTAAGAACCATAGGTAAACATTGTGTGCATGCTAGGAGCATGGGACAAGTGTTGGAATTCAAGTAAGAAGTTGATTAACCGAAACGACAAATAATGAGTAATCGATATGGTGATAAATAAAAGATGTTTTATGTATACTCAAAGGTTTGAGGCCATATGGGATTAGTATTATTCTTGTGTTTCACTTTGCATGTTTTGACTTCCAGAATAATTGAGTTTATTAAGAATAATCGAATTATTCGAACGGGCCACATTCGTTCATATGTTGGAAGTAGATATGAATGAAGACTGTCATGAATTGGTGTGTGGATTGTCTAAAGAGCATTAGACATAAGCAAATGTTTGCTGCAACGTTCATGAGTGCTTATGAATATGATTTGAGCATTGGATTAAACCCACGCTCACTCGGATCACTCCATGAAATTGTATCACGAGTGATTAGTGAGACGATAACATCTTATATTCTTGAAACCGAGATGTGTGAGTTGTATCTTGCGAATCGGTTGCACATTGATAATATGTAAACGCACCAGTAACTTGGTGTTATAAAACATATTGTTGTGTGTGATTCGGTGAGTAAGTGCAAGCAAGCATTGTATCAAAGTTTATCCGTTCCTTTTATCCAAAGTAGGATAAAAGCGATATCTTTGGGCCCCTCGATTGTTTAGTGATGACAAACGTAAATGCTCGGCCGGGCTAGGGCTAATTTGATTTGTTCAATTAGTCAGTCGTCATAAATCAGAAATCGAGATATAGTACAAAGAAAATGATTTGAAATCATTTCTCATATGATATCTAGAATGGAGGAATATATGATCCCTTATCTAAGGACACGCGTATCTGATAGGATCAGAGTTGACAGCGGCTTTGGAAAGTTATGATTGCAGATCGGGATCCGAAGTCATACGCATAATAGTTTTTAGACTTATCCAAGTGGGAGACTGTTGGATTAGTGTCTAAGTCCATAACTATTTTGGTATGTACTTGACCCGATGGTGCATGGTCCTTTTGGGTTGCCTTCACCAAAGCAACTTGATAGGATGAATTATGGAGAGAAAGGATTAAATATGATTTATTAATATATTATGGGAATAATATATTAAAGGAGAAATCATATTGTTTAATTAATATTAGTCAAGTTGGTAATTAGTTTTGTGACTAAAAGAGATTAATTAAACTTAAGGGACTGAAATTGTAATTATAAGATAATTGCAATTTGGGCTATGGATTGTCTTAAATTAAGGAGTGGACGAATTCTATGGGGAAGCCCATAAGGAAATCGTCCAAGGCCTTAATTAAAGGAGTCTATGGGTTGCTTAGGGCTTAAGCATCCAAATTAGGGTTTCCTTGTTAGATAACCCTAATAGCCTCACTATATAAAGACCCCTTATGACCCAAAAACGTGTAGAAGACTTATTCTAGGGTTAGAACACGTTTTGGGAAGCCTTCATCCTCTCTCCTCTTCATCCTCTTGCTTATGGTGTTTGTGAACCATTAGAGGAGTGACACTTGTGACTCTAAGCCTTCCAAAGTCAATTCAAGGAGGAATTGGGATTGTTATTACTACATAACAATCAAGGTAATATCTTAAACCTAATTATATGTCAATATTGATTTCCATATGCTAGAATTAGGGTTTATAGTCTTGGATTCAAAGCATGTACAATAGAGAAACCTAGATCCAAGCATTAGGGTTTGTATGAGCACATAGGATGTCTTATGACCAAAACCCATCAGTTTTAAGGGCTTATCCTTTTAGATATGTGCATGTGGTGGACTCCTTGAGCAAAAAGGTGCAAGCTTTATGGATTTTTGGCCACATGCATGCATTAAGTCACTTCTTAAGTCCTCTTTAAGCTTAAGAGCTTCATTAAACCATGCATGAACGTAAAGTTAGCAACTTTACATGATAATCCAACTCAAGGAAATCAAATCTATGTTTTGGAGCTATGTCTTAAGGGATTAAATGTTGAAATCAAGTTTTGGGCTAAATGGGTGAGTACGCTAGGCATAGAAGCAGGTACGCTTAGCATACAAACCCTTAAACGAGTACACTGCACGTACGTGCTGAGTACGCCCCACGTACTCAGTCTGGCGGACTTTGCATGTTTCGGCCTCAGATTTGGGCTATTCTTTGGGCTTAGTGGCTTGGGGCCTTGTGGGGCCACCTGAATGAAAGAGTTTGGAGTAGAAAAAAAATTAGAGGGCAATAAGGTAAGGCCCATGTAGGGGTTTGGTGCTAACTTAGAAAATTAGGCCATGTATGGGCCTTGAGTGTTTATTTGGATTTTTGGGCCTTTGGATTGATGGGTTGGGCCTAGGTTTGGGTCACGCTGAGTAAAGGGTAAAAATGTCTTTTACCCTAGTTTGGGCAATTAGTGTGGACCAGATCCGATTATTGATAGATGATTATTTTGGTGATTTGTAGCGTGGGGATTTTAGCGAGGCAACGACTAGATATTCTTTTTGGTGAGATTCGAGAATGCGATGAGTTTTCCTCACTGTACTTTTGGGTCAAAGGCACCAAGTCCGACCCCATTGGATTGTTATCCTGGTTTATCATATGATTGCGTACTATGGTGATCTGTTAGATTTGTATCCTGGTAGATAGGATGTTGCTATGTTGTAGTGATTTGTTAGATTTGTATCCTGGTAGATAGGATATTGTTATGCTATTGTTATATGTTAGAACCGTATCCTAGTAGATAGGATGTTGTTATGCTGAGGTGATCTGTTAGATCTGTATCCTGGTAGGTATGATGTTAGCATGTGGTAGTAATTTGTAAATCTGCTTGTTTGTCTGATGCATGGTTATATGTTTATTAGTTATGTGTATGTCGACATGTTATGGTTGGTTGGGTTGAGGCGGTCCGACTTTGTGTTGAAGGCCAAGATACCCAGGGAAGACCAGATAGATTGTAGGCCATGCGTGGCGGTCCAGTCAGGCCGAAGGCTCGGATGACGGTCTAGATAGGTTGAAGGCCCGGTGCGGCGGTCTAGTCATGCTGAAGGTCCTGTGAGCGGTCCAGATAGGCGGAAGGCCTGGAAGGCGGTCCATTCATGTTGAAGGCTTTGTATGCATGTTGTTTGTTATTGTTATATGTATTGTGTGTTGGTACTTTGGGGGAAAGCTCACTAAGCATTAACTTATAGCTTTGGGTTATGTTTCAGGTATTTCAGAGGATTATAGGAAGGAGAAGGCATGACCATACACATCCTCTTGTTTTGGTCTTATGATTTTGGGAAAAATCTGATATGGAACATGTTTTGAAAACTATGTTGTAAACGACTTATGTTTTGGGTCATTTTTAAAGGTTTAAATTTTTATGAACTTTATGGATGTTACAAGTTGGTATCAGAGTCTTGGTTTGAGTGAAATGGAGGAACACCCATGTGAATCTAATCTTAAACTAAGGAAAAATATTTAAAAAAAAACAATTTTCAAATGGTTTTCAAAATAACCCAGGAGGATGCGGTGTGTACGATCAGCCAGAGCCAGTAAGTAGACCCCAAATTACCACATAGTTAATTGAGATCATGTTATGATATGTTAGAACAACATGTTAGTAACTAGACAGGGATCTCAGGAATTACATGATAGAATTGTTTGATATATGATGCTTTATCTCTTGTAGAATACTTGATTGATTGTTATATGACTGTTTCGCGTGTGAACTGACTATTGAGTGAATACGCTATGTAACAAGCTACATGGTTTAAATGATCTTAGGATAAGGGATTTGGTCTTGATGTGCAGCTCTTGTCTGAGTCCAAACGTTGTAGAATTGATTCTTTTAGTCTAAGATTGTTTAAGTTATGCGACATGTGATTGTATTCATGTGATAGTTGTATGGCACCAATGGATAGTCGTGTGGCAATTAGTGGTAGGATGATTTGTGTGGGATCAGCCGACCGGTTTTCTAGATGTGTAGTCTTCCTCTAGAAAGTGAGGATTTCATATGTGCGTATGCTAGTATGTATTGTTAGGGTTGTTGTGATGATCCTTCAGACAAATATGGTGTGACATCTCCAAATTCACGGCCAGAAGAGACCGATTTCGTTTATGCTTTTATAATAAAATCAGAGTAATCTTTCAATTAAAAGTGTTGCGGAATTTGTTCCCAAAACAAAATATGATAAAAATTTATCAAATCATTTCCTAAAATAATGTATTTTTTCATTTCATTACAAAACTCGGGATGTCCAGGTCGATACAGACCAAAAGCATAAACAGTACAATATAGGCCTTACAACAGTTATTTACATCTGTTGGCCTATAATCCAAAATCCCTCATCATCATCCAACTATGCTCTTGTTCCTCTACCTGTAATATAGAAAACTGAGTGGGTCAAGCTTAGGATCCTGGTGAACATATAGAGTTTTCAACCCACAATAAATAAATTTGTTATGTTTAAACATCAAACAATCAACCTAATTTCCCATACCCATTATCTTCTTTATTCTTAAAAATCTTAAGAATCATCTGTACTTTATACATTCATTCCTAAGGATTATCCTATGGAATAGGCACGAAATCCATCGCTGCCGGATTTCTCAAATTTCAACTGATGAACACGTAGTTTAAAACATCTGGTTCAAAAACACCTAGTGAACACTTAGTTCAAAAATACCTAATGAACACAATCACCTAATGAACACAATCCCCTAATGAAAACATAGTTCAAAACATCTGGTAACAGATAGTTCAAAATATATGGTAGACACATAGTTCAAAACATCTGGTAAACACTCAGTTCAAAACATCTGGTAAACACTCAGTTCAAAACATATGGTAAACACTCAGTTCAAAAATACCTGATGAACACATAAGTTCAAAAACACCGGATGAACACATAGTTCAAAAATACCTACAGATTACGCGTCTGCTAACGTTCCACTAGATTGTCTAGAAAAGTCTATAGTCGTCATCTATATTCCACTAGACGACTGGAAAATCGTCAACATCGAGATCTCTCATCATTTTGCTTCATCACATATCAACTATTTCATCTACCCATGTTATACCCAACATATTTGTAGATAAAAATACATATACAATTTAAAACCTGTATAAAACATTCATTCAACATCCATCTCAAATAAACAAACAACATATATACACATAACATATATTTTATATAAAATACTTCATATCTATGTGTAAGATGAAAGTGACTATACACTCACTTGATTTAACGATAAATGGATAGCACTTCGTCTTTTAAAATAATCATTTCCGATAAAACTAGGATATTTTCTCAAAAACCGGGCTTCACGTGGACAGAGTTTCGGCTCGAAAACTCTTTTTCTCGGGATCTTCAGGACTTGCTTATGATGCTAGGATAGTATTTTAGGGTTAGGGGTACTTATTTCAACTTAAAGGAAAGTATAGGGTGGGAGAATGGAAATTTTAAATGTAAATTCGGATGGCGTCGTCCGCTATTTATAGTGGATGGATACTCGAGTTACGCTGGGTGTAACTCTATGGTACGCGTGGCGTATTGCTACTTCAACTAGTACGCTGGGCGTACTAAGGGATTCTATCGCACGCGTCAAGGCTACGACACGTGTCTCTCATGCGAAGGAGTAGGGGGTGACGGACTCCGGATCACTTACATGAGTATGCTGGACATACTCCTTCAGACCAGCCTCGAAGTTTGTGCCCAAAACTTCAAAAATTCGTAACTTCCACATACGAACTCCGTTTTTGATGTTCTTTATACCCACGCATCGGTGAAATTATGCTCTACAATTTTTGTTAAGACTCCGTCGGCTAATTTTGACTTTATTTTTAAAATTATATTTTTAACACGCCGGGACAAGAAAAGTCTGTTAAAAATTCAAAACTTCTTCATCCGACGTCCGTTTTCGTCTGTCTTTTTACCGTTAAATTACTAACAACGAGATCTTCAATTCTCATTTAGGTTGTGTCGGCTAAAAATCGTTCGATCTAAAATTCGAGTTTCGGGTTGCATACTACTATACCAAATCTTAGAAAATTCATAATTTCTTCGTTATAACTCGGATTTCGGTATTCTTTATATCTCCGGAATCCTTATTTCGACCTCTACAACTTTCTTCATGGATATCGGGTTTATCTAATATTTATTTTCGACGCTTATTTTTATCCTTACTTGATTATATCATCATAATTAAATATAAGGCACATAAATTTACATAATTCATTCTTATTACTTCAAAACACGTTACAATAGTTGACCTAGACTACTACATCGTCTTTAATGCTTAGACCAGAAACACGGGTGCTACATATGGGTAGGTATGGAAGGTAGTATGGGCTCGTACTACTGAAAGCATAGGACCCAAACGCATGTTAGGGAAGTCACAACCCCTAGGGCTTTGTTGGGAGTTGGCTCACCTGGTATGATATGTGTTTCATCTGATATCTCCATGGTTTATGTTCAATATGGTGATGACGAGACGATTGGAGGCAGGATCCGGATCAGGATTGAGAGTTGGTAGCCAGGATAGGCCTGTGTTGTCTGTTGATCAAATGTGAGAAGTGATTGTCATGGAGGTTTTTTAGATTTTGCAAGAAGAAATTTTCGGTGTTGTAGATCGGGTCGCTAGTAGGGTAATTTCCAGGCTCGAGGAGCAAACTGCAACTTTGCAATTTATGAGAGGTACTGCTAATGAGATGGCTATTGGGGGAGGTCTGGTTGTGGGGACATAACTAGGAAAGAGGAAGATAGATCTTTCAGTAGAGGACAAGGAGACTAAGGCTACTGACCTAAGTAATGGAAGTCAAGAGAATCATGAGGTGTGTGGCAAGTGTGGGGGAACCCACGAATTTACTTGTCACAAGTTCTGGTGTTTCAAGTGTGGGGAAAAAGGGCATGTGCAGCGGGATTGTAAGAAGGAGTAGATATGCTTTCACTGTAACCAACCATGTCATTTTACTTCCAACTGTCCTGCTTTGGAGGCAGAAGGAGTTCAGGTCCCAATGCTCATCATCTCTTTGGAGGTCAAGCTCGAGCCACAAGAAATCTTTGGTATGTAACTTGAACCCCAATTCTGTATTGATATTGTGGAGAAATTGTTCTTGATCGATGTTGTATATGCCTTGGAATCCTGATGGGTATTGGTAAGTAATATCTTCGGGTTAGTTCTCTATTTTTCCTAATTTATGTATTGTGAATCTTCATATTCCATTTTGCATGCGAAGAGATATCGGTGGGTCATATCTTGTTGGGCGTGGTTCAGTGGTTCAATGGATTATTCCGGTTCCTTTGGTTGGTCCAGTTCAGGGGTATGGATTGGAAGATCTATGGTCAGGTTGCAGGAATAGTTCATCAAAGAAGTTGGAGTTCGTGAATGATAGCATTGGTTAAGGTAGGACCGACAGTTGTCCATGAGTGAATCTTTAGGTTCAATCACTATCGTTGCTAGGGAAGAAGTGGTAGCGAGGAGATGTGGTGTCAGTCTCATGAGTCGTTAGGTCATTGGAAGTGCCAAGGGTTTTAGATAGTTAGAACTCAGGGATTCAATTGAAGAAGAGGAGTTAGGATAAGATTCACCAATTTAGAGTAAGGGCTATGTTTTTAGTAACCAACATTAGGGGATTAAGGATTTGGTGCGGTATCCTGAGAAGTGATTGAGATTATCGGACTTGCTAGGATTTCGGGGAGCATTCTTTAGGAATGAGGAGTTAGTCAATCATCAAGAACGGCTAGTAATGGAACGCGGTTATTGGTAGATGTAGGTCATAGCCGGTTCGTGAGGATAAGATGGGTCGGGAACCCAAGAAAAATTTGTGGGATGGGAGAGTTTCGGAAAATCCAAGTGGGGGATAATCGATCAGAATCTTTGGGAGCTAACTCGGGTGTGGAACTAGGGTTAGTTTCACTTCCCAGTTTAAGGGAGGCAACCGTTTAAGGAGATCAGGAGTATAAAAGGGGGTCAGTTCGTGCCATGGGCACGAAGGACAGGATTGTTGGAGATCATTTCTCTGTTTCAGGTTGAGGACAACTGGGGACTGAGGAAGAGTCGGCCTTATGTATCTCTAGGTGGATGGGACCCATGGGTGAGGCCTTGTGTTTATGGCAATTTAGGTGGGAACTGGTAGAGACCGTAAGGTTGGGGTTTTGGATCTTGGGTTGCACGATTGAGTGTGTGGTCATTAAGTGGCGCAAAAGGATTCTTGGGTTAGGATATCTTTGTCTTTTGGGTTCTTGTGAACCCGGTGGCTGGACGAGGTGTGAGACTAGTAGTCTTAGCAATGGTTGGGGCAAAATCTTTATATCTAGGTTTAGAGAGGGGTGGCCGTAAATCAGAAATTTTTGAGTGAAATGAAAGTGTAGGTCCTTGGATCTTGGGTTATGGGTTAAGTATTGAGTTGGTTCTTGGTGGGAACTCATGTTAGGAATTGTGGGTGTTTATGTGCACGACATTCATTTCAGTAGGGTATGAATTAAGGAATATGTATTCCAAGGATATCCGTTGTAGGGTTCAGGATTAAAGGATGGTTTCATTGTTGATGACATATCAGATTCATGTGGGTGTGGGTTGGTTTGGTTCTATTTGTGTGGGTGTAAAGAAAGTAAGGGGTTTTGGAATTTTCAGCAACGATATGTTGGTTTGGGAGTTAAAGGAAGCAATGTATTGTTCAGCACTAGAAGGTTCATCTCCCAGTTTGCCTCCCGTTGGTCATTATTCCTGGGAAATTGTTGTCATCATGATGAACTTTCCCTCGAAGGAATATTTATCCCTTTGGCAAGTGAAAGGTTGTTGGTAGCAACGTTTGGTGTATGAATTTGTTTTCTAGTGGGGAATTCCAGTTGTCAGAAGTTAAATAGTCGGTTTGGGGAAAAGTGGAATGGAATTAGAAACAGTACAATATGGGCGGTCTGCCAGGGAGTCAAACTAATTCGAGACTTCAGATTTAAGGATTGAGTAGTCGTAATTATTTTGCATGGGATTTTTTTAGGCTGGGAAGGATTCGTCCATCTTCGGGTTAGAGAACCTTGTTAGGGTTGGTTTTAGGTGCCTTAGGAAGGATGTGCTATGACTGGGGTTGTGGCAATGTTGCTGAGGTTTTCAGGCATGTTGGGGATGGTAAGGACTGATTTCGAGGACGAAATCTAATTTAAGTGGGGGGAGTTGTAACTAAAGGGTTTTGAGCATTCTAACACTCCTATGGTATACATGCAACCCTAGAAACCTTGGATCTGTGTTTTCTCTAAGATACATGCAAATAACAACTTTCCAAGGTTTACTTCCTAACTAGCATGTTATGGGGGTACTTGAATCATAAAACACTAGTAGAATTACATACCTTTTAGTAGTGGTTGATTTCTTGGAGTTTGAGAGCCTAGCACTAATAATGTGGATGCCTCAAATGGATGTCACAAATCACTACAAACCTTGGAAACTTGAGAGAATAGTAGAACACTTCTAGAAATCGGCCCACCCTTGTTCTCACACAAAACTAGTGCCATTTCAAGTGCCAAGGACTCCTTTATACAGTGTGGTGGATTAGGGTTACATCCATGTAAACCCTAATACCCATGACCTTTCATTTCCATGAGATCCATGGGTTAAAGCTCCATGGACTTACCATGCAAGCCTAGCCCATTCTAAATAAGCATTAGCCCACATTATATAAATACAAGAGTCTATATTTAACTAGTCACACTTTTGATCACTAAATTATTTCTAAATTAATTTTAGATCAATACTAATTAAATAATATGATTTGATATTAATATATTAGAACTTATAATCTATTAATAAATCATAACTTATACTATTCTCAAAAGATTATCCATATAAATTGTTCGGGTGAAGTGCAACCCAAATGGACCATGCCGGGTCGGGTCAAGTACTTCTAAAATATAGTTATGGACTTAGACACCTTATCCAATAGTCTCCCACTTGGATAAGTCTAATAACTATAGTTTCAAGCATGACTTCAGGAACCGACCGACAATCATAGCTCTTAAAACTCTGTTGAACCATGAAGCGCCAGTTTAGATAAGGGATCATATAATCCTATGTTCTAGATATCAGCCATACAAATACATGGAACAATGTCTTACTTATTGTCCAACATTTTGTTTCCTAATTTCCGATTTGTTTGACATAGAACATAATTGAACACCTCAATTTAGTTCTGACCGGGCCCAGTACATGGGTCGCAACAAAATCATCGAGGGGCCCAGATATCGCTTCTAATCCAAAAAGGAGTAGATAAACTTTGACTCATATGTTTGTTCTACTACTTGTTGAATCATACACAAAGGCACGTTTTATAACATCGAGTTACCAATGCGTTTTCGTACAATCAATGTATAACCATCTCATAGGCAACAACTCATATCTCTAGGTTTGAAGACTTATATGACATTACCGTCTCACGATCACTCGAGATAAATTCCATGAAGTGATACAAGCGAGCGTGGGTTGAATCCAATACTCAGAACTTATGAGTACTCATGAGTGTTGTAGCAACTCTTGCTATGTCCAACATATTAGACATCTACAAGCCAACTTCATGACAGTCTTGATTCATATCTACTTCCAACATATGACTGATTGTGGAGAATTTGAATCATATGATATAACATAACATAATTATTCAGGAAGTCAAAGCATTCAAATTGAAATGATTGTAAACGATTGACAAAAGATAACAACACTTTACTTATAAATAAACAACTTTTATTTATCATCAAATGTCAATTACACTTTACATATTTCAAAGCTATCTAATTATTAAAACTAATATCATCCTTCAGCCCCATGCGCCTCGCATGCTGGAGATGCTTAACCCTACACAGTCCCTTCGTGAGGGGATCTGCTGGGTTCTCATCCGATGATACCGTCTTTGCCATGAAGAGACCTTCTTCTATTCGATGTCTGATGAAATGGTATTTTCTGTCGTTGTGTTTGGATCTCCTGTGATCCCTTGGTTCCTTGGCTAAGGCAACTGCACTTTCACTATCACAAAAAATGTCTATAGGCTCCTTTATAGCTGGTACAACTCCAAGGTCTCCAATGAAGTTCTTTAGCCATATAGCCTCTTGTGCTGCCTCGCTTGCTGTTATATACTCTGATTCGCAAGTTAAATCAGCCACTGTCTCCTGCTTGGAACTTTTCCAAGTAATTGCTCTTCCGTTTAAGGTAAACACCCAGCCTGATTGAGAGCGGAAATTATCCCTATCAGTCTGGAATCTAGCATCACTATATCCTACTACTCTGAAGTTATCACTCCCACTGAGGGTAAGGACCCAATCCTTAGTCCTCCGCAGGTACTTGAGAATGTTCTTTACCACAGTCCAGTGAGCCTTGCCAGGGTTCCCCTGATATCTGCTGACCATGCTCAACGCAAAGGCCACATCAGGACGAGTACAAGTTATAGCATACATATCGAGCCTACAGCGGAAACATATGGAACTCGAATCGTCTCTGCTATCTCAGTCTCTATACTCGGGCTCTAAGTCTTAATCAGTCTAGCGTTACTCTGGATCGGTAACTCACCTTTCTTGGAGTTCTGCATGTTGAACCTTTTCAACACTTTATCCACATAGGTGCTCTGACTAAGTCCAATTAGTCTCTTACTCCTTTCTCTCAAAATCTTATCCCTAGGATATAGGCCGCTTCTCCAAGGTCCTTCATACCGAAACACTTCCCAAGCCAGGACTTCACTTCCTGCAGAGTTGGGATGTCATTTCCTATGAGTAGTATGTCATCCACATACAGTACAAAAAAGCTAACTATACTCCCACTAGCCTTGACATATACACAAGATTCATCTTCGCTCCTCGAAAAGCCAAACTCTTTGACTTTCTCAACGAAACAAAGATTCCATCTACGAGGTGCTTGTTTCAATCTATAGATGGATTTCTCAAGCTTACACACTCTATTAGGGTACTCTGTGCTGACAAAATCCTCTGGATGAATCATGTAAACATCCTTAGCCAACTTTCCATTAACGAAAGCGGTTTTGACATCCATTTGCTATATTTCATAGTCATGAAATGTGGCAATGGCTAGCATAACCCTAATAGACTTACTCTTTGCTACTGGTGAAAAGGTCTCATCATAATCAACTCCCGGAGTTTGAGAAAAGCCCTTTGCAACCAGTCGCGCCTTATAAGTGTGTACATTACCATCCATGTCGGTCTTCTTCTTGAAGATCTATTTGCACCCGACTGTCTTACGACCTGGTACATTGTCAAACAAGTTCCAAACCTGATTGTCATACATGGATTGTATCTCGCTGTCCATAGCCTCTTTCCATTTACCAGCCTCAGGGCTTGCCATGGCTTCCATGTAGCTATTAGGTTCATCTAGACTTACCAGTGTGTTATCACTAATAAGTGTATCACCTTCCACAATAATATGGAAACCATAGTAATGCTCAGGTGCATTCCTAGCTCTCGTGGAACGCCTCAGAGGTACAAACTCATCTGTCGGATGAACAAGAGTTTCCTCCTCAGGTTGATTGATAGGGTTTTAGGTTCCTTCACCACTTGACTCTTGAATTTCTTCAGGTCAATTTGCTTCCTACTGGGTCTGTAGAAGAGGTAACCAAAGGATCTCTATAGGTAGCCGATGAAAATACGTCTCTCACTTCGAGGTTCGAGCTTATCGTGAGTCTCGCGCGTCACGAAAGCCTCGCATCCCCAAATCTTGATATGGTCCAGATTGGGAACTTTTCCAGTCCACATCTCGTGAGGTGTTTTGGAAAGCTTTTTGGTAGGGACTAGATTAAGAATATGGGCGACAGACTCTATGGCATACCCCCAAAAAGAGATTGGTAGCGAAGCTCGAATCATCATGGAACGAACCATATCCAGCAAGGTTCGATTACGCCTCTCAGCCTCACCATTAAGCTATGGTGTCCTGGGAGGTGTCAATTGTGAGACAATCCCACGTTACATAAGATTGTCAAGGAAATCTGTACTAAGATACTCACCACTTCGGTTGGATCGAATTATCTTAATGTTCTTGCCCAACTGATTCTCCACTTCCTGTTTAAACTCCTTGATCTTTTCAAAGGTTTCTAACTTATGCTTGATTAAGTAGACATATCCATATATACTAAAATCATCAGTAAAAGTCACATAGAAGCAGTTAGCATTTCTTGTTCTGGTTTTGAAGGGTCCACACACATCAGTATGTATGAGGTCCAACAAACCATCACCCCTAGCACAAGTACCAGTGAAGGGTGACTTTGTCATTTTCACAAGCAAACAAGATTCACAACTATCATCCAACTTTAGGTCAAATGACTCCAAGACTCCATCCTTTTGGAGTTGGCCTATGCGTTTCTTATTTACATGTCCAAGACGACAATGCCAAAATGATGCTTTATCCAAGCTAGTGGAAGAATCGATACACAATACATTATTTCCTAGGTTATCAACAACCGACACAGTTTCATACACACCATCACAAGGTAATGCTTTAAAATAAAGAACATTATTAAAGAAAACATTAATACCACCACATTCGTTATCAAACGAAAAAGTAAAACCTTGTTTGTACAAACCATGAAAGGAAATAATATTTCTCTCCATTTCAGACAAGTAACAACACTTATTCAAATCTAACACTAACCCACTACTTAGAAACAAAGAATAAACTCCAATCTTGGTGACATGTGAAGCTTTCCTATTCCCCATGATCCAGTTTATCTTCTCATGCTCCACATTCTCACTTCTTCTTAGTCCCTGCAAATCAGAACATATGTGAATACCACAACCAGTGTCAAGGACCCAACAATTAGAATGGGGTGAGCTATTAGATAATATAGTGTAAATACCTGCATGGTTGGGTTTTACTTTCCCATCCTTCACATCTTGATGGTACTTTGGGCAGTTTCGCTTCCAGTGCGACTTTTCATGGCAATAGAAGCATTCAGCCTCTTTAGGGTTGGCTGAAGGAGTGACAAAACCTTTCTTGGTTCCACTTGAAGAGGAGCCATCAAGGGACTTTCCCTTGGTACCCTTCGAAGGGCTCTTCCTCTTCTTTCCTTTGCCTTGCCCGATTGCCAAGACAGGAGCCGCGGTAGGAGTAGGAGTGCTAACAACCGATTTACTTTTAAGACCACTTTCCACGGTCTTTAAAAGTCCTTGAAGTTTGCTGATTGTAACTTCCTCCTTGTTCATGTGTCCTTGAAGTTTGCTGAGTGTAACTTCCTCCTAGTTCATGTGGTATGTCATTCGGAATTGATCATAACACGAAGGTAAGGAGTGCAAAATGATGTCAATTTCCAACTCCTTAGGAAAGTTCACATTCAGTTTCAGCAAACGGTTCACATACCTTTGCATTTTCTACATGTGGCCCATGATGGGTTCACCATCCTTCATTCGGTTTGTTATCATGGAGGAGATGATTTCATATCGCTCTTGATGAGCACTCTGATGGTATCTTTCCATCATATCCTGGTGCATCTCAAAAGAATAGAAGTCCTCATATGACTTTTGGAGTTCGGCTGTCATTGTGGCCAACATGATACATGCCACTTTAGCAACATCTCTCTTATGTGCCTGGTATTCAGCAATCTCCTCAGGAGTAGCAGACGACTCATCAAGTTCCTTAAGCTCCTTGTCGAGGACATATTCCTTGTCCTCATACCGAGTGACCATCCTGATGTTCCTGATCTAATCCATAAAGTTAGATCCATCAAAGATGACTCTCCCACAAAGGTTCATGAGAGAGAAGGAGCCGGTAGGATTTTAGCCAGAAGCAACATTGTTTGAAGACATCTGAAAAAGAAGAAAGACAAGTTTAGATTAGATATAAAGATAGTACTTAATAAGACACCCAAATGTAATATTAAGACTAGGACCCAACACAATACTTTATAACTTAGAAGAGGGATGTCGTAATTCAAACTATAAAATATTTAAAGGTAAGTGAATGACGATTCACTAATTTCCACCATGAAAAACGAAATAAATTATTATTCTCATTTCTGTCAGAATATTGTCAGAATGTTTTATTGGGTCGTATTATGTCAGAATGAAAATGAGTGAAAAACGATGTGTGAGCACAAAAAAATAACGAGAATGCATGAAAATGACGATATTCTTGTAAGTTTGAACGTATTCGCATTGTTAAACAACTTATTCTCTTAGTAATTCTCATAACATACGATAAATGTATAATAATTAGTTTGAATAGAATAACCTAAACCCGGTTTATCGTATTTAACTATTTGAAAAATAATAATATTTTTGACAAGTGATACATATCTCGATAAAATGTATTTAAAGACCGTGCGCTATTTCTATATTTAATAAGGTCTAAGAAACATATTTGTACCAAACAAAAAGGAGCTTATTGTTAGGCTTAGGCTATGTTTGGCTGACTAGCTGAAAAACTAGCTGATGGCTGAAAAGCTAACTGTTAAATAAAAAGCTAGCTAATAACTGAAAAGCTAGCTGATAAAAAATAACGTTTGGTAAAACTAGCTGAAATATATAAAATTACATAAAAAGACGTGTAAGAATATGTGTTTCTATAATTAATTAAGGGGTGTATTTGGAAAAATTTTAAAAAGCTACTAAAAAGCTAGTCTAAGTAGCTTTTCAAAAAGCTAGCTTATAAATAGCTTATCAGCTATTTTTTGCCTTACCAAACACGACAACATAAAAAAGCTCGAAAAATAAGCTAGCTTATCAGTTAGATGTGGTACGCCAAACACAACCTTAATGTTCATGGCCCAATTTCAAAGCATCACAATAAGAAAAATGTTTAGGAGAGCTATTTTCATGAGAAAAATAAATAAATAAATAATAAAAAAAACGTTATTGTATTTCTCGGAATATGATAGCCTTTTCAAATTAGTTTTTTATAGGATGTTTTTATGCTGCTTAGTTACAATTGGGTAAATAATATAGGATCTACACAACCATTGGAAAAAGCTCATAAGAAGAGCTTGCTAGTTAGCAACCAACGTGAAAAACCCTATAGGTTTTTTTTTTTTTTTTTTTTTTTTTTTTTGTTTTTTTTTTTTTTGTTTTTTTTTTTTTCAATTTTCAAGAGCCTTTTGTGTTAAAAAAACTATAGAAAAATCATATTTTAAAGAGCTTTTTGGTTTAAAAAAGCTCATATTATGGATGTGTGAGCTCACTTTGGATACATGAAAAGACAATCAAGATACTCACTCAAAATATTGAGTTTGCCATATCTGCCAAGGACATGATAAACAACCTTGGAGACAAGTTCAAGGATGGAACGGAAAGTGTCAAAGTTAAAAATATAAGAAAGTTTATATAAAATAAAATCCAACGAATCTATGAATAATCGGATGTGCTGCATCGGAAATGGAAGATCTTCAAGCGATCAACAAGCTCGAGAAATCACAATTATGGTACGGCCTTTCAAGGTTTGAAGGTCCCTTAACCCGATATGTTCAATGGCATTAGAAACGGAACCACGATTGAGAACTCTCTTAGGTCTTGAATAATAGTTCGAAGCATTATGTCCCATGGATGATGACCCGGTCCAACTATGGTGGAGAAGGAAGTATATTGAATCATTGAAAGGATTGTGCACTATCAAAACATAGGAACAATTCAATTCAAAGACACTGAGCAGAGCCGGCTTTAAGGGTGTGTAAGGTGTGCCACTGCACACGACCCCGAAAAAAGTAGGGCCCGATTTTAATCAAATTATATACGAAATATGTTAATAGATAGTCATTTATTCAGAAAGTCTTCAAAATAGCATATGGTGTATCCTCCTTTCATTTTAAATGATCTAGGTTCGATTCCTGCTTTAAGCACCATTCTTCATTTTTGTATTAATCGATGTTCCTCATTTGCGTATTTTTCTTCCTTTTTATATTAATTCACATTTTAGTAATTAATAGCCGCGGTTTAATTATGGTTATCCAACCTTAAACATGTTTTTATTGACTAGTTCTTTTTTTCTTTTACCCCATCTTCAAAGTGTTTACTATTAATTGACAATTTATTCTTCATTCCCATTTTTCTTTATTAATGATTTTTTATTTTTATTTCTCATTTCTATATAGTTTTTTTTAATTAATTAACAGTTTTTTCTTTCTTTTTAAATAGTCTACACCCACCTTAATTGATCATTCTTTTATCAATCGGTTATATTATTTTTTCCTAGTTCATTCTCATCCAGTTTCATTGATTAGTATTATTAAAATTTGTATATATACATAAAAAAATATTGAAGGTCATTTTATTGTTCGTTTTTTTTCTAGTTCACTCATCCATATTAAGCGATTAGAACATCTTAGTAGTATTAACAACTTTTTATATACACATAAAAAAATTATATTAAGGGCCTATTTTTATTTTTCGCACGGGGCTTTCGAAATCAAAGGACCAACCCTGACACTTGAGTCATTTGTTCTTGTAATTTCTGGTTAAAAGCAAGAGGAAAACTACACCGATAGTGCCGAAAAAAAATTACCATCCCTGACTATGTTAAAGATTGTAATAACATAGTGTTGGATTGATGATTTGTCAAACGTGGATGTTACATTATTCTTTGAATACGGAGTGGAAGATTGGCTAAAATTAGAGTTGGACCAATACAAAGTGCACACCCTCGACAATACTATAGTCATGGCCACAACGCTCACTGATTACACATCAACATTAAAAGAGACTATTCACGATACAAGTGAAGGAGAAGATGAAAAATTGAAGGAAAAATTAATGAATTACACCCCTTCTCCAAGACAAGAGAAGTACAAGTCAAGACACTCAAAACCATCGACACCATGCTTCGAATGCGGGGAAAATTTGTTGGATCCGAAATTTGTCTAAACAAATTCACAACAATGCCATCAAAACCTTATTTCAAAACTGGTGAATGAACTTTACTATTCCAAAATATGGTATTTCGAAGTTGGTGCATTTTACATTTCCTTTTTTTTTAAATCTTATTAAAATGCTAATTTATATTGCGTATTATACATTGTTCATCCATCGATGCTGACCCATATTTAGCTACAAGTTAAATGGTCTTTAAAAAGATACACCATTTATTTAAAAAAATTTCAAAAATTTGAACTTCTTTGTTGTAACGTCCCAATTTTCAAACCAAAATTTTCATTTTTAAAACAGAGTAAACAAAACCACTAAATCATAAAAAGTAATATTAAGATATTTGATAACATAAATCAGAGTAACAAATTTATAAGTGTGGAACATCTTAAAATCATAAAAGAAGATGTGATGCGATCACATCGTGCTCTTTCCTTTTGTAATTAGAAGTACCTAAAATATTTAAACATAAAACCGTAAGCACAAAGCTTAGCGAGTTCCACAAGATACCACATACGAAATACATATAACTGGCATCACCCAACAAATACATAAACCGGCCTTGCCCAATAACTATAGTGGGTCCCACCAAATAGGCCTCCACCAAACTACATAGTGGGCCTCACCCGACATACATAATGGGGCATACCCAACATACATGAAAGAATCACAAAGACGGTCTTGCATCCTACACAGTATAGTGATAAAACTCAATAAAAACCTCCACAATAGGAACAACTAACACGAGCTACATAAGGATAAACGGGAACCAGTCCTTAGATAAGTACACAATTCTACCAATGTTTGACCAAAATTCAAACTTGCCAAAACGTCAGCAGTCAACGGTCAAAGTCAAAGGTCAACCATCGCGCCACGACTAGCTCCTTGATCGCACTACGATCACTAGAAGACAAGACAATCATGATACACAATGTGGACCGCGCCATGACAATCCCTCCATCGCGATGCGAAGAACATCATGACAACTTAATCCATCAAGATTATATCTGAAGTTTCTAAGGGACTTAATGGATAAAGTTCCTGACTTTATCCATTACATTATAAAGACAAATCTAAAACTCAAACCCTAGTTCTAATATTAACCCATAGTGACAATTAATACAAGCATGACATTGAAATGAAGATGAAGTCCACATCTTATCACCATAATGGGTATGGAATACTTAAAGATCCAACCTTTAACCTTGGAGTTGTCCAAACCCCAACTCAAATCAATCAAAAGGGACCAAAACATGCATATAACCAAGATCCATAAAACTATAAGCATAAATGTGTAAGATTAAAGACTTACAGAGGTGCAAAATGAATCAAAAATGCTAATGAGCTTGGATCAGAGCTACGAACAACAACAATTCTTGAATCTTCACACCAAAGGCTTCCTAAAGACACCAAAATCACCAAAGAAGAAAGAAGGGAGTCGGGAGCGGTTAGGGTTTTCTGAAGGTGGATGCTGGAGGAAATGAGCAAACCCTAAACAAACATTCCTTAAATAGGGATCAAGGCCTGAGACCAAGACTTTTGGGCTGTGGCGGCCACTGCATCATGGACCATACATGCACCGCTTAACATACATTAAGTGAATGCAATTTTCATTTAATTGACGTGGTCATGCCGTAGACACCAAGCAACCATACTACAACATAAGTTTTTTCCCCAAACCTTATTCCTGAAATCTCAAAGTCTTTAGTTGATTGAATCAAGAAATGGATGTTACATTTATAAAGTGCTTATAATATTTACATATCCAAATTCAATTTTTTGATGTTGTAAATTACTAAATACAAATTCTTAAATTTTTTTAAGACATTATTTTTTTTAGAACGACAGAGAATATATTAACTCAAAAACTAGCAAGAAGCTAGAACACAAAAAGTTCAAACAAACATTAGAATATAGTCAAAATTGGGTTTTGAAGCCACACCATAATATTTACATATCCAACTTAAATTTTTTAATGTTGTAAATTACTAAATACAAATTCTTAAATTTTTTAAGAAATTAATTTTTTTTAGAACGACAGAGAATATATTAACTCAAAAACTAGCAAGAAGCTACAACATAAAAAGCTTAAGCAACATTAGAAAATAGTCAAAATTGGGTTTTGAAGCCACACCACCCAATCAAAACGAGGCTTAAACCTAATAGAGCACTAAACATAAGAATGAGAAACTATTTCAAAGAATGTGAGACCTATTTTTGGAAGAAGGTCTTATTTCTAAAAATCCAAATATACCACCAAGTCACAAAGAAAACACATTCAAGGACCTCCTTAACTTTCTTCTTGAGTCTGACGGTTAGGAGAGAACATAGATTGGTTTGGGTCGGTTTTGACCTAAAATCGAACCCAAACCAATACTATAGGTTTTAAATGTTTTAAAAATGAACCCAATACCCAAACTGTTGGGTTCGGGTTCTCAGTTTTTGGTTTTTAATGGGTTAGTTTTGGGTTTAAACCCAAACCCATTTACAATCATACTTGGTGACACTTGAATCCCAAACCCATATCATATATAGAGGTTGAAAAGGGAGAAAGTTCTCTTAATTAGTCGATAACGGATCACTTAGTATATATAAGAGAAGAATGGGGATGTTTTTGTATAAAAGGTGTGAGATGGCATTTTGTGACTTTCAAAATAAAAGGAAGCATAAATGTGAAGGATGGGATTCAAACATGAGACTTGTGGGACGCACATACCATCGTCGTCGAAGTACTTAGTCACCATGTTAACCATCTTTTTGTGTCACTAATTCACGGAGTGCGTATATATACATATATTTACGCAATATGTATTATATTTCATATATAAAATTCGGTTTGATTCGGTGAACCCAAACCGAAATTTTTGGTTTTAAGAAATCTAAACCCAAAACCGACAGTTTGGGTTTGGTTTCGATTTTTCGGTTTTGATATCGTCGATTCTATCAGTTTTTGGGTTTTCGGGTTCGATTTTGCTCACACCTAGCGACAGTGTCAAATCACGCCTTCCATTTTCCAAGATATTGAAAAAAAAGGGTGTCCAAATCCAAGCAAACCAAAATCTTTTCAAGCGCTCTTTTGAAGGAAAAGAAAAGGTGATTAACATCTTCAACCACAAGTATATATATATATATATATATATATATATATATATATATATATATATATATATATATATATATATATATATATATATATATTAAAAGTCTTTGTAAAATGATGAATTAAACATACTATTGTGATGACATTTTCAACAACCGTTCTTATGACACTTGCCGGTGTGCAATGGGAATGGGGTGTCAGAGCCATTCGCGCAAATCGGAAACACCGTAGTGATTGTGGGAATGGTCGTCTGGGAAAGAGATTGGGGAGCCGGTTGCTGCACTCTCTCTCCGATTTCTATTGGCCGGATATTTTTTATAATGGTAATGTGATTGGAAATGTAAAAATATATTTATATTTTTTTTCCAAACGTCTAATATATATATATATATATATATATATATATATATATATATATATATATATATATATTTTTTTTTCCCCACTATAAATATCAACCCAATCCAATATTATTTTTAACTCATTTCTATATTTTCTTTACAAAAAAAAAAAAAAACAAAAACAAAATGGCATCATCTTTGTCATCCGATTCGACGGCTCAAGAGGAGGCATTATTTGTCAGTTCCGTCATGGAGAAAACTATTGCATATTTTCAAATCCGATAAGGCCAAACTTCATGTCACAAACTAAACTAAGAAAAACGCCATGTCACGAACTACTTTGCATGTGACATCCTGTCTCGAGAAGTTTCTTCTCTCGGGATTGTGGACAATAAATGGATAAAGTAAAGACATTTGACTTCAAGGGAATGAGGTTTGGACCTTATTAGATGATGATAATGTTGGATAAGTGATTAGCCTTGTTTTGTGTCTTGGAGTCAAAGGGTAAAATGGAAAATTGATGTTTCTGACTTCATTCACGTGTTAAGACAAAATAAACTAGATAGAAGTTTGGGGCTCTTCAATACCTTCTTGTGGATATAAAGATCGTCAAAAACAGAGTTAAAAAGAAAAAGTTATGATTGTTTGAAGTTGGAGTGAGATTGGGTGAAAAACCATCCTCACGCGGGGAGGGGGGGGGGGGGAGAAGTAACTTTCACGACATGAGAGTCCTCACGAGGTGAGAATATATTCACAAAACATGAGAACTATGCAGCCCAAATCCCACAAATTGTTTAGCGTTTTAAAGGTATTTAAAGGTAAGTATTCATGTTTTAGGGTATTTTCTTAGCCTCCATCATATCTAGAATCCATTGGGAGAATACTAGCCTTCATTTTCAAGATTTGAGTCTCTCGTATCCTCTCTCATCCATTTTTGGTGATTTTGGAGCAATTTATTCATGCAAGGTTGATCCTTGAAGCTTGGCAATTGAAGATCTCAACTTTCAGCTACCTTCTAGAACTTTGTAAGTTATAAAGATCCAAGCTTTATAGCATATTCATCTTGTATCTAAGTATATTTGGTGTTTTGGTCCATTTTAATGAATTTTGAGTGAGAGTTGAGAATAAAGTTTGCAACTTATTACTCTTCTAGGTCCCAGGAACCTTGTATATTTCAGATCTGGAATCCAACACCATTTGATCAGTTTAGAATATTTTCTGTGACCTCATGGACTAGGAAAATTTTGTTCTTTTTCCTCCCCTTTCAGCCGTGCAAGTTATCTTGGTCATTTGGGTCATTTTGTTGTATTAAATTTTAGATCTTGAAAGCTTCAGAAAATATTATGGATAAAGTTGGAAACCTTATCCATCTAAACATCATGTTGATTCAGATCTCAAGGTTGGAGTCTTGGACTTAATGGATTTAGCTGAGAACGATGAATTCTTGGTCCCTTTGAGACTTAAAGACTGGATCTTGGTTGTTTGGACCATCCAAATACATAAAGTTGCAAAACTTTATCCATTATGAAGTTATTTAGGATTTAGATATGAGCTTATGGGAGTTGTTCTGAAGAGATTAAGCACTTAATGAAGATTTTGGCTTTCTGACTAGAAGTCACTACATGACGTAGGATGTGTCACAACGTGACGTTGCCCAAAATTGCGGTTGTTTTGTCGTTTCATTCTCACGACGTGACTAAGGAATTATCACGACGAGACATTGACTTTTACCGTTGACTTTTTGACCAATTTGACTTTCGGTCAAACTTTGGGGTAGAATTGAGTATTTGGCTAAGGATTGGTCTCGGTTTGGTTTTAGGAAGTTTGGATTGGTTGTTCTGAAGCTGGGGTAGCTGTTGGGTTTCTGTCAACTGGTTCAGGTGAGTTTTCCTCACTGTACTTGTGGGTCGAAGGCACTAATGCATGCCCAATGGATTATGTATCCTGGTATATTGGATGATGTTATGTTGGTTATATGCTAGAGTGGTAGATCAATATGATTACCTGTGTGCCCTGGTTATGTGTTAGACTAGTAGATTTGTATGGTTACCTATACTTGCTGGTTATTGTTTGTTATTATATATGACGACATGTAATGGTTTGTTGGGTTGAGGCGGTCATGCTTTGTGCTGAAGGCCAAGATACCTAAGATGGTCTAGATAGGTTGTAGGTGCAAAGAGGCGATCCAGTCAGGCCGAATGCCCAGAGAGCGGTTCGGATAGGTTGTAGGCCTTGCGAGGCAATCTAGTCAAGATGAAGGCTATGAGAGTGGTCCATATAGGCTGTAGGCCTACATGAGGCGGCCCGGTCAGGTTGAAAGCTCATATATGCATATTGTTATCTGTATGGTTATGTGTGTGGTAGTTTTGGGGAACTAAATAAGCTTTAGCTTACAGTTTGATTGTTATGGTTTCAGGTACTTCAGAGGACAGGGCAAGGTGAAGGCCTAATCGTGCACATCCTTCGGATTTTATGAGATTTGATTTTGGGATAATCTGATTTATGATTTTTACTTTTGGAAATTATGTTTTGTAAACATTTATTGCTTTGGTTTGGTTTTCAAAAAAAATTACCTTGATTTTTGGGATTTTACAAGTTTGTATCAGAGCCCTGGTTTGAGAGAATTGGATGAGCATTTGTGTGAACCCAAACTCAAATTAAGGATTTGTAAAAGTTTTCAAAAATTATTTTCAAAAGTAACCAAGGAAGGATGAGATGTGTACGATCAGCCAGAGTAGGAAAGTATACCCCAAGTAACCCACAATATTATTTGTTATTGATGATTATGATAGAACAACATGCTAGTAATAGGCTAGGGATCATCAGGAATTGCAAGACATAATTGTTTGATGTATGAGGCCTGATAGCCTAGGAGAACTTCTTGTATGATAGATGGAATTGACATCATTACTATAGTTGCTTAGTGTGTGCATCATAGTTGTACATAACTAAGATTATATATCCTATGAATGTTTGATTTAGCCTATTTACTATTCCTTGTTTGCTTGTGGGGTTAGGGTAGAATCGAGTATTCAATAGTCTATAAAATTCAGTGTTATGTATGCTTAGCATGCATGAGTGGCTGCAGGGTTGGTCAAAATTCCATGAATGAGTATGATGGCAGCATGCCATCATGAGGAATGATTAGCTACTCCCGAGAGAGTGAATATAGGATGTATGTGTATCTTAGGAAGTGCTTTAGTGTGATTCATGGGCTATTTAGCGTGTTTTGGGAGTATTAGAATGAGTGGTTACTTAGAGGATCTGGAACGATTCTTAAGGAAAGTACAAATAGGTGTGGAAGGTAGTATTGGGATCGCATTATTGAAAGCACAAGATTCATATTTGAATCGAGCTGAGGAAAATTTCAGGGACTCTAAGGAGTTGGTTGGGGCGGATAGCAGAGTTTGGCACCATGATTCATTGTAGTGTGTTTCCTTCTTTATCGGTTATTAGTTATGGTTGTTCAGGATGAGGATGGGTCTAGTGATTGTTCGGGTCAAAATGGTGTAGCTCTAGGTGAGTTAGTTGATTTTGAGGTCCTGAGGGCCTTTCTCGAGGTAGTTCCAGTTGAGTTGTAAGACTCAAGAAGGAAGTGATTGTGATAATCGACTCAAGTATTGTCGCCGAAGGCTGAATGGTTGGCAGATGGATTGGGATGTCACTATCCACCATGGGGTAGATAGTTGCGTTTTATGGTGGAAAGGATAGGAGCATGGTAATGCAAAAGAGGATTCTTGTGGTAGGTTTGCCTTGAGATGATATTAACAGTTTTCTTCCTTGAATATAGTCAAGTTAGGTGCTAGTTGCTTATTTCAAGTGATTAGGGAAGTGAATCGGGAACAACAACTTTTGTTGTCTCTGATGTATCTCGGCTATGATAATGATGCCTCTTGTATTTATGAATGATTCTCGCGATGAATTGACTGTTGGGGAGTTGTAGATAAGCTATGTGGTAGTCCATTTGTTTCTAGATAGAGAATAAGAATGGACTGCAAAATTATTGCTTATGAATCTGCATGAGATTCTTGAGGTTAGAGGCGTTTATGATTGGGAAGTTTTCGAGGTCTCTGTCTTAAATTCGAAATCTATTTGAGTTTTCTTGGTCTTTATCTGGAAGATCATCTGGCATTGTGTTATAAATTCCAAGAGTCAAGCGTGTTATGTATCTGGCTGAGTTGGTTGAGTTTTGGTCTATTTGTAATGTCAGTTGTTGGTAGTTCGAACCCTGAGTGGGGTAGAATTGGGTATTCTGCTAGGGGATCATTGATATGTTATATTCTATGGTTTCAAAAGAATGGTTCATAGGGATCAACAGTTCGGGTATGCAAGACTTTGGTTCAAGATTGGTTAAGTCGGGGGTTCAGAACAAGTTGCAATCAGATGTATGTGCTCAGGAATACATTAGTTGTCTTCACAGTAGGAAGTTGTTGGACAAGGAGGTCGTTGTAGATAGTGGTTCCTTTTCGGAATGCCAATGAAAAGGTCAAGAAGTGTTAGGTCGCTCAGTTTGAGTATCAATTGTTAAGGGATTTGTCAACTTCTTGTATAGATTGCTATCCATAGTTTAGAATGGACATTTGTTGATTGGTCAATCGGCTTCGGAGTTTGGTATGTTTTGTTCCACGTGGGCCTAGTTCTATAGTGTATTAGATCATTGGATTAGTTGTTAATGCATTCTCGATTGTTGGTCATTTCGTTCATCGTCAATAGCTGAGGTTCTTCGAATGTTTCAAGCTTTATTAGTTGAAGTTCAATGGATACGTCAACCTATCGTTAAAATATTTACATTGTACATTGTGTTTTTTTAGGTATGAGTACCCGTAATTGTTGGTTATGGAGGTATTGTTCACAGCGGGCTCGGGTTTGGTAGTTGTCCTTGGTTATTAGGAGAATGGACGTCGAAGCGGTGTTGTTTAGATTCTTTTAGGTGTGGCTTTGGATCTTCGCATATCCAATTTTGGCATGTCGTGTCGGCAACGTTAGTATTTCAGATTGATCTAACCAGTGTTTTAAAAACATTTTTAGATAAACTGGGAGGCTTTATCGAGTTATTTACATATTGGTAGGATCTATTCAGTTTCAATCAACATGTGGGATCTTTGTTTGGGCCATTCATGAGGACGTTTCTGTTAGTAGTTGAGGTTTTCATTTTGGTTAGATCTACTGGTACGTCACCCTTTGGATAAGGTTGTGAGGAAGGAGGAATGTAGTAGATCTAGGGTTGGTTATGTCTTTCCCTTGGGAGTGTATATGAACCGATTAAGATAGCATGCGGAGACTTGGTCCGAATTTATCGGTATGGTTCTTATTTGGTTAGTAGCCTTTGATTTGGAGCAAGAGTACAACCGCATATCTCATTCGTTGGTTGTGTGCGACATGTTTTCATCTGATTGCATTGGTAGCAACCTGTTCTATAAAATGAATTATGTGTTATATTATGGTATGACTCATGATGTGTTTAATTAGTGATTTAGAGGGATGTTGAGTGGGTTCCTGCAAGTTGAAAGGTTGATGGTTGAGTACCTTTTAGGCCCCTATGGTTCTGGTCGTGAGTTTTCAAAAAAGTGATGGAATAACGGCAAGATCGGTATAGTACTGTGAGATTATCATTTTAGTGGTTATAAGGTGTCACGATTTATTTTGAACCAGTAGTTGTATGATTCATATGGAAGGGAACTGGTAGTTATTTGATTGAGACTCTTAGCTCTCAGATTGTTAGTCTTATTGGTATGTTTGGGTGTTAGTGCATTGTTGGGAGTTGAGAGACTCAGTGACAAGCTGGTTTGGATCATGTGGACAGTAAAAGGTTGTTGGGAGTATTAATTATGCATCAGAAGTCTCTAGCTGAATATTTGCGTTATGAACCCCATTTTTCCTATGGGTTGTTTATTATGAGTTTGGTTACCAATGCCGAGTATTTGTTCTGAAATCTCGAGTCATGAAGTTTATGTAAACGCCTCGAGTGATTTTCAGGTGGATATGCACCTGAGTTGATGAGCGATTTTGATGAAACGTGAGATGCTTGGATGAATGATCATTATGCTCGCAGGAGGAATGGGTTGGTGATGACTTGTCAGGAAGTCAAGTTTATATTTAAGGCTTTTGGGCAAAATTTCCGGATTTGAGGGTTTGATGGAAATTCACGATTTGTGTCTTTTGAATTTTTTTTCTGCATGATTTGGTGGCATATCCTAACACTCATTAAACTGATTTGGTGGCATATCCTAACACTCATTAAACTTCAAAGTATATTGTTCCTTCTCTTTATTTTTCCGATCTTACAAGCCACAGTAGAAATTAAACATTCAATACACGTTTTGACAAAAAGATAAAAGTGTCCAGCGTAAAAAAATCTAGAACTGTATTTTTTTTAGTATATGCAATTTGATTTATTTCAAAAATACAAGATTTCAATTAAAAAATCTACAAACTCCTTGTAATTTAACAAAAAATGTTTGTAAAAATAGAAAAATTGACTCACAGCCTATGCCGACTTTCTTTTATTTAGGTTGTCGATTATCGATCAAACCCGTAACCCAACAGAAAAATAAATAGGTTTGGGTTAATGTTTTTGACCTGCCAACCCGCTTATTTCATGGGTTGGTATGTGTTAGATGTTTGAGTTCACGAGTCAACCCACCAACCTGACTATATATATTATATTTAAAGCAAACTAAAATGTCACTTATGAATTAATTGAATTTACGGTGTGCCTTAAGTCCTAACACTCCTAAAGCCAAATCTAATTCTCAATCTAGACGTGAGATCACGTCTGAGGCCTAAGAAAATCGCATTGCACCCAAACCTCGTGAAAACGAAATCTTCAATCAATTTAAGATTAATTGGATACAAGTTTATATAGGAGAACAAAGGTATCCTAATCTATTCTAGACTCTATCTAAATTGATAAGCATAAGAACATTTAAATAAAAGATAAATACTCTCCAAGATAAAGGTAACAACAATCTTAATATTCCCTCTCAAGTTGGACTGTGTAGATCACAAACACCCAACTTTCCACGTAGAAATTTAAACCAATACACTCTAAGTGCTTTTGTGAAAAAGTTTGCAGTTTGAAACTCAGAACGAACAAGTAAGGTTTTTATTTCATCACTCGCAACTCTTTCATGCATGAAATAACAATCCATCTCCACATGTTTCGCTCTTTGATGATAAACTGGATTTGCCGCAATATGTATTGCTGCTTCATTATCACACATGAGAGGTGTGGAAACATCTTGTGCTGCATCCAGATCTTGAAGAAGCCACCTTATCCAAAGTACTTCCCAAATAGTGCTTTCCATATACATATACTCTGCTTCAGCGGATGACCTTGACACAACCGTATGTTTCTTTGTCCTCCATGAAGTTGGTGATTCTCCCAAGCTTACAAAATAACTTTTGCACGACCTTCTTGTAGTAGGGCAACTCAACCATATGGCATCACAGTAGGCAACAATTTTAAGAGATTTAGTTGTAAGAAAAAATAGTCCTTGACAGGGTGTTGCCTTCAAATATCTAAGCACTCTGTGTGCAGCATCGATGGGGATTTTCGAGGATTACTCAGAAATTAACTAAGTTGGTTAACTACAAAGCTTATGTTGGGTCGAGTGACTGTAAGATATAACAAACACCCTACTAATCTTCTATAACGAGAGGCATCTATTTATGGACGTCCATCATCCTTTCATAACTTTATGTTTTAATCCATGGGAAATCCATTAGCTTTACTTACTGTAACACCACAATCTTCCAGAATGTGTAAGGTATATTTTCTCTGACTGATCACAATTCCTTCCTTTGAATGAGCAACTTCAATTCCAAGGAAATATTTGAGTGGGCCCAAATCTTTAATACTAAAACGTTTTTGTAGGTGCTCTTTTACTTCATTGATCTTGATGATATCATTACCCATTAACAAGATGTCATCAACGTATATGAGCACAATAATATAAATAGAACTTCTTTTAAACATGAACATGGAGTGATCAGCCTTGCTTTGTTGAAAATTGATTTTAATAAGAGATTTGGTAAATTTTTGATACCAATTTCTCGAGGCTTAGCGGAGACCATAAATGGACTTGTGTAACTTATATACCCGTTTCTCATTTTTCTCTTGGAATCCTTGTGTCACTTTCATGTAGACTTCTACTTCTTCTAACTATTCATTTAAGAATGCATTGTTCACATCCATTTGATGTATCTCCCACCCCCTTTTTTTTTGCAGCAACGACTAATAAACATCGAACCATTACAAGCTTCGCCACTGGAGCAAAGGTTTCATGAAAGTTGACATCTTCAATTTGAGTGTATCCTTTCACTACTAATCTAGCTTTAAACCTCTCAACTTCCCTATTAGGCTTGTATTTATTTTGTAGACCCATTTTGAGTTAATGGATCTTTTTCTTACCGGAAGTTCCATGAACGTCCAAGTATTATTTTCTTCAAGAGCCATCACTTCCTTTTTCATAGCTTCAATCCATCTTGGGTCTTTGACAGCTTGCGAGAAATCTTTTGGTTCATTGTTCAAAGTAATAGAATCTAAAAATGCCTGGTGAGTTTTTGAAAAATTATTATTGGAAACAGGATGTACCGGGAGGTTGGACGATGTTGAAGAGTCTGAAGTGGTAATGGGTGTTGAGTTGCTAAGTGATGGTGGTAAATCTATCACAAAATAATCAAGATGCTTTGGCCTAGAACGTACACGAATGCCTTGCTAATCCCTTTATTAAATGTGTTAGTTTGAGCTGGTATATCGCTGATATGAGACTAATCTTGAGACGTGCTTAATGGCATCGAATTATCACCTAGTGGGTTTTCATCCGGACAATATGCACTGTTGCCATCGTCGATATGCATGTCATCCAAAGCATCCACAAGATGCTCGTTCACAATCGTTTTATGCTTTTCATAATTTTCTCCACAAGGAAAGTCACTTTCAACAAAAGTCACACTACGCGTAACAAGAATTTTATGATCTTTTAAGTCATACAATTTATAACCCTTTTAACCCATTGGATATCAAAGGAAAACACATGGTATACCTCTTTCACCAAATTTGTCATGTTTTCCAAAGATATTCTGTGCATAAGCTAGGCAAAGAAAGACACGTAAATGTGTATATGTACATACCTTTCCAAGAAGAATCTCGTGTTGTGCCTTGTTCCCTAAGACAGGTGTAGGCAACTTTTTAATGGTGTAAGATGTAGTTAATATACAATCACCCCAAAATTTAATTGGAAGAGAAGCTTGAAAATGTAAGGCACTACCCATCTCAAGCAAGTACATATGCTTCCTCTTAACCACACCATTTTTTTGTGGTGTGTACATGCATGATGTTTTTAGGAGAATACCTTTATATCTATAAGACTCAAGAATAAAAGTAGATTGAAATTATAACCCATTCTTAGTTCTTATATTCTTGATTTTCTTCTTACATTGAGTTTCAATCATTTTATAAAACGAGACTAATAATTGTGTAGCCTATCTGACATATTTTTCATCAAATACACCCATACCCACGACTATAGTGATCCACAATCGACAGGAAATAATAAGCACCATTAAGAGAAGCATGTTTATATCAACCCCATATGTCAATGTGAACTAAATCAAAACATTCGGTTGTTTTTGAAAAACTTATTGGAAAAGGAAGCCTACTTTGTTTTGCCCTAATACATGAATCACAAAATTCACTACAGGTACCTCATCTCCTAATTGTTGTATCTTGCGATGTAGTCCCTCTGACGTGTGACCCAATATTCTATGCCAAATATTATACTTCCTTAGAGCTGTCATGGTTACTTTCTTTCTCTCAATCAACTCTAAGTAGTAAAGTCCATCACACTCTTTACCCATCCCAATCAGGTTCTTCGAACATAAGTCCTGGATGTAGCATAAATCAGGCAAGAAGGTTAAAGATCAACCTAAATCACGAGTAATTTTGCTAACATAAATCAAATTTCAATTAAAATCTGGTACGTTCAAAACATTTTGTAACTTAAGATTCGACCCTTGTATGTCACCAACTCCCTTTATTGTCACAGATTTTCCATTTGGTATGGTGACAGTCGTGGTGCATTTTTTTATTTGTCATGGTTTTTGACCATTTTCTAAGATGTGTTATATGATCACTTGCACTTGAGTTAATGATCCAATCATCATATCTTTCAACCTTACCAATCATGTTGGAAGTTGGGTTAGTTCTTTGCTCGTTTTGTTTTGTTGACTTTAGTAGCTAGAACAATCTTTCGTAATCTTCCTTGGTAAGAGTAGGAATTTATTTAGACATATCTCCACTGATAGTAGCTGTCTGCAAGTTAAGTTCTTTGGATTTGTTTGGATGTTGCTTTGAGGTATTAGTGTTTGTAGACCACCAATCAGGATAACTGATGAGTTCGAAACATCCATCAATGGTGTGTCCCGATTTTTGGCAGTGAGAACACCATCTATCATCTTGATTCCTTCCATTCTTACTTCTTTCTTCTTTCTTGTTGAGATTTTTTGAGTGATTACCTTTCGAGAGGGTTCTTGAACCAATCATGTTGCTGATTTGAAAAGCGACTACTTCTCCCACAAAACTTCTAGACATGCCAATCCTCTTTTGTTGTTCATCTTGATAAGCCGACTGTACACATTGTTGAGTGTGGGTAAAGGATCAAATTTGATAATTTGGGTCCTCAAGGTTCCATATTCCTCGTTTAGTCCCATTTAAAAAATCGTACAATCGTTCCTTCTCTCTTTAACTTCGTGATTTCTTTTATGATGTTACAGGTGCAGCCATGGCATGTGCAGGACGTGATAGGGTTATCGATTGTACTTCATCCCAGACTCCTCATAATTTTGTGTAGTAGGCCAAGATTGTCATGTTTTCTTGCCGAATCATGGTGATTGTTCTTCTTAATTCATAGGCTCTTGGTGCATTCTCTCTCCGGAACCTTTCTTCTATATCGATCCATATATCTTGTGCACTAACCACATACTTCATGCTGGTTTTGATTTCTTTGTCCATAGTACTGACGACTACCCTCTTACCATGGCGTTGCATCTCTTCCAATTCATTAAGTCAGACGAATCTTCTTGTGGCATGGGTAAGGAATTGTCGATGAAACCTACCTTATTCTCAGTGAACAAGGTCTTGAGCATCTCATTCTTCCAGTCACTATAATTTCCATCATGGATAAGATTTTCTCCAATGAAATTTGGTCCTGGGTGATCAATGGATGTAAGAAGATATGGTCATGAGATATCGATGGTGTTCTTCTGTGGTGGCAGAGGATTTGATCCCCCCTGCTAACCATTGTTCAAAAAAAAAAAGTTAGGATTGATCCCCATGCTTTGCTTTGATACCATAATAAATTTAGAGAGAATAGTGAAAACGAAATCTTTAATCAATTCAAGATTAATCGGATACAAGTTTATATAGGTGAACAAAGGTATCCTAATCTATTCTAGACTCTATCTAAATTGATAAGCATAAGCACATTTATATAAAAGATAAATACTCTCCAAGATAAAGATAACAACGATCTTAATTGGTCGTCGACTCCACACACCACCAAGGCACCAATCTACTGTCCCACCGGCTACAGCTACGCTCCACCTTCATCTCTGCTGATCGCTTGTTGCTCATTCTATTCAATTATAAAATGTTATTAATTAATTAATTTAGAGACATGTATAATTCGTATAATTTAACATGTGGAAAGTTACCCGAAAATAACTCAACGACTCTTTGATCCGAAATCGACCCACTGACTCACGATCCTATATATTTAAACGGGTTATGTGTGTTAGGATGGGCAGAAGTTTTCAACCCGCCAATCCATATATTATATGGGTTGGGTTGAGTTAATATATTCTTACTGAACCCAATTCAATTGTCATACCTATTTTTATTCATGGACATCAATAAATAACTCAACAAATAAAGTAATTGTTGTTATCTTCTTTATATGCTTTTACTTGAACATTTTAACACATCTTTTAAGGTAACTTGTTAAATGGTCAAATGTGTACAAACAACACAAATTTCGTAATTATAAAAAAAAAAAAAACGAAAAGTTAATTACCATGATAAGTTATTTTCCCAACTTTTAATAGATATTTTATTTTTCATACTTGTTTATATTATTTTTCCAAACGTTATTTTTAAAACATCCATAATGATTGATTAATTATTCATTTTGATTTGACAAATCAATTTTATATTAATTTATTTTAGCAAAATCATACTTTCATAAATATTAATTAATCATTGATCATTTATAAACTTTTCTATTTAATTACTAAATATATTTTTATTCTTGGAAAATATTTTATATAGCCTCTTATATTTTTTAAGCATACGAAATATTTTTAAAATAAATAGTATTGAACGGTAAAATTAAATAAATTAAATATGTAACAATAAATATGTTGGGTCTTTTTTAATAAAATAAAAAGAAAATATTATGTAGGAAATAAAAAAACAAAAAAAATTATAATTTAAATGTTTTAAAATTATTACAACTTTTTTATATTTTTTAATTAGAAGTTTATAAACTTTTAAATTTTTTAATTCAATGTTCTATACTTTTATTTAATGAATGTATTTTAAAATGTCATAAAAAGTATTAAATTGTTATATAAAATCCATAAAACGTTTTAAAAATGTTGTAAAAGAAAGTTTAGAAATAGTTGTATGAAAGTTTTTTTTGGAAAGTGGACTTCTCTAACGAGGGTTACGAGCCAGCTTTCTCGAACCAGCTAATTATCCGCTGCAAACATGAGGCTATGTCTCATGTCCTCGAGTCAATGCAGACGAACCTATAATACCACAGAGATTGAGTATCACCAAGATTTGAATATGAGTCAATATGTTATTCATTATATTTTTGATATGCATTACCAAATCACTACAACCCAAGTAGTTAAGAGTTGCATGAAAGTTATAAAAATGTTGTATGAAAAAAAAACTTGTAAGAAAAGATTAAAACATGTAGAAAGTATTTGGTTTAAAAACAGTTATATGAAAATTATATTAAAATATGATGGTAATATATGAACATATTTAAAAATATTATTCACGTTTAAACAACTTTTTTTTTTAATTTACCTTGTCAAATAGTTTTCCCATTTTTATTGCTAAACTAATGATCGTGGACCCGAGACTCATTGCTAATTGCTAAACATAATTAAATATAAAATATAATAAATAAAATACATATGCCTACATGTACAGTTGTTTTTTTAATTTACCTTGTCAAATAGTTTTCCCATTTTTATTGCTAAACTAATGATCGTGGACCCGAGACTCATTGCTAATTGCTAAACATAATTAAATATAAAATATAATAAATAAAATACATATGCCTACATGTACAGTTGTATACACATTTAAACCGTGACCGTACAAAGGCTAATATATTTTTGACCCAATGACAACTATTTGTGGTGAAAAATATTAATAAATGAATGATAATGATGTGACGATTTGCAACAAATTTTGGACCCACTCCTCATGCTGTGTTACACTCATCGTGTTCTATTACAATCAGTAATAAATATTCCTATAAAAGAAAAATTTAAGAAAAATCAAACCGTTTCCTCAAATGTATATGTTTGTCTTATAAACTCATTTTATTATTATTATTATTATTATTATTATTATTATGTTCAAATGTATATTTCTTACGGAGGATTGAATTGAGCGTAAACACTTTCATGATTTCAATGGTACCGCCGGGAACAAGGCTATGTCGTCGCCTTATAACGTCTCAATTTTCACAATAAATTTCTCATTTTTAAAATCAAGATAAATACTCATTTTTAGTAAATGATAATTAGAATAACACCATTGTTCGTAAGTTGAAATTCAAAAATCAGAGTAATAACGTAAAACATCGCGGAATCTCAAAACATAAAGTGTTGAAGTGTGTGTATACAATCACACATTGTTTTCCACGATCTTCAAAAGTATTTGAAAATATTTTAATCTAAAACTGTAAGCACAAAACTTAGTAAATTTCTTAAAATATAACATACAACATAGAACACAATATATTATTTAACAATAACGGTCTATTTCAGGAAACAACCTGTTTCAGCCAAACGAAGCACACAAACATACACGCATCAAGCAAGACCCTACTAGTCATAAGTAATGCAGTGATAAAATGTCACACCCCCAAACCGGAACGGCGGAAATGTTCGGGGGCGGAGAACGTCATGTACAATATCACAACAATTGTATAATAGTGATAAAAGCAAACATAACCATTACATTGATAAAATATAGTGCTTACATCTGTTTAGTACATGGTTTGTATGACGTCAAAAGTTTATAGCAAAAGTATAAAAGACGCGACTCTATAAAGCTCCGTCTTCTTAAAACTTGTGGATGTACCTGTCTACCGATTCCCTGAGAATACAAGTGATTTTGAAAGTATATCAATATTTAAGTTGGTGAGTTCATAAGTATATTTTTTAGATGGAAAGCTTGTCTTGGTTCTTTGAAAATGTTATAGTGTTCTTCCAGAAAATCCAATATTTTCTTTAGTGAATGAAATGTAGTCTTAGGCCTTTAAGACCAAAATGTATGTTTGTTACTATACTCTGAAATAGTAAATTATAGCCTTCTTAATAAATAAAACTACATCATGATGTTCTTGAAATTGTATGTTGTACTAGTGTACTTTGTACTTGAAAAGTAGTGTGTCATAGTAGTGTTTGTATGTAAACCTTTTTGTCTGAATGCCTGAAATCCACCAGCTGTAGTGTAAAATAGTGTACTGTAGTTTTATTAATTAAAATAAAACCTTTGAAGTAGTGTTTATCCTATAAACAATGTTTTATTTGATACTATTATGAGTTTCATATAACCATGCTTGATATGACCTAGTGACCTCTACGACGTTCTTCAGGCGTCGAAATATTATGATATTTGTCACCCCAGGCCTGCCGGCCTAACTATTGCAAGCAGCTTAGGTGTGGGATTGTCAGTCCCGTATAGATCTATACATAAATTCACGCTCTCCCTCCAGGAGACTCTGGTTATAAATTTTAGGACTTAGACCTGTACCCTGTCGGGTACAACGAAGTAGTGCCTCACAACCCTGTATTAATTAGTTTACATGTAGTGTAGTAGTGTTCTCTTGTACTTGAAACTGTATGCGTTTCCTTGTAGTAGTGTACTTTGTAATGTAAAATAATTATACTTAAATAATTATTTTAGTAGTGTATCCTTGACTTAGTGAAATAGACCAGTGATCCATAAACTAGACCTAATATAGTTTATATACTTGTTTCTGTATAGTGTTCTTGAGCTTGTAAAATAGTGTAGTGGTTCTCAAACTATACCAATTGTAGTTTAATTGTATGTTCTTGTATCGTTTATTGAACTTTGCAAAATAATGTAGCGTTTCCCCAAACTATACCTATTATAGTTTGTATGCATGTTGTATATACTATCCTTGATTTATCAAAATAGTGTAGTTTCCCCAAACTATGTCTATTATAGTTTGTGTGTATGTTCTATGATGAGCTGAAAACCCCTTGCAAGTTGATAGCATGTATAAATCAGAAATACAAGATTTGTGAAATCACCCCTTTTGCTCAATGTGATACAAAAGGGTCAACAATATAATAAAGTATATTGTTATAAAATGTAGTAGTTAAAACGGTTTTGAAATAGTTGCAAATGGTTTGAAATCATTTGAAATTGTTTGTATGCTAACACAAGATTCATTGTGTTTTACTTGTATTCCCTCCCCCACCCCACCTAAAAACATTGAAAAATAGTGAAAATGTAGGGGTATGAACTCACCTCTAGTGCACGTTTGTGTTCAGGTATCGAAACTGAAGAGATGATTCTCAGGCTAGCGTACATGGAAAGAACGGTATCCTAATATTATTTAAACACATAATCGTATTTAAATTAGTGAAATACTTAATTAAAGTGTCAAAGAACACATAATTAATGTAAGTATTACTTACAAAAAAATCACCGAGAATTATTTTGGGGTGTTGATAGGTGTTTTCGATCTAGCCTTCACCGAAATCCATTGATTTCGGTACTAACCGAAATCAGTCTTCGGTCCAGGAAAGGTTCTCAGTCAGGAAAGGATTTCGTTATAGTATCTTTCGGTCAGCTTGAAGATTTGAAGACTGTTCTTGGTGTTCTTGGTGAAAATTATGAAGATTTGAAGAATTTTTCTTGAAGATATGAAGATTCTTGTATGATACTTGAGATCGAAAATGGATGTGTTTTTGGTTGGAAAAGCGAGAAAATGACTATGTTATTGAGTGAAAACATATATATCGAGGAGGTTTTCGGTCGGAAGGGAGTTTTCGGTTCGAGGTAAATATTGAATTTTAAACTTTGTAAATTGACTTTATCATACTAAATAACATATATTATACATCTAAGCCAAATATATGAACTTTTAGTATGATAAAGTCAGTTTGCTAGTTTTTGACTTTCTTTATGTCACCAAACGGTAAAAATTGAATTATAAACTTTGTAAATTTGGTTTTTACCTTCTTGTGACATTTAAGTTAGGTTAACCTTATATGTTTAAACAACATATTTTAGGTCAAATTTCACAAAAATAGTACCATATCCTGGTTATGACCATTTTTGTTAGAAAACCCTAGTTTTTACATAAAAAATGGTGGATTTTTAGGTTTTCTTTTTGTAGAACCAAATCCTTGGTATTTATAACTAGGTTCATAACATATGCCCAAAATAACATATTTTAATTTATATCCCACAAAAATAACGTAATAACTTGGTTATAACCATTTTTGTTAGAAAAGTCATATTATGTTCATAAAAACCCTAGTTTTTATAGTTTTGTTTTTATGAATTTTTCTTATGACCATGTAGCATGTTTCTAATCATTTTTCTAGATTTGTATTTTAAACAACATACCACACATAAATGTTCATAATACTAGGTAATAACATTATTTCATGCAGATAACATTTTTACACAACATGAAAGTAAGCATGTATAAGAACTTGTACTATTATACAAGTTTACTTGTATTCTCCCCCCAAAACTTGGATAACGATGAAAATGAGGGGTATGGGGGGGGGGGGGAGGGTTGGGTGGGATGGGGTGGGTATGGGGGGAGATAGTAGGGTATGTTTTTCCTAAATTAAATATTCATGTATGTCTCTTTCATTTTAATAATAATACTTTATAAAAGTGTAATAATCATATAAAACAAAAGTGATTTCCTTAGTTTATTTTTATAAATTGAATGGGTAATTTATATAAGAGTTGGTGATTTTTTTATAAAAGATGTGGTAAAAATGATGTATAATTACTTTATTTGAATCATCTAAATTCAAATTGTTATAAAAATCATTATCATCAAAAATAATAACACATTACACAAAAGTTAGGATGATTCCTAATTCTTTGCGTTAAAGTTTGAGTGTTTAAGTCGGGTATAAAATAAGTCACATTTGGTGACAATTCACCAAAAATCTGAATATGTAACCTTTGTTATGAATTTTTCATGTAGTATAAGGTTTATGAACTCAACTACATTGTGTTATGAATATTATTTATACCTAAAAAATATATAATTGTATTATTGAATTATTATGTTACTAACCCTAATTAGGGTTTATATTCAATAATTGGTAAAAAGAGAGGTACTTTGAATTGTAAATTTCCAATAGTACATTAGTAACAATAGGGAATATCACATTTCTCCTAAAATTCTAATATGAGTTGAATTGACCTGGTTGACTTTTGTTGACTTTGCTTGACCAAAATTGACGGTTGTCACATCATCCCCTGTTAGAAGGAATTTCGTCACGAAATTAGCACTCTGAGTGGGTTCTCAAGAGTTAAGGAAAAGATGTGGGTATTTCTCTTTCATTTGGTCCTCACATTCCTAGGTAAATTTAGGTCCTCGCTTCGCGTTCCAACGAACCTTTACTATTGGTATGCGACTTTGCTTTGTTCTTCTGACTTCCCTGTCCATGATTTCCATAGGTTCCTCAAGGAAGTGGAGACTCTCGTTTACTTCGATTTCATCAAGTGGAATAACGAGAGTCTCATCGGACATGCACTTCTTCAAGTTGGACACATGGAAAGTGGGGTGCACGTTGTTGAGTTCTTGCGGTAGCCGAAGTTTGTAAGCTACTGGGCCAATTCTGAAAAGGGTCTCGAATGGACCTATATACCTTGGATTTAGTTTCCCATGTTTTCCAAAACATAACATTCCCTTCCAGCATGAGACCTTAAATAATACACGGTCACCAACATGGAATTCCAAGGGTTTGCTTCATTTATCTGCATAAGTCTTTTGTCGGTCCCGAGATGCATTTAGTCATTCACGGATCTGAACGATCTTCTCTGTCATTTTCTATATGATCTCAGGGCCGATAAGAGTGCTGTTAGGCACTTGTCCTCTAGCTAGCTGAGTGTCACCCAACTCAGCCCAGCACAGAGGTGACCTGCACTTGCATCCATAGAGGGCTTCAAATGGAGAAAATTTAATGCTAGAGTGATAATTATTGTTGTATAAGAACTCGATGAGTGGTAAGTGGGCATCCCAAGCTTTACCGAAATCAATTACACAAGCTCTCAACATGTCTTCTAGCGTTTGAATAGTTCTCTGGCTTTACCCTTCGGTTTGTAGGTGATAGGCTGTACTCATGTCGAGTCTGGTTCCTAAGGACCTTTGTAGTGATTGCCAAAACCATGAGGTAAACCTGCTATCTCTGTCAGAGATAATGGATATTGGCACACCATGTAATCATAGAATTTCCTTGATGTACGTCCTTGTTATTTTCTCCGTTTTTTTTTTGTCTCCTTTATTGGTAGGAAGTACGCGGATTTGGTTAACCTATCGACAATTACCCATATGGTGTCATTCCTACAAGTTGTCTTGGGCAATTTAGTTATGAAGTCCATGGTTATCTGCTCCCACTTTCACTCAGTTATATCCGGTTCTTGTAGCAAACCCGAGGGCTTTTGGTACTCTGCTTTGACCATGGTGCAATTCAAACACTTGCCCACAAAAGTAGCGATTTCCCCCTTCATGTTTGGCGACCAATATAGTTTCTTGAGGTCTAGATACATCTTTTCTGACCCGGGATGAACGGAGTACTTGGTCTTGTGAGCTTCGTTCATGATAATCTCTCTGTACTCGCCAAATCTCAGTGTCCAGATTCGATTCATGAGATAACGAGCTTCGTCACCCTTGATCTCAAGCTTTTTATCCTATTCCTCGCAGGGCTTCACTTACGACATTCTCAGGTTTCAAAACTTCAAGTTGTGCCTCCTTGATCCGGGTGGACATATATGAATGGATAGTCATTGTCAATGATTTTAATCGACGGTCCGAGTACTCCTTTCGACTTAGGGCATCTACTACCACGCTGGCCTTGCCCAGATGATAATGAATTTCGCGTTCCTAATCATTTAGTAACTCTAACCATCGTGTTGCCTTATATTGAGCTCTTTTTGATTGAGGATGTGCAGTAGACTCTTATGGTCAGTGAAGATCGTAAACTTTGTACCATAAAGGCAGTGTCTCTAGATCTTTAAGGCAAACACTACTGCCCCTAATTCAAGGTCGTGTATGGTGTAGTTGACCTCATGAGTCTTAAGTTGTCTTGAGGCATACACAATGAACTTCCCTCGTTGTATGAGTACGCACCCTAGACCCTGCTTGGACGCATCGCAGAAACCTTGCTTTAGCGTATGAAAGGCAGTTTCCTTTTGTAACATCCGGATTTCTAGGTATATTATTTTATTCTTTTATATTGAATTTTTCGAGAGAGACTCGGCGAGTAGGAGTCCCGACTTGCCGAGTTGGATCGCGACTTTGAGTGGTCTGATTAATGAGGGACTCGGCGAGTCCGCGCTGTTTAATGAAACCCTAATTTCTCGGGTTTGCGCCCTATTTAAAGGCCCTTATGGCCGTCATTTGTGGCCACCAGTCCATTGAGAGAAACCCTAGAGTGCTGGAGCGTTTTGAGAAAGAAAAGTAGCCATTCTTGACCTTTGTGGTGTTGTTTAGCAAGAAAAAGGAGGTTCTAGCCAAGGGAAAGCAAATGAGGTTGCTATTATGAGGATTTGAGGCTATGATCATTTCATTTGAGGTATTACTTCGACTCTCCTTCTGTTGTTGGGATGGATACACGGTTTTAGGGTTTCTTGTGCCCTTGTCTAAATTGATTTGAGGTCCAAATAGTCCCTTTTTGGTGATGTGACTTTAGATCTGGACCCATAGAGGTCCAGAGAGCCTTATTCATCAAACTTTATGAAGAACAATGGAGCTCATGACCTTGGGTTAAGGTATTTGGGGGTAAATCATCATATATGGTCATATGGATGTTGCTTGTGCATCAAGATTGAGACTTTACGTGATTATAGTGCTTGGAAAGGCCAGATCTATGGATTAGAGGAACATCTCTGACCTTAGGAGGCCATTTGAGTTTGTGCATGGCATGAACTCGCCGAGTGCAAGGGTAGACTCGGCGAGTAGGGTTAGGGTTTCCCGTGAATCACTCAGTGAGTGGACCTGCCGAGTTGGGGGAATAACTTAGTGAGTCAGAGAGGGGGGGGGGGGGGTTTAGAGGACTGGAGTGCAAAGCAGAACTCGCTGAGTTGATCTTGAGACTCGGCGAGTTGAGTCGGGGTGGCCCCGCGATTCATGCCAGGTGTGACTCATCGAGCAAGGGAAGGAACTCGACGTGCCAAGCGAGACTATAGAGTTAGTGCACACGTGTAGACTCGTCGAGTCGCCCAAGTGACTCGACGAGTCGGGTCAAAGTTTGACCGTTGACTTTTGTTGACTTTTAGGATTTGGTCAGCAATGTGGCTTTTCAGTCAAAAGAGGGGTAAAATGGTCTTTTGCCCTTCTGAGGGTGCCAAGAGAGGGTTGAGTCTAGTCCCGCGAGATATATTTATGAGAGTATTTACTTTATGTGATTAGGCGGAGGCTAGATCGTATTTCTACCGAGTCAGAGATTTACTGAGACATATGAGGTGAGTCTTCTCACTATACTGTACCTGGAAGGGTACCTATGTGTGACTGGAAGGTCTGGTATGCTATGAGATATATGTATCGTATGCTATGAGTTGCCTATTTTGTATGCACTATGTATGTGATATGGATGCTATGTTTGATATGGGCCGGAAGGCATTATGATGTGGACCGGAAGGTCTGGGAAATTATGGATCGGAAGGTCGACACGGGTAGGACTGGAAGGTTTACCGGGTTGGGACGGAAGTCCCCTGAGACACATGGACTGGAAGGTCATGTGAAATATGGCCTGGAAAGGCGTATGTGTGTAAGTGGTATTTTAGGAAACTCACTAAGCATTTATGCTTACAGTTGTTGTGTTATATGTTTCAGGTACTAGCGAGGACCGTGGTAAGGCGTCGGCGTGATCCGTACACACAGTCAGGGGATTTTATTTGTCATCTTGGGATACGTATTATTTTGATAACTATTGTGGAACATATGTTTTGAGAATGTTTAAATATAAATTTGGTTGTTGAAAAATGAAAATTTGTTTTGAAAATTTACGTCGTTACACCTTTTTATCCTCCTAGTTGAAGGTCACTCCTTTCTGGGTCAGGGCAGTAAGTGGCTTTGCGATGGTGGAAAAGTTATGTATGAACCTTCAGTAGTAGCCAGGAAGGGCCTAAAACTGGCGGATTTCTGTCGGTGTCCTCAGTGCTTCCTAGTTTTCAAGTGCTTTGATTTTGGAGGGATCTACATGTAGCCCCTCCTTCTTGACCACATGTCCAAGAAGTCTACCTTTTGAATCCAAATTTCACATTTTGAAAAACTTTTCATACAACTTTTCCGCCCTTAGTGTCACCAAGACTTGTCGCAGATCTTGACTATCCTCTTCCTTACTTCGCGAATAGATTAGTATGTCATCGATGAGCACAATCACAAATTTATCTAGGTAAGGTTGGCATACGCGGTTCATTAGATCTATGAACACCGCGGGTGCATTAGTCAATCCGAAGGGCATCACAACGAACTCATAGTGGCCGTAATGAGTCCTAAACGTCGTCTTAGGAATATCTTCCTCCTAGACTCTGAGCTGATGGTACCCCGACCTTAGATCAATTTTCTAGAAGTAGCTCAATCTCTGAAATTGGTCAAACAGATCGTCAATTCGGGGTAGGGGATATCGGTTCTTGATGGTGAGTTTTTTCAACTCGTGATAGTCAATGCACATACAAAATGATCTGTCTTTTTTCTTTACGAACAAGACTGGTGCTGCCCAAGGTGAGAAGCTTGGTCTGATGAATCCTTTACCCCACAGCTCATTCAGCTGACTGGAAAATTTGTATATTTCTGCTGGGGCTAATCGATATGGTGATTTGTCTATGGGGATGGCTCCGGAAATCAAGTTGATTCTAAACTCGACTTGTCAAACAGGTGGTACTCCCGGAAGGTCTTCTGAGAATACGTCGGGGAAATTGCAGACTTTTGGAATATCCTTGATGTCCTTCACTTCTCTCTTCTCATTAACAACGTGGGCTAGGAATCTGTGGTACTTCTTGCGCAAGTACTTTTGAGCCTTGATGCAAGAGAGGATCTGGGGGTTTGTGTTGAGTTTATCACCATATATGACAAGGGTTTTGTTATTTGGTAAGTTATATTTGACGGGCCTTTCATAACACATGATATCGGCATGGTGAGGGCTTAACTAATAAATGCCAATGATCACATCAAAGCTTCTTATTGTAACATGCATTAGGTCGATTTGGAAGGAGTGATTCTTTAAGGTTAGGGTGCATCCTATGTTTATGTCTTTGGGGCTTTCGGTTTTTCCAGTTTCCATTTTCCATTTCTACTGTGAATATTTCATTGAATGATTGAGGTTTTTGTTTGAGTATGTGTTTAAACTTGTGGTTCATGAAACTCCTCTCCGCACCACTATCGAAAAGTATGCATGCATATGAGTTATTGAGGAGAAACGTACCGGTAACCACACCGAGGTCCTTCATCGCTTCCTCGTGCCCCTTTGTCAAGACCCTTCCCACGCCTCCGACATTTTTGTTATTTTCCTTTAGGCACTCCCTTTTGAAATGCCTCGTCTCCCCACATCCGTAACACGACTGACTCACTCTAGTATTAGTGAGCGGTATGCCCCTTCCTGTTATAGTTATTCCAGTGCATCTCCCGGCAAGCTCCATTGTGATGGGAATGTTGGATATACTGTCTAAGTCCATAACCATATTTGGTATGTACTTGACCCAACCTGGGATGGTCCATTTGGGTTGCACTTCACCCGAAGAATTTATGGATAATCTTTTGAGAATAGTATAAGTTATGATTTATTAATATCTTATAAGTTCTAATATATTAATATAAAATCATATTATTTAATTAGTATTGATCTATAATTAATCTAAAATTAATTTAGAGATTAAAAGTATGACTAATTAAATATGGGCTTTTATATTTATATAGTGTGGGCTATTGCTTATTTGGAATGGGCTAGGCTTGCATGGAAAGTCCATGGATACTCCATGGAGCTTTAACCCATGCATCTCATGGAAATGAAAAGGCATGGGTATTAGGGTTTACATGGATGTAACCCTAATCCACCACACTATATAAAGCAGGCTTTGGTTCTTGAAATCACACTAGTTGTGTGAGTATACTAAGAGGGCCAATTTCAAGAAGGTTGTTACTATTCTCTAAAAGTTCCAAAGTTTGTGGTGATTTGTGATTTCCATTTGAGGCATCCACACTATTGGTGCTAGGCTCTAAAACTCCAAGCAATCAACTACAACTACAAGGTAAGTAATTCTACTAGCTTTATTTGATTCAAGTTCCCCATGCCATGCTAGATAGGATAAGAACCTTGGAAAAATAATTATTTGCATGTATCTTAGTCAAGCATAGATCCAAGGTTTCTATGGTTTCATGGACACCATAGGAGTGTTAGCACGCTCAAAACCCGTCAGTGGTATTAGAGCCTAGGCTAGTTTGTATGATACTTGATGCAAAACTTGATTTTTCAAAACCTAAAACTGTACAGACTTCAAAACTCGACGAGTTCTGGCTAAAAACTCACCGAGTTCATGAGTTTACACATGAACTCGACGAGTTCCTCGGGGAAATCGACGAGTTTAGCTTGCAGAATGCAGTTTCTCGTGTTTTGCTGCTGGAAATGGACTAGAAACATTACCCTAAACTATTTTGGTGTTATAAAACTTGTTTTAGGTGGTGTAATGTTTATGCTAATCCATTTACAATGGCTATTATCAAAATTACAAGTTTTATGAGTAATTTATGATTCTTGAAATGTTCATATTCATGTTCTTGAACTTATAAAGACTGGATGATCATAGGAATTGTTGGTAACCTACTTGGTAGTTTAATTCTTGAACATTATGTGTTTTAATGGAGTCCATAACTTGTCCTCAAGTTATGGAATACCAAAGGTCACACTTTAATAAAAACCATTAAAAGAACACAAGGGTTATAAAAATGAAGAGTCTTCATTTTTAATACTAAATTAAATTCATAAGTTATAAGAAATGAAAGGTTTTAGAAGTTTACAAAACTTGCCCTCAAGTTTTGGAATAAGTAAAGTCATGATTAAAACTTTACTTCCAACCCTTCGGATTTTAAAAGTTAAAATTCAACCCTTATACTTTATGATATTATAAGTTAATAATATATATATATATATATATATATATATATATATATATATATATATATATGTATGTATGTATGTATAAGATCAATTCGTCTTACCGCTAGTACGCCTCATTCACCAAGCCGGTCTATAAGGGGGGTATAAGGTTGTTGCCTATAAAATGGAAACTTAATGGGTGCCCACTCTCACCCACCGCTTCCTTGATCGATGGAGGGTCGTTAGCCGAACGGGTAGGACAAAGACTTATAAATTCTCATTAAAAGTATAATGATAATTATAAAGTAACTAAATGCTTAAATTAAATTCCCAATCTTAGTTACTTTAGGAAAATGTGAATAACGTGCTAATCCATGAAATTACACTTTACACTTTGTTTAAGTCGTTAGTGGAGCGTGTGTGGTTAACCGACACACTAACTTGAAATTAACAAGGTAGGTAAAGGGTGACTTAGTGTTTATCATAGTATCGATGGAGCGTGTGTGGTTAACCAGCACATCGATTGAGGGGTAATACATTAAGGGTACCAAGTAATTTGCATGGTTACTTTACACCTTGTTTTGTGATCCTCGGCATCCCAGTCACAAAACTTGAAGGACACACTCGAGATTGAAACATGTCGTTGAAGATAGTTCAATGAATATCAAAGAATCTAGGAGTTTCTAAACCAATTAAAACCTAATTAAATATTTCGTTTTTCATGGTGAAAATTGGTGAATCGTCATTCACCTACCTTCAAATATCTTATAGTTTAGATTACGACATCACTCTTCTAAGTTATAAAATATTGTGTTGGGTCCTAGCCTTAATATTACTTTTGGGTGTTTTATTAAGGACTATCTCTATATCTGATCTAATCTATTCCCTCTTCTTTTCAGATGTCTTCCAATAACAATGCTTCTGGCTCAACCCTACTAGCTCCTTCTCTCTCATGAATCTTTGTGGGAGAGTCATCTTTGTAGGGACTAAGAAGAAGTGAGAATGTGGAGCAGGGAAAGATAAACTTGATCATGGGAAACAGGAAAGCTTCACCTGTCACCAAGATAGGAGTTTATTCCTTAGTGCTAAATAATGGGTTTACATTAGATTTGAATAAATGTTATTATTCGCCAAAAATGGAAAAAAAATGTTATTTCCTTTTGATGCATTGTATCAACAAGGTTTTACCTTTTATTTTGATAATAATAATGGTAGTATTGATGCTTTCTTTAATAATGTTCTTTATTTTAAAGCATTACCTTGTGATGATGTGTATGACACTGTATCCGTTGTAGATAATCTAGGAAATAATGTATTGTGTATTGACTCTTCCACTAGCTTAGATAAAGCATCTTTATGGAATTTTCGTCTTGGACATGTAAGCAAGAAATGCATAGGCCAACTCCAAAAGGATGGAGTCTTGGAGTCATTTGACGTAAAGTCAGATGATAGTTGTGAATCTTGTTTGCTTGGTAAAATGACAAAGTCACCTTTTACTGGCACTTGTGCTAGGGGTGAAGGTTTGTTGGACCTCATACACACATATGTGTGTGGACCCTTCAGAACCGCCACAAGAGATGCTAATCGCTTTTATGTGAATTTTATTGATGATTATAGTACATATGGATATGTCTACTTAATCAAGCAAAAGTTAGAAACCTTTGCAAAATTCAAAGAGTTTAAGCAAGAAGTTGAAAATTAGTTGGGCAGGAACATTAAGATGCCTTGATCCGATCGTGGTGGTGAGCATCTTAGTACTGAGTTCCTTGACTATCCTAAGGAATGTGGGATTGTCTCACAATTGACACCTCCTAGGACACCACAGTTGAATGGTGTAGCTGAGAGGCGCAATCGGACCTTTTTGGACATGGTTTGTTCCATGATGAGTGGAGCTTCACTACCAATCTCATTTTGAGGGTATACTTTAGAGATTGCCGCCCATATCCTTAATCTAGTCCCTACAAAGAAGGTTGCCAAAAAACCTCACGAGGTGTGGACTGGAAAAGTTCCCAGTCTAGACCACATCAAGATTTGGGGCTGCGAGGCTTTCACGAGACCCGAGACTCACGGTATGCTCGAACCCCGAAGCAAAAGGTGTATTTTCATCAGCTACCCACAGAAATCCTTTGGCTACATCTTCTACAGACCCAGTGATAATGTGGTCTTTGTAGCAAGAAGAGGATTCTTTTGAGAGAGAGAATTCATAAGCCAAGGAGACAGTGGGAGGCAAATTGACCTTGAGGAAATTCAAGAGTCAAGTGGTGAAGGAACCTCAAACCCTAGCCCTCAACCTGAGGAGGAAACTCCTGTTGAGCCGACTGAAGAATCTGTACCTCTGAGGCGTTCCACCAGTGTTAGGAATGCACCTGAGCATTATTATGGTTTCCATATTACTGTAGATGGTGAAACTCTTATTAGTGATAACACACTGGTAAATCTGGATGAACCTAACAGCTACACGAAAGCCATGGCAGGCCCTGAGGCTGCTAAATGGAAAGAGGCTATGGACAACGCGATACAGTCCATGTATGACAATCAAGTTTGGAACTTGGTTGACAATGTACCTGATTGTAAGATAGTTGGGTGGAACTGGATCTTCAAGAAAAAGACCGACATGGATGGTAATGTACACACTTATAAGGCACAATTGGTTGCAAAGGGTTATTCTCAAACTCCGAGAGTTGATTATGATGAGACTTTTTCACTAGTGGCCAAGATTAAGTCGATTAGGGTTCTATTTGCCATTGCTGCATTTCATGACTATGAAATATGGTAAATGGATGTTAAAACCGCTTTCCTTAATGGAAAGTTGGCTGAAGATGTTTACATGGTTCAGCTAGAGGGTTTTGTCAGTACATAGTACCTTAATAGAGTGTGTAAGCTCAAGAAATCCATTTATGGATTGAAGTAGGCACCTCGTAGATGGAATCTTTGCTTCGATGAGAAAGTCAAAGAATTTGGCTTTTCGAGGAGTGAAGATGAATCTTCTATCTATCAAGGCTAGTGGGAGTATAGTCAGCTTTTTGGTACTGTATGTGGATGACATACTACTCATAGGAAATGACATCCCAACCCTGCAGGAAGTAAAGTCCTAGCTTGGGAAGTGTTTCACTATGAAGGACCTTGGAGAAGCTGCCTATATCCTAGGGATAAGGATTTTGAGAAACATGAGTAAAAGACTAATTGGACTTAGTCAAAGCACCTATGTGGAAAAAGTGTTTAAAAGGTTCAACATGCATAACTCCAAGAAAGCTAAGTTACCTATCCAGTGTAATGCCAGACTGAGTAAAACTCAGAGTCCGAGTACAGAGGCTGAGATAGCTGAGATGAGTCGAGTACCATACGCTTCTGCTGTAGGCTCGATCATGTATGCTATTACTTGTACTCGCCCTGATGTTGCCGTTGCTTTGAGCATGGTCAGTAGATATCAGGGGAATCCTGGCAAGGCTCATTGGACAGCGGTAAAGAATATTCTCAAGTACCTGCGAAGGACTAAGGACTGGGTCCTTACCCTTGGTGGGAGTGATGAATTGAGAGTTGTAGGGTATAGTGATGCTATTTCAGACTGACAGGGATAATTTCCGCTCTCAGTCGAGCTGGGTCTTTACCTTAAACGGAGGGGCAATTACTTGGAAAAGTTCCAAGCAGGACACATTGGCTGATTCCACTTGTGAATCAGAGTATATAACAGCAAGCGACGCAACAAAGAAGGCTATATGGCTAAAGAACTTCATCGAAGACCTTGGAGGTGTACTAGCTATAAAGGAGCCAATGGAGATTTCCTGTGACAGCAATAGTGCGGTTGCCTTAGCTAAGGAACTAAGAGATCATGGGAGATCCAAACACATTGACAGAAAATATCACTTCATCAGACATCGAATAGAAGAAGGAATCCTCGTAACAAAGAGGGTATCATCGGATAAGAACCCAGCAGATCCCCTCATAGGGCTGAAGGATGATATTAGCTTTAATAGTTAGATAATCTTGAAATTTGTAAAATGTAATTGACATTTGATGATAAATAAAAGTTGTTATTTATGAGTAAAGTGTTGCTATCTCTTGTCAATCATTTACTATTATTTCTTTATGCATGTTTTGACTTCCAGAATAATTATGTTATGGTTTATATCATATTATTCAAACTTTCCACAGTCGGTCATATGTTGGAAGTAGATATGAATCAAGACTGTCATGGGTTGGCTTGTAGAGGTCTAAGATGTTAGACAAGGCGGGGCTACAACACTCATGAGTGCTCATAGGTTATGAGTATTGGATTCAACCCACGCTCACTTGTATCACTTCATGGAATTTATCTCGAGTGATCGTGAGACGGTAATATCATATAAGTCTTCAAACCTAGAGATATGATTTGTTGTCTATGAGTTGGTTATGCATTGATTGCACGAACACGCATTGGTAACTCGATGTTATAAACCGTGCTTTTGTGTGAGTTGAAGTTTATATGTTCCTTCTAGGATTAGAAGCGATATCTGGGCCGCTCGATGATTTTGTTTTGACCTATGTACCGGGCCCGATCAGAACTAAATTGATGTGTTCAGTTAAGTTCTATGTCAAACAAACCATAAATCGGGAAACGAATGCTGGACAATAAGCAAGACCATGTTCCATGTATTTGTCCGGCTGATATCTAGAACAGAGGATTATATGATCACTTATCTAAAATGACGCTTCATAGTTCAACAGAGTTTAAAGAGCTATGATTGTTGATCGGTTCCTGAAGTCATACTTGCAACTATAGTTATTAGACTTATCCAAGTGGGAGACTGTTGGATATAGTGTCTAAGTCCATAACCATATTTGGTATGTACTTGATCCGACCCGGCATGATCCATTTGGGTTGCACTTCACCCGAACAATTTATGGATAATCTTTTGAGAATAGTATAAGTTATGATTTATTAATATATTATAAGTTCTAATATATTAATATAAAATCATATTATTTAATTAGTATTGATCTATAATTAATCTAGAATTAATTTAGAGATCAAAAGTATGACTAATTAAATATGGGCTCTTGTATTTATATAGTGTGGGCTCCAGCATCATGGCCTTTAGATCTTCCCAACTCATAGAGTTGACCACCGTGAGAGTCAGGGTTTTAACATGGCCATTCAACCAGGATAAGGCCGAGTCAGCGAAAGTACAAGCTGCGTACTTGACCTTACTTTCATCTGGGCATGAACAGACTTCAAACACAAATTCGGTTTTCTCAAACCATATCGTTAAGGAGATGACACCACCGACGCCATGAAAATTCTTTGGCCTGTAGTTCATAAAATCCTTGAAGTAGCATACTCGTTGGTGTCCCTTGCTTTCACCATGATTGGAACTATTGGCACCGTTCCCGTTTTCGTTCCTGATTCTGTTTCCATTTCCATTTCTTTTAGTGCAATTAACGCTAATTTGTGCCATGGTAGTTTCCATTGCAGCTACCACAACCGCTTGGAACATAGAGGCGTCTACCTGTGGAGTTGGTGTTGGTGGAACTATTGGTGTTCCGCCGACACGTCGGTTACTTCTACATGGTGGCATTCTTCTGCCATAGGGATTAGAGACAGAATGATGGTAAGTCCTCGATAATAGTTATAAATCGGGTATTATCGAAGTAGAACATCTCAGCTATATTTTTGTTATGTCTCGCCTTTATTGAACTTAATAGTAATACCCAATGAAATAAAATGCAAACCATTTCATTGATAATTTTTCATAGTAGTACATAGTTTTGGAAAATTGACCTTAATGGAGGTCTATAATACACCTGAAACCCAAAATAAAATCGGCAACATAACGTCCGTTAGAATAGTGTAATAACTTATTCACAGGGTCGGACCAATATATATGAGGGAGTAGCTCCAAATCTTACTCACAAATTCTATTATATAACAAAAGTTGAGTAGCATAAACACTACTTATGGCAAGTGACATCCTTCTGCCCTCCCAGTGTGGCTATGAATGCTATCATCTCCCTTGTTTCCTCTCTGACCTCCTCAGCTCAGTGCTATGCCTCGGTTATCCTCTGCTCCGTGTCGGCATACCTGTCCATGAGCTCCCCAACCTCAGCTCGGGCAGTCGTGACATCCTCCTAAAGACAATCGATAATCCTGTGTGTTTAATCATGGTCTTCATGTAGACGACGAAATCGGGCGGCAGTGACCTCAGCAGTGGCACCAACATCTATGATCTGGCTGGTAGACGCCCTAACATGCTCGTTAAGGCGCGAAATGTGGCAAATCATGACAGGGAGGGACATATCAGCTAAACCTCCATTACAGAGGTCGTAGAACTCTCAACACATACTGTACGGGGGATGCTGGCCATGCTAACGGCTCCATCTGTATAGGTCCTCTCCCCAGCAGGGTATCAGTTTCTGGAGTGGTACACCTGTCAAAAAAATCCTGGGTCTACAAAAGGGAGGTATCCTCTTACGAGGAGCGCGCATTCATAATGGAACACCTGGATGGCTGTATACCTAAAAGCTCGACTCGGGTATAGGACCCTATAGGTTGCAGACGGAAAAGCGTGGGTCGCTAAGCTCATAATCAGCATCAGATTCCTCCTCCATTAGGTCCTCGTCAATGTCCTCATCATCATCTTGACCCTCCTCCGGGTCCTCCTCAGCGACTGGTGCGACATCCTCGACTGGCTCCTCAGGCTCCTCCTTGATCCATCCACCATTCCAATTATTGGGAAGGTAAGGGTCTCCTGGTAGGTAAAATCCGGCCATGTTGACTATGCATTAATAGAGGTATAAGAGACATATAAGGAGTCTAGGTGTATGGTTCTATAGTATCATAAAATACTTCTATAGTATTTTAAACTTTATGTTTGGTTCTAGAGTTTCTTTGTATGGGGTGTTGGTAAGTTTTAGACTTGTTTTTCACTATGACTATTCCTCAGCACATGTTAGTCATATCTCGGACAAATATAGTTGATCAGGCTCTATCTATCCTAGATCTGATTACATAACTACCTAGGTCTATTCGTAGTGTTCAACTTATCTTATTACTTTTGTATTATTCTTGTTATGACACTGTTCTAGTATGAAGGTATGTACTTATACTTTAATAAAAATATCATTATATTTTAAAGGTATACTTGTACAACATCTTTTAGGCAGATAGTTTTAGTCCCATTGTATTTATAGTTGTACATCTTACATGCTTTGAAATACTTAGTTCACTATAAGCAATGCTCTGATACCAATTTGTCACACCCCTAAACTAGGATGGCGGAAACGTTTGGGGGTAGATGACTTCATGAACAATATCACAACATAATATACAATAGTGATCAAAGAAAACACAACCATCATAAATATAATTGAGAATTTTACATTTTTTCCAAATGTTTCAAAACCAATTACATTATGATGACAAAAATGAATAGTATGACGCTGTAACGTCCCATCCTAAAAAGCCTTATGACTACCTGTTTAACAGTTTCCTGGGAATAAAAGTAGTTTAGAAGAGTGTCAAGAATTAAGTTGGTGAGTTCATAAGATTTTTGTATGGATAAAAAAATTTTGTAGTTCTTTTCCTTGTAAAATGATACTATTTGTTCCCAGAAAGTCCAATATTTCCTTAAAAATGAGTTGTAGTCTTAAAAATCCTAAGACCAAAAATGTATAAGTATTTCTATACTTAAAATAGTATTACGTAGTTTTATTTTTATATGAAACCATTTGAACACATGTTACCCTGTAAACTAAATGTATCGTTGTTTTCCCATGTGAGTTATTACAACCATGCTAAAACCGAAGTTGGCCTGCCGCGACGTTCTTCAGGCGTCGGAATGCTAGACATTTTTCAGCCCAGAACTGCCGGTGTGGCTGTAGCTAGAAGCTTAGGTGCGGTATTGTCAGTCCCGTATAGATCTATACATAAGTATCACACTCTCTTACCAAGATTCTGGTTATAATTCAGGACTTTGGTGTGTACTCTGGTAGGTACGGTGAAGACTTTGTCGCACATAAATGTTTCAACAAGTTTACGTTTTGTGTAATCAAAACACTTGTAAATGTAACTGTCACTTTTCCATAGTATTAATATAGTATATAATAATTATATACTTTTAAATAAATATTCATCTTTTCCCAAAATATTATAATAGTTTATTGACCCATAAACTATACGTATTATAGTCTATTATAAATATTTCGTTCTACCTATATATATATATATATATATATATATATATATATATATATATATATATATATATAAAAGTTAACATGTTTAGATGTTCATAAATAACATATATTATACGTCTAACCCAAGTATATGAACTTTTAGTATGATAAAGTCATTTTGCTAGTTTTTGACTTTTTTTACGTCACCAAACGGTAAATATTGAATTATAAACTTTGTAAAATTTGTTTTTACCTTCTTGTGACATTTAAGTCACGTTAACTTTATATGTTTAAAACAAAATATTTTAGGTCAAATTTCACAAAAATAGTACCATACCTTGGTTATGACCATTTTTGTTAGAAAACCCTAATATTTCATAAAAATATTGGATTTTTAGGTTTTCTTTTTAGAACCAAATCCTTGGTATTTATAAATAGTTTTGTAACATATGTCCAAAATAACATATTTTGATTTATATCCCACAAAAATGATGTAATAACTTGGTTATAACCATTTTTGCTAGAAAAGTCATATTATGTTTATAAAAGACCCTAGTTTTTATAGTTTTGTTTTTATGACTTTTTCTTAAGAGCATATAGCATGTTTATACTCATTATTCATAGATCTGCATTTTAATCAACATAGTACACATCGATGTTCATAATACTAGCCTCATGAGGCTTCAGCTGCCTCGAGGCGTGTAACAACCCCAAACCTAATTCCGTTAAAAATCCCATTTTTCACTAACGGAACGTGTCACTATACGTTATGTTATGTAATATTTGAAATCGTCAATATCCGAATGTCTAAATTTAAACATGGCTGGATACTATTCTAAGGAATATAACTCGTATGTGTAGACCCCGCTTAACCTAATAGAGTTATATTACCATTTCAACCACTTCACCCGGGTAAAAAGTTTTAACCCAGTTAACTTTAAACATCGGGTAGCCGTGTATCGGGTGCGATTCCCGAGACATATGCAATGGGTGTGCCCAACATTTGAACACTCATTTACTACACACCCACTCTCTCTCTACTTTCTCTCTCTAGACTCGAAAACGACCCCGATTCCGCTAATTTCCGACCTCCAAACGTAAGTACTCATCCTCTATCTTAATCTAGTCATACTTCATTGAATTTAGGAGCCAAAAATCATAAAAATCAAGGACCATAAAGGAGTTTACAGCCTAAGAAGCTCCTTAGGCCGTAAACCCCCAAATCCAAGCCAAAGACCAAGTTTTTCCTTCTTGTGAGTTAGTATACTAATTAAGGCATATATCTAGAAGGGTTTGGACACTAAAACACAAGGATTTGATGCTTAAAAAGGAGTTTACGGCCCAAGCATGTGCTTAGGCCGTAAACACCTCAAACACCCCATAAATCTATGTTTTAAGCCCCAAAAACACTTCTAGGGTGTTTGGTAAATTAGACTTGACTCCAAGGAAGGCTTAAGTGCATTAAACATCATCATTTGAACATAAAAAGTGGAGTTTATGGCCAAGGCTAAGCTTGGGCCGTAAACACCCAAACTTTTGTGTCAAACAAGCCCCTAAACTACCCTATTGCATGAAAGGAATTTATCTAAGGCCTATGGAAGTGTGTTGTACCATTAAACACTTCATTTTGACACCAAATGAAGAGTTTACGGCCAAGGATGTTCTTGGGCCGTAAACTCCCCATAAATATGTGCCAAATTGTTCCAAACTCACTATAGGGCCTTCTAGGATTTTTCTAAGCCATTTGGGACCATGTTGTACAAGTAAAACCTACATCTTGAAGGATTTATAGGAGTTTACGGCCCAAGAACAAGTCTTGGCCGTAAACTCCCCAAAAATGTCACAATTTATGATGTTAATCCTTCTCTTTTGGTCCAAAACACACACCACTAAATTAAGGAAGTGAAATAAGGCCATAAACACACATTTTGGAGTGTCACAAGAGTTTACGGCCAAGCCTAGGGGGCTTACGGCCGTAAACTCCCAAAGAATGGCTTTTAGGCCATAAACTCTAAGAGAGTGAACTCAAGGACCCTCCCGTAAATCATCCATAGCCTTGTACCACTCCCGGGAACCCTTTCTAGGCCTTAAAACCCCGAAAACGACACTAGAATGTCCAAATACTATAATGAAAAGCATAAGATGATTAACTTCTTGTAAAATACATATTTCATATGAAATTAGGGTCCTAAAAGGTGCTCAAGTGGTTATTTGGTACCAAACGCTCAATCGACACTATTACCCGATTTACCCGATTCACCCGATTTCCGCGATTTCAGGTGAGTTCATACCCCTTTAATGTACCTTTCAAGTGTTTTACATGTTTTAGGGGGGAGATACAAGTTGCTTAAATGTTATGTAAAGTTTTACAAAACGATTTCCGAGTTACAAGGATTAATCACATGTGATTCACTACTCTTAGTTTAAATCACATGTGATTTGTCCCTATGCCTTAAAAACATGTTTTACCCTTTTCAAACTATTTTTAGACAGTGAATCAGAAGGTAAATGTTCTTTTGAAAAATACTTTTATTAAAACAAATTGCTTATAAAATGTAACCACACTGATATATTTATATAAATAAGACTTGGAGGACTTAGGACCGATATCTCGCCTTATTTCCTGTTCTTGTTTGATTGTGGGCTTAGGGTAGTAGTTATCCGTCCGACTGTCGTTGATTTCTTGCTTATATAAAGTCTGTATATCAGTATGGGATACGATTATTACTGCTTTCACATAATGCTAAAGTCACTAACGTGCTAAGAAACATCCCCACTAAGATAACCATAATAGGTATGGTTAGAGTCGCTACCGCTACTACTCGCTGAAGTTATTACTATCTACACTATAATACTCACTATTACTCTACGGTATACTAGTAAGGGAATACTCTATATTCAATACTAAAAGCTTACTACACAATAACCATAGAGTAAACACTAAACAAACATTAATACACTAAACCACTACGAGATACTCTATTCGCTATTCACTACGCCCGGAGTGTTCCAGAAGGAGACGACTCTACATGTATAGATCTATACGGGGCAGACGATATTACATCCCGACTGTTAATCTCAGTCCGCGCCGTACAGGCCCAGGGATGCCACTACTTCACTATACTGTGCATGACCGGGAAGGTCATGGGATCCTCTATTATCCTCACTATTGGTAATATACAAGGAATACCCTATAACTACCCTAAAATACTACACTAAATGCTAAACTGCATCCCGAAGTAAGTAAGTATCTATCATTAAAGGAAGCTTGCACCTCTATCACTGATTTACAGGCTCAACCTGTTCCATCACACTTGTTATTTGGAGATTGCCAATGTATTTATAAGATAAACTGTTTTCAAAGGAATGAAGAATGCATACTTTTCACAGATTGTCACTTACAATGTTTTTCCTGGAAAATATGGGATTCTCTAAGTTTCTACTACTTATGAACGTAATGATACATTTTTAACACTAATGCTTGTATATAAAAACTCACACTAAACTCTTATGAACTCACCAGCTTTATGCTGATAATCGTTTTCAAAATAACTTGTATCTTCAGGTCAAAGATAAACAGGTACAGACGTAGCGTTTTTTTTGGAAAAGGTGGAGCACACAAGACCCATCTTTTATTTTTGATTTACTTTTGGGTGATTGTTAAACATTACAAAACACGCATGTAATTAAATTCACTATGTAATACTATGGTTGTATGTTTCTTGTTTCTACTATTATGCAATTGTGATGATACTGTTCACTACGTCATCCACCCCGAAACGTATTCCGCCGTTATCGGTTTTGGGGTGTGACAAGGCGTAAGCAATCACATGACCCCTCTGCATCAACACATCCCCCAACCACGAAATAGAAGCATCACAATACACTATAATATCATCCAATCCCTCGGGTAGATCTATAATCAGGGCTTCACATAATTTCTGCCTCAATGTCTCGAACGTCGACCGCTGATCTGGATCCCACCGAAAGATCACACTCTTCTTGGTCAAACGGGTCGAGGGTACAACAATTTTAGAGAAATCATGTATGAATCTCCGATAATACCCTGCTAGTCCCAAGAAACTACTAATCTCGGATGCATTCTTCGGAACCTCCCAACGCATTACCTCCTCAATTTTGGCAGGATCTACCAAAATACCCTCTTGGTTGATGATGTGCCCTAGAAAAAGCACCTCACACAACAAAAAAACTCATTTGGAGAATTTGGCATAAAGCCTCTCCCTCCTCAAGGTCTCCAACACCTCCCTCAAATGTTGCTCGTGTTGTTCCTTGGTCTTAGAATAGACCAAAATATCATCAATGAAAATATCACAGACTAATCCAACATCGGTATGCAAACCCGGTTCATGAGATCCATTAATGCTGCTGGAGCATTGGTGAGCCCGAATGGCATCACTACAAACTTGTAATGACCATAACGAGTTCTGAATGCCGTCTTTGGTATGTCTTCATCCCAGATCCTCATCTGATGATACCCTGACTGAAGATCAATCCTGGAAAACCACGATGTACCCTGAACATGATCGAACAAATCATCAATCCTTAGAAGCAGATAACGGTTCTTCACCGTTAGCTTATTTAGCTCCTGATAATCAATACACATCATGTGCGACCCATCCTTCTTTTTCATGAATAGGATCGGTGCTCTCCAGGGGAAACTGTTTGGATGAATGAATCCCCAGTCTAGCAGCTCCTAAAGCTGCATAGACAATTCCTTCATTTGACGCGGAGCTAGATGATACGACACATTGGCTATCGGAGCCGCACCAGGCACTAAATCGATATGGAACTCCACTAGCCTCTTAGGAGGTACCCCAGTTAACTCCTCTAGAAATACACCAAGAAAATCTCGCACAATCGGTACCTTGCTAATATCCGGCCCAACCTCTACCCTCGTATCCGAAACGTAAGCCAAAAACTAGGAACAACCCTGCTGAAGGAGTCTCCTATCCCACGTAGCTGAACAGAGAGGTAGCCTATGCGAGGCTCTCTGTTCATGAATAACCATTTCTCCCTCACTTGGGGTTCGAACCCTCACCAACTGACGCTCACAATCTATCATGGACCCGTTGGTGCCCAAGCAATCCATTTCGATGATCAACTACAATCCCCACAAAAGAATCATACCCAAATCGATAAGAAACCTCTCCCTGAAAATATTCAAAACACTCATCTGAAATACTCTCGCAGCGCTCACAGTGCGGTCATTCATAATATCCACCCCGAGTGGGGATTCCAAAGTCCTTAGAGCATCTGGAATTTTATTGATGAGCACAAGAGATACTAGCAATCGAGTAGCCCCTGAATTGAAAAGAATCTGAGCCGACAAACCACTAACCAAAAAGGTCATTATATAAAATCATAACAACATAAGCATAAAAATAAAATAAAGTAGACAAAAATAGATCACATACCAGTCACTACATCAGGCGCTGCTCGGGCTTCTTCGGTAATCAGCTGAAATGCACGACTCTTCACAACAGGAGCTTCTGCCTTGATCAGGCGGCCATCAGTAATCTTCATCGTGGTAGGTGAAGGCACCTCCACTGCTCTTCATCATCTAACCAACCTCGAATGATCGACCTTTTTATGACTGGTCTGGTTGTAGTGGAAACAATTCAAGCCCTTCTTGGGGCAATACCGACTCAAGTGACCCGGTAGGCTACACGCATAACATGTTAAGCCTGCTGCTCGGCAGCCTCCACCATGCGGCTTACCGCACTTGGTACAATGGCCATGGTTCTGTTGGCCGCTGCTGGGAGGATTGTTGGTCTTCTACTTCTTGGCTTGACCCACTCTGCCTGAACCTGCTCCGGCTTCCGCTTCGTATAGAGCTCTAACTCAATCTTCCATTCCTAGGTCTTCTCCACCACCTCATTTAGGGTCTTGCACCCTGAAAAGCTCACAAACTCCCGGATATCATCCCTCAGCATCGAATGATACCTCGTCTTCTTCATCTCTTCATTTGTAGCGTACTGCGTGACCAATAGTGCCCTCTCCTGGAACTTGACGGTGATCTCCGCCACAGTCTCAGTAGTCTTTTGTAAATCCTAAAACTCTCACACTAAACGTTACACCTCGATGGATGGTGCAAACTCCTGATCAAACCTCCTCACAAACTCCTCCCAAGCTATCTCAGCCACACCTGTTGATCCCACCTTGCAGTTAACCTCCTCCCACCAGTCTTATAATCGATCCCTCAACATACAAGATGTAAACCCCAACTTTTCCGCCTCGGGGCAAAAAATCATGTGCTCGACATTCTCCATATCTTCCACCCAACGTTGACTAGTCATGGGATCCCTGAACTCGAAGAACTCAAACGCTCCACATGCCTTAAACTCCCTGAACGAGAGAGCTCGGGCCCTAATCTGGCCTGTTGCAATCTCGTCTCAGAAGGACCTGAGCCAGTTTTCCTTGATCTCCATGATGCCTTCCTTGATGGTTCCAAAGATCACCGGGGTAGCATCAAGTATGCCACGATTAACCTTAGTTGTGATATGATCGTGCAACCTCTCATCAATACGCTCTAACACCAAAGCCTGAACCTGAACCTCACGTGATCACCACCATCCTCATCTGAAAAAATCACAATTAACAAAGATAAGGAACTCGAAAGGGATTCCTCCTCACCGGACTCTTGAGAAGTATCAGATCTGCCATTCTTCGGGTACATGTCTTGTGCTTTCAGTACTACGAGCCCAATACTACCTTCCACACCTACCTATACGTTCCCCAAGGCCGTACCTGATATCGCTAAATCATCCAATCACAAATCATGACTCATAAACACAACACTAACTTAGATCCTAGACTGTTCTATGATTGTCAACCCTCACTAAACCAGAAACTCAGATTAATCATATCAGGTTTCCCTATGCATGCGTGTTATACACAAAGAGAATCATATAGACTGTCAAATAAAGCTTCCACCCTAGGCCACAACCAAACAAGGAACAAGAATAAGGCAGATTCCCTCATTCTAGGGTTATGCAATCCTAATCATGTACAACTTTAAAAACATACACTTAGCAAATAATCCATGCAACTTTAATTTCCATATATATACTATATCACGGCTAAAATATTGGGAACACATACTAGAGCTCGGTTGATTGAGCGCATTGCATTCTCCCCTTTTTCTTACAAATTTGTTTTAAGGAAATTTGGCTTCTGGTCTCTTTTTCAAAGACAATTTTTTACCATTTCCTCAATTTGAGTTCTGATACACCCATGAGTGTGCGCAAATCCCTCAAACCAAGGCTTTGATACCAATTTGTAACAACCCAAATTTTTATAGAAAATTTTGGCTTTTAAATTCCTAAATATCAACCACTTGTCCAAAAATCCCATTACATAGCCATAGTATCTAAAAATTCAGAGTATGATAACTAAATGTGAAAACACTAGAGAATGCACACCGTGCCATAAAGCCGGGCCATTGCCCTTATCACTAGAAGTACCTGAAATATTTAATAAAACTGTAAGCACAAGCTTATTGAGTTTCCCAAAACACATCAATCATATAATCACATAATACCATGCATACATATATACATATAAGTTTTCCACATACTCACCTCAATTTGCTGAAACCAAAAGCTGCTCGCCTAACAGTCCGAATCCACACGCTGAACAATGATACAGTTAACCCTAAATTAGGATTATACACAATTTATTTAAAGAGTCCAATCATCTAAGCCTAATTCTTTCCATAGTGACCTAAAAGTCTTCCATTTGCTAATGGTCCCAAGATCCAGGATAAAAGTCATTAATGGGCCGTATGGCCCAACCAAAACAACTATGGCTCGAAACATAATATCAGCCATAACTCGTAATGGGACCAGGCCCAAAACTGAATAAGGCCCAATAAGCTTACAAGCCCAAATAAAGCCCAAACCCAACTAGGTGCATATGCCCTACGTACCACTTCAGTACGCTCAACATACTAGTCCCTTAAGCAGTACATGCCGCGTACAATACACTATGCATGACGTTCAAGCAGATTAAGAACCACGACCATTAAGTGTTTAATACTTGGAATTTCAACATCTAATTTCAGATCTGAACTCATTAAGACGTCCTAAGGAATAAAGTTGGCAACTTTATGCCCATGCATTCAGTAAGGGACCCCAAACTTCATTCTTCACAATAGGAAATCATATAGGACCTCAAGCTCATGCACTAGAACTAGAAAACCCTCAAGATGGCACCTTTATGCATCTAGTATGCTCAAAAAGCTCAGATATATCCATTTATTCTCTGGAGCTGCTCAACTCACAAGATAAAGTCCAAGAATCAAAAAAGGGCCTCCATGGCAAAACCATAGCTTAAACTAACAAAAGAGACGACAAGTTTATGACTTTATACCTCCAAATGTTCCTAAAGATGAACTTGATGCAGGATCTAGAAGCTTAATAACTTCCAAATCTTATTCACCACCTTCTCCTTCTTGAATGCACTCTATAATGGCCACAAACACACTTCTAAGTTCAAGAATCACACTCACAAGGAAATCTGAAGTTAAGGGATGAAATAGGGATATGGAGGCTGATTAGGGTTTGGTCCAAAGGAGTTAAGGGTGTTTGTATAGGTCTCAAGCCCGAATATTAGGGTTTTGGTGTTCGTTCATGTACGCCCTGCGTAACCTTTGGTACACCTAACTTACATGCCCAAACTTGGGGATCCACCCACCCTCAGTACGATAAGCGTACTCCTTAAGTACGCCCAACGTACTAAAGGACCAAATTTTACAATAACTTTCATGTTAGGGGTAAGAAGTGTAAATACCTGAATCCCGACCGTTACAATATATTTTAGAGTTGTATATAATTTGGAGTGTATAGACTTAGAATAACTGATTTAGCTTTATTTCTTGCTCCTTGTGTAGTTGTGGTTGTAGGGTAGAATCACTTATTGGACATTCTATTTAACCTTATGTTTTGTATAACTTGCATGCACGAGACAACCAGCGGTATGGGTAGATATTTGTAGCAATATGGGAGTGAGTGGGAAAGGAAGAATCCTAAAAGGAGAGTCTAGGAAGTCTAGTATTAGGCATATATATAAACATATACATGTGTGTGAGGAGTTTGGTGGAGTGATGCGAAGTGATTTTGGAATCTTGAAATAGTCCTTGGAACCAGTATGGATAGGTGTGGAGATAGGACCATACTACCGAAATCACTTGATATATACTTGGGTCAGGGGGTGTTTGAGGATGGAGAACTTTCATGTTGGGAATGCAAGTATGCGTGAGAGGGATGTCTACAACATCATAAATGCAGATATTTCAAGATTCATTACAGAGGATTTCCCTATCTTGATCAGCTATATTAGGAAGGAGTTGCTTTTCGTGATGGACGAACAGATTAGGATTCTTCAAGCTGATTGGGAGGTCGAAGGAATCAAGACCGAGGAGGTTTCCTTCATTTAGTTAGATGCTTTTAGAGTTCCTCGGTTCTTTGGGGAAGGGAACTTATCATCAACATGTTTTGGATTACAAACATGTATAATGCCTTTCTTGTGAGCCTCTGTTCGGCGGAGCCCAAGGTTAGTTTTGCGACATGTATTCTGCGAGACAAAGCTAGAGATTGTTGGTGCATGATTGTTCAGGGCCTTGTACCTGATGTGGTCGAGTATATGGCATGGGAAGATTTTTTCTCTAGGTTCAAGAGAGAATTTGTGTAGACGAATTAGGTTAAGCAATTGGCTCCAGAGTATCTAATGCTAAAGCAGAGTACAAATTCAGTGACACAGGAGATGCAAATGACTTGCTACCGTGACATGTTGAGGATAGAGATCTGGGAGCACGTGTGTATCTCAAGTGATTAGACTCTTTCCAGTTTGGTGGAGGCGGCCAGGGAAAGAGTTTTGGAGTTGAAGAACCATCAGTAGAAGAGGAGGCATGATCAGGTTCATGCACATGTAGTAATAACCAAGAAGGCCCGATTGATGAGCATTCGGTAATGAGATCAAGAGACCATTGGAATTTACGAGAGGTATGGTCGGACTTATTGGGGAGTTTGTCACATGCCAGTTTTCGGATGTTCCATATACCGTCAGGTAGGATACTACAAATAGAACTGTAATCAGAAAGAATCGAAGGTGTGTTTCTTTCGCAGTCTGCCAGATCATGTTAAGGTCAATTTTCCTCTTAGAGCAGATGGTGTGGTTTTCGATTCGACACTTTTAGCTTGGTAGCTACCGGATGGAAGGCTTGGGAAAACTGGAGTCCCCAAGGAAATGATTTGAGTTTTTAGTTCTTAAGTACGATTGAGTGTAGCATTTATTGGTTTTGTCAGTCCCATTCCATTCTATGATTATGTTGTTATAGTTGTGATATCGAATGATCTATCAAATGGTAATGTCTTAATCAATTATGATTCTATTTTGAATGATTATGTATGGTCGGGATTGTTGTTGTTGTTTGGTTGTAATGTATGTTGGAAACATTTGATTTCTATTGTTATGGTTTTAGTCAGATGTTGGAGCTCTTAAGTTTTTTAGATTCCTTTAGGCTTGGTAATGTCAGACATGGTTGTTAGCAACCATTTGGTCGATTTATTATATTGACCCAGAAATTCGAATGGTTATGAAGTTGTCAGAGTTTAGCCAATTCTAAGTGGGAGAGAATCGCTCATCAGATGGAAATATTGAGCGCATGTCATCCCAAAGTTTCATATTCAAGAATAAGGGGACATCTGGTTTTGGTTGTTATTTGAATTGAATCATATGTAACAAATTATGTTCCACAGTCAGTTGTGATCATGGAAAAAGATGTTGAGGGTTCAAGGTTATCTCGTCTGAAGGTTTGAAGCATCGGCAATGATGTAAGTTTAGGTTAGTGTATAGGCTCAGGTCAAGGGTTGTGTGAGTTCCTCTCTTCCTGATCATATATGATTACGGCATTGGGGTTCAAAGCATGACCCAAACACCTAAAAGGATCTAGGAGACTAGGGGTCCCTCTCATGTCAGATTTGCTTGCTATCCTTGTAGGTTTGTGTTAAAGACCATGGGGGAGCCCATGGCAATTATGGAATTGTTGTAAGACTACGATTTGGCTTGTACTAATTACATGGCTGAAATAGGCTAGAAGTGTGGTAAGAGTATGATTTCGCTTGTAGCATTCACAAGGTTGAAATGGACTGTTGGTTGAAATAGGTCGGGAGTGACGTAAGACTATAATTTGGCCCGAAACATTCACTTGGGTTGAAACATACCTACAATTGTGCGTTTTTTGGTGTGTGAGTTGTCCCTTTCCAAGACTTATGGGTTGTTAGGTTCACTTTGATGTTTAGGCTATGTTAGCCTTTGCCTGCTGGGAATTTTATTGGAGTCGTTGTGCATCCATGTGTGCGAGTGTCGATTTTAGAAGTTAGTCGTGGAATTCATTCTTATGTCGATCCACAAGATGGAGCAAGGTTTGTAAGGATATCAGTCAGATTGGGCCTATGAATTTCCCGGTTGACAAGGTTGACGTATAAGATAGGTTTGTTCACCAGTTTTTCAGGCACAACCTTGAAGCGTTCTAGTTAAGGATAAGGAGTTAGTTTTTCTCAAGGTTGGTTAGGTGCATTGTCTGGGGTTTTGTTTCATTGTCAGATCAGATTTGTGAGTTTTGGTCAACATGGGTGAGCTTTGGGTGGTTCTGTCTATCAGGAAGTCAGACATGGTTTTGGGGCCTTCATATTATGGATAAAGAAGTTAGTTTGTCTCGATGCGGATTAGTTGTGGGGATTCAGTGTCGTCAATTCACTGGGATGCGTGTTTCTCACTAAGGATGGAATCGTCTTTTAGGGATTAGAGGAAGTGTCTGTTCAGAGCATTATCCTTTTGTTGTATTGGTCGTTATACGAACCTTCGGAATTTCCGTTTGGTTGTGGTTTGTTCTCTTGGTTTTGTGAATCCTTATGATTGTAGTTGCAGTTTCAAGCATTCACGGTGACATCGGCTCATGTAGTATGGCAATGGATTTGGAAAACTCACAAGGGGTTCAGAGGGTGTTTTAAGAGAGAGTTGTAAGGAAAGATTTTGAGGACAAGATCTAATTTAAGTTGGGGATATTTGTAACACTAGTTTTCCAGGATGGATCAACTATAGACTTAATGGGATCAAAGATGGGGTTTTTTTTGGAAAAACCCTTTGCTACGACGTGGTACATGGATGACCATGATGTGGCGTAAGTTTTATGGAACGCGTAATCCTAATGAGCACCAAGACGTGACGATACGGTTGTCATGATGTGGTGGCTGTTGCAGCCAAAACCTATGATTTTTAGGGTTGCTTCCATATTTAAACACCTAAAATGAAGGTTTAGGGTATGCTCTTCTACCTCCAACTCTTTCGAACACAACACTAGCCTCCATGCTTGATTGAGCGCTTGATTTAGAGCTTATTCTTATGATTTTGGTGAAGCTTGGGTAAATGAGAGGTTCATCTTGAATGTATAAAGCTAATACATTCCCACTTATTCTTCTAGATTCAAGTTTGAGATCATATTTTGATGGTTTTGGTTCCTTCAATGGATGCTGTTGGATTTTTAGGAAATCAAGAGCTTGGTATGGCTCCTTTATGGTAAATATGTGTCTTAGAATGGGAAAAGGAGTCATGTTCGAGTCACCTTGTGTCCATAGACAAGTTTTGACCCCATTTGGTACTTGTTGTAAGTCCCTAATTTGCCCGTGTATCAGTCAGATCCATTTGATGGTGCGGAATCCCAATCAAACGGATGATGTCAGATAAAGTAGAAGAGAAGAAGAAGAATATGATGAATCTATGTATGAATTGATTAGAATTATGATCCGGATACAAAAGATTCACACACACAATTTCTCTCTCTGGCCGTAAACTACTTCATGTTCATCCTTTTTTACTCCTCACCCTAACACCTCTATTTATACTTGAATATGGGCAGGACACACATGGGCCGTAAATGAGTTTACGGCCGTAAGGTGTTTATGACTGTAAACTCATCCGTAAACTAGGCCATAAATTCATAAATATTACACAAAAATATAATTGCCCATAAAAGTAAAGTATAAACCATATTTTGACCCAACAATCTCCCCCTTGGTTTATACCTTTTTTTCTTAATGACCCAAGAAGCTCCCCCTAAAAAGTAGCTGGCTCTTCTTGTCAATCTTCAATGGAAGCTTGGCTTCAACTTTAACCTTCGATTTCTTCACAGCATCAGGATGAACATATGAATCTTCAATGAATGACTTCATCTTGAGCACTTGAGGTTTTCTTCAGAATTTGGCATTGAACGCACATTGGGTGAGGAGGCTTTACGTACTGATTCTTGAAAGATGGCGCATTTAGCTTGAGAATCTTCAGATAGAACATCAGAGAGAACAAATCTTCTGGATCACTTCAGCAGGTACAAAGATAGCAGTAGACTGATTGAGGAGGCTTCAATGCAATCCGTCACATAATCTTCAATTTCAGCTTCACCTTGCTTCTAGGGTTGAAGGATTGAATGTCGAAAGAATAATCTTCATTTCTTGCTCCTTTGAATGCGAATTCTTCGATGCTCACGGACGAGGCTTTGGCTCAGAAATCTTCAACACAAACTCCAAGAGTCTTATCTATACCTGAAATCACTATTCAAGAAAAAAATAAAACTAAAAGAAAACTTAGCACACAAATTAAAATAGAAATTTTTTTTTGGATTTTTGATTTTTCTGAACAATAAATAAAACAGAAATAACACTATTTTTGGATTTTTAATTTTTCTGATTTTTTTTCTTTGATTTTTGAATTTTTTTAATACTCCCCTAATATTTAAATTAGAAGAAGCTATGACAAATTTAACAAAAATAAAATTGATATCTAACTTTAAGAGTGATTTGGGATCAAAGTTTTTAGACAACCTTTATCCACTTGTCGGTACCTTCCATATTCACATCTTTGTCTGGCCGATCGTCGGTATTGTGGTCCACTTAAACACGAAAAATTTGTGACAGATTTAGGACATACTATTTGTTACAAGACAGGTGAACTTATGTTCCTAAAAAAAATTATATTTGATCCTAATTTCATAGATATTTTATCTTAAGGACCATTCATCTGACGACGACCAGAGATATTGTTGTCCACCTAAATTGAGCAGCGAGATCTATAGACAATTTGTATGAGTTCAATTTTAAGTGTACTGGAACGTGTTTCCCGCTTCCTGATATGCCCCAGCCATCAAGAACTTCCAGAGTACTCCTTACACCGGGTGAGTAGACAACCATTCAGAGAGAGAAGAGATTCATAATTCTATTGCTAACTACTTTAGAGGGGTTGAGAAGAAGAAGGTTGCCTATGCTGTGTACCAGGTCGGATTAGAAGTCGCGCAAAGGAGACATCATATGGCTAACAGATAAGAAGTATTTCACACACACACACACACACACACACACATATATATATATATATATATATATATATATATATATAGCCTGCAGAGAAATAGAGTTGCATATGTTGGGTACCAGGTCGGATTGGAAGTCACGCAAAGGAGACAACATATGACTAACAGACGAAAAGAAAGAAAATGATATTCTACAGACCTTATTTATCGGATTTTACTTGTCGCCCCATCCAACCGTAATTAAGGACAGAATCCGCACATCGAGGAATAGTTAAACCACGGTTCCAAGTACGGGTTCAATTAATGTGACGAGTAGATTCCCATATATATATATATATATATATATATATATATATATATATATATATATATATATATATCTCCCTGCTCAACCTATCCGAGCGTCGTATTGTCAAGCTGAATGGATCTAACTAGGTCAAAATTTGTCAAGTCTATAAATTTCCTAAGTTCAACTCTGCCTAGTCATGTCCATTTTAAAAATTTTCGTACCTACCGACGCATTAAACCAGAGCATAGACCCTTCAACTTTGGGTACGTTACGCAAACTCAGATTGCCTGTTATCACTTGATAATATCACTTCCCAGAACATCTCCCTCAAGCACATTTCATAACTACCATTTTTTTTTTTGATTTTTTGATTTTCTAATGTTTTTGGATTTTTTAAAATTTTTAAAATTTTGTTTTGTTTTTATTTCTCCCCCTAAATTTATGCATAGGAGAGAAACGAAAGTAAATGCGCAAATTTAAACTATCCTAAAACAAAATTAGTCTTTAAAGCGAATCAGATTAAGAAAAAAATTCAGGAGTATAGAGAAGAAGACGCAAACCGTAATTCACCGATTGAATCTGCATTCAGAAGGTTTGAGAACAACAAGCATAATTTCAGAACAGATCCGAAAATTCTTCATATCATTAAGCACTAACCCTATTTGTGATCTCTTCTTTTCTTCCTTTCCCGCAAAAGACACATACTCCCAAACAATATTCTGAGTGTTGTACAGTTGAGAGATGTCCCCTATCAAGTGCTAGGAACAACCACTACCAACAAACCGAAGTCTGATGATATGCCTCCATAGCTGCTCCAGCACAGAGCGGGATCAGTTGGTCTTTGGAACCCAGTCCATTTTAAAACTGGGTCGACCTTTGTCGTCAACACACAATACTTTCTCCCATGACATATCCTGATTATCACAAACAGAAGATGTAGAAACGTTAGAAGCATTAGGAGATTTGGGAGATTGAGCCTTTGGAACCCATTTGTAGTTGGGTTTAACCCATTTCTTTTTCGATCCTATGGGTGGCTCAGTACTTGATTTGGAACTTGAAGCTGACTGCCGAGATGACTTTGACCTAACCAGTCTTGGCTTCACTAGAGCATCTCTTGGATTGGGCTTCTTGGCCAGCATTCCCTTCTCGCCCTTGCCCTTCGGATACTTGGCCTTGTGGGTTTGATTCTTGGCCTTCTGCGCGTTCCAATCGTTATTGTCTGAACGTGACCTTGAGGGGTTTCTTTTGAAATATCTCCCTCTTGGCGCGTTTTTCCATCCTTGTGCGCAGTAGGGAACATATGCGCGATTTGGGTAGTTTCGGGCAATGTTTCCAGGTGTTCCACAGTGAAAACATGTCCTTTTCTTCACTGTGAAGTTGTTTCTTCCTGCCTACGGTGGCGTATCCTTGCCTTGTCTCTTATTGATCCCACATGCACACTTGCCACAAGAACTCTGTTGCGTTGGAATTGGTGGCCTGTATTTACCAACGGCAGGTTGATTAGAAGCAACATATTTAGGGTTCAAGGGGTCGTTTGTTTGTTCAGAAGAACTCTCCTTGTTCTCATTCTCTGTTACTTTACCTGCACATGTAACAGAAACATCAGTATTGTCAACCTGAATACCTCCTGACACAAATCCAGCTGGTTTTCCATATTTAAGATGTGCCTCCCTATCAATTTCTTCTTGTTTCATAGGGATGGATGTGTAGTTATGATTGTAAGGAGGAGGTACACTATCATACCCTTGACCTTTGCTTTGATTTTCTTTGAATTTTAACTAGGTCTCATATAAGGACTCGACTGTCTGACTTGACGCAGTATAATTTTTGAAACTGACATCAGTTTTTCCACACTTAATTTTTAAATCGTCAAGTTCTTCAGTTACAGCAGCAAGTTGACTCTTAACATAATCATAATTTTCACACTTATTGCTGTACTCTTTCTGAAATTTCCTACAGTCCTTGGTTTTTGCTTCCAACTCAGCCTTCAGGGGTTTCTGTCCTTTCCTGAGTTGATATCCTTCATATCTCAGGTCCTCAACTTCTCTTTTAAATAAATGAATTTGATCCCGAAGAAATTTAATCGTATCTTCACATGACTGAGAACATGAAACTTCACATGAATGAGAACATGACACTTCATTGACCGGAAGGTTTACAGAACTCTTTAAACCGTCAAGCTCTTCAATCACTTCAGCAATACTAAGACGATTGAGATCTTTTGTCTTCTTGATGACAGCTACATTCATATCCCACGATTTTGGAAGTGAATTTAGCAGCTTTTTGTTTATCTCGGACTTAGTCAAGAAGATCCCGGCTATATTCATCTCAGTAGTGAGTGTAGTGAATCGCTGCAACTGAGCTTCGAGGGTTTCTCCAGGGATATAATAAAAAATGTTAAAATTTTGTCTTAACATCTCCTGACGACTCTCTTTCATGTCTTCAACTCCCTCGTAGACCTTAAAATCAATAATAAAAAAACTAGAAGCTAAAATAAAAATTAAATGTCAAATTTAAAATGCCTTTTTTTTTTTCTAAAAGTCAACCTTAAAAGTCAAATTTAAAAAAATCAAACTCAAAAGTCAAACTTAAAAGTCAAACCGAAAAGCTAAATTTGAAATTTTAAAAGTTAAACGAAAAAGTCAAAGTTTAAAGTCAAAGGTCAAACTTGGAAGTCAAAATCAAAACTTGAAATAAAAAGTCAAAAATAAAATTCAAAAATTAAAATTAATCTTTTTTTTTTGGATGAAAAAGGAATTTAAAATTAAAAGAAATTGAGTTTTTGGGTTAAAAGTGTCAAATTTTCGAAAGTACGTGCGAAAAAGACGGGTTATATTTTAATTTTCGAAGGAATGGAATAAGAAGCTTGCTAGTTGAGATGATAAGGTGCTGTGTTTGGGATTTGAAGGTCGTGGGTTCGATCCCCAGCGCCTCCAAAGTCGCCTCTTCTTTTTAATTGAACCACTGATGCGAGCTGCTGCTTAGCCGGCCACTGAGCCAAGCCGTCTTCCACCGAGCTGATCTACCGAGCCAATCTGCAGAGCCGAGCCGCCGCAAATTCCGAGCCGTATACTTCCAACCGAGCCGCAAGCTCGGAAACCCTAGCCGCAAACACGAACTCCGCCGCCGGCCGTGAACTGTTTCCGGCAGTAAGCTCCGGCCGAAAACCCTTCAACAATTACGTGAAAAACAACGATTTTTCGATTTTGAAGCTCCAAAACTCAATCAAAAACCCCTTTTTATGAAAAACACAAAGAACAAACCCCCCTTATTTTTGCGAGATCTATCAAAAAACGCAAAAATATTTCGAAAATAAGATCAAATATTGCTCCAAAATAGAATTTACGGCCCAAGAACTCGGTGTTTACGGCCGTAAGCTTGGACCATAAACACCAATTATTCAGATTCCAAATGAAACAATAAAACCTTTTGACTGATACAACTTGGCTCTGATACCAATTGTAAGTCCCTAATTTGCCCGTGTATCAGTCAGATCTGTTTGATGGTGCGGAATCCCAATCAAACGGATGATGTCAGATAAAGTAGAAGAGAAGAAGAAGAAGAATATGATGAATCTATGTATGAATTGATTAGAATTATGATCCGGATACAAAAGATTCACACACACAATTTCTCTCTCTGACCGTAAACTACTTCATGTTCATCCTTCTTTACTCCTCACCATAACACCTCTATTTATACTTGAATATGGGCCGGACACACATGGGCCGTAAATGAGTTTACGGCTGTAAGGTGTTTACGGCCGTAAACTCAGCCGTAAACTAGGCCATAAATTCATAAATATTACACAAAAATATAATTGCCCAGAAAAGTAAAGTATAAACCATATTTTGACCCAACACTTGTTCGAATTAGGATTAAAGAGTTAGCTTTAGAATGGAGGCTTAATGGATATAGTTGGAAGATTATCCGTTAAGTCGTTGTAAGGAAGTAGATATGAAGTTATTATCTTAGATCTGTAAGGATTAAGTACTTAATGAAGATTTTAGCATTCTGCCAGAAACCACGATGTGGGCAAGAGCTAGCCACGACATCAAGGTGCTCAGACGCTCGATAGTTTTGTTCCTACATGCCAACGAGATGGCCAAGAGGTCTCCACGTCGTGGTGGCTGTTGTCTTGGTTGACCATTGACTTTTTTTACCGTTGACCGTTGACTTTTTACCAGTTTGACACGGGGATCAAACTTAGAGGATTTTGTTTTGTGATTTAGGATCAAATCTCTTTTGGTGTTAGTCGGTTCACAGGTTTGAGCAATGTAATATGTGAAAGGGTTGTTGTGCTTCTCCGGTTCTTCAGTTCATTTGAGTTTTTCACTATGCCACATATCCCATTATATATCCTTTGCATGGTAGGATAGGCGTACTTCTAGAACACTTGGTGTCTTTGTTTGCTAGACTGGTAGGGTTTTTCCTATTTATCGTATGATACTATTAGGACTTATGTTTAGCTGGGTTTGGCCGGTCTTCGTAATTATGTATGACTGAATAACAAAGAAATCACCGAGAAGTGGTCAATATAAGGGTAACTAGGGACGACTAGTTTCTAAGGGTATGAATATGCTAGTATCTATTACGTCTTACATGGTTAGGTAGGAATGATATCTTGGGTTCTATGTGGTTTATGTTGGATAGCCTGAGAACTCATGGTCTAATGCCTGATTGTGATATTGTTGTCTAATTGTTCGCTCTCGGGTGGGTCACCTATTTGATTGTGTATTTGATCCTGTCTATGTATGACTTTATGTATGGTATGGAAGACCAAGATGTAGTTCATGGCAGTTATATGAAATACCAGGATTTGGACTCTGGCAGTTGTATGAAATACTAGGATCTGGTCCCTGGTACTTGTATGTAAGACTGAGACATGGCCCTTGGCATTGCAAGAAAAGACCATGATTTGGCTCATGGCAACATGTTACCGTAAGACTACGATTTGGCCCATAGCATTCACCTGAGGTTGGAGAAGACTCGTTATTTATGTACGATTATTACATATGTTTATATGGATAAGAGATTTGGTTGGTCGGCTCTAGAGCCGAACACTTTGTGTGTATGAATTGTATGTATGATGGAATATGTGGTATATTGGTTAGTCGGCCGAACTATACATATGCATCGAAGATGTTTCTTTCTGCAGTTTTGTAAATTTAACTAAGATAATGTATGGTTTTAACCAAAAAATGTTACTCAATAGTTTTTGAGGCAAATTTTTAATTGGTTATTTTATTTTAAAAGTGGAAAATCTCTTTCTAATTTTTGGGACATTACACAATGGTCCAGAAAATGGAGTGAGTTGTCGGATCTACTCTTGGAACAACCTTACTTGACACAAAAGGAAACTTCTTTATTTTCAAGCTTCACCAAAATGGGAGAAATAAGCATAGAAACTACCAAAATTCTCAATAACAAGAGAAAGGAGGTTAGGGTTTCTCAAGGATCGTTCTACGGGTGATAGAGGATGATGATCATCAAACCCTTGGGGTTAATGACCATTTTAAATCCCTAAAATCCTACTAAAAGGATCAAATCATGGGATAGTTGTAACATGCCACATATGTGGCACCCCGATGCCCCCACCTTAAATCCTTAGTTTTCAGATTTCAGTGAATTAAGTAGAAAAAAAGCCAAAATAAATTATGTATCGAGAATATGAATGTTATAATTGTCCGAAACTTGAATTAGATTTCTTCCTTGAGAACTGCTGGAAAAAAATCTCTAAATAGTGCTTGCACTTCTCCTCCTCAGGTTTCCAAGTCCACTCAGAACCTTTCTGGTGTTGCCATTGCACCTTCACCAATCTTACTACCATGTTGCACAAGGTTTTCGTCTTCCTATCTAAGATTGCGATCGGTCTCTCCACATAGTTCAAGCACTCATCCACCCAAATATAATCCTATGGAACCACTATGAAATCATCTGCTAAACACTTTCATACATGATAAATATGGAAGATTTTGGATCTGGCTAAGCCCCTTGGGTGGATCCAACTGGTAGGTAGCGTTGCCTACTCGAGCAACCACTTTGAATGGCCCAATAAACCTAGGGCACAAATTTCATCACCTCTTGAATCAGATGACACCCTGCGATGGTGACACCTTCAAAACAATGAAGTCACCAACCTGAAACTCAAGATCAGACCGACGCTGATCTGTATAGTCTTATGTGGACTCTACGTGGTCTATAGTCTTCTCAGCGGTCTGCAGTCTTCTGGGTACTTGTTATATCCACTCAGTAGTCTTGAGTACAACCTCAGTACTACCCATAACCCTCTGACCGACCTCACCTTAACAAATCAAGGTCTAACAATTCCTTCCTTAAAGCAACTCGAACGGAGGCATATCGATACTGGAATGATAATTGTTGTTTTAGGAGAACTCTATTTAAAGGAATATATGAATCCCAACTCCCACCAAAATGAAGAATACATGCCTTCAGTATCTCCTCCAATGTCTGAATAGTCCACTCGCTCTGATCGTTCGTCTGTGGATGATAAGTAGTGTTGAAATGTAACCGACATAACACCTCGTTTTTTGTTTTTTTTTTATTTTAAGATGACGGATGCAACCTAATAACCTAAATAAATTTTTATAATGAATAAGAATTGGGTAATACATGGTTTTGTATTACTTTTCTAGAAGAGGAGCAACAATTGTCAACTTAGAAACCTTGTGATTTCAAAGATATTTGTTTTAAGGTTTAACAATGTTATTATGGGATGTTAAGGGTGCAAATTGTAAATTTCAAATATGGAGCATGGTTTTGACGAGAATTAGGGCAGATTACATTCTTGTTTACCATGCCCAACCTTATATAATTGAATAATGCAAATAAACAATAAAAAAACCCTTAGAGCCCAAGGAAAAAAATAGGAAGATGAGGTGTGTGCATGTTTTTGTGCTTACGACCGAGAAAATAGAAGAGGGCTTGGAGCAACGACATGAGCGGGATAAAAAGGTACAGGTGAAGACAGATTGATCAGTTGGGGAGGACGAGCTATCGGACTTGTAGTGTCATAATCTCGAATGAAGTAATCTTTTAATACACTTCTTTTTTCCACCTTTCTTATGGTTCAATTTCACCAAAAACATCACTACTAATGTCGATTTCCATAGCCGCTGGCCATGGATGCCACCATCGACCATTGACCACATTGCAGTAGTGTCAGTGGGTGGTGCCCCTTGTTGCATGCCTTAGATAAATTAGTGGGAGAACCTAAGTCGCAATTATGTTTTTCTCCATACAACATTGTACTTTTTTGTTATATTTTACACATTGTACTTTGGGTTGTTGTTTACACTTCTGTCCCACCCCTTGTCCGACCTTTGGCGAACACACCAAACAATGTGATGGTATAAAAAGCATTGATTCTATTAACCTGAGAATACACGCATTTTGAAAGTCAACATAATGTTGGTGAGTGCATGAGTTTTTATTTTTGTATACCTTTAAAAATACTTCTCTTTTTGTGAAAACATTTCTTATTTATTTGCCTAACCTTCTATCTTTTAGGGTATCTTTTATTAATCTTAACTTACCATCTTTTAAGGATATCTAACAATCCTAACGTAATTTAATTAGTATTATCTTTTGTTAACCCTAGTTACTATCTTTTAAGGATTTGTAACGATCGTAACATATTTTAATTACAATACAAGGTGTCCCTAATGGTAAAATAAGCTTTAAGGTAATTTTTAATGTATTAATGTGAGCCCCTATAATTGACGCTACGACCGTAAACGTATCCCTAATCACGATGCTTCATAAGACGTCGAATAGTAACTTATATGGAAGGTATCCTGTCAGGATTGTTGTTAGCAATCGTAGGTGGGGTTGTCAAGACCGCGTATAGATCTATACATAACTTCGAAGATCCCGCAAGATTAACGATTGTAGGTATTCGAGATATGCCAAATTTGATCAAGGCTTTTGAATGAATAACCAACTCACTAATGCATTAACCCTAAGCTTTTATATTTGATCTTTATTATAATTACCCCTATATATATATATATATATATATATATATATATATATATATATATATATATATACCCTAATTATGGTTATTTTAAGAGGATATTTGGTCAACGTAACAATTATGTAAAATGCATATTGTAAATCTTGTCTACCATAACTTCTAGGTACTAAGGTTTCCTAGGGATTTGGTCATTATAACATCTAGGTAATACCTACTCCCAGATTATTGGGCATAATATCCTTTAGACAAAGATCATAGCTTAAATCTAGAAATAGTATCTATAGTTATACTATCCTAAGACATCTAGCTTGTTTTAAAATGACATAATATTTATAAAAAAAATATTTTTATAAAATTATTTGTTAAGCATGTATCCCCCCTTAAATACATTTTAAATAGTAAAATAGGGGTCGTGAACTCACTCTATTAGCATATTGAAAAGCGCCCGAACCATTGCAACCAGAGTTTATTGCCATCGAGAGGGTATTGAAGTAGAGAGAGAGAGAGAGAGAGAGAGAGTTTGGAGGTTGGTTTGAGATGAAAAAATAGGAAGCAAGCACCTATATTTATAGTGATGGTGCGCACCGGGCACTCTCCTGCACGACATGCACTTGCTTTGTGGCCCATCAAAATCTTGCCACATGTCACCCTATTGGTTGTCCACGTTTCCAAATCTCCGACGAATATGGGCGTCATATGTGCATGACTGGCATGGCGTGCACCCTTAAATCCTTTTAAAAAATTCATATTTTATTGTTTTAAAATGACATAATATTTATAAAAAAAATATTTTTATAAAATTATTTGTTAAGCATGTATCCCCCCTTAAATACATTTTAAATAGTAAAATAGGGGTCGTGAACTCACTCTATTAGCATATTGAAAAGCGCCCGAACCATTGCAACCAGAGTTTATTGCCATCGAGAGGGTATTGAAGTAGAGAGAGAGAGAGAGAGAGAGAGAGAGAGAGAGTTTGGAGGTTGGTTTGAGATGAAAAAATAGGAAGCAAGCACCTCTATTTATAGTGATGGTGCGCACCGGGCACTCTCCTGCACGACATGCACTTGCTTTGTGGCCCATCAAAATCTTGCCACATGTCACCCTATTGGTTGTCCACGTTTCCAAATCTCCGACGAATATGGGCGTCATATGTGCATGACTGGCATGGCGTGCACCCTTAAATCCTTTTAAAAAATTCATATTTTCTTTATATGAACTTTGTTTCATACTCTCTTTATATCTTTGTGTATCTCTTTCCTAGAACTACAACTTTCCTTTAGGTTGCATCTTCTAATTTTAACTTTTATTTTTAAACCACAAGTTATATATTATGTAAAAATGATATCTCCTTCATATGACTTCCATTTTCCCCTTCTTCCTTCCCAAGTTCTTATCTCATGCTTTACTACAAATTTCCTTTTTGTATTGTTAGCTGAAACTCAATTGTTCTCTTTTTGCTATTTTTGACGTCAATAGCATCATTAACATGCTTGGTTTCTGTTTTTCATAAAATCAGAACTCTTCCAATCAGAGTTAGAATTTCTCGACGTTTTTATTTTTGGGATCATTAGGTTGCGTATTTTCCAATTACAATAACCATTTTAACTTTTTGATTACTTTATTTTCGCCTTCATGCAAGTCATGAACACACGGAGTAAATAAATTTGGTTTAGGCTCTCATTAGTCTTGTTAGAAAGTGTACAAGTGGGTTTGTGAAAGACCCTAACTTTCGTATTTCTGAAAGACCCAAACTTTCATACTTGAAAATATAGTTACTCCAAAAGATGATACTTCCATATTCATAAAAAAACAATATTTTACATTGATAAAGAGGTTACAAATTACTGGATACAAACCGACTATTACAAAGTGTTTTATATATTACATAACTACCCAGGATATTGTAATTTATCAAAACCTAAACTGAAGTAAAAAAGTACAATTACAAACTATTCTAACTCTTCGAACAGTATACGATCATACTGATTACTTATCTCCTGTAATTGTTAAACATTAATAGGGTAAGCGGTGACGCTTAGTGAGTTCAATAATAGATACAATATAACGTTATGCCATATATATACTTCAATATGGCAGAAGCAAAGAGAAATAAGGAACAACAAAAGCATATGTGAATCATGTGTTAAGCTTTCTATATCAATCAATGACTTGATTCAAAGGTATACAATCAATGAGACATAACAATTTCCATACTTGATATACATCAACAAAGCTTCGGCCCAAATGGCACAAAAGACATAGGATTTCTGATTAACATCTTGGTAGATTTCAGGCTTACAGCCCTGTCTAACCATTTCCCAATATGATAGAATAGAAGTCATTCTCTTACGGAGACATGCTCTACATGACCAGAGGCTGCGTACCAGTACCAATGTGAATCTAAGTCCTTTCACTGATGACATGGTCAAAGGTATTACTTTTTCTATAAAAATAACGAATAAAATAACACGGGAAAATAACTCGGAATAATAATACTGAAAAGCACATAGTACATATAATACATAACATACAATTGTTCCTATATATTGAACTCACCTTGAATTAACCGAGGTCAAAATAGTAATTTGGGCAGCACTTCGGCTTTAAATATGACTTTCTATGTTGAAAACCGGGAGCTTTATTGAAAACCGGGCTCTGCAAAGGTAGAGCTTCAAAATCGAAAAGATAAATTTTTCGGGCTGTCCGGGCACTTCAGGACGTATTTTGGGCTTTTAAAACAATACCAGGGCTTCGGGGGATATGGAAATAGTCAAAATATGGAAAGAGGGGCCAAAAATGGCAATTTCTTGAAATTAGTCGGAACGTCTCGTAGGCATCCCTTTTATAGGGTGGAATCCGAAGTCGGCCAAGAAGGGAGTTAGCAGCGAATATGCTCGATGGCAGCCTTATGCGAGGTGTCTTAGGGGACGTCTTGTACGTCGCCTAGAACGTCGGAAGGCGCGTCAGAAGCTTACCACACCGAAGCTCGGTCCAATCAGAAGGCGATAGGTGCACGACACGCGGTTACTGTTCATGCGAGGTGACGTGGCTAGTTCCGGATATAGCTTATCCATGCGAATTTCTCGGAAATTGAGCCCAAATCTTCTAAAATCCATAACTTTCATATACGAGCTCTGTTTTTGACTTTATTTATATGGACATATAGCTAAAATTATGGTCTACAACTTTCTTTTAGACGTCGTCGGCTAATTTTGACTTTAATTTTAGTATTATTATTTTTAACAGACCGGGACAGGAAAATCCGTTAAAAATTCATAACTTCTTTATCCGACATCCGTTTTCGTCAGACTTTTTACCGTTGTACTACTATTGAGAGATCTTCGATTCTCGTTTAGGTTGTGTCGGCTAAATATCACTCGATCTAAAATTCGAGTTTTTAGCTGTCTACTCCTACGCTGAAACTTAGAAAAATCATAACTTCCTCATACGAAGTCAGATTTTGACATTCTTTTTATCGAACTTCTCGGTTTAACAAATACTACAAATTTCATTTAGATTACTAAGGCTAAAAAATAGTTTATCAAAAACTCACTTTTTACGTCATTCGGTGTCGTGCCGATTTTGTCGCAGATCTTCGATTGGTCGTAACTTCTTTGTTAGAACTCGGATTTCGATGAGGGTTTCGCCTAAATGTTTCTAATGAGATTATCTACAACTTTCAATAATAAAATTTTACTTATTTCAAATTTTATATTTTCACTAAATTTCACTATTTGACTTTTAATTGGAATCTCATAAGACTTCCAATATTTTCACAGTGATTCTAAACATAGTTTTACTTCATTTCTAGTAAAAACTATTTGTTAGAATTCAATACTCAAATTCACATAGTATTTCACAATATTATTCATTATAAAACACGATTTCAAAACGTGTATGTTACAATTTGCAATAATTCTCTCTATAAACTAATGCTCTCCAAATGTTTCTTACAAGTTCTTACATAATGGGAGTCACCCACTTCCTATTTATAGGAAAGACTCAACCCATTTACACATACAAGTGGGTAAGCACTAACACTCCACATCCAAGAGTGACTTTGCACCTTAGCATTCTCCCCCCCCCCCAAAAAAAAAGTTAGCATTAGATATTATGTCTTCAACATCCAACGAGGTCACACGATATAGATCAAACTCCCCCTCAAAGTAACACCAATCTTCAAATCCGCAAATAAATACCCGAAAAACCCGAGAAGCTTCAAATATCCACTTTTCATTCTCCCCCTTTTTATAATAAAAATATTATAAAACCTATTAAGTGTGAGATTCCCCCGAGGATTAATCTTCACATAACTCCCCTTCATGTGTGCCAAAAATGAAACACCGAAAAACTTGCATGGAAAAACAATTACAAAAAAGCCTTGAAAAAATTTCAATTTGTGAAAATTTTCAACTTTTGGGTGAGAGTAGCAAGATTTTCCAAAATCTGGGTTAAAACTGTCACTTTTGAATTATGTAGGGACCCATTGCGCCCAATTGCTTAAGATGCAAAACACTCCCCCATTTGTGAAACCGAGCATAAAGTGTAAATTCACACAAACTGTAGGGACTGAACTTGTAAATTCTTCAACTTCTCAGCATTGTGAGCCCAATTTCGAAGTTAGGTAATTTCTGCCAACATTTCGAAATAGCACGGACTAAATGTGAAATATTTTCATTTTTCATAAAATTTTACTCTAAAGTCCAAGTTGGACCTTTTCTGCAACTTCTTTAAAAGATTAGGGACCAAGTTCGAAACTCGTGTTTTCTTCTCCGATTCGTTACCCAGGCAACGAAACCCAACATGCTTCACTTTTAATTTCAAGAGCTCGTCAACGAAGCGCCTTCTTAATCAGTCAAAGGGAAATAAAAAACGAAGCCATTCGAGTCGTTGAATAACTTGTTGACCATTCAGTCTCTTAACCACCGCTTCGCTATTACGGGTCGTCCCAAAATCAAATCTTGATTATTACTTTCTCAACCAAAATCATCCTTCGTTATCAAGCATATATCCATTGAAATTTATAATCGACTCCAACCTTTCACTTTTCAACAATCAAGCCTTCGAAACTCAATAAAGGACTATCGATCCACCAGACTATCGATTCCAAAGACGTCGACCATCATCAATCGACAACCGCAATTGATTTCACAATACTGATCCTTCGTTAGCAAAATCAATTCTTGTATTCCAAAACGAGTTCAATTTATCCATACAATTCGACCTTAAGCAATTTGATTTCTACACTTAAATCCAAAATGCAATTTCATATCATAAATCAAAATCACTAGCTACACATCGAATTACATCCAACCATAAAATATCGATGCGAATGATCTCAAACATGTTGGATTTGGTGTCTAAGCCCATAACTATAACTGTGATGTACTTGACCCGATTGTAGCATGGTCCTTTTGGGTTGCCTTCATCAGTGCAATTTGATAGGATGGACTTTTGAGAATAAGGTTATTTGTGATTTATTAATACATTATAAGTATAACATATTAATTGAGAAATCATTCTTATTTAATTAGTATTGGTCAAGACTTAGTTTGGAATTAATTTTGTGATCAAAAGAGACTAATTAAATATATGGGGATTGATTGTGTAAATCAATCATTCTTATAATATAGGCTAATGATCCATAGTTACTTAGGATGGGCAAAACCATTGAGATAATACATGGATGGTCCATGGAGGTTAACCTATGGAGCCTATGTATATGAAAGGTCATTAGGGTTTAGAAAGTGTAACCGACACCCACATACATTCTAAGAGAGTGAAGTTGATTTTGTGCTAAATAACCTTTTATCTAAAGCCTCCTCATTCATTAGGTGCGTGTGAACCATTATAGGCATCACACTTGGGGTGCTCAAGCTTTCAAAGGTCAAGAACTCTATCATACTCAAGAGGTAAGCATCCAAACTAAGTTTATATTGTATAGCTTCAATTGTATGCTACCTAGGGAGAATGCTTTGGAAAAATTGAAAATGCAGGTATAATTAGAGAAAACATAGATCCAAAGCATTTACGGTTGCATGCGCACCATAGGAGTGTTACAGTGCTCAAAACCCAACAAAACAACCTTCCCATTTCAAAACCAACCACTCGCCATCAAAACCATCAATCATCAAAAACTAATTCAGACTCATCGACCCTCCGCACATCAACTTACAACCATTCGACTATAAACCATGGCTTTAAACATTGACTTCCAAAATCCGTTCATGATTCGTCCTTTGTTTTACATTATACGGAGCCCCAAAATTGATTATACTATATTTGAAGACCAAATTATTGACTCCAAAATCAATATCAACACAATTTCGAACTAACATGAAGTAATACCAATCGACTTTTGATTCTCGATTCAATGTTTAAGATTTTGATTCTCAATTCCAAACCAAATCAGTCGCACATTGAACGAACACACAGAAACAATTTTGAATTTTTAATTTGACTTTTCAAATTTGTCAATCGAAAAACAATAATTGACAACTTTTCAAATAAATTTCAGATCAAACACACTATTCGAGTTGTTCTTCATCACATTCATGTGTTCTTTGTACAAGTTGATTAAAATCAAGAACCAATTTGAAGATTTCTTCACTTGAACTTGTATAAAATCGATTTCATCATGTGCCAAATCATATGAAATCGAATCCCATTTTCAGATAACCATTAACATCAATCGGGAAAAAAAATGAGATAACAATATTAATAACTCAAGAACAATTGATTATGAAGATGATGATTCGATGGTACAAGTACGAAATGTGTGTGTTGTAAGAACGAAATCAACGACATGGTAATGAATTAACCACTGCAACATATTGGACTCAGACAATTGTAATGGATTAAACACATTTTGGGCTAAATGATTGATGAATTGTATGATCACGATTTGGGCTCGAAGAATAATGAACAGTAAGGAACTCATTTTAATTTCGAATATATATTAACATTTCAAAATTGAACAATAAAAATTAATTTAAAAAAAATTCATGAGATTATGATTATGATTTTGATTTGAGTTTGATCTAAACAAAAATAATTTGGATCAATCAATGGGGTGGGAACGAATTCGATCCAATGAGGCAAATCGATCAAAAATGAAAAACGAAAAGCACGAATCAAAATCATTGACGTTTAGGAATCCATTTGAGAATTTGAGATACCTTTTTTGACAATCCGAATTCCATTTGCAATGAACGAATCAAATTTAGAAGATCTTCGTTCTTTTGATGGAAGGAGAAAATTTCTAATTTGAACATTATACCACCCATGATGCGTGTTCTACAACTCGTTCTTCGTGTTCCTCAACGATCCAAGAACATATTCATAAGAATTATTAACACTTTTGGGTTTTGACTTAAAATTCAATGCAACACTTGGAGATTGTTGCTTTGGAACCCAAATTTGCTTCATGGATTTCGGATTCACAACAACATTTAATGATTTTTGTGAGTAAACCCGCTTGTTCTTCCGTTTAATATTCTTCTTCTTTTTCTTTCTCATGTTTTTGCATCTTGAAGATTTAATTTCAAGAACTACTTCATTCTTGGCAACTTAAATTTTGCAAGTTTGTGTCAAATATTTTGGAGTTTGATACTTGTGAATTTCTTGGATTAACGGCTTTCAATAAGGAATCATTCCTTCAAACAAATCACAAGAACTCAAAATATCATCCGTTTGAACTCCAATCATGCAAAAAACCATTTCATATTCATGAGAATCAAATTGAATCTTCTTGTCAAGAACTTCAAGAACATCACATTGAACTCAATAGTCTTGAACTTCAACAAACTTAAGAGCAAGAAGATCATTTGGGTTTTCAATTAGATAAATTCATTTCTTATTAAACAAATCTCATTATTCTCCACCCTTTTGATTTCTACTACATAGTAATATGGACAACGCAATTTTTGTCAACCATTAAATGTTACAAAGTGGTTGAAATATCAATATTCCATGATCATCCTTCAAACCTCCATAAGAAACCTTATTACCCCATGAAATCAACCTGCTTAACAATAATCCATAAAATTGATTTCCATTGACTTTGTATCTGACATCTTCAACGATTACAACCCAAGAATCATACGGCAAGTTCACCATATTTGATCAATTGATAAGATCTAAGTTTTTCTTGAGAGAGAAAGTGATTTTGAATGGGTTTTCTAGAAAGAGAAAGCAAAAATCACTTGAATTCTAGTGAAAAAAATCGAATTCTGAATAGAATCGATGAGGAATTCGATTTCTAGAATCCAAATTCTCTAAAACACAAAGATCAAAACACATTGAAGAATCACCAAATCAACAATGTCATCATGGATCAATTCTTGATCAAATGAAGCACACCTGCTCTGATACCAATTGTAGTGGTCTTGATGATGATGAGAAATGTAGAATAAGAAAGATCTAGTGAATCATCATGTAAATCATGAACACATGGAGTAAATAAATCCGGTTGAAACTCTCATTAGTTTGGTTAGAAAGAGTACAAATGGATTTGCAATAATTCTCTCTCTTAAACTAATGCTCTCCAAATGTTGCTTACAAGTTCTTACATAATGGGTGTCACTCACTTCCTATTTATAGGAAAGATTCAACCCATTTACACAGACAATAAGGTAAGCACTAACAATCCACATCGAAGCGTGACTTTTCTCCCTAACATCAACTTTGCATATTATCCTTCAATATGGGTGTTAGGGTGCAAAGTCATGCTTGGATGTGGAGTGCCATGCAGACTAATGGGAGCTTAAAAGATTTATTCACTCCTTGTGTTCTTGATTTGTATGATGATTCATTGGATCTTTCTAATTCCACACATGCCATCATAATTAACACCACTATAATTGGTATGAGAGCAGGTGTTCTTGATTTGATCAAGAATTGATCCATGATGGCATTCTAGATTTGTTGAGTCTTCAATTGTTTTTGATCTTTTTGTGTAGAGAGTGTTTTGTATTCTACAAATCGTATTTTTCTTGGTTTGATCTACATTTTGATTTTCTCTCTCTAGAATACTTGTTTGTGTTACTTTCTCTCTCTAGAAAACCCAAGTTCATATCGTTTGATTCGAAATGGAAGAAGCAATTATAGAGAAATGGTTGATACATAATGAGGATTTTCTAGGCGAATACACCTTTGAAACTCTTCTTTATTGCTTGACTGTTGGATTGAAAAGTGAAGATGCACTCATTTCAAAACGAGAAAAGAATGAGGTTGGAGAATTAATTAATCATCCAATTTATCAAAAAAAAGATTTGTTTGATTGATTGATTACAACGTATCAAGAGAGACGAAGAAATAAGAAAGAAGGTGAAATCATAAAAGGAATTCCTCTTTCTGAATGTAAATATGGAAGCAATAAACTGAAATATTATGCGGATTGTCGTGAAGCTCAAGAACATGGTCTTGATGATGTTCATCATGTTCATGATATTCTTGACATTCAATAAAAGGAGTTCAAGTTGATTCTCATGAAGATGAAAATGTTTTTTGCTATATTGGAGTTCAAACCGATGATATTTTGTGTTCTTGTGATTTCTTTGAAGGAATGATTCCTTATCGAAAGCCGGTAATCCAAGAAATTTGCATGTATCAAAAGCCAAAAGATTTGATTCAAACTTGTCAAGTTGAAGTTGTCAAGAATGAAGGTGTTCTTGAAATCAAATCTTCAAGATGGAAAAAGATGTGAAAGAAAAACAAGAAGATTAAATGGAAGAACAAGCGGGTTTACTCACAACAATCATCAAATGTTATGAATCTGAAATCCATGAAGCAATTTTGGGTTCCAAAGCACCAATCTCCAAATGTTGCATTGAGTTTAAAGTCAATACCTAAAAGTGTTGGTGGTTCTTTTGAAGATATTCTTGGATCGTTGAAAAACACGGAGACCACGAAGAACGAGTTGTACATCATGCATCGTGGATGGTACAATGTTAAAGTTTCAGATTTTTCTCGTTCCAAGAAAAGAACCAAGATCTTCTAAATTTGGTTCGTTTGTTGAAAATGGAACTCTATTCATCAAAAAGTTATCTCAAATTCTCAAATGGATTCCAAAACATCCATGATTTCAATTTGTGTTTTGCATTTTTCATTTTCGATTATCTTGACTCATTGGATCTAATCTGTTTCAATCCCTTTCTTGATCCAAATATTTGTTAAATTGATCTAGCCAAACACAAGTTCAAAATTTAATCAAAATTTAATTTCATTCATTTTGATCCAAAATTTGTAATCAAACACTACTCATATTTTGAAATCAATTTTTCCAAAGCCTAAAGTAAAACTCAACTTTTCTTTGGTTGAGTTACTATTCATCATGCTTGACTTTATGCCAAATTGATGTTCCTTCTAGGATCTGATAGTATAGTTTTTAAGACCAAAATTCATTGAGTCGAAATCAAAATCTGATATGAAGCATTTTGTTTGTTCATCCTAACATGTCACAACCCCAAACCTGAACGGCGGAAACGTTCGGGGGCGGATGACTTCATGTGGTAACGTAACAAATGAATACATAGTAAAGAAAGCAATACAACCATCATATATATAATTGAAACTTTACATTTGTCTAAAGTTACATGTTCAAAACCAATTACAATATGATGTAAAAAATACGAGATTTAACTGGCGCCGCAGCATCCCTTCATCAAAAGCGTAATGAATACCTGAAATTATTGATTTCCTGGGACATACAAGTAATTTTGAAAGAGTAGATCAGCATTTAAGCTGGTGAGTTTCATAAGTATTTAAGTGACAATGTTTGTATGAAATGAAATGTTTTGTCTTTGTTTGTTTGTGTTTAGAAAATCCTATATTTTCTACTAGTATAAAAGTAGCCTTCACTCAAGGCCAATGTTTGTTTCTAAAATGTATGTAAGTGTAAAATAGCCAATGTGTTTGAAAAACCTAGTAAATCAATGTATTTTTAATACCCCATGTGAGTTTTATAACCATACTATTGACTCAGAATGCCTATACACAACGTTCTTCAGGCGTTGGAATGTTATGACGTTTGTCACCCCATACGGTGGACTGCAGCTAACAGTCAGGGCGCGGGTTGTCAAGCCCGTATAGATCTATACACAAACACCATGCTCCCCCTCCAAGGGTTTCTGGTATACAATACAGGACTTGAAATGTGTACTCGAACGTACGTGAAGTTAGCGTCTCACAAAACCGTGGTATAAAAACAGATCTACTTGTTAAAATGTTATGTTTGTTCTTGTACACAAAAGTGACTTCTTGAAATTCATGTTCTAGTACATAAGAGTTAGAAATTTGTTCGTAAAACTATACCTATTATAGTTTTCTAAAAGTATGTCTCGTTTGTTTAGAAATACCTAGAAAAGGAATCATTTGTTTATGAAAGCATAGATTTTTGGTGTAGAGTCTAAGATAGACAAGTATAATCTACGAAAAGTTTAGTTTATACATGCATTACAACAAATTCATATTTCAAAAGATATAATGCTATTTTAACATATGTTATATATATGAAAGTTCCTTAAAAGTTTGTAAATAGCATGTGATTTGGATATATAACAACATATAAAAGAGTTCTTTATGTAACACACGATAATACTCGTGTGTTTTACTTGTAATCCCCCCTCGAAAGCATATAAAAGAATTTATAGAATATTTAAAAGGTAAATTAAGGGGTATGAACTCACTTGAAAGTTTGAAGATAGCGAGGTGGAAAACCGGGCAGAGTTTTGTCTCGGAAAACGGATTTTTCTCGAGATTCTCGGAAATCTCGGGAGTAAAATCGACCCTCGGGACTTGAGCAAAAAGACCAGAGCTTCGGGTTTGAACGGGCACGGAAAACGAGGCAAGATTGTAAGAGAAAGGAGAGAAATGAGCATTTTTCTTGGAAACCCTCGCATTCTATTTATAGGAGGGCTGAACCGCCTCGGTACGCGGGGCGTACGCTCGTACGCAGCGCGTACGCGTACGTCATGCATGACCGAAGCCTCGACTGCCTTGGCTTCGGATGGGACGGATCGGATGGGGAGGCGGGTCGGATGGGACGGCGGGTCGGATGGGACAGCGGGTCGGACGGGTCGGTCGGCTGGGCGGGTCGGACGGGTCGGAAGCCTCGGATAGGGCGACGTGGACGATCAGAGGCCAAGTCTCTCGGGTACGCAGGGCGTACAGGGGTACGCAGCGCGTACCTCGGATGAGGACGGTGACTCCTCTTCGGATAAGGCCTGAATTTTGAATTAAATAAATATATAATTTATTTAATAAACTTCAAAAATTCATATCTTCTTCATACGAACTCCGTTTTCGATGGTTTTTATATCCACACGTAGGTGAGACTACGCTCTACAACTTTCCTTTAGACTCCGTCGGCAAATTCCGAAATTATTTTTTATTATTTATATTATAACTCATCGTGTTTAAGGAATTTCTTTGAAATACCATTGTCGAGACCTTCGATTCTCGTTTAGGTCATTCCGGCCAAAAGTCGCTAGATCTCCGATTCAAGTTTTTAGCTGTCTGATGCTAAGCTGAACTTGGAAAATCATAACTTCGATATATGAAGTCGGATTTGGGCGTTCTTTTTACGTACGATCATGGTTTAAATACATTTAAACATAGAAGGAATTTAAATAGAACTATTTGTACATTTTATTATGAAAGTAAATTTTATTACTCAAAAGTGGTTACAATACTTTGACCTTTTTAGGTCATTACAAAGAGTTGAAATATCGGGTTGTCACATCATCCCCCTGTTAGAGAGAATTTCGTCCCGAAATTTAAAGTAGTAAAGATACTAGTGAACATGAAAGAGATGAGGGTACTTTTGTTTCATCTGCTCTTCGCGTTCCCATGTGAATTCAGGTCCCCGCTTGGCGTTCCAGCGAACCTTCACGAGGGGTATGCGACTTTGTTTTGTTTGTTTGACCTCTCGATCCATGATTTCTACTGGTTCTTCCACAAAGTTGAGGCTCTCATTGATCTCGATCTCGTCGAGTGGAATAACAAGAGTCTCGTCGGACAAACACTTTTTCAAGTTTGAGACGTGGAAGGTTGGATGGATGTTACTAAGTTCGCGCGGTAGATTAGGCTTGTAAGCCACAGGGCCGATTCTGGCAAGAATCTCGAAAGGCCCTATGTATCTTGGATTTAGTTTCCCACGCTTTCCAAAGCGTATTAAACCCTTCCACGGTGAGACCTTTAATAAGACGTGGTCTCCTACCTGGAATTCCAAAGGTTTCCTCCTTTGGTTAGCGTAGCTTTTCTGTCGGTCTCTAGAGGCTTTCAATCGTTCACGAATCTGAACAATCTTCTCTGTCGTTTCTCGTATGATTTCTGGACCGGTGAGAGTGCTTTCAGGAACTCTTCCTCTAGCTAACTGGGTATCGCCAACTTCAGTCCAGCACAAAGGGGATCTGCACTTTCGACCATAGAGGGCTTCAAACGGAGCAACCTTTATGCTTGTATGATAACTATTGTTGTATGAAAATTCGACAAGGGGTAAATGGATATCCCATGCCTTTCCAAAGTCAATCACACAGGCTCTCAGCATATCTTCTAAAGTTTGTATCGTTCTCTCACTTTGCCCGTCTGTTTGTGGGTGGTAGGCTGTACTCATGTCTAGCTTAGTTCCCAGGGAACTTTGTAGTGACTGCCAGAATCTTGAAGTGAATCTACTATCTCGATCGGAGATAATGGATATCGGAACACCATGCAGTCGCACTACTTCCCTTAAGTAAGTTCTTGTAAGCTTCTCCATTTTGTCAGTCTCCTTGATGGGTAGGAAATGCGCGGATTTGGTCAATCTGTCGACAATGACCCATATTGTATCGAGTCCACTTGTCGTCTTGGGTAACTTGGTTATGAAGTCCATAGTAATCCGCTCCCATTTCCATTCTGGTATCTCTGGTTGTTGTAGTAATCCTGACGGTTTCTGATACTCGACCTTAACCTTAGCGCAAGTAAGACATTTACTCACGAAGGTAGCAATTTCTGCTTTCATGTTAGGCCACCAGTACAGTTTCTTAAGATCCAGATACATTTTATCTGAACCCGAGTGAACGGAATATCTTGAGTTGTGAGCTTCGGTCATGACTACGTTTCTGAAACCACCATGTTTTGGGGTCCAGATTCGGTCCATGAGATAGTAGGCTCCGCCACCCTTGACTTCTAGATTCTTTTCCATTCCTTGCAGGGATTCACCCGCCACATTTTCACGTTGCAAAGCTTTCAATTTGTGCCTCCTTAATTTGTGTGGATAAGTGGGAATAGATAGTCATGGTCAGAGATTTGACCCTCCGACCAGTGTATTCCTTTCGACTGAGGGCGTCAGCTACTACGTTGGCCTTGCCAGGATGATAACGAATTTCGCATTCGTAGTCATTTAGTAACTCAACCCGTCGTCGTTGTCGCATGTTGAGTTCCTTTTGATCGAAAATGTGTTGAAGGCTCTTGTGATCGGTGAAAATAGTACTCTTTGTTCCGTATAAGTAGTGCCTCCAGATCTTCAGAGCAAATACCACTGCTCCTAACTCGAGACCGTGTGTTGTATAGTTCACTTCGTGTGTCTTAAGCTGTCGGGAGGCATAAGCGATAACCTTCCCTCTCTGCATAAGAACACAACCAAGTCCTTGATTTGACGCATCGCAATACACTACGAAGTCTTCTATCCCTTCGGGGAGGGATAGTATCGGTGCGGTGCACAAGGCCTGCTTTAGTGTCTGGAATGCCTTCTCTTGTTTCACTTCCCAGTCAAAGGCCACGCCTTTCTGAGTTAATGAAGTAAGAGGTTTCGCAATGCTCGAAAAGTTCTTTATGAATCTGCTATAGTAGCCAGCTAGACCTAGAAATTGACGAATTTATGTAGGTGTCTTTCGTGCCGAACAGTTCTCAATGGCCTTAATTTTGGAGGGGTCCACGTGTATACCTTTCTCGCTAACAACGTGGCCTAAAAATTCGACTCTTCGAATCCAAAATTCGCATTTAGAGAACTTCGCATAGAGTTTCTCCGTTCGCAGTGTTTCTAGGACTTTTCGTAGGTGCTGACTATGCTCTTCCTCACTTCGAGAGTAGACAAGTATATCATCGATAAAGACGATGACGAACTGATCCAAGTAAGGGCGGCATACCCTATTCATTAGGTCCATAAATATTGCTGGTGCATTGGTTAATCCGAACGGCATCACTACAAATTCGTAGTGTCCATAACGAGTTCGGAACGTTGTCTTTGGAATGTCCCCCTCTAGAACTCGTAATTGGTGATATCCGGATCGTAGATCTATTTTGGAGAAGTAGTTCGCTCCTTGAAGTTGATCGAATAGGTCGTCAATACGAGGTAGAGGATAGCGGTTCTTGACAGTAAGTTTGTTCAGCTCTCTGTAGTCGATGCACATACGGAACGATCCATCTTTCTTCTTTACAAACAAGACCGGTGCTCCCCAAGGTGAGAAACTTGGTCTTATGAATCCTTTTTGAAGGAGTTCATTAAGTTGACTGGAAAGTTCCTGCATCTCTGCTGGCGCAAGACGATAAGGCGACTTCGCTACTGGGGTAGCTCCTGGAACTAAGTCGATTCTGAACTCGACTTGGCGTGGCGGTGGTAATCCTGGTAGTTCTTCTGGAAAGATATCGGGAAATTCGCGTACTACCGAGATGCCCTTGATGTCCTTCAGTTCTTGACTTGTATCAACGATGTGCGCTAGGAATGCTCGACAATCCTTCCGCAAGCACTTGCGAGCTTGGATGCACGAAATGATGCGAAGGTTTGTACTAGATTTGTCGCCGTAGATAACTAATGTTTCGTTGTTAGGGAGGTTAAGATGAACTGCTTTTTCAAAGCACATGATGTCGGCGCGAAGAAGACTCAACCAATCCATGCCGACTATGACGTCAAAACTTTTAATTTGGACCGGCATGAGATTGATTGGGAAAGAATGGCCGTCTAAAGTTAACGTACAACCCATGTATATGTAGTTAGTGTTTTCGGTTTTTCCATTGGCCATCTCTACAAAGAATGATTTTTCTAACTTGCTAGGTTTAGGTTTAAGTAAATGAATAAAGTTTTGACTCACGAAGCTTCTCTCCGCTCCAATATCGAATAATATGCATGCATATGAATTATCGAGAAGGAACGTACCAGCAACTATAGTTGGGTCAGCTACAGCTTCGTCATGGCCTATTGCCAAAACTCGTCCCACACCTCCGGTGCCTGTTGCCTTAGGACAGTTCCTCTTGTAGTGGCCCACCTCGCCACAACCGTAGCAAGTCTGCCCTACACCCGCACCGGGAACTTGAGTGATCGGCTTTGCGGGGTCCTTGCAGAAATGGGCTGTGTGTCCCTTCCTGTTGCAGTTGACGCACTGCATTTCCCGACAAGGTCCATGGTGGTGGTAATTGCATTTGGTGCACTTTGGGAGGTTACATATATAAGGCTTTGTTGGGTAGGTATTTGTAGGAGCCGTAGTAGGTGCAGTGGCAGCATTCACTGAAACCAGTTGTTTCTTTGCGGATTCCTGGGATGACCCACCCTTCCCTTTATTCCACACTCTCTTCCTGCTATTGTTGTTGTTGTTGTTGTTGTTTCCTTTCTGTGGTTCTGGTGCAGAAGTGGTTGAGTTCTGATGACCTCCGTAGTCAATCAGAGATTGTGCCAGTTCCTTAGCACGTTCAAAGGTGTCAGGTTTGGAAGCTAACACGCTTGATCGAATTTGGGGCGTCAGTCCCCAGATGTACCTTTCTATTTTCTTGCTCTCGGGAGCAATCATATCTGGACAAAGAATTGCCAGCTCGCAGAATCTGTTGGTATAAGTAGCGATTTCGGTACCAACCATTCCGAGAGTCCATAGCTCGTGTTCAAGCTTTTGAATCTCTCCCCGTGGGCAGTATTCTCTCATCATCATGGCTTTCAGGCTCTCCCAGCTTATGGAGTTTGCCACGATTAGGGTAAGTACTTTAACGTGGCCATTCCACCAAGTTAAAGCTTTATCAATAAGGGTGAAAGTTGCAAATTTGACTTTGCTGTGCTCGGGACAGGAGCAGATTTCAAAGACTGCCTCCGTCCTTTCAATCCACTGCCTCAGGGCCATCACACCACCAGTTCCATAAAACATCCGGGGCTTGGCATTAGTGAAGTCCTTATAGGTACATTCTCGAGGTGGTCCATGACTCTCGCCATGGTTGGATAGGTGTGTGCCAGATCCCGAGCCATTAGTACTCGAGTTATTGATCTGTGACATGGCAGCTGCCACCGCTGCGGTGACTGCTGCTTGAAACATAACAGCATCAAGTTGAGGTGGTGGAGGTGGTGGTGGTACTGGTGCTTCCCCACCGTTGTTTCGCCTTGGATTTCTTCGCGGAGGCATCCTTCAACTATAGGTTGAAAAGACAGGGATAAGAATTTCATAGAATAGAAAATGTATGTGTCTCATGAACTAAATCGCTATAGTTCAACAACAGATGATAGTATGAGTCTTAAAACAGAAGAATGAAAGTTATTTGTAAGACTGAAGGTATGAAACAAGTATTTGGTTTCACAAAGACCTTTCAAGGTTTGAACGAAATACTTAACATAGTAGTAATAGTGTCACTTATATTAATATAGAAGTTGTTACAACGATCATGAAAATTTGACCCCTATAAGGGCCTCCGATTACAAAGTTCGAGAAATTTAAAGACTTTTAGCCGAGGTCCTAAGTTATAACAAAATTTGAGTCCTTGACAAACACTACTTGCGTCGTAGGTTGCGCTTGGAGCTTGACTCCGCATCTGATTGCTTCGACTCCATTAGACGCCTATCAAAAGCGGCTTGTTGTTCCCTCAGTTCGGCAAGGGCTGTAATCATTTGTGCTTGAAATGCTTCGGTTTGGAGTTGAGCATTGTCTTGTATCTTGTCCAGCCTACGGATGTCAGAAGTGTGAACCTGCACTTCCATGTTGACATCCTGGAGTCGACTAGCTTGAACTCCAGATTGATAGGACTGGTTGGCTAACTTACCCACCATTACCGGGAGTGCTCGATCAGCCGAACCTCCGCCACGGACATCATAGAAGTCCCGACACATGCCGTAGGGAGGGCGTAGGTTTTGCTGTTGGCTCCAATGGTGGAGGTGACTTCCCCAGACGGGAGTTGGTCCTTGAAAGTTCCTTACGAAGACGGGAGGTTGAATGGGTGGTGGATCGATAACTTCCGGCTCTGAGTCGGTACAAGAGTCATCACCCACTTCTATGGGTTCCTCGTCCTCTTCGGGATCATCTTCGATCCATCCTCCGTTGCCTTGGTTGGGAAAGTAGGGGTCGCCAGGGTGGTGAAATCCAGCTATTTGACTGTACGAGAAATAGGGTTATAAGAATTGAATAAAGTTGGAACATGCAAAACATGTAAGTTAAACTAGTTTAGATAGCAAATACTCCTATAGTATTTAAATTCTTATGTTTGATTCTTGTAATGGTTTGGTAAGGTTTGACTTGTTGCTTACTACGATCATTCCTCGATATACGTTGGTCCAATCTCGGGCAAATATAGTTGATCACGCTATATTTGTCCAAAATCTGATTACATATATCGAGTCTTAATCGTAGTGTCAACTTGTCTAAATACTTGTATAGTTGGATAACATGAAAATAATTTGTGGTATGCATGTAATTGTACTTAAATGAACTATCAATTTAAGTTGAACGCAATGCTGCTTAAGCGTAAAAAGAAAATTTGTTTTGTCAGAGAGTATTAGTCCCTTAAGCATTTATAGTTTGTATATCTTATGTGGTTCGATATACTTAGTTCACTATAAACATTGCTCTGATACCAATCTGTCACACCCCCAAACCTGAACGGCGGAAACGTTCGGGGGCGGATGACTTCATGTGGTAACGTAACAAATGAATACATAGTAAAGAAAGCAATACAACCATCATATATATAATTGAAAGTTTACATTTGTCTAAAGTTACATGTTCAAAACCAATTACAATATGATGTCAAAAATACGAGATTTAACTGGCGCCGCAGCATCCCTTCATCAAAAGCGTAATGAATACCTGAAATTACTGATTTCTTGGGACATACAAGTAATTTTGAAAGATTAGATCAGCATTTAAGCTAGTGAGTTTCATAAGTATTTAAGTGACAATGTTTGTATGAAATGAAATGTTTTGTCTTTGTTTGTTTGTGTTTAGAAAATCCTATATTTTCTACTAGTATAAAAGTAGCCTTCACTCAAGGCCAATGTTTGTTTCTAAAATGTATGTAAGTGTAAAATAGCCAATGTGTTTGAAAAACCTAGTAAATCAATGTATTTTTAATACCCCATGTGAGTTTTATAACCATACTATTGACTCGGAATGCCTATACACAACGTTCTTCAGGCGTTGGAATGTTATGACGTTTGTCACCCCAAACGGTGGACTGCAACTAACAGTCAGGGCGCGGGTTGTCAAGCCCGTATAGATCTATACACAAACACCATGCTCCCCCTCCAAGGGTTTCTGGTATACAATACAGGACTTGAAATGTGTACTCGAACATACGTGAAGTTAGCGTCTCACAAAACCGTGGTATAAAAAACAGATCTACTTGTTAAAATGTTATGTTTGTTCTTGTACACAAAAGTGACTTCTTGAAATTCATGTTCTAGTACATAAGAGTTAGAAATTTGTTCGTAAAACTATACCTATTATTGTTTTCTAAAAGTATGTCTCGTTTGTTTAGAAATACCTAGAAAAGGAATCATTTGTTTATGAAAGCATAGATTTTTGGTGTAGAGTCTAAGATAGACAAGTATAATCTACGAAAAGTTTAGTTTATACATGCATTACAACAAATTCATATTTCAAAAGATATAATGCTATTTTAACATATGTTATATATATGAAAGTTCCTTAAAAGTTTGTAAATCGCATGTGATTTGGATATATAACAACATATAAAAGAGTTCTTTATGTAACAGACGATAATACTCGTGTGTTTTACTTGGAATCCCCCCCTCGAAAGCATATAAAAGAATTTATAGAATATTTAAAAGGTAAATTAAGGGGTATGAACTCACTTGAAAGTTTGAAGATAGCGAGGTGGAAAACCGGGCAAAGTTTCGTCTCGGGAAACGTATTTTTCTCGGGATTCTCGGAAATCTCGGGAGTAAAATCGACCCTCGGGACTTGAGCAAAAAGACCAGAGCTTCGGGTTTGAACGGGTACGGAAAATGAGGCAAGATTGTGAGAGAAAGGAGAGAAATGAGCATTTTTCTTGGAAACCCTCGCATTCTATTTATAGGAGGGCTGAACCGCCTCGGTACGCGGGGCGTACGCTCATACGCAGCGCGTACGCGTACGTCATGCATGACCGAAGCCTCGACTGCCTCGGCTTCGGATGGGACGGATCGGATGGGGAGGCGGGTCGGATGGGACGGCGGGTCGGATGGGACAGCGGGTCGGACGGGCGGGTCGGAAGCCTCGGATAGGGCGACGTGGACGATCAGAGGCCAAGTCTCTCGGGTACACAAGGCGTACAGGGGTACGCAGCGCGTACCTCGGATGAGGACGGTGACTCCTCTTCGGATAAGGCCTGAATTTTGAATTAAATAAATATATGATTTATTTAATAAACTTCAAATATTCATATCTTCTTCATACGAACTCCGTTTGCGATGGTTTTTATATCCACGCGTAGGTGAGACTACGCTCTACAACTTTCCTTTAGACTCTGTCGGCAAATTCCGAAATTATTTTTTATTATTTATATTATAACTCATCGTGTTTAAGGAATTTCTTTGAAAATTCATAACTTCTTTATCTGATGTCGGTTTTTGCCAGACTTTTTACCGCTGAAATACCATTGTCGAGACCTTCGATTCTCGTTTAGGTCATTCCGGCCAAAAGTCGCTCGATCTCCGATTCGAGTTTTTAGCTGTCTGATGCTAAGCTGAACTTGGAAAAATCATAACTTCGATATATGAAGTCGGATTTGGGCGTTCTTTTTACGTACGATCATGGTTTAAAGACATTTAAACATAGAAGGAATTTAAATAGAACTATTTGTACATTTTATTATGAAAGTAAATTTTATTACTCAACAGTGGTTACAATACTTTGACGTTTTTAGGTCATTACAAAGAGTTGAAATATGGGGTTGTCACATAACACACTTAAAGTACTTGTACGTCCGAATGTCCTTGATTGAGTTCATACGAATTCGGTTTCATCAAGTCTTTATTAACAATAAATGCTTTCTGAATTCGACTTGTGAATGGATTTTATTTGTTTTGTACAAAGATAAAGTCGATAATGATCAACCTGTTGATAATTGCTTCAATTGTAAATTTAAACTGAAAGTCAAAATGTGTGTTCGTTGAAATTTTGAGTATGATTGAAGAATCAAAATTATTTTGAGTCAATATCGAGTTTGATTGGCTTGAATAAATACTACCTTAATTTGAGATTGATGTTCGATTTTGATTTGTATTCTCGATCTCGTATGCTCGATGGTTAAGAGTGTGCTCGGCAAAATTAGCAGGTAGCTGGTGGCTTGTAGCGGGTAGCTTGTAGCTTGTAGCGTTTTTTTTAAACGCTACATGAAGTAGCATTTGGATTTAGAGCGTTTTGTTTAAACTAAACGCTAGAAGCTTGTAGTGCCAAACGGGGCATTCTGTTCAAAACAGAACGTTTAGTCAAACGCTAAAAGCTAGAACCTCTCAAACGCTCTATGTCGAACACGCCCTAAAGGACGAAGATACATGTAACGAAGACTGATGTTTGATATTTGATAGTCTTAAATTTTGAATGATTGAAATCAGTTTTGTTAAAATCGGATGGGTCTAAGAATCGAGTTAGTATATATAACATCGAAATGGAAGGATTGAGTTGGAGTTAGGAGTCGATGGTCAAGAGTTGCAATGTCAAACCAGGAAACTTAAAACTGGGACTTTTGAACCAGGAAAATTAAAATTGGGACTTTTGATTTCTGTGTTAACTGATTCAAATAGTGACTTGCATTTTTAAGTTCGAACGAGTTTGAGTATCAGATGGTATTGGGTGCTTAGTCAATATTTGAAATAGAATTGGATAAATTGATTTTGATTTCGAAGTATTTAGAGTTAATGGTTTAGTTTGGTATTAAACGCTTGATGTTTATGTCACAACTGGAAAAATTTGGAAGGTCTAAACCCTAACCAGGTATAAGTGAAGCCACATTGCAATCCTTGTTGCATTATGTCATCTATAGCCTTGAAGACATGTTTAGAAGTAAATAACTAAGTGTTTAGAGGTTAATAAGTAAGCCTAGATTGAAGCACATGTTGATTTATGTTAGTATAAATCAATATAAATCAAAAGTTTAAAGTCTAAACCATAAATAAATACAATATATAGTAGTTTTCAGTCTAGGATTCTAGAAACAATGAGTTTTCAGTCAAAAGAATAAAGAACAATTAGGTTTTCGGTTTTAGAATAAAGTGAAAAGCAGTTTTCGGTTTTAATGAGGACCGAAATCTCCATATTTAGCTCACTATAACAGAAATCACAAGGCCCATGGTCCATTAATGCTGAAAACACAATTGTGTGTATGTGTGTGTCTATATATATATATATATATATATATATATATATATATATATATATATATATATATATATATATAGCCGCAAACTCAATACTCAAACCGAAAACACCCTCATTTTTGCTCTCAAAACTCATCCAGAATCCTTTCAACTGTCATACGAAATCATCCTATCTTCAAGTGACTTTACCCAGATTCCTTCAATTCTTCATATTTCCATTAAGAAGATTCATCCCGTCTTCAAATCTTCTTATTTTAGCCAAGAACACCAACAACATATTCAAATAATTCTCAATAATTTTTGTATGTATTTCTTACATAAATTATTGTTGTCTAAAACTTTAATTTATCATTTAAATTATTTCAATAATTTAAATATGATATCGTGTATAAATATTATTAGGATACAACTAATTTTACGTATTCTAACCCGATGATCATCGCTATTATTTCGGTACCCAACCGAGAACTCTCATTCGTGGTAAGTTCATACCTCTACGTTTTCACTATTTTTCAATGTTTTTATAGGGGAATACAAGTAAAACACAAGGAATTTTGTGTTAACATTTAAATGATTTCAAACTGTTTCAATCCATTTCGTGCTATTTTTATTGATTCAAACTATTTTAAACTACTTCATATTGCTTAAATTATTTCAACTTTCATGCTATTTCTTAGGACTGGTGTTTCCACCTTAACTCCTGTTCGTTGTTTGTGTAACAACAACAAAATTCAGGTCAAAATTTAAACTTTTATAAAACCGTAATTGAGTATACTAAGTGGTAAATATCGTAACAAGGTTTTCATACATATAAAGAACACAAAAATCCGAGTTATAACGAGGAAGTTATAACCATTCTAAAATTACCGACAAAACCGGCAACACCGATTAAACGAAAAACGCGAAGTTTCAATACAATATTTAAAAGCCTTAAGTATCTAAATAAAAGTCATAGATAACATCAAACCGTGAGCGTACATATAAAGAACGTCGAAAACGGAGCTCGTATGCGAAAGTTATGGATTTTACAAGTTCGGGGTCCAAAATCCGAGGCTGTCAGGCCCCACGACGTGGCACAAGCTTGCCGCGACCCGGCAAGTGACTGAGGGCGTCCAATCAATGGAAGAGGATAGGTTTGACTCCCCACGACGTGGCCATCACTTACCACGACGTGGCACACCCCAAAAATGCCCCTATAAATAGATTTCAAGGGCTCCGAGTTCCATTGCTCAATCCCTTTCTTTCTCGCGCCGAAACTCTGCGTTTAAGCCCCCGAGACCCTCCCAAAGCCCCGGTTTTCACCTTCAAGTCCCGAAGGAAGGTTTTGTGTTCTCGAGATTCCCGAGATTCCCGAGAATCCCGATATTTTCCCGCGTTTTCAACTCTTCCTGTCGAAGTTCTGCTCGATTCTTCTCTCGACTACTTCAAATCAACCACTTCAATCAAGTGAGTTCATACCCCTACAACCACACTTTAAATGCTTTTGAAACACTTTTAAGGGGGGTAATACAAGTAAACACACAACTAAAATCGTGTGAAACATCGATCTTTTTATATACTTTTCATACTGTTGTTTTAAACTATCTTATGAAGTTATTATCATGCAATACACCTCACAACACAACTTTACCCTCTTGGGATACAATATGTTTTATAAATAGAAATAGGTTTTATTTATACGTTTGCATACTACATCATATCAAGAGTAACCATTTCAAATATAACATGATGCTTTTACAAGAAAACTCAACTCATCATCACGTTTTTGTAACACGGTAGAAAACGAAATCATTTCATACGAACGATTTTCATCATATTACTCGTGAACTTGTTGTTAGCAATCATGTGATGGGATATGGCTTTGTTTGTACCAAACGAAAGTCCTCACCTATAACCAGAGTCTCCTGGAGGGAGAGCGTGACAAGTGTGTATAGATCTATACGGGGCTGACAACTCCGCACCCTGACTGTTAGCTACAGTCCGTCATTTGGGGTGACAAACGTCAACATTAGGTACTGCGTCTAGTATGGTTATGAGGAACGCACAACACGCGGAAACAATGACTCATGCACGTAGTAATACATAACTCAATCATGTTTGGGGGGTAATAACTATATTCTAGGGTATTGTCGGCAAGATCAAAACTTAGGTTAAAACGCTTCCACAACTAGTTTTACTTAACAATAAGACTGCACTTCACTTTTAGGAAAATAAGGGATTTTCCTGGTTCAAATACATTCATTTTGTACAATAACGATTTACAACATCATTCTTTTGAGCATGTCATAGTTTCTTATAGCTTACGGTCTTGGTCATTTGAGACTGCATTTCACTTTTAGGAAAATAAGGGATTTTCCTGGTTCAAATACATATAGTACATACAATAATGTTTCAAACTCATTTCATACATCAAATAGAAAATAAGGGATTTTCTGGAAAACATACACGCACTTTCGAATGGCATACATTTTCTCAAAACACCACTTATGAACTCACCAACTTAAATGTTGACACTTTTTCTTTGAAATAACTTGTATTCTCAGGAGACCGCTAGACCAGGTAGCAACTACTTTTGAAGACTAACGCGCTGGTGTTAGTAACATATTTTTGATCACCATATTGTGTTTGATTTCTTTTGCAAACATGTAACATATACAATCATGTAAACTTTTCAAATATATTTATATTATGGTGGTGTGTACTTTCTTTACTATTCAATTGTTATGATATTTGACATGACGACCTCCGCCCCCGAACGTTTCCGCCGTTCTGGTTTGGGGGTGTGACAGATTGGTATCAGAGCATTGTTTATAGTGAACTAAGTATATCAAAACCATTTTTGATATACAACTATAAACACAACTGGGCAAAAACACTCTGAGTAAGAGTCATACTTTTAAAATTAAATTTATTTAGTTTTTGTAAAGTAGGCATGCATTCATTTCATATTAATAACAGGGTCAGAGTCATAATTAAAACAATATATAAGTATTATAGATGAGTTGTGCAATATAGGTATGCCTTGGGATATGTAATCGGGACTGGGATAAATATAGCCTGATCAACTATATTTTTCCGAGAGCCGAACTGTGTATGCCAGGGGATAGCTACAATGGACAACGAGTCTAAAACTTACCAAACTTATAAACTTTAGAATCAAACATAACATTTAGAATACTATAGGAGTATTTTATGAATACGATAGTTTAACGTTGATGTCAACCTTATGTGCCTTAGTTCTAGACAATCCTTATCTCCCTATTCTCGTACAAACACAATGGTTGGATTTCCAGCTAGCAGGAGACCCCTACTACCAAAACCATACATTCCATTTGATAGTAGGGACACAGAGGAGTTCTGTGAGTCACAAGTTTAAAAATCTACTCGAATAAACACCCCAATCATTAAAAAAAACTTTCATAGTAGTAATAATAGAGATAGACTAAAAAGCACTGAGAACACATACGTAGAATGCACTATCCCACTAACGAACGTCTTACAATGAGAAGTACCGACGTCGGCATTCGACGTTGATTGGTGTGGCCCTACCCATACTAGTAGACCCTTTCACTTTAACCATCGACTAACGAAACTCGATCGATTTATCACGACAAACCCGACACTAACCCCAATTGGTTTCAAGTTTCAAAAACCCGAGGTACTCATAAGAGGAGTACTATATCTTTACAACCTTCCCGTAGTATCCCCCAACAGATCATTTAGAAATACCACACATACAACAAGTCAAATCCAAGCTCAGAAACTAGGAGTGAATTTAACCATGAACTTCAGAACGTAGCTGCCCTAATGCATCGAGTGAATATGCTAACATTTAGAAGAACATAAGTAAATAAACCCAAAACCACACGATCCCGATCGATCGAAGTGATAGGCGGAGTAATGAAGGTCCGCTGAAACACGCACGTTAGGATCTAGATTCATAAAGGAACAAGAGGAACAAATCGACCAGAAGCACTCTCGCCTGCCCACAAGAATTGGAGTCCCAGTCAAAATGCGAATTTCGGGACGAAATTCTCTCTAACAGGGGGATAATGTAACAACAGCAAAATTCAGGTCAAAATTTAAACTTTTATAAAACCGTAATTGAGTATACTAAGTGGTAAATATCGTAACAAGGTTTTCATACATATAAAGAACACAAAAATCCGAGTTATAACGAGGAAGTTATAACCATTCTAAAATTCCCGACAAAACCGGCAACACCGATTAAACGAAAAACGCGAAGTTTCAATACAATATTTAAAAGCCTTAAGTATCTAAATAAAAGTTATAGATAACATCAAACCGTGAGCGTACATATAAAGAACGTCGAAAACGGAGCTCGTATGCGAAAGTTATGGATTTTACAAGTTCGGGGTCCAAAATCCGAGGCTGTCAGGCCCCACGACGTGGCACAAGCTTGCCGCGACCCGGCAAGTGACTGAGGGCGTCCAATCAATGGAAGATGATAGGTTTGACTCCCCACGATGTGGCCATCACTTTCCACGACGTGGCACACCCCAAAAATGCCCCTATAAATAGATTTCAAGGGCTCCGAGTTCCATTGCTCAATCCCTTTCTTTCTCGCGCCGAAACTCTGCATTTAAGCCCCCGAGACCCTCCCAAAGCCCCGGTTTTCACCTTCAAGTCCCGAAGGAAGGTTTTGTGTTCTCGAGATTCCCGAGATTCCCGAGAATCCCGATATTTTCCCGCGTTTTCAACTCTTCCTGTCGAAGTTCTGCTCGATTCTTCTCTCGACTACTTCAAATCAACCACTTCAATCAAGTGAGTTCATACCCCTACAACCACACTTTAAATGCTTTTGAAACACTTTTAAGGGGGGTAATACAAGTAAACACACAACTAAAATCGTGTGAAACATCGATCTTTTTATATACTTTTCATACTATTGTTTTAAACTATCTTATGAAGTTATTATCATGCAATACACCTCACAACACAACTTTACCCTCTTGGGATACAATATGTTTTATAAATAGAAATAGGTTTTATTTATACGTTTGCATACTACATCATATCAAGAGTAACCATTTCAAATATAACATGATGCTTTTACAAGAAAACTCAACTCATCATCACGTTTTTGTAACACGGTAGAAAACGAAATCATTTCATACGAACGATTTTCATCATATTACTCGTGAACTTGTTGTTAGCAATCATGTGATGGGATATGGCTTTGTTTGTACCAAACGAAAGTCCTCACCTATAACCAGAGTCTCCTTGAGGGAGAGCGTGACAAGTGTGTATAGATCTATACGGGGCTGACAACTCCGCACCCTGACTGTTAGCTACAGTCCGTCATTTGGGGTGACAAACGTCAACATTAGGTACTGCGTCTAGTATGGTTATGAGGAACGCACAACACGCGGAAACAATGACTCATGCACGTAGTAATACATAACTCAATCATGTTTGGGGGGTAATAACTATATTCTAGGGTATTGTCGGCAAGATCAAAACTTAGGTTAAAACGCTTCCACAACTAGTTTTACTTAACAATAAGACTGCACTTCACTTTTAGGAAAATAAGGGATTTTCCTGGTTCAAATACATTCATTTTGTACAATAACGATTTACAACATCATTCTTTTGAGCATGTCATAGTTTCTTATAGCTTACGGTCTTGGTCATTTGAGACTGCATTTCACTTTTAGGAAAATAAGGGATTTTCCTGGTTCAAATACATATAGTACATACAATAATGTTTCAAACTCATTTCATACATCAAATAGAAAATAAGGGATTTTCTGGAAAACATACACGCACTTTCGAATGGCATACATTTTCTCAAAACACCACTTATGAACTCACCAACTTAAATGTTGACACTTTTTCTTTGAAATAACTTGTATTCTCAGGAGACCGCTAGACCAGGTAGCAACTACTTTTGAAGACTAACGCGCTGGTGTTAGTAACATATTTTTGATCACCATATTGTGTTTGATTTCTTTTGCAAACATGTAACATATACAATCATGTAAACTTTTCAAATATATTTATATTATGGTGGTGTGTACTTTCTTTACTATTCAATTGTTATGATATTTGACATGACGACCTCCGCCCCCGAACGTTTCCGCCGTTCTGGTTTGGGGGTGTGACAGATTGGTATCAGAGCATTGTTTATAGTGAACTAAGTATATCAAAACCATTTTTGATATACAACTATAAACACAACTGGGCAAAAACACTCTGAGTAAGAGTCATACTTTTAAAATTAAATTTATTTAGTTTTTGTAAAGTAGGCATGCATTCATTTCATATTAATAACAGGGTCAGAGTCATAATTAAAACAATATATAAGTATTATAGATGAGTTGTGCAATATAGGTATGCCTTGGGATATGTAATCGGGACTGGGATAAATATAGCCTGATCAACTATATTTTTCCGAGAGCCGAACTGTGTATGCCAGGGGATAGCTACAATGGACAACGAGTCTAAAACTTACCAAACTTATAAACTTTAGAATCAAACATAACATTTAGAATACTATAGGAGTATTTTATGAATACGATAGTTTAACGTTGATGTCAACCTTATGTGCCTTAGTTCTAGACAATCCTTATCTCCCTATTCTCGTACAAACACAATGGTTGGATTTCCAGCTAGCAGGAGACCCCTACTACCAAAACCATACATTCCATTTGATAGTAGGGACACAGAGGAGTTCTGTGAGTCACAAGTTTAAAAATCTACTCGAATAAACACCCCAATCATTAAACAAAACTTTCATAGTAGTAATAATAGAGATAGACTAAAAAGCACTGAGAACACATACGTAGAATGCACTATCCCACTAACGAACGTCTTACAATGAGAAGTACCGACGTCGGCATTCGACGTTGATTGGTGTGGCCCTACCCATACTAGTAGACCCTTTCACTTTAACCATCGACTAACGAAACTCGATCGATTTATCACGACAAACCCGACACTAACCCCAATTGGTTTCAAGTTTCAAAAACCCGAGGTACTCATAAGAGGAGTACTATATCTTTACAACCTTCCCGTAGTATCCCCCAACAGATCATTTAGAAATACCACACATACAACAAGTCAAATCCAAGCTCAGAAACTAGGAGTGAATTTAACCATGAACTTCAGAACGTAGCTGCCCTAATGCATCGAGTGAATATGCTAACATTTAGAAGAACATAAGTAAATAAACCCAAAACCACACGATCCCGATCGATCGAAGTGATAGGCGGAGTAATGAAGGTCCGCTGAAACACGCACGTTAGGATCTAGATTCATAAAGGAACAAGAGGAACAAATCGACCAGAAGCACTCTCGCCTGCCCACAAGAATTGGAGTCCCAGTCAAAATGCGAATTTCGGGACGAAATTCTCTCTAACAGGGGGATAATGTAACAACAACAAAATTCAGGTCAAAATTTAAACTTTTATAAAACCGTAATTGAGTATACTAAGTGGTAAATATCGTAACAAGGTTTTCATACATATAAAGAACACAAAAATCCGAGTTATAACGAGGAAGTTATAACCATTCTAAAATTCCCGACAAAACCGGCAACACCGATTAAACGAAAAACGCGAAGTTTCAATACAATATTTAAAAGCCTTAAGTATCTAAATAAAAGTTATAGATAACATCAAACCGTGAGCGTACATATAAAGAACGTCGAAAACGGAGCTCGTATGCGAAAGTTATGGATTTTACAAGTTCGGGGTCCAAAATCCGAGGCTGTCAGGCCCCACGACGTGGCACAAGCTTGCCGCGACCCGGCAAGTGACTGAGGGCGTCCAATCAATGGAAGATGATAGGTTTGACTCCCCACGATGTGGCCATCACTTTCCACGACGTGGCACACCCCAAAAATGCCCCTATAAATAGATTTCAAGGGCTCCGAGTTCCATTGCTCAATCCCTTTCTTTCTCGCGCCGAAACTCTGCGTTTAAGCCCCCGAGACCCTCCCAAAGCCCCGGTTTTCACCTTCAAGTCCCGAAGGAAGGTTTTGTGTTCTCGAGATTCCCGAGATTCCCGAGAATCCCGATATTTTCCCGTGTTTTCAACTCTTCCTGTCGAAGTTCTGCTCGATTCTTCTCTCGACTACTTCAAATCAACCACTTCAATCAAGTGAGTTCATACCCCTACAACCACACTTTAAATGCTTTTGAAACACTTTTAAGGGGGGTAATACAAGTAAACACACAACTAAAATCGTGTGAAACATCGATCTTTTTATATACTTTTCATACTGTTGTTTTAAACTATCTTATGAAGTTATTATCATGCAATACACCTCACAACACAACTTTACCCTCTTGGGATACAATATGTTTTATAAATAGAAATAGGTTTTATTTATACGTTTGCATACTACATCATATCAAGAGTAACCATTTCAAATATAACATGATGCTTTTACAAGAAAACTCAACTCATCATCACGTTTTTGTAACACGGTAGAAAACGAAATCATTTCATACGAACGATTTTCATCATATTACTCGTGAACTTGTTGTTAGCAATCATGTGATGGGATATGGCTTTGTTTGTACCAAACGAAAGTCCTCACCTATAACCAGAGTCTCCTGGAGGGAGAGCGTGACAAGTGTGTATAGATCTATACGGGGCTGACAACTCCGCACCCTGACTGTTAGCTACAGTCCGTCATTTGGGGTGACAAACGTCAACATTAGGTACTGCGTCTAGTATGGTTATGAGGAACGCACAACACGCGGAAACAATGACTCATGCACGTAGTAATACATAACTCAATCATGTTTGGGGGGTAATAACTATATTCTAGGGTATTGTCGGCAAGATCAAAACTTAGGTTAAAACGCTTCCACAACTAGTTTTACTTAACAATAAGACTGCACTTCACTTTTAGGAAAATAAGGGATTTTCCTGGTTCAAATACATTCATTTTGTACAATAACGATTTACAACATCATTCTTTTGAGCATGTCATAGTTTCTTATAGCTTACGGTCTTGGTCATTTGAGACTGCATTTCACTTTTAGGAAAATAAGGGATTTTCCTGGTTCAAATACATATAGTACATACAATAATGTTTCAAACTCATTTCATACATCAAATAGAAAATAAGGGATTTTCTGGAAAACATACACGCACTTTCGAATGGCATACATTTTCTCAAAACACCACTTATGAACTCACCAACTTAAATGTTGACACTTTTTCTTTGAAATAACTTGTATTCTCAGGAGACCGCTAGACCAGGTAGCAACTACTTTTGAAGACTAACGCGCTGGTGTTAGTAACATATTTTTGATCACCATATTGTGTTTGATTTCTTTTGCAAACATGTAACATATACAATCATGTAAACTTTTCAAATATATTTATATTATGGTGGTGTGTACTTTCTTTACTATTCAATTGTTATGATATTTGACATGACGACCTCCGCCCCCGAACGTTTCCGCCGTTCTGGTTTGGGGGTGTGACAGATTGGTATCAGAGCATTGTTTATAGTGAACTAAGTATATCAAAACCATTTTTGATATACAACTATAAACACAACTGGGCAAAAACACTCTGAGTAAGAGTCATACTTTTAAAATTAAATTTATTTAGTTTTTGTAAAGTAGGCATGCATTCATTTCATATTAATAACAGGGTCAGAGTCATAATTAAAACAATATATAAGTATTATAGATGAGTTGTGCAATATAGGTATGCCTTGGGATATGTAATCGGGACTGGGATAAATATAGCCTGATCAACTATATTTTTCCGAGAGCCGAACTGTGTATGCCAGGGGATAGCTACAATGGACAACGAGTCTAAAACTTACCAAACTTATAAACTTTAGAATCAAACATAACATTTAGAATACTATAGGAGTATTTTATGAATACGATAGTTTAACGTTGATGTCAACCTTATGTGCCTTAGTTCTAGACAATCCTTATCTCCCTATTCTCGTACAAACACAATGGTTGGATTTCCAGCTAGCAGGAGACCCCTACTACCAAAACCATACATTCCATTTGATAGTAGGGACACAGAGGAGTTCTGTGAGTCACAAGTTTAAAAATCTACTCGAATAAACACCCCAATCATTAAACAAAACTTTCATAGTAGTAATAATAGAGATAGACTAAAAAGCACTGAGAACACATACGTAGAATGCACTATCCCACTAACGAACGTCTTACAATGAGAAGTACCGACGTCGGCATTCGACGTTGATTGGTGTGGCCCTACCCATACTAGTAGACCCTTTCACTTTAACCATCGACTAACGAAACTCGATCGATTTATCACGACAAACCCGACACTAACCCCAATTGGTTTCAAGTTTCAAAAACCCGAGGTACTCATAAGAGGAGTACTATATCTTTACAACCTTCCCGTAGTATCCCCAACAGATCATTTAGAAATACCACACATACAACAAGTCAAATCCAAGCTCAGAAATTAGGAGTGAATTTAACCATGAACTTCAGAACGTAGCTGCCCTAATGCATCGAGTGAATATGCTAACATTTAGAAGAACATAAGTAAATAAACCCAAAACCACACGATCCCGATCGATCGAAGTGATAGGCGGAGTAATGAAGGTCCGCTGAAATACGCACGTTAGGATCTAGATTCATAAAGGAACAAGAGGAACAAATCGACCAGAAGCACTCTCGCCTGCCCACAAGAATTGGAGTCCCAGTCAAAATGCGAATTTCGGGAGGAAATTCTCTCTAACGGGGGGATAATGTAACAACAAAAAAATTCAGGTCAAAATTTAAACTTTTATAAAACCGTAATTGAGTATACTAAGTGGTAAATATCGTAACAAGGTTTTCATACATATAAAGAACACAAAAATCCGAGTTATAACGAGGAAGTTATAACCATTCTAAAATTCCCGACAAAACCGGCAACACCGATTAAACGAAAAACGCGAAGTTTCAATACAATATTTAAAAGCCTTAAGTATCTAAATAAAAGTTATAGATAACATCAAACCGTGAGCGTACATATAAAGAACGTTGAAAACGGAGCTCGTATGCGAAAGTTATGGATTTTACAAGTTCGGGGTCCAAAATCCGAGGCTGTCAGGCCCCACGACGTGGCACAAGCTTGCCGCGACCCGGCAAGAGACTGAGGGCGTCCAATCAATGGAAGAGGATAGGTTTGACTCCCCATGATGTGGCCATCACTTTCCACGACGTGGCACACCCCAAAAATGCCCCTATAAATAGATTTCAAGGGCTCCGAGTTCCATTGCTCAGTCCCTTTCTTTCTCGCGCCGAAACTCTGCGTTTAAGCCCCCGAGACCCTCCTAAAGCCCCGGTTTTCACCTTCAAGTCCCGAAGGAAGGTTTTGTGTTCTCGAGATTCCCGAGATTCCCGAGAATCCCGATATTTTCCCGCGTTTTCAACTCTTCCTGTCGAAGTTCTGCTCGATTCTTCTCTCGACTACTTCAAATCAACCACTTCAATCAAGTGAGTTCATACCCCTACAACCACACTTTAAATGCTTTTGAAACACTTTTAAGGGGGGTAATACAAGTAAACACACAACTAAAATCGTGTGAAACATCGATCTTTTTATATACTTTTCATACTGTTGTTTTAAACTATCTTATGAAGTTATTATCATGCAATACACCTCACAACACAACTTTACCCTCTTGGGATACAATATGTTTTATAAATAGAAATAGGTTTTATTTATACGTTTGCATACTACATCATATCAAGAGTAACCATTTCAAATATAACATGATGCTTTTACAAGAAAACTCAACTCATCATCACGTTTTTGTAACACGGTAGAAAACGAAATCATTTCATACGAACGATTTTCATCATATTACTCGTGAACTTGTTGTTAGCAATCATGTGATGGGATATGGCTTTGTTTGTACCAAACGAAAGTCCTCACCTATAACCAGAGTCTCCTGGAGGGAGAGCGTGACAAGTGTGTATAGATCTATACGGGGCTGACAACTCCGCACCCTGACTGTTAGCTACAGTCCGTCATTTGGGGTGACAAACGTCAACATTAGGTACTGCGTCTAGTATGGTTATGAGGAACGCACAACACGCGGAAACAATGACTCATGCACGTAGTAATACATAACTCAATCATGTTTGGGGGGTAATAACTATATTCTAGGGTATTGTCGGCAAGATCAAAACTTAGGTTAAAACGCATCCACAACTAGTTTTACTTAACAATAAGACTGCACTTCACTTTTAGGAAAATAAGGGATTTTCCTGGTTCAAATACATTCATTTTGTACAATAACGATTTACAACATCATTCTTTTGAGCATGTCATAGTTTCTTATAGCTTACGGTCTTGGTCATTTGAGACTGCATTTCACTTTTAGGAAAATAAGGGATTTTCCTGGTTCAAATACATATAGTACATACAATAATGTTTCAAACTCATTTCATACATCAAATAGAAAATAAGGGATTTTCTGGAAAACATACACGCACTTTCGAATGGCATACATTTTCTCAAAACACCACTTATGAACTCACCAACTTAAATGTTGACACTTTTTCTTTGAAATAACTTGTATTCTCAGGAGACCGCTAGACCAGGTAGCAACTACTTTTGAAGACTAACGCGCTGGTGTTAGTAACATATTTTTGATCACCATATTGTGTTTGATTTCTTTTGCAAACATGTAACATATACAATCATGTAAACTTTTCAAATATATTTATATTATGGTGGTGTGTACTTTCTTTACTATTCAATTGTTATGATATTTGACATGACGACCTCCGCCCCCGAACGTTTCCGCCGTTCTGGTTTGGGGGTGTGACAGATTGGTATCAGAGCATTGTTTATAGTGAACTAAGTATATCAAAACCATTTTTGATATACAACTATAAACACAACTGGGCAAAAACACTCTGAGTAAGAGTCATACTTTTAAAATTAAATTTATTTAGTTTTTGTAAAGTAGGCATGCATTCATTTCATATTAATAACAGGGTCAGAGTCATAATTAAAACAATATATAAGTATTATAGATGAGTTGTGCAATATAGGTATGCCTTGGGATATGTAATCGGGACTGGGATAAATATAGCCTGATCAACTATATTTTTCCAAGAGCCGAACTCTGTATGCCAGGGGATAGCTACAATGGACAACGAGTCTAAAACTTACCAAACTTATAAACTTTAGAATCAAACATAACATTTAGAATACTATAGGAGTATTTTATGAATACGATAGTTTAACGTTGATGTCAACCTTATGTGCCTTAGTTCTAGACAATCCTTATCTCCCTATTCTCGTACAAACACAATGGTTGGATTTCCAGCTAGCAGGAGACCCCTACTACCAAAACCATACATTCCATTTGATAGTAGGGACACAGAGGAGTTCTGTGAGTCACAAGTTTAAAAATCTACTCGAATAAACACCCCAATCATTAAACAAAACTTTCATAGTAGTAATAATAGAGATAGACTAAAAAGCACTGAGAACACATACGTAGAATGCACTATCCCACTAACGAACGTCTTACAATGAGAAGTACCGACGTCGGCATTCGACGTTGACTGGTGTGGCCCTACCCATACTAGTAGACCCTTTCACTTTAACCATCGACTAACGAAACTCGATCGATTTATCACGACAAACCCGACACTAACCCCAATTGGTTTCAAGTTTCAAAAACCCGAGGTACTCATAAGAGGAGTACTATATCTTTACAACCTTCCCGTAGTATCCCCCAACAGATCATTTAGAAATACCACACATACAACAAGTCAAATCCAAGCTCAGAAACTAGGAGTGAATTTAACCATGAACTTCAGAACGTAGCTGCCCTAATGCATCGAGTGAATATGCTAACATTTAGAAGAACATAAGTAAATAAACCCAAAACCACACGATCCCGATCGATCGAAGTGATAGGCGGAGTAATGAAGGTCCGCTGAAACACGCACGTTAGGATCTAGATTCATAAAGGAACAAGAGGAACAAATCGACCAGAAGCACTCTCGCCTGCCCACAAGAATTGGAGTCCCAGTCAAAATGCGAATTTCGGGACGAAATTCTCTCTAACAGGGGGATAATGTAACAACAGCAAAATTCAGGTCAAAATTTAAACTTTTATAAAACCGTAATTGAGTATACTAAGTGGTAAATATCGTAACAAGGTTTTCATACATATAAAGAACACAAAAATCCGAGTTATAACGAGGAAGTTATAACCATTCTAAAATTCCCGACAAAACCGGCAACACCGATTAAACGAAAAACGCGAAGTTTCAATACAATATTTAAAAGCCTTAAGTATCTAAATAAAAGTTATAGATAACATCAAACCGTGAGCGTACATATAAAGAACGTTGAAAACGGAGCTCGTATGCGAAAGTTATGGATTTTACAAGTTCGGGGTCCAAAATCCGAGGCTGTCAGGCCCCACGACGTGGCACAAGCTTGCCGCGACCCGGCAAGTGACTGAGGGCGTCCAATCAATGGAAGAGGATAGGTTTGACTCCCCACGATGTGGCCATCACTTTCCACGACGTGGCACACCCCAAAAATGCCCCTATAAATAGATTTCAAGGGCTCCGAGTTCCATTGCTCAGTCCCTTTCTTTCTCGCGCCGAAACTCTGCGTTTAAGCCCCCGAGACCCTCCTAAAGCCCCGGTTTTCACCTTCAAGTCCCGAAGGAAGGTTTTGTGTTCTCGAGATTCCCGAGATTCCCGAGAATCCCGATATTTTCCCGCGTTTTCAACTCCTCCTGTCGAAGTTCTGCTCGATTCTTCTCTCGACTACTTCAAATCAACCACTTCAATCAAGTGAGTTCATACCCCTACAACCACACTTTAAATGCTTTTTAAATGCTTTTGAAACACTTTTAAGGGGGGGAATACAAGTAAACACACAACTAAAATCGTGTGAAACATCGATCTTTTTATATACTTTTCATACTGTTGTTTTAAACTATCTTATGAAGTTATTATCATGCAATACACCTCACAACACAACTTTACCCTCTTGGGATACAATATGTTTTATAAATAGAAATAGGTTTTATTTATACGTTTGCATACTACATCATATCAAGAGTAACCATTTCAAATATAACATGATGCTTTTACAAGAAAACTCAACTCATCATCACGTTTTTGTAACACGGTAGAAAACGAAATCATTTCATACGAACGATTTTCATCATATTACTCGTGAACTTGTTGTTAGCAATCATGTGATGGGATATGGCTTTGTTTGTACCAAACAAAAGTCCTCACCTATAACCAGAGTCTCCTGGAGGGAGAGCGTGACAAGTGTGTATAGATCTATACGGGGCTGACAACTCCGCACCCTGACTGTTAGCTACAGTCCGTCATTTGGGGTGACAAACGTCAACATTAGGTACTGCGTCTAGTATGGTTATGAGGAACGCACAACACGCGGAAACAATGACTCATGCACGTAGTAATACATAACTCAATCATGCTTGGGGGGTAATAACTATATTCTAGGGTATTATCGGCAAGATCAAAACTCAGGTTAAAACGCTTCCACAACTAGTTTTACTTAACAATAAGACTGCACTTCACTTTTAGGAAAATAAGGGATTTTCCTGGTTCAAATACATTCATTTTGTACAATAACGATTTACAACATCATTCTTTTGAGCATGTCATAGTTTCTTATAGCTTACGGTCTTGGTCATTTGAGACTGCATTTCACTTTTAGGAAAATAAGGGATTTTCCTGGTTCAAATACATATAGTACATACAACAATCTTTCAAACTCATTTCATACATCAAATAGAAAATAAGGGATTTTCTGGAAAACATACACGCACTTTCGAATGGCATACATTTTCTCAAAACACCACTTATGAACTCACCAACTTAAATGTTGACACTTTTTCTTTGAAATAACTTGTATTCTCAGGAGACCGCTAGACCAGGTAGCAACTACTTTTGAAGACTAACGCGCTGGTGTTAGTAACATATTTTTGATCACCATATTGTGTTTGATTTCTTTTGCAAACATGTAACATATACAATCATGTAAACTTTTCAAATATATTTATATTATGGTGGTGTGTACTTTCTTTACTATTCAATTGTTATGATATTTGACATGACGACCTCCGCCCCCGAACGTTTCCGCCGTTCTGGTTTGGGGGTGTGACAGATTGGTATCAGAGCATTGTTTATAGTGAACTAAGTATATCAAAACCATTTTTGATATACAACTATAAACACAACTGGGCAAAAACACTCTGAGTAAGAGTCATACTTTTAAAATTAAATTTATTTAGTTTTTGTAAAGTAGGCATGCATTCATTTCATATTAATAACAGGGTCAGAGTCATAATTAAAACAGTATATAAGTATTATAGATGAGTTGTGCAATATAGGTATGCCTTGGGATATGTAATCGGGACTGGGATAAATATAGCCTGATCAACTATATTTGTCCGAGAGCCGAACTGTGTATGCCAGGGGATAGCTACAATGGACAACGAGTCTAAAACTTACCAAACTTATAAACTTTAGAATCAAACATAACATTTAGAATACTATAGGAGTATTTTATGAATACGATAGTTTAACGTTGATGTCAACCTTATGTGCCTTAGTTCTAGACAATCCTTATCTCCCTATTCTCGTACAAATACAATGGTTGGATTTCCAGCTAGCAGGAGACCCCTACTACCAAAACCATACATTCCATTTGATAGTAGGGACACAGAGGAGTTCTGTGAGTCACAAGTTTAAAAATCTACTCGAATAAACACCCCAATCATTAAACAAAACTTTCATAGTAGTAATAATAGAGATAGACTAAAAAGCACTGAGAACACATACGTAGAATGCACTATCCCACTAACGAACGTCTTACAATGAGAAGTACCGACGTCGGCATTCAACGTTGATTGGTGTGGCCCTACCCATACCAGTAGACCCTTTCACTTTAACCATCGACTAACGAAACTCGATCGATTTATCACGACAAACCCGACACTAACCCCAATTGGTTTCAAGTTTCAAAAACCCGAGGTACTCATAAGAGGAGTACTATATCTTTACAACCTTCCCGTAGTATCCCCCAACAGATCATTTAGAAATACCACACATACAACAAGTCAAATCCAAGCTCAGAAACTAGGAGTGAATTTAACCATGAACTTCAGAACGTAGCTGCCCTAATGCATCGAGTGAATATGCTAACATTTAGAAGAACATAAGTAAATAAACCCAAAACCACACGATCCCGATCGATCGAAGTGATAGGCGGAGTAATGAAGGTCCGCTGAAACACGCACGTTAGGATCTAGATTCATAAAGGAACAAGAGGAACAAATCAACCAGAAGCACTCTCGCCTGCCCGCAAGAATTGGAGTCCCAGTCAAAATGCGAATTTCGGGACGAAATTCTCTCTAACGGGGGGATAATGTAACAACAAAAAAATTCAGGTCAAAATTTAAACTTTTATAAAACCGTAATTGAGTATACTAAGTGGTAAATATCGTAACAAGGTTTTCATACATATAAAGAACACAAAAATCCGAGTTATAACGAGGAAGTTATAACCATTCTAAAATTCCCGACAAAACCGGCAACACCGATTAAACGAAAAACGCGAAGTTTCAATACAATATTTAAAAGCCTTAAGTATCTAAATAAAAGTTATAGATAACATCAAACCGTGAGCGTACATATAAAGAACGTTGAAAACGGAGCTCGTATGCGAAAGTTATGGATTTTACAAGTTCGGGGTCCAAAATCCGAGGCTGTCAGGCCCCACGACGTGGCACAAGCTTGCCGCGACCCGGCAAGTGACTGAGGGCGTCCAATCAATGGAAGAGGATAGGTTTGACTCCCCACGATGTGGCCATCACTTTCCACGACGTGGCACACCCCAAAAATGCCCCTATAAATAGATTTCAAGGGCTCCGAGTTCCATTGCTCAGTCCCTTTCTTTCTCGCGCCGAAACTCTGCGTTTAAGCCCCCGAGACCCTCCTAAAGCCCCGGTTTTCACCTTCAAGTCCCGAAGGAAGGTTTTGTGTTCTCGAGATTCCCGAGATTCCCGAGAATCCCGATATTTTCCCGCGTTTTCAACTCCTCCTGTCGAAGTTCTGCTCGATTCTTCTCTCGACTACTTCAAATCAACCACTTCAATCAAGTGAGTTCATACCCCTACAACCACACTTTAAATGCTTTTTAAATGCTTTTGAAACACTTTTAAGGGGGGGAATACAAGTAAACACACAACTAAAATCGTGTGAAACATCGATCTTTTTATATACTTTTCATACTGTTGTTTTAAACTATCTTATGAAGTTATTATCATGCAATACACCTCACAACACAACTTTACCCTCTTGGGATACAATATGTTTTATAAATAGAAATAGGTTTTATTTATACGTTTGCATACTACATCATATCAAGAGTAACCATTTCAAATATAACATGATGCTTTTACAAGAAAACTCAACTCATCATCACGTTTTTGTAACACGGTAGAAAACGAAATCATTTCATACGAACGATTTTCATCATATTACTCGTGAACTTGTTGTTAGCAATCATGTGATGGGATATGGCTTTGTTTGTACCAAACAAAAGTCCTCACCTATAACCAGAGTCTCCTGGAGGGAGAGCGTGACAAGTGTGTATAGATCTATACGGGGCTGACAACTCCGCACCCTGACTGTTAGCTACAGTCCGTCATTTGGGGTGACAAACGTCAACATTAGGTACTGCGTCTAGTATGGTTATGAGGAACGCACAACACGCGGAAACAATGACTCATGCACGTAGTAATACATAACTCAATCATGCTTGGGGGGTAATAACTATATTCTAGGGTATTATCGGCAAGATCAAAACTCAGGTTAAAACGCTTCCACAACTAGTTTTACTTAACAATAAGACTGCACTTCACTTTTAGGAAAATAAGGGATTTTCCTGGTTCAAATACATTCATTTTGTACAATAACGATTTACAACATCATTCTTTTGAGCATGTCATAGTTTCTTATAGCTTACGGTCTTGGTCATTTGAGACTGCATTTCACTTTTAGGAAAATAAGGGATTTTCCTGGTTCAAATACATATAGTACATAAAACAATCTTTCAAACTCATTTCATACATCAAATAGAAAATAAGGGATTTTCTGGAAAACATACACGCACTTTCGAATGGCATACATTTTCTCAAAACACCACTTATGAACTCACCAACTTAAATGTTGACACTTTTTCTTTGAAATAACTTGTATTCTCAGGAGACCGCTAGACCAGGTAGCAACTACTTTTGAAGACTAACGCGCTGGTGTTAGTAACATATTTTTGATCACCATATTGTGTTTGATTTCTTTTGCAAACATGTAACATATACAATCATGTAAACTTTTCAAATATATTTATATTATGGTGGTGTGTACTTTCTTTACTATTCAATTGTTATGATATTTGACATGACGACCTCCGCCCCCGAACGTTTCCGCCGTTCTGGTTTGGGGGTGTGACAGATTGGTATCAGAGCATTGTTTATAGTGAACTAAGTATATCAAAACCATTTTTGATATACAACTATAAACACAACTGGGCAAAAACACTCTGAGTAAGAGTCATACTTTTAAAATTAAATTTATTTAGTTTTTGTAAAGTAGGCATGCATTCATTTCATATTAATAACAGGGTCAGAGTCATAATTAAAACAGTATATAAGTATTATAGATGAGTTGTGCAATATAGGTATGCCTTGGGATATGTAATCGGGACTGGGATAAATATAGCCTGATCAACTATATTTGTCCGAGAGCCGAACTGTGTATGCCAGGGGATAGCTACAATGGACAACGAGTCTAAAACTTACCAAACTTATAAACTTTAGAATCAAACATAACATTTAGAATACTATAGGAGTATTTTATGAATACGATAGTTTAACGTTGATGTCAACCTTATGTGCCTTAGTTCTAGACAATCCTTATCTCCCTATTCTCGTACAAACACAATGGTTGGATTTCCAGCTAGCAGGAGACCCCTACTACCAAAACCATACATTCCATTTGATAGTAGGGACACAGAGGAGTTCTGTGAGTCACAAGTTTAAAAATCTACTCGAATAAACACCCCAATCATTAAACAAAACTTTCATAGTAGTAATAATAGAGATAGACTAAAAAGCACTGAGAACACATACGTAGAATGCACTATCCCACTAACGAACGTCTTACAATGAGAAGTACCGACGTCGGCATTCAACGTTGATTGGTGTGGCCCTACCCATACCAGTAGACCCTTTCACTTTAACCATCGACTAACGAAACTCGATCGATTTATCACGACAAACCCGACACTAACCCCAATTGGTTTCAAGTTTCAAAAACCCGAGGTACTCATAAGAGGAGTACTATATCTTTACAACCTTCCCGTAGTATCCCCCAACAGATCATTTAGAAATACCACACATACAACAAGTCAAATCCAAGCTCAGAAACTAGGAGTGAATTTAACCATGAACTTCAGAACGTAGCTGCCCTAATGCATCGAGTGAATATGCTAACATTTAGAAGAACATAAGTAAATAAACCCAAAACCACACGATCCCGATCGATCGAAGTGATAGGCGGAGTAATGAAGGTCCGCTGAAACACGCACGTTAGGATCTAGATTCATAAAGGAACAAGAGGAACAAATCAACCAGAAGCACTCTCGCCTGCCCGCAAGAATTGGAGTCCCAGTCAAAATGCGAATTTCGGGACGAAATTCTCTCTAACGGGGGGATAATGTAACAACAAAAAAATTCAGGTCAAAATTTAAACTTTTATAAAACCGTAATTGAGTATACTAAGTGGTAAATATCGTAACAAGGTTTTCATACATATAAAGAACACAAAAATCCGAGTTATAACGAGGAAGTTATAACCATTCTAAAATTCCCGACAAAACCGGCAACACCGATTAAACGAAAAACGCGAAGTTTCAATACAATATTTAAAAGCCTTAAGTATCTAAATAAAAGTTATAGATAACATCAAACCGTGAGCGTACATATAAAGAACGTTGAAAACGGAGCTCGTATGCGAAAGTTATGGATTTTACAAGTTCGGGGTCCAAAATCCGAGGCTGTCAGGCCCCACGACGTGGCACAAGCTTGCCGCGACCCGGCAAGTGACTGAGGGCGTCCAATCAATGGAAGAGGATAGGTTTGACTCCCCACGATGTGGCCATCACTTTCCACGACGTGGCACACCCCAAAAATGCCCCTATAAATAGATTTCAAGGGCTCCGAGTTCCATTGCTCAGTCCCTTTCTTTCTCGCGCCGAAACTCTGCGTTTAAGCCCCCGAGACCCTCCTAAAGCCCCGGTTTTCACCTTCAAGTCCCGAAGGAAGGTTTTGTGTTCTCGAGATTCCCGAGATTCCCGAGAATCCCGATATTTTCCCGCGTTTTCAACTCCTCCTGTCGAAGTTCTGCTCGATTCTTCTCTCGACTACTTCAAATCAACCACTTCAATCAAGTGAGTTCATACCCCTACAACCACACTTTAAATGCTTTTTAAATGCTTTTGAAACACTTTTAAGGGGGGGAATACAAGTAAACACACAACTAAAATCGTGTGAAACATCGATCTTTTTATATACTTTTCATACTGTTGTTTTAAACTATCTTATGAAGTTATTATCATGCAATACACCTCACAACACAACTTTACCCTCTTGGGATACAATATGTTTTATAAATAGAAATAGGTTTTATTTATACGTTTGCATACTACATCATATCAAGAGTAACCATTTCAAATATAACATGATGCTTTTACAAGAAAACTCAACTCATCATCACGTTTTTGTAACACGGTAGAAAACGAAATCATTTCATACGAACGATTTTCATCATATTACTCGTGAACTTGTTGTTAGCAATCATGTGATGGCATATGGCTTTGTTTGTACCAAACGAAAGTCCTCACCTATAACTAGAGTCTCCTGGAGGGAGAGCGTGACAAGTGTGTATAGATCTATACGGGGCTGACAACTCCGCACCCTGACTGTTAGCTACAGTCCGTCATTTGGGGTGACAAACGTCAACATTAGGTACTGCGTCTAGTATGGTTATGAGGAACGCACAACACGCGGAAACAATGACTCATGCACGTAGTAATACATAACTCAATCATGCTTGGGGGGTAATAACTATATTCTAGGGTATTATCGGCAAGATCAAAACTCAGGTTAAAACGCTTCCACAACTAGTTTTACTTAACAATAAGACTGCACTTCACTTTTAGGAAAATAAGGGATTTTCCTGGTTCAAATACATTCATTTTGTACAATAACGATTTACAACATCATTCTTTTGAGCATGTCATAGTTTCTTATAGCTTACGGTCTTGGTCATTTGAGACTGCATTTCACTTTTAGGAAAATAAGGGATTTTCCTGGTTCAAATACATATAGTACATACAACAATCTTTCAAACTCATTTCATACATCAAATAGAAAATAAGGGATTTTCTGGAAAACATACACGCACTTTCGAATGGCATACATTTTCTCAAAACACCACTTATGAACTCACCAACTTAAATGTTGACACTTTTTCTTTGAAATAACTTGTATTCTCAGGAGACCGCTAGACCAGGTAGCAACTACTTTTGAAGACTAACGCGCTGGTGTTAGTAACATATTTTTGATCACCATATTGTGTTTGATTTCTTTTGCAAACATGTAACATATACAATCATGTAAACTTTTCAAATATATTTATATTATGGTGGTGTGTACTTTCTTTACTATTCAATTGTTATGATATTTGACATGACGACCTCCGCCCCCGAACGTTTCCGCCGTTCTGGTTTGGGGGTGTGACAGATTGGTATCAGAGCATTGTTTATAGTGAACTAAGTATATCAAAACCATTTTTGATATACAACTATAAACACAACTGGGCAAAAACACTCTGAGTAAGAGTCATACTTTTAAAATTAAATTTATTTAGTTTTTGTAAAGTAGGCATGCATTCATTTCATATTAATAACAGGGTCAGAGTCATAATTAAAACAGTATATAAGTATTATAGATGAGTTGTGCAATATAGGTATGCCTTGGGATATGTAATCGGGACTGGGATAAATATAGCCTGATCAACTATATTTGTCCGAGAGCCGAACTGTGTATGCCAGGGGATAGCTACAATGGACAACGAGTCTAAAACTTACCAAACTTATAAACTTTAGAATCAAACATAACATTTAGAATACTATAGGAGTATTTTATGAATACGATAGTTTAACGTTGATGTCAACCTTATGTGCCTTAGTTCTAGACAATCCTTATCTCCCTATTCTCGTACAAACACAATGGTTGGATTTCCAGCTAGCAGGAGACCCCTACTACCAAAACCATACATTCCATTTGATAGTAGGGACACAGAGGAGTTCTGTGAGTCACAAGTTTAAAAATCTACTCGAATAAACACCCCAATCATTAAACAAAACTTTCATAGTAGTAATAATAGAGATAGACTAAAAAGCACTGAGAACACATACGTAGAATGCACTATCCCACTAACGAACGTCTTACAATGAGAAGTACCGACGTCGGCATTCAACGTTGATTGGTGTGGCCCTACCCATACCAGTAGACCCTTTCACTTTAACCATCGACTAACGAAACTCGATCGATTTATCACGACAAACCCGACACTAACCCCAATTGGTTTCAAGTTTCAAAAACCCGAGGTACTCATAAGAGGAGTACTATATCTTTACAACCTTCCCGTAGTATCCCCCAACAGATCATTTAGAAATACCACACATACAACAAGTCAAATCCAAGCTCAGAAACTAGGAGTGAATTTAACCATGAACTTCAGAACGTAGCTGCCCTAATGCATCGAGTGAATATGCTAACATTTAGAAGAACATAAGTAAATAAACCCAAAACCACACGATCCCGATCGATCGAAGTGATAGGCGGAGTAATGAAGGTCCGCTGAAACACGCACGTTAGGATCTAGATTCATAAATGAACAAGAGGAACAAATCAACCAGAAGCACTCTCGCCTGCCCGCAAGAATTGGAGTCCCAGTCAAAATGCGAATTTCGGGACGAAATTCTCTCTAACGGGGGGATAATGTAACAACAAAAAAATTCAGGTCAAAATTTAAACTTTTATAAAACCGTAATTGAGTATACTAAGTGGTAAATATCGTAACAAGGTTTTCATACATATAAAGAACACAAAAATCCGAGTTATAACGAGGAAGTTATAACCATTCTAAAATTCCCGACAAAACCGGCAACACCGATTAAACGAAAAACGCGAAGTTTCAATACAATATTTAAAAGCCTTAAGTATCTAAATAAAAGTTATAGATAACATCAAACCGTGAGCGTACATATAAAGAACGTTGAAAACGGAGCTCGTATGCGAAAGTTATGGATTTTACAAGTTCGGGGTCCAAAATCCGAGGCTGTCAGGCCCCACGACGTGGCACAAGCTTGCCGCGACCCGGCAAGTGACTGAGGGCGTCCAATCAATGGAAGAGGATAGGTTTGACTCCCCACGATGTGGCCATCACTTTCCACGACGTGGCACACCCCAAAAATGCCCCTATAAATAGATTTCAAGGGCTCCGAGTTCCATTGCTCAGTCCCTTTCTTTCTCGCGCCGAAACTCTACGTTTAAGCCCCGAGACCCTCCTAAAGCCCTGGTTTTCACCTTCAAGTCCCGAAGGAAGGTTTTGTGTTCTCGAGATTCCCGAGATTCCCGAGAATCCCGATATTTTCCCGCGTTTTCAACTCCTCCTGTCGAAGTTCTGCTCGATTCTTCTCTCGACTACTTCAAATCAACCACTTCAATCAAGTGAGTTCATACCCCTACAACCACACTTTAAATGCTTTTTAAATGCTTTTGAAACACTTTTAAGGGGGGGAATACAAGTAAACACACAACTAAAATCGTGTGAAACATCGATCTTTTTATATACTTTTCATACTGTTGTTTTAAACTATCTTATGAAGTTATTATCATGCAATACACCTCACAACACAACTTTACCCTCTTGGGATACAATATGTTTTATAAATAGAAATAGGTTTTATTTATACGTTTGCATACTACATCATATCAAGAGTAACCATTTCAAATATAACATGATGCTTTTACAAGAAAACTCAACTCATCATCACGTTTTTGTAACACGGTAGAAAACGAAATCATTTCATACGAACGATTTTCATCATATTACTCGTGAACTTGTTGTTAGCAATCATGTGATGGCATATGGCTTTGTTTGTACCAAACGAAAGTCCTCACCTATAACTAGAGTCTCCTGGAGGGAGAGCGTGACAAGTGTGTATAGATCTATACGGGGCTGACAACTCCGCACCCTGACTGTTAGCTACAGTCCGTCATTTGGGGTGACAAACGTCAACATTAGGTACTGCGTCTAGTATGGTTATGAGGAACGCACAACACGCGGAAACAATGACTCATGCACGTAGTAATACATAACTCAATCATGCTTGGGGGGTAATAACTATATTCTAGGGTATTATCGGCAAGATCAAAACTCAGGTTAAAACGCTTCCACAACTAGTTTTACTTAACAATAAGACTGCACTTCACTTTTAGGAAAATAAGGGATTTTCCTGGTTCAAATACATTCATTTTGTACAATAACGATTTACAACATCATTCTTTTGAGCATGTCATAGTTTCTTATAGCTTACGGTCTTGGTCATTTGAGACTGCATTTCACTTTTAGGAAAATAAGGGATTTTCCTGGTTCAAATACATATAGTACATAAAACAATCTTTCAAACTCATTTCATACATCAAATAGAAAATAAGGGATTTTCTGGAAAACATACACGCACTTTCGAATGGCATACATTTTCTCAAAACACCACTTATGAACTCACCAACTTAAATGTTGACACTTTTTCTTTGAAATAACTTGTATTCTCAGGAGACCGCTAGACCAGGTAGCAACTACTTTTGAAGACTAACGCGCTGGTGTTAGTAACATATTTTTGATCACCATATTGTGTTTGATTTCTTTTGCAAACATGTAACATATACAATCATGTAAACTTTTCAAATATATTTATATTATGGTGGTGTGTACTTTCTTTACTATTCAATTGTTATGATATTTGACATGACGACCTCCGCCCCCGAACGTTTCCGCCGTTCTGGTTTGGGGGTGTGACAGATTGGTATCAGAGCATTGTTTATAGTGAACTAAGTATATCAAAACCATTTTTGATATACAACTATAAACACAACTGGGCAAAAACACTCTGAGTAAGAGTCATACTTTTAAAATTAAATTTATTTAGTTTTTGTAAAGTAGGCATGCATTCATTTCATATTAATAACAGGGTCAGAGTCATAATTAAAACAGTATATAAGTATTATAGATGAGTTGTGCAATATAGGTATGCCTTGGGATATGTAATCGGGACTGGGATAAATATAGCCTGATCAACTATATTTGTCCGAGAGCCGAACTGTGTATGCCAGGGGATAGCTACAATGGACAACGAGTCTAAAACTTACCAAACTTATAAACTTTAGAATCAAACATAACATTTAGAATACTATAGGAGTATTTTATGAATACGATAGTTTAACGTTGATGTCAACCTTATGTGCCTTAGTTCTAGACAATCCTTATCTCCCTATTCTCGTACAAACACAATGGTTGGATTTCCAGCTAGCAGGAGACCCCTACTACCAAAACCATACATTCCATTTGATAGTAGGGACACAGAGGAGTTCTGTGAGTCACAAGTTTAAAAATCTACTCGAATAAACACCCCAATCATTAAACAAAACTTTCATAGTAGTAATAATAGAGATAGACTAAAAAGCACTGAGAACACATACGTAGAATGCACTATCCCACTAACGAACGTCTTACAATGAGAAGTACCGACGTCGGCATTCAACGTTGATTGGTGTGGCCCTACCCATACCAGTAGACCCTTTCACTTTAACCATCGACTAACGAAACTCGATCGATTTATCACGACAAACCCGACACTAACCCCAATTGGTTTCAAGTTTCAAAAACCCGAGGTACTCATAAGAGGAGTACTATATCTTTACAACCTTCCCGTAGTATCCCCCAACAGATCATTTAGAAATACCACACATACAACAAGTCAAATCCAAGCTCAGAAACTAGGAGTGAATTTAACCATGAACTTCAGAACGTAGCTGCCCTAATGCATCGAGTGAATATGCTAACATTTAGAAGAACATAAGTAAATAAACCCAAAACCACACGATCCCGATCGATCGAAGTGATAGGCGGAGTAATGAAGGTCCGCTGAAACACGCACGTTAGGATCTAGATTCATAAATGAACAAGAGGAACAAATCAACCAGAAGCACTCTCGCCTGCCCGCAAGAATTGGAGTCCCAGTCAAAATGCGAATTTCGGGACGAAATTCTCTCTAACGGGGGGATAATGTAACAACAAAAAAATTCAGGTCAAAATTTAAACTTTTATAAAACCGTAATTGAGTATACTAAGTGGTAAATATCGTAACAAGGTTTTCATACATATAAAGAACACAAAAATCCGAGTTATAACGAGGAAGTTATAACCATTCTAAAATTCCCGACAAAACCGGCAACACCGATTAAACGAAAAACGCGAAGTTTCAATACAATATTTAAAAGCCTTAAGTATCTAAATAAAAGTTATAGATAACATCAAACCGTGAGCGTACATATAAAGAACGTTGAAAACGGAGCTCGTATGCGAAAGTTATGGATTTTACAAGTTCGGGGTCCAAAATCCGAGGCTGTCAGGCCCCACGACGTGGCACAAGCTTGCCGCGACCCGGCAAGTGACTGAGGGCGTCCAATCAATGGAAGAGGATAGGTTTGACTCCCCACGATGTGGCCATCACTTTCCACGACGTGGCACACCCCAAAAATGCCCCTATAAATAGATTTCAAGGGCTCCGAGTTCCATTGCTCAGTCCCTTTCTTTCTCGCGCCGAAACTCTACGTTTAAGCCCCGAGACCCTCCTAAAGCCCTGGTTTTCACCTTCAAGTCCCGAAGGAAGGTTTTGTGTTCTCGAGATTCCCGAGATTCCCGAGAATCCCGATATTTTCCCGCGTTTTCAACTCCTCCTGTCGAAGTTCTGCTCGATTCTTCTCTCGACTACTTCAAATCAACCACTTCAATCAAGTGAGTTCATACCCCTACAACCACACTTTAAATGCTTTTTAAATGCTTTTGAAACACTTTTAAGGGGGGGAATACAAGTAAACACACAACTAAAATCGTGTGAAACATCGATCTTTTTATATACTTTTCATACTGTTGTTTTAAACTATCTTATGAAGTTATTATCATGCAATACACCTCACAACACAACTTTACCCTCTTGGGATACAATATGTTTTATAAATAGAAATAGGTTTTATTTATACGTTTGCATACTACATCATATCAAGAGTAACCATTTCAAATATAACATGATGCTTTTACAAGAAAACTCAACTCATCATCACGTTTTTGTAACACGGTAGAAAACGAAATCATTTCATACGAACGATTTTCATCATATTACTCGTGAACTTGTTGTTAGCAATCATGTGATGGCATATGGCTTTGTTTGTACCAAACGAAAGTCCTCACCTATAACTAGAGTCTCCTGGAGGGAGAGCGTGACAAGTGTGTATAGATCTATACGGGGCTGACAACTCCGCACCCTGACTGTTAGCTACAGTCCGTCATTTGGGGTGACAAACGTCAACATTAGGTACTGCGTCTAGTATGGTTATGAGGAACGCACAACACGCGGAAACAATGACTCATGCACGTAGTAATACATAACTCAATCATGCTTGGGGGGTAATAACTATATTCTAGGGTATTATCGGCAAGATCAAAACTCAGGTTAAAACGCTTCCACAACTAGTTTTACTTAACAATAAGACTGCACTTCACTTTTAGGAAAATAAGGGATTTTCCTGGTTCAAATACATTCATTTTGTACAATAACGATTTACAACATCATTCTTTTGAGCATGTCATAGTTTCTTATAGCTTACGGTCTTGGTCATTTGAGACTGCATTTCACTTTTAGGAAAATAAGGGATTTTCCTGGTTCAAATACATATAGTACATACAACAATCTTTCAAACTCATTTCATACATCAAATAGAAAATAAGGGATTTTCTGGAAAACATACACGCACTTTCGAATGGCATACATTTTCTCAAAACACCACTTATGAACTCACCAACTTAAATGTTGACACTTTTTCTTTGAAATAACTTGTATTCTCAGGAGACCGCTAGACCAGGTAGCAACTACTTTTGAAGACTAACGCGCTGGTGTTAGTAACATATTTTTGATCACCATATTGTGTTTGATTTCTTTTGCAAACATGTAACATATACAATCATGTAAACTTTTCAAATATATTTATATTATGGTGGTGTGTACTTTCTTTACTATTCAATTGTTATGATATTTGACATGACGACCTCCGCCCCCGAACGTTTCCGCCGTTCTGGTTTGGGGGTGTGACAGATTGGTATCAGAGCATTGTTTATAGTGAACTAAGTATATCAAAACCATTTTTGATATACAACTATAAACACAACTGGGCAAAAACACTCTGAGTAAGAGTCATACTTTTAAAATTAAATTTATTTAGTTTTTGTAAAGTAGGCATGCATTCATTTCATATTAATAACAGGGTCAGAGTCATAATTAAAACAGTATATAAGTATTATAGATGAGTTGTGCAATATAGGTATGCCTTGGGATATGTAATCGGGACTGGGATAAATATAGCCTGATCAACTATATTTGTCCGAGAGCCGAACTGTGTATGCCAGGGGATAGCTACAATGGACAACGAGTCTAAAACTTACCAAACTTATAAACTTTAGAATCAAACATAACATTTAGAATACTATAGGAGTATTTTATGAATACGATAGTTTAACGTTGATGTCAACCTTATGTGCCTTAGTTCTAGACAATCCTTATCTCCCTATTCTCGTACAAACACAATGGTTGGATTTCCAGCTAGCAGGAGACCCCTACTACCAAAACCATACATTCCATTTGATAGTAGGGACACAGAGGAGTTCTGTGAGTCACAAGTTTAAAAATCTACTCGAATAAACACCCCAATCATTAAACAAAACTTTCATAGTAGTAATAATAGAGATAGACTAAAAAGCACTGAGAACACATACGTAGAATGCACTATCCCACTAACGAACGTCTTACAATGAGAAGTACCGACGTCGGCATTCAACGTTGATTGGTGTGGCCCTACCCATACCAGTAGACCCTTTCACTTTAACCATCGACTAACGAAACTCGATCGATTTATCACGACAAACCCGACACTAACCCCAATTGGTTTCAAGTTTCAAAAACCCGAGGTACTCATAAGAGGAGTACTATATCTTTACAACCTTCCCGTAGTATCCCCCAACAGATCATTTAGAAATACCACACATACAACAAGTCAAATCCAAGCTCAGAAACTAGGAGTGAATTTAACCATGAACTTCAGAACGTAGCTGCCCTAATGCATCGAGTGAATATGCTAACATTTAGAAGAACATAAGTAAATAAACCCAAAACCACACGATCCCGATCGATCGAAGTGATAGGCGGAGTAATGAAGGTCCGCTGAAACACGCACGTTAGGATCTAGATTCATAAAGGAACAAGAGGAACAAATCGACCAGAAGCACTCTCGCCTGCCCGCAAGAATTGGAGTCCCAGTCAAAATGCGAATTTCGGGACGAAATTCTCTCTAACGGGGGGATAATGTAACAACAAAAAAATTCAGGTCAAAATTTAAACTTTTATAAAACCGTAATTGAGTATACTAAGTGGTAAATATCGTAACAAGGTTTTCATACATATAAAGAACACAAAAATCCGAGTTATAACGAGGAAGTTATAACCATTCTAAAATTCCCGACAAAACCGGCAACACCGATTAAACGAAAAACGCGAAGTTTCAATACAATATTTAAAAGCCTTAAGTATCTAAATAAAAGTTATAGATAACATCAAACCGTGAGCGTACATATAAAGAACGTTGAAAACGGAGCTCGTATGCGAAAGTTATGGATTTTACAAGTTCGGGGTCCAAAATCCGAGGCTGTCAGGCCCCACGACGTGGCACAAGCTTGCCGCGACCCGGCAAGTGACTGAGGGCGTCCAATCAATGGAAGAGGATAGGTTTGACTCCCCACGATGTGGTCATCACTTTCCACGACGTGGCACACCCCAAAAATGCCCCTATAAATAGATTTCAAGGGCTCCGAGTTCCATTGCTCAGTCCCTTTCTTTCTCGCGCCGAAACTCTGCGTTTAAGCCCCCGAGACCCTCCTAAAGCCCCGGTTTTCACCTTCAAGTCCCGAAGGAAGGTTTTGTGTTCTCGAGATTCCCGAGATTCCCGAGAATCCCGATATTTTCCCGCGTTTTCAACTCCTCCTGTCGAAGTTCTGCTCGATTCTTCTCTCGACTACTTCAAATCAACCACTTCAATCAAGTGAGTTCATACCCCTACAACCACACTTTAAATGCTTTTTAAATGCTTTTGAAACACTTTTAAGGGGGGGAATACAAGTAAACACACAACTAAAATCGTGTGAAACATCGATCTTTTTATATACTTTTCATACTGTTGTTTTAAACTATCTTATGAAGTTATTATCATGCAATACACCTCACAACACAACTTTACCCTCTTGGGATACAATATGTTTTATAAATAGAAATAGGTTTTATTTATACGTTTGCATACTACATCATATCAAGAGTAACCATTTCAAATATAACATGATGCTTTTACAAGAAAACTCAACTCATCATCACGTTTTTGTAACACGGTAGAAAACGAAATCATTTCATACGAACGATTTTCATCATATTACTCGTGAACTTGTTGTTAGCAATCATGTGATGGCATATGGCTTTGTTTGTACCAAACGAAAGTCCTCACCTATAACTAGAGTCTCCTGGAGGGAGAGCGTGACAAGTGTGTATAGATCTATACGGGGCTGACAACTCCGCACCCTGACTGTTAGCTACAGTCCGTCATTTGGGGTGACAAACGTCAACATTAGGTACTGCGTCTAGTATGGTTATGAGGAACGCACAACACGCGGAAACAATGACTCATGCACGTAGTAATACATAACTCAATCATGCTTGGGGGGTAATAACTATATTCTAGGGTATTATCGGCAAGATCAAAACTCAGGTTAAAACGCTTCCACAACTAGTTTTACTTAACAATAAGACTGCACTTCACTTTTAGGAAAATAAGGGATTTTCCTGGTTCAAATACATTCATTTTGTACAATAACGATTTACAACATCATTCTTTTGAGCATGTCATAGTTTCTTATAGCTTACGGTCTTGGTCATTTGAGACTGCATTTCACTTTTAGGAAAATAAGGGATTTTCCTGGTTCAAATACATATAGTACATACAACAATCTTTCAAACTCATTTCATACATCAAATAGAAAATAAGGGATTTTCTGGAAAACATACACGCACTTTCGAATGGCATACATTTTCTCAAAACACCACTTATGAACTCACCAACTTAAATGTTGACACTTTTTCTTTGAAATAACTTGTATTCTCAGGAGACCGCTAGACCAGGTAGCAACTACTTTTGAAGACTAACGCGCTGGTGTTAGTAACATATTTTTGATCACCATATTGTGTTTGATTTCTTTTGCAAACATGTAACATATACAATCATGTAAACTTTTCAAATATATTTATATTATGGTGGTGTGTACTTTCTTTACTATTCAATTGTTATGATATTTGACATGACGACCTCCGCCCCCGAACGTTTCCGCCGTTCTGGTTTGGGGGTGTGACAGATTGGTATCAGAGCATTGTTTATAGTGAACTAAGTATATCAAAACCATTTTTGATATACAACTATAAACACAACTGGGCAAAAACACTCTGAGTAAGAGTCATACTTTTAAAATTAAATTTATTTAGTTTTTGTAAAGTAGGCATGCATTCATTTCATATTAATAACAGGGTCAGAGTCATAATTAAAACAGTATATAAGTATTATAGATGAGTTGTGCAATATAGGTATGCCTTGGGATATGTAATCGGGACTGGGATAAATATAGCCTGATCAACTATATTTGTCCGAGAGCCGAACTGTGTATGCCAGGGGATAGCTACAATGGACAACGAGTCTAAAACTTACCAAACTTATAAACTTTAGAATCAAACATAACATTTAGAATACTATAGGAGTATTTTATGAATACGATAGTTTAACGTTGATGTCAACCTTATGTGCCTTAGTTCTAGACAATCCTTATCTCCCTATTCTCGTACAAACACAATGGTTGGATTTCCAGCTAGCAGGAGACCCCTACTACCAAAACCATACATTCCATTTGATAGTAGGGACACAGAGGAGTTCTGTGAGTCACAAGTTTAAAAATCTACTCGAATAAACACCCCAATCATTAAACAAAACTTTCATAGTAGTAATAATAGAGATAGACTAAAAAGCACTGAGAACACATACGTAGAATGCACTATCCCACTAACGAACGTCTTACAATGAGAAGTACCGACGTCGGCATTCAACGTTGATTGGTGTGGCCCTACCCATACCAGTAGACCCTTTCACTTTAACCATCGACTAACGAAACTCGATCGATTTATCACGACAAACCCGACACTAACCCCAATTGGTTTCAAGTTTCAAAAACCCGAGGTACTCATAAGAGGAGTACTATATCTTTACAACCTTCCCGTAGTATCCCCCAACAGATCATTTAGAAATACCACACATACAACAAGTCAAATCCAAGCTCAGAAACTAGGAGTGAATTTAACCATGAACTTCAGAACGTAGCTGCCCTAATGCATCGAGTGAATATGCTAACATTTAGAAGAACATAAGTAAATAAACCCAAAACCACACGATCCCGATCGATCGAAGTGATAGGCGGAGTAATGAAGGTCCGCTGAAACACGCACGTTAGGATCTAGATTCATAAAGGAACAAGAGGAACAAATCGACCAGAAGCACTCTCGCCTGCCCGCAAGAATTGGAGTCCCAGTCAAAATGCGAATTTCGGGACGAAATTCTCTCTAACGGGGGGATAATGTAACAACAAAAAAATTCAGGTCAAAATTTAAACTTTTATAAAACCGTAATTGAGTATACTAAGTGGTAAATATCGTAACAAGGTTTTCATACATATAAAGAACACAAAAATCCGAGTTATAACGAGGAAGTTATAACCATTCTAAAATTCCCGACAAAACCGGCAACACCGATTAAACGAAAAACGCGAAGTTTCAATACAATATTTAAAAGCCTTAAGTATCTAAATAAAAGTTATAGATAACATCAAACCGTGAGCGTACATATAAAGAACGTTGAAAACGGAGCTCGTATGCGAAAGTTATGGATTTTACAAGTTCGGGGTCCAAAATCCGAGGCTGTCAGGCCCCACGACGTGGCACAAGCTTGCCGCGACCCGGCAAGTGACTGAGGGCGTCCAATCAATGGAAGAGGATAGGTTTGACTCCCCACGATGTGGCCATCACTTTCCACGACGTGGCACACCCCAAAAATGCCCCTATAAATAGATTTCAAGGGCTCCGAGTTCCATTGCTCAGTCCCTTTCTTTCTCGCGCCGAAACTCTGCGTTTAAGCCCCCGAGACCCTCCTAAAGCCCCGGTTTTCACCTTCAACTCCCGAAGGAAGGTTTTGTGTTCTCGAGATTCCCGAGATTCCCGAGAATCCCGATATTTTCCCGCGTTTTCAACTCCTCCTGTCGAAGTTCTGCTCGATTCTTCTCTCGACTACTTCAAATCAACCACTTCAATCAAGTGAGTTCATACCCCTACAACCACACTTTAAATGCTTTTTAAATGCTTTTGAAACACTTTTAAGGGGGGGAATACAAGTAAACACACAACTAAAATTGTGTGAAACATCGATCTTTTTATATACTTTTCATACTGTTGTTTTAAACTATCTTATGAAGTTATTATCATGCAATACACCTCACAACACAACTTTACCCTCTTGGGATACAATATGTTTTATAAATAGAAATAGGTTTTATTTATACGTTTGCATACTACATCATATCAAGAGTAACCATTTCAAATATAACATGATGCTTTTACAAGAAAACTCAACTCATCATCACGTTTTTGTAACACGGTAGAAAACGAAATCATTTCATACGAACGATTTTCATCATATTACTCGTGAACTTGTTGTTAGCAATCATGTGATGGCATATGGCTTTGTTTGTACCAAACGAAAGTCCTCACCTATAACCAGAGTCTCCTGGAGGGAGAGCGTGACAAGTGTGTATAGATCTATACGGGGCTGACAACTCCGCACCCTGACTGTTAGCTACAGTCCGTCATTTGGGGTGACAAACGTCAACATTAGGTACTGCGTCTAGTATGGTTATGAGGAACGAACAACACGCGGAAACAATGACTCATGCACGTAGTAATACATAACTCAATCATGCTTGGGGGGTAATAACTATATTCTAGGGTATTATCGGCAAGATCAACACTCAGGTTAAAACGCTTCCACAACTAGTTTTACTTAACAATAAGACTGCACTTCACTTTTAGGAAAATAAGGGATTTTCCTGGTTCAAATACATTCATTTTGTACAATAACGATTTACAACATCATTCTTTTGAGCATGTCATAGTTTCTTATAGCTTACGGTCTTGGTCATTTGAGACTGCATTTCACTTTTAGGAAAATAAGGGATTTTCCTGGTTCAAATACATATAGTACATACAACAATCTTTCAAACTCATTTCATACATCAAATAGAAAATAAGGGATTTTCTGGAAAACATACACGCACTTTCGAATGGCATACATTTTCTCAAAACACCACTTATGAACTCACCAACTTAAATGTTGACACTTTTTCTTTGAAATAACTTGTATTCTCAGGAGACCGCTAGACCAGGTAGCAACTACTTTTGAAGACTAACGCGCTGGTGTTAGTAACATATTTTTGATCACCATATTGTGTTTGATTTCTTTTGCAAACATGTAACATATACAATCATGTAAACTTTTCAAATATATTTATATTATGGTGGTGTGTACTTTCTTTACTATTCAATTGTTATGATATTTGACATGACGACCTCCGCCCCCGAACGTTTCCGCCGTTCTGGTTTGGGGGTGTGACAGATTGGTATCAGAGCATTGTTTATAGTGAACTAAGTATATCAAAACCATTTTTGATATACAACTATAAACACAACTGGGCAAAAACACTCTGAGTAAGAGTCATACTTTTAAAATTAAATTTATTTAGTTTTTGTAAAGTAGGCATGCATTCATTTCATATTAATAACAGGGTCAGAGTCATAATTAAAACAATATATAAGTATTATAGATGAGTTGTGCAATATAGGTATGCCTTGGGATATGTAATCGGGACTGGGATAAATATAGCCTGATCAACTATATTTGTCCGAGAGCCGAACTGTGTATGCCAGGGGATAGCTACAATGGACAACGAGTCTAAAACTTACCAAACTTATAAACTTTAGAATCAAACATAACATTTAGAATACTATAGGAGTATTTTATGAATACGATAGTTTAACGTTGATGTCAACCTTATGTGCCTTAGTTCTAGACAATCCTTATCTCCCTATTCTCGTACAAACACAATGGTTGGATTTCCAGCTAGCAGGAGACCCCTACTACCAAAACCATACATTCCATTTGATAGTAGGGACACAGAGGAGTTCTGTGAGTCACAAGTTTAAAAATCTACTCGAATAAACACCCCAATCATTAAACAAAACTTTCATAGTAGTAATAATAGAGATAGACTAAAAAGCACTGAGAACACATACGTAGAATGCACTATCCCACTAACGAACGTCTTACAATGAGAAGTACCGACGTCGGCATTCAACGTTGATTGGTGTGGCCCTACCCATACCAGTAGACCCTTTCACTTTAACCATCGACTAACGAAACTCGATCGATTTATCACGACAAACCCGACACTAACCCCAATTGGTTTCAAGTTTCAAAAACCCGAGGTACTCATAAGAGGAGTACTATATCTTTACAACCTTCCCGTAGTATCCCCCAACAGATCATTTAGAAATACCACACATACAACAAGTCAAATCCAAGCTCAGAAACTAGGAGTGAATTTAACCATGAACTTCAGAACGTAGCTGCCCTAATGCATCGAGTGAATATGCTAACATTTAGAAGAACATAAGTAAATAAACCCAAAACCACACGATCCCGATCGATCGAAGTGATAGGCGGAGTAATGAAGGTCCGCTGAAACACGCACGTTAGGATCTAGATTCATAAAGGAACAAGAGGAACAAATCGACCAGAAGCACTCTCGCCTGCCCGCAAGAATTGGAGTCCCAGTCAAAATGCGAATTTCGGGACGAAATTCTCTCTAACGGGGGGATAATGTAACAACAAAAAAATTCAGGTCAAAATTTAAACTTTTATAAAACCGTAATTGAGTATACTAAGTGGTAAATATCGTAACAAGGTTTTCATACATATAAAGAACACAAAAATCCGAGTTATAACGAGGAAGTTATAACCATTCTAAAATTCCCGACAAAACCGGCAACACCGATTAAACGAAAAACGCGAAGTTTCAATACAATATTTAAAAGCCTTAAGTATCTAAATAAAAGTTATAGATAACATCAAACCGTGAGCGTACATATAAAGAACGTTGAAAACGGAGCTCGTATGCGAAAGTTATGGATTTTACAAGTTCGGGGTCCAAAATCCGAGGCTGTCAGGCCCCACGACGTGGCACAAGCTTGCCGCGACCCGGCAAGTGACTGAGGGCGTCCAATCAATGGAAGAGGATAGGTTTGACTCCCCACGATGTGGCCATCACTTTCCACGACGTGGCACACCCCAAAAATGCCCCTATAAATAGATTTCAAGGGCTCCGAGTTCCATTGCTCAGTCCCTTTCTTTCTCGCGCCGAAACTCTGCGTTTAAGCCCCCGAGACCCTCCTAAAGCCCCGGTTTTCACCTTCAAGTCCCGAAGGAAGGTTTTGTGTTCTCGAGATTCCCGAGATTCCCGAGAATCCCGATATTTTCCCACGTTTTCAACTCCTCCTGTCGAAGTTCTGCTCGATTCTTCTCTCGACTACTTCAAATCAACCACTTCAATCAAGTGAGTTCATACCCCTACAACCACACTTTAAATGCTTTTTAAATGCTTTTGAAACACTTTTAAGGGGGGGAATACAAGTAAACACACAACTAAAATTGTGTGAAACATCGATCTTTTTATATACTTTTCATACTGTTGTTTTAAACTATCTTATGAAGTTATTATCATGCAATACACCTCACAACACAACTTTACCCTCTTGGGATACAATATGTTTTATAAATAGAAATAGGTTTTATTTATACGTTTGCATACTACATCATATCAAGAGTAACCATTTCAAATATAACATGATGCTTTTACAAGAAAACTCAACTCATCATCACGTTTTTGTAACACGGTAGAAAACGAAATCATTTCATAGGAACGATTTTCATCATATTACTCGTGAACTTGTTGTTAGCAATCATGTGATGGGATATGGCTTTGTTTGTACCAAACGAAAGTCCTCACCTATAACCAGAGTCTCCTGGAGGGAGAGCGTGACAAGTGTGTATAGATCTATACGGGGCTGACAACTCCGCACCCTGACTGTTAGCTACAGTCCGTCATTTGGGGTGACAAACGTCAACATTAGGTACTGCGTCTAGTATGGTTATGAGGAACTCACAACACGCGGAAACAATGACTCATGCACGTAGTAATACATAACTCAATCATGCTTGGGGGGTAATAACTATATTCTAGGGTATTATCGGCAAGATCAAAACTCAGGTTAAAACGCTTCCACAACTAGTTTTACTTAACAATAAGACTGCACTTCACTTTTAGGAAAATAAGGGATTTTCCTGGTTCAAATACATTCATTTTGTACAATAACGATTTACAACATCATTCTTTTGAGCATGTCATAGTTTCTTATAGCTTACGGTCTTGGTCATTTGAGACTGCATTTCACTTTTAGGAAAATAAGGGATTTTCCTGCTTCAAATACATATAGTACATACAACAATCTTTCAAACTCATTTCATACATCAAATAGAAAATAAGGGATTTTCTGGAAAACATACACGCACTTTCGAATGGCATACATTTTCTCAAAACACCACTTATGAACTCACCAACTTAAATGTTGACACTTTTTCTTTGAAATAACTTGTATTCTCAGGAGACCGCTAGACCAGGTAGCAACTACTTTTGAAGACTAACGCGCTGGTGTTAGTAACATATTTTTGATCACCATATTGTATTTGATTTCTTTTGCAAACATGTAACATATACAATCATGTAAACTTTTCAAATATATTTATATTATGGTGGTGTGTACTTTCTTTACTATTCAATTGTTATGATATTTGACATGACGACCTCCGCCCCCGAACGTTTCCGCCGTTCTGCTTTGGGGGTGTGACAGATTGGTATCAGAGCATTGTTTATAGTGAACTAAGTATATCAAAACCATTTTTGATATACAACTATAAACACAACTGGGCAAAAACACTCTGAGTAAGAGTCATACTTTTAAAATTAAATTTATTTAGTTTTTGTAAAGTAGGCATGCATTCATTTCATATTAATAACAGGGTCAGAGTCATAATTAAAACAATATAGAAGTATTATAGATGAGTTGTGCAATATAGGTATGCCTTGGGATATGTAATCGGGACTGGGATAAATATAGCCTGATCAACTATATTTGTCCGAGAGCCGAACTGTGTATGCCAGGGGATAGCTACAATGGACAACGAGTCTAAAACTTACCAAACTTATAAACTTTAGAATCAAACATAACATTTAGAATACTATAGGAGTATTTTATGAATACGATAGTTTAACGTTGATGTCAACCTTATGTGCCTTAGTTCTAGACAATCCTTATCTCCCTATTCTCGTACAAACACAATGGTTGGATTTCCAGCTAGCAGGAGACCCCTACTACCAAAACCATACATTCCATTTGATAGTAGGGACACAGAGGAGTTCTGTGAGTCACAAGTTTAAAAATCTACTCGAATAAACACCCCAATCATTAAACAAAACTTTCATAGTAGTAATAATAGAGATAGACTAAAAAGCACTGAGAACACATACGTAGAATGCACTATCCCACTAACGAACGTCTTACAATGAGAAGTACCGACGTCGGCATTCGACGTTGATTGGTGTGGCCCTACCCATACTAGTAGACCCTTTCACTTTAACCATCGACTAACGAAACTCGATCGATTTATCACGACAAACCCGACACTAACCCCAATTGGTTTCAAGTTTCAAAAACCCGAGGTACTCATAAGAGGAGTCCTATATCTTTACAACCTTCCCGTAGTATCCCCCAACAGATCATTTAGAAATACCACACATACAACAAGTCAAATCCAAGCTCAGAAACTAGGAGTGAATTTAACCATGAACTTCAGAACGTAGCTGCCCTAATGCATCGAGTGAATATGCTAACATTTAGAAGAACATAAGTAAATAAACCCAAAACCACACGATCCCGATCGATCGAAGTGATAGGCGGAGTAATGAAGGTCCGCTGAAACACGCACGTTAGGATCTAGATTCATAAAGGAACAAGAGGAACAAATCGACCAGAAGCACTCTCGCCTGCCCACAAGAATTGGAGTCCCAGTCAAAATGCGAATTTCGGGACGAAATTCTCTCTAACGGGGGGATAATGTAACAACAAAAAAATTCAGGTCAAAATTTAAACTTTTATAAAACCGTAATTGAGTATACTAAGTGGTAAATATCGTAACAAGGTTTTCATACATATAAAGAACACAAAAATCCGAGTTATAACGAGGAAGTTATAACCATTCTAAAATTCCCGACAAAACCGGCAACACCGATTAAACGAAAAACGCGAAGTTTCAATACAATATTTAAAAGCCTTAAGTATCTAAATAAAAGTTATAGATAACATCAAACCGTGAGCGTACATATAAAGAACGTTGAAAACGGAGCTCGTATGCGAAAGTTATGGATTTTACAAGTTCGGGGTCCAAAATCCGAGGCTGTCAGGCCCCACGACGTGGCACAAGCTTGCCGCGACCCGGCAAGTGACTGAGGGCGTCCAATCAATGGAAGAGGATAGGTTTGACTCCCCATGATGTGGCCATCACTTTCCACGACGTGGCACACCCCAAAAATGCCCCTATAAATAGATTTCAAGGGCTCCGAGTTCCATTGCTCAGTCCCTTTCTTTCTCGCGCCGAAACTCTGCGTTTAAGCCCCCGAGACCCTCCTAAAGCCCCGGTTTTCACCTTCAAGTCCCGAAGGAAGGTTTTGTGTTCTCGAGATTCCCGAGATTCCCGAGAATCCCGATATTTTCCCGTGTTTTCAACTCCTCCTGTCGAAGTTCTGCTCGATTCTTCTCTCGACTACTTCAAATCAACCACTTCAATCAAGTGAGTTCATACCCCTACAACCACGCTTTAAATGCTTTTTAAATGCTTTTGAAACACTTTTAAGGGGGGGAATACAAGTAAACACACAACTAAAATCGTGTGAAACATCGATCTTTTTATATACTTTTCATACTGTTGTTTTAAACTATCTTATGAAGTTATTATCATGCAATACACCTCACAACACAACTTTACCCTCTTGGGATACAATATGTTTTATAAATAGAAATAGGTTTTATTTATACGTTTGCATACTACATCATATCAAGAGTAACCATTTCAAATATAACATGATGCTTTTACAAGAAAACTCAACTCATCATCACGTTTTTGTAACACGGTAGAAAACGAAATCATTTCATAGGAACGATTTTCATCATATTACTCGTGAACTTGTTGTTAGCAATCATGTGATGGGATATGGCTTTGTTTGTACCAAACGAAAGTCCTCACCTATAACCAGAGTCTCCTGGAGGGAGAGCGTGACAAGTGTGTATAGATCTATACGGGGCTGACAACTCCGCACCCTGACTGTTAGCTACAGTCCGTCATTTGGGGTGACAAACGTCAACATTAGGTACTGCGTCTAGTATGGTTATGAGGAACTCACAACACGCGGAAACAATGACTCATGCACGTAGTAATACATAACTCAATCATGCTTGGGGGTAATAACTATATTCTAGGGTATTATCGGCAAGATCAAAACTCAGGTTAAAACGCTTCCACAACTAGTTTTACTTAACAATAAGACTGCACTTCACTTTTAGGAAAATAAGGGATTTTCCTGGTTCAAATACATTCATTTTGTACAATAACGATTTACAACATCATTCTTTTGAGCATGTCATAGTTTCTTATAGCTTACGGTCTTGGTCATTTGAGACTGCATTTCACTTTTAGGAAAATAAGGGATTTTCCTGGTTCAAATACATATAGTACATACAACAATCTTTCAAACTCATTTCATACATCAAATAGAAAATAAGGGATTTTCTGGAAAACATACACGCACTTTCGAATGGCATACATTTTCTCAAAACACCACTTATGAACTCACCAACTTAAATGTTGACACTTTTTCTTTGAAATAACTTGTATTCTCAGGAGACCGCTAGACCAGGTAGCAACTACTTTTGAAGACTAACGCGCTGGTGTTAGTAACATATTTTTGATCACCATATTGTATTTGATTTCTTTTGCAAACATGTAACATATACAATCATGTAAACTTTTCAAATATATTTATATTATGGTGGTGTGTACTTTCTTTACTATTCAATTGTTATGATATTTGACATGACGACCTCCGCCCCCGAACGTTTCCGCCGTTCTGCTTTGGGGGTGTGACAGATTGGTATCAGAGCATTGTTTATAGTGAACTAAGTATATCAAAACCATTTTTGATATACAACTATAAACACAACTGGGCAAAAACACTCTGAGTAAGAGTCATACTTTTAAAATTAAATTTATTTAGTTTTTGTAAAGTAGGCATGCATTCATTTCATATTAATAACAGGGTCAGAGTCATAATTAAAACAATATAGAAGTATTATAGATGAGTTGTGCAATATAGGTATGCCTTGGGATATGTAATCGGGACTGGGATAAATATAGCCTGATCAACTATATTTGTCCGAGAGCCGAACTGTGTATGCCAGGGGATAGCTACAATGGACAACGAATCTAAAACTTACCAAACTTATAAACTTTAGAATCAAACATAACATTTAGAATACTATAGGAGTATTTTATGAATACGATAGTTTAACGTTGATGTCAACCTTATGTGCCTTAGTTCTAGACAATCCTTATCTCCCTATTCTCGTACAAACACAATGGCTGGATTTCCAGCTAGCAGGAGACCCCTACTACCCAAACCATACATTCCATTTGATAGTAGGGACACAGAGGAGGTCTGTGAGTCACAAGTTTAAAAATCTACTCGAATAAACACCCCAATCATTAAACAAAACTTTCATAGTAGTAATAATAGAGATAGACTAAAAAGCACTGAGAACACATACGTAGAATGCACTATCCCACTAACGAACGTCTTACAATGAGAAGTACCGACGTCGGCATTCGACGTTGATTGGTGTGGCCCTACCCATACCAGTAGACCCTTTCACTTTAACCATCGAGTAACGAAACTCGATCGATTTATCACGACAAACCCGACACTAACCCCAATTGGTTTCAAGTTTCAAAAACCCGAGGTACTCATAAGAGGAGTACTATATCTTTACAACCTTCCCGTAGTATCCCCCAACAGATCATTTAGAAATACCACACATACAACAAGTCAAATCCAAGCTCAGAAACTAGGAGTGAATTTAACCATGAACTTCAGAACGTAGCTGCCCTAATGCATCGAGTGAATATGCTAACATTTAGAAGAACATAAGTAAATAAACCCAAAACCACACGATCCCGATCGATCGAAGTGATAGGCGGAGTAATGAAGGTCCGCTGAAACACGCACGTTAGGATCTAGATTCATAAAGGAACAAGAGGAACAAATCGACCAGAAGCACTCTCGCCTGCCCGCAAGAATTGGAGTCCCAGTCAAAATGAGAATTTCGGGACGAAATTCTCTCTAACGGGGGGATAATGTAACAACAAAAAAATTCAGGTCAAAATTTAAACTTTTATAAAACCGTAATTGAGTATACTAAGTGGTAAATATCGTAACAAGGTTTTCATACATATAAAGAACACAAAAATCCGAGTTATAACGAGGAAGTTATAACCATTCTAAAATTCCCGACAAAACCGGCAACACCGATTAAACGAAAAACGCGAAGTTTCAATACAATACTTAAAAGCCTTAAGTATCTAAATAAAAGTTATAGATAACATCAAACCGTGAGCGTACATATAAAGAACGTTGAGAACGGAGCTCGTATGCGAAAGTTATGGATTTTACAAGTTCGGGGTCCAAAATCCGAGGCTGTCAGGCCCCACGACGTGGCACAAGCTTGCCGCGACCCGGCAAGTGACTGAGGGCGTCCAATCAATGGAAAAGGATATGTTTGACTCCCCACGATGTGGCCATCACTTTCCACGACGTGGCACACCCCAAAAATGCCCCTATAAATAGATTTCATGGGCTCCGAGTTCCATTGCTCAGTCCCTTTCTTTCTCGCGCCGAAACTCTGCGTTTAAGCCCCCGAGACCCTCCTAAAGCCCCGGTTTTCACCTTCAAGTCCCGAAGGAAGGTTTTGTGTTCTCGAGATTCCCGAGATTCCCGAGAATCCCGATATTTTCCCGCGTTTTCAACTCCTCCTGTCGAAGTTCTGCTCGATTCTTCTCTCGACTACTTCAAATCAACCACTTCAATCAAGTGAGTTCATACCCCTACAACCACACTTTAAATGCTTTTTAAATGCTTTTAAGGGGGGGAATACAAGTAAACACACAACTAAAATCGTGTGAAACATCGATCTTTTTATATACTTTTCATACTGTTGTTTTAAACTATCTTATGAAGTTATTATCATGCAATACACCTCACAACACAACTTTACCCTCTTGGGATACAATATGTTTTATAAATAGAAATAGGTTTTATTTATACGTTTGCATACTACATCATATCAAGAGTAACCATTTCAAATATAACATGATGCTTTTACAAGAAAACTCAACTCATCATCACGTTTTTGTAACACGGTAGAAAACGAAATCATTTCATACGAACGATTTTCATCATATTACTCGTGAACTTGTTGTTAGCAATCATGTGATGGGATATGGCTTTGTTTGTACCAAACAAAAGTCCTCACCTATAACCAGAGTCTCCTGGAGGGAGAGCGTGACAAGTGTGTATAGATCTATACGGGGCTGACAACTCCGCACCCTGACTGTTAGCTACAGTCCGTCATTTGGGGTGACAAACGTCAACATTAGGTACTGCGTCTAGTATGGTTATGAGGAACTCACAACACGCGGAAACAATGACTCATGCACGTAGTAATACATAACTCAATCATGCTTGGGGGGTAATAACTATATTCTAGGGTATTATCGGCAAGATCAAAACTCAGGTTAAAACGCTTCCACAACTAGTTTTACTTAACAATAAGACTGCACTTCACTTTTAGGAAAATAAGGGATTTTCCTGGTTCAAATACATTCATTTTGTACAATAACGATTTACAACATCATTCTTTTGAGCATGTCATAGTTTCTTATAGCTTACGGTCTTGGTCATTTGAGACTGCATTTCACTTTTAGGAAAATAAGGGATTTTCCTGGTTCAAATACATATAGTACATACAACAATCTTTCAAACTCATTTCATACATCAAATAGAAAATAAGGGATTTTTTGGAAAACATACATGCACTTTCGAATGGCATACATTTTCTCAAAACACCACTTATGAACTCACCAACTTAAATGTTGACACTTTTTCTTTGAAATAACTTGTATTCTCAGGAGACCGCTAGACCAGGTAGCAACTACTTTTGAAGACTAACGCGCTGGTGTTAGTAACATATTTTTGATCACCATATTGTATTTGATTTCTTTTGCAAACATGTAACATATACAATCATGTAAACTTTTCAAATATATTTATATTATGGTGGTGTGTACTTTCTTTACTATTCAATTGTTATGATATTTGACATGACGACCTCCGCCCCCGAACGTTTTCGCCGTTCTGCTTTGGGGGTGTGACAGATTGGTATCAGAGCATTGTTTATAGTGAACTAAGTATATCAAAACCATTTTTGATATACAACTATAAACACAACTGGGCAAAAACACTCTGAGTAAGAGTCATACTTTTAAAATTAAATTTATTTAGTTTTTGTAAAGTAGGCATGCATTCATTTCATATTAATAACAGGGTCAGAGTCATAATTAAAACAATATAGAAGTATTATAGATGAGTTGTGCAATATAGGTATGCCTTGGGATATGTAATCGGGACTGGGATAAATATAGCCTGATCAACTATATTTGTCCGAGAGCCGAACTGTGTATGCCAGGGGATAGCTACAATGGACAACGAGTCTAAAACTTACCAAACTTATAAACTTTAGAATCAAACATAACATTTAGAATACTATAGGAGTATTTTATGAGTACGATAGTTTAACGTTGATGTCAACCTTATGTGCCTTAGTTCTAGACAATCCTTATCTCCCTATTCTCGTACAAACACAATGGCTGGATTTCCAGCTAGCAGGAGACCCCTACTACCCAAACCATACATTCCATTTGATAGTAGGGACACAGAGGAGGTCTGTGAGTCACAAGTTTAAAAATCTACTCGAATAAACACCCCAATCATTAAACAAAACTTTCATAGTAGTAATAATAGAGATAGACTAAAAAGCACTGAGAACACATACGTAGAATGCACTATCCCACTAACGAACGTCTTACAATGAGAAGTACCGACGTCGGCATTCGACGTTGATTGGTGTGGCCCTACCCATACCAGTAGACCCTTTCACTTTAACCATCGAGTAACGAAACTCGATCGATTTATCATGACAAACCCGACACTAACCCCAATTGGTTTCAAGTTTCAAAAACCCGAGGTATTCATAAGAGGAGTACTATATCTTTACAACCTTCCCGTAGTATCCCCCAACAGATCATTTAGAAATACCACACATACAACAAGTCAAATCCAAGCTCAGAAACTAGGAGTGAATTTAACCATGAACTTCAGAACGTAGCTGCCCTAATGCATCGAGTGAATATGCTAACATTTAGAAGAACATAAGTAAATAAACCCAAAACCACACGATCCCGATCGATCGAAGTGATAGGCAGAGTAATGAAGGTCCGCTGAAACACGCACGTTAGGATCTAGATTCATAAAGGAACAAGAGGAACAAATCGACCAGAAGCACTCTCGCCTGCCCGCAAGAATTGGAGTCCCAGTCAAAATGAGAATTTCGGGACGAAATTCTCTCTAACGTGGGGATAATGTAACAACAAAAAAATTCAGGTCAAAATTTAAACTTTTATAAAACCATAATTGAGTATACTAAGTGGTAAATATCGTAACAAGGTTTTCATACATATAAAGAACACAAAAATCCGAGTTATAACGAGGAAGTTATAACCATTCTAAAATTCCCGACAAAACCGGCAACACCGATTAAACGAAAAACGCGAAGTTTCAATACAATATTTAAAAGCCTTAAGTATCTAAATAAAAGTTATAGATAACATCAAACCGTGAGCGTACATATAAAGAACGTTGAGAACGGAGCTCGTATGCGAAAGTAGTGGATTTTACAAGTTCGGGGTCCAAAATCCGAGGCTGTCAGGCCCCACGACGTGGCACAAGCTTGCCGCGACCCGGCAAGTGACTGAGGGCGTCCAATCAATGGAAGAGGATATGTTTGACTCCCCACGATGTGGCCATCACTTTCCACGACGTGGCACACCCCAAAAATGCCCCTATAAATAGATTTCAAGGGCTCCGAGTTCCATTGCTCAGTCCCTTTCTTTCTCGCGCCGAAACTCTGCGTTTAAGCCCCCGAGACCCTCCTAAAGCCCCGGTTTTCACCTTCAAGTCCCGAAGGAAGGTTTTGTGTTCTCGAGATTCCCGAGATTCCCGAGAATCCCGATATTTTCCCGCGTTTTCAACTCCTCCTGTCGAAGTTCTGCTCGATTCTTCTCTCGACTACTTCAAATCAACCACTTCAATCAAGTGAGTTCATACCCCTACAACCACACTTTAAATGCTTTTGAAACACTTTTAAGGGGGGGAATACAAGTAAACACACAACTAAAATCGTGTGAAACATCGATCTTTTTATATACTTTTCATACTGTTGTTTTAAACTATCTTATGAAGTTATTATCATGCAATACACCTCACAACACAACTTTACCCTCTTGGGATACAATATGTTTTATAAATAGAAATAGGTTTTATTTATACGTTTGCATACTACATCATATCAAGAGTAACCATTTCAAATATAACATGATGCTTTTACAAGAAAACTCAACTCATCATCACGTTTTTGTAACACGGTAGAAAACGAAATCATTTCATACGAACGATTTTCATCATATTACTCGTGAACTTGTTGTTAGCAATCATGTGATGGGATATGGCTTTGTTTGTACCAAACAAAAGTCCTCACCTATAACCAGAGTCTCCTGGAGGGAGAGCGTGACAAGTGTGTATAGATCTATACGGGGCTGACAACTCCGCACCCTGACTGTTAGCTACAGTCCGTCATTTGGGGTGACAAACGTCAACATTAGGTACTGCGTCTAGTATGGTTATGAGGAACTCACAACACGCGGAAACAATGACTCATGCACGTAGTAATACATAACTCAATCATGCTTGGGGGGTAATAACTATATTCTAGGGTATTATCGGCAAGATCAAAACTCAGGTTAAAACGCTTCCACAACTAGTTTTACTTAACAATAAGACTGCACTTCACTTTTAGGAAAATAAGGGATTTTCCTGGTTCAAATACATTCATTTTGTACAATAACGATTTACAACATCATTCTTTTGAGCATGTCATAGTTTCTTATAGCTTACGGTCTTGGTCATTTGAGACTGCATTTCACTTTTAGGAAAATAAGGGATTTTCCTGCTTCAAATACATATAGTACATACAACAATCTTTCAAACTCATTTCATACATCAAATAGAAAATAAGGGATTTTCTGGAAAACATACACGCACTTTCGAATGGCATACATTTTCTCAAAACACCACTTATGAACTCACCAACTTAAATGTTGACACTTTTTCTTTGAAATAACTTGTATTCTCAGGAGACCGCTAGACCAGGTAGCAACTACTTTTGAAGACTAACGCGCTGGTGTTAGTAACATATTTTTGATCACCATATTGTATTTGATTTCTTTTGCAAACATGTAACATATACAATCATGTAAACTTTTCAAATATATTTATATTATGGTGGTGTGTACTTTCTTTACTATTCAATTGTTATGATATTTGACATGACGACCTCCGCCCCCGAACGTTTCCGCCGTTCTGCTTTGGGGGTGTGACAGATTGGTATCAGAGCATTGTTTATAGTGAACTAAGTATATCAAAACCATTTTTGATATACAACTATAAACACAACTGGGCAAAAACACTCTGAGTAAGAGTCATACTTTTAAAATTAAATTTATTTAGTTTTTGTAAAGTAGGCATGCATTCATTTCATATTAATAACAGGGTCAGAGTCATAATTAAAACAATATAGAAGTATTATAGATGAGTTGTGCAATATAGGTATGCCTTGGGATATGTAATCGGGACTGGGATAAATATAGCCTGATCAACTATATTTGTCCGAGAGCCGAACTGTGTATGCCAGGGGATAGCTACAATGGACAACGAGTCTAAAACTTACAAAACTTATAAACTTTAGAATCAAACATAACATTTAGAATACTATAGGAGTATTTTATGAGTACGATAGTTTAACGTTGATGTCAACCTTATGTGCCTTAGTTCTAGACAATCCTTATCTCCCTATTCTCGTACAAACACAATGGCTGGATTTCCAGCTAGCAGGAGACCCCTACTACCCAAACCATACATTCCATTTGATAGTAGGGACACAGAGGAGGTCTGTGAGTCACAAGTTTAAAAATCTACTCGAATAAACACCCCAATCATTAAACAAAACTTTCATAGTAGTAATAATAGAGATAGACTAAAAAGCACTGAGAACACATACGTAGAATGCACTATCCCACTAACGAACGTCTTACAATGAGAAGTACCGACGTCGGCATTCGACGTTGATTGGTGTGGCCCTACCCATACCAGTAGACCCTTTCACTTTAACCATCGATTAACGAAACTCGATCGATTTATCACGACAAACCCGACACTAACCCCAATTGGTTTCAAGTTTCAAAAACCCGAGGTACTCATAAGAGGAGTACTATATCTTTACAACCTTCCCGTAGTATCCCCCAACAGATCATTTAGAAATACCACACATACAACAAGTCAAATCCAAGCTCAGAAACTAGGAGTGAATTTAACCATGAACTTCAGAACGTAGCTGCCCTAATGCATCGAGTGAATATGCTAACATTTAGAAGAACATAAGTAAATAAACCCAAAACCACACGATCCCGATCGATCGAAGTGATAGGCGGAGTAATGAAGGTCCGCTGAAACACGCACGTTAGGATCTAGATTCATAAAGGAACAAGAGGAACAAATCGACCAAAAGCACTCTCGCCTGCCCGCAAGAATTGGAGTCCCAGTCAAAATGCGAATTTCGGGACGAAATTCTCTCTAACGGGGGGATAATGTAACAACAAAAAAATTCAGGTCAAAATTTAAACTTTTATAAAACCGTAATTGAGTATACTAAGTGGTAAATATCGTAACAAGGTTTTCATACATATAAAGAACACAAAAATCCGAGTTATAACGAGGAAGTTATAACCATTCTAAAATTCCCGACAAAACCGGCAACACCGATTAAACGAAAAACGCGAAGTTTCAATACAATATTTAAAAGCCTTAAGTATCTAAATAAAAGTTATAGATAACATCAAACCGTGAGCGTACATATAAAGAACGTTGAAAACGGAGCTCGTATGCGAAAGTTATGGATTTTACAAGTTCGGGGTCCAAAATCCGAGGCTGTCAGGCCCCACGACGTGGCACAAGCTTGCCGCGACCCGGCAGGTGACTGAGGGCGTCCAATCAATGGAAGAGGATAGGTTTGACTCCCCACGACGTGGCACACCCCAAAAATGCCCCTATAAATAGATTTCAAGGGCTCCGAGTTCCATTGCTCAGTCCCTTTCTTTCTCGCGCCGAAACTCTCCGTTTAAGCCCCCGAGACCCTCCCAAGGCCCCGATTTTCACCTTCAAGTCCCGAAGGAAGGTTTTGTGTTCTCGAGATTCCCGAGATTCCCGAGAATCCCGATATTTTCCCGCGTTTTCAACTCCTCCTGTCGAAGTTCTGCTCGATTCTTCTCTCGACTACTTCAAATCAACCACTTCAATCAAGTGAGTTCATACCCCTACAACCACACATTAAATGCTTTTTAAATGCTTTTGAAACACTTTTAAGGGGGGGAATACAAGTAAACACACAACTAAAATCATGTGAAACATCGATCTTTTTATATACTTTTCATACTGTTGTTTTAAGCTATCTTATGAAGTTATTATCATGCAATACACCTCACAACACAACTTTACCCTCTTGGGATACAATATGTTTTATAAATAGAAATAGGTTTTATTTATACGTTTGCATACTACATCATATCAAGAGTAACCATTTCAAATATAACATGATGCTTTTACAAGAAAACTCAACTCATCATCACGTTTTTGTAACACGGTAGAAAACGAAATCATTTCATACGAACGATTTTCATCATATTACTTGTCAACTTGTTGTTAGCAATCATGTGATGAGATATGGCTTTGTTTGTACCAAACGAAAGTCCTCACCTATAACCAGAGTCTCCTGGAGGGAGAGCGTGACAAGTGTGTATAGATCTATACGGGGCTGACAACTCCGCACCCTGACTGTTAGCTACAGTCCGTCATTTGGGGTGACAAACGTCAACATTAGGTACTGCGTCTAGTATGGTTATGAGGAACTCACAACACGCGGAAACAATGACTCATGCACGTAGTAATACATAACTCAATCATGCTTGGGGGGTAATAACTATATTCTAGGGTATTATCGGCAAGATCAAAACTCAGGTTAAAACGCTTCCACAACTAGTTTTACTTAACAATAAGACTGCACTTCACTTTTAGGAAAATAAGGGATTTTCCTGGTTCAAGTACATTCATTTTGTACAATAACGATTTACAACATCATTCTTTTGAGCATGTCATAGTTTCTTATAGCTTACGGTCTTGGTCATTTGAGACTGCATTTCACTTTTAGGAAAATAAGGGATTTTCCTGGTTCAAATACATATAGTACATACAACAATCTTTCAAACTCATTTCATACATCAAATAGAAAATAAGGGATTTTCTGGAAAACATACACGCACTTTCGAATGGCATACATTTTCTCAAAACACCACTTATGAACTCACCAACTTAAATGTTGACACTTTTTCTTTGAAATAACTTGTATTCTCAGGAGACCGCTAGACCAGGTAGCAACTACTTTTGAAGACTAACGCGCTGGCGTTAGTAACATATTTTGGATCACCATATTGTATTTGATTTCTTTTGCAAACATGTAACATATACAATCATGTAAACTTTTCAAATATATTTATATTATGGTGGTGTGCACTTTCTTTACTATTCAATTGTTATGATATTTGACATGACGTCCTCCGCCCCCGAACGTTTCCGCCGTTCTGGTTTGGGGTGTGACAGATTGGTATCAGAGCATTGTTTATAGTGAACTAAGTATATCAAAACCATTTTTGATATACAACTATAAACACAACTGGGCAAAAACACTCTGAGTAAGAGTCATACTTTTAAAATTAAATTTATTTAGTTTTTGTAAAGTAGGCATGCATTCATTTCATATTAATAACAGGGTCAGAGTCATAATTAAAACAATATAGAAGTATTATAGATGAGTTGTGCAATATAGGTATGCCTTGGGATATGTAATCGAGACTGGGATAAATATAGCCTGATCAACTATATTTGTCCGAGAGCCGAACTGTGTATGCCAGGGGATAGCTACAATGGACAACGAGTCTAAAACTTACCAAACTTATAAACTTTAGAATCAAACATAACATTTAGAATACTATAGGAGTATTTTATGAGTACGATAGTTTAACGTTGATGTCAACCTTATGTGCCTTAGTTCTAGACAATCCTTATCTCCCTATTCTCGTACAAACACAATGGCTGGATTTCCAGCTAGCAGGAGACCCCTACTACCCAAACCATACATTCCATTTGATAGTAGGGACACAGAGGAGGTCTGTGAGTCACAAGTTTAAAAATCTACTCGAATAAACACCCCAATCATTAAACAAAACTTTCATAGTAGTAATAATAGAGATAGACTAAAAAGCACTGAGAACACATACGTAGAATGCACTATCCCACTAACGAACGTCTTACAATGAGAAGTACCGACGTCGGCATTCGACGTGGATTGGTGTGGCCCTACCCATACCAATAGACCCTTTCACTTTAACCATCGATTAACGAAACTCGATCGATTTATCACGACAAACCCGACACTAACCCCAATTGGTTTCAAGTTTCAAAAACCCGAGGTACTCATAAGAGGAGTACTATATCTTTACAACCTTCCCGTAGTATCCCCCAACAGATCATTTAGAAATACCACACATACAACAAGTCAAATCCAAGCTCAGAAACTAGGAGTGAATTTAACCATGAACTTCAGAACGTAGCTGCCCTAATGCATCGAGTGAATATGCTAACATTTAGAAGAACATAAGTAAATAAACCCAAAACCACACGATCCCGATCGATCGAAGTGATAGGCGGAGTAATGAAGGTCCGCTGAAACACGCACGTTAGGATCTAGATTCATAAAGGAACAAGAGGAACAAATCGACCAGAAGCACTCTCGCCTGCCCGCAAGAATTGGAGTCCCAGTCAAAATGCGAATTTCGGGACGAAATTCTCTCTAACGGGGGGATAATGTAACAACAGCAAAATTCAGGTCAAAATTTAAACTTTTATAAAACCGTAATTGAGTATACTAAGTGGTAAATATCGTAACAAGGTTTTCATACATATAAAGAACACAAAAATCCGAGTTATAACGAGGAAGTTATAACCATTCTAAAATTCCCGACAAAACCGGCAACACCGATTAAACGAAAAACGCGAAGTTTCAATACAATATTTAAAAGCCTTAAGTATCTAAATAAAAGTTATAGATAACATCAAACCGTGAGCGTACATATAAAGAACATCGAAAACGGAGCTCGTATGCGAAAGTTATGGATTTTACAAGTTCGGGGTCCAAAATCCGAGGCTGTCAGGCCCCACGACGTGGCACAAGCTTGCCGCGACCCGGCAAGTGACTGAGGGCGTCCAATCAATGGAAGAGGATAGGTTTGACTCCCCACGATGTGGCCATCACTTGCCACGATGTGGCACACCCCAAAAATGCCCCTATAAATAGATTTCAAGGGCTCCGAGTTCCATTGCTCGGTCCCTTTCTTTCTCGCGTCGAAACACTGCGTTTAAGCCCCCGAGACCCTCCCAAAGCCCCGGTTTTCACCTTCAAGTCCCGAAGGAAGGTTTTGTGTTCTCGAGATTCCCGAGATTCCCGAGAATCCCAATATTTTCCCGCGTTTTCAACTCTTCCTGTCGAAGTTCTGCTCGATTCTTCTCTCGACTACTTCAAATCAACCACTTCAATCAAGTGAGTTCATACCCCTACAACCACACTTTAAATGCTTTTTAAATGCTTTTGAAACACTTTTAAGGGGGGAATACAAGTAAACACACAACTAAAATCGTGTGAAACATCGATCTTTTTATATACTTTTCATACTGTTATTTTAAACCATCTTATGAAGTTATTATCATGCAATACACCTCACAACACAACTTTACCCTTTTGGGATTCAATATGTTTTATAAATAGAAATAGGTTTTATTTATACGTTTGCATACTACATCAAATCAAGAGTAACCATTTCAAATATAACATGATGCTTTTACAAGAAAACTCAACTCATCATCACGTTTTTGTAACACGGTAGAAAACGAAATCATTTCATATGAACGATTTTCATCATATTACTCGTGAACTTGTTGTTAGAAATCATGTGATGGCATATGGCTTTGTTTGTACCAAACGAAAGTCCTCACCTATAACCAGAGTCTCCTGGATGGAGAGTGTGACAAGTGTACATAGATCTATACGGGGCTGACAACTCCGCACCCTGACTGTTAGCTACAGTCTGTCATTTGGGGTGACAAACGTCAACATTAGGTATTGCGTCTAGTATGGTTATGAGGAAATCACAACACGCGGAAACAATGACTCATGCACGTAGTAATACATAACTCAATCATGCTTGGGGGGTAATAACTATATTCTAGGGTATTATCGGCAAGATCAAAACTCAGGTTAAATCGCTTCCACGACTAGTTTTACTTAACAATAAGACTGCACTTCACTTTTAGGAAAATAAGGGATTTTCCTGGTTCAAATACATTCATTTTGTACAATAACGATTTACAACATCATTCTTTTGAGCATGTCATAGTTTCTTATAGCTTACGGTCTTGGTCATTTGAGACTGCATTTCACTTTTAGGAAAAATAAGGGATTTTCCTGGTTCAAATACATATAGTACATACAACAATCTTTCAAACTCATTTCATACATCAAATAGAAAATAAGGGATTTTCTGGAAAACATACACGCACTTTCGAATTGCATACATTTTCTCAAAACACCACTTATGAACTCTCCAACTTAAATGTTGACACTTTTTCTTTGAAATAACTTGTATTCTCAGGACACCGCTAGACCGGGTAGCAACTACTTTTGAAGACTAACGCGCTGGCGTTAGTAACATATTTTGGATCACCATATTGTATTTGATTTCTTTTGCAAACATGTAACATATACAATCATGTAAACTTTTCAAATATATTTATATTATGATGGTGTGTACTTTCTTTACTATTCAATTGTTATGATATTTGACATGACGTCCTCCGCCCCCGAACGTTTCCGCCGTTCTGGTTTGGGGGGTGTGACAGATTGGTATCAGAGCATTGTTTATAGTGAACTAAGTATATCAAAACCATTTTTGATATACAACTATAAACACAACTGGGAAAAAACACTCTGAGTAAGAGTCATACTTTTAAAATTAAATTTATTTAGTTTTTCTAAAGTAGGCATGCATTCATTTCATATTAATAACAGGGTCAGAGTCATAATTAAAACAATATAGAAGTATTATAGATGAGTTGTGCAATATAGGTATGCCTTGGGATATGTAATCGGGACTGGGATAAATATAGCATGATCAACTATATTTGTCCGAGAGCCGAACTGTGTATGCCAGGGGATAGCTACAATGGACAACGAGTCTAAAACTTACCAAACTTATAAACTTTAGAATCAAACATAACATTTAGAATACTATAGGAGTATTTTATGAATACGATAGTTTAACGTTGATGTCAATCTTATGTGCCTTAGTTCTAGACAATCCTTATCTCCCTATTCCCGTACAAACACAATGGCTGGATTTCCACCTAGCAGGAGACCCCTACTACCCAAACCATACATTCCATTTGATAGTAGGGACACAGAGGAGTTCTGTGAGTCACAAGTTTAAAAATCTACTCGAATAAACACCCCAATCATTAAACAAAACTTTCATAGTAGTAATAATAGAGATAGACTAAAAAGCACTGAGAACACATACGTAGAATGCACTATCCCACTAACGAACGTCTTACAATGAGAAGTACCGACGTCGGCATTCGAGGTGGATTGGTGTGGCCCTACCCATACCAGTAGACCCTTTCACTTTAACCATCGATTAACGAAACTCGATCGATTTATCACGACAAACCCGACACTAACCCCAATTGGTTTCAAGTTTCAAAAACCCGAGGTACTCATAAGAGGAGTACTATATCTTTACAACCTTCCCGTAGTATCCCCCAACAGATCATTTAGAAATACCACACATACAACAAGTCAAATCCAAGCTCAGAAACTAGGAGTGAATTTAACCATGAACTTCAGAACGTAGTTGCCCTAATGCATCGAGTGAATATGCTAACATTTAGAAGAACATAAGTAAATAAACCCAAAACCACACGATCCCGATCGATCGAAGTGATAGGCGGAGTAATGAAGGTCCGCTGAAACACGCACGTTAGGATCTAGATTCATAAAGGAACAAGAGGAACAAATCGACCAGAAGCACTCTCTCCTGCCCGCAAGAATTGGAGTCCCAGTCAAAATGCGAATTTCGGGACGAAATTCTCTCTAACGGGGGGATAATGTAACAACAGCAAAATTCAGGTCAAAATTTAAACTTTTATAAAACCGTAATTGAGTATACTAAGTGGTAAATATCCTAACAAGGTTTTCATACATATAAAGAACACAAAAATCCGAGTTATAACGAGGAAGTTATAACCATTCTAAAATTCCCGACAAAACCGGCAACACCGATTAAACGAAAAACGCGAAGTTTCAATACAATATTTAAAAGCCTTAAGTATCTAAATAAAAGTTATAGATAACATCAAACCGTGAGCGTACATATAAAGAACGTCGAAAACGGAGCTCGTATGCGAAAGTTATGGATTTTACAAGTTCGGGGTCCAAAATCCGAGGCTGTCAGGCCCCACGACGTGGCACAAGCTTGCCGCGACCCGACAAGTGACTGAGGGCGTCCAATCAATGGAAGAGGATAGGTTTGACTCCCCACGATGTGGCCATCACTTGCCACGATGTGGCACACCCCAAAAATGCCCCTATAAATAGATTTCAAGGGCTCCGAGTTCCATTGCTCGGTCCCTTTCTTTCTCGCGTCGAAACTCTGCGTTTAAGCCCCCGAGACCCTCCCAAAGCCCCGGTTTTCACCTTCAAGTCCCGAAGGAAGGTTTTGTGTTCTCAAGATTCCCGAGATTCCCGAGAATCCCAATATTTTCCCGCGTTTTCAACTCTTGCTGTCGAAGTTCTGCTCGATTCTTCTCTCGACTACTTCAAATCAACCACTTCAATCAAGTGAGTTCATACCCCTACAACCACACTTTAAATGCTTTTTAAATGCTTTTGAAACACTTTTAAGGGGGGAATACAAGTAAACACACAACTAAAATCGTGTGAAACATCGATCTTTTTATATACTTTTCATACTGTTATTTTAAACCATCTTATGAAGTTATTATCATGCAATACACCTCACAACACAACTTTACCCTTTTGGGATTCAATATGTTTTATAAATAGAAATAGGTTTTATTTATACATTTGCATACTACATCAAATCAAGAGTAACCATTTCAAATATAACATGATGCTTTTACAAGAAAACTCAACTCATCATCACGTTTTTGTAACACGGTAGAAAACGAAATCATTTCATATGAACGATTTTCATCATATTACTCGTGAACTTGTTGTTAGCAATCATGTGATGGCATATGGCTTTGTTTGTACCAAACGAAAGTCCTCACCTATAACCAGAGTCTCCTGGATGGAGAGTGTGACAAGTGTACATAGATCTATACGGGGCTGACAACTCCGCACCCTGACTGTTAGCTACAGTCTGTCATTTGGGGTGACAAACGTCAACATTAGGTATTGCGTCTAGTATGGTTATGAGGAAATCACAACACGCGGAAACAATGACTCATGCACGTAGTAATACATAACTCAATCATGCTTGGGGGGTAATAACTATATTCTAGGGTATTATCGGCAAGATCAAAACTCAGGTTAAATCGCTTCCACGACTAGTTTTACTTAACAATAAGACTGCACTTCACTTTTAGGAAAATAAGGGATTTTCCTGGTTCAAATACATTCATTTTGTACAATAACGATTTACAACATCATTCTTTTGAGCATGTCATAGTTTCTTATAGCTTACGGTCTTGGTCATTTGAGACTGCATTTCACTTTTAGGAAAAATAAGGGATTTTCCTGGTTCAAATACATATAGTACATACAACAATCTTTCAAACTCATTTCATACATCAAATAGAAAATAAGGGATTTTCTGGAAAACATACACGCACTTTCGAATTGCATACATTTTCTCAAAACACCACTTATGAACTCTCCAACTTAAATGTTGACACTTTTTCTTTGAAATAACTTGTATTCTCAGGACACCGCTAGACCGGGTAGCAACTACTTTTGAAGACTAACGCGCTGGCGTTAGTAACATATTTTGGATCACCATATTGTATTTGATTTCTTTTGCAAACATGTAACATATACAATCATGTAAACTTTTCAAATATATTTATATTATGATGGTGTGTACTTTCTTTACTATTCAATTGTTATGATATTTGACATGACGTCCTCCGCCCCCGAACGTTTCCGCCGTTCTGGTTTGGGGGGTGTGACAGATTGGTATCAGAGCATTGTTTATAGTGAACTAAGTATATCAAAACCATTTTTGATATACAACTATAAACACAACTGGGAAAAAACACTCTGAGTAAGAGTCATACTTTTAAAATTAAATTTATTTAGTTTTTCTAAAGTAGGCATGCATTCATTTCATATTAATAACAGGGTCAGAGTCATAATTAAAACAATATAGAAGTATTATAGATGAGTTGTGCAATATAGGTATGCCTTGGGATATGTAATCGGGACTGGGATAAATATAGCATGATCAACTATATTTGTCCGAGAGCCGAACTGTGTATGCCAGGGGATAGCTACAATGGACAACGAGTCTAAAACTTACCAAACTTATAAACTTTAGAATCAAACATAACATTTAGAATACTATAGGAGTATTTTATGAATACGATAGTTTAACGTTGATGTCAATCTTATGTGCCTTAGTTCTAGACAATCCTTATCTCCCTATTCCCGTACAAACACAATGGCTGGATTTCCACCTAGCAGGAGACCCCTACTACCCAAACCATACATTCCATTTGATAGTAGGGACACAGAGGAGTTCTGTGAGTCACAAGTTTAAAAATCTACTCGAATAAACACCCCAATCATTAAACAAAACTTTCATAGTAGTAATAATAGAGATAGACTAAAAAGCACTGAGAACACATACGTAGAATGCACTATCCCACTAACGAACGTCTTACAATGAGAAGTACCGACGTCGGCATTCGAGGTGGATTGGTGTGGCCCTACCCATACCAGTAGACCCTTTCACTTTAACCATCGATTAACGAAACTCGATCGATTTATCACGACAAACCCGACACTAACCCCAATTGGTTTCAAGTTTCAAAAACCCGAGGTACTCATAAGAGGAGTACTATATCTTTACAACCTTCCCGTAGTATCCCCCAACAGATCATTTAGAAATACCACACATACAACAAGTCAAATCCAAGCTCAGAAACTAGGAGTGAATTTAACCATGAACTTCAGAACGTAGTTGCCCTAATGCATCGAGTGAATATGCTAACATTTAGAAGAACATAAGTAAATAAACCCAAAACCACACGATCCCGATCGATCGAAGTGATAGGCGGAGTAATGAAGGTCCGCTGAAACACGCACGTTAGGATCTAGATTCATAAAGGAACAAGAGGAACAAATCGACCAGAAGCACTCTCGCCTGCCCGCAAGAATTGGAGTCCCAGTCAAAATGCGAATTTCGGGACGAAATTCTCTCTAACGGGGGGATAATGTAACAACAGCAAAATTCAGGTCAAAATTTAAACTTTTATAAAACCGTAATTGAGTATACTAAGTGGTAAATATCGTAACAAGGTTTTCATACATATAAAGAACACAAAAATCCGAGTTATAACGAGGAAGTTATAACCATTCTAAAATTCCCGATAAAACCGGCAACACCGATTAAACGAAAAACGCGAAGTTTCAATACAATATTTAAAAGCCTTAAGTATCTAAATAAAAGTTATAGATAACATCAAACCGTGAGCGTACATATAAAGAACGTCGAAAACGGAGCTCGTATGCGAAAGTTATGGATTTTACAAGTTCGGGGTCCAAAATCCGAGGCTGTCAGGCCCCACGACGTGGCACAAGCTTGCCGCGACCCGACAAGTGACTGAGGGCGTCCAATCAATGGAAGAGGATAGGTTTGACTCCCCACGATGTGGCCATCACTTGCCACGATGTGGCACACCCCAAAAATGCCCCTATAAATAGATTTCAAGGGCTCCGAGTTCCATTGCTCGGTCCCTTTCTTTCTCGCGTCGAAACTCTGCGTTTAAGCCCCCGAGACCCTCCCAAAGCCCCGGTTTTCACCTTCAAGTCCCGAAGGAAGGTTTTGTGTTCTCAAGATTCCCGAGATTCCCGAGAATCCCAATATTTTCCCGCGTTTTCAACTCTTCCTGTCGAAGTTCTGCTCGATTCTTCTCTCGACTACTTCAAATCAACCACTTCAATCAAGTGAGTTCATACCCCTACAACCACACTTTAAATGCTTTTTAAATGCTTTTGAAACACTTTTAAGGGGGGAATACAAGTAAACACACAACTAAAATCGTGTGAAACATCGATCTTTTTATATACTTTTCATACTGTTATTTTAAACCATCTTATGAAGTTATTATCATGCAATACACCTCACAACACAACTTTACCCTTTTGGGATTCAATATGTTTTATAAATAGAAATAGGTTTTATTTATACGTTTGCATACTACATCAAATCAAGAGTAACCATTTCAAATATAACATGATGCTTTTACAAGAAAACTCAACTCATCATCACGTTTTTGTAACACGGTAGAAAACGAAATCATTTCATATGAACGATTTTCATCATATTACTCGTGAACTTGTTGTTAGCAATCATGTGATGGCATATGGCTTTGTTTGTACCAAACGAAAGTCCTCACCTATAACCAGAGTCTCCTGGATGGAGAGTGTGACAAGTGTACATAGATCTATACGGGGCTGACAACTCCGCACCCTGACTGTTAGCTACAGTCTGTCATTTGGGGTGACAAACGTCAACATTAGGTATTGCGTCTAGTATGGTTATGAGGAAATCACAACACGCGGAAACAATGACTCATGCACGTAGTAATACATAACTCAATCATGCTTGGGGGGTAATAACTATATTCTAGGGTATTATCGGCAAGATCAAAACTCAGGTTAAATCGCTTCCACGACTAGTTTTACTTAACAATAAGACTGCACTTCACTTTTAGGAAAATAAGGGATTTTCCTGGTTCAAATACATTCATTTTGTACAATAACGATTTACAACATCATTCTTTTGAGCATGTCATAGTTTCTTATAGCTTACGGTCTTGGTCATTTGAGACTGCATTTCACTTTTAGGAAAAATAAGGGATTTTCCTGGTTCAAATACATATAGTACATACAACAATCTTTCAAACTCATTTCATACATCAAATAGAAAATAAGGGATTTTCTGGAAAACATACACGCACTTTCGAATTGCATACATTTTCTCAAAACACCACTTATGAACTCTCCAACTTAAATGTTGACACTTTTTCTTTGAAATAACTTGTATTCTCAGGACACCGCTAGACCGGGTAGCAACTACTTTTGAAGACTAACGCGCTGGCGTTAGTAACATATTTTGGATCACCATATTGTATTTGATTTCTTTTGCAAACATGTAACATATACAATCATGTAAACTTTTCAAATATATTTATATTATGATGGTGTGTACTTTCTTTACTATTCAATTGTTATGATATTTGACATGACGTCCTCCGCCCCCGAACGTTTCCGCCGTTCTGGTTTGGGGGGTGTGACAGATTGGTATCAGAGCATTGTTTATAGTGAACTAAGTATATCAAAACCATTTTTGATATACAACTATAAACACAACTGGGAAAAAACACTCTGAGTAAGAGTCATACTTTTAAAATTAAATTTATTTAGTTTTTCTAAAGTAGGCATGCATTCATTTCATATTAATAACAGGGTCAGAGTCATAATTAAAACAATATAGAAGTATTATAGATGAGTTGTGCAATATAGGTATGCCTTGGGATATGTAATCGGGACTGGGATAAATATAGCATGATCAACTATATTTGTCCGAGAGCCGAACTGTGTATGCCAGGGGATAGCTACAATGGACAACGAGTCTAAAACTTACCAAACTTATAAACTTTAGAATCAAACATAACATTTAGAATACTATAGGAGTATTTTATGAATACGATAGTTTAACGTTGATGTCAATCTTATGTGCCTTAGTTCTAGACAATCCTTATCTCCCTATTCCCGTACAAACACAATGGCTGGATTTCCACCTAGCAGGAGACCCCTACTACCCAAACCATACATTCCATTTGATAGTAGGGACACAGAGGAGTTCTGTGAGTCACAAGTTTAAAAATCTACTCGAATAAACACCCCAATCATTAAACAAAACTTTCATAGTAGTAATAATAGAGATAGACTAAAAAGCACTGAGAACACATACGTAGAATGCACTATCCCACTAACGAACGTCTTACAATGAGAAGTACCGACGTCGGCATTCGAGGTGGATTGGTGTGGCCCTACCCATACCAGTAGACCCTTTCACTTTAACCATCGATTAACGAAACTCGATCGATTTATCACGACAAACCCGACACTAACCCCAATTGGTTTCAAGTTTCAAAAACCCGAGGTACTCATAAGAGGAGTACTATATCTTTACAACCTTCCCGTAGTATCCCCCAACAGATCATTTAGAAATACCACACATACAACAAGTCAAATCCAAGCTCAGAAACTAGGAGTGAATTTAACCATGAACTTCAGAACGTAGTTGCCCTAATGCATCGAGTGAATATGCTAACATTTAGAAGAACATAAGTAAATAAACCCAAAACCACACGATCCCGATCGATCGAAGTGATAGGCGGAGTAATGAAGGTCCGCTGAAACACGCACGTTAGGATCTAGATTCATAAAGGAACAAGAGGAACAAATCGACCAGAAGCACTCTCGCCTGCCCGCAAGAATTGGAGTCCCAGTCAAAATGCGAATTTCGGGACGAAATTCTCTCTAACGGGGGGATAATGTAACAACAGCAAAATTCAGGTCAAAATTTAAACTTTTATAAAACCGTAATTGAGTATACTAAGTGGTAAATATCGTAACAAGGTTTTCATACATATAAAGAACACAAAAATCCGAGTTATAACGAGGAAGTTATAACCATTCTAAAATTCCCGACAAAACCGGCAACACCGATTAAACGAAAAACGCGAAGTTTCAATACAATATTTAAAAGCCTTAAGTATCTAAATAAAAGTTATAGATAACATCAAACCGTGAGCGTACATATAAAGAACGTCGAAAACGGAGCTCGTATGCGAAAGTTATGGATTTTACAAGTTCGGGGTCCAAAATCCGAGGCTGTCAGGCCCCACGACGTGGCACAAGCTTGCCGCGACCCGACAAGTGACTGAGGGCGTCCAATCAATGGAAGAGGATAGGTTTGACTCCCCACGATGTGGCCATCACTTGCCACGATGTGGCACACCCCAAAAATGCCCCTATAAATAGATTTCAAGGGCTCCGAGTTCCATTGCTCGGTCCCTTTCTTTCTCGCGTCGAAACTCTGCGTTTAAGCCCCCGAGACCCTCCCAAAGCCCCGGTTTTCACCTTCAAGTCCCGAAGGAAGGTTTTGTGTTCTCAAGATTCCCGAGATTCCCGAGAATCCCAATATTTTCCCGCGTTTTCAACTCTTCCTGTCGAAGTTCTGCTCGATTCTTCTCTCGACTACTTCAAATCAACCACTTCAATCAAGTGAGTTCATACCCCTACAACCACACTTTAAATGCTTTTTAAATGCTTTTGAAACACTTTTAAGGGGGGAATACAAGTAAACACACAACTAAAATCGTGTGAAACATCGATCTTTTTATATACTTTTCATACTGTTATTTTAAACCATCTTATGAAGTTATTATCATGCAATACACCTCACAACACAACTTTACCCTTTTGGGATTCAATATGTTTTATAAATAGAAATAGGTTTTATTTATACGTTTGCATACTACATCAAATCAAGAGTAACCATTTCAAATATAACATGATGCTTTTACAAGAAAACTCAACTCATCATCACGTTTTTGTAACACGGTAGAAAACGAAATCATTTCATATGAACGATTTTCATCATATTACTCGTGAACTTGTTGTTAGCAATCATGTGATGGCATATGGCTTTGTTTGTACCAAACGAAAGTCCTCACCTATAACCAGAGTCTCCTGGATGGAGAGTGTGACAAGTGTACATAGATCTATACGGGGCTGACAACTCCGCACCCTGACTGTTAGCTACAGTCTGTCATTTGGGGTGACAAACGTCAACATTAGGTATTGCGTCTAGTATGGTTATGAGGAAATCACAACACGCGGAAACAATGACTCATGCACGTAGTAATACATAACTCAATCATGCTTGGGGGGTAATAACTATATTCTAGGGTATTATCGGCAAGATCAAAACTCAGGTTAAATCGCTTCCACGACTAGTTTTACTTAACAATAAGACTGCACTTCACTTTTAGGAAAATAAGGGATTTTCCTGGTTCAAATACATTCATTTTGTACAATAACGATTTACAACATCATTCTTTTGAGCATGTCATAGTTTCTTATAGCTTACGGTCTTGGTCATTTGAGACTGCATTTCACTTTTAGGAAAAATAAGGGATTTTCCTGGTTCAAATACATATAGTACATACAACAATCTTTCAAACTCATTTCATACATCAAATAGAAAATAAGGGATTTTCTGGAAAACATACACGCACTTTCGAATTGCATACATTTTCTCAAAACACCACTTATGAACTCTCCAACTTAAATGTTGACACTTTTTCTTTGAAATAACTTGTATTCTCAGGACACCGCTAGACCGGGTAGCAACTACTTTTGAAGACTAACGCGCTGGCGTTAGTAACATATTTTGGATCACCATATTGTATTTGATTTCTTTTGCAAACATGTAACATATACAATCATGTAAACTTTTCAAATATATTTATATTATGATGGTGTGTACTTTCTTTACTATTCAATTGTTATGATATTTGACATGACGTCCTCCGCCCCCGAACGTTTCCGCCGTTCTGGTTTGGGGGGTGTGACAGATTGGTATCAGAGCATTGTTTATAGTGAACTAAGTATATCAAAACCATTTTTGTTATACAACTATAAACACAACTGGGAAAAAACACTCTGAGTAAGAGTCATACTTTTAAAATTAAATTTATTTAGTTTTTCTAAAGTAGGCATGCATTCATTTCATATTAATAACAGGGTCAGAGTCATAATTAAAACAATATAGAAGTATTATAGATGAGTTGTGCAATATAGGTATGCCTTGGGATATGTAATCGGGACTGGGATAAATATAGCATGATCAACTATATTTGTCCGAGAGCCGAACTGTGTATGCCAGGGGATAGCTACAATGGACAACGAGTCTAAAACTTACCAAACTTATAAACTTTAGAATCAAACATAACATTTAGAATACTATAGGAGTATTTTATGAATACGATAGTTTAACGTTGATGTCAATCTTATGTGCCTTAGTTCTAGACAATCCTTATCTCCCTATTCCCGTACAAACACAATGGCTGGATTTCCACCTAGCAGGAGACCCCTACTACCCAAACCATACATTCCATTTGATAGTAGGGACACAGAGGAGTTCTGTGAGTCACAAGTTTAAAAATCTACTCGAATAAACACCCCAATCATTAAACAAAACTTTCATAGTAGTAATAATAGAGATAGACTAAAAAGCACTGAGAACACATACGTAGAATGCACTATCCCACTAACGAACGTCTTACAATGAGAAGTACCGACGTCGGCATTCGAGGTGGATTGGTGTGGCCCTACCCATACCAGTAGACCCTTTCACTTTAACCATCGATTAACGAAACTCGATCGATTTATCACGACAAACCCGACACTAACCCCAATTGGTTTCAAGTTTCAAAAACCCGAGGTACTCATAAGAGGAGTACTATATCTTTACAACCTTCCCGTAGTATCCCCCAACAGATCATTTAGAAATACCACACATACAACAAGTCAAATCCAAGCTCAGAAACTAGGAGTGAATTTAACCATGAACTTCAGAACGTAGTTGCCCTAATGCATCGAGTGAATATGCTAACATTTAGAAGAACATAAGTAAATAAACCCAAAACCACACGATCCCGATCGATCGAAGTGATAGGCGGAGTAATGAAGGTCCGCTGAAACACGCACGTTAGGATCTAGATTCATAAAGGAACAAGAGGAACAAATCGACCAGAAGCACTCTCGCCTGCCCGCAAGAATTGGAGTCCCAGTCAAAATGCGAATTTCGGGACGAAATTCTCTCTAACGGGGGGATAATGTAACAACAGCAAAATTCAGGTCAAAATTTAAACTTTTATAAAACCGTAATTGAGTATACTAAGTGGTAAATATCGTAACAAGGTTTTCATACATATAAAGAACACAAAAATCCGAGTTATAACGAGGAAGTTATAACCATTCTAAAATTCCCGACAAAACCGGCAACACCGATTAAACGAAAAACGCGAAGTTTCAATACAATATTTAAAAGCCTTAAGTATCTAAATAAAAGTTATAGATAACATCAAACCGTGAGCGTACATATAAAGAACGTCGAAAACGGAGCTCGTATGCGAAAGTTATGGATTTTACAAGTTCGGGGTCCAAAATCCGAGGCTGTCAGGCCCCACGACGTGGCACAAGCTTGCCGCGACCCGACAAGTGACTGAGGGCGTCCAATCAATGGAAGAGGATAGGTTTGACTCCCCACGATGTGGCCATCACTTGCCACGATGTGGCACACCCCAAAAATGCCCCTATAAATAGATTTCAAGGGCTCCGAGTTCCATTGCTCGGTCCCTTTCTTTCTCGCGTCGAAACTCTGCGTTTAAGCCCCCGAGACCCTCCCAAAGCCCCGGTTTTCACCTTCAAGTCCCGAAGGAAGGTTTTGTGTTCTCAAGATTCCCGAGATTCCCGAGAATCCCAATATTTTCCCGCGTTTTCAACTCTTCCTGTCGAAGTTCTGCTCGATTCTTCTCTCGACTACTTCAAATCAACCACTTCAATCAAGTGAGTTCATACCCCTACAACCACACTTTAAATGCTTTTTAAATGCTTTTGAAACACTTTTAAGGGGGGAATACAAGTAAACACACAACTAAAATCGTGTGAAACATCGATCTTTTTATATACTTTTCATACTGTTATTTTAAACCATCTTATGAAGTTATTATCATGCAATACACCTCACAACACAACTTTACCCTTTTGGGATTCAATATGTTTTATAAATAGAAATAGGTTTTATTTATACGTTTGCATACTACATCAAATCAAGAGTAACCATTTCAAATATAACATGATGCTTTTACAAGAAAACTCAACTCATCATCACGTTTTTGTAACACGGTAGAAAACGAAATCATTTCATATGAACGATTTTCATCATATTACTCGTGAACTTGTTGTTAGAAATCATGTGATGGCATATGGCTTTGTTTGTACCAAACGAAAGTCCTCACCTATAACCAGAGTCTCCTGGATGGAGAGTGTGACAAGTGTACATAGATCTATACGGGGCTGACAACTCCGCACCCTGACTGTTAGCTACAGTCTGTCATTTGGGGTGACAAACGTCAACATTAGGTATTGCGTCTAGTATGGTTATGAGGAAATCACAACACGCGGAAACAATGACTCATGCACGTAGTAATACATAACTCAATCATGCTTGGGGGGTAATAACTATATTCTAGGGTATTATCGGCAAGATCAAAACTCAGGTTAAATCGCTTCCACGACTAGTTTTACTTAACAATAAGACTGCACTTCACTTTTAGGAAAATAAGGGATTTTCCTGGTTCAAATACATTCATTTTGTACAATAACGATTTACAACATCATTCTTTTGAGCATGTCATAGTTTCTTATAGCTTACGGTCTTGGTCATTTGAGACTGCATTTCACTTTTAGGAAAAATAAGGGATTTTCCTGGTTCAAATACATATAGTACATACAACAATCTTTCAAACTCATTTCATACATCAAATAGAAAATAAGGGATTTTCTGGAAAACATACACGCACTTTCGAATTGCATACATTTTCTCAAAACACCACTTATGAACTCTCCAACTTAAATGTTGACACTTTTTCTTTGAAATAACTTGTATTCTCAGGACACCGCTAGACCGGGTAGCAACTACTTTTGAAGACTAACGCGCTGGCGTTAGTAACATATTTTGGATCACCATATTGTATTTGATTTCTTTTGCAAACATGTAACATATACAATCATGTAAACTTTTCAAATATATTTATATTATGATGGTGTGTACTTTCTTTACTATTCAATTGTTATGATATTTGACATGACGTCCTCCGCCCCCGAACGTTTCCGCCGTTCTGGTTTGGGGGGTGTGACAGATTGGTATCAGAGCATTGTTTATAGTGAACTAAGTATATCAAAACCATTTTTGATATACAACTATAAACACAACTGGGAAAAAACACTCTGAGTAAGAGTCATACTTTTAAAATTAAATTTATTTAGTTTTTCTAAAGTAGGCATGCATTCATTTCATATTAATAACAGGGTCAGAGTCATAATTAAAACAATATAGAAGTATTATAGATGAGTTGTGCAATATAGGTATGCCTTGGGATATGTAATCGGGACTGGGATAAATATAGCATGATCAACTATATTTGTCCGAGAGCCGAACTGTGTATGCCAGGGGATAGCTACAATGGACAACGAGTCTAAAACTTACCAAACTTATAAACTTTAGAATCAAACATAACATTTAGAATACTATAGGAGTATTTTATGAATACGATAGTTTAACGTTGATGTCAATCTTATGTGCCTTAGTTCTAGACAATCCTTATCTCCCTATTCTCGTACAAACACAATGGCTGGATTTCCACCTAGCAGGAGACCCCTACTACCCAAACCATACATTCCATTTGATAGTAGGGACACAGAGGAGTTCTGTGAGTCACAAGTTTAAAAATCTACTCGAATAAACACCCCAATCATTAAACAAAACTTTCATAGTAGTAATAATAGAGATAGACTAAAAAGCACTGAGAACACATACGTAGAATGCACTATCCCACTAACGAACGTCTTACAATGAGAAGTACCGACGTCGGCATTCGACGTGGATTGGTGTGGCCCTACCCATACCAGTAGACCCTTTCACTTTAACCATCGACTAACGAAACTCGATCGATTTATCACGACAAACCCGACACTAACCCCAATTGGTTTCAAGTTTCAAAAACCCGAGGTACTCATAAGAGGAGTACTATATCTTTACAACCTTCCCGTAGTATCCCCCAACAGATCATTTAGAAATACCACACACACAACAAGTCAAATCCAAGCTCAGAAACTAGGAGTGAATTTAACCATGAACTTCAGAACGTAGCTGCCCTAATGCATCGAGTGAATATGCTAACATTTAGAAGAACATAAGTAAATAAACCCAAAACCACACGATCCCGATCGATCGAAGTGATAGGCGGAGTAATGAAGGTCCGCTGAAACACGCATGTTAGGATCTTGATTCATAAAGGAACAAGAGGAACAAATCGACCAGAAGCACTCTCGCCTGCCCGCAAGTATTGGAGTCCCAGTCAAAATGCGAATTTCGAGACGAAATTCTCTCTAACGGGGGGATAATCTAACAACAGCAAAATTCAGGTCAAAATTTAAACTTTTATAAAACCGTAATTGAGTATACTAAGTGGTAAATATCGTAACAAGGTTTTCATACATATAAAGAACACAAAAATCCGAGTTATAACGAGGAAGTTATAACCATTCTAAAATTCCCGACAAAACCGACAACACCGATTAAACGAAAAACGCGAAGTTTCAATACAATATTTAAAAGCCTTAAGTATCTAAATAAAAGTTATAGATAACATCAAACCGTGAGCGTACATATAAAGAACGTCGAAAACGGAGCTCGTATGCGAAAGTTATGGATTTTACAAGTTCGGGGTCCAAAATCCGAGGCTGTTAGGCCCCACGACGTGGCACAAGCTTGCCGCGACCCGACAAGTGACTGAGGGCGTCCAATCAATGGAAGAGGATAGGTTTGACTCCCCACGATGTGGCCATCACTTGCCACGACGTGGCACACCCCAAAAATGCCCCTATAAATAGATTTCAAGGGCTCCGAGTTCCATTGCTCAGTCCCTTTCTTTCTCGCGTCGAAACTCTGCGTTTAAGCCCCCGAGACCCTCCCAAAGCCCCGGTTTTCACCTTCAAGTCCCGAAGGAAGGTTTTGTGTTCTCGAGATTCCCGAGATTCCCGAGAATCCCGATATTTTCCCGCGTTTTCAACTCTTCCTGTCGAAGTTCTGCTCGATTCTTCTCTCGACTACTTCAAATCAACCACTTCAATCAAGTGAGTTCATACCCCTACAACCACACTTTAAATGCTTTTTAAATGCTTTTGAAACACTTTTAAGGGGGGAATACAAGTAAACACACAACTAAAATCGTGTGAAACATCGATCTTTTTATATACTTTTCATACTGTTATTTTAAACCATCTTATGAAGTTATTATCATGAAATACACCTCACAACACAACTTTACCCTTTTGGGATTCAATATGTTTTATAAATAGAAATAGGTTTTATTTATACGTTTGCATACTACATCAAATCAAGAGTAACCATTTCAAATATAACATGATGCTTTTATAAGAAAACTCAACTCATCATCACGTTTTTGTAACACGGTAGAAAACGAAATCATTTTGATACGAACGATTTTCATCATATTACTCGTGAACTTGTTGTTAGCAATCATGTGATGGCATATGGCTTTGTTTGTACCAAACGAAAGTCCTCACCTATAACCAGAGTCTCCTGGAGGGAGAGCGTGACAAGTGTGTATAGATCTATACGGGGCTGACAACTCCGCACCCTGACTGTTAGCTACAGTCCGTCATTTGGGGTGACAAACGTCAACATTAGGTACTGCGTCTAGTATGGTTATGAGGAACTCACAACACGCGGAAACAATGACTCATGCACGTAGTAATACATAACTCAATCATGCTTGGGGGGTAATAACTATATTCTAGGGTATTATCGGCAAGATCAAAACTCAGGCTAAAACGCTTCCACAACTAGTTTTACTTAACAATAAGACTGCACTTCACTTTTAGGAAAATAAGGGAATTTCCTGGTTCAAATACATTCATTTTGTACAATAACGATTTACAACATCATTCTTTTGAGCATGTCATAGTTTCTTATAGCTTACGGTCTTGGTCATTTGAGACTGCATTTCACTTTTAGGAAAATAAGGGATTTTCCTGGTTCAAATACATATAGTACATACAACAATCTTTCAAACTCATTTCATACATCAAATAGAAAATAAGGGATTTTCTGGAAAACATACACGCACTTTCGAATGGCATACATTTTCTCAAAACACCACTTATGAACTCACCAACTTAAATGTTGACACTTTTTCTTTGAAATAACTTGTATTCTCAGGAGACCGCTAGACCAGGTAGCAACTACTTTTGAAGACTAACGCGCTGGCGTTAGTAACATATTTTGGATCACCATATTCTATTTGATTTCTTTTGCAAACATGTAACATATACAATCATGTAAACTTTTCAAATATATTTATATTATGGTGGTGTGTACTTTCTTTACTATTCAATTGTTATGATATTTGACATGACGTCCTCCGCCCCCGAACGTTTCCGCCGTTCTGGTTTGGGGGTGTGACAGTTTGGTTGTGGGCTTAAGGAAGAATCACTTGTCTGACTGCCTTTCTAGTTTAAATTATATATTCCTAATATATATATATATATATATATATATATATATATATATATATATATATATATATACACACACACACACAATTTATTTAAATAAGACTTTAACCCTTTTATAACATGTTGAGCAAAAGGGTATCTTTCTCAAATATTTCATTACTGTTTATACAAAATGTTACATTTCAATGGTTTTCATTACATATGGAACATACACGTATACTATAATAGGTATAGTTTAGGTTACTTACATACTATTATACTAAGTCAGATAACCATACACGAACATGCATATGAACTATAACAGGTATAGTTTATGAAACATACGTACAAGGTTTTTAGTATGAAACGGATAATAGATACGATTTATCATTACTAAATGGCTTTTCAATATTCTACACGTAACCGTTAATATAGCTTTGTGAGATATACCTTCAAGTACTTAACTAAGTGCCAACGAAAGCCCTGATTTTATAACCAGAGTCTCTTAGAGGGAGAGCGCGAGTTTGTGTATAGATCTATACGGGACAGACAATCCCGCGCCCTAACTGTTAGCTATAGTTGGAACAAAAGTTTTGGGGTGACAAATGTCATAACTATTCCGACGCCTGAAGAACGTCGTATCAGGCCATCCTAGGTCATCAAGCATGGTTATTAAAACTCACAAATTGGTATTAACAATACGATTAGTGTATGAATACATAAACAACGATACATAGTTTTATTAATTATAAAACTACAAAACAAGACTTTACAGTACAATTGGTGAATCCAGGAACATACATTCGAAGAAGAAAGACATAAAGGACCCTTATTGCTAATTCTATGATTCCTTAGTTTATACATCATAGTTATGCATAAATGATATCTGATAGGCAGTGGAATGTGAGATTTCTGCCTCATTTACTATTCCTTGTTTGGTTGTGGGCTTAGGGCTAAACCATACAATCGACTGTCCATTCGATCTTGATTATATATAATTTGTATACACTAAGTAATCATAGGAGGAATAGATATGGGTCATACTACTACATACAAGTATAGTACACTATTTTCTAACATAGAAACTTGCATTTCAGAAAACAATTATTTTATGGTTTTATGTGGGTTAAAACTACATCGTAATGTTTTAGAGTACAATAACATTTACACGCTTTGGTCATTGGATATTAAGACTACAATACATTTACAACAAGAAATATAGGATTTTCTAGAGGAACACACTAACGTTTTCAAAGATCAAAGAACATATCTTTTCATATAAAATACTTATGAACTCACCAACTTAGATGTTGATACACTTTCAAAATCACTTGTATTATCAGGAAACCAGTAGACAGGTATACTTGCAGGTTCTGAGAAGACGGAGCATGGTAGCGTCACGTCTTAGTGTTTGTTGCATACTTTTGAAGTCAAATATACAATGATATAAACACAATGTATACTTTATATTATCAATGTAATGGTTGTTGCTTTGATTACTATTGTTCAATTGTTGTGATACTGTACATGACGTCATCCACCCCTAAATGTTTCCGCCGTTCCGGTTTGGGGGCGTGACAGATTGGTATCAGAGCATTGTTTATAGTGAATTAAGTATATCAAACCATATAAGATATATAACTATAAATACAATGGGACTAAAACACTCTTACCATGAGTTATAGTTTTAGAGTATAACAATATTTTTATAAAGGTGTACATACATACATACATACTACAACAATGTCATAATAAGAACAAAACAAAAGTATTTAGAATAATGAACAATACGAGTAGGCCTAGAGATATATAATCAGGTCTGGGAAGAATATAGCCTGATCAACTATATTTATTCGAGAGGTGATTAGCATATGCCTAGAAATGGTCATGGTGTTGCAAGAAGTCTAAAACATACCAACTCTACATGCAAAGGAATACTAGAGCCAAACATAAAGTTTTAAATACTATATGAGTATTTTACGATACTATACAATAACAACAAGTCTAAAAACATATAGTTTAAAATACTATAGGAGTATTTTAAGGTACTATAAATAAATTATGTGAAAACTAAAAGACCCTTACTGGTAAATCTATAATTGATGAGTGGATACGCTAAGGTTATATATAACTAAGATTTTATAGACTTAGAATTTCTGATTTTCGCTCTACTTGCCTTCGCTGACTCACCCTTCTTGGCCGACCTTCGCATCTACTGGCACGTGCAGCCTTCTCAGCCCTCAGATCCGAGCCCCTCACCCTATAAATAGAAGCCTGCGAGATCTCCCGGGTATTTTCAAGAATTTGGCATTTTTGGCCCCTTTTTCAATATTTTCACTATTTTAAATTGCCCGAAGCCCCGATAACATTTTTAAAGCCCGGAATACGCCCCGAAGTGCCCGGAGAGCCCGATAAATTATTCTTTTCGGTTTTGAAGCCCTACCTTCACAGAGCCCAGTTTTTAATTAAGCTCCCGGTTTTCAACATAAAAAGTCATATTTAAATCCAAAGCGCTGGCCAAATTACTATTTTGACCCCCGGTTAATTCAAGGTGAGTTTAATAGATAGGAACAATTGTATGTTATGTTTTGTATGTGCTATGTGCTTTTCAGTGTTATTATTCCGAGTTATTTTCCTGTGTTATTTTATTCGCTATTTGTATAGTTAAAGTAATACCTTTGACCATGTGATCAGTGAAAGGACTTAGATTCACATTGGTACTGGTACGTAGCCTCTATCCAAGTAGAGCATGTCTCCGCAAGAGAATGACAAATATTCTATGGCATTGTAAAATGGTTAGACAAGGTTACAAGCCTGAAATCTACCAAAATGTTAATCAGAAATCTTATGTCTTCTGTGCCATTTGGGCCGAAGCTTTATTGATGTATATCAAGTATGGAAATTTTTATGTCTCATTGATTGTATACCTTTGAATCAATTCATTGATTGATATGGAAAGTTTAACACATGATTCACATACGCCTTTGTTGCTCCTTGTTTCTCTTTGCTTCTGCCATATTGAAGTATATATATGACGTAACATTATATTGTATCTATTATTGAACTCACTAAGCATCACCGCTTACCCTATTAATGTTTAACAATTGCAGGTGATAAGTAACCAGTATAATCATATATTGTTGAAAGAATTAGAATAGTTTGTAATAATACTTTTGTACTTCAGTTTACGTTTGTATATATTACAATATCCTAGGTAGTTATGTAATATATAACACATTGTAATAGTCGGTTTGTATCCAGTAGTTTGTAACCTCTTTATCAATGTAATATATTGCTTTAATGAATATGCAAGTAACATGTTTTGGAGTAATAGTATTGTGAAGTATGAAAGTTTGGGTCTTTCAGAAATACGAAAGTTGGGGTCTTTCAAACTCGTAAATCAAGTAACAAAATTCATTTAAGGGTGGTCACTATTAAAAATTCATAACTTTATTTTATATAAAACTCTATTATGAATTGTTTACAAAACACTATAAAGTCGGACAATGATACGTACAAAACTAAGTTAACCAAGCTCAAATAACACTCGACTTATCACCGCTACTTAAGACTTACCACCATTTCATCTTTTAAACTTTATATCAGAAATATGCTGCCTCGTAAATATATCAAGTGTAACAACAACACGTCAACAAATCCAACACCGCATCCACCACTAGAATATGATCATGTTGTCTTTCAGACTGCTCTAACAGCGGCAATGACAGCCGCCATGACTCAAATCCATGCAAGTGGTATCAGTGGGATGGGTAGTGGTGCCAACCCATCTAACCACAGAGACCACCACAGACACCCGAGGGAGTGTAGCTACGAAGACTTCAACAACTGCAAACCCAAATCCTTTAATGGAAGTGGAGGATTCATTGCTCTAATGCAATGGTTCGAGTAAATGTAGTCGATTTTTGAGATATGCGCGTACCCATAAGGGAGCAATGTGAAGTTTGCTGCCTGCACCCTCTCCGTCAGGGCCCTTACATCGTGGAATGGCCATGTCAAGTCACTGACCCTTACAATGGCTAACTTAATGGTCTGGGAGAACCTAAAAGTGTTGATGATGGAAGAGTACTGCCCGAGGGGTGAAGTACAAAAGCTGGAATAAGAGCTTTGGAGCCTTGTCATGACAGGCTCTGACATAGTAGCCTACACTAATAGATTTAGTGACCTAGAAACACTATGCCATGGGATGGTCACCTCGGAAAGTAAGAAAGTGGAGAGGTACATCTGGGGACTATCTCCTCAGATCCAAGGAAACGTGATAGCTGCAAATCCACTCACTTTCAATAGTACCAAGCGTCTGGCACAAACGCTCGTGTACCATGGAGTCCACTAAGGCGTGATGGCCCCATTCCTAAGACATCCAAAGGGAGTGAATATTAGCGAAAGTCTTAGAAAAAGAAAAAGGGACAACCAACACAAGATCCCTAGAAGAAACAACATATTGTTTCCGTTCATGCTTCCTCGACCCCTGTGGCTCTAGCACCTATCAGTAGTTATGCTACAAACCTTTCGAAGTGTAATAAGTGTAACTTTCATCACACCGGAGATTTTCGGGAGATGCATTGCAAAAATTGCAACGGAAAGGGGCACACAACCTGTTTCTATAGGGCACTGGCACAACCACTCAACCAAGTCACCGACATTGGAGTAAACCCGACTTGTTACGAGTGCGGTGAAATAGGACACTTCAAGAGAAATTGTCCAAAAGCAAGGAATGTGGGTGATGAAGGAAGCGTGCTGATGATCACTGCGTGAGAGTTATACATAAATGAACATTACGCGCCTTGACTATTAGCTACAATTGGAACAAAAGTTTTGGGGTGACAAATGTCATAACTATTCTGACGCCTGAAGAACGTCGTATCAGGCCATCCTAGGTCATCAAGCATGATTATAAAAACTCACAATTTGGTATTAACAATACGATTAGTGTATGAATACATAAACAACGATACATAGTTTTATTAATAATAAAACTACATAATAAGACTTTACAGTACAATTGGTGAATCCAAGAACATACATTCGAACTAGAAAGTCATAAAGGACCCTTACTGCTAATTCTATGATTCCTTAGTTTATACATCATAGCTATACATAAATGATATCTGATAGGCAGTGGAATGTGTGATTTCCACCTCATTTCCTGTTCTTTGTTTGGTTGTGGGCTTAGGGCAGCACCATACAATCAACTGTCTGTTTGATCTTGATTATATATAGTTTGTATACACTAAGTAATGATAGAAGGAACATATATGGGTCATACTACTATATACAAGTACAGTACACTATTTTATAACATAGAAACTTGCATTTTAGGAAACAATTATTTTACAGTTTTATGTGGGTTAAAACTACATCGTACTATATCAGAGTACAATAACATTTACACGTTTTGGTCTTTGGATATTAAGACTACAATACATTTACAACAGGAAATATAGGATTTTCTGGAGGAGCACACCAACATTTTCAAAGAACAAAGAACATATATTTTCATATAAAATACTTATGAACTCACCAACATAAATGTTGATACACTTTCAAAATCACTTGTATTCTCAGGAAACCAGTAGACAGGTACACTTGCAGGTTTTGAGATGGAGCATAGTAGCGTCACGTCTTACTTTTTGCTGCATACTTTTAAAGTCAAATATACAATCATATAAACACAATGTAAACTTTATATTATCAATGTAACGGTTGTTCCTTTGGTTACTAATATTCAATTGTTGTGATATTGTAAATGACATCATCCACCCCTGAATCTTTCTGCCGTTCCAGTTTGGGGGTGTGACAGTTTCAGAATTTCATAGTCGAAGCCTGTGATATTGATGATTTTTGTTGTTGATTTTTGTTGCGATTTGGATAACAAAAAGAAAGAAGAGTTGATTTTGACATTCTTTTGATTGATTCTTTGGCATCGATCTTGATCGAAGAATTTGATGTCGATGTATTAAAAGCGAAGTATGAAATTGAAGTTTGATATCGATGATTGATTTCGTTGATTTCTGTTGGGTTTGATCTAAAATGGATTCGGTCATTTGGGAACGAATGAAATGGTTAATAAATTGATTTTGTTGTTGATGGTCAAAATGAAGTGTTGCTTGAAGATGAATAGGCATCGACTGCGCTGATGTTTCATTGAGTGAATGGTTTTTACAATCAGTTGATTGGAGTCGATGGTTAATAGCTTGAGAAGGAAGTACTATAGTTGATGCTTTCGATATTGATTGTTCTAAGTCGACGTGCGAAGGATTAAAAGTGAAGTGAGGTTTTCTCAAAGTCGAGATGGAATAAGCTTGATAACAAAGCCTTATAATCATGAAAGCGAAGAACAAGCTGAATGATCAAAATGTTATTGTTCGCTATTTAGCGTTCGAATAGCTTCGTTTTCGACTTTCCTCTAGATGAATAAGAATACACTTGGTTGTCAATTTTACAGGCTTGGTTAATGCATTGGTGTAGATGAACACTGCTTCGTTTACCTATATAACGAAGTGGGAAGAAGATAATGCATAGTTTTGAAATTCACCTCTAATGTTTTGAAGTAATGACAATTTAAAACCAATTTCGATATTGGTAAAAATATATTTATTGACAAAGGGTGAAGTTTCTCAATTAGTCCTTGCATAGTTTTGAAGTACCCCACATCGAAATTGGCCTAACAAAGCTTAGACATTGAGGAATTTACAAGTTTAGCCTCTACAGTTAATGCAAAGTTACACTTTATGCCTAGTTTCGTAAATGGGGAGTGTTAAGAGAAAAAGTTTGAGACAAAATTGAACAAACATTAGAACAAGTGTATAGCGGAATAGTTAATCTCGAAGGATCTAAAAGCTCAACAATAATATTAAGAGTTAGAAGTTAGAGAGTTAGTTGCGGAAAAGTAAAGAAATGTAAATGACAACAATTGTTATATCAAGTATACACATAAGCTGATTCAAACGAGGAATGCATTCAAGCCAAGTTAATAAGTGAGATCAAACTTAGTGATTAAGTCACAAAGGACTTGCTCCGAAGAGAGGTTGTGATTGATTATGAGAGTAAGAAGAGTGAATAAGTAAGATAGAAATAGAACTTCTGAGATGTTTATCAGAATTAGATGTGATGCACCTTTTTTGAATACATGAGAATGAGCTCTATTTATAGAGACTCATAAAGATAACAGATTTACAACTCTAAGAGTAGTCATGAAAGGCATACTGGACAATAGAGTGTTTTACAGAAAAGACAAAGTAACATAAACTAGATAGAGACTACGGTAGTAGAGACTTCGATTGATGATTGCTGATGAAGTTGCATGAATGCGGTGGCTTGGAGGTTGTGGTAGCTGAAGTTCAAGAGGGTCACTTTTATGATTCAACAATTTCCCCCTAAGTGTACTCCTTAACTTTTTGATCAGCTATCAAGTTTAAGGAACTTGATCAGGATCCACCAAAACTTCCTGATGTTCTCCAACCAGTTGATTCTTCTAAGGATCTCGAACTTGACCTCTGCGGTTGTGTGCTTGGATTTTTCAATTAGGTTTCGGCAGATGTCAAGTTGCTTTCTGGTGAGACGATGCATGGCAGTCATAGGAATGAAGTATTTGACATTATCAGTCTTCCTCTTGAAAATGACTCCAAGTTCAGGATAGTTGGTTGCACCTAAAGATCTTTCTTCATAGCCTTCGATAGGCAACGGTGCAGGGTTAAGTGGTGGCAGATCGACTATCTTGAAAATGGTGGGGTGAATGTCTGCGTCGATCTTGGCGAAGTCACAGACTGTTTCCTTCAGGAAAGTACTGGCCCTTTCAAGTGCAATCTTCATCTTCGGATGCTTCTCAGAGTTGCGCTGAAATACCTTAGCGATGAGAAAGACCTCTTCAGGGTTCATACATGGAAAATCAGCCTGGGTGCGGATGTAATCGTGTTCCCTTCTGTCCAGAGTGTACTGGATGAAATCAGCCTTCATAAACTTCCGGATCTTGTAATTCGTGAGTGCGGATGGTCTATCGTTAGACCATATGTTTTCAACGGGAGAGGCATGCTTAGCATAGAATTGGCTAAGTCTCTCAAATTCCATTGGTAGTCTCTTGGCGTTAGGAAGGCTGCGGTTGAACTGCTCAAATACAGTGAAGTATCTGGCATTGGGAGAGATAGGGACATCCCGGTATCCATCTGAAGGGGGTTCAGCATAGGTGAGGTGTGGAATGTAGTCATCACCAAGCAATCTTTGGTGGGGATTGAACCAAGAGTTTATCAAGGAGTCATCCATGATAGTGTCAAATCTGCAAAGTCTCCATACTTCTTCACCAAGTTTGGCTACCTTCCAATCTCTTTTCCTTTGGGTAGTGGCAGGTGAGTCGTTTGATCTCGGAGAAGACATATACTCTGCCAGCTTTTTGATGTGACGGGGAGTCTCTGGTTTTTCGGGAGTATTTTCAACTTGAAGTGGAGAGTTGTGAGGTGGAGTGTGATGAGATGGTTGCGGTGAAGGTTGTGGTGTGGGAAATTTTTTAGTAGTGACTGGGGGAGTTTGATGTTGTCAGATGGAGTGGTTGGAATTATGGACTTCTTCTTCACTTCCCCCTATTGAGGAGTTCAGACTCGGAGCCTCCTCAAGCCATTGACGAAGGCCATCAACCTTGGCATACACCTCTTGAAATTGCGATTTGAGGGCTTCGGCTAGTTGTTGCTTATTTGGGATGGTGGGGTTGAAGAGTAGTATGTGGATCTCATTGGTAAAGTGAAGAGTTTCTAGACCATGAAAGTTGGCAGACAGAGATAGCTGCATTCGGTTGATTGTTGTTTGAAGAACGGAGATTGTAGACTCGTAAGCAGTGTGAGTCTCAGCAATCAACTTCTCAAAGTGTGAGGCTTGATCCGCAATGGCAATTTGGAGATTTGTTTTGATTACGGTAACCTCAGAGATAAGGCGTTCTGCAGCAGCCATAAATTCTCTGTTTTCAGCTTGACGATTATTGTCAAGATTCCTAATCCCCATTTCGACCTTTAAAGATATACGGTCCGCATTTCATATATTATTTCAGAGTAAATACTTTTGATTTGAAAGAGTTGCGGAATTTGTTCCCAAAACAAAACATGATAAAATAATATTTATCAAAGCATTTCATCAAGAGATGCATATTCATTATATAATCAAAACTCGGGATGTCATGTTCCGATACAGACCATAAAGCATAAACGATAACATTACAAGTCATTCAACAAATATATACATATACAGACTTGTAAACAAAACAACTTGATGATTCAACCATCTTATACCCTCGCGCCACTACCTGTAATACAATTAAAATTGAGTGGGCCAGGCTTGAGAGCCTGGTGAGCATATAGGGTTTTCAACCCACAATAAATAAGTTATATTTAATTTCACCAACCAATCACTATCCCGATTACCCATTCCCGTTATCCTCACTTTACGTCCCTAAAACAACAACTATCTCAAGGGACCTAATCTAGGATTTTCATCGGGACGGACATCACTGCTAAAGGGTTTCCTCAACAATAGATCTCCTAAAGGTAACCATGAGGGGGATAGAGTACACCGGTGAACACATCGTTCACAACACCTACAGGTTATGAACCTGCTAGCGTTCCACTGGACTGTCTAGAAAGAGTCCGTGGTCGTTATCCATACTCCGCTGAATAACTAGATCAACAACAACAACAACATCGAGGCCTCTCATCTGTTTATTACACACCAACTATCTACCCATGTTCTACCCAACATATTAGTAGATAAGAATATATTTTCATACATAGTTTAAAACCTATATATCATTTTCATTCAATATATATATTCCATATAACAGATGAGGCATACCACATAACACGTATTTCATAGAAAGCAATTCAAATCTATGAGATGGAATAAAGTGAATATCCATTCACGCATACAATCACAAAATATACACATAGCAAGTATATCACATAAAATACTTCATAGTTACTTGTTAGAAGAAAGTAACTGTACCCACACACATTTAAACCACAATTTACTTAATACACTCAAACCACACTTGTATTATTATCGTGTTTATGAAAGGTAGTATACACTCACTTGATCAGAAGATGATCGGACAGCACTACGACTTGCAGAAGTAGTAATCCACAGCAGATCTGGAAGATCTCCTCAAAAATCGAACTTCTCGCGGGCAGAGCTTTGACTCGGGAACCGCACTTCTCGGGATCTTCGGGATCTTGGGACTTACCTCGGGGCTAGAGTATGATACCGGGGCTTTGGGGTATTTCTGGCACGCAAAACGATGCAAAACGGGAGAGAGAAGAGAAGAAATGAACAAAACTCTCGGCTGCCTTCGGATCCCTTATATAGAGGCTGGAGCCTCGGAGTACGCGGGGCGTACTGCAGTACGCAGCGCGTACTGCTTCCGAAATCGTCACTGCATGCGTCATCCGAAGTGTCGACACTTCCGGAGTACGCGGGGCGTTCTCGCGTACGCGGGGCGTACGTCGGATCGGACTGGTGACTCCCCCTTCGGATAATGCCAGATTTTTGATTTAAAAATAAATAAAATTTATTTATCAAACTTCGAAAATTCATATCTTCTTCATACGAACTCCGTTTTCGATGTTCTTTATATCCACGGAAAGGTGAGACTACGCTCTACAACTTTTGTTTAGACTCCGTCGGCTAATTTTGAATTTATTTTTATTATTTATTTTTAATAGGCCGTGACAGAAAAACTTCTTTATAAATTCATAACTTCTTCGTTTGACGTCCGTTCTCGCCTAACTTTTTATCGCTTCGATACCAACAATGAGATCTTCGATTCTCATTTAGATTTCTTTGGCTAAAAACCGCTCGATCTCAAATCGAGTATTTCAGGCTGCACACCGCTAAGTCGAAACTTCGATAAATCATAACTTCCTCATATGAAGTCCGATTTGGGCATTCTATATATATACGAAAACCTCGTTTCAACTACTACAACATTAACCAAAGATATTAAGTTTATTTTACACTTAAGTTTTGACGCTTATTATTATTCTTAATTAATCAGACCACATAATTAAGCAATTAAGCACAAAACACATAATACTCAAATAATTCATTCTTATTATTTCAAAATGGGTTACAAGGGTTAACCTAGACTATTACATTGCTAAAAATGGCAAGCCCGGAAACACAGGCGTTACAATTCTCTCCACCTTAGAATGATTCCGTCCCCGGAATCACACATCAACAAACAAATGCGGATAGCGACCCATCATGTCACTCTCCGTCTCCCAGGTGAGATTCGGCCCATTCGTGTGTTTCCATCGGACAAGCACTAACCCAACCATCTTGCGTCGCAATTTCTTAGTCTTTCGGTCAACAATTGCCTCTGGTTCTTCAATCAACCTTTTGTTCTCATCAATTCTCAATTCAGAGATTGGAATGATGTCGGGAACTTCTCCCGTGAACTTCCTCAAATAACACACATGAAAAGTGTTATGAATTCCATTCAGTTCTTCTGGTAATTCGAGCTTGTAAGCTTGGTTCCCAATCCTCTGAAGAACTTTAAACGGTCCAATAAACCTTGGACTCAACTTTCCACTTTTACCAAATCTTATAAGTCCCTTCCAAGGCGAGACTTTAAGCAAAACCGAATCCCCAACCTCAAAAGTTATCGGTCTCCGCTTCTTGTCAGCATAGCTCTTTTGACGATCCTGAGCCGCTAACATTCTTTCCCTAATTATTTTCAGCTTTTCAGCAATTTGATGAACCAACTCCGGTCCCATAAACTGCTTTTCCCCAGCCTCGAGCCAACAAGACGGCGTACGACACTTCTGTCCATACAAAGCTTGGTAAGGTGCCATCTTAATGCTCGAGTGGAAACTATTATTATAGGAAAATTCTACCAACGGTATATGTTCATCCCAATTACCTAGGAATTCCAGAGTACATGCTCTCAGCATATCTTCAAGTGTTTGTATCGTTCGTTCGCTCTGACCATCAGTCTGCGGATGGTAAGCTGTACTTAAACACACCTTGGTACCCAATTCTACTTGTAGACTTTTCCAAAACCTCGATGTGAAACGGCTATCACGATCTGACACAATCGTTAACAGAACACCGTGAAGCCTCACAATTTCCTTTACGTAAGAATTCGCAAGCTTCTCCATAGACCATTTCTCCTTGGCCGCTATGAAATGCGCACTCTTAGTGAATCGATCAACGACCACCCAAATCATGTCGTGACCATTCTTTGTTCTGGGCAGTTTAGTGACCAAATCCATAGCAATGTCTTCCCACTTACCCATAGGCACAGGCAAAGGTTCTAAACTCCCGTACGGTTTCTGATGTTGTGTCTTGACTCTCGTACAAGTCACACACTCGGCCACATACTTTGCAACATCAAGCTTCATCGTCGGCCACCAGTAGTAGGGTTTCAGGTCCCTATACATTTTAGTGCTACCCGGATGAATCGAGTAAATGGTCTTGTGAGCTTCTTCCATCAGAAGATCTCTGACTCCTCCTGTCTTAGGTATCCAAATCCGATCTTGGAACACCTTCAGTCCATGACTGTTTACACCGAACACCAACGTTTTGCCCAAACGTTCTTCCTTTCGGTCATTCTTCTCAGAAGCTTCGCTTTGTGCTTTCTTTATACTTTCCAAAATAGTCGAGACAACTTCAATTCTCAACGCTCTTGGCCTTTTCCTTTCAAGATTGACTTTCCGACTGAGAGCATCAGCAACAACATTAGCTTTACCGGGGTGGTAAAGTATCTCGCAGTCGTAGTCTTTAAGTAATTCTAGCCAGCGTCGTTGCCTCATATTCAATTCCTTCTGATTAAAGAGATATTGGAGACTCTTATGGTCAATGAAAAGTTTGCACTTCGTGCCATAGAGGTAATGCCTCCATATTTTCAGAGCGAAAACTACCGCCGCCAACTCCAAATCATGAGTCGGGTAATTCTTTTCATGCTCTTTCAGGTGTCGAGACGCATATGCTATCACCTTTTCTCTTTGGGTCAAAACACAACCCAATCCAACACCAGACGCATCGCTATAGACAGCGAAGTCTTCAACTCCATCGGGTAGAGAAAGTATCAGTGCCTCGCATAGCTTCTCCTTTAGCTTCTCAAATGCTTCCTTATGCTTCTCACCCCAAGCATAAGTAGCTCCTTTGTGGGTTAAAGCTGTCAACGGAGTAGCAATCAAAGAAAAGCCTTGGATAAACCTTCGGTAATACCCGGCTAATTCTAAAAAGCTTAGGATCTCTGTGGGACTTTTCGGTTGTTCCCACTTCGTCACAGCTTCAATCTTCGCTGGATCAACCATTATCCCTTCTTGGTTGACCACGTGACCCAAGAATTGGACTTCACGAATCCAAAAATCACATTTGGAGAACTTTGGATACAGCTTCTCCTTCTTCAAAACTTCCAACACTTCTCGCAAGTGTCTACCATGCTCCTCCTGGCTTTTCGAGTAAATCAGAATGTCGTCTATGAACACTATTACGGATTTATCAAGGAACAAATTACAAACCCTATTCATTAAATCCATGAATGCTGCCGGAGCATTGGTTAGTCCAAACGACATAACCAAGAACTCGTAGTGTCCATATCTAGTTTTGAACGCAGTCTTCTCTATATCCTGCTCTCTTACTTTCAGCTGATGATATCCTGACCTTAGATCGATCTTCGAGAAATAGCTCGAACCTTGCAATTGATCAAATAGGTCATCAATCCTCGGCAACGGATATCTATTCTTTATTGTTGCCTTGTTCAGCTCTCTGTAATCAATGCACATTCTCATGCTTCCATCTTTCTTCTTTACAAATAACACCGGAGCTCCCCAGGGTGATGAACTAGGTCTAATGAAACCTTTGTCCAATAACTCCTGAAGTTGCATCATTAGCTCCTTCATCTCCGTCGGTGCTAATCGATAAGGTGCTTTTGCAATAGGCGTCGTTCCTGGCAACAAGTCAATACGGAATTCCACTTGCCGATCTGGTGGTAATCCAGGAAGATCTTCGGGAAATACTTCTGGATAATCACACACCACTGGAATATTCTGTATCACCTTCTTTTCCTTCTTAGCATCGATCACGAATGCTAAATATGATGTACACCCCTTGGTCAAACATTTTCTGGCTTTCATCAATGAAATGATTCCAGAATTCACTCTGCGTTTATCTCCATACACCATAAACGAATCTTTTCCAGGCGGGTTTACTTTGACTATTTTCTTCTTGCATAAAATTTCGGCGTCGTTGGCGCTAAGCCAATCCATTCCCAATACGATGTCGAAACCATTAAGTTCGATAGGCAATAATTCCTCGTGGAACTTATTCCCATTCAGATCAATTAAGATGTTCTTCATGCGATAGCTAACAGGTACAAACTTGCCACTAGCAACTTCGACTAATAAGGCATTATCTAGTCTAACAACAGGCAAAGCTAGCTTTCTACCAAATTCATGCGATATAAAGGAGTAGTTGGCTCCAGAATCAAATAAAATTTGGGCAGGCAATTCGTTAACGATAAAGGTACCTGAAGCGACATCAGCCTCATCTTTAGCAGCTTCCAGTGTCATCTGGAATGCTCTCGCCTTTGGCTTTGGCGGAATGTTGGGTCTAGCTGCCTCCTTCTTCTTCGGGCAGTCTCTCGACATATGACCCTCCTCACCACAACCATAGCAAACTTTCTTTGTGAGGGTACACTCATTGGCATAGTGCCCTGGCTTTCCACACTTGTAGCATGTGTTCGCCACCTCACATTTTCCATGATGCTTCTTCTTACATTTGTCGCACCATTTCGCTTCACCTCCACCTCCCCTCGAACCAGACTTCGAGAACTTGTTTTTCTTGTTGGACCCTGAAGTTCCATCGAACTTCCTCTTTTCACCAACATCTATTCTTTCCAGACCCTTTTCCTTCTGCTGGGCCTCCACATTCTTAGCTGCACGAACAACCGTTTTCAGAGTGGTTGCCATTTTGACTGTCGGACCAAAGTCGGCAGGCAGTCCATTAGCAAACCTCTCAATCTTGGAGAGTTCCGTTGGCACTAGGTATGGAAACAACTTCATCTTCTCAGTAAATGCAGTAGCATAGTCATCTATACTCATCTTCCCCTTCTTCAAGTTTTGGAACTCATTGTTTAGATCAATCAGATCTATCTCTGAACAATACTGTACCCTTAGTTGTTCCAAGAACTCCTCCCATGACATTTTCAGGGCTTCTCCTCGTGGCATAGTATCTGCCAACAACTTCCACCAACTCAAGACTCCAGTCTTCAGTTGTCTAACTGCAAAGACGGTCTTCTGTTTGTTGCTACAGTCGCAACTTTCAAATACCATCTCCATTTCGGAGATCCAATCCATTATCTCAACAGGCTTTGGGCTCCCAGAAAGACTTGGCGGCTTGGCGCCCAAGAAGTTCTTGTACATTCGCCCATCCTTGTTGTTTCTCCTTTCTGGATCGTTCCTTCATTCCCCTTGAGTCCCAACTTGACTCATCATGCGACTATTGTTCCCTTCCTCCGATTGCTCGGGAATTAATTCGGGTTCCTCAATAGGTATGATAGGTTCATCCCTATTATTATGCAACATTTGTCGCATCTCCTCCCTTTGTTCGACTAGCATAGCCCGAATCATGGCTTGCACCGCAGCCATTGTTATTGGTTCTGGTGCTGCTGCTACAACAGGTATTTGCTCAATCACTGGCGGTTGATTCCTGTTTTCATCCGCGTTTCCAACGCCACTCCTTGTTCTCACCATTTTTGATCTACACACCGAATAAGGTGAAATTAGATCCTCATTCACGATAGATATTAAAATCATCCTTATCACTCCGAAACGTTTACATGCTAGTTCTAATAACGTAGGCATACGCTTAGAATCCTACACACATAAGGTTTCCAGATCCGGTCGGCAACAGACCGTAGATCCGAACAAATAATATCATATATGGCAACATATAACATTTAGCACATAAAAGCATTTTAGGCAACTTTCCTAAAAATAAGCTAGTGCTTGTGTCCAAAATCCAACAGACACACATCTCAAAATTCCCCTTAGCATTCTAAGTTTAAGTCTAGAAATCCTACAAATTCCTAGTTCGCTTAAACTAATGCTCTGATACCAACTGTGACATCCCCAAAATCTCGGCCAGAAAAGACCGATTTTCATTTATGCTTTTAAATAATTTTAGAGTAAATCCTTTTGATTTGAAAGAGTTGCGGAATTTGTTCCCAAAACAAAACATGATAAAATAATATTTATCAAAGCATTTCATCAAGAGATGCATATTCATTATATAATCAAAACTCGGGATGTCATGTTCCGATACAGACCATAAAGCATAAACGATAACATTACAAGTCATTCAACAAATATATACATATACAGACTTGTAAACAAAACAACTTGATGATTCAACCATCTTATGCCCTCGCGCCACTACCTGTAATACAAGTAAAACTGAGTGGGTCAGGCTTGGGAGCCTGGTGAGCATATAGGTTTTTCAACCCACAATAAATAAGTTATATTTAATTTCACCAACCAATCACTATCCCGATTACCCATTCCCGTTATCCTCACTTTACGTCCCTAAAACAACAACTATCTCAAGGGACCTAATCTAGGATTTTCATCGGGACGGACATCACTCCTAAGGGGTTTCCTCAACAATAGATATCCTAAAGGCAACCATGAGGGGGATAGAGTACACCGGTGAACACATCGTTCACAACACTTACAGGTTATGAACCTGCTAGCGTTCCACTGGACTGTCTAGAAAGAGTCCGTGGTCGTTATCCATACTCCGCTGAATAACTAGATCAACAACAACAACAACATCGAGGCCTTTCATCTGTTTATTACACACCAACTATCTACCCATGTTCTACCCAACATATTAGTAGATAAGAATATATTTTCATACATAGTTTAAAACCTATATATCATTTTCATTCAATATATATATTCCATATAACAGATGAGGCATACCACATAAAACGTATTTCATAGAAAGCAATTCAAATCTATGAGATGGAATAAAGTGAATATCCATTCACGCATACAATCACAAAATATACACATAGCAAGTATATCGCATAAAATACTTCATAGTTACTTGTTAGAAGAAAGTAACTGCACCCACAAACATATAAACCACAATTTACTTAATACACTCAAACCGCACTTGTATTATTATCGTGTTTATGAAAGGTAGTATACACTCACTTGATCAGAAGATGATCGGACAACACTACGACTTGCAGAAGTAGTAATCCACAGCAGATCTAGAAGATCTCCTCAAAAATCGAACTTCTCGCGGGCAGAGCTTTGACTCGGGAACCGCACTTCTCGGGATCTTCGGGATCTCGGGACTTGCCTCGGGGCTAGAGTATGATACCGGGGCTTTGGGGTATTTCTGGCACGCAAAACGATGCAAAACGGGAGAGAGAAGAGAAGAAATGAACAAAACTCTCGGCTGCCTTCGGATCCCTTATATAGAGGCTGGAGCCTCGGAGTACGCGGGGCATACTGCAGTACGCAGCGCGTACTGCTTCCGAAATCGTCACTGCATGCGTCATCCGAAGTGTCGACACTTCCGGAGTACGCGGGGCGTACGTCGGATCGGACTGGTGACTCCCCCTTCGGATAATGTCGGATTTTTGATTTAAAAATAAATACAATTTATTTATCAAACTTCGGAAATTCATATCTTCTTCATACGAACTCCGTTTTCGACGTTCTTTATATCCACGGAAAGGTGAGACTACGCTCTACAACTTTCGTTTAGACTCCGTCGACTAGTTTTGAATTTATTTTTATTATTTATTTTTAATAGGCCGCGACAGAAAAACTTCGTTATAAAATCATAACTTCTTCGTTTGACGTCCGTTCTCGCCTAACTTTTTATCGCTTCGATACCAACAATGAGATCTTCAATTCTCATTTAGAATTCTTCGGCTAAAAACCGCTCGATCTCAAATCGAGTATTTCAGGCTGCACACCGCTAAGTCGAAACTTCGATAAATCATAACTTCCTCATACGAAGTCAGATTTGGGCGTTCTATATATATACGAAAACCTCGTTTCAACTACTACAACATTAACCAAAGATATTAAGTTTATTATTCTTAATTAATCAGACCACATAATTAAGCAATTAAGCACAAAACACATAATACTCAAATAATACATTCTTATTATTTCAAAATAGGTTACAAGGGTTAACCTAGACTATTACATTGCTAAAAATGGCAAGCCCAGAAACACAGGCGTTACACACTGCACATAGCAATAGTAGTAATAATCCTTATAAACGAAAGACTTTCAATTCCATGTTTATGTTAGTAAACCTTTATTGTATATCTTTATTATCAACATAGGATTTAGAGATATCTTGCTCGAAAATATATGATCCTTGATCAGTATAGAAGGAACTTATGTTTGTTGAGTACTGCCCAAGAGGCGAAATGCATAAGTTGGAGCACGAGCTTTGGAACCTGAAGATGAAGGGTTCCAAAATTGCCACCTATACAGCTAGATTCTGCTTTCTGGCTCTTCTCATTCCGGGGATGGTCACCCCGGAATGCAAGAAAATAGACAAGTACATTTGGGGATTGACACCCCTAACTCACAGAAATGTTTTGGCTGGTAAACCTCTCACCTTCGACAATGCCAAGTGTTTAGCACAAACTCTTATAGATCACGCGGTTGATCTTGATGCAGTGACAGCTACTCCCGAGCCACTAAAGGCGAGTGGTGGGAAGATTTTTTTTTGAAACAAGCATAAGGGCCAGCCTTCGCAGGAGCCCTCCAATATTTTACAAAAGTATACAAGTATACATATGTACAAGAAGCTAACATAGTAAGAACTACATACAAGTATTTAGGGCGATTTGGACACTACGGTTAAACCTGCATAGTTATGTAGTCATATGTGGGGCCAATATAACCTGATCAACTACATTTGTCCAAGATATGACCAACTTGTGTTTGGGAGTGATTGTGGTGTTGCGACAACTCTAAAACTCACCAAATCATATACAAATGAAGCACATAGTTAAAATACTATAGGAGTATTTTATGGTTCTATAACACTGCACATAGCAATAGTACTAATAATCCTTATAAACGAAAGGCCTTCAATTCCTTGTTTATGTTAGTAAACCTTTATTATATATCTCTATTATCAACGTAGGATTTAGATATATCTTGCTCGAAAATATATGATCCTTGATCAGTATAGAAGGCTTATCGTTATTTTTCCCGTTGTATCTTTTAGAGAAAGATGCCTCCAAGGAATCCACCACCTCCTCAGTTCGACCCTACAATGTTCCAAGCAGCGGTTATGGCCGTTGTCACTGCCGCGACGTCGAAGATTAATTCTGGCGGCTCTAGTGGATCGGGTGGTGGTACTCATCCCCTTAAGGAGTGTTCCTTCAAAGATTTCATGAATGCAAAGCCCAAATCCTTCGACGACAATGGAGAAGTCATTTCCTTAACCCGGTGGTTTGAGAAGATCGAATCAATTTTCGAGACATGTGCATGTTCCGAGACAAGCAAGGTGAAGTTTGCCGATTGCACCTTCACTGATAGAGCGTTGACTTGGAGGAATAGTCGGGTCAAATACCTAACTCTGCCAGTAGCCAATGCCTTGGGTTGGGAGAGTTTAAAGGAACTTATGTTTGTTGAGTACTGCCCAAGAGGCGAAATGCATAAGTTGGAGCACGAGCTTTGGAACCTGAAGATGAAGGGTTCCAAAATTGCCACCTATACAGCTAGATTCTGCTTTCTGGCTCTTCTCATTCCGGGGATGGTCACCCCGGAAAGCAAGAAAATAGACAAGTACATTTGGGGATTGACACCCCTAACTCAAAGAAATGTTTTGGCTGGTAAACCTCTCACCTTCGACAACGCCAAGTGTTTAGCACAAACTCTTATAGATCACGCGGTTGATCTTGATGCAGTGACAGATTCTCTCGAGCCACCAAAGGCGAGTGGTGGGAAGAAAAAGTTTTGAAACAAGCATAAGGGCCAGCCTTCGCAGGAGCCCTCCAATATTTTACAAAAGTATACAAGTATACATATATACAAGAAGTTAAGATAGTAAGAACTACATACAAGTATTTAGGGCGACTTGGAGACTGCGGTTAAACCTGAATTGTTATGTAATCATATGTGGGGCCAATATAACCTGATCAACTATATTTGTCCAAGATATGACCAACATGTGTTTGGGAGTGACTGTGGTGTTGCGACAACTCTAAAACTCACCAAATCATATACAAATGAAGCACATAGTTAAAATACTATAGGAGTATTTTATGGTTCTATAACAATGCACATAGTTATCACAAGTAGTAATAATCCTTATAAACGAAAGACCTGCAATTCCTTGTTTATGTTAGTAAACCTTTATTGTATATCTCTATTATCAACGTAGGATTTAGATATATCTTGCTCGAAAATATCTGATCCTTGATCAATATAGAAGGCTTATTGTTATTTTTCCTGTCGTATCTTTTAGTAATATTTTTCCGGTTGTATCTTTTATGAGTCATTTCCCTAACCTGGTGGTTCGAGAAGATCGAATCAATTTTAGAGACATGTGCATGTTCCGAGGCAAGCAAGGTGAAGTTTGCCGATTGCACCTTCACTGATAGAGCGTTGACTTGGTGGAATAGTCGGATCAAATACCTAACTCTGACAGTAGCCAATGCCATGGGTTGGGAGAGTTTAAAAGAACTTATGTTTGATGAGTACTACCCAAGAGGCGAAATGCAGAAGTTGGAGCACGAGCTTTGGAACCTGAAGATGAAGGGTTCTGAAATTGCCACCTTTACAGCTAGATTCTGCTTTCTTCCTGTCTTCCACATGTCGAACCTTAAAAAGTGTCGATTCGATGAAACCCTTATGATCCCTCTTGATGAGATTGAGGTCAACGAGAACCTTAATTTTGTGGAAAAACCAGTCGAAATCATGGATGGATAAGTCAAAAGGATGAAAAAAGTCGCATACCAATAGTGAAGGTCCGCTGGAATGCCTAGTGGGAACCCGAATTCACTTGGGAGTGCGAAGATCAAATGAAATAGAAATATTCTCATCTTTTTCTGAATCCATGATTTGTATTTTATGTTTGAATTTTGGGACAAAATTCTCTCTATCGGGGGGATGATGTGACAACCCGAATCTTTTCCGTTAACTTTAGCCGATTTCTGTTAAATAAATTTGGAATTTATTTAGCTCCGTCAGAATTCTTATAGTTTGGAAAATCATTTAAGTCGTATAATAGATTTTTATACATGATTCAGAATGAAAATCGTGTGAAAACCCGAGTCACTTAGCAAATCAGCGAATCTGGTATGACTGGTGTTCGCGGACGTGAACCCGATCACGGCCGTAAACCCAATCTCGGCCGTGAAACGTTCACGGCTGGACCCCACCACTGACCATACTCCTACCCTATAAATATATGACCCTACCCCTCATTTATGCTTTTCTGCCCGCAAACACCCTCTCTCTCTCTCTCTCTAAACACCCTCACCCGAAAACGCAAAAAAACTCAAGAGTTCTCTTCATCTATCACTCTATCCACCTTGGAACACGTTTTGGAGCATAAAAACATCCGTTTTTCAAAAAATCCGGTGTTGTTGTTCTTGAATTCATGGCAGCACATGCTTCGAATCATCATAAATTGGGCCATGAACCCTTCAAACCTTAAGAGACCATGACCCATTCAAGGGCAGTAAACCGTTCACGGTCGAGATCAGTTCACGGTCATAATCCCTTCACGGTCGTAAACAACCCTATGCCGTGAATCTTGGCTGCAGACCCACTTTTCCACTCCGATCGAGTCCCAGTAACATTCCTAAACCAAAACCAAGTGTTTTTCCAACACTATAAATAATGGTTTCACTAATAAAATGCATATATGTATTTTGTTAGTAGGATCCCGTTAAGTACCGCGTACATCAGCTCGAGGGTCTTCATTCCAGTCTTGTTGTCCAACACTTTCACGCTACCATCTGTGAGTTCATACCCCTATACTTTTATGATTTTAATGTTTTCTGGGGGAGAGTACAAGCCAAACACAAATGATTTGTGAATTTATACAAAAGGATTTCAAGACACTTAAAAATGATGCAATGGATATAGTCACACGGTTTCCACATTTCATAAAAATATTTAGATATTTTATCCCTTTTGTATTATGCTGAGCATAAGGGACGTTTTCGACTTACTACCAATTTGCATAGTTTTCAGATCAATTCATGAAACAAATACATAATATTCATGCAAACTATAATAGGTATAGTTTGGGGTTTTAATATATAGTATTACAAATTCAAAGCTTATACACTGCTAAACATATAAACTATGACAGACTTAGTTTATGATATTCTCGGGTAACAAGAATACTATATTACATAATTATTTAAGAATAATTATTAGTCTATAAATTATACACACGGGTTTAAATATAATACATCAATACAGAACTGCACGTAAACTAGATTATACAGAAATGTGAGACTCTACTTCAAAATTGTACCCGTTGGTGCACTGAACTAAATCATATCATAGCATAACCAGATTATCCTGGAGGGAGAGCGTGCAATTTGTGAATAGATCTATTCTTGGAAACATGTAAACATTTTTCACTGATTCATTAATAGAATTTCATTTCAAAAACATGCATATGAACTCACCAGCTTAATGTTGATACTCTTTTCAAAACCGTTTGTATTCTCAGGAATTCAGTAGACAGGTATCTCAGCAGACTTTTGAGAAGACGGAGAATATAGAGTCACGTCTTTATTTTGTTGTTTATGATGTATATAATTATGAATCAAACATATGTAAATACCTTTTTATATATACACAATGTAATGGTTGTGTTTACTTTGATTACTATGATGTAATTGTTGTGATACTACGTATGACGTCAACCACCACCGAACATTTCCGCCGTTTTGGTTTAGGGTTGTGATAGGAGGCACTCCTGGTAAGTCCTCAGGAAACACATCTAGAAAATCTCGAATGATAGTGACATCACCCATTTTCTTCCTCTCCAAAACCCGTGAATCCTAACATAAGCCATGATATGTGTGTTTTTATATATATTTATGTATAACATATCTTAATATTTTAGCCTTTATTATTATTATTTAGAACTAAAATATACTTAATATGCTTTGAAATATTTAATTACAGTAAAAATGGGAGTTGGAATGCAAAAGGAAGAGAATGGAGCTGAAAAGATGCAAAAAGGATATTGCTGGCAGATTGACCCCTCTTCAGTGTTTCGGGTATATCTGATGACTCACAAGTCCACTTGACGAGATTCAAAATGTTCTGAAAGCTAGATGAAATTTCCTACGACTTATGTGAGAGGGACTTTTGGCTAATTCGACACTTATCTAATCCAAAATCAGCCTTGAAGATGAAGCATAAAAGTTGGACGAAAATTCCCTCCAAGTTACTTATTCCCCAAGCACCACTTTCCTTATCTTTATTTGCTTAATCCCTAAGCCACATTAGTTTCCTTATTCCAATCCAACTCTAATATTCCATATAATTCCATCTCCATCAACTATAAATACCCCATATCATTCCACCAGTTTCATAATCTATGATATTCCACTTCGACTTGTGCAACAAGAAAACTTCATAGTAGCCGTTTTGAGGGTCTAGGAGGCGGCCGGAAGGCCGTTAAGCTAACGGGAGCGGATATCGAAAGGATTGGAGAGCGGATACATGTCAGTAATCATATGGGTTGTTAACGTGACCATGTTTAGCATTCCATTGTGTTACTATTCTGTATTTAGTTTCTGATTTGGGTGTAAAAACCTTTTACTTTGCGTTTATGATTGAATGAAGCTTTGATTATTAGACTAATTGCTATATTGAATTATTTTTTTATGTTTAATTTATCTTGTCAAGCTTGTTAGAAGATCCTTACGTATTAATGATAATTATTTGCTGTTAATTATTAAGTAAATTGAGTTGTATGAACATCTGCTTGATTGCTTGTCTCTTATGATTTTGATGACCATCGAGATTATAAGTCTAGGAATAACAAATGTGAAACTAGGATTAACTTGAGAATAAGTAAGTTAATGTGTGAGCCTTGTTTGATGACCATCAACAAGAGGTTAAATTGAATTAGTAATTCGATTAACTGTATTTACAAGTCTTGCTTGATACGAACTGAACACTAGGAAGCATGTTAGTTAAATCAACTTATCACTGTTTAAATTGACTTGTTTGCTAAAGGATTAGTTATAGTGAACGCGAATCTAATCGTTTTAGGAATCGGTGAACATGAATAAATGAATTTGTGTATGCAATTGTCTATGTTTTTTTAAGGTGTAATTTATCTAAACCAAAGTACCTGAAGAGATTTGTTGTCCTGTTAGTTTATCGAGAGTTGTTAATTGCTAGTTTGAAATTTATTAAACCATTTTCTTTATTATTTTCATGTGACCTGTAACCTATAATCAAATATATTAAATTAATCCACCGTTCCCTGTGATCGACACCCGACTTACCTAAACTATACTATAATCTGACTAGGTACACTGCCTATAAGTGCATAGATAGTCTAAGTTTGTTAGGTTATAAATATTAAAATTAGTGGGTACTTTTGTGCACATCAAGTTTTTGGCGCCGTTACCGGGGAACGGCTTTCAATTAATTTAGTTTATTTGATTATTCGTTATTTGTTTTTAGTTAGTTTTTTTTTTATTTTTTAGTTTTATTTTCGTTGATATCATTTCACTTGTCGGGAAGGTTTTTGTTGCTATGTGCATGAATTCGTGATCATACATGTTGTTTGGTTTTACTTTTTGCATGGGTTTCGAGATTGCAAGCGATTAGGGAATTCTTGACTTGTTTAGTCTACTACTTTGTTGATTTGTCCAACTCAATCTATGAGGCGTAGTATAGCAAGGCGTGTCGTGGTGGTTAAGTGGAAGACCGAGCTCTTGCTGTTCTTGACTAGTTTGGTCACTTCTTGTTCTACTTTTAGTTAATGGTGCAAAGAAAACAAAGGAAATAGTCTGACAAGTCCCGAAAGATTTTGTTTTCAGAAACCACTTCTTGCATGTAGGGGATTTAATCAACAATTGTAGCTTGATTTCGACGAAGACGAGTGATCGTGATATCCTTTTTAGTTATTTTGGTTTGCTATTTTTTTAGTTATTTTAGTGAGTTTTTATTTTTATTTTTATTTTTAGTTTGTTTAAAATTTTGTTTTCCATGTTGATGCTCTTTGATTGATTTAGATCTTTGTATAATTTCGCCCTTAGAAAGTTGGCAGTAAGTTCAGCTGCTAGGTCCAACTGTTGCCAGAGAGAGCCGAGTGAGCGTTTGAAGTTTATAGTCAAGACCCACGATTTCTAATAAGTGTGGGGTGTGAGTTGATATTCTGAGAGTATATTATTTAGAAGAGTGGCGTTTCTACCGTATTTTGATTCCTATGGTATGGATGAGTTGTTCCCACACCTGGAGTCTTATTTCGACGCAAGGTAGAAGTATCATCCCGGCTGCCACAACATGGTTGACACTTTCCTATGTCGTGGAGGAGATTTTCATCGCAAGAGGAGGGTGCCATTCTTGATATCACGACGTGGCCACCAATTACCACACGTGGCCATGTTATTATTCATAATAAGGATTACACATCACTTGACGACATGATCGTGTTGACACTTTTCCATGTCATGGTTATTACACATTGCATTTATTTGCAATCTTTTGCACCGCATTTTAGAAGTTGGCGTTCTTGGTTTTATTTACCGGCATACTCAGAAGCAACAGTTCCAGTTTTCAGCACATTTATGGAGCAACTTTTAGCAGCCCCATTCGATGTCACCACAACTACCCCAGGGGATTCTGTTCCTTTTTCTCCCTTGTTACTGTTTTTATTAGTTTTAGCATACAATGAGGGAATTGTATGAAATAAGTGTGGGGTAGGGGGTCGAAAAAACAATTTAAATTGAAAAATTAGAAAATAGTTAAAATTTTATAAACTTGAAATAATAGTTTAATTTAGAAAATCTAGTGATAATTTAAAATTTTGCTAATATTGTATGGGATGATCCAATGAGAACCCAAATGTTTACTTGAGCCTACACATGTTATAGTGTATTTGTCGCTTCTCATTTCCTAGTGAAAAGTCATGAGATATGAAAGGTAATCTGGTAGTTTATATGGCATAATATTTTTTGCAGCCTAAACCTGAAATCTATCCAGGAAAGCTTATTTAGTCATTGCACTTAGACTAATACTCTAACCAATAAGGGTTGAAGTTAAGCGCCCCTGCTTAAGCATGTAGGTTTTGAGTGAAAAAAAAAGTGAGTTACATGTGAAAAAAAAGAGAGAGAAATTACCAAAAAGTTGAAGAATTTTGGAGCAACTAAAGTGAGAATTTGAAGATCAAAATTCCAAAAGTTCAAAAGTAGAAGATACCAAAAATCCAAAAGGTGGTGAATTATTCAAAGAACTCAATATCAAATATTCAAAGGAATAGAATAATTCCAAGAGCTCCATTGTGGTATCTTAAAGTTGTAATTTCTAGATTATGTATGCTTGGGTAGCTTTACAAAAATACCTTGAGGTTAAGAAAGATTTCTGAGGATTGATTCGGAGGGTTGCAAAAATGAGTGCCGTATAAACTAAAGGGTGAAGGTTCATAAGGATTGTGAGTATTTAGGAATGAGAAGTTTCTTAGGATTTATAGACACAAATACATGCATTGCGGTCTTGGGATAACGGATGGGTTTGAAATGGATTATTCTATGCGATATTGGTGAAATAATAAAAGTCAGTTTGCTTGGGGGCAAGCAAAGGCTAAGTGTGGGGTATTTTGATATGTATTTTATATATATTTATGTATAACATATCTTAATATTTTAGCCTTTATTATTATTATTTAGAACTAAAATATACTTAATATGCTTTGAAATATTTAATTACAGTAAAAATGGGAGTTGGAATGCAAAAGGAAGAGAATGGAGTTGAAATGATGCAAAAAGGATGTTGCTGGCAGATTGACCCCTCTTTAGTGTTTCGGGTATATCTGATGACTCTCAGTCCACTTGACAAGATTCAAAATGTTCTGAAAACTAGACGAAATTTCCTACGACTTATGTGAGAGGGACTTTTAGCTAATTCGACACTTATCTTATCCAAAATCAGCCTTGAAGATGAAGCATAAAAGTTGGACGGAAATTCCCTTCAAGTTACTTATTCCCCAAGCACCACTTTCCTTATCTTTATTTGCTTAATCCCTAAGCCACATTAGTTTCCTTATTCCAATCCAACTCTAATATTCCATATAATTCCATCTCCATCAACTATAAATACCCCATATCATTCCACCAGTCTCATAATCTATGATATTCCACTTCGACTTGTGCAACAAGAAAACTTCATAGTTGCCGTTTTGAGGGTCTAGGAGGCGGCCGGAAGGCCGTTAAGCCAACGGGAGCGGATATCGGAATGATTGGAGAGCGGATACATGTCGGTAATCATATGGGTTGTTAACGTGACCATGTTTAGCATTCCATTGTGTTACTATTCTGTATTTAGTTTATGATTTGGGTGTAAAAACCTTTTACTTTGCGTTTATGATTGAATGAAGCTTTGATTATTAGACTAATTGCTATATTGAATTATTTGTTTATGTTTAATTTATCTTGCCAAGCTTGTTAGAAGATCCTTACGTATTAATGATAATTATTTGCTGTTAATTATTAAGTAAATTGAGTTGTATGAACATCTGCTTGATTGCTTGTCTCTTATGATTTTGATGACCATCGAGATTATAAGTCTAGGAATAACAAATGTGAAACTAGGATTAACTTGAGAATAAGTAAGTTAATGTGTGAGCCTTGTTTGATGACCATCAACAAGAGGTTAAATTGAATTAGTAATTCGATTAACTGTATTTACAAGTCTTGCTTGATACGAACTGAACACTAGGAAGCATGTTAGTTAAATCAACTTATCACTGTTTAAATTGACTTGTTTGCTAAAGGATTAGTTATAGTGAACGCGAATCTAATCGTTTTAGGAATCGGTGAACATGAATAAATGAATTTGTGTATGCAATTGTCTATGTTTTTTTAAGGTGTAATTTATCTAAACCAAAGTACCTGAAGAGATTTGTTGTCCTGTTAGTTTATCGAGAGTTGTTAATTGCTAGTTTGAAATTTATTAAACCATTTTCTTTATTATTTTCGTGTGACCTGTAACCTATAATCAAATATATTAAATTAATCCACCGTTCCCTATGATCGACACCCGACTTACCTAAACTATACTGTAATCTGACTAGGTACACTGCCTATAAGTGCATAGATAGTCTAAGTTTGTTAGGTTATAAATATTAAAATTAGTGGGTACTTTTGTGCACATCAAGCCACAATCCTTAAGCATCCATGCTGAAGATATCTCCTAGCCCTCACAACTAATCAAAAGGCCGGTACTTGTTGTGTTCCTCCAAGGTCTTGTAGATCAACATGCTTACAAACTGATGTTCACAATCTCACTAATTGATGTTCATAGTCAATCATAGCTCCATTATCACTCAACAATTCCATGCCCACAATAATCTTAGTCCCCATAGAGGAATGGGTACTAGATCTATCAGATACTTCTCGTGAACGCAACCCCGATGAATACTCATATCACTCACCATATTGTCCTCTGCAATACCTACCTCTTGCAGGTAATCCAAAGTTCCTACAGTATCACCAAACTTCTTGCTAAATGCAAGAGATAAGAAAGATTAGGTAGTAGCAGAATAAAAAAAGACAACAACCAATAACAAATTCACTAAAAACATCTTTAAACACAAGCACATAAAATAAGAAAAGAAAAAAAATAGTACAAAGAGATACATACTAGTAACCACATTTGGTGCTGCTCAGGCCTCTTTGGCTGTCAAGTGGAATGTCATGCTCCTCACCGCGGGAGCCTTCGCATTGACCCAAAGACCACTATAAATCCTCAAGATAGCTGAGGCAGGTGTCGTCACTACTCCTCTAGACATTCTCGTGTAATTGGCCTTTTTGTGGCCCGTCTGATTGAAGTGGAAATAGATCAATGCTCCTCAAGGTAAATCCCTACCAAAATGTCATGTCTAACCAAAACTAAAACCAATTGAACCCCTTGCTTGGCAAGCCCCATCTTTCGGCTTGCCACACTTGCCGCAACGACCCTAGCTCTATAAGCCCCTTGAACGAAAATCGAAAGTCATGGGCCTCTTCATCGGGCCCACTCCTGTCTGAACCTGCTCTAGCTTGTGTTTTAACTGAAGCTCCTATTTAATCTCCCATTCTTGGGCTCTAGAAATCATATCCTCCAAGGTCTTGTAGATAAACATGCTCACAAAATCTTTAATGTCATACATGAGCATGTCATGCTACCTCGTCTTCTTCATTTCCTCATCTGTAGCATACTACGGAACTAGTAAATCTATCTACTGAACCTGGCAGTCATCTCTGTCGCGGTATTCGTCATGTGGTGAAGGTCCTAAAACTCCCGCACAAACTGTTTCACCTTAATAGCAGGTGCAAACTTCGCTCTGAATCTCACCACAAAATTAGTCCAAGTTATGGCTGCCACGACCTTAGCCCCAAAGGCATAACCAACCTACTATGACTAGTTGCGGGCTCTATCCCTCTAAATTCAAGATGCAAACCCATATTCGATCCCTGAGAGCAGAAACTCGTCCACTGAGCATTTTCCATATTTATAATCCACTATCAGTTGGAAATAATGTCCTTTTTCCCGAAGAACTCTGGGCACCGCAAGCCTTGAACTCCTGAAAGAGAGAGTATGTGCTCTAAACTGACCAGCTATAATCTCTGCCCTAAAGACCCCTAAGCGATCATCTAGTAGCTCCATGATCCCCTCTTTTATGGTACCAAACATCACAGGAGTCATATCCAAAATATCTCGGTGATCTCTGACGTAATGAACTCGCGTATCCTCTCCTCCTCTAATGCTTACTACCATAATGAAAGACAAACATATAAACAATCAGAATAGACTCGAGGAAACTATTGAGATTAAATCTTTAAAGACCTAAAGATTCAAGCACAGGAACACAAGAATTGATCAAAATGTGCTTAATGATTCAAATTCTCACCTCCGAAGAACTCGATGAAGAATTGCTACTATAGAGGTGTGTAGCGTTACAAAACTATATTGAAGATCACAAAACACGGTGCATGCATGCACCTTAAATACTATAACTTTAATTAATAAGTACGGGTGGACAAAACCAAGCCCGTTTACATATATGGACTACTTAATAAAATACAATGACGCATCACTAATTCCCAACAATCTCCGCCTTTGCGTCCATTGAGGTGGGAGGCTCTTCACTATTGTGTCTTCTTTGTAGTCTTGAAGATCTTGGGGATGACCGCGACAAGATTCATGTGAAACGCAATGTACCATCATAACATATTTGAGTAAATCTTCTTTGCACCTTTGTCATTCAGTTGACATTCACATCTGATCTCCAAAATAAACTCCAAGCAAGTTGTGGAGAACAAATGCTTATCAGGAAATACGAAGAGGATTTTTGCACGTTACCTACTGGACCACGATGAAACATCATAGTCCAAGTTTCCTTTTCAATCCTACCCATCTGCATTTTATTTATATATTTTGTCTTGCCAGTAAGGGGAGCAGTGGGTTTCCTCTTCAAAACTGTGGCAATCTCAATATCAAACTTCGCCACTTCATAAATGTACGAAATCAACATTCTCTTTATATGCACCAGAATAGGTTTGTACTTCTTTTCATCTCTCGAAAGGAAATGCAATAAAATGATCGAATCATAGGGATTAAGACATGGCAGATTAGCCAAGGAAATTCGTGAACAACATTTTCAGATCCTCTTGTTGTTTAGAATTTGATATTCACGAAGCTCCCTGTTTCAACTGGCCCTATGACCTTCACAGCAGTAATCTTTTGTGCACTCCAGGTGAGGTACTAAGGCTTGGCATGAGATAAGTAAAACTCCATCAAAGATTTATCAATCTTCTCATATTTTGTAGGAGCATTCACAATCACTTAAAAACTGCGAAAGAGAAATCCTCGTGGAGTGATAAGCATGTGAAACTTAGAATCTTGCAAATTCTCCAAATCAAAAGAGGTTACAGGTTATAACTAATGCATGCTAGGATTTTCAACAGCCTCATTAATCATGTGCTCCAAGGTCCATGGTGGAAACAAAGTCTTTCGACTTTCCGAAGTGACCTGAGCTTCGCGCTCTACTCGCTCTTTCGCTTCAGCTTCGCGGATGATTCTTTGATGTTCATCCATTTTATCCTCTCGCGCCTTTCTTCTTTTTAGCTTGTTTTCATCATGCTCTTCATCTTCGTTGGTATGAACCATAGTCTCCTCACTTAAAAATTTTTCTTTGCCTCTTGAACTCGAAGCTACATTAACCTTTGGTTCATTGGAGACTTTCGTTTTTGATCATCATGATCAGATATACTAGTATTGGTTTTCAGAGCTTGCCGAGATGGTTCTTTTGATGATTCTCCCTTTTTTTTTTGGAAAGACATGAGACTCCGAAATACCTTCTATTCAATTTAGCATGGCAAGAGCAGGAAGAAAATTTTCAACCAAATGCCTTTGAATGGAGATTGGAAGTATGGGATTATGAGTGTCAAGAATATTAGAGAGCAAAGCACTAACATCTCCAATGCAGCTCTTAATAACAGCTCGTTCAGACTAAAGCTCCTTAATCGATTTGTTTTCTTGGGCGAGTTTGGTAGCTTGAACTTGGACTTTCGTTGTTTTGGCAGCAAGTTCATCCATAATTATACTTTCAACTGCCAGATCTTCATGAAGCCTATCAATTTTTGAAGAGATTAATGTCCGAAAATCAATGTTATCCGTTTACATATCAGTGAGAACATGCACAAGCGCTTCATTTTCTTTTTGTAGTGAGGTGTGAAGACCCACAATCGCCTCATTTGCCTTAGAGGTATTTGACTCAGCAGAAATCTATACGGTTGTCATAAAGGTCTGAGCTTCAGAGATGAGTTTTTTGACCTTTTCAGTTACCTCTTTGCACATAGCAGTTGAATCAGAGACCAGTTTATTCGCCTTCTCTAGTATTGCCTAATGTTCTTTTGTCATTGACTGGAAAAAGGACCCAGTTGCTTCTTTAGAATAAACATCACTTGATGAAGCTTGAGAGGAACTGATCGACAAATATAGCTTCTCGTTAATCGCCTTGAACTGTCGTTGAGTTAAACGGGCATCATCATCACTATCCACCTGAACTCAGAAGGGATTGAACGGCAAGGACTCAAAACTAAAACCATCACTGTCGAAAAACGTATCTTAATCGAATTGTCTTAGAGGAGAAATAGGAGGTATTGAATGACAGGCAGTTAAACCTGAAGCTCCTGCCCCCACATCAGATGCATTGACAAAAAACAGGAGGCTCAACAGTTGTTGTTGGTGTGGTGGCAGAATCAGTGAAAATAGGTGGAGGTTGCAAAACACCTAACGAGATAGGTGGGCTGGAAATTGGTGTTGAAATAGTAGCAATAGGAGAGGGAACCGAGACATTATATAAGAATTCATCAGTAATAGGAACTGAGATAGCAATCGGAAAGGTTACCAACGAAGCATATTCGAAAACAGCTTCCTGTCTGCATCACTGTTCTAATCGCACCTGTATATGATCTCAACAATTTTCTCCAAGCATGAGGTGGAGAACAAGTGTTTGTCAGCAAGAGCGAACATGCATTTCTGACCTTCACCCCTTGTGAGCATGACTATGTGGAACTGCTGATCGATTTTCCACTTCATCATTAAATTGATATCGCTTGCCTTTCCAATTGGTTTGATACTGGGCTTCTTTCTCAGGGCAGAGGCGATCTCCTGATCCATCTTCGCGACATCAAGAATATAGCAAACCAACATTCGCTTGATATGATCAATTATTGGCTCATATTCATGTTGATTGGTCAGTAAGATATTAGTGAGAAGGATCCAGTCATGAGGGATTAGATTCGGCAAATCAGCAAAGGAAATGATATGGACCGAACTGTCTATACATCGAGTCACTATGAATTTGATGTTGATGAACTTACTCGCTGAAGTAGGTTTCAACACCTCAACCGTTGTGATCTTCTGATTACTCCAAGTAAGGTATTGTGGTTGAGAGAACGTAAAATAATACTCGATCAGGTCTCGATCAACCTTCAGATCAGGAGAAGGAACTGCAACAATTTACTCAAAACAATGAAATATAAATGCATTTCGGGTGATCGGCATGTCAAACTGCGAATCCTTGGAATTTTCAAGATTGAAAGAAAGGACTGGTTCGAGCCAATGTGTGCTTGGCGATTCAATAACTTCCTTCATAAGTTTTTCCATCGTCCATAGAGGGAACATGGATTTCCTTCATTTCCTAGCATCGTTTGCTTCTTTTTGCTTCTTTTCTCTTTCAATTTCTTCATTTTCCTTATGAAGCTTTTCTCCAATCTCTCGTTCAATTTTTTTGACTTTAAGATTTTCAAATTTGGAGGCTTTCCCTTCACTTTCGATCACATCTTCGATTTCATTCTCATCATCATCACGAATTTGTTTCTTTCGTTTGTCCCTCATACTTCCCGAAGCTTCATTACCCTTTGGTTCAACACTAACTCTTGGTTGTGTGATAGGTTTACTTATTGGAGGTTTTTGAGATTGATCTTGGATAATATTTTCTCCCCCTTTTTCGGAGGAACAACTAACTCCGGAACACCTTCTATTCTACTTAGAATGTCTAAAGCAGCACGCAACTTCTCAGCCAAGTGGCGCCGAACCGAGATGATGAGAACTGAGTCATACGCCTCCAGAAGATGTAGAAGGATGGAGTGCACATCACCAACACTACTCTTGATGACCACTCGCTTTGACTTGAGTTCGTCATTCTCTTTTAAAGCCTGGTTAAGCTTTAGAGCTTGAGTTTTGATAGCGGTGGTCTTGTGAGCTAGTTCATCCATAATTTTGTTCTCCATGGCTAGATCAACTTGACATTTATTGAGATGCTGATTGACGGAAGACTGAAGCTCATTGTAGTTGGATTTGATGGCGAGGCATGCTTCCTCAAAATGCTTCTTTTCAGCCTGTAGCGAGCTGGTAAGAGTATCAACCAAAGCATTCACCATATGAGCGTTCTTCTATGCTGTAGCCTGAAGGGAATCAAGGAAAACTTGGGCATCAAAAATTAGTTTTTCGACATTTGCGGTCGCCTGCTTACAATCTCTTGTGGATTCATCAACTGCCATAGAAGATTTCTGACATGAAGTAGTGGAAGCATCCACCGCTTTAATAGCATTGGAAATGGTAGTGTCATGCTCTTTGAAAAAGGTTGCCTAAAGAACCTTGATTGCAGCTTCAAAGTATTCTTGAGTTGGAGGAGAGGAAAAAGAAGAGAGCATCTGATCTAGCTTGTTATTCATATCTTTTAGATGCTTCTTCATGACCAGAGGATCATCATCGTCATCGCTTTGGACACGATATGGGCTAAAATAAACCGAATCAAATTCCATTTCGGCTCCACCAAGAACAGTATCAGATTCATGTGAAGGAGGTGGGGATAAAGGTTTTAAAGTAATTGGTGGTTGAGATTCTAAAGTAGGTGCCCCCATATCAGATACGTTGACACGAACTTGTGGTTGAGTTGTGGGTGTTGTGGTTGTTGTGGTAACCTTAGTTAATAAAGGAGTTGGAATGGGAAATGAGGTTGAAGTGGAAGAAGAAATGGGAGGAGGACAAGGAGCAATATTAATTGGAACCGATTAAGTAGGAGAAAGAGGCGGTGAGTTTCGGTAACCTTCATGATTTGGTGAGGGATGAGGTGAATTAACTCTTGGTGAACTTTCGTGTTGAGAGACATTATCATCAGATTCGGGCTCAAGCTGTGGATCAGAAGGAACATAATCTGAGTCACTTGACGAAGGGGCCTTTGTCTTGTGTGCCTTCTTCTTTGTCTGTCGTTTCTTTGGAGCCAAAGAAGTGGCTTGATCGGGCTTTCGCTTCTTGGCAGTAGAAACTTTAGAAGATTGACCTTCATTTTCTCCTTTCTTTTATGGCTTCTTTCCTCATTTCACTGGTTTGTCTGCTGCATCGAGTGAACGTTTCATTTCAGGAGTAAGTTGCCTTGGACCTGAAGAAGGGATTTTCTTGTAGTCATTCATTAGTTTGCTTTCAGCGGAGACACACCGGTACATTGACTCTGGAACCAAACCAATAAAAATAAGCTTTGATGGATCAGAAACGATGATCTTCGTCGTGTGAAACGTAGTAATTGATGACATTAAGGTTTCAGCCATAGTTGGAACATGAAATTTCTCCATCGCCCAGTGAGTGACTAGGATCCAAAACCTAGCACAGGAGATTTTGGAGTAGCATGAAGTAGAGCTAGGACTTTGAACCAGTTGCGACCATAAGATGGATCCAAAGTCCATGTTAACCCCATGGTTCAAACCATAAAGAAGCGTCATAAACGCCTTGCTCGCCCCATCTGAACCAGCAACCCCCTCAGATAAGCCCTTGAAGAGAAGTGTAAAAAGTCCATTCCACTGAGGAGGAAGACATGACTTCTTGAGCTTCGTAACAGTGGTGAGAATCTCAGTATACCCCATATCATAGAACATTGTGAAGAGTTGAGTATTCGAAACAGTATCAGGGTCGATCATGGAGTCATCGATAGCCATCCTTAGTAACAAGCAGAATCGAGTCTTTGAAATTGATGCTTTTTGATTGAAGATCTAGAAGAAGATCCTCTCTTTGACCCTGTCGTAGATAGAAGTGGAGTATACTTGCGAAAGCAACGACATCGGAACGTACTCACCCTTCGTCAGTGCAACAACAAGTGGTGAATAATTGAGGCGTTCAACCACTTGCAGCATGTATGGATCATACTGGAATGGTGACAAACAAATGATCAGATTCTGATTGAGTTTGATTGTAAGAAGAGATGACTGAGTAGTTTGTTCTTGAACAGAAGAGGAATCCACCATTGATGATCTTCAGAAGGAAGATGAACAGTAGAGAGAGAATACGCCGTATAGCTCTTGAGAGGATTTGGAGGTGATAAGATTATAAGAAAAAGTTGAGAAATTGCTTTATACCATTACCATGTGATAGAGAAATCTGGAGTTATGAGTGCACAATCTACTGACGAATCACCTAAAAAAGCGCGATTTGACAATTGTTACCCGAAAAGTGTGCCAGACGGCATGAGAATTGAAAATGATTCAAATTCACGTGCCTTTTAAAACCTTATCCTTTCATCTTCTCTTTAAAATTTAAACGATCCAAATTCCCCATGAAATGTCGAGTCACCCTTTCACTTCATATGGATTTATCGTCAAAGCAAAGTGAACCGAACGCTGTATTTTGAGAAATACCAGATTGTACCACCATTATGACTTGTCAATGGTCATAAAGATCTTTGTGCAAGAGTGTGCCAATTGAAAAGAAATAAAACAAATTATTTGTGAGATTTAAGTGATGTGTATATAGAAACGAAACTATGGATCCCGGGCACGAATCGCTTCCTTCAATATCAAGAGAGACTTAGAAGTGTCTGTGTGCTTTCCTGTTGAAATACGATCAAATGATTATTAAGAAACATAGAAATGCATCTTTTCAAATATAATCTATTATGGGTGGCTTTGCTTCAACCGAAGTTCAGTACTTGACATAAGAACAAAAGTTGGATGAAGTACTTGTGAGACTAGTGTGGCCTATTGAATAAGCAGGTAAGATAATCTTTTCAGTGACTCGGTGAGAGAGATGTTGAAATCTTAAAATATAAAAATTGGATCTATTGGGAAGAAAACTCTTGGTGTTAGACAATTCATAAAGATCACACAAAAATAAACAGTTTTCAAAGTAAAGATTGTCAATTCATTTAAGGTATTGGTTTTTGGGTCTCACTTAGCACGTGGTGAAACGAAACTAAGATCATCAACACAGATGTTGTGTAACCATAAACCTCAGTGGTAAAAGCTGAGAGTCTCAAGGGTTACGATTATGAGTCGAAATGAGATGCAGAAACAATAATAGGTTGTTAAAGAACCGAAAGTACCTCTGCTATTAAAATAGACTAAGAAGATAACTCTTAACTCAATACGAGAAGAGTAACGTAGCTCATGACTTGAGTGATATTATCAGCCTAATTGGGAAGAAACGATTAGTATATATCGAATCATTAAGGCTTCACTCAAAGTCTTGGAGGCTTCGGTCGACATGCAACAGCATGCTTCTAGGGACACTTAGCTAGTAAATAGATAGAGGCTGTTATACCTACCCCAGCTCCATCATGTAAGTGCATCTGTGATATTGAATTATAAAAAGAAAATATTTTTGGATTCTATGAAAAAAATTTCTGAAAAAGAAATAAAAATAGAAAAGAAAATATTTTTGAGTTTTATGAATTTTCTAAAAAAGAAATAAAAACAGAAAAGAAAATATTTTTGAGTTTTATGAATTTTTTTAAAAAGAAATGAAAACAGAAAAGAAAATAATTTTGAGTTTTGTTAATAAATTAAAGACATAAAGTAAAGTAAACAAAACAAAATATACATAGTATACAAAAGATAGATAAGTTCCAAGCCATAAGATGAAACAATCACTCGCTTTGAAAAATAATAAGACGTGAAAAACACCGAGCCTTCGGTTCATTTCGGTACCCAAAAAAATTAGGAGCCGAAATAGACCGAGCTTTCGTCTCATTTTGGTTGTTGAAAATTTTTAATAAAGTGAAAGCGAAATAGACCGAGCCTTCGGTTCATTTCAGTTCCTGAAAAATTAGGGGCCGAAATAGACCGAGCGTTCGGATTATTTTGGTTGTTTAGAAAATTTTAAGAAAGCGAAAGTTATATTTAATGAAACGAGTGTGCTTTTGGAACTGACTCAACTTCCATCATTCCTAAGCCTTGTAGTATTTTATTAAAGGATGCTTCAGGCAAGGACTTAGTAAAGATTTCTACCAATTGATCAGAGGACCGAACGAAGTGCATTTCAACATTCCCGTCCTCTATGTGATCCTTGATGAAATGATATATCAGTACTATGTGTTTCGTCTTGGAACGTTGCACTGGATTATGACAGATCCTGATGGCGCTTTCAGAGTCGCAATAAAGAGGAATCTTTTTCATATTCAGAAAATAATCTCTTAATTGGCTTTGGATCCAAATGACTTGGGAAGTGCAAGATGTTGCAGCAATATACTCAGCTTCGGCTGTAGATTGAGAAACACATGTTTGTTTCTTGGACTGCCAGCTGATGAGTTTACCATCTAGGAATTGACATCCCCTGTAGTGCTCTTTCGGTCCAAACCACATCCTCCAAGATCAGCATCAGAGAATGCTTATACGAAAAATCCTGATTTAGCAGGGTACCACAGACCAAGAGAAGAGGTTGGCTTCAAGTATCTGATGATATTCTTAACAATCAACATATGAGGTTCGCGTGGATTAGCTTGGAACCTGGAACAGTAACAAATAGAAAACATTATGTCTGGTCGACTAGCTGCTAAATACATTAGAGACCCTATCATTTGTCGATAAAGAGTCATATCAACAGCTGGTTTCTCCAATGATGGTTTTAACTTCGTTCCAAATGCCATGGGAACTTTTACTTTGGAATCACCCATCATGCCAAACTTCGCTAGCAATGTTTTCGTGTAGGCCTCCTGATTGATAAATATGCCTTCGGGTCCCTTTCTAATATTCAAGCCAAGGAAAAAGTTAATTGGACCCATTGAACTCATCTCAAACTTAGTCTCCATCCATTTCCTGAATTTAGCTGTTAGGCTGGGAATCGTGGAACCGAAGATGATGTCATCGACGTAACTTTGGGCGATCATTAAGTGGTCACCCTCTTTCTTACGAAACAAGATTGGGTCAAACGAACCTTGTTTAAACTTGGACATTTTTAAAAATCGAGTAAGGGTTTCATAACAGGCTCTAGGAGCTTGCTTCAACCCATAGACGGCTTTATCTAGAATAGAATAGTGATTAGGATACTTTTTGTTCAGGAAACCTGGTGGTTGCTCAACATATACAACTTCCTCTAGTTCTGTAACACCCTGTTCTGGATTATTTTGTGAGTTAAGGCCCGTGGGCCTTAATCCGAGTATGAGAAGGTTTTGAGGCATTGAAAGAGAAAGGTTATGCCCTTTTGGGATGTAGGTGAGGTAGGTTGTGTGATAAAAGAGTTCGGTTTGTGCTTTAGAGCCCAAATGTATTGTTAAGGCGTTGGTTCGGGCTTTCCCTGAATTTTGTATTTGAGTTCGAGTGGGATTTAGGAGGAATAAAGTTGATAGAAGTGTACGGCTTCTCGTTAGCTTTCAGTAGATATAAGGATCGTCGGAAACGGACTTATAACGAAGAAGTTATGGCCTCCAGAAGTTTTGTGGTTTAGCCGAGTATGCTGAACGTAATTTAGAGTACGCTGGGTGTACTCAGTATGCCGGGCGTAATTTGGAGTACGTTGGGAGTACTGACCAGGGAGGGTCGCGAATTTTCTTCAGAGTACGCTGGGCGTACCATATGGACGTTGGACGTACGCCAAACAGACCTGAACGCTATTTTAAGGTCTTGGACCCTATTTAAGGTCCTTATCTCATAACCTAACCCTAATACCTTCAGCCTCCATCCCTCTAAACCCTAGAAATCGACCCTAAGCCTCCATTTGAATGATTCTTGAGCATTTTGGTGATTTAGTGAGTTTTTGGTGCATATTGTGGAAGAAGGAGTTTCTTGAGGAAGCATTGCTTGGCTTGGAGCTTGTGGATCTAAGCCCTGATCATGTTGATCTAGCTCCATAAAGCATAAAGTTTGAATCTTGGTGGTTTTCTCATATGGATCTAGTGAGGTGATGACTTATTATGTTTGGCCTTTGAAGAAGAAGGAGCTTTGAAAGATAATAGCTTGAGCATCTAGCTTTTGGATCTATGATCTACTCTTGTTGGTGCATCTTCGAGAGGTATCAAGTTTGAAACTTGCTTATTGGTGTACTACTTAATTTTTGGGTTAATTTTTGGGGTTTTTTGTCCCAAATATTGAAGCTTTATGAGTTGTTAAGCTCCATAGCATAATATATGTTCCTTTAAGTGTTTCTAGTGGAAAGGATTCATAAAAATGAGTCCTTCGATGTTGGAATCAATCCATGCATGAGATATGAGAATTTTGGGTAGTAAAGAGTGAGAGTTTTTGTGTTTTGGACTTGATCAGCCATGCAAAGGCTTGCAGTCGCGAGCTTTATTGAGTGTGAGCCTTTATGGAATCCAGATCTAAGAGTATAGCTATGGTCTTAACTGATTAAGACCAAAAGAGTTGAAAAGGTAAATATGGGCGTACGCTGAGCGTAAATCTAGTACGCCCCGCGTACTAGGTTGTTGTCCCCGATCAGGATTCGTGTACGATGGAGTACATTGAGCATACCAAGGGAGGTATGCCCTACGTAACCCCACTGTGGACTTTTTGGGCTAAGTCTTATATTGGTCCTTAAGTGTTGGGCCTGGATTTTGGGCTTGTTGTGCTAGTGATTTAGACCAGAGGCATATGTATATGTGCCTTGGGACCTTGATATGGGCTTGCCTCTTCGAATTGAGAGTTGGGCCTCGGTAGAGTCCATTTATTATTGGGCCTTGGTGGGCCCAATGGGTTTTGGGGTTATTTATGGACTAGTTAGTGGACTACCTTTAGACCTAGAGAATGAGGGTTGGGACTTAGATCCTAATTTGAGATCATTATAGATATGGCTCAAAGGTAGAGGCTGGTGCGCAACGGAGACATTTGTAGGAGCCCTTCATCATTCGAGGTGAGTGTTCTCACTATACGTTACCTAGAGTGGTATTTATGTGTTGACCGGAGGGTCTTATGTGTTATGTATGAGATTATGTGCTATGTGATATATGTATGTTATATGATTGTACAGACCGGACTGGAGGGTCCAACGATACAGACAGGGCCGAAGGGCCCAACAAGCTATGACCGGACCAGAGGGTCCAATGAGCTACGGGACTGGAGGGTCCTGTTGAGAGACATTGACCGGAGGGTCGTACTGTAGCCTCAAGTGGCGTATGTGTTGTATGCGGTATTTTGGGAACTCACTTAGCTTCGTGCTTAGCGTGTTATGTGTTATGTGTTTCAGGTTGTTATCAGGATCGCGGGAAGGTGGTGGCTCGATTGTACACACTAGAGAAAAGAGTCACGAATGGGGATCCTGGATTTTGATAATGTTTTGAAAACATTGTTGACTATTAAATGGTGTTTATTTAAAATGACACGTGTTTTATGAAATTAAAAATGAAAAATTTGTTTGAAAATTTACGGTGTTACAAGTTCTCCATTCAAGATTGCACACTTGACATCCACTTGAAACACTTCAAAGTTTTTTTTTGTGCAGCATATTCTAGAAAGATTCGCACTAATTCTAACCATGCCATTGGAGCGAAGGTTTCTTCATAGTCTATACCTTCATCCTGACAATATCCTTTCACAACCAACCTCGCTTTATTACGAATCACAATCCCTTCTTTGTCCATTTTTTTTTCTAAAAACCCATTTTAGGCCAACTACAAATACATCTTTTGGTGTGGGAATTAATCTCAAAATTCGATTTTACTCAAACTCATGAAGTTCGTCTTGCATTTTGTAGGGTTTCAAAGCACTCCATGGATGATGACAATGGGCCCCTTGATTAAGTGTAGGTTAAAAGCCCAAGACTTGTCTTTTCCCTATAAATAGTCATGTATTATTCACAATTAGGGTTAAGAGTGAGGCAAAATGTAGCCGCTACGTGAGGTTTCTTATGTAGTGTTAGATTCTTTAGTCTATGCTGAAAGTGTAATTTATTCCTCATATTTGAATAAATCGAGTGATCATTCAACATAATCTTTATATTTGTGTTTGTTCTTATTTTCCGCATCTTGTTCATCAAATCTCAATTAGAGTTTTAATCCCAACAAGTGGTATCAGAGCGGGTCTTTGAAGATCTATTGATTTTTGAAGTATCGGTTCTTGATTTGATGATTTTCTGCACAAGTTATTGAAGATTATTGGTGTTTTGGCGGTATGGAATCAAGATTTTTGTTCGATCTACTGTTAATGGCGTTTTATGAATTCTGATTCTTTTTCATCATGGTAATTTCGGATCCAATTCTCTTTCAATTCATTATTTTTGTTGGATTGGTCTGATTCGAGCCCTATTATCAACACCAAATTCATTATGTTACTGTTCATGGTATTATTAAATCATTATTCCTGATTGATTTATCTCTTTCTTTGAGCTGGTTTTTCTTTAATTTTTTGAAATTGATTATCATATCCGGATCGTATTTTCTTTCAAATCTCTTGGGCTCAATCGATTTCAAGATCCCGGTTCCATCGAGAATATCAATTCCAGTTGGAATCTTGTTTTTAGATTCAAATCGAAATCACGTTCTATTTTTTTTCAATCGACTTTCCCATTCAAATTCATATGATCGATTTGATTTAATATTCAATTATTCTTGATTTTTTCTGTTTGTTCTGGATCGATTTATTATTTCAATTCATTGCATATTGATGTGATGATTCGTGTTATACTTGATTGAATCATTTTGGAGATATGTGAAAGTCAACGATTGTCGATTTGGAGATATGTGATTAAATGATTTCAGGATGTTTGTATTGATTTTCGATTGCATGGGATGTTTGATATGGAAATCGATCTATTTTGACCGGAAATTGTGTTGATAAAATCGAACCTTGTTGATTGGCGTTACCTGGTGTCGACAGTCAAGGAAAAAAGTCAAAATTGAATTGTGAATCCTTTGGTACGAACTGTGTCACATGAGAATGGTTGGGGCTTGACCACCTGCAAATGGAATCAATCTCATATGGACGAACTGTTGGTCAAAATTGAAAAGTCAAAATTTTTGTGAACCTCTCTTACCTGGAATGTTCGGCTCGCACTCGTTATTGCTCAAAACGAACCTGTGAATGAGTTCGTGTTATTGTGCTTGGAATGAAAGAGGAGAGGACCGAAAGCGAACCTATGATTGGGTTCGTTTGTTTGTCCTGGAACGAAACATCAGAAAAAGCGAACCTGTGCTCGGACCGAACCGAACATGGTTTCGGTTCAATGACCTTGGAACAAACTTGATTCGGTTGCTTGTGCTTGAAACGAAAGTGCACTGAAGTGGTGGTATTCGAAGTTACAAGACGTTCCAGTAGGCACGAACATCAGGAACAGAACGAAAGGGTCGATCGTTGTTATTGGTTGATTGGAATCGGGCTTGAGGTTTCGTATGCGAACAATAATTTGAATCATCGTTCTAGTGGTTCTTTTTAATTAGACGTATTATTGGGGATGAAGATATCAAGTTACGTTTTTGGTCCCTGAAACCTCAATGATTTGACACTTTGGATCTTTGTTGTTTTCAAAGTTTGGCATTCTTGGACCATTTCAGATTTTGTTACAAATAAAGGGAATATGGTGCAGAATTATTAATTTTGGCCCCTGAATTTCAGCAAAGTGACAGTTTCAGCCGATTTTTCGAATAGTTTGCAAATTTGAGGGCCGATGAACAGTTTTGGATTTTTTAACGCACATATTTTTTCCATGAACAGAAAAATAAAGATTCCATCAAGTCATGGCGGTTCGGAATTTTTTTTTCGTGATAACGACAAATTTTCACGACTTTTTCGAATTTTATACTTCATTATATATATCATATTGTCACGGCGGAGCACAGTAATTTTTATCCATTCAAGATCATTCTCATGACCATAAGAAGGCTTTATAATCACGTTTTCGATTATAAATCAGGGGAGAATTTGGTATGGCCATTCGAAATTGGATTTGTAACTTTTCAAAGTTGAAGATTTTTTATAAAGCTTGTGGTACAATTATGAAGGTAGCTTTTACAGTGGAAGTTCTTCATCGAGCTCTGCTAAAGCTTTTACAGATAAGTATCATTTACAGCGAAAGTTCTTTATCGAGCTCTGCTAAGGACTTGTTATATCTCTGACTTCTAGTATTTTTCTCGATCAAGTGGCATTACGAATCTTAAAGTTTGGGTTGTTACATGATATTTTTTGATGGCTTATATTATTAGCTTATTTGAAGATCATTGTGACTTGGAGGGGGAGCTCTTCAAAGACAAGAAGCGATTCGGCTCCTTTGTTCTAAAATGGGTTTTTATGGTGGGCTTCGTTTTCATGAAGATTTTTTTGGGATTACATTCGAAAATGAAGTTTAAAGACATTACTTTAGTGCTTAATTTATATATCCTAGAGCCCGTGTTTGAAGACTATTGAAGAATCAAGATTCGTGGATTGCTTCATCTATTCCTCGTTGCAAGATCTTTTTATTTGCTAGATTCTTGTTTTGGAAGTTACAACGTTGTCATCCATTCCATACTTTGAGGGGGAGATTGTAGGGTTTCAAAGCACTCCATGGATGATGACAATGGGCCCCTTGATGAAGTGTAGGTTAAAAGCCCAAGACTTGTCTTTTCCCTATAAATAGTCATGTATTATTCACAATTAGGGTTAAGAGTAAGGCAAAATGTAGCCGCTACGTGAGGTTTCTTATGTAGTGTTTGATTCTTTAGTCTATGCTGAAAGTGTAATTTATTCCTCATATTTGAATAAATCGAGTGATCATTCGACATAATCTTTATATTTGTGTTTGTTCTTATTTTACGGATCTTGTTCATCAAATCTCAATTAGGGTTTTAATCCCAACACATTTCCTATACCCAATCTGAGTGATCGAGTGCAATATTAACCGTTTTCGATTCTATTTTTGAGACGAACAAGTTAAACATGCAAAATTCTACTTGAGAGAATAGAGCAGTTTGCTTCGCTTTTATTTGAGACCGAGTAAGGACTCCCTTAGATGCTTCACCAATTACTTGAGTTTTTGGATGATCTCTTCTCCATTTTGTGAGATGAGGGTAGTTTGGATCATAGATTGGATCCAATTCGGCATTAATTTCCTCTTCTAATTCTTATTGAAAATCTGAATCATCATTCGTTCTACGATTCTCCCCCTAGAATGATGAGACGATTTCAACATCAAGATCAGAATGCTCCCCCATGAATGAGATGTAATGGGACTTTGTTGGAGATGGATTTCCCGCCTGGAATGACGAATCAGGGCTATCTGGTGTGGATGAACCCTCCCCCTGGAATATGGAACTTTCTTTTGGAGGTTCGCTTGGACTTGGCTATTCGATTGGTTCTTGATGTTCAGTTTCCATTTCTTTTGCTGCTTTATCTATAACTTTCTTCAAGTTGTCGATCTTGTTGTTAGTTTGCTTTGTCTCAGAATTTATTGCTTTCTCTTGTTCATCAAAGAGCAATATGAATTCTTCAAATAGATTGGAAATAGGGACCAAGACTTGACCTGATGCTGCAAAGATTTCCTCTGTTGGTCCTTTATTTGATTGAAGTTTCTTCACGTAATCATCATCAAATATGACATAATAGGTTTCTTCAATTTTCTTTGAATGCTTATTCAGAACCCTATATGCCTTTAAATTTAGTGATTAACCAAGTAAGATCCCTTCATCTTCCTTAACATCGAACTTGTTTCAATTCTCTTTGGAGTTGAAGATAAAGCACCTTGAACCGAGCACATGGAAGAAATTGACATTAGGCTTGCAATTATTCAACATTTCGTAAGGAGTGATGGAAAAAAGCGCTTGTTGAGGAAGCATCGGTTCTGGGTATAGCAAGCAGCAACTATTGCATCGGCCTAGAAGTACAGATGTAAGGAAGCGAAGCTAAGCATTATTCGGGCTGCTTCACACAAAGAGCGGTTTCACCTTTCAACAATGTCGTTCTGTTGTGGAGTGTAAGGTGCTGAGAAATTGTGAGTTACTCCCTTATTAACAAGAAATTCTTAGAACTCTTGATTTTTAAATTCCATCCCATTGTCACTTCTGTTGTTTCTAACTATCTTTCATAGTTGAAGTTCCACTTGCTTTATAAATGCTTTGAGCTTAGGAGTCGCCTCTGATTTCTGTTTAAGAAAGAAAACCCAAGTGAAACGTGAAAAGTCATATACAATAACTAAGATCTACTTACTAGCACCGATGCTTTCGATTGCTGAAGGACCGCACAAGTCGATGTGTAGAAGTTCAAGTGGTTCAATAATCTTTGTGATAACACATGTAGGATAACTCTTTTGGCATTGCTTTGCCATTTCGCATGCAGCGCACAAGTGTTACTTATCAAATTTAAGAAGGGGAAGTCCTCGTACATGATCACCGGTAACCAACTTATTGATATCCTTAAAGTTGAGATATGAGAGCATTCGGTGCCAGAGCCAACATTCGTCAGAGTGTGCTTTTGACAAAAGACATATAGTTGGCTTTCATCGAATTGGGTTAAGATTTAGAGGATACACCTCTCCTTTTCGCTTGGATTTCAACAGGAGTCTTCGTCTTCTTTTCAACAATCTCAGAACCTTCATCATCAAATGAAACTTTCAAGCCAGTTCTTACGACCAATTGTGAAACACTTATGAGATTGTGCTGTAACCCTTCAACATCTGCTACCTTCCTATTTGAGAATTCTCCGTTTATGATCATTCCATAGCCTTTGATCGTGTCGTAAGAATTATTTCTGTATTTGACACACCCACCATCCTTAAGTGACCGAAACTCCCTTAGCTCTTCCCTCCTTCCTGTCATTTGACATGAGCAGCCACTGTCAATGTACCATTCGTCGTCGAACTGCTCGTCACTTATTACCTGCAAAAATTAAGCAGATTTAGGAACCCAAAGTTTCTTGGGTCCTCGTGAGCCTTTTACAAGATAGGTAATATTAACAAAAAGTTCAACAAAATATGTTCTTTTTATTAACTTGGTTTCATCTTTTCTTTTGATGGTAAAAACTTTGATTTTATTGTTTTCTTGTTTTGGTTTATCTAAAGCTGACTGTTTATTTTTTCTTTGATTCTTATTTAATCTCGTCTTTAGATTCTTAGGGTTAGCTAACGTCTTCTTGTTATGAACTTCAAGGTGCGAGACCAGCTTTCCCTTTCCTTTGATATCCTTGACTGGCTTCGGCTTTGGCTGTTAACTAACTTTAGGACCAAAGCTGGTCTTTCAGTTCATGTTTCTACTAGATTCAGCACTGGAACTGTTTCTTCGGTTCGTTTGGCTGCATGACTAACAGTAAGTGCATGGACCTTTGTTTGAGTGAGAGTTTGCTTTTGCTTGTGGATTCGATACCTTGGGAATGTGGTTAGCATTTATAGAATTCCAGAACTGCTTTCTCTCTTTGAGATTCTTTTGGTACCTTCTATTCCTTTGACGTGTTCGCTCAGCAAGTTGTTTTTGAGATATGTGAATATTTGCCTTTTGTTTCTGTTCATCTTCACAAGCTTCGCCTGGAGATGCTTCTTCAGATGAAATTTCCGTTTCGCCTTGAATTTCTTTAGTACCTCTTGTACTTGGCTTATCAAAGCTTGAAGGCTTGTTGAAAGCTTCAGTCATATATCTACCCTTGACTCTCCATGTGGTTTACTCTGACAGACCTACTGTTTCGTCTACATTGTCAATGGGAGCTGCCCAGAAAAAGTTATCACACCCATCAACATTGTCTTCATCTACCAAAGAAGTTAGCTCAATGGTTTGCTTCTTGGTAACTTCGGTGGTGGCATAGACTTGATTAGGTACAGTTTGCACCTTTTTGTATACCACTGCCTTTTCCTTAAGGACTTTTGACTTGTCCTTGGACATACAAGTGAATGCAACTGAGTTTTCAGATATGAGAGGTTTTGCTAGTTTGGATTCGCTTTTGATGAATTCAAACCAGTCAACCTCATCCTCTACAGAAATTTCACTCATATCAGTGTCCTCATCAAATTCAAAAGAATTTTTCACATTCATCTTATTTTCTGAACTTAATTTGGTACTCAATGAGTCAAATTTGTGCATGGTTTCGGTCTTTATGTTCAATTTGTCATTTTCGTCCAACAAATTTCTAAGCATGTCCTTATGGTCTTTGGACTTAATAAAGGACTCAATTTTGTCCAGAAGAATCCTGTAAGCATCTAAAACCTCATCTGATGTGTGACACCCAATTTTTTTTTTTGCAAAAATTTTAAACTTTTAAAACCCATCTTAAATTAAATTAAAACAACTGAAATAGTTATAACATAATCCATCAACTTAATAATCATATAAAATAAGTGCGGAAGTAATAATAATAATAAGGTCCCAACAAAATAACTAGTAGCGATGTCTCGATGCTCCATGTCAAGCCTTAGCCTCTTTAATCTTAACACCTGAAAAGTTATAAGGGAAAAACGTAAGCACGAAGCTTAGTGAATTCAAACACAGACATTGTACTAACATTCATATTTACTAGCCCTAATCCATTTTCCAATTATAACGATGAAGACAAAGAACGAATCAATGTCTATATTACGAGAAGGACTTGTAGGTTTGAACCGCACCGGGAAGATCCCGTATCATTTGGCCCTAATCACCGCACCTCACGAAGAGTATTACGTTGGTGATCTTACCTACCCACCGCACCGGTAAATCCGTATCCTTTGGTGGTGTCCCCATATCCATAATTAGTTACATACAGTGCACATGTATGAATTAAAACAATACTTATATAGCATGCTTTTATAATAAATTCAAATAATCACACACGAGCTAACTAGCAAACACAATCATCAATACAACGGTGTGAGAGAACTCACCTTGAGTGAGTATTAAGGATGGCTAACAATCAAATAATGCTACCAAGCTTGAGCAAACTTCAAAACCTCACCTAAGAAGGACTAAAGGTTAGAAAGGAGAAGTAACGAAGCTATGAGTTGAGAAAAGAGTAATCACAGCAAGGTCTCTAAAACAGACCTGCTGTTCAAAACGGATTTACTCCAAAATCTAAAACAGAAACATAGCTTTAACTAAATTTTATAGGAAACTATGATTGCTCTGGATTCCACAACTATAAAGAACTCATTCTAACTCCAAAAGATGAATTAAATATGAATTTTACAAAATGGTGTATCACTTCTGTCTCCAAAAATACAGTCAAGTGATTTTGGCCAATTCTACCCAACGTGTGAGTAGATTTAGTCCAAAAGAAAATTAAGAGAAGTAAAGGACATACAAGTGAAAGTCTCAGAGTTGGAATTGAATGAAAAGAATCTCTCAAACTCCAGATATAAAATTCACATTGTGGACAATCACAGCACTAGCAAAAGCTGGTGACTGCCCACTGACCTGGAGTGTGGATCAATTCTAACCAATTTATAATTGGAAATAACACCCCATATTCTCCAGATCTTAAATTCATAATATAAGGAACATATAGAAACTTGGAATCACTCTGGATCCTTTTCCAAGCCTTAGAAATGATGAAAACAAAATGACATATCAGAACAGACCCGGATCAGACCTAACAGCAAAGATGCCATTCTTTCACATAGATAAAGCCCTTATCAGTGAGGTTGGCCTTCTTAAGAAAGTTAGCCAACTCAATTTGTGAACTTTTGGAACTGGTTTGGGGTCCGTTTGAGTTCTAGAGCTCCAGATATGATTTTTACAAAATGACTACAGATCTGATGGAAAACAGAATCGTAGCCACCCTTGATTCCTTTTTGGCTTATCCATCCTTCTCCTTTTGAAACACATTTTAAGATGTGTTCATCATCCCAATTCAGTCCCCATGATAATGGTGGTACTAAAAAGGGTTAGGGATCATTAGGATTTCATTTAGCCTCAAGGATGTAATAATAATCAACATGAAAATAAACATAAGCACATAAAATCATCATTCTCCCTTTTAGGGTTTCCATGATCTTTTGCCACATGTAATCCCCTAGATCCATCATCCACCATATATGGGGTGAAGATAGGATCTTGAGATGATGTATAACATACAATTACAAATAAAATAAGAAGGAGAAGAGGTGAAGATGAAATCATAAAACTAGAACAAGGTTATGAATCAAGTCGTAAGAAAGGATAAGGAGGTTCATACCAATACAAATCAAGGCTGGAAATAAACAAGAATTAAGCTCCAAACAGCCCCTTGGCTGCTCTTGATCCCAAAGAGAGAGAGAGGGACGATTTTTGAGAGAGAGGGAGGGTTTAGAGTGTTTTCCTTGTGTGTGTTCCAAATGATTCAATTTACACATTAAGTACTATTAACTAGGTGGACTTTGCAAATAGGCCCATAGCCCATGGACTTCAATAAAAGGAGTTTACAAGATGATCAAAAGAGTCCAATAACATAAGAAATTAGACATTGGTTAAATAAATTAACCCAAGGTTACAAGGATAATTAAATTAAAATAACCAAACGTACCGAGAAAACCCGGGGCGTTACAACTCTCCCCCACTAAGAACGGACTTCGTCCTCGAAGTCAACACCTAGAAACAGATCCGGATAATGAGCCCGCATCTCGCATTCCGGTTCCCAAGTCCATTCCGAACCCTTCCTATGTTGCCACTGCACTTTAACCAGGTTTATAGTCTTGTTGCGAAGAGCTTTCGTCTTTCGTTCTAAAATAGCGATTGGTTTCTCAACATAATTGAGACGCTCGTCAATTTGTATGTCCTCCAGTGATATCACAGCGGTCTCATCAACAACGCATTTTCGTAACTGAGACACATGGAACGTATTATCAATTAGACTAAGCTCGTCAGGAAGCTCTAAACGGTAAGCCACCTTCCCCACACGAGCTATGACCTTGTAGGGTCCAATGAATCGGGGTCCGAGCTTTCCCCGCTTCCGAAATCGAATCACACCTTTCCAGGGGGAAACTTTAAGCAACACATAATCTCCCACCTGGAACTCAAGATTGGAGCGTCTTTTGTCGGCATAACTTTTCTGACGACTGCTCGCTGTGACCAAATGATCCCGAATCACTTGGATTTTCTCCGTGGTCTGTAGCACGATATCGGTACTCCCAAGTACCCTCTGCCCAACCTCGCCCCAACAAACGGGCGTCCTGCACTTCCTCCCGTACAAGGCTTCATACGGGGGCATTTTAATGCTGGAGTGATAGTTGTTGTTATAAGAAAACTCAGCTAGATGTAGATGGTCATCCCAACTACCCCCAAAATCAATCGCACACGCCCTAAGCATGTCCTCCAAGGTCTGAATCGTCCGCTCACTCTGCCCGTCTGTCTGTGGATGGAAAGCGGTACTAAAATGTAATCGTGTGCCCAATTCCTCTTGAAACTTCCTCCAGAACCGAGAGGTAAATCGGGTGTCTCGATCGGAGACGATAGAAACGGGCACCCCATGTAATGAGACAATCTCCCGAACAAAGATCTCGGCTAATTTCTCCGCCGATGAGCTCTCCTTTATAGCCAGAAAGTGAGCACTCTTAGTCAACGATCAACAATCACCCATATCGTATCTGATCCTCGGGCAGTTCTAGGAAGTTTTGTAATGAAGTCCATGGTTAGATGCTCCCATTTCCATTCAGGAATCTCCAATGGTTGCAACTTCCCATGCGGTTTCTGGTGTTCCGCCTTGACCTTCCGACAGGTCATACATTCTTCCATAAATCGAGCCACATCATTCTTCATTCCATGCCACCAGTAAGCCTCATGAAGGTCCCGATACATTTTAGTAGCACCAGGATGGATAGAAAATTTTGACTTATGAGACTCGTCCATTAGGGTTTTCTGATTTCCCCCGGTATACGGGACCCAAACCCTACCGTAGCGAGTCAGCAAACCCCGCCCGTCTCGTTCCATCTTAGGCAACTCTTTCCCAATCTTCTCACGCATGATGTTTTCCTCCAGTATTGCCGTCTTTTGGGCGTCCCGGATTAGATCTAACAAAGACGACACCATCATGATCCGGAGACACTTAGCTCGAATCGGTTCGGCAGATTGTTTACGACTGAGAGCATCAGCTACCACATTAGCTTTACCGGGGTGGTAGTGAATTTCACAATCATAATCTTTTACCATATCCAACCCTCGGATCTGCCTCATATTCAAATCCCGTTGCTCGAACAAATATTTTAGACTCTTATGGTCAGTGTATATGATAAACTTCACTCCATAGAGATAGTATCTCCAAATCTTAAGAGCGAAAACAACAGCCCCAAGCTCCAAATCATGAGTGGGGTAGTTTCGTTCGTGGGGTTTCAGCTGTCGGGAGGCATAGGCTATCACCCTATCTCGTTGCATTAACACGGCACCAAGACTTTGAAGCGATGCATCACAGTAAACCACCATATCCTCAACCCCATCAGGTAAGGCCAAAATCGGAGCTTCACACAATCGTTTCCTTAACTCATCAAACGCCAGTTGCTGCTCCGGGCCCCAAACGAATTTCATTGATTTCTTGGTCAATCGGGTGAGTGGTAAGGCGATTTTAGAGAAATTTTCAATGAACCTCCGGTAATAACCGGCTAAACCCAAGAAACTGCGAATTTCAGAAGGTGTTTTCGGAATCTTCCATTGTTTAACCACATCAACCTTGGCTTGATCGACCTTGATACCTTGTTTGTTTACCACATGCCCCAAGAACTGAACTTCTTCCAACCAAAATTCACATTTTGAAAATTTAGCATAAAGCCTTTCTCTTGCCAGAGTTTCCAGAATCTCCCGAAGGTGTTGCTGATGCTCCTCTTTGCTCTTAGAATAGACTAAGATATCATCTATGAACACTATGACCGAACGGTCAAGCATCAGGCTACACACCCGGTTCATGAGATCCATGAACGCTGCGGGTGCATTGGTGAGCCCAAAAGGCATCACCACGAATTCAAAGTGCCCATATCGAGTACGGAATGCTGTTTTCTCAATGTCTTCTTCACGAACACGCATCTGATGGTAACCGGAACGTAAATCAATCTTGGAAAACCAAGATGCTCCCTGAAGCTGATTGAAAAGATCGTCAATACGTGGCAAAGGGTACCTATTCTTTATCGTGCGCTTGTTTAGCTCCCTATAATCAATACACATTCGCTGGGATCCATCTTTCTTCTTCACAAAGAGAATAGGAGCACCCCAAGGCGAGCAGCTTGGCCGTATAAACCCTTTATCACTTAGATCTTGAAGTTGATCTTGGAGCTCTTTCATTTCAGGTGGTGCCAAGCGGTAAGGAGATTTCGCTACCGGAGTCGCACCTGGCACCAAATCAATGCGAAACTCCACTTGCCGAACAGGTGGCAAGCCAGGGAGTTCCTCCGGAAAGACATCGCTGAAGTCGGAAACGATAGGAACGTCGTCTAGTGCTATAGCAGAAGAGCAAGAAGCCATAGCCAGGCGGGGAATGTCCCCCTGAATAATAAGTTCTCCACCTCTAGGGTTTCGAACACGAACTTGCTTCTTACGACAGTGGATTTCCGCATCAAACGCATCAAGCCAATCCATGCCTACGATAACGCAGAGCTCTCGCATCGCAATAGGGATAAGATCAATGGGGAATTCAACTCCAGAAAACTCGAGAGTGCAACCCCGATAGACATCGGTGACATAAATAGTGCGGTTGTCGGCAACTTCGACAACCATTGGGCGAGCCAATTTTCCGATACTACACCCCAGACGATTAATAAACGTGCGAGATACAAAAGAATGGGTAGCACCGCTATCAAACATAACAACAGCAGGCTCGGAATCTAGCAAATAAGTGCCTGATTTACCACATACAATCATGTAAACAATTCTAATTACCATTTATTAAATAATGGCAGGAGAGAAAAGAAAAAAAAGAAATTTACCTGCCACTGTCGCGGTAATCACCGGCTCATCCGCAGTCATCTGGTGAGCACGACCTCGTGTCACCATAGTGGGTCCCTTAGAAGACGATGCAATTGCAGGATTTGTACCCCCGCTTCCTTTACCAGCCTTCAACTTTGGACATTCGGGCTTCTTGTGTCCCGTCTCGTTGCAGTGATAGCAGACGGGAGCAGCAGAAGTAATCTGAGGAACTGCACTCGCAGGGGGAGCCCTACAATTCTTCCAATGATGCCCTGGCTTTTTACAGTTGTAGCATATCAACGGATTTTTCTCGCCCTGACTTGAAGACGGCCTGTACTCATACCTTGACTTACCACCCTGCTTTTGCTTTTTCTGGGCATCTCCGGATGTCTTGGAGGAGGTGTCATTGGCCTTCCTCTTGGTCTGGGTCTGCAACTCGATTTCCCTCCTCCTCGCTGCATCCATGATCGCAAATAAAGTCGGGAACTCCTGCATGCTAACGAATTCCCGAATCTCGGTACGTAGAATGGTAGTGTACTGGCTGACCAACCAGGCCTCATTCCCAGCAAATGAGGGACAAAAAGATAGCATCTCCAAGAACTTGGCGTTCAAGTCGCTAACAGACTCGGTAGTTTGCTGTAAGGCCATGAACTCTTGCTGCATCCGCTGCTGCTCCACCTTGGGCACATATTGTGCCTCGAACCTCTCCACAAATTGGGCCCAAGACATGGCCCTCACTTCTTCCTCGTTTAATAGAGCGGTGATGGTGTTCCACCATGTCTTTCCCCTTTTTCGCAGCTGATTCATGGCGATCACAACTTTGTACTGGTCCGGACACCCAACAGTCATGAAGGCGCCCTCAACATCTGACACCCAATGCTTAGCAGCAACTGGGTCGGATTCACCATTCCAAAGAGGAGGGCTACACTTGTTGAACTTCTCGAAGTAGTATGCCGAATCCCGAACGGGCGGAGCCGATAACGCTCCCCCGGGAATAGCTGCGAGGCGCTCATCCAGAAGAGCTTTGACCTAGTTGATTATGTCATTGGTCACGCCCGGGATTAATTCATTGAAAGCGTTATTGAATTCCTCAGCGACAATATTCCTAACTTGCTCCATTTGGAGCTGATTAAGGCGAGTAGGTGGAGCCATCTGTATCCGTAGAAGGAGGAAAATATTTAGAAATAATTCAGCCTAGATATTTCTAGGAAGACGAAACACTCAGCTTGCCGAAAATTTCTCAACCTTGCCCCGACCCGAAACCGGCACCGATGTTTCAAATAGTAGGGGCCCTTCTACTATCTTCCACACAAGTTCCAATTTCGCAATCGCGTCTAGTTTCAAAATTTCCAGCTCGCTCTAGCCGTTAATTTTACATCTCTCACACATGTTAACATTAAATAAGTGTGTAATCTAGCATTTTAAGACTACTAGAATCCAATTCATAGTCAACAATTTAACATAAACATTTAACATAAGAAATAAGGCTTACTTGGCTGGCCGACTGGCACACCGCGACATCTTTCACTACTAGTCTTCAGAAAATTTGAAAAATCTTTTAAAAAAGAGAATAAACTATTATAGAGCCTCAAATTTGAGTCTAGAACATCCACAAGAATGCCTAGTTCCCTCAAACTGTGGCTCTGATACCAACTTGTGACACCCAATTTTTTTTTTTGCAAAAATTTTAAACTTTTAAAACCCATCTTAAATTAAATTAAAACAACTGAAATAGTTATAACATAATCCATCAACTTAATAATCATATAAAATAAGTGCGGAAGTAATAATAATAATAAGGTCCCAACAAAATAACTAGTAGCGATGTCCCGATGCTCCATGTCAAGCCTTAGCCTCTTTAATCTTAACACCTGAAAAGTTATAAGGGAAAAACGTAAGCACGAAGCTTAGTGAATTCAAACACAGACATTGTACTAACATTCATATTTACTAGCCCTAATCCATTTTCCAATTATAACGATGAAGACAAAGAACGAATCAATGTCTATATTACGAGAAGGACTTGTAGGTTTGAACCGCACCGGGAAGATCCCGTATCATTTGGCCCTAATCACCGCACCTCACGAAGAGTATTACGTTGGTGATCTTACCTACCCACCGCACCGGTAAATCCGTATCCTTTGGTGGTGTCCCCATATCCATAATTAGTTACATACAGTGCACATGTATGAATTAAAACAATACTTATATAGCATGCTTTTATAATAAATTCAAATAATCACACACGAGCTAACTAGCAAACACAATCATCAATACAACGGTGTGAGAGAACTCACCTTGAGTGAGTATTAAGGATGGCTAACAATCAAATAATGCTACCAAGCTTGAGCAAACTTCAAAACCTCACCTAAGAAGGACTAAAGGTTAGAAAGGAGAAGTAACGAAGCTATGAGTTGAGAAAAGAGTAATCACAGCAAGGTCTCTAAAACAGACCTGCTGTTCAAAACGGATTTACTCCAAAATCTAAAACAGAAACATAGCTTTAACTAAATTTTATAGGAAACTATGATTGCTCTGGATTCCACAACTATAAAGAACTCATTCTAACTCCAAAAGATGAATTAAATATGAATTTTACAAAATGGTGTATCACTTCTGTCTCCAAAAATACAGTCAAGTGATTTTGGCCAATTCTACCCAACTTGTGAGTAGAATTAGTCCAAAAGAAAATTAAGAGAAGTAAAGGACATACAAGTGAAAGTCTCAGAGTTGGAATTGAATGAAAAACATCTCTCAAACTCCAGATATAAAATTCACATTGTGGACAATCACAGCACTAGCAAAAGCTGGTGACTGCCCACTGACCTGGAGTGTGGATCAATTCTAATCAATTTATAATTGGAAATAACACCCCATATTCTCCAGATCTTAAATTCATAATATAAGGAACATATAGAAACTTGTAATCACTCTGGATCCTTTTCCAAGCCTTAGAAATGATGAAAACAAAATGACATATCAGAACAGACCCGGATCAGACCTAACAGCAAAGATGCCATTCTTTCACATAGATAAAGCCCTTATCAGTGAGGTTGGCCTTCTTAAGAAAGTTAGCCAACTCAATTTGTGAACTTTTGGAACTGGTTTGGGGTCCGTTTGAGTTCTAGAGCTCCAGATATGATTTTTACAAAATGACTACAGATCTGATGGAAAACAGAATCGTAGCCACCCTTGATTCCTTTTTGGCTTATCCATCCTTCTCCTTTTGAAACACATTTTAAGATGTGTTCATCATCCCAATTCAGTCCCCATGATAATGGTGGTACTAAAAAGGGTTAGGGATCATTAGGATTTCATTTAGCCTCAAGGATGTAATAATAATCAACATGAAAATAAACATAAGCACATAAAATCATCATTCTCCCTTTTAGGGTTTCCATGATCTTTTGCCACATGTAATCCCCTAGATCCATCATCCACCATATATGGGGTGAAGATAGGATCTTGAGATGATGTATAACATACAATTACAAATAAAATAAGAAGGAGAAGAGGTGAAGATGAAATCATAAAACTAGAACAAGGTTATGAATCAAGTCGTAAGAAAGGATAAGGAGGTTCATACCAATACAAATCAAGGCTGGAAATAAACAAGAATTAAGCTCCAAACAGCCCCTTGGCTGCTCTTGATCCCAAAGAGAGAGAGAGAGGGACGATTTTTGAGAGAGAGGGAGGGTTTAGAGTGTTTTCCTTGTGTGTGTTCCAAATGATTCAATTTACACATTAAGTACTATTAACTAGGTGGACTTTGCAAATAGGCCCATAGCCCATGGACTTCAATAAAAGGAGTTTACAAGATGATCAAAAGAGTCCAATAACATAAGAAATTAGACATTGGTTAAATAAATTAACCCAAGGTTACAAGGATAATTAAATTAAAATAACCAAACGTACCGAGAAAACCCGGGGCGTTACATGATGATACAATAGATTCACAAATGTAGCAATCTACATCAACTCATCCTCTTTAAATTCATGAAACGGAAAAATCATTTTGTGAACCTTTTTGCCAATATCACAATTCAAATGCAACTGAGTAATGTTAGTGTAAAGACGTTTAGCTATTAAACAAAAAATATTCCATTGTTTTAAAAACTTCAAATTGTCTCGTTGTAAATACATCAACTCATCTCTCGTTCTAGCTAAATCTAACTCCATCTTCTCAATCCACATCCTTCGCTCCTCACTCTTGGATGTCGTCCTGCTAAGTTGATCGGTTAAGTTAGCATTTTTGAGGCGTGTTTGCACTAAACTTTCACTTAAACTAGAAAATTTTAATTTTAATTCGTTTAATTCCTTCTCATAGTTTGTTACAGTTATTTTAAGTGAGTCGAGAATAGATTGTACCTTCTTGATCAACTGATCGCAGTAGTTGATCCTTTTGCTCACAGGTTTGGCTGCAAAAAACCTTTCTTCATTCTGATTTGCCTCATCATGCTCGCCTTCGGTTATGTAGCCTCTCATCTGTGACACTCTAGCTGCCACCATCAAGCATCTCCCAGCGAACTCAGTGCTACCTTCTTTTTCCACAAACGCCCTACCATGTGTGGGTTTACGTACCTCCTCATCTTCTAAGTCTGTAGACTAGACCTCCACGCCACCGAACTCATCATCCAAAACATTCTCCTGCATAATCAAAGCATTCATAGAATTGTTACTAGCTTTCTTCTTCTTTATCTCCTCCATCTTGCGCATATGATATGTTCCATCATCTTCACCCTCCTTCTTCTCTGGCAATTTTTTTAACATACAGTCTTTGGCAAAGTGGTTTTTGCCAAGGCAGAAATTTTAATCATATCCGGAGTCTCCCACCAGTTTGCTCTCCTTCTTCTCTTCTTCTTTTGGAGGAATGATTTTGTTATCCTCTTTCGCCTTATCTGAGCTGTAGCTTCCCTGCCAGTTTCGGTTCTTGGCAACAGGGAACTTTTTACGAGCAAACCTCTTTGGGTTGGAAACCATCATCGCATATTCTTCGCTTGTCAGATCGTATTCTGACATCTCTGATTCCTCTTCATCTTCTGCCACATTCTTTGCCTTAGAGAGTAGGGCCAAGGATCCCATACCAGACATCACTTCCGCTTCTTTTGTCACAACACTTTCATGAGACTTGAGAATACCCACCATCTTTGCCAATGAATAGTTCTTAAACTATTCATGAGCCTTCACAGTTGAAGCTACTGCCATCCATTCGGGTCATAAACCATTCAGAAATGTGACCTTTTGTTTGATCACTTCTCTTCTGATACCGTGCTTAATCATCTTGCTCAAGAGATGGTTGAAACAATCGAATGCCTGAATAAGTTTTCATCTGGCTTTTGTTGGAAAGCACCAAACTCAGAAAGCAATAGAGTTTGGATGGAATGTTCCAGGTCTTCATCAGTTGCATACAACTCTTTGAGTCTATCCCATATCTCTTTCGCCGTGGTGCATGTTCTTACTAGATTAAATGTATCAGACTGCAATGAAAATCTAATCATTCTCATGGCCTTAACATTACATAACAACTTTTCTTTTTCGTCTTGAGGAATCTTCTCCACATCAGTTAAGAGTTGGTTGTACTCCTTTTGATTCTTTATTTTTCTATTTGTACCTGAATGAACAAAAGGACCCAATGTTATTGCTTCCCAGATAAGATAACTATTGTCTTCAGAACCAACGACGTAGTCTTCAAATTGATGCGTCCAAACTTCATAATCTTGAGTGTAAAGAATAGGGATTCTAGTTGTGGATCCAATGCTGTTGGAGATATTGATTAGATTGGTTTGTGAATCGTCGAGAGACATGATGATCTTTGTAGATATCTGCTAAGAGTCAGACTTGTAAAGATTGAATTAGGGTTTTATCAAAAGCAAGATTTAACATCAATGAAGAGATGACGGCTCCTACAAATTCGATAAAAGCGGAAACCCTATGAATCGTTCTTCCAACAGAAGAGATGCGTATATATTAAATAGTCTCCTACTCCGATACCAATTGATGAAAATAAAATTCTCTTAGATCAGTAGATTTAAATAGATAATAAAAGATAATGACAAGAATGGAAAATGATGAACATAAAGATGAATCAAGCTTGTGTCGAATGATTAATATGCTCTACCTCAGAAGAATTCAATATGAATTGCTACTATAGAGATAAGCTAGGGTTACACTACGATAAATAGAATGATAATCAAAAGCATAATTAATATAATGCATGCATGCACTATATATACTAAACCCTAAAACAAAAACATGGTTGGAAAGGCCTAGACCGAGAACACTAATGGATCGAACTACTAAGCCCAATGACACAATGACTTGGACTTAACATCAGCCTCTTCCAATATTGCTCGCATATCATCAGTTAAAGGGCGGAAGCCTGAAACTGGAAGTTTCCTGTAAGCCTCCAGAATCTTGCTCGCAGTAGGAAAACCCGAAACATGGCTTCAGGAATGGAACCAACGAACAAGAACTTGGCGTTGTCAGCAATGAAGAAATTCGTGGTGTGAAAGATTAAGATGGTAGATATAAATGAATCTCGCATCAGCGGAAATTGAAGCTTCTCAATTTCCTATTGGACAATGATTGTCCAGAATCGTGCATAGGAAATTTCACTGTGTCGATTTCGAGAATGGGTACTTTTAACTAACTGAGCCCAAAGAACTGCCCCAAAATCGATGTTGACCCCCCGTGTAGATCCCATACATGATGGTCATGAATAGTTTACTGGCACAATCAGAGCCAATCACACGCATAGAAAAGCTCTTGAATAACAAGGTAAAAAGCCCATTCCATTGAGGCGAAAAACCAAGCGTCGATTCAAATTTCACGCGCCCGTTAGAAATCTTATCCATTAGAAATGCCGCTTCAATTTCTCCCTTTCGCAGTTAAGTTGTATACCATCTTTTGCATTTAGATACGAACTTTCTCCTTTTAGTAAACTTGAGTTGAACTACAAAACTGAAAATAAGAGTAAATACCACCAACCAAACTATTGGAAAATCACAAAGATCTTCGTATGAGAGTGTGCCAAAGATAAAGAAATAAAGCAAAACATATGTGTGGGATTTTAGTGATGTCTATTTTAAGACACGAAACAGTGGATCCCGGGAAAAGATCTCTTCTTTCGAAGTCAAGAGAGACTAAGAAGTGTCTGTGTGGTTTACCATTGAGTTACATCTACTGTTTGTGAAGAAACAGTGAAAGGCATCTTTTAAAGGTTTTATTGGGTTATTCTATCTCCAATGAAACTACGAAACTTGATATAAGTTCGCAAGTTCGAATGGAGCACTTGTTTGACCAGTGTAGTCAATTGAACAAGTAAGCCTTGAAATTATTATGAGTGACATGGATTCGCTTTGGGAAGAAATGTCTTAGGTCTAGAGCATTTCATTAAGATCTCGCAAAAGGAAAGGAGATTTCTTGGTACATACCATGAAAGTGCAGTTTCGTTAATTCCTTGGTGAAAAGTCTAGAACATGTAGATTGTGTTGGATTAGTGTCTAAGTCCATAACTATTTTGGTATGTACTTGACCCGATGGTGCATGGTCCTTTTGGGTTGCCTTCACCAAAGCAACTTGATAGGCTGAATTATGGAGAGAAAGGATTAAATATGATTTATTAATATATTATGAGAATAATATATTAAAGGAGAAATCGTATTGTTTAATTAATATTAGTCAAGAATTAATTGGTAATTAGTTTTGTGACTAAAAGAGATTAATTAAACTTAAGGGACTGGAATTGTAATTATAGGATAATTGCAATTTGGGCCATGGATTGCCTTATAATAAGGAGTGGACGAATTCTATGGGGTAGCCCATAAGGAAATCGTCCAAGGCCTTAAGGAAAGGGATCCATGGGTTGCTTAGGGCTTAAGCATCCAAATTAGGGTTTCCTTGTTAGATAACCCTAATAGCCTCACTATATATAGACCCCTTAAGGACAAAAAACGTGGACAAGCAACCTTCTAGGGTTTCACACGTTTTAGGGCAGCCTCCATCCTCTCTCCTTTTCATCCTCTTGCTTATGGTGTTTGTGAACCATTAGAGGAGTGACATTTGTGACTCTAAGCTTTCTAAAGTCAATACAAGGAGATTTGGGATTGTTATTGCTACATAACAATCAAGGTAGCATCTTAAACCCATTCTCATGTTAATATGATTACTTGAATGCTAGAATTAAGGTTTATATTCTTGGATAACTTGCATGTACAATAGAGAAACCTAGATCCAAGCATTAGGGTTTGTATGAGCACATAGGACGTCTTATGACCAAAACCCATCAGTGGTATCAGAGCCTAGACTGGTTTCTATTGTATTGATGCATTATATGTTTGAAAAATTCGATTTTTTGGTTTCTGGAGGCTGGACTCGGCGCCGAGTCCATGCTGACTCGACGAGTCCATGCTTGACTCGACGAGTCAACTCGTCAGATGGAGCAAACTTCGGGATTTCTTGTTGGTTTTGCTTAAGGATAGTTGCCTTATCATATTAGATCAATATAAATCCGATTTTATGATATATTTGACTATATTCTTGATCTAATTGAAGACATTTATCAATTAATAAAATATTTGTTTCTTTATGTGATAATTGATTAATTATTTTGATTAAATTGGTAAATTGTTTTGCAAGAAATCATTAAATAAATCAAATATGGATAATTATGTGATTAAATGTTAATTTAGATTATTTGTTATTTGATCCTTGTTGTTATGAAAAGTTTCATGTTTTCCCCTTTAGGTTTTATAGTTTAAATTTGAACCCAAAGGTTTTGTTGTTTTGAAATTTAAATAGTTAAAACCCTAATGTTTTGAAAAGGTTTCAAAACTTGCCCTCAAGTTTTGGAATTTAAATTTTGATTAATAGTTTATTTTTTATGTATATTTGAATTCTAAACCCTAATGTTTTGAAATGTTTCAAAAGTTGCCCTCAAGTTTTGGAATTTAAAAGTTGATTAAAAGTTTAATTTAGGAATGTTAAATTCTAAAACCTAGTATTTTAAAAGTGTAAAATACACCCTATACTATATATAACATTAAAAGTCTAACATTATATATATGTATGAGTAAAAGTCAGTCTTACCGTTAGTAGGCCTCATTCACGAAGCTAGTCTATAAGGGGTGTTTAAGGAAATTGCCTATAAAATAGCGATTGAATGGGTATCCACTTTTACCCACCGCACTCTTGACTAGTGGAGGGTCGTTAGCCGAACGGGTAGGACAGGACGGAAACTTCCATTATAAGTATAATGAATTACTAAAGTAACTAAATGTTTTACAAATTCCCAATCTTAGTTACTTAGGCTAAAGTGAATTGATGCAATTCCATGAAATTACACTTTCTGCCCTTGCGAAGATGTTAGTGGAGCGTGTGTGGTTTACCGGCACACTAAATGGTTCTAAGCAAAGGTAGCAAAGGGTGACTCAATGTTTGTCATAGTTTGGTGGAGCATGTGTGGTTTACCGGCACATCGAATAGGTGACTGTAACACGTGAGGGCACCATGTAAGTTTGCATGGTTATTTACACCCGCTTTGTGATCCTCGGCATCCCAGTCACAAACGAGAGGGGCATATCGAGATTTAAACATGCCATTGAAATGTTCAATGAATCTCATAGGATCTAGGAGTTTTCATAGATTTAAAACTTAAATTTCTTTTTCGTTTTTCATGGTGGAAATTAGTGAATCGTCATTCACTTACCTTCAAATGTTCTGCAATTTGGGTTACGACATCCCTCTCCCGAGTTGTAGAATATTGTGTTGGGTCCTAGCCCTAGTATCTCATTTGGGTGATTTACTAAGGACTCAATCAATCAACTAACTTGAATTTGTTTCTCCCATTTTGTAGATGTCAAATTTTGACAACTATGGTCTTCCCAAATCCCGTGGAACAAGCTTTCCACATGAAGATGATATTCCACGATTCGATCGAGGAACAAGAAATCATGCTTCACTTCCTGCACCTGCTCCATTTATTCTCCCTAACCCAAAAGTTCAAAGGCTTGAAAAGTTCAAGATCACTCAAGCCCTTTTGGCAAGTAAACATAAAGAAGGAAAGTCGGTGTGTGCACACGTCCTAGGGATGAAGTCACAAATTGATAGGTTAAGAATGTTGGGATCCATTGTCTGTGAGGAAATGGTTGTTGATTGGGTTCTTCAGTCACTTCATAACTCATATAGTGAGTTCGTAATAGAGTACTATATGATGAACCGCGACGTGACCCTTATAGATCTCACCAATATGCTTATTGCTACTGAATCAGCAATGTTTTGGCGCAATAGAAAAGCAAAGTTGATTGGTGAATCTACCTTCAAGACCTCTATGGATATGGACAATGGCAACAAAAGACATGCTATGATCGAAAAGTTTAATCATAAGAGAAAGGCAATGTCTGAAGTAGTTCCATGTCATGTTCTAAAAGAGTCAATTTGCTTTTATTGCCAAGAGAAAGGGCATTGGAGAAGAAGCTGCCCCCATTTACCTAAGAGATCTAAGAGATGGGAGAGTCGAAACATATGGCTCTAATATAGGTAAAATCCATTAACTAACTCTTTTAAGCTTCTATTCTAGATTCTTAATACATAATGTGATAAGATTGCAATTGATTTTTTGTAGGATCGAAGAAAAGAAAGGAAGCTTAAGGGAAGAAGTGAGCAGAATCTAACCATGAAGGAATGGATTTTGATCCCATTTCTCGAAGATTAGATTCTTGAGCTACTACTTAGAGATAGAATTAGATTGCTAAGAAAGATGTATTAGCATAGTTTCAATGAATTGCATTGTAAGGACAAATTTTTCCGCAATAAAATAAATTTTGATTTTATATTATTTATTTATACTTGCAATGGCGTATATGAAAATTTGATGTTTGACTATTAGCAATAATGGATTTGGTTCTTATTATGTTATTTATGGAAAGTCGAGAATTTACCAAATAGGGAGAGTTTCTCATCGCGCAAGTTTCAATTGGACAGAAACTTGGAGTCATGCAACTTGGTTGCACGATGAATGAGAAATTTCATATTTTGGAAATTAGACTAATTAATTGACAAAGTGTCAAGTGAAGGACTAGGAGATCGAGCACACAAAGCTGTGTGTTGATCAAGTTCACCATAAGAGTAACAAAGATATTCGTCATGATTTACTAAAGGTTTAGTAAATATGATTAAGTGTAATTATAAATTGATTGAAAAAGTTTAAATCAATAGCAAAACGAATAAGAAGAATCAAGAAGGCAGAAAGATAAAAGTTTCTGCATTCTAAGAAGAAGGGAGAGTAGCTTTTATGCTTTATGATAGGTCTTAATGATTAAGAACCATATCTGAATTGATCCTCTAAGTGAGTGTTAGTACAATTGTATGTTTAAGAAGAGGAATCAAGGATTGAAGAAATGGTTAAATCAAGAAGTCAATCATACTTCGTTCCAATAACAAGTCTTAAAGTTAAGATTGTGACGTTGAGTGAAAAGTGTTAAGAAGGTTTGTAACATTCATCAAATGTGGAAAGTTGTGATGTCTTGGATAAGACAAAGACCTACTAGGACCAATTTATGAAGAGTTTTGATAAAAGCTACACTAACTCTTGAATATTTGTTTGTCAAGAAATGTTTTGACAAGAAAATCATATATGTCAAGGAGTTAGTGGGAGTCTTAATGGTCTTGAAAGGTTTCGAGAACAAATCAAATAAACCATATCAATCATCACTAGCACACGAGTTGAGGTTTACAACCTATCGTGTTGACATTATTTTGTTTCTATGTCGTTCCAATTGAGTTAATTATGCATATGAGTTCTATGAGTTCACGTTCGAATGCATAAAAGGAAAGGAACTTGATCAATGAAGAGTACATTGATAGGAAAGGGTGAGCTGCTTAACTACTTGGAAGACATGGTGGGCAGCTGTGCTACCATAAGGCAATAAATCGAGATTAAGAAAGTTCGATCCATATGAGTTTGAATTTGTCATAAACTTTGGTTTTGACAAATTCACATGGATAGGAACAAATACACTGTTTAAATCTAAGTGTCATATGATTTCCTCCTTCATGAAAATGATTGTGAGGAAATACTTTCACTAAGAAAGATTTTAAGAAGATAGTGATTGTAAAATTGCATTCTCAAATTCAATTATGGTTACGGTATCCCTTTCCATGAGTTGAATTGTGAGGTTTGGCAATTAGTCTTAATTGTTTAGACACACATATGAACTATCTATGGCAAAGGTGTATAAGTTCAAGAAGCCTTGATAAAAGATTATCAAAGCTTTAAGTATTAGAAACATGGACTTAAGAAATTCAGTAGGTATTGTTTTTCTGAAAGTTAAGATGTTTATGAATACATGTCGAAGCTAGTGGGAGCATAAGTGTTATGTTTATAATAATCATCATGATAGTGGGAGCATAAATGTTATGATTGAATGATTATTAAGGAAAGTATTGCAAGGTTAGCAATATTAATTATAGAAAACAAGAGTCGTACTTTGCAAAGTTGTAAGAGTTGAAAGGTTGTTTTGCTATAATTTAGGCAGGGAATATTATGCTTCATTTCAAATCTAAAGGCTTAGGTTGAGAAATATTAATAAATTTAGTCAAAGGTACATATTGTGTTCTTAAAATTTTGATTATGATTACGGCATTCCTCTTCACAATTCGATTTTTGAGAACATAGCAAATAAAACATTATGCATCGTGTCTCATACGCTTCAGGTATAGGATCAATTGCAAATGCTTTAATATTTGACCATTCTAAAATTTTCCAAATGTCTAGCGCATTAAGAGGAAAAAGGGACTAGAATCGGTTTTGACTAAAATAATTAAACAACTATCAAAGGACAATCCAAAGTTCGACGAGGATTGGTTGCTTGTGAGTAGTTGGAAGCATGGTATTGAATGGATCATATCGACATTATTGTGAATAGAAAAGATTCTATTAAGAATAAGTTGTCATATGGAAAATATGGAAATGTATCCATATTAGAAATTGAATATTGAAAAATCTATGACTAGATTAGAAACTTTTATGCAAAAGGATGTTCAAAGGAATGTTCTTTGAGTGAGAGACATCATATCTAAGGAATTGTATTGTAACAATCTCCAATAGAGGATTTTGTAATATCATTGGCAATAGTCTTTGTGACTTTGGTGCAGTGACATTACGAAAGGATCATTGCATAAAATGTTAGAATCTAGCATATTCTATAAGTAGCAAGAATTTGATATTCTTTCACTTATGGAAAAAGGATTTGGAGTTGTGAAATGAGAATGATTGGAAATGTGCTCAATTTGGTCTATTTCACAAAGTAAGAACCATAGGTAAACATTGTGTGCATGCTAGGAGCATGGGACAAGTGTAATAATTCAAGTAAGAAGTTGATTACCCGAAACGACAAATAATGAGTAATCGATATGGTGATAAATAAAAGGTGTTTTATTTATGCTCAAAGGGTTGAGGCCATATGGGATTAGTATTATTCTTGTGTTTCACTTTGCATGTTTTGACTTCCAGAATAATTGAGTTTATTAAGAATAATCGAATTATTCGAACGGGCCACAGTCGTTCATATATTGGAAGTAGGTATGAATGAAGACTGTTGTGAATTGGTGTGTGGATTGTCTAAAACAGTATTAGACATAAGCAAATGTTTGCTACAACGTTCATGAGTGCTTATGAATATGATTTGAGCATTGGATCAAACCCACGCTCACTTGGATCACTCCATGGATTGTATCACGAGTGATTGGTGAGACGATAACATCTTATATTCTTGAAACCGAGATGTGTGAGTTGTATCTTGCAAATCGGTTGCGCATTGATAATATGTTAACGCACTAGTAACTTGGTTTTATGAAACATATTGTTTTGTGTGATTCGGTGAGTGAGTGCAAGCAAGCATTGTATCAAAGTTTATCCCTTCCTTTTATCCAAAGTAGGATAAAAGCGATATCTTTGGGCCCCTCGATGATTTAGTGATGACAAACGTAAATACTCGGTCGGGCTAGGGCTAATTTGATTTGTTCAATTAGTCAGTCGTCATAAATCAGAAATCGAGATATAGTACAAAGAGAATGATTTGAAATCATATCTCATATGATATCTAGAATGGAGGATTATATGATCCCTTATCTAAAGGACACGTGTATCTGATAGGATCAGAGTTGATAACGGCTTTGGAAAGCTATGATTGCAGATCAGGATCTGAAGCCATACGTAGAATAGTTATTAGACTTATCCAAGTGGGAGACTGTTGGATTAGTGTCTAAGTCCATAACTATTTTGGTATGTACTTGACCCGATGGTGCATGGTCCTTTTGGGTTGCCTTCACCAAAGCAACTTGATAGGATGAATTATGGAGAGAAAGGATTAAATCATATTGTTTAATTAATATTAGTCAAGAATTAATTGGTAATTAGTTTTGTGACTAAAAGAGATTAATTAAAGTTAAGGGACTGGAATTGTAATTATAGGATAATTGCAATTTGGGCCATGGAATGCCTTATAATAAGGAGTGGACGAATTCTATGGGGTAACCCATAAGGAAATCGTCCAAGGCCTTAAGGAAAGGGATCCATGGGTTGCTTAGGGCTTAAGCATCCAAATTAGGGTTTCCGTGTTAGATAACTGTAATAGGCTCACTATATATAGACCCCTTAAGGACCAAAAACATGGACAAGCAACCTTCTAGGGTTTCACACGTTTTAGGGCAGCCTCCATCCTCTCTCCTCTTCATCCTCTTGCTTATGGTGTTTGTGAACCATTAGAGAAGTGACATTTGTGACTCTAAGCTTTCTAAAGTCAATACAAGGAGATTTGGGATTGTTATTGCTACATAACAATCAAGGTAACATCTTAAACCCATTCTCATGTTAATATGATTACTTGAATGCTAGAATTAGGGTTTATAGTCTTGGATAACTTGCATGTACAATAGAGAAACCTAGATCCAATCATTAGGGTTTGTATGAGCACATAGGATGTCTTATGACCAAAACCCATCATATTGTTCACCGTCAAATCATAAAGTGTGTTGGATATCGGGTTTCACTAAATTCATGGTGACAACCAATTGAAGATCATAAACACAGATGTTCTGTAACCATAGACCTCAATGGTAATATGTGAGATTCTCGAGTGTTACATTAGTGAATGTGAAAGTAGTGGAGAAAAGTATGAGGTGGTTCCAAAGAAAATAGTGTACCTCTTCTTTGCGAAAATGACTAAGCAGCTAACTCTTTACTCAATGTGAGAATAGTAAGGTAGCTCATGACTTATGTGAATTCATAGCCTAAATGGGAAGAAACGATTGGTATTATCGATTCATTAAGGCTTCAAAATAGAGTCTACGAGGCTTCAGACATCACGTAGCAACATGCTTCTAGAGACACCTAGATAGTGCATAGATAAAGAGATTTATACATGCCCCATCATTAGTAATTGATATGATCAAGAGTCTTGACATAAAACCTGCTCAATAATCCGATGGTTTTGAAAATTTGAAATCAGTAAAATAAGAGAGAAGAAAAATAAAGAAAATATTTTTGTATTTTTGATTTTCAAAAAGAAATAAAAACAGAAAGAAATAAAATAAAATAAAAATAAAACAAAGCCATTAAATATTTTTGTAGTTTTGAATGAACAATAAACTAAAAAAACATAATAGGACAAAATAGAATAAAGTAAAATAGAGTAGAAAGAAGAAAAAATAAACCAAAATAAATAAATAAATAAAATAAATGTACATAAGATACAAAAGGATATGAAACGCTCCAAACCACGAAGGAATAGTGGGTCATGAGAAACTTGAGCTTTCGTATGAAGTCGTAGAAAATGTGGCTATGAATTACTGCGAGTGTTCGCACAAATTCGCAGAACAAAAGATGATCGTGAATTACTGAGAGCATTTGACCCAATTCGCATGACATCCTGTAGACTATGAGTGCGAAAGTGTAACAGAAAATGAAAGTGTCACTGTGGAAGCAAAAATGGTTTTGGAATGGATTCAGCTTCCATCATTCCCAAGCCTTGAAGAATACGATTAAGGTAGGTTCAGGTAAGGCTTTCGTGAAGATGTCTGCCAACTGATCAGCAGATCTTACAAAATGTATCTCAACATTAGCATCTTCCACATGATCTATGATGAAATGATACCACAGTGCAATGTGTTTCGTCTTTGAGTGTTGCACTGGGTTATGAAAAATTCAAATGGCGCTTTCAGAGTCGCAATATAAGGGGGTTCGCTTCATGTTAATGCCATAGTTACGAAGTTGGATTTGAATCCAAATGAATTGTGAGGTGCATGAGGCTGAGCTATGTACTCTAATTCAGCAATTGAGAGGGACACGCAAGTTTGCTTTTTCGATTGCCAACTCACGAGCTTGCCATCCAAAAATTGGCATCCTCCTGCTATAGTCTTCCTATCCGTTCCGCACCCTCCCAGATCAACATCCGAAAATGCTTGTATAAAGAAACTTGAGCTTGATGGATACCATATGCCTAGTGAGGAGGTTCATTTTAAGCACCTGGAAATGTTCTTGATACTTACGATGTGGGGTTCGCGAGGATTCGCTTGAAACCTAGCACAATAACAAACGGAAAACATATTGTCTGGTCGACTAGCTATTACATACATCAATGATCCTATCATCTGACGATAAAGGGTCATATCAGCAACTGGTTTTTCCATAGATGATGTTAGTTTCCTTCTGAATGCCATTGGAACCTTCATTTTATAGTCTCCCACCATTCCGAACATAGCGAGCAAGGTCTTTGTGTAGGCCTCCTGGTTGATAAAGACACCTTCTTAACTATGTCTTATGTTCAAACCAAGGAAAAAGTTAATCGGACCCATGGAACACATCTCAAATTTAGTATCCATCAACTTTCGGAATTCAGCTGTTAAGCTGGGGTTAGTAGATCCGAAGATGATGTCATCAACATAAATTTGGACGATCATCAAGTGGTCAGCATCTTTCTTGTGAAAGAAGTTTGGGTCGACTGAACCTTGTTTAAACTTAGCCTGGTTCAAAAAAACGAGTAAGGGTTTCGTACCAGACTCTTGGAGCTTGCTTTAGACCGTAGACCGTTTTATCTAGAATATAGCAGTGATTGTGACACTTCTTGTTTATAAAGCACGGTGTTTGCTCCACATAAACTGTATCATATAGCTCCCCATTCAAAAAGGCACACTTGACGTCCATTTGATAAACTTCAAAATTCTAATATGTCGCATAAGCTAGAAAGATGTGAGCGGATTCTAGCCTAGCAACAGGTGTGAAGGTCTCTTTGTAGTCAATGCCTTCTTCTTGACAATACCCCTTTACAACTAGTCGTGCTTTGTTTCGTATAACGTTTCCCTCTTTATCAAGTTTTTTGCGAAACACCCACTTTAACCCTACAACAGATGCATCCTTTGGAGTAGGAATCAATCTCCAGACTTTGTTTTGTTCGAGTTCAATGAGCTCCTATTGCCTCGCTTGTACCCATTCCGAATGGTCTAGAGCAACTTGAACATTTTTGGGTTCGACTATTGATATAAACGAATTAAACATGCAATATTCTACTTTGAAGAATAAAGCAGTTCGCTTCGCCTTTTGTTGTGCTCTTGTAAGAACTCCTTAATACGACTCGCCTATAACCTGCATTTTTTGATGATCTCTAGTCCATTTAGTCAAAGGAGGATAATTAGGATCATAAGATGAATCCAATTCAACATTTATGTCCTCAAATTCAGATTGTATATCCGAATCATCATTCTATACATCCGAATCATCATTCATATTATCTTTCTCCCCTTCGAATGATGTGAATGTCTCTTCTTCAGGTGTCGGATTCTCCCCCTGGAGTGGACTTTCTTGGATCTCTTGTGATGTTGAGTGCTCCCCTTGAAAAGCTGCATTGAAAGTGGATTCAGAACTCTCCCCCTGGAATGTAGCGTTTGTGTCATGTGGGTCATTCGCACTTGGTGCCTCTTTGTGCATATCATTAGCAGCATCGTCAATTATTTTCTTCAATTGATCAAACTTGTTGTCAGCTGCTTTTTATTCAAATGATATAGCCTTCTCTGGCTCATCAAATAGTAGCATGAATTCCTCGTAAAGAGTAGAGAGTGGAATCGTAGTTGGACTTGGTTTAGGAAAGACCGAAAGATCTCCTTTAACAGACTATCATTCGTCTGAGTCCACATCAAGTAATTATCGTGAAACATTACATAGTAGGATTCTTCCATCTTTCTAGATTGTTTTTTGAGAACCCGATATGCCTTGGAGGGCAATGAATATCCCAAGAATATTCCTTCGTCAGCTTTTGCATCGAATTTATTCCATTGTTCCTTTGAGTTAAAGATAAAACACCTAGAACCAAATACATGGAAAAACTTAAAGTTAGGCTTGCAATTAATTATTATTTCATATGGAGTGATAGAAAATCTTTTATTGAGAATATATATGTTTTGGGTGAAGCACGCAGTCGTAATCGCATCTGCCCAGAAATAGAGAGGCAGATTTGCAAAAGAACACATAGTTCTCGCAGCATCGCACAAGGAGCGGTTTCGCCTTTCAACGACCACGTTCTATTGTGGAGTGTAAGGAGCAAAAAGTTTATGTGAAACTCCTTTCTTAGTAAGGAATTCTTCAACTGCTTGGTTTTTGAATTCCAAACCATTGTCACTATGAATATTGTGAACCAGCTTTCGCTGTTGTAGCTTAGTCTGCTTCATGAAATCCTTGAGCTTTGGCTTTGCATCAGACTTCTGCTTAAGAAAATACACCCAAGTGAAACGTGAAAAATCATTGACTATAATAAGAATGTACTTACTACCACCCACGCTTTCAATTGCTGAAGGACCACAAAGGTCGATGTGCAAAAGGTCTAGTGGTTCAATGACTTTCATATTTACTATGGTTGGATGACTTTTCCTGCTTTGCTTCCCCATTTCGCATGCTGCATATAGATGATCCTTATCGTATTCTAGGACAGGAAGCCCTCGCATATGATCACCAAGAACAAGTTTGTTGATGTCTTTGAAGTTGAGGTGCGAAAGTATTCTATGCCATAGCCAACTATCATCTGAGTGGGCTTTCGTTAGTCGGCAGATCGCAGGCTTCCCTCGTATCAGATTTAGATTCAACGGATACATCTCGCCTTTGAACTTTGACTTTAGAAGGACTTCTTTGGTTTTCTTTTCTATGATTTCGGACCCTTTGTCATCAAATGATACCTTTAATCCAGTCCCAACAACCAACTTCAAAACACTTATGAGATTGTGTTGTAGTCCCTCTACGTGCGCCACTTTACGAATTGAAAACTCTTCATTCGTTATCATTCTATAACCTTTAATATTGCCAAAAGCATTGTTTATGTACTTCACATTTCCACCATCTTTAAGTTCTCTAAATTCTCACAGTTCTTCCTTCTTACCAATCATGTGACGCAAGCAGCCATTGTCGATATACCATTCATTGTCAAACTGCTCATCACGAATTCCCTACAAGGATTAAGCAGATTTAAGAACCCAAAATTGCTTGGATCCTTGTGAGCCTTCTACAGAAAGAGGAAAAGTAAATGCAAGATCAACCATATAAGTGTGTTAATTAATGCGGTGCTATCTTTCTTTGTTATTGTAAAAACTTTATTATCTTTCAAGATCGCATCTTTTGAAGATGAATGTTTTTTTTTGTTCTTGATTTGATTCTTCACAAACTCTTTTTCAACTTTCTTTGAATTAGTTTCAGACTTCTTGATTGGAGCTTTATGATCCGAAACTAGCTTTCCTTTTCCAATAACATCTTTCGAAGCGTTCATGGTTTGATATTTATGGGGTTTTGATTTCTCCACAAGCTTCTTTTGATTTGAAAAAGTCATTGTTTGAATAACTTTCCTTTCATAATCAATTGCGAGATTAATTTTGTGAGGAGCACCTAGAGTTCGCATGCAAGGCAACTTTTGCATTTCGGTCTGACAGTTTTTCATTTCGAACAAACTTGGGATTCTTTGACTGCTAAAACTGTTTCCTTTCCTTGAGGTTTTTGTTGTATTTCACATTCCTTTGCCTTTTCTGAGTTGTAAACTGCTCGGATGACTTGTGAACAATAGGCTTAAGTTTCAGCTTTCTGACTGACTTCTGGTTTTGTACTGATGGCTCTTCACTTGGAACATCCTTGGTTCCACTTGGACTTCCCTTTTCCTAGCTTAAGTGATTATTGACTGGTTCTGCTACATATCTTCCTTTCACTCTCCAAGAAGTCTTTTTTGACAGACCCTTAGTTTCTTCTGCATTATCTATTGGGGCAGACCAGAAGTGCTTATCACATCCATCCTTGTTATCGTCATCAACCAGGGACGTTACTTCAACAGTTTTATTTTTGTTCAGACCAGTGGTTGCGAAAACCTGGTTAGGCACAGTTTGAACTTTTGGAAATACAATTGGTTTTTCTTTTAAAATCTATGATTTATTTTCAGAAAAGTGTGCAAATTCAATAGAATTTTCAGAGATAAGATCTTTCACAGGTTTAGATTCGCTTTTAACAAATTCTGAATAGTCAATTTCATCCTCTACAGAGATTTTGCTCATATCACTGTCCTCATCAAATTTAGTTGTATTTTGAACATTAATTTTGTTATTTGAACTCAAGTTGGCACTCAACGAGTCAAACTTCAGTATATTACCAAATTTAATCTGCCTTTTGTCATTTTCATCCAAAAGTTGCTTAAACGTGTTCTTATGGTCTTTGGACTTAATGTTGTTGGATTAATGTCTAATTCCATAACTATAATTAGTAAGACTTGACCCGACCCGACATGGTCCATTTGGGTTGCATGGCATCATGCATTTGGATAGACTAAAATGAGAGAAATAACACTTAAGGTTTATTAATATATTATAAGTTCTAATATATTAATAAGGTTATTTAATTAGTATTGATCAAAAATTAATTTGGAATTAATTAAGTGATCAAAAAGGAGACTAATTAAATATATGGGTTGATTGTCTAAATCATTCATTCTTTTATATGTGGGCTTGTGATCCAAGATTCCTTATGTTTGACTAAGTCCATGGGGTGACCCATGGATACTCCATGGAAGTTAAAATCCATGGATCATAAGGAATGGGTAAAGTTGTGAGTTACATGGTGTAACCCTAATAGCCACCATATAAAAGAATCCCATGGCTCAAGAAATCAGTCACTATGTGTGAGAATGAAGGGCTAGCCGATTTTCATGAAGTGTGGAATTCTCTCAAGTCTTTCCAAGTGTATTTGGAGTTGTGTGAACCATTTGAGGTGTCACACTTGGGGCACTAGGCACTCAAGCTTCATTAAAACATTCTACATCAAAAAGGTATGTAATTCTAACTTGATATATTCATTTGAATCAATGTTATTGTGCTAGCTAGGATGAATACCTTGGAAAGTTCATATTTGCATGTATAATAGAGAAAACATAGATTCAAGGTATTTAGGGTTGCATGTACGCATAGGAGTGTTAGAATGCTCAAAACCCAACAAATGTATGATTCAAATTTGTCCAGACCTATCCTATAAGCATCTAAGGTTTCATCAGACGAAACGATGGATTCGCACTGGTACCAATCGATGTCAATTTCGTCTTCCTTTAATTCAAGGAATGGTAAGCTCATCTTGTGAATTTTTTCACCAATCTCACAATCAAGGTGCAACTGAGTAATGTTAAAATAAAGCCTTTTCCCAATCAAACAGAAAATATAACGTTGTTTCAAAAGCATTAAATTATCCCGTTGCAAGTAAATTAACTAATCCCTAGACTTACACAAGTTGGACTTTATCTTCTCTATCCACATGTGTCTCTCCTCACCTTTTGACGAAACCCTGGTGATTTGATCGGTTAGGTTAGAGTTTTTCAAATGAGTTCTTTTTAAACTCTCACTTAAGCTTGAAAAAGTGTATCTTATGTCATTTAGCTCAGCTTCACATCTAGAAGAAGGGATATTAAGATATTTAAGAATAGAATTTCCCTTGTTGATCATCTGTATGCATTCACTAATTTGCTCAAGAACTGGCTTTGCAGCGAAGCAGCTATCATCACCACGTCCATTATCCGTTCCAGAACCACTATCAGTAGTATAACCTTGCATTTGTGATACATCGCTCATCATCATCAAGCATCTACCTCCAAGAAGCGAGCTCTCTTCTTTCGCAACGAAACTCGTACCATGAGTAGGCCTGCGGACCTCTTCATCTTCGGAATTGGTTGACTAGACCTCTACGCCTCCAAATTCATGGTTTTATCAGCATTCTTTTTCTTCTTAATCTCCTCCTGCTTTCTGAGTTGGTATGCCTTGTCCTCTTCTCCTTCCTTCTTCTCATTTAGCCTTCGCAACATGCAATCCTTGGCTAAGTGGTTTTTTCCATGACAATAGTTGCAGTTATAGTCGGAGTCATATACGACCTTCTTCTCCTTCTTTTCTTCTTCTTTCTGAGAATAGCTTGCATTCTCCTCTTTCACATTCTCATAGCTATAGTGTCCCTGCCAGTTTTGGTTCTTATTGTTATTGAAATTCCTTTTTGCGAACCTTTTTGTGTTGGACACCATCATTGCGGACTCTTCTTTAGACAATTCACAATCAGAAAGCTCAAACTCTGAATCATTATCTACTTAAACCTTCTTCCCTTTTGTGATGAGAGCAAGTGAACCCATTCCAGAAACAATCTTTGCTTCTTTTGTCACTTCAGCTTCATGTGATTTGAGAATTCCGACTAGTATTGCCAACGAGTAATTCTTGAATTGCCCATGTGCTTTTATGATTGAAACTATAGCATTCCACTGATGTTCAAGTCCGTTCATGAACGTGACCTTTTGCTCGATGAGTTCTCATCCAATATTATGCTTCATTATCCTATTGAGAAGATGATTATAGCGTTTAATAGATTGTTCCAGACTTTCTTCAGGATTTTGCACAAATGCACCAAACTCTTAAAGCAGTTGAGTCTGAGTAGAATGTTCTAAATCAGCATCAGTAGAGAACAGTCCCTTAAGTCTATCCCATATACCTTTTGTTGTATTTTATGAGCTAACCAAACGAAAGGTGTCTGGTGGTAGGGCAAAACCTGTATGAACCAACGTAGTCTTCAAAATGCAATGCCCAAACTTCATATTTGCTAGGGAATAGGATGGGAATCCTTGTTGTGGATCCAATTCCACTTGAGAGATTTATCAAATTAACGTTAGAATCGTCTGAATGCATGTTTGTATATGGAACAAAACCTGTATGAACCAGATGTGTAAACAAGATTAGGGTAATATTAAGATAAAAATCAGTTTCAACAGATGATCAAACAATGATAACGACTGACACCAGATCCAATAATAGCATAAACCCTAAAAAGCTTCTTTCAACAGAAAAGATGCGTATCTATTACACAGTGTAACGCCCGCAGATCCGGGCTAGTCAATTTAGAGGCAATAGGGGTCGAAAACGACTTTTCAACAAAAGATTATTGAGAATAAATAATCTTAAACAAGTTGTAGAATATGTCACAAGGTTTCCGTACATATAAAGAACGCCGAAATTCGATAAAAGCGGAAACCCTATGAATCGTTCTTCCAACAGAAGAGATGCGTATATATTAAATAGTCTCCTACTCCGATACCAATTGATGAAAATAAAATTCTCTTAGATCAATAGATTTAAATAGATAATAAAAGATAATGACAAGAATGGAAAATGATGAACATAAAGATGAATCAAGCTTGTGTCGAATGATTAATATGCTCTACCTCAGAAGAATTCAATATGAATTGCTACTATAGAGATAAGCTAGGGTTACACTACGATAAATAGAATGATAATCAAAAGCATAATTAATATAATGCATGCATGCACTATATATACTAAACCCTAAAACAAAAACATGGTTGGAAAGGCCTAGACCGAGAACACTAATGGATCGAACTACTAAGCCCAATAACACAATGACTTGGACTTAACATCAGCCTCTTCCAATATTGCTCGCATATCATCAGTTAAAGGGCGGAAGCCTGAAACTGGAAGTTTCCTGTAAGCCTCCAGAATCTTGCTCGCAGTAGGAAAACCCGAAACATGGCTTCAGGAATGGAACCAACGAACAAGAACTTGGCGTTGTCAGCAATGAAGAAATTTGTGGTGTGAAAGATTAAGATGGTAGATATAAATGAATCTCGCATCAGCGGAAATTGAACCTTCTCAATTTCCTATTGGACAACGATTGTCCAGAATCGTGCATAGGAAATTTCACTGTGTCAATTTCGAGAATAGGTACTTTTAACTAACTGAGCCCAAAGAACTGCCCCAAAATCGATGTTGACCCCCCGTGTAGATCCCATACATGATGGTCATGAATAGTTTACTGGCACAATCAGAGCCAATCACACGTATAGAAAAGCTCTTGAATAACAAGGTAAAAAGCCCATTCCATTGAGGCGAAAAACCAAGCGTCGATTCAAATTTCACGCGCCCGTTAGAAATCTTATCCATTAGAAATGCTGCTTCAATTTCTCCCTTTCGCAGTTAAGTTGTATACCATCTTTTGCATTTAGATACGAACTTTCTCCTTTTAGTAAACTTGAGTTGAACTACAAAACTGAAAATAAGAGTAAATACCACCAACCAAACTATTGGAAAATCACAAAGATCTTCGTATGAGAGTGTGCCAAAGATAAAGAAATAAAGCAAAACATATGTGTGGGATTTTAGTGATGTCTATTTTAAGACACGAAACAGTGGATCCTGGGAAAAGATCTCTTCTTTCGAAGTCAAGAGAGACTAAGAAGTGTCTGTGTGGTTTCCCATTGAGTTACATCTACTGTTTGTGAAGAAACAGTGAAAGGCATCTTTTAAAGGTTTTATTGGGTTATTCTATCTCCAATGAAACTACGAAACTTGATATAAGTTCGCAAGTTCGAATGGAGCACTTGTTTGACCAGTGTAGTCAATTGAACAAGTAAGCCTTGAAATTATTATGAGTGACATGGATTCGCTTTGGGAAGAAATGTCTTAGGTCTAGAGCATTTCATTAAGATCTCACAAAAGGAAAGGAGATTTCTTGGTACATACCATGAAAGTGCAGTTTCGTTAATTCCTTGGTGAAAAGTCTAGAACATGTAGATTGTGTTGGATTAGTGTCTAAGTCCATAACTATTTTGGTATGTACTTGACCCGATGGTGCATGGTCCTTTTGGGTTGCCTTCACCAAAGCAACTTGATAGGCTGAATTATGGAGAGAAATGATTAAATATGATTTATTAATATATTATGAGAATAATATATTAAAGGAGAAATCATATTGTTTAATTAATATTAGTCAAGAATTAATTGGTAATTAGTTTTGTGACTAAAAGAGATTAATTAAACTTAAGGGACTGGAATTGTAATTATAGGATAATTGCAATTTGGGCCATGGATTGCCTTATAATAAGGAGTGGACGAATTCTATGGGGTAGCCCATAAGGAAATCGTCCAAGGCCTTAAGGAAAGGGATCCATGGGTTGCTTAGGGCTTAAGCATCCAAATTAGGGTTTCCTTGTTAGATAACCCAAATAGCCTCACTATATATAGACCCCTTAAGGACAAAAAACGTGGACACGCAACCTTCTAGGGTTTCACACGTTTTAGGGCAGCCTCCATCCTCTCTCCTTTTCATCCTCTTGCTTATGGTGTTTGTGAACCATTAGAGGAGTGACATTTGTGACTCTAAGCTTTCTAAAGTCAATACAAGGAGATTTGGGATTGTTATTGCTACATAACAATCAAGGTAGCATCTTAAACCCATTCTCATGTTAATATGATTACTTGAATGCTAGAATTAAGGTTTATATTCTTGGATAACTTGCATGTACAATAGAGAAACCTAGATCCAAGCATTAGGGTTTGTATGAGCACATAGGACGTCTTATGACCAAAACCCATCAGTGGTATCAGAGCCTAGACTGGTTTCTATTGTATTGATGCATTATATGTTTGAAAAATTCGATTTTTTGGTTTCTGGAGGCTGGACTCGGCGCCGAGTCCATGCTGACTCGACGAGTCCATGCTTGACTCGACGAGTCAACTCGTCAGATGGAGCAAACTTCGGGATTTCTTGTTGTTTTTGCTTAAGGATAGTTGCCTTATCATATTAGATCAATATAAATCCGATTTTATGATATATTTGACTATATTCTTGATCTAATTGAAGACATTTATCAATTAATAAAATATTTGTTTCCTTATGTGATAATTGATTAATTATTTTGATTAAATTGGTAAATTGTTTTGCAAGAAATCATTAAATAAATCAAATATGGATAATTATGTGATTAAACGTTAATTTAGATTATTTGTTATTTGATCCTTGTTGTTATGAAAAGTTTCATGTTTTCCCCTTTAGGTTTTATAGTTTAAATTTGAACCCAAAGGTTTTGTTGTTTTGAAATTTAAATAGTTAAAACCCTAATGTTTTGAAAAGGTTTCAAAACTTGCCCTCAAGTTTTGGAATTTAAATTTTGATTAATAGTTTATTTTTGATGTATATTTGAATTCTAAACCCTAATGTTTTGAAATGTTTCAAAACTTGCCCTCAAGTTTTGGAATTTAAAAGTTGATTAAAAGTTTAATTTAGGAATGTTAAATTCTAAAACCCTATTATTGTTTTGAAAAGTTCAAATCATACCCTTATGGTTTAATTTAGGAATGTTGAATTCTAAAACCTAGTATTTTAAAAGTGTAAAATACACCCTATACTATATATAACATTAAAAGTCTAACATTATATATATGTATGAGTAAAAGTCAGTCTTACCGTTAGTAGGCCTCATTCACGAAGCTAGTCTATAAGGGGTGTTTAAGGAAATTGCCTATAAAATGGCGATTGAATGGGTATCCACTCTTACCCACCGCACTCTTGACTAGTGGAGGGTCGTTAGCCGAACGGGTAGGACAGGACGAAAACTTCCATTATAAGTATAATGAATTACTAAAGTAACTAAATGTTTTACAAATTCCTAATCTTAGTTACTTAGGCTAAAGTGAATTGTTGCAATTCCATGAAATTACACTTTGTGCCCTTGCGAAGATGTTAGTGGAGCGTGTGTGGTTTACCGGCACACTAAATGGTTCTAAGCAAAGGTAGCAAAGGGTGACTCAATGTTTGTCATAGTTCGGTGGAGCATGTGTGGTTTACCGGCACATCGAATAGGTGACTGTAACACGTGAGGGCACCATGTAAGTTTGCATGGTTATTTACACCCGCTTTGTGATCCTCGGCATCCCAGTCACAAACGAGAGGGGCATATCGAGATTTAAACATGCCATTGAAATGTTCAATGAATCTCATAGGATCTAGGAGTTTTCATAGATTTAAAACTTAAATTTCTTTTTCGTTTTTCATGGTGGAAATTAGTGAATCGTCATTCACTTACCTTCAAATGTTCTGCAATTTGGGTTACGGCATCCCTCTCCCGAGTTGTAGAATATTGTGTTGGGTCCTAGCCCTAGTATCTCATTTGGGTGATTTACTAAGGACTCAATCAATCAACTAACTTGAATTTGTTTCTCCCATTTTGTAGATGTCAAATTTTGACAACTATGGTCTTCCCAAATCCCGTGGAACAAGCTTTCCACATGAAGATGATATTCCACGATTCGATCGAGGAACAAGAAATCATGCTTCACTTCCTGCACCTGCTCCATTTATTCTCCCTAACCCAAAAGTTCAAAGGCTTGAAAAGTTCAAGATCACTCAAGCCCTTTTGGCAAGTAAACATAAAGAAGGAAAGTCGGTGTGTGCACACGTCCTAGGGATGAAGTCACAAATTGATAGGTTAAGAATGTTGGGATCCATTGTCTGTGAGGAAATGGTTGTTGATTGGGTTCTTCAGTCACTTCATAACTCATATAGTGAGTTCGTAATAGAGTACTATATGATGAACCGCGACGTGATCCTTATAGATCTCACCTATATGCTTATTGCTACTGAACCAGCAATGTTTTGGCGCAATAGAAAAGCAAAGTTGATTGGTGAATCTACCTTCAAGACCTCTATGGATATGGACAATGGCAACGAAAGACATGCTATGATCGAAAAGTTTAATCATAAAAGAAAGGCAATGTCTGAAGTAGTTCCATGTCATGTTCTAAAAGAGTCAATTTGCTTTTATTGCCAAGAGAAAGGGCATTGGAGACGAAGCTGCCCCATTTACCTAAGAGATCTAAGAGATGGGAGAGTCGAAACATATGGCTCTAATATAGGTAAAATCCATTAACTAACTCTTTTAAGCTTCTATTCTAGATTCTTAATACATAATGTGATAAGATTGCAATTGATGTTTTGTAGGATCGAAGAAAAGAAAGGAAGCTTAAGGGAAGAAGTGAGCAGAATCTAACCGTGAAGGAATGGATTTCGATCCCATTTCTCGAAGATTAGATTCTTGAGCTACTACTTAGAGATAGAATTAGATTGCTAAGAAAGATGTATTAGCATAGTTTCAATGAATTGCATTGTAAGGACAAATATTTCCGCAATAAAATAAATTTTGATTTTATATTATTTATTTATACTTGCAATGGCGTATATGAAAATTTGATGTTTGACTATTAGCAATAATGGATTTGGTTCTTATTATGTTATTTATGGAAAGTCGAGAATTTACCAAATAGGGAGAGTTTCTCATCGCGCAAGTTTCAATTGGACAGAAACTTGGAGTCATGCAACTTGGTTGCACGATGAATGAGAAATTTCATATTTTGGAAATTAGACTAATTGATTGACAAAGTGTCAAGTGAATGACTAGGAGATCGAGCACACAAAGCTGTGTGTTGATCAAGTTCACCATAAGAGTAACAAAGATATTCGTCATGATTTACTAAAGGTTTAGTAAATATGATTAAGTGTAATTATAAATTGATTGAAAAAGTTTAAATCAATAGCAAAACGAATAAGAAGAATCAAGAAGGCAGAAAGATAAAAGTTTCTGCATTCTAAGAAGAAGGGAGAGTAGCTTTTATGCTTTATGATAGGTTTTAATGATTAAGAACCATATCTGAATTGATCCTCTAAGTGAGTGTTAGTACAATTGTATGTTTAAGAAGAGGAATCAAGGATTGAAGAAATGGTTAAATCAAGAAGTCAATCATACTTCGTTCCAATAACAAGTCTTAAAGTTAAGATTGTGACATTGAGTGAAAAGTGTTAAGAAGGTTTGTAACATTCATCAAATGTGGAAAGTTGTGATGTCTTGGATAAGACAAAGACCTACTAGGACCAATTTATGAAGAGTTTTGATAAAAGCTACACTAACTCTTGAATATTTGTTTTTCAAGAAATGTTTTGACAAGAAAATCATATATGTCAAGGAGTTAGTGGGAGTCTTAATGGTCTTGAAAGGTTTCGAGAACAAATCAAATAAACCATATCAATCATCACTAGCACACGAGTTGAGGTTTACAACCTATCGTGTTGACATTATTTTGTTTCTATGCCGTTCCAATTGAGTTAATTATGCATATGAGTTCTATGAGTTCACGTTCGAATGCATAAAAGGCAAGGACCTTGATCAATGAAGAGTACATTGATAGGAAAGGGTGAGCTGCTTAACTACTTGGAAGACATGGTGGGCAGCTGTGCTACCATAAGGCAAGAAATCGAGATTAAGAAAGTTCGATCCATATGAGTTTGAATTTGTCATAAACTTTGGTTTTGACAAATTCACATGGATAGGAACAAATACACTGTTTAAATCTAAGTGTCATATGATTTCCTCCTTCATGAAAATGATTGTGAGGAAATACTTTCACTAAGAAAGATTTTAAGAAGATAGTGATTGTAAAATTGCATTCTCAAATTCAATTATGGTTACGGTATCCCTTTCCATGAGTTGAATTGTGAGGTTTGGCAATTAGTCTTAATTGTTTAGACACACATATGAACTATCTATGGCAAAGGTGTATAAGTTCAAGAAGCCTTGATATAAGATTATCAAAGCTTTAAGTATTAGAAACATGGACTTAAGAAATTCAGTAGGTATTGTTTTTCTGAAAGTTAAGATGTTTATGAATACATGTCGAAGCTAGTGGGAGCATAAGTGTTATGTTTATAATAATCATCATGATAGTGGGAGCATAAATGTTATGATTGAATGATTATTAAGGAAAGTATTGCAAGGTTAGCAATATTAATTATAGAAAACAAGAGTCGTACTTTGCAAAGTTGTAAGAGTTGAAAGGTTGTTTTGCTATAATTTAGGCAGGGAATATTATGCTTCATTTCAAATCTAAAGGCTTAGGTTGAGAAATGTTAATAAATTTAGTCAAAGGTACATATTGTGTTCTTAAAATTTTGATTATGATTACGGCATTCCTCTTCACAATTCGATTTTTGAGAACACAGCAAATAAAACATTATGCATCGTGTCTCATACGCTTCGGGTATAGGATCAATTGCAAATGCTTTAATATTTGACCATTCTAAAATTTTCCAAATGTCTAGCGCATTAAGAGGAAAAAGGGACTAGAATCGGTTTTGACTAAAATAATTAAACAACTATCAAAGGACAATCCAAAGTTCGACGAGGATTGGTTGCTTGTGAGTAGTTGGAAGCATGGTATTGAATGGATCATATCGACATTATTGTGAATAGAAAAGATTATATTAAGAATAAGTTGTCATATTAGAAATTGAATATTGAAAAATCTATGACTAGATTAGAAACTTTTATGCAAAAGGATGTTCAAAGGAATGTTCTTTGAGTGAGAGACATCATATCTAAGGAATTGTATTGTAACAATCTCCAATAGAGGATTTTGTAATATCATTGGCAATAGTCTTTGTGACTTTGGTGCAGTGACATTACGAAAGGATCATTGCATAAAATGTTAGAATCTAGCATATTCTATAAGTAGCAAGAATTTGATATTCTTTCACTTATGGAAAAAGGATTTGGAGTTGTGAAATGAGAATGATTGGAAATGTGCTCAATATGGTCTATTTCACAAAGTAAGAACCATAGGTAAACATTGTGTGCATGCTAGGAGCATGGGACAAGTGTAATAATTCAAGTAAGAAGTTGATTACCCGAAACGACAAATAATGAGTAATCGATATGGTGATAAATAAAAGGTGTTTTATTTATGCTCAAAGGGTTGAGGCCATATGGGATTAGTATTATTCTTGTGTTTCACTTTGCATGTTTTGACTTCCAGAATAATTGAGTTTATTAAGAATAATCGAATTATTCGAACGGGCCACAGTCGTTCATATATTGGAAGTAGGTATGAATGAAGACTGTTGTGAATTGGTGTGTGGATTGTCTAAAAGAGTATTAGACATAAGCAAATGTTTGCTGTAACGTTCATGAGTGCTTATGAATATGATTTGAGCATTGGATCAAACCCACGCTCACTTGGATCACTCCATGGATTGTATCACGAGTGATTGGTGAGACGATAACATCTTATATTCTTGACAATACCCCTTTACAACTAATATGTCGCATAAGCTACACAGATGTGAGCGGATTCTAGCCTAGCAACAGGTGTGAAGGTCTCTTTGTAGTCAATGCCTTCTTCTTGACAATACCCCTTTACAACTAGTCGTGCTTTGTTTCGTATAACGTTTCCCTCTTTATCAAGTTTGTTGCGAAACACCCACTTTAACCTTACAACAGATGCATCCTTTGGAGTAGGAATCAGTCTCCAGACTTTGTTTTGTTCGAGTTCAATGAGCTCCTATTGCCTCGCTTGTACCCATTCCGAATGGTCTAGAGCAACTTGAACATTTTTGGGTTCGACTATTGATATAAACGAATTAAACATGCAATATTCTACTTTGAAGAATAAAGCAGTTCGCTTCGACTTTTGTTGTGCTCTTGTAAGAACTCCTTAATACGACTCGCCTATAACCTGCATTTTTTGATGATCTCTAGTCCATTTAGTCAGAGGAGGATAATTAGGATCATAAGATGAATCCAATTCAACATTTATGTCCTCAAATTCAGATTGTATATCCGAATCATCATTCTATACATCCGAATCATCATTCATATTATCTTTCTCCCCTTCGAATGATGTGAATGTCTCTTCTTCAGGTGTCGGATTCTCCCCCTGGAGTGGACTTTCTTGGATCTCTTGTGATGTTGAGTGCTCCCCTTGAAAAGCTGCATTGAAAGTGGATTCAGAACTCTCCCCCTGGAATGTAGCGTTTGTGTCATGTGGGTCATTCGCACTTGGTGCCTCTTTGTGCATATCATTAGCAACATCGTCAATTATTTTCTTCAATTGATCAAACGTGTTGTCAGCTGCTTTTTATTCAGATGATATAGCCTTCTCTGGCTCATCAAATAGTAGCATGAATTCCTCGTAAAGAGTAGAGAGTGGAATCGTAGTTGGACTTGGTTTAGGAAAGACCGAAAGATCTCCTTTAACAGACTATCATTCGTCTGAGTCCACATCAAGTAATTATCGTCAAACATTACATAGTAGGATTCTTCCATCTTTCTAGATTGTTTTTTGAGAACCCGATATGCCTTGGAGGGCAATGAATATCCCAAGAATATTCCTTCGTCAGCTTTTGCATCGAATTTATTCCATTGTTCCTTTGAGTTAAAGATAAAACACCTAGAACCAAATACATGGAAAAACTTAAAGTTAGGCTTGCAATTAATTATTATTTCATATGGAGTGATAGCAAATCTTTTATTGAGAATATATATGTTTTGGGTGAAGCACGCAGTCGTAATCGCATCTGCCCAGAAATAGAGAGGCAGATTTGCAAAAGAACACATAGTTCTCGCAGCATCGCACAAGGAGCGGTTTCGCCTTTCAACGACCACGTTCTATTGTGGAGTGTAAGGAGCAAAAAGTTTATGTGAAACTCCTTTCTTAGTAAGGAATTCTTCAACTGCTTGGTTTTTGAATTCCAAACCATTGTCACTACGAATATTGTGAACCAGCTTTTGCTGTTGTAGCTTAGCCTGCTTCATGAAATCCTTGAGCTTTGGCTTTGCATCAGACTTCTGCTTAAGAAAATACACCCAAGTGAAACGTGAAAAATCATCGACTATAATAAGAATGTACTTACTACCACCCACGCTTTCAATTGCTGAAGGACCACAAAGGCCGATATGCAAAAGGTCTAGTGGTTCAATGACTTTCATATTTACTATGGTTGGATGACTTTTCCTGCTTTGCTTCCCCATTTCGCATGCTGCATATAGATGATCCTTATCGTATTCTAGGATAGGAAGCCCTCGCATGTGATCACCAAGAACAAGTTTGTTGATGTCTTTGAAGTTGAGGTGCGAAAGTATTCTATGCCATAGCCAACTATCATCTGAGTGGGCTTTCGTTAGTCGGCAGATCGCAGGCTTCCCTCGTATCAGATTTAGATTCAACGGATACATCTCGCCTTTGAACTTTGACTTTAGAAGGACTTCTTTGGTTTTCTTTTCTATGATTTCGGACCCTTTGTCATCAAATGATACCTTTAATCTAGTCCCAACAACCAACTTCAAAACACTTATGAGATTGTGTTGTAGTCCCTCTACGTGCGCCACTTTACGAATTGAAAACTCTCCATTCGTTATCATTCTATAACCTTTAATATTGCCAAAAGCATTGTTTATGTACTTCACATTTCCACCATCTTTAAGTTCTCTAAATTCTCACAGTTCTTCCTTCTTACCAATCATGTGATGCAAGCAGCCACTGTCGATATACCATTCATTGTCAAACTGCTCATCACGAATTCCCTACAAGGATTAAGCAGATTTAAGAACCCAAAATTGCTTGGATCCTTGTGAGCCTTCTACAGAAAGAGGAAAAGTAAATGCAAGATCAACCATATAAGTGTGTTAATTAATGCGGTGCTATCTTTCTTTGTTATTGTAAAAAGTTTATTATCTTTCAAGATCGCATCTTTTGAAGATGAATGTTTTTGTTTGTTCTTGATTTGATTCTTCACAAACTCTTTTTCAACTTTCTTTGAATTGGTTTCAGACTTCTTGATTGGAGCTTTATGATCCGAAACTAGCTTTCCTTTTCCAATAACATCTTTCGAAGCGTTCATGGTTTGATATTTATGGGGTTTTGATTTCTCCACATGCTTCTTTTGATTTGAAAAAGTCGTTTTTTTGAATAACTTTCCTTTCATAATCAATTGCGAGATTAATTTTGTGAGGAGCACCTAGAGTTCGCATGCAAGGCAATTTTTGCATTTCGGTCTGACAGTTTTTCATTTCGAACAAACTTGGGATTCTTTGACTGCTAAAACTGTTTCCTTTCCTTGAGGTTTTTGTTGTATTTCACATTCCTTTGCCTTTTCTGAGTTGTAAACTGCTCGGATGACTTGTGAACAATAGGCTTAAGTTTCAGCTTTCTGACTGACTTCTGGTTTTGTACTGATGGCTCTTCACTTGGAACATCCTTGGTTCCACTTGGACTTCCCTTTTCCTAGCTTAAGTGATTATTGACTGGTTCTGCTACATATCTTCCTTTCACTCTCCAAGAAGTCTTTTTTGACAGACCCTTAGTTTCTTCTGCATTATCTATTGGGGCAGACCAGAAGTGCTTATCACATCCATCCTTGTTATCGTCATCAACCAGGGACGTTACTTCAACAGTTTTATTTTTGTTCAGACCAGTGGTTGCGAAAACCTGGTTAGGCACAGTTTGAACTTTTGGAAATACAATTGGTTTTTCTTTTAAAATCTATGATTTATTTTCAGAAAAGTGTGCAAATTCAATAGAATTTTCAGAGATAAGATCTTTCACAGGTTTAGATTCGCTTTTAACAAATTCTGAATAGTCAATTTCATCCTCTACAGAGATTTTGCTCATATCACTGTCCTCATCAAATTTAGTTGTATTTTGAACATTAATTTTGTTATTTGAACTCAAGTTGGCACTCAACGAGTCAAACTTCAGTATATTACCAAATTTAATCTGCCTTTTGTCATTTTCATCCAAAAGTTGCTTAAACGTGTTCTTATGGTCTTTGGACTTAATGTTGTTGGATTAATGTCTAATTCCATAACTATAATTAGTAAGACTTGACCCGACCCGACATGGTCCATTTGGGTTGCATGGCATCATGCATTTGGATAGACTAAAATGAGAGAAATAACACTTAAGGTTTATTAATATATTATAAGTTCTAATATATTAATAAGGTTATTTAATTAGTATTGATCAAAAATTAATTTGGAATTAATTAAGTGATCAAAAAGGAGACTAATTAAATATATGGGTTGATTGTCTAAATCATTCATTCTTTTATATGTGGGCTTGTGATCCAAGATTCCTTATGTTTGACTAAGTCCATGGGGTGACCCATGGATACTCCATGGAAGTTAAAATCCATGGATCATAAGGAATGGGTAAAGTTGTGAGTTACATGGTGTAACCCTAATAGCCACCATATAAAAGAATCCCATGGCTCAAGAAATCAGTCACTATGTGTGAGAATGAAGGGCTAGCCGATTTTCATGAAGTGTGGAATTCTCTTAAGTCTTTCCAAGTGTATTTGGAGTTGTGTGAACCATTTGAGGTGTCACACTTGGGGCACTAGGCACTCAAGCTTCATTAAAACATTCTACATCAAAAAGGTATGTAATTCTAACTTGATATATTCATTTGAATCAATGTTATTGTGCTAGCTAGGATGAATACCTTGGAAAGTTCATATTTGCATGTATAATAGAGAAAACATAGATTCAAGGTATTTAGGGTTGCATGTACGCATAGGAGTGTTAGAAAGCTCAAAACCCAACAAATGTATGATTCAAATTTGTCCAGACCTATCCTATAAGCATCTAAGGTTTCATCAGACGAAACGATGGATTCGCACTGGTACCAATCGATGTCAATTTCGTCTTCCTTTAATTCAAGGAATGGTAAGATCATCTTGTGAATTTTTTCACCAATCTCACAATCAAGGTGCAACTGAGTAATGTTAAAATAAAGCCTTTTCCCAATCAAACAGAAAATATAACGTTGTTTCAAAAGCATTAAATTATCCCGTTGCAAGTAAATTAACTAATCCCTAGACTTACACAAGTTGGACTTTATCTTCTCTATCCACATGTGTCTCTCCTCACCTTTTGACGAAACCCTGGTGATTTGATCGGTTAGGTTAGAGTTTTTCAAATGAGTTCTTTTTAAACTCTCACTTAAGCTTGAAAAAGTATATCTTATGTCATTTAGCTCAGCTTCACATCTAGAAGAAGGGATATTAAGATATTTAAGAATAGAATTTCCCTTGTTGATCATCTGTATGCATTCGCTAATTTGCTCAAGAACTGGCTTTGCAGTGAAGCAGCTATCATCACCACGTCCATTATCCGTTCCAGAACCACTATCAGTAGTATAACCTTGCATTTGTGATACATCTCTCATCATCATCAAGCATCTACCTCCAAGAAGCGAGCTCTCTTCTTTCGCAACGAAACTCGTACCATGAGTAGGCCTGCGGACCTCTTCATCTTCGGAATTGGTTGACTAGACCTCTACGCCTCCAAATTCATGGTTTTATCAGCATTCTTTTTCTTCTTAATCTCCTCCTGCTTTCTGAGTTGGTATGCCTTGTCCTCTTCTCCTTCCTTCTTCTCATTTAGCCTTCGCAACATGCAATCCTTGGCTAAATGGTTTTTTCCATGACAATAGTTGCAGTTATAGTCGGAGTCATATACGACCTTCTTCTCCTTCTTTTCTTCTTCTTTCTGAGAATAGCTTGCATTCTCCTCTTTCACATTCTCATAGCTATAGTGTCCCTGCCAGTTTCGGTTCTTATTGTTATTGAAATTCCTTTTTGCGAACCTTTTTGTGTTGGACACCATCATTGCGGACTCTTCTTTAGACAATTCATAATCAGAAAGCTCAAACTCTGAATCATTATCTACTTAAACCTTCTTCCCTTTTGTGATGAGAGCAAGTGAACCCATTCCAGAAACAATCTTTGCTTCTTTTGTCACTTCAGCTTCATGTGATTTGAGAATTCTGACTAGTATTGCCAACGAGTAATTCTTGAATTGCCCATGTGCTTTTATGATTGAAACTATAGCATTCCAGTGATGTTTAAGTCCGTTCATGAACGTGACCTTTTGCTCGATGAGTTCTCATCCAATATTATGCTTCATTATCCTATTGAGAAGATGATTATAGCGTTTAACAGATTGTTCCAGACTTTCTTCAGGATTTTGCACAAATGCACCAAACTCTTAAAGCAGTTGAATCTGAGTAGAATGTTCTAAATCAGCATCAGTAGAGTACAGTCCCTTAAGTCTATCCCATATACCTTTTGTTGTATTTTATGAGCTAACCAAACGAAAGGTGTCTGGTGGTAGGGCAAAACCTGTATGAACCAACGTAGTCTTCAAAATGCAATGCCCAAACTTCATATTCGCTAGGGAATAGGATGGGAATCCTTGTTGTGGATCCAATTCCACTTGAGAGATTTATCAAATTAACGTTAGAATCGTCTGAATGCATGTTTGTATATGGAACAAAACCTGTATGAACCAGATGTGTAAACAAGATTAGGGTAATATTAAGATAAAAATCAGTTTCAACAGATGAACAAACAATGATAACAACTGACACCAGATCCAATAATAGCATAAACCCTAAAAAGCTTCTTTCAACAGAAAAGATGCGTATCTATTACACAGTGTAACGCCCGCAGATTCGGGCTAGTCAATTTAGAGGCAATAGGGGTCGAAAACGACTTTTCAACAAAAGATTATTTAGAATAAATAATCTTAAACAAGTTGTAGAATATGTCACAAGGTTTCCGTACATATAAAGAACGCCGAAATTCGAGTTATAACGAAGAAGTTATGACCCGTCGAAGTTTTATGGCAAAACCGACACGACACCGGGAAGCGTAAAAAGTGAATTTATGATAGAAGACTTTTTAACCTTAGTAGTCTAAACCAAAGTCATAGAGTATGTTAAAAAGATAAAATCCATTAAAAGAACGCTCAAATCTGACATCGTATGAGGAAGTTATGATTTTTCAAAGTTTCGGCTTAGCAGTGTACAGCCCGAAACTCGAATTTTAGTTCGAGCGGTTTTTGGCTTACGCGACCTAAATGAGAGTTGAAGATCTCATTAATAGGAACTCAACGGTAAAAATATAGATGAAAACGGAGTCCGTATGAAGGAGTTACGAATTCTTCGCGGTCATTTAACAGTTTAAACGTCTCCTACTGTTAAATTTGAGATCGGTCGAGAATTAGCCGAGGAGAGTCTAAATGAAAGTTGTAGATCTTGATTTTAACTACGCGTTGAAAAAAATAACGTTGATAACGGAGCTCGTATGCGAGAGTTATGATTTTTCTAAGTTTGAAGGCTGATACGCGATAGGGGGTGACATGGCACCACCAGAATTCGACACGTGGCACCACCAGAAGGCTGCCACATGCCCCAACTCGGCGAGTAGGTCCTCTTACTCGGCGAGTCCGTCAGGATTTCACCCTATAAATAGAAGTGTCGAGTTTCTCTCATTTCTCACACCTTTCCCCACTTCTTTCTCTCTCTACACTCTCTCTCTAGCCTATCTTAAGCCCCCTAAAGTCTACGTAAACCCCCTAGTAACCGAAGGAAGCCCCGAGGCTCTCGAAGCCTCGAGAAAAGAGCATTTCGGCTCAGAAATGCTGCTCCAGCGAAGCCCGGTTTTCAAGAAAACCCGTTGTAAGTGAGCTATGCCTACCCTATCTTTAGTATAGCTTATGTTTCAATATAGTAATGTTATTAGGACCTTATAAGGAGTAGTTGGGCTATTATTATGGGTTATATAAGTATTGTTTAACGCTTATATAATAGTAATAATAGCCAAACTATTAATTAGTCTCGTCGAATGTTAGACTAAACTCTAGTGGTAATGATACTAGGTTTCGTCAGGGGATAGTTGTTTTAAGAATAACGAAGTGCTGTCGGAGTGCCGATTCACCACCTAATCACGTGAGTGCATAGTTACTTTCATCTTACACATAGATATGAAATATTTTATATAAATTACATGCTATGTGTGCATATTATCTGAGTACTTGCTGTCTATGTTGGATGAACGTTTTTATACATGTTTTAAATGATTTAAACTGTATACCTATTTTATATATACAAATATGTTGGGGATGACATGGGTAGATGAATGATGAGAGAGAAAAGATGATGTGAGTAAACATAAGCAGCTATAGATTTAGTGCCTAATAAATAACACTAGCAGCTATGGACTTAGTACCTAATAGCTAAACGCTGGTAGCTATGGATTTAGTACCTGTTAGGAATTGGTAGCTATGGACTTAGTACCTAATTGATAAATGCTCGTAGCTATGGATTTAGTACATGTTAGGAATTGGTAGCTATTGACTTAGTACCTAATTGATAAACGTTGGTAGCTATGGATTTAGTACCTATTAGGAATTGGTAGCTATGGACTTAGTACCTATTAGATAAACACTGGTAGCTATGGATTTAGTACCATATGAATAAACTATAGCAGCTATGGAATTAGTGCTTTTACGAACGAACATTGGCAGCTATGGATTTAGTGCCAGTCCTATAACCCTGGAAGTAAGGGACTTCGGAATAAATGAATGCAGGATAGACGACTCTTAGGATAAATCCTTAAGAGTAAAGAAGATAATGGGGATGGGTAATTGGGATGATTATTTGATTGTTTAAACATAATAATTATATTATTGTGGGTTGAAAACCCTATGTACTCACCAGGTTTCCCAACCAGACCCACTCAGTTTATTTATATCACAGGTGTCGATACGAAGTGACATTACACTGAGAGATTAAAGAGATGTAGATCACTAGTGTAAATAAATGTAAGTTCTGTTTATGCTTATGTTCTTGTATTGACGATGACATCCCAAACGCTTTAAAATAAATAAAATACGTTTCTTCGAAAATGTTTTGATAACGTATTTATCGTATTTTTCTAGGAACAAATTCCGCAACATTTTTATGAAAAGAAGTACTCTGATTTTTATAGAGCATAAACAAAATCGGTCTTTTCTGGCCGTGAAAATGGGGATGTCACACACAGTCTCCTGCTCTAATACCAATTTTTGAGATTAATTATCTAATGATCGAAAGATTCAAACATGTAATAGAAAACAGGAACACAAGAATGGATCAAAATCTGCTTAATGATTCAAAGTCACGCCTCATAAGAACTCGATGAATAATTACTACTGTAGAGGCGCGTAGGGTTACAAAACTATATCCAAGATCACAAAACACGGTGCATGCATGCACTTTAAATACTATAACACTAATTAATAAGGATGGGTGGACAAGCCCAATCCCTTTTATATATATGGACTACTTAATAAAATACAATGACGCAACACTAATTCCCAATAAAAACTCTCACGATACAAGTGAAGGGACATGGAGGTTACAAAAATTCTATGCTCTAAGGGGAAAAACATTTAACAATTCAATGATTAGGGTAGATTCAACTTATGAAGGATCTATGTCTTTCACATAATGGCAACATACTATGAAATATCAAACTACAAAATTTCTTATCTAAAATCTGAATTCATAAGATAGAATACATACCTTATTGATTGTTGAAGTAAACAATCAAGAATCCCTTTTGTTGATCTTTTGGAAGCAAACACCACAAGCGTCGTGCGTCTAGTGGTTCACACCCAACACAAGCAAGAAGGATATTGAGGAGAGTGAAGAAAGTGATCATAATTTCAGCCTAAGCTATCTAAGGAATGAGTGGCTGAAAATGATAGTCCTAGGCGCCTTTATATAGTGCAACAAGGAAACCCAAGATAAACCCAACATTAATATAATAATATTGTCTTTAAATTGGTAATTATCGAACTTCTAATTATCCACATGGCATATTCTAGAAACCCTAAAGCTACCTCAAAATTGTCCAAGGCTTCAAGGAGGTTCTGAAAGACCTCTTGTTCAACTATTGAACCATTACACTTTAGCCCTACGCGTTTAATTAATTCTTTTAATCTTAAAACTAATTCCAATTAACTTATAATTAAATATTAATTAAATATTACTATTTCGAATTAATTTATTATTCTCATAATATATTAATAAATTATTTATTTCAATTTATTAATCAAATAATAAATCAATCTCTCACCAAAAAAATCATGTCCAATTGCTATGTTTGAGGGAAACCCAAAAGGACTATTCTACAATCAATTCAAGTTTATACCAATCATAGTTATGGGCTTAGACACCTAATCCAACAACAAGCTTCTTAGGATCTCAGTGATTTTCCTTGCTTCGATTACGAATCATGTGCTTTTAGTAGTACGGGCGTAATACTACATTCCTCACCTATCCATACTTTCCTCAAGAATCACCATGAATCATCTAAGTCACTCCACTATGGAAACTCTCATGATCCGTTTTCTAAACAACAAACATATCTTGCTACAACACTCCCTAGGCTCTCTTAGGAATCCTTATCTCACTTCCTTTTGTAATACGAGGAACCTCTACCAACACCGTTGGTTTGCTTATGCATGCAAATTATACACAATAAGGGTTCAAATAGATTGTCGAATAAATGATTCCATCCCAGTCTCATAACCATACAAAGAATAGGAAATATGTCTAAATCAATCACTCTAAGGCTATGTGATCCTAATCATATATAGTTTTTAAACATACACTTATCAGTTAACTTTGCTAATATAGACTCCAAGTAGTACACAACATCCATTTCCTCCTTGGATAAAAGGCATCACACAAATCCGAGACTTCTATCATGCAATTCTTAAAGGTATCCTTAACCCTATTCTTGCATGTAATTCATATAAGTGCATATTACTAATGTATGGGTATTTAGGTAATCTCTTACTTGATCTCAATTAATTATACGCATTGTAGCCCTTTCTTTATAGAAATGTGTTTTTGAAATTTTGTTTTTCTTACAAAAAGATTTATCAATTCCTCAATTTGAGTTCAGAAATACCCAAGGTTGTGCCTAAATCCCTTAAACCAAGGATCTAATACCAACTTGTAACACACCAAAAATTAGTAGTAAAATTTTCATTTTCAACCACCAAAAACCATATAATCATTTGTTCAAAAACCAACCAATGTTCAAATGTACTCCAAATATTAAAGTAAATCAAAACAGTAATGCAAAAATAAACTCCAGGGGATGCAGTGTGATCAGGCCGGGCCCTTCTCTTTGGAACCATAAGTACCAAAAATGTTTAAACCATAAAATCGTAAGCACAAAGCTTAAATAGTTCCCCAAAATACCATATACCATACATATCAGTGGGCCCAACCCTAGGGGTGTATTTTAAACCTACATGAATGATATGATCCAACTATAGTATTACAATCACTTCCAGACAATAGGCTAGTAGTAACCTTTCTACCATGATCCAACGATGGTCTTCCATGCAACTCTCAAAGAAAAACAAGTGTTGTGATCTAACCATTATCTTTCATTCAAATGTTGTGATCCGATCACAGTCTTTCATACAAGTGATGTAATCCGACCATAATTTTTCATGAAAAGGTCACAGAGACAATGTAGCAACGTATAAAGTATAGTGAGAAGAATCACCTCATGCGCGTAACCAACAGATAATAGCTCACATAACTGTAGAATGATATGAAACACCTCATAATAAACCACACAAGGTAAAACCTTAGTCCACCTTCTAAAACTAGCCAATTGTCAAAAAGTCAGCAATAAAAGTGAAATTCAACTCTAGATGGTCTCTATGCTGAGCCATCGTTAGCCACATCGTGCCAGCTATGACAAAATAGTCGAGCAAACCCCAGTCGCCATGCTGTTGCAACCAAACTGCCACGTCCTGGAAACTAGGCTCTCACAACCTACTAGATTAAGCTCATAATCTATTAAGACACTCCATTCAAACTTTTCGGAGAGCTTCCTAAGGTCTAACATTAAATAAAAATCGATGTTTTTTATTCATGCATGTCCAATGTAAGTCTAGCACTCTAACTAGGTCAAAAATGGAGAAATAACACTAAGATTCAATTCATGGAACTCATTACAACAACAAATTGAATATTTGGAGCATATGTCCACCAAGGGTCCTCAATAATCCATAAAGTTGCAACCTTTATGGAATCCATGCACTAAAATCGACCTAACATTGATAAAAGTGTGAAGGAACCTAGATCTAGCATTATAAGATGAGATAGTTGAAGACTTTATACCACAAAACTGATCAAAAGTGAAGTGAAGATGCAAGATCCAAGTTGGAATCAAGCTAACAACCACCAAGATGAGTTCCTTCTTACTTAAACCTTCACAAAGTGACTTCACACACTCAAAACACTCACAAAAAGCTCGGTTTTGGGTGAGGTTTAGTTCTCAGAGAATGGAGGCCGCCAAATGAGGCAACCCTAAAAGTTAGTGCCCTTAAATAGGGTAACAATCCTGAAAACTAGGGTTTGACACAAATGGCGGCCATGCTGAAGCAAACATAATGCCATGTTGTGGCATCACCAGATATATGTTTCCTCTTTAATGGATACCACACTGAGGTCCCATAAGAGTCACGCAGTGACCATGCTATAAAATCCATAAAATGTTGTAGTTAACTCATGAAAGGAATACCTAAGATATGGATTACAGGAGAGAAGAGATATGTCCTTCGTGAATGTAAGAAGGTTTAGATGTGTTATTATTAACATTGGTCGCATCACTTCAAACCCAACTATCAAGAGTGGGCATATTCTTGGTTGATGTATTATTGATTGATTTAGTATTTACTTTGAGAGCTTGAAGTAGGATTAGTTACTTAACTGCCTTAGTTTCTATGAATAATTCGTGCTTTTGGGATCATATGGGTCATGATATTGAGAATTTAATTCATCCTCTTGTGGTTGAGGTCACTAACGACAGGATGATGATGGTTACCCATGTTTACTAAGGTTGTTCCTTAGAGGTTAGGGCGAGCGGTTACTAATGAACATTATTCGGGTGGTGATGCAAGAGCTTTGTGTGATAATGTGAATGAACTAGTCGGACACATTGATGCAGGAATTATTTGTCGTCACAAACAGGTATGGGTTCAAACCACAAGTGGGGGAGAACTATTAGCATAGGTCGATTCCGTATATGGAGCACTCATTATTCAACTGTATGGTTTAGGATGTTCTTATAGCATAATGGTGTTGGGTATTTAGCATTTTTTATGGATATATGTGGCAAAGAAGAAAAGAAGAAGGTTGTGGATGTACCAATCGTTTAGTTGTTTGCTTATGTTCGCCTAGGGGAGCGTCGACTCCTGTAATGAAGAAAAAGGTATACTTAGTTCCGTATTATGCATAGTCACTCTAAATCCATATTGTATGACTCGATTATGATAATTTACGGTTTACTCAATTAATGGGCAGCATCAGAGGTTAATCGGACTCCAAGTGGAAGAGAGTTACCCATCCAGGCAAGAGTATGGGGACTACATAACTTCAGTATGGTAGAGAAGACTTGAGGTAGCTGTTGTTGACTCTTGAAATTTCTAATAATTTCGGGTGACGTGCACAGAGAAGAAAAAAAGTAGTCAACCATCGGTGATGAAAGATTTGGTTTAGAAATGGTGTATCATTCTGGCCGTTATGTATTCTAGAATGTCACTAGTTTAATTTTCTATAAAGGTTGCAACTTGTTTTTAGATAAGTGTTTGTCATGCATTTCAAGTCATCATCATCGATTCGTGTATAAGAGGTAGTTGGATAGGCTCTGGTTTAGCATCGTGGTGAGAGTCCCCTTGCATATTCTTGAATGATAAAGGTTTGTAGATTCAAGGCATGGTTCGAAGATCGGATGGATTTGTCTAGGTTCCTAGGTTTACATAGTTTATTTTTCTTGGATACTACTCTTATAGGATGATGGATGATGGTTGGGTTCGTTGAAGTCGAAGGGATGATGGTTTTATACCTATAGGCCAATTGAGGTGTTAGTCGTGATCTAGACAGAGGTGATTGGGTTAATAGCAAGATCAGCAAGGTGTCATGAGCTAAAGCAATGGTAACTAAAAACCTACAATGTAACACTCGGTTTCTTAGGTATTAATTTTAACTCTAATTTTGTGAACTCTAAGTGGTTACGATGTGGTGATGAGGATGACCACGGTGTGAAAGCCATCTTTATAATTGCTCATCATTTCGATCACCACAATGTGGACATGCAATGGCCATGACATGGTGATGATAGAATGAAAAATCCAAGATTTCCAGGCATCGAACCCTATTTAAAGGAAGTGTGGCTAGGGTTTCCTCCACCCCCAGCCTCCATCACCTCTAAAGTGCTCTTAATAAAACCCTAATCTCATTGAAAGCTAATGAGCTCATTTTTGGTGTCTTTCTGAGATTGGAAGAAGATGGAGTTTCTAGTGAAAAATCCAGCAAACAACTAATCCTTATTCTTTTTTTGCATCTTATGGACTCCTTGTAAGTCTTCAAGTTTCCATCTTTTTGGTCTATTTCTTCTTGATCTAGGTTATAATGCTTTTCTTCATGGTTTTGATGATTTGAGCGGAAGGATTAAATAATGTGTGCAACTTTATTGATCCTTGAGGTACAAAATTGTTTAGGTGGTTCAGATCAAAATTGTCATGAGGTTTTGAATTCACGCATGGGGTTGTGAACCCATTTCTCCCATTTTGACCTAGATAAGTGATGACATGCATTAGACATGCATGTCCACAAAGTAATGATTTTTATGGACCTTTATGAAGCAAGGATGCCTTCTGGGAAATTTGAGCAAAGAACTTTACATGTTAAGAGCTTAATCAATTAAGTTGTCTTCATACAAGAACCACAAAGTGGCGTGATGCTCGCCACAACACGGTGGGGGAAGGTATCAAGATTGTTTTATTAGTTTGTTGCCATAGCGTGGTCACATGCTTTCCACGATGTGGTGTCAGAGCTGGTTATGACCGAGTTGGATATCCACGATGTGGTGTCGAAGCTGGTCGTGACCGAGTTGGATATCCATGATCTGGCCCTTGATTGGCCAACGTCATGATGACCTTCTGAGATGACTTTGACCATTGACTTTGATCCGGTTGACTTTTAGTCAAATTGGTAATTTGGCTAGTAGACTAAGGGTTTGTTTTATATGATTCTACAGGTGGTGTGTTGCACCAACCTTTCTACTGTATGATTTGCTTCGAGTGAGAGGTGAGTCTTCTCAATATACTATGTAGGATGTTATATTATATTTGCGACTCTTACATGGTAGACCATGGAAGGACCATGCCACTTATACGAAAGACCATGGGAGGACCATGGCAATTACGTAAAAGACCATGGGAGGACAATGGCAACCGTATGAAAGACTATGGGAGGACCATAGCAACTAAAATTACAACATGAGTGCAACAACGGGTGATTGTAAGACTATTGGATGACCACACCATTCACATGTTCTTTACTAACTGTATGGTATGTAGTATTTTGTGGAATTCACTAAGATTTGTCTTTACGGTTTTATGTTTGAATGTTTCAAGTGCTTTTGGTTCCAAAAGGAATAACCGACTTAATTTCATTGCATCCCTAAAGTTTTTAGTACTATCTTTTATAAATGCATTATACTATGATTATCTTTATGAATGAATGAATGAATGGTTTAGCTGTTTTAAAAATAAAAATTTTAGCTAGTATTTTCGGGGATGTTACATGTTGGTATTAGAGCCTTGGTTTGAGGGATTCAGTGACACTTCATAGTATGTCTGGACTCAAACTGAGGAATAATAAAATCTTTTAAAATAAGAATGATTTTTCTAAAAGGTTTTTTATAGAAAGGGGTGCGATCATGCAGTAATCCGAGATCAAATAAGTGATTCCCAAAATACCCATACATGAATTTTATGTTTTAGTATGCTATTACATGAACCACATGTTAATTTAGGGATAAGGATATGCTCAGGTTTCATTGTAGAATGCTTGATAGTAGAGATGCCTTTATATGCATGTTATGTGACTAGATGCCTTAAAGTTTACTAGAAATTGTTTGATGAATGAACTAGGGTGGTACATACTTAAGAATAGATAGCCCTAGAATGTTTTATTTAGCCTTATTGTATGTTCTTGTTTGATGAAGTCCTTATAATAGAGACGTCTACTTGAACGTCTATTTTATTGCGATTATGTACGACCTGTACTCATTAAATGATCGTCAGTGTCAATAGAGACTTTGGCAAAACAATTGGAGAGGTAAATCCTAGGAGAACCTAGGAAGTACCTTAGTCTGATTGTGTACACTGTTTAATGATGTAGCCATGAGTGGGGAGTTATGGATAAGTGGCTTATAAAATTTGCGATGACTCTTGGCATTATTGGGCTTGTTCTAATAAAAGCACAAGATCCTTACTCGAATCTAGGGTAGTCACGGGGATTCTGAGAAGCCTGAAGTATGAGAGATTCCTTGATTGTGTTTTGAAATTTTTTTATTTTCATCTTCGGAACGGTGTTTGTGAATCATGGTTTTGGTTTTGGTTCGGGCTTGAGCGATGGACCGAGTGATGCTGAGCTTTGTGATTTTATCATGTCTGAGATTTTGTGAGTTATCCTTGAGGCGACTCCTACCATGTTTGGGTCGATCAAGGAGGGGATATTGGAGTAGGTGGACGAGTCTTTGGGGTCATTTCATGTGAAGTTGACTGTTGGTCAACTCGAGGCTCGTATTTTCACCTTCATTGAGTATCGTGCTTGTGGGGCTCCTGAGTTCTTTGGGGAGAAGGCCCCATCGCCAATAGTCGTTGGATTGTAGAGATGGAGAGTGCCTATCAGATGAGCTTCTTCCTTGAGGGGTTCAAGGTTAGGTTTGCAGCTAGTCTTTCGTGATTGGGGGATCTGGTCGGCCATGCTCTGGGAGAAGCGATCGTTGAGGCTATGAATTAGTCAGACTTTGTTACCAGGTTTGGAGATTATTTGGCACCTGCTATAGAGGTTTAGTATTTGGCACATGAGTTTTAGAACCCACGTCATACGATAGATACCATGGCAGAGATGACAACCAAATTCAAGGAGAGGGCTTTGTAGGTTCTACAGTATGTTACAAATGAGGAATGGAAGAAGACGCAATATCATGATATGCTAAGAGATGGCATCGGAGAGTTTTTCAATCTTTCGAGATGCAAGATTCTTGAGGATGATTCATAGAGCCTGGGAGCGGGAGATTGAGTTGGAGCTTCGATCGAAGTGGAAGCCAGCTCAAATAGAGACAACATAAGGTTCAACAAATGAAGCCCAAGATTTTTCAATCTCGATCTACATGCCAGCAGGACCGGAGCCGTTGCGACAAGTTCAGTAAGACGTATAATGGGGTTTGTTGATGAGGATGTTCTTACTGCTTCAAGTGTCGTCAGATGGGACACATTAGTAGAGATTGCACCAGTAGGCCCTTGATTTGTTTTCAGTACAACCAGTTAGGCAATAAGAGGGACGAATGTCCGAATCTTTCTGGTGGTATAGTGAAGACACCCGCTCCGGCTACTTAGAGGATCACAGATGGGTACTAGGGCAGGGCGGAGGCTCCTGTACTGAAGGGTTGAGCTTTTTAGTTGACGGCCAAGGAGGCCCGAGCAGCACCAGACATTGTCACTGGTACATATCTCTTACATATATCTTACTTCTTTAGTTATTTTGCTTATGTTTTACCTTCTTGTGAATAAGGATGTTCTTAGTCCATGGTATGAATACTCATGTTCTTTTCGATTTGGGTGCTACCCAATCTTTCATGTCTCTTGTGATTAGAAAGAAGTTATGTGATGCTCTAGGAGCATTAGAAAACCCAATGGAGGTGGATATTTCTTGATGATTGTACGATGGGTGTTATGAGAGTTCATCGGGGTTGTATTCTCGAGTTGTTCAGTGATATGTATTTGATAGACATTGTCCCTATTCCTGTGTGAGGGATGAAGATCATTATTGGCATGGGTTAGTTGAGACATAATGAGCTTATGATTGATTGTGAGCATCAGTTGGTGGGAGTTTGAACCCCATGCAGGAAAACTGGTTATTTATAGCGAGGGTGTACAATGTGTACCGACTCTACTCAGTTGTGAGAGCTAGGAGGTATCTTCAGAAGGTGCATTCAGGGTTCTTGGCTTATATTGCAGATACTCGGGTCGGAGAGAAGAAGATTATGGATAGTTTACCTATCATTCGATATTTCCCTTATGTTTTTCTCGGTGATTTATCAGGAGTGCCTCCTGAGAAGCAGGTAGAGTTTCAAATTGACCTAGTTCCATGTGAGATTTTGATAGCTAAGGCGCCGTATCACCTAACACCTCCGGAAATGCAGGAGTTGTCCATACAATTGCATGAGCTGTTGGACAAGGGATTGATCATGTCAAGCAGTTCACCATGTGGAGCACCGATTCTGTTATTCAAGAAGAATGATGGATCTTACCATATGTATATCGACTATAGGGAGTTGAACAACTTAACTGTAAAGAACCGTTACCCACTTCCATCTTCTGCACATCCTCGTCCCTTTTGAAACCAAAATGTATTTAAATTTGAATAACAAGAGTTATAAGGATCTTATAACCCCAAATGGCTTCATTTAAGAATAATTAGTATAGAGACCTTCTTTTCATATCCTCGAAAGACTCTTTTAGAATAGCAATGATATAAGTGGCTCATAGTGAACTAGAGTTACATCATATGGATGTGAAGTAATGGAGACATTAATGAACAGTTTTTATATAATTTAACCATAAAATGTTTTATTCAAATATCCAAAGTATATTGTTTATTAGTTAAACAAATCCAACCACGGTCTCAAATAGGCTTTCGCAAAAGTGATATCACAAGTTTCACTGGTCATCACTTCACATGATTTTAAGGAAAATATTGTTGATGAGTGTGTGTGTGTGTGTGTGTGTGTGTGTATCACAAGTTAGTAGGAGTAAAATGTTGGATTAGTGTCTAAGTCCATAACTATTTTGGTATATACTTGACCCGATTATGAGCATGGTCCTTTTGGGTTGCCTTCACCAGAGCAATATGTAGGATGAATTAAGGAGAGAGAGGTTTAAATATGATTTATTAATATATTATGAGAATAATATATTACAGGAAAAATCATATTGTTTAATTAATATTAGTCAATAATTAATTAAGAATTAATTTTGTGGCTAAAGGAGATTAATTAAATTTGGGGGACTGGACTGCAATTATTGGATAATTGAGTTATTGGGCTAAGGAATGCTAAAGGAACAAGGGGTGAACGAAATTATGATGGAAGCCCATCATATTTTCGTCCATGGCCTTATCCAGAAGGTTCCATGGGCTGCTTAGAGTTTAAGCTGTCCATTAGGGTTTAGACTGAAACCCTAGCAGCCCACACAAGTATATAAAGGACCCCTTAGGCCCCAAAAACGTGAACAACTGACTCTCTAGGGTTTCTATTCGTTTTTGGGCAGCCTCTCTTCTTCTCCTCTTCATACAAGTTGCATAAGGTGTTTGTGACTCCATTAGAGGTGCAACACTTGAGGCACTAAGCTTTCGAAGCCAATCCAACCAAGGAAATTGATTGTTATCGCTATATAACAATTAAATATAATTCTCTAAACCCTAATTCAGTTCATAATATGTTAGATCTAAGTTTATTAGTCTTGGATTCAAAGCATGTACAATAGAGAAACCTAAATCCAAGCATTAGGGTTTGTATGAGCACATAGGATTGTTCTTATGCCTAAAACCCATCAGTGGTATCAGAGCCTTGATTGGTTTCTGTTGTATGTGATGCTATGTTGAACTATTTACTGAAAAACGAGTTTTTTTGCCTCTGCCCGACTCAACTCGGCGAGTCAGTATCTGGACTCGGCAAGTTGGCCCTACTCGGCGAGTCCAGGTCTGACTCGGCGAGTCAGTGCGTCAGGCAGAGGGTATTTCGGGATTTAGCTGCTGTTTTGACTTGGATTTGATGCTTAAATTGTTTTATGAAGTTAAAATCCGAATTTTATCTTAATTATATGCTTATCCTTGCCAAAACAATAGATAATTTCAAATCTTTTAAATATTGGTTGTTTATATGATAAATATGGATTATTTAAAGTTATTTGGTAATTATCTAATGACTAAAATAAGATTAGGTCAAATATAGATAATTATGAAATTAATTGTTAATTTTGAATTATTTGTTAGTTGATCCCTAATGTTTTGAAATGTTTCAAAACTTGCCCTCAAGTTTTGGAATTTAAAATTTGATTAAAATTTAATTTTCAAATGTTAAATTCTAAAACCCTAGTAATTTGAAAAGTTCAAATCACACCCTTATGGTTTTGTTAATTACTTAAAGTGTATAATTAAAAGTGATTTAATAAACCCATAAAGTTTTGGTTTACATTTAATTAAATTAAAAGTATAATTTACTAAATTAAACCACTTAGTATTTTAAAAGTGTAAAATACACCCTATACTATATATAACATTAAAAGTCTAATATTATATATGTATGAGTAAACAGTCAGTCTTACTGTTAGTAGGCCTCATTCACGAAGCTGGTCTATAAGGGGTGTTTAAGGAAGTTGCCTATAAAATGGCGATTGAATGGGTATCCACTCTTACCCACCGCACTCTTAACTAGTGGAGGGTCGTTAGCCGAACGGGTAGGATAGGACAGAAACTTTCCATTATAAGTATAATGAAGTACAAAGTAACTAAATGCCTTTTCAAATTCCCAAATCATAGTTACTTTAGGGAAAATGTGAAATTGTATACTAATCCATAGAATTACACTTCGTACCCTTGTCAAATGTTAGTGGAGCGTGTGTGGTTAACCGGCACACTAATTTGGGGATGACATTGGTAGCGAAGGGTGGCTCGATGCTTATCATAGATCAATGGAGCGTGTGTGGCTACCCGGCACATTGATTAGGTGACAGTAGCATTGGGTGCACCACGTGATTCGTATGGTTATTCACACCTTGTTTGTGATCCTCGGCATCCCAGTCACAAATATTAGGGCATACTCGAGATTAAACATGCCATTGAAAAGTTCAATGAATCTCAAAAGATCTAGGAGTTTCAATTCATTTAAAACTTAATCTTCCTTTTCGTTTTTCATGGTGGAAATTGGTAAATTGTCATTTACCTACCTTCAAATATTTTGCAACTAGATTACGGCATCCCTCTTCTAGGTTGTAGAGTATTGTGTTGGATCCTAGCTTGATGTTTCATTTGGGTGTTACATCAAGAATTCTAATCAACATAACTTGAATTTTCTCCCGTTTTGTAGATGTCTGAATCTTACAATGGTCTTCCCAAATCCATTGGAACAAGCTTTCCAAATGAAGATGACATTCCGAGATACGATCAAGGAAATGAGAGTCATGATTTACTTCCTCCACCTCCTCCAATTGTTCTCCCTGACCCACAAGTTCAAAGGCTTGAAAAGTTCAAGCTCACTCAAGCCCTTTTGGCAAGTAAACACGAAGATGGGAAACTTGTGTGTGCACACATCTTAGAGATGAAGTCACACATTGATAGGTTAAACATGTTGGGTGTCGAGATATCAAGTGAGTTGGCTGTTGACTAGGTTCTTCAGTCACTTCCTGAATCATATAGTGAGTTCGTTAGAGAGTACTATATGATGGACCACGACGTGACCCTCATTAATCTCAACTATTTGCTTATAGCTGCTGAATCAGCAATGATTTGGCGTGCTGGTCAAGCAGATTTGTCTGGTGAATCAAACTCCCAAACTTCAATGGACACTGGCAACATTGGAAGTCCAGAAAGAACTAAGTATGTGATTGTTCGATGTGTTGTGCCAAAGGAGTCCATTTGCTTTTATTACCAAGAGAAGTGGCATTGGAGACGAAGCTGCCCTAACTACCCGAGAGATCTAAGAGATGGGAGAGTCAAGACGTATGGCTCTACTTTAGGTAAAATCCATTATCTAACTCTTTTAAGTTACTATTCTAGATTCTTAATACATGATGTGATAAGATTATATTTTGTAAGATCGAAGAAAAGAGAGGAAGCTTGAGGGAAGAAGTGAGCTGAATCTAATCATGAAGAAATGGATTTCGATCACATTACTTGAAGAATGGATTCTTGAGCTACTACTTGGAGTGAGAATAGATTGTTAAGAAATATGTAATAACATAGTTATTCAATTGAATTGCATTGTAAGGACAAATTTTTTCCGCAATAAAATGAATTTTGATTTTACCTTATTTATTTATCCTTGCAATGGCATGTATGAAAAATTGATGTTTGAAGGTTTCTATTATTAGCAATAATGGATTTGATTCTTCATTGTATTATTTGTGGACATATCAAAAGTTTACCAAATAGGGAGCGTTTCTCATCGCCTAAGCTTCAATTGGACAGAAACTTGGAATCATGCAATGTGTATTGTATGATGAATGAAAAACTTTCACATTTAGGAAACTTAGACTAATTCATTGACTAAGTGTCAATTAAAGGACAAGGAGATCAAGTACACTAGGTTGTGCGTTGATCAAGTCCACCACAAGAGTGACAAAGATATTCGTCATGATTTACTAAAGTTTAGTAAATATGATTATACTTATAAGATTAAGTGTAATTCTAAGTTGATTGAAAGAGTTTCAATGAATAGTAGAACGAATAAAGAAGAATCAAGTAGGCAGAAAGATAAAAGTTTATCTATTCTAAGAAGAAGGGAGAGTACCTTTTATTGTGTTTTATGATAAGTCTTTATGATTAAGAACCATGTCTCAATTGATCCTCTAAGTGAGTCTTAGTGCAATTGCATGTCTAAGAAAAGGAATCGAGAATTGTAGAAATGGTTAAATCAAGAAGTCAATCATACTTCGTTCCAATATCAAGTCTTAGAGTCGAGATTGTGACATTGAGTGAAAAGTCTTAAGTAGGTTTATAACACTCATCAAATGTGGAATTTAGAAAAGTTTTCTTATTCTTGCACATTTGAAATTGGTAAGTTGTGCTGTCTTGGATAAGACAAAGACCAACTAGGACCAATTATGTGAAGTGTTTTGTCTTGATAAGAACTACACTAACTCTTGAATATTTGCTTTGTCAAGAAATGTTTCTTGAAAAGAGAATCTTATATGTCAAGGAGTCAGTGGGAGTCTAAATGGTCTTGAAAAGTTTCAAGAACAAATCAAGAATAAACCTTATCGATCATCACTAGCACACTACTTGAGGTTTACAACCTATCGTGCTGACATTATTTTGTTTCTGTGCCATTCCAATTGAATTAATTGTGTATGTGAGTTCTATGAGTTCTTATTTGAATGCATACTAAAGCCTTAGTCGATGGAAAGTACATTGATATGTAAGGACAAATTACTAAACTACTTGGAAGACATGGTGGGCACTCGTGTTACCATAGGGCAAGAAATCAAGATTAAGAAAGTTCAGTCCATATGAGTTTGGATTTGTCGCAAACCTTGGTTTTGGCAAATTCACATGGATAGGAACTCAAACACCATAAAATCTAAGTGTCATAAGATTCCCTCCTTCATGAAAATGACTGTGAGGAAATGCTTTCGCTAAGAGAGATTTTAAGAAGATAGCTATTGTGAAAATTATATTCTCAAATTCGATTATGGTTACGGTATCCCTTTCCATAGTTCGAATTGTGAGATTTGGCAATTAGTTTGAACATTTGGAACTTAGTAACATAAGTTCTGAATTGTTTAAACACACATATGAGCTATCTAAGGCAAAGGTGTATAAGTTTAAGAAGCTTAGATAAAGGCTTATCGAAGCATTTGGTATTAGAAATATGAATTTCAGAAATTCAATAGGCATTGTTTTCTGGAAGTTCATTTGTTTTCTGAATACATGTCAAAGCTCGTGGTTGCATAAATGTTATGCTTATATGATAATCATCATGATAGTGGGAGCATAAGTGTTATGCTTGTATGATTAAAGGAGAGAATATTATACTTCGTTTTAAAATCTAAAGCTTAGATTGAGAAATTTTAATATTTTCAGTCAAAGGATACATTGTGTGTTCTCAAATTTCGATTATGATTACGGCATCCCTCTTCATAGTTCGAATTGTGAGAACATGACACATAAAATATTATGGCAAAAGATTGGTAGAGTATCATATCTTTATGTAAGACATTATGCATCGTGTCCCATACGCTTCGGGTATAGGATCGATTGCAAATGCTATAATATTTTACCATTCTAAAATTTTCCAAATGTCTAGCGCATTAAGAGGGAAAAAGGACTAGAATTGGTTTTGACTAAAATAATTAAACAACTATCAAAGGACGATCCAAAGTTCGCTGAGGATTGGTCGCTTGTGAGTAGTTGGAAGTATGGTATTGGATGGACCATATCGACATTATTATGAATATATAAGATTCTATTAAGAATGAGTTGTCATATGGAAAATGTGGAAATGTTTCCATATTGGGAATTGGATATTGAGAGTCTATACCTAGATTAGAAACTTTTATGCAGGAAGGATGTTCAAATGAATGTACTTTGAATGTGAGACTTCACGTCTAGGGAACTGTCTTGTAACAATTTATGATAGAGTACTTTGTAATTTCATTGGCCAAGTCTTGGTGACTTTTGTTCTATGACTTTGCGAAAGGATCGTTGCGTAAAATGTTAGAATCTAGCATATTCTAGTAGTGGCAAGAACCTTGTGTTCTTACACTAACAATGGGGATTAAGGAATTGTGAAATGAGCATCATTGAAAAAGTTTTTCAATTGATCTATTTCACAAAGCATGGACCATAGGAAACAAAGTGTGCATGCTTAGAGCATGGGACAATTGTTGTTGTAATTCAAGTAATGAGTTGATTATCCAAAACATTAAATGATAAATAATGAGTAATCAATGTGGTGGATAAATAGAAGTGTTTTATTTACTCTCACAAGTTCGGGGCCATATAGGATTAAGTATTATTGTTATGTTTCAGTTTGCATGTTTTAACTTCCAAAATAACTAGGTTATTCAAACATCCACAGTCGGTCATACGTTGGAAGTAAGTATGAATAAAGACTGTCATGAATATGTCTGTAGATTGTCTGAAGTGTTTAAACATGGCACAAGTTTGCTGCAGAGTTCATGAGTGCTTTGATAGGATTAGAGTATTGGATTAAACCCACGCTCACTTGGATCATTTCATGGTTTTATCACGAGTGATTAGTGAGACGATAATATTGTATATTCTTGAAACCGAGACATGTGAGTTGTTATTTGTTGGTCGGTTGCACATTGATAATAAGTAAACGCACCAATAACTTGGTGTTATAAAACTTATTGTTGTGTATGATTCGATCAGTAAATGCAAGCGAGCATTTGAGTCGAAGTTTATCCATTCCTTTTACCCAAAGTGGGATAAAAGCGATATATGTGGGCCTCTCGATGATTTAGTAATGATACCTAAGCACTTGGCCAAGCCGAGACTAAGTTGATGTGTTCAATTGTAGTCTGTTATCAGTCGTCATAAATCGGAAGTCGGGAAACAGTATAGAGAGAATGATTGAAATTCATGTCTTTTGTCTATACGATATCTTGAGAATGGAGGAATATATAATCCCTTATTTAGAGGACACGCTATCTGATAAGATCAGAGTTGACAGCGGCTTTTGAAAGCTACGATTGCTGATCAGGTTCTAAAGTCATGCGGAAAATAGTTATTAGACTTATCCAAGTGGGAGACTGTTGGATTAGTGTCTAAGTCCATAACTATTTTGGTATATACTTGACCCGATTATGAGCATGGTCCTTTTGGGTTGCCTTCACCATAGCAATATGTAGGATGAATTAAGGAGAGAGAGGTTTAAATATGATTTATTAATATATTATGAGAATAATATATTAAAGGAGAAATCATATTGTTTAATTAATATTAGTCAATAATTAATTAAGAATTAATTTTGTGGCTAAAGGAGATTAATTAAATTTGGGGGACTGGACTGCAATTATTGGATAATTGAGTTATTGGGCTAAGGAATGCTAAAGGAACAAGGGGTGAACGAAATTATGATGGAAGCCCATCATATTTTCGTCCATGGCCTTATCCAGAAGGTTCCATGGGCTGCTTAGAGTTTAAGCTGTCCATTAGGGTTTAGACTGAAACCCTAGCAGCCCACACAAGTATATAAAGGACCCATTAGGCCCCAAAAACGTGAACAACTGACTCTCTAGGGTTTTTAGTCGTTTTTGGGCAGCCTCTCTTCTTCTCCTCTTCATCCAAGTTGCATAAGGTGTTTGTGACTCCATTAGAGGTACAGCACTTGAGGCACTAAGCTTTCAAAGTCAATCCAACCAAGGAAATTGATTGTGATTGCTATATAACAATCAAAGGTAATTCTCTAAACCCTAATTTAGTTCATAATATGTTAGATCTAAGTTTATTAGTCTTGGATTCAAAGCATGTACAATAGAGAAACCTAGATCCAAGCATTAAGGTTTGTATGAGCACATAGGATTGTTCTTATGCCTAAAACCCATCATAAAATACGTCTCCATGGTATTATATGTCAATGACATTCTTTTTGTTGATAAAGATATAGGGTTATTACACAAAACCAAGAAATTTCTTACAAAAGGATCTTGGTGATTCCACTTTTGTATTAGAAATAAAAAAATAAGAGAATTCTCTTGTATTATTCTTAGATTGTCACAAAAGAGCTATATCGATGAAGAATTTAGGTATATTTGACATTAAGATAGTGAGCAAAAAGATACACTATTGCCAAGGATGCAAAAAACGCTCGACGTTAGTTAGTCGGTGGACTGTGGTCAAGGGATTAATCGGCTAGACGGAGATTAATCGGGGGATTAATCGGGTACCATTAATTGCTAATTTGTTGAATTTTAAAAAATTAAATATGACTAATATCATATCAAAGTTTGCAAATTCCACTAATATGATAACAAAATAGGTTAATATGATTAATTCAACACTAATCGTGCCTCAAATAGTTTCCATTGAGATAAAACGTCTTCAAAATGTTAAAATTTCATCTTTTTGTAATGTTTCTTTCATTATGTATGCAGAGATTAATCGTTAGGCGCCCTCTAATCGGTTGAGTAGCGCCTAGGGATTACTCGAAGATTAATCGGGACCTAGTCGGGATTTTTACAACAATGACTATTGCTAAAGGATAAATATTTAATCTAAATTAGTTCCTCAAAATTATCATATATGCTTTAGCAGTAGGAAATCTTATATATACTTAATAATCTATCATCCCGAATTTGCAGTTATAGAACAATCTATGTATGTAACACCCGAAGGAGGCAAAAAATATGTTGTTTTATTAAAGAAAAAACAAATAAATAAAAGATTATATGCTCACTTATAAATCAAAGATTTTGGAGGTCCTTGGTTTTTCTAAATCAAGTTTTGTTGCATATCACTAAACATATACTCTACATCATACTATGGTGGTTAGAGGAGTATAAAATACGGTAGTCTATTAAAGAGACAATTATAGCTTGTCTTGATGTATCCAATTACAGATTGTGGTTTTATTAACAAATTATGAGTAGTAGATGGCGTTGACAAGCCATTGAAGATTTATTATGACATTAATTTAGCTACTTTAAGGAAGATAGCTTGACAAAGTTGAATTTTATCGACATCAGTGAGAGAGTTCATGGTGAATTTTTTTTGGTATAGCACATAGGACATGATTTAGTTTTTGCAAGCCCACTAACTAAAGATTTAACGTGTAAGGTGTTTTATGAGTATTTTTCTCGTATGTGTTATATATAATATCTTTATATAGTGGGAGTCTTTATGTACTATTTGTTTTTTATCAATAAAACTTGTTGTGAATTTCTGTAAACTAAAGTTGATGATCTTTTTATCATTGTCCTGAATTTAAGACCTTACAAATTTTATGTTGTATAAGGAATTAACTTCATTGAAGATTATAGTTGGACCAATAAACAAATTGGACCTGTATAAGGTTGCAAATAATTTTTAATCTATTTTTATTTATGTCAAATGTGTAGGTATGGTGATCATGGTGGTTTAGTCATCCTTTAAATATATGATCAAAGGCTTATTGGTTCTATATTTATACATACCATGGACCATATTGTCCTTAAGGAAATAAAGTTAAAATGACTAGAAATGCACGCCTAAGAACATGTAGTACAGTTTCAAGATATAATACCCAAGTGGGAGATTGTTAATAATTTCTAACATTATAATGACAATTATATTATATTAGAAATTGGTATTGTATTTAGTGGGTATTAGATGCTTATAGGTTACCAAGGCTATTCAATATTATCCATAAATATCGTAAATTAGAGTTCGGGGGGGGGGGGGGGGGGGGGGGGGTCTAAACCTTTGTGTATAAAAAGGACGTTAGCCAACATACAAACAAATAAAAGCATTTTCTATACAAACTTGATTCCACGTTATCTAGTATATGTTGACGAAATACTTAGGTCTTTATAATGAAAGAGCATCATAGACTAGTTCTATATCGTTGTCAAAGTACAACATCAATAAAAGGACACATCAATGGATTAAGGTATTTACTTTGCTTACATCTTCGTGATTATTAATATAGTTTCAGACAATAGTTTATATTTTAATACGATATCAGACGTTCATAAAAATACTTAATCAATTGTTTTTATATTGTCAAATTTTAGGTCGGCATGTATACCATGTAAACGGTTTTTGGCTAACGTAAATGCTATGGACATCTCTTTTTGGTCCAACACACACGATCTCGATTTTTTTAACAAGATACCTTTTATTCAAAAAAAGGTTAGGGAAAAGCTAGAATTACACGACTTTAAGACATTCTTTTCTCTAAGATTATTATGACTACTTTAGACTCGTACTACACATAGGACCTAGATTTAATTTTTAAAAAATTAAAAGCCAAAAGTTTTATGAAATATGATCAAATAACAAGATAAATTATAAAGTAAAGAAAGATATAAGAGTGTAAAGAACCTTTATTCCAATACTTGTGATGAAAATCACTAACTTTTTAATACATATGGCTAACTATTTATACTACCACAATAAGATAAATGGTGAGTTATAATAGGAATGCACATTATGATGGTTTATTATTACATTCATAGAACACATTGAAATGGTTGTTACTACTGGTAAATAATAATGGAGAGTTATGGGAGAAATAGGAAATCCAATGGTCATTCACAAACTAATATTTCATAACACTCCCCCTTGAATGACGATTGTATCATGGCTCGTTAAAACCTTAATAGGTAAAACCTGATGTGAAAACCCATTTGTTAATAAACATCGAAAACAATTGTCTCGTTAAAAACCTTGCTAAGAAAACCCAGGGGAAAAAATTAGCTAATGAAAAAAATACAATATGTTTTCAACTCCCCTTAATCATCACACTACCTGATTTCCTTGAAGCATCGCATACCAATGTCTCATACCATCTTTTGAAATTTGAATGAAGGAAATGCTTTAGTGAACAAAATACCCCAAGTTGTTACATGATTGGATTTATTGGACGTTGATGTCATGCTCCTTTGAAGATTATGAGTGAAACCCTTCCTTGAATTGGGTTATACTAGCCGCATTATCTCCATATACTATGGTTGGAACATCTCTGTTAGAAGTTACACCATAATTCTCAAGAATATGATGAGGTAAATTCCTTAACCAAATACATTCACAGATTGCCTCATGAGTTGCTATAATCTCTGCATGGTTAGAAGAAGCAGCAACTAAAGTTTGTTTAACAAAACGCCAAGAAATTGTAGTACCTCTACAAGTGAATAAATAACCTAATTAGGATCGAGATTTGTGTGGATTAGTTAAATATCCAACATCTGCATAACTAATTAACTCCACATTTGATGAATTTGAGTAGTATAAGCCCATATTCATTTTACCTCGTAGATATCGAAGAATGTGTTTGACTCCATTCGAGTGTCTCCTTGTTAGGAAAGAACTATATCTTGCTAATACATTTATAACATATATATATATATATATATATATATATATATATATATATATATATATATATATATATATATATAAGGTCTTGTCTCATTAGAAAGATACATTAGTGCACTAATAGCACTAACATATGATACTTTGGGACCAAGAAGTTTTTGATGTTTTTCACTAGGCCGAAATTGGTCCTTTTTGGAATCTTGGTGCCTTACCACCATCGGTTTACTCAATGGATATGAGTTGTCCATATAAAATATATTAATAACTTTTTCTAAATAATTAGTTTGATGTAAAAAAAAAAGAAATTTTGCTTTCGGTCTGCTCAATTTGAAGACCCAACGAAAATTTTGTTTTACCAAGATCTTCCATTTCAAAATTTTCTTTGAAACAAGAAATGGCCTTTTCCAATTCTCAAGGAGTTCCAATTATATTCAAATCATCTACATAAACAACAATTATGACAAGATTAATCTTTTCATGAATATGCATGGGCTTATAGGATCATTTTGTATCTCTCTTTCAAGAAAAATGTACTTAATTAATTGAACCGTATACCCAACATACAAACAAAAAAAACATTTTCTATACAAACTTGATTCCACGTGATCTAGTATATGTTGACGAAATACTAAGGTCTTTATAATGAAAGAGCATCATAGACCAGGTCTATATCGTTGTCAAAGTACAACATCAATAAAAGGACACATCAATGGATTAAGGTATGTACTTTGCTTACATCTTAGTGATTATTAACATAGTTTCTGACAATAGTTTATATTTTAATATGATATCAGACGTTCATAAAAATACTTAATCAATTGTTTTTATATTGTCAAATTTTAGGTCGGCATGTATACCATGTAAACGGTTTTTGGCTAACGTAAATGCTATGGACATCTCTTTTTGGTCCAACACACACGATCTCGATTTTTTTAACAAGATACCTTTTATTCAAAAAAAGGTTAGGGAAAAGCTAGAATTACACGACTTTAAGACATTCTTTTCTCTAAGATTATTATGACTACTTTAGACTCGTACTACACATAGGACCTAGATTTAATTTTTAACAAATTAAAAGCCAAAAGTTTTATGAAATATGATCAAATAACAAGATAAATTATAAAGTAAAGAAAGATATAAGAGTGTAAAGAACCTTTATTCCAATACTTGTGATGAAAATCACTAACTTTTTAATACATATGGCTAACTATTTATACTACCACAATAAGATAAATGGTGAGTTATAATAGGAATGCACATTATGATGGTTTATTATTACATTCATAGAACACATTGAAATGGTTGTTACTACTGGTAAATAATAATGGAGAGTTATGGGAGAAATAGGAAATCCAATGGTCATTCACAAACTAATATTTCATAACACTCCCCCTTGAATGACGATTGTATCATGGCTCGTTAAAACCTTAATAGGTAAAACCTGATGTGAAAACCCATTTGTTAATAAACATCGAAAACAATTGTCTCGTTAAAAACCTTGCTAAGAAAACCCAGGGGAAAAAATTAGCTAATGAAAAAAATACAATATGTTTTCAACTCCCCTTAATCATCACACTACCTGATTTCCTTGAAGCATCGCATACCAATGTCTCATACCATCTTTTGAAATTTGAATGAAGGAAATGCTTTAGTGAACAAAATACCCCAAGTTGTTACATGATTGGATTTGTTGGACGTTGATGTCATGCTCCTTTGAAGATTATGAGTGAAACCCTTCCTTGAATTGGGTTATACTAGCCGCATTATCTCCATATACTATGGTTGGAACATCTCTGTTAGAAGTTACACCATAATTCTCAAGAATATGATGAGGTAAATTCCTTAACCAAATACATTCACAGATTGCCTCATGAGTTGCTATAATCTCTGCATGGTTAGAAGAAGCAGCAACTAAAGTTTGTTTAACAAAACGCCAAGAAATTGTAGTACCTCTACAAGTGAATAAATAACCTAATTAGGATCGAGATTTGTGTGGATTAGTTAAATATCCAACATCTGCATAACTAATTAACTCCACATTTGATGAATTTGAGTAGTATAAGCCCATATTCATTTTACCTCGTAGATATCGAAGAATGTGTTTGACTCCATTCGAGTGTCTCCTTGTTAGGAAAGAACTATATCTTGCTAATACATTTATAACAATATATATATATATATATATATATATATATATATATATATATATATATATATATATATATATATATATATATATATATATAAGGTCTTGTCTCATTAGAAAGATACATTAGTGCACTAATAGCACTAACATATGATACTTTGGGACCAAGAAGTTTTTGATGTTTTTCACTAGGTCGAAATTGGTCCTTTTTGGAATCTTGGTGCCTTACCACCATCGGTTTACTCAATGGATATGAGTTGTCCATATAAAATATATTAATAACTTTTTCTAAATAATTAGTTTGATGTAAAAAAAAAGAAACTTTGCTTTTGGTCTGCTCAATTTGAAGACCCAACGAAAATTTTGTTTTACCAAGATCTTTCATTTCAAAATTTTCTTTGAAACAAGAAATGGCCTTTTCCAATTCTCAAGGAGTTCCAATTATATTCATATCATCTACATAAACAACAATTATGACAAGATGAATCTTTTCATGAATATGCATGGGCTTATAGGATCATTTTGTATCTTTCTTTCAAGAAAAATGTACTTAATTAATTGAACCGTATACCCAACATACAAACAAAAAAAACATTTTCTATACAAACTTGATTCCACGTGATCTAGTATATGTTGACGAAATACTAAGGTCTTTATATTGAAAGAGCATCATAGGCCAGGTCTATATCGTTGTCAAAGTACAACATCAATAAAAGGACACATCAATGGATTAAGGTATGTACTTTGCTTACATCTTAGTGATTATTAACATAGTTTCTGACAATAGTTTATATTTTAATATGATATCAGACGTTCATAAAAATACTTAATCAATTGTTTTTATATTGTCAAATTTTAGGTCGGCATGTATACCATGTAAACGGTTTTTGGCTAACGTAAATGCTATGGACATCTCTTTTTGGTCCAACACACACGATCTCGATTTTTTTAACAAGATACCTTTTATTCAAAAAAAAGGTTAGGGAAAAGCTAGAATTACACGACTTTAAGACATTCTTTTCTCTAAGATTATTATGACTACTTTAGACTCGTACTACACATAGGACCTAGATTTAATTTTTAACAAATTAAAAGCCAAAAGTTTTATGAAATATGATCAAATAACAAGATAAATTATAAAGTAAAGAAAGATATAAGAGTGTAAAGAACCTTTATTCCAATACTTGTGATGAAAATCACTAACTTTTTAATACATATGGCTAACTATTTATACTACCACAATAAGATAAATGGTGAGTTATAATAGGAATGCACATTATGATGGTTTATTATTACATTCATAGAACACATTGAAATGGTTGTTACTACTGGTAAATAATAATGGAGAGTTATGGGAGAAATAGGAAATCCAATGGTCATTCACAAACTAATATTTCATAACACTCCCCCTTGAATGACGATTGTATCATGGCTCGTTAAAACCTTAATAGGTAAAACCTGATGTGAAAACCCATTTGTTAATAAACATCGAAAACAATTGTCTCGTTAAAAACCTTGCTAAGAAAACCCAGGGGAAAAAATTAGCTAATGAAAAAAATACAATATGTTTTCAACTCCCCTTAATCATCACACTACCTGATTTCCTTGAAGCATCGCATACCAATGTCTCATACCATCTTTTGAAATTTGAATGAAGGAAATGCTTTAGTGAACAAAATACCCCAAGTTGTTACATGATTGGATTTGTTGGACGTTGATGTCATGCTCCTTTGAAGATTATGAGTGAAACCCTTCCTTGAATTGGGTTATACTAGCCGCATTATCTCCATATACTATGGTTGGAACATCTCTGTTAGAAGTTACACCATAATTCTCAAGAATATGATGAGGTAAATTCCTTAACCAAATACATTCACAGATTGCCTCATGAGTTGCTATAATCTCTGCATGGTTAGAAGAAGCAGCAACTAAAGTTTGTTTAACAAAACGCCAAGAAATTGTAGTACCTCTACAAGTGAATAAATAACCTAATTAGGATCGAGATTTGTGTGGATTAGTTAAATATCCAACATCTGCATAACTAATTAACTCCACATTTGATGAATTTGAGTAGTATAAGCCCATATTCATTTTACCTCGTAGATATCGAAGAATGTGTTTGACTCCATTCGAGTGTCTCCTTGTTAGGAAAGAACTATATCTTGCTAATACATTTATAACAATATATATATATATATATATATATATATATATATATATATATATATATAAGGTCTTGTCTCATTAGAAAGATACATTAGTGCACTAATAGCACTAACATATGATACTTTGGGACCAAGAAGTTTTTGATGTTTTTCACTAGGTCGAAATTGGTCCTTTTTGGAATCTTGGTGCCTTACCACCATCGGTTTACTCAATGGATATGAGTTGTCCATATAAAATATATTAATAACTTTTTCTAAATAATTAGTTTGATGTAAAAAAAAAGAAACTTTGCTTTTGGTCTGCTCAATTTGAAGACCCAACGAAAATTTTGTTTTACCAAGATCTTTCATTTCAAAATTTTCTTTGAAACAAGAAATGGCCTTTTCCAATTCTCAAGGAGTTCCAATTATATTCAAATCATCTACATAAACAACAATTATGACAAGATGAATCTTTTCATGAATATGCATGGGCTTATAGGATCATTTTGTATCTTTCTTTCAAGAAAAATGTACTTAATTAATTGAACCGTATACCCAACATACAAACAAAAAAAACATTTTCTATACAAACTTGATTCCACGTGATCTAGTATATGTTGACGAAATACTAAGGTCTTTATAATGAAAGAGCATCATAGGCCAGGTCTATATCGTTGTCAAAGTACAACATCAATAAAAGGACACATCAATGGATTAAGGTATGTACTTTGCTTACATCTTAGTGATTATTAACATAGTTTCTGACAATAGTTTATATTTTAATATGATATCAGACGTTCATAAAAATACTTAATCAATTGTTTTTATATTGTCAAATTTTAGGTCGGCATGTATACCATGTAAACGGTTTTTGGCTAACGTAAATGCTATGGACATCTCTTTTTGGTCCAACACACACGATCTCGATTTTTTTAACAAGATACCTTTTATTCAAAAAAAAGGTTAGGGAAAAGCTAGAATTACACGACTTTAAGACATTCTTTTCTCTAAGATTATTATGACTACTTTAGACTCGTACTACACATAGGACCTAGATTTAATTTTTAACAAATTAAAAGCCAAAAGTTTTATGAAATATGATCAAATAACAAGATAAATTATAAAGTAAAGAAAGATATAAGAGTGTAAAGAACCTTTATTCCAATACTTGTGATGAAAATCACTAACTTTTTAATACATATGGCTAACTATTTATACTACCACAATAAGATAAATGGTGAGTTATAATAGGAATGCACATTATGATGGTTTATTATTACATTCATAGAACACATTGAAATGGTTGTTACTACTGGTAAATAATAATGGAGAGTTATGGGAGAAATAGGAAATCCAATGGTCATTCACAAACTAATATTTCATAACACTCCCCCTTGAATGACGATTGTATCATGGCTCGTTAAAACCTTAATAGGTAAAACCTGATGTGAAAACCCATTTGTTAATAAACATCGAAAACAATTGTCTCGTTAAAAACCTTGCTAAGAAAACCCAGGGGAAAAAATTAGCTAATGAAAAAAATACAATATGTTTTCAACTCCCCTTAATCATCACACTACCTGATTTCCTTGAAGCATCGCATACCAATGTCTCATACCATCTTTTGAAATTTGAATGAAGGAAATGCTTTAGTGAACAAAATACCCCAAGTTGTTACATGATTGGATTTGTTGGACGTTGATGTCATGCTCCTTTGAAGATTATGAGTGAAACCCTTCCTTGAATTGGGTTATACTAGCCGCATTATCTCCATATACTATGGTTGGAACATCTCTGTTAGAAGTTACACCATAATTCTCAAGAATATGATGAGGTAAATTCCTTAACCAAATACATTCACAGATTGCCTCATGAGTTGCTATAATCTCTGCATGGTTAGAAGAAGCAGCAACTAAAGTTTGTTTAACAAAACGCCAAGAAATTGTAGTACCTCTACAAGTGAATAAATAACCTAATTAGCATCGAGATTTGTGTGGATTAGTTAAATATCCAACATCTGCATAACTAATTAACTCCACATTTGATGAATTTGAGTAGTATAAGCCCATATTCATTTTACCTCGTAGATATCGAAGAATGTGTTTGACTCCATTCGAGTGTCTCCTTGTTAGGAAAGAACTATATCTTGCTAATACATTTATAACAATATATATATATATATATATATATATATATATATATATATATATATATAAGGTCTTGTCTCATTAGAAAGATACATTAGTGCACTAATAGCACTAACATATGATACTTTGGGACCAAGAAGTTTTTGATGTTTTTCACTAGGCCGAAATTGGTCCTTTTTGGAATCTTGGTGCCTGACCACCATCGGTTTACTCAATGGATATGAGTTGTCCATATAAAATATATTGATAACTTTTTCTAAATAATTAGTTTGATGTAAAAAAAAAGAAACTTTGCTTTTGGTCTGCTCAATTTAAAGACCCAACGAAAATTTTGTTTTACCAAGATCTTTCATTTCAAAATTTTCTTTGAAACAAGAAATGGCCTTTTCCAATTCTCAAGGAGTTCCAATTATATTCAAATCATCTACATAAACAACAATTATGACAAGATGAATCTTTTCATGAATATGCATGGGCTTATAGGATCATTTTGTATCTCTCTTTCAAGAAAAATGTACTTAATTAATTAAACCGTATACCCAACATACAAACAAAAAAAACATTTTCTATACAAACTTGATTCCACGTGATCTAGTATATGTTGACGAAATACTAAGGTCTTTATAATGAAAGAGCATCATAGACTAGGTCTATATCGTTGTCAAAGTACAACATCAATAAAAGGACACATCAATGGATTAAGGTATGTACTTTGCTTACATCTTAGTGATTATTAACATAGTTTCAGACAATAGTTTATATTTTAATATGATATCAGACGTTCATAAAAATACTTAATCAATTGTTTTTATATTGTCAAATTTTAGGTCGGCATGTATACCATGTAAACGGTTTTTTGCTAACTTAAATGCTATGGACATCTCTTTTTGGTCCAACACACACGATCTCGATTTTTTTAACAAGATACCTTTTATTCAAAAAAAAAGGTTAGGGAAAAGCTAGAATTACACGACTTTAAGACATTCTTTTCTCTAAGATTATTATGACTACTTTAGACTCGTACTACACATAGGACCTAGATTTAATTTTTAACAAATTAAAAGCCAAAAGTTTTATGAAATATGATCAAATAACAAGATAAATTATAAAGTAAAGAAAGATATAAGAGTGTAAAGAACCTTTATTCCAATACTTGTGATGAAAATCACTAACTTTTTAATACATATGGCTAACTATTTATACTACCACAATAAGATAAATGGTGAGTTATAATAGGAATGCACATTATGATGGTTTATTATTACATTCATAGAACACATTGAAATGGTTGTTACTAGTGGTAAATAATAATGGAGAGTTATGGGAGAAATAGGAAATCCAATGGTCATTCACAAACTAATATTTCATAACACTCCCCCTTGAATGACGATTGTATCATGGCTCGTTAAAACCTTAATAGGTAAAACCTGATGTGAAAACCCATTTGTTAATAAACATCGAAAACAATTGTCTCGTTAAAAACCTTGCTAAGAAAACCCAGGGGAAAAAATTAGCTAATGAAAAAAATACAATATGTTTTCAACTCCCCTTAATCATCACACTACCTGATTTCCTTGAAGCATCGCATACCAATGTCTCATACCATCTTTTGAAATTTGAATGAAGGAAATGCTTTAGTGAACAAAATACCCCAAGTTGTTACATGATTGGATTTGTTGGACGTTGATGTCATGCTCCTTTGAAGATTATGAGTGAAACCCTTCCTTGAATTGGGTTATACTAGCCGCATTATCTCCATATACTATGGTTGCAACATCTTTGTTAGAAGTTACACCATAATTCTCAAGAATATGATGAGGTAAATTCCTTAACCAAATACATTCACAGATTGCCTCATGAGTTGCTATAATCTCTGCATGGTTAGAAGAAGTAGCAACTAAAGTTTGTTTAACAAAACGCCAAGAAATTGTAGTACCTCTACAAGTGAATAAATAACCTAATTAGGATCGAGATTTGTGTGGATTAGTTAAATATCCAACATCTGCATAACTAATTAACTCCACATTTGATGAATTTGAGTAGTATAAGCCCATATTCATTTTACCTCGTAGATATCGAAGAATGTGTTTGACTCCATTCGAGTGTCTCCTTGTTAGGAAAGAACTATATCTTGCTAATACATTTATAACAATATATATATATATATATATATATATATATATATATATATATATATATATATATATATAAGGTCTTGTCTCATTAGAAAGATACATTAGTGCACTAATAGCACTAACATATGATACTTTGGGACCAAGAAGTTTTTGATGTTTTTCACTAGGCCGAAATTGGTCCTTTTTGGAATCTTGGTGCCTTACCACCATCAGTTTACTCAATGGATATGATTTGTCCATATAAAATATATTAATAACTTTTTCTAAATAATTAGTTTGATGTAAAAAAAAAAGAAACTTTGCTTTTGGTCTGCTCAATTTGAAGACCCAACGAAAATTTTGTTTTACCAAGATCTTTCATTTCAAAATTTTCTTTGAAACAAGAAATGGCCTTTTCCAATTCTCAAGGAGTTCCAATTATATTCAAATCATCTACATAAACAACAATTATGACAAGATGAATCTTTTCATGAATATGCATGGGCTTATAGGATCATTTTGTAGCTCTCTTTCAAGAAAAATGTACTTAATTAATTGAACCGTATACCCAACATACAAACAAAAAAAACATTTTCTATACAAACTTGATTCCACGTTATCTAGTATATGTTGACGAAATACTAAGGTCTTTATAATGAAAGAGCATCATAGACTAGGTCTATATCGTTGTCAAAGTACAACATCAATAAAAGGACACATCAATGGATTAAGGTATGTACTTTGCTTACATCTTAGTGATTATTAACATAGTTTCAGACAATGGTTTATATTTTAATATGATATCAGACGTTCATAAAAATACTTAATCAATTGTTTTTATATTGTCAAATTTTAGGTCGGCATGTATACCATGTAAATGGTTTTTGGCTAACGTAAATGCTATGGACATCTCTTTTTGGTCCAACACACACGATCTCGATTTTTTTAACAAGATACCTTTTATTCAAAAAAATGATTAGGGAAAAGCTAGAATTACACGACTTTAAGACATTCTTTTCTCTAAGATTATTATGACTACTTTAGACTCGTACTACACATAGGACCTAGATTTAATTTTTAACAAATTAAAAGCCAAAAGTTTTATGAAATATGATCAAAAACAAAGATAAATTATAAAGTAAAGAAAGATATAAGAGTGTAAAGAACCTTTATTCCAATACTTGTGATGAAAATCTCTAACTTTTTAATACATATGGCTAACTATTTATACTACCACAATAAGATAAATGGTGAGTTATAATAGGAATGCACATTATGATGGTTTATTATTACATTCATAAAACACATTGAAATGGTTGTTACTACTGGTAAATAATCATGAAGAGTTATGGGAGAAATAGGAAATCCAATGGTCATTCACAAACTAATATTTCATAACACTCCACCTTGAATGACGATTGTATCATGGCTCGTTAAAACATTAATAGGTAAAACCTGATGTGAAAACCCATTTGTTAATAAACATCGAAAACAATTGTCTCGTTAAAAACCTTGCTAAGAAAACCCAGGGGAAAAAATTAGCTAATGAAAAAAATACAATATGTTTTCAACTCCCCTTAATCATCACACTACCTGATTTCCTTGAAGCATCGCATACCAATGTCTCATACCATCTTTTGAAATTTGAATGAAGGAAATGCTTTAGTGAACAAAATACCCCAAGTTGTTACATGATTGGATTTGTTGGACGTTGATGTCATGCTCCTTTGAAGATTATGAGTGAAACCCTTCCTTGAATTGGGTTATACTAGCCGCATTATCTCCATATACTATGGTTGGAACATCTCTGTTAGAAGTTACACCATAATTCTCAAGAATATGATGAGGTAAATTCCTTAACCAAATACATTCACAGATTGCCTCATGAGTTGCTATAATCTCTGCATGGTTAGAAGAAGCAGCAACTAAAGTTTGTTTAACAAAACGCCAAGAAATTGTAGTACCTCTACAAGTGAATAAATAACCTAATTAGGATCGAGATTTGTGTGGATTAGTTAAATATCCAACATCTGCATAACTAATTAACTCCACATTTGATGAATTTGAGTAGTATAAGCCCATATTCATTTTACCTCGTAGATATCGAAGAATGTGTTTGACTCCATTCGAGTGTCTCCTTGTTAGGAAAGAACTATATCTTGCTAATACATTTATAACAATATATATATATATATATATATATATATATATATATATATATATATATATATATATATAAGGTCTTGTCTCATTAGAAAGATACATTAGTGCACTAATAGCACTAACATATGATACTTTGGGACCAAGAAGTTTTTGATGTTTTTCACTAGGCCGAAATTGGTCCTTTTTGGAATCTTGGTGCCTTACCACCATCGGTTTACTCAATGGATATGAGTTGTCCATATAAAATATATTAATAACTTTTTCTAAATAATTAGTTTGATGTAAAAAAAAATAAATAAAAAACTTTGCTTTTGGTCTGCTCAATTTGAAGACCCAACGAAAATTTTGTTTTACCAAGATCTTTCATTTCAAAATTTTCTTTGAAACAAGAAATGGCCTTTTCCAATTCTCAAGGAGTTCCAATTATATTCAAATCATCTACATAAACAACAATTATGACAAGATGAATCTTTTCATGAATATGCATGGGCTTATAGGATCATTTTGTAGCTCTCTTTCAAGAAAAATGTACTTAATTAATTGAACCGTATACCCAACATACAAACAAAAAAAACATTTTCTATACAAACTTGATTCCACGTTATCTAGTATGTGTTGACGAAATACTAAGCTCTTTATAATGAAAGAGCATCATAGACTAGGTCTATATCGTTGTCAAAGTACAACATCAATAAAAGGACACATCAATGGATTAAGGTATGTACTTTGCTTACATCTTAGTGATTATTAACATAGTTTCAGACAATAGTTTATATTTTAATATGATATCAGACGTTCATAAAAATACTTAATCAATTGTTTTTATATTGTCAAATTTTAGGTCGGCATGTATACCATGTAAACGGTTTTTGGCTAACGTAAATGCTATGGACATCTCTTTTTGGTCCAACACACACGATCTCGACTTTTTTAACAAGATACCTTTTATTCAAAAAAATGGTTAGGGAAAAGCTAGAATTACACGACTTTAAGACATTCTTTTCTCTAAGATTATTATGACTACTTTAGACTCGTACTACACATAGGACCTAGATTTAATTTTTAACAAATTAAAAGCCACAAGTTTTATGAAATATGATCAAATAACAAGATAAATTATAAAGTAAAGAAAGATATAAGAGTGTAAAGAACCTTTATTCCAATACTTGTGATGAAAATCACTAACTTTTTAATACATATGGCTAACTATTTATACTACCACAATAAGATAAATGGTGAGTTATAATAGGAATGCACATTATGATGGTTTATTATTACATTCATAGAACACATTGAAATGGTTGTTACTACTGGTAAATAATAATGGAGAGTTATGGGAGAAATAGGAAATCCAATGGTCATTCACAAACTAATATTTCATAACACTCCCCCTTGAATGACGATTGTATCATGGCTCGTTAAAACCTTAATAGGTAAAACCTGATGTGAAAACCCATTTGTTAATAAACATCGAAAACAATTGTCTCGTTAAAAACCTTGCTAAGAAAACCCAGGGGAAAAAATTAGCTAATGAAAAAAATACAATATGTTTTCAACTCCCCTTAATCATCACATCACCTGATTTCCTTGAAGCATCGCATACCAATGTCTCATACCATCTTTTGAAATTTGAATGAAGGAAATGCTTTAGTGCACACAATACCCCAAGTTGTTACATGATTGGATTTGTTGGACGTTATTTTCATGCTCCTTTGAAGATTATGAGTGAAACCCTTCCTTGAATTGGGTTATACTAGCCGCATTATCTCCATATACTATGGTTGGAACATCTCTGTTAGAAGTTACACCATAATTCTCAAGAATATGATGAGGTAAATTCCTTAACCAAATACATTCACAGATTGCCTCATGAGTTGCTATAATCTCTGCATGGTTAGAAGAAGCAGCAACTAAAGTTTGTTTAACAAAACGCCAAGAAATTGTAGTACCTCTACAAGTGAATAAATAACCTAATTAGGATCGAGATTTGTGTGGATTAGTTAAATATCCAACATCTGCATAACTAATTAACTCCACATTTGATGAATTTGAGTAGTATAAGCCCATATTCATTTTACCTCGTAGATATCGAAGAATGTGTTTGACTCCATTCGAGTGTCTCCTTGTTAGGAAAGAACTATATCTTGCTAATACATTTATAACAAAGTATATATATATATATATATATATATATATATATATATATATATATATATATATATATAAAAGGTCTTGTCTCATTAGAAAGATACATTAGTGCACTAATAGCATTAACATATGATACTTTGGGACCAAGAAGTTATTGATGTTTTTCACTAGGCCGAAATTGGTCCTTTTTGGAATCTTGGTGCCTTACCACCATCGGTTTACTCAATGGATATGAGTTTTCCATATAAAATATATTAATAACTTTTTCTAAATAATTAGTTTGATGTAAAAAAAAAAGAAACTTTGCTTTTGGTCTGCTCAATTTGAAGATCCAATGAAAATTTGGTTTTACCAAGATCTTTCATTTCAAAATTTTCTTTGAAACAAGAAATAGCCTTTTCCAATTCTCAAGGAGTTCCAATTATATTCAAATCAGCTACATAAACAACAATTATGACAAGATGAATCTTTTCATGAATATGCATGGACTTATAGGATCATTTTGTAGCTCTCTTTCAAGAAAAATGTACTTAATTAATTGAACCGTATACCCAACATACAAACAAAAAAAAACATTTTCTATACAAACTTGATTCCATGTTATATAGTATATGTTGACGAAATACTAAGGTCTTTATAATGAAAGAGCATCATAGACTAGTTCTATATCGTTGTCAAAGTACAACATCAATAAAAGGACACATCAATGGATTAAGGTATGTACTTTGCTTACATCTTAGTGATTATTAATATAGTTTCAGACAATAGTTTATATTTTAATATTTTATCAGACGTTCATAAAAATACTTAATCAATTGTTTTTATATTGTCAAATTTTAGGTCGGCATGTATACCATGTAAACGGTTTTTGGCTAACGTAAATGCTATGGACATCTCTTTTTGGTCCAACACACACGATCTCGATTTTTTTAACAAGATACCTTTTATTCAAAAAAAAAGGTTAGGGAAAAGCTAGAATTACACGACTTTAAGACATTCTTTTCTCTAAGATTATTATGACTACTTTAGACTCGTACTACACATAGGACCTAGATTTAATTTTTAACAAATTAAAAGCCAAAAGTTTTATGAAATATGATCAAATAACAAGATAAATTATAAAGTAAAGAAAGATATAAGAGTGTAAAGAACCTTTATTCCAATACGTGTGATGAAAATCACTAACTTTTTAATACATATGGCTAACTATTTATACTACCACAATAAGATAAATGGTGAGTTATAATAGGAATGCACATTATGATGGTTTATTATTACATTCATAGAACACATTGAAATGGTTGTTACTAGTGGTAAATAATAATGGAGAGTTATGGGAGAAATAGGAAATCCAATGGTCATTCACAAACTAATATTTCATAACACTCCCCCTTGAATGACGATTGTATCATGGCTCGTTAAAACCTTAATAGGTAAAACCTGATGTGAAAACCCATTTGTTAATAAACATCGAAAACAATTGTCTCGTTAAAAACCTTGCTAAGAAAACCCAGGGGAAAAAATTAGCTAATGAAAAAAATACAATATGTTTTCAACTCCCCTTAATCATCACATCACCTGATTTCCTTGAAGCATCGCATACCAATGTCTCATACCATCTTTTGAAATTTGAATGAAGGAAATGCTTTAGTGAACAAAATACCCCAAGTTGTTACATGATTGGATTTGTTGGACGTTGATGTCATGCTCCTTTGAAGATTATGAGTGAAACACTTCCTTGAATTGGGTTATACTAGCCGCATTATCTCCATATATTATGGTTGGAACATCTCTGTTAGAAGTTACACCATAGTTCTTAAGAATATGATGAGGTAAATTCCTTAACCAAATACATTCACAAATTGCCTCATGAGTTGCGATAATCTCTGCATGGTTAGAAGAAGCAGCAACTAAAGTTTGTTTAACAAAACGCCAAGAAATTGTAGTACCTCTACAAGTGAATAAATAACCTAATTAGGATCGAGATTTGTGTGGATTAGTTAAATATCCAACATCTGCATAACTAATTAACTCCACATTTGATGAATTTGCGTAGTATAAGCCCATATTCATTTTACCTCGTAGATATCGAAGAATGTGTTTGACTCCATTCGAGTGTCTCCTTGTTAGGAAAGAACTATATCTTGCTAATACATTTATAACAATATATATATATATATATATATATATATATATATATATATATATATATAAGGTCTTGTCTCATTAGAAAGATACATTAGTGCACTAATAGCACTAACATATGATACTTCGGGACCAAGAAGTTTTTGATGTTTTTCACTAGGCCGAAATTGGTCCTTTTTGGAATCTTGGTGCCTTACTACCATCGGTTTACTCAATGGATATGAGTTGTCCATATAAAATATATTAATAACTTTTTCTAAATAATTAGTTTGATGTAAAAAAAAAAAAAAAAAAAAACTTTGCTTTTAGTCTGCTCAATTTGAAGACCCAACGAAAATTTTTTTTTACCAAGATCTTTCATTTCAAAATTTTCTTTGAAACAAGAAATGGCCTTTTCCAATTCTCAAGGAGTTCCAATTATATTCAAATCATCTACATAAACAACAATTATGACAAGATGAATCTTTTCATGAATATGCATGGGCTTATAGGATCATTTTGTAGCTCTCTTTCAAGAAAAATGTACTTAATTAATTGAACCGTATACGACTAGATTGTTTCAATCCATACACATATTTATTTAATTTTACCAAATGTATTTCTCGAGAATTATATGATTTTGCTTGTGGTGCTTAAACCCTTATGGTATTTTCACATAAATATAATTCTAAAGTTAACCATATAAATAGGCGGTAAGTACATCCATTAGACGCATATCTAATTTTGTGTGTGTTGCCAGACTTATTAGATAACATATTGTAATTGCATCAACCACAGGCGAGTGTGTTTCTTCATAATCAATTACAGTACTCCGAGTAAAACCTTGTGCAACAAGTCTTACTTTATATTCCACAACTTCATTTTTCTCATTTACTTTACACATAAATACCCATTTCTGTCCCACTGGTCTTACTCCGTTTAGTGTACGGACTATAGGTCCAAAAGCTTTTTGTTGAGTAAGAGAAGTATGCTCTTTATTTATTGTATCTTTCTATTTTGGCCAATCTTTTTTTTCCTACATTCCTCTATAGATTTAGGATCAAGAGCCTCATTTTCTTCCATGCGCAACATGATATGAAAAATTATTGGTGGTGTCTATCTTATTTCGGTTCCATCTTCCTATCATGACATAATTTATTGAGATATCTTCATTTTCAGAATTTCCAGCTACCTCGGTTTCTTCTGTTATGTCATTGGGCACTTCTAGAACTCCATTAATCATTTCAAGAGATTATGTTTTCTCTTTTGGGCCATCGCTTATATCTCTCGTTCATTTTCGAGGATTTATTTTTCATTGGAACCGGTTGGTCTTCCATGCTTTAGGCATACCATAGATTCATTTGCACTTGTATTTTCTCCTTCTAGGATATCAATTATAATTGGAGCATTTACAGCTGATGCATGAGACTTTATTACTCTTTTAGGATTAGGCAATTGATTTGCTATATTTTGTAGATAAATTATCTTTTTCACTTCAATTTTACATTGACTTAAACCGGGATCTAAAACTTAAAGTGATAATTCATTTCAAGAGATTTTATTTTTCCAACTTCTTTACCCTCCCCCCCCCCCCCCCTAAATGCTGGAAAAAAACCAATTCATCAAAACGATAATCGTCAAATCTACTTGTAAATAAATCTCTAGTTGATGGTTCTAAATCTTTTACTATTGATGGAGATTCATATCCAACATAAATTCTCATTCTTCTTTGAGAACCCATTTTTTTGCGGTGAGGTGGAGAAATGGGTACATAAGTTGCACATCCAAATGGCCTTACATGGGAAACATTTGGTTTCTGACCGCCAATGTTTTAAAAACCGGTTTTTTAGTTGAACCGATATTGTTACCGGTTTTCAGTTCAACCAGTTTAACCGGTTCGACCGCTGAGTAAACCGGTTTCTATAATTTTTATATTTTTTCGTATTTTCATTCACATACATATATACAAATCAATAATTTGATGTCTACAAATTCAAACATTAAAATACACATGAAAAACAAGTTGTAAATTAATCTAAATACATTAAAATAACTCATAACCATAAGTTTTACATCAATCCATGTGCATTAAAAATAAAATAAAGTCTTGGATAAATATAAACGCATCAAAAAACTTTATAACATTTATTATGTATTTTTATTCATAAATTTTTTAATAAATGTTAAAAAAACTACCAAACTTTATTATGCAAAATGTTTCAATTTCATTTGTTATTATTCAATTTAACCGGTTCAACCGATTTAATTGCACTGGTTCAACCAGAATTTTGTAATAACCGTTCGGTTCGATCCGATTCAGAAATAGACATAAAACCGGTGATAGTTGAACCGCTCCCTTCCTCGATTCCCGGTCCAACCGGTTCGACCGGTCGGGTCAAACCGGTTTTTAAAACATTGCTGACCACAAAGTAGTTGAATAGGGAAGAACTTATGATAACTAGTTGGCTTGATGTGTATAAGTAATGTTGCATGTAAATTTATATGTCCCTATATCGATGTAGGAAGTTTAGAATGCATTAGTAATGGTCTTGCAATTAATTGAAGGCGTTTGATTAACGACTCAGCTATATCATTTTGCGTATAAACATGTGTAACAAGATTTTCAGTAGCCATCCTGGTCGACATGCAATAGTCATTAAAAGCTTGTGATGTATATTTTACAGCATTGTCAAGCCAGTTTTCTTAATTGGTTAATCGGGAAAATGTCCCTTAGTTGGATTATTTGTCCAAGTGATATTGCAAAAGAGAGATTATGACTAGACAACATGCACATGTGTGACCATCTAGTTGACACATCAATTAAAACCAAAAAATATCTAAATGGTCGACATGGTGGATGAATTGGTGCACATATATCTCCTTGAATTTTTTCTAAGAAATTAGGACTTCCATACCCAAATTTGTTCAATGATGGACGGGAAATTAATTTTCCTTGAGAGTATAAAGAACAAGACAATTCATTAGCTTGAAAAATGTTATGGTTTTTCAAGGAATGACCACTTGATGTTTCAATTATTCTACGTATCATAATTGATTCGGGATGATCCAACTAGTCATGCGAAACTTTGAAGGTATTATCATAACGTTTGTTTTCAATAATATGGGATTCAATCATTCTTATATTTGTATAATACAATCCAAAGGACGATACGAGTAATTTTTCCAAAACACTTTTCTTGTCCGATATCATTTTTGTACTATTAAGATACTCTTTATTTTCATCATTACTTGTTTCAACATGATATTCCATAGACCGAATATCCTTAAAAAGTAATGAATTTCTTGGTGATTTTGGATGAAAAATATATCACCAATTGTAACTATTGTCCCTTATGGTAATACTATATTCGTTTTTCCGGAGCCTTCAATCATTTTTGCACTACCTATTATTGTATTAACATTTGCTTCTCCGATTGATAAGTAAGCAAAATATTTTTCATTATTAAAAAAGTCAAGTGTTGTTGCACTGTCTGCAAGCCATATATGTTCCTCGTTTCTTTTGCGACCCCATATTTCTCTTCAAAAAAACATAAGAAAAATACGACTTAGAGAAGTAAAGCGATATTTTATTACTTTGAGAAGAATAACTGAGATCGTTTGTCATGAAAAGACTGTGATAAAAATCTTAGAAGACATTATACAAAACTACATATTATTCTTGATCATGACGATGGATCTAAAAAACATAATGCAAGAATCAAACAATACTAGAAAACCAACAACTTCATGATATGGCGACATATCTGTCTCCTTTTATGGGAAAATTGGGTACTTCCATCACCATACATAGTACTGCTTGTTCCTTCCTTGTAAGCAGGATAATCAACAACATCCAAATGTCCCATTTCTAGTTGATATTCAGGAAAATAATTTTGAACAAAATTTGTTTATGCACTTTTTCCTTTTTTAGATTTTAGAGAAACTTGATAAAGATCAACAAAATTCTTTGGAGTGTGACATGTACGAAGCCAATGACTAGTAATTCCACATCAGTGGAAAACATTTTCAACATTCGTTTTTCCTTGAACCATTATCGACATGTACGAAGCATGTTAGTGGCATGAAAAAGTAGAGAATGTTTTCTCTAGTATGTCTTCATCAGTTATAGTCTCGCCACATAGTGTTAGTTGGGAAGTAATTTTGAACATGGTTGAATTATACTTACTCACAAATTGAAAATCTTGTAGCCGAAGGTGTAACCAATTAAAACGAGCATTAGGAAGTATCACCCTTATTTTTTATGATCATACCTCTCTTTGAGATTACTCCAAAGATCAACTAGATCATTAACAGTGAGGTATTCAACTTTGAATCCTTCATCGAGATGGTGGCATAGGAAAATCACCGCCTTATCATTTTCTTGACTTGATGATTCATTTAAAGGATTTACACCTTTTATGGTGTTTCCAAGACCCATGGCATCAAAGTGGATTTCAACATCAAGGATCCATGATAATTGATTCGTTCCACTAATGTCAAGAGCCATAAAATCAAGTTTGCGAAGGTTTGTCATAGTGAAAGTACTAATCATAAAAAGTGTTGTATGTTAGGGGATTATGAGTTAAAGTTTTCATACAATTACTTGCTAGCATTATAAATGTGAACTTATTATATATATATATATATATATATATATATATATATATATATATATATATATATATATATATATATATAGAGAGAGAGAGAGAGGGGTGGGTTCAATTGAGAAAATAAAAAAGGTTGAGAATGGGGGAATCATTCTCAGCCACTCATTTTATTCAAGCATAAAAAACACGGTGGCAAACTTGTAAATATGAGAACAACTTTCAATCTCAAATACGTATCTGTAGCTCAAACCCATTCATCGTTCATCATCCAAATTTCTTCTCTAACTTTCAACAATCATTCAGATTTCTTCAATTAAACCATCATCAACATCATCCAGTGCTAATCAATCATCGATCTTCGTCAATAATCAATACGATTAAACAGTTAACAACAAAAATTCGTTTTTGGTTCTTTTAATTCAACCTTCAATTGTGCTTGAATACGATCAGATCTTCAACATCTATGATTAATTATACTCCCAGCGTTATTAGATCAACATCATCGATAATCAACAAAAATCCACTTCATATCATTCATTCAACATCGATTATCAAATAAAACTTGAAAATTGAGGTTAGAAAAATATCAAATCGTTTTTTTTTTTTTGAAAGATTTCATATAATTCTCTATCAATCTACTCTTTTGTAAGATTTAAATGGTCAAAAAAAAAACAAATATGCAAGTCTGTATGTTATTCATATGTGAATAACATATAAAAATTATATATATTTGTGAAAATACCTTGTAATATTCATATGTGAATATAATGTGTAATATTCATAAGATAATATATCATCTAATATTCACAAATGAATATACTATGTAATATTCACATGTGATCTACCATGTAATACTATGTAATATTCAAATATGAAAATATTATCTAATATTCATAAGTGAATATACCATCTAATATTCACAAGTGAATATACTATGTAATATTCATAAGTGAATGCATCGTCTAATATTTAAATATGAATATACTATGTTTATTATATGCTATATTCATATATGAATGATACTTAAATTGTAAAAAAAAAAAAAAAAAATTAATCATAGTTTTTATTCATAACTGAATAACGAATGTACTGTTGTAAAAACTTGATTCATTTTTATTCTCTTATGAATAACAATAGCTGAAAATATAAAAAAAATAAATTTTTTATTTTATCTTAAAACTATATCAATATGGATGTCTATTTGTAGAGAATAAAAAATCATGAATTTTGTTATATTTAAAATCATTTTTTGATAAAAATAGCTTATAAAAATTTAAAAAAAAAACGAAAAAAACTATGTTTTTGTATATATTAAGGTAATGATTAGCATAGTTTAAGGAAATATGTTATGTTGGAAAACACATGTGCATTCATTTCTCATTTCCGCCGGTACAATGGAGGATTTTGCGGCAAAAGTAAATGATTGGCTGAGAATGATTTTCCCATTCTCAACCTTTTTTTTCTCAATTGAACTCTCCCCTATATATATATATATATATATATATATATATATATATATATATATATATATATATATATATATATATATATATATATATATATTAGTGGATTATTAGTTAAATTTTTCATACAATTACTTGCTAGCATTATAAATGTGAACTTATTATATATATATATATATATATATATATATATATATATATATATATATATATTTGGAGCTCTATGGTAGACTCGTGATGATAACGTATTATGAAATATGATCAAATAACAAGATAAATTATAAAGTAAAGACATATATGAGAGTGTAAAGAACCTTTATTCCAACACTTATGATAAAAACCACTAACTTTCTAATACATATGACACACTATTTATACTACCAAAATAAGGTGAAAGATAAGTTATAATATGAACGCAAGATTTGGTAGTGCATTATTATGTTTATAAAATACATTGAAATGGTTGTTACTAATGATAAATAATTATGGAGAGTTACGACAGAAATGAAGAATCCAATGGTCATGGTCATTCACAAACTAATATGGGATAACAAAATGTTTAATTTAGGGGAAATTCAGTAAATTAACCTTTATAAACAGGTTTTCAAAGAAAATAATCTTATTTTTTCAGTGTTTGAAAAATAAAATTTTTCTCCAGAATGCCTAATTCCTAATTACTAGAATTCCTAAATCTAGATTACTGTTCATATTCTGGAGTACTATTCATCTTTTATTTATTTATTTATTATTTTCAAAGAAATATTTTTTTTGAGATTTCGAATGCTACATTTCATAATGTTTAATGTTATTGTTTTTCAATAAAATGTCTAATTTTATATATTCATATTGAATACAGTTAATATTATTATGTTTGTTTATGTTTTTTGTTAAATTAAGAAAAAATGATTTTTTTCTCTTAAATTACAGAAATGTTCTTTGGATTTTGGATTTTTTCTTGAAATTCCGGATTTTTTTTTCGAAATCCAAATTTTTAGTCCGGAATCTGGAATGTCATTATGGAGTTAGTCAATAAAATATTTTTTTCTAGGTCCTGAATGTCTTGTTCCGCACAAAGTGGTTATTACTGGAAAAAAAGATTGGGTTATTTTTTTCAAATACACATTAAAAATGGTTAAATTACTTAATTTCCCTTGATTTAGTCAACCAAATTTTTAACGTTTAATACGTAATATTGATACACCTATTAGTTTACCAACTATTTAACTAACTATTATGGTTTAAGGCAGTGTACCTTCTCGAAAATAATATAGCACTAATAATCGGGTATCGAACAAAGGGAATGAATTTAATTAAATAATTAAACTACTAAAAATTAACCAAAACACAAGCAAAAGTTTAATTAGTTTTTATCTGATTTTGCAAGTTCAGTCAAACTTAATCACTTAACTAATGAATTCTATCAATTACTAAAAACATTTCGATTTAGTTGGAATCCACTTCTCCTCTATCATTAGCCACTGATTATGGATTATTAATGTTGGTTATCAAATATTATATTATTAGCAATTCATGCCAAATTTACTAACGTTTTGATTAATACATGTAAAACTATGTTTGGTCATACATTAGCAAACACAAAATCAATTATAAGATGTTGATAAGCTATATAAGATCGATCTAAATAAACAGAATTGTGGTCACAATTTATGTTCTCCAGCATAGCTAATTAGTTACTTTTATCACCCATCTAACATTAGGTCGATCCTAGCTCTAGCAATTTAATAGGCACTAAACTATTATGTATCAAGTTCATGTAATTTAGTGGTCACTAAGTTACACAGAACCTGAATTCAAACAATCAAAGTACTAAATATTAACATGCTAGGTAGAGAAAATCAAACACAAGCTCGTAACCAGCAATTAAAATCCATAAGTTAAATTACTAAACCATAGATTTAAAGCTTGATCTAGCTAAAAGAAAGCTATTAGATTCAACTAGTCATGACTAAAAACATGAACAAAATCTCAACAATGAAATAAATGATCAAAGTGTACCAACTTAATGTAACGAATATATCCTTTAATCTATCAATCTTCTAGCAATTCTCCTTCAACGGATGCTTTGTCGCACTTTTCTCTGAAGATTTCTCTTCCAAAAGTCTCACTAAAATCCCTTCTAGCCTCGTCAAACCGTGAAAGCGATTGATTATTTATAGTTTTGGGAATTTTCGATGTGAACAAGGATTTCACATCGTGAATTTGAGAAAAATCCTTATCGGACAAGGACTCTGACTTCCCATGCACTTATCTTCTAGAACACTCACTCCGCATCGTGAATGTGGTGGCCATGTCATGATTTGAGCTTTTCGTAGAGATTTTTCTTCTTTTAATTTCATAAGTATCATATATCTTTGCAAATAACCAATATATTAAATAAAATGTATTAAAATATTGTCTATAATGTGTATAAATATGGCAATATCAAATACCCCACACTTATCATTTGTTTTCCCAAAAGCAAAACTAACTTATTTTTAGGTCAAACTCTCATCACTAACATCACATAAGACAATCCATTTTTAACTCAGCCATTATATCAAGACCTCGATGCATATATTTGTGTCTAAAATCTTAACAACTTCACAATATTAAATAGTCACAATCCATATGAACCTTCACCCCTTAGCTTATTTGACACTCATTTCTGCAACCCTCCGAATTAATCCTCAGAAATCTTTCTTATGCTCAAGGTATTTTTGGTTAAGCTACCCAAGCATACATAATCTAGAAAAATTACAACTTTTGATACCATAATGGAGCTCTTTAGAATTCTTCACTTCTTTGAATAATTGATCTTGATTTCTTTGAATTCACCACATTTATTATTTGATTTTTGGTATCTTAAACTTTTTGATTCTTCAAAATTTTGATCTTTTGATGTACGTACTTTGATAGCTCCAAAATTCTTACAACTTTTGCAATTTCTCACTCTTTAGTTATAACTCACTTTTTTCGCTCACTTCCTACATGCTTAATCAAGGAAGCTTAACTTCAACCTTTAGTAGTTAAAGGTATTAGTCTAAATGAAATGACTACATAAGATCTCCTGGATAGATTTCAAGTACATGTTGCAAAACTTTTTATGCCATAAAAACTACCAGATAACCTTTCATATCTCATGGCTTTTCACTAGGACTTAGGAAGTGACAAATATACTACAACACTAGCAATTTACTTTTTCGACCCCCTACCCGCACTTATTACATAAAATGCCTCATTGTAGGCGTAAAATAATTTAAAAACAAGAAAATGAAGAAAAAGGAACAGACTTCCCTAAGGTAGTAGTGGCGAGATCGATTCTAAATATGTGTGGAAAACTTGAACATCTTGAATATGTGATTGGAACTTGGATCTTCTAAGATATGTGAATGTGCCGGTAGAATGTGAGTCAGAAACTTGAATCTTCAACAAATGGGGTGCATAAGGTCTTCAAAGCATAGTATCTCAATGCGGGAAAGCATAAGCCACATTATAAAATTGGAAGAAAAAATTAAAAGCCATTTTCCTTGGCACGACGTGGTATTGTAATTCACGACGTGTTGTCGATGTAAATCAAAATCTAAATAGTGATGGCTTCAAGGTCACATCGTGGAAAGAAGGGCCATGTCGTGTAAACTGGTCTTCACAAAACGCAATTTTGCATTAAGTATTATGTGCAAGTAAAATGCAACTGAATGTATAAATGTATTGAGGCCCTTCTAAGACTCTATTATTTTCTTGACTCTTCCCTTATCTCTGGTTTCTCAAGAAACTAACCCTACACTTATAAAAAATTGTGGGCTTCAACTCATAACTTCAAAGGACACGACTATTATCGTATGCTCTAATCTCTATTCTCTCATTATTCTGCTTATGATAGCTTACCAAATCTGCAACATAGTAAACGTATTATGGAAAGAATAAAAACATCCATTGCATTGTTGGTTACAAGTTTCAAACAAACCAAATAAAAACTTAAAAACTAAAACAAAACACAATAAAAACAAAATAAAAACATAATAAAAGGATAGAATTAATAATCATCTTCATCGTCTTGCGCTCCACTTGTCCCGGCTCCATCTCATTTCCTTGTCCATAACTCCTGCCAAGTTGGAATGTACGGGTAATGAGGCGGCATTGTCGGAGGCCACTCCACATTGAGATGTGTAAATAATACATCAATAGCTTGATTGTCGTAATTGACACCCCCACGGAGATTGTCCAAATAAGTACCGACCCGACTTTTAAATGAGTCGTTTAGTACCCTACCCTCAAAAGGTTGAGGTAGTTGTTGTGGTTGGCCCCTTTCCCCGCGAGCTATATGTAACAGCCCGGAATTTCAGGTATTGTTATATTTATGATTTTGGGTGTTTTAAGAGAGGACTCGGCGAGTTGGAGCCTAGACTCGCCGAGTAGGATCGCGGAACTGGTCAAGGGTTTGCGACTGGACTCGACGAGTCCGGATATGGAGTCGGCGAGTCTGCGCTGTTTAGCGAAAACCCTAACCGTTCAGGTTTGGGACGTATAAGAGGGACCTTATGGCCGTCATTGTTCACCCTAGTCCTCTGAGAGAAACCCTAATTCGATTGTGAGCATCTGGAGCAAGGTAGAAGACCATTGTTGATTTTGGAAGTGTTGTTTTGCAAGGAAGAAAAGGCTTGGTTAAGGGAACAACAAGGGAAGCCACGTTCTGAGGATTGGGGACACAGAGAGCACGTTATTCAGGTAATATTTCGAGTTGCAACCCTCTATGTTGATGTGTAGATGGTTTTAGGGTTTATTGAACCCTTTTGTGGCTAGATTGAGTGTTACCTTAGTCCCCCAAACGATTGGAACCCTGTATTGGGATCTTTGGAAGTCCAGAATGTCCCATGCCTGAGCATTTCGGGAATCAATGGAGGTTTTGGATTGGAATCCTTATGCCTTAGGTCAAAATGTAAATTATGAGTCATGAGGTGTATTATGAGCACCGAAATGAGGACCTTATGTGATGAATCAGTCTAGGAAGGCCAGACCTATGAATGGTCGGAGTAGTTCTGACCTTAGAAAGCAGTTTGAGCAGTTGCATGGCATGGACTCGCCGAGTCCGATGAACAGACTCGGCGAGTAGCTTGGAGATTAACTGGGACTCGTCGAGTTGTTCTTCAGACTCGGCGAGTTGAGTCGGGGTGGCCCCGCGATTCTTCCAGGAGAAACTCGTCGAGTCAAGGAGGATACTCAACGAGTAGAAAGGGGATCTTAGAGAATTGGTGAGGACGTCTAGACTCGCCGAGTCGCCTTAGCACTCGCCGAGTCAGGTCAAGTTGACCGTTGACCGTTGACCGTTGACCGTTGACCAGAGTTGACCTATGTTTGACCTCTTAGGAATAGTCAAACTTAGAAGATAAAAGTGTTAATAAGAGATGTATGATGTTATAGGGAGATTGTAGCTCGGCGGATCGAGTACGAGTGACTTCGGGAATTGTTAGCTTTCGACATTCACGAGGTGAGTCTTCTCACTATACTGTACCCGGAAGGGTTTGACTGTGTGACCGGAAGGTCGGATATGATATGTGATATACGTGCTATATGTGATGAGTTAATTGTTATGCGTGCTATGTATGTTTATGTGGGCCGGAAGGCAATATGTTATGGGCCGGAAGGCGATTATGTTATGGGCCGGAAGGCGTTGTGTTGTGGACCGGAAGGTCGGCGTGGGTAGGACCGGAAGGTTTACCCAGCAGGAACGGAAGTCCCCTGAGACACGTGGACCGGAAGGTCAGGGCCTGGAAAGGCGTATGTGCGTAAGTTGTATATTGGGGAACTCGCTAAGCATTTATGCTTACAGTTGTTATGTAGGTGTTTCAGGTATTAGCGAGGACCGTGGGAAGGCGCCGGCGTGATTTGTACACACTGAAGGATGTTTTGTGATCTTGGGATTTAGATGACTTGTATTTTTGATATGACTCTTGAAATGTTTGTGCCTTGTTTGAATGAAAATAACTTATTTTGAAATGAAAAATTTGTTTGAAAATTTACGGTGTTACAAATTGGTATCAGAGCCTTGGTTTGAGGGATTCGGGTGCACCTTCGGGCGTAACTGAACTCAAACCGAGGATTTGAGGAAAACTTTTAAAAATAAAGGCATAAACTTTTATGAATGATTTTGTGGTAAACAAGGAAGAAGCAGTGTGTACGATCAGTCAGCGCCCGAACGGTAAAAATCCCCAAAATACCTTACAATGTTATGTTATGAAATAAGTTATGATATGAATTGTTATGCATGCTAGAAGACTAGGTATTCAAGATAGGACTAGAGTGGCCTGATTTGTGATGCCTTAGTCTAGGGAGGTTTGCCGATATGAGATGCTTTGATAGCGTGCAGGTAGATAGTGCATATCAAAAGTAGGGTACTCACTATCCGGGGTTTGGGGAGGAAGATTTGGGATGAATGCTGATGCGGTGTGGTCGGTAGTATTGGGCCCGTACTACCGAAGACACCAGGTCAGTGGGAGACCCAAGTAAGAATCCCTGGATATCGGAGACTGAGTAGGGTTGCGTTATCCAGTGCGATTATACTCGATGGAGTCTCTGATAGTTTTATGTTGTATTTCAGAGACATCATGGTTAGACCACGCCACGGAGCGAGTTCGAGCGGTGTGAGTGACGAGGAGATTCGTCAGATGATTCATGAGGAGGTGGTTGCAGCGATCCGGGCTGAGATTCCGGAGATGTTTGGGTCTATTAAGACCACCTTGATGGAGACTTTTGAGGAGCGGTACGCCGCATTGACTGAGGCTGCAGCCGCTGCAGCTACCGCCGCTGTGGCCGCTGCCAGGCCACAAGGGGGTGACTCGTTGCTGTTTCGGGAGTTCAGCAACACGAAGCCACCTGAGTTTGATGGGACGCAGGATCCGATTGCTGCAATGAGGTGGATCGCTGATATTGAGGGGTGCTTCTACACTTGTTCATCTCCGGAGCATCTGAGGGTACGGTTCGCTTTGAACCAGCTCCGTCTGGGAGCAAAGGATTGGTGGAAGTTCGTGACGGCGAACTTCAATTTGGCAGAAATTTCGGCAGTGACATGGGAGGGGTTTACCTCTATGTTCAGAGACGAGTACGTTCCCCCGGTGGAGAGGGAACGATTGGTTCAGGAGTTCTTGACCCTCAAGCAGGGTACTGATTCGGTTGCGGTGATCACGCGGAAGTTTCATGAGAGGGCGATGTTCTGCCCCGAGCTGGTGTCCACAGAGCAGGCTCGGATGAGCCGGTACTTGGGTGTTTTGAGGAGGGATATCCGGGAGTTTGTGTCAAACTCCACCTATCATACCTTTGTTGAGCTTCAGGCGAATGCCAGGAAGCGCGAGATTGAATTGGAGACCCAGGCCAGGGAGGAGGCCGAGTCTCAGCGGGTGGACCGGCGGCCGGCTCAGTCTCAGCCGGCAGCCAAGCGGACTAAGTCCGCCGATTCGAGGACGGGAGGTCCGAAGGGCCGCACTTGCGGAAAGTGCGGCAAGGGTCATGATGGGGCATGTTGATCTGGTGCTTGCTACAAGTGTGGCAAGGAGGGGCACATTGCTAGGGAATGCCCCAAGGGGTTTACGGTTTGCTTTCATTGCAACCAGACAGGCCATCGGAAGACCGAGTGCCCTCAGCTTCTTCAGGGATCTGCACCTACTGCCAGGGCTACTGAGACTCGACCGGTGAAGGCCGAGGCCCCGAGGGCTCATGGGAGAGCCTTTCAGCTGACTGCGGAGGAGGTCCGCGCTGCGCCCGATGTTGTGGCAGGTATGCTTTATTTCATGTATTTATTTTGATGTCGAGATGTTATGCTTATGTTAGGGTATGCGTAGGTACTTTCCTTGTGAACTCTGTGCCTGCTCTAGTATTATTTGACTCGGGTGCGAGTCGGTCCTTTGTATCTTTGGCTTTTATTCAGCATATCAGCGTTAGTCGTGAGTCGTTGAGTCGGCCTCTGAGAGTTTCTATAGCTGACGAGAGAGTGATTTGTGCCACGGAGGTTCTCCGGGGATGTGTGTTAGAGATTTTCGGGGTCGAGTTTCCGATTGATCTGATTCCTATTGCGATGGGTGATGTCTGTGTCATTGTGGGCATGAACTGGTTGAGCCGATTCGGCGCTGTCATCGACTGTGAGCGTCAGCTGGTGACTATACGAGATCCTAGTGGGGGAGTTCTTTCGGTGTACGGCGAGGGTACCCGTTCGGGATCAGCTTTTTGTTCGGCCGCTAGGGCGAGGCAGTGTCTACAGCAGGGCTGTAGGGGTTTTGTGGCGTATGTGATGGATACGGGGGAGGTTTCCGAGAGACCGAGATCAGTTGAGGAGGTCCCAGTGGTGCGTGAGTTTCCAGATGTTTTCCCCGAGGAGCTGCCGGGAGTACCTCCTGTGAGGCAAGTAGAGTTTGGTATCGATCTGGTTCCGGGGGCCGCGCCTATCGCTAAGGCGCCTTATCGTCTTGCACCTCCAGAGATGCAAGAGTTGTCCTCGCAGCTTCAGGAGTTGCTGGGGAAGGGATTCATACGACCGAGCAGCTCGCCGTGGGGAGCACCTATTCTGTTCGTCAAGAAGAAGGATGGTTCACACCGGATGTGCATTGATTACCGGGAGTTGAACAAGTTGACGGTGAAGAACCGTTACCCATTACCGAGGATCGATGATTTATTCGATCAGTTGCAGGGAGCATCTTGGTTTTCCAAGATCGATCTGAGGTCGGGGTACCATCAGGTGAGAGTGCGGGATGAGGACGTCCAGAAGACAGCGTTTAGGACGCGATATGGGCATTATGAGTTTGTGGTGATGCCTTCCGGGCTCACCAACGCCCCGGCTGTGTTCATGGATCTCATGAACAGGGTATGCAGGCCGATGTTGGATCGGTCAGTGATTGTATTTATCGACGATATTCTAGTGTATTCGAGATCTAGAGAGCAGCATGAAGAACATTTGAGGGAGGTCCTTGGGGTTTTGAGATCGGAGAAGTTGTATGCAAAGTTCTCCAAGTGTGACTTCTGGTTGCGGGAGGTCCAATTCCTAGGACATGTTGTTAATCAGGAAGGGATATTGGTCGATCCGGCCAAGGTTGAGGCGGTGATGAGTTGGGAGGTGCCGAAGTCACCTTCTGAGATCAGGAGTTTCCTTGGATTGGCAGGGTATTATCGGAGATTCATTAAGGATTTCTCCAAGATCGCAGTGCCGCTCACCAGATTGACCCGGAAGGGTGTTGCATTCTCATGGGGTCCCGAGCAGCAGACCTCCTTTGAAACACTTCGCCAAAGGTTGTGCGAAGCCCCGGTACTAGCTCTCCCGGAAGGGATGGAGGATTTTGTAGTATATTGCGATGCATCGATCTCGGGGCTGGGTGCAGTGTTGATGCAGAGGGGTCATGTAATACCATATGCATCGAGGCAGCTGAAGCCTCACGAGTCGAGATACCCCACGCACGATTTAGAGTTGGGGGCAGTAGTGTTCGCTCTCATGATTTGGCGTCACTACTTGTATGGGGTTCGATGTACGATATACACGGACCATAAGAGCTTGAAGTATTTGATGGATCAGCCCAACCTAAATATGCGTCAGAGGAGGTGGTTGGATGTGGTCAAGGATTATGATTGTGAGATCCTGTACCACCCAGGCAAGGCTAATGTGGTAGCCGATGCATTGAGCCGCAGGGCGGAGAGCACTCCACTGCGAGATATATGTTTGAGATTGACTGTGATAGCTCCAGTATTGGATGCTATTCGTGGGGCACAGGCCGAGGCTGTGCGACCAGAGATGCAGAAGAGAGAGCGGGTCGTTGGGTTGGTTTCAGAGTTCGTTAAGGATGGACGAGGGCTTATGACGTTTCAAGGTCAGATTTGGGTACCGTTCGTGGGCGGTACGCATAATACTTTGATGGAAGAGGCCCATCGGTCGAAGTTTTCGATCCATCCGGGGGCTACGAAGATGTATTTGGATTTGAGGAAAGAGTATTGGTGGCCCTGTATGAAGAGGGACGTCGCATGGTTCGTGGAGAGGTGCTTGACCTGCCGTAGGGTTAAGGCCGAGCACCAGAGACCGCATGGCAAGTTGCAGCCATTGGAGGTTCCCGAGTGGAAGTGGGAACAGATCACTATGGATTTCATCACCAAATTGCCGAGAACTGTCAGAGGAGTCGATGCAATTTGGGTGATTGTGGATAGGTTGATGAAGAGCGCTCACTTCTTTGCCATCAGTGATAGTTCTTCAGCGGAGAAGTTGGCGGAGATATATGTGAGAGAAGTGGTATCTCGGCATGGGGTGCCGATCTCGATTGTTTCAGACCGTGATGTGCGCTTCACTTCCAGATTCTGGAAGAAATTTCATGAGGAGCTGGGTACTAAATTGCATTTTAGTACCGCATACCATCCCCAGACAGACGGTCAGAGCGAGCGAACGATTCAGACGCTGGAGGACATGCTTCGAGCGTGTGTGTTAGATTTTGTGGGTAGCTGGGATGCGTATTTACCCTTGGCGGAGTTTTCCTACAACAACAGCCATCATTCGAGCATTGGTATGCCACCCTTTGAGCTGTTGTATGGTAGGAGGTGTCGGACCCCCATTTGCTGGGGAGAGGTGGGTCAGAGAGTGATGGGCAGTACAGAGATCGTGCTTCAGATGATAGAACAGATTCAGCAGGTTAGACAGAGGTTATTGACCGCCCAGAGCCGACAGAAGAGTTATGCAGACAGACGCCGATCCGAGCTTGAGTTTCAAGTCGGTGACTTCGTTCTCCTGAAGGTCTCTCCTTGGAAATGAGTGATTCGATTCAGGAAGAGGGGCAAGTTGGGACCCCGGTATATTGGGCCATTTTGTGTGATTGCAAGGATAGGCCGGGTAGCCTATCGTTTGGAGTTGCCAGCAGAGTTGGGGCAGATCCACGACACTTTTCATGTGTCGCAATTGAGGAAGTGTATAGCCGATGAGTCGGCAGTGGTTCCATTAGAGGATATCCAGGTGGATGCGAGCCTGAATTATGCCGAGAGACCAATGGCCATCAAGGATCGGAAGATCAAGGTTCTGAGGAACAAGGAGGTACCTCTGGTTTTGGTTCAGTGGCAACACCGGAAGGGATCGGAAATGACTTGGGAGCTGGAGCGTGAGATGCGGGAGCAGCATCCGGAGCTATTTTCAGAGTGAGACTTCGAGGGCGAAGTCTAGTCCTAGTGGGGGAGAATTGTAACAGCCCGGAATTTCAAGTATTGTTATATTTATGATTTTGGGTGTTTTAAGAGAGGACTCGGCGAGTTGGAGCCTAGACTCGCCGAGTAGGATCGCGGAACTGGTCAAGGGTTTGCGACTGGACTCGACGAGTCCGGATATGGACTCGGCGAGTCTGCGCTGTTTAGCGAAAACCCTAACCGTTCAGGTTTGGGACGTATAAGAGGGACCTTATGGCCGTCATTGTTCACCCTAGTCCTCTGAGAGAAACCCTAATTCGATTGTGAGCATCTGGAGCAAGGTAGAAGACCATTGTTGATTTTGGAAGTGTTGTTTTGCAAGGAAGAAAAGGCTTGGTTAAGGGAACAACAAGGGAAGCCACGTTCTGAGGATTAGGGACACAGAGAGCACGTTATTCAGGTAATATTTCGAGTTGCAACCCTCTATGTTGATGTGTATATGGATTTAGGGTTTATTGAACCCTTTTGTGGCTAGATTGAGTGTTACCTTAGTCCCCCAAACGATTGGAACCCTGTATTGGGATCTTTGGAAGTCCAGAATGTCCCATGCCTGAGCATTTCGGGAATCAATGGAGGTTTTGGATTGGAATCCTTATGCCTTAGGTCAAAATGTAAATTATGAGTCATGAGGTGTATTATGAGCACCGAAATGAGGACCTTACGTGATGAATCAGTCTAGGAAGGCCAGACCTATGAATGGTCGGAGTAGTTCTGACCTTAGAAAGCAGTTTGAGCGGTTGCATGGCATGGACTCGCCGAGTCCGATGAACAGACTCGGCGAGTAGCTTGGAGATTAACTGGGACTCGTCGAGTTGTTCTTCAGACTCGGCGAGTTGAGTCGGGGTGGCCCCGCGATTCTTCCAGGAGAAACTCGTCGAGTCAAGGAGGATACTCGACGAGTAGAAAGGGGATCTTAGAGAATTGGTGAGGACGTCTAGACTCGCCGAGTCGCCTTAGCACTCGCCGAGTCAGGTCAAGTTGACCGTTGACCGTTGACCGTTGACCAGAGTTGACCTATGTTTGACCTCTTAGGAATAGTCAAACTTAGAAGATAAAAGTGTTAATAAGAGATGTATGATGTTATAGGGAGATTGTAGCTCGGCGGATCGAGTACGAGTGACTTCGGGAATTGTTAGCTTTCGACATTCACGAGGTGAGTCTTCTCACTATACTGTACCCGGAAGGGTTTGACTGTGTGACCGGAAGGTCGGATATGATATGTGATATACGTGCTATATGTGATGAGTTAATTGTTATGCGTGCTATGTATGTTTATGTGGGCCGGAAGGCAATATGTTATGGGCCGGAAGGCGATTATGTTATGGGCCGGAAGGCGTTGTGTTGTGGACCGGAAGGTCGGCGTGGGTAGGACCGGAAGGTTTACCCAGCAGGGACGGAAGTCCCCTGAGACACGTGGACCGGAAGGTCAGGGCCTGGAAAGGCGTATGTGCATAAGTTGTATATTGGGGAACTCGCTAAGCATTTATGCTTACAGTTGTTATGTATGTGTTTCAGGTATTAGCGAGGACCGTGGGAAGGCGCCGGCGTGATCTGTACACACTAAAGGATGTTTTGTGATCTTGGGATTTAGATGACTTGTATTTTTGATATGACTCTTGAAATTTTTGTGCCTTGTTTGAATGAAAATAACTTATTTTGAAATGAAAATTTTGTTTGAAAATTTACGGTGTTACACTATAACATTTCTTCTTCCCTTTGTCTTGGTTGTTCCGCTTGTTGACCAATGGGTTGCACAACATCTTCTGGGGTATTACAAATCCCCCACCAGTGTTCACCACCACTCGCATAACACTCAAGAATTGAATCGTCAAATCATTAACCTAAAAGCGTGTAAGATTTCGAATAAAGTTGGGACTTAAAATCCCATAAGTCCGAGCTAAGTGAGTGACCAAATGTCCACCCGTAACGGGACTACCTGGTCGAGAACATGCCAACTTCTTCCCTAAAAATATCTCAAGCATGTAAGGTTGGTCACAGAAAACCCCTGGCGTGATAATGCTCCAAAGGTAAAAACAATTTTTTTTGTAGGCACCTTATCGCCATGATGTTTATAGTTGATGGAGAAAGTGATCAAGCAATGCAAGAACCAGTAAATATAGGAGACCGAATTTGTCCTTCACAAGAATCACGCGAACTATACTCGTGATTGGAAATGCTTCTCCAAAATTGTACGTCAAGCAATCCTGAGGTAAAGTCCCGAACAGAACCTTGTAGGAATAAAATAAAACAGGGTGATTTAGTCTCTTCTTTAGTATATAACCCCATTCTCCATGCACACTCACTAAGGCTACATTCGTGATAAACACCTCCCAATCGGAATGTAAGATCCCGGTTGTATGTTGGGTCGGTATTCCGTTCTTCAAAATTTATTGTTGAAAAGAACTCAACGGATAATTTCCGATAAACGGGTTCTTGAATAGAAAACAAATTTCACCATCCGTTGCATGGAAATGTAAAACATTTCCAACAAATAATTTCATCCAATGTCTTTCCACTTCCCCAACCATACCAACCCCATGCAGCCATGCCCAATCAACCAATGGAGCAATTGCAAACTCTTGATTGTACAACCATCCTAACCGTCTTGTATAGTTGTTGAGCATTACTTGTGAAATATTTTGCAAAAATCTATCAAGTAGATGGATACTTGATACATCGATGTGTTCATGCTCCTATGGAATCGCAGGTCTAGGTCCCACGATACTTGAAGAATGAAAAACAACAAAAACCACCAACCAATTAACCCATTAAGAAAAAACAGAAAACCGTGCGCCCAGTTTTCATGCAGTGGTCTTGAAGACCACGTCGTGAAATCAATTCGTAATGTGAATTGCTATCTATCATACCTGGGTCAAAACAAATTGAAATTAATGTTTGGGTTTGTGTATTCTGCTATTCTAAGGCTTTGTAACACACATGCAACCAAAATTTATTGACAAATCGACTCAATTTTGACATTGAAACTCAAAGAACAAACCCTAAGTCAAAATACCTAAATCGAAAAGAAATTAGTACAACTAGAGTAAAAGAGATCTTACCAAAATAGGAGATTAAGCACGATTCAAGAAAAAGTTGGAGAAATCCGACACAAAATCGAAGAGTGGGGCTACTATGCATTTGTGTGTGAGTGGTGTTTGAAAGTGATGGTAAAAAGAAAGTCATCTAAATGTGACTGGTCCCCCCTTGAACTTTTTAATCCACATCGTGTAGGTGAAACCTCACATCGTGAGTTTTAAAATCCTTGCATATTCATCGGGAAGAAATTTGTGACCACAACATGGTGTATGAGACCACGCGGTGACATCAAGGATTTTAGTTTTTGACTTGAAAATTCAATTTTTTTTCTTCTAAAAATTTCACCACTCTATCAATTCCAAACCCCACGCTTGATTTTCACTATTTACTAAAAATTAAGATTACTATGATGATTATTTATCCTAAAACTCAACTAGAAATTAAAAATAGTCAAAAACAAAAAGAAAAACGCAAACCGAGCTCGGGTTGCATCCCGAGAAGCGCTTCTTTTTAATAGGAGTCATGATTTGTACTCCGTTCCACGCTACATTGAATCATTTAGAGTTTCAATCAGTAACTGCACCTTTTGTTCCCTCCATCTTCTCTTGTATGCTTGCACTCTCCTTAAGTAGGCCTTCTTAGAATTTTCCTTTTTTAATTTGGAATCACCTTCTTCAAGCTTCCATTTAACTCCTTTATTCATAAAAAGTTTAGAACCATCTTTCTCTACTCTTTGTAGCTCCTTAGCTTCAACATTCTTCTTGTCAAAAGTTGGTTGTCTCAAGACTTGGGTAACTTTTTTTTCCTCATTACTTGACACCAAACATTCTTCATTCTCCTTACTAACCAAAGAACGTGGTGTTTTGTAAGCAAAAACTTCGAAAACCATTGGGATCGATGCTCCGGGATTTTTACACTTAACTTCTTTAATGGCTTGAATTTCTTCTTCCATTAATTTCTCCAATTCCTTAAGCTCGTTTTATTCATCAATATTGAACACTTCACTTTGAGCATAATCTCTATTGAATCCATCTTCCACTCCAAAAGTCATCTCTTCATCTCCCACTCGCAATGTGAGTTTTGATTCGCATATCCACAAAGGCTCGAGCGGTATGTAGCAAAGGATGCCCAAGGATAACTGGGACGTTTTTATCCTCCATCATATCTAACACGACAAAATCAATTGGAAAATTTTCAAATTTTCACTAAAATATCCTCAACTATGCCTCATGGATGAGTCACTGAACGGTTAGCCATATGAATTTTCATACGAATAGCCTTCAAAGCAGGAAGATTGAGATTTTGATATAACGAAAAAGGCATTAAATTTATGCTTGCTCTAGAATCGGCTAAATCGTAAGTCTTCATGTTATCTCCAAATTTCGATGGAAGTGTAAAATGTCCAGGATCTCCAATATTCTTTGGTATTTCCCCAATTATCACCTTAGAACTCTGCTCAATTAGGACAACCTTGGAAATCTTCTTTAGTTGTTGGCAAGTATCGAGTAATTCTTGAAGTAACTTTGCATATTTGGGTACTTGTGGCAAAGATTCAATAAAAGGAGTATTAATAGGAATACCCTTAACTTGCTTCATAAACGTTAGATGTTCTTTCTCCAGTGGGTGAACTTTTTCTCGAGAAGGAAACGGTAGATAAGGATGAAAAGCTTGAGTGCAAGAATGATTTCTTTGTTCAGACCGGGCCCATGTCGTGGAGACTGAATCTCCACGTCGTGATGTCGAGGATTCAGTAGAAATTTTATCTTCAACTTCCGCCTTCTTTTGTTGTGGTTCGGGCTAAATTGGCTCTTCTTCTATGGGTTCTAGGAACTCAGAAATAGTATCTTCTTCAGTGTCGTTGACCATGACATGCGGTTATGGCTTTTTATCGGGAATTAGTGGAGATAATCATTCATTAACCAATGTAGTTAATTGACCAAGTTGAGCTTCAATGTTTATGATTGATAATTGATTATTTCTAAGTAAAGCTTGCTGATCTCTCATTAGAACTTGGTGGTCTCTTATTAATACATTGGTCTCCTCATGACGTTTTTCCAAATCCTCCATGAATCTAGTAAGCATGGACTCTAAATCAACTTTCTTTTCAGGTTGTGGTTGCTCTTTTTGATAGAAACTACAGCCAGCTTGCCTACTCTTTCCGCTTTTTGTATTCATCGTATGGCAACCATTCGTTCTTTGGCTTCCTCCAACCTTCATTGTAATGATCTCCACTTGAGTAGCATACTGGAACTTTCTTATTCCCATTTTCATCCAACTGGCAATCTTTTATCAAATGTGGATCATTGCATTTTTCACAACCCACACGTATGGAATGTATGGATTAATCCAACTTTGTCATTCTTCGGTCCATATAATTCAACATAACTAACACAGCCATGATGTCATCAGAAATGCCATTCCTAATTCATTTTGCTCCTTCATTTCGAGGATTGTGATACTCACGCGAATGCTTAGAAAACTCTTCAATTATTTCTTTAATTTCTGCGAGATTTTTCTTCGTTAAAGGTCCTTGAGAATCAATGAGTTGGCTTGTCATAATATATACCCCATCATAGAAGATTGATACTTCTTGTTACATATTAAGATCAATTTGGGGTCAATTTTGACGTAATCCCTTGTTAGCTATTGCCTTCTTGAGTTTATAAACTTTTGATGGTGGGAAAATTTTCTCTAAGAATTGTTCACGCATTTATGCCCATGTAGTAATGGCACCGGGTGGAAGTGCCTTGAATCAATCTTTAGCAGCTCCTTTAAAAGTGACTGTAAGAATTCTCAATAACACCGTCTCGCGTGGAACATTTGGAATGTTAAAGTAGTCAGGGATGTCATTAACTTCATCAAGGTGTTTGTAAGCATCGTCGTGATCTTTCCCAGAAAATGGAATGTCCTTAAGCGCGGAGAGAATATGTCCTTTAAGCTCGAATGTTGTGGTAGCGGGAATTGCGGGTTGCACTAAACATGGAACGTTGTCCTCTTGGATTCTCTTCTTGTATGTTTCCATCGAAATGTCGGCAATGTCCGCCATGTTGTTTTTCGGCTCGTCTTTGGGTTCGCTCTCTTCTTTTTCTAATTCGGTTTCAGACTCGTATTCGAATTGATGTGTATTAGTAGTCTGGTCAAAGCTTTCAACCTTGCTTTCGTCCTTTGGGGGATTGCTTGATTCTCCTACGTTCTTTCTTTTCTTCTTACCAAAAACCGATTTAAGATCTTTGAACGGTGATTTATTTGGGGTTAATGTCACTCTTGTCCTACCGACTTTTGGCTTTTCGTTTAAAAGGTCCTTAATGTTATTGTTTGGTATTCTAGAGGCATAAAGTGTCATTTTTCATATAAAATAAGCCATTATTGGAAGGGGTAAAGGAAGAACCGGTTGCAAGACTTACATGACATTCCATGTGGCAATTTTATTTGGATAAGTCACCTACACGGGTTTGAGATGGCGTCCACGTCGCCTTTTTTTATTATTACATATTTCTATAATTGTTATTATTATTATTATTATTATTATTATTGGATTGTACTAAACATAAAAGTTATGAAGATTTGAAGAACATTTAACCAGTTCTTAATCAAATGAAGCACATTCCACACCACCACCTAACAGCACAATAGACTCTCCCTTCATGCACCACCATCAGCCACCAACACCATCCATCTCCCACCCATCAACAACCACTATAAACAACCAAGATTTGAAAAACACCATTAAAACAATTTTCTATAAATTTAACAATTTTTTCATATTATATTGTAGGCATCTTCATGTTCTTTGAAGCACACTCAATTGTCAGCACCATCCTTCAACATCGACCACAAACCACTGACAACCACCATAGTAAACCACCAAGAAAAAAAATCAAGAACTGAAACTATCAAATATGTGTTCCTTATAAAGATGAAAGTCAAACAAAAATCCAACCAAAATCTGGAACACAAACATGGATCTAGAAAATCAAAATGGGACCCAAACTCTCAAAAAACACATCAGGAGAATCTTAATCGAACCCCAACTACTAAAAATAAATCTTGAAATTTGAAATAGAACCCCAAATACACGACAATAAATATGGAAAAATCGATATCGAAAACAAATCTGGAAAATCGAAATGATAACAAATCCAGAAAATCGACATAATGCTCGTGTGTTGCGTCATCTTAGAAACCCAGAAAAAATAAAAATAAACTCACGGATATGAAGATCTAGATTTCAAGATTCATTTTTTTATTCTTAGATTTGTTGTTTGGGTCTTGGTGAAGACGTGTTGTATTCTTAGTTCATTATCGTTTCCATATCTAAAGGGGGTAAAAGAATGATGAAGATGAAGGTACCACACATTATCATTTCCAAATCTGGAACACATCGAAGAACATTTGGATATAAAAAAATTAAAAACATGAACTATTGAAGAACATTTGAAATCGATTTATGGCTTGATCCCAAAATCTTTTACTTGATTTCAAGAACATCTAAACATTAAGAACATTAACCCAGAAAAGAACATACAATATTCAATTCAAATCGATTCTAGGTATTGTCCAGAAGCTTCAAATCCACCATTTCCATCTTCAAATTAGCCACTAGCTACCAAATGTCCAGACCCCTATTGTTTGTTGCCAAAAGCTTCCAATTGCCTTCCATGATCTAACCTCTAGAAATAAATGTATAACATTCTTGCCCCTGGAAGCTTGAAACCTAAATTTTTTTCTTTTGGAATTGGAGCCCTTTGCTGATGAGAGCTAGAAACCATTAGATGCTTTATCTAATAAAATATAAAGTATCATTTTATTTTTATTTGTTGTGGGAAAAACAAATTAAAAAAACAAATAAAAAAGCCATGTGGACTACATTAATCCACATCATTAGTGATTTACCTTTGAAACCGGAATAATATTTGGTCATTCCCTTTTTTAATAGGTAAATAACAGTTTATGCCTGTAGACTACCAAAAAATAAAATGAGGGACATTTTAAACCAAAAACGAAAAATATGTTGGGTTACAGTGACATTTACCCATTCATTTGGTGTGTTTGTTTCTCCTACGTTCTTGTCAGTCTTTTTATGAAGCATTGACTCTGAATCTTCAAGTGGAGGTATTAAAGATGTATTGGATCCACGTGTCATGTACTATTGCAATAAAAAGAAAAAAAATACATAAAAACAAAAAAAAAAGTAATTAGGAACTCCTACTGAACGTTCACCATGACGTGGTAATGCTACCACCTCATGTTGAAGCGGATACATTAAACAGAAGCTAAAAATTAAATAAAACGTAAAACAACAGAATTCACATCGTGAGCTTAAGGATCACGTCGTGAGTTCAACAATTTAGAAAAAAAAAACTAATGCTAAAAATTAACTTTTTGCAGGTTTAACCACACAAAAATGATCGATTAACCTAAAACAATTAAACCAATAACTAAATAGTCGTTCCCCGGCAATGGTGCCAAAAACTTGATATGTAATATTGATACACCTATTAGTTTACCAACTATTTAACTAACTATTACGATTTAAGGCAATTAGCTTCTTGAAAATAGTATAACACTAATAGTTGGGTATCGAACACAGGGAACATATTCAATTAACTAATTTAGCTACTAAAAATTAACCTAAAAAGAAGCAAAAGTTTAATAGGTTTTTATGTGATTTTGCAAGTTCAGACAAACTTAATCACTTAACTAACGATTTCAATCAATTACTGAAAACACTTCCATTTAGTTTGAATCCACTTCTCCTCCATGGTTAGCTATTAATTATGGATTATCAATGTTGTTTATCAAATAATATATTATTAGCAATTCAAGTCCAAATTTACTTCAAGTCCAAATTTACTATTGTTTTCATTAATCCAGGTTAAAACTATGTATGGTTATGCATTAGCAAACACAGAATCAATTATAAGATGTATATAAGCTATGTAAGATTGACCTAAATAGACACAATTGTGGTCACAATTTATGTTCTCCAACACAGCTAAATTAGTTACTTTTATCACTCGTCTACGATTGGGTCGATCTTAGCTCTAGCAATTTAACAATCACTAAATTAGTAGGTAACAAGTTCATGTAATTTAATGGTCACTAAGCTACATTGAACCTGAATTCAAGCAATCAAAGTATCAAATATTAACATGCTAGGTAGATACAATCAAACACAAGCTCATAACCAACAATTAAAATACATAAATTAAATTACTAAACCATAGAGTTAAAGCTTCATCTAGCTAAACAAAAGCTACTAGATTCAGCTACTCATGGCTGAAAACGTGAACAAAATCTCAACAATAAAAGACATGATCAAAGTGTACCAACTTAATGTAATGAATATATCCTTCAATCTCTCAATCTTCTAGCAATACTCCTTTAATGGATGCTTTTTCGCACTTTTGTCTGAATAGTTCTCCTCCAGAAGTCTCTCTGAAAACCCTTCTAGCCTCCTCAAACCGTGAAAGTGATTGAGTATTTATAGTTTTGGGAATTTTCGCGCTTCATGATGTGAACAAGGATTTCACATCGTGAATTTGAGATAAATCCTTATCGAGCAAGGACTTCTGACTTCCCGTGCACTTATCTTCTAGAACACTCACTCCACATCGTGAATGTGGTGGTCACGTCGTGATTTGAGCTTTACGCAAAGATTTTTCTTCTTTTAATTCATCAACCCTCCAAAGTTCCACTTCTTGTCAATTATTATCATTATTCTTCAAGATTGTTCATGTTGGCTGCAAAATTATATTTAATCTTATAATTATCATATATCTTTACAAATAACCAAAATATTAAATAAAATGTATTAAAATATTGTCTGAAAATATATAAAATATGACAATATCAAACGTTTCTCTCGCTGTTGAAAACAATCGTATTTCTTTAGTTCCAAATATCCATGAGGATAATGAGGGTACCCGTACGCGCCTTCTAAGGCAGATTTGTGTTATTACTCGCCTTGACACATGAGTCTTGATACTTATGGAATTTTAATACTTTTTCATTTGCATATGAACACAAGATACATAATTGCACATGGGATATTGAAAAAAAATACATAATAGCACATGGGATATTGAAAATTTTAACCTCATATTGTGCCATCTTCATTCATATGTCAACTTGTGATCTAATTATTTGAAAAAAGCGGTTGGAAGTTGGAGCAATTGGATTAAAACTATTTCAATATCGTTTTAATGAAAAAAAAACAATATGTTCCAAAAAAAAATTGCATGTACATCTTCTTGATGTTGAAATGGACATGCATCTACTTATACCTAGATATGAAACACGTATTAAGCTTTGACTCATTCTTTCAACGGTACTTGGTCTATTAACTTCATACCGCTTTAATAAACGATAAATTTAACTTTGTTGCAGATGTACTATAGAAGTGTACAATTTTTACAAGCCATAAATAGACCTCTCAAAATGCTAACGATAAACATGCAATGATTTTTTAGATCCGACAAAAATTGCCTCTCCATTACGACTCAAAATATACCTACAAGATTCATCTATCAAAAAAAGACCAAAGTCGGTCTTAATTACCTGAAATTGCCAAGTGAATAATCATTTGAGCGGTAATTAACACAATTAACACAATTATACCCGTTCCAGTGAAGACTCTTTTTTCGGTGTTGACTCGTGAATACATCTTAAAAAAATTGAAAAAAAACTCTAAAAAAAATACAAATCATAAAATCGAGCATTGTACTATATTTGGGAGAAAAAAAATTGAAAAATTTTTTTTTACATCATTAAGATTGAATCATGGGTCATAAAATGATCAACGCTTCACTTTTAATGATACAAAAAAAATTTCCAATTTTTTTTCTCTCCGATATAGTACTATGCTCGATTTTATAATTTGTATTTTTTTTTAGATTTTTTTCAATTTTTTTAAGGTGTCCTTACGAATCATTACTTTAAAAAGAGTCCTCACCCGATCATATATATATATATATATATATATATATATATATATATATATATATATATAACGGATAGGGAATATACATTACAGCTCCACCTAAGCTTACGTACTAAACCTCTAAATTATGCAGTTTTATCTTAGTAAATATAATCTCGTTCACTTGGTAAATATACAATCCGATATAGTACTATGCTCGATTTTATAATTTGTATTTTTTTTTTTTTTAGATTTTTTTCAATTCTTTTAAGGTTTCCTTACAAGTCCTTACTTTAAAAAGAGTCCTCACCCAATCTTTTATATATATATATATATATATATATATATATATATATATATATATATATATATATATATATATATATATATATATATATATAAGGGATAGGGAATATGCATTACAACTTCACCTAAGCTTACGTACTAAACCTCTAAATTATGCAGTTTTATCTTAGTAAATATAACTCGTTCACTTGGTAAATATATAATTCCCCATTGCATTTTTTTTCCTCTATTATCGTTTAATCATCTATGTTTTCTTTCCTCCATTATAGTTCATTTCTTCACGTCAGTGAACATTACTGTTTTCCACCATCACGAAGGTTAAAGATAATTAACATTTTTGTTTCGCTATCAAAATTATTGCTTTAATATTGAATCTGCAACATCAAGTGTTAATTATGAATCCCTAATTGCAATCTTCCAAGTGCTCAAATGAGGCTAGGGTTTGCAAGAAAACACAAGTATAATGATGGAGGTTGGAAATGAGGCTTAGTGTTGCTTAAATATGTGTAAAACCCTCAAAACTAGCGTTTGGGATCTGGCCATGTTCACCCAGTGTACGAGCGACGCCCAGTGCACTAGGGCGAGCCATAGTACGCCCAACGTACTCATGTATGCATGGTGTACTCCCATAGCCCCAAAATTACGGAAGTGCCATTATGGCTTAATTGAACACATTCATTTCCTTAGGGTCCAATTTACAAAATAATAAAATCATAAGGGTTAAAAATAAAAGTACCTTAACGATGGAATGTTACAAATAGAACATGCATACACATCACATAACTTGAAATACATACTTAATCTTTACGCCTTTATCACATCTGATCTTTCTTTACCCGATTTGGACTCTATTGTAGTTGCCAAATTTGACCACCGCCATCTCTATTGTTAAACGATAATAGAGGAAAGAAATATAATGGGGGATTGTATATTTACCAAGTGAAAATTGAACTGGTTATATTTACTAAGATAAAACTGCATAATTTAGAGGTTTAGTATCTAAACTTAGGTGGGGCTGTAAAGTATATTGCATATCCCCTATATATATATATATATATATATATATATATATATATATATATATATATATATATATACACACACACACACACTAATGGTGTACCCGTGCAAAATGGCAACATGAATGGTTTATTTTCATTTAAAAAACCAACAAATAAATTTGTTTTAGAAACATGTCGTATTCGTCGCCACTTAGGTTTGTCAGTTAGTCTTGGTTCCTTAGAGTATGAAAAATACAATGCTATAACTGATTAGTTTTTAAAAAATATTGAACATCAATGGTTAGTTTTTAAGAAATATTGAAAATGATTAGTTTTTTTTAAAAAATAATGAATGTGTAATGCTAATATTGGTTGGTTTTTCAAAAAATATTAGAGTGCAAACTGCAATGCTAACACCAGTTAGTTTTTCTTAAAAAAAAAATTGAAAATGCAATGTTATAATTGATTAGTTTTCAAAAAATTTAATGTTAATTCTATGATTGGTTAGTTTTTAAGAAAACTTGAAAATGTTAGTTTGCAGAGTTTTGTTTTATGCTTAAGTTGACATAGTAGTTATCCGATACAAAAAATAAAAATAAAATGAAAATAAAATACCATACTGCTAGGCATACTTTCTTTTGTTCCCTTATTTGATTCATTTTTTTCTGTTCCCTTATTTGATCCATTTTTTTCGACAATACTTTTTTCATTTAATTAATTAATTACATAAAGGTTTTTAATGGCTATTTGACAAATAGTTTTTTATTTTTATATATTATGAAGTAAAAAGAATAACTAAACCTTGGGTTTTTTTATTTATTTTTCCTTGTAAGTTTTTATTGGAATTTTAATTTTGTAAAACAAGAGCAAACTATAGCTACTTAACATACTTGTTGACACAAATAAATTGCAGTCAAATAGTAATGAATACATGATTAAAGTTGTAAAACATGAAAAGGAATTAATCAAGTCCTAAATCTTCTCTTTAGATTCAAGTGTCAACCAGTTTTATCCTCATGCAAATGCCCGTGATTATTTCCTTATATATACATACAGTTACAAAAGACGCAAACTTAGTAAAATGTGTTGTAAGTAGTAGAATAGAAGCTACAATGCAATGTACATTCGTATGATATCTTATCAAAATAATGGTTATTTAAAATACAAAAGATAAGGATTCCTTATGTCATTTTTATGGGTTTCAGGGCCCACCCGGGTCTAAAAGTCGTAACCAGTTCTAATTGTCTATTTTCGTTTCCATCTGGTTTGATACCCACTTTACCAGTTGTAACAACTTGTTCTGAATGTACTCATTTATGGATTTCAGAGGCCAAGGCTAGGGGCGTTTTGGTCTTTCATGGGTTCTGAGTTTTATTCGAGAAGTTTTGGGTCGGGGTGTGCCGCTAGAAGCGTAGGGCTACTCGCCACCTTTTCATGGATATAAAGTTTGTGGGAAACGGACTTAGGATGAAGGAGTTATAACATTTTGAAGTTGTTAACATTTATGGTCCCTTAATGGAAAAGTTGGCAAGGCAGTCCCTTGCATGCATGAAGTGCACGCATGTGTTTAGCTGGGTACGCCCAACATAAGGTTGGGTTACGCCCAACGTACAAAGGGAAATGGTCGCGGGTGCCTTAGGCGTACACCCAACGTACGTCCAGTGCCCAGAAACCCTAATTTTAGGGTGAGCCACTATATAAAGAACATAATGGCTCAAACCCTAGCCTCCTTATCAGCTTCCCTAACCTCAGAGAAACCCTGGAATGCCTCATCCCTTCATTCTTGTGAAATCTTGACCTTGGGAAACTCATCTTGGTGGTTTTAAGCTTGGAAGAGGAAAGAAGAAGTTTTTAAGGAGGAACTTGGGAAGTTGGAACTTATAGATCTGGAATAGCATCATCATTTGGAACCTTTTGGAGGTATAAAGTTCACAACATTACTTAAGAATATTTAGATTTAGTGTAGTGTGATTTTGGAGTATTTTGGTCCCAAGAATGGATCTTTGTGATGAAATCTCATTTGTGAGCTTAGGGTTGCCACCCTCAGAGCTAAAAGGGCTCCTTAAGCAGTAAAGTTGCCATCATTGAGGTCTTAATGGGTTCATGCATGAGTTAAGACCATTTCCATGAAAGTAGAAAGACATTTTTGGATTTTGCGCTTGTTTGGGGCATGCAAAGCCACCAAGTCAGTGACTTTATGGATTAAGACGTTAAAAAGGACTTCGATCTAAGATTTTAGCTTCTGGATCGGAGTATTAAGCACTTAATGAGGAAAGGGCTTAACAGGGGGGGTTACACTGAGCACACGTGCAGGTACGCCCAACGTACTCACCATGCACCCAGTACACTTAGCGTACGTGAGCTTACGCCCCACGTAGTAGTTTGGGCTTCGAGTTATTGGGCCATGCCTTGGACTTTGGGCCTTAGTGGGCCAATAGAAGTCAGATGATGTGTGCCAAGTAGATGTGTGGGCTTAGGGTAAGGCCCATTAGAGGAATTGAGCCCGATTTAGCAAATTGGGCCATTAGTGGGCCACTAGTGGGCTTGGTAAGCTTACTTACTATTGGCCATTAGATATGGACCAAGTTGGACTAGGGGTAGAATGGTCATTTTACCCTAAGATGGATTAATGTATTGGACTAAGTGATATTTGGTGTTGGTAGCTCGGGGAGTCGAAGGAGCAGCATTTCGAGAATTAGCAAATAGCAGCCAGAGGGATATCAACAAGGTTTTAGCAGTGCAATGTGAGTCTCCTCATTGTGTGAATGGGTCTACGGCCATAATGTCGGCCCATGTAGTTTATGAGTAGGAAGACCTGGGGGTTAGCCCTAGTCACTGTATGCTAGTATGTGATTCTGGATCAAGGTCCGTTGTCGGGTGGGTGCCCGAGGAATGCTTGTAAGGTAGTTTATACTTGTTGTTTGTGTGATACTTGTATGAGCCTGGCAGGGAGGTGAGTGTGGGCAAGGTCCCGTATCTCACCACTAGCAGAGTATGGACGGGATTCCGTATCTCATTAGTAGCAGAGCAGGGGCGAGGCACGAGATAGGAGAGAGGTGAGTGTGGGCGGGGGGCCCGTATCTCACTATCAGCAGGATCATGGACGGGGTTCCATGGCTTACCAGTAGCGGGACAGGGGCGGGGCCCAAGATAGGCGAGGCCTTAATACATGAATATAATAGAGTGTGTTAGCTTACTTGTTATGTGTTATGTTATATGTTGTATATGTTTAGCGGGCGAGGCCCAGAGACAGGCGGGGCCTAAGAGAAACAGATATGTATACCGAGCGGTACTCGATGCCAGGCGGGGCCTAATGCCGGGCGGGGCCTGATGCCGGAGCTAGTCCGATGTCGGACACGCCCCGATGCAACGGACGGGGGTCCAATATGTGGTTATGTATGTGGTATGTGGTAGGTTGGGGAACTCGCTAAGCTTCGTGCTTACGGTTTTCAGTTTTGGTTTCAGGTACTTCCGGTAGCGGAGGGAAGAGCTCGGGGTGATCGCATGGCACACACACCAAAGGAGTTTTAGCTTGAGATGTTTACTCTGATAAAATAAAATAATGTTTTAGACATGATACTCTGATGTGATATGTTTTGAATGAATGGTTGGCACTTGTGACTTTATTATTAAATTAAAAACGAAATTTTTGGTCATGATTTTTGCGTTGTTACACCAAGTCTAATACTCGGAATCGAATCGGACCCGATTCCTCTATATCGATCCGATTTCCCGGTCTCAAAATTTTTTCAATTCCGATTTCTGAGTCCATGTCCATTCGGACTGAGGTCGGACCAACTGTCATCCCTACGTGAAAACCACTACGCAATATATTAGAGAAAGAAACCTAATCCATAGGAGCAAAGTAGAGTCGAGCAAAATCGTTCAACAGGGAAAAAAACCAACAACCAGGCAATAGATCGACCCAAATGAAGAGTTGTAACGAGATAAGAACAACCAACACAGGAGCAAAGCAGTCAAGAGAAACACCAAACAACATGTGATCAAAATTAAGCAAGGGCAAAACTGCCAAAAAGGGAAATAAATATGTTAAAACATATTAGTGACTTCCTTTCAAACTGATGTCTAAAGATAAAAAAAATATGGTCAAAAATAGAATTCTGTAACTCAAACATATACATGGGGTTGGAATTTTTTTTCAAGATCCTATAGTGATACAAATTCAGTTAAATACTCACCTTATAGGAAAGTTTCGGGGTACAAAATAAAAACCAGTAAAAAGTTACATTTGATTCAGGAGATTTGTTCTTTTGCTTCCAATAAGAAAGAATACTTTTGAAGCACTATGTTCTTTACAAAATGGAGTCTAATATTTAGATTTTTATTAGGTAGCAATAGTGTTATTTTAAGGTCCAAAATCAAGTTTAAAGAGTTTGTAGTCATAAAACTCTAGCTATTCATTTGTATTTCTTTGGTTATCCAAAATTTGTTTCTAATTAGAACTACTTATTAGTACGCATAGATTACCAATATTAGTTTTCATCATATTTCACTTTTAGGTACCTATAAAAGAATGTGGTGATCAAATATTTGAGTAGTTATAGGGGTTGTATGAATCAATTTTTGCTTTTGTGGCCATTTAGCATTCTAAAAAAATATTTCACCCTTTTACTCAACCATCATTGGTCCTTTACATCAAAAACCAAAAATCATACAAATAAATAGAAAGAAAATTATTTGATTACCTGCAAGCAAATGAGTGAGCTGAATTACATCACATCCAACACCTCTCGCAATGTTAAATATGAATGCTTGATCAATGCAACTTTTGTAGCTGATTTCCTTTACCTCCAACACATTAAACAGGTGTTTGTCGTATATAGAATCTACAAAAGTGAAAATAGATTGGATGTGATTTATAGAAAACAGAGAAGAAGATATGTATTGCTTGACGATATGTTATATGAATGATCGAGATCTGAATAAGGATCAAAATAAGAAAAATGAAATAAAATTGAGAACAAAATATTTTACTAAAAGAAGCAAAGAGAAAATTGAAACATATAGGTAGAAGGTTCAAGAGTTTTCTAGGGATTAATGATAATAACTATAAATATAGAGTCTATGAGAATTCTCCTGGTATAAAATGATACCTCATACATAAAAAAGTTTATTACATAGATTGTTATTAGGTGATCGATTAAATGTGATAGGAGATAATTAATTTGAACATTACTTTGAAGGGTAAGACCCTTTTACTGATTTTCCATAGAGCTTCAAACAAAGCCAATTCTCGATTTTGAAACAGGTAAGGAACAATCCTCCACAAAAAGTATTCATGAAAATGAAAGTTGGATGCTTTTTTCTAGACCTGGTACATTCAAAATGTTGTTTCCACACCAATTACTTAAAGAAAATAAAGGTTGTTGCTTTTTAAATAATATTTGACAGAACCTGCATAATTAACAAAAAATTATGGTTAAAGAATATGTAAATCAGGGTTGACTCACAATTAAACCCCACACCATCCCCAAACCATAACTTTATATCAACAAATAACTCCATACACCAACCCTCCCTCAGTTTTCAGGAACTGACTTGATAAAACTCAAACAATAAAAAACAGATAGTCCAGATTTATGTATTATGATTTGGAAATCGATTTCCATACAAAAATAAGAACAAACTTGAACCCCTTCATAAGGAACATACACATGAGATGGAGAACTAAAGACAAAGTTAATGCAGAGAGAGAGAGAGGGAGAGAGAGAGAGAGAGAAAGAGAAATGAGAAAAAGATACCACTAAATTAAAATGATCATTCATCACATCTAAATTTCAAACTCATAAAATTATGAACCAAAAAGACGTACCTCTTTGCAACCTGTGTGATGATAATAAACTGAATAGAAAGACTAACCCATCAACCTTTAGAGTTGAACAAAAAATCAAGGAAAGTTGTCCATCGACCTTCACAACATCATCAAATAATCAAAATAATGAAGAAGAACACACCAACCTTGAAACAGAGAAGAACACGTCTGCTCAGATCGACGTCTAGGGTTTTCTATATAATAGAGACGTATACTACCATGGTTTTGTTTTTCTTCTATCAGTGAAAGAAAGAAAGAAAGAAGGAGAGCGAGAGAATTTGTTTCCGGTTTATGTAATTTGTTTATGATTCACCCAAATACTTTCACCAACTCCAGATCGTCCTACCACTTTAATGAAAGGAATAGATGAAAAAAAGTGAGCAACAAATGAAACTAAAAATCAAATGTTATCTTACATGAAACCTACATCATAAGACAAGTGGGAAAGCATCATCGAAGGTGTTGGCACATTGGAATCAGTTGGTGGCGAAGGTGCTGTCATTGTTGATGAGTGGTGGTAGGGTTGGATAGTGAGTTAGGGTAGAGAGAGAGAGATAGAGAGAAAGGGGGAGAGAGAGGGGTCATGGTGGGTTCTTATTTCCGGAAAACTGTTGTGAGAGAAAACAGTAGGTGGAGATGGCGATTAGATATGGCGTGTGGTGCTAGGTTGGCGAGTGGGTGGTGGTTCACCGTCAATGGTGGTGAGGGTGATGAATCAGGCGGATGAGGTGCAATGTCGGCTCTTCTAATTAGCGTTTTGTTGTTTGAGAAAAAAAATTAGTTTAAAGGTACACAGAAGAAAAATAAAAATATTGTTTAATTCGTTTATTTTATTTCTGAAACATTAATGTTTAATGTTTAATGGGATTTCATTTCTAAAATGGAAATGTAATATGTGTATTGAATGGTAACCATAAGTTGATTGTATATGATGTAGTTTGTGTGGTACCTCTTAAATCTCAAGAAATGTCTAAAATGCTTTATAAAATAGTATATATATATATATATATATATATATATATATATATATATATATACACATACGTACATACATACATACATACATACATATATATATATATATATATATATATATATATATATATATATATATATATATATATATATATATAGGGTTAGGATCAAATGTGAATCATAAATATTGTGTGAATGTATAACCAAATTCTGATCATTAGATTAAAAGAATGAAGAGTTGTGATCTTAGGGTACATAGTATTACCATAGGATAGCATTACTTTATGATTACACTTAATTAATTATAAAAGTTAATTATTTATAGAAAGTGAAGATATTAAGAAATGCAATTTAAATTATATTTAAAAAAAATAAACGTATATATTTTACATGTTAAATTATTTACAGTATCTTCTTATATGATTAGTAAAACCTGAAGAACTTTAAAAAAAATTATGATTTTTTGCATTCTTTAAGAATATTGTATAATAACTTTTGCATATTGAAAAATACTTACGTATTAGATTCTTTAAGAATACAAGTATATAGTCCAATCTATTACTGTCTGAAATACAATATTCATGGTTAAGAATCATTTGTAAAACAAACAAACTTAATATATATCATGAGAATGGTTAAGAATAAATTATTTAAGTTAAAACTTCATTATTGATGATGAGATTATAATATTTACATTATGCTAAAACAATCTTAATAAATGTTTTTGAGCCCACTAAGCAGTTTGAAAGTTTAAAGAATGTAAGAATTCTTAAAGATTAGACGAATAAAAATTTATTTGTAGTTGTGTAACACCATAATTTTTTTTACAACTCAATATTCTTTAAAGAATTAATGCATTAAAATGTCTAAAAATTGTTGTGTTTCCACTTTCTCTTATCTATATCGACCATCATTTCCTTCTGCCATCTGCATGTGTAAAAACTAAGAAACAAGTTATTTCAAAATGCAATGCAAATCAAATGTGTGATAATTACGTTCTTTAAGAACGTGTTTACTAACATTCTTTAAGAATTTACCCCTTTATAATAAAATGTGTGCTCGTTTGATTGCAATCAAAGTCAAATGCAATCATAAATTAATCATTTTCATAATTTTCTTTTATTTGAGTGTCTTTAAGAATTTTAGATTTTGCATGCTTATTTATTTATTGTTGCTAACAAAGAAAACCTTGAGTTGTTAGCTAAAATAAGACCATAAGTTAAAAACTAAATCGCTAGCATTCTTTGAGAATTGCCAAAACGTGTGCTTGTTTGATTGCTATCAAAGTCAAATGTAATCATAAATTAACCATTTCTATAATTTTCTTTTACTTGAGTGTCTTTGAGAATTCTAGATTATGCATGCTTATTTTTTTTATAGCTATACGCTAACAAAAAAATGCTGTAGTTTTTATCTCAAATAAGACCCCGAGTTAAAAAATAAATCACAAATATATGTTTTTCCAAGCAAAAAAGAATACTACATATAGTTATAGTTATAATTCAAATAAAACAACATAAAAAACAATGATGAAACTAATACTTCCCTTTTACGTCATAACTACAAGACAAAACCTAAAAATTTAAAGAACAAAATTTTAACATACAAATAATATCTTATGAACTAAAATGGATGGCAGGTTCTTTTATGTTGCAACAACGACACCATTACAGGATTCAATTTGCATTAAAACATGTAGGATATAGACTAACAAATGAAATTTGTACAAAAATCATTTCTACCATCTCCGATTAAAATTATATTTGCAGCGACAAGAGCATCATACTCATTACATTGCGTTGTGATGAAAAGATGTGTGAAACAAGTCCATAAATATAGCGATTATTTTTAGTTATTAATTTAATTGACAATAAAATTCATAAATTAGCTTTATGAAATGATTGGTCAATAATTAGCCATACATTCACATAATAATTAAGGTTTCATATATGAACCTCTCTCTCTCTCTCTCTCTCTCTATATATATATATATATATATATATATATATATATATATATATATATATATATATATATATCATATGAATAGGATCAAATGAAAACACCTAAAAGGTTAAGAATGCGAGAACAGATCTAGACGATCTAAATGTTCAAATATAATGTTATTATCAAACAGACAATTTATATAAATTATGAAAATTTTTAGTATTAACGTGTAACTTTAAAACAGTGAAATTGACATAATAGTAATTGATTGTTTATTTAATTCCTATAACTTCTCACACTCTTTCCTTTCAATTTGTCGTCTCTCTCTCTCTCTCTCTCTCTATATATATATATATATATATATATATATATATATATATATATATATATACTATCTTATAAAAAAAAATCTCACTATTTCTAAAAATAGATTGAATATAATAATATTATTTTTTAAGACGTTCAAATCATTAAGCTAATAGTACAAGTAGTCATTAATAAAATAATATTAAATTTTAACTTGCGTTTTGAATCCTTATATTTCTCAACAAATTCTATCTTCTTCCCTGAATTTCGGATAATTCAAAATTTGAAACCATCAGAAAATACATGTTGATTCAAATATCCCCCTGCAGATGGCTCTTTCTTAACATGTTTTTATTTTAGTCCTTACTTGTAATTGATTTCATCATTTTTAACTTTTTGTATTTTTATCTTATAAATATATTGGGTGAAGGCTTTTATTATATCAGGTTTGTTCCTAAAAAAGTTTTTACTATGTTTCTTTAATGTGTTGGCTTTGCAGGTTCAAACACAAGATTTGACATCTTATCATTAGTTTGTATATTTTTCATCTTACGTTTGCAATAAAGAACGGTTAAACATCAGATTTAACATGATTAAGGTAGTTTGTATATTTTTCATCTTGTTTAGTCTAAAAATGAAACCTTTTTCATCATTGGTCCTTATAATATCAAGTTTCATCACATGGACTTCCTGATTACGGTGATTATTGTCCTTATTATAAGGTTCTATAGAGATTTTGTTCAATATTTTAAGGTTTCGAGAACCTAAATCGATATGAATCCTTGAATTACATATCATCGTTGAAAATGTTTTAATTTGTGACCAAACTTGGTTTAAAATCACAATGAACAAGTTGACACCTGAGTATTTTGGCCTTCTCAAAGGCCTATTTATCGACTTTTGAATCACAACACCTGATATTCTAAAGGTTTATTTTTATAAACTATTATTTATATATTTTAGCATTTTACTTAGTAGGACATTAAATTAATAAAGGAATTCAGGAAAACGAAAAAAAAAAGAGGACGATAAACAGTACAAGTGGTTTGGGTATGTATAAATGGAAGTAATAACCATTTAGGGGGTGTTTGGCAAAAAAGCTTATTGCTTATTAGTTTATTAGCTTATAAGTTAATAAGTAGGTGTATGGTCACTTATGAAAAAATAACGTATTAGAGGTTCTCCACCGGAATAAGTTATTTTAATCCAAACATTTTTTTAACTTATAGTGATGTGCAACCTAATAAGTTGTTTTAAAAAAGCTTAGCCAAACACTCCCTTAATATGGTATGGTAATGTTTTTGAAAAATAGATGTTATTTAATATTCATTTTTCGAAGTGAACGCAAAATGGTTTTAACTCTAAAGAGATCAAATTATTCGCCGCCCGCCGCTTTGCGCGGGTAGACGGCTAGTATATATATATATATATATATATATATATATATATATATATATATATACACACACACACACACACACACACCTAGGGCATGCCTCCGCAGCCACATTATCACCGCCATCACCAAATGACATGGAACTGAAGATCTTCCCTGACCTCTTTCTACCATCCGAAAACTCTCCGAATTTCTCTTGCTTTTCGTTCATATCTCCACCAAGCAAGTTCCTTAACTGATAGCTTGAATCAACCATAACATCTTTCACCATTTTCAGCCTCTCAAACTCCCTGATGATCAAACTTGCCGCTTCATAGTCGATCGCCACAACTCCAAAGTCAGTAGGGAATTTAGAAGCAGGTTTATTTCTATTAATCCATTCCCATGACGAAGAGCCATTTAATTTCTCCTTCGTGCTCTGCTCGAGATACTCCTTGTAACGTTCCGCTTTCTTGTACTTGATAAATCTTACTATCTTGTTTCTCCGAGCTTGTGTCCCTTCTTATTCATGTGATTTTGGTGATATTTCGGAGGTTAGGGTTTGGTTCTGAGGGGGTTTGCTGAAGTGAAAAAGGGAATTTATAGAATGAGGACGATGATAGAGAGATTGAAAATGGAGGTTTTCAATATGTGTGAAATCTTCTTCATCATTATGTCATCGACGTTTACTGGAATTGGTCGGAACGATCCTTCATCGGAATCGAAAAGAGGTATTGATTTGGATTTTGGAGAATGCAGATGAATCTCCAATACGGTGCTTTTTTGGGTTTACTAGGATAGAAAACGAACCTTTGAATAGCAGTGTATTCATGTGGGAATGACTGTATTTATGTAGGAATCGCAGTGTATTCATGTGTGATCAATGAGTGTATTTATTTATGATTATGGTATTCATTTTATGACGAAATGATTATTTTTACATTATTTTTATTTTGTATTTATTTATGAATAGGAGTGTATTCATTTGTGAATATCAGTGTATTCATGTGCGAAAAACTATTTATTTATTAATAGCAGTGTATTTATGTGTGAATGATAATATTTATTTATGATTAGATGTATTCATTTTGTAAAGAAATAATAATTTTTACACTATTTTTATTTTTCGATGAAAGATATGCATTGAATTATTTATAAATTGATGGTTATTCATTTGTAATTGGAGTAGTACTAGGTTTTCTGAAGAAAATTTCCATTTGTGAATACAAGTGTATTGATTTGGGATTGGATTTATATTCATTTTTTTGAACAAAAAACGTGAAATAGGAGAAGAAAGTTGATTTTTTAAGAAATTTTTTTTTTCTGTTTTAAAATAAATTTTGGTAAAAATGTTTTTTATATTCCATTAATAAGAAAAATAAAAAATCGAATATTTCTTAGTTTTGGTAACTAATCCTAAATTTAAGGGAATTTGATTGAATTTTATCTTATTTCAATTTATTTAAAATATACAATTACTAATATGCAATTATATATTAATTAGTCCACAACTGTTCTTGCGTTGTCAAGCATTTAAGTGTTCTAATTTGATCTTTCCTATATATATATATATATATATATATATATATATATATATATATATATATATATATATATATATATATATATATACATACATACAGAGAGAGAGATATATATGTTCAAATGTTTCCAACACATATTGTGTCCCTAAATGCACCAATAAGAATTCAAGAAATAATTAATAATTAAATAAATCATTAAAGGGTATTTTGGACATTTTGTACTTTTAATTAAGGAAATCATTTAATTGAAATCATACAATTATGGAAATAAAGTAAATATATTTGACCTAGTCCTTCTCATTCATTTCCTGCCATCATTTTCGTCTGCTGTCATCGTTCTAAACCATTTCAATCAGCCTTCATCTTCCAGATTTTCGTTTCAGTTTGAACACCGATGGATGTTTGATTAGGGATAGCTTCAACATGAATCTTGAAGAGGAAGGGGTTCGATTTGAAGACATGGGTATAACCGAATAATGTAAAACCAATTAAACACCAATCAAGGTGAGGTTTTATTCTTATCTCCTTCGTAGGCGACATTCTATTCACTACATTAGTTGAACAATTTGATTTTCAATTGCTTTTCAAGTTTCGATTAATTCTCAGGTTCAATTTTTCTTGCATTTTTAGCTTGTACTCAATAATTAACTTGAACATGTTAGGCTTGATGTAATTTCCCTAATAAAGTTAACCCGATTCCAAATCTTTTATAATAAAATTTCTTGTCAACTTATTTATGTTGCTGATCTTGTATATTGTAGGTGTACCTTCAGAATTTGGTCTTCAAAATTCTGCCTTTAAAGTGTTTGTGAAAAGTCCTCAACGAATGAGAGTGATAATGCACACTTTTATACCTTTTGTGAAAGGAGCAGAGAAAACTTGAAGTAAACCCACGATTGCATCCGACAGTGGGAAGATGTTGACATATCTTTTTCTGATACACATGTAAGTCTTTGTTATTATTTAATTATTCTTTTTCTATATAGAATGTTGTGAATGGAGTAGCATATGATTGATTTGTATGATATTTGTGAATAGCCTGTTAATAAAAAAGCCATGTAGGGGTGTTTTTCTTTCTCCATTGGAGAATAAGGCTGTAATATGTTTTTGAAGTCTGTAAATATAGCTTGCTGAAGGCTTGTTTTCATGTTAGTATGAATGTCATTCAGTTTGGATTTAGAATGTAAAAAACAATAAACAGGTGTAAAATAGCGATTCAGATAGAATATTCAAAACCATTCTGCAAGAATAGTTTATTCTGTAAGAATATTTATTGTTGTATTCTGATAGAATTGTAGTTAATTGTTTATATGTTTAATGTGCAGTTGTTACAAGTGTATCGCTACAAAATATTTTGCAATAAAATTGTGATAGAAATGGCTTGAAGAATGGCTTCAAGACTTGATGGAAAAGGCTTGAAGAATGAATTAAAGAATGATCACACTCATACAATGTAATTATGAATGTTGTTATTTTTTAGGAATTACACTTGTTATTTTTTCAGAATGTTGTTATTATTCAATGAATCAAAATCATAGAATGTAATTATTTGGTATATTATTAGTTCAAGAATTGATTTTGTGTATTCTTTCAGAATGTATTTAGTAGTTTATGATTGACATTCTGTCATTCTAACAGAATAAATTCGAAAATATATTTACTAGTTCATGGTTGGCATTCTATCAATCTGACAGAATAAAATCAAAAAATATATTTACTAGTTTATGGTTGACATTCTATCATTCTAACAGAATAAAATCGGATTTTTAAATTTGAATTAATTTAAAATATTCAAATTTTTTAAAATAAAAGATTTAATTATCCCTAAAATCCGAAAATTTCCTTTTTTAATATAGGTTAATTGACTAAAATGACCTTATGCTGAAATTAGTGTGATTATATGGTATATATTATCTTATTCTAATATCATATACCCTCAGATCATGACCTTTGATTCTATTCCATACAGTGGTCCAGATCTGTGCATTCTGGCACACAATAGTTAGTAGAAACAATATAACCTAACCTTATATATATATATATATATATATATATATATATATATATATATATATATATATAGAGAGAGAGAGAGAGAGAGAGAGAGTTTGAATATACGCCCTTAAGAAAATATTTTATGATGCTTAGCTTGGATTTTTAAAATTTATTCAATTATATATTTGTAGATAAAGAGAATGTTTAATAGACAAGCATTTGGGTGCATCTAATTTTAGATTTTAACAAGAAACTCGATTTAAATAATAAAAAAAAGTTTAATTTGTTGTACGAGCAATAAATTTTTAGTTTAAACACAAACCACCAAATTTTAAAACTATTTCATGTATTTTCTAAGAAAATGTTATTGAGTTATTTTAATTAATTTTCAAAATTAGTCTTTAAAAATATATTTGTATATTTATCTTTTTTAAACAATTATCATATAATTTTATATATTTCTAAGGGTTCAATTAATTTTTATTCAATATTCATGTGTTTTTAACCATATAAGTGGTTTTGAAAAAAATATTTACCCAATTGATATACTTTAAAACATATTTACTATAATGAGTTTTTTTGATAATTCAGTAAAAAAAGAAAAAACCATCATGCCCTAACTCATTCTTTCAGAACATCGTTTTTACCCGCAGGAAGAGACGCCCACTTCGTTCAGACCTTCTTCTCCGGCCAGACCTTCTTCTCCGGCGACTCCGACGACTCCACTGCAGCCGACGACTCGAAGGAAGTCGGAGGTTGCGACTTCACAGGTAAGAAGCACTCTTCAATTAGTTCAATTTTTTGAACTTTAATCTTCCTTCACAGGTTCGATAATCAGTTAAAGAAACGATTCTATTGCACCTTAATGTTCAATTTCTATACTTTTTTCGATTTCCATCACATGTTCGATTATTTGAACCTTAATCTTCAATAGCCGATTGTTTCTCTGTTTTGTTGTTGTTACTGAAACTTTTGATTCCAAATGTAATAGCTTCCACCATAGTTACGATTTATTGTCTACATTTGTGAGTATTTGAGATTTTTTGTGAATGCAATTAGATTCCATTCCATCATAGTGAACAAAATTTCAGTGAATGAAATTAGATTTGCTTGAATTAAATTAGATTTGCTTGAAAATTTGAGTTTTTGTTTATGTTCTGATTGTTTGTTATGTAATATTTTTTGGTAGATGGATGTTAATGTCATATCAGACATTGTTCAAAATGAGAATTTCTATACAATCTCTCAGGTTGTCGTGGCGAGCAATGCAATAACAAATTATAATGAAGCTGATGCAAATGAAGCGTTTGAAGAAGATGGCATAGGAGAAGAAGATGATGAAGACGCTTTTGACAACAACTTTCATGCTCCTTCAACTTTTACTATTATAGAAGAAACGAATATAACCACCGACAACAATTGGATTATGTACAATTAGCGAGCAAAAATGATTTTACACAAGAGTTAGGGAAAGATTCTTTCAAGGACAAAGAAGAACTTATTAGAGCTATCTAGCTTTATAGTATTAGGACACATAAACAGTTTGAGGTTGTTGAGACACGTCCTACTCTATGGACCATAAGATGCAAGTTACATTTACAATCCGGTTGCAAATGGCAAGTTCGTGCAATCAAACGAAAGCAAAGTGGATATTTTGAAATTACAAAGTACACGGGTCCACATACTTGTTTACACAAAAATATTTCGCAAGACCATCCAAATCTAGGTGGAAGCTTAATAGCCCACGAAACCAAACATCTTATTAAAGAACAACCTTCAATTAGTATTCCTGCTTTAAGAGCCAAAATAGTCGATAAATTAGGTTATATTCCTTCATAGAAAAAGGTTTGGACCGGAAAACAGAAAGCAATTGAACAAGTGTATGGCAATTGGGAAGAATCTTATTCTGCTTTACCCAAATTTCTATGCGCAGTTCAAAAGTTCAATCTGGGGACTATAGTCGAGTGGTTAGTTTCGAGCTCAAACAATAAAGAACCCATGGAATTTAGACGTGTTTTTTGGGCTTTTGCCCCTTCTATTAAGGGGTTTGTACATTGTCGGCCGGTGATTAGCATTGATGGCACACATTTGTATGGTAAGTACAAGGGAACGATGATAATTACAATGGGAGTTGATGGTAATAATCAGATTTTGCCACTAGCATTTGCAATTGTAGAAAATGAATCATATGATAGTTGGAATTGGTTTCTTTCTTATATCAAGATTCATGTGGTAAAAAATGTGAAGGTATTTGTTTAATTTCTGATCGTCATCTTGGAATCCTAAAGGCAGTCAATCAACATGGATCACCATGGTTAGAGCCACATGGTTTTCATAGGTATTGCTTATAACCCACATTATGTTTATTTTATTTAACCTTTATAACTCACATTATTGTTGTTTATTTCATAGGTATTGTTTACGTCATTTTATCAACAACTTTTATGAGAAGTTTCGTAATTCAGAATTGAAAGGTCTAGCTTATCGTGCCGGGAGTCAATATCAAGTTCGAAAATTCAACTTGACCATGGAAGAAATTGGGAAGCTAAATCCACAAGCTAGACAATGGCTAGAGAGTCATCCACTTGATAGATGGACATTTGCACATGATGGTGGGAGGAGATATGGGTTGCTCACAACAAATTTGTCGGAAATTTTTAATAGTGTACTTAAAGGTGCCCGTTTTTTACCAATCGCGGCTTGTGTCCAACTTACTTTTTATAAATTGGTGCATTACTTTGAGGTGAGACGCCCTTTAGGAAATAGTTCACGGGCTAATGGAGATGCATATACCCCTCATGTTCTTCTTAAACAAGTAGCTTTGATGTCAAAAGCAAGTGCATATTCCTTGAGATCTTTTAATCGAGAGAAAGGTATATTTGAGTTGATAACTCAAAGAGGAAGAAATGTGCAAGTAGTTAATTTGGAGCAAAAAACTTGCACATGCTGTAAGTGGGAAGTGTTTAAATATCTTTGTTCTCATGTCTTGAGTGCATGTGCCACACTTTCCTTGAATAGTTGGCAATATGTTGATAAATGTTACTCAATTGAAAAATATTGTGATACTTGGGCTTCTGAATTTTCCCAACTTCCTCATGAAGCGTATTGGCCACAATCTTTGTTTAAAGAATTGCTTCCAAATTTTGAGCTCTTACGGAATAAAAAAGGTCGTCCCGGCTCAACAAGACTTCGAATTGGAATGGACATGAAAGAAGGAAGAACAACGAACCTTTGTGGAATTTGTAAGCAAAGTGGTCACAATCGAAAAAAATGTCCATCTAAGTCAAGGTAAATTAAGACATTCAATATTTTTTCATTCGTATAACTTTATATCTTATTTTTTTTATATCTTATTATTATTATTATTATTATTATTATTATTATTATTATTTTTCAGATAGTGGTTATCGAATCACAGGTATTTGGAATGCTTCTTATTTTCTTTTGTCTTTTGTAACAAACGATTGTTGGGTTTGTATTTAAAATATTTTAGTGTTAGATGATGTTTGTGGGTTTAAATTCAAAAAGTTGTTGGTTGATCTAAATTTTAAAAGTTGTTTCTTGATTTTTAATTTTATATAAGAAGATTTGTTAGTTATAGTGATTTGTAAAAAACAATTAATAAACATTAAAAGTAAAGAAAAGTAAAAAGAATAAAAATAAAATTGTATTAAATAAATAAATAATTAGCTACAGTGAAGTATAAAATACATATAAAGTGGCTTTAATTTGTGGTGCATGCCCTCGTAGGAAAGAAGGAAAAGAAAAGGATCACATGTTTTAAAAAATAAAATAAAATAATAAATAATCCTATGGTAAATATGTTTAAAGTATACCTATTAGATAAAAACTCCAATATTCATATAACAAATATAGTGGTGGCAAAAATTGATACCACACGACACGAAAATTAAATGGATAAGGTTAGGGTTGAGAATTTCAACTGGAATATGACTCGAAAATGACCCGTTTATTTATATGCACGTTTTTTGAATTATTTAAATAATCTAAACAGATAAAAAACCAAAACCATAAGCAAAAGAAAACTTGCGAATTGAATTGTTTTGTAATGTTGAAATGACTTAGTCGTTTAGATCAAGACTTCATTTCAGTTTTTCCATTTCTCCCAAACTACCTAGTCTCTTTCACCACTCTTACATCCTTATGACCTTGTCATCCGCCTCCCAAACTCCCACTCTTTTAGTTTTGTCATCTGAACTTGCTATGACTTCATCTATTATACCTCCAAACTATTAGTTTTTTCTTTACGTCTACCCAACTCTTACTCTTTAAGCATGCTCAATTTTTTAACTTCACATTACACGACATATTTCAAGGTATAGCCCTAACTCGAAAACCGATACGAACTCGACACGAAAATAAACGGGTTGACGCAACACGCCACGTTAATTAAATGGGTCGGGTTAGGATCATGCACTTTCAACCCGTTTAGTGTTTCGACACAACACGAACCCGACACGATTTTCACCTATAAACAAATTGTCACCTCTAAACAAATAGCCTCTATATGCCAACTTTCCACTTTTAACTAGAAGCCATCAGACTTCAGCCATCAACTACATCACTATTTACCAAACGCACAAAAAAACAATTGCTACTACACGCAAAAAATTGAAATATTTTTTTTGGATACAGATACAATTTACTCCATAAAAACATAAAATTGAAGAATTAAATAGATGATTTTAACATCATAGATTTTAAGCCGTTAAAAACATTTTTAAATTGAACTCCAGAATACAATCTATAAAAGATAAGATTAAAGCGATTATGTTTTTTTGCCCAAGGCTTCAAACGTTTGTTTAATTATCTTAGTGTAAGTCGGATTGGTAGTGCTGTAAGCTCCATCCACCACAAGATTAATCCCACTGACAAACTTCGAAGCATCGCTCCCCAAATAAACCGCCGCCTCCGCTATATCCTCAGCGGTCGGTACCACCTCTTTCAAGACTGACGCAGCACACAAAATATCATCCACCGCCGCCTTCTCCAACCCCATTGCATTCGTTAGCAGCGGCGTCGACACAGACCCAGGTGAAATGCAGTTCACTCGAATCCCGTATTGTCCCAATTCCACACACAAATTCTTCATCAATCCCACCACCGCGTGTTTCGACACAGTATAAGAATGTGGTGACTCGCCGGAAACAACTGAAGCTGAACTCGAAGTAAACAGAATCACTCCACGTTTTGCCGGGATCATAACCCTAGCAGCATGTTTAGCTCCCAAGAATGATCCAAACGTGTTGACCTCAAAAACCCGTTTGAAGTTTTCGCTATCAGATTCTAAGATCTTGAAATCCAAGTTCCCTGGTATTCCGGCATTGTTAAACATGATGTCAAGCTTCCCGAACTTAGAAACCGCAGTGTCCACGGCATTCTTTACGTCAGATTCTTGTGTGACGTCACAATGAACGTAGATAACATTGTCGCCTGATTCAGACACTAGATCGTTACAAAGAGCAACTCCCAGGTCATCTTGGAGGTCGGCGATCACAACTTTTGCGCCGTACTTAGTGAATAGCCTCACCGTGCTTTCACCGATGCCGCTAGCACCTCCGGTAACTATGGCTACTTTGCCTTCTAATCTGTATCATAACAAGTGTAATGTTAGAATTCAAGTTGATAATAGGTTAAACGTAGAAGAGACACGAATAAAATGCTATTCTAGCTCATAATTTAGACGCGCAGGAGAGCGTCGCGATACCTGTTGGGCAAAGAGTCCATTGTGGCGTTTGTGTGTTACAAATGAATGGGAGAAGGTAAAACTTATAGACCACAAGATTCAACTTGCACAGACAATTAATTGTCTTTACTTTTATTTTACTTTTTTTTTTTTTTTTTTTTTCCCTTACAACACATTTAGGGATTTTTATACAATAAAGCCCAATCATGTATATCTCGGTCCTTAGCTTATATATCTTGGCCACTCAACAATTGTATCTTTACTATATATATTTCGATAATGAGAAAGGGTTGGATTACATGAAAATATTGACTATTTATGATATGAAAGCAATATATTATTTCCTTATAGATAATTATAATTTTTTTTTTCTCACCTTTGAAACCTTAGCGGACGCCGTCGACCTCCACATTCTTTTCGGGATATCTTCCTCTTCTTTGATCCTATTCTTCTGAATCTTGATATTAAACATTTAAATTTTGATGCATGACGTGAACTATTTGAAACATGTATAATGGTTTTCGATGTCTCAAAACATCTTGAAGAACCAAACAAAAAACTCTTGTTTTTTTGTTGGTAATTTAAGTGTTATCAATATATTTTAGTGTAGTTGTTATTAATATTGAGATATGTTGAACTCTATTTACTCACCGAGACAGAAGGTGCAGGATGCACACTTAGATTAATAAATGTGAACTCGGGAATACGGAGGTACGGGTCCGTGCCTCAGCGGGGTCTAGCGACAACGTTCCTATAGGTGCAAGTGGTAACATCATTATGATGTAATAATCTATAGTATGAAAGAGTCTGAACATACATTTTCCTGAAACAAATAAGTGGTGACATCATTGTGATGTAATAATCGGTTATGTCTTAAAACTTTATTTCCAACCACCATTTTAGCGCCAAAATGCATATAACCACCATTAACTAGTTTCTTCCCTTTATAAGAACATTATGAATCTTCCAGGAAAAGGGTTGGTTTTTCTCATAATCAAATTTGATCATCAGATTAATCTCTATCTCTCAAAAAACGCAAAACATCAAGGTATTTCTGTGTTTCGGATTTGAAGTGGCATGACTTCTAAATTGTGTCTCTTGGATTATCGTAAGCCAGATTTCCTGATACCCTAGACATAAGGTCGAAATCATAAATTTTAGAAAGTGATTGCAATCATGATCCTAAAAGTTATCCAATTATGAATTTCAAAATTGAATTTAGGTGTTATATTCTTAAACTAAAAAAATCTAACATTTAAATTTTGTAATTCTGTGAAGAATATCGATGGCAGAATCTGTTAGGGACATGAGTTACAAATTCCAGAAACTAGAGAAATTTGAGGTCAATGATTTTCGTTGTTTGCAAAAGAAGCATTTCATTCTCACCACTCTGAAGACTGTTCACATTTTAAGCACTCCTACACCATAACTAATGGAGGTTGAAACCCTTGAACATACTAGAAGAAGACGCAAGAGGGAAGGTGATGATTATATATGTTGTAGGAATATTCTGAATGATATGTCTGACTCTCTCTTTGATCTCAATCAAAATCATGAGTTTACAAAGGATCTGAATCCAAATACATGGTAGATTCAAATAAATGATAGATTATGATTCTAGTAAGAAGTTCCTTGTGATTATTTTCAATAATAACAAAATCGTGGATTCAAGGCCTTTAATCAAAAATAGAATCGACTCATGAGGATTTTGGGCTAATTTGAATAACACAAGATGCAAATGGATGAATCCATTTATGCCACAAGTGTCATTGGTAAATTGCCCCCATCCTGGAAAGATTTTAAGCACACTTTGTAACACAAAAAGGAAGATGTTTCTCTAGAACAACTTGGTAGTCAGTTGAGAATTAAAGAGTGTCTTTGGGCTTAAGAAAGTGATAAAGGAAAGAAAAAGAGGTTCTTAGATCTTCTGTGAACATGAAGGAAGATGACGAACATGATAAAAATAACCAATGAAAAGGAAGAAAAAGGATGACCATCACAAAGGTTCAAGCAAGAAAGCAAAAGTTGTATGTTGGAAGAAGAACAAGAATGGTACAAGCACATCTAGACAAGGATCTTAGGATTAAGGTCCAAAACCTCAAGGTTAGAATTTTATTTCTGAAAATACTACTACTATTATATATCATGTAATACTTATTCATAAATAATTCTATGTATAGGATGACGATCATGCATGGTGGATAGACTCAGGGGCGATGACTCATGTATGTAAAGATCGCTCTTGGTTTAACGATTATGAAGTCGTAAATGATGAATCAGTGACATACATGGGAGACCATAATAAATCACATGCTATTGGTCGTGGTTATGTGTCTTTATGTTTTAGTTCTCGAAAAAGTCTTCTTCTTAAGAATATTATACATGTTCCTAAGATTAAGAAGAACTTGGTTTATGATGGTGTAATTAATAAGTGTAGTTATAAACTATCTGTGAACCTGATAAGTATATCTTACCAAAATGTGGTACATTTGTTGCGTTTCGATATTATTGGATATATATATATATATATATATATATATATATATATATATATATATATATATATATATATATATATATATATAGCTTGTTCTTGTTTTGATGATTCTTGTTTATGACATGCTTGTTTAGGACATGTACATTATAAAAGAATGATTAAATGTCTAAAAATAGATTAAGACCACCTTTTGACATCCACATAAAGAAAAGTAAAATTTATATGCTAACTAAGATTACTAGACAACCTTTTCGTAATGTTAAAAAGAATTTTGTTACGCTTGAATTAATTCATAGTGATCAATGTGATTTCCATTTAACTCCATCATTAGGAAATATGAAATACATAGTTACTTTTATAAATGATTATTTGATATGGCAAAACAAGTGATCCCTTGGCAATCCGAAAGTTCAATCCGATCTATCAACCAATTTCGATGTGATGCAGAAGTGAACGTTTCCGAGATTGATAAGATGTCCGAAGTTGTTTTACATCTGATGTAATAGAATGGTACGTGTCAATGGACAAGTACTATTTTGTTTGTATGTTAGTTGTTTGTTAGCAAAGTACAACCGACAAGATCAACAGCAACAGTTGTGTCAGGCTATTGATCTCCAATCCATGCGCCTTTTTGTATTTGTATTTAGTTCCTCCTTTTGCTATATAAGGAGTATCAACCTTGAACCAATGTTTCAGTTAGCACTTCACTCTTATCAATCAAGAAATGTTCATTCAATCATTTTTTCTAATTTTCTTTTTGTTCTTGTTCATTGTTCATACTTTATTTTACTTGTCTTGAGCACTTTGTAGAGTTATCTTCTTCAAGGCTTGACTAGTTTTTCTAGACTTTACTAGAACCGTTATTAACAACCATTGTCGTTATTTAATTTAAGGTTTGGGTTTTCAAAGCTTGTCCATGTGATCCTTGTTCTATCAATTCATATCAGAGCCTAAGTGGTTGTCATTTGAATCTATAAGAACAGATTTATAGTTGGTTGAAGATTGCATTGGTATCTCAATCATTTATGTGTTCAAGATAAAAGTTCTTCTATATACCACTTCAGCTCTTATATCTAACAACAATGGCAACTTATAATCCATCTCAATAAATGTATTCGATGTAAATTGCAAATAACATGGGTTTCCCTTCGAGAGCCCCTTGTCGAAGAGTTTAATCATTGAAAAGTTAGAATGAAGAGAATTTTGGTTGGCAAAGAAAACATAAAAGAAATATAGAGACCTATGAAAGAAGGTCCTCAAGTCCTGGTTAGGAAAATGGTTAGAGATGCTATTGCTACTGTCATGATTCAAGAAGAGCTCAGAACTGAACCTCTAACATCTAATAACATCAAGAAACTCAATTTTGATCAAATCACGTTTTTTGAAATGGTGTTCGATCTTCCACAATCTTTCTTTGAGTACATTAAGTTGTGCAAATCTGCAAAGGAGATATGGAACACACTTCAACATTCGTTTGAAGGCTCGAAAACATGAAGGACAAACGTTTAACTTCTGTGGTGAACGACTTTGATACTTTCACTACCACTCCTGGTGAATCTTTTGCCTCTGAATCAAATCGGTATCGAATCATGGTGAAAAGCATGACCGCACATGGTGTTGTCTGAACTCTTCTTGAGTACAATCTTAAGTTCATCAACAGTCTCGGACAAGGATGGGGTAATGTAAACTCTTATCTTTAGAGTAATGGATATTTGAAAAAACTAAAGCTAGATCAATTGTTCGACGAAATTCAAGGTCATGAGTCCAATGTTGCTCAAACCTTGAGAGAACTCTATAGAGGTCCTCTTGCTCTCCTCAGTTCGGTCAACCAACTTCTTCTGCACCCTTCTATCTCAGATCCATTCAGAGTTGTCCCACCTGTCTTAATTTCCCATTTGAAGAAAACTTTGATCCAAAAGCTATAGATGTCGAACTTCGATTCCAATAAGAGTTTGCTCTACTATCAATGAAGTATACGAGACCATGGAACAACAATCAAAAACCTCATCCGAATAGATTTCAATCTCCTTGCAAAACAATCCTCATCCTTATCCCAAACCTACTGAAAACCCACCATCTTATCGACCAAAACTTCCGAAGAAAACTTGAGAATCTCAAGAAATTCCTACCTCATTCAAACCAAGCATAGTTTTTCACAAGTGTTGTCTTGGAAACCAATATGAAATAGACTGCTTGGCTGAAATTCCTCAGAAACCTAAGGTGAAGGACTCTACTTACTATGCTCTTCGTACATAAGAGCTGACAAATAGGCAAAATGCGTTTGTTAATATAGTTTCTCGGAATGTAGATAGGTATTAGTCATCGAGTCATGAGAATGATGGAAACTATGGGAGAATATGTGTCTTATGGCAACACAATTTGTTAAATGTGATGAAGGGTACTGTTTATTTAGTTTTGAAAATGAAGATGAGGATGCTGAGCCCGACTATTGCTACATGGCAACAAACGACCCACCGGGAAGAAGCATCATCCAATAGGTAAAACCTATTATTACTAAAAATAATTTTGATTTGTCTGTTTATGAACCTTATCTAACTCAAATTGCGTTAGATATGACAGTTATTCTCAATGCCTATGAGTCTGCCATAGATGTGAGTGAGAAGCTGGATAGTGAATTAACCGGACTTAGAATACATTTTGAAGATCACAAGCTTAATATATAGTCCTTCAAAATGTGAACTTGTAATAGTTAACTATGAATTTATTATCTTAAATGACAAATGTTTCATTTAAGTTAGTGAAAGAAATCTTTTGGTTAATGATAATATGTGTCTTAATGATAAGATTGATAGTTTGCAAAATTCGATTGATATGATTGAATTGAATGGAAGAACGACTCATAATTTATGGAATCCTTGTAACAAAGAATCTGGTCTCGGAAGTGAGTTTCTAAAGCCTATTTCTAGTCCCCTGAAGGAACATCAAAATCTGAATTTTATGGGAGACATTTCGAACCACAAGTATTCAGATTCTCCTATCCTACCATTATCTTCCCTTCAAGAGACTTCGGAAGGATATTAATTCTTGATTCCTAAGTTCAAACCAATAATTGTGACATGTCCTTATTCCATACAACTTCTGCTTCTAATATCCTTGGACCTGAATCAATCTTTGAAAATTCCACGTGGCGTAGGGGGGCACTATGTTTATCTTCCGAATACTAGTCCTCCAAACAATTGTTTTAATGAGGAAATTATTCCCGAGACATCAGTACAAGACTCGGACAGACCTAATGAAAATGCTAACTCATTTTTGGTGTCCCTTGATAGTGATGTTGATGAAGAAATTTGACGACTCTTCATCCGATTCCTCTGTTGCGAATTCAAGAGTTGTTTCAAAGTCTACCATAGTCCCAATTAAGCTTTGTTTGAGCAATCTATTTGTCTAACAGTCTTCTAAGTTATCATCTAACACTAAGAAGAAGCTATGGTTGAATAAAAAGGATATTGTTCATGCGAAGATAGTGGTGAGAAAAGCTCTTGAAAAAGAAACTAGGTCTAGAAAATGCTCTAAGTTCCTTGAAAAATCCAATCAGAAAGTGTCTTAAAAGGTTGTCAGTCCAGCTACTAGGAAACACAATATGTTTTTGCATGTTAGAATTCTTAAGAGACCATCTATTTCTATTATCTCAGATACTCATGATACTTTAGTGAAAAGTTGAGTAAAATCTATTAATGTTGAGACTTCACCTAAGAAAAGTATTTATCCTTAGAAAGTATCTTCTCTAGTGTTTATTGCTACCTCGGGTGGCAAAAATTTAAGAAAAAGCAATTTCCAAAATCGAATGTGCCTACAAGAACATTGAATAAGGGAAATGATACTCGAAATGCTTTTGTAAGGAATCCTTCAAAAGGTTCAATTCCGAAGTTTGAATGGAATGTTAAAGGGAAAGCCATATTCAATGAATTTCGGAAAACATTTCTTCCAGAACCATCTCACAAAACTATCCTTCCGAAGAATGATGTGTCTAAGCAACCAAAAGTGGAGTATGACTTCTGTATTAACGAAAATATTTTGATTTTCTGCATATTCATAAAAGAATCTTGGAAATAGCATTCTGAGATCCTAGTTGTTTAGAGATCAAAAGCCAAGTCTAAAGCCTATGCTAAAGTCGCTCACTCTAACTTGGAGCCTAAAAACCCCAAAACTCAATGATTTTGCTGGCTTTTTTGATCTTTAGAATAAGATACAATATGGTATATTGATAGTGCTTGAACCATGCACATGACTAGGAAGAAAGACTTTTTGTATGATTTGTGTAACATCCTAATGTCAAGAATATATCAATTTCAACACTATGTTTGAATAATATCGTATTTTAGCCCTTCGGATTGAAGAAGGATTGTAAAAGGGCCCATAGTAACAATACAATAATTTTACCCATGTCTGGTAGGCTGAGCGAATGTTTTGTACGTTAGGAATACTTGGGCGCGCCCTAGTACGCTGGGTGTACACCTCGTACGTGGGGCGTACGTGAAGAAATGGCAAACCCTAACTTTTAAGGTTTTCTCCATATTTAAACCTCATTATAGCCTTATATCTCATTTCTTATTCAGATTCCCTCTATGAGAAACGACCCCATGCAAACCCTAAGAGAAAGAGGGCATTTTGGAGCCCTTTGGAGTGTTTAGAAGTGTTCTTGAAGAAGAAGAGAGTGGTGAGAAGAGCTTGGAGTTTAGGAAGCATCTTGATTTATTCCTTATTGATAGCAACCTCCAGAAGGTAAAAGGTTCACATCTTGATAACTCCATCTTGTAGATCTAGACATTTGTTCCTTTAATACACTTTTTGTCCCAAAAATGGTGATTCTTGAGCATGATATGTTCTTGACCCCTTAAGCCGTCCTATCAGACCTTAGGAGGGGTCTTAAGTCATAAAAATGTGGTCTTGATGGTTAGTTTTGCTTTGTGCATGCTATAGAAGGTCTTAATGTACTAAGATGTTGAGTTATTGTGTTTTAAGCACTTAATGGATGTTGGGATTATAGTGTTGCATCATTGGGCTTTAGTTTAAGTCTTTATGTAAACGGTTGGGCCTGTCCACCATATTTAATAGGGTTAGAGTATTTAAGATTCTCACATGCATCGTATTTTAGTTAACTCTTATCTTTTACTTTGTAACCCTAATCACGCCTCTACAGTAGCAATTCTTCATAGAGTTCTTCTGAGGCGTGACTGTTAATCATTTAACACCTTTGAATCATCGTTGTGTTTTTACTTTACTTGTTATGAATCTCATCGATATTTAAGGAATTTATTACTAACAAGTGGTATCAGAGCAGGAGACTGTGTAATCTATAGGCATCCCTTATGTTTGTTGAGTTATTAGGGTTTCTGTTAACATATGATCTTGTTTATTTGTCTTCATTGTGTTTGATGGCTTATAGTGATCTTTATATTACTCTATAATCTATTTTAGATTACACATCTGATTCATAACAGGCATTAAAGAAAATATCATCATGCGACACGACGATTCTCACATCAACTCCTTGAATATCTTAAGCAACATTGCATCAACTACAAGGATCACAATTCTTTTCCCTCATGAACATGAAGTTTGGGCGCTTCAATTTGAAGATTATGTCCTCGGTTGAGGCGATAATGGTTATCTAATATGGGAAGCCATTACTCTTAGTCCAATCGTTCATCTGATACTGCGAAACCTATTTGGGAAAGGATCAAGGAACTTTACTCCACTAACACAGATCTTGAGCATTCTAGACAAACACTTCTGCTTTCGGAGTTTGGTGCCTTCGCGTAGAAGCCAGAAGAAAATCTGAGCCAGACATTCAATCGCTACAATCATCTTCTTAGCATGATGATGAAACATGGTATTGGATGAGAGTTGATCCATCAAAAGGTTACTTTTATGAATGGGCTTAGATCTGAGTGGACGACGGTTGTCTCTACAGTCAAAGCGCACGAGCAGTTTAAAAGTTACTTTTTAGCCAAGCTAGTTGGAATTCTTAAGGAACATGAAAGTGAGGTGTCGAAAGAAGCGAAAGTTGTTTCTGGTATGGGGTCTCTAGCTCTTGTCGTGAAAGGCAAGAGTGTTGCAGAGGAAGAGTCTGAGTCTGATCATTCTAAGTGTGATCTTACGAACAAGGAGTTTGCTTTAATGGTCTCAAATCCCAATAGGTTTGCTAGGAAGAAATTCTCATCAAACAAAACCGAAACTGGCAGGGTAGAAACATCTCTGAAAGGTTGAAAGAGGAGAACAAAAGCGCTTCTCAAAAGGAGGAAGAAAAGAAGGAGAATAAGCTTGTGGGTGATTCTGGCTATGACTGCAACTATTGTCATGGAAAAAATCATTTGGCCAAGGAATGCATGCTAAGAAGGTTAAATGAGAAGAAGAAACAAGAAGATGATGAGGCCTACTACATGAAAAAGTTAGAGGAAATCAAAAGGAAGAAAACTACTGATAACTCTATGCCTGCTTTAATTATTCAGGAAAATGTGGCAGATAATGAATTTGGAGGAGTTGAAATCTGGTCAACTGACTCAGAGGAAAATGAGGTTCGCAATCCCACACATGGAAGGGCATTCATTGCAAAAGAGGAGAGTTCGCGGTTTGCAGGAAGGTGTTTGATGGTGACTAATGATGGGTCACAGACGCAGGAGAATGCTGCTGGGAGTGGAAGAAGGAATGATAGTTGTTTCACTGCAAGACCAGTTCCTAAACAAATCAATGAGTGTGAACAGTTGATCAACAAGGTAAACCTAATTCTTGTATCACTCAACATACCTATGTCTAGATACAAAACTGAATTAAACGACTTAAAATTCACTTTTTCAAACATTAGCGACATTTTAAAAAGAAATCGTTTGACAAATTCTAATCTAATTGATCAAATCAGAAGGATTTCGTCGAAAAGAGATGAGCAGAGAATGTGGATTGAGAAGATAGATTCAAAGTTGTCTAAGTTTAGGGATCAATTAATTTATTTCCAATGAGATAATTTAATGCTTTTGAAACAACATAACATTTTTTGTTTAATTTCTAAAAGGATTTATTTTAACATTACTTAGTTTCACCTTGATTGTGGAATCGGTGAGAAAATTCACAAGATGATCTTACCATTTCTTGAATGAAAGGAAGATGAGATAGACGCTGACTGTTACAAATGCGAATCCATAGTTTCGTCAGAAGAAACTTTTGATGCATACAGAGTTTCACTAGAACGAATTGAATCATACATTAAGTCCAAAGACCACTAAACATGTTAAAACAACTTTTAGATAAAAACAATAAAAAGTAAATCAAATCTGAAACTATACAAAAATTCGACTCATTGAGTGCCAAATTGAGTTAAAGAAAATAAGATAAATACTAAAGGCACATCTGAATTCGATGAGGACAGTGACATGAGCGAAATTTCTGTAGAGGATGAGGTTGATTACTCAGAGTTTGTTAAAAACGAACCTGAACCTGGAAAATATTTGAGTTCCGAAAATTCGGTTGAATTTGCACGTATTTCTAAAAATAAACCAAAAACATTGAAAGCAAAAGCAACCGTTTTTCCCAAAGTACAAACTACCCCTAATCAAGTGTTCTCCACTAAAGGACTGGGCAAAAGTCAAACTGTAGAACTAACGTCCATCGTCAACGAAGACAACAAAGAGGGTTGCGATGATTATTTTTGGTCCGCTCTAATAGATAATGCAGACGAAATGAAGGGTCTGTCTAAAAGAACCTCATGGAGAGTGAAGGGAAGATATGTGGCAGAACCACTGAACAATCGTTCCAGCTATGAGGAAGGAAGTCCAAGTGGAACAAAGGAAGATTCAAGCGAACCCCAAAAGGACGAATCTCATGCAAGAAAAGCGAAACCCGACGTAAATATTCACAAGTCCTCTAAACAACTTGCATAGAAAAAACGTCTAAGAAATCAGAGATATCAGAGTAATCTCAATAAAAGGAAGCAATTTTTGCAATCCCAAAATTCCAACTATGTTTGCAGAGAAAAATCTTCCAATGCGAAAGCTCGTTCACATGCGAATCCTAACTAATGTTCGAACTACCATTCCTGCAATCAACATAAACCAAAAAGGAACTCTATTGAAAAATCTTTTCTCTCAATGAAGCCCATTGAGAAATCAAAATCTCATCATTTTCAACCCACGAAAGCTTCACCCAAAGATGTCAAGGGAAAGGGAAAGTTGGTCTCGAATTCTAAAGCTCAAACCAATAAATCAACTACTCACCCTAAGAAAGTTAGGAAAGAATTCATTAAGAATCAAATAAAAAACAAAGAAAAACAATCCGATTCAAAAGAAGCGCAAATGAAAGATAATAAAGTAAAATTTTTCACCATAACTAAGAAAGATGAAACCACTTTAATAAACGAAATTATATGGTTGATCTTTCTATCACTTATCCATTTTCTGTAAAAGGCTCACAAGGACCCAATAAGCTTTTGGTTCCTAAATCTGCTTGACTTTTATAGGTAATTCATGACGAGCAGTTCGACTCTAAGTGATATATCGACAGTGGCTGCTCACGTCACATGAGTGGGAGGAAGGAGGTACTGTGACAGTTTCGAGCTCTCAAAGATGGTGGAAATGTAAACTTTGGAAACAATTCCTTTGGAACGATCAAAGGCTACGAGATGATAATGAACGGAGATTTTTTGATTTGTAAGGTGGCATATGTGGAAGGATTACAACACAACCTAATTAGCATTTTCACAATTGGTTAGGGACGAGATTGAAAGTATCCTTTGACGATGGAGGATTTGAGATAATAGAAAAGAAAACGAAAACGGCTCTCTTAAAGTCGCAGCGAAAAGGAGAAATGTATCCTTTGAATTTGAACCCGATACGAGGGAAGCCTGCCATATGCTTGCTTAGGAAAGCTCACTCTGATGAAAGCTGGCTATGGCATAGAAGACTTTCACATCTCAATTTCAAAGACATCAACAAGCTTGTACTTGGTGATCATGTGCGAGGGCTTCCTCTCTTGAAATATGATAAGGATCATTTGTGTCCAGCCACCGAAACGGGGATGAAAATCAGGGAAAGTCATCCAACCATAGTGAACATGAAAATCATTGAACCATTGCAACTTCTACATATCGAACTTTATGGACCTTCTGCAATTGAAAGTGTTGGTGGTAGTAAGTACATTCTCATCATAGTTGATGATTTTCACGTTTCACTTGAGTGTATTTTCTTAAATAGAAATTTGAAGCTACTCCGAAACTCAAGGAATTCATAAAGCAAATTGAGCTTCAACTGTGAAAGCTGGTTCGCAATGTTTGCAACGACAATGGCTTGGAATTCAAAAACCAAGCATTTGAAGAATTTCTAGCTGAAAAGGGAGTTTCGCATAATTTCTATTCTCCCTATACTCAACAACAGAATGGTGTAGTTGAAAGGCAAAACCATTCTTTGTGTGAAGCTGCGAGAACCATGCTATCCTTCACATGTCTGCCTCTCTATTTCTTGGCAGATGCAATTGCGACTGCTTGCATCACCCAAAATAGATCCATTTTGAATAAGCGATTCTCTATTACTCCCTATGAAATCATAAATAATCGTAAACCTAATGTCAAGTTTTTCCATGTATTTGGTTCAAGTTGTTTCATTTTCCACTCCAAGGAACAACGAAACAAATTCGATGCGAAAGCTGATGAGGGTATATTTTTGGGATATTTGCTGACCTCTAAGGCATATATGGTTCTTAACAAACGTTCAAAGAAGATAGAAGAAACCTAACATGTTACATTCAATGACAACTACTTGAAGAGGATTTAGTCGAAAGAGAATCAATTGGACGAAATCTTTCCTAAGCGAAGTCTAGCCGTTGTTTCGATCTCAAATCTGTATGACGAATTCATGCTAATATTTGATGATCCAGAGAAGACCATCACATCTAAATCAAAAGAAATTCACAATAAAGTAGAGGAATTGAAGAAGATAATCGATGACGCTGCGAAAGACATGCACAAACAGTCATCAACTGTGAAAGTACCTCAAGACACGAGTGCTACAGTGCCGAGGGAGAATTCAGGTTCCAACTCATCTTTTCAGGGGGAGCCTTTTACACCTCAAGAAACAAACATTCCATCGTAGGGGGTGCGTTTTGCTTCTTCTTTTTCTTCTGAACCTCTCACTAATGCAAACGACTGACCTCCGACAATGACTCACGAACCTTCATTCACAGGGGATTCTTTACTTCCTGAAGAAGAGGTGTTCTCGCCATTCGAGGGGGAGAATAAAAATTCGAATGACGATGCAGACGTTCAATCAGAATTCGAAGAAGTAAATGATGAATTGGACCCCTCTTTTGATCCAAACTATCCTCCACTTGCTAAATGGACCAGAGATCACCCAAAAAATCAAGTCATTGGTGAATATTCTGCAGGCGTTTTTATGAGATCTCAGATAAAAGCGAAATGAACTGCATTACTCTCAAAAGTGGAATTATGTATGTTCAATTCATTTGTTTCCAAGATTGAACCCAAAACCGTCAACGTTGCTCTGGATCACTCTGATTGGGTGCAAGCGATGCAAGACGAGCTCAATGAGTTCGAACGAAACAAATTTTGGAGGTTAATTCCAACTCCACTTGAAGCATTAGTTGTTGGTTTGAAATGGGTTTTTCGCAATATGCTAGATAAAGAAGGGAATGTGATCAGAAATAAAGCGAGACTTGTTGTCAATGGGTATTGCTATGAAGAAGGAATTGACTACGAAGAAACCTTCGCACCTGTTGCAAGGTGGGAATCTATTTGCATCTTCTTGGCATATGCAGCATATAAGAACTTAGAAGTATTTCAAATGGATGTCAAATGTGCATTGTTGCACGACGTACTTGAAGAGACTGTATATGTGGAGCAACCACTTGGGTTTGTTAATGAGAAGTATCTCAATCAGTGCTACATCTTGGACAAGGCAGTTTATGGACTGAAGCAAGCTCCACAAGCCTGGTATGAAACTCTTACTCGCTTCTTAAAAATGTACAAATTTAATCAATGTTCGTTTGACCCAACCTTCTTTCATAAGAAAGATGGTGACCACTTAATGATTGTCCAAATTTATGTTGATGATATCATCTTCGGATTGACTAATCCTAGCCTAACAGCTGAATTCCGAACGTTGATGGAAACTAAATTTGAGATGAGCTTCATCGGTCCAATTAACTTTTTCCATGGGCTTAACACTAGACAGAGTCAGGAAGGTATTTTCATTAATTAGGAAGCTTACACGGAGAATCTACTTGCCAAGTTTGGGATGATGGGAGACTCAAGAATGAAGGTTCTAATGGCATTCACAACGAAACTTACTCCTTATTTGGATAAACTGGCTGCAGACATGACCCTTTATCATCAAATGATAGGCTTCCTAATGTATCTAACTACGAGTCGTCCATATATTATGTTCTCTGTTTGCTATTGTGCTAGGTTCCAAGCTAATCCTCGAGAGCCTCATATGACGGCAGTCAAGAACATTTTCATATATCTAAAGCGAACATCCTCTCTTGTAATATGGTACCCATCGCAGTCGTGGTTCTTCATACAAGCTTTCTCGGATGATGATCTTAGAGGATGTGGGCTAGATAGGAAAAGTACAACTAGAGGATGCTAATTTCTCAATGGCAAACTTATCAGTTGGCAATCTAAGAAGCAAACATGTGTATCCCTATCAACAGCTGAAGCAGATTACATAGCTGCTGCTTCGTGCACATCCCAAGTCATTTGGATTCAAAGCCAGCTTCGTGATTATGGCTTAAGTTTGAAAAGAATCCCTTTATATTGTGACTCTGAAAATGCTATTTTCATTTGTTATAACCCAGTGCAACACTCAAAGACAAAAGATATAGCACTGAGGTATCACTTCATTAAAGATCATGTAGAAAGCTTGGGAGCTGTCCGGATAGGCTGTAAGCCCTATGAGGTGGTCCAGTCACGCCGAAAGCTTGGGAGCGGTCCCGATAAGCTGTAGGACCTGTGAGGCAGTCCAGTCAGGTTGAAGTCTCAGTTATGTATGTTTTTGTTTGTTATGTTTATGTGGTGGTACTTTGGGGGAAACTCACTAAGCGTTGGCTTACAGTTTTAGTTTTGTTTCAGGTACATCTGACGACCATGGCAAGGCGAACACATCCTTGGTTTTTATGTTGATGGATCTTGGGAGACTACGAATAAAATAATATTTTGAAAACAATGATTTTGTAAACACTTTTTAAGTAATGGGTTGTCTTGAAAAGTTTAAAATTCGTTATGATTTTTGAGATGCTACAAGTTGGTATCAAAGCCTTCATTTGAGTGAATTAGAGGAACATCCGTGTGAATCCAGTCTCAAACTAAGGAACTGCTAAAGTTTTAAAAATGATTTTCAAAACTGTTTTAAAAAATAATCAAGAAAGGATGCGATCTGTACAAGCAGCCTGAGCCAGTAAGCATGCCCCAAGTTACCCGTACCGTTATCTGATATTGTGTTTATGTTAGAACAACATGCTAGTCGTAGGATAAGGATCTTCAGGAATTAATTTAAAGATTTGCCTGGTTTATGATGCCTTATTTCATATAGAGTTTTCTTGCTGATTGTCCTATGACTCCTTTGGGTGTGAACTAACTATTAATTGAGTACATTAAGTCATATGTCGGATGGGTTAAATAGTGTTAGGTTAAAGGATTTGGTCCTACTGCGGAGCTCTAGTCTAACTCGAAACATTTTATGGTTGAATCTTTTAATCTAAGATTATTTAAGTTATGTTGCATGTGATTGTATTCATGCAGTAATTAACTATCACCAATGGGGGTCATTTAAGCAGTTGATGGTAGGCTCAAATGTGGATCCTAGGATAGCCTAGGGAGCATGTAGTACTCATCGCACACCTTTAGCAATTGTTAGGAGTATCATTATGGAAAAGTAGGTCTGTGAGCAGTTGGCCATATGAGGTGTGTTTAGCCTCTCTATAGGGTGTGAGGATAGATTGTCCGCGTATCCTGGTTGTTATAGGTTTTGGGTGGTTGTGATGATCCTTAAGACAAATACAGGTAGGTGTGGAAGGTAGTATAGGCCCGTACTACTTAAAGCACAAGACCCATGTGCATTGCAAGGAAGTCACAAACCCCAAGGGATAGTACCATCATGTAGTTATAGCAATATCAGTTGTGGTAATTCTAATGTTCTTGATTCTTTTTATTATGCAGTTCACGAAGGGATCAGGTTCGGGATCTGGAGCTGATGGTCAGGATAGCCCAGGATTGACTATTGATCAGATTCAGGAAATGGTTACCATTGAGGTTTCACAGATATAGCAAGAATAATTGTATGGTATCATGGATCAAATCACGAGCAGGTTAATTGCCATGTTGGAGGAACAAACTGCAGCCTTGCAGGCTGCGAGAGGTACTGTTAAGATGACTATTGGGGAGATATTGATAAAGGGAGATAACTAGAAAAGAGGATGAGGACTCTTTCAGCAAGGGACGAGGAGACTAAGGATGCTAACTTGGGTACTGGAAGCCAAAGGAGCTATTATATATGTGGGAAGTGTGCGGGAACCCACAGGTTTGCTTGTCACAAGTTTAAATGCTATAAGTGTGGAAAGAGGGCATGTTTTTCGTGACTGCAAGTAGGATCAGATGTGTTTCCACTGTCACAAGATAGGTCATCTAAAACTTGACTATCCTTTATGGGTAGCAGAGGGAATGCAAGCCTAGATGTCCGCCGTCCTGTGTCAGGTTGATACTACCATATTTATGCATGTTTTTAGGCAATATTTATTGATATTTTTATACATATTTTGGTTATTTGCATTGAATAATGATACTTATAAGCTTTAATTGTACTGTGCAGCCAAATAGAAGCATTTTTGGAGAAAAGGACTAAAATCGACAAAGATTGGAACTTTGGAGGCTTCGAGAGTAAGAGAGAAGAAAACCCACGTAATCATCTACATTCACGTCATGATACATATCTATTCACGTCGTGAGTACGAATATTCCAGAAGATGGGATACGCGTAGAGGAGTCCTTGCCCAACACGGATAATTACTATATTCACATCGTGAGACATATCTGTTCACGACGTGAGCGCGGAAAATCAGAAAACTATATATTGGCTTATTCCATATGACTTAAAGGACTTTTGGCTTACATGGAGGGTTTCTGGAGTCGAAGATCAGAAGAAGAAAAGGTCTGGAATTAGGTTGCATACCAAAGAAAAAGGAAGAGTTCATACTCAACTTATTAGTTTGGTACATTTAAACATGATTAAGACTATGGTTTGTTTGTGTTTGTTTGCTAGGATGTCCAGCTAAATCTAGCTGCTTCTGTTAGCTAGATGAAGCTGGAACTCATGGTTTTAATACTTTAGCTTTGATTTACTTGTTGGTTATGACTTGTGTTTGATTGATTGAACCTAGCATGCTTGATTTAATATTTGATTGCTTTAAATTCTTGTTCTGTGTAGTTAGTGAATATGAATCTACATGAATTTGAATACCTAGTAATTTAGTGAACATTAGATTATTAGAGGTAAGATAGAACCAATCTTAGATAAGTAATTGAACTATTGAATTAGGTTGTGCTAGAGAACTCATATTATGACCATAAGTGTGTTTTTCAAATCAATATTACATGGCTCCAATTCTATTTAATAATTGATTATGTGTTAACAATTGTGTGACCATACATAGATCTACATGAATTAATTAATGTTAGTAAATTTAGAACTGAATTGTTAATACTATCTTAATTGGTAACCAACAGTAATTGTCATAACTAATTTATAAACCATTGAGGGAAAGTGGATTTGAACTAACAGAAGTGTTTTGTTTATTGATTGAATTTGTTTTAAAGAATTAAGTTCCTCGAAACTTGCAAAATTAGATAAAACCCTTTCCTTTATTAGAAATCAGGTAAATTTAATAGTAGGTAGATTAATTAGTTAAAACCGTTCCCTGTGATCGACACCCGACTTACCCAAACTATTATATAATTTGACTAGGTACACAGCCTAGGTGCATTTTAGTTAGTTAAGTAGTTAGGTTACAAATTGAGAATTAGGTGTAGCTATTTGCACACATCAAGTTTTTGGCGTAGTTGTTGGGGAACGACTTATTTTATTGTTGATTTATTTGCTATCGGTTAATCGATCGTTTTTGTGGGATAAAACCTCCAAAAAGTTAATTTTTCAGCTTAAACTTTTGTTTCAGTATTAGACTCACGACGTGAGCCTTAAGCTCACGACATGAGTTTAATAGTTTTTCGTTTTTTTGTTAAATTTTCTATGACAACACAAGGTGGTACTCTTTACCACGTTGTGGTGACCAGTCAGTAGGCAATTTTTTGTTCAATTTTACGTTTTTATTTTTTTTATTGCAGTAGTTCATGACCAGAGGTTCCAACACACCTTTGGTGCCACCACTTGAAGATCCATAGTCATCCCTCCACAAGAAGACGAATAAGAACACATGAGTGAACCAAACACCAAAGAAATTGCCTTTTAAAGATCTAAAGTATGTTTTTCGAAAGAAGTTAGGAAAGAAAGTGGGAGAATCTAGCACATCATCAATGGTTGAAAGCTTTCATCAAAAATCTAACCCACAAGAATCCGAGTACGAATCTGACCCAAAATTCGAAATACATAGAAGTGAATCCGAAGAAGCGAATTAGAGATGATGTGGATATGTCTATGGGAGCTTATAAGAAGCGAATTAGAGATGATGCTGGTCCTGGCCTAGTACAACCTGTAATTCCTGCAACTGTCACATTTTAGCTGAAGGGACACATCCTTACTGCACTTAAGGAGGTACCATTTTCTGGAAAGGATGATAAGGATGCTTACAAGCATTTGGATGAAGTTAATGACATAGCAGAATATTTCAATGTCCCAAATGTTCCAAGGGAGACAGTCTTGCTAAGGATGCTACCAGTCACTTTTAAAGGAGCTGCAAAAGACTGGCCGAAGGCACTTCCACTTGGTGCAATCACTACTTGGGACCAAATGTGTGAGCAGTTTCTAGAACAATTTTTCCCACCATCGAAGACATCTAAACTCAAAAAGGCAATAGCCACTTTAAACAACAATCGGGTGAGTCACTTTATGAGTCATGGGAGCGCTACAAAAGATTATTAAGAAATTGTCCTCAAAACGACCTCAACATACAGCAAGAAGTCTTAATATTTTATGATGGTGTTAATTTCATGACAAGGCAGCTCCTTGATTCTCAAGGACCCCTAAGTAAGAAAAATATGGGGGAAGTCAAAGAGTTGGTTGAAGAATTTTCAAAGCATTCTCGTGAGTACCACTATCCAAGGCTGGATGGAGTTAAAGGAAGCGGGGGTAGACAATCTGCAAACATGGCTGCTGTAATAGCCATGCTTGATACTCTAGACAAGAGAATGACAAAGATCGACCAGACAATACATACTATAAGGGTTGGATGGGAAAGGTGTAATGGTCCACACTTGACCAAAGACTGCCACTTAGATGATAACGGGAACAGAAGAGCTCAAGTTTGCTAGTCAAGTGGGGATAAATATGATGAAGACTGGAGGAAACCAAAGAGGGAGTGGCTGCCATATGATGAATACAAGAAGCAAAAGGAAGAAAAATATAGGCAGACAGGTCGAGGCTTCTACCAAAAAGAGCAACCACCAGCTGAGAAGAAATTTGACTTGGAAAACATGCTAGTTCGTTTTATGGAAGCTTCTGAGAAAAAGCATGATGATATTGAAGCAGTATTGAAGGATAAAATAAAGATGATGAAAGATCCACAAACTATGATGATTTACCAGCAAGCCCTATTAAGAAATCATCAAGCATCAATCAACAATCTCGAAGCTTAACTTGGTCAACTAACAACTTTGGTGAACGAAAAATTATCTTCACAATTCCCCGATAAGAAGACAATCCCATGTTATGATGATTGAGACTGAAGAAGAGGCCATTTCTGAGTTCTTAGAAGCATTAGAGGAGGAGCCAAAACTAGCTAAACCAAAACCAAAGAAGTCAAAAATCGAAAATAATTATTGTTGAAACACCGAACTCACGACGCGAGCCCGCTATGCTCACGACGTGGGACCGGTCTGAACATAAAACTTCTGAAAGTGTTTCGGCTTACCGTCCGCCTTTATCGTTTCCGTCTTGAGCTAATATTAGTCCACTAGAAAGGGAACATTTGGAGTTTATAAAGCAAGTAAAGGGTATTCCAATAAATACTCCTTTTATTGAGTCATTATCAAAAATTCCCGAGTATGCGAAGTTCCTACAAGATTTGATAGACGCTCGTCAACAATTGAAGGAAAATTCCAAGGTTAATTTATGTGAGCAAAGTTCAAAAGTATTGTTGGGAAAGTTTCCTAAGAAGATGGGAGATCCTGGACGCCTCACACTTCCATGTGAGTTTGGAAATAATATGAAGACTTATGCTTTAGCCGATTCTGGGGCTAGCATAAATTTGATGCCTTATTCATTTCCTCAGAAGCTGAATATTCAGAAGTTGAAGGCTACAAAAATGACTATTCACATGACAAACCGTTCAATGACACAACCCCGGGGCATTGTGGAAGATATTCTAGTGAAAATTGGGAAATTCGTTTTTCCAATTCATTTTGTGGTTTTAGATATGAAAGAAGATCCCGATGTTCCGATTATTCTTGGTCTCCCTTTACGAAATATATCTTGTGGCTTGGTTGATATTCATGAGTCCAAGCTCACTTTGAGAGTTGGATATAAAAATGAAACTTTTGGAATAGAAGATGGTTTCCTAGGTAATGATGTTCGAGGTGAGGTTTTCATTATTTATGAAGAAGATGAGCTTGGAGATTGGAGAAGTTAATGGACGAATAGTTCAAAACAATTCAAAAATTTAATCGAACAAAACCAAGAGCATCCACCCCATTTTAGTTGAGGTATTTGCCTATACAAAACCAACTTCTTGGGTAACCATGGAAAGCGATGATTTATCAAGTGACGAAGACGAGGTTACTTGTAACAACGTAAATTTCCAAAACAATTTTTGATTTTTAAAACATTCTTTTATTCACAAGATAATATCAAAACATAATGTATCCAATGCCATCATGATAAAACATATCCCAGAATCTCAAAACATAAAACTCCACAAGTGTGTACAGATCATGTCGACGCCTTCCCGTGATCCTCGCTAGTACCTAAAACACATAACACAACAACTGTAAGCCTAAATGCTTAGTGAGTTCCCCAAAATACCACATACAACACATACGACACTCAAGGACATAACTCTATGGCGCCTTCTGGTCCAAGTGTCTCAGGGGACTTCCGTCCCGAAATCCCGGTACACCTTCCGGTCCTACCCGTATCGACCTTCCGATCCGTAACCTCCTGACCTTCCGGTCCATACCAACTTGACCTTCTGGCCCTTATCGTTCTTAACATACATAACACACACACACACACACACACACACATATATATATATATATATATATATATATATATATATCATATAACAACATACAACACATACATCTCATAGCATATAAAACCTTCCGGTCACATATAGGTACCACTCTAGGTACAATATAGTTAGAAGACTCACCTCGTATGAAATCAGATAAACGCTATACCACATACAACACATACGCCACTCTAGGGCATAACTCTGTAGGACCTTCCGGTCCAAGTGTCTCAGGCAACTTCCGTCCCGAAATCTTGGTACACCTTCCGGTCCTACCCGTATCGACCTTCCGATCCGTAACCTCCTGACCTTCTGGTCCATACCAACTTGACCTTCCGGCCCTTATCATTCATAACATACATAACACACACACACAAACACACACACATATATATATATATATATATATATATATATATATATATATATATATATATATATATATATCATATAACAGCATACAACACACACATCTCATAGCATATAAGACCTTCCGATCACACATAGGTACTACTCTAGGTACAGTATAGTGAGAAGACTCACCTCATACGAAATCAGATAAACTCTTGTGCTCGACGTCCCGACCTAACCTCTTCATATCAACCGAATAACATTCCTGATCAATACCCTTTCAACGTCTCATTCTAATGATGGTTAGAAGACCATTCTACCCCTCCCAGAACTCTCTTGGATCAGCTTGACCAAAACCTTAAGGTCAACTGAAGTCAATGGTCAAATTTGACCCGACTCGTCGAGTGCACATGGGCGACTCGGCGAGTACATGCGGGTCCTCTGAATCCTTCTAGCCTCACTTGGCATGTCAAGTCATCCCTCCACTCGACAGGTTCCTCCTGTCACGAATCGCGGGGCAACCCCGACTCGACTCGTCGAGTCTAATTATGAACTTGGCGAGTTGCATCCATGGCAACACTCAAATGACCTTCTGAGGTCAGATCTGCTTCTCTAACCTATAGATCTGACCTTTCCATACTCACTAATCACGTAAAAGGTGAAAGCTTTACACTCATGCAACACATATATGGCTCCTTTTGAGGAAATAGCCTCAAAAATGGAAACCTAAGTTCATTCCTTCCATAACACTCCCTAAAGCAAGATGGATAAGGCTCTCTGGTACTCTATGGGTCCAGATCTGAAGTCTAACACATAATGGGACCATAAACTCATCAATTCAAGCCATAAAAAAGGTATAGAAAACCCTAGACTCATAGATCTTAACCAAAACAGCATGAGATTTCGATTTGCTACCTCAATATTGCAGATCTAAGCTTGGAAACCATGGATTCGCAACCCTCTTAACCTCCTCTAGATGGAAACACCTTCTTCTTTGCAAAATAACACCAAAAAGGATTTAAAAGGCTAGCTCTCACACACAACTCGCCCAAGCTCTCTAGGGTTTCTCTCACTGGACTGGTAGCCACAAATGAGGGCTATAAGGTCCTTTAAATAGGGCTCAGGCCCGCAGATTTAGGGTTTCTGACCTTAGCGCGGACTCGTCGAGTCACCCTACGAACTCGTCGAGTCCATTCATTAATCCATTCTACGAGTCGCGATCCTACTCGATGAGTCTAGGCATTGACTCGTCGAGTCCTTCTATCTAAAACAAAATAAATGAATAACATAGAATACCTAGGAATCCAGATGTTAAAATTCTCCCCCACTAGAATCAGACTTCGTCTTCAAAGTCTCGCTCTGCGAACAACTCTGGATGCCGCTACCGCATCTCCAACTCCGGCTCCCAAGTCAGCTCAGACCCGTTCCGATGTTACCACTGGACCAGAACTAGGGGCACCTCCTTGTTCCTCAGAATCTTGATCTTACGATCCACAACCGCGACTGGCCTCTCAACGTAATTCAGGCTCGCATCCACCTGAATATCCTCCAAAGTTACCACCGCCGACTCGTCGGCTATACACTTCCTCAACTGAGACACGTGGAAGGTATCATGAATCTGTCTCAACTCTGTAGGTAGCTCCAAATGATATGCTACCCTGCCCACCCTCCCGATCACCCTGAACGGACCAATGTACTGGGGCCCCAACTTGCCCCTCTTCCTGAATTGGAACACTCCCTTCAAAGGAGACACCTTCAGGAGTACGAAGTCTCCCACCTGAAACTCAATCTTGGATCGTCGCGTATCCGCATAACTCTTCTGGCGAATCTGCGCTGTCAAAAATCTCTGCCTGACCTGCTGTATCTGTTCAGTCGTCTGAGCACTATCTCAGTGCTACCCATCACACGCTGCCCTACCTCTCCCCAGCAAATGGGAGTCCGACATCTCCTGCCATACAAAAACTCGAAGGGAGGCTTACCAATACTCGAACGGTGGCTGTTGTTATAAGAGAACTCAGCCAACGGCAAATACATGTCGCAACTTACCCTGATGTCAAACACACATGCTCGGAGCATGTCCTTGAGCATCTAAATCGTCCGCTCACTCTGTTTGTCCGTCTGTAGGTGGTAAGCGGTACTGAAATGCAACCTCGTACCCAAATCCTCATGGAACTTCTTCCAGAACCTGGAAGTGAAACATACATCTCGATCTGACACAATCGGTATCGGTACTCCACAACGCAATACCACCTCTCTCACATACAACTCTGCCAACCTCTCAGCAGAAGAGCTCTCACTGATAGCAAGAAAGTGAGCGCTCTTCGTCAGTCGGTCAACAATCACACAAATTGCATCGACAACCCTCGCGGTCCTCGACAATTTGGTAATAAAATCCATGGAAATCTGTTCCCACTTCCACTGGGGAACCTCAAGTGGCTGCAACTTGCCATGCGGACGCTGGTGCTCAGCCTTAACCCTACGACAGGTCAAGCACCTCTCAACAAACCATGCAACATCCCTTTTCATACAGGGCCACCAATAGTCTCTCTTAATATCCAAATACATCTTAGTGGCCCCCAGGATGGATCGAGAACCTCGATCTGTGCGCCTCCTCCATCAGAATGGTACGTGCCCCGCCTGCATACAACACACAAAACCGACCTTGAAAGATCATCAGCCTTAGGTTATCGGTAACGTACTCAGACACCTGCCCGATCACCCGCTCCCTCTTGCAGTTCTCTGGTATCACGGCCTCTGCCTGGGCCTCCCGAATGGTGTTCAATATCGGAGTCATCACTGTCAACCTAATACAAATATCTCGAATCGGGGCACACTCTGGCCTACGGCTTAAAGCATCAGGTACAACATTTGCTATGCCCGGGTGATACAGGATCTCAGAATTGTAATCCTTTACCACATCCAACCATCTCCTCTGGCACATATTCGGGTTAGGATGATCCATCAAATACTTCAAACTCTTGTGGTCCGTGTATATGGTACACCGAACCCCATACAGATAGTGATGCCAGATCTCGAGGGAAAACACCACTGCCCCCAACTCCAAATTGTGGGTGGGATACCTCGTCTCATGAGGTTTTAATTGCCTCGGTGCATACGCTATCACATGCCCTCTCTGCATAAGCACCGCACCCAACCCTGATATCGATACGTCGCAGTACACCACAAAATCCTCCATTCCCTATGGTAGGGATAACACCGGGGCTTCGCATAATCTCTGGCGAAGAGTCTCAAACGAGGTCTGCTGCTCCGGACCCTATGAAAAAGCAACGCCCTTCCAGGCCAACCTGTTGAGAGGCACGACAATCTTGGAGAAATCCTTGATAAATATACGATAGTAGCTGACCAACCCCAGAAAACTCCTGATCTCGATGGGGGATCTCGACACCACCCAACTCATCACAGCCTCAATCTTGGCTGGATCGACCAAAATCCCATTCTGGTTAACGAGATTCCCCAAGAACTAGACCTCCCGTAACCAGAACTCACACTTGGAGAATTTGGCATAGAGCCTCTTCGATCTCAAAACTTCAAGAATCTCTCTCAGATGCTCCTCATGCTGCTCTCTAGATCTCGAATATACCAGAATATCGTCAATGAATACAATTACCGACCGATCCAACATCGGTCTGCACACCCTGTTCATGAGATCCATGAACGCTGCTGGTGCGTTGGTGAGCCCAAAAGGCATCACCACGAACTCGTAATGCCCATAACAAGTCCTGAACGCCGTCTTCTGAATATCCTCATCACGCACCCTCATCTGATGATATCCAGGCCTCAAATCAGTCTTGGAGAACGAAGATGCTCCTTGCAACTGATCGAACAGATCATCAATCCTCGGTAGCGGATAACAGTTCTTGACCGTCAACTTGTTCAACTCCCGGTAATCAATCCATATCCGGTGTGAGCCACCCTTTTTCTTGACAAAAAGGATTGGCGCTCCCCAAGGTGAGCTACTCGACCTGATAAATCCTTTCCCCAACAGCTCCAGAAGCTGTGAGGATAACTCATGCGTCTCTGGTGGTGCAAGGCGATGGGGCACCTTGGTGATAGGCGCCGCTCGCGAAACCAAATCGATGTGAAACTCCACTTGCCTCTCGGGAGGCACACCTGGCAACTTCTCAGGGAAAACATCCGGGAACTCACGCACTATCAACACATCACTAACCAAATCCGGCCCCTCTGCGGCCATTCGTGAATCCATCACATAAGCCACAAACCCGCTACAGCCCTGCGGTAAGCTCCGCCTCGCTCTGGCAGCCGAACAGAATGCTGACCCAGAACGGGTACCCTCACTATACACCGTAAGTACTCCCGCACAAGGGTGTCGTATCATCACCAACTGTCGCTCGCAGTCTATAACAGCCCCAAATCGGCTCAACCAATCCATGCCCACTATGACACACACGTCCCCCATTGTAATCGGGATCAGATCTATCAGGAACTCAACACCGAAGATCTCGAGTACACATCCTTGAATCACATCCGTAGCATACACCACTCGCTCGTTAGCTATGGAAACTCATAGAGGTCGAATCAACGCTTCCTGCTGGATACTGATGTGCTGACTAAACGCTAAAGACACAAATGACCGAATCGCACCTGAGTCGAATAACACCAAAGCAGGTACAGAACTCACTTACGGATATCATAATAGAAGCACAATATCTCAAATTCAGCATAAATAAATGAAAGAATACAAACCAGCCACGATATCGGGTGCTGCGCAGACCTCCTCCGCTGTCAACAGGAACGCTCTCCCGCGAGACTTCGGTGCCTCGGCCTTCACCGGCCGAACCTCAGTAGCTCGCATGGCAGCAGGGGAAGATCCCTATGGTGCTCCCTATGTTGTCCCCCGTAGTTGTGGACACTCGGCCTTCCGGTGTCCGGTTTGGTTGCAATTAGAGCAAACCATGAACCCCTTGGGGCAATCCTTGGCTATGTGCCCCTCCTTGCCACATTTGTAGCAAGCACTTGATCGACAAACCCCATCATGTCCCTTGCCACACTTCCCACAAGTGCGGCCCTTCTGGCCTCCATATCTCGAATCGGCGGGCTTTTCCCGCTTGGCTGTCAGCTGAGACTGTGCCGGCCGCCGATCCTTCTCCTGAGACTCGGCCTCCTCCCGGGCCTGAGTCTCCAGCTCAGTCTACCTCTTCCGAGCATTTTCCTGGAGCTCAGCAAATGTCCGGTATGACGTGTTTGCCACGAACTCCCTCATATCCCTCCTCAAAATGCTTAAGTACAGACTCATGCGTGCCTGCTCAGTTGACACGTCCTCAGGGCAAAACAATGCCCTCTCATGGATCACCCGTATGATCACAGTCACTGACTCCGTCCCCTGCTTGAGGGATAAAAACTCCTATGCTAAACGTTCCCTCTCCACAAGGGGAACATACTCATATCGAAACATCATGGTGAACCTCTCCCAGGTCACCACAGTTAGCTCTGCCGTAGTGAAGCCTGCCATCACAAACTTCCACCAGTCCATCGCTCCCAAGCGAAGCTGGTTCAGTGCAAACCGATCCCTCAAATGCTCCGGACACGAACATGTGTAGAAGCATCCCTCGATATCAGAAATCCATCTCATCGCAGCAATCGGATCCTGCGTCCCATCGAACTCCGGTGGCTTCATGTTGCTGAACTCCCGGAACAACATCGGGTCACCCCCCCTGAGGTCTAACAGCAGCAACAGCTGCAGTAGCTGCAGCAGCCGCAACCTCAGTAACTGTTGTGTACCGCTCATCAAAGGTCTCAATCAATGTGGTCTTGATAGACCCAAACATCTCCGGAATCTCGGCTCGGATCGCCGCAGCCACCTCATCGTGGATCATCTGACGAAGCTCCCCGTCACTCACGCCGCTCGTCTCAAGCCTGTGACGTGTCCCAATCATGATGTCTTTGAAATACAACATAAAATATCAGAGAATCGTTCGAGCATACTCGCACTCGATAACTCAACCCTACTTGTTCTCTAGTCCCCTAAGGATTTTTACTTGGACTGCGCACTGATCCGGTGTCTTTAGTAGTACGGGCCCTATACTACCGTCCACACCGCATAAGTATTCACCCCAAGTCCCCCTCCTAGGATCCCAGATTACAAGTACTCTACATCTCGCTAGCATAGGCTACCCTTCGGTAGACCTCACATAAGCTCCTCATTGATACCTACTCACTCTCTAGCATCCCATAGCAGCAGAAATCTTACTAGGCTAAGTAATCACAAATCAGGCCACTCTAGTCCTAACATGAATACCTAGCCAACTCTAGCATGCATAACATATCATAACATATCTCATTACACATAATGTAAGGGTATTTTGGGAAATCACCGTTCGGGCGCTGGCTGATCGTACACACTACTTCCTTCTTATTTTCTCAAATTCTTTTACTTTTTAGAAAAACTGTTATTTTAGGAAGACTTTCTCAAATCCTCAGTTTGAGTTCAAATACACCCGAAGGTGCATCCGAATCCCTCAAACCAAGGCTCTGATACCAACTTGTAACGACGTTAATTTCCAAAACAATTTTTCATTTTTAAAACATACTTTTATTTACAAGATAATATCAAAACATAATGTATCCAATGCCATCATGACAAAACATATCCCAGAATCTCAAAACATAAAAATCCATAAGTGTGCACAGATCATGTCGGCGCCTTCTCGCGGTCCTTGCTAGTACCTGAAACACATAACACAACCACTGTAAGCCTAAATGCTTAGTGAGTTCCCCAAAATACCACATACAACACATACACCACTCAAGGCCATAACTCTGTGGGACCTTCCGGTCCAAGTGTCTCAGGGGTCTTCCGTCCCAAAATCCTAGTAGACCTTCCAGTCCTACCCGTATCGACCTTTTGGTCCCTAACCTCCTGACCTTCCGGTCCATACCAACTTGACCTTTCAGCCCTTATCATTCGTAATATACATAACACACACACACACACACATATATACATATATATATATATATATATATATATATATATCATATAACAACATACAACACATACGTCTGATAGCATATAAGACCTTCTGGTCACACATAGGTACCACTCTAGGTACAATATAGTGAGAAGACTCACCTCATACGAAATCGGATAAACTGTCATGCTCAACATCCCGACCTAGCCTCCTATCAACTGAATAACATTCCTGATCAATACCCTCTCAACGTCTCATCTCTAATGATGGGTAGAAGACCATTCTACCCATCCCAGAACTCTCTTGGATCAACTTGACCAAAACCCTAAGGTCAAATGAAGTCAACGGTCAAAATTTGACCCGACTCGTCGAGTGCACATGGGCGACTCGGCGAGTCCATGCGGGTCCTCTGAATCCTCTAGCCTCACTTGGCACGTCGAGTCATCCCTCCACTTGAAAGGTTCCTCTTCTCACGAATTGCGGGGCAATCCCGACTCGACTCGTCGAGTCCACTTTTGAACTTGGCGAGTTGCATCCATGGAAACACTCAAATGACCTTCTGAGGTCAGATCTACTTCTCTAACCTATAGATCTGACCTTTCCATACTCACTAATCACGTAAAGGTGAAACCTTTACACTCATGCAACACATATATGGCTCCTTTTGAGGAAATAGCCTCAAAAATGGCAACCTAAGTTCATTCGTTCCATAAAACTCCATAAAGCATGATGGATAAGGCTCTCTGGACCTCTATTGGTCCAGATCTGAAGTCTAACACATAAAGGAACCATAAACTCATCAATTCAAGCCATAAAAAGGGTATAGAAAACCCTAGATTCATAGATCTTAACCAAAACAACAGGAGAGTTCGTTTTGCTACCTCAATACTGCAGACCTAGGCTAGGAAAGCACAAATTAGCAACCCTCTTGACCTCCTCCAGCTGGAAACACCTTCTTCTTTGCAAAATAACACCAAAAGGATTAAAAAGGCTATCTCTCACACACAACTCGCCCAAGCTCACTAGGGTTTCTTTCTCTGGATTGGTAGCCGCAAATGAGGGCTATAAGGTCCCTTAAATAGGGTTCAGGCCCACAGATTTAGGGTTTCTGACCTCAACGCGGACTCGTCGAGTCACCCTGTCGACTCGTCGAGTCCATTCATTAATCCAGTCAGCGAGTCGCGATCCTACTCGACAAGTCTAGGCGTCGAATCGTCGAGTCCTTCTCTCTAAAATAAAATAAATGAATAACAAAGAATACCTGGGAATCCAGATGTTACATTACTTCTAAGGAGACGAGTCCAGTTGTGAGAGAAGAGAAGATTCCTATGGAGCTTAAAAACAATGAAGAAGAATTGGAAAATAAGGGGACCAAACGCAAGCTCAACGTAGACGAGAAAAAAGATAAGAAGGAAAACTCAAAAAAGGCATACATTAGACGAGTTCAAGCTTACAAAATGTGATGGAAGGAGCAAAAGGTTCAATTGGTGATGGACTGTCACACCCCCAAACCAGACGGCGGAAACGTCCGGGGGTGGAGGACTTCATTTGTAGTATCACAACACATGCATCATAGTAATCAAAGTACAAACAACCATTGTATTTAAAAGTGTAATATTTACATGTGTTCAATCATTGTATATTGAAACCAAAACAGTTATACAAAGGAAGAAGAGAAGACTCCTAATGGCTTCATCTTCTCAAAAAGCTCGGGGAGTACCTGTTATTATTTCCCTGATAATACAAGTAATTTGAAAAGAGAGTATCAACAATAAGTTGAGTGAGTACATAAGTCTTTATGTTTTGAATGGGTGTATTTGTATTTTGAATATGAAAACACTTCTACAAAATCCCATATTTTCTGTGGTATGTGAAAAGTAGTTTTATTCCTATAAAACCGTCTTATTTGTAAACCATTGTATTTGTAAAACTTGTATTTGAGAGTGTGCCTGGCTTCACCAACTGTTATTGAAAACTATAGTATAGCATTGTACTTTGCATTTTGTAAACTGGTACTTTGAAGATATACTTACGTTTAGTTGTTTATACACTAACGTGTTGTTAATATCTTTTTAATGAGTTATTATAACCATACTAAGACATGAACGCCTGAAACAAACGCCTGATGAGCGCTTAAACTGTTGATAACAATTGCCACTCATTGGCATGTATGCCTGACTGTAGCTAGCAGCCTGAGTGCGGGGTTGTCAATCCCGATATAGATCTACACACAACTTGTTTCGATCCCCGGACTGGAGATTCTGGTTATAATGTCAGGGCTTTACCTTGGTTGTCTAGACTGAATCTAAACAACCTGAATTGAATGTCTGATAAAAAGCATATAAACGTTACATGTATATTAGTTATGAAAACCCAATCATTCTGAGATAAATGATTGACATTATGTTCTTGACTTAGTATCCCGAACATGTATTTGATAAGTGTAAACCCTTGATTTGTTTTGAGTTAAAACCCTTGTTGCATGTAAAACAATGTATTCATATGAATTATTGCTCTATGTATCATAAACTATACCCATTATAATTTATATGTACTTTATGAATTGGTAAATAACTATTTTTGCATGTAATCCTTTGCTCAACATGTTACAAATGGTGATTAAACTGATGAAATAACTTTTAATTTTATATACATATACAATTTTATAAATAAGTAAAATTTGAACGACCTTCGGACAAATAACTGGTACTATAAGTCCACATCCAAACAAGGAAAAGGACCTAGAATGAATTATTAGTCCTAAGCCTTTTAAATCTTATTTATATTAAATTATATATACAAATATGTATATTTGGGAAAAATATAAGTTTATAAAAGAGTTCAAAATTTGAAGTATTTTCGATGCTTTAAAATCATTTTATCGTGATTTGAAATCATTTATTTATAACACAAAGTTGTTGTGTTATACTTGTATTCCCCCCCTTAAAACAGTAAAAATTATGAAAATACGGGGGTATGAACTCACTTGGTAGGTGGTAATTCGGATAGGGTTTCGTTTCACGAAAAGGAGTTTATTTGTCGAGAAACCGGCTCAAATCGGGCAGAGTTTTGACAGGAGAGAGGATGAATTCTCGAGAATTTCGGGGCTTCACGGCTTACTTCGGGCTCAAGTCTTGATACCGGGGCTTTAAGGGTTGTATATAAGCTTAAGGGTGTGGAAAAAGTGAAAGAGAGTAAAATTTGGGGTGAAAAGTGTAAAAAATCCAGAAACCCTCGCATGCCTTATATACGCCGAAGCCTCGGATCCGAAGCTTGTGCGAGGCTATGCGAGGCTGACATTCTGCGAAGGGAAGCAGCTTCGGTTCGGAGGTGGTAGGCTCGGATTGGTCTAGCCCTCGGTCCAATGCAAAGAAGCCACGTGCGAAGGGGTGACACGCGAGACTTCGGTCCACTCAGCAGCCGACACGTGGAGGCTCGCATGCGAGGGGTGAGGTGGCGCTACTGTTCATGCGAATTTTCCCGGGTATTTCTGTTTTTCTTTATTTTTTTGCCAAAACTGGTAAAATTCATAACTTTTGCATACGAACTCCGTTTTTGACGTTCTTTATATGCACGCGTAGCTAAAATTATACTCTACGACTTTTGTTTTGACTTCGTCGGCTAATTTTGAATTTATTTTTAATATTATTATTTTAAACAGACCGGGACGTGAATCCGTTATAAATTCATAACTTCTTCATACGACGTCCGTTTTTGTCTGTCTTTTTACCGTTGTACTACTAATGACGAGACCTTCAATTCTCGTTTAGGTCATGTCGGCTAAAAACCACTCGATCTTTATTTCGAGTTTTTAGCTGTACACTGCTATACTGAAACTTCGAAAAATCATAACTTCCTCATACGAAGTCAGATTTTGGCGTTCTTTTTATGAAAGTTCTCGGTTTAACATAAACTATAACTTTCATTTATATTGTTAAGGCTAGAAAGCCTTTTATCAAAAATTCAGTTTTTACACTGAACAATGTTTTGCCGGTTTTGTCGCGGATTTTCGATTGGTCATAACTTCTTCGTTATAACTCGGATTTTAGTGTTCCTTATATTTTTGGAAACCTTGTTACAATCTCTATCACTTGGTTCAACCCAATTGAGATTATTTAATAATTTATTTTTGAGGGTCAATTATGTAAATATACATAGTATGCCAAAATTTCTCTTTATTTAATTAAAAAGAAGAACAATTTGACCTACACTATTACATAAGTTTGAAATAATGGTTTGTTACATTATCCCCCGTTAGAGAGAATTTCGTCCCGAAATTTACTTATAGATAGACTAGGGAAAAAGATGTGGGTATTTTTGTTGCATTTGATACTCCCGCTCCCAAGTGAATTCAGGTCCCCGTCTTGCATTCCAGTGAACCTTCACTATCGGGATGCGGCTTTGTTTGGTTTTCTTAACTTCCCTGTCTAGTATCTCTACGGGTTCTTCCACAAAATTGAGGCTCTCGTTTAACTCGATTTCCTCGAGTGGTATCACAAGAGTCTCGTCGGAAAGACACTTTTTCAAGTTCGAAACGTGGAAGGTAGAATGAATGTTACTTAGTTCTTCGGGTAATCGAAGTTTGTAAGCTACAGGGCCGATTCGGGAAAGAATCTCGAATGGTCCTATATACCTTGGGTTCAGTTTGTTACGCTTTCCAAAGCGTATCATGCCTTTCCAGGGTGAGACCTTTAGCAAAACTCGGTCGCCAACCTGGAATTCCAAGGGTTTTCTCCTTTTGTCTGCGTAGCTTTTCTGTCTATCTCTGGAAGCTTTAAGTCGTTCCCGAATTTGTACGATCTTTTCGGTAGTTTCTCGAATAATTTCTGGACCAGTGAGAGCACTGTTAGGAGTTTGACCTCTAGCTAGCTGCGTGTCACCCACTTCAGCCCAACACAGAGGGGATCTGCACTTGCGACCATAGAGGGCTTCGAATGGAGCAGCTTTTATGCTAGTGTGATAACTGTTGTTATAAGAGAAGTCAGCAAGGGGTAAATGAATATCCCATGCTTTTCCAAAGTCTATCACGCAAGCTCGTAACATATCTTCTAACGTTTGAATCGTCCTTTCACTTTGTCCATCAGTTTGCGGATGGTAGGCTGTGGTCATGTCTAGCCTAGTTCCCAAAGCGTTTTGTAAAGATTGCCAAAAACGAGAGGTGAATCTACTATCTCGGTCTGAAATAATAGATATTGGTACACCATGTAATCTAACAATCTCCTTGAGGTACGTTCTGGTTAGCTTTTCCATCTTGTCGGTCTCCTTGATTGGTAAGAAGTGTGCGGATTTGGTTAATCTATCGACGATTACCCAAATAGTATCATAACCACTTGATGTCTTGGGTAACTTGGTTATGAAATACATTGTAATCCGCTCCCACTTCCATTCAGGGATTTCAGGTTGTTGTAATAAGCCTGAAGGTTTCTGGTACTCTACCTTAATTTTGGCGCAAGTAAGGCACTTGCCCACAAAGGTAGCGATTTCGGCCTTCATGTTAGGCCACCAATATAACTTCTTAAGGTCCAGATACATCTTGTTTGAACCTGGGTGGATGGAGTATCGGGTTTTGTGTGCTTCATTCATAACCACATCTCTGTAACCACCAAACTTTGGTGTCCAGATCCGGTTCATGAAATAATAGACTCCATCATCCCTGACTTCGAAGTTCTTATCCATTCCTCTTAGAGTTTCACCTGCTACGTTTTTGGGTTTCAAGGCTTCAAGTTGAGCTTCCTTGATCTACGTGGACAGATGCGAATGGATTGTCATGGTCAACGACTTTACTCGGCGTCCCGAGTATTCTTTTCTACTAAGGGCATCAGCTACTACGTTTGCTTTACCAGGGTGATAACGAATTTCACACTCGTAATCGTTCAGTAGCTCCACCCATCGTTGTTGTCTCATATTCAGTTCTTTCTGGTCGAAGATGTGTTGGAGACTTTTATGGTCCGTGAATATTGTGCATTTCGTGCCATATAAGTAATGTCTCCAAATCTTCAGAGAAAACACCACTGCTCCTAGTTCAAGGTCATGTGTTGTATAGTTGACTTCATGTGTCTTTAGCTGTCTTGAGGCGTAGGATATAACCTTTCCTCTTTGCATAAGAACACATCCAAGCCCTTGATTAGAAGCATCACAGTACACTACGAAATCCTCTATCCCTTCAGGGAGAGACAGGATTGGTGCACTACACAAGGCTTGCTTTAGCATTTGGAACGCTGTTTCTTGTTTTTCTCCCCAACTAAAGGTTACACCCTTTTGGGTCAGAGTAGTAAGAGGCTTAGCTATTCGAGAGAAATTTTGAATGAATCTGTGATAATAGCCAGCAAGACCTAAGAATTGACGGATTTCTGTAGGTGTTTTGGGTGCTGACCAGTTTTCAATTGCCTTTATTTTGGAAGGGTCGACATGCATTCCTTCTGAACTAACCACGTGACCTAGGAAATCTACCTTCCTGATCCAAAATTCACACTTTGAAAACTTCGCATAGAGCTTCTCCGACCTAAGTGTTTGTAATATTTGATGAAGATGCTGGCCATGTTCCTCTTTGCTCTTTGAGTAGATAAGGATATCGTCAATGAAGACTATAACGAATTTGTCCAAGAATGGACGACACACTCTGTTCATTAGGTCCATGAACACTGCAGGTGCATTCGTCAATCCGAATGGCATCACTATCAACTCGTAATGACCATAACGAGTTCTGAACGCGGTTTTGGGAACGTCTTCCTCCAAAATTCGTAACTGGTGATACCCGGATCTTAAGTCTATCTTCGAGAAGTAGTTCGCCCCTTGAAGTTGGTCGAACAGATCGTCAATGCGAGGCAGAGGGTATCGATTCTTAATGGTAAGTTTATTCATCTCGCGGTAGTCTATACACATGCGGAATGATCCATCCTTCTTTACGAACAAAACCGGTGCTCCCCAAGGTGAGAAGCTCGGTCTTATGAAACCTTTACTTAGGAGTTCGTTAAGTTGGCTGGATAATTCCTGCATTTCAGAAGGTGCAAGACGATAGGGGGATTTGGCTACAGGGGTAGCTCCAGGGATTAAGTCGATTCGGAATTCGACTTGTCGTTCGGGAGGCACTCCTGGAAGATCATCAGGAAATACATCGGGAAAGTTGCAGACTTCAGGAATGCTTGAGATGTCTTTCACTTCTTGCTTTTTATCTACCACATGAGCTAGGAATGCACAATACTCCTTGCGAAGGTATTTCTGTGCCTTGATGCTTGAAATGATCTGAAGGTTTGTTCCGGGTTTGTCACCATAGATAATAAGAGTTTCGTTAGTTGGTAAGTTTAAACGAATAGCTCTTTCATAGCATAGGATGTCGGCATGGTTGGGGCATAACCAATCCATACCTATTATGATGTCAAAACTTTTGATAGAGACCGGCATAAGGTCTATTGGGAAAGACAAGTCATTTAACATAAGGGTACATCCTATGTATATATCATTGGTGGATTCGGATTTCCCGTTAGCCATTTCTACTGTGAAGGTTTTATTTAGTGGTTGGGAGTTCTGATTTAGTAGATGTTTAAAGTTATGGCTCACGAAGCTCCTCTCGGCACCACAATCAAAAAGAATGCATGCATAAGTATTGTTGAGAAGGAACGTACCCGTGACCACAGTAGGGTCTGCCACCGCTTCTTCGTGACCTAGTGCTAGAATTCTCCCAACCCCACCGGCATTTCCAGCTTTTGGACAATCTTTCTTGAAATGCCCCACATCACCGCATTGGTAGCATGCTCGACTTACTCTAGCGGCAGGTACTTGGTTAAGGGGTTGAGGCGGTGTTCTACAGAATCGGGCAGTATGCCCTTTCCTGTTGCAGTTACGGCACTGCATTTCAGGGCAATTTCCGGTGTGGTGAAAATTGCACTTGTTGCATTTGGGGAGGCTACCGGCATAGGGCTTAGTTGGTGCTGAGTAGTTAGGGGCAACAGCAGGTGTAGTAGTAGGTATGGTAGCAGGCACAGTAGTAGCATGGACTGCCACTATTTGTTGCTTCTTTGAAGGTTCCAGAGGAGATTTTCTCTTCCTTTTGTTCCAACCCTTGTTGTTGTTGTTGTTGTTGTTGTTGTTCTCCCTAGGTTGTTCTGGGGCGGTAACCACAGAGTTTTGACGGTTTCTGTGGTCAATAAGTGACTGTGCCAGTTCCTTGGCACTGTCAAAAGTGACAGGTTTTGATGCAATGACACTTGCTTGTATGTGGGGCGACAGTCCCCAAATATACCTTTCAATCTTTTTGCTATCTGGAGCAACCATATCCGGACACAGAATCGCCAAGTCACAGAATCGATTCGTGTAAGTCGTTATGTCGGCACCGGCCATAGTAATACTCCAGAGTTCTTGTTCCAGTTTCTGGATTTCCCCTTGCGGGCAGTATTCACGCATCAGCATGGTTTTTAGGTTCTCCCAGCTTATAGTATTAGCCACCACCAAAGTTAGTGACTTAACATGGCCATTCCACCATGTTAGGGCCCTATCTAAGAAAGTAAAGGCAGCAAATTTAACTTTGCTACCCTCTGGACAGGAGCAGATTTCAAAGACTGCTTCTATCTTCTCAATCCACTGCCTTAAAACCATCACTCCTCCAGTTCCATTAAAGGTCCTAGGTTTGGCATTCGAGAAGTCTTTATAAGTGCACTCCCTCGAGCGCTCATGACCCTCGACAAGATTAGAAGGACGTGGATCAGCTCCCGACCCACTAGTACCGCCAGCATTGATATGACATAAGGCAGCCGCTACAGCTGCCGTGACTGCCGCTTGGAACATGGCAGCATCGAATTGAGGGGGTGGTGGTGGAGGTGGTGTCGGTGCTTCCGTTTCATTGTTACGTCTAGGATTCCTACGAGGAGGCATCTTTTTCTATAAAACTCAATAGATAAAAAGATAGTGAGATATCAAGAATGAATATGAATTTGATATCTCTGAACTTAAACACTTAATTCAACAAGAATCTTGTAAAGAATTGAAAATAGATGTCCACTGCAAGTATAACTTGCAATAGGATAATATAAATTGGAGTGGTTATTTTTCAAAGAATATCTAAATACATGTCGATTGTGTTGATATCTGTGTAATCTGTATATGTGACCTTCAAGTAGGTCCATAATACTATGAAAGTATCGACATTAAACCGACCTACCGAAAATAAAAATTTTCGCGGCCGTATTGAAAAGTATGAAAAACAACACTGGAACATATCCTTAATCCCAAAACTTTGGAATGAAATGTTTGTGAAAATTTTAATAGCTCTTGTTGAAGTAAGGTGCTTATTATTTTATTGATGCTTAATTTTGTACATGTCCTGAAAGTAGTCTATACATTCAGTATATTAAATTAGAAAAGTAGTGTAAACACTACTTGCGACGGTTCCTACGACGGTTACTGGGTTCCGCTTCGTCTTGTGATTTCCAGCGCCTTTCCTGGGCAGCTTGATGCTCCCTCAGTCCTCTGATCTCTGATTCGGCAGCATTAAGTTGCCTTTGAAGGGCTTCAGTATGGTGTTGGGTATCATCTTGCATCTCGTCAAGACGAAGGATATCGGCAGCGTTAGCCTGTGCAGCCGCATTCACTTCTAGGATACGATTGATTGACATCCTTGATTGATCGAATTGTCGGGCAATTCGATTCACTATAATTGGAAAAGCTCTGTCAGCTGCTCCTCCTTCTGAGACGTTATAGAAACCCTGTTGCATTCCGTAGGGAGGGCGTTGGCCGTCTTGTCGACTCCAATGGTTTATGTATTGGCCCCACTCGGGTATAGGTATTGCTTCCTCTTGTCTCGGGGGACGTATCCCCGGGTTGCAGACTTGTGGCTCTGTATCGGTACCGCTTGACTCGCTATCCTCAAATGGTTCTTCATCTGAGTCTTCTTCTGGATCTTCCACTATCCATTCCTGATTGCCATGATTTGGAAAATAAGGGTCCCCTGGTGGATGATGTCCTGCCATTGTGTCTGTACGAGAATAAGGTTATGAGAAATGCTTGAAAAGAAAACTAAAGCATATCGATGTTTATAATATTCTTATAGTATTTTATGTTCTGTTCTTAGAGTTTCTTTGGTAGTTGGTAAGTTTTAGATACGTCACAACACTACTATCACTCCCAAACACATGTTGGTCATGTCTGAAATCAATATAGTTGATTAGGCTATATTAATTCTAGACATGATTACATAACTGCCCGGGTTTAACTATAACGTTCAACATCCAAATACTTTTAAGTTCTTATGACTATGTACTTGTAGGGATGAGGGTTAGTATACTTCTTGTAAAAATACTTAAAATTCTTAAAAGTATACTTGTAGTCAGAGCTCTTAGCCCCAATGTATTTATAGTTTGTATATCTTTTATGGATTGATATACTGAGTTCACTATAAACAATGCTCTGATACCAATCTGTCACACCCCCAAACCAGACGGCGGAAACGTCCGGGGGTGGAGGAATTCATTTGTAGTATCACAACACATGCATCATAGTAATCAAAGTACAAACAACCATTGTATTTAAAAGTGTAATATTTACATGTGTTCCATCATTGTATATTGAAACCAAAACAGTTATACAAAGGAAGAAGATAAGACTCCTAATGGCTTCATCTTCTCAAAAAGCTCGGGGAGTACTTGTTATTATTTCCCTGATAATACAAATAATTTGAAAAGAGAGTATCAACAATAAGTTGAGTGGGTACATAAGTCTTTATGTTTTGAATGGGTGTATTTGTATTTTGAATATGAAAACACTTCTAGAAAATCCCATATTTTCTGTGGTATGTGAAAAGTAGTTTTATTCCTATAAAACCGTCTTATTTGTAAACCATTGTATTTGTAAAACTTGTATTTGAGAGTGTGCCTGGCTTCACCAGCTGTTATTGAAAACTATAGTATAACATTGTACTTTGCATTTTGTAAACTGGTACTTTGAAGATATACTTACGTTTAGTTGTTTATACACTAACGTGTTGTTAATATCTTTTTAATGAGTTATTATAACCATACTAAGACATGAACGCCTGAAACAAACGCCTGATGAGCGCTTAAACTGTTGATAACAATTGCCACTCATTGGCATGTATGCCTGACTGTAGCTAGCAGCCTGAGTGCGGGGTTGTCAATACCGGGGCTTTAAGGGTTGTATATAAGCTTAAGGGTGTGGAAAAAGTGAAAGAGAGTAAAATTTGGGGTGAAAAGTGTAAAAAATCCAGAAACCCTCGCATGCCTTATATACGCCGAAGCCTCGGATCCGAAGCTTGTGCGAGGCTATGCGAGGCTGACATTCTGCGAAGGGAAGCAGCTTCGGTTCGGAGGTGGTAGGCTCGGATTGGTCTAGCCCTCGGTCCAATGCAAAGAAGCCACGTGCGAAGGGGTGACACGCGAGACTTCGGTCCACTCAGCAGCCGACACGTGGAGGCTCGCATGCGAGGGGTGAGGTGGCGCTACTGTTCATGCGAATTTTCCCGGGTATTTCTGTTTTTCTTTATTTTTTTGCCAAAACTGGTAAAATTCATAACTTTTGCATACGAACTCCGTTTTTGACGTTCTTTATATGCACGCGTAGCTAAAATTATACTCTACGACTTTTGTTTTGACTTCGTCGGCTAATTTTGAATTTATTTTTAATATTATTATTTTAAACAGACCGGGACGTGAATCCGTTATAAATTCATAACTTCTTCATACGACGTCCGTTTTTGTCTGTCTTTTTACCGTTGTACTACTAATGACGAGACCTTCAATTCTCGTTTAGGTCATGTCGGCTAAAAACCACTCGATCTTTATTTCGAGTTTTTAGCTGTACACTGCTATACTGAAACTTCGAAAAATCATAACTTCCTCATACGAAGTCAGATTTTGGCGTTCTTTTTATGAAAGTTCTCGGTTTAACATAAACTATAACTTCCATTTAGATTGTTAAGGCTAGAAAGCCTTTTATCAAAAATTCAGTTTTTACACTGAACAATGTTTTGCCGGTTTTGTCGCGGATTTTCGATTGGTCATAACTTCTTCGTTATAACTCGGATTTTAGTGTTCCTTATATTTTTGGAAACCTTGTTACAATCTCTATCACTTGGTTCAACCCAATTGAGATTATTTAATAATTTATTTTTGAGGGTCAATTATGTAAATATACATAGTATGCCAAAATTTCTCTTTATTTAATTAAAAAGAAGAACAATTTGACCTACACTATTACATAAGTTTGAAATAACGGTTTGTTACATGGACTCTTCGGACAACTCAACGTAAGGAGGCATGGAGTCCGGCTCACGGCTCCATAAAAAAGAAGCGCTTCTCGGGAGGCAACCCGAGCCCGGTTTGAATTTTCTTTTCCTTTTAGTTTTTGAATTCTTGTTTTTCGGAAAATCAATCGTCTCATCATCTAAGTAATTTTATGAATAGTAAAAAAACAGTAAGTGTAGGGTCCCTGAATTAAGTGGTAATTAATTAAGATTTATTGTTAATAAAAGATTGGATTTATTAAGTGAATATTTTATTTGATAGAATTCACGGGGTGAGTGCGTATGCCTCATGACGTGAGTCCAGGAGGACTTATGGACCACTTTTGTGTTAGACCAATAAGTATATAAGTGAACTTGATGATTAATTGGATGACCCTACTGCATAGCCCAAGACGCCTCAGGACGTGAGTAATTAAAAATTCACGACGTGAATTGTGAATTACACGGGACCACAGATAAAGGACCATAACCCACTTTGACCTAATCACTTCTCCATTCCCATGAAGTGAGGCTGTTTCTCCTGGTACTCTTTTACATGCAAGGGGTGGAACAATCTGTTTTCTATCTGGAACGGGTTTATAAAGAACTATGTGTGGAATGTTTCTCTACTGTGTCATTTCATGAGAATGTCCAAGATCCCACTTATCCGCAAGCCTTGGTTTTCTGTTTAGGTGGAAAATACCAGGAGTGTAGCTTGGTTAAGTTCTCATGGAGAATGGGTTTGTATAAGGCCGACGAGGCCATGACTCCCGAGTTTGTTATGTTTTTGTGAGAGGCTGCCCGTGACTATGAGGGAGAAGCATCGGGGCTTGAATTTTGGAGCAATATCGCGTCGGGAGTGTTCAATTCCGGTGTGTCACTGGAAAGTAGTATCAAGTCACCCATTCAACGTCTTATTCACCGGCTCATTACTTTTTCCATCCACCACAAGCGCCATGGAGAAAAAGTTACAAAGTTGAATTTGTTTTTCTTATGGGCTATTCTGAAACCGGGGGTGTGTTGCAACATTCCCTACTTTTTGGCCCACTACTTGGCAGAGTATGCAGTGAGTTCCAGACCAGGGAGCCTAATATGTGGAGGACATTTGATCCCCCATTTGGCCCAGTCCTACGCTGTGATAATTCTCGAAATCACAAGGTCCTTGACTTGCATGGAGGGAACTGAGTTTTCCTTGGGTTATTTGGAGACAATGAGGGTGGTGAGGAACTATAGGACATATTAGGGGATAGTGCACTCTGATGGTGATGGTGAAGAACAACCAAGTGTGCAACCCGATCAACAACCGCAGCTGAGACCTAACCGACGAAATGTGCGAGCACGTGGAGAAACGGGAAGAGCTCAAAGATTCGAAGGCGGTATACCCACCGACCCATTCCAAAGTCGGGTGGGTACATATTTGGACAACCTTTGTGGGGGAGTTACTTATAATACCCAACTTGTCGAGGTTATTTATTCCCACATAGGTGTGATTCAACCACCCACCGTGCTACCACATTGCCCGTATATCCCGACTTGGGAAGAACTTTGGATGCCGAGGGGAGATGGGGTTGGAACGAGCGAAGCACATGAGGACGATTGATCATTTTGTTAATTTATTTTTAGTTTTCAGTTTAGTTTGGTTTGGTTTTATTTTGTTTTGAAATTTGGTTGGATTGTAAAACTATCTAATTTATTATGTTACTTTTTACTTCCTTTGGTTATTATTTTTCAGATGTACTCGAGGAGTCAGTGGAGTGGAATGTCGAGAAATTAGTTCGTTCATGTTTAGCCGAGAGAGTGTTAGAATCAAGATTCGTGACCCACAATTAGAAATAAGTGTGGGATGAGTCAAGAGAGAGGATAGAATTAGAGAAGAGTCATAAAATGATTCATTTGAGGGGTCTTAATTCATTAAGGCATTTGGTTGAAGTCAAGAGTTGAAGGCATAATTACTTTCTGTTTGCCCCGTGCTCACATCGTGAATCCTTAATGTTCACACCGTGAGTTAAGTTTTAATGGTTCCTAGAATCCATGTTTTAGCGACCTTACGATGTGAGTATTATTACACTCATGTCGTGAATTTGATATTTCTATATAATGAAGACCATTGACACATATTATTTCTTGGGTCACCAATATTCTTCTTGGGATTAATATGAAGACAATTATGGCTCATTTCCTCAATCATCCAATGTGGCGTGTGCTTTCCCACATTGTTCTTTTTGTTTTGGAAATTTGCACCGCATTTGTTGAAGACTTAGGCTTGATTCCATATTTTTGCCGGCACATTACATATCTCGCGTGATCAAGATCCAAATTCCTATTTAGAAGAGTCTGTATTCAAGATGCACAATTTTTCCACACATTTGTTGTCCGATCATGCCACTTCTATCCCAGGGGAGCATGTTCCTTTTTCTCCCTTTTATTACTTTTATGCATAAAATGAGGGCATTGTATGTAATAAGTGTGGGGCAGGGGGTTGAAAAAGTAAATTACTAGAATTAGGTAAATTTTAAATTTTTAATAGGTTTGAAATAATAATCTAATAATTAACTTAAATTGCTAGTATTATATGGGGTGATCCGACGAGAACTCAAATGTTTAGTTGAGCCAATATACATTATACTGAATTTTTGGCCCCCTTTATTCTAGAGAAATCATGGGACAAAAACACAACCTCGCTTAGTTTGAGGATCGCAATATGTTTAGCATCGTGTACTAGAAATGTATCCAGGAAAGCTTATGTAGTCATTGCATTTAGGCTAATACCTTAACCAATAAAGGTTGAATTTAAGCGTCACTTGCTTAAGCATGGAGGTTTCGAGAGAAAAAAGTTAGTTATATATAAAAAAGAGAGAAATTTCCAAAAAGTTGAAGAATTTTAGAGCTATCAAGTATCAAAAATTCTGAAGAAATTAAAAATTTTAAGATACCACACAAAAAGGTGGTGCATTCAAAGAAATTAAAGATCAAATATTCAAGAAGTGAAGAATTACAAGATCTCCATTCTAGTATCAAAAGTTGTAATTTTCTAGATTATGTATGCTTGGGTTGCTTGATTAAAAATACCTTGAGGTTAGGAAGTTTTCTGTGGATGGATTCGGAGGGATACATAAAATGAGCGTTGCACAAAAGAAGTGGGCGAGTGTTTATGAGGATTGTGAGTATTTAGAATTAGGGGAGGGGGTCCTTAGGAAAATTTTAGACACAAATGCATGCATTGCGGTCAAAGCATAATGGCTGAGTTTGAATTGAATTACTCTATGTGATGTTAGTGATAGGAGTTTGAGATTAAATAATTAGATTTGCTTGAGGGCAAGCAAAGAATAAGTGTGGGTATTTGATTTTGCCATATTTATGCATGTTTTAGGCAATATTTACTGATATTTTTATACATATTTTTGTTATTTGCATTGAATAATGATACTTATAAGCTTTAATTGTACTTTGCGTCCAAATAGAAGAATTTTTGGAGAAAAGGACTGAAATCGACAAAGATTGGAAGTTTGGAACTTTGGAGGCTTTGAGAGTAAAAGAGACGAAAACCCTGATGGGTTTGAGCCATAAGAACATTCCTATGTGCACATACAAACCCTAATGCTTGGATCTAGGTTTCTCTAATTGAACATGCAACGTATCCGAGACTTTGATTGATAGATCTCATGAAAACATTCGTATTAAAACTCATGAAATCAGATCTGAAAGATTACCTTGAATTGCATGCTTGAATCTTCTTGTCCTTGGAGCTTAGAGTCACAATTGTCACTCCTCTAATGGCTTACAAACACCAACTTAGCAAGATGATGATTAGAGAGAGAGAGGGGAGGGTAAGAAAAGTCGCCCAGGGTTTCTTCAAAAGCAAGAGTGCCGATTTTCTTAGCCTTAAGGGTCTATTTATACTAGTGAGCCTCCTAGGGTTTCACCCTTAAACCTTAATTGGATAACTTAGGCCCTAAGCAATCCAATATCCTTAATGATAAGCCTTGGACGATTTCTAGGCCCTTCTAAACCCTAAAACCGTCCACTCCCTTATACATAAGGAATCATAGCCCAAAGTACAACTATCATACAATTGACAGTTTATGCCCTTTTATTTAATTAATCTTTTTAAGTCACCAAATTAATTCCTAATTAATTTATGATTTATATTAATCAAATAACAATATTATTATTCCTTATATTATTCCCATAATATATAATATTTCCTCTCTCATTATAAATCATCCTGTCAAGTTGCTATGGTGAAGGCAACCCAAAAGGACCATGCACAATCGGGTCAAATACTTACCAAATATAGTTGCATCCTTAGACACTATTCCAACAGTCTCCCATGTGGATAAGTCTAGTAACTATATACACAAGCATAATCCGATTAGCAATCGTAGCTCTCAAAGACGCTGTCAAACTGTGATCTTATCAGTCCTGTCCTTTAGATAAGGGATCGTACAGTCTTCTGTTTAGATATCATGCGGACAATTCTATGGAACCATTTGTCCAACAGTTGGTTTCTCGATCTCAGATTTATTTGACATAGAACTTAATCGAACACATCAATTTAGTTCTGACCGGGCCCGACATATAAGTCAAATCAAATCATCGAGCGGCCGAGATATCGCTTTTACCCTCTTAGGACAAAAGTAACAGATAAACTTCGACTTATATGCATTTACTTATTCATTAATCAACTATACACAACAATGCGTTTTATAACATCAAGTTACTGATGCGGTTTCGCATTATCAATGTACAACCAATTAACAAATAACAAACCATATATCTAGGTTTTAAGACGATACGATATTATCGTCTTGCGATCAACCTTTCGTCACATTCCATAAGGTGATTCCAGCAAGCACGAGTTTGTTCCAATGCTCAAAACTAGTTCATAAGCACTCATGAACGTTGCAACAAATCTTTGCTATGTCTAATACCATTTAGACAATCTACACACCAATTCATGACAATCTTCATTCATACCTACTTCCAACATATGAACGATTGTGGACAATTTGAATAATTCAATTATTCTTAATAAACTCAATTATTTTGGAAGTCAAAACATGCAAAGTGAAACAATAGCTAAACAACTAACATAAGACAGTAACATTACTCATAAATAATACTCCTTTATTTAATCATCAAATGTTAATTACATTTATCTATTACACGTTTCTAATACTATCTAATCTAAACTAATATCATCCTTTATCCCAATACTCCTAGCATGCTGCAAGTGCTTAACCCTGCTCAGTCCCTTCGTAAGCGGATCTACTGGGTTATCCTCTGATGATATCCTCTTAACCACGAGTTGTCCTTCTTCTACTCGATGTCTAATAAAGTGATATTTTTTGTCGATATGTCGAGATCTACCATGATCCCTCGGTTCCTTGGTCAAGGCAACCGCTCCTTCATTATCACAGAAAATTTCCATAGGCTCCTTTATGGCAGGTACAACTCCAAGATCACCAATGAAGTTCTTCAACCATATTGCCTCCTTCGACGCGTCGCTCGCTGCAATGTACTCTGATTCGCACGTTGAATCAGCTACGGTTTCCTGCTTGGAACTTTTCCAAGTTACTGCTCCTCCATTTAGGGTAAAGACCCAGTCCGACTGCGAACGGATGTTGTCCCTGTCGGTCTGAAAGCTGGCATCACTATACCCTCGCACCTTCAAGTCATCACTCCCTCCGAGGACTAAAAACCATTCCTTGGTCCTTCGAATGTACTTAAGGATATTCTTGACCGCAATCCAATGGGCTCTGCCAGGGTTCCCTTGATATCTACTAACCATGCTCAAAGCAAAGGCTACATCAGGGCGAGTACAAGTCATAGCATACATGATTGAGCCAACTGCGGAAGCGTATAGTACTCAGCTCATTTATGCTATTTCAGCTTCGGTACTCGGACTTTGAGTCTTACTCAACTTGGAATTACTTTGTATCGGTAATTCTCCCTTCTTCGAAATTTCCATACTAAAACGCTTTAGCACTTTATCCAGGTAAGTGTTCTGACTAAGTCCTATTAGTCTCTTACTTCGTTCTCTCACTATCCTTATACCCGAAATATAGGAAGCCTCTCCGAGGTCCTTCATAGCGAAGCACTTCCCGAGCCAGGACTTAACCTCCTGCAGTGTCGGGACGTCGTTTCCTATGAGTAGTATGTCATCGACATACAGAACGAGGAAGCTTAATATACTCCCACTGGCTTGGACATATACACATGATTCATCTTCGCTTCGTACAAATCCAAACTCTTTGACTTTCTCATCGAAGCAAAGATTCCATCTGCGAGACGCTTGCTTAAGTCCATAAATGGACTTCTCAAGCTTACACACTCTATTTGGATGCTTTGGATCAACAAAACCCTCTGGCTGAGCCATGCAAACATCCTCAGCCAACTTCCCATTAAGGAAAGTAGTCTTGACATCCATTTGCCAAATTTCATAATCATGAAATGCGGCAATTGCTAGCATCACTCTAATGGAATTTATCTTCGCAACTGGTGAGAAGGTCTCATCATAGTCAACTCCGGGAGTTTGAGTAAAGCCCTTCGCAACCAATCGCGCCTTATATGTGTGTACATTCCCATCCACGTCGGTCTTCTTCTTGAAGATCCATTTGCACCCAACGGTCTTACATCCGGGCACATTATCAACCAAATTCCAAACTTTGTTGTCATACATGGATTGGATCTCGCTGTCCATAGCCTCCTTCCATTTTGCAGACTCCGGGCCTGCCATGGCTTCCTTATAGCTATTAGGTTCATCTAGATTTATTAGTGTACCATCACTAATATACGTGTCCCCTTCGGTAGTAATATGAAAACCATAAAACTGGGGTTGAACTCTAACTCTTTCGGAACGTCTAAGAGGTAAGGACTCGTCAATGGGTTCAAGCGAAATTTCCTCCTCGGGTTGAGCGCCAGAAGTAGAGGTTCCTTCATCAATCGATTCTTGAATCTCTTCAAGCTCGATTTGCCTCCCACTGTCTCCTTGGCTTATGAGTTCTCACTCTCGGAAAACCCCTCTCCTCGTGGCGAAGACAACATTGTCATTTGGTCTCTAGAAGAGATACCCAAAGGATTTCTGCGAGTAGACGATGAAAATACATCCCTCACTACGAGGTTCGAGCTTGTCGTGAGTATCTCCTCTTACGAAAGCCTCGCAACCCCAAAGCTTGATATGTGCTAACGAGGGAGCTTTCCCTGTCCACATCCCGTGAGGTGTTTTGGCAACCTTTGTGACAACCCGAAATTTCCATTCGGTCAAACCCTAAAGGTCAACCACTTCGTACCATAAGTCAGTGTCATTATTTCTTATTTTTAAGGAATATAAATTTCGTTTGATTTTTTTAGTATTATTTTTAAACGAACGGGTGAAAGAAAGTGTCGTCTCGGGTTTTGATTTTTGAAAACCGCAAACACTTCGCGTAATAGAAAAACCGACAAAACTTTTATATTTTGGGTTGAAAAAGCACCCAAAACCGTAAACTCATACCTATGTATGAGTTTACTCCCCAAGTAACTAGTCATTTATGTTTACTCCCTAAAAAGTCAAAAGAGTAAACTCCAAGTTTTCTCTCAAGTATCATCCAAGATTTAATTCCAAATCTTCAATCTTGTAAGTGTTTTAACCCTTTCAAGTTAGTAAAACACTTAATCTAGTGTTTGTGCATCTATTCATCTATTCATTTCCGGTTTTTGTTTAGATTTTCCAAAACACCAAGAACACCAAGAACACACACTAAGTGTTCTTGGCCTTTTAGCACAAATCAAGCCTTCCAATAGTAAGTGCTTCTATCCTTGAGTGATTTTAAGCTAGTACTACATTTAAACATCAATAAAATATGTCAAGAACACAAGATTGAATGTGTTCACGGTCCAAGAATGTTCTTGGGCCGTAAACACCATAAAGGGCACCAAAGTGTGCCTAAGTCCTTATCTAAGCCCTAGTTTGATGTTTAAACCATCTTTGACATGTTTAAACCCTTCCTCATTGAGTTTAAACCTAGAAAAACATCAAAGACCATAAAATATAGGGGTTTACGGTTTGGGGGATCTCCCAAAACCGTAAACACCCTAAAGTGAGTTTAAGTTGGTCATTTTCCTTCCTTAGGCTTAGAAACTAGCTCATACACTTACCTAATTGTGTTAGGGACTTGAAAACATGGCTTTACACTCTTCAATATGGGTTTATGGTTTATGAACCCAAGGGAAAATGCCATGAGCCCGTAAACTCCTCAAATGAGGTGTTTTGATGCCCTAGTCCATTCCAAAGGCCAAACCACTTAGTAGAATTGCTCCAAGAGGCTTGTTAAACCACCAAACAACACCTAGTCATTAGGACTAGAGTTTAGGACCGTAAACTCTAGAGTTTACTACCGTAAACTCTTGGTGTCATGACCATCAAAACCGTAAACTCCAAGGGAGTTTACCCTTGGACCCCAAACACACTAGCCTTTCCCTACAACACTTAGATGCAACCCTTGAGACTTATAACACTTGTATAAAGTGTTTAACATGTCCTAGGGTGTCTTAGCTTTGGTTATTAGTTGTTTAAAGACTAATTGTGTATATACATATATTCTTATATATTATTAGGATCTTTGTGCGTGTCTAAGTCTTCACTTGACACCAAGAACTTATCCGACACTTCCTTCTGATCCACTTACCACAGGTGTGACAACCCGATATTTCAACTCTTTGTAATGGCCTAATAAGTCAAGTATTGTAACCACTTTTAAGTTAAAGAAATTAACTTTGATAATAAAATGTCCAAAAAGTTTCTATTTAACTACCTACTATGTTTAATATCATTAAACCGGGATCGTACGTAAAAAGAATGCCCAAATCCGGCTTCGTATATTGAAGTTAAGATTTTTCCAAGTTCGGCTTAGCAGCAGACAACTAAAAACTCGAATCGGAGATCGAGCGACTTTTGGCCGGAATGACCTAAACGAGAATCGAAGGTCTCGACAATGGTATTTCAGCGGTGAAAAGTCTGGCAAAAACCGACGTCAGATAAAGAAATTATGAATTTTTAAAGAAATTCCTTAATCACGTCATTTTATAAATAAATAATAAAAATAATTTCGGAATTTGCCAACGGAGTCTAAACGAAAGTTGTAGAGCGTAGTCTCACCTACGCGTGGATATAAAGTCCATCGAAAACGGAGTTCGTATGAAGAATATATGATTTTTTGAAGTTTATTAAATAAATTATATATAAATTTAATTCAAAAATCCGGTAATATCCAAAGGAGGAGTCAGCGTCCTCATCCGAGTTACGCGCCGAGTAACCTCGTACGCCCCGCGTACGCGAGGGCCTTGGTCTCGGTCCGTCCACGTCGCCCCTATGCGAAGCTACTCCCTTTCCGTCCCATCCGAAGCCGAGGCAGTCGAGGACTCGGTCATGCATGACGTACGAGTACGCGCTGCGTACGAGCGTACGCCCCGCGCACCGAGGTGGTTCAGCCCTCTATAAATAGAAATGCGAGGGTTCCGGAAAAATCACCCCATTTCTCTAATTTTCTCACGATCTTGCCTCGTTTTCCGTGCCCGCACTACCCCGAAGCTCTGGTATTTTTGCTCAAGTCCTGAGGGTCGGTTTTACTCCCGAGATTCCCGAGAATCCCGAGAAAAATCCGTTTCCCAAGACGAAACTCTGCCCGGTTTTCCATCTCGCTATCTTCAAACTTTCAAGTGAGTTCATAACCCCTAATTAACTTTTTTTTTTAATATTCTAAATGCTTTTATATGCTTTCTAAGGGGGGGGGGGGGGGGGGGAATTACAAGTAAAACACACGACTACTATCGGGTGTTATATATAAAGATTTTTATACACTTTTATTAAGTAGAATCATATGTGATTTATAAACTTTATAGGGAACTCTCGTATACAAAATATATTACAATAGAATCCTATCTTTAAAAATATAAATTGTTGTAATGCATGTATAAACTAAACATTTTCTTAGATTATATGTATACTTGCCTACCTTAGGCTCTGCAAAAATCTATACAATTATAAAATGTGATTCCTTTTCTAGGCATTTTTCTAAACAAACAAGTCACACTTTTAGAAAACTATAATAGGTATAGTTTTACGAGGATATTGCTAACTTTTACATACTAGAAAAATGATTTTCAAGAAGTCACTTTCATATACAAGAACAAACGAACATTTTAAAACGTAAATCTGTTTTTATACCACGGTTTTGTGGGACATAAACTTCACGTACGTTCGAGTACACATTTCAAGTCCTGTATTATATACCAGAATCCCTTGGAGGGGGAGCATGGTGTTTGTGTATAGATCTATACGGGCTTGACAACTCGCGCCCTGACTGTTAGCTACAGTCCACCATTTGGGGTGACAAACGTCATAACATTCCAACGCCTGAAGAACGTTGTGTATAGGCATTTCGAGTCAATAGTATGGTTATAAAACTCACATGGGTTATTCAAAATGCATTGATTTACAAGGTTTTCAAACACGTTGGTTATTTTACACTTACATACATTTTAGAAACCAACATTGGTCTTGAGAGAAGGCTACGTTTATACTAGTAGAAAATATAGGATTTTCTAAACACAACACTACCAAGGACCAAAACATTTCATTTTATACAAACATTTTCATTTAAATACTTATGAAACTCACCAGCTTAAATGCTGATCTACTCTTTCAAAATTACTTGTATGTCCTAGGGAATCAGTAATTTCAGGTATCATTATGCTTTTGATGAAGGGATGCTGCGGCGCCAGTTTAATCTCATATTTTGACATCATATTGTAATTGGTTTTGAACATGTAACTTTTGAAAAATGTAAACTTTCAATTATATATGTGATGGTTGTATTGCTTTCTTTACTATGTATTCATTTGTTACGTTACCACATGAAGTCATCCGCCCCCGAACGTTTCTGCCGTTCATGTTTGGGGGTGTAACAGATTGGTATCAGAGCAATGTTTATAGTGAACTAAGTATATCGAACCACATAAGATATACAAACTATAAATGCTTAAGGGACTAACACTGTCTGACAAAACATTTTTCTTTTTACGCTTAAGCAGCGTTACGTTTAACTTAAATTGATAGTTCATTTAAGTACAATTACATGCATACAACAAATTATTTTCATGATATCTAACTATACAACAAGTATTTAGACAAGTTGACACTACAATTAAGACTCGATATATGTAATCAGATTTTGGACAAATATAGCGTGATCAACTATATTTGCCCGAGATTGGAGCAACGTATATCGAGGAATGATCGTAGTAAGCAACAAGTCAAAACTTACCAAACCGTTACTAGAATCAAACACAAGAATTTAAATACTATAGGAGTATTTGCTACCTAAAATAGTTTAACTTACATGTTTTGCAAGTTTAAACTTTATTCAAATCTTATAAACCTATTTCTCGTACAGTCAAATGGCTGGATTTCACCACCCCGGCGACCCCTACTTTCCCAACCAAGGCAATGGAGGATGGGTCGAAGATGATCCCGAAGAGGACGAGGGACCCATAGAAGTGGATGATCACTCCGGTACCGACTCAGAACCGGAAGTGATCGATCCACCACCCGATCAACCTCCCGTCTTCGTAAGGAACTTTCAAGGACCGACTCCCGTCTGGGGAAGTCACCTCCATCATTGGAGCCAACAACAAAACTTACGCCCTCCCTACGGCATTTGCCGAGACTTCTATGATGTCCGCGGTGGAGGTTCGGCTGATCGGGTACTCCCAGTAATGGTGGGTAAGCTAGCCAATCAGTCCTATCAGTCCGGAGTTCAAGCTAGCCGACTCCGGGATGTCAACGTGGAAGTGCAGGTTCACACTTCTGACATCTGTAGGCTGGACAAGATACAAGACAATGCGCAACTCCAAACCGAGGCATTCCAAGCGCAAATGATTGCAACCCTCGCTGAACTGAGGGAACAACAAGCCGCTTTTGATAGGCGTCTAATGGAGTCGAAGCAATTAGATGCAGAGTCAAGCTCCAAGCGCAACCTACGTCGCAAGTAGTGCTTGTCAAAGACTCAAATTTTGTTATAGATTAGGACCTCGGCTAAAAGTCTTTAAATTTCTCGAACTTTGTAATCGGAGACCCTTATAGGGGTCAAATTTTCATGATCGTTGTATCAACTTTTATATTAATATAGGTGACACTATTATTACTACGTTGAGTATTTCGTTCAAACCTTGAAAAGTCTTTGAGAAACCAAATAGTTGTTTCATATTTTCAGTCTTACAAATAACTGTCATTCTTCTATTTTAAGACTCATACTAGCATCTGTTGTTGAACTATAGCAATTTAGTTCATAAGAAACATTAATTCTCTATTCTATGGAATTCTTATCTTTACCTTTTCAACCTATAGTTGAAGGATGCCTCCGCGTAGGAATCCAAGGCGAAGTAACGGTGGGGAAGCACCTGTACCACCACCACCTCCACCACCTCAATTTGATGCTATTATGTTCCAAGCAGCAGTCACCGCAGCGGTAGCAGCTGCCATGTCACAGATCAATAACTCGAGTACTAATGGCGCGGGATCTGGAACACACCCATCCAACCATGGCGAGAGTCATGGACCACCACGAGAATGCACCTATAAGAACTTTACTAACGCCAAGCCCCAGATGTTTTATGGATCTGGTGGTGTGTTAGCCCTGAGACAGTGGATTGAAAGGACAGAGTCAGTCTTTGAAATCTGCTCCTGTCCCGAGCACAGCAAAGTCAAATTTGCAACTTTCACCCTTATTGATAGAGCTTTAACTTGGTGGAATGGCCACATTAAAGTACTTACCCTGATAGTGGCAAACTCCATAAGCTGGGAGAGCCTAAAAGCCATGATGATGAGAGAATACTGCCCACGAGGAGAGATTCAAAAGCTCGAACACGAACTATGGACTCTCGGAATGGTTGGTACCGACATCGCAACTTATACCAACAGATTCTGCGATCTGGCAATCCTTTGCCCATATATGATTGCTCCTGAGAGCAAGAAAATAGAAAGATACATCTGGGTACTGACGCCCCAAATACGATCAAGCGTGTTAGCTTCCAAACCTGACACCTTTGAAAGTGCTAAGGAACTGGCACAATCTCTGATTGACTACGGAGGTCATCAGAACTCAACCGTTTCTACACCAAAACCGCAGAAAGGAAACAACAACAACAACAAAAACAACAAGAGAGTATGGAATAAAGGGAAGGGTGGGTCTTCCCAAGAATCCGCAAAGAAACAACTGGTTTCAGTGAATGCTGCCACTGTACCTACTACAGTCCCTACAAATCCCTACCCCACAAAGCCTTGTGTGGGTAACCTTCCAAAGTGCACCAAATGCACTTACCACCACCACGGACCTTGTCGAGAAATGCAGTGCGCCAACTGCAACAAAAAGGGACACACAGCCCGTTTCTGCAAGGACCCCGCAAAACCGATCACTCAAGTTCCCAGTGCGGGTGTAGGCCAGACTTGCTACGGTTGTGGCGAGGTGGGCCACTACAAGAGGAACTGCCCTAAGGCAGCAGGCACCGGCGGTGTGGGACGAGTTTTGGCGATAGGCCACGACGAAGCTGTAGCTGACCCAACTGTAGTTGCTGGTACGTTCCTTCTCGATAATTCATATGCATGCATATTATTCGATAGTGGAGCGGAGAGAAGCTTCGTGAGTCAAAACTTTATTCATTTACTTAAACCTAAACCTAGCAAGTTAGAAAAATCATTCACTGTAGAGATGGCCAACGGAAAAACCGAAAACACTAACTGCATATACATGGGCTGTACGTTAACTTTAGACGGCCATTCTTTTCCAATCAATCTCATCCCGGTCAAAATCAAAAGTTTCGATGTCATATTCGGCATGGATTGGTTGAGTCTTCTTCACGCCGACATCATGTGCTTTGACAAAGCAGTCCGTCTTAATCTCCCTAACAATGAAACATTAGTTATCTACGGCGACAAATCAAGTACAAACCTTCGCATCATTTCGTGCATCCAAGCTCGAAAGTGCTTGCGGAAGGATTATCGAGCATTCCTAGCGCACATCATTGATTCAAGTCAAGAACTGAAGGACATCAAGAACATTTCAGTAGTACGCGACTTTCCCGATATCTTTCCAGAAGAACTACCAGGATTACCACCACAACGCCAAGTCGAATTCAGAATCGACTTAGTTCCAGGGGCTACCCCAGTAGCGAAGTCACCTTATCGTCTCGCACCAGCAGAGATGCAGGAACTTTCCAGTCAACTTAATGAACTCCTTCAAAAAGGATTCATAAGACCAAGTTTCTCACCTTGGGGAGCACCGGTCCTGTTTGTAAAGAAGAAGGACGGATCGTTCCGTATGTGCATCGACTACAGAGAGCTGAACAAACTTACTGTCAAGAACCGTTATCCTCTACCCCGTATTGACGACCTATTCGATTAACTTCAAGGATCAAACTACTTCTCAAAGATAGATCTACGATCCGAATATCACCAATTACGACTTCTAGAGGGGGATATACCAAAGACAGCTTTCCGAACTCGTTATGGACACTACGAATTTGTAGTGATGCCGTTCGGATTAACCAATACACCAACAGTATTTATGGACCTAATGAATAGGGTATGCCGTCCTTACTTGGATCAGTTCGTCATCGTCTTTATCGATGATATACTTGTCTACTCCCGAAGTGAGGAAGAGCATAGTCAGCACCTACGAAAGGTCCTAGAAACACTGCGAACGGAGAAACTCTACGCGAAGTTCTCTAAATGCGAATTTTGGATTCGAAGAGTCGAATTTTTAGGCCACGTTGTTAGCGAGAAAGGTATACACGTGGACCCCTCCAAAATTAAGGCCATTGAGAACTGGTCGGCACCAAAGACACCTACAGAAATTCGTCAATTTCTAGGTCTCGCTGGCTACTATCGCAGATTCATAAATAACTTCTCTAGCATTGCGAAACCTCTTACTACATTAACCCAGAAAGGTGTGGCCTTTGGCTGGGAAGCGAAACAAGAGAAGGCATTCCAAACGCTAAAACAGGCCTTGTGCACCGCACCGATACTATACCTCCCCGAAGGGATAGAAGACTTTGTAGTGTATTGCGATTCGTCAAATCAAGGACTTGGTTGTGTTCTTATGCAGAGAGGTAAGGTTATTGCTTGTGCCTCCCGAAAGCTTACGACACACGAAGTGAACTATACGACACACGATCTTGAGTTAGGAGCAGTGGTATTTGCTCTGAAGATCTGGAGACACTACTTATACGGAACAAAGAGTACTATTTTCACCGATCACAAGAGCCTTGAACACATTTTCAATCAGAAGGAACTCAACATGCGACAACGAAGATGGGTTGAGTTACTAAATGACTACGAATGCGAAATTCGTTATCATCCTAGCAAGGCCAACGTGGTAGCTGACGCCCTCAGTCGAAAGGAATACACTGGTCGAAGGGTCAAATCTCTGACTATGACTATCCATTCCCACTTATCCACACAAATTAAGGTGGCACAAATGGAAGCTTTGCAACCTGAAAATGTGGCGGGTGAATCCCTGCGAGGAATGGAAAAGAATCTAGAAGTCAAGGGTGGCGGAGCCTACTATCTCATGGACCGAATCTGGAGCCCGAAACATGGTGGTTTCAGAAACGTAGTCATGACCGAAGCACACAAATCAATATATTCCGTTCACCCAGGTTCAGATAAAATGTATCTGGATCTTAAGAAACTGTACTGGTGGCCTAACATGAAAGCAGAAATTGCTACCTTCGTAAGTAAATGCCTTACTTGCGCTAAGGTTAAGGTCGAGTATCAGAAACCGTCAGGATTACTACAACAACCGGAGATACCAGAATGGAAATGGGAGCGGATTACTATGGACTTCATAACCAAGTTACCCAAGACGACGAGTGGACTCGATACCATATGGGTCATTGTCGACAGATTGACCAAATCCGCGCATTTCCTACCCATCAAGGAGACTGACAAAATGGAAAAGCTTATAAGGACTTACTGAAGGGAAGTAGTGTGACTGCATGGTGTTCCGATATCTATTATCTCCGATAGAGATAGTAGATTCACTTCAAGATTCTGGCAGTCACTACAAAGTTCCCTGGGGACTAGGCTAGACATGAGTACAGCCTACCACCCACAAACAGACGGGCAAAGTGAGAGAACGATACAAACTTTGAAGATATGCTAAGAGCCTGTGTGATTGACTTTGGAAAGGCATGGGATATCCATTTACCCCTTGTCGAATTTTCATACAACAATAGTTATCATACAAGCATAAAGGCTGCTACGTTTGAAGCCCTCTATGGTCGAAAGTGCAGATCCCCTCTGTGCTGGACTGAAGTTGGCGATACCTAGTTAGCTAGAGGAAGAGTTCCTGAAAGCACTCTCACCGGTTCGGAAATCATACGAGAAACGACAGAGAAGATCGTTCAGATTCGTGAACGATTGAAAGCCTCTAGAGACCGACAGAAAAGCTACGCTGACCAAAGGAGGAAACCTTTGGAATTCCAGGTAGGAGACCACGTTTTATTAAAGGTCTCACCATGGAAGGGTTTAATACGCTTTGGAAAGCGTGGGAAATTAAATCCAAGATACATAGGGCCTTTCGAGATTATTGCCAGAATCGGCCCTGTGGCTTACAAGCTTAACCTACCGCGTGAACTTAGTAACATACATCCAACCTTCCACGTCTCAAACTTGAAAAAGTGTCTGTCCGATGAGACTCTTGTTATTCCATTCGACGAGATCGAGATCAATGAGAGCCTCAACTTTGTGGAAGAACCGGTAGAAACCATGGACCGAAAGGTCAAGCAAACAAAACAAAGTCGCATACCCATCGTGAAGGTTCGCTGGAACGCCAAGCGGGGACCTAAATTCACATGGGAACGCGAAGATCAGATGAAACAAAAGTACCCTCATCTCTTTCATGTTCACTAGTATCTTTACTACTTTAAATTTCAGGATGAAATTCCCTCTAACGGGGGGATGATGTGACAACCCGATATTTCAACTCTTTGTAATGGCCTAATAAGTCAAGTATTGTAACCACTTTTAAGTTAAAGAAATTAACTTTGATAATAAAATGTCCAAAAAGTTTCTATTTAACTACCTACTATGTTTAATATCATTAAACCGGGATCGTACGTAAAAAGAATGCCCAAATCCGGCTTCGTATATTGAAGTTAAGATTTTTCCAAGTTCGGCTTAGCAGCAGACAGCTAAAAACTCGAATCAGAGATCGAGCGACTTTTGGCCGGAATGACCTAAACGAGAATCGAAGGTCTCGACAATGGTATTTCAGCGGTGAAAAGTCTGGCAAAAACTGACGTTAGATAAAGAAATTATGAATTTTTAAAGAAATTCCTTAATCACGTCATTTTATAAATAAATAATAAAAATAATTTCGGAATTTGCCAACGGAGTCTAAACGAAAGTTGTAGAGCGTAGTCTCACCTATGCGTGGATATAAAGACCATCAAAAACGGAGTTCGTATGAAGAAGATATGATTTTTTGAAGTTTATTAAATAAATTATATATAAATTTAATTCAAAAATCCGGTAATATCCGAAGGAGGAGTCAACGTCCTCATCCGAGTTACGCGCCGCGTAACCTCGTACGCCCCGCGTACGCGAGGGCCTTGGTCTCGGTCCGTCCACGTCGCCCCTATGCGAAGCTACTCCCTTTCCGTCCCATCCGAAGCCGAGGACTCGGTAATGCATGACGTATGAGTACGCGCTACGTACGAGCGTATGCCCCGCGTACCGAGGCGGTTCAGCCCTCTATAAATAGAAATGCGAGGGTTCCGGAAAAATCACCCCATTTCTCTCATTTCTCTCACGATCTTGCCTCGTTTTCCGTGCCCGCACTACCCCGAAGCTCTGGTCTTTTTGCTCAAGTCCCGAGGGTCGATTTTACTCCCGAGATTCCCGAGAATCCCGAGAAAAATCCATTTCCCAAGACGAAACTCTGCCCGGTTTTCCATCTCGCTATCTTCAAACTTTCAAGTGAGTTCATACCCCCTAATTAACTTTTTTTTTTAATATTCTAAATGCTTTTATATGCTTTCTAAGGGGGGGGGGGGGGGGGGGGAATACAAGTAAAACACACGACTACTATCGGGTGTTATATATAAAGATTTTTATACACTTTTATTAAGTAGAATCATATGTGATTTATAAACTTTATAGGGAACTCTCGTATACAAAATATATTACAATAGAATCCTATCTTTAAAAATATAAATTGTTGTAATGCATGTATAAACTAAACATTTTCTTAGATTATATGTATACTTGCCTACCTTAGGCTCTGCAAAAATCTATACAATTATAAAATGTGATTCCTTTTCTAGGCATTTTTCTAAACAAACAAGTCACACTTTTAGAAAACTATAATAGGTATAGTTTTACGAGGATATTGCTAACTTTTACATACTAGAAAAATGATTTTCAAGAAGTCACTTTCATATACAAGAACAAACGAACATTTTAAAATGTAAATCTGTTTTTATACCACGGTTTTGTGGGACATAAACTTCACGTACGTTCGAGTACACATTTCAAGTCCTGTATTATATACCAGAATCCCTTGGAGGGGGAGCATGGTGTTTGTGTATAGATCTATACGGGCTTGACAACTCGCGCCCTGACTGTTAGCTACAGTCCACCATTTGGGGTGACAAACGTCATAACATTCCAACGCCTGAAGAACGTTGTGTATAGGCATTCCGAGTCAATAGTATGGTTATAAAACTCACATGGGGTATTCAAAATGCATTGATTTACAAGGTTTTCAAACACATTGGTTATTTTACACTTACATACATTTTAGAAACCAACATTGGTCTTGAGAGAAGGCTACTTTTATACTAGTAGAAAATATAGGATTTTCTAAACACAACACAACCAAGGACCAAAACATTTCATTTTATACAAACATTGTCATTTAAATACTTATGAAACTCACCAGCTTAAATGCTGATCTACTCTTTCAAAATTACTTGTATGTCCCAGGGAATCAGTAATTTCAGGTATCATTATGCTTTTGATGAAGGGATGCTGCGGCGCCAGTTTAATCTCATATTTTGACATCATATTGTAATTGGTTTTGAACATGTAACTTTTGAAAAATGTAAACTTTCAATTATATATGTGATGGTTGTATTGCTTTCTTTACTATGTATTCATTTCTTACGTTACCACATGAAGTCATCCGCCCCCGAACGTTTCTGCCGTTCATGTTTGGGGGTGTGACAGATTGGTATCAGAGCAATGCTTATAGTGAACTAAGTATATCGAACCACATAAGATATACAAACTATAAATGCTTAAGGGACTAACACTGTCTGACAAAACATTTTTCTTTTTACGCTTAAGCAGCGTTACGTTTAACTTAAATTGATAGTTCATTTAAGTACAATTACATGCATACAACAAATTATTTTCATGATATCTAACTATACAAAAAGTATTTAGACAAGTTGACACTACAATTAAGACTCGATATATGTAATCAGATTTTGGACAAATATAGCGTGATCAACTATATTTGCCCGAGATTGGACCAACGTATATCGAGGAATGATCGTAGTAAGCAACAAGTCAAAACTTACCAAACCGTTACTAGAATCAAACACAAGAATTTAAATACTATAGGAGTATTTGCTACCTAAACTAGTTTAACTTACATGTTTTGCAAGTTTCAACTTTATTCAAATCTTATAAACCTATTTCTCGTACAGTCAAATGGCTGGATTTCACCACCCCAACGACCCCTACTTTCCCAACCAAGGCAATGGAGGATGGGTCGAAGATGATCTCGAGGAGGACGAGGAACCCATAGAAGTGGATGATCACTCCGGTACCGACTCAGAACCGGAAGTGATCGATCCACCACCCGATCAACCTCCCGTCTTCGTAAGGAACTTTCAAGGACCGACTCCCGTCTGGGGAAGTCACCTCCATCATTGGAGCCAACAACAAAACTTACGCCCTCCCTACGGCATGTGCCGAGACTTCTATGATGTCCGCGGTGGAGGTTCGGCTAATGGTGGGTAAACTACCATACGGGTAGTTTAGGAAGATACTAGAACAATACTAGAACGCGATACCATACAATGAGTCAGTTCATTCATGAGTCAATACTTGTTAGAACATTACAGTACATTACTATACTTGCTAGATAGATATCACGTACACTACAGCTAGAACATTACTGTACATTACTATACTTGCTAGATAGAGAGCACGTACACTACAGCTAGAACATTACAGTACATTACTCTACTTGCTAGATAGAGAGCACGTACACTACAGCTAGAACATTACAGTACATTACTATACTTGCTAGATATAGGGAGAACACACATTACAGCTAGCACACGTAGAACTCTTCCGTACATTACATATACATTACTACGTTGACATAATCGTGATCCACGGTATCAGAGCATGCCTTAAATGTCATGGCCCGAGTTGTAGCCAGAATTCTCTTAGAGGGAGAGAGTGAGTTTGCGTATAGATCTATACTGGATTGACTATCCTACACCTTTTTACGACCATACTTATGTCGTTGTTACCAGTCAATGGCATGGTGCAATTAATCACATGATGCCTTAATATAAATCCGGTTTAAGGTAGTTAGTACAACAATAGTTCTTATAGCACTACACTACAGCACTACATAAATTTTCCCTTTACATATATTTAGTGATATTTTCACTTAAGCATTAAATGTAAAAACTATATTTTGTTTAATGATAGTTACACTTGGAAAATTACACACTTTTACAAGAAGCGTACATTCAGAGCAGTTAGGTCTTGGTAGAAGATTACATTCCGAGCAGTTAGGTCTTGGTAGAAGACACCTTCATATGATAGTAGGAATCATAGGGATTTCTAGGGTTTTTCAAACATTTATAGTTGTTTTACAAACATTTTCATACTTACAGTTCATATACACTTTCAATAAACCCTCACCCCTTTCACATGTGCTAGTGAAGGCTGACTTGGTCATCTTTCCAAGTAATCAAGATTTGCATGTGTCATCTTCCTTAAGGTCGAATGACTCCAACACTCCATCCTTTTGGAGTTGGGCTATGCGCTTCTTGTTGACATGTCTAAGATGACAATGCCACAAGGACGCTCTATCCATACAATTGGAAGAATCCATGCACAAAACATCATTTCCTAGGTTATCTACAATCATAACAGTTTCATAAATTCCATTACATGGCATTGCTTCAAAATATAAGACACCATTTAGATAAGCATAAATTGAACCATTCTCATTATTAAAAGATAATCTAAATCCTTGTCTAAAAAAACCATGAAATGAAATGATGTTTCTTGCTATTTCTGGTGAGTAGCAACAATTATTCAAATCTAAACATAATCCATTACTAAGCACTAGAGAATACACTCCAATCTTGGTCATAGGCGACGATCTTTTGTTCCCTATGATTAGATTTATTCTCCCACGCTCCACATCCCTATTTCTTCTTAGTCCCTGCAATTCATAACAAATGTGGTAACCACACCCGGTATCTAGGACCCAAGAAATAGCATGAGATGATGTAACAACTCAAATTTTTTTCAAACAACTTTTTTTTTTTTTAAAAAACATAATTGTTTCTATTTTAAACAAGGCATAAATAGTTTAATTATTCTGTCAAGTACAATTATTCAAAATCCCAAGATCATAAAGACAATCTTCAGTGTGTATCGATCATGCCGACGCCTTCCCACGGTCCTCGCTAGTACCTGAAATACATGCACAACAACTGTAAGCATAAATGCTTAGTGAGTTCCCCAATATACACTTACGCACATACGCCTTTCCAGGCCCTGACCTTTCGGTCCTCATTACAACGCCTTCCGGCCCATAACATAATCGCCTTCCGGCCCATAACATATTGCCTTTCGGCCCACATAACATACATAGCACATATAACAAATAACTCACCACATATAGCATACATATCACATAACATATCCGACCTTCCGGTCACACAGTCAAACCCTTCCGGGTACAGTATAGTGAGAAGACTCACCTCGTAGAAGCTGAACGCTAGCAAACCCCGAAATGACTCGTGCACAACCGACGAGCTACAACCTCCCTATAGCATTACATATCTCATTAATACTTATATCTTCTAAGTGTGACTATCCCTAAGAAGTCAGACTTAGGTCAACTCTGGTCAACGGTCAACTGTCAACTCGACCGGACTCGGCGAGTACCATGACGACTCGGCGAGTCTGGACGTCTTCCAACTTTCTGAGATTCCTTATCTACTCGTCGAGTACCCTCCTCGACCCGACGAGTTACTCCTGGAAGAATCGCGGGGCCACCCCGACTCCACTCGCCGAGTCTGAAGAACAACTCGGCGAGTCCCAGTAAATCTTCAAGCTACTCGCCGAGTCTGAAGAACAACTCGGCGAGTCCATGCCATGCAGACGAGTAACTGCTTCCTGAGATAGGTCTCGTCCCGAATGACACATGCATGGGACCTTCTGGACCTCTAAAGGTCCTACTACAAGATTATAGTCGTTGGGTAACAGGGCACTACTTCATCTAATCACTAAATGGGTTCTATAAACCCTAATTTCATAAATACATCAATATAGCAGAGCATACACGAATTCTTACCTGGATGATGTATTCTCTGTATTCCCAATCCTCAGAATGTGACCCCCTGCTGCTCCTTTAGCCAATCCTTTCTCTTCCTTGCACAACCACTCTTCTATAACCAATAATGGCCTAAGATCCTTGCTCCAGCTGCACCCAATCGATCTAGGGTTCTTCTCAGAAGGCTAAAACGAACAATGACGGCCAATGAGTCCCTTTTATACGTCCCAAACCTGAACGGTTAGGGTTTCCGCTAAACAGCGTCGACTCGCCGAGTCCATACCTGGACTCGTCGAGTCCAGTCGCGATCCCGCGACCAAGTCTGCGATCCTACTCGGCGAGTCTAGGCTCCAACTCGCCGAGTCCCCTCTTAAACCACCCAAAAACGTAATTTAATAATACCTGAGATTTCGGGCTGTTACAACTCTCCCCCGCTAGGATTAGACTTCGCCCTCGAAGTCTCATTCTGAAAATAGTTCCGGATGCTGCTCCCGCATCTCACGTTCCGGCTCCCACGTCATTTCCGATCCCTTACGGTGTTGCCATTGAACCAACACCAGAGGTACCTCCTTGTTCCTCAGAACCTTGATCTTCCGATCCCTGATAGCCACTGGTCTCTCCGCGTAATTCAGGCTCGCATCCACCTGAATATCCTCCAATGGAACAACTGCCGACTCATCGGCTATGCACTTCCTCAGCTGCGACACATGAAAAGTGTCATGGATCTGACCCAACTCTGCTGGCAATTCCAACCGATAGGCTACCCGGCCTATCCTTGCAATCACACGAAATGGCCCAATATATCGGGGCCCCAATTTGCCCCTCTTCCTGAATCGAATCACTCCTTTCCAAGGAGAGACCTTCAGGAGAACGAAGTCGCCGACCTGAAACTCAAGCTCGGATCGGCGCCTGTCTGCATAACTCTTTTGTCGGCTCTGGGCGGTCAATAACCTTTGTCTCACTTGCTGAATCTGCTCTGTCGTCTGTAGCACGATCTCCGTGCTGCCCATCACTCTTTGTCCCACCTCTCCCCAACAAATGGGCGTCCGACACTTCCTACCATACAACAGCTCGAAAGGTGGCATACCAATGCTCGAATGGTGGCTGTTGTTGTAGGAAAACTCTGCCAATGGCAAATACGCATCCCAACTACCCCCGAAGTCTAACACACACGCCCGGAGCATGTCCTCCAGCGTTTGAATTGTCCGCTCGCTCTGACCGTCTGTCTGGGGATGGTATGCGGTACTAAAATGCAATTTAGTACCCAGCTCCTCATGGAATTTCTTCGAGAACCTGGAAGTGAAGCGCACATCGCGGTCTGACACAATCGAGATCGGCACCCCGTGCCGAGATACCACCTCTCTCACGTATATCTCCGCTAACTTTTCCGCTGACGAACTCTCATTGATGGCAAGGAAGTGTGCACTCTTCGTCAACCTATCCACAATCACCCAAATTGCGTCAACTCCCCTAGTAGTCCTCGGCAATTTGGCGATAAAATCCATAGTGATTTGTTCCCACTTCCACTCGGGGATCTCCAACGGCTGCAACTTGCCATGCGGTCTCTGGTGTTCGGCCTTAACCCTACGGCAGGTCAAGCACCTCTCAACGAACCATGCTACGTCCCTCTTCATACAGGGCCACCAATATTCCTTCCTTAAATCCAAATACATCTTTGTAGCACCGGGATGGATCGAGAATTTCGATCTATGAGCCTCTTCCATCAACGTAATACGCGTACCGCCCACGAACGGTACCCAAATCCGACCCTGCAACGTCATAAGGCCTCGACTATCCTTGACAAACTCTGAGATTAACCCCACAACCCGCTCTTTCTTCTGCATTTCTGGTCGCACAGCCTCTGCCTGGGCCCCACGAATAGCGTCCAATACTGGAGTCATCACAGTCAGTCTCAAACATACATCTCGCAATGGAGTGCTCTCCGCCCTGCGGCTCAATGCATCGGCTACCACATTAGCCTTGCCTGGGTGGTACAGGATCTCACAATCATAATCCTTGACCACATCCAACCATCTCCTCTGACGCATATTTAGGTTGGGTTGAACCATCAAATACTTCAAACTCTTATGGTCCGTGTATATCGTACATCGAACCCCATACAAGTAGTGACGCCAAATTTTGAGAGCGAACACTACTGCCCCCAACTCCAAATCATGCGTGGGATATCTCGCCTCATGAGGCTTCAGCTGCCTCGACGCATAAGCTATCACATGACCCCTCTGCATCAACACTGCGCCCAGTCCCGAAATCGACGCGTCGCAATATACCACAAAGTCTTCCATCCCTTCTGGGAGGGCTAATACCGGGGCTTCGCACAATCTCTGGCGAAGTGTCTCAAAGGAGGTCTGCTGCTCGGGCCCCCATGAGAATGCAACACCCTTCCGGGTCAATCTGGTGAGTGGCACTGCGATCTTGGAGAAATCCTTGATAAATCTCCGATAATACCCTGCCAACCCAAGGAAACTTCTGATCTCAGAGGGTGACTTCGGCACCTCCCAACTCATCACCGCCTCAACCTTGGCCGGATCGACCAATATCCCTTTCTGATTAACTACATGTCCTAGAAACTGGACCTCCCGCAACCAGAAGTCACATTTGGAGAACTTTGCATAAAGCTTCTCCGACCTCAATACCTCCAGGACCTCCCTCAAATGCTCCTCATGCTGCTCACTAGATCTCGAATATACCAGAATGTCGTCGATAAATACAATCACCGACCGATCCAACATCGGCCTGCATACCCTGTTCATGAGATCCATGAACACAGCCGGGGCGTTGGTGAGTCCAAAAGGCATCACCACAAACTCATAATGCCCATATCGCGTCCTAAATGCGGTCTTCTGGACGTCCTCATTCCGTACTCTCACCTGATGGTATCCCGACCTCAGATCGATCTTGGAAAACCAAGATGCTCCCTGCAACTGATCGAATAAATCATCGATCCTCGGCAACGGGTAACGGTTCTTGACCGTTAGCTTGTTCAACTCCCGGTAATCAATGCACATCCGGTGTGAACCATCCTTCTTCTTGACGAACAGAATAGGTGCTCCCCAAGGCGAGCTGCTCGGCCGAATGAACCCCTTTCCCAGCAACTCCTGGAGTTGCGAGGACAACTCTTGCATCTCTGGAGGTGCAAGACGATAGGGCACTTTAGCAATAGGCGCGGCCCCCGGAACCAGATCGATACCAAACTCTACTTGCCTCACAGGAGGTACTCCCGGCAGTTCCTCGGGAAAAACATCTGAAAACTCACGCACCACAGGGACCTCCTTAACTGACTTCAGTCTCTTGGAAACCTCCCGCGTATCCATCACATACGCCACAAAACCCTTACAGCCCTGCTGTAGACACTGCCTCGCCCTAGCGGCCGAACAAAAAGCTGATCCTGAACGGGTACCCTCACCGTACACCAAAAGAACTCCCCCACTATGGTCTCGTATGGTCACCAACTGACGCTCGCAGTCGATGACAGCGCCGAATCGGCTCAACCAGTCCATGCCCACGATAACACAGACATCCCCCATCGCAATAGGAATCAGGTCAATCGGGAATTCAACCCCGAAAATCTCTAGTACACATCCCCGAAGAACCTCCGTAGCACGAATCACCTTCTCGTCAGCTATAGAAACTCTCAAAGGTCGACTCAACGACTCACGACTAACGCCGATCTGCTGACTAAAGGCTAAGGACACAAAGGACCTACTCGCACCCGAGTCAAATAACACTAAGGCAGGCACAGAGTTCACAAGGAAAGTACCTACGCGCATAATAACATAAGCATAACATATCGACATTAAAATAATTACACGAATTACAACATACCTGCCACAACATCGGGCGCAGCGCGGACCTCCTCCGCAGTCAGCTGAAAGGCTCTCCCACGAGCCCTCGGGGCCTCGACCTTCACCGGTCGAGTCTCAGTAGTCCTGGCAACAGGTGCAGATCCCTGACGAAGCTGCGGACACTCGGCCTTCCGATGGCCGGTCTGGTTGCAATGGAAGCAAACCATAAACCCCATGGGGCACTCCCTAGCAATGTGCCCCTCCTTGCCGCACTTGTAGCAGGCACCGGCTCGACACGCCCCATCGTGACCCTTGCCGCACTTTACGCAAGTGCGGTTCTTCGAACCTCCCATCCTCGAATCGGCGGACTTGATCCGCTTGGCTGCCGGCTGAGACTGAGCCGGCCGCCGGTCTGCCTGCTGAGACTCGGCCTCCTCCCTGGCCTGAGTCTCTAACTCGATCTCACGCTTCCTGGCATTCGCCTGAAGCTCAGTAAAAGTATGGTAAGTGGAGTTTGACACAAACTCCCGGATCTCCCTCCTCAGAACACCCAAGTACCGGCTCATCCGAGCCTGCTCTGTGGCCACCAGCTCGGGGCAAAACATCGCCCTCTCATGGAACTTCCGCGTGATCGCCGCCACCGAATCAGTACCCTGCTTGAGGGTTAAGAACTCCTGAACCAATCGTTCCCGCTCCACCGGGGGAACGTACTCATCCCTGAACATGGTAGTGAACCCCTCCCATGTCACTGCCGCAGTCTCTGCCAAAGTGAAGTTCGCCGTCACGAACTTCCACCAGTCCTTTGCTCCCAGACGGAGCTGGTTCAAAGCGAACCGTACCCTCAGGTGCTCCGGGCATGAACAAGTGTAGAAGCACCCCTCTATATCTGCGATCCACCTCATCGCAGCAATCGGATCCTGCGTCCCATCGAACTCTGGTGGCTTCGTGTTGCTAAACTCTCGGAACAGCAATGAATCACCCCCCTGTGGCCTGGCAGCGGCCACAGCTGCGGTAGCTGCAGCGGTTGTAGCCTCAGTCAATGCGGCGTACCGCTCGTCGAACGTCTCCATAAGGGTGGTCTTGATAGACCCAAACATCTCCGGGATCTCAGCCCGGATCGCCGCCGCCACCTCCTCGTGGATCATCTGACGAATATCCTCGTCACTCACACCGCTCGTACTTGCTCCGTGACGCGGTCTAACCATGATATCTCTGAAATACAACATAAAACTATCAGAGATTCTACCGAGTATAATCGTACTCGACACGCAACCCTACTCAGTCCCAGATATCCAGGGATTCTTACTTGGGCCTCCCACTGACCCGGTGTCCTCGGTAGTACGGGCCCAATACTACCGACCACACCGCATCAATGTTCATCCCAAGTCCTCCTCCCCAAACTCCGGATAGTGAGTACTCTATTTCTGATACGCTCTATCTACCCGCATACTAGCAAAGCATCTCATATAGGCAACTTCCCTAGACTAAGGCATCACAAATCAGGCCACTCTAGTCCTATCATGAATACCTAGTCTTCTAGCATGCATAACAATTCATATCATATAATATTGTAAGGTATTTTGGGGATCTTTACCGTTCGGGCGCTGACTGATCGTACACACTGCTTCTTTCTTTCTTACCACAAAACCATTTACAAACGTTTATGCCTTTATTTGAAAAGCTTCCTCAAATCCTCGGTTTGAGTTCAGTTACCCCCTAAGGTGCACCCGAATCCCTCAAACCAAGGCTCTGATACCAATTGTAACAACTCAAATTTTTTTCAAACAACTTTTTTTTTTTTTTAAAAACATAATTGTTTCTATTTTAAACAAGGCATAAATAGTTTAATTATTCTGTCAAGTACAATTATTCAAAATCCCAAGATCATAAAGACAATCTTCAGTGTGTATCGATCATGCCGGCGCCTTCCCACGGTCCTCGCTAGTACCTGAAATACATGCACAACAACTGTAAGAATAAATGCTTAGTGAGTTCCCCAATATACACTTACGCACATACGCCTTTCCAGGCCCTGACCTTTCGGTCCTCATTACAACGCCTTCCGGCCCATAACATAATCGCCTTCCGGCCCATAACATATTGCCTTTCGGCCCACATAACATACATAGCACATATAACAAATAACTCACCACATATAGCATACATATCACATAACATATCCGACCTTCCGGTCACACAGTCAAACCCTTCCGGGTACAGTATAGTGAGAAGACTCACCTCGTAGAAGCTGAACGCTAGCAAACCCCGAAATGACTCGTGCACAACCGACGAGCTACAACCTCCCTATAGCATTACATATCTCATTAATACTTATATCTTCTAAGTGTGACTATCCCTAAGAAGTCAGACTTAGGTCAACTCTGGTCAACGGTCAACTGTCAACTCAACCGGACTCGGCGAGTACCATGACGACTCGGCGAGTCTGGACGTCTTCCAACTTTCTGAGATTCCTTATCTACTCGTCGAGTACCCTCCTCGACCCGACGAGTTACTCCTGGAAGAATCGCGGGGCCACCCCGACTCCACTCGCCGAGTCTGAAGAACAACTCGGCGAGTCCCAGTAAATCTTCAAGCTACTCGCCGAGTCTGAAGAACAACTCGGCGAGTCCATGCCATGCAGACGAGTAACTGCTTCCTGAGATAGGTCTCGTCCCGAATTACACATGCATGGGACCTTCTGGACCTCTAAAGTTCCTACTACAAGATTATAGTCGTTGGGTAACAGGGCACTACTTCATCTAATCACTAAATGGGTTCTATAAACCCTAATTTCATAAATACATCAATATAGCAGAGCATACACGAATTCTTACCTGGATGATGTATTCTCTGTATTCCCAATCCTCATAATGTGACCCCCTGCTGCTCCTTTAGCCAATCCTTTCTCTTCCTTGCACAACCACTCTTCTATAACCAACAATGGCCTAAGATCCTTGCTCCAGCTGCACCCAATCGATCTAGGGTTCTTCTCAGAAGGCTAAAACGAACAATGACGGCCAATGAGTCCCTTTTATACGTCCCAAACCTGAACGGTTAGGGTTTCCGCTAAACAGCGTCGACTCGCCGAGTCCATACCTGGACTCGTCGAGTCCAGTCGCGATCCCGCGACCAAGTCTGCGATCCTACTCGGCGAGTCTAGGCTCCAACTCGCCGAGTCCCCTCTTAAACCACCCAAAAACGTAATTTAATAATACCTGAGATTTCGGGCTGTTACAGATGAATCATTAGATTTAATTGTGTAAATACCTGTGAAAGACAGCTTGATCTTTCCTTCCCTGATGGCTTGCAGGTATTATGGGCAGCTTCTCTTCCAATGCCCTATTTTGTGGCAATGGTGGCACTCTGCCTCCTTTGGGTTAGGGTTGGGCTTATCAGGATCAACTTTGGTCCCACTAGAAGAGGAACCATCTCGGACTTTCCCTTGCGGTGGCTCTTAGACGGAGCCTTCCTCTTCTTACCCCTTCCTTGCCCAATTTCCAAAACAGGAGCAGCGGGTGGATTGGGAGTTGGTGCAACAAACTTGTCCTTGAGGTTGCTCTCAGCAACCCTTAGGAGACCTTGGAGCATACTTAGGATGACCTCTTCCTTGTTCATGTGGTAGGTCATCCTAAATTGATTGTAACACAGAGCCAAGGAATGAAGCACCATGTCGATAGCCAAATCTTCCCCAAAGTTGACATTCAACTTGCGAAGACGATCGACATACCTTTACATCTTTTGCAAGTGCATGGTTAGAGACTCTCCATGTCCCATTTTAGCGGAAACCATGTTAGTGAAGATCTCGTAACGTTCATGCCTCGCATTTTGATGGTATCTCTCCAATAAGTCTTGATGCATCTCGTACGGGTACATGTCCTCATAGGACTTTTGGAATTCGGTGTTCATTGTGGCTATCATGATGCAATGAACCTTCGTTGCATCACATTCATGAGTCTCAAAAGCAGTCATTTCAGCCGGAGTAGCGATTTACGGATTGATCTTCTCGAGCTTCTCTTCAAAGACATACTCCTTGTCCTCGTAGCGAGCAATCGTGCGAGTGTATCTTATCCATTCGCTAAAGTTCGTTCCATCGAAAGTCACCTTTTGGAAAAGGCTCATCAATGTGAATGAACTAGCAGCAACATTGTTCACGTTCGACATCTACAAATAGAAAGGACAAAGATAGATTAGAATTTGAATCCCTAATTATCACCCAATAAGAAAATTAGGGCTAGGATCCAACAACAATAATTACATATTAGAAAAGGGATGCCGTAATCCAACATGCAAACAATTTGAAGGTAAGTGAATGACGATTCACTAATTCTCCACCACGAAAACATAACCTTAAGTTCTAAGTGTATTGAGAATTCCTAGGTTTTGATGAGATTCATTGAACTTTTCAATGACATGTTTAAATCTCGATATGCCCCTCTCATTTGTGACTGGGATACCGAGGATCACAAAGTGGGTGTGAATAACCATGCAAATCTACACGGTGCCTTCATTGTAACAATCACCTATTCGATGTGCCGGTAAACCACACACGCTCCACCGAACTATGATAAACAATGAATCACCTTTTGCCACCTTTGCTTAGAACCAATTAGTGTGCGGTAAACCACACACGCTCCACTAACTTCTTAGCAAGAGTGCAAAATGTGATTTCATGGAATTGCATCAATTCACTTTTCCTAAAGTAACTACGATTGGGAATTTTGAAAAAAAACATGTAGTTACTTGTATTTCAATATTATACTTTTAATGAGGAGATGAGGTTGCCCTATCCTACCCGTTCGGCTAATGACCCTCCACCGATCAAGCAAGCGGTGGGTGTGAGTGTACACACATTAAGCGCCATTTTATAGGCAGCAACCTTATACCCACCTTATAGACCGACTTCATGAATGAGGCCTACTAACGGTAAGACTAGCATTTTAATTATACCTATATATATATATATATATATATATATATATATATATATATATATATATTAAGCTTGTAATCATATAGAGTATAGGGTTGAATTTTAAACTTGTAAAATTTTAGGGTTTGAAATTTAAATTGTCTAAATTAAACTTTTAATCACAAAACATAAATTTGAAAACTTGAGGACAAGTTTTAAACTTTTCAAAACATAAGGGATCAAATAACAAATAATTCAAATTAACCATTTAATCTCATAATTATCTTTATTTGATTTATTTAAATGTTTGTTGCAAAACAATTTACCAATTTAATTAAAATAATCAGTCAATTATCACATAAGGAAATCATTATTCAATTAATTGATAAATATCTTTAGTTAGGTCAAGGATATACTCAAATATATGTTAAAATTAGATTTATATTGACCCATTAAGATAGAAGCAAGTTTCCATAAGATAAACAACAAGTAATCCCGAAACTAGCTCCTTCTGACGCTCGAACTCGCCGAGTACCACAATGGACTCGCTGAGTTGAGGCCTACTCGCCGAGTCCACTATGGAACTCGCCGAGTTCATCAGGCAGAAGGACAAAAATCGAATTTTGCAATTAACAATCAAGCAACAAATGCATCAATTCAATAGAAACCAATCAAGGCTCTGATACCACTGATGGGGTTGAGACATAAGAACATTCCTATGTGCACATACAAACCCTAATGCTTGGATCTAGGTTTCTCTAATTGAACATGCAATGTATCCAAGACTTTGATTGATAGATCTAATGAAAACATTCATATTAAAACTCATGAAATCAGATCTAAAAGATTACCTTGAATTGCTTGCTTGAATCTTCTTGTCCTTGGAGCTTAGAGTCACAATTGTCACTCTTCTAATGGCTTACAAACACCAACTTAGCAAGAGGAAGATTAGAGATAGAGGGGAGGGTAAGAAAAGTCGGCCAGGGTTTCTTCAAAAGCAAGATTGCCGATTTTCTTAGCCTTAAGGGTCTATTTATACTAGTGAGCCTCCAAGGGTTTCACCCTTAAACCCTAATTGGATAAATTAGGCCCTAAGCAATCCAATATCCTTAATGATAAGCCATGGACAATTTCTAAGCCCTTCTAAAGCCTAAAACCGTCCACTCCCTTATACATAAGGAATCATAGCCCGAAGTACAACTATCATACAATTGACAGTTTATGCCCTTTTATTTAATTAATCTCTTTAAGTCACCAAATTAATTCCTAATTAATTTATGACTTATATTAATCAAATAACAATATTATTATTCCTTATATTATTCCCATAATATATAATATTTCCTCTCTCATTATAAATCATCCTGTCAAGTTGCTATGGTGAAGGCAACCCAAAAGGACCATGCACAATCGGGTCAAATACTTACCAAATATAGTTGCAGCCTTAGACACTATTCCAACAAACCCACGTAATCAACTACATTCACGTCGTGAGACATATCTATTCATGACGTGAGTACGAATATTCCAGAAGATAGGATACGCGTAGAGGAGTCCTTGCCCAACACAGATAATTACTATATTCACACCGTGAGACATATCTTTTCACGACGTGAGCGCGGAAAATCAGAAAACTATATATTCGCTTATTCCCTTTGACTTAAAGGACTTTTGGCTGACTTGGAGCATTACTAGAGTTGAAAATCAGAAGAAGAAAAGGTCTGGAATTAGGTTGCATACCAAAGAAGAAGGAAGATTTCATACTCAACTTATTAGTTTGGTACATTTAAACATGATTAAGACTATGGTTTGTTTGTGTTTGTTTGTTAGGATGCCAAGCTAAATCTAGCTGCTTCTGTTAGCTAGATGAAACTGGAACTTATGGTTTTAATACTTTAGCTTTGATTTACTTGTTGGTTATGACTTGGAGTAAATTACACGAATGGTCACTATGGTTTAGGGTAATTTGCGTGTTTGGTCCCTAACTTATTTTTTTAACTCGGAAGGTCCCTACTATTTGTTTTTGTTACGCATTTGGTCCCTGTCTTAGCTAAAAAGACTATTTTGCCCTTGATTTTTTAATTTATTTAGATAAACACACTCCCACCCCAACCCCTTCACCTTATCTTACATACCCCACCAGTTTTTCCTATTTAAATAATAGTATTTTTAGGTAGGATAGGGACCAAGCGTGTAACAAAAATAAATAGTAGGGACCAAACACGTAATAAAAGCAAACAGTAGGGACCTTCCGAGTTAAAAAAATAAGTTAGGGAGCAAACGTGCAAATTACCCTAAACCATAGGGACCATTCGTGTAATTTACTCTATGACTTGTGTTTGATTGATTGAACCCAACATGCTTGATTTAATATTTGATTGCTTTAAATTCCTGTTCTGTGTAGTTAGTGAATATGAATCTGCATGAATTTGAATACATAGTAATTTAGTGAACATTAGATTATTAGAGCTAACATAGAACCAATCTTAGATAAGTAATTAAACTATTGAATTAGGCTATGCTAGAGAACTCATATTATGACCATAAGTGTGTTTTTCAAATCAATCTTACATGGCTCCAATTATATTTAATAATTGATTCTATGTTAACGATTGTGTGACCATACATAGATCTACATAAATTAATTAACGTTAGGAAATTTAGAACTGAATTGCTAATACTATCTTAATTGGTAACCAATAGTAATTGTCATAACTAATTGATAAACCATTGAGGGAAAGTGGATTCGAACTAACATAAGTGTTTTGTTTATTGATTGAATGTCAGTTAAAGAATTAAGTTCTTCTAAACTTGCAAAATTAAATAAAGCCCTTTCCTTTATTAGGAATTAGGTTAATTTAGTAGCAGGTAGATTAATTAGTTAAAACCGTTCCCTGTGATCGACACCCGACTTACCCAAACTATTCTATAATTTGACTAGGTACACTGCCTAGGTGCATTGTAATTAGTTAAGTAGTTAGGTTACAAATTTAGAATTAGGTGTAGCTATTTGCACACATCATAGGTCAAGGTTTAAGCACATGAAATCTTAGGTATAAAAGTTTATTCCACGATTTAAATTTTGTATGGATAGCCGTTCTTGTAGTAGCTTGTTAAAATCGTTATGCTAGTATCTATAGACTGAAAGGGGTCAGGGTTGTGTATGGGAAATCTTTCGGGTGCATATTCGATTGATTTGACTTCTATCCCCATGGGGGGGATGTATGCGCTATAGTAGGGATGGATTGGCTAAGCAGATTTGGTGCTATGATAGACTACGAAGGTCAGCGAATGGTGGTTCCAACCCCAAGTGGAAGAGAACTTACTACATACAGAAAAGGGTGCCATGATTGATTTAGTCTCAGGTGTAGCTCCGATTGCCAAAGCGTCATACTAATTGGCACCGGAAGAGATGCATGAGTTGTCCTCTCAGCTTCAGGAGCTGTTAGGCAAGCAGCTCATCATACCAAGCAGTTCGCCACGGGGAGCACCGATTTTGTTCGTCAAGAAGAAGGATGGTTCACACCAGATGATGCCTTTTGGTATTTATGGATGATTTTTAAATAAATTGACAATTTGGTATTCCAATTAGAGGATTGTCGACCTGTTCTAGTAGTGATGTCAGAAGAATAGTTCATAGGGATCTGCGGTGCAGATATGCAAGATTCGGTTTATGTTTTGGTCAAGTCATGGGTATAGAGCAAGTGGCTATCAGATGTATGGGTTCTGAAAATACATAAGTTTTCAGGAAGTAGTTGATCAAGGAGCTCGTCGTAGCCATTGGTTCCTTTTAGGATGCTAATAAATAAATGGGGAGGTGCTAGGATCGCTTAGGTTGAGTATCAAGTTGTTAAGGTACTTTTCAATTGGTTGTATAGAATGGTATTGCAGTCTTGATTGGGTAGTTATCGATCGATCAATCTGTTTAAGAGATGGATATGTTCAACTCCGTGTGGGTTTTGGTCCTCTGGATTAGGTGTCAATGCATTCTTGATTATTGGTCATTTCATACATCATTAAGAGGAGATTCTTCGGAAGGTCTGACAAATATCAATTGAAGTTCAATGGAGTCATCAACTTATCGTCAAGACCTGCCCATGTTTGGAAGATGTCCTTGGTAATGGGGAATCTGGAATTTAGGGCAGTGTTGTTCAGTTCTTCAGACGGGGACTTCGATCTACGTGGAATCCATTTTTGGCATGTTGGGTTGGCAGGGTTAGTATTGGGAGGGACCCAACTAGAGTTTTAGCAAAGTTTCTTGGTGACCTTAAAAGTTTTATCGATATAGTTACATATTGTTGGAGTTTGTTCAGTGTTAAACAAGGTATGGGGTCCTTTTTTGGATCGATCACGAGGATATCTTATGTTAATGTTTAAGGTTCATCATTTCTTTAGAACTATGGTGCTTCGCCCTTTTTGGGTAAGGTTGTGGGATTCCTAAGGGTGTGTTTTGTGGCAAGTTCATTAGACATTGTCGTGAGGAGTGTATGTGGGCCCAGTGATCATGATTTTTTTTTTGCATGTGGTACTTTCAATGTGGGTGCATTGTTAGGAATCAGGAGACTCCCAAACGAACGGGTTTGATAAAGTGAGAAGTTAAGGGTTGTTGGGAGTATTAGTCGCATTAGGGAGCCTCTTCCGGAGTGTTGCATTATAGATCTCATTTATTTGTGGGTTGTTACTAGGGTTTTGGTGACTAGGGTTGGGTATCGGTTATGGAGTCTCAAGTCATGAAGTTCATTGTGAGTGCCTCAAGTGATTTGCAAGTGGGGGTACACATGAACTGATAAGGGTGGATGCTATATGAAGACTCCTGGATTGATCCTCCAGGCTCATAGGAGCAGTGGTTTGTAACGGTGTGTTAGGAAGTCAACGGTTTATTCAAGGTTTTGGTATATCTACGGATTTGGAGTTGGTTAAAATTTGCAATAGATGTGTGTTGAGTACCTCATTCCACATGTTCGGTGGTGCTTCTTGTAACACCGGATTCCTGGTATCTATTTTATTTAATAATTTTATGTATTGTCTCTGGGACTCGACGAGTTGATGGCCCAACTCGTCGAGTAGAGACGAGATCTGTGGGAAGTTTAAGTGACCTACTCGACGATTCGGGGGCTGACTCGGCGAGTAGGCGCTGTTTGGACAAAACCCTAAATCTGAGGGATTGCACCCTATTTAAACGTCATTATAGCCCCAAACCATCCCCATCACCCCCAGAACGTTCCTTCCAAAACCTTGATCTCCCCATAAGTGTTCCTGAGTGTTTGTCACCTTTGTGAAGGATTTTTGGTGCATCTAGAAGCTAGAAGAAGAAGAGAGAAGTTGAAGATTCAAAGGGGGGAAAAGTAGATCCAGAAACCAACTTCTGTTTTACACCTTTTCTGGTAATCAAGTTCACAACTTGACCCTTTTATGTGTTAGATCTTAAAAGTCCCGAAATTGATGGTTTTGAGCTTAAAAACCATGAATCCTTAGGGATGAAGCAGTTTTATCGACTCATATCTCAGATCTAGGTCTTAGACCGAATGCATGGCATAATGATGCAAGCTTTATGACCATGATAGGCCATGCACCCCTTTAGACTCCATTTTTGGGTCTATTAAGCTTATACTCCCATGCATGTACGTAAAGTTCATAACTTTACGTGCTAGATTGACTTTAGAAGCTCAAATCTATGTTTTGGAAGAGTGTTGTACATCAGAGATCGGGAAAACAAGACTTGGAAAACATCGACTCGACGAGTGTTCTTGGAACTCGACGAGTTCGAGGCTTGAGTCCCCATTCTGATATGGATCCAAAGGAACCATGATGAGTGTTAGGAGAAGATTAGAAAAATCCCAAGGAGTGTTGTCACGTTTGAGAAGATCCATGATCTAGAAATCATAGGACTCGATGAGTGTATGAGCAGACTCGGCGAGTCCAAGGCAATCTCCCAACTTTTGAAGATGAAATCGACGAGTTGTTCATACGACTCGGCGAGTCAAGTACAAGACTTGTTTGAAGGACGAGGATGAACTCGACGAGTTGTTCATACAACTCGTCAAATCGGATGAAGGTTCATTCAAGGTTGTTTTGGAAGAAGAACTCGTCGAGTCGTTGCTAAACTGGACGAGTAGAGGCGTGAAGAAGGACATATGAAAGGATAGGGACTCGACGAGTCAGAGGCCCAACTCGACGAGTCAGGTCAACTGGAAGTTAACTTTGACTTTGACTTGGTTAGGGGTAAAATAGTCATTTTACCCTAAGAGTAGTTATCAGTGTCTGACTAAGCGTTTATGGGAATTATAGCCGGAGGATCACCGGAGCAGTAGTCAGACATCTGCCAATAAGCTTTTCGGCAATCCGCCTTATGAGATGACTTACCTTCCAGTAGGGGTGAGTCTACAGCACTAATGCCGGCCCACCAGTAGGTGATTATGGTTGAGATGATTATCTTTGTGATAATTATCTGTTTGTTATGACTGTGCTGAGATATGTGCTGATAGTAGTATGGCGCACTAGTCCCTAGTTACCGGTTGAAAGATACCGAAGACGGTTACCGGTTGAAAGATACCGAAGGGGTAGATAGAACCCACGAATGCCTAGTAGTCTGTATAGAACATGTTATTGTATGATTCAGTGTGCTTATGTTATGTTACCATGAAACCAACAACTTTATGTTATTGATTATGTGATAGGGATAGGGGTGAAATAGTCCCCAGTTACCGGTTGAAAGATGCCGAAGGGGAGGTTAGTTCCCGGGTAACGGTTGAAAGATACCGAAGGGGAGGGTTGCTCCCGGTTACCGGTTGAAAGATACCGAAGGGGAGGATGGGTCCCAGTTACCGATTGAAAGATACCAAAGGGGAGGGTAGCTCCCGGTTACCGGTTGAAAGATACCGAAGATTTGTGCTATAGGTATGATCGGGGAACTCACTAAGCTTCGTGCTTACAGTTTTAGTTTTGGTTTCAAGTACCTCTTCGTCTAAGGGGAAGGAGTTGGTGGTGTAGCAACGCATCACACACATACATGGTTTCCGCACCGGATTTCTGGCATTATACTCTGATTTACACTGTTCTTGATTATATGGTTTTGAGACATGACATTACGTTTTTACAAGTAATATGTGGTTGTTGATGTTTTGGTAATCTGATCTGTGAAATAAGTAATTTATAAACAAAATTTTTGGCCTTGAAAATTAGGATGTTACAAGTTGGTATCATAGCCATGGTTTGAGGGATTCAGACACACCCTTGGGGATGTCTGGACTCAAATTGAGGGATTAAAAGGGTTTTTACAAGGTGTGTGATGCGTGCGACTGGCCGAGCTCAAGTAAGTTTTCCCAAGATACCCATACTTGTTACATTATATTATATGGTTTATGATTCTGAGAACTGCATGCTAGATTAGGGCTAAGGATCTAGGATGATGCCTAGAATGCCTGATATATGATTCTGAGAATTGCATGCTTGAATAGGGCTAAGGATCTAGGAAGGATGCCTTGAATGCCTGTTGTATGGGATGTATTCTAGACCACTTAGCCAATGGTAGGATAGCCTAATTAGGTTATGCTTGACACGATTACTCAACGCATGAATGTTGCTTGCTTTGTGCTATAGGGGTCCTGGCTAACTTTAACTAACTAGTGAGCAGATATGTAACAGTATCCACAAGCTAGTTAGTGAAGGATGGTAGGGACTCCTGGTGCAGCTGATGGCGGAGAGTAGGTCGGAGAGTGCCCTAGGAAAGCCTATGATGAGATTAGTTGGAAAGGGATATTGGTCAAGGGACTGGGAGAAGTAGAAGCAATCCTTGAGGAAAGTACGGATAGATGTGGAAGGTAGTATGGACCCATACTACTGAAAGCAAAGGATCCGTACTCGAGTCAATGAGAGCCGAGATGGAACCACGAAACTTGGAGAATGTGTGAGACCTCTCGGGATATGTTTGATCCTGACCTTTACGTGTTTATCTTAAGTATGGTGACCACACGACATGGAGCAGGAGGCTCAGGATCGGGATCGGGATCGGGCTCGGGCATGGGATCCGATCAGGTTGATGATGGGTTATGCGAGTTCATCGCATATGAGATTACGAGAGGTATCCTTGAGGCGCCCCGGTCATTTTCGGGTTGATAAAGGAAGGGATCATTGAGCTGATGGAGGACTGCCTCCGGGCATTCAGGAGTGATCTGGCATCTAGCCAGACGGGTACGCGCACACTATCCTTTAAGGACTTCAGGGGGAGTGGTGCACCATACTTTCACGAGGTGAAGGACCCCATTGCTGCCAGGAGATGGATCGCAGACATCGAATATGCGCAGTTGACGAGCTTCTGCCCGTAAGGGTCGAAAGTCCGCTTTGCCACAAGATGTTTGAGGGATAGAACTAGAGATTGGTAGGAGTCATTTGATGACTCGCTGGGAGCCCCAGCCATCGAGGCTATGACCTGGTCGGACTTCGTGACCAGATTCAAGGCTGAGTTTGTGCCGGTTGTGGATCTTCAGTAGCTGGCCAGGGAGTTCTTAGATGTGAGACAAACTACGGAGACTGTGGCGGAGATCACCGCCAAGTTCCGGGAGAGGGCTCTATTGGTGCCCCAGTATGCGGGTGATGAGGATATGAGGAGGACCCGCTTTCGCGACATGTTGAGAGCCGACATCAGGGAGCATGTCAGCTTCTCGGCATGCCCGACCTTGGACTCCTTGATTGCCAGGGTGCGGGAGAGGGAGATCAATTTGTAGCACCTCAAGAAGAGGAAGGCAGAGACTAGGCAGTTTACAGGGGTTTCGGGGAAGATACCAATGGGATTCGACTCTAGGTCGAAGGGCAGCAGGTTCGGGACCGCTATGGAAAATGCGGTCGGTCACATGAGGGAGCATGTCGCACTAGGTCGGGTTCCGGCTGCTATAAGTGCGGGAAGACTAAGCATTTTGGCAAGGATTATATTGCGCCCGCCCCCACAGTGCAGATGTCAGACCTGATTTACTTTCATTGCAATTAGAGGGGCACAAGAAGGCCAATTGTCCTAGATTGACAGTAGCGACAGTAGCAGCGCCAGCAGCGGCGCTGACCCCAGCAGCATCGTAGGTTGCGGATGGCCGAAAGGCCAAGGTAGAGGCTCCAGTGGTGCGGAGCCGAGCATTTCAGTTGACAGTCGAGGAGGCACGCGCTGCACCTAACGTGGTGACGGGTACAGTTTCTTCTCTTATTTCTTTATTTTATGTCGCTGTGATTTTGATATGTTATGTGTACGATGTGTTTAGGATCATTCCATGTGAGCAGTATCCCGATTCATGTGTTGTTTGACTTGGGTGCTACCCGATCGTTTGTTTCTCTTGCGTTTACCAAGAAGTTTTCTGAGTCTTCAGGCATGTTGGATTGCCCTCTAGAGGTCGAGATTGTGGATGACCGATCAGTGTGAGCATCAGAGGTCTACCAGGATTGTGTATTGAGGCTGTTCGAGGAACGTTACCTGGTAGACTTAGTTCCCATACATTTACGGGGAACAAGTTTATTATTGGTATGGATTGGCTAAGCCCTAATGGGTCAATGATCGACTGCGCGCAACAGTTGGTGCAGATCAGGACCTCAAGTGGGGGAGAGCTGGTGATCCAGGGCGAGAAGCCACAACGAGGACAATATTTATGTTCAGCAGTGAGAGCTAGGCAATACCTTCAGCAGGGTTGCACAAGATTTGTCACCTATGTCATGGATACCCGGGAGGCAGGTAAGGCGACGGTGGGCGATGTGCCCGTGGTACGAGAGTTTGCGGATGTGTTCCCAGAGGAGTTGCCTGGGATACCTCCGGAGAGGCAGGTGGAGTTCAGGATCGACCACATCCCTGGTGTGGCTCCGATAGCCTAGGAACCGTATCTGTTGGCTGCTCTTGAGATGCAGGAATTGTCTACACAGCTGTAGGAGTTGTTAGACAAGGGATTCATCAGGTCAAGCAGTTCGCCCCGGGGAGCTGCGATTCTGTTTGTAAATAAAAAGGATGAGTCGCATTGGATGTGTATAGATTATCGGGAGCTGAATAAGGTAACGGTGAAGAACCGTTACCCACTCCCGAGGATCGATGACCTCTTTGAACAGCTACAGGGAGCATCTTGGTTCTCCAAGATGGATTTGCGTTCAAGATATCATCATATGAGGTTCAAAGAGGAGGATGTACAGATGACTGCCTTTCGGACGCATTATGGTCACTATGAGTTCGTGGTGATGACTTTCGGGCTCACCAATGCTCCTGCCGCGTTCATGGATCTCATGAACCGCGTGTGCAGAACGATGTTGGATTGGTCCGTGATAGTTTTCATTGATGACATCTTGGTTTATTCCATGACGCAAGAGAACAGCATGAGGAACACTTGCGGGAGGTTCTGGATACTTTGAAGAGGGAGAACTTGTATGCTAAGTTCTCCAAATGTGAGTTATGGTTGTGCAAGGTGCAGTTTCTTGGGTACCTTTGTCAACCAGAATGGGATATCGGTTGACTCGGCCAAAGTGGAGGCTGTGATGAGATGCAAGGTTCTGAGGTCCCCATCTGAGATTCATAGTTTCCAAGGATTAGCCGGCTATTATCGGAGATTCATATAGGATTTCTCCAATATAGTCGTACCCCTGACTCGACTGACAAGGAAAGCCATGATCTTTCGCTGGGGGCCTGAGCAACAGGTTGCATTTAAGGTATTGAGACAGAGATTGTGCGAGGCACCAATGTTAGCTCTGCCAGAGGGCATGGACGATTTTGTCGTATACTGCGATGCATCCATCTCGGGTTTTGGCGCAGTTTTGATACATAGGGGACATGTTATTGCTTACGCTTCGAGGCAGCTCAAGCCTCACAAGGTGAATTATCCAACACATGATTTGGAGCTGGGGGCTGTTGTTTTTGCCGTCAAGATTTGGCGTCATTACCTCTATGGGGTTCGTTGTACCGTTTATACGGACCACAAGAGCCTAAGGTATCTCATGGACCATCCGAATATGAATATGAGGCAGCGTCGGTGGCTTGATGTCGTGAAGGATTATGATTGCGAGATCGTCTAACATCCAGGGAAGGCCAACGTTGTGGCCGACGTGCTTAGCCGCAAGGCAGCGCCGATCAGGGGTATCTGTATAAGGATGACCGTGGTGGCTCCGCTGTTGGAGCGGATCCGAGAGGCCCAACAGGAGGCGATGAAGGAGGAACATCGGATGAGCGAGCGTATAGTGGGTCAGGTTTCCTCTTTCGGCTATGATAGCCGAGGGTTGTTGACCCTTCACCGTAGGGTGTGGGTCCCCTATCATGGAGGAGTGCGTCATATATTGATGGAGGAGGCGCACAAATCGAGGTGTTCTATTCATCCCGGGGTGACGAAGATGTATAGGGATCTTCGTCTCGACTATTGGTGGCCCTGCATGAAGCGGGATGTAGCATGGTATGTGCAGCGGTGCTTGACCTGCAGGAAGGTCAAGACCGAGCACCAGAGGCCACAAGGCAAGATGCAGTCGTTGGATATTCCCATGTGGAAATGGGAAGATATTACCATGGACTTCATCACCAAACTTCCCAGGACCGCGCGAGGAGTGGATTTCATATGGGTCATTGTGGATCGGTTGACCAATAGTACCCATTTTATACTGATCTAGGAGAGTATATTGGCCGAGAAGCTAGCCGACATTTACATTCGAGAGGTGGTGGCTCGACATGGAGTGCCAGTCTCGGTGATTTCCGACAGGGATGTGCGGTTTACTTCCAGGTTCTGGAAGAAGTTCCACGACGAGTTGGGTACTCGTCTGCACTTTAGCACCGAATTTCACCCTCACACGGATGGTCAGAGTGAGCGGACCATCCAAACTTTGGAATATATGATGCGGGCGTGCGTGCTAGATTTCGGTGGTAGCTGGGATACTTACCTCCCATTGGCTGAATTCTCCTACAATAACAGCTACCACGCGAGTATCGATCATCCTCCCTTTGAGATGTTATATGGGAGGAAGTGCAGGACCCCGATATGTTGGGGTGAGGTTGGCCATAGGGTCATCGGGGGGCACCGAAGTGGTGCTCAAGACAACAAAGAGGATACAACAGGTCAGGAGCAGGCTTCACACTCCTCAGAGTCGGCATAAAAGTTATGCCGACAAGCGCCGCTCGGACTTGGAGTTCTAGGTCGGGGAAATGGTCCTCCTAAAGGTGCTGCCATGGAAGGGCATCATTCGATTCAAGAAGCGGGGCAAGTCGGGCCCCAGGTATATTGGACCCTTCAGGATTATAGCCCGGGTGGGCATGCTGGCGTATAGATTGGATCTACCAACGGAACTTAGTCAGATCCACAACATGTTTCATGTCTCCCAGCTACAAAAGTACCTGGTGGACAACTCGGCGATGGTACCCTTGGAGGACATTCAGGTGGATGACAACCTGAATTACATTAAGCAGCCTGTGGCGATCCTCTACCGGAAGTCGAAGGATCTGAGGAACAAGAGGGTGGAGCTGGTGAAGGTGCAATGCTAGCACCAGAATGGATCGGAATGGACTTGGTAGCTGGAGGAAGAGATGAGGGAGCACTACCCTGAAGGTTTTCAAAAGTCAGCAGCAGACTTTGAGGACGAAGTCTAAAATTAGTGGGGCAGATTTGTAACACCGGATTCCTAGTATGTATTTTATTTAAGAATTTTATGAATTTTCTCTGGGATTCGACGATTTGATGGCCCAACTCGTCGAGTAGAGACGGGATCCGCAGGAAGTTTAAGTGACCTACTCGACGAGTCGGGGGCTAACACTGCGAGTAGGCGCTGTTTGGACAAAACCCTAAATCCGAGGGATTGCACCTTCTTTAAACATCATTATAGCCCCAAACTAGCCCCCATCACCCCCAGAACGTTCCTACCAAAACCCTAGTCTCCTTAAAAGTGTTCTTGAGTGTTTCTCACCTTTGTGAAGGATTTTTGGTGCATCTAGAAGCTAGACGAAGAAGAGAGAAGTTGAAGATTCGAAGGGGGCAAGGTAGATCCAGAAGCCATCTTCCTTTTCGCACCTTTTCTGGTAATCAAGTTCTCAACTTGACCCTTTTATGTGTTAGATCTTAAAAGTCCCAAAATTGATGGTTTTGAGCTCAAAAACCATGAATCCTTAGGGATGAAGTAGTTTTATCAATTCATATCTCAAATCTAGGTCTTAGAATCGAATGCATGGCATAATGATGCAAGCTTTATGGCCATGATAGGTCATGCACCCCTTTAGACTGCACTTTTGGGTCCATTAAGCTTATACTCCCATGCATGCACGTAAAGTTCATAACTTTACGTGCTAGATCGACTTTAGAAGCTCAGATCTATCTTTTGGATAAGTGTTGTACATCAGAGATCGGGAAAATAAGACTTGGACAACATCGACTCGATGAGTGTTCTTGGAACTCGGCGAGTACGAGGCTTGAGTCCCCATTCTGTTATGGATCCAAAGGAACCCTGATGAGTGTTAGAAGAAGATCAGAAAAGTCCCAAGGAGTATTGTGACGTTCGAGAAGAGCCATGATCTAGAAATCATAGGACTCGGCGAGTGTATGAGTAGACTCGGCGAGTCCAAGGCAATCTCCCAACTTTTGAAGATGAAATCGACGAGTTGTTCATACGACTCGGCGAGTCAAGTACAAGACTTGTTTGAAGGACGAGGATGAACTCGACGAGTTGTTCATACAACTCGGCAAGTCGGATGAAGGTTCATTCAAGGTTGTTTTGGAAGGAGAACTCGTCGAGTCGTTGCTAAACTGGACGAGTAGAGGCGTGAAGAAGGACATATGAAAGGATAGGGACTCGACAAGTTGGAGGCCCAACTCGACGAGTCAGGTCAACTGGAAGTTGACTTTGACTTTGACTTGGTCAGGGGTAAAATAGTCATTTTACCCTAAGAGTAGTTATCAGTGTCTGACTAAGCGTTTATGGGAATTATAGCCGGAGGATCACCGGAGCAGTAGTCAGACATCTGCCAATCAACTTTTCATCAATCAGCCATACGAGGTAAGTTACCTTCCAGTAGGGGTGGGTCTACGGCACCAATGTTGGCCCACCAATAGGTGATTATGGTTGAGATGATTATCTTTGTGATAATTATCTGGTTGTTATGACTTTGCTGAGATATGTGCTAGTAGTAGTAGGGCGCACTAGTCCCTAGTTACCGGTTGAAAGATATCGAAGACGGTTACCGGTTGAAAGATACCGAAGGGGTGGATAGAACCCACACATGGCTAGTAGTGTGTAAAGAACATGTTATTTTATGATTCAGTGTGCTTATGTTATGTTACCATGAAACCAATAAGTTTATGCTATTGATTATGTGAGTGTGATAGGGGGTGAAATAGTCCGCAACTACCGGTTGAAAGATACCGAAGGGGAGGGTAGCTCTCAGTTACTGGTTGAAAGATACCAAATGGGAGGATGGCTCCCGGTTACTGGTTGAAAGATACCGAATGGGAGGATGGCTCCCGGTTACTGGTTGAAAGATACCGAAGGGGAGGATGGCTCCCGGTTACTGGTTGAAAGATACGGAAGGGGAGGGTAGCTCCTAGTTGAAAGATACCGAAGATTTGTGCTATGGGTATGATGGGGGAACTAACTAAGCTTCATGCTTATAGTTTCAGTGTTGGTTTCAGGTACCTCTTCTTCTAAGGGGAAGGAGTCGGCGGTGTAGCAGCGTATCACACACATACATGGTTTCCGCACTGGATTTCTAGGATTGTACTCTGATTTACACTGTTCTTGATTATATGGTTTTGAGACATGACATTATATTTTTACAAGTAATATGAGGTTGTTGATGTTTTGGTAATCTGATATGTGAAATATGTAATTTAAAAACAAAATTTTTGGCCTTGAAAATTTGGATGTTACACTTCTAGTCCATGGTGAGGGGTGGGTTCAACGAATGGATAAATATTAGTTCTAGAATTTGGGTTTTGAAGCTTATATCTGATGTGTTTCTGATCTCGGGAAGCAAATAGTTAGAGCTCACTCGAGGATTGTAGCTTTTAGAGTCCCCGACTCTCTAGCTCTCATTAGAAGTTAGGGTTATAGTAAGGAAGTTGTTGAATATGCAAGCATTGTACATGTTTTTATGTAGCGGTTAACTAGCTGAGGCTCGTGTTGGATTTGCCATGTTCTGGGATAAAGTGTTCAACAACAGTGAAAGGTTAGGAGTCCTATTCTCAGTGGTATCAACAAGGTAATTTAGCGTCAGGAGTGTCCGTATGGTTCAAATTGTAAGGAGAAGTTGTAGTAACAATATTCAGATATAGTTTTGCTTGCTTAAGAGTCATTCGGGGCATTAGACATGCGGATTTTGGGAGAATTTTGATGGATTTTCTACAGTGGTAAAGGTTAGCAGGTTAAGGATTCGATAATGGTCGGGTGCGAGATTTTCATTAAGACTAGGTTAAGGATGGTGCTGGAAGGCAGTCACCTGAATGAGCCGACTTTTTAGTTCGGATCAGGTTCCAGGGAGGACCGTCTGAGTGGTCGAGGTGGAGATGTGGGATAATTACTCTGAGTTAGTGGCAACAACCGACTTCTAGGACAAAGTCTAGTTCAACTGGGGGAGAATTTTAAAATCCCGATGTAAAGACAATTTCAATTTCAACTGTATGATTGAATAATATTGTATTTTAGCCTTGGGGATTGAAGAAGGATTGCAAAATGGCACAAAGTGGCAATACGGTAATTTTACCCATGTGTTGTACACTGAATGTACGTTGTGTACGTTAGGCGTACTAGGCACGTCCTAGTATGCTGGATGTACACCTCATACGCGAGGCGTACATGAAGAAATAATAAACCCTAAAATTTAACATTTGGTCCATATTTAAACCTCATTATGCCCTCATATGTCATTTCTTCTTCAGCCTCCCTTTTTTAGAAATGGCCCTAAGCAAACCCTAAATGAAATAGCTCATTATGCAGCCCTTTGGATTGTTTAGAAGTGTTCTTGAATAAAAAGAGAGTGGTGAGAAGAGCTTGGAGTTTAGGAAGCATCTTGGATCTGAGGTTTCTTCTTGATAGCAACCTCCAGAAGGTAAAAAGTTCACATCTTGATCACTCAATCTTGTATATCTAGACATTCCTTTCTTTAAGACACTTTTCCCCCTAAAATGGTGATTCTTGAGCATGAAATGTTCTTGACCCAATAACTCATCCTTTCAGAACTTAGGAGGGGTCATAAGTCATAAAAATGTGGTCTAGATGGTTAGTTTTGCGCTATGCATGCTATAGAAGGTCTTAATGTATTAACATGTTGAGTTTTGTGTTTTAAGCACTTAATGGACATTCAAATTCATAATGTTGGAAACTTTATGACTCTTGAGGATATATTAGCCTTTGATCTGTAACCGGAAACATTAAGTCAAAGAAATATGTGTTGAATGGGATAAGGGGAGAACTGTTACGTACGCTGGGCGTACCGCAGGGTACGCTGCACATATAAAAATGTGGCCTGGATGCCTCGGATGTTTGTACGTCCTGCATACCTTCGGAGTACGCCCAGTCTATGAAGCCTGAGTCAAATCTGGTGAGTTGACTCGACTGTGTTGACTCCATTGACTTGCTGACTTTGACCAAGGTTGAGTAAGTTAGACTTAAGGGTATTTTGAGCAATAGTTGAGTCTTGGTCTCTATCTGTTGAGTATGTGACCTGTAGAACCGGTATTTGGTGTAGTTTATCATTCAGCTCTTCATCAGATGTGAGGTGAGTCTTCCTCACTGTACTTATGGGTCAAAGGCACCAAGGCCAACCCATTAGATTGGATATCCTGCTATACGATAGTATGTTATCACGTTGTAGAGATCTGTTAGATGGGTATACTGGTATATAGGATGTTGTTACGTTGTAGTGATCTGCTAGATTTGTATCCTCGTATATAGGATGTTGCTATGTTGTAGTGATATATCAGATCTATATCATGGTATATAGGATGTTGCTATGCTGTAGTGATCTATTAGATATGTATCCTTTTATATGGGATGTTGCTTTTCTGTAGTGATATATTAGATGTGTATCCTGGTATATAGGATGTTTCTTTGTTGTGGTGATATGTTAGATTTGGATGACTGGCTGTATGTGCTAGCTATTGATTGTTAGGTATATGTCGACATGTTATGGTTGGTTGGGTTGAGGTGGTCCTTCTTTGTGCTGAAGGCCAAGATACATGGGACGGTCCGAATAGACTGTAGACCCTGCGAGATGGTCTAGTTAGCCCGTAGGCCCGAGGATTGGTCCGAATAGGCTGTTTACCATACGAGTCGGTCCAGCCTTGCTGAAGGCTTGGGAGCGGTCCATATAGGTTGTAGTCCCAGCGAGGTAGTCTAGTCAGGTTGAAGGTTCGGTTATGAAATTTTTTGTTTGTTATGCTTATATGGTGATACTTTGGGGGAAAATCACTAAGCATTGGCTTACAATTTTAGCATAGTTTTAGGTACTTCTGAGGACCGTGCCATGGAGAAGGCGTGACCGTACACATCCTCGGTTTTTATGTTGATGGATCTTGAAAGACTCTTGATCGAATAATATTTTGAAAACAATGATTTTGTAATCACTTTTTAAGTAATGGTTTGCTTTGAAAAGTTTAAAATTTGTTATGACTTTTGACATGTTACAGTCTGAAGTTAACTCCAAATGATGGTTTCATTACATATGGAGACATTACAAATTCCCTAATTCGAGGTTATGACATCCTGACCAACAACAACTTTTTTGCCTCCAATGTGGCTTATGTGAGTGATCTCAAGCACAATTTGGTAATTGTAGCCCAATTCACCAATGCGAATCAAAGGGTTTAGTTCTGTAAGAAACATAGCTACGTCGTGACAGAAGATCTGAAAGAATGTATCTTCAAGTTTGATCGAAACAAAAATAAGTATCCTTGGATATCAATTTGATTTTCGGAAATCCTAAAACATGTCTTCTCATAATGGCAGTTCCTGATATTTGTTGGTTTTGGCTATGGAGGCTTGCTCATATGACATTGCGATATATGAATGATTTGGGTTTTGGAGAAATGGTTCGAGGTTTGCCACTCCTTAACTTTGAAAATGATTATCTTTGCATTGCATGTGAATGTGAGAAGCAATCCAAGAATTGTCATCCATTTCTGATTTAAAAATCCATTTCCAAACCACTTGAACTTCTTCATATCGATTTGTGTGGACTATCTGTCGTTGAAAGCTTACATCAGAAGAAGTACATTCTTATGATTGTTGACGACTACACATGATTCACTTGGGTTTTCTTTTTGAGATTGAAATCGTGAAGAAGTTCCAAGCTCATCTATTTTATCAAAGGGATTGAAGCTCTGAAAAAGCTACCCATCCGAAGAGTTCATAGTGACAATGGATCCAAGTTCACAAATGCCACAATTGAATAGCTCCTAATTGATAAAGGCATTGAATGAAACCTTTTTTCTCCCCACACTCCACCATAAAATGGTGTCATTGCAAGAAGAAACAAAACTCTAGTTGAAGCCGCTCAGTCGATGTTGAACTTTGCAAATTTACATCTTTATCTTGCTGAAGTAGTCTACACAAATTGTTTTACTCAAAATCGGAGCATCATCAACCGACGATCTCAGAATGATACCGTATGAAGCAATTATTGGTTGGAAGCCTAGTATCTCATTCTTACCCATCTTTGGCTGCAGATGTTTCATCACGAAAAACCATGATCAAATCACCAAGTTTCATGCGAAATCTGACGAATCCATCTTTCTGGGATACTTTACTAAATAAAAAGATTTCTGGGTTCTTGTAATTAGTTTTGAATAACTTCCATTGTTGATTCTTATATTGAGGTGTATTGCATTTTGGTCCGAAAGATTACTGGGTTCTTGTAATTAGTTTTGAACAATCATCTTTAGAGAGTGAATAACTTTGGATCTGGGATTTACTCTTCATTTGCAACCCCTCAGAGGTATGAAGCTTGAAACTTGATCTTTCAATCATGTAGATCTAGAAATGGGTGTTTTAGTGAGAATTTTTGGTCTCAAATGTCTTATCTTGAGAATGGTTGGTTCTTGAATATTTGATTTGTCCTTTCAGACACTAGGAGGGGTCCTATGTCATAAAAATGAAGTCCCAATGATTAGTTTTGCTCCATGCATCTTGTAGAAGGTCATAAAAGATTAACACCTTGATTTTAGCACTTAATGCTCATGCAAAGTCATAAAGTTGAAAACTTTATGAATCTATAGTGTGTTTCACACAAAGTTAGACCACAAACTCCTTGTGGATTCGACCCTTACTTACCCTATCTATCTAGTATGTGTGAGGTTTATTTTTGACCGAGACAACGACCTCGATCAAAATTTGGCATCGTTGCGTGGGAGATTGTGCTCTTAAAAAATTGTGTTGAACTTGTATTTACGTTTTTTTTATTTTTATTTTTTTGTTTTGTTTTATTTTTAGTTCAGAGTCTTCACTCTTTTATTGTTTTGTTTTTGTAGGGACAATCGTAAATGGAGGAATACACTTACATTAATCAAGATATGTAGTGGGGAACGAAAATCCAGCCCAATATCACTACTATAATGATCCATATAATGATTCATATAATGATGATTCATACGATGATCCATATGATGATGATTGTTGGTGGACTGGCAATTCGGCTCAAAACCAACACCTTGAATCACCTTGTTTTCCGATATACCAAGAACAAAATGAATCTTCATTTAGAAAAAAGTTGGATCAAATGCTAGAGATGTTGAATGAAACCTTCAACAAGGAGGAAGACAACTTCATATCAATTTCGGTGACTGATGATCAACTAGAACGAATAATGGAGCAGCTAAAGCAACAACCACCGGGCAAACCTTCAGACACTACCCAAGTAAATGAGGTAAGTTTTCTATGCAATGATAACATTGTTCATAATTCCACACCACCCAAACCTGAGGTTGTGGTGGAGAATGATGTACCTTTAATTGATAATGATACACAAAGGATGTTTGAAATCAAAGAAGTTGTAATTGAATTGGAAAAGTATAATGAAGAGTTTCATGAGTTAGAGGCGTCTAAAGTTGGGGAGGGGTTTGTTGTGACAACCCGATATTTCGAGACAATGTAATGTAAAACCAATCAAATCCAGGTCAAAATATAACTTTCCTAAAATCTTATTTGGGTTAAATAAAGTAGTAGGAATCGTATCAAGGTTTTCATACATATAAAGAACGTCCAAATCTGACTTCGGATGAGGAAGTTATGATTTTCCAAGATTCGGGTATAGCAGTAGACAGCTAAAAACTCGAAATAGAGCTCGAGATACTTTTGACCGAAACAACCTAAATAAGAATCTAAGGTCTCAACAATACTAGCGCAACGGTAAAAAAGTCTGGCAAAAACCGACGTCAGATAAAGAAGTTATGAATTTTTAAAGAAATTCCTTAATCATGTCATTTTATAAATAAATAATAAAAATAATTTCGGAATTTGCCAACGGAGTCTAAACGAAAGTTGTAGAGCGTAGTCTCACTTACGCGTGGATATAAAGAACGTCGAAAACGGAGTTCGTATGAAGGAGATATTAATTTTAGAAGTTTATTTAAAATAAATATAAATTTAAATATAAATTCTTGGTAATATCCGAAGGGGAGTCAGCAGATAGGACCGGAGTACGCCCTGCGTACCCTCGTACGCCCCGTGTACTCGAATCAAGGGCCTCGGATTGTCCACGTCGCCCCTATGCGAAGCTACTGACCCGCCCCATCCGACCCGTCCCATTCGATCCGTCCCATCCGAAGCCGAGGCAGTCGAGGACTCGCTCATGCACGACGTACGCGTACACGCTGCGTACGAGCGTACGCCCCGCGTACTGAGGCTTCTCAGACCCCCTATAAATAGAATGTGAGGGTTTCCGGAAAAATTGCTCATTTCTCTCCTTTCTCTCACGATCTTGCCTCGATTTTCGTGCCCGTTCAAACCCGAAGCTCTGGTCTTTTTGCTCAAGTCCCGAGGGTCGATTTTACTCCCGAGATTCCCGAGAATCCTGAGAAAAATCCGTTTCCCAAGACGAAACTCTGCCCGGTTTTCCATCTCGCTATCTTCAAACTTTCAAGTGAGTTCATACCCCTTTAATCAACCTTTGAAATGATTTTAATTGTTTTAAATACTTATGGGGGGAATACAAGTTAAATACTTATAGTTATTGCTTCAATCACATGTGATTGCATTTTTCTCGATTTGGATGTGGTCTGGTGGGATTTCGGGTGACCATCCGAAGGTCGTTTCAATATTAATTATATAGCAAATATACATATATAGACATAAAAGTACTTCCATATTCATACGTACTAGACACACCATTAGTAAGTTACCACCGGGGTAACACACGATCATACTATTACAACTGCTAGATCAATGAGTCAGTTCATTCATGAGTCCATATACAACTATACTAGGAAGAGAACATATACAACTATACTATGAGAACATATACAACTATACTAGGAAGAGAACATATACAACTATACTAGAACGAGAAACATTACCCTTACATTAATACGTTAACAATTGTGATCCACTGTATCGGAGCATGCCTTAAATGTCATGGCCCGAGTTGTAGCCAGAATTCTCTTGGAGGGAGAGCGTGACTTTGCGTATAGATCTATACTGGATTGACTATCCTACACCTTGCTGCTAGCTACAGCCGGACCTGCAGGACTGCGGGTGCCAAACGTCATTCCGTTATTACGACCATTCGTATGTCGTTGTTACCAGTCGATAGCATGGTGCAATTATCACATTTTACCTTAATATAAATCCGGTTTAAGGTAGTTAGTATAGCAGTAGTTACTATAAAACTAAGCTACAGTACTAGAATGATTTACCTATTACATATTTTTAGTGATAACCTCACTTGAACTTTAATGTACAAACTATATTTTGTTAAAAGATAGTTGCACTTGGGAAATTACACACTTTTACAACAAACGAACATACAAAATAGTTAAGCCTTGGTAGAAGGTTACTTTAATAGAAAATATAGGTTTTTCTGAGAGATTCAAACTTTTACAAACACTTACATACATTTTACAAACTTATACTTGAGACACGTTCAAACGTTTTTGATAACAAACACCGACACTAAAATACTTATGAACTCACCAACTTAATGCTGATAAACTCTTTCAAAATAACTTGTATTCTCAGGTCATCAGTAGACAGGTACCGATGCCAGCTTTTGAGAAGATGGAGCGCATTCAAGACTCATCATATTATTATTTTGATTTACCTTATATTTTTGGTGTCTAAAACTGTACAGAACACGCTTGTATTAAAATTATATATTTAATGCAATGGATGATGTTGTTTGCTTATTTACATTTACTGTGTTATGATACTTTACATGACGTCCTCCGCCCCAGAACATTTCCGCCGTTCTTGGTTTTGGGGTGCGACAGATTGGTATCAGAGCATTGTTTATAGTGAATCAAGTATATCAACCCATAAAAGATATACTAAACTATAAACCCATTAGGGATTAAAGCACTCTGTCCAAGAGTCTATACTTTAAATATTAAAATATTTAATTAAGTATACTAGTCTGCATTCATACTAAAATCAGTGTCACAATGACAAGAACAAAAGTATTACGATTATTAAATATCACAAGTGAGCTCGGGGATGTATGGTCAGTCCTGGGAATGGCATAGCCTGATCAACTATGCTGGTCCTAGGAGTGATTAGCATATGCCCTAGAATGGTTGTGATAGGTTAACAAGTCTAAAAACTTACCAACAATACCACAAGAAGATCAGTAGAACTTAAACTTAAAATACTATAGGTGTATTTTGTACTACTAGTTACACGTATACTATATTCTTATACCTCTCTTCTTGCATAGATCTAAATGGCTGGATTCCATCACGGCGACCCGTACTTTCCAAATGAAGGCAATGCCGGGTGGATCGATGAAGAGCCCGAAGATGAGCATCCAATCCCTTTGGATGATCACCTCGCAGAAGGCTTTTCTGATGGATCCGACTCCGAGCCTGAAGTCAACAACCTACCGCTCGTAGGTCAAGCCCCGAACAACTACCCTCGACCAGCTTTTCTAGGTCCTACTCCCTTGTGGGCAAACAACTTGAATCGCTGGAGTGATGAACAGGGTCAACCCTTACCATACTTTGGGGACCGAAGCTTTTACAACGTCAGCGATGGTGGCTCTGCTGACCGAGCTCTGCCTGTCATTATCCGCAGAATAGCTCGTAATGTCGAGCAAGGTCGAGCAGCCATTGACCGGGTCATAGAGATTGATGCCAACTCAGGTGTCAACATAGTCCGCATCCGCCGTCTTGAAGAAGACATGGAATGGACCCGGAGAACCAATGAAACCCTGCAGCAGCAGCTGGCTGTCTCACGAGCTGAAATCTTGGAACTTCGAGCTCGTCAGAGGGCTCAGGATCGACACCTTCAAGAGGTGCTTCGTCAAGTGTCCGACCTCAGGGCTCGCCCAGGGAATTCCCATCGCCGTTAGATGATGTCTAGTGCATCTCTGTCTTTTGATTAAAGAATAGCCTTTAACATCTGTGCTCTAAGTAGCACTTGTCTGTAAAATATTCCTAACTTTTAGTACTCTAATTAGGAATCTAAGAACTGTGAAACTTTTCTATATGGTATGATGTAAGACCTACTGATAGGTCGATTTTCCCTGAACTTATTACATCAGTAATACCAGTATTATTGAAATCTATCTAATCTGTGGGAAAAATCTATACACTTGTGCTTTCCTACTAATATTTCTTATTGTGATTTCAAACACTCATTCAACTGTTGGGCTATGGTTAGTTAGTCCATGTGTCACTCTCACGTTGCTTACAAATCGATTCTTACCATTTTTCTTATCTTTATAAACTTATAGCTGAAAGATGCCTCCTCGCAAATCTCCGAGAAATAATCCTGCACCACCACCTCCTCCGCCTCCGGTCATCGATACTGTAGCCCTGAATGCTGCCGTAGCTGCAGCAGTGGCAACTGCCATGGCTCAGTATCACTCTTCTGATGCCAGCAGAGGTGGAACCCCTGTGGAATCAACCCCGATTGAAACCCCTGTGCGCTCGAGAGAGTGCTCATACAAGGATTTCACAAATTGCAAACCGAAGCCTTTTTACGACACCGGCGGAGTCATTGCCCCCTCGCAATGGCTCGAGAAGACTGAATCAGTCTTTGAAATTTGTTCATGCCCTGCGGCGAGTAAAGTCAAGTACGCCGCATGCACCTTTGAAGGAAAGGCCCTGACATGGTGGAACAGCCATGTTAAAGCACTAACTCTCGTCGTCGCCAACGACATAGGCTGGGAAACAATGAAAGACCTCATGACTGAGGAATACTGCCCGAGGGGCGAGATCCAGAAACTGGAGCAGGAACTTTGGAACCTGACGATGAAGGGCACCAACGTGGTCGCTTATACTGCCAGATTCAGCGAGCTGGTGGCCCTCTGCCCCAATATGGTTCCCACCGAGGGGAAGAAGATCGAGAGGTACATATGGGGGCTAGTGCCTCCGTATCAGGGGAATGTTCTAGCATCAAACCCCGCTACCTTCGACAGTGCCAAACGATTGGTACAATGACTCATTGACCATGGAGTCAAAACCCCTGCAACCACAACCACCCTAGCCATCCCGGAACCCTCCATACCCGCTGATACTAAACGGAAATTCTGGGATGAAAAGAAGAAGCAACAGGCTGCCAAAAAGCAGCAAATTGTGGCAATACATGCCGCAATAACCCCTGCTGCTGCTACTACTGCTCCGGTGGGTCGGTATGCTGGAAGTTCGCCCAAGTGCAACAAATGCAACTACCAACACAACGGCCCTGCCGTGAAATGCAGTGCTCTAACTGCAACAGGAAAGGACACACTGTCCGTTTCTGTAAGTTCCCGGCACAACCTATCAACCAAGTCCCTGGCTCTGGCGCGAGCCCGACCTGCTATGGATGTGACGAAGCAGGCCACTATAAGAAGGACTGCCCCAAAGCAAAGAATGCTGGTGGAGCAGGAAGGGTACTAGCTATAGGTCACGGGGAAGCAGTTGCTGACCCGACAGTGGTGACTGGTACGTTCCTCCTCGATAACTCCTATGCATGTATTATGTTCGATAGTGGAGCGGAGCGAAGCTTCGTAAACCATAAATTTGCCCGCATGCTTAATCAACCACCGCACGCACTCAAAGAACTATTCACAGTAGAAATGGCTAATGGAAAAACTGAAAGTACGAGTAGCATATACTTAGGTTGTACCCTAACTCTAGATAACCATTCATTCCCAATCGACCTCATGCCAGTCTCAATAAAAAGTTTCGACGTTATCATTGGCATGGATTGGTTAAGCCTTCATCGCGCCGACATCATGTGCTACGAGAAAGCAGTTCGTCTAAACCTTCCGTCTAACGAAACTCTTATAGTCTACGGCAACAAACCCGGTGCAAGTCTTCGCATCATATCAAGTATTCAAGCACGGAAGTATCTGCGTAAGGAATACCATGCATTCCTTGCTCACGTCGTCGACACGAGCCTCGAAACGAAAGAACTAAAGAACATCCCTGTAGTGAGCGACTTCCCCGACATTTTCCTAGAAGAACTACCCGGGTTACCTCCGCAACGACAGGTCGAGTTCAGAATCGACTTAGTCCCAGGAGCTACCCCAGTAGCCAAGTCGCCCTACCGCTTAGCACCAGCTGAGATGCAGGAACTCTCTGGTCAACTTAACGAACTGCTCAGCAAGGGCTTTATAAGACCGAGTTTATCACCTTAGGGAGCACCGATCTTGTTCGTTAAGAAGAAAGACGGATCATTCCGTATGTGTATTGACTACAGAGAACTCAATAAACTGACGGTCAAGAATCGTTACCCTCTGCCTCGCATAGATGATCTATTCGACCAACTGCAAGGGGCGAACTATTTTTCTAAGATTGATCTGAGATCCGAATATCACCAGTTACGAGTGCTAGAGGAGGATGTGCTGAAGACAGCCTTCCAAACTCGTTACGGACATTACGAGTTCGTGGCGATGCCATTCGGATTGACCAGTGCGCCCGCAATCTTCATGGATCTGATGAATAGAGTATGCCGACCTTACTTGGATTAGTTCGTCATCGTTTTCATTGACGACATCCTGATCTACTCCTGAAGTAAGAAAGAGCATGGCGATCACCTGCGACAAGTTCTAGAGACATTACGAAAAGAGAAGCTTTAGGCGAAGTTCTCGAAATGTGAATTTTGGATCCGGAGAGTCGAATTCTTAGGACACGTGGTAAGCGAAGAGGGAATCCACGTGGACCCATCCAAAATTAAAGCCATTGAGAACTGGTCAGCACCTAAGACGCCTACAGAAATTCGTCAATTTCTAGCTCTCGCTGGCTATTACCGCAGATTCATTCAGAACTTCTCTCGAATAGAGAAACCTCTTACAACCCTAACCCAGAAAGGCGTGGCCTTTGACTGGGAAGAGAAACAAGAAAGAGAGTTCCAAACGCTCAAACGAGCCTTGTGCACCGCACCAATACTATCCCTTCCCGAAGGAATAGAAGACTTCGTAGTCTATTGCGATGCATCGAATCAAGGGCTCGGATGTGTCCTGATGCAGCGAGCTAAGGTCATCGTCTACGCCTCGAGACAGTTGAAGACACACGAGGTTAACTACACGACCCACGATCTCGAACTAGGAGCAGTGGTGTTTGCTCTGAAGATCTGGAGACATTACTTGTTTGGAACGAAGAGCACTATCTTTACCGACCACAAGAGTTTACAACACATTTTCGATCAAAAGGAGCTCAACATGAGACAACGACGGTGGGTTGAGCTACTCAGTGATTACGAATGCGATATTCGTTATCATCCGGGTAAAGCCAACGTAGTAGCGGACGCCCTAAGTCGGAAGGAATATTCTGGTCGCAAAGTCAAGTCGTTGTCAATAACCATCTATTCACACTTGTCTAAGCAAATTCAGGAGGCTCAACTTGAAGCCATGAAACCTAAAAATGTGACGAATGAATCCCTTAGAGGAATGGACAAGAATTTAGAAGCCAATGGTGACGGAGCCTTATATTTCATGAACCGGATCTGGACACCGAAACACGGTGGTTTCCGAGACTTGGTCATGACCGAGGCGCACAACACTCGGTATTCCGTCCACCCAGGTTCAGATAAGATGTATCTGGATCTTAAAAAGCTATACTGGTGGCCTAATATGAAAGCAGAGATTGCTACCTTCGTAAGTAAATGCCTTACTTGCGCAAAGGTTAAGGTCGAGTACCAGAAGCCCTCTGGTTTATTGCAACAACCAGAGATCCCGGAATGGAAGTGGGAGCGGATCACTATGGATTTCATAACCAAGTTGCCTAAGACAACGGGTGGACTTGACACCATATGGGTCATCGTTGATAGATTGACCAAGTCTGCACACTTCCTGCCTATCAAAGAAACCGACAAGATGGAGAAACTTACGAGAACATACATTAGGGAAATCGTACGGCTACATGGTGTATCTATGTCCATTATCTCCGATAGAGATAGTAGGTTCACCTCTTGATTTTGGCAATCACTACAACATTCCCTAGGAACAAGGCTGGACATGAGCACAGCCTACCATCCTCAGACCGACGGACAGAGTGAGAGAACCATCCAAACACTGGAAGATATGTTGCGAGCCTGCATGATTGACTTTGGGAAGGCATGCGATACTCATTTGCCCCTTGTCGAGTTTTCCTATAATAACAGTTATCACACGAGCATCAAGGCTGCTCCATTTGAAGCTCTCTACGGCCGAAAGTGTAGATCCCCTCTATGCTGGGCTGAGATGGGTGATACCCAATTAGCCAGGGGGCAAGCTTCCGACAGTACTCTCACCGGTCCGGAGATCATTCGGGAAACGACAAAGAAAATCGTTCAGATCCGTGAACGATTGAAAGCCTCTAGAGACCGACAGAAGAGCTACACTGATAAACGAAGGAAACCTTTGGAATTTCAGGTGGGAGCCCGAGTCCTTCTCAAAGTCTCACTCTGGAAGGGCTTGAAAGGCTTCGGCAAGCGTGGGAAGCTTAATCCGAGGTACATAGGGCCTTTCGAGATTCTTGCAAGAGTCGGCCCCGTAGCTTACAAACTCGACCTACCAGACGCACTTCGTAACGTACATTCTACATTCCACGTATCTAACTTGAAAAAGTGTCTATCCGATGAGACTCTTGTAATCCCACATGATGAGATCGAGATCGAGATCAACGAGAGCCTCAACTTCGTGGAAGAACCTGTAGAGATCATGGACCGTGAGGTCAAGCAGAAAAAACAAAGTCACATACCCATCGTGAAGGTTCGCTGGAACGCCGAGCGAGGACCGGAATTCACTTGGGAACGTGAGGATCAGATGAAACTGAAATACCCTCACCTTTTTGCTTAGTTATTTGTAATTTCTTACTTGCTTAAATTCTAATTTCGGGACGAAATTCCTTCTAACGGGGGGATGATGTGACAACCCGATATTTTGAGACAATGTAATGTAAAACCAATCAAATCTATGTCAAAATATAACCTTCCTAAAATCTTATTTGCGTTAAATAAAGTAGTAGGAATCGTATCAAGGTTTTCGTACATATAAAGAACGTCCAAATCTGACTTCGGATGAGGAAGTTATGATTTTCCAAGATTCGGGTATAGCAGTAGACAACTAAAAACTCGAAATAGAGCTCGAGATACTTTTGCCCGAAACAACCTAAATGATAATCTAAGGTCTCAACAATACTAGCGCAACGGTAAAAAGTCTGGCAAAAACCGACGTCAGATAAAGAAGTTATGAATTTTTAAAGAAATTCCTTAATCACGTCATTTTATAAATAAATAATAAAAATAATTTCGGAATTTGCCAACGGAGTCTAAACGAAAGTTGTAGAGCGTAGTCTCACCTACGCGTGGATTTAAAGAACGTCGAAAACGGAGTTCGTATGAAGGAGATAAGAATTTTAGAAGTTTATTTAAAATAAATATAAATTTAAATATAAATTCTTGGTAATATCCGAAGGGGAGTCAGCAGATAGGACCGGAGTATGCCCTGCGTACCCTCGTACGCCCCGCGTACTCGAATCAAGGGCCTCGGATCATCCACGTCGCCCCTATGCGAAGCTACCGACCCGCCCCATCCGACCCGCCCCATCCGACCCGCCCCATCCGATCCGTCCCATCCGAAGCCGAGGCAGTCGAGGACTCGCTCATGCACGACGTATGCGTACGCGCTGCGTACGAGCGTACGCCCCGCGTACCGAGGCTTCTCAGACCCCCTATAAATAGAATGTGAGGGTTTCGGGAAAAATTGCTCATTTCTCTCCTTTCTCTCACGATCTTGCCTCGATTTCCGTGCCCGTTCAAACTCGAAGCTCTGGTCTTTTTGCTCAAGTCCCGAGGGTCGATTTTACTCCCGAGAATCCTGAGAAAAATCCGTTTCCCAAGACGAAACTCTGCCCGGTTTTCCATCTCGCTAGCTTCAATCACATGTGATTGCATTTTTCTCGATTTGGATGTGGTCTGGTGGGATTTCGGGTGACCATCCGAAGGTCGTTTCAATATTAATTATATAGCAAATATACATATATATACATAAAAGTACTTCCATATTTATACGTACTAGACACACCATTAGTAAGTTACCATCGGGGTAACACACTATCATACTATTACAATCGCTAGATCAATGAGTCAGTTCATTCATGAGTCCATATACAACTATACTAGGAAGAGAACATATACAACTATACTATGAGAACAGATACAACTATACTAGGAAGAGAACATATACAACTATACTAGAACGAGAAACATTACCCTTACATTAATACGTTAACAATTGTGATCCACTGTATCGGAGCATGCCTTAAATGTCATGGCCCGAGTTGTAGCCAGAATTCTCTTGGAGGTAGAGCGTGAGTTTGCATATAGATCTATACTGGATTGACTATCCTACACCTTGCTGCTAGCTACAGCCGGACCTGCAGGACTGCGGGTGCCAAACGTCATTCCGTTATTACGACCATTCGTATGTCGTTGTTACCAGTCGATAGCATGGTGCAATTATCACATTTTACCTTAATATAAATCCGTTTTGAGGTAGTTAGTACAGTAGTAGTTACTATAAAACTAAGCTACAGTACTAGAATGATTTACCCATTACATATTTTTAGTGATAACCTCACTTGAACTTTAATGTACAAACTATATTTTGTTAAAAGATAGTTGCACTTGGGAAATTACACACTTTTACAACAAACGAACATACAAAACAGTTAAGCCTTGGTAGAAGGTTACTTTAATAGAAAATATAGGTTTTTCTGAGAGATTCAAACTTTTACAAACACTTACATACATTTTACAAACTTATACTTGAGACACGTTCAAACGTTTTTGATAACAAACACCGACACTAAAATACTTATGAACTCACCAGCTTAATGCTGATAAACTCTTTCAAAATAACTTGTATTCTCAGGTCATCAGTAGACATGTACTGATGCCAGCTTTTGAGAAGATGGATCGCATTCAAGACTCATCATATTATTATTTTGATTTACCTTATATTTTTGGTGTCTAAAACTGTACAGAACACGCTTGTATTAAAATTATATATTTAATGCAATGGATGATGTTGTTTGCTTATTTACATTTACTGTGTTGTGATACTTTACATGACGTTCTCCACCCCAGAACGTTTCCGCCGTTCTTGGTTTTGGGGTGCGACATTTGTGGAGGCTAATATCAACCCTACCCAACAACTTTTAAAAAAACCGACCCACAACTTCTTCTGATGGATTCTAAAATGTTGGACAAACACAAACAACCAAGTATAATCGTTGATCGTCCTTTTTCGAAAACTATATATGCTCATATTAGTTATTTGGAAGGTGCGATAAATGTGATCTTTGTAAGTCGTAAACTGAGACTACTTTTATTTGGACCTACTAATGATCCTCCAATCAGTGGTCACCTGTTTGTAATAAATACTATTGATGATTATGTCTACGAGCATACCGCAAATATGCTCTATGACACTACCCACGATTTGGAGAATCATTTTCCTTGTCACAAGTTAATAGAATTGGATGGGGTCGAGTTTCAACAAGAGAAGAAGAAATTATGGACCAAGAAACATGATGTCGCGCTTACCCATGAATCAAAGATGAAGATGCTTCATGATAACAAACATCAAGTCAAGAAGTCCATTTATAAAAGTTATGTTTGGCTGTTCAAATCAAGGTTTAAGCGTCATCATGGAAATATTAAATACAAAATGGTTTATTTACATAAGGTCAAATAATGCATTCGACATGATCTAATTCCTCAAAGTAAGGTGAGCGACCTCAGGGCCGACTTTCAAGGAAGTCAACTAACATATGATCCTCCATAGACATCAGTCGAGGTAACCTGTCCTACTAATGACGTTAAACTTGGAAATTTTGGAACTTTCTGGGTGTGTTCACTGCAAACCCTCACGAGACTTCACTCGTCCACTAGGGGTAAGCTAGGGGTTTAAAAGGCTTGTTTCACATGCCATCTGCAATCGTGGACTTGACGAAATTTAGGGGGTAGTTATTTTAGTTTATTTTATATTTGATTTTATTTGTGTGCTTGTAGTTCTTTTTCTATTATTACTTTAGGAATTTATCTTTTGATGTATCGAGAATGATGCAAGACTTAAAGTTGGGGAGGGGGTGTACACAAGAAAAAGATGGAGGATTGAAGAAAAAGTGATTAAAAAAATTATAATTATTCGATGCTTATTCGGGCATAACGAAACATTATGCAAATACCTCCAACTAGTGAAGTTTTTTGGAAATCAAAATCGCCTCTACTATCAGTACCATCAGGTGTGTCATCCTCCATATTTTTGATTTCTATTACATTAACTTTGATGAATTTTTTTTTCGATAATCAACTTAGGATGAATGTACTACTATCTTAAACTCTATCTTTAATTATCTTATCCTGAAGTTGGTCAGTGGTCACCATGAAATATGTTATGAGTTAGTAGCATCTCTATGTCTTGAATGTAACTCATCAAGATGGAAAATGATAGAAATCTCGTACATCAAGTCATAATATATATTTAATATTGATTTTGTGGGTTGCTCAGCCGGTTTGGAAATACGTATATTTATTTAAAAAATTTTATGTGAAATACCCAAGTTTGAAAAATGAAGGTTTTTGGCTCGAACCTATGATCTTTCAATTGATGACCCAACCGAACAATAAGTGCCATCGTGCTCTGAGTACTTGGTCTTACTTACTTCTGCGCCTTTGGGGTTGGGATGGGACTATTATTGTTTTCACACAAGCAAAAAGAATAAGAAGACATTAAAGAACTTCCAAGTATATATATTTAAGCTCAAGTCAAATACAAAAATGATCAAATATGACAAAGCCATTAAAGAACTTGAAGAATGCACAATCAAGATGAATATGAAGAAAAGTTCAAGTTGAAGACATTGTGTGAAACAATATGTGACCCCTCGATAGCGGGAGTGTATGGGTTAGTCCATTAAGTGTTACCGACGGTGCTAACTATGTTAGTGAACCTTGAAAACGGGACTTTGGCAATGAGTTCAACTGATTACTCATGAGGTTGACCATTGGAAAGGGTTCAAAAGTGGAGGGTTTCAAGCAACAAATTAAAATAAGCATAACATGTATTTTGTTTCAAAGTCTATGCTGATTATTTCAGGCCAAGAGAGTAAGACTATGCTGATTATTTCAGGACAATCTCGGGAAGAGGTTGGAATATAGTTGGGGAGGTTTGATAATTCTATTTTATAAATATACTAAATTGTCATAAATCTGTTGAATGATGTATAATTGTCCAAGAATGGCACTACTCTGATGAGTTATTGAACTTCATATGTAGGTCAATATATTCTACCAAAAGTGGGCGGAACCTGCAAGTAAAACGGATTGCTAAAGGAATGAAGAAACGTTGTTGGGAAAATTGACCATGCTTCAATGTATTGGTCATATCTCAAGTTTTGGGGCTCCGATTGACATGAGTAAAAATTTCTATAAAATAGACAAGATTTGCTACAACTTTTGTGTTCTGTGTTTCTGCTAGTTGTGTTGTTTTGACCACCAAAACTTGCACGGAAGATGAAGGACGCCTCCAGGCATCTAAGACGTCCCCTAGGACGTCCAAGTCAAACAGTCAACATCTAAGCAAATTTCGGAGCAGGAAAGAGGGAAGGACCCACCGTTGGCGTCTTACAAGGCATTTAAGACGTCCAGGCATTTTAGGGGCGTCTCGTGTTGGAACGGTGTCTTTCGTAAAGTTTAGAAATCAAGGAAGGACGTCCTTCAACGCGTCTAAGATATCCCTTAAAATGTCAAGCGTTTTTGGCCATTTTTAGTGTATTTCAAGGATGGTAGAAGGCATTTAAAGACATATAAAAAAACATCTGGACATTATACACGACGTCTAAGACGTCTCTTGGGACGTCCAATGTCCCACATCGTCCAATTTCATTAATTTTTGTCACACACTATAAATAGGAACCTATGCATTCGTTTTTAGGGTTACCACCTGCGATTTTCAGAGTTTTTCCTGTGTTTTTAAGGCTTCTAAAACCCATGGAAATATTTGGAAACACAAGTCCATTCCGTTTCAATTCGGATTCAAGGCAAGATTCAATTTAATTCATCATCAAGCAACATTTGAAGATCATTCAACCGGTGATTCTCATTAATTCTAGTAATTTTCAGAAACGATTACATACTCCTAAGGTTTATTTGTTTCGTATTTTGATAATTAATAGGCCACATTTCTTTGATGATTCTAAGTCTGATTATGAATTCTATTATGTATTTCATTTATTTCATCCAAGTTAGTGTTTTTATGAACTCAATGGAAGGCTAAATCTTTAGGGTTACTTCCGGGGATGGTTAGGAATTTTTGATGAACACACTTGATTATTACTTGATTCTAGTCAATTTCAATTATTGTTTTATTTATGTTTTAAGTGACGATCTTTGTTAATGATAATTGAAATTGGGTTGTATGAATTGTTTGAGATCATAATTAAGATTGACTATTGTCAATTCATCATTTGTTCCAAGTTCAATTAGTTTAAGAATAAAGACAAGTGATTGAATCAACATATATTAGTCCAACTTATGATATTAAATCTTAATGCGGTAATAGGTAGTTGTAAGACATTTTATTGCTAGTTCACTAATTGTTCCTAATCCATTTAGACATAAATGAGTAAGACAACTAGTTGAATGAACATTTAGAGTGCCCAAAGCTATGTATTACAAGTTAATAAACCCCAATTGCATCTAAGTAATTGAATTAGGATTCTATGGAAGAAAGTGTGTGAATCTAAATTGTATGTAACTGAACCGGGAGTACTCTAGTTTTCTCATTGACATTTTTGTTTTAATTAATAAATTTCCAAGATTTTTATTTGATCATTCATTTAATCTTTTTCGTGACAATTGCCAATAATATATTTTTGCTGACTATTTTCACACAAAGTTTGACCACAAACTATTTGTGGATTCGACCCTTACTTACCCTAGCTATCTGGTGTATGTAAGGTTTATTTTTGACCGAGACAGCGACCTTGATCATCTGGATAAAGGGAATAGTTAAAGGTTGTTGGGAGTATAGGGCGTATATTAGAAAGTCTTTGCAGAATGGTTGTAGTAGAACTCCCGTTGGACCGTAAGCTTTTTTAAGGATTGACCATCAAGGTTAGCAACCGGTCATGAAGACTCGAATTAAAAAGTTCTTCGTTGGTTTCTCGGGTGTGTTGCCAGATGGGGGTACATGTAAGTTGTTAAGGATTAAAGGTAAATGTGGAGTTCTTAGAATTCTCATCTTTGCTTGTAGGAGTAGTGGTTTGAATGGTGTGTCAGGGAATCACGGGTTAGTTAGAGGCTCTTGGGTGTATCTAATGAATTTGAGGATTTATGGAAAATTCATGGTTTTTGTGTTTGGGTTCGTTTCTCGCATGGTTGGTAGTGATCATACTCATAGGAAAAGGGCGGATTTAATGAATGGGTAAATGCCAGTCGTAGAGTATGGGTTCCCGGTCTCGGGAAGCGTATTGATAAGAGTTGATTTAGTGTTATAGCCTTAAGGAAGTTCTCGGCATTTGTGGATCTCTCTCTAGACTTTCGGTCTTAGCCAGGAGGTTATGGGTTATGCCGAAATTTATGGTGTCTCTATGTTGGGGTTATCTAGCTAGCACTACTAGAAAAACAGCCTTTTACGACGCTCATTGTGCGTCGTAAAAGGCTCAGACGACGCGCAAATGCGCGTCAAGGAAGGCCCTGTCATAAAGAGAGACGACGCGCTTTTGCGCGTCGTCTATAGACGACGCGCATTTACGACGCACATTTACGACGCGCGTTTACGACACGCAATGCATATCAAGGAAGGCCTTGTCATAAAGGAAGACGACACGCATTCGCGTGTCATAAAATTACGACGCACGTGTTAATGACACGCAATGCGTATCAAGAAAGCCCCTGTCAAGAAAGGCCATGTCATAAATGAAGATGACACACATTTTTGCGTATCATAATTTTAAATGTTTAAAAAAATATTATTTATAGATTACTTATTTTCAAATTAAATTTGTATTTAATGTTTCATAATAGAAAATAAAATATCATATACAAAAAATAGAATCCATTGCATAAATTTAATGTCATACAAATAATTATTCCATGGAAAGATAAAACAAATCAATAGAAGTTTTAACAAAAATTTACAAACGAATTAGATAGAAAAAATACAATCCATTGCCCCTTTGCTTATGCAAGATCAACCTGCAAGTAGCTAACTAATCTATACAAATTCACCCTTGTTTCTAATCATTTTCTTAAATACTTTACAAACATAATTCATCCATAGTACCTGAACTATAGTTACAGCCTTGTTTCTTCTTCTTCTTCTGAACTCATCTCTTGCAACCATTTCTCTAAGCCTAGTCTGAATAGATACTACAACTCCTTGTCAATTATGTGAAAAATACAATAGGAGAGTGACCTATCTTCATATTAGCAAACAACTAACGAAGCAGGAATGAAAGAGAAGGCAATACTCACAACAATAGCTGCAGTGAATACATCTAGGTCCTACAAGATCATTGAAATCACTATTTAAATAGACACTACATATAAAGGTGTCATTATTCTGGTTGCATGTACTTAAAATATAAAGACTCCAACAATAAATAGATATGTTATGTTCCCTTGAGACACCTTTGAAGGGGATCCAAAATGTCATACCAATTTGGGATCTAAAATGCCAAGTTACAAACTGATAAACAAAGTCAACCAAGTTAAGATTAAGATGATGGGATCTAAAATGCCATACCAATTTGGGATTTAATTTGCCAAGTTACAAACTGATAAACAAAGTTAACCAAGTTAAGATTAGGATGATGGGATCTAAAATGCCATACCAATTTGGGAAAAGCATCCAGCGCCTGGATAACCGTAAAGGGTAGGAAGATAAAATAAGTTGTAAAAAAAAGAATAATAATGTAAATTCATAGGTAAAATGGTAAAAGGGTAAGAAAGTAAACTCACTTATAGAAGGGGATAAATTAGTACTTGTCCCAATTCCCACTGTAGAATTCCCAACTTCTTCATGTGCAGTTGCTAATTAGGTGATGTGTCAACTGAAATCCTATGTGGCATCAGTTCTTCTCCAGCCTCAACCGTATCGAACATTAACTGTCAATCCAACACACAACCATCAATAAAATAACATGTACAGATACAGATAAAGGTAAAGGGTTAACTAATATTCTTATAGAGTTACCTTCCAATCTTTGAAATCAAATCTGAAGAGGAAATGAGTGTAGGAAACCTCCTTAGAAGCAGCTGGAGCAATCCTTGGTGCTATAAGAAACAATATAAATAAGTAATTTATGAATTGATAGAAGAATGTTTTTGAAGAAACATTATTTGTTGAAAACTTACAAACTAAATGATCTCCTTTATCATTGACTTTTAATTCTGCACGACCATCTTCAACAAGATGTTTTATTCAGGAAGAGAAAGAGATTGGTGCTTACATTTTGCAGCATCCAAGAAAAATAAGACATGATTCCAAAGATCTAGGAAATATATATATGAAAAAAACATATAAATATTGATACACATGTCGCACTCCCACTAGATATTTCACAAGATTCTTGTAGACACTTGTTGCAGAACCAATCAAGGCATAAAAAACATGGATTATGAAAAAAGGAATATTATTATTTATTATTTTATTACCTTTCCATTTGTTGATTCCAAAGAAGGGCATATCTGTCACATATGGTACCACCTGAGTTTACCAAAGCATCAACTTCTGATTGCTTATTTCTTTCAGACCTTTCTCATTGTTGTCTGATTAATGTTTCTCTGAAATCTTGTGGCATGTAGCTTATAACTGCATCAATATCATCCAAATCATCAATTTCTTCTGGTGTAGACTATTTTTGAAGCTGCCAACAACAACAAAAACACAAAAACTAAAAGGTGAGATGGGATTCACAAATAAATAAATAAAAGAATTAGTATCTCACAGATTTTGGCCAATGAGAGCATAGAAGAAAGAAAAGAACATAAATAAAAAGACTATTATTTTATGAATTAAGATAAGAATCTTACTTCACACATTTGATGGAGTTCTGTGCTTTGTCTTCCAATATGTCTTGGCATCATAACATGAATTACAAGTTTTAAGAGTATTACCACACCCAAACCCTTTCCACCTAATGAAATATAAATTATATTATATATATATATATATTTCTATAAAGAAACTGCACAAAGTAGAAAACAATCTCCCTGGGACAAATTCCAATATCAATTGGCTCAGCCTAATTTTTAATCTTGATTGTTAACTGACATTCCATACACAATCAGATGTTGCCTTAAGTTGGAGTCGAGTACTTGGTGAGTTAAGCCAACCCCTTGGCTGAGGCTCACTCGTTGCTTCTTCATAACAGGTGAACCATGGTAAGAGTTTGGGTTTAAGGGCTCATGTTCATCGTGGCAGGGGCTGGGGCTAGGGCAGAGTTTTTGATGATGGATGGAGGAGGTGGAGTGATAGGGTTAGTTTGGTTTTTGGATTCCTGATATTTGTCGTCAGATAGGACTTCACTCAGCTTCTGTTTCTCTTTAATGATCTTCTTTAGGTACTTCCCTTGGGCTTCTATTCGTAATTGAAGCTGTCTTTGGACCTATACACTTTCATCATATATGTATGCTACTTTCATCATGCAGTCGCTTTTGCACCTCCATTTGCAGCTTCAGTGCTTCTGTAATCTGCATTCCAATGCACAAACATATTTCACAAAATAAATTTCTAATTTTATTAAATCATGTAAATATATATAATTTTATCATTATAAAAAAATGGGTTATAAGAAATGTATATCAACAATCCTTCAAGAATTGTCAATAATTCCGTTCCATCAGACAATACAAAACAAACAAGACTTACGATGATCCATCCAAGCTGGAAAACATGTCACTCGATTCTTTTTGGTCAAACACGTTTCCTTGCATTACCAATTTCACCAAAATAATCAATCAGCAGTCACAACATTTCTTTTTTTGGGCTGAATGCAATAAACAAATGGCACCCTACTTATATATATATATATATATATATATATATATATATATATATATATATATATATATATATCTTCAAATTTAGATTTCAGTATTTTGAATTACATAATAAAGATTAAAATACAGAATAACTTCATAAGAGGAATCAGGGAGGTACTTTGCCAGCCTATATTTCTGCAAGTGGCTCTTGACATGATATCTCCCACATGGTGAAAAATGAGCACCCATTTCACTGCAACAACATACAATAATACAAACATCAACCCCCACCAAGCTCCTTATTTTTCTTTTTTAATTTAAAAATAAATAAATAAAAAGGATACCTGCAAAGGACAACATGGGGTATTGTTAAGCAACATCATTCAGGATTGAGAGAGGCACATGGATTGTTTGAATCATGATACCAAATTCTTAGCTTTACAGTGCAAGGCAACTCAGCAGCAGTTGTGGCAGTAAGTGATGCAGACAGTTGAGACTATATTCAACCAAGCATAGGGACAGGCTGTCCTACTCCTACTCCTTTGTTTGCTATCGACTCATTCACTGCCACTGGACCACCATTTTGATCAAAAGAGGATTGTGGCCTTCTTGAATCGAGTCTTGTGGTTGAAGGAGAGGAGAAGAGAGGCAAGGGCATTAATGGTATTTCTGCTGCTAAACTTAAACGGTCTATGCCATGCATATTGCCCATATATACAGCAGGAGGGGATAATGCAGATAACCTAGAGATGTGTTCAGGAATATAAAAAATGATAAGGGGTGTACCTCAATCAAACACAAATTAAAATGATAAGGGGTGTACCTCTTAAGTTATGTGAACGCTTTACATTTGAACCCAACAGCAACAATTTTTCATCATAACCTCCATACATATCTTAATAGGATGTACCTCTTAAGCAACAATTTGTCATCATAACCTCCAGCAACAATTAGATAATAGCTTAATAGGGACAAGATTTAATCTGCTATATATCGGTGTTCAATGTCTTTATGATGACCATATATGGATGTAATCATGTAAATCACAGCTTTGAAAAAAAATAAGATGAAGTCCAGAAGACCAGAAGTTTGAAAAATAGAAGCTTAAGCAAGTAAATAAACTATCATACCTTAAACCACGATCTACAATACGCCCCGACTCAATAGCAGATTCTCCAGGACGACCTGAATCGAACGAAGGATCCGCCATAGGTGAGAACTCAGTGTAGATTGCAAGTGTCCCTTCATTAGGTCTGTCTCAATAAGGTTGTACTAGTTGTCCTGTGACAAATCCCATAACTCGAGTCTGTCCAAGCTAGATCTCTGATGAACCATCTTCTCTACAATATAAAAAGCTCATCGTTCGTCAACAAACTGTTTATTTTTAGCCAAGGGAATACGAAATCAAGTGATGAGTATGGGATTTCTTACCTTTTGAAGATGATAGATAGTTTTCTATAATCGAAAGGACGCCTACCGTCAACTCTAAGGTCAGATCGTAATGCAGACTCGATGAATTTCTTCTCATTCACCGACACTGTTACACTAGGGTTTATAAGGGAGAAGACTGATGAAGAAGTTGAAATCAATGAGAGACCGAAAGCATACATACCTACTTGCCTGTAGACGGAGTAGTTTTTTCTAGTTGTTGCAGACGCAGGTGGTGGTGGTTTTTTGTCTCTTCACTTTGAGTCGAGGAGAGGGTTTTGGGAGGGTTTGGACCCAAATCGATGTATATCTAAGCCTCCATGGTTGACTTACTGAAGATGGTGAAGCGGATCGGAGAAGATGGAGAAGGAGGGAGAGGGGAGAATCGATTGCGGAGAGCCGGAGATGAAAGAAGAAAGAAGGTAGAAAAGCGGGTTTTCAAAATTTTGGGGATTTCGTTTCCCCCGTATCTACTAAACACGCTTTTCTTTAAAATTATAAAATTATAAAGCGACACATATAGAGGGCACGCATTTTTAGATAAAGTGCCCTCCGTGTTTTTAATTTTTTTACATTAGACATTAATTTAAGGGCACGCAATAATGCGTGACCTAAATCCTTAAATTTTTTGAAGGGATGACTCTTTTTTAATGTCGCTCTCATTTGCGTAACATAAATCAATGAGTGTCGTGGTTTGCGCGTCGTTAAAGGGTCTTTTTCTTGTAGTGTAGGGCTCGTGGTTGGAGCCTCCTTGTTCATTGGACGGAGGGTTAAACAATAGAGGATGGTCAAGGGTCCTGAATCCAAACTAGATTCAGCAAGGTAATTCAGGATCATAAGGGTTTTGTTTGGTTCGGATCGTTTGGAATATCATATCATTTGTGTTCCAAGGTGGTTGTGTGTGCCTAAGAATCATTTGAGGTAGTGGATGTCCGATTTGTGTAAAAGTGGTTGTAGGTTCTCTGATAATGACAGATAGAAAGTAAAAGATGGTATGGGTAGGCAGTCGCGGGTTTGAGTTGACTCATAGTTCAAACCAGGTCCTGTGGAAGGACCATCTAAGTAACCCGAGGTGGAGATGTAGAAACACTTCCCTAGGCTAGTTACTGCAACAGATATCAAGGATGAAGTCTAATTCAAGTGGGGAGATTTGTAACATTTGGTTTTTAAGAACTTCAATTGTTGATTCTTATATTGAGGTGTATTGCGTTTTGGTCCCAAAGTTCAAGAATTATATGCAAAAAGGAACTTAATGGCATTTTGGTAAATTTTATCTTCAAAGTACGCCATGCGTACGTGGTGTACGTGAAGCATACTAGGGAATTTTGTAGTACGCTAGGTGTACACCATTGTACATTGGTCGTACTTCCTAAATGGGGAAACACTAATTTTTAGGGCTTGGCTTGTATTTAAGCATCCTTATGGCCCCATTTCCCTTCACCTCATCAGCTTCCACCCTCTTATTCGTGTTTGTAACCCTAGTTCACATTCTGAAGCCATTTCAAGCCTTAAAGTGTGTGTTTGTGTCCTTCAAAGAAGAAGGAAGGAAGCCAATATCATCTTTGGAGGGTGAAGCACCTTGGATTTGGTTTTACTCTTCAGTTGCAACCCCTCAAAGGTATAAATCTTGCGAGCTGGTCTCTTAATCATGCTGATTTACAAATAGGTGTTTACGTGATACTTATTTTGTCCCAAATTTCTTATCTTGATCATGTCATATTCTTAACGATTTGAGAGGTCCCAAGTCATAAAAATGAAGTCCCAATGATTAGTTTTTCTTCATCATCTTGTTGAAGGTCTTAATGGATTAAGACCTTGAGTTAAGCACTTCATGAGCATGTAAATTCATAAAGTTGGAGACTTTATTCCTCTAGAGTGTATTTGAGCATTAGATCTGAAATATGGATGTAAGTGCTTAAGCCATTATGCACTTATTGGGTTTTGAAGGATGCGAGTGTACGCCCCACTTACAAGGTCAACCGCCCCGATGGTGGTCAATTGCGAAGGGTTGGAGTACGCTCAGTGTACGTACGGAGTACTCCCCGCATACTTGAACTGGGTCAGCCCGAATGAGTTGACTCGGTTATGTTGACTCAGCTGGGTTGACTCAATTGACTTAGTGGGTTTGACTAGTTGACTTTGACCAAGTCTAACCAAGTTCGACTTTGAGGGTATTTTAGGTATTTTGGGATTTTGATGGATATTTGTGACTTAGATGGATAGGTGATTTGTTGGAGTTGAGACCTCATCAGCTATGGATCAGATCGAGTGGTGAGTTTTCCTCACTGTACTTTTGGTTCGAAGGCACCAAGGACGACCCATTGGATTGTTATCCTGGTTTATCGTATGTTGGTATGTTGTAGTGATCGATTAGATCTATATCCTGGTATATAGGATGATGTTATGCTTAATGATCTATAAGATCTACCTGTTTTTCTGCTGACTGGTTATAGGTTATCGGTTGCATATGTCGACGTAGTGTAGTTGGGTTGAGAGTATATTGTTTTGTGCTGCCAGTCAACAAAACCGGTAATGTTTTTATCGATATGTAGTTAAGTTATGGTATGTGTGGAAATGTGTTTGGTTATTGGGTTGAGGCATGTCAAACCTCACTAAAGTGGAAACACGAGGCATGGCGGTACAAAGGGTCTTATAGCAAAAGTTTAAAGACAACACCAACCATAGTATTAAAAATTATTACAAATTTACAATGAATTTGAACAACTTTTTAAAAGAAATTACAATGTATTTAAAATTCAACACATGCAAATGCTCCTACAAGTGTTGTGTCTCTACATGCCTCTTACTAGATTATTCCTGAAAGAGCATGTAAAACGAGCGTCAACTATAAAAACAGTTGGTGAGTACTCAAAGATTAAAAATAATATTGGTTTCAAGAATCGAAAAAAAGTTTTAATAAAAGTTTCTAAAACAAGTACATAAGTTTTCAGTAATAAAGGTTTGTTGCTATAATGAGAAACTAAGCTCGTTGCTATAATAAGCATAAAAGTTTCATTGGTAAAATAACTATACAAGTTTCATTGCTAAAATAAGTATACAAGTGTCGTTGCTAACATGAGAATACAAGTTTTGTATGTGCATAAAGATTCCATTCATGAATTCCCAACCCAAGCCTAATGACCGAATCGTGCCCTATTGACTATTATGTGTATCGCAAACATAGAGAATAAAATGGTAACATGCACTCGAGCGAATCGTGCGAGTGAGGAGTTGTCTACCTTCTAATAGCGTTGTCCATAATAACCATAGGCTCAAAAGAGTTAATGAGTTGTGTTGAATGATTCTAGTGACTTAACCGCCATACAATCCTCATGAATTAAAGTAACATACACATTCATACAAAATATAGCAACCAAGTTTCATACGAGTCAAAATAAATACAACGAACATAAATAGTTTAGGACATGCTTTTCCACCCCAAAACGTTTAAAAAAACCGAAAATATGGGGATTTGAGAATACTCAAAATACATTGAGATGATGCAAATGGTGCCTTGAACTACGTTCCACTTGTACCACTACCGATTCCTACAATACTGGTATTCGCTAGTGAGTCTCTAATCGAAATCTAACACTAGTATACTTACTACTACAATAGAATTATGCCAATATTGTGTCGAATTTTAATATTAATAAGTTACAAACATTTTTCTGAAATGGTGAGCTTTTATAACTCATGTGATTAAGACAATTTCGGATATTAATTTCCAGATTTTTGTAATATTAATTGAGGGTATTTCAACACATTTAAATGTGTTTTAAGCTCCTAAAAATCCAAAATATTATCAAACAGTTTCCAAAAATTCGCAAACTTTGTATTTTCATTCTAAACACAGTAGAGGTCTTCTAGAAAATTTTCCTTGAATTTTTTGTGTGATTAACTATTTTTCCCAATTTTTAAGCCTTCATAACAATATAAATTCGTGAAAAATAGTATCCAAATGGTAAAAATTCCCAAACTTTTTAAAATACTACCATTGAACATACTTAATCTGTGAAAAATATCAAAATGGGTTTCTCAATAGTTTAACCCTATTTTATAATTTTTGTGCATTTATTCTAACCAAATTGGAAATAAATAGAACACAGTTTCCAAAATTGCCCAAAATTTTTGTAACATTTTTAATATACATATAGAAGCGGTGAAAAATATGTAAGATATTCTTCAATTAGATTTGCTATTTTTCTTTGTTTTATTCTCTTGAATAATCATTAATTGGTGAATAATTATCAAAAAGTTAAAGTAAATTACCAGAATTTTTGTAAACTTCATTTACAGTGTAAATAATCTGAGAAAAATACCAAAGGTGGTTTCTATCAACTGGAATCCGATTTTGTGGATAGTATACTGAATAGAAAAATCATCCAAATTTTTATTTAGAGTTCTAATATATTATAAGGTCTTCTCGTAAATTTTCATGAATTTTGGATGAGTAGAACTATTTTTCCTATTTTTAGTCTATTATAAATACAAAAATCAGGGACAAATATGTGACATCCCCATTTTCACGGCCAGAAAAGACCGATTTTGTTTATGCTTTGTTTAAAAATCAAAGTAATATTTTAAATAAAAGTGTTGTGGAATTTGTCCCAAAACAATATATGATAAAGATTTATCAAAAGCATTTCCGTAGAAATGTATTTCATTAAAAAGACTCGGGATGTCATGTTCGATACAGATCATAAGCATAAACAATACAATATAGGCCTTACTACATTATTCCGTATTTACAGGCCTAAAATCCATTAATCTCTCATCCCAAGGCATCACATCTATGCTCATGCGCCACTACCTGTAATACAAGAAACGGAGTGGGTCAGGCTTGGGAGCCTGGTGAGAACATAGGGTTTTCAACCCACAATAAATAAGTTTATTAACTTTATCAAACCAAACAAACCCGATTACCTATTCCCGTTATCCTCACTTTACGTCCCTAAGACATCTAACACAAGGGACCTAGTCTAAGGACTATCATCGGGATGAACACTACTGCTAAGGGGATTCCTCAGCAATAAACGTCCTTAAGGCAACCATGTGGGGGATGGAGTACATCTGGTGAGCACACAGTTCAAATAAACACACAGTTCAAATAAACACCTATAGGTTGCGAGCCTGCTAGTGTTCCATTGGACTGTCTAGAATAGTCCGTGGTCGTCATCTATACTCCGCTAAATGACTAGATCATCAATAACATCTATAACGAGGCCTCTCATTATTTCATTTGATCACACAACAACTAATACATCTACCCATGTTTTACCCCAACATTTTCGTAGATATAAAATACATATACAGTTTAAATCATTGAAAACATGTATAAAAATGTTCATCCAGCATAAATAGCAAGTATTCAGGTAATATGCACACATAACACATAATTTATATAAAATACTTCATATCTATGTGTAAGCTGAAAGTAACTATGCACTCACCTGAAAAGATGGTGACTCAGCACTCGGACAGCGCTTCGATACTCTCAAAACAATTTTCCTTCAATAAAACCTAGTACCAATACCACTAGGGTTTAGTCTAACGATAATCGCGACTAATTAATAGTCTAGCTATTATTACTATTATATAAGCTTTAAACAATACTCATATAACCCATAATAATAGCCCAAGTATTTATTATAAGTTCCTAATAACGTTACTATAATTAAATAAAAGCTATATTAAAAATAGCGTAGGCGTAGCTTACTTACAGCGGGTTTTTCTCAAAACCAGGCACCGCTGGAGCAGCGTTCCCGAGCCGAAAGGGTCTTCTTTTCAGAACTTTCGGGACTTCGGGGCTTCCGTCTCGTGCTAAGGAGGTTCCCTAGGCTTCTCGGGGTGTTTCGGGGGGGGGGGGGGGTTCGGGGCTAGAGAGAAGTTCTAGAGAGAGAGAGAGAGAGAGAAGTGAGGGGAGCTGTGAGGAATGAATGGAGGCCTCACCACTTATTTATAGGGGCTGGAGGAAGTTCACGTCTTGAATTTTTAATATTCACGTCGTGAGCCAGGCTGGCTACAGCCAGGCGCAGCCTGGTGCTGACACGTGGCATCGCACACAAGGTGAAAATCAGCCGATTTTCAAAAATTCATAACTTTCGCATACGAACTCTGTTTTCGACGTTCTTTATATCCATACGTAGGTAAAAACAAGATCTCCAACTTTTATTTAGACTCCGTCGGCTAATTCTCGACCGATCTCAAATTTAACAGTAGGAGGCGTTTAGACTGTTAAATGACCGCGAAGAATTCGTAACTTCTTCATACGGACTCCGTTTTCGTCCAACTTTTTACCGTTGAGTTCCTATTAATGAGATCTTCAACTCTCATTTAGGTCGCGTAAGCCAAAAACCGCTCGAACTAAAATTCGAGTTTCGGGCCGGCACTACTAAGCCGAATCTTAGAAAAATCATAACTTCTTCATACGAAGTCAGATTTGGGCGTTCTTTTTATGGATTTTCTCGGTTTAACATATTCTATGAATTTCGTTTAGGTTGCTAAGGCTAAATCTCGCTCTATCGTAAATTCACTATTTACGCTTCCCGGTGTCGTGCCGGTTTTGCCGTAAAACTTCGACGGGCCATAACTCCTTCGTTATAACTCGGATTTCGGCGTTCTTTATATGTACAGAAACCTTGAGACATATTGTATAACTTGGTTAAGACTATTTACTATAAATAATCTTTTGCCAAAAATTCATTTTCGACACTTATTGCCACTAAATTGACTAGCCCGGATCTACGGGCGTTACAAAATAGGAATACATTATGAAAAATTCTGAAAATATTTTTCTGAGTCTTACACACAGGGTAGGAGCTGCGAAAATTATTAGATACCCTTTTCACATTCTCTAAAGTGGTTTTATGATTTATTGGGGCTAAACAAAAAGAAAATTCAAAAGCACAATAAACAGTAACAAAAATTGATGGAACTTAATGAGAGATCATTATTTACCGTAGCGGTCATCTAAGAATTTATCTAGGGTTATAAACCTCAGAAAGTATTTTATATGATTTATTGCCTTATTTTATTGAGATCGTTATAATAATTCAAGAAAAATGAATTATTTTCTAAAAATTTACAGCTCATCTTATTTTATTAGTGGGATTCTTGAAAAAATTAGATTTGATCAGAAAAGAGTTTTAGGTATTTATTCGAGAGTAAATCCTTTATGAATATATTTGAAAGCTTATAACAACAAACTTTGATCATCTAGCAGCTAAGCTTGAAGATTATCACATGCATGTTGGTTTGAAGACCATTCATGAGTTTGAAATGTTCAAAATTCGTTTTTTGAAAGAAAAATTTGGATGCATGTGGTGTTTTTCCACCAAAACATGTAGAAAGTGCATTTCCTTGATTTTGACTTAGGTTTAGGTCATGGGACTTCACCATCTACAACATGCATATTGTTTTTTGATGAAATCCTACCACCATCATCATCAAAACCGTAAGTAGGTGCAAGTGTTCATGATTTTACAATAGAATGGAGTAGAAGATGGAGAAAATCCATAAAAAACAAGTAAAATTTGAAGGAATTGAAAGGATATCGTGTTCTACCTTAATGAACACCACTAGATGGTGAAGATTTTGAGTTTAAGGTGTGTTCTTGGACTCATTTTCTGGTATTTTCATGGTTCATAGTGAGAGGAAGAGAGAAAATGTGTGCGAGAGTGTGAGAGAGAGAGAGAGAGAGAGAAGTGAAGGAGATGGAGTGTGAGAGAGAGAATAAATGATTATGTGTTTTGGGAAGAGGGGAAGTGTCTTGGGAAGAGGGTGGACGGTTTTGAGGGTATTATTCCCTCCTTCTCTTTTAATTTTTATAAAAAATTCAATTATTTAATAAAAATATCATACTTTTTATAAAATATACACCCTAACCAAGTTTTTGCTCATGAAGCATTGATTTTTGACTTATAAATTAAGAGTAATTGTTAGTGACTAAATTTTCTATTTCTCGTTGGTTATATTTTACTAATTTGATTTATTTTACATTGATATTATAAAGTCCATACCAAATTTTAAGGATTTTTAGGTTTAGAGTTTATAAATTTGAGTTTTTAGGGTCTTGAGATTTAATAAATATTTAGATATCAAAATAAACTGAATTATTTGAGATTTCAATTTATGTTAGAGTTTCATAAGTCTTTTCTAGTTAAAAATAATGTTTGTAATTTATTTTTATCGATTTATTAGCATTCTATTTAGTGGTTTCGAGATTCAAGCGAAATTGAGGAATCGAGTGTACTAGTCCTAGTCTTCAACTTTGACTTACGTTTCTATGAGACTTTGACCTAATTTCTACCACTAGGTCAAGTGCATGATGTGTCTAAATGATTCATGCAAAGATTTTCAAGTCAAAGAATGACCCGAATATGGATAGTCATTACAGTTAAGTAGTTGTAGAATTCACATACCAATGTGAAATCTAAGTACACTATCCTTCGATTCTACTTGTTTCCAAGTTTCTAGTAGGTTATAACGTAGCGTCTAGTTACTAAGTCTAGTATGTGTCGTACCTATATGTGCAACTAATTTTAGTAAAATCTAGAACCGACTTGAATTTTGATGGTTGTCACAAGGCGGGCCAGCTAGGACTGAAGGCCAAGTGACCCATGGTGTCCCGGTTAGACTGCAGGCCGATGAGGCATACCAGTTAGGCCAAAGGCCCGGAGAACATTCTAGATAGGCTGAAGGCCCAGTTAGGCGTACCAGTTATGCTAAACTTTCTGTGAGCATAGCCGATAAACTGTAGACCAATGGGGTGTTCCTGTCATACTGAAGGCTCTGTAAGCGTAGCATATAGACTATAGACTGATAGGGCGTTCTAGTCAGGATGAAGGCTTTGTATGCATGCTATTTGTTATTATGTTGATGTGGTGGTATTTGGTGGAACACTAAGCTTTGTGCTTACATTTTTTGTTTATGGTTTCAGGTACTTCAGTGGACCATAGCAAGGCGAAGGCATGACCGTACACATCCTTAGTTTTCAACTGATTTGATCTTGGGAGACTCTGATTTTAAATAATGTTTTGAAAACAATGTTTTTGTAACACTTCTATTAGAAAAAGGATTGTTTTGAAAAGTTTTAAATTTGTTGAATTTTTGGGATGTTACAGTTCTTAAAGGTAAGACTCGTGTAATTGAAGAAATCTTTGATTTGACTTTTGATGACAATCTTTTTCAGAACATAGAGCCAAATCATGTTACAACACATTTATTGGAGTCAGATGCTCCACCTCCTAGGTCTCTTAATCCTCACGTCATCTAGGAAATCGATTTTGAATATTTGTTCAGACCTATAGAAATAGCTCTTGACTCGAAATCTCAATCATGTTCATTTTCACTACCAAATCGTTCTTTTTCTGAGAACATATATAATATGAACCCAACTTTTACTACATTTCATTAAGAAGTATTCCCATGTCGGGTTGAGGTGGAAAATTTCTCTACTTCTATGCCTCAAGGGCAGGGAAGTAATCCAACCCTCGAATCAAATGTTGATAGTTTTCAAGATGCATTAGAACCCTTTGAATAAATTGATCATGTTCCAAACACCAATGAGGATGATGCTAATTTTTTTGACTTTCTGAATGAAGAAGATAAAAATATATCTGGTTCAAAAGTTCAGGGGGAGTATAATCCTCAAATTCAAACTATCCAGGGTGAGCAACACAACCCCATTGTTGACGTAAGATCATCTGCTACACAAGAACTTTCAAGATTACCTATAAAGACAAAGGATATAATAGATTTTATAGGTTATAACCCAAAGCATAAGGCGGAATAAATTAACCATTAAGTTCACATGCAACCTATTTGAATCTAAGTTTTCTATATTGATAGAAATAATATACGAACATCAAGAACCCTAAGGAGTCCTTACTATTATCGAAAATAACAAGGGATCAGGGTTTACATATCTTTTGATTATTATCGAAAATAATCAAAGCAATTCCATTCTTCAAATGTCTAGGGAAGTAAGCACTAGAAATCCAATGCCTTACATGGTTTGTACCCAAACCCTAACAATTATAACGCTTGAGGAGGGAGGAGGAGAGAGGAAAAAATTCAGCTGTGGTTTCGTAGACGAAGTGGTACACCAAAATAGGATCCAAGGGGTCCAAGATATAGCTTATACACGGAGCCTTGGAAATCCTAATTTGAATATTACATTAATATTTCAAATTTGGTAATTATCTAACTCCTTAATTATCTTTAAGGATTAATCTAAAACTCTTAAAAAAATTCCCAAAACCGTCCATGACCCATGGAAGGTTCTGGAACCTCTCTTGTTTAACTATTGAACAATTACAGCTGACGTCCCTACACTTTTAATTAATCTAATTAATCCTAAAACTAATTTCATTTAATATATGATTAATTATTAGCTAAATAGTACTACTTCTAATTATTATATTAATCTCATAATATATTAACAAATTCTTTATTGCTATTTATTAACCATATAATAAATCAATAAATCAACCTCTCTCTCTCTCTCTAAAAGTTATTCTAGTTAATTACTAGTTCTGAGGGAAAACCAAAAAAGACTTTACTTTTATTTGCATTTTTGTACCAGTTTATTTATGTTCTTAGACACCTTAATCCAATAGTCTCCCCCTTGGGCAAGTTTATAACTACAATTGCAAGTATAACGAAACATCAAAGAGTGCTTTCCTAAATCACTGTCGAACTCTACTCGAATCAGAAAATGACCCTAAGATAAGTGATCAAATATTCCTTTGTACTTCAAGATATCATATGGCATAAGACATGGATTACAATCATTCTTATTGTCCAAAATTATGTTTTCGTATTTCCTGATTTGAAATGGCATCATTAGGCTACTAATTGAATACATCAATTCAGTCTTGACTGGGCCCAACACTATAATGTCAACACCAAATCTCCAAGGGGGCTAAAGATATTGTTTTATCTATTAGGAAAAAGGAACGAATAAACTTCAAGTTATATACTTGTGTCTTTTACTTACCAAATCATACATAACACTACATTTTATAACACAATGTTACTGATCCGTTTTCATAATACCAGTGTACATCTGATTTGTACATTAATACTTATATATCTCTGTTTGAAGAATAAAACATAGGGTTTTTGGCATGAAACCCCTACGAACTTTTGCTTTTGTCCTTAATTGGTCACCAAACTTATTTTGACACTCTGAGGTCATTAAGTACCTTAATAATGTTTTAAAAGGTTAATATGTTAATTCTTTAGAGGCTGTCGTTATAATGAACGGATGTGGACAATGGTCCTTCCATCTCAGTAATTCCAAATGATATCTTGAATTAAAATGATAATGGTCTTTGGTTTCCCTCATATTTAAGTAGACCAACACACACACACTCTCTTGATCGTTTTCAACTAGGGTTTTTGTTCTTGGATTTCAGCTCACGAAGACGTAGCATTTACATGAAGACCATTTGTCTAAGCTTAGCCATTTGTCTTCAATTTGAGTTTCATTTTAGAAGAAAATCATGAAGTTAGTCAGTTTGAACTTTAATGGTGTTTTGAGAGAACATCCATGTGCTTATGTTGGAGGCGATCATTGTTTATTTACTGATGTTGATTTTGTTGGGATGGATGTTTTTGAGTGTGTGGAATTTGTAGAAAGGTTCACTAGAGAAGCAATTGAGAACCTTTACTATTGCCTTCGTACTCACCCTTTGGCAAATGGAATTTGGTCCATATGAAATGAAATGGGGTATGTTAATTTTCTTGATACAACTTACGATGCATAAGAACTCCTAATTTCTATTAGCATGGACCTTATTGGGGATGGTTTGGAGAATTGGTTTGACACGGTTAGTGGTGCGACTGGTAATGTTATACAGGGAGAGGATAATCAGTAAAAAGAACCATCAGAAACAACCCATGTGTTTGAAGGAACTGGTTTGGAAGATGAAATAATTCCGGAGCATTTTAATGTACAACTAACAAGATTTCTGATGATGAATTCCTTAACAAGTTGTGTTCAGATTCAGTAGATTGTGAGTAGGAAGACATTGAGGACAATTTGGTCAACCCTATTTTCAATGTTCACTTACATTGGAAGCAGCAACACCTAGTTCTAGGTATCACATTTGAGAGCCCTGAATAGCTTAAGAGCATGTTATGTACTTATGTTGTCCATAATGGCTATCAACTTTCTTTTGAAAAAATGAAAAAGGAAGACTTCTATTCAATTATTGTAAAGGTGGAAGCACCTTTAGATTGTTGGCATCCTAAATGAGTGAAGAACACTCATTTTAAGATTAAGTCATTGAATAGTGAGCATCAACGTTCCAGGAACTACAAGTTAGGTTCCATTGTCAACTACAAGTGGCTTGGTTCACATTATACCAAGGATAGCCTATATAGAGAAAAACTTACTATAAGACAACTTTAACTATAAGTTATCAAAAAATTTAGGATTCATGTAAGTTTATGGCAATATAGGAGGGCTAAGAAGCATGCATTGGCAATTGTTGAATGTAATATTGGTGAGCATTATGCAAAGTTGTGGTCCTATGGTGAGGAGATAAAAAGGAAAAATCCTAGTTCTACTGTGAAAATGGGTGTATTACCAATGCCTAATGGGAAAACTGTTTCAGTAAATTTTATGTGTGTGTTTTGAAGGTTTGAATAGAGGTTGGATTGAAGGGTGTAGAAGGGTGACTGGAATTGATGGATGTTTCTTAAAGGGGATATGTTGTGGTGAACTATTATGTGTTATGGGAAGGCATGCATATAATCATATTTACCTAATTGCTTGGGTAGTTATTGTGTCGACAAAAAGGAAAACTAGAAATGGTTTCTTGAATTACTAATTGATGACCTTAAATTAGATGTAGGGAAAGGACTTACCTTGATTTCAGATCAACATAAGGTATGCATTAACTTAAGATTACCATTATTTAATTTGTTCTTATGTAATTTTCGGTTTCCTAACTTTGTTCATAAAACAAGGTCTATTGCAGTGTGTTAAGGATGTGATACCGTAAGATAAGCATAAACAATGTGCAAGGCACGTTGCCAAAAATTTCAAAAAAAAGGTATCCTGGGACCCACTTTGAGAACCTCTTTGGTAATAACTACGAAGAGCTCTAAAAAGAATGGATTTTAACGATGAACTACACAAACGGTCAAATAAACAACAAAAGCACTTTAAATATCAATGTTAGTGAAAGATACAGATATAATGATTGTCATGAAACTATAAACTACCATTGATGAAGCGCAATTGAAGAAATGTATAGCAGGGGTTTTTCCATTCCAAGACTCACATAGCTTCATAGGAGGTTTACCTATACAGTTTCAAGGCTCGTCGGGCACAAGATCATCAACGATTTCAACAACTTCTCAATGGGATGTGCTGGATGAAGACATAGGAGCTAAAGTTTAAACGTTAAGATCGTAAAATTGGAAGTTCATGACTTCCATTTTCAAGACACCCCTCTCTTAAATAGGGGTGAGGCGTCGTCCAAGGTAGCAACACTTGCCTATGTGGCATTAGATTTTATCTAGCTAGCTTTTATGTAAATGGAACATGTAATGATATGTAAAAAATTACCATTTTACAACATTATTAAAGTACTTATATAACCTCAGAGGGTTCAAAAAAAGTTTGAAGACCAATTAAAGACAAAAGAGAAAGTTCGTAGGGTTTTCATGACAATAACCCTAAATGATATTATCACCTTAGAATTACTTGTGATATAATCCATGAAGTAATCCTATAAGTGTGGGTTTATCCAATACTCAAAATGTCAATTTATAAGTACTCATGAATATTGTAGCAACCCATTGTAATGTATAATCTCCATATACAATCTACAATATATTCATGACAATCTTAATTCACTACTTACTTCTAAAAGTATAAGCGAGTATGAAATTTCGAATATTCAAATCATTTAAGAAGTAAAACATGAAAAGTGAAACACAAGAATAAATAATTGAAAAAGGCACTACAATACTCATAAATAGTTCTCTATTGTTGGGTCAAAAATGTGGTTTATACTTTTCTTTTCTAGGAAATTGTATTTATATGTAATATCTTATGTGTTTACGGTCAAGTTTACGGCCATGGGGGTGTTTACGGCCATAAACAGGTTTACGTCCGTAAACCCTGTTTACGGCCCATGTCAACCCGGCCCATATTCTCATGTATATATATATATATATATATATATATATATATATATATATATATATATATATATATATATATATATATATATATATATATATAGGGGTGAGGGGTGTGAGGAAATGGGTGATGAACACTAGAGGAGCTTAAGAGTGCATTTGGAGGTGTTCTAAAGAGAGAGAGAGAGAGAGAACAAGTGTGTGTTATTGTGTGTGAATCTTGTATCCGGATCTTCATTCTAATCATATCATACATAGATTCATCATCATCTTCTTCTTCTCCTTCTCTTCTATTTGATCTGACATCATCCGTTTGATTGGGATTTCGCACCATCAAACGGATCTGATTGATACACAAGCAAATTAGGGACTTTACAATTGGTATCAGAGCTTGGTTGTATCAATCAATTTTTTCAGATCTGGAGCTGATTTGATCTTATTTTGGAAAGATTCTTGCGTTTTTGGATAGATCTCGAAAAATTAAGGGGGGTTTGTTCTTCGCGTTTTTCCTAAAAACGAGTTTTTGATCGAGTTTTGGAGCAAAAAAGGTGAAAAAACGCTATTTTTCGTCAAGAACAACGATTTTTGGAGAGTTTACGGTGTTTGAAGGGTTTACTGGCCGGAGTTTACAACCGGAAACGTGTTCACGGCCGGAGTTTACGGCCTGAAACAGGTCGCCGGAGTTTACGGCCAGAAACTGGTCGCCGGAGTTTACGGCCTCGGCTCGGCTTGGATCGCGGCTTGAAGAACGTCTCGGCTCGGCTCGGCAGTGGACTATAGCAGCGCGCTTCATAAAAAAAATATAGGAGACGTTAGTGCCAGGGCTCGAACTCAAGACCTTCGGTGCAGCAAACTCGCGCCTTACCAAGTCGGCTAGCAAGCCTTTTGTGTGATCCCTTCGAATCTTTAAACTTAACATCTCATTCTCGCTTTCAAATTTCGCAATTTGTCATTTTTAGCCCAAAAATCAATTTCTTTTATTTCTAAGCTCCATTTTCATCCAAAAAAAATTAATTTTTAATTTTTGAATTTTATTTTTGACTTTTTACTTAAAATTTTGACTTTGACATTTAAAGTTTGACCTTTGACTTTAAACTTTGACTTTCTCGTTTGACTTTTAAATTTTCAAATTTAGATTTTCTGTTTGACTTTTCAAGTTTGACTTTTGAGTTTGACATTTTAAATTTGACTTTTGAAGTTTTTAGTCAAAAGGCATTTTTAAATTTGACTTCTAGTTGTGCTTTTAATAGTTTTTGAAGTTTACGAGGAAATTGAAAACATGAAAGAGAGTCGTCAGGAGATTTTAAGACAAAATTTCAACATTTTCGATTATATCCCTGGAGAAAACCTGGAAGCTTAGTTGCAGCGATTTACCACACTCACTACTGAGATGAATATAGCTGGGATCTTCGTGTCCAAATATGAGATAAACAAAAAGCTATTGAATTCACTTCCGAAATCGTGGGATATGAACGTGGCTATCATCAAGAAGACAAAAGATCTCAATCATCTTAGTCTTGCTGATGTAATTGTAGAACTTGATGCTTTGAAGTGTAGAAAAACAATGAGTTCTGAAAACATTCCAGTCACTGAAGTTACATGTACTCCAGCTTGTGAGGCTACGATTAAATTTCTTCGGGAACAAATTGATTTATATAAAAGAGAAGTTGAGGACCTGAGATATGAAGGATATCAACTCAGGAAAGGACAGAAACCCCTGAAGGCTGAATTAGAAACAAAAATAAAGGATTTTAGAAGAATTTAGGCAGAGTACAGTGAGAAATGTGAACTGTACAATTATGTTAAAAGGCAAAATGATGCACTGACTGCTGAGCTTGATACATTAAAGAAAAGATTTGATTCTGCAAACTTCGCTTTTCAAAAATTTGATGGATCAAGCGAGGTAGTTGCCAACATGATCGATCATTGCATGGATTTTAAATGAAATCAGTCAAAGGGTTTAGGATATGATAGTGTACCTCCTCCTTATAATCATACATATTTGTATCAACCCCTATCTAAGGAGGAAATTACCAACGAACCATTTATGGTTTATGGCAAGCCATATGGTTTCGTTTCAAGCGGATTTATTAATGTTGAAAGTACTAACATTTCTACCTCCCCTGCAGATCAACCCTTAGACCAGGCAAAGCATGGAGTCGGAGGACCTGTTGATGTTTTTGTTTCCTATGAACAACCTTCTATTTCTGATGATAAAGTTGATGATACATCTTGTGATGCCTTTGATGCTTTTGCATCGGATCATGTTGAGTTAATTTTTTTTGACATATTTGATTATTTGTTTGAAAATACTGATGTTCCTGTTTCTAGCACATCTACTTCATATGTAGGTAATGTAGCAGAAGATGAGAACATGGAGAACACCACTGAACAAACCAACATCTCCTTGAGCTTTGAATCTGTTGCTTCGAACTCATCTGCTTCTGATCAACCTGTTGTTGAGAAATACAGGCCACCAATTCCAACGCAACAGAGTTCTTGTTGCAATTCTGCTTGTGGGAACAATAAGAAACAAGGAAAAGATACGCCACCAGTGGCAGGAAGAGACAACTTCACAGTGAAGAAAAAGACATGTTTTCACTGTGGAACACCTGGACACATTGCCAGAAACTGTCCTAATCGTGCATACGTTCCTTACTATGCACAAGGATGGCAGAATGCACCAAGAGAGAGATACTCCAAAAGAAACCCCTCAAGGTCACGATCAGACATTGGTGACTGGAACGCGCAGAAGGCCAAAAATCAAACCCAAAAGGCCAAGAATCAAAATCCCAAAGTCAAGAAGGGAATGTCGGCCAAGAAGCCAAATCAAAGAGATGCTCCCGTGAAGCCAAAATCAAAGTCATCTTAACGGCCGACATCAAGATCAAAAGCAAGTACTGAGCCACCCATCAGATCGAAAAAGAAATGGGTTAAACCCAACTACAAATGGGTTCCGAAGGCTCAATCTCCCACATCAACTAACGACTCTAATATTTCTACATCTTCTGTTTGTGATAAGTAGGATATGTCATGGGAGAGAGTACTGTGCGAGGATGACAAAGGTTGACCCAGTTTCAAAATGGACTGGGTTCCAAAGACCAACTGATCCCGCTCTGTGTCAGAGCAATTATGGAGGCATATTATTAGACTTCGGTTTGTTGGTAGTAGCTGTTCCAGGCACATGATAGGAGGCATCTCTCAACTGTACAACACTCAGAACATTATTTGGGAGAATGTGTCCTTTGCGGGAAGGGAAGAAAAGAAGTGATCACTCACGAGGTTAATGCTTAATGACATGAAGAATTTTCGGATCTGTTCTGAGTTTACGCATGTTGTTCTCAGACCTTCTGGATGCAAATTCAATCGGTGACTTACGGTTTGAGCTTTCTTCTCTATACTCCTGAGTTTTTCTTAAGCTGATTCACTTTAAAGACAAATTTTTATTTTAGGATAGTTTAAATTTGCGCATTTACTTTCGTTTCTCTCCTATGCACAAATTTAGGGGGAGAAATAAAAACAAAACAAAAAATTAGAAAATTTAAAAAATCCAAAAACATTAGAAAATCAAAAAATCAAAAAATTATGTTGGTTATGATAGGTGCTGCTTGAGGGAGATGTTCTGGGAAGTGATATGATAAAGTGATAACAGGCAACCTGAGTCTGCGTAACGTACCCGAAGTTGAAGGTTCTATGCTCTGGTTTGATGTGTCGGTAGGCACGAAAGATTTTAAATGGACTTGACTAGGCAGAGTTGAACTTAGAAAATTTATAGACTTGACAAATCTTGACCTAGTTAGATCCGTTCAGCCTGACAATACGACGCTCGGATAGGTTGAGCAGGGAGATATATATGGGAATCTACTCGTCACATTAATTGAACTCGTACTTGGAACCGTGGTTTAACTTTTCCTCGATGTGCAGATTCTGTCCTTAATTCCGGTTGGATGGGGCGACTGGTAAATTCCGATAAATTAGGTATGTAGAATATCATTTTCTTTCTTTCCGTCTGTTAGTCATATGTTGTCTCCTTTGCGTGACTTCCAATCTGACCTGGTACACAACATATGCAACTCTATTTCTCTGCAGGTTATATATGTGAAAGACTTCTTATATGTTAGCCATATGCTGTCTCCTCTGCGCGACTTCCAATCCGACCTGGTACACAACATATGTAACCTTTTACTTCTCAACCCCTCTGAAGTAATAAGCAATAAGTAATAGAATTCTAAATCTATCCTCTCTCTGAATGGTTGTCTGCTCACCCGGTGTAAGGAGTACTCTGGAAGTTCTTGATGGCTGGGGCATATTAGGAAGCGGGAAACACGTTATAGTACACTTAAAAATTGAACACATTCAGATTGTCTATCGATCTCGCTGCTCAATTTAGGTGGACAACAATATCCCTGGTCGTCGTCAGATGAATGGTCCTTAAGATATAGTATCTAAGGAATTAGGATAAGATATAAATTTTAGGATTTTAAGATCACTCTGTCTTGTAACAAATAGGATGTCCTAAATCTGTCATAATTTTTCGTGTTTAAGTGGACAACAATACCGGCGATCGACCAGACAAAGACGTGAAGATAGAAGGTATCGACAAGTGGATAAAGGTTGTCTAAAAACTTTGATCCCAAATCACTCTTAAAGTTAGATATCATTTTTATTTAAATATTAGGGGAGAATTAAAAGTTAAAAAAAAACAAACAAAACAAAAAAAACCAAACAAAAATTAAAAAAAAATTAAAAATCCAAAAAAATAGTGTTATTTCTGTTTTATTTCTTTTTCAGAAAATATGAAAAATCCAAAAATACTTTTGTTTCTGTTTTAATTTGTGTGCTAAGTTTTCTTTTAGTTTTGTTTTGTCTTGAAAAGTGATTTCAGGTATAGATAAGACTCATGGAGTTTGTGTTGAAGATTTCTAAGCCAAAGCCTCGTCCGTGAGCATCGAAGAATTCGTATTCGAAGGACCAAGAAATGAAGATTATTCTTTTAAATTCAATCTTTCAACCCTAGAAGCTAGGTGAAGCTGAAATTGAAGATTATGTGACGGATTGCATTGAAGCCTCCTCAATCAGTCTGCTGCTATCTTTGTACCTGCTGAAGTGATCCAGAAGATTTGTTCTCTCTGATGTTCTCTCTTAAGATTCTGAAGCTGAAAGCACTATCTTTCAAGAATCAGTACGTCAAGCCTCCTCACCCGATGTGCGTTCAAGGCCAAGCTCTCGATGAAGATTAACAAGAAAAGCCAGCTACTTTTTAGGGGGAGCTTGTTGGGTCATTTAAGAAGAGAAAAGAAAGCTATAAATCAAGGGGCAGATTGTTGGGTCAAAAATGTGGTTTATACTTTGCTTTTCTAGGAAATTGTATTTTTATGTAATATCTTATGTGTTTACGGTCAAGTTTACGACCATGGGGGTGTTTACGGCCGTAAACCCTGTTTACGGCCCATGACAACCCGGCCCATATTCTCATGTATATATATAGGGGTGAGGGATGTGAGGAAATGGGTGATGAACACTAGAGGAGCTTAAGTGTGTGCATTTGAAGGTGTTCTAGAGAGAGAGAGAGAGAGAGAGAGAACAAGTGTGTGTTAGTGTGTGTGAATCTTATATCCGGATCTTCATTCTAATCATATCATACAAGATTCATATTATTCTTCTTCTCCTTCTCTTCTATTTGATCTGACATCATCCGTTTGATTGGGATTCCGCATCATCAAACGGATCTGATTGATACACAGGCAAATTAGGGACTTTACATCTATAATTTAATCTCCAAAATCAATTATATTTATTTTGTTACAAAGTTTCAAAACTGTCAACTAACCACTAAAAGTAACTTTATCTCGTAAACCAATGCTTCTAACCCTACTCAGTGCCTCTATGAAAGGATCAACATGATCGTATTCTGATGATACTTGCTTTACCAGGAGATGACCTTCATCAACCCTATGTCTGATATAATGGTATTTTTTTTATATGCTTGGATCTACCATGATCCTTTGGCTATTTTATCAAATCAACCGCCATTTTCTTATCCCAAAAAAGTTCCAACCGCTCTTGAATGGCCGGGACTACACCGAGATCGCCAATGAAGTTCTTCAACCAAGCTGCCTCCTCTGATGCCTCACTTAGTGCGATGTACTCTGATTCACAAGTATGATAAGTCACCGTATCTTGCTTGGAATTTTTCCAAGTCACTTCCCCACTATTTAACACAAACACCCAGCCCGAATGAGAACATAAGTTGTCTCGTTCTATGTGAAATATGGTGTTACTATGTCCACTTACTCTTAATGTATCACTGCCAAGAAGGAATAGAACGATGTCCTTCGTTCTTCGTAGATACTTAAGATTATTCTTAAGAACAATCCAATGAGCTCTACTAAGATTTCCATGAAATTGACTAACCATGCTCAAAGTATAAGACACATCAGAGCGAGTATATGTCATAGCATGCATTATCGAACCTACAGCCAAAGCATACGAGACTCGAATCATCTCAACTATTTCCTCATCAGTACTCGGGCTCTGAGTTTTACTCAACTTAACTGTATGATGGATGGTTAAATCCCATTTCTTGGAATTCTCCATACTAAAAGATTTTAGAATTTTATCCAAGTATGTACTTTGAATAAAGCCAATAATTCGTTTCTTTCTATCCGTTGAAATCCTTGTTCCAAGAATATAGGAAACTTCCCATAGGCCCTTCATAGTGAAACACTTTCCAAGACAATATTTCACTTCTTACAAGGTCGGAATGCTGTTTCCCATAAAGAGTATGTCGTCAACATACAATACTAGGAAATTCACTGTACTCCCACTAGCCTTGACATACACACGTGACTCATCCTTACTCCTAGAGAAACCAAACTATTTTACTTTCTCATGGATGCAAAGATTCTAGCTCTGAGATGCTTGTTTCAACCCATAAATGGATTTCTCAAGCTTACACATTCTATCAGGAAACTTGGCATGTACAAAACCCTCTATGTAACTCATCTAAACAACCACAGTCGACTTCCCATTTATGAAAGCGGTTTTGACATCCATTTGCCATATTTCATAATCAAGAAACATTGTTGTTGCTAGCATAATCTTGATAGATTTTATCTTAGGCAGTGGTGAAAATATCTTATCATTGTCAATCCCTTAGGTTCGAGTAGAGCCCTTCGCAAACAGTTGTGCATTGAATGTGTGGAACTTTCCACCCATGTTGGTCTTCTTCTTGAAGACCCATTTGCACCCAACAATATTTCGACTTGGTACATGATCAAACAAATTCCAAACTTGCTTCTCATACAAAGAATGAATCTCACCATCCAGTTCATCTTTCTACTTGGCAGCCTCAATGCACTACATGTCTTCCTTGTAGATAACTGGCTCATCTAAATTGACCAGTCTACTATCATTGATAAACATGTCACTATCTGACGCTCAATGGAAACCGTAGAACAAAGGTGGCATGCTAACCCAACTGGACGATGAAGATGTAATGTATTGTCAATGGGATCTACAAGAATCTCCATCCTCTGGTTGAGAGCTAGTGTCTTCTAAGGTTCCTTCATTGGTTGACTCTTGAATATCTTCAAGGTGAATTTCAATCCCACTGTCCTCTTTAAATATGAGTTCTCTCTCTCTCTCTCTCACTCACTCAAAAGACTCCCCTTTTGAGTTAAAGACGACATTCTTACTAGGCATGTAGATCAAGTATATAAAAGAATTATGTGGGTTGCCAATGAAAAAACACCTCTCGGCCTTGGGTTCTAGTTTGTCGTGATTTTCTCATCTCAAGAGAGTGTCACAACCCTAGACCTTGATATTGGAGTTTGTAACTAAGGTATCCCCAGAAAGAAATAGGAAGTGAAGCTCGACTCATCATGGAATGAACCGTGTCTAACAAGGTTTGACTTATCGTCTCAGTCACACCATTAAGTTGTAGTATCCTAAGAGGATTCAATTGTGAAAATATTCCACATTCATTAATGTAGTCGTGGAACTCAATACTAAGATACTCTCTGCCTCTTTCAGATCAGAGCATCTTTATCTTCCTCCCCAATTGATTCTCAACCTCGTGTCTAAACTCTTTGAACTTTTCAATGGTTTCTGATTTATGTTTGATTAACCACATATATCTATATCAACTATAATCCTATGTATGTCATGTAGTATCGATTTGCATCCCTTGTAAAGATCTGAATGGTCGACATACATCAGTATGGGTAAGATCCAAAAATTCTTCACCTCTTTCACTTGATCCAATGAATGGTGATTTTGTCACCTTACCCATATGACAAGACTCACATTCATCAGCTGTCCTAAAGTAAAATTATTTCAATAGCGCATCCTTTTGGATTTGGGCGATGCGTTTCTTGTTAATGTTCCCAAGATGACAGTGTCACAAGCATGCTTTATCTACACCATTAGATGAATCAGTATGAAATACAATATTGCCTAAGCTATCAATACAAATCACAGTTGAATACACACCATTACAAGGTAAAGCTTTAAACATAAAAACAATTTTTTTATAAGCTAAAATTGAGCCATTCACATCATCATATGAGTATCAAAAATATTTTCTAACCAATGCATGAAAATAAATAATGTTTTGTGTCATTTCTGATGAAGAGATAATATTAATCAAATATATTCTAACATCACCACCGAGCGCAAGACCATATGTTCCAATCTTTGTAACAGGTGAAGATTGCTTATTCTCGTTGATTGTATTTATTCTTCCATGATTCACCTCCTTACTTTATCTTAGCCCATGCAAATCAGAACAAATGTGGAAACCACATCTTGTATCAAGGACGAAAGAACGAGTAAGTTGAAAGTTATTCTACTGAATAGTGTACATACCTATCAGTGATGGCCTAACCTTGCCATCCTTGGTGTCCTGCAAGTATTTAGGGAAATTTCATTTCCAATGCACTTTTCATTGCAATAGTAGTAAGTGGATTCTTTGAGGTCACTAACAGTTGGAATATCAGAAGTGGGCTTTGACTTCGACCCACTTCCGAATGATCCAACATGGGCTTTGCCTTCAAGTTCAATTGAGGATTTGATTTCCTATTATTTCCTCTATTTTTCCTAATGGAAACCACAGAATCTGTTCTCGTAGAAGGGACTTGATTTTTCTTCATCCCCGATTTTGCTGTCTATAACAAGCTATAAAGTTGGGTCAATATGGTCTCTATGTTGTTCAAATGATAAGTTAAGAAAAAATGATCATAATTGGGAGGAAAGGATTTTAGGACCATGTATGTGGCCATCTCCTTGTCTAAATACAAATTTAGCTTTTCTAAAAGCTCCACATATCTCTGTATTCTCTACACATGATTGAAAAAAAGATTCTCCTTCCTTCAACTTGCATGCGATCAACGCCTTAACGACCTCATACCTCTCTTGAAGGACTTTCTTGTGAAACTTTTCAGCAAGATCTAAGTACATATGATATGGCCAATAGTCCTCATATAATTTCTACAACTCAGGTACTGTAACACCCGAAATCTTGAGGAGCAATTGTAAGGAATAAATCCCATTTTGCGGATTGGAACACGATGTGTTTTAGGAACCAACACATCATGTCTAGTTAAGGACCGATGCCCTTTTCATTAATACGAAAACGACATGTTGGTGTCTAAACATGGCGTGTTGGAAGTTAGGAAGGAAACCCTAAATTGAACCCTATATAATCTCCCTAATCCCCAAGGGCTAGTCTCCTTACCAACCTCCATTGCCACTTAAAATCTAATTCGTCCGTTAAGCTTTCTTGGTGGTGATCTTGAGCCTTGAGTGGACTCTTGTGATTATTTTTCTCATTTTGCAAATGAACCTTTGATGATTGAAGGTGCTTAGGTTAGAAAAAGATCAAAGATCCAAAATTTCTCCACTTCTTCTAGTCTCTTTGAGGTATCAAGTTTGCATCTTGGCTTGTGTATGATTAGATCTCTTCATGGCTAGTTTATTATGATTTTGGTCTTCTTTTTTGGTCTTTGGACGAGTTGGGTTGTTTAAGGGCTTGTTCTTTCATATATAGGTTTGTTTTGGTATCCTTGAGCATAAAGGTGCAACCTTTATGTGAAGGATGGTGTCATGCATGCTTCAAGCCCCCTATGAAGTCCCTTTTTAGCTTAAGATCTTAAATTAGTCATATATGGACATAAAGTTGGCAACTTTACATGATAATCCAGCTCAAGGATGTCATATCTATGTTTTGGGATATGTCATTAAGGATTAAGTGCTTATTGGTTAAGCTGTTGAATCTTGAGAAAACACGGCGTGTTTGCAAGCCAACACGACATGTTGGCTAGGGATTTCCCAATTATCTGGATGATGTAAGAACACAACATGTGCAAGAGGCAACCTGGCGTGTTGGGTCAACATGGTCTGTAAACCTTGACTTTGACTTTTGAAGCTGACAAGAGTTGGCCATTAGGTATTTTGGGTTTGGGCTATCTTTTGGGCTTTGTTGTTTGGCGCATTGTTGGGCCATCTGAGAACAAGTATTTTGGATTAGGGAAAGTGAATGGGGTTTAGGGTAAGGCCCATGTAAGGGTTTGGGTCTAATTTGGAAAATTAGGCCATAAGTGGACCTTGGTTGATTATTTGGTTTGTGGGCCTTTGAATGTGAGTTTGGGCCTTAGTGTTGGACCAAACTAGGTGAGGGTTAAATGGTATTTTTACCCCATTTATGTAGATTATTGGATTTGTTTTGAAACCCAATTGATAATTGGGTGTTATTGGTTAGATAGCTCGGGTTTCTAGTGGATCAGCGGTTAGATACTTATTTGTGGGTTCAGCTGTCGAGGTGAGTTTTCCTGACTGTACTTCAGGGTCGAAGGCGCCAATGCCAGCCCTTTGGATTGTTATCCTGGTTTATCATGTGATTGAGTACCGTGGTGACTTGTTAGATCTGTATCCTGGTAGATAGGATGATAATATGCTTAGTGATCTGTTACATCTGCCTGTTATCTGTTCTGGCTATATGTTTACCGCTCACATGTATTGATGTAGTGTGGTCGGGTTGAGACTGTACTACTTTGTGGTGCTAGTCAACAAACCCAATAATATTTATATTAATATGTTATATGTATGCTTATCTGTTTATTGTATGTGTCGACAAAGGGTATGAGTAGTTGGGTTGAGGCGGACCTGCTTTGTGCTGAAGGCCAATAGACCTAAGGCATCCCGGATAGACTGAAGGCCAGTGGGGCAAACCAGCCAGACTGAAGGCCTAGAGAATGTTCCAGATAGGCTGAAGGCCCGAGGTGGTGTACCAGTCATGCTAAGGGTTCTGTGAGCGTACCAAATAGACTATAGGCTGGTGGGGCGTTCCAGTCAGACTGGAGGCTCTGTATGCATATTGTTTGTTGTTATATTATCTATTGTGTGTTGGTACTTTGGGGGAACTCACTAAGCTTTGTGCCTACAGTTTTTGGTTTACGATTTCAGGTGTTTGAAAGATTCATGTCAAGACAAAAGCGTGACCGTACACATCCTGATTTTATGTCATTGATCTCGGGTGGCACTGATTTTTAAATAATATTTTGAGAACATCATTTTATGAACATTTTATTAGTAAAAAGATCGATTTGAAAAGTTTAATTGGAATTTTTGGGATGTTACAAGTTGTTATCAGAGCCTTGGTTTGAGTGAATTGAAGGAACACTCATGTGAATCCAGTCTCAAACTAAGGAAAAAGATTTAAAAAAACTGATTCTCAAATGGTTTTCAAAATAAACAAAGAGGATGTGATATGTACGATCATCGGAAGCCCGTAAGCAGTCCCCAAATTACCACACAGTTATTTGAGATTATGTTGTGATATGTTAGAACAACATGCTGGTAATAGGATGTGGACCTTTAGGAATCGTATGATAGAATTGCCTGATATATGATGCTTTATCTCTCGTAGAATTCTTTTTTGATTATTGTATCACTCTTTCATGTGTGAACTAACTATTGAGTGAATGTGCTAAGTCACATACTTCATGAGTTAAATGGCCTTAAGGTAAGGGATTTGGTCCTGCTACGCAGCTCTTGTCTGAGTCCAACCGTTGCTGGAATGAATCTTTTATCCTAAGATTGTTTATGTTGTGTAGTATGATATAGTGTTCACGCGATAGTTATCTGGAACCAATGGAGGGTCGTGCGACAATTAGTGGTAGGATGAGTTATTTGGGGTCAGCCGGCCAGTTACGATATGTTTAGCCTTCCTCTAGGGAGTAAGGATGGAGTGCATGAGTTTGCTAGTGTGTATTCGAGATGTTGGGAGATAGAGATCAGAATTTCATATGAGAATCTGCTAATTTTATTATGTTTAGTACCAATCAACTCTATTGCTTGAATCTTGCTTCCTTGTGCTTTGTGGGACTCCTAAGTGATGCGAGTTAGCTATTGAGTGAACATGTAAGGTCACATGTAATCAAGCTTGAATAATCTCAGGGTGATGGGTTTGACCCTATTGCGCGGCTCTTGTGTGAGTCCAACCGTTGTAAGGATCAGTCTTTTGCTTGAAGGATTATCTGAGCTTTATGAAATACGATTGTGTTCATAGCGTAGCTAGCTGACATTATGAGGAGTTCTTTAGCAACTGATGGCAGGGGAAAATGGGGCATACTAGGAGAGCCTAGGAAGTGTTTTAGTGTGGTTGTTTCGGTGTTGAGTGTGTATTGGGGGTATTATCATGAGTAGATCTTAGAGGACCCGAGATGATCCGTGAGGAAAGTATGGATAGGTGTGGTATGTAGTATTTAGCTGATATTACTGGAAGCACATTATCCACACTCAAATTAAGGAGTGTTTTGGGGATTCTAAGGACCGGTCGGGAGAGATTAGCATGGTTTGATACCATGATTTGTGGCAGTAGCTCCATATCTATTGATCTTTGGTTATGGTTGCTTAGGCATGGGGATGGGTCTGGAATGCTTCGGCCCTAGTGGCGAAATTGGTTTGGATTGGTTAGTGCAGACCTAAGGAGCTTGTTTGTTTTGTGGTCTTGAGGGTTTTGCTTAAGGTCACGCATTCGAGTTGCTGGACTCAAGGAGGAAACGGTTAATATGAGTGGCTTGGGGATTACAGCCAAAAGTTGAGTGATTAATTGATGGATGGTATGTCGCTATCTATGGTGTGGATTTTTCCTTTTAGTTTCTGAGTTTATGGAAGGAGTGAGTAGGATTGTGACCTTCAAGGTTGAGATGTAAGCCAGCTTGGGGTTTGCTGGTCGTAGTGCTTGGAGACAAGATGTCAGCACGGTAGTGTGTAGATGGGATGGCATATTATGGATGCTTTTTGATGTTATTAAGGGTCTTTGTTCTTGGTTTATAGTGGGATGCGCACCGGTTTGGCGTTTGGAAGTGTAGGCAAGAAGTGTTGGTTTTAGGATCATAAGTCGGTATTGGTTTATGTATTTGTAAGGGATCCTTAGTGATAAGTGGTCATGGTTCGGAAATTTTAGAGATCTACAGCTGAAATTTAGGACTCTCCTTGGATTTGTGTGATAATTATCTAGAAGATCATCTTGTGTATATTATTCATTCACGGGGTCTGGAGATGGTTGTACCTGGTTGAGCAGGGTGAGTTATTGGTTGGTTTAACCCCCAGTAGGAGGTAGTTCAAACCCTATGTGGGGGAGAATGGGATATTCTACTTGGAGGATCTTTGATCTGTTTGGGTTCGTGGTATTGAGGAATGGCTTTTAAGGATCCGTGATGCGAGTATGTGGGATCTCGGTTCAAGGTTTGGTCAAGGAAGAGGTATATAGTAGGTAATGATTGTATGCATGTATGGAGGAGAAACATGGGTTGTCGCTCATTGGGGTAGGGATCCACCAACGAATTAGTTCCAAAATTTGGCGTGTTCATCCTCGTAAGGTTCTTGGTTCATTGGATTTAATGTTATGTGCTCGCAATTATTGGTCGCTTGGTCTGTCATTCAGCAAAGGGTCTTTGATGGTTTTGAGTGTGGCAGTTGAATTATATGCCATTTTAATGCCATGAGTTTTAGTGGGTCAGAAATGGGTTGCATCTTGTTGAGCGGCTTTTAGTATGTTTGGCTGTTATTCTAGTTCTTGGTCTGGATTGGCTAAGGGGTATTGTGTGGAATGTCTATGGCTAGGAATCAGTGGGTTAGTTTTCCAGTATCGTCAAGGTTTAGTGGTTTTAGTTTTGTGCACAGTTGGTCTCTAAGAGTGCCAAGAAAAGTGGTCTATTTCTAAGGTTTTGGTCTTGTCATTGTTGTAAAGGGGTTTGAGATTTCAGTGTTGTATCATAAAAAGTGTGTAGAGTCATCAGCATGCTGGGATTTCGGGGAATGTTCACCTGGTCTTCAAGGGTTGTGCAGTCTCTGGGTTTGGCTAGTAATGGAACACTAGCATTGGTAAGCTTAGGTTGGCAGTCAGTGTAGGAGTCTTTTAAGACTGTGGGATGGCCTGTAGCATTCATTGGGTTAGTGGTTAGTGTGGGAGTGTTGTAAGACTCTGGGGTAGCGTGTAACACCCACCGGTCCTTATGTAGCGGTGAGGATGTGGAAAATCAATGATTGGTTGCGGATTTCATCAGACGAGTTAGACTAGGTTGGGTCATTTCGTAACACTGTGGGAGAGCCACAGCATGCAAGAAATCCAGGAGTGATAGGTCGTTGGTGGCTGATTGTGATATAAGACTACAATTGGTCATGTAGCATTCACTTTTAGCATTGGATTCAATGGAAAGATAGTTTGAGCAATTGTTTTCAGATAAGGCTTTCTTTCGGAAGTCGTGTTGGGTGATTGTGTTAGTCTTTTGACTCAACAACTGGGCGGGAATCCAGCGTTTCAGTTATTTGGTAGACAACTTGGCACAAGGGAGGTCTCGACTGCTTTTGGAAAGCAGCTAGGGGGATCGATGATTCAGGAAATATTAGTGATTTGGGTTTCATGGCTGGAGTCACTTGTTATTTAGGAGGATGAAAAGTCACTTACAATGGGATTAAATGATTTCTTAGTAGTTTATTTCACCCTGTTGTGCAGCTCTCGTTTGAGTCTAACCGTTGTAGGGGGTCTTCTACTCGAAGGATTATTTGAGCCTTCTGTCAAGTATAAGTGTTTTGCAGGTTTTTATGGTCAATGATTTTGTTCCCTATGGAAGTATCAGATAATTAGCATTGGAAGTGTTTTGTTGGTCTGGTGTAGAATAAGGATTTGGTATGGTAGTGATTCAGTATGGGTGGTCTGCCAGAGAGTTAGACCAATTTGAGAATTCGAGATTTCAGGTTTTAAGAAAGGTAGGGCTAATTGTCTGCATGGGATTATTGATTCTTCCTCCTTGGGACTAGAGAGTTCTTCTATGGTTGGGTTCAGTAGCCTTGGGAAGGGTGTAGGTGTTCGGGGATATTATTGCATTCTTCAGGCTGTCTGGGCGCCTGGGATGGTAAGGAATGATTTCGAGGATGAAATCTCAATCAAGTGGGAGAGATTTGTAACACCCGGAATCTTGAGGAGCAGTTGCAAGGAATAAATCTCATTTTGGGGATTAGAACACAGCGTGTTGGAGGAACTAACACGACATGTCTATCTAAGTACAGACCCGATTTTCATTAAGACCGACACGATGTTTTGGTGTCTAAACATGGAGTGTTGGCAGTTAGGAAGGAAACCCTAAATTATAACTTATATAATCTCCTTAAGCCCCAAAGGTTGGTCTCCTTAACAGCCTCCATTGCCACTTAAACCCTAATTCGGCCCTTAAGCTTTCTTGGTGGTGTTCTTGAGCCTTGAGCGGATTCTTGTAATTGTTTTTCTCATTTCCAAAGGAAGCTTTGAAGATTGAAGGTGCTTAGCTTCGAAGGAATATCATAGATCCAAAATCTCTACACTTTTTGTAGTCTCTTTGAGGTATCAAGTTTGCATCTTGGATTTTGTATTGTTAGATCTCTTCATGGCTAGTTTATTATGATTTTGGTCTCCTTTTTCGGTCTTTGGATGAGTTGGGTTGTTTAAGGGCTTGTTCTTTCAGGTTTGGGTTTTTTTTTGTTATCCTTGAGTAAAACGGTGCAAAATTTATGTGAAGGATGGTATCATGCATGCCTCAAGTCCCCTACTAAGTCCCTTTTTAGCTTAAGAGCTTAAATTAGTCATATATAAACCTAAAGTTGACAACTTTACATGATAATCCAGCTTAAGGAGGTCAGATCTATGTTTTGGGATATGTCTTTAAAGATTAAGTGCTTATTGGTTAAGTTGTTGAATCTCGAGCAAACACGGTGTGTTTGCAAGCCAACACGTTGTTTTGGCTAGGGATTTCCCGATTATCTCGATGACGGAAGAGCACGACATGTCCAAGAGGCAACAACGCATGTTGGATCAACATGGTCTGTTGACCTTGACTTTGACTTTTGTAGTTGACTAGGGTTGACCATTAGGTATTTTGATTTTTGGCTATCTTTTGGGCTTGGTTGTGTGGGGCATTGTTGGGCCATCTAAGAACAAGTTTTTTGATTTAGGGAAACTTAATGGGCTTTAGGGTAAGGCCCATGTAAGGTTTGGGCCCAATTTGGAAAATTAGGTCATAAGTGGACCTTGGTTGATTATTGGTTTGTGGGCCTTTGATTGTGGCTTTCGGCCTTAGTCTTAGACCAAAACTAGGTAAGGGGTAAATGGTATTTTTACCCCATATATGTGGATTATTGGATTTTTTTGGAACCTAGTTGTTATTTGGGTGTTATTGGTTTGATAGCTCGGGGTTTCTAGCGGATTTGTGGTAAGAGATTTATCCGTGGGTTCAGCTGCCGATGTGAGTTTTCCTCACTGTACTTGTGGGTCGAAGGCAGCAATGCAGAAAATTTGGATTGTTATCTTTTTTTATCATATGATTGAGTACTGTGATGACCTATTAGATCTGTATCCTGGTAGATATGATGTTGCTATGCTTAGTGATCTGTTTGATCTGCCTGTTATCTGTTCTGTCTATATGCTTAATGGTCGTATGTGTTGATGTAGTGTGGTTGGGTTGAGATTGTGCTGCATTGTACTACCAGTTAAGAAACCTGATAATGTTTATATCGTTATGTTATATGTATGCTTATCTATTTATTGTATGTGTCTATGAGTGGTTGGGTTGAGGCGGACCTGCTTTGTGCTGAAGGCCAACAGACCCCAGGCGTCCCGGATAGACTAAAGGCCAGTGGGGCATACTAGTCAGTCCGAAGTCTCGGAGAACGTTCCAGATAGGTTGAAGGCACGATCTGACATACTAGTCATACTGAAGGTTCTGTGAATGTACCAGATAGACTGTAGACCGATGGGGCGTTCCACTCTTACTGAAGGCTTTATATGCATAGTGTTTGATGTTATGTTAGCTGTTGTGTGTTGGTACATTGGGGGAACTCACTAAGATGTGTGCTTATTGTTTTTTGTTTATGGTTTCAGGTGTTTTAGAGATTCGTGGCAAGGCGAAGGCGTAGCAGTACACATCCTGATTTTATGTCATTGATCTTTGGAGGCACTGATTTTCAAATAATGTTTTGAGAACACCATTTTATGAACATTTTATTAGTAAAAAGATTGTTTTAAAAATTTTATGCAAGCGACCTTTGTTACATCATCATAGTGTTGTTTACAGGCAGCCTGTTCCTCTGTACTAGCAGTTGACTCATCAATTTAGAGTAAAGGTTTATCGTGGACATATTATTTGTCCTTGTATCGAAGATTCATTTTGAGATTTTGCATCTGGTCCATGTAGTTTGGACCAACTAATTTCTAACTGGATAGGATCGGTATAAGAGTAAAGTTTGATTTGTCGGTGGAAGAGTGAGTAGCAGTAGCATCTCTAAAAGTGGACATCTATATAAGAGAGATAGTTTTAGTTAGTTGATATAAATTCTTAATATTTTAACCCAAAATAAGTATTCTAGGCTTGGATCCAAAATACAATTAACAATCAAGAACAGGGATGTCGTAGTCTTATTACAAATTTATGAAGGTAGGTAAAACAATTCAACAATTTCAATTTATGAAATTCCTAGATCTTTTGAGATTCATTGAATATTGCCAGTGACACGTTTAATCTCAAACTATGCTCTTCTATTTGCGATTGGGATACCGAGGATCACAAAAAAAGATGTGAATAACCATGCAAACACGCATGACAAGCTTGTGTCATTTATCATCTCTAATAAAAATGCTAGTTAACCACACATGCTTTATTAACAATGAAAATTTTCGAGTTGTGCCACCATATCAACTTTATAGTCCTATATTAGTGTGTCGATTAGCAATGCATGCTTCATTAACAACTTATAAAGAATGATGTCTAGCATACTTTTCACATTTTCCTAAAGTAACTAGATTGGGATTTTAAAAAGAAGTCCTAGTACTTTCATATCATTATGATTTTAGTGAGATTATGTCCTATCAAAACTGTTCAGCTAATGACTCTTCACCACATAGGAGAGTAGTGGGAGAGAGTCGACACCCATTCAGCTGCTATTTTATAGGCAGCTTCCTTATACCCTCTTTATATCATGGCTTCGTCAATGAGGCTTACTAGCGATTCGACTAACTTTTCTTATACATATAATATATTAAACGTTTATATGTTAATTATTTAGATTAAACTTTTAATCAATTGAAATTTAAACCAAATATCATTTAATCTTTATCTTTTAATTAAACAAATAACTAAATTAATTTAAATCATTTTTGGATTAAATAATTATTTTCTATAAAACAATTAAGAAAATATTTGAAATTTAATCCTTATCGAAAAGCCTTTTAACTTTCGAATTATGGTTTAGGGTTATCTAATTTTAGTTATTCAAACATTAAGGCTTTTAAAATAATAATTAAGGAAACTAGAAAACCCTAAAAGAACTCTAGATATTTTTGAAAATAAGGGTGGAGGCTAGGGTTTCAAAAACCCAAGCCGGTTCTGAAATTTCATGGCCTTTAGGTTTTAATTTCTATAAACCCCAATTTTGATATATTCGTTATTATGCACAATGAAATAGAAAACTAAGGCTCTGATACTACTGATAGGTTTTATAGTTTATAATACAAAGCATGAGGCAAAATAACTTAACACTTATGTTCAAATGTAACCTATTTAGATCTAGGTTTTCTCTATTTTTATCACTAATCTATGAAAATCAAGAACCCTATGGAGGCCCTACTATTAATGAAAATAACGAGGGATTAAGGTTTACATACCTTTTGATTATTATAGCAAATAATCAAGTAGTTACTTTCTTACAATGTATTAGAAACGAAGCAGCAAAAATCCAATGCCTCCAACGGTTTGTACCCAAACCCTAGCAATTAGAACACTTGAGGAGAGAGGATGAGAAAGGCAGACATTTAGCTTTGGTTTCTTAGAGGAAGTGATGGAAGAAAATAGGATCCAAGGGGTCCTATTTATAGCTGATACAAGGAGCCTTGGAAAGCGTGATTTGAATATTATATTAATATTTTAAATTTGGTAACTATCCAACTCCTTAATTATCTTTAAGGATTAATCTAAAACCCTAATAAAACTCCCCAAAATCGTCCATGACCCGTAGAAGGTTTTCGAACCTCTCTTGTTCAACTATTAAACGATTACAACTTAAGTTTATAGACTTTTAATTAATTGAAATAATCCCAAAATTAATTCCAATTAATTTCTGATTAATTAATAATTATTAATTAATTAATTCTATTTTTAATTAATATATTATTATTATTATTATATATTAAAAAAATATTTATTGTTATTTATTAATCATATAATATATTAATAAATTAACCTCTCTCTCCAAAAGGCATTCTAGTCAACTACTAGTTCTGAGGGCAGCCCAAAAACAACTTTGCTTCCATTTGTAGCTTTATAACAATTATATATGATCTTAGACACCTTAATATAACAGGATCATCCTCCAAATAAAGTTATCGAAAATCTGAACGCTAGAATTCAAACTCACTCTACTACTAATATTCAAAATGAATGTCACTTCTTGGCATTCATATCAATGGTTGAACCCAACTCCATGAATAATGCTCTAGAACATTCTGATTGGATTACATCTATGCAAGAAGAGTTAGCCGAATTTTACAGAAACCAAGTATAGACTCGTGTCCCCCCTCCTCAGGATCAACCAATTGTCGGAATTCAAGGGGTTTTTCCGAAATAAGCTCGATGAAATAGGAGTAATTATCAAGAACAAAGAGAGATTGGTGGCCAAAGGACTCACATGGATAGAAGGTCTTGATTATGATGAGACCTTTGCAATTGTTGCTCGTCTTAAAGCCATTTGACTCTTTCTTTGCTTATGTTGCGCACAAGGACTTCAAGGTTTTCCAGATGAATGTCAAAACTACCTTCTTCAATGGTGAACTCGACAGTGAAGTCTACCTTCAATACCCTCCTGATTTTGTCAATTTATCATATCCGAATTACTGCTACAAACTCCCAAATGTTGTGTGCGGCCTTACGCAAGCTCCTCATGCCCGATTTAGAAGATCCAATGGAAAGCATCTCATATTTGTTAAAATATATGTATACCACATCAACTTTGGAACAACTGGTTGGAAGATGGTTGCTGACTTTGCCAAGCAGACGGTTAGCCATTTCTAGATGAGCATGAATCGTGAGTTAAGTTTCTTTCTCGGATTGTAAGTCAAACAAAAAAATCGAGGAATCTTCATTAACCAAGGGAAATACATTTTTCGAACTTCTAAAGAAGTATACAATGGACACCTGTGCCTTAGTAAAAATTTCCCATGGGTTTTGGAAACAAGATATTTTTCGATCCATCTTGTGAAGTTGTTGATCTGAAGAAGTATATTAGAATGATTTGATCGTTGCTATATTTCACTGCAAGTCACACACACATCATGTTCTCGACATTTTTTGTGCGCTAGACTTCAGGTTAATCCAAAATTGTCTCACCTCTTCGTGGTGAAACAGATTTTCCGATACGTTAAAGGAACAAAGAGCCTCAAAATTTGGTACCCTATAAATGAAATCTTTTTGTTGCAAGCTTATTCGGACTCAAATTATGGAGGACATCAATATGATCTAAAAAGAACATCCGATGGATGTCAATTTCTGGGTGGAAGATTGGTTAGCTGGTCAACCAAGAAGCAGAACTTCATAGCAGTTTCAACAGCTGAAGCGGAATACATTGTTGTTGCAAGCTACACCTCTCAGGTTATGTGGATGAAATCTCGACTGTTAGACTATGGTTTCTAATTTCAACAGATTTCGATCTCCTTTTATTCTCAGAGTGCTATCACGATCTCTCATAATCTGATCCAGGATTCCTTGACTAAACACATCGACATTCAGTACTGTTGGAGCGTGTAAATGCTTGGCAAATTATGAGTGATAAGTTACATTTTTTATTCCCCTTATTGTATTGTGAGGTTTCTCTCTCCTTATATATAGAGAGAGTTGGTCATTGTAAAAAAAAGTGAGTGCTCAAAATGTAGTTTTTCTAGAGAGAGAAAGTCTGGTGGGATTTCTCCCACCAAGGGAAAATTATCTCTCCCAACCATGTTCTAGTATTGTAATATTATTTCTCTCTTTCAAATGATTATGGAACTACTCATCTTCATGTTCTTCATTTATATTTTTATGATCGTTAAATCTCGAGATATTGTTATTCCACATCCACCGATCATCAAAATGGGTTTCAACAATTGGTATCAGAGTCGTAGCTTGAAGGTTTAAGTGACTAGTTCAAGGGAACGACTCCCGATCGGTGTTTATCTTGAAGATTTTCCGATTTTTGCAAGAATTTTCGGGTTCAAACCAAAAAATTTTATGATGAGTTTTTCTATTTTTAAGTGTTGATTCAAGCTTAGAAGAATAAAAAGTGTTGCTACTTTCTTGTTCAGTTTTATGCTAGAAGATCCAATTTTACAAAGTTTTCTTTATTATGCTCTTGAAGAAGAAGAAAAAAAGGGAGAAGAAAATTTTTGTGGTCGTAAAAATTGTTGAAGATTTTGCTCCAGTCATTTTATTTATGGCTTGGAAATGAGACACGAAAATTTTGGCTTATTATTGAAAAAAGTGGAGAATTTCCTGTGAAGATTTTTTCCCAACAACTTCTTAAGTTCATCATGAAAATGTCTGATGTTCATGCCTCTTATCTTTAAATTGTTGGTGTGAATCTTGAATACAATGTGTTGGACGTGCTAATTTGTTTGCAAAAAGCCATTTTTCATCTTTACTCTTTTTGGAAAAAAGTACACCACATTTATTTACCTTCCCGAGCAACAAACAATGTGACTTGACCAGACCCATCACCTTTTGTCCTTTAAACCCCATGCACACTCCATCTTTTTCATTAAAACCATGTCTTGTCCCCTCACTTTATGCCTTTATCTCTCTTACTTTTTGCCTTCCCAACACTTATTTTTGACCCAAAATGTTGTAGAAAATATTCCACTTGTTAAAATATGAAGAAATGGCTTTTTGGTATTATTTTTCCATGAAAAATAGCATTTTTCATCATCAGCATTTCCCTCCTCGGTTCCTAGAACCATAGCCCAAAAAATGCCCTACCGAAGCCTTCTAAGAAGCCTCTATGGTACCCCTCTCATTCTTCGTACTGGAGACCTTCTCAGCTACCGGAGACCCTTTCAGACTTGCTACCAGAGACCCTCTCAAAAGAAGTCCCATGCGGTCTCCTCTCAGGCCTAGTGCCTAAGACCGAAGCCTTTACGGTCCATATACCTTGTTACACTTTTTTGAGGTACCGCAAACCTGTGACTGAAGTCTTCCTACCGCAGTCTTCTCCCAAAGCTACTGCAGCCTCGCACCAAAGTCCACTACCGCAGCCACTTGATTCTTGCCTTCTACCGCAGACTACCCCCTGCTCCTTGTACCGCAGTTTCCTACTGCAGACCTTCCTTCCGCCTCTTCATTACTTCCTTCAGCTACTACCGATGACTAACCTACAAACCTCTCTACACTACTATAGCCATACTAACTTCAGTACTCCCTATCTACCCTTTGCATCATCGAAGCTCCAATCCTTTAACTACCATCGCAACCTCTCATCCCTCCCCACTACAGTCCTCCCACCGCAACTTCTCCTCCCTCCCACTGTAGTCCCCTCACCCATAAATTACTCCTTCTCCACTGTAGTCCTTCTCAAACCCGCAACCTCCTGTCACTGCGGTACCTCCTTCCTCTTCAGCCCCCCCCCCCCCTTTCCTCCTTCGTCTTCATCCCCTCTTTTCTTCCTCCTCCTCCCTTCAACCCCTCTCATAGCATCACTTTGCCTTATTTATTTTAATTAACACCATTTATTTTTTTTAACACCAATTTTTTTTCAGCCAATTTTTTATTTATCCAATAATTTTTTTAACACCAATTTATTTATTTAGCCAATTATTTTTTTAAAAACCAATTTTTTTTAAAAAAAAACAACCATTTATTTTTTTAATGCGAAATTTTGCCACAACCCAACCTGTGATAGCCACATTGGTTTACTTCATGCTGATTATATTGGAAGAATTTTATTCTTTCCATGAGGATTACTCCATACCGCAGTCAGACATCATATTATTCTTCGCGATGTTTACACTGCAACGATACCTGATCAACAAAGTTATTTCACATTCTTCGTTTAATGATGATTTCATGCCTTGTCGCTCTTAATCTCCGGTTGACGAACCATGTATCTTAAGCATGTGGACTTAATTCTTTTTGAAGACCACTTCAGGAGTTCCGACACTGTAGTTTGGTTATATCGTTATTATTTTTCAGCACAGCAGAAATCTTTTTCATGCAAAGTTATTATTGTTACTTTGGTATTTGATCAAGTAGTTTTCTGCGACCGAATCAGCAATCTACATATGACCGCAGAGTATTTATTTTACTCTTATTCTCGTGTTTTATCGATACCCGCCATACATCTAGGGAGAGCCTGCATAGCTCTTGGTATGTTTTATGATTGTTTGAGTTTGGATTTTTGAAGACTTCTGAAGACAATGATGTATTTAGTGATGCAATGTGACACTGAGTTTTGGTCTTCACGGATCAAATTTTTGGCATTACTAGATGTTTCCCGGTTCCAGATTATTTATTATTCTGACTCTACCACAAGATGATTCTTTTGTGCTCGCATCCAGTTCAGATCTATGATTTCTCGAGTTTGGATTTGCGATATTTTGAAGACGAAGATTATTTTGGTGATGTGACGCGACACTTATTTTTGATCTTTCGGTCAAATTTTTGGCATTGCTAGACCATGTCTTTGGACTCACATTATTTATTATTCGGACTTCACTTTTGGATGCTTCACATTTTTAGCAGGTTATTCTTTTGAAGAACTTTGGGTGTATTATGATTCGAGAACTAGAGATGTTTCATACTTTTTGAAGCCAAAGTGTGACATAACTTTGAATCCATGGTGACTTATACCATATGGACATAACTTTTTGGCATTTAGAATGCCTAAGAGGTGTTGGCGATGGTGTTTTGTATTCATTTAACGGAATTTCTTTTACATCCGATGATTGAATAACTCGAGACAGCTGCTCAGGGCCTTCATTCAGTGGTTGTTCAGGGCCGTCATTCAACGTGTTTTCGGGGGTGATTAAGACATAATCATGCTCCCATAACTCATTGTTATAGTGATATCCCTGTAAGGTTCAGTAATGTATAATTGTAAATGATGCAAAAACATAACGCCGATAAACGTGATATAATTAAAAATGTACCTCCATCCCCTTCGAGGTACCAACATCGTGTCCGGCAGTCTTATTGATAAGTTTTAGAACAATGGCTAAAGTAGCATCATGCTTTGCTAAACGCTCACCCTTAGACCACAACTATTCACGACATTCACATACTACATTTCTCAATTGACGAAACTCGTTCTACAAGTCACTAATAATTCGGTCCTTGTCTGTTTATGGGTCAGTGGCCAGCAGTGGTGGTGGTGGCAGGTGAGATGGATCATCTATTCGTGCATTCTTTTCTCGAGGCTCATGGGTAGGGGAGTTTTTAATGGTGTTAAGGAAGGTGCCCTATGAACCTTCGTGTCAGGAAAAGTAGTTTGATCAATCCATTTCAGATTAACACTCTACCATTCATCACGCATCCTATATTCCGTCAACTCCAAACTCTATACGAGTCTATTACCCTGCTAACAAAAGTATAAAATTAGAAATAAACATAAAACTATAAAATAAGTAAATATTTAAATAATAAAGTAACCATATGTCGTCAATTTATAAAAACTGGTTGCTGTGAGTCTTTTGTAACAACCTCAATTTTGACCATGCAATAGCCCGAGGGATCACATTCTGTTGTTGGGTACAAACCAAAATGCTCACTGGAAAAAGTCTCAAGAATCCATACCTGAATGTTAGAAAACAAATAAATAAAAAATAGTTAGAATGTTATCAAACAAAAATAAATAATAAACTTTTCATCATATACTTACCATAAAAAAGTATAAAAACCATTGTAAGGTGTAGGTCAATTTTTGAAGTTCATTCTCTTTTGGTTCATCTAGATGTATAAGCTTGTCAACTTTATTGAATACAGTAAAAAATTATTTATACAATTGATCTCAATTTATTCTCCACGTGGATATCTGCCACATAAAAAATTAGTTAACAACTAAATTTCTAAAAATATTAGTAACGATAAGTAATATAATCAATAATTATGAAATAGACGATATTATACTTGTTGAATTCATCAAAGTTCGATAGAAAAGAAAAATACTCATCTGTAATAGGCTATTTAGCCAACCGCCCATTGAAACCATTCTCTAACATGTATAGAAGACATACATAGACTTCATCCTCGTTTGATAACTCATTAAGTGAATTTTTAAACACTTTCGTAACATGGTCTAATTTGACTATTACATTCGTCGGGACCATAAGAAAGGCATGGAAACAGAAGGTGGCATTGGATGCAGAAGCAAGAAAATAGTCACCAAACTGAAAGCCGGTGATGAGACTAAATTCTTTCTTCCCAAAAGACAAGTCGTAACCCCCAATCTCAAAAACCATTTCATGTACTTGGTTTTGGGGGTCGGTGACAACTTCGTGGCAAAAGACGTAATGTAGATGAAAAGGATCCCCATCTATATTAGGAATGTCTAACCACCTCCCAAAACATGTATTCCGAAACATAGTCTCGCATTCGAGTCTATCTCTGAATGTCATAAGAATTTCCCCGCCGATTTCGGATTTACACGAGAGTGTAATTGATGCATCAAAAACCATGTCGTGCTACAAAAATATAAGAGGTGTTATTACTTCTTTTTGAAATGGAAATGACCAATATTCCCTACCAGTTCCGGACCTGTCCTTCATGTTTCGAACGAGCTCATCGTGTTTTGGAATAGTTCTTTGCATTTTGAAGGCTTCCGGAATGAAGTTTTAAGATGCGGTACTCGTCATTTCGATGTAAATCAACAATACCTAAACATGTAAACTACTTTTCTGTTGATCCTACAACAATGACATCTTTAATTTAAACTCCAGAATATTTTTAGTTCATTCCGGAGGTGGTCTACGAATTCTGGAACAGTAACATTAGAAAAATAAGAACCTTAAACAAAAAGGAAAACGAAGAATATATCCGTAAAATAACGAGGTCGTAGTGCTTGTCTTTCAAGTCGGAGATGGGTTTCGGAGATCGGAGATGAGAGTTGTGTGTCCAAATCGAGTCGGAATGTCGGAATCGGAATGCACCTTCCCGGAATGAAATCGCCACATCAAATTATATTCCGGATTTTGAAATTCAAAATCACGATCCGGAACATATACGGTTAATACAAAATAGACATTTCGGATCCAATGTGATGAGTCGGGCCACCTGAAAAATAATCCGAAATACATTCCGGAACGATCCATTCCGGAACATGAGGTTATTTTGCATAAAAAAATTATATTTTTTCAAAAAAAACGCAAAAAAATAGTTAGATTACTCAATTTCCCTTTTATTAAATTGTTAAGTTTTACCCATTTTTAAAAATTTTAACTTAATCATATATCATTACTTTAATATTTGATTTTATTTTTACTTTTAATACTATTTATTGAAATTATTGTTTTCTTAAATTTTTACCTACTTATTAGTTTATTCTATTTATATAAAAAATTTATTTTCATTAAAAGCATACGTTGTAGATGTTGATGTTTCAAATAGTTAGCCATAAAAGGTAATATTTTAACCTAACAAAAGGATATCAACAAAAAGCAATTCAAATAGCTGCCTCTTCCATCCAAAAACTCATAAAAGCAACTTAGGTGTTGTTTGTTTTTCTGATACCAAAATGTCTGCAGTCTACGAACCACATCTGCAAGTCTCTGTAGCTAAAGAGGTAGACCAAACGTCTGCAGTCTGCAATAAAAAGTCAGTTTGCTTTTTAACATCTGTAGGCTGCTGATATAAAATGAATTTTATATTAATTAATTTTACAAACTTAAAATGGTTTTTGACCACCAAAGTTCTAATAGTAATAGTCGTACAACATTAAAATAAAATTAATGTGTTACAATAGCAATTTCATTTGAAATAATTCATTCCATATTTTGCATCAACTGATCAACAATTTCTTCCCGTAACTGAGTCATATATTCACGGTCTGTTGTCGTACCATGTGTTAGAACATCGTCTTCATCATCATCAACAGGCACATTGTTATTTTGAAGCGAGACGGTAGGTTCATCGTATCGTGCGAAATTCTCATCATTCATTCCTTCTTTCCTTATAAAATTATGAAGCATGAAACACATCATGGAAATGTTTCTTTGTGTAACAAAAGGGGATGGTGTCATCATCCTCATATAGGGAATCACGCTTTAAAAACACCAAAAGCACACTCAATGACGTTCCGAAGTTTTGCATGTTCATGGTTAAATTTCTCTATATTGGTTAATGCAAGTCTTTGACAAAAATCCCCAAGCCAATATGTCACATTACAGGGCCATAAATCCTCGAGTGTGTACATACGCGACATCACAATGATAATATTTCTCTATAAAAATGCAAAAAACTAATCAATTTTCAAACTAAGGTAAAAACAATATTTAAAAAACCAAAAACTTACCTGGTGATGGAAATGGGAATGATACATGTGGATCGGCTAATGCTTCTGATAATATTCTAGAATCATGTGCTACCCCTTCTCAATCTGCTACAACAAACATAAAAATCATGTTGAAGTCACAAATTGTCATTACGTTTTGGTAACAATCACCATTTCCCCTACTTCTATATAAATCTTGTTTCTTAGTAGGGACATCAACATTTATCAAAGTGTCATCAAGTACACCAACCGCTCCTTTGAAAACTGGTCGTAGCCTCCTATTATCTTCTGGAATGTTTTTATTCGGATTAAAAGAAGTTGGGACTATAATGTCTTTTGCGAAAAGCATCATTTTGTCCAACAATTCACAAAAAAATTTATCAATTGTTTGATTTAAGTGTTGAAATCTCTACTTGATAATCACGTAATGTTGATTATGATCGATCATCATCAAAAACATATTCATCTTTTCCTCAGCTGATACATGTTTGCTATCCTTTATCGAGTAATTTACTCTAAAATGAGCACATAGTATGACAAAAGATTCACGAGACATGCGTAGTACTTCAACACAGAGTAAAGGATTATGTTGCTTTAAATCTAACGTGTATTTGTGTCCCGACATTTCTGAATCATTGTCATGCACTCGTTTCACACCCCTCTTCCAAAAATAACGGGCGTATAAGTACATAAGAATTACGAGAACTATCATTTGATCGTGATCCATATTAATCAACATAAGTAAAACTTCAAAACATAACATTAACCAAATTCACATAGCAAAAAACAGCACTTAACCATATTTTAAGTAGCAAAAAAGCAACACTTAACCATATTCCAAGTAAAAAAAAAACATTACATTAACCATATTTCAAATTTCAAGTAGCAAAATAACATTACATTAACAAAATAGTTCCAACAAAAGCAAAAAAAAAAAAACCTAACAAATAGTTCCAACACAAGCAAAAAAATCTAACAAATAGTCCCAACACAACAAAAAGAAACATTCAACAATGGTTTCAACACCAAAAAAATCATCGGACAATCTTTCCGTCCTTTAAAACTCCTAAACTTGTGCTCGTAATCTCAATGCATCCTTGTGATATCTAGGGAACATCGGACAAATTCGTTGATATCTCTCTCATATTCATGGCCCCTCCAAAAATGTGATATGTAGTAAAGCGTAGAGGATTTGTACAGACTAACTCAAGAACCTCTAACTTCTATAAACATTGAGGAATTGTATACCCTTTAGTCAAATGTTGTAGAGCTTTTTCATTTCAAATTTTAAATCATTAGCAGTAATAGAAGGTTCACCAGGTGAGGCACTATGAGCTTTAGGAGTTCAGGTTTTATCCATTTTTTGGGGGTTACCAGAGGGTGAAGTAGTAGATGGTGAAGGAGTAGAAGGGGAAGCAACAGAATGAGGCATCTCACAGAAAGGCTCACTAACATGATGGGAAGTGTCATCGTCATCATTTATTGCAACAAAAGGGGTGCTCGTAATCTAAAGTGGTGGAACATGACATGGAGATGATCCAACTCCTGATGATGTTTGGGTTGAGTAACACTTGAAATTATCAGTGGCACTATTTCCATAAAAAAGAAGTGCAAAAAAAGATCTGGAAAAGATTGTGGCAACTTCAAACATAAATGTTTAATATATATATATATATATATATATATATATATATATATATATATATATATATACCTTCTTAAAATCATCCCACTCCTCGATTGTTAAGTTAGAAGTGTTTGCTTGAGAATAGTGTATATTGCCAATTTTGTTTTCAAATATATCATTCATGTGTATTTGGCTTTCAGATTGTCATATGCACTTTGCATTCGTTTTTGAGACAAATCCACAACCAATTTTTCCTTAAGAACTCTTCCAAGCCTAATTCATGAATCTTTGTGCAAACTCAATCCTTTTTTACCTCAATCCTTTTTACCTACATTCTCTACTTCTTCTATATAAGAATCCAATAAGCATTTTAAATGTTCATTTGTCCATTGTTGTTTCTATTCCATTTCTACAAACCAATATATCATACCCAAATCAGACTTCATAAGGTACTGCATCATTCACAAATCTGATTTCATAATGTATTCTAGCAAAAAATAATTTCAACAAGGAAAAGCAAAATATCTTGACTATTTTTAGCAAAAATTAATTTTAGTAAGAAACAACATGCATGTGATACACATTTCAGCAAAAAAATCATCATATAATGACTATTTCCAGCAACATTTTGGAATTTTCAGCATTATTTTCATATTTTCCACCCTATTTTTATATTTTCAGCGAGAAAAAGCTTGATTTTCAGCAATGTTATGGAATTTCCAGCATTATTTTCATATTTTCGGCAAGACAAAAACTTAACTTTTAGCAATATTATGAAATTTCCAGCAAAATACACAAGGAATATTTTTAACAACAATTTTAAACAAGAAAATCTATTTTCAACCATATTTTCGGATTTCCAACATCCAACAACAATTTCAAGCAACAAGAAGCAATTGCAGCAAAATTAAACCACATATTTCAGTACATTAGAGAGTTTCAAGCAAGATTAATCATCAATTTCATGTTAGAATTGGATAAACAAAAACAAAGAAAAAAGAAAACAAACTTGTTTGTGGATAGAGGAGATGTTCGTCTGCTATGGGAGAGATGTTTCCTGGTCGCTTGCGATCGAGTCGGAAGGCAGCGGTGGGCAACGGTGTTGATTCCAGATGATGGACGATGTGGACGATGCTGGAGCTAGGTAGGGAGCGTCGATGGTGGGTGGGACGTTGGGAAGAATGGATGCGCTGAATAAAAAGAAAAGAAAGGCGTGGTTTTCTAGGTTAAAAGCACTTCGCAGATCTCACAAGAGGCTAGCCCATATCTATGTTGTGAAGACCTCGCACAGACGTGTTTAGATCTGCCCACTTCGAAAAAACAAACACACCATGAGGATACATGTCTATGCGTGGAATGTGCGATACAGACAAAAGGAATTTCATAGATCTGCAGCCAAAAAACAAACAACTCCTTACTATCTAAACAAAATGTAATCCAACCAAAAAACTATTAAATAAAACCCACTTTCTAGTTAATCTCACTTAATACCCTTATCCTAACTGCTATACCCTCTATTTTTGTTAATGACAAACTTCCCTATATTCAAGTTAGATTAATTCGAAAGTATGGGATAGTACTTCGGATAAGGTCTATAACTCGTTGATTCTAATTAAATTTTAATAAAAATTATTAAAAATGTCATGTAAGTCAATTAAGGGCTATATTCGGTTAAATAGACTAAATTCAGATGATTTTGAAAAGTTTATTACCTAAAAGTTGACAAAATAACATGAGTGATTAAAAATGGACAAATGAAAAAGATTAAAAATGGACAAATGGAGAAGTTTGTTAGTCATTTATAAAATTTTACTTGATGTTGCGGTATTACCTATGATATCCGATCAAATGGATTAGAAAGACACCATTTTGAGAAATCATACATACTTATAAAGCTAGCATTTTTCCTTGAACCTCATGCATTTGAAACCCCCATAAAATTTTGCAAACACCTCATGCATTTAAAACCTCTTATTTTAATCAATACCACTCAAAAGTCTCTTAATAATGATTAATAATTCAAAGGTTTAATAACTTATATAATATATTTAATAAACAATTAATGGATACTCTACTATAAAAAAGGTCAATCTTTTTGAGTAGACACACAAATACAAATCACATACAAAATTCACAAAGAAAACAAGTTTAAAGTTTTTTTATGTTGGTTTGAGGACTTTGAACAATTTTTCGAGCCATGTTATTATGTTAAAGTTTTTAATTTGTAAGTTTGTTATATACAAATTCTTTTTTTGTATAATCTTGATTTAAGTATTCTTTTAAGAATATCATTGTATGTTGTGGTTGAAATTTTAATGTAACTTAGATCAGATTCATGTTATCCATCATGTTATGGAAGGTGATATGTATAATATTTAATTAACTATTATATACATGTTTGTATGTTCATGTTGTTTCAAAACAATAATTAATTAAAATAATGGATATGTCATATTATCTATATTATCCATGTAAGCCTTTTTTAAAATGCAAATTTTATGTCTTATCACGTTATATTTTAGTATATGTTTAACATTTTAATTATAATAATAAGTGTTTTTTAAAAGTATCTTTCACTTACTAATAATAACAAGTGGTTTTAAAATTAATAAACAATAATTATAAATAATAAAATCACATTATATGGATATGTCATATTATCCATGCAAGTCTCTTTTAAAATGCAAATTGTCTATCTTATCGCTTTATTATTTAGTGTATGTTTCACATTTTAATAATAATATTAAGTGTTTCTTAAAAGTCTTCTTTAACTTATTATTAATAATAAGTGGTTTAAAATTAATGAATAACAATTTTAAATGATAATAACATGAAATTATAAATTACTTTTAGCTATAGATAAATTGTATTTTAAATGAACATTATTATTGAAATTAGAAAATGATTGCATAAGTAAAAATATAATTAATGAATAATAATAATTGTAAAAAATAATAATAAATGAATAATTAAATTTAATTCTATTAATGAGGAATGTGGGTTGACGTCAATGAATATTATTGTTCAAAATAATTGAGATTGTATATATATATATATATATATATATATATATATATATATATATATATATATATATATATATATATATATATTAGTGTAAAAATATGATCTCAAAGTTAATGTCAATAACATAACCATTTTAAACATATGTATTTCAACATTTTAACAATATATTTTAATCTTTGCTGCGCAACGCGTGCGAATTCGTCTAGTTATTATCTAGAAGTGAATAAAAGTAAGCCTAATGACTAAATGGACAAACGAAAGAGCTCGTTTTTCATTTTCAACATTTTTCATTAATATATTCACAAAATATACTTTATATTCATCAATCCATCTTCCTAACTTTTTTTTTATCTAATTTAATAAATAATGATATTTTTACCATATCTCATACTTTTATTTATTTTGCCACATATCATTTTATTGTAATTTTAAATTAATTTTTTCCACATCTCATTTTATAGTTTTTTTCATTTTATTAAATTCCAAATAATATTTAAATATAATAATTGCAAAAAATCTAATAATAAATAGATATCAATTTCAAAGACTTACTTTTTAATTTTAAAATTTCTAAATTTAAGCCTTACTAGTTTCCATTATTTATTTATTTAAATTATTTGTTTAAATTTAAACGAAAAAAACTTTAATTTTAATAATTCAATATTTTTTACGTTTTTCTTATAATTTCAAACTTTTCAAATATTTATACCTTTATATTAATTTTTTTTCAATAATTTCATATATTACAAGGATCTCACAAATAATTCCTAATTTTTATTCGTAATAAAATGATTTACATTCATCAACCTCTCTCGGTTTCTCTTGTCTCATTAAATTCCATGAGACGATGGAGGTATGCACCTATGCAACAATGTCCGAATTTTTTGTTTGATTTCATTAGTCCATTTTCATTTTTAATTTCTTTTATTAGAGGTTTCCTTGTGAAAAGATGTACATGCATGATGCATGCTTACTTGCTTAGGCATTTTTCCCATTTGGTTTTTCAAGATCCTTTATTATATGACGTTTCATCCAATTATACATCGTCCATGATACTTGTGGAGTCGAGGCCTCTGGACCCCACCATGGTCATCCAAACTTAGTCATTTATCTTATTGGAATGTATTATAAATCCCTTATTTGAAACCCAAAAACTATAATGAGTTCTGAGAAGATACGTTACAACAATCTGAGAATTTTATTAAAACCACTTCCCTTGTTGTTTTTATAGGTTTCGATAAGTTTTATCTCTAAAACTCTATATAATTATATCGAATATCACATGATCACTTACGATACATAAAAATATATTCATATATGTAAGGGGTATATATTGAATATAAGGGTAAAATTTAAATCACTCAAAACTGAGTTATTAGCATCCAAGATTTAGGTGTTGTTTGGTTTTTTCTAACGCAAAATATGTGCAGTCTACGGACCATATTTGCAGACTTTTACAAAAAAGAGGTGGACCAAACGCCTCCAATCTGAAAGCTACTAAAATAAAATAAAATCTAAACAAACTGTTTTTTTTAACATAAAAGACTTTTTTAATATTTTAATATTTTGTTATAAATAATTAACAGGTTTATATCAACTTTTATGCATTATAGTATAAAAAATAAAAATAAAATGATACGAATTAATCTATATATTTATTAAAAACAAACAAACTTTGGTCGCAAAATTATCCTAAAGATTATAATTAGGGATTAAAGAATTTAACACATAAAATGGATGTAAATAAACTTCGCTTTTAAAATAAAATTTTCAAAATTATTATTTTATCTTTTCAATTAAATCCATTAAAATCCGACCATAAACATTTTTTTTCAAGAAATGTATGATGCTGCATTAAATAATGTTTTGTCTAACTTTGGCAAAAAAATATAACACAATATTAAGATTTTTTTTTCATATCTATATAAACAGCTTCAAAGATCATTGTCGTAAATAAATCTTTATTTTTTAATTTGTCAACAAGAGTGTCGTTGAACTTTTTTTTCTTGAAGTATTGTAACTTTTGTTTTTTCAAATTGTTTATTATAAATAAAGTTTGAGTAAATCTAAGTTTTTAAGAAAAAAAACAAAGATATTTGTTTTTTATGATACAAGATGTGCAGATATATTAGAAAATTTTGATCCACATTGCGCTAAAAATAGGCCGCACAGACCTTTTTATATCTACAATTTTCATAGAACAAACTGTTTGTGTATACTAATGTCTGTGTATGGTCTGCATGACACAAACAAAAAGGCCAAAATAACATAAAATATTTTAAAATTTATAAATTTCTACAATATTATGTTTGACTTTATAGGGTGAGCCGATGACCGGAAATTTTACCACCGAAAATCTATGATTGTGAATTTTAGTGAAGCAAAAGTAACAACACTGCTTCGCATGTATACGTACATTTGTTAACATTTTTTTAAAAAGACAAGTAGTTAATAAATAAAAATTTCTTTATTTAGAAAAATTAATGTTTTAGAAACTATTTTTAGTTTTAAAACTCACTACATTGGTGACGTGTCGCATTTTGAGTTGACTTGTTTATAATTTTCTTTTTTAAATTAAATAATTAGGTGTGAGACCCGTGTATTATACATTTATATTAAAAAAAGTTAATATTTTCATTTTATCCCTTAATAGCATCATATTTTCATTTGTATCACAATATAGCATAGTAATTTCTTTCATTTTGATCCCATAATAGCATCATTTTTTTTTATTTTTAACAAATAGATGGGCAAAATAGTCAAATCATTCATTTTTATTACATCGGAAGAAAAAGGAAATAGTACATTGCTATTTAATGCATACTTTTTAATTTTTACTTATTTTATTTTGTGGTTTTTATGTAAAAGATAGAGAAATTTAGTGACAATCAGTTAGAAACAGCAAAATTAATTTCTTTTGGAAATTTTGTCAACTTTTTTTTTTAAAAAAAGTATAAACTAAAATGCTATATTCTGGATATTTTAAAAAAGCTTTATTGTGTAATTTAATGTTTCTATAAAAAATGCAGGAAAAAACATAATATGGTATAAATGTAACTTATAATAAAATACTTTTTTAGTAGGGGCTTTTTTCTTGAACGGCGAAATTTTATTAAACTAGCAATAAGCTTGAACAAACAATTACATGATAATAGAAGAGGGGTTATGAAGCCAAGTAGACCATCCTAACTTAGCTTTTTTATATCTATTTGAAATCCAAAAGTAAGCCTTATCAACTATGTCATCAAAGAGCAAAGCTTTTTTAGGAATAACTGTGCTGAAAATGATGGTATTTCTGAAATTCCAAATGCACCAAAATGTTGTTATAACCACTACATCGAAGATCTTACGTTGTCTAGCCCTCACGTCACTATATCGGACCAAGAGAAAAGAGAAAGAATAGTAATCAGCTTCGGGCGATTTAGACCCGATCATATAGCAATACGTCTCCAAATATCCATCAAATCAAACACATCCTACAAAAAGATGATGAATAGTCTCCACCGAACAGGAACATATAGGACACATGATCGTCTCTACCAGAATACCTGTAGATGAAAGTCTCTCCCTCGTTGGAATGCTCTGAAGTTGCACCCTCCATATAAGAATATTGAGTTTAATAGGAACCCAATTATTACATCTTGTAGCCCTATCTGTCGAAGTAATCAACCCACTGTCGAGAAAAGAACGAGCTGAAGAAACTTAAAAACTATCAGAGATATCAAGAGATCATCCCAATCTATCTGGAACACTTTGAAGCGGTACATCTTGCATTAGTCTGAAAAAGGTAGTATTTCTTTAGAGAAATTTTAGTAGGGGCTTAACAGAAAAAATTTAGTATTTCTACATAATGTTGTGTTTGGTTTGGGTTAAGGCGGTCCTGATTTGTGTTGTAGGCCAACATACCTGGTGCGAGTCGGGTGTAAGTAGTAGGCACGGAGGCTCGGGATGAGCGGTTGGGTTGAGACGGTAAGGTCAATAAACCCGGTATAGTTGGGAATTCCAGTCCGATGACTGATTGGACCCGTTGCTTGTTCATCTATCTGGTTATGTCTGGTATTTTAGGGAAAACTCATTAAGCTTTATGCTTATCCATTTGTTTATTGTTTCAGGTATCATCCGTGTCATGGGAAGGCAAAGGCGGGAGAGTACACATTCATCAACAACAACATTGAGGATTCCGCGTTTTCTATAATACTCTGATTTTAAATAAATGAAATTTGGAATAAATGGTTTTCTTAATAATGGATCTATAAATTGCAAAGTTTTACCTAAATAAAAATGAAAAATTTTGGGTTGTGAAAAATGGGACGTTACAGATAATATCAGTTACACTTAAATCACATAACTATGAAAGAATAAAACGCAAACATTCATATGATAAAGACAAAATGTAGTCTTGATAAATCCAAGAATTAAACCCAAACTCAGTTGAATGTAATTACCAAACTCAGAAAATCAATGTTGCAAAAAATTAGAAATAATAAGTTGTTCATACTTAATATGATATAGTGTAATAGTGTTACAAGAAACAAAACATAAAAAATAAGCTTGAAATCGACAATCCCATTGACTATTTGACAGAAATTAGTAAATGAAAACTTCACAGAGGAAAACAAACATTGAGAATGTAACATTTATATGCTGGTATGTCTCCTTTTAAACCCTAAAGTGCAAACTCTTTACAAAATTGGTCCTTGTTTGGTACGTTGGGCATACTCTTTGGGTACGCTTAACATACTAGCCTTAAGTTGTTTGCAGACATCACCCACATACGTTGGGCGTACGTGGGAGTATGCTAGGCATAAACACTAATTGAAGAAATCCTAATTTTAAGGGTTTTCACCCTATTTAAACCCCATTATAGCCTCTTTTGGACATGTTTAACCAGCCTCCACCTTCCCTTGTCCAGAAATTGAAACCCAAGTGTGTTTTTGACAATTTTGAGCCATAAAGTGTGTTTGTTGGTGATTTGTGAAAGAAAAGAAGAAGTGGACTACTTGGAGTTGTGTTTGGAGCTTGAGGATCCAGAATTAGCTCATCATTTGCTAGCCTTTCGAGGTAAAAAGCTCACATCTTGCTAATCCTTGATGCTAGATCTAGTTATGTTGCTATTTTATGCTTTTTGAGTCCTTGGAGTGATTGACGAGCTTATTGATTCACTCCAGAAGTGATTGATGGTAGATATAGGTTTATTTTAGTCTCTTTATCCATAAAAATTCAAGCTTTGTGGTGTTTTTAGACTCATGCATGTGTTAAAAACCTTTGTTAAGGTCTTTTGAGCTCTAGAATCCCTTTAAGCCATGTATACACGTAAAGTTGCCAACTTTATGTGATAAGTCACACTAAGAAAGTCAGATTTAAGAGTTGGGTCGAGGTCTTAACTGAATAAGAGGTTAATGAACAAAGTAAGCATCTAAGGTGTATACTGGATGTACGAGCTAAGTACGCCCCGCGTACTTAGTAGTGGGCTACAAAATTTTGGGCTTTTCGGTATTGGGCCCATGTTAGAACTTAGGAGTCTAGAGCTTTGTTGGGCCATAAAAATTATATTTTTGGGATGATGTGATTTTATTTGACTCTTTCGGTTGAAGGCCTACGAAGGGATTTGGGCCTAATGTGGAAGATCGGGCCATATTTGGGCCTTTGGGATAGTTGGCTTGGGCCTTGCCTTGGGCCAAGTTAGGTAAAGGGTAAAAAGGTTTTTAACCATAGTTTGGACTCTTAGTGTGATTTAGGATCCACTATTTATTGGATGTTATTTTATGTTGATAGCGCGAGGATTTTAGCGGACCAACAGCTAGAGATTTATCTATGAGATTTAGCAGTTTGAAGTGAGTTTCCTCACTGTATTTAGTGGGTCAAAGGCACCAATGTCCGCCCATTGTTTATTATGTAGGATGCTAGATGTCTATGTGACTTTGCATGTGTATGCATTGGTATGTATACCAAGCAGGGCTCGATGTCGGACATGTCCCGATGACTGTATTGTATGTTGTGATATTTGTTATTATTGCATGGGTTAGTATGATTATATTTTTATACGCTCATATATGTATCGGGTGGGGCCCGATGTCAAGCGGGTCCTGGTGATTGACATATCTGTAAACCAAGTGGTGCTCGATGCCGGGTAGGGCCCATGTCCGGGTGGGACTCGATGAAGGGCGGGAGCCCGGTATTGATGAGCATAAAACTTATAAGATCAATAGATTCAAACAGGTAGATAAATTAAACACCAGAAATGGAGAGAAAAGTTCTGCCGAATGATTAAAAGCATTGCCTTAGAAGAGTTCGATTAAGAACTACTAGTATAAAGGTAGAGTAGGGTTACAAGATCATTTACAAAACACGGTGCATGCATGCACTATTTATACTCTAACCCTAGCACATTAATATCGAGTGGACATGCACAACCCATTATAAAAGATTAAATAAAACAATACGAAAATTATTGACACAACACCAAAATAATCCCAACAATCTCCCCCTTTGTGTTAATAAGGAAGGTAGATCTTCACCGTCGTTGTCACTTTTGCACTTTGAACATCTTCAGCATAATACCCAGTATAGACTTGCAAACTAGGACATACCCAATTGGTCATGTCCGAATAACACCTCTTGTCCGCAACACTGTTCGCTTTATTCTGACATACGGAATCCACGATGTATTCGAGACAGGAAGAGGAGTACAGATGCTTGTTTGGGGTGTAGAAGCAGGCTTTGTGAAAGTCCGCATTCGAATTTACCCTTATTTGAAAAGCGACACTCCAATCCTTCTTTCGTATCCTCCCCAACTTCATCGTATCAAGTTTATTCGAAGTCTCTTTGGGGAGAAGAGTGGGTTTCTTGTGCATAATAGCAACAATCTCCACATCCATGTTCGCAATCTCTTAGATTAAGCAGAACAACATTCGCTTTAGATGTCCAATCATAGGCTCAAATTTCTGTTGATCCTTCATCAATAGAAGTAATAGAGAAATCCAATCGAATGGGCTGAGGCAGATTAGATATGCAAGAGTAAATATGTGAGTTGAACTCATAGCTCCATGAGCAACCTTGAAACGAGCATTGACAAAGCTCTCAGTTTCAATTGGTCTATACACCTTAACATCAGTGATCTTCTTTGAGCTCCACATTTCGTATTGTGGATGCATGTGCTTCAAATAAAACGAACATAGATCCTGATCAGCACCTTTATCAGCCGGAGAAGCGTTCACAATCAAGTCAAAGATGCGAAAAAGAAAAGGCTTTGGAGTAATGGGCATATCAAGCTGTAGGTCCGAGGAATTCTCCAATTTGAATGACCCAATAGGCTCTAGCCAGTAATCGTTTGGATTTTTGACGACTTCTTTCAGAATTCACTCAAGTGTCCACAGAAGAAAGATAGTTTTCTGAGCTTTCAATGTTTCCTCTGCTTCACGAGCAAGCCTTGCATTCTCTTCAGCTTCTCTGACTATATGATGATTTTCATTGAGTTCAGCTTCACGAACCTTCCTTCACAACTTTTCATTTTCATCAAGTTCTTCCTCTTCACTATCATCTATAATTTTCTCTTTGCCTCTCGAACTCGAAGCTGCATTAACCTTCAGTTCGTTTATTTTGGGCTTTTGTTCTTGATGGTCATCACCACCAGCTGATTTCTTGACTTCTTCAGTTATCACTTTCTTTTCCTCTTTCGTTACTTCTCCCCCTTGTTTTGGAATGGAAGATTCCGAAACACCTTGAATCCTATGTAACATGGAGAAGATAGGTTGTATTTTCTCTGCTAGATGTTGGCAAACAAAAACAGTGAGGAGAGAGTTATGAGTCTCTATCAAATTGTGCAACTCAACATTCACATCAGCAACACAGCTACGAATGACAACATTCTCTGACTTCAAATCAGCAATCTGGTTATTACTTCACTAAAAGAACCTTCACACGCTCGGATTTCACAACAAGCTCATACATGATCAACCTGAAGCTTGTTAATTTTTGAAGAGATGGAAGTGTGAAACTTTGCATTTTCTGATTGAATGGTTGTGCAAACATTCTCAAGAGAATCCTTTTTAGTGTGAAAAGAAGTTCCAAGATTGCAAAAACACCTGATTCACTTTTGTAGTGTTTAACTCAAAGGATGTCTGGAAAGTACCCATAAAGGCTTGAGCATCAGAAATTAGTTTTGCGACTTTTTGGTCATATCCTTGCAAGTCTGGGCAGAATCATCAACATATTTATTGGTGAGAGCAAGGTTGGAAGCATGCTCCTTTGTAAGCGTTTCCAAGGAGGATTTGACTGAGGCCTTGGAGTATTTGTCGCCTGACAAGGAGTTGGAGGACTCAATTAAGGAATCAAGCTTGGAGTTCAGTTCCTTGAATTGTTTTGCAGTCATGGGAGCATCATATTCATCACTCTCCAGTTGGATGTTGAAAGGACTAAAATGAAAAGCCACAAATGCAACTCGGTCATCACCAAATACAATGTTTGGATCATCTTGACGTAGTGGTGAGATAGGAGTGGACTCTGTGCAAACAGAAATACCAGAAGCCCTTACCCCCATCTTAGATACGTTGGTAGTGACTGGTGGCGAGCTTGTGGTTGTTATTGTGCTTGTGGAGTCCGTGAACAGTGGAGCAGTGACAGTAGTTGTAATCTGTGGTTGTGAGACTCCAATAGATACAGGTGGGCAAGGAGAAATGGTGATAGTAGTTCTAGATGAAGTAGAAGGAGAAGGTGGAGCAAAATCCTGGAAAAAATCATCTATAATTGGTACAGAATTTGGCATAGTGAAGGTTACCTCAGGATTCGTAGTGATAGGCTCCGAAACCAGAGGATGAGAAGTCACAGCTGTATGATGTTCGTGAATCCTCCTCATCACTTGGAGTGGGAGTCCTTGGCCTGCAAGCAACTTTCTTAACATTCATCTTCTCTAGAGCCTGAACAGGTTCGGACGGTCCAACCTTCATCTTTCGCTTTCCCCCTTTCTTAAGCTTATCAACCTCCTCTAGAACATGTCGCATTGTAGAAATCATTAGAGAAGGACCGGAAGCCGGTAGACTACGATATGCATGAATAACATCACTCGTAGTTTGTACATTAAAAACCATTGTCTCTAGGATAGATCCGATATAGGTAAATCGAGAAGAATTTGACAAAATAATGTTTGTGGTGTGGAAAACCTGAATGTTAGCCATGCTCGAACCCTCTATCACCGGAATGTTGAGGCGATCGATAGCCCTATCAACAACGATTGTCCAAAAATGTGCACATGAGATCTCATTGTGATGTGTTGAAGAAAGTGTACTCTAGACAAGTTGAGCTGAAAGCATTGTCCCGTAGTCAAGATTAACTCCGGAGTAAACACCATACATGATTGTCATGAACATCTTACTGGCACAGTCGGATCCTATTACCCTTTCAGAAAAGCTTTTGAAAATAAGGGTAAACAACTCATTCCACACTGGTGGTAGGTTAGGCTTCTTGGATTTGGAGACAACAACAAGGTAATCACCATATCCCATGTTGTAGAACATATCCAAATTTACAGAGTTAGAGATGGATTCTGGATCAACTAAGTCATGGCCTTGAGGAAGCCCCACAGGCTACAAAATTTGGACTTAGTGATGTGGGTTTTCTTGTTATCGATTTCAAAGATAATCTTCTCTTCTTCCTTTTTATAGCTAACAGTCGAGTACTCCTTGGACAAAAGAACCAAGGGTACAATCTCAGTTTTCGTCAAAGCAATAACCAATGAAGAATAACATATGCATTCGATTAGCGGTTGGATAAATACGTCGTACTTAGATGGATCAAGGTCGAGGATGAGATTCTGGTTTGCCTTGATCTTGATCAATGTTGATTGTGCCATTTGTTCAACGATTGAAGGGGTTTCAGACGAGGTTGCCATTGTTGCTTGGTGAAGAAGAAGATGAACAGTAGAGAGAGAAATCGCCAGGAGAATTTCGAGTACTTTTCAAAGTGGTAAAGAATAATGAAGCATTGAAATCTTTTTATACCATTTGATAAGTGAGAGAAATCTAGCGGTTGGTTATACCAAATCACTGAAAAGTCGCCTAAAAAGATGTGAGTGACAGCTGTGACGTCAGGTGGCATGACATCAGGCGTCGGTTTCAAAATTCACACGCCTAAATTCAAATCTTATCCATTAAATAACGCCATTTCATTTGCCAACTTTTGCAGTTTATTACATTCGCAATTGATCACCATTTACTATATTCGAAACCTGAAAGTAACCACTAGGACGACGAACCAGATTTTTGAAAATCATAAATACCTTCGTGCAAAAGTGTGCCAAAGATAAAGAAATAAAACAAGTTCTCCACGGGATTCTAGTGATGTCATTAAAGACATAAAGCAGATGGATCCCAGGTAACTATCTCTTCTTTCGAAGTCAAGAGAGACTTTGAAGTTCTCGTGTGGTGTCTTGTTGAATTACGATCATTTTTTTGTGGAGAAACTGTGAAATTCTTCTTTTAATAAGGCAAAAGAGGTGGCTTCCTCTTCAACTATGTATGAAACTCAATATAAGTCCGAACGTTCGTATGAAGTACTTTTCTGACCAATGTAGCCATTAGAACAAGTATGCTTTGGAAAGTTTTGAGTGGTGATAATATAGAAATCTCAAGAAAAATAAAACCTAGATCTTATGGGTAGAAAAGTGTTAAGTCTAGAACATTTCATTAAGATCTCGAAAAAATAAAAAGAGATTTCAAGGTACGAACCACAAAAGTGGAGTTTCGTTAATTCCATGGTGGTTAATCTAGAACATTTAAATTGTTCACCGTCAATGCGTAAATATGTGTTGGATTTTGGGTTTCACTCAATTCATGGTTATAACGAATTTAAGATCATAAACACAGGAATTATGCAACCATAAACCTTAGTTGTAATTTTTGAGAGTCTCAAGGGTTACGAGTGTGGAAACGAATGTGATGGAGAAATATTGGAGATTGTTCCGAAGAGAAATGTATCTCCACTATACGAAAGTGACCAAGCAGTCAACCCTTAGCTCAATGTGAGAAGAGTAAGGTAGTTCAATGACTTATGTGAATATCAGCCTAATTGGGAAGAAATTATTGGTATTATCAATTCATTAAGGCTTCGAACATAAAGTCTCAGAGGCTTCGGACTGCATGCATCAACATGCTTCTAGGGACACTTAACTAGTGTAAAGATTAGAAATTCAATACTTGCCCCATCATTCGTAATTGAGAGTATCATGATATGATTTGTCAGTCCTGCTCAATTATCTATTATTTTTGATGTTATATATAGAAAAATAAAAGTATAAAATATTTTTGTAGTTTTTAATTTTCAGAAAAGAAATAAAAACATAAACAAATAAAATATTTTTGGATTTTGAATTTTCTGAAAAAGAAATAAAAATAGAATAAGATATTTTTGGATTTTGAAATTTCTGAAAAATAAATAAAAACAGAAAAATTAAAGAAGTAAAAACACACAAAATATACAAAAGTAGGCAAGAAGTTCTGAACCTCCGAATAAACAGTGGACTGCGAGCCTCTACGAGCGTTTGCACCCATTCACGGTTCAATAAATACTTTCCTAGTGCGAAGGTGGTTTCGAAACTGATTCAGCTTTAGTCATTCCTAATCCTTGTAGAATGCGATTAAAGGTTTGTTTTGGTATGGATTTAGTAAAGATATCGACCAATTGATCAGTAGATCTATAAAAATGAATCTCAACATCTCCATCTTCCACGTGATCTTTAACAAAGTGATACCTCAGTGCAATGTATTTCGCCTTGGAGTGCAACATTGGGTTGTGACAGATGTGAATGCCCCTTTCGGAATCATAGTATAAAGGAATTATTTTCATGTTAATGCCATAGTCCCTTAATTGACTTTCAATCCATATCACCTGTGAGGTACAGGAGGCAGCTGCAATTGTGAGAACAAGGATCTGATTGCGCACGGACAAGGTTTGAAAACTCAAACCTTGAGTTAATGCTTAAGATCAATTTATGCTTCTGATTAATAGTTCCAGTCAAGTCTAGCAACACCAGTCAAGGCTGAATATGAGAATCAACAAAGTACTTCAAGTATTAAATATGAGACTATGAATATGATCAAAGTAAAGACAATAAATGAACATAAGGAATGTTTGAAATAATGATTTGAGAGAAAGGTGCAAGTGAAGTAAATGTGAAAATATCTATCTTTGGAGAAAACAATCTGTCTCATGGTTTTATTATTGAATGTTCCTTAAATATGCGAACAAGTTACATCGTACTAACAAAAAACATACATAGGAGTAGATAATAGAGTTACTCCTGACACTCTTATTATCTAAGTTGTCAAAAGAGATTAAGTCCTATGATACGTTACATCAAACTAAATGAAAAAATTAATTAATATAGCCAGATAAACAGATTCGGAAGCATACACCATCTCAGAACATCAACACTTGAATATTTTCTTTATTCCGGACACCAATTTGACTCCGGAACACAAGATTACTCCGGAACATGAACTGACTTCGGAACATTCAAAAGATAGAGATTGCCAGAGGTTCGCTTTCAGGTTCCAACAATCTCCCCCATGAGTGAACTTAGCAATCTAGTCAGCTCAGTTTGCTTCTTCCCTGATGAGAATGTATGCTCAGTATATCCATTCTTTGACTTCAATGTACCATTGTAGTTGATTCACAAACTTTGCCTTGACATGTTCGGGTGCTTCGGAATTGGATGCACGACTGATGAATTCTTGAACGGATTTAGTTGGAACTAGGTGTTTCTCAAGGACTCGGATGAATTCCTTTTTATTTGTCTTACGTTGCTTGTACACAAACCCTAGCACCGGTTCATCGATGGGCCCTTCAGCTAGTAACTTAGCTTCTGGCAGAACAAAGTCGATCCTAGTTAAGTAGTTTTCTGTTCTAAACATATGTGCCAATTCATAGTTGCATTGGTAGAATTCAGCCACATAATCCTTAAGGAAGCTTAAGGTAGAATGATAGGCTCCCATGCTAAGATCGTTAGTTTGATGGTTTCATATATGAGCAACAATGGTTAGGATGTCATTTGGATTAATTACAGGGAAATCAGCATCAGTGATAGTGTGTTGGGTTGGTTTATACCTGAGGATGTAGTGAAACATCACACAATTAAGGTCGAAATTGGTTAGTACCTTCCTTGCAAACCAAGAGATTTTGGTGATCCTTTTTCTAGACCACACTTCCTTTTGGGGAAGAGCATTCTCAGTGTAAAAGGTCTTTAATCATCCATGCTCGGTTCGGATGATCAATTGAGGATCATTATTCGGATGCAGAAGAGCAAACTTTGTGTAGTACTTGTTGTAAGGAGATAGCAGTAGATCAAGTAGTTCAGAATCGTCATTAGGAATACCATAGTACATGAACGGTACTATCTCCAAATCATGAATAATTCCTTCGTGGCAGAGAGGTGAGAGCCCAAGCATCGGATTAGGGTTATCTTTAAGAGCTTTAATCTGAATGCTTTCCTCAAGTGCTCGATCGATTTCTTCTTGGGACTAGCCTGATTTTTGCTCTGGTGGGAATCCGGAGTGGTGAACTTGATGAGCTTCAGAGATGGGCTTCGTACCATTTTCTTTTCCTTTGTTGAGGACGGAAAGGATATGTTGCATGTTTTCATCAACAACAGATTTAGGAGGAGAGGATGGGAGAGGCTCTTTCGTAAGATTGTCTGGTTTCCGGAGTGGTGAACCTTCATCAATAGGAGCAATCTGAGGTGCAAGAATCGGAGGCATCATGGAAGGGGTGGTTCGGAAGGGATCAATTATTAATTAGGTTTTAACCTTAGCCATATCAATACTCCTATTAAGAACATCAGCCAGGATAGATGGCCAAGAGATTGATGACCAAATTCTTTGTTCTTCCTCAGTCATTACTTTAGTAGGGATCTTTCTTGGGGCTTGAAATCCTAACACTCCGTTTTTCACAAACATGTCTTCATCACTCAAATCATCATCATCAACTGCATAGTGAGAACCAATGAAAACCTACACATCATCATCTGAACTTTCATCTCGGAGTAAGAATTCCGAGGCAGGTTTCCACGATTGAGTTCTTGAGCTTGGTCCTTCTCCCCCTCTTGCAATGGATAGCATGGAACCCAATGTAAGCTCGAAAGACGCCTGTAGGTCCGAAAAATTTTCAAACGCCTTCTGAAAGCTGGTGTTGAGTTGAAGAGTTAGGGCGTCATAAGCATCAGTTGTGGGAGCCTGAGCTTTGAGACGATCAAACAATTTGGAGAGAATGAAGAGCATCTCATCAAACTTGTGTTCGAAACATCCATAATGTTCCATGATGCTCTAATTAGCTTGATGAGGACCTGCTGCATGATTAGGTTAAGCTCATCTTTCTTCTCAATCCCCTTCTCGATCCTTTGAATATGCTTCTCATGAAAAACATGATTTTGTATGATAAGGTCATCGGTGGCGGCGACTAAGTCATCATGAACTTTGGGCATCTGGATGATGGTGTCGAGATAATGATCGACAGATGCATCATACTTTTGTTCAACTTCTTCGATGGTGTGTTTGAGGCATAGAGAAATCAGCTGATCAAGCTGAGCTTCTCTATCGGCAGTGGTGGGAACTGGTTTGTTTTCTTTGAACAGTGATGAGAGATTAGCATCCAACTTTGAATCCAGCCCGAAAACTTTTTCATCAATCTTCGAATTGAGTCCGACAACTGAGGTTTCAAGGGCATCAACCTTTTACATGGTGTCTGAGACATTGGCTTGAATATCCAGGAGGGCAAACGGATCGATGTAGTTTCCTACTGATGATCCGGTGTCCGAAGTGGAATCTCGAGACTTTTTTTATTGATTCTGGAATCACTGGCGGTTCGGATAGGCCAACCTTTGTAGTAGCAGCATCGTCTTGATATTTCGGTGTTGAATTCGTTGCAGCATTAGGATTAACATCATAATTTATTTGAATTTCCTCATCAATGGGTTCAGAGGAGGACGATGAAAGTCCGAAACCAAAAAGTAATTTTGATGGGGATGGTTTGGACTGAATGTGAACAGGGGGTAGCACCGGAGTATCAGCAACAGAGGTACCATCATCATCAAAAATCGTTTCTTCTGAAAGTTCTTCGTTGGGATCGGAATGCATAGAATCATGATGTTGAGTCTTTGGAGTTTCTATGGAAGTGAACTCCAAGTCGGTGACATCATCAGTAGGGACAACGAAGGGCAAGTTGCTTTGAATGGCCCTATTCCTCATGCAGATGAGCGTTGCTTCAAGCTGGGATCTGGTGAGCTCAGGATGCCTTGAATTAGCCCTATCAAGAAAATATTCCCAGAGTGGATCATTAACGCTTGATCATCATGTACCCTTACCAGGTATCAGACCCGTTGAGGCACTTGAGGTTGGAGGGATTACTCCAGCCTCGGAATGCTTCGGGTCCGAAACAATGCTTTCAGACCGTGCATGTGTAGAAGAAGGTGGGATAGAAAATGTGACACGTGGGTATGTTCTAGGGGGCAAGGAACATTTTTCAACACCAACATCACCTGGATGGGAAGGTGAGGGTGGATTGTGTGCAGACACCCCGTGGATGTGAGCTTGTGTTTTTGAAACTCCGAGGGGTACCTAAGAAGAGTGAGCAAGTGGGGTATGTAGATGGCCAGAGTCAGCCAAAATGTCTTTGAATCCTTCTTGTTGGGAGGAAGAGCCGAATTTGGTTATCTTTCTGGCTTTTGGCTTTGATGGGGAAGTTTTGCGCTTGATAGATTTCTTTTTCTTTCCACCTGAGGAAACAGGTTTGGCCACTTATGGAGTGGGCTTAACGGGGACATGGGTAGATTGTGTTGGGTTGTACACAATCGAAGTCTCCAAGTGATGATTTAAATGAATGGATCTGGAAGGAATGAGGGCTAACATGTGTTCCGGTAATCGTCTAATTGGTCCGAAAGAACTTTGGTCCTGGATACGATAGTGTTTAACAATTTTTGAAAGAAACATATACCTCTTTCGGAATCGTAGCCACCAGAATTGGTTTGGACCTTTCACAATATTTCAGAGTAGACTTGTTGGATTGTCAGGGCCCAAAATATATGGATCGAAATTTCCTTAGGCTTCCTCTTGATGGAGAACTTCCGAAAATCTTGCCATAGTATTTCTGGAAGATCGACGGCGTTGCTCTTCCCGGAGAAGCTACTGTATAAAACATACAATCTTTGCTAAGAGTGTCCGTACCTCTATGTTTTCCAGATAATCCTCTAACAATAAGGTGCGCCGGGATGGTCCAAAGGCCTGAATTGGACAATTTCTTGAACTTCTTGGCCTTGTGCTCTTGACCATATCCAATGTGATTGTGAAATTGTTGGAATTCTTCAGTGGTAGGTTCTTGCACCTTGAATTTGGGAGGGGTTTCTTTCACTCCTATCGCCTTGAGTAACGTGGACTTGTACACATGAACAATACAATCACCTGTAATCTTTGTTTCCAGAACATCATCAACAATGTTGATATGTTCAAAAGATATGTGAAGAAGACAAAGAGGAATCGGAGTTTCTACGATCTTAGTAAGCGGCAATACAATTGGATGATGAGCAATGAACTCTATCATAACACGAATAGGCTCATCGAAATCCATTGGGTCAAGAGAGAAAAGTTGCGTTGTGTCCCTAAGGAAGGGTTCGGTGGACTTTGAACAAGACGTTCCCTTAGAGGATTTCTTTTTGACAATGGTTTTGGGGAGTTTGGAACCAGTTTCAGCAATTTTAGGGGCAGTTTGAATGATTTTGGAGGGGAATGAGGACGCCATTGTTGCAGGTGGTTGAAAGCTTCAAGAACACTTATGAGAGAAAGAAGAAGAATACTTTTTGCTCTTTTGTACGCGTAAAGGGTAAAATGAGGTATAAGAGGGGATTATATAGGTTAGGAAAATGGGTCGAGCTGGAAGGTAATGATGATATTCGGATAAGGGAATGGGTCGCATTAGTTATGTTGCCATTTTCAGGTGAGTTGACCTGCAAAGAATAAAGGTCCTATTGCCTCAAGGCAAAAAATGGAAACCGTCGTTTGGGTGATCTGATGTTCGCTTTTCAGGGGTGCGTGCAATTGGGTGCGAGTTTAAAGGGTGAGAGGATAGGTATCATCAAAAAGTAACCGTTAGGAAAACGTTTCACCTTAGAAACCTTTGGACATCAGCATGAGTTTTGATTTTGGAACAATGAGGTTCTGGAATATTTTGAAAATGGTTTCTTATCATGAAAAGTCCGGGATGAAATGTGGTGATCTCGAAACATGAAAGATTTTTAAGACTTGATTCAAAATGAAGCATTTGAGTTAAAATGGTCCAAAGTGATTTTGGAAAATTCTAGAGTCGAGAGTCCGGAGTGATCAAATGTTAAAGAAGTTCCGGAGCAAAGATTTTCTGAGATTCCGGAATGAGTTTTGAAATGTTCTAGAATAAACATTGAAAAAGTTCCGGAGTGAATTTTGAGAAACTTCTGGGATCGAATTTGAAAAACTTCTGGGATGCAATTTTAAAAACGTCCAGGATGAAATTTTAAAAACTTCCGGGATGAAATTTTAAGGAGCATCCGAAGTGAATTTTGAAAAGATTTCAATACCGTTCTGGACTTGAGATCCGGGATGATCTTATGAAGTAAGTTCCAAGATGAGATTGATTCCAATGTGACTATATTGGTCATGAACATCATATGATAAGACGAGTTGTACAACCTAAAAACTACAAAGACGATTAGACAAAAAGACACGTAAAATGATCCTATTTATTCCTAGAGGTGACAGTTCCGAAATGAAATTTGACTTCAGAATCTTTTACTATCTAGTGTTTCCATTAGAGAGTGCATACCTCTTGAAAGAACCGAGGATCAGGCATCATCATACACATTTTGTTCAGAAAACTATTAAATATGGTTTCGTCTAATGCCTTAGTAAAGACATCAATAATTTCATCGTCAGATGGAGCAAAAATAAGTTCGATGTTACCATTGAAAACATGATCTCCAGTAAAATGATATCGTATCTCAATGTGCTTCATCATAGAGTGCTGAATTGGATTGTATGAGATAGAAATGGCACTTTGAGAATCACAGTAGATTGGGATTTATTGAAACCGGTAACCAAAATCCAGGAACTGAGATTTCATCCACAGAAGTTGAGATGTGCTACTAGCAGCAGCAATGTATTCCGCTTCGGCTGTTGAAAGTGCAATGCGGTTCTGTTTCTTAGATGACTAGCTAACCAATTGACCACCTAAAAATTGACAGCCACCAGATGTGCTTTTTCTGTCCAATTGAAGACCGCCATAGTTTGAATCGGAATATGCATGATGGAGGAAACTCTCATTTGCTGGGTACCAGATTCTGAGATTCTTTGTACCTTTGAGATATCAGAATATTTGTTTTACGGCCAAAAGATGAGACATCTTAGGATTGACTTGAAATTTGGCACACAAACATGTTGAAAACATGATGTCCGGACGACATGTTTGAGATAGAGTATGGATCTAATCATTCCTCAGTAATTCTTTTCATCAACTGCTACACCTGAAGGGTCCGAAAAGATCTTGTATCCTAAACCCATTGGTACCTTGGCTGAGGCATAGGTGTCCATTGAGTACTTTTTGAGGAGTTCTGAAACGTACTTCTCTTGGTGAATTAAAATTCCTCTATTGGTCTATTTGACTTAGAGACCAAGGAAGAAGCTTAATTCCTGATTCATACTCATTTGAAATCTACTGGCCATTAACTTAGCAGAGTCAGCAACCATTATGAATCGGTGGATCCGAAAATGTTGTCGTCAACATAAATTTGGACAAGCATTAGATGTTTTCCATTTGACCTTTGGAATAGAATAGGATCGAGAATTCCTCGTTGAGAACCTAAACGCTTCAGAAAGTCAGTGAGGGTCTCGTACCATGCGCAAGGAGCTTGCTTGAGGCCATAAACTGCTTTCCGAAATTTATAGCAGTAGTATGAGAGATTGACAAAACCGGGAGGCTGTTGAAGATATATTTCAGTATCAAGTTCACCATTTAGAAAGGCACTTTTAACATCCATCTGGTAAACCCTAAAGCCTTTGTGACTAGCATAAGCAAGAAAGATTTTGATAGCATCAAGATGGGCAACAGGAGCAAAGGTCTCATCGTAGTTAAGCCATTTGATCTGTGTGAATCCTTTAGCCACCAATCTTGCTTTATTCCGAATACTGACTCCTGCATCATCTAATTTGTTCTGAAATACCCATCTAGTACCAACAATGGGATGATTCTGAGGAGGAGGGACGACAGTCCATACTTCATTTATGTCAAATTCTGCAATTCTTCCTGCATAGCTGTAATCTAATCAGCATGTTCTAGTTCTTCTTTGATGGATTTCGGTTCAACCATTGAGATAAATGTCGGAAAATGACATTCATTTTGAACACTTGTGGCAGAACGAGTTTGTACACCACCATTTAGGTTTCCAATAACTTGGTTCGGAGGATGATCCTTAGTCCAAACATGTAATCTCGGAAGTTCTTGTGCAGCAAATGATCCAATATGAACAATGGGGTTTTGTTGCTCCCCCTGAATAGTTTGAACTTGTGGATGATGCCCCCCCCTGAACTTCTGAACCGGATAGGTTGACATTATCATTAGGTGGGAAATCGAAGAAATTTGCATCATCATCGATGTTGATAGGATTAGAGTCGAATTCAGCAGCTGCATATTGAAATCCATGCACATTTGATTCAAGGGAGGGTTGAACATTCTCCCCTTCAACTTGAGAAGGTTGAAACGGTTCAGAATCAAATGGAGGAAAACTAGTTGTCGGATCAGAAACATTTTGGGAGATCGGAGCATCGAATGTGGTTTTTCTTGTTCGAGATTATGAATCAATAGCGGTTTCTGAGGGTCCGAACAAGGTGTCAAAGTCAACTTCATAGATTGTTTGTTGGTTCGGACATCCTGGCACTGGAGCATCGGACTTCATGATATGAGTTGTAACATGGGTTGGGCCAGAATTCCGAAAAAAATTGTCATCAAAGGTAACGTCAAAGCTTTCTTCCAGAACACGAGTTCACTGATTAAGAACTCGATAAGCCTTTGATTTAGCAGAGTACCCAAAAACGTGAAGAAAAGAGATACTTCATTAGCTTTGGGTTCGAACTTGGTAAGCTGATCACAATTTTTCTTGATGAAGCATCTACACCCAAAAACATGAAGAAAAGAGATACTTGGCTTCCGAATGTTCATGACTTCATACGGTGTCTTATTCAGGCGTCGATTGATAATACTCCTATTCTAAGTAAAGCATGCAGTAGAAATAGCTTCGGCCCAAAGATAGAATGGTAGATTTGCAAAGTTAAGTATGGATCGATCAACTTCAACAAGTGTTCTATTATGTCGTTCTACTACACCATTTTGTTGTGGAGTGTATGGGGCAAAAAATTTGTTGTCAATACCCTTCTCGGTGGGGAAGTTTTCAATGGTTGAATTTGTGAATTCCGAACCATTGTTGCTTCGGATTCACCTTACCGGGAGTTTGATAAGAACTTCTATTCATTTGATAAAGTTGATAACTTTGGAGGTTGTTTCAGACTTTAGCCAAAGGAAGAAGACCCAAGTGAACCTTGTAAAATCATGAAAAATCACAAGAATGTATTTCTTATGATGAAGACTTTCTACAGTTTATGGTTCACACAGATCGATGTGGAGAAGTTCCAATGGTTCCGAGATAGATTTTTCAATGATGACAGGATTACCCTTCTTTGATTGCTTTCCACACTCACATGAAACACATAACTGATCATTCTAGAACTCAAGGAGTGGCAGACTTTGTACTATCTCACCGGAAACAAGATCATTCATATATCTAAAGTTTAGATGAGCAAGCCTCCTATGCATATCCACCTGACATTAGGAACAACTTTTGAGAGTAAGCAGAGTTGGGGCTTGCCGATGATCATGTTGAAGTCAAGAGGATACATGTTCTTGTTGTGATTTGACTTGATTAAGCATTCCTTTTAGTCTTCAGACATGACATAGCTGTGTTTCTTGCAGCATTCAACTCGTCGATTTGCATCAGTGAGTTGAGCCACACTTATCAAATTATGCTTCAAGTCAGCTACATATGTCACGTTTGAAATGGAGAAGTTGTCATTTGTAAGAAGGCCATAACCTCAGATCTGAGAGTTGGAGTTGTTTCCATACGTCACATAGACAACATTTGGTGAAAGTTTGAGATCTCGCAGAAAGTCCTCCTGCCCCGTCATGTGCATGGAGCAAGCACTATCAATATACCATATTGTTTCTTACTCTGAATCACAAAGTGCCTGCAAAATTAGTAAGTTGTGGAGCTTTTAGGCTCCGAGTTAGGTTTTGGGACAAAGGCACGAGTCTTAGGCTTCAGTTATGACTTTTCAGCACCATTTTGTTTAGAAGATTTGTTTTGAGATTCCTCAGGAAAAAAACAAAAGGCCATGGTTCTTTCATCTATCTAGTAGTCATACTCAATGACACGACTATTGTTAACACGCTGTCGCACACGTATTAAGCAAATAAATTTATCACTGCTTGAAATGCACTACAAAGAGAGCACATGGAAGCAGGGTCGAATCCTCAGGGACACAACCTAATGGTCAATGCCATTTTGCATCAGGCACAACTAGTTAAGAAACAGAATATAAAGGGAGATTTTGAATTAAACTAAAAACTAAAAATGCAGTGATATTAAACTAAACAAAAATCAATATAAAAAATGATTTCAGTTCTGCTACGACTTTCCTAATCATGCAACTAAGCCAGATCTGATTATTTGACATGCGTTCTATCTAAGTTGGTACTGAGAAAAACTAACAAGCTCCATTAATTTCTCTTTTACCTAAATTAGTTAATCCAAACAAGCTCTTCAATTAACCCTAACTTTTTACTGTCTAATCAAACAAGCTCTTAATTAAGATCAGAAAAGTTACATTAAGTTCTTTGTAAAATTCCCAGCAATACCCAATACTTCTCACAAGCTCGGAAGTGTAAATATATGATTTTTACAGTTAATAATAAAGTCAAATCCCAAACACGGAACCGATTTATTACTTGTTACATATTACCAGTTGACAAGAACAATTATGTATTCTATTGACTGATTAACAGGAATGATAAAAACCCTAACTAGGTGATCAGACTAACAAGAATCAAAATCAAACTTTCATTAAGAACAAAACTGAAGAATCTAGATAAAAACACAAATCAAAATCAGATCTGAAAACTAATCACAAGAGAAATACTAATCTATGCAGAACTAAAAACTAAAGTTTAGCTAGACATGGCCAAAAACAAAATCAAACTAGATAAAAGAAACATTACTGATCAATCTAGATAAACTAAATGTGCGAGATGATTCGTAGTCTTCAGATCTCCAAAAGTCGCTGAAAGAACTCAAAAATCGCCATCTGAAGTGGTTTTCTTCATCTGGAATCGTCCAAACCTTACAATTGATTATGAGGGTTGTATTTATACTCAAGTTGGAAGCTTCCGGAACAAGAAACGGATAACATACGATCGCATGTATTGAGGTTGCGATCGTAGGTTTTGAAATAAACACATCTCGTGCCTTTCTTATGAAGTAGGATGCTTTTTTGGCACTTTTTAGCCAACCTGCGATCGAATGTATTGAGTTTTCACTCCCGGATGAATTTTTGGCACAAAAAAACCTCGAATCCAAGTTGCGACCTAACTTTCGATCGCATAGAGACAACATGCAGTTGCATGTTGTGCATAAGACGTCCGAAATTTTGTCTACTTTTCAGATCACTTTGAAACGCATCAATCGGAGTTACGGTTCTCGAGATATGGTCAAAATATTGACAGGGGGTCAAAGCTGCAAGCAACATCTTTAACTTTAGATTGCATATTCTATATTCGTGTGATGAATTTGATCAAATGTTTCTTGACCAAAGCGTATTGAAAGCATTCCTCATAATCCTTCATAATTCCCAAGCTCCATTTTAAGCTCCAAACGCGCATCCAAATGCTCCCGAAGCACTGCTCCACTCGAACTATCTGGAATTGACATAAAAACATGAGCAGTACGAGAATTCTAACGAAATACATGAGTTGAACATTTTTTTATCTAAATGACATGAAAATGTACAAAATATGATGCTAAAATGATAATAAATACTACCCTATAAGATGCATAAAATGACATCTAACAAATCTCCCCAAGCATAAACCTTACTTGCCCTTAAGTAAGAAGAAGATAAAACATTATAAACATATGTAAAGATGTAGATGACATAAAAAAAATTTAGAATAGCATAAAGGAAAATAAAAACATAAACTAAACTACTCACTCTTTTTTTTTCACATAATTAGATTTCACAATGAGGAAGCTCCAATGAAATCACTACCTAGACAACAGTCTCAATACTTTGTATTACCGATTCGAATTTCATATTTAATGAGCTAAACCAAGCTTGAGAAAATAATTTTTATGCCGAATTAAATTTGTGAAAACAATTTATTTATAAAAATAATTTCACAAAAAATCTTTTATAAAAACGTAGTTTGACCAACCCCTCATTTTTTTCCAAACTCGTCCAATAAACACGATAAGCTCCATTATGGACAGAAAATCCAAACTTTCCCCTATGATTCCACTGTCGAGGGATCAATCTCATTATACCACACATATTCTTCGTCTTGATCAACTCTTTAGATTTAACTTGTTTGCTTCTTGATTTCGATTTGAACTTGACTTGAATTTAACTTTGAATTGCAGATTTCTTCAAGTTGCTTGATGTATCATTTCTAACATTTATATTGACTGGGCGCGAATATTACTTTGAAGCCCACCATATCTTCAATACTTCAAAAATGATAACTATTTTGTGTGTATAAAAAGAGTTCCCTCCAACCTCAAAAGGCGTAGAAACTATAGGGTTCAGTACTTCAAGGAATGATAAGGGTTATCCAATCTAGGTTCTTTTTAAGGCATTCAGGGAAATTATTTTCAAAACACTGTTCATTTTTCCATCCCACACTTCCATTGTAAAAATTATCCGACTCTTATGTTGGTTCATATTGAAAACATTTAAAGCACTTGAAAAGATAATTCTTATTATTAATTGTAATGAGACCGTTATTTTCGGTAACTATCACACTTCATCTTAACAGAGCTATCGAATGTAAAAAGATATCCTCATCTCATGTAAAAAAAATTCATTTTTTAATGATTTTGAAGAATTTTTTTTAATATGCAGAAAAAAATAAAAATAACTAGAAATAAAATATTCTGGGGTTTCTTTTAAGAATGCAGAAAAGTAAAAACATAAAATATTTTTTGGATTTTTAAAATTTTTATATGCAAATTCAATGCAAAAATAAGATGCAAAAATAAAAATAAAATTTGATAAACTAAAATGAAAAACTAAAAAATTTAAAATGGGTTTTCTTTTGGAATGAGGTGAAGATTTGGAGGTTTGTCCTACTGAAGGTTGTTAATCACAGACTTATTTGGAACTAGTTTTGTTTTGCAAATCACTTGGGGTTCAAACTCACATGAGATTGACGAATCATCGACTTCACTATCTAAAGATGCCCAAACACACTCTGAGAATTCAGGTTTGGTTGTCTCCGGAAAAATTTCCTCAACAACACAGTTGTTAGGAGGGCTATGGTTCGAATTTTGAACAACTGAAACTAGGTTACTAGAGTGAGGTTCTGAGGTCCAATTCAGGTCCAGGTTTATCAGAGGCGTAAGAGGCCTGGACTCGGTACACTTGACAATTATGGGCTTAAACTCAGGAATTAGAGATGCAAATTGTGACAATGGCGAGATAGGGGTATCCAAATTTTTAATGTTCGGAACGTCTCCCATATAAATTAGATTCTGCAACTCCCTCAAGGGACTGACAATTGGTTTTGGAAACTTGCTTCCGAGACCAGAAGCTTTTGACCAAGGATAACAAAAATTGTGAGTCATCCATTCATTTGCTTCAAGAATATCAATGGATTTGTGCAAAGCATCTATTTTAACATTAAGACGCTTGTTGTTAGAAATCAAAATATTTCTTTTAGAATAAGTGATTTCACAATTTTCTGTAAGAATGATACATTCATCTAGTGACATTACAAGCTCTCATTCTAAAGACTCTACTTTTATCTTCTTATCCTCAAAATATAATCTAAGACGACTTAATTCACTTTCCTTTTTCTCACTGGCTTCTAGGGTTGACTCATAGGTTATGTAAATGATTTTTATATTTGATTGGATCTGGGTTAGATATGGTTCACAAAGAGACAAGTCAAAATTATTATCAGTAATCATAGATTGTACCTATTGAACGATGATTCTGTCAGGTGGATCATTGGTAGCCAAGTAGCAGTAGTTTGGCTCAACATATTCAACATCTCTTTCCGACCCAGACGGCCAGTAGCCTTCATCACATTCTATTTCTTGTCAACCCATAAGACACATGTTCCTGCCAGTGGTTATGTCATCATCATTTGCATATGACCAATACCCTTGTACATCCCTTGATACAGTGGTAATAAAAAGCCTTTCCACTTTCTGCCATTTCTTGAGATCGATCTGCATAGTAAGTAGAGTCCTTGATATTGGGTTTCTGTGGGATTTCGGGTAAGCAATCTTTGGAAAAGTGATTTTGCATGACCACATTTGTGACATACAATGTTGTGTTTTTCTGACTTCGGAATCTGTGATGATTCCGAGGTGTGATTTGGTGTAAGAAGGTTAGGTTTGTAGGATGATGGGTTTTTTGAAGGTTTGTTGAAAGATTGAGGATTGTTTTGGTGAGGTGACTGGAAACAGTTGTTTTGGTGAGAAGCTTGGAAACGATTGTTATATGGCTTATTGAAAGGACGGTTGTATTTCAAGGAAAGTAAGGCAACTTCATGTTGGAAGCAGAGTTCAGAGTCTATTTCTTCAGAGTTAAGCTCACCCATTGGTTGATAGTTGTTAGAGGTGGGAGCAGGAATGGTTGGAGGTGACGGTTGAACAGGAGGAATATGAGGAACAACAACAGAAAAAGGGGTCCGAAACAGCAAGGTTCAAAGTTTGTGGGTCGTAGGAACTGACTACAACTAGAGAGCCTCCAGTGAGTTCTCTCAGGGTTTGTGCAACATTTGATTCATGACCTTGAAGCTCATCGAAAAGTTGGTAGAGCTTCAGCTTTTTCAGAGATCCATTACTCTGAAGACATGATTTCAGATTTCGCCACCCCTGTCCGAGGCTGTTGTTGAACTTGAGATTGTACTCAAGTAGGGTTCAGACTATCCCATGAGTTGTCATGTTGTTGAAGATGATTAAGTATCCATTTACGACTGAGGCAACAGATTCACCAGGTGTTGTGGTGAAAGTGTCAAACTCATTGACAAACTAGGTTAGACGCTTATCCTTCATGTTTTCTGACCCTTCAAAAAAATCTTGAAGTGTGTCCCAAATTTCTTTTGCGGACTTGCACAGTTTGATGTGCTAAACGAGAGAAGGTGGAACACCAAACACCATTTCTGAAAAGGAAACTTGATCGGCATGCAGCTTTTCACGATCATCAACAGTGACAGGTGCTTGTCGTTGTAGATCATGTCCCAAGAGAATTACTGCAACACCACTAACAATGGTTCGAACTGGTATGGATTCTCACAATCATCGTCTTCGATATACCTACCTAGGTATACATGGAAGTCCTATTTTATAACCCGAGTCTCCTTCCGAAGAGCATGATACTTGTGTATAGATCTATATGGGATTGATAACATGAGTACCTTCTTTAACGGATCTCCAGATAGATTCACCTTTTTCTTTTCCAAGTAAAAATCTTTCCATTTTGAGTTTCCAATGATCATACTCTTCAACAACTAGAAGTGGGGCACGTATAGGGCAACCCACACTATTTGCTATTTGCATTAAGTACATTTGTTGAGAATTAGAAGCAGCCATTGAAGTTAAGATATCTTGAGCAAAAGTGGTATATAGAAGAACTTTTATCCTGAACACAGAAGTGATCGAAATACCAAGGTAATCTGGAATCAACTATAATCTGTTCTTATGGATTCAAATGACAACCACTCAAGCTATGGTATCAATTGTGAAGACAATGGATCTGATTGTGCAGGGACAAGGTTTGAAAACTCAAACCTTGAGTTAATGCTTAAGATCAATGTATGCTTCTGATTAATAGTTCTAGTCAAGTCTGGCAAGACCAGTCAAGGTTGAACATGAGAATCAACAAAGTACTTCAAGTATTAAATAGGAGACTATGAATATGATCAAATTAAAGACAATAAATGAACACAAGGAGTGTTTGAAAGAATGATTTTGTTGGATTAGTGTCTAAGTCCATAACTATTTCGGTATGTACTTGACCCGATGGTGCATGGTCCTTTTGGGTTGCCTTCACCAAAGCAACTTGATAGGATGAATTATGGAGAGAGAGGATTAATTATGATTTATTAATATATTATGAGAGTAATATATTAAAGGAGAAATCATATTGTTTAATTAATATTAGTCAAGAATTAATAAGAATTAATTTTTTGGCTAAAAGATATTAATTAAATAAAGCGGACTAGAACTGTCAATTGTGTGATAGTTGAATATTGGGCTAATGGACTCTATAAAGGATGGAGAGGACGAATTATATGGGGAAACCCATTAGAAATCGTCCAAGGCCTCTAAGGAGGGAGTCCATGGGTTGCTTAGGGCCTAAGCAGTCAAATTAGGGTTTCCTTGTTAGATAACCCTAACAGCCTCACTATTTAAGGATCCCTAGGGCACCAAAAACGTGGCCAACTAATTCCTTAGGGTTTCTACGCGTTTTTGGGTGCCTCCTCTCTTATCATTCTTCATCCTCTTGCTCTTGGTGTTTGTGAGCCATTAGAGGAGTGAAACTTGTGACTCTAAGCTTTCTAAAGCCATTACAAAGAAGGATTTGAGATTGTTATTGCTACATAACAATAAAGGTAAGATCTAAACCCCAATCTTATGTTAATATGATAAATTGTATGCTAGATTTAGGGTTTATCGCTTTGGATATTCAGTTGCATGTTCATTAGACAAACTAGATCCAAAAGCTATTAGGGTTTGCATGTACACCATAGGAATGATGTTTTTCTCATAACTCATCAAATTTGAGAGAAAAGTGCAAGTGAAGTAAATGTGAAAATATCTATCTTTGGAGTAAACTATCTGTCTCATGGTTTTGTCATTGAATGCTCCATAAATAGGAGAACAAGTTACATCGTACTTACCAAAAACATACATAGGATCGGATATTAGAGTTACTCTTGACACCCCGATTATCTAAGTTGACAAAAGAGATTAAGTCCTATGATACGTTGCGTCAAACTAAATGAAAAAAGTAACTAATACAGATGGATAAAATGATTCGGAAGCATACACCATCTTGGAACATCAACACTAAAACATTTTCTTTATTTCGGACATCAATTAGACTCCGGACCACAAGCTGACTCCGGAACATGAACTGACTTCGGAACATTCAAAAGATAGAGATTGCTAGAGGTTCATTTTCAAGTTCTAACAATAATATATTCATCTTCGGCAGTCAATAGTGAGACGCAGGTATGTTTCTTTGATTGCAAATTGACGAGTTTTTCGTCTAGAAATTGATATCCTCTAGTTGTACTTTTGCGATGAAGACCACAACCTCCGAGATCAACATCATAGAATTCTTGCACAAAGAACCCCAAACTAGATAGGTACCAAATTCCAAGTGAGGATGTTCGTTTTAGATACCTAAGATGTTATTCACAACGGTCATGTGGGGTTCGTGAGGATATGCTTGAAACCTAGCACAATAGCAAATAGAGAACATGATGTATGGATGACTAGCAGTTAAATACATTATTGACCCTATCATTTGATGATAGAGTGTCATATCTGCAGCTGGTTTGTCCAAAGATGGTGGTAGCTCAGTTCTGAATTCCATTGGAACCTTCACCTTCGAATCTCCCACCATTGTAAACTTCACAAGTAAGGTATTTGTATAAGCTTCCTGGTTGATAAAGATTCCTTCCTGACTCTATCTTATATTCAAACTAAGGAAAAAGCTAATCGGACCCATTGAGCTCATCTCAAATTTAGTTTCCATCAACTTTCGAAACTCGGCAGTTAATCTAGGATTAGTAGATCCGAAAAAGATGTCATCAACATAGATTTGGACAATCATCAAATGGTCACCATCTTTCTCGTGAAAGAAGGTTGGGTCGACCAAGCCTTGATTAAATTTAGATTGTTTTAAAAATCTAGTAAGAGTTTCATACCAGGCTCATGGAGCTTGTTTCGGACCATAGACGTCTTTGTCAAGAATGTAACAGTGGTTCGGATATTTTTTGTTTATGAATCCAGGTGGTTGTTCCACATACATTGTTTCTTCTAATTCCCCGTTTAGAAGGTCACCCTTAATGTCCTTTTGATAGACTTCAAAGTTCTTGTGTGCTGCATATGCCAGAATGATGCAAACTGACTCTAGTCTTGCTACTGGTGCGAAAGCTTCCTCGTAGTCAATCCCTTCTTCTTGACGATACCCTTTTACGACTAACTGCGCCTTGTTTCGAATCACATTTCCCTATTTTTCGAGCATATTTCAAAACACCCTTTTAAGACCAACAACGAAAGCATCCTTGAAAGTTGGAATTAACCTCCACACCTTGTTTTGTTCAAACTCATTGAGCTCCTACTACATTGCTTGCACCCAATCAGAAATTCAAGAGAAATCTTAACGTTTTTGGGCTGAATTTTGGAGATAAACAAATTGAACATGAAAAATTCCATTTTTAAGAATAATGCAGTCTGATTCGCCTTTTTTTGTGCTCTCATAAGAACTCCTGCAGAGGTTTCTCCATTTACTTGGGTTTTGGGATGATCCCTGGCCATTTGGTTAGTGGAGGATATTTTGGATCATACGATGGATCCAGTTCAACATTTACTACTTAAAATTCAGATTGAGCATCTGAATCATCATTCGTATTTTCATTCTCCCCCTCGAATGATGGATTTGGTTCTCCATTCGAAGTTGAATCCTCCCCTTGGAATGGTGGTTCTAAGATGATTTCAAGGGCTTCATTCTCCCCATGAACAGGTGTATGAGAGGAATAGGTTGAAGTGAAACCCTCCCCCTGCGGTGGAGCGTTTGCAGCTTGTGGTAGAGACGGAATTTCAGAGTCTTTCGGAGTGGGGGGCTCACGTTCACTATCTTTCGCAGCGTCATCAATAATCTTTTCCAATTCATCCTCCTTGTTATATGTTTCTTTCGATTCTGAGGAGATCGCTTTTTTTTGTTCGCAAAGAGGTTCATGAATTCCTCAAAAAGGCTAGAGAGAGGAATTGTCATCGTATTTTTCATGGGAAATATTTCCTCTGATTGAGAGTCAATCTTCTGATACTTCTTAAGATAAGTGTCATCAGAGGTGATATAGTAGCTCTCTTTGATTCTTCTTGATCTCTTGTTTAGAACCCGATATGCCTTTGATGTTAAAGAATACCCCAAGAAAATTCCTTCGTCAGCTTTCTCATCAAATTTGTTCCTTTGTTCTTTAGAATTAAAGATGAAGCACCTGGAACCAAAGACATGGAAAAACTTAACATTAGGTTTTCTTTTATTAAGAATTTCATAAGGGGTAATGGAAAATCTTTTGTTCAGGGAAGATCGGTTTTGTGTCAAACAGGCTGTGCCGATAGCTTCTGCCCAAAAATAGAGTGGTTGGTTCGCAAATGATACCATGGTTCTCGCAACTTTGCACAAGGATTAGTTTCGCCTTTCAACGACCCCGATCTGTTAGGGAGTGTATGGAGCTGAAAAATTGTAAGCTACTCCTTTTTCATTCAGGAATTCTTCAAATGCTTGGTTTTTTAACTCCGAACCATTGTCGTTGTGAATGTTAAGAACCATATTTCACAGTTGAAGCATGATTTGTTTTATAAAGTCCTTGAGCTTAGGTGTGGCTTGTGATTTATGCTTAAGAAAATACACCCACGTAAATCTGGAAAAATCGTCAACAATAAATAAGATGTACTTGTTACCACCAATGCTCTCGATGGCAGATGTGCCACAGAGGTCAATATGTATCAACTCAAGTGGCTCGATCACTTTGGTGTTTATGATTGTTGGGTGACTCTTCCTACTTCGCTTCCCTAGTTTAGAGGCCGCATAGAGATGATCCTTCTCAAACTTCAATAATGGTAGCCCTAGCACATGATTACCGAGTACAATTTTATTGAAATCTTTGAAGTTAAGATGTAAGAGCCTTTGGTGCCAAAGCCAACTATCATCCAAAGGTGCTTTCGTAAGAGGGCATATGGCTAGCTTTCCGTTGATTGGATTCAGATTAAGTGGATACATCTCACCTTTTCGCTTGAACTTCAAAAACATTATTTTGGATTTCTTCTCGATTATCTCATATCCCTCATCATCGAATGACACTTTCAAACCTGCACCTACAACCAATTGTGATACGTTGATTAGGTTGTGTTATAGGCCTTTCACACCCGAGAGAGTTATTTTCGTTTTTGAGTCCCCCTCCATCCTTCAGTGATATGAACTCTCTCAATTATTCCTTCCTTCCTGTCATGTGACGCGATCAGCCACTATCAATTTACCATTTGGAGTCAAACTGCTCGTCACACATCACCTAAAAAAATCAAATAGATTTAGGAACCCACAGTTGTTTGGATCCACATGAGGTTTTCAAAGATACAAGAAATGTTATTGCTTCATCAAACAAGTAAGATCGTTTAATCAGAGTGGAACTATCTTTCTTAGTGATTTTAAAAACAATGATATTTTCGTCTTTAGGATTCTTTTGAAAAGAGGTTTTTCTTTTATTATCTTTAACTCGTTGCTTGAAAATCCTTTTATCAACCATCTTTTCCTGTTTAAAGTTTGATTCAGAGTTTTTGAAATGAATTTTTGACTCCAAAACAACCTTCTCTTTGCCTTTTATATCTTTCGATATTTTGGCAGATTGTCAAACATTTGGTTTTGTTTCCTCAAAATATTTTGCTTGTTTTGAAACTGTGGTTTGTGAGAGACTGTTGATTTTGAAATCAGAGAAGACAATGACTGAGTTTTTGAAACACTTTTAGGATTCTGATTTAAAGATACTTTCGCACTCAGATTTGCTGATTTTTCTTAATGAACAATGTTAAGATTTTTGGATTGCTGGAAATGATTTCTTTCTTTCAGATCTTTATTATATCTAGCATTTCTTTGACGTTTTTGAGCAGCGAATTGCTCAGCAGACTTATGAAGATTAGCCCTAGGTTTTTTTTCCTAGTAGGGATTTCAGACTTTTCAGATGACACATCACTTGGAACATTCTTGGTTCCACTCGGACTTCCTGTTTTGTATCTAGAATTTGATTTGTTCAAATGTTCTGCTACATATCTTCCATTTATATTCTAAGAGGTCATTTCTTAGAGACCTTTGGTTTCACCTCGATTGTCAATAGGGGCAGACCCAAAAAAATTCATCACACCCATCAGCGTTGTCTTCTTCTACGAGGGACGATAGTTCTTTGGTCTAATTTTTGTTAAGACCTGAGGTTGAAAAGACCTGGTTCGGAATAGCTTGAACCTTTGGGAAAACAATTGCTTTTTATTTTAAAATTTTTGTACCATTTTCAGACAAGCGAACGTACTAAACGGAATTTTTAGAAATCAAAATTTTTGCAGGTTTAGGTTCGATTTTAACAAGTTCTGAGCAATCAACCTCATCCTTCATAGAGATCTCACTCATGTCACTATCATCATCAAATTTAGATACATTTTGAATGTCAAGTGTATTATCTAAACTCAATTTAGTGCATAAAGAGTAAAATTTTTGTAAAGTATCAAATTTAATTTGCTCTTTATCTTTTTTCGCTCAAAATCTGTTTTCGCATGTTCTTATGCTCTTTGGACTGTATATTAGATTCAATATTTTCCAATCCGATTTTATAAGCATCAGAGACTTCGCCAGATGACATGATGGATTCACATTTGAAACAGTCTACATCGATTTCATCCTCTTTCATTTCTAGAAAGGGCAAAATCATTTAATGGGTTTTATTCCTTATTTCTCAATCAATGTGCAGAAGAGTGATATTAGAATAAAAACGTTTAGCAATCAAACACAAAATATTTTGTTGTTTTAAAAGCCCTAAGTTGTATCTTTGCGAGTAAGTTAAATCATCCCGAGATCTAGATAACTCTAACTCTAATTTCTCAATCCACATTCGCCTTTCATTAATTTTTTATGTTACCCTGCTGATTTGATCAGTTAAGTTAGTATTACTTAAACGGGTTCTCTTTAAACTATCACTTAAACTAGAAACTATGAATTTTAAGTCTTTTAGTTCAGTTTCATACTGAGAAACATGAATATTTAAAGATTCGAGAATAGATTTTACCTTGCTTATCATATTCTCACACTTGTTGATCTGCTTTGTGACGAGTTTCACAGTGAAGGAACTGCCAGTAGTGTATCCCCATTGCTCCGAAACATCATTGTTGACCATAAAGAATTTTCCCTTGTACTCCGAAGCACCAACTTTTGCAACGAAGCACTTGCCATGTGTCGGTCTACGAACCTCATCATCCTACGAGTCAGTTGACCAAACTTAAACTCTTCCAAACTCGTCGTCATTTTCGTGCACAATCAAAGCAGGTTTAACATTATCAACATTCTTCCTTTTCTTGAGCTCCTCTATCTTACGAAGATAATAAGATTATAAGCTTCATCTTTTTCTTCTCCTTCATCCTTTTTCTCATTGAGCCTTTTCAAGATATACCCTTTTGTTAAATGATTCTTTCCATGACAGTCTTTACAATCATATCCTGAATCTCCCACCAGCTTCCCATCATTTTTCACTTCTTCCTTTTGAGGGTTGTTGACACTCTCACCCTTTGTGTACTCAGAGTTGTAACCTCCTTGCCTGTTTCTATTTTTGTTGCGTACAAAGTTCTTTTTGGCGAAGTTCCTAGGGTTTGACACCATCAGTGCATAATCCTCCTTTTAGAGTTCATAGTCAGAGAGATCCGTCTCCGAACCTTCTTCTTCTACAACCTGCTTGTTCATTGCGACTAATGCCACAGAACCCATCCCAGAAACAATCTTCGCTTCTTTAGTAACTTCGTCCTCGTGAGACCTAATAATTCCCACAAGCTTCGCTCAAGTGTAGGTTTTGAACTACTCATGCACTTTAACCATTGACAATACAGTTTTCCATTATGGCTTCAAACCGTTCATGAATGTGACCTTTTGTTCAATCAGTTCCCGTCCAATCTTATTTTTCACCATCCTGCTTAAAAGATGATTGTACTGGTGGAACATTTGGTCAAGTTTCTCCTCAAGCTTTTGGACCAAAGCTCCGAACGCCGAGAGAAGCAGCGTGTGAATGGAATGCTCAAGATCGGCATCACAAGAATAGAGCTCTTTGACCTTGTCCCATATCTCTTTTGTTGTCTCACATGCACTCAACAGATGAAAAGTGTCTGAAGGAAAAAAGAATTTGATTATCCTCATCGCTTTTATGTTACTGATTAGCTTGTCTTTCTCGTCCTATGGGACATCTTTTACTTCAAGAAGAAGATTATTGTAATCGGCTTGAGTTTTAACAACTTTTCTTGTACCAGTATGTTCAAAGGTCTACACCGTCATGGCTTCCCATATCAAGGAAACATGATCTTCAAGTCCTTGAACGTAATCCTCAAAGTGTAGCGCCCACACCTCATATTCACGTAGAAAAAGAATTGGGATTCTTGTTGTAGAATCAATATTGCTAGACATGTTGAATCAAAGTGTATGAGAATCTTCTTAATGCATGATTTCGATTAAAAAACCTATAATGAACCAGATGTGTAAAATGGGTTAAGGGTAGAATCGAAATCTAGATTCAACATCAACAGTCTTTAAAAACGATAAAGACGACAGAGAATAGATCTAATAAAAGCGGAAACCCTAATAGCTCTTTTAACATAAGAGATGTATATAAATTACACATTCTCCTGCTCTGAAACCAATTGATGAGAATAAAACTTATAAGATCGATAGATTCAAACGGATAGAGAAATCAAACACCATAAATGGAGAACAAAGTTGTGCTGGATGATTAAAAGCACTGCCTTGGAAGAGCTCGATTAAGAACTGATACTATAAAGGCAAAGTAGGGTTACAAGATCATTTACAAAACACGATGCATACATGCACTATTTATATTCACTACTAGAAAAATAGCATTTTACGATGCGCAATGCATCTCGTAAAACGCTCAGACGTCGCACAAATGCATGTAAAGGAAGGCCCTGTCATAACGAGAGACGACAAGCTATTGCGTGTCGTCTATTTACGACACGTGCTTACGACACACAATGCGTGTCAAGGAAGGCCATGTCACAAAGAGGATGACACACATTTGCATGTCGTAAATTTACGACGCGCGTTTACAACTCGCATTGCGTATTGTTAAAGCCCCTATCAAGAAAGGCCATATCATAAACGAAGATGACACACATTTTAGCGTATCGTAATTTTAAATGTTATAAAAAATATTACTTATAGAGTTACTAATTTTCAAATTAAATTTTCATTTAATGTGTCATAATAGAAAATAAAACATAATATACAAAAAATACAATCCATTGCATAAAATTAATGTCATACAAATAATCGTTCGATGGAAAGATAAAACAAATCAATAGAAGTTGTAACAGAAATTTACAAACTAATTAGATATAAGAAATATGAAAAACTTGAAATCCCTAAGATTAATAGTTCTAACAGAAGCTTCACGTGAGATATATATACAGTTAGACCAATAAGTAAGGATGTTCCCGAATCCACAATAGCAACACAAGAACACGTACACGATATCTTCTGCTAGAAGGTGTCGATCCAAAACTACTGTGTTTCTATCCTGCAAAAAAGAAATGTAAGGGTAAAATGGTCTTTTAGTGATTTAGTCTTTTACAAACACTTTCTTGTTTATTTTGACTAGAAAGAAACATACCTAAAAGTACTATATAAACAAACTAACAAAGTGCATTGTTATTTCTTGTTGGAAAGTAAGAAAAGAGAGTTTATATATAATTACAGATTTGTCATGAAGTCGATCAACTACAAGCTTTATGGATTTGGTAGCAATAGAAGATAACTCATTACATGCAATGTGAGACACCACTGCAACCAACTTTTGGCGTATGGTTTCATCATAATCCAACAGTCGGTCACATAGAGCACCTAACAAAAAAGCATATATATATATATATATATATATATATATATATATATATATATATATATATATCAGTAAGTATCTAAATAATGGAATTGTATAATAATAATAATAATAATAATAATAATAATAATAATAATAATAATAATAAATTAGGAATTACCAATTAACTGAGGAGATTCTGGTCTGAAAGGATTGGATAACATAGAAAGCTTGACATGTTCAAGAACAGACATGCAAACCTCAACAACTCTATCAGTCAGCCTCCTTAAAAAATCCAAAATTATTTACAATTGTAGTAGTATTTACTATTTAGAATTTCTTTGTTAAGATTCAATGATTATGATCATCTAAAAGCATAAATTAGCATTATCTCACAGCTAAAATTTTGTGTTTGTATGCTAATTTACCATATTAACCTTTAAATGGAATTTACATATATGCAACATGAAAGGTGCTTACATCAGCTAGATATTGTCCCATCTACAAGAGTACTAGACAAACCACATGTAAAAGTTAATGAAATGCTGCAATGCTGTAAAAAAGTGATGGATGCATCTGATACTGAACCTCTAATGTAGAGGTAAAAAAGGCATCTAAGCCTAGTTTCACAAAGATGATGCATTGCAGATTTTTGGAAAAATGTTTTTAAAGAAATGGGAATCGATCAAGAGTCTGAGAGAGAGATAGAGAGAGAGAGAGAGACCTACTAACCCTGCACGAGCTGCTTTTTTGCATATGATAACCGGACCGAACTGACAATGGTCACCAACAAGAACAACCTGATACAAAAACATTCCAAAATATACTAAAAGGGTTAGACTCCTAACATAACTCAAAAAAGTTAGAATAACTAAATATTCCAAAAATACCCCTAGGACTCTTTTTGTCCCAAAATCTGAATTAAGCCACCAACGGAATCTAAAATTTGCCAACCGAGGATCTCCGGGACCAACACATGTGCAACAGATGACATCAGCACTCTAAGATATATCTCATTCTGTAGCGCACTTCATTGCTTTATACTTTTTCTCGACACTGCTAGACAATTCCCTTGTGTAAGTTAGTAAATAAATATCTGTCAGCTCAATTCACCAACCATAATTGAAGAGTTAAGGAACTCTTTGATCGTTTAGATCTTTGAACAGGTTAATCACAAAAATGTTAAACAATAATATAAAGCACAAGAATGAATCAAAATATGTCGAATGATTCAATAGATTCAAGCCTTAGCAGATCTCGATAAAGAACTTCCGCTATAGAGGCTATTAGGGTTACAAACGATAAAGATAATATCTTTCAAATAATCGACTTCTAAATCTTACGTACTAAGATGCATGCAAGTATCTATAAATACTAAACCCTAGAAATAACTCACGGATGGACAGGCCCAATCCGGAAACAAAATGGTCTAAAGAGCGAGCCCAAGACGCAACACCTTTCGGACCCTACAATCTCCCCTTTTGCGTCAATTGGAGCGAGACTATTACTTCGGCTTCCTGGGTCCAGCTGTAGGAACTTTCTTTGTGGTTTCAAACAAACGTGGAATGAGGGCAAGGATGGTATGTCTGAAGCGAATGTACCACTGGATCATGTCATCAAAATACTTCTTGTCATCTGTTGAATTCTGTTTGCATCGATGAATGATTCCCAGAATATGTTCCAAGCACGCAGTGGTGTAAAGGTGCTTATCTGACAAGGCGAACAGACATTTTTGGCTTTCGTTCCTTGTGAACATGACAGAATTCCGCGTCGGGTCGATTCTTCCCATCTGCATCATGTTCAAATCACTAGCAGAGCCAACATGAGAGATAGTAGGCTTCTTCTTGAAGATACTTGCAATCTCCTGATCCATCTTGGCAACCTCCATAATGTAGCATACAAGCATTCTTTTGAAGTGATCGATGATTGGCCCATACTCAGCTTCGTTGGTGAGGAGGATGTTATGCAAAATAATCCAATCATGTGGATTCAGGTTGGGAAGATCAGCAAGTGATATAGCATGTTCAGTTTTAGCAAAACCCCTCAGCACTTTGAATCGAACGTTCGTGAAGTTCCCCTCACAAAACGGTTTGAGGACCGGAACGTTGATGATCTTCTGAGCACTCCATGTCTGATACTAAGGTTGAGCAGACCTCAGATAGAATTCAACAAGCTCCCTATCAACCTTTAGGTGAGGATGAGGGACATCAGCAACATTATCAAAAGCATGGAAGATGAAGGTGAGGGTGGAGGCTCGGTTGTGGTAGTGAGTTCGGGTGTGAATGTATGTTCGGTAGTGGGAGTAGGTTCGGATGCTGAAGTAGGAGCCCCCGTATCAGATACGTTGGTTCGAACGCCAGCGGTGGTTGTTGTGGTAGCTTCGGTGAAAATAGGAGGTGGTACAGGGATAGAGGTGGGTGGTATTTAAGTAGTGGAGGTTATGGGGGGAATGGAAATAGAGATGGAGATTGGTGGAGGAGAGACAGGTTTAGAGGAAATAGGTACCTCAGGGGAAGGCGAACGTGGAGGAGTATTACCTCGAAGTAACTCTTCTGAGTCTGAACTCTCTTCCTCAGATTCACTGGAGGAGGAGGCAAGAATAAGTTTACGCCTGGGTTGAGTCTTCCTCTTCTTTGGTGGAGGGGATTGAGCTGCCTTGGAAGGTTTACGCTTCTTTGGAGAAGGACCTTTTGCTCCTTTGACAACTTTCTTGTCTTTTCCCTTGTCTTGTTTCTTTCCCCTGTGAGTAGGCCTGTCAGCGTCATGGATTGATTGAATCATTTCAGGAGTGAGCTCTCTGGGTCCTGAGCGACGAAACTCCTTGTAAGTTCTGATGATGCGACTGTCCTTTGGAACACACGCATACATTGACTCGGGGATTGAGCCAACGAACTGAAATTTGGAGGAATCAGACACTATGATCTTCGTAGTGTGGAAATTTCCTATCAAGGAGAGTGGAGAATCAGCAACAACAGGGACATGATACTTGTCCATTACCCACTTTGTGACCAGCGTCCAGAATCTGGCATAAGAGATTTCAGAATGGCAAGAAGTGGACGCAAGGCTCTGAATCAGCTGCTGCCATAAAACCGATCCATAATCGAGATTGATGCCGTGGTACAACCCATAGATAATTGTCATAAACAGTCGGCTCGCCCCATCTGAACCTGCACTTCGTTCCGATAGCCCTTTGAACAACACAGTGAAGAAGCCATTCCACTGAGGAGGTAAGCATGATTTCTTGAACATTGGAATGGTGGTCAGAATTTCAGTGTAACCCATGTTGTAAAACATGGAAAACAGCTGTCCCACGAGAATAGATTCAGGGTTAACCCTAGACTCATCAGATTCAAACCCTAAAAGCAAACAGAATCGCTGTTTGGAGATGCAGGACTTGTTATCAAGAATGTCTAAGAAGATTCGATCGACAGACTTGTCATAGTGGGCTATTGAGAAGATTTGTGACAAACACTCCATTGGAACGAGTTCGACCTTGGTTAGTGTTGGAACCAGTGGAGAGTACTTGAGGCACTCCACGATTGGGAACATGAAAGCATCGTAGACTTGTGGGGTGAGATCAATGATCAGGCTTTGTTGAGGACGGATGGGCAGAATGTGGGAGGTAGCATGAACTAAAGAGGAGTCCGCCATTGAAGAGAAGTTTTTGGGGAAGATGATAAACAGTCGGAGAAAGTGATCGTTTCTTGCTCTCTGAATATTTGGTGCAGTAAAGAGGTAAAGGACTGTAGAATTTACCTTTTATACCGTGGTTAGAAGAGAGAGAAGAATCTGTTCCCAAATCTTCAAAAAAAACGAAGCGTTTCCTTAGGTGATTGATGCGTGACAATTTAGAACCCCGATGATTACACAGGAGAGAGAAAGACTGTTCCGTTTCACACGCCTTCCCATCAAGCGCCGTTTGAAATACCAAAAACGATTCCGCTTCACACGCCTTCCCATCAAGCGCCGTTTGAAATGTTAAAGAGATTAGACTTTCGGCTGAGTCAACAATTAATCCTTTTAGTATGAGCTGTCGTCATAGATCAAGAGAAGCACGTGTAACATTACTAACCACATCTCGTTTATAACATAAAATCCCATCGCTAAAAATAGCTTATAATTAACGAAACCAGATTTATAGAAAATCAAAAAGATTTTCGTGCATAGAGTGTCAAAGAAAAAGAAATAAAGCAAAACATATGTGGGAAATTGTGTTGTCAATAAAGACACGAAACAGTGGATCCCGGGCACGAATCTCTTCCTTCAAAGTCAAGAGAGACCTTAAAGTGTCTGTGTGGTTTCCCGTTGAATTACGATCAGACAGTAATTAAGAAGTGTTGAAAGACATCTTTTTAATAAGGCTAATTTGGGAGGCTTTCGCTTCAGTTCAGAATTCCTGATCTTGACATAAGACAAAATTCGACTGAAGTACTTGTGAGACCAATGTGGTCTGTTGAACAAGTAGGTGTGAAGAGAATTTAAGTGACATGTTGAAAATACTTTTAGGTGAAATCTCAAAAAAATAAAACTGGATTCTAAGGGAAGAAATGTTATTGTATTTAACAATTTCATAAGAATCACACAAAAAGAAAAATTAGAGATTTCATGGTACAACCACTTGGGTGAATTCGTTAATTCATGAGTGAAAATTAGAGCAAATTTAATTGTTCACCGTCAATGCATAATAGGTATTGAATTGTGGGTTTCACTTAGCACGTAGTGGCACGAAGCTAAGATCATAAACACAGAAATTGTGTAACCATAAACGTCAGTGGTAATTTCTGAGAGTCTCAAGGGTTACGTGTATGAAGCGAATAGGATGGAGAAAAATATTGGAGATGGTGTAAAGAAACCAAAGTACCTCTGCTATTAAAATAAGGACGAAGCAGAAAACTCTTATCTCATATGAGAAGAGAGTAAGGTAGCTCATGATTAGAATAAATATAATAGCCTAATTGGGAAAACAAGGTTTGTATATACCAAGTCAGTAAGGCTTTATTCAGAATCAGTTGAGGCTTTGGACAACATGCAGCAGCATGCTTCTAGGGACACTTAGCTATTAAAAAGGTGTGAGAACAATACATGCCCCATTGATCATCCACAAATGGTAAAAAGGAACAGAAGTAAAAAAAAATTTGGAGTTTATGAAATTTTGATTCAAAGAGAAAAATAAAACAAACAACAAAAAAAATTTTTGGAACCGAACCCGAAATAGACCGAATGCTCGGTTCATTTCGGTTTAAAATTTTTTTTTGAAAAAGAAAAATAATTGGGAAATAAGTGTACAAATAAGTTTACAACCAAAGAAACTACCTTTTAGTGATAAGTAAAGACAAGTGCAATAGGACCGAGCCGGAGCGCTCGGTTCATTTCGGTACCTATGCGAACCGAACCCTAAATAGACCGAACGTTCGGTTCATTTCGCTTCCAACTTTTAGTTTTGAGAAGGAGTCTTTGGTACTGACTCCGATTCCATCATACCTAATCCTTGTAGAATTTTATTAAAACTTGCTTCAGGAAGAGCTTTGGTGAAGATGTCAGCCAGTTGATCAGTAGTACAAACAAAGTGAATCTCTACGTTTCCGTCTTCCACGTGATCTTTAATGAAGTGATACCTCAATGCAATGTGTTTGGTTTTGGAATGTTGCACAGGATTATGACAGATCCTAATTGCACTTTCTGAGTCACAATATAGAGGAATCTTTTTCATATTGAGTCCATAATCCCGGAGTTGGCTTTGGATCCAAATCACTTGAGATGTGCAAGAAGCGGCTGCAATGTATTCTGCTTCGGCTGTAGACAGAGAAACACATGTTTGATTCTTAGATTGCCAGCTCACCAACTTCCCGTCGAGGAATTGACAGCCTCCTGTAGTGCTTTTCCTGTCTAAACCACATCCTCCAAGGTCTGCATCTGAGTAGGCTTGAACAAAGAAGCCTGAGTTTGAGGGATACGAGAGACCGAGAGAGGTGGTTCGCTTCAGATACTGGAGAATGTTTTTCACTGCTAGCATGTGTGGTTCACGAGGATTCGCTTGAAACCTAGCACAATAGCACACAGAAAACATTATATCAGGCCTGCTAGCTGTGAGGTACATCAGGGAACCAATCATTTGGTGGTATAGCGTTATGTCGACTGCCGGTTTTTCCAAGGATGGTGTGATCTTGGTGTCGAACGCCATAGGGACTTTGACCTTTGAATCTCCCATCATTCCGAATTTAGCAAGAAGAGTTTTGGTATATGCTTCCTGGTTGATAAAGATGCCTTCGGGTCCCTGTCTAATGTTTAAACCAAGGAAAAAGTTAATCGGACCCATTGAGCTCATTTCAAATTTTGTCTCCATCAGCTTTCTGAATTCAATTGTTAAGCTAGGATTCGTTGAGCGAAAGATGATATCATCGACATAGATCTGAACTATCATAAGGTGGTTACCTTCCTTTTTACGAAAGAAGGTTGGGTCAACCGAACCTTGTTTGAATTTAGACATCTTTAAGAACTTAGTTAGTGTTTCATACCATGCCCTAGGTGCTTGTTTCAGACCATAAACTGCCTTATCTAGAATGTAGCAGTGATTTGGATGTTTTTCATTCATGAAACCAGGAGGTTGCTCCACGTAAACCGTTTCTTCAAGTTCCCCATTCAGAAAAGCACACTTCACATCCATTTGGTAGACCTCAAAGTTCTTGTGTGCAGCATAGGTAAGAAATATTCTAACAGATTCCAGCCTTGCTACCGGAGCAAATGTTTCTTCGTAATCAATCCCTTCTTCCTTGCAGTATCCTTTTACCACAAGACGAGCTTCATTTCGAATCACATTACCCTCCTTATCCATTTTGTTTATGAATACCCATTTGAGACCAATGACTGAGGCATCTTTCGGTGTTGGAATGAGACACCAGACCTTATTTCTTTCAAACTCATTGAGTTCATCTAGCATTTCCTAGACCCAATCAGAATGATCAAGAGCAATATTGATGGTCTTTGGCTCAACTTTGGACACGAAAGAATTAAACATGTAGAACTCTACTTTGGAGAATAGGGAAGTTTGCTTTGCCTTCACTTGAGATCGGGTTAGGACCTTTTTAGATACATTACCCACTATCTGAGATACACGATGATCTCTGGTCCATTTGGTGAGTGCAGCATAGGCAAGAAATATTCTAACAGATTCCGGCCTTGCTACCGAAGCAAATGTTTCTTCGTAGTCAATCCCTTCTTCCTTGCAGTATCCTTTTACCACAAGACGAGCTTCATTTCGAATCACATTACCCTCCTTATCCATTTTGTTTCTGAATACCCATTTAAGACCAACGACTGAGGCATCTTTCGGTGTTGGAATGAGACGCCAGACCTTATTTCTTTCAAACTCATTGAGTTCATCTAGCGTTTCCTAGACCCAATCAGAATGATCAAGAGCAATATTGACGGTCTTTGGCTCAACTTTGGACACGAAAGAATTAAACATGCAGAACTCTACTTTGGAGAATAGGGAAGTTTGCTTTGCCTTCACTTGAGATCGGGTTAGGACCTTTTCAGATACATTACCCACTATCTGAGATACAGGATGATCTCTGGTCCATTTGGTGAGTGGAGGAAAGTTTGGATCATAGGATGGATCCAATTCAGCATTGACCATTTCTTCCAACTCTGATTGAATATCATCATCATAGAACATATCGGAATTCTCCCCCTCGACAGATGATGAATCATTTGAATCATCAGGTGCTACTGAACTTTCAGGTGTAGTTGGGCTTTCGGGTGCTACAGGACTTTCGGGTGTAGTTGGGCTTTCGGATGCTACAGGACTTTCGGGTGTAGTTGGGATTTCGGGTGCTACAGGACTTTCGGGTGTAGCCGGGCTTTCGGGTGCTACAAAGATTGGATTCTCCCCCTGAATATGTGAGTCCTGTTGATTTGAAGAGAATTGATTCTCCCCTCAACCGAAGTGCCATGCTGAGGAGGTTCGTTTCGAACTGGTTCTTCTTCTCCCATTTGTTTAGCTGCATCTTTGACAATTTGCTTCAGACGATCGATTTTGTTGTCTGCTGCCTTGGCTTCCGAGAGAGTGGCTTTGTCAGGTTCATCAAATAATTCTATGAACTGATCAAATAAATTAGCAATTGAGGCTGTGACTTGACTTGTTTGAGAGAAAATCTCTCCAATTGCTTCTTCGGTAGTCCTTAGTTTCTTGACGTAATTGTCATCGAACGTCACATAATAGGTTTGTTCAATTCTTCTAGAACATTTATTTAGAACCCTGTATGCCTTTGAAGTAAGAGAATATCCCAGAAAGATTCCTTCGTCAGCTTTAACATCAAACTTGTTGCGATGTTCTTTGGAGTTGAAGATGAAGCACCTTGAACCGAACACATGGAAGAATTTGACATTCGGCTTCCTGTTGTTGATGATCTCATAAGGAGTGAGAGAGAAACACTTTTTGAGATAAGACCTATTCTGCGTAAAACATGTTACAGCAATAGCATCAGCCCAGAAATATAAGGGAAGAGAAGCAAAACTTAGCATGGTTCGGGCCGCCTCACATAAGGATCAGTTTCGCCTTTCGACAATTCCATTCTATTGAGGTGTATAAGGGGCTGAGAAGTTGTGATTGGTTCCTTTTTTGCCAAGAATTCTTCGAATTCTTTGTTCTTGAATTCCAGTCCATTGTCGCTCCTAATGTTTCGAACGACTTTGCTCAGTTGTACTTCGACCTGCTTGATAAAAATCTTCAGCTTAGGAGTTGCCTCAGATTTGTGCTTTAGAAAGAATACCCAAGTAAAATGTGAGAAATCATCAACAATAACAAGAATATACTTGTTACCGCCAATGCTCTCGATTGACGATGGACCACATAAGTCGATTTGAAGCAACTCAAGTGGTTCAACAACTTTTGTGTTTATAATTGATGGGTGACTTTGACGACTCTGTTTCCCCATTTCGCATACAGCGCACAAGTGTTCACGATCAAACTTGAGCAATGGAAGACCCCGAACATGACCGCCGGTGACAAGCTTGTTGATGTCTTTGAAGTTGAGATGGGAAAGCCTTCGGTGCCACAACCAACTTTCGTCTGAATGAGCTTTGGGCAAAAGACATATGGCTGGATTCCCTTTGATTGGTCTGAGATTCAGACCAAACATTTCGCCTTTTCGATCTGATTTGAGAATGACCTTGTTGGATTTCTTCTCTATAATTTATGAACCTTCGTCGTCGAATGAAACTTTGAGACCGGTACCTCCCACCAGTTGAGATACACTGATGAGATTATGTTGCAACCCTTCTACATACGCCACATTCCTTATTGTGAAATCTCCATTGATTATCATCCCATAACCCTTTATTGTTCCATAGGATTTGTTACCGAAATTGACATTGCCACCATTTTGAAGTGATCGAAACTCCCTTAGCTCTTCCTTCCTTCCTGTCATGTGACGTGAGCAGCCACTGTCAATGTACCATTCTTCGTCAAACTACTCGTCACTAATAACCTGCAAAAAGTAAGCAGATTTAGGAACCTAAAGTTTCTTGGGTCCACGTGAGCCTTTCATAGAAACAGGAATGGTAAGAGAAACATCAACGATATATGTTCGTTTTATTAAGGTTGTTTCATCTTTTCTTTTAATAGTAAACACTTTGATTTTATTAGAATTAGTTGCAGGCGTTTTGGATTCAGATTCTGGTGTTTGGACTTTAGTCTGCTTTCGGTCTTCCTTAGCTAAGGAAATCTTCCTTTTTCCTTTCAAATCCCTTGACGATCTTGAATTTTGTGTAGGAACAGAATTGGGCTTAGAAAAAGATTGTGAACGAGAAGAATTAGAGGAAAAGAAATTAGAATGAGAATCTTTCCTGACTTGAGGTTCGGAATGACCCTTTCGGTTGTGGTCATTTGGGGGATCGAACCTGGACCTTCGGTAGCCGTTTGATGATGAACCGAAGTTGGATTTTTGGGTGTTGTTGGTTGGTGGTCCGAAACTGGGTCTTTTATTGTAAAAGCTTGATGGACTAAAATCAGGTCTTTGCCTGTTGTTATTTGGCGGACCGAAACTAGCTTTTCGGTTGCTGTTGCTTTCGGGACAAAACCTATCCTTTCGGTTCTGCTCTTCGTGTGGCCCGAAATTCTATCTCTGGCTCTTTTTAATCGGAGATTCAAAGTTCCTTTGACTTTTGTTTTCTTCTCCTTTTGACTTAGAATCTTTATCAAGGTAAGTGTAGTGAGGATTTTGAGTGCGCCAAAACTGCTTTCGCTCTGAGAGATTTTTCTTGTATCTCAGGTTTCTCTGTTGTTTTTTATTTCTCATCTGTTTCGGTTGTCTGTGGATGTTTGCCTTTTGTTTCAGCTTCTTAGCAACTGGTTCACTATTCATGGATGAGGTTTCGCTTGTGGAGGTGACTTCTTCCACTGGAATCTCTTTTGTGCCACTGGTACTTGGTACGTCAAAGTTGGTAGGCTTATTCAGAGGTTCGGGAACATATCTACCTTTGGCCTTCCAGGATGTTCGCTCCGACAGACCAACTGTTTCGTCTGCGTTGTCTATTGGTGCTGACCAGAAAAACTCATCACAACCATCTACATTATCTTCGTTCACTATGGCAGTGAGTTCGGCTGTCTTATGTTCGGTTACTCATGTGACCTTATACACCTGATTGGGAGTTGTTCTAACCTTCTAAAACACAACGACCTTTCTTTAAGGACTGAGGACTTAGTTTTGGACAAACGAGCGAATTCCATAGAATTTTCAGAAATCAGTTTTTTGTGGTTTTCGGGTTCGCTCCTGACGAACTCGGAACAATCAACTTCGTCCTCTACAGAAATTTCACTCATATCATCGTCGTCATTAAGTTCAGATGCGTTTTCAACATCAATTTTGTTTTCTGAACTCAAATTGGTACTCAATGAGTCGAATTTTTGTATGGTTTCGGTCCTGAGTTTCAACTTATCATTTTCATCCGAGAGATTTTTAAGCATGTCCTTTATGGTCTTTAGACTTTATAAAAGATTCTATTTTGTCCAGACCATACATGTAAGTAGGATTAACATCATTGGAAGATACAACACTTTCACAGTTGTATGCTTCGGCATCAATTTCATCCTCCTTAAACTCATGGAAGGGCAGAATCATGCGATGTATCTTCTGTCCTATTTCACAATTTAGATGCAGTTGAGTAATGTTAGCATAAAGCCTTTTGGCAATCAAACAAAAAACATTCCTTTGTTTTAACAATTTGAGATTGTCTCTTTGCAAATAAATGTTTTCATCCCTAGACTTAATCAGCTCCAACTCTTTCTGCTCTATCCACATCCTTCGCTCCTCACTCTTGGATGAGACCCTACTTATTTGGTCAATTAGATTAGAATTTGTGACCCGTGTTTGCATTAAACAACTATCTAGATTTGAAATTCTTGAATTCAAGTTATTTAATTCCTTTTCATATGTTTTTTGTGGAATTTTAAATGAAACAAAAAACAGATTGTACCTTCTTGATCAGTTCATCAAGTTCACTGATCTGCACACTGAGAGGTTTTGCTGTAAAGCATAAGTCCTCTCGCTCCTTGGCCTCTTCATTTCCACCATCAGTGTTGTATCCTCTCATCTGAGATACATCGGTCACCATAAGACATCTTCCATTAGTTTCACCACCTTTTGCAACATAAGCCTTTCCATGAGAAGGCTTTCTCACTTCATCGACTTCTGAGTCAGTCGACCACACCTGCACGCCACCGAACTCATCATCATCTACCGAACCCTGCACAATAAGAGCATTTATAGAGGAATTAGTTGCAACTTTCTTCCTTTTTATCTCTTCCAGTCTTTTCATAAGACTTGTTTCTTCATCTTTCTCTGCCATCTTCTTCAGCACACAATCTTTTGCATAGTGATTCTTCCCACCACAGTAGAAGCAACTGACACCAGAGTCAGCTTCACCCTTCGCTTCCTTTTTCGATTCCTCAACCTTCGGTTCATCTTTCACCTTTTCAGAACTATAGCTCCCCTGCCAATTATGATTTTTGTTGGAAGGGAACTTTTTCTTGATGAACCTTCTAGGATTTGACACTATCCTAGCATAGTCTTCGGCTGTCAGATCGTGATCTCCCAGATTTAGATCCTTTTCGTCTTCTTCTACACTTTTACCCTTGGACAGAAGCGCCAGAGACCCCAGATTTGAAACCACGCTTTTTCTCTTGCAGCACTGTCTTTTCTTGGGATTTCAGAATCCCCACCAGTTTCGTCAGCGAGTACGATTTGAACTGCTCGTGTGCTTTAACCGTTGACACAAAAGCTCTCCATTCGGATCTTCGACCATTCAGAAAAGTGACCTTCTGTTCGATGAGCTTCCTTTCAATATCATGTTTGATCATCTTGCTGAGAAGATGATTGAAGCGATCAAATGTCTGCGTAACAGACTTATCAGGATTCTGCTTGAACTCTCCAAATTCAGATAGAAGTAAGGTATGAATTGAGTGCTCCAGATCTTCATCTGTGGAACATAGCTCTCGCAGCCTATCCCAGATTTCCTTTGCTGTACTACAAGAACTCACCAGTCTAAACGTGTCAGATTGAAGAGCGAATAGAATTAGTCTCAATGCCTTAATGTTGCACTGAAACTTCTCCTTTTCGTCCTGAGCAACATCTTTCACGTCTTTCAACAAATCATTATACTCCTTTTGAGTTTTAATGATTCTGGATGTTCCTGAATGAGAAAATGGGCCAGATATAATGGCTTCCCATATCAGATACCCATTATCTTCAGATCCAATGACGTAGTCTTCAAAGTGGTGCGTCCAAACCTCGTAATCTTGAGTGTAGAGAATTGGAATCTTGGTTGTAGATCCTATATTGTTTGAGATGTTAATGGGATTAGATTGAGAATCGTCAATGCTTGATCGTATAACCTATTATAAGATCAGACTTTGTAATACGTAATATTAGGGCAAGATGAATAAATAATGAGATACGTCAATTATGGAGTGACGGCTCAATAAATATCATTAAATGCAGAATAAACCTTAATCACTTCTTTCGCAGAAGATATGTGTATGAATTACACAGTCTCCTGCTCTGATACCAATTGAAGAGTTAAGGAACTCTTTGATCGTTTAGATCTTTGAACAGGTTAATCACAAAAAAGTTAAACAATAATATTAAGCACAAGAATGAATCAAAATATGTTGAATGATTCAATAGATTCAAGCCTCAGCAGAGCTCGATAAAGAACTTCCGTTGTAGAGGCTATTAGGGTTACAAACAATAAAGATAATATCTTTCAAATAATCGACTTCTAAATCTTACGTACTAAGATGCATGCAAGCATCTATAAATACTAAACCCTAGAAATAACTCACGGATGGACAGGCCCAATCCGGATACAAAATGGACTAAAGAGCGAGCCCAAGACGCAACACCTTTCGGACCCTACAATCATTTTGAAAAATTACACAAACAAGTTGGGAAGATTTGGTCAGGTGTATAACCTATATGAGTATTATACAAACATTCTCCTCAAATTGACCAAACCCAAGCAAGAAATAAACACCATTAGTAATATCATAAACCATAAGCCCAATCCTTCCACCAATCCAACTTTAATATTCACTGCCACCCAAATACCCAAAACGCCTATACCTTTCTTCCCCTAAATACCCAACAAAAATAAGTCCCAAAAAATGTTCCTGTACCCCTAAGAAACCCTTCAGTCACAGTTCCTCCATAATAAATGGCCTCAAAGAAATCCCACCCGGAAGAAATAATCGGGCCAATGATCCGTTTAGCTTTCCGGGTTGCCATTTTTGCAGCTTTGGCTCCATCTTTTTGGGCTTGTTTTTGCAGTAGCTTTGGCTTCCATGCCTTGTCAATGTAACATCCGGATTTCTAGGTATCATAATTTAAGTATTCATTTTTGAGTTAAGAAGAAGGACTCGACGAGTTGACTCCTAAACTCGTCGAGTAGAGTCGCGACTGATGACTCGGATTAATGAAGGGACGCGACGAGTCGGCAAGATGACTTGACGAGTCCGCGATGTGGGCAGAAACCCTAAATATTTGGGCTTGTGCCCTACTAAATGGTCCTTATGGCCTTCATTAGAGCCCACATTCACCCTTGAGAGATCCCTACGAACCAGAGAGCATAGAGGGAGAGAGAGAGAGAGAGAGAGAGAGAGAAGAGCCATGTTGAGCTTTATTGGTGTGTTTTTGCAAAGGAATAGAAGGGTTTCAGCAAGAAGGACCAAAGGAGGTTGTCATTCTGAGGTTTTGGAGCAAGGAGCTTCACCTTGAGGTAACAAATCGGCCCTCTCTTTTTGTATGGTGTAGATTGCATGAATCTAGGGTTTCTTGACCCTTGTCTTCAACGGATTTTGGAGTATATAAAGTCCCAATGTGGAATAAGCATTAGATCTGCACCTTAAGAGGTCAAGATTTCCCAACTTTCTAGCTTTATGCAATCCCTTTGGAGTAGTGGACCTTGGTTGCCATTTTAGGAGCTATTTCTTCAAAAAAGGACATATGAGTGTTGCATCAGGCTAAAGTTTGAACCTTTACGTGATTTTTGGGTGTTAGGATGTCAGATCTTTAAGTTAGAGAAACAAATCTGACCTCAGAAGGTCATTTGAGTGTTTCCATAGAGGGAACTCGACGAGTTAAGGAGGGCTGCCCTGCGATTCGTGACCAGTGGTAACCCGCCGAGCGAAAGGCTCACTCGACGAGTCGAGTGAGGCCTTAGGAGGATTCTAAGAACATGCATGGACTCGTGGAGTCACCTGAGTGCACTCGACCAATCTGGTCAAGGTTTGACTGTTGACTAGAGTTGACTTCAGTTGACCTTAGGGTTTTTTTCAAGCTGATTCAAGAAAGGCCAGGGAAGGGTAGAATGGTCTTCTACCCATTCTTTAGAGATGAGGACAAGTGAAAGTATTGATTAGAGGTGTTATCATTTGATAGGAGGAGGTTAGTTCGGGTTATCGAGCACGAGAGGTTATCCGACATCATATGAGGTGAGTCTTCTCACTATACTTTACCTAGATTGGTAATTATGTGTGACCGGAAGGTCTTATGTGCTATGATGAGTATGTGATGTATGGTCCGGAAGGTCAAGATGATGCGGAGCAGAAGGCCAACAGTGTATGGTCTGGAAGGTCAAGATGATGCGGACCGGAAGGTCATAGAAGTGGGACCGGAAGGTCTACCATGATTATGGGACGGAAGTCCCCTGAGACACATTGACCGGAAGGTCTTGTAGAGTTGTAGCCTTGAGTGGCGTATGTACGTATGTGGTATTTTGGGGAAATCCCTAAGCATTTATGCTTACCGTGTTGTGCGATATGTGTTTTAGGTACCAGTAAGGATCGCGGGAAGGCGCCGGCATGATCCTTACACAATGATAGAGATTTATGTGTTTGATATTCTGGGACATGTTTTCTGAGATAATATTTGATACAATGAGTTTTGAAATTTGTTTTATGAAATTTATTATGTTTGGAAATGAAAAATTGTTTTGAAAATTTACGTTGTTACAAGTTGGTATCAGAGCCTTGGTTTGAGGGATTAGGATGCATCTTCGGGTGTAGCTGAACTCAAACTGAGGATTTGAGGAAGTTTTTCATAAAAGAAATTTTTTCTAAAATAGTAAAAGATTTTGAGAAAAGCATGGGGGAACAGTGTGTACGATTAGTCAGCGCCGGAACGGTGATTTCCCAAAATACCCTTATATTATGTGTTATGAGATATTATGTGATATGCTATGTATGCTAGGGTAGACTAGGTATTCATATTAGGACTAAAGTGGTCTGATTTGTGATGCCTTAGCCTAGGTGATTGCTGCTGTTACGAGATGCTTCGAGAGTGAGTAGGTAGTAGTGAGGAGCGCATGAGATGTCTACCGAAGTGTAGCCTATGCTTACCAAGATGTAGAATACTTGTTATATGGGATCCTAGAAGGATGAATTGGGGTGAATGTTGATGTGGTACGGGCGGTAGTATAGGGCCCGTACTACTGAAAATATCGGATCAATGAATAGTCCAAGTAAATTCCTTAGGGTACTAAGGAACAAGTAGGGTTGAGTTATCGAGTGCATGTATACTTGTGCAAGTCTCTGATATTTAATGTTGTATTTCAAAGACATCATGGTTGGGACACGCCATAGACCAGAGACCAGTGGCATGAGCGACGAGGAGATTCGTCGGATGATCCACGAGGAGGTAGCTACGACTATCCGCGCAAAGATACTGGAGATATTTGGGTCTATTAAGACCACTTTGATTGAGACGTTCGATGAGAGATATGATGTGATTACTGAGGCTGCAGCCACTGCAGCTACTACAGCTGTTGCAGCTGCCAGACCTCAGGGGGTGATTTGTAGTTGTTCCGGGAGTTCAGCAACATGAAGCCTCCAGAGTTTGATGGGACGCAGCATCTGATTGCTGCGATGAGATGGATTTGTGACAATGAGGGATGCTTCTACACCTGTTCGTGTCCGGAGCATCTGAAGGTATGGTTCGCATTGAACCAACTCCGTTTGGGAGCGAAGGATTGGTGGAAGTTTGTGATGACAGATCTCACTCTTGCAGAGATTACAGCGGTGACCTGGGAGAGGTTCACCACCATGTTCAGAGACGAGTATGTTCCCCCGGTGGAGAGGGAATGATTGGCGCAGGAGTTATTGTCCCTCAAGCAGGGGACGGAGTCCGTGACTGCGATTACACGGATGTTTCATGAGAGGGCGTTGTTTTTCCCTGAGCACGTACCTTCTGAGCAGTCACGCATGAGTTGATACCTGAGCATACTGAGGAGGGACATTCGGGAGTTCGTGGCGAACTCGTCATACCGGAAATTTGCCGAGCTCCAGGAAAATGCTCGGAAGAGGGAGATCGAGCTAGAAACTCAGACCAGGGAGGAGGCCGAGTCTCGGTGGAAGGACAGGCGGCCGGTACAGTCTCAGCCTGCAGCCAAGCGGGCTAAGCCCGCCGATACGATATCTGGAGGCCAGAAGGGCCGCAATTGTGGGAAGTGCGGCAAGGGACATGATGGAGTGTGTTGAGCATGTGCTTTCTACAAGTGTGGCAAGGAGGGGCATATAGCCAAGGACTATCCCCAAGGGATTTAAGGTTTGCTTTGATTGCAACCAGACGGGCCATCGTAAGGCCGAGTGCCCGCAGCTGTTACAGGGATCTGCCCCTGCTGCTGCACGAGCTACTGAGGGTCGGCCAGTTAAGGCCGAACCATCAAAGGCTCGCGGGAGAGCCTTTCAGTTGACAGCGGAGGAGATCTACGTAGCGCCCGATGTTGTGGCTGGTAGGTATTCTTTTATTTATTTATGCTGAGTTTGATATATTGATCTTATATTATGGTATGCGTAGGTACTTTTCTTGTGAGTTTTGTACCTGCTTTAGTGCTTTTTGACTTGGGAGTGAGTCGATATTTTGTGTCTGTAGCGTTTCGTCAGCACTTTAGTATCCGACGAGAGGCGTTGGGTCAACCTCTACGAGTTTCCATAGCCGGCGAGCGAGCGAGCGGTGTATGCTATGGATGTGATTCGAGGATGTGTACTTGAGATCTTCGGTGTTGAGTTCCCGATAGATCTGGTCCTGATTGCGATGGGGGACGTTTGTGTCATTGTAAGTATGGATTGGCTGAGCCAATTTGGGGCTGTTATAGATTGTGAGCGTCAGATGGTGATGATACGAGACCCTAGTGGGGGAGTGCTGACAGTATACAGAGAGAGCACCCGATGTGGGTCAGCATTTTTCTCGGCTGCCAGAGCGAGACAATGTCTACATCAGGGTTGTAGCGGGTTTGTAGCGTATGTGATGGATACACGAGTGGCCTAGAGAAGCCAAGTTCAGTCGGTGAGGTGCCGATGTTGCGGGAGTTCCCGGATGTTTTCCCCGAGGAGTTGCCAGGTGTGCCTCCCGAGAGGCAGGTGGAGTTCCGCATCGATTTGGTTCCAGGAGCGGCACCCATTGCCAAGACACCCTATCGCCTTACGCCGCCAGAGATGCAGGAGTTGTCCTCGCAGCTTCAGGAGCTGCTGGGGAAGGGATTTATTCGACCGAGTAGCTCGCCGTGGGGAGCGCTGATCCTTTTTGTCAAGAAAAAGGATGGTTCACACTGGACGTGCATTGATTACCGGGAGTTGAGCAAGTTGACGGTCAAGAACCGTTATCCATTACCGAGGATCGACGATCTGTTTGATCAGCTGCAGGAAGTGTCTTGGTTCTCCAACATGGACTTAAGGTCTGGATATCATCAGATGAGAATGCAGGATGAGGATATCCAGAAGACGGTGTTTAGGACTCGTTATGGGCATTACGAGTTCGTGGTGAAGCCTTTGGGCTCACCAATACACCAGCAGCGTGCATGGATCTCATGAACAGAGTATGCAGGCCAATGTTGAACCGATCGGTGATTATGTTTATCGACAACATTCTATGTATTTGAGATCTAGAGAGCAGCATGAGGAGCATCTGAGGGAGATCCTCAGAGAATTGAGACCGGAGAGGCTTTACGCCAAGTTTTCCAAGTGCGATTTCTGGTTACAAGAGGTCCAGTTCTTGGGACACCTCGTTAACTAGAATGGGACAATGGTCGATCCGGTCAAGATTGAGGCTGTTATGAGTTGGGAGGTGTCGAGATCCCCTACCGAGATCATGAGTTTTCTGGGGTTGGCTAGCTAATACCGGAGATTTATCAAGGATTTCTTCAAGATTACCGTTCTCCTCACCAGATTGACCCGGAAGGGCGTTGCTTTTACTTGGGGTCCCGAGCAGCAAACCTCGTTTGAGACTCTTCGCCAGAGATTATGCGAAGCCCCGGTGTTAGCGCTATCGGTAGGAGTGGAGGATTTTGTGGTGTACTGTGATGCGTCCATATCGGGGTTGAGGGCGGTGCTTATGTAGAGAGGGCATGTGATAGCATACGCATCGAGGCAGCTGAAGCCTCATGTGGTGAGGTATCCCACCCACGATTTGGAGTTGGGGGCAGTGGAGTTCGCCCTCAAGATATGGCACCATTATTTGTATGGGGTTCAGTGTTCCATATACACGGACCACAAGAGTTTGAAGTATTTGATGGATCAGCCCAACCTGAACATGCGCCAGAGGAGATGGTTGGATGTTGTAAAGGATTATGATTGTGAGATCCTGTACCACTCGGGCAAGGCTAACGTTGTAGCCAATGCTCTGAGCCGCAGGGCGGAGAGTGCCCCGATTCGAGATATATGCATTAGGATGAAAGTGATGACTCTAGTATTGTACACCTTCCGAGAGGCCCAAGCAGAGGCGGTGAGACCGGAGAACCGCAAGAGAGAGCGGGTGATTGGACAGGTATCCGAGTTTATTACCGATAGCCGAGGGTTGATGACCTTTCATGGTCGGATTTGGGTACCATTTATGGGTGGGGCACGTAGCATATTGATGGAGGAGGCGCATAGATCGAGGTTCTCGATCAATCTCGGGGCCACTAAGATGTATTTGGACCTAAAAAGAGATTATTGGTGGCCTTGCATGAAGAGGGATGTTGTGTGGGTTGTAGAGAGGTGCTTGACCTGTCGCCGGGTTAAGGCCGAGCACTAGCGTTTGCATGGCAAGTTGCAGCCATTGGAGGTTCCCTAGTGGAAGTGGGAATATATTTCTATGGATTTCATCACCAAATTGCCAAGGACCATGAGGGGTGTTGATGTAATTTGGGTGATTGTGGATCGGCTGACGAAGAGTGCTCATTTCCTTGCTATCAGTGAGAGCTCTTCTGCTGAGAGGCTGTCAGAGTTATATGTGAGGGAGGTAGTGTCGCGTCATGGGGTGCCGATCTCGATTGTGTCAGACCGAGATATACGTTTCACTTCCAGGTTCTGGAAGAAGTTTCATGAGGAGTCGGGTACGAGATTGCACTTCAGTAGATCATACCACCCACATATAGATGGACAAAGTGAGCGGATGATTCAGATGCTCGATGACATGATTCGGGCATGTGTTTTAGACTTTGGTGGAAGGTGGGATACGTACCTACCTTTGGCTGAGTTTTTCTACAACAACAGCCACCATGCGAGTATTGATATGCCTCCCTTCGAGCTTTTATATGGAAGGAGGTGTCGAACACCCATCTGTTGGGGAGAGGTAGGGCAGCAAGTGATGGGTAGCAATGAGATAGTGCTTCAAACGACTGAGCAGATACAACAGGTCGGACCTAGGTTGCTGGCAAACCAGAGTCGCCAAAAGAGTTATGCGGATAGGTGATGATCCGATCTTGAGTTGCAAGTTGGAGACTTCGTACTCTTGAAGGTATCCCCTTGGAAAAGAGTCACCTGATTCAGGAAGAGGGGCAAGTTGGGGCCCCGGTATATTGGTCCTTTTAGGGTAACCGCAAGGGTGGGCAAGGAAGCATACCGTTTGGAGCTACCCGCAGAGTTCAGCAAGATACATGATACCTTCCACGTGTCTCGGTTGAGGAGGTGTATAACCGATGAGACAGCAGTAGTATCGCTTGAGGATATTCAGGTGGATGCGAGCCTGAATTATGTTGAGAGGCCAATTACGATATTGGATCAAAAGATCAAGGTTCTGAGGAACAAATAGGTGCCCATGGTTCAGCTCCAACGGCAACATCGGAGAGGGTCCGAGCTAACTTGGGAGCCGGAGGTGCAAATGCGGGAGAAGCATCCAGAACTGTTTGTAGAGTGAGACTTCGAGGACGAAGTCTGATTATAGTGGGGGAGAATTGTAACATCCGGATTTCCAGGTATCATAATTTAAGTATTCATTTTTTAGTTAAGAAGATGGACTCGACGAGTTGACGCCTAAACTCGTCGAGTAGGAACGCGACTGATGACTCGGATTAATGAAGGGACTCGACGAGTCGCCAAGACGACTCGACGAGTCCGCGTTGTGGGAAGAAACCCTAAATATTTGGGCATGTTCCCTATTTAAGGGTCCTTATGGCCTTCATTAGCGGCCACCTTCACCCTTGAGAGATCCCTATGAACCAGAGAGCTTAGAGAGAGAGAGAGAGAGACAGAGAGAGAGACAGAGAGAGAGAGAAAGAAGATCCATGTTGAGCTTTATTGGTGTCTTTTTGCAAAGCAAAAGAAGGGTTTCAGCAAGAAGGACCAAAGGAGGTTGTCATTCTGAGGTTTTGGAGCAAGGAGCTTCACCTTGAGGTAACAAATCGGCCCTCTCTTTTTGTATGGTGTAGATTGCATGAATCTAGGGTTTCTTGACCCTTGTCTTCAAAGGGTTTTGGAGTATATAAAGTCCCAATGTTAAATAAGCATTAGATCTGGACCTTAAGAGGTCAAGATTTCCCAACTTTCTAGATTTATGCAATCCCTTTGGAGTGGTGGACCTTGGTTGCCATTTTAGGAGCTATTTCTTCAAATAAGGACATATGAGTGTTGCATGAAGCTAAAGTTTGAACCTTTATCTGATTTTTGGGTGTTAGGAGGTCAGATCTATAAGTTAGAGAAACAAATCTGACCTCAGAAGGTCATTTGAGTGTTGCCATGGAGGGAACTCGACGAGTTGAGGAGGGTTGCCCCGCGATTCGTGACCAGTGGTAACCTGTCAAGTGAAAGGCTAACTATATGAGTCGAGTGTGGCCTTAGGAGGATTTTGAGAACATTCATGGCCTCGCCGAGTCACCTGAGTGCACACGACGAGTCTGGTCAATGTTTGACTGTTGACTAGAGTTGACTTCAGTTGACCTTAGGGTTTTGGTCAAGCTGATTCAAGAGAGGTCAGGGAAGGGTAGAATGGTCTTCTACCCATTCTTTAGAGATGAGGACAAGTGAAAGTATTGATTAGAGGTGTTATCATTTGATAGGAGGAGGCTAGGTCGGGTTATCGAGAACGAGAGGTTATTCGACATCATACGAGGTGAGTCTTCTCACTATACTTTACCTAGAGTGGTAATTATGTGTGACCGGAAGGTCTTATGTGCTATGATGAGTATGTGATGTATGTTGTTATATGATATGTATGCGCTATGTTATGTTATGAGTATCATGATATGGACCAGAAGGTCAACAGTGTATGGGCTGGAAGGTCAAGATGATGCGGACCGGAAGGTCAAAGAAGTGGGATCAGAAGGTCTACCAGAATTATGGGACGGAAGTTCCCTGAGACACATTGATCGGAAGGTCTTGTAGAGTTATAGCCTTGAGTGGCGTATGTGCGTATGTGGTATTTTGGGGAACTCAATAAGAATTTATGCTTACCGTGTTGTGCGATATATGTTGTAGGTGCCAACGAGGATCGCGGGAAGGCGCCGGCATGTTCTGTACACACTGATAGAGATTTATGTGTTTGATATTCTGGGACATGTTTTTCTGAGATAATATTTGATACAATGAGTTTTGAAATTTGTTTTATGAAATTTATTATGTTTGGAATGAAAATTTGTTTTGAAAATTTACGTTGTTACAGTGAAATTGCATCTGCTAGTGATGCATCGATTGCTTTGTTTCTTGCTTCTTCAACATGAAGTGTTCTGATGTTGTATGTGTAAAGTGTCACACTTTCTTTTACTATGCATGCTAATGTTCCTGAACCCCCATCTAAACAGTTGAAAATGGTGAACTTTCCACTTTGGGATGATCCGGTTTCTCCAACCATTTGTCTGATTTTTCAGCTGAAAAAAAGGAATATGTGAGACACGGGGAATAAAGAACTACTAAAATAAAGAATACTTCCCTTGATACTTGATAAATCACATAAAAAACTAGATACAAAAAAACTGATAGACAATAAAATGAAATTCAAATAAGATATTTTACAAAAGATTGATATCCATTATCCAAACAAAGGTGTTTATGGAAAACATAATCCATGGGTGCTGATTCAGACAATCTGTGAAAGTTTCAAGTTGTACACACTCACACAACCACCCATCTTTTATATTTATTAAGATGTATAACAAGTGAATGTATTGATCTACTATAATATTTCTCTCTAGTTTCCCAATCTACAATTCATTTAACCCTGCATCGAAGGAGATTCAAATACTAAAAGAACCAAGACCCTTGATTTCCTTTATAAATTTTCAAAATCTTTGACTTCTGATGTTAGAATATAACAATTACATATTCTAATTGCAGTAATCTTGCCACTGGATTATAGAGTTTATACAATTGTTAAAGTTTTATGCAACTTATATCGTTTCAGAAGTTGAATCGCATGGTATGACCTCAAAAGTGGAATGATAACTCTCAATTTTCTCATAAATACAACAAACCATATCAAATGAGTAGGAAAATGAGTAGCAGTAACACTAGATATAATAAAGCATGAATACCGAAGCACGATCTTGTATTAAGTAGATGTAACAAACACAAACACCAATTGAAGTAAAAAGGGGAATTGGATAATTTTGTAACATATAATGCATAAAGTCTTGAATTTTATAGTTATGAAAATAAATAGAAGATTTAAAATTAAAATGGACAAGTATTGTTTTGTTTTTCAACCTATTATTGTTGCTCCCATGATCGGTTTCCATACCTCCACTCAACAGCAAAATAATTGTTTCCAAGCCACTCAATAGATAGATTGTCTACAGTCATCACATGTAGAGATCGTCTTGTCAAAAATTGTAGGTCTCCTCAATCTGGAAGAAAGAAAGAAACCAATAGTGACTTAGGAGCTACATAAACCAATTTCAGACAAATGGTTGGAGAAACCGGATCATCCCAAAGTGGAAAGTTGTATTGAAATAAATAGAGTCAATAGAGTATATCTTTGAGGACCGTGTTTTATTGTATTGAAATAAATTCATAGCTAGACTCACTAGATCTTTTATCTCGTCATCATCATGAGAGGAATCAACAACAACTCTTTCATATTAAGAAAAACAACCATTATATAGTTTATGATAAGAAAAACTTATACAGGACATTGTACTCCTTATAATATGCCGCATCAGTACTTTGATCTAATCTGATTCATTTTTTTCCAAAATTTTAGATGTAACTCTTCTTAATCACAAACCTATTATGCCTAAAAAACTAACTTATTTGAAGCTCTCACGTTTATCACGAAAATATTACAGCAAAATTGAAGTTCATGTCTTCTATTGCCAAGAAAGAGTGAGAGAGAGCGAGAGAGAAAATCTTGTAATCCATTCTAAGTACCTGCATAAACTTAAAACGGAACCCTAACCATCCATTTAACTAGTTATTGTGGAAATCCATTCTTAGAGAAAAACCCTATAGAACTAACATAAACAGGAGAAGAAAAAAAGATAAGAATGAAAACTTACAATAATCTTTCATTGAATTATAGACATGTTTATGAGTGTCTTGCAAAGGATGTGGGGACTCGGGTTTTAGGGAATATCCAAAATCACACAAAAATGATAAGATTTCCCTTTTTTTCTTCTTCTCTCAATCGCTTCTATATCTATCTCTCTCTTAACCAAAGCGAGATGAAGATGAAACAACTTGGTTGTAGAGGCCCCTTGTCGATTTGTGAAGACTAAAATATGGAAATGTTGAAAGAAGGAAATGACAGATGTTCACGAATTATGTTCACATTGCTGGCTCTAAAGCGCCATAATCATGGCCGAGATCTAGAATCGTATAAGTTTGTTGTTTACAAATATGTTGTTGAACCCTGAAGAATCGGCCTGTATTCCCACTGGTAAAGATGAAGATGAAGGCCCTAAGGCTTTTTCCAACTATGATGAAGAGGCGGGGGGTTCAATTTTTGGGATCCAATAGGCAGGGGTAATTTTCGTCGATGTCATTTCGCGCCTAATACGCGTGTTTCATTAAAAATTATAAAGCGACACATTTACATGACTTACATTTTATGAAAGGCACCCTCTGCATTTCTTTTTTTTCTTTTTGGATACTAATTTTAGGGCACGCATAAATGCGTGTCCTCTATCCTTAAAATTTTGGAAATCTGACATTAATTTTTAGGGCGCGCACAAATGTTTGTCCTCTATCAGTGTGTATCATTATTTGAGCATCATTAAAGGGATGCTTTCTAGTAGTGACTCTAACCCTAGAACATTAATATCGGGTGGACAGGCCCAGCCCGTTATAAAAGATTAAATAAAACAATATAATAATAATAATTATTGACACAACACCAAACTAATCCCAACAAGTATGTGTTTAATTTGTATGGTATATGGTATTTTAGGGAACTCACTAAGTTTGGTGCTTACGGTTTTCAATTTATGTTTCAGGTATTTCTGGTTCGAAAGGGAAGAGCCCGTGATGATTGTGGAGCACACACCACTTTATTCCACATTTTGAGAATTACTCTGATATTTTGTGATGTAGTGATACACTTTGGTCTTTCTTGGTTGTATGAAAATGTTTTGGATTATCGTTCTATTAATTTTAAAATGAGATTTTTGGGTCATATTTTTGGGACATTATAAGTTGGTATCAGATCCTTAGTTTAAGGGATTCATACATACTATCGGATGTGTCTAAACTCAAATTGAGGATTTGGTAAAATTTTCAAAAGAAATGTTTTTAAGGAAAAGGGGTTTTCTAATACAAGAAATGGTTTGGTGTATGCAATCGACCAAGCTCAATTAAGTTTTCCCAAAATACCCATACATGTTCTCTAATATGATTTGAATTGTGAATCTATGAATCGCATGCTATTTAGGGCCATGAATCTACTCGGTATTTGCATGATATAATGCTAGGAGATGCCTTTGTATGCCTATTGTATGATCTTATAGACTTGGATGCTAGTAATGATCGGTTAGTGATAGGATGGTCGGATTAGGTTATGCTTGGTTATCGTTACTCAATGCTCGAATGTTGCCTACTTTGTGCTTTTTAGGAGTTCACACTAGTTTCAGCTAACTAGTAGGTGAATATGTTAAGTTACATATTATTGAGACAAGATAATTTTTGAAGGTTAGGTTTTAACTCTATTGTGCAGCTCTTGTTTGAGTACAACCGTTGTAGTGTGAGACCTCTCATTTGAAGATTATATAGTTTTGGTGGTGTGTAATCGTATTCGTGAGCTAGTTAGAGGAAGTTAGGGGGAGTTCCTTCGGCAGCTGATGGTGAAGAGTGGTTTAGAGTTTGACCTAGGAAAATCTATTAAGAGATTTAGTGTTGGGATCCCTATCTTGATGAGGGTCAATTGTATGGATATAAAGTGACTTGGCAAATTCAAAGCAATCCTTGAGGAAAGTGAGGATAGATGTGGAAGCTAGTATGGGCATATACGACTGGAAGTAGAGGATCTGTACTAGAGTCAAGGAGATATGTGATGAAACCAGGAAGATTGTAGAGTTTGTGATCCCTAGATATATTTTGATGCATATTATGATGGTTTATATGGTCTATTTTAAGTATGGTGACTCTTTAAGGTAAACCGGATGGTAGTTCTAGTGTTGGTAAGGGTTGGGCTAAGGTTCTAGAGCTAGGCAGTTGGATGATCAGACGAGGGAGTTCATTTCATCTAAGATTACGCGTTGCCTTGATATGGGTGCATTCATTGACCTTTATGGAGTTCCGGGCATGTGGGGCTCTGGAATACTATGGGGAGAAGGACTTGTTGAGAGCAGACAATGGTTAGCAGATGTCGCTAATGCATTCCACACCAGCAGTTATCCTGGGGGGGGAAAGGTCAGACTTGCTTCCTGTCATCTGAAAAGCAGAGCTCGAGACTAATGGGAGGAGGTTGGACGTTACGTTGGTGATGAGGCTATTGATTCGGTGACATGGGATGATTTTACAACTAGATTTAGGGTTGAGTTTGCACCAACGATTGAGGTGAAACAGTTGGCTCGAGAGTTTCAGGATCTCTGCCAAACTACTAAGATGATGGCTGAGATCACCGCAATGTTTCGAGAGAGGATGCTTTTGGTTACACGGTATGTGGTGGACGAGGAGTTGAAGAAGGCGAGGTATCACCAGATGCTGAGGAGGATATTTAACAGTTTGTGAGCCGATCCAATTGCAAGATATTGGACGATATGATAACAAGAGCCCGAGAGAGGGAGATTGATATTGATATGGAGAGGAAGGGGAAGCCGGATTTGGATCAGGTTTCAGGGGGATCAACAAAGAGGCTAAGGTTGAGGATTGAAGATCGAGGGGCCAACAGGGCTGGAGCAGTTGTAGGAAGTGCGGCAGGATAAACGAGCGACCGTGCAGGGTGGGTGGTTCTGGCTACTTCAAGTGCAGTCGGACGGGTCATTTTAGCAGGGATTGTACTATCACCACCACCACCCTAGGATATCACATGATTCGCTTCCATTGTAATCATAGGGCCCATAATAAGACCCAATGTTAGAGTTTGACTGCAGCACAGCCAGTGTCAGCACCCACTCCTGTGATTCTACGGATGAACGACGACCGCCAGGGTAAGGCGTATGCACTTGTGGTGAAGAGGGGATCTTTCCAGTTGACGGTGTGACATCCCCATTTTCACGGCCAGAAAAGACCGATTTTGTTTATGCTTTATAAAAATCAGAGTACCTCTTTTAATAAAAAATGTTGCGTAATTTGTTCCCAGTAAAACATGATAAATACGTTATCAAAGCATTTCCGAAGAAAAGTATTTTTAATTCATTTTAAAACATTTGGGATATCATCGTCAATACAGAAACATAAGCATAAACAGAACTTAGATTTATTTACACTAGTGATCTACATCTCTTTAATCTCTCAATGTAATGTGACTTCATCTCAACACCTGTAATATAAATAAACTGAGTGGGTCAGGTTGGGATACCTGGTGAGTACATAGGGTTTTCTACCCACAATAATATAATTATTATGTTTAAACAATCAAACAATCGACCCAATTACCCATCCCCATTATCATCTTTACTCTTAAGGATCTATCCTAAGAGTCATCTATCCCACATTTGTTCATTCTGAAGTCCTTTCCTTCCAGAGTTATAGGACTGGCACTAAATCCATAGCTATCAATGCTCGTTCGTAAAGCACTAATTCCATAGTTATTGGGTACTAAATCCATAGCTACCAGTGTTTATCTAATAGGTACTAAGTCCATAGCTACCAGTGTTTGTCTAATAGGCACTAAGTCCATAACTGTCGATGTTATTTGTTAGGCACTAAGTCTATAGTTGGCAATGTTTTCTCACATCATCTTTTATCTCTCATCATTCATCTACCCATCTCATACCCAACATACTTGTATATTTAAAATACGTATACAGTTCAAATCATTTAAAACATGTATAAAAAAACGTTCATCCAGCATAGACAGTGAGTATTCAGATAATATGCACACATAGCACGTAGTTTATATAAAATACATCAGATCTATGTGTAAGATGAAAGTAACTATGCACTCACCTAAGAAGGTGGTGACTCGGTACTCGGACAACGCTTCGTTTACTTTAAAATAATTTCCTTCGATGAAACCTAGTATTATTACCACTAGATTTTAGTCTAATATTTATCGTGACTAATTATTAGTCTTATTATTATTATTATTATTATTATTATTATTATTATTATTATTATTATTATTATTATATAAGCGTTTAAACAATAATTTCCAACCACTATGTACAGACAGGGGTCAGACATAAAACACCGTAGGGCAGGACCATTTTGGCGTATAGCACTTCTGAAATCCAACAACCCTATGCGGCCCTTTAAACCAGATTCCCCGTACCATGAGTAGTTAAAAAGATATTATAACGACACTTATATAAGTCATAATAATAGCTCAAATATTTATTATAAATTTATAATAACCATACTAATTTTAAATATAAACTATATTTAAAATAGGGTAAGCATAACTTACTTACAAGGGGATTTTACCTTGGAGTCGGGCTCTGCAGGGGCAGCACTTCATCGCTAAATCTTTCTAAGAAAGATTCGTGCAGCGCTTCAGTGCTCACCTTACTATACTAAAACTATAGAAAGAGAAGTCGAATCACGAGGGACCGAAATGCTCGGGGGATAAGGAGAGAAAGACTCTTGAATCAAGAGAATGGTGCAAGAAATATGAGAGCCTAAGGCTCTTATTTATACTAATTAAATTTTCAAAAACTACCCTCCATAATTACTTAGTGACATTTTAGTTATATAAACAACTAAACACCCATTTATAATACTATTTTAAATAGATTTAACGATATTTATACTAGACTAATGTCGAAAGAACTCAACATTAGTCTTATAATGACCGCATCGTCGATACCTTTCTAATGATATATACATATGTATATATATGTGTACGTATATATGATTTATACTTTGTTTTAATACGTAAATATGCTATTATAATTTATAACTCGTTCATACGAACTCTGTTTTTGACGTTATTTATATCCACGCGTAGGTTGAGACGTACTTTACAACTTTCGTTTAGACTCCTTCGGCTAATTTTGACTTTATTTTTAAAGTTATATTTTCAACAGGCCGGGACAAGATTAGTCCGTTAAAATCTCATAACTTCTTCATCCAATGTCCATTTTCGTCTGTCTTTTTATCTTTACGCTACTAATAACGAGATCTTCGATTCTCGTTCAGGTTGTGTCGGCTAAAAACTGCTCGATCTAATATTCGAATTTCGGGCTGTACACTGCTAATCCGAAACATCGAAAAATCATAACTTCCTCATACGAAGTCAGATTGGGCGTTCTTTTTATGCACGCTTTTGGTTTAACGTATTCTACGACTTTCGTTTAAATCGCTAAGGCTAAATCTCGCTCTATCGTAAATTCACTATTTACGTTTCCCGGTATCGTCTCGGTTCCGCGGTGAAACTTTGACCGGTCATAACTTCTTCGTTATAACTTGGATTTCGGCGGTATTTATATGTATGGGAACCTTGTAACATATACTACAACTTAGTTAAGATTATTTATTCTAAATAATATTTTGCCAAAAAGTCATTTTCGACACTTATTGCCTCTAAATTGACTAGCCCGGATCTACAGGCATTACAGACGGTCGTGGAGGCTTGCACGACACCTGATGTAATGACCGGTATCTATATTTTCTTTATCTATTTATTATATTGAAGTGTTTACTTATGATGGTATGTTTTATTTTAGGATCGTTCCTCGTGAACGATATTTCTACTTTGGTATTGTTTGATTCGGGGGCTACTTGATCCTTTGTATTGCTTGCGCTTAGCAAGAGGTTTGTCGGTGAAAGGTCTAGTATGCTTAAGAGTCATATTAAAGTGATATTGCTAATCGGCATATGATACTAATGGTTCACACTAACAACAACTTGATATAATTGATTATTTAATAGAAATTGATTTTAATAAATATTCAATAAAACTCTTATAATTAAATTGGAAATTATTTATTTCATGGAAATAATAATTTTCATTAGCAAGTAATATGACATATTATTTCATAATGTATGAATTAATAAGTAATGTACAACATTTTGGACTAGGTAAGTCTTTTGTCTTTTAGCAATAGAAAAAGTTTATATCTTATACACTTTGAGTTTATAAAATATAAACTTCCTTTTCTTTTTCATTCATGATGGCCGAAAATGAGGGAGACATAAAAAGGGATGGCTTTTCACTTAGTTTCCTAAAAAGAAAGGAAGCATGGTGCATGCATGGGGGACAAGTTGCTTTAGGGACATGCTTGTCTAAAGTGGAAGGAACTAATGGTTAAAGGCTTCACTTTAAGACAATATAAATTTGAGGCTTGCATACTTGAGTTTGTTGATCCATTCTAACTCCCCAAAACCATAACCTCCTAAGAGGAGGTTACTCTCGCCCTTTTGTTCTTGTTTTCTTGAAGATTGCTTTCATTTTCATGCCCTCGTTAAGTTCATATTGGTTATGAACTTAAAGCTTAAGGGTTTAAGAGTTTATAGACTAGCATCTGCATCAAGTTGAATCATTGTTGTTGTCTCAAAGGTTCCACATTCTTCATCAACTTCCAAGCCTCCCAAGAGGACCCAAAGAACAAAAAAGGTTGTTATTTCTTCGTTCTTTCTATGGTTGGTATTTTAATATTTTTATGACTTGCAAGATGATCCTTGGTGAGTATAAAATGTTATGTTATGTTCAAAATTTGAAGTCTTTAGTTGCCATGTTTCTCAAGTTTATGAAACTATTTTTGAACTAAACCCCAACAGTCAAAGCTCTGGTGGAGCTTGATTGTCCTTTAGATGTCGAGATTGCAGATGATCGAACTGTCTGGGTAGCGAGGGTTCATCCGGGATGTACTCTTCAGATGTTCAGCGAGCTATGTCTGGTTGATTTGGTTCCCATTCTTTTATGTGGGAACAAGGTTATTGTGGGTATGGATTTGTTGAGCCCTAATGGGGCAGTGATTGATTGTGAGCAACAGTTAGTTAAAATTCAAACCCCAAGTGGGAGAGAGTTAGTGGTTTAGGGAGAAAGAGCTCAACATGGGCCGATTTTGTGTTCAACAGCGAGGGCCAGCCGCTATATTAAGCAGGGTTGTTCTGGATTTGTTGCCTATGTTATGGATGCCTGGGATAAGGGTAAGGTGACTGTGGATGATGTGCCGATTGTATGGGAGTATCCGAACGTGTTCCTAGAGGATTTTTGTGGGGTGCCTCCAGAGAGGCAAGTTGAGTTTAGGATTGATCTGGTTCCGGGTGCGGCTCTAATAGCCAAAGCACCATATCGGTTGGCTCCTCCTGAGATGTGTGATTTCTCTACACAAGTGCAGGGTCTGTTAGACTAGGGATTCATTCGACCGAACAGTCCGCCATGGGGAGCACCGATCTTATTTTTGAAGAAAAAGGATGGGTCTCATCATACGTGAATTCACTAACAGGAGTTAAATAAGGTAACAGTGAAGAACCGTCATCCACTCACGAGGATTGATGATCTATCCGGCCAGATTCAGGGTGCATCTTGGTTTTCCAAGATTAATTTAGGTTTGGGTTATCATAGAATGAGGGTTAGAGACGAGTATGTATAGAAGACTGCATTCTAGACTCGTTATGGTCATTATGAGTTTGTGGTGATGCCTTTTGGGCTCACCAATGCTCCATCTATGTTCATGGATCTCATGAACCGCGTGTGCATGTCGGTGCTGGATCAGTCTGTGATTGTATTCATTGATGATATATTGATCTATTCGACAACCTAAGAATAAATTGAGGAGCATTTGAGGGAGGTGCTAGAGAATTTCAGGAGGGAGAGACTTTTTGCAAAGTTCTCCAAGTATGTGTTCTAGTTGCACGAGGTGCGGTTTATCGGGCACCTTGTCAATCAGAATGGTATTCTGGTCAATCCGGCCTAGGTCTATGTTGTGATGCGTTGGGAGGTTCCGAGGTCTCCGTATGAGATTCGAAGTTTCCTTGTTTTAGCAGGTTACTATCGGAGATTCATCCATGATTTCTCCAAGATAGTTGTTCCTTTGACTCGGTTGACAAAGAAGACGTTCACTTTTCGTTGGGGGCCTAGGCAGCAGGCATCGTTTGATACCTTGATACAGTGGTTGTGTGAGGCACCAATTTTGACCCTACCAGAGCGTGTTTAGGATTTTGTGGTTTATTATGATGTGTCAATCACGCGTTTGGGGGCTGTGTTGGTGCAGATGGATCGCATGATCGATTACGCTTCCAGGAAGTTGAAGCCTCATGAGGTGAATTATCCGACGCATGATTTGGAACTAGGAGCTGTGGTTTTCGAGCTTAAAATTTTGGCGGCATTACCTCTATGGGGTCCATTGTACCAGTTACATGGATGACAAGAGCCTAAGGTATTTGATAGATCAGCCAAATCGAAATCTGAGGCTGCGCCGATGGTTTGATGTGGTGAAGGATTATGATTGTGAGATCCTTTATCACCCGGAGAAGGCTAATGTGGAAGCCGATGCTCTCAGCCACAACGTGAACGCGGCTCCAATCAGGGATATATGTTTGAGTATGACCATGATTACTCCACTATTAGAGCGGATTTGTGAGGCTGAGATCGAGGCTATGAAGGAAGACTAACGGAAGAGCGAGCATATTGTGGGTCAGGTGGCTTCCTTCGATTATGATAGCTGTGGATTTTTGACACTTCATTGGAGAGTATGCGTATGGTACTCGGGCGGTGTGCATCTGGTTCGGATGGAGGATGCGCACAAGTCTAGGTTCTCCATTCATCCAGAGGTAACGAAGATGTATAGTGATCTTTATCTTGATTATTGATGGCCCTGCATGAAGAGCGATGTGGCTTGGTATGTGGAGCGGTGCTTGACTTGCAGGAAATTCAAGGCCGAGCATCAGTTACCTCACATCAAGATGCACCCGTTGGAGATTCCTGTATGAAAATGGGAGGAGATTACCATGGATTACATAACAAAATTTCCTCGGACTGCGTGCAGAGTGGATTTTATTTGGGTCATCGTAGATTGAATGACCAAGAGCGCGCATTTTGTCCTGATCCAGAAGAGTATCTCTGTGGAGAGGTTAGCTGAGGTTTACATAAGGGAGGTTGTGGCACAGCATGGGGTGTTAGTTTTCGTGGTTTCAAATAGGGATGTTAGGTTTACTTATAGGTTTTGTAAAAGGTTCCTTGACGAGTTGGGTACTCGTCTCCATTTCAGCACGACCTTCCATCCATAGACCGATGGTTAGCGTGAGTGGACCATTCAGACTCTAGAGGATATGTTGCAGGCATGTGTCTTGGACTTTGGTGGGAGTTGCGATATGTATCTAACGTTAGCGAAACTTTCGTATAACAACATTTATCACGCCAGCAATGATCAGCCTCCTTTTGAGATGCTTTATAGGAGGAAATATAGGACCTCGATATGTTGGGGTGATGTCGGCCAACGGGTTATGGGGAGTACCGAGGTGGTACTCAAGACTACCGAGTTGATCCAGTAGGTTCGGAGTAGGCTCTAGATAGCTCAGAGTCGGTAGAAAAGTTATGTTGACAAATGCCAGTCAAACTTAAAGTTCTAGGTGGGATATGGTTCTCCTGAAGATGTCACCTTGGAAAGGTGTCATCTGATATAGGAAGAGGCATAATTTGGGCCCCAGGTATATCATTCCCTTCAAGGTTTTGGCCCGGGCGGGCCGGGATGCATATTGCTTGGATCTTCTTGATGAGGTCATTCCGATCCATAGCATGTTTCATGTCTCTCTATTGTGGAAGTGCTTAGCGGATGATTTCGCAGTGGTACCGTTGGAGGATATTCAGGTGGATGACCAATTTACTTATAATGAGAGATCGGTGGTAATTCTTAACCGAAAGACGAAAACCTTCAGGAACAAGGTTGTGGAATTGGTGAAAGTTCAATGGAAGCATCACAAGGGTTTTGAGTGGACGTGGGAGCCAAAAGTTGAGATGAGGGAGCACTATCCGGAGTTATTTGAAGCAGAGGACACCGAGGACGAAGTCTGATTCAAGTGGGGGAAAATTGTAACATTCATATTCTAGTATGTCTCCTTTTAAACCCTAAAGTGAAAATTCTTTAAAAGAATTGTTCCATGGTTGGTACGTTGGGCGTACTCTTTGGGTATGCATAACGTACTAGTCTTAAGTTGGTCGCCGACATCACCCACGTACGTTGGGCGTACGTAGGAGTACGCTGGGTGTACACGCAGATTGAGGAAACCTTAATTTTAAGGGTTTACACCATATTTAAACCCCATTATATCCTCTTTTGGACATGTTTAACCAGCCTCTACCTTCCTTTTTCTAGAAATCGAAACCCTAATGTGTTTTTGAGAGTTTTGAACCATAAAGAGTGTTTGTTGGTGGTTTGTGAAGGAGAAGAAGAAGTGGACCACTTGGAGTTGTGCTTGGAGCTTGAGGATCAAGGATTAGCTCATCATTTGATAGCCTTTTGAGGTAAAAACCTCACGTCTTGCTAATCTTGATGCTAGATCTATTTATGTGGCTATTTTATGCTTTGTGAGTCCTTGGAGTGATTGATGAGCTTCTTAATTCACTCCAGAAGTGATTGATCGTAGATGTAGGTTTCTTTTAGTCTCTTTGTCCATAAAAATGCAAGCCTTGTGATGTTTACGGACTCATGCATGTGTTAAGACCCTTTGTTAAGCTCTTTTGAGCTCTAGGGCCCCATTAAGCCATGCATTCATGTAAAGTTGCCAACTTTACGTGATAAGTCACCCTAAGGAAGTCAGATCTGAGAGTTGGGTCGAGGTCTTAACCGAATAAGAGCTTAATGAAGAAAGTAAACAACTGAGGCGTACATTGGGTGTACAAGCTATGTATGCCTCGCGTACTTAGCATTGGGCTTCAAAATTTTGGGCTTTTCGGCTAGGGATTTTTTGGGCCATCATAATTCAATTTTTGGGTTGATGCTATTTTATTGGACTCTTTTGGTTTAAGGCCCATGAAGGGAGTTGTGCCCAATTTGGAAGATTAGGCCATATTTGGGCCTTTTGGATAGTTGGCTTAGGCCTTGGCCTTGGTCCAAGTTAGGTAAAAGGGTAAAAAGGTCTTTTATCGTAGTTTAGACTCTTAGTATGAGTCGGGATCCAATTATTAATTGGATGTTATGTTATGTTGATAGCACAAGGATTTTAGCAGACCAGCAGCCAAAGATTTATCTGTGAGATTCAGCTATTTGAGGTGTGTTAGCTCACTATATTTAGCGGGTCTCGATGACGGTTAAGTCCCGATGACTATATTATATGTTGTTATCTTTGTGATTATCGCATGTATTAGTATGATTATATGTTTATATGCTCATATGTGTATCGGACGATGCTCGATGTCAGGCAGGGCCTGGTGATTGACAAAGCTATGAACTGAGCGGGGCTGGATGTTGGGTGGGGTCCTATGGCTGGGTGGGACTTGATGTCGGACAGGGCCCGATGAAGGGTGGAGGCCCAGTATGTGTTTATTATGTATGGTATATGGTATTTTAGGGAACTGAAACATCCCAAAAATACAGTCCAAAAAATTCATTTTAAATCATTAATATAAACCATAAGTATCATTCATCATGATAAAATCATAAATCATGTGTCTCAAAAATATCATAACATCTGTCAATATATCAAAATCATATGTCAAAACATCATAGTAAATCCTCCCAGGCTAAAGCGTTGTGGTGTGTGCCATGCATTTATCCCGAGCTCTTCCCTTTACTAACGGAAGTACCTGAAACCAAAACTGAAAACTATAAGCATGAAGCTTAGTGAGTCTCCCCAAACTACCACATACCATGCACATAATCACATAATAGCATACATTGGGCCTTGCCTAATACATCAGGCCCTGCCCCGACATCGGACGAATCTGGCAACGGGCCCTGCCTAGTATCGAGCCCCGCCCGGCATCGGACCGAAGTCCGGCATTGGGCCCCACCGGCATCAGACCGAAGTCCGGTATACATATAACATATCAACAAGCATATAACATAAACACATAACATAAACATATAAACATTCCTTGGGCTTGCTCCGGCATCAGACCGAAGCCTGGAACATATAACAAATGACATATAAGCTAAACATTCATCGGACTTTCCCCGACATCGGACCGAAGCCTGGAACATATAAACATACACATGCAAGAATCACAATGACATCAAACGTACAAACATTCCTCAGGCTTGCCCCGACATCGGACCGAAGTCTGAAAACATATAATTTACATCGGGCTAACCCCCGTCATCGGACCTAAGTCCGGCATAAGCCAACATACATACACAAGCCGGAATTGGTGCTTTCGACCCGTTCCTACTAAAGGAAACTCTCCTTGCAAATCTGGCTATGAAATCTCGAGGTGAGGAATCTCTAACTGCCGCTCCAACGAATTCCCGACTATCATTATCACAATAACACTTAGTCAAAATTCAATAATCCTTCTTAGGTTAAAATGACCATTTTACCCCTAGTCAAGGTCAACAGTCTGGTTAAAGTCAACATTCCGAGTTGACTCAACTCGCCAAGTTGACCCATCAACTCATCGAGTTCCATAAATCAAAAACCCTAAAATCACGATCCAAGTTGTCGAGTCATCTCCCTGGCTCACCGAGTTCCCTAGCTAATCATAGTCGCGACTAGGCGAGTCAACTCATCAGGTCATCCTCAGACTTGTCGAGTTCTACCATATTCGGAATTGGGACAAATCGACTCAAATCATTAAGTTCCTACATGGACTCGACGAGTTCCTCTATCTGTTTGGTCCATCTTAATAGATTAAGCCCTACAGTTTAGATCTAAGCTTCTAGCTTCTCATACACATTGAAAACTTCCTTTTAAGGGTAAAGTTTCCAACTTTACCCGTTAATACTCTCATTTGACCGGTTTAGCTCAAACCCTAACTCTTTAGGACTTAGCTCTTGGTCCACAAGTCATCTATACTCCAAACTAAAGCATATAAACTGAGATCTAGGCCTTAGACATCATTTTAACACATAAAGCTTCCACCTTTCACTCCATGCATGGCCTTTTGGAGCTTAAAAGGCCAAAAATAACATCATATGGCTTGCATAGGCTTCAATAGACATAAAGTTTGTACCTTTATGCCATGAAAGCCCTTAATGATTCCAGATCTAATAGTTCACTCACTTGGGACGTCCATATCCCAAAAATCTAGCTTCTTGGACAAAAAAACTCAATAAAAATATGCTAAAGAGATTTAAGAAGCTACTAAGCAAGTTTGAGACTTGATTACCATAAAATGAAGAGGAAGAAACGAGGTTGCTGGATCTAGTATCTCCTTCTTCAGTCCTCAATCTTCTGTTTCCTTCACAAGCTTCAAAACACACAAGGTTTCACTCAAAGATGGCTTATAAGCTTACACAAGGCTCTAGGGTTTCGTGGCTAGGGTTTTGGGACTTGGAGGTTGTAAATGAGGCCGGCATGAGGGGATTAAGATGCTTAAATAGGGTGCAAAACCCCAAAATTAACGTTTCACTTTGGTGGTCCTACTCGTCGAGTTGGGGCTTCCAACTCGTCGAGTAGACTTCAAAACCCGCGTCCCAAATCCATTTCCTACTCGACAAGTTTGGGCCTCCAACTCGTCGAGTTCCTGACAAAAACGAATAAAATTATAATAAAATGCGTAATAGGAATCAGGCATTACAGGAACTCACTAGGCTTTGTGTTTATAGTTTTTAGTTTATGTTTCAGGTACTTCTAGATCGAAAGGGAAGAACCTGGAATGATTGCAGAGCATACACCACTTTATTCCGCATTTTGAGAATTACTCTGATATTTTGTGATGCAGAGATACATTTTGGTGTTTCTTGGTTGTATGAAAATGTATTGGATTACCGTTTTATTAATTTTAAAATGAGATTTTGGGTCATATTTTTGGGACGTTACAGTGAAACTTCACAATGGAAGACTTGAAGAAGAACAATCAGAAAACAAGCTAACTTATTCATATTTAAATTGTGTAGAAGGGATGTCGGTCATTGCGTCATTCGATGTTAAACTTGAGGTCTGAGGATTTAAAAACAATTACATTCTTACACGAACAATCTCAATCGATTAAGACCGACAGAAGGGTGTCGGCACTCGGCAACAGAAGTCAAACGACGGAAGAAGGAACGTGATGAGTAATGATGAGTTTCCATTCGGTCTTGGGTGGGAGATGGTCGATTTTGTTGATATAGCGTGTGTTGTGAATGTAAAGTGTAAAAGTTAGAAACCCTAAAACCAGAAAACTTATTATCTCTCTCTCTCTCTCTCTCTCTCTCTATATATATATATATATATATATATATATATATATATATATATATGTGTGTGTGTGTGTGTGTGTATACACAGACAAACGGGTCCCCTGCGGGAGTACAGGACGAAAATACCAACTCTCCACCCTGGTCCCAAAATATAATGGGGTCTAATCCAACCCCGCCCCCGCCCCCTATTTTTTTTTTCAAATTTGTCCCGTACGGAATCGGAGTCCCACAGGAATGGTGCCCCATATAAGTTTTTGACATAACCCTAGAAACTAGAAGAGTTTTAGGAGAGAGGATAATTTCTTCTATGCCTTTTTAGAGAGAGATAACCGAAAATTTGAGGTTTTATGACCCTTTATATAGTTGCATGGAAAACCTGAAAATCCTACATTTGAACATAAAATAATATTATTTCAAATTAGTAAATATCCAATTTTCTTATATCAATTACAGGCATCCAGAATCCCCTTGTAGAGAACTTCAAAACCATCCAACATAGGAAGGTTTTGGAACTCTCCATTGCTTAACTACTAAATAATTACAATTCTGTTCTTACACCTTTAATTAATTCCAAATAACCCAAAATAAATTTAAAATTAATTCTGATTAAAAATTAAATATTATACTTTCTAATTAATTTATTAACTATAATAAATCAAAAAATTATTTCCTTATTCTCCAAAAGTTATTCTATATCATTTCTAGCTATGAGGGAAACCCAAAAAGGATTTTGTTTTTAATTACATGAATATACCAATTTATTTATGAGCTTAGAGACTTTAATCCAAAAAGTAGTTTCCTTTTTCCTTCTCAAACGTGAACCTAGTGCTTCCATCCAATCAAATATCGTCTTGTTGGTTTCACTATCCCAGAGATATGTTGGTCCATTATGGCCAGCATAGCTATGATCTCGTTGTTTGAGACCATAATTGGTACTTCCTAGGTTGCACTTCATGAAAATTGGACTGGCGAGGATGTTAGGATTTCTCTTTTAGGGATATATTCACCCCTTATTTGTGAGGTGGTTGTTGGAGGTAGGGGAAGGTTCTGACCAGTTGAGATGGATGAAATTATACTAGAAATCGATTTTGGAAAAGAATGCATTTTTGGTGCAAAAATATGTACGCGATTGAAAATTTGAAAGAAGTTTTTCAAGTAATTTTAAAGAGGAAAATGTAATAACACCACTTGTCTCATGGATGATGCCAGATTGTTTTATTAAAATTTAAAAACCTAATTTCTTAACCAAATTAGTAAGTTGTGGTGTGATGTTAATTTTATGATGGTAAGAATTAGAGTGTTAAAGATAATAAAATACGCTGAAGATCTTGGGAGTGCCCAATATCCTATGAAAGCTAATGAAATTTATAAAACTATCAAATAGAATTGGAACTGTAAGCAAGTCTATTTTGGATAATTGGGGCAAAAACAGTATTGAGATGATTGTCAAGTGATTTATACTAAAAAAAATATCAAGATACCATAGGATATTGTGATAATTTAATGTGTAGATATACTAATAATCAAATAAGTGTGAAAAAAGTGTTGTGATCAATTAAACAATCATAAACAAGTAAAATCAAGATAGGAACAACGTGATATAGGAGAAAAACCCTTAATCCTTTCGGATCTCCGGCATAAAACATCGGGAGGTGATAAACTCACATGCCTTAGAACTTATATTAAATCAATAAAAATGGTTACATGTGCTAGCTGGTCTCCGAGAGAAAGTGTTTGTGATCAAGTGTCGAGAGAATCAACGAGAAAATGAGAAGTGAATGTGTTCGTGTGCGTGTGATCATCTAGTCTTTTATAGATAACGATAATAGCTAAAATTCCAAGAATCTTGGGATTCTCCTTGATCTTTGTTTGAGCCGGATTTCTCGACGGTCGTCAACGTTCTTTTAGTATTGACCACATGATATGACTTGGTCTTCTTCTTTTCAGTTAGGTATTAAGCCCCTGCATAAGATAACTAATTTAAATACATACAACATACAATCCATTTCTAACTTAAGCATTACACAGCAATATCGGGGAAACCCTGGTATAGCTCTAGATATTTCTTGTTTACATCCACAAATTGCATGTGAGAAGTACCTAACCAAACCTTAACGACAATCGGAAAAAGGTTCGTAACATTAGTACCTTTTGATTAAAATTACATTATATAGCAATGTTCCTTTCATAAAATCCAATTTTATATTTTTTGACTCGATCAAATTTTAAAATTAATATATTATATTAAAGTTTGACGTTTGAGCACTTAAGAAACATATATAAACTTTTTTAAAAAAACTTTCATTTAATTATCTAAGGTTTGGAGTTTGATAAGTCTCTAAAATCTCCATTTTAAACTTCGAAATTTAATATTTCAAAATTTGTGGTAATTAAGGTTTTTATAAAACACAAATGTTTTTATTTCAAAACGATAATATGTTACATCGTATGTTTATAAGTCAAACTTTGAAAACCAAACACCATGTAATGTTATTTATGTTAAAAAATTATTTAGCATGTGAAATCATATTAAACAACTACAACATAATATCAACATAAATATAAATAACACAAGCTTGTATAATTGCATAAATGAAGCCATGACCAAGTGAATGTTTGTGAGCCATCATACAAGTACTATGTCCTTTGCTAAAGGGATAAAATGGACCAAATGATTCCCATGTTGCTTTTTATCCTCCAACTTTTTTTGACACCTTCTTGTAACAAGAGTTCAAGATTTTATAAAATTGATAAAAACGTTTATAAAATCATGGGTACCACGTGTTTCTCCAAAATGGTTATCAACTTCATTTTGTTAAATTTTATATAAATAAACTAGTCTAATACTAATCTATTACTTACAGAATAATAAAGATGAAACTAACTATAATTTATATACTGTATGAATGAAAGAATATTACAACCATTTTATAAACTCAAACACATACAACAACACAAATGTTTCATGGCTTGTTTATGCAAACAATAATACATTAACATATAAAAATAACATTATTTTTCTAAGACAAATTTAATGACAAAATATGCATGTAAACTTTTGTCACATAAAATAATAATTATAAAGTTATCATATAAAATATGTATGAACTTATTTTTTTTGTAATAAAAACAAGTTATCTATATTTTCCAAAAAACAAATAGTATCCAAATAGTCAAATAATCTAACCAAGCTTGTATGCTGGCTCTGATACTAATTGTTGGGTTTATATTCAAAATTAGTTTCAAAAATTCAAGTTTAGCAATGGAAGTATTTTAAAACAAGTATCATAATTTATTTTCTACAAGGATCATCTTGTAATCAAATGAAAGATTAAGACAACCATAGAAAGAAAAGAATAACAGTCTTTTTAGAATTTGATTCCTCAAGGGGAGGCTTGAAAGTTGATAGAGATGCCAAGAGAGACTTAAAGTATAACTCCTCTACATGTATCCACCAAGTGTTAGCCACTAAAGATTCTAGTCTTCTCCTGTATTAAGTACTTCTTAAACCTCTAAAAACTAATACTAAATTATTCTTAAAAGAGGATCTTATTAAACACAATAATCTAGACAACTCTTTGTAAGAGAGAGGGTAGGGAAAGAGCTTATAAGCTCTTCAATTTCGTAGAGAGAAAATAGAAGAAGATATAGTAACAAATTAACTAGTTATTCATATCTTTATATACTTGCACGAATTTATCTTAAAACCATACTTCCATCAAGTCAAAGCATGGCTCTTGAAACAACGTTCAGGTGTAAGAGGTTGCTTCACAAGAAAACTCACCCATACTATGGGGGGTCTAAGGTTTTGACGACTAAAAGTCAAAGATATTTTGTCTTTTATTCCATATCTTATTTAACATGTACATATACATCATATTGGTGAATTCTAAATAGTCCAGTTAAATTACACAGCATATAAGTCATACCTTATGATTTACTAGTTGTTTTTCTTTCTTAAAAATGTTACTTTCATAAAATATAAATTTCCCAACTAAATACAAGAGATGATAATATTTATAACTAATCAAGTTCTAATAAATAACCAATAAGTATATACTTGCTATAAAGTGTGACCCTATAGGATCATATGTTATTACCAAATATCATTCTATATTGATTCTTCAAGAGCTTTCATTACTTTAATTTCTTTAGTTTTGATTATGAGCTAAGTTCTAAATATTTATGTTTAGAAGTAGATCAAGTTATTTATTATAGATTTATTCATTGAAAGGATATTAGAGTTTGTTTAATCTATTATGTTTTGGCTTGATTAAATATCCATGAATACTATGATTGATGTTTTTATATTTATGAAACTGAGATGCATGAGTTATATTGGCTTCGGATTATGTTGCTTGAATAATAGCTATGCTACCAACATAGGCAATTATAATTAGATGATGGTATGCCTAGGTTAGATATAAGTATGTTAATTTAATGTGGATGATACATAATCTAACAATGCTGTTTTTAGAGGTTATCTCTAGTGATGAGACCAATCACACTAATTAAGTCTTACATGATATGATTTAATAGAATGAATCCAGGAAAGTTATCATTGATGCTAGATAACTAAGAAACATATGATTAAGGATATTGATAATTAATCTATTCACTTTAGGAATCGGTGAACAACTGCTAGCATCTTTTACACTTCATTTGAATCAACAAAAATCATTAACGAATTCGAAATGTAAACAAAAGTATCTTTATTATTACTACCAAAAGTATCTTTATGAATACTATTATTTACTTTGTCTTTTACTTTTTAAATTTCATAATTAAATTCTCTTCTAAGATCTTTAAAACTAGTACAACCCTGTTCCCCTTGAGTTTGACACTCAGTCCTACCACTCCTATAATATTCATCGACTAGGTATACTTCATGGTGGTAACTAGTTTAAGTCTCGGTAATTAGCAAAATTAAAGGACTGTTGTTTAAAATTGCCTCAAATTTTTAAGTAGATTTCACCACATCAATAACATCATGATCTTAAATGTTCCATACATTTGGTCATGGTGGTTTAGACAAAATAGGAGGGGGGGGGGGAGAGTATGTATCATGTAAGGTGAGTCAAAGAAGAGAAATATATATATATATATATATATATATATATATATGGTAAGGGGATGTGCATAACTCTACAAATTTTTAGAATGGTAGGACGAAGGAGCTATATACCCTTAGGGGAAATATATTTGTCAAAAGAAACAGTATTTGAAAAGATGATTTTATTAGTGAAAATATCCAAGACCAATATACACAGCGACATTAAGGGTACCCCAAGAAATATGCACAATGTGGTGCAGGGTATTGATTTGTATAACATGGTAAGTTGAGGGTAACATAAGCACCCAAACATATGCAGGTGATCATCGGTAGGATGGGTCTGAAAAATATGAAAGATAGGAGTGTCATTGTTTATGGTGAAAAGCGATAGGGATTTAATATATAATTGCCAATGTGGAGAGCATTGACCCAAAAATAAGGAGATTGTCGTGAAAAATTAGACTGTGTATGGTATTATTGATTATACAAAGCATTTAAAAACGAAATTATATCCCATTGTGATTTTTGGAAAGATACATTATCATACTCACCGTTGTTGTCAAATTGGAATGATTTTATGTTTCAACAAAGTTGAGTTTATGTAAATGTACGAAAATGTTTAAATTTTGTGAGAACATCATATATGTAATTGAAAAAAAGTAGAAAATGGAGACATCTAAACATCCGAGTGGATAATCTAAAAAGGAACGAGACAAATAAATCAGACAAATAAAATGGAAGCCTAGTAAGTTTGCCTAGTTTACATGCTTGATAAGAAATACAAAACTAGTCATTATTATAAAAAATAAAATGACTAGACTACACCGTATGAAAGGCTCGATCACTAAGATGACTGAGTTATTCATGCCAAAAGAAGGATCTAGAATACATGAGAGATTTAGGAGTAGGAGATGTGACCAGATAAAGGTCATCCACACTATTATATCATAGAAGTATTTTTTTAGTCTAGTAGTCCATCATAAAAAACCAAACTCCTTAACTTTAATATAGCATTTGTTAGTAGAGTAAACTAACGAAAACAATAATGTTTTTTTATTATATTTGGGTAATAAGGACATTGTGTAGTGTATGGGTAGGTAAGGGATATGTATGTAAGAGTGCCCTAATCTTATAACAAGAGTCTTGGATATATTTCCAACTATTGAATGAAAAGGACTCTTATTGCAAAGCATATATATGATACCTTTGTTCAAGTAAAGGTTCAGGGTGGCACCCATGTTCATAAACCTATCATTTTCTAAGTAATCATGAAGGTTTATTAATTTGAGCATCTAAGGAAAGTTGTAGGTTGGTTAGGATGGGTTGCATAAACCATGTCCAAGGCGATGTAGGGCTAAAATAATAGGCTTGGGGGTGTATGTTGGCATGTACATGGGTTATGGGTTATACCTAGAGTGAACACATGGACGAGTCGATTGATCCCCACATACTGTTAAAATGATGCTCAATGGGGGAAAAGACGATGTAGCCCAAGGAGGGGCATAAGGTGTGTTAGCGTTGTCAGTAACCCTATTCTACATAGGTGGTTGTTATGTCAAGGTGAAGATCAACTGGCACTAACTATGGTAGTAGGTTTCTACTTTTTCGGGGCGACTATTGATAATTGTTTTCGTTGTTCAGTTGGCGGTCATTGGTTCTACCATGATTTAGACCATTTTCCCCATAAATATTCAGATTGGTCTTTGGGTTTTAGAATAGTTAGGGAGGAGGGTGAATCTATATGTAGGGATTGGCGTTCAACTAGAGACATTCTTTACTCTTTGAGGAGGAGGAAGGTTCTTCCTTCCAAAAACGTAGAAAGAGGGGACCGACGATGGATCAAGCTTGCAATATAATCATAATTAACGGTCAAACCATTTATCATGTATGTGATAATAATAAATTTAGAGGAATGAAATTGCTTCTTATTTTCTAAATAATAAAAAACGAATACAGGGAGTTCCTTATATAGGAGTAAAAGCTAAAGATAAGCTAAAGATAAGTATAAAGGTTAATAATTATCCTAACCCTTGTACAGCAAGAAACGAGTAAAAGAAGGAAATTAAAATTAATCTCAACACTCCCTCTCAAGTTGGACTGTGTAAATCACGAACACCCAACTTGCTGCAAAGAAACCGAAAACGATCCGCTCCCAAAGCTTTAGTAAATATGTTTGTAGTTTGAAATTCAGAACGTATAGCACAAGGTTTAATTTCGCCATTAGTTACTCGTTCTCTAACAAAATAGCAATCCATCTTTACGTGTTTTGTCCACTCATGATATACTGGATTGACAAAAATATGTCTAGCAGCTTCATTGGCACACATTAAGGGAGTTTCTCCTACTTGAGAAGCATCAAAATCTTCTAGAATCCATCGTAACCAAATCACCTCGCACACGATGCTAGCCATAGACCTATACTCTACTTCATTTGAATATCTAGCCACAACACTTTGTTTCTTCGTTCGCCATGAAACAGGAGATCCACCCAAACTAATAAAACAACATGTACAAGACTTTCTTGTAGATGGGCAAGTCAACCAGCTAGCATCGCAATACGCCACTAAGTTGAGGTTACCAGATGAGGTAAAAACAAACCTTGTCCTGGAGTGGTTTTCAGGTAACGTAACACCCTGTGTGCAGCATCCAAATGTGTTTTCCTTGGTTTGCTGAAAAACTGACTTAACTAGTTCACTGAAAAAGTTATATCTGGTCGGGTAACCGTGAGATAAAGCAATCTGCCCACCAATCTCCTATATTGTGTTGCATAAATTTCTGGACTTCCATCTTCTTTATGGAGACGTAAGTTTTGTTCCATGGGGAATAAGCTGGGATGACTTCCTTGAACACCACAATCGTTTAGTATATCAAGCATATATTTTCGTTGACTGATAACAAAACCTTCAGAAGAACGAGCTACTTCAATCCCAAGGAAATATTTTAGTGGTCCCAAGTTCTTGATGCTAAATTGCGACTGCAGGTATGTTTTTACTTCTTCCAACCTTTTCTCATCGTTTCCCATTAAAAGAAGATCATCCACGTATATGAGAGCTATGAGGTGAATGGACCCGTTTCGAAAGGTGAACATAGAGTGATCTTCCTTAGACTGCCGAAAACCAGTTCCAACAAGTGCATTGGTAAATTTTTGGTACCATTTTCTAGACGCTTGGCGCAAACCATATATCGATTTTTGAAGTTTACAAACTCGATCTTCACTTGGCCTAGAAAAACCTCGAGGGATTGTCATATAGACTTCCTCTTCTAAATCTCCATGTAAGAATGCGTTGTTTACATCCATTTGATGAACTAACCATTGTTTCTTGGATGCTATCGCCAAGGCACATCGAACTGTAACTAATTTTGCTACCGGAGCAAATGTCTCGTGAAAATCTACGCCTTCGACTTGTGTATACCCTTTTGCTACGAGACGGGCTTTGTATCGCTCAACTTTACCATCCGGCCTGTATTTTATCTTGTACAACCATTTTGAATCAATTAGTTTCTTTCCAGGAGGAAGAGAGGTAAGAACCCAAGTTCCATTATCTTCAAGAGCTTGAATTTCTTTACTCATTGCCTCTCTCCAATTTGGGTCAACAATTGCTTGAGAAAAGTGTTTAGGCTCATCATGTGAAGTCATGGCCGCTAGGAAGGCCTTGTGAGACTTAGAAAATTTATTATAAGAAACAAATTGAGATATAGAATGTATCGTTGAGGATTTTGATTCAGGAACATTGGCGGGAACAATGGTGGAATGCTCGAGTGAGGGTGGCAAATCAATGACAAACTCATTTAAATGCTTAGGTTTGGTTTTCATCCTTGTACTTCACCAATTTTATTTTTGTGGAGTCTCATTGATAGTCGATGGTCCAATCTCTTCATGATCTTCAACAATATTGTCACCGTGACTTTGCTCGTTATGTTCGTTTTCTGATGACTCATTTCTAGTTTCAGTCTGATCTGTGATCGGTTCTTCTTGAAAGGCATTTTTCTGGTCATCCCACTCATCTACTTCTCTTTGAATCTTGTTTAAATCTTTAGCAAAACTTGTTTCATTTAAGTCCTTATGACTCCCATAATCCTTTCCAAATGGAAAAATATTTTCTACAAAAGTGGCATTACGACTAACATAGAATTTTTCTTCCTTTAAATCGAAAAATTTATATCCTTTTTGTCCCATTGGGTAGCCTAAGAATACACACGGTTTTCCTCTTTCACCAAACTTTTCCTTATTTCCAACGTTGTCATGGACGTATGCCAAGCATCCAAACACCTTTAGATGATTGTAAGATGGGGTTTTTCCAAGTAGAATTTCATGTGGGGTTCTATTCTCAAGAACTTTTGTGGGTAACTTATTGATGATATATGCTGCCGTTAAAATGCAATCTCCCCAAAATTCTATTGGTAATGATGCTTGAAAACGTAGTGCCCTACCCATTTCCAAAAGATGTCTGTGTTTTCTTTCAACTACGCCATTTTGCTGTGGCGTATAAGGACATGAGTTTTCTAAAATAATTCATTGATCTCTATAGAATTCTATCATATATATATATACTTGAATTCTGAGCCATTGTCTGTTCTAATTCTTTTAACTCTTGTGTCAAATTGTGTCTTAGTCATGTTACAAAAAGATGTGAGTAAACGCCCGACCTCGGATTTATACCTCATTAAATAAACCCAAACTCCTCTACTATAATCATCAACAATTGACAAAAAATAGTGTTCTCCATTTATAGTAGCATTTTGGTACGGACCCCATATATCGACATGTATTAAATCAAAACTCTTTATTGTTTTAGAAAAACTAATGGGAAAAGGTAGTTTGGTTTGCTTTGCTCTAAGACATGAATCACAAAACTGATTACAATTATCTACATCTATTTGTTGTAACCTTTTCAATACTCCCTCTGAAGTGTGTCCCAATCTTCTATGACAAATCATCTCTTTATTTAAAGTTACCATCGCAACCCTACATTCCTTGAACGACTCTAAATAGTAAAATCCACCACGTTCCTTACCCGTCCCAATCAGGTTCCTCGAACATAAGTCCTATATATAACATGTTTTTGGAAGAAAGGTTAGTGAGCAATTTAAGTCATTCGAAAAACGACTTACTGGAAGTAGATTACAGTTGAAATTTGGAACATTCAACACATCTCTTAGCTCAAAGTTATATGAGAGATGTATATCACCAATATTTTCAATAAGGATAGATGTACCATTTGGTATGGTCACAAAACTACTATCTTTACTAGTTTTGGGATTTTTAACCATTCTTTATGTGGGGTTATATGCTCACTAGCCCCAGAATCAATGATCCAAGAATGTGGAGTTGTAATCTTACCATTAATGTAAGCTTTTAGGTTATTCTTACCACTCATGTTAGCCTTAGGAAGGTTATCACCAATTTTCGATGCCCTGAGCATTCTCAAAAGATCCTCATACTCTTCTTTTGTAATTGTAGAAGAGCATGTTTCTTCTACAACTACAGCAGCCTTAGCTTGCACCTTTTGTTTTCCAGCCTGGGTCTTTGCATTTGTGGATTTCGAGTTCCACCACTCCGGGTAGCCGATTAATTCAAAACAGCCTTCAACCATGTGACCGGTTTTGTGACAATGCATACACCATTTATCCTCAGTTCTTCTTCGATTTTCTTGTCTTATACTTGATTGTGGTCCAACTTTATTATTTTGGCGAGGTGCAGATCTTCCTGTTGTTTGGAACACAGACGAATTGGAGTTGTAATTTCGTGCAGTTCCAATCTGGCACTACTGTTCATCCTAGCTAACAAGGTGATAAGCCGCATTTAAAGTGGGCAAAGGGCTACTGCTAAGGATTTGGGTTCTTACAGCATTAAATTCCTCATTCAGCCCCATAAGGAAATCGTAAAGATGTTCTTTGTCATGGAGTCTAGCAATCTCTTTATTGATTTCGCATTTACATCCTTTACAAGAACACGTGGGAATCTGACTTATGGACCGAATCTCATCCCACACACCTCTTAATTTTGTGTAGTATGAGGAAACAGTCATGTTGCCTTGTTGTATGGTAGTGATAATTCTTCGCAATTCATACGCTCGTGAAGCGTTCTCTTTTCCAAACCTTTCTTTGAGATCAAGCCAGATCTCATGGGCAGTGACAACATATTTCACACTTCCTTTTATCTCGTTCTCCATGGCGCTCACAAGCCATCCACGCACCATGGCGTTACATCTCTTCTAGTTGCTCAAATCGGCTGAATCTTCTTGTGGCATGGGTAGAGTTCCGTCAACGAACCCGAATTTGTTTTTGGCATAGAGGGCATTCGACATCTCATTTTCCCAGTCACCATAATTTCCATCAAGTAAGAGATTTTCTCCCACAAAGTTTTGCCCTGGATGGTCTGAACTCACAAGAAAATAAGGAGAAGATACATCGAGTGCAGGCTTCTCTCCTTTGGACGATCCTGATGCGTCCGAGCCTGTCATCACAGATGAATACTAGGATTATATTCCCAGGTTTCACTCTGATACCATAATAAATTTAGAGGAATGAAATTGCTTCTTATTTTCTGAATAATAAAAAACGAATACAGGGAGCTCCTTATATAGGAGTAAAAGCTAAAGATAAGCTAAAAATAAGTATAAAGGTTAATAATTATCCTAACCCTTGTCCAGCAAGAAACGGGTAAAAGAAGGAAATTAAAATTAATCTCAACAGATAATGTTCTTTTCAAGAACTCTACACTCTATATTATTGAGCAAGTCGGATATAGCCTTGGTTTAGCGTATTAGGAGATTATATCATCACCAATCATGGTACTCTATTGTTCTTTATCAAGTTAAATCGACTTCACATCCTTCTTCATACATAACAAAATCCCCAAATTGAGGTAAATGGATTGGGGTGTAGAATTCTTCTTGAATATCATATGGTGAAGGGACCAAGAAATCGTCCTATAGATCCATAGATACCCAATGGAATCAATTTTTGTCCAATCAGGGGTTAGGAGGGTGAGACAACTAAGCATCACTAGAGCCATCAATTCGTTCAATTATGTTAAATCCGATACAATGGGTTTCAAAAAAATCTCTTTCAAACATCATAATTAAGACAGACGAGATCAAGAACAAGAGAGATGAAAGCCAATTGGAATTAGTGACCTTGTAGGGTTTTTATGTGGTACGAGACAACTTGGGTGAGGGGATGGAAGAATCATGGTTAGTCATGCAAGTCGAGGCATTGATCGATTGTGAGAAGGGTCAAAGGAGACAAAAATATAATAGAAACAAAAATAAGGCTAGGGTTTTAGGGCATTTCGCACAAAATACCACACAAAAATATTATTATCTTATGCAACTTACAACTTTGACCATTTTGATTAAATTTAATGATTAACCTTCTACATTTTGTTTTAGCTAGGTATATTTATTGTTATATGACGGGCAATATCAGTTACGAAATCCAACAAACATTTCTCTTTTGAATGAAGAAATTTACATTATTTGAAATGAGCCGATAGTTCAAACATGGTTACTTCTTATGTAAAAAGCATGTGTAAAATGATAATTGCTAGCAGTTATTGAGGGTCGTAAATGCCCACATGCCAATGTTAGTTGTTTCCCCTACGGCCCCTACCCAGCCAAATCGATCAGAAAGAGCCAACTAATTAGTCATATTCCTATTTATATCATTAGATGCTTCGACCAACTAACCACAACTTCGATTTTGTGTCTGTCAATTCGTTTAAAAAAAATAAATGTTTCGTTAAAATAATCAAAACAAGTACATATTTTTCCACATCGATTAAATCCGTCAAACCAATTAGTCCGTAGGAGTGGGGATTGGCCAAGTTCGGTATATATGAGGTGGAGGTTTTTTTTTTCTTTTATTTTTTTTAACAGTTAATTATAAATTTATTAAAAAAAAAATAAAAAACTCTAGTTAGGAACTAGAGCACAAAAACATTGTAAATAGTTTACAGTATATTGCCGAGCAAACCCATTTAAAAGCACATTTTTTATATCTACGAATAGAATCAAAAATATCTATTTTTTTTTATCTTATCACCTTCAAAAATTTTATCATTTCAAAATTACTACATATACCTATAAAATAGTGCACACAAAGGTGAAATAGAACTCGGCAAAGAGCAGAATATCGTCCTCTCACCACGGCATATTCCTCTCACCACGGTATGTCAAGTTTTTGTATGGAGCTCTATAGCATTTTGTCCTCTCTCTCTCTCTCTCTCTCTCTCTCTCTCTCTCTCTCTCTCTCTCTCTCTCTCTCTCTCTCTCTCTCTCTCTCTCTCTCTCTCTCTCTCTCTCTCTCTCTCTCTCTCTCTCTCTCTCTCTCTCTCTCTCCAGACAAAGACCAAAGCTAATATTGGGAGGGATCTCGACTGAGGTGGAACTCAGTATATTGGTATATTCTAAACCACACCCCTCAGCCTTAAAGTCAACTTCTTTGGATTGGTTTGATAGAGGGATGAGCATAAGGACCGGGGAACCGGCCGGAACCGGTATCGGTACTGGAACCGGTCGGGCCACGACCGGGACGTTATTTTTGTGGATTTTTGGAACCGGGAACCGGTAGGAACCGGAACCGATATAACTGAAACCAGTAGAACCGACAAAAACCAAAACCGTATGATGGTAATTTTCGATGACCGGTTCCAACATTTGAAGACACGACAAGAACCGGTATGAATCGGGAACCGGTAGAACCGCCGGGCCGGTTCGGTTCTTGATTTGGCCGAAGCCGGTTCCCGGATCGGGTCGGTTCCGATCAGTTCGGTCCTTTTGTTCATCCTTAGTTTGATAGTGTGACTAAATTTTTTGTTGGTCTAATATATAAAATCTGCAATGGAAATCGAATTGTTGTTGTTAGAAAAAGAAACCATCCAATATTATCTCTAAAAACAAGTTTATAACAAAAAGTTAATAGCAAGCTTACAATGGAGAAAATAAATAAGCAAGTTTATAACTCATAAAGCATAATAATGTAATATTATGCAATAGAAAAATACACATCGTCATAATCATTGAATTAGACAACTATTTAAAGTTCTACATCATTAGAAACTTGAGCAGTTTACTTTAAATCTAGAATATAAGGTCAGATAAAAGATAACGATGAGCAGCGAAACTGGGTATCCGTTTTCAGAATTGAAACCGTCGGTTCCGGAATCGAAACCTCCTTCGACGATTCACGTTTTTCATTTTTACGGAACCGCTACCCGTTGGGTACCCGCCAGTATATATATATATATATATATATATATATATATATATATATATATATATATATATATATATATGACAATCACATACCTTATAAGTATCCTCTTTAATAATATCATTTAAAATTCAACAATTTAAAATAATTTGTTTTGAACAAATGTACATATATAATTTTGGCTTTGAAATTAAACTATCTATTTTTAAAATAAATTTATAGATAATAAACATAAGTTACTGTTATTGTTATGTTCAAGTTAAATTCTAACTCATAGAAATATTTGTTTAGCTATGGATTTCAATTTCTTGAATGCCAACTCAAAGATATAATTTTAAATGTTTTAAAAAATTTAATAAAATTAACGAATCGCATACCTGCTAATGGAACTACTATCCGCCGATTTTGGTTCCAGTTCCAACATTTTAGGAACCGTCGTTTCCGTTTCTTGTTCCGGTTCCAAATAATTAATGCAATACGCTCATCCTTAATAAAAGATACCATTAGTGATGAAATACGAAAGAGAATTAAAGAATAAATCGAAGAGATTAGTTCGAATTCGCATATGAGTTCCACTTATATAAATTTAAATAATACTACAAAGCATAATGTAAATATATTTGTTAAGTCCGGCAGAAACATCCGGTTTAGTTCCAAACAACAAACCAGTCCATATCACACGCTTAAATAAAATCCAAATTAGTCATCCATTTCAATTATTATTAACTAATGTTATTTTATTTATTTATTTATTTATTTTGGCCAGCTTTCGCGCACCAACTAATCCTCGCTACAAATATAAAGCTTTGCGTCATGCCCTGAAACTACCGCAGACGAACTTCCATGGCCACAAGGCTGAGTGGTGCCAAGATTTGAACATTGGTCAATAGGCTATCCACCATATTATTAACTAAGTTTTTTTTGTCCGGAAACCCTCGTTAGTAAAGTCCCCTTTCCAAAAAAAACTTAGTTATTAACTGAGTTTTAACATGTAGAAGCTATGATTAACAAATTAAACGGATATTGATAGTTCAAAATCATAATTATTAATTAATTATTTTCAAATAATTATTAATTTATAGAGTTATATGATTTGCATGTATTTTATAATAGTTGATTAAAATTATAATATAAAATGTTGTGCATATACGGTTAATGTTCTTTATATGTATAAAAAGATAATGATAATGTATATTGAAATATAAAATTGAGTTAACTAAAAAATAACCAAAATCAATTATGTAAATGTAATTGTTATACGATAAATTCAAAGTTCACTTAATATATATATATATATATATATATATATATATATATATATATATATATATATATATATATATATATATATATATATATATATATATATAGGAGGGTTCAATTGAGAAAAAAAAGGTTGAGAATGGGAGAACCATTATCAGCCAATCATTTAATGAGCTTAAAAAATGCACGGTGACTAACTTGTAAATAATCCAAATACATTAATGAGCGGTGGCAAAATTGTAAATAATCAAAAAACATTAAACCGTCAGGGCACTTGAGTAATTTGATATCACGTCAAATATCGACAGAAAAGCACCATTTCCCTCTTCGATACACCATAACTCGAAAACCATTTGAAGAACAATCGACAAGAAGAAACACATTTGCAGAAGCATCAAATAACATAAACGAAGAAAAATGTCTTCCGATGAAAACATGAACGAGACCATTTCCTCACTCTTGACAATGAAAGGTAACCATCGGCGTTTTTTCTCGAGTTTTTAACGATTTCGAATCATTTCTAAAATTATCACTTGATTACTTGAAATTTCTCGTAATGTTCGAAAATTATTAGTTGATTTATAACTAAAAACATTGTTTTCACACTGTTCATTCTTCAAAAAAGGTTGTTTACTTCAATTTTACTTGAAATTTATGATACTCGTTCATTCTCGTAACCCTCCTTCGTTATTACTTTATTTACTTGAAATTTTTGTAAGAATCATTCATTATTATTTGATATATAAATGATTTTACATCATCTCTTAATTTTTCATCTTTATTCAAAACTATTCTGTCAAAATACAAACGTTACTTAACATTTTGCTTATGTTTTCCTAATATTAACTACTTACCCTTACAGAAACGACAACAACAGTGAAGAATACATATAAACGAAAACCAAAAACAAATCAAAAAGGTAAATAAAATATGTTCTGTTTACTTCTGAACACAAGCAAAACTAATATTCATTCGTGAATACGTATAGCTTGCTGCCATACATACATTATTAATATGTGAATACAACAAGAATTACTTACGTATGTTCTATTCACATATGAATATAACAAAACATATTCATATGTGAATAAAGAAAATATGAATACATATGTTTTATTCAAATATTCATTCATGAATATGTATGTTATATTAACATAGAACATAACTTACTGTCATACATACATTATTCATATGTGAATACAACAAGAATTACTTACATATGTTCTATTCACATATGAATATAAAAAAACATATTCATATGTGAATAAAAAAAATATGAATACATATGTTTTATTCAAATATTCATTCGTGAATATGTATGTTATATTCACATATGAATAGAACATAGCTTGCTGCCATACATACATTATTCAAATGCGAATACAACAAGAATCACTTACATATGTTCTATTCACATATGAATATAACAAAACATATTCATACGTGAATAAAAAAAATATGAATACATATGTTTTATTCAAATATTCATTCGTGAATATGTATGTTATATTCACATATGAATAGAACATAGCTTGCTGCCATACATACATTATTCAAATGCGAATACAACAAGAATCACTTACATATATTCTATTCACATATGAATATAACAAAACATATTCATACGTGAATAAAAAAATATGAATACATATGTTTTATTCAAATATTCATTCATGAATATGTATGTTATATTCACATATGAATAAAACATAGCTTGCTACCATACATACATTATTCAAATGTGAATACAACAAGAATCACTTACATATGTTCTATTCACATATGAATATAACAAAACATATTCATATGTGAATAAAAAAATATGAATACATATGTTTTATTCAAATATTCATTCGTAAATATCAAACTCATTTATCTTATACTTACTATTGAATGAATGTAAGAACACTAACATTTCCGATAAAGATTCACCAACAATGAGAGAAACAAGATCAATGCAGAAGAGGAAAAATGCGAAAGGTACAAAATTCCTATCATATCTAATATATTCATATATAATAAAATTGTGTGTATATATATATATATATATATATATATATATATATATATATATATATATTAGTTATATTTTTGAAATAAATAAATATTATTAAATCAACGAGCATATATCATATTCATATATCAGTAACTTATTCAAATATTATATATTTTCATTTCCCAGATAAAAAAGAAACAAAAGTACCAAAGAAAATGAAGCATCAAAGTAGGAAAAGTCCATCAAAAAGGAAAACTCCTGAAAAACAACCACTACAAGATTCAGACTTTGATTTTGAAAGTAGTCATCCATCGAAGAAGGCAAAAAAAAAAAGGAGTCACCAATCAAAAAAGACAAAAAAAACCAATGGTAAAAGAATTTTACTCAATGAAAAACAGATGTTCACTAGCAGTGGCGAGTCTAGAATAGAAAAACACATGGTTCACTAATTTTTATATAGTAAATTTTCTATATAAATTCAAAGATTTTATTGGTAAGGTAGGTCCTAAATTTTTCGTAAGATAGGTCAAAAAAAAAATTCAATAGAAATTTTGCATAAGTTAAAAAAATTAGGTGGGTCATTGGACCCACCTACCATGTGAATAGCCTCGCCACTGCACTAGAGGCATTACTATCTATAATCCTTGGGATGAGCAAAGAACAAAAAGAATCTGTAAGGTCTATGGGTTTTGGAGCTTTGTTAAAAATGAAAATCACGGATATACCACTGAAGCTGGGATTTTATGTTCTTCAAAAATTTGATTCTGAGAGAATGGTGATAGATATTGAAGGAAAGGAATTGAAAGTAACAGTAGAGTCTGTTCATGACATGTTAGGCATACCAATTGGTGGAACCAAACTTACACAACTGGATCAATGACCTAAGGATGATACAAGTTATGATGACTGGAAGCAACAATTTAAAAAAGATTCAATCATCCGACTGAGTGCAATCAAAAATGTTATTGTTTCTACCACACAAGCTGATTTCAATTTCAAATTGAACTTCTTAGTTCTTTTTGTCAACACTTTTTGCGAGTCAACATCAATGGGAAGATGCAACCTGTTTCCCTTGAGTTATATTTCAAGAAAAACAGATACCAGCAACATAGACTGGTGCAACTATGTTTTGGACTGTCTTGTCAGAACAAAAAACTCATACATACCATACTCAGATAACAGCTTCTTTGTTGGACCTTCAGCTTTCTTGGTGGTAAGTTATTATAATGTTTATACTCAATTTTTAATAATATTGATTATTCATAATCTAATAGCAAATATTCATATATGAATAAGAAAAATATATTTGTTCACACATAATGCTTTACATTACTTATTCATTTATGAATAAGTAAAAAATAATATTAGTTGTTCATATATGAATATCAATTAGTTATCATTTATGTGCAGTTGTTCTATGCTGATAACATCCACTCGGAAGCTTTAACAGTAACACGTAAACGTCCAACAATTTGTTATTAAAGTTCAGAGAAGATTAGATATCGAGAGACATTTGAACAAGAAAAAGGTAGATTTGGAGTTGGAGAATTAAACGAAGAATATGTTAATGAACAAAATGAAGGAGATACAGATCTCGAAGACAGTGATTCTGATAAAGATGAAGATCATTCTGTTGAGGTAGTTAGTTTTAACATGTTAATAATATATGATTACATTAAATTATTATATTAAATTCTAATCATATACTTCTTTTTGTTACATAGGCATATGAATCAAAAATATCAAAAATGATTAATAGTTTTGAGAGGATGAAGGAAAAGCTGAATTCAAAGCTTAATGATGCGATGACAAAGTTCCCTGAAAAGGAAAGTTTTAGAATTTTCAAAGAAAAGATGAAAAATATGATTGTTGAAGAAAAAACTAAAAGCACAACACTTTTTAATTTTCCAATTAATGAAATTGGAGTTGAAGGAATCAATTTGACACCAATAATGGGTCAAAAAACAAATGATCAAACAGAAAATGAAGATAAAGAGGGAAATGGTGAAGAAGACAGTGATAATGGTGCAAGTCAACCAGAAGTAGATTATTTGTTTGATTCAAATGAAGCAGATATTGAAGGAATAAGGAATGATGCAGATAAGAATCAAAAAGAAGGTGAAATTAGAGTAAAAGAGAAAGATGCAAAGAGGAATGAAAATCAGAATGATGAAGAAGAAAAAGATGATCATGCTGAGGAAACAAATAATCATGAAGAGACTATTCAACAAACTAAAAATCAAAATTTGTTGGATAAAGTTGTTGACAACATTGTGGACAATGTCCTTGGAATTAGAGTTTCAAGTTTAAATAGTCAAGAAGATGAAATCTGGAATCACCCTGAAATGAAAACTATTTTCGATAATATTGATATAGGTAAATTTTGTCTTAATTTTATTTTAAAAAAATATATAAAAATATCAATACACAATAAAAATTTTGTTTGTTAAATTATGACCAGGGTCACCAATGAGTACAGGTAAAACTAATACTCTTGCAGAAAAGGAAAAATTAGAAGGTGTCCATGAACAAGGAACAAAAGTTGAAAAAACAAAGGGAGATGATACAGGTAAATGAATGATTTAAAATATATTACAATATTTATATTGATTTTTTTAATAACATTGTTTATTCATAAATGAATAATATACTATATAAATGAATAAAAAATAAAAAATATTCATATATGATGTATATGTTTCAGGCAAGGAAAACTCTGAAGATAGAAATGAAGGAGGAACGGAAGCTAAGAACACGAAAGATGGATGTGAAGAAAAACAAACAGAAATTGAAAAAGGAAATGCAGAAGATAGAGGTAAATAGTTGATTCACTAATAAATGAATATAGTAAGTTTTATTATTCATAAATGAATAACACAATATATGAATAAATAAAAAATATAGTATTACTTATTCATAAATAATAATATGTATTACTTATTCATAAATGAATACATTACTTATTCACATATGATGATATGAATTACTTAATCACATTTCTTTATCTTTCAGGAAAGAAAAAGTCAGAAAATCAAAACAAGAAAGGAGAAAAAGCTGACAAGACAAAAGGAAATAAAGGAGGTAACAATTTGGATAAACATTTCAAAATATAAACTCAAATATTATAATTAACTTACAACTATTTGTATGATAAATCTCCTGGCATGCAGATACTCATCCAAGCTTTAGTCTAGGTCTCAGTCAAGATTCAGATCAAACTTCAAGTAAAAAATCTAATGAATCTTCACCAAAAAAAGCACTTACAAAGAAACAAATCAAAGACGACCATCAGAAGGTTGTTATCAGATTAGCAAAGAAAAATGTTCTTAATCCAAATCCAATCTCTGTATCAATTCCTACTGAAGTAGGACCATCAAAGCATGATCTGGATCAACCAAGAGAGAAGAAGTTTGCTGATGCTTTCAAATCACCTTTCAAATGCAGAATAACAAACACAAAACCCAAACTAACACATCAGGAGAGTATTGTCTGTGAATGGTTGTTTAACTTACAAGGCAATACATCGTAAGTAACTTTATTTTTTATATATATTCATATATGATTATTATATAGATAATAATCTATGACATTTTGATTATATATTTGCAGAGATGTGGTTGTCCAGACAAAATATGGTCAGATAGCAGAAATAGCAGTTATGGAAAGTCTATATGCAAACACAGAGATTTTTGGAGAAGTTTTAGACACTTGGTCTGATTTACTTAACCACCAACAACTGGAAAGGGATTTTGGAAATTCACCATACAGACTCTTCTTGAAAGTTGGAGTTTCTGTAAGTTTATGTTCTAACCTTAATTCCTTCCTTATTCATAAATGAATACACCAATATGATGTATTCATTTATGAATATTATATTTTTTACAACTTAAATTGACATATGATTATACAAATATGATGTATTCTTTAACATAATTATATATATTCAATCGAAATTCACATATGATTATATTGGTTACAGACTGCTTATCTAACTTCAACATTGTCTGATGAAAGAAAGTATGAAAAATTCAAGGAGAACTTTCATGACAGTACCAATGGGTACAAAAAAATCTTGAACATAAAAGATATTGACATGGTATGTTAATTAAAGTTGTTTTTTTATATATATATTTATCAACAAAATACTTACCATTATATACATAAAAACAGGTATTCTTTCCAGTTGTTAAAAGTGCTCACATTTTTGTGATTGTCTTCAACTTAAAGAAACCGTCAATTGAAATTCTAAACAATAGTGCAGTTGAGGGGGATTATGAAGGGAAATACGGAGTAATAATGAAACCTTTGGTATGTACCCAGTTCACAACAACATAAAAGAACCAATTTATTACATATCTAACTTTTATTTTATTTAATGATCAGAAAAATTTGTTTGTGAGATACTTTAAAGAAATAAACCATCCAAGAGCAAATGCAATCTCAAAATAAAGTATCAAACCCCAACGACTTGAAATGTCATTGAGAACAGTTAAAAACAAAGTTGATTGTGGGGTCTTTGCAATGAGACATATGGAGACCTATATGGGACAACCACTCTCAAAGTGGAAACCAGGTCTTCATAAAGAAAGTGCAGTTCAGCAAACTACTTTAGAGAAGCTCAGGCAAAGATATGCACACATAATGCTAACTTCTGAAATTAACATGTTGAAGGCTAAGGTGTTGGATCTTGCAGAAAAATATCAAAAAGTTGAATTCAAAGTGCGTACTGATCATGCATACAAAGCTATGCAAGCAATTCAAAAAAGGTTAAAAGAATATTAATGATTGCTTGTGAAGATGAAAGAATGTTGAAGTGTGATGCTATAGAACAGTTTGTGTTGAAGATGAATGGATTTGAAGTACATGTAAGATGATTCTACGAAACAAGTTTTAAATGGTTTGTTAAATATTGTTGAACATCGTTTTAATATTTTGTGAAAGTCTTATGAACAACTTTTATTATCTTGTGTTGAATGATTATGTAATAGAAACAACTTCGTTTATTTCTGTCAGTTTTTTATATTTAAATATTTTCAAATTTTATTTATGTTTATTCATAAATGAATACGAATATGATATCTTCATTTATGATTAAATTAGGAGTAATATGTCAGTATAACAAAGTTCATATATGAATATAACAAATTTCATATATGAATATAACTAACTTATTAGTAGAAACAAGTTTGCTTATTTATGTCATTTTTTTATATTCAAATATTTTCAAAATTTATTTTTATTTATTCATAAATGAATACGAATATGATATATTCATTTATGAATAAGTTCAAAGTAATATGTTAGTATAACAAAGTTCAGATATTAACATAAAAAAGTTCATATATGAACATTACTTATTTATTAGTATAACAAATTTCACATATTTATATTCATTTATAAATAATTCACAATATCAATATAACTTATTTTATAGTAATTTAAAAAACAAATATCAACATATCAATTTACCATATCAATATAAATGTGTATTATTCATACATGAATATTATTGTTTATTGTTTTTATCTGCATATATTCATAAATGAATAAAAAAAATCCCTAACTGTCTTTTGCTGATTTAGCAGCTCCAACTCTTTCTGGACAAGTACGTAAATTGTGTGGAACTCGCTTTCCACATCCTCAACACATTCTATGTTCTTTTTTAGAATTTTCATATGCTACTTCACCTGCACTTGGAATTCTTTTCTTGATTCCAGTACCTTTATTGCTTTGAACTTCAGGAACATGAATATTAATCTCTTCTGGAATAGGAATAGTAACACCCAAAAGCTTGCATACGACTTCACCATCTGTCTTGCTTTTCAATCCAGGAGAAATATAATCACTCTCAAATTCCTTCAACAACATTTGTTGTTTCTCAGCAAACAAAGTCAATCTCTTTTTGTCATCTCTTACAATATCCAAACATGATTCAAAACTATAATATGAATCATTGACTAGCTTTACATTTTTCACAATCACCTGAATCGGATTGAACAGAACTAAAACGATAATTTTTTGATATCACATCCTTTCTCCATCTCTTCAAAATGTACCTTTCATGAATTTCTTTAACACCACATCTCATCATTATTGTAAAAGCATGTCTGCATAAAACACTCATACACTTAAAATGTTCACAACTGCAATTTATTTCTTTCTCTTCAGCTTTTATTTCAACCTGATACAAAAACAAAATTTACACATTTACATTCATATAAGACTACTCATATCAACACTCATATATATTCATATATTCATATAATATTCATATATTCATATAATATTCATATATGAATATTATTACATTTTTCATAAAAAACAAGTAAAATTACCTTAAATTCATTTTTAAAATCACTTTTACTATTGTTGTGCTGCACAATGTAAACTTCCCGACCATCTTCAATACCAACATATGAGTACGTACAGAAAAAACATGCTTTATATATTTGTTTTTGCACCTCAAAAAATAATGTACTTGTATAAACCTTTGATGCTTGCAGTTCTATTTCTCGAGGTGTTTGCATTTTATATGATGCTTTCTTTGATGCCCTATCAAGCTCTCGTTGAGTATTCCTTTGCTTTTGAATGGCAGTGTCGTAATTCATCATGAAATTCAAAAGTAAGTTCCCACTTTCTGAATATGTATTAAAGAATGAATTCATACTCTCTGACCTCGATGTAGTCTTCATCAAACCACACATTGTAATATCACTAAAATATCCAGGTATCCATGAATCACGTATTGTAAACATGTCTTTAAACCATCTTGTGTCTTCAAGATTGAATTCCTTTATAAGCAAACCCCACTTCACCTCAAAAACATCAGGTTTCATATTAATGTCCCAAACAAGCTTCGAAAACCTTTTTCTAAAGTCTGTGTTTGTAAATAAATCATCTGATATCTGTATTAAAACAAAAATATTCATAAATGAATAAATAATAATAAGTAAAATAACAATCAATATTCATAAATGAATATACTAATAAGTAATATATTTCAAATATATTAAAATAATACCTTTTTTTCAACTTTTTCATTATATGCCACATACATAATCGGTGCTTTGAATTACGAAACACATTCTCAACAGCTTGTTTTATTGCAGCATCTTGATCAGTTAAAACAAGTGTTGGTTCTTTCCCATGAGTTTTAAGAAATGCTTTAAGCAACCAAGAGTAAGACTCAATGCTTTCATTGCTTAGCAACCCAGATCCAACAGTAACCGATTTTTTATGATGGTCAATAGCAGTAAACGGAACAAAAACCATTCGATACCTAACACACAAAAAAAATGTTCATTAGAGTCAATTTTTGATGTATTAATAAGTGAATATAAAAATATTTATATATGAATAAGCTATAAACAAAAGTAGATAAAATAACTTACTTGTTTGTTCGGAAAGTCGCATCAAACGAGATAACATCACCAAATTCAGCATAATATGCCTTCTCCATTTCATCAGCCCAAAACATACAGTCCAAAACATCATCTTGACAATTAAACTCAAATGAGTAATTTGGATAGTGAGCTCGACGGTCATTCATTGTGTTTACTATCATTTGGGCATCTTTATAACCAATAACCCTGTTGATATCTCTCCTTAAATTTTTATAGTCAACTACTTTGGGCTTTACAAACTCATACCCACCTCTCAGACTTGCCCTCAACTTATGAGCCATAGTTGGACCTATTTTTGATGTGGAAGCACGCACAATAAACTCTTTTTCTGAATATGACATTTGTCTCGCCTTTTTTAAATCGCTTCTCTTCTCAAGTGGATGTTTGTGAAGTTCATCAAACTGAAAAACTTTATAATCTGGAGTTCCATACACAGATTCAAATATAATCTTTGCTTGACAACCAATAGCTCTTGAATTTGAATTTCGTTTCCTCCTAACACCACTTGTACCTAATGTTTCACAAGATTTCTTTTTCTGTTTACCACCATGATTACATATAACATGTTTCTTCTTTATAATCTTGTTATCAAACCTTGACTGTGTGCTCAGTCTAACATCAAAACCACCAATTTCAGCATACTCAGAATACATTTTGATAGCCAACTTTAATGATTTGAAGATTAAACCCTTAAAAGGAATAAGTTGAACAGGTACATCTGGCTTATAGACATGTTCTCCAATTATATCATCAAAATATTGTGCATCATGTACTGAACTTGAAGATTCACCACCTAAAATAATAATGCATGAATAAAACAATAATATATATATATATATATATATATATATATATATATATATATATATGAATACATAAAACTCATATAAATAAAACAAAAAACATTCATATATGAATACATAAAATTCATGAGGATTCAAAATATATATAATAAAACATAACTTATTCATATATGAATAAAACGAAAAAAATAATAAATTCAAAATTACAATTAATACACGTTTATTCATAATATGAATAAGACAACAATTTATTCATTTTAACATATTCATATGTAAATAAAACATAACTAATTCATATATGAATAAAACGAAAAAATAATAAATTTGAAATTACAATTATCACACGTTTATTCATATATGAATAAGACAACAATTTATTCATATTAACATATTCATATGTAAATAAATGATAATCAATAAAATTAAAAACAACAAAATAATTCAATAACTGATACCTTCAAAAAATGAGTTCTCAACATCTTCTTCTTCACTCTCACTCATAGAAGAATACAAATCACCGTCAATAACACTAGAATTCGACATAATACACCAAATGATCTATATAAATAAACAAAAACAATTTTAATATCGAATATATCAAATATATCTCACAAAAAAAGTCGTAAATATGAAAACCTGGTTAATTTCGAATATATCTCACCTCAACGTACAAAATATCTGAAAGAAACTTAAATCATATATGATCATATGATGTAATTAAGCAATCTCTCTCAGTATAGAACGTAAAAACTACAACGATATAACTGATGGAATAAATATATGAAACTACTTAACAAAAATCAGGTGAAATAACTCCAATACATATTCGAAACTTGATAATCTTGATAATGAACTCCGATGAAACAACTCCAAAAGGAATATAATAATCGTAATTCAAAATAAATTATAAAAAGCAATAATCTTGATAATGAACTCCGATCTATCCGATTCAAACGATATACATACCTGATCAAATCGAAAACTCAAAACGAAGTAGAAAACTGAAACACAGATGCGAAACTTCACAATTAATTGAATGAAAACGTATAATTGCTAACGAGTTATATAAATAACTCCGATCTATCCGATTCAAACGATATACATACCTGATCAAATCGGAAGCTGATAAAGAAGTAGAAAACTGAAACACAGATGCAAAACTTCACGATTAATGGAATGAAAACGTATAATAGCTAACGAGTTATATAAAGAAAATAATCTTGATAATGAATTCCTCATATTCGATTCAAACGATATAAAGATATCATCAAATTGGAACTTGATAACACGAACATGTAAGTTCTATGTAAAAAAGTTACTAATTTACAAATATACCCTTAATGAAAATGGACACGCGTATTTTTTTAATTTGAACATGTTAGATAAATGATTGGCTGAGAATGATTCCCCCATTCTCAACCTTTTTTATTTTCTCAATTGAACCCACCTCTCTCTCTCTCTCTATATATATATATATATATATATATATATATATATATATATATATATATATATATATATATATATATATATATATATATATATATATATATATATATGGAGTGGTTCAAATGAGAACCACAAAAGATTAAGAACCCTAAAAACTCACATTTAATAAGTAATATGTATTGTGAATATTACTAAATATATTAAAATCTTAATTTTTGTCTGTTTGTTAAGTAAATGGCAAAATCATGTTTTTTAAGTCTAATATTTTCATTCATACCATCATTCTATATTTTTAACCCAAAATTTATGTAAAATGCAAATTTACACAGTCCATTTACAGTATAATAGACAAAATTCACAACTTAATACTATCTATTTTACACTAATTCACAAATTTAATGAATTCAAACCCAAACTTTACCACCACCACCATTAGCACACGCTGACACCGACCACTTTTGCCAACATTGCAACTATCTTTCCTTGAAAATCTGATCTGCATATATAGTCATGCAATGAGAGGGTAAATACTACATTCATAATTTAATAAACGTTTTAATTCACTCATATTGAATTTAATACAAAACAATTAAAAAAACTAATGCATTCTTACGTACTTATACAGCACAAAAAATAAACATATTCTAACATTAATACAGAAGTTCATTCATATATTTTAACAAAAAACTTAAAAAAAATCACTTAAAGTTGCAATCAGTTCACAAGTTAATATAACCAATTACCGTTTAATATATAAAATTCATAGCTTAATATATTAAATTAACAATTTGATACACTAAAATGTCATATTCTTATCTTAAAACTTACATTTACACTTTCAGATATCAGTTCACAGGTTAATATAATCAATTACCGTTTAATACATACAATTCACAACTTAATATAATTAATTCACTGTTTAAACAAAAAATTCATAGCTTAACGCAGTGAATTTAAAGTCTTATACACAAAAATCACAGTTTAATACACAAAATTAGGAGCTTAATATAGTCAATTCACAGTTTAAACAAAAAATTCACAACTTAATGTAGTTAATTCACAGTTGAAAACACAAAAATCATAGCTTAATACATAAAATTTATAAATTATTACAATAAATTCACAACTTAATAAACAAAAAGTATAAAATTCACAGTCATATTATCAACTTAAAACTCTTAATACAATCAATCATAAGTTTAATACATAAAATTCACAGATTAATACACAAAAACTATATATTCACATCCATATTATCAAATTAAAGTTTACATTTATACGTTCATATATGGAAGTATGTCTATGTATTAATTTGTGAATTTAATATAGCTTAAAATATAAAAAATTGCAATTTAATACAATATATCCATAGCTCATTTACAAGTATAATACAGTTAATTCACTGTTTAATAGCCAAAATTCACAACTTAATATAACAAATTCACGGTTTAATACACAAAATTCACAGCTTAATATAACATTACCGGAAAATCACTTCTTGTAAATCTAACATTTTGTTTTTAACGATAACGCTTGAAAACCACATGAAATGATTGCCAGAACATATCTCTGCCGAAACTCGTGACCAAAAAGCACACATAGTCGTGTTGAACTCACCGGGACGCGTAAACAGTAGTTAGAAAAGATTTGGCAACGATGAAAGAAGTCGCCGGAAGAGAAGAGGGGGAAGAGATCTTGCAGAAATCTTAGATCAAATTTCGTTGGCAATATGAGGACGTGATCCAGATCTGATACATTCGAGATCTACCGTATTTTAGTAAAAATCTGGTGGTTTTGGCGGCTGTCTAGAGCAGATCTGAAGAAAAAGTGGTGGCTCGTCGGAGCAGATCTGTCATCGAAGGAGGACACAGCGACGACTGTGGTGGTTCACCATAACAACGACAAAGAGGAGGGTTCCAGATCTGAAACTTCGATGACGTATTTAAGTGTTATCGCCGATGGTCGGAGGCTGGGATGTGGAGGCGTCGTCATCGGCAGTAACAGTGGTGAAGCGGCCGTCGACAATGGTGGATGTGGTGGTGTTCATCGGAGATGGTTGAAGGAGGTGAGAGGATATTTATTTTGTCTCGGGAGAATAATGAAGAAATGGTATCAGATCTAACATATATAATATGAGTGGTTCTTAGGTTCTTAACCTTTAGTGGTTCTCATTTGAAGATATATATATATATATATATATATATATATATATATATATATATATATATATATACTATCTTATAAAACAAATCTCACTATTTCTAAAAATAGATTGAATAAAATAATAATATTTTTTTTAAGATGTCCAAATCATTAAGCTAATTGTACAACTAATCACTAATAAAATAATATTTAAATTTAAACAAACTCTTATAAATCTTCTCTTCCAAGGTTATGACCAGATTTTTTTTCATCCAAATAAATACACAACACCCTATAATTTGGTCATTTCATGAATTTTCTTTATTTTTAATATGACATGTTTCCTAAAACAAACTAATGATTGAATTAAAAATCAAGTGTGTTGTAATAATAATAAATAAAAGATGTTATAAAAATCAAGAATCGTGCTAAGCATATTTTTTTTTCTTTTGTTAAAAGCATATAATAAATAAAAATTAAAGATTTTCTTAGTTTTTTATATATTTTTTTGCTCAACTAGATTTGACTTTTTAAAATTTTTGGCCAGTCATTTTTTTGTTTTGAAAATTTTTGTAATAAGAAATATAATTCAATATAGGATCTTATAAAGTATGATGCTACATAATTTAGAAAGTATGATGTTATTTCTTTCATTTAGCCCTTAGACAATCTATAAGAAATCTTATAGTGAAAAAAATTAGTAGTAATTGGTACTAATATTTTGGCCAATGTTATAGATTTTTATCACATTCATACGATTTACATATTTAACTATGCATCATTTTTATCTCAAAAAAATAAGATAAAGACTTTCTTAAAATAAATTTGAATCAAACTACTTGCAATGAACACAAACAATTAAGCATATTCGATTCAGAAGTTCATTAACACAAATTAAGATTCTTTTTTTTTTTTCACATAAAATCATCAGACATCTAGAAAAGAACATCAAAAAATAGATGTTGAATTTTCAACAACTTTTGGCTAATTTTCTTGGCACCTGACTAACTTCAACACTTATATTAGTCCTAAGTGGAAACCAAAAGAAGATGCTAATCACTTTCACCTCTAACTTATCTTTGTAATTTACAATCATTTTGCAAGCTTACCCAAAACTTTATGATTTTCAATGCAAGGCATGTTACATTCTTTATGAACATTCTGTTATAGAGCAATTAATCCAACTTCAACCTCGTCTTCATCTGATCATTTAAATAATAAACTAACCTGTGAAAAATGTTACAAATGAGATATATTAAAAGTATTTGACACATCAACCCGTATATTCATAATATGTTAAACTTAACCCAAATTTTGAACTGTATTTAAAAGAGTAAGATAAACAAGAGAGTATTTAAGTAATATTTTGACCTGGACACTCCAGCAAAAAAAACATGTCAATAATTATCAATCTTTTATTCTACCTTTTGCAGCTCAATTAAGATGCAACTATGATAAATATTTACCAATCTTTAGACTAATTTGTTAACATAACTTCTAACAAAAAGAATAAAATAAAAAACTTTTCAAATGGATGCACAGACACATACTCAGATAAAAATTAATAAAATTGAGGAATCAACACTGTATGAAGCTCTCCTTGAACTTGCAATATTAGCAAATGGTTATGAATGAAGTTGACGCACTCGATTGAACCTGCAACATTAGCAAATCTTTTCGACATTCTTACATCCTAACTTTCAATTCAAAATATCAAGTTTTGAAGCAAAATAAAAGCTAACCTCTTGAAATCTAAACATGTCAATAATTATCAATCTTTTATTCTACCTTTTGCAGCTCAATTAAGATGCAACTATGATAAATATTTACCAATCTTTAGACTAATTTGTTAACATAACTTCTAACAAAAAGAATAAAATAAAAAACTTTTCAAATTGATGCACATACACATACTTAGATAAAAATTAATAAAATTAAGGAATCAACACTATATGAAGCTCTCCTTGAACTTGCAATATTAGCAAATGGTTATGAATGAAGTTGACGCACTCGATTGAACCTGCAACATAACATGTCAATAATTATCAATCTTTTATTCTACCTTTTGCAGCTCAATTAAGATGCAACTATGATAAATATTTACCAATCTTTAGACTAATTTGTTAACATAACTTCTAACAAAAAGAATAAAATAAAAAACTTTTCAAATGGATGCACAGACACATACTCAGATAAAAATTAATAAAATTGAGGAATCAACACTGTATGAAGCTCTCCTTGAACTTGCAATATTAGAAAATGGTTATGAATGAAGTTGACGCACTCGATTGAACCTGCAACATTAGCAAATCTTTTCGACATTCTTACATCCTAACTTTCAATTCAAAATATCAAGTTTTGAAGCAAAATAAAAGCTAACCTCTTGAAATCTAACTGTTAGTTGGCCATATTTCAATCATGCTAGATGAGGAATTTAATTCCACTGGGTTCCTATGGGTTCTTATGAATCGCATCATTCATGGAGTTCAACATTCCTTCTAAGACTAAAGGGAATTCAATTCCATTCATTTCCTTATTTGTTAAAACACCAAAATAGCACCATTATAAAAGAAATGTTAGTTGTATCAAATAAAAACAAGGAAACCATGCATGTCCCCTTATACAACATCTTTCATTTAACATAAAATTTATGTATGCCCTTTTCTTAACATCAATTCTTTTTTTTTTCTCTCTCAACAAAATCTCGATAGGAACCAACCTAAAGAACTTAGGTATTTTTTTGTTTTATTAATTAATTGTAAGCAATGTTCAACATGTTTTGCCCTAAATTTGCAGGTGACGTAGAACTAAAATAATTAGGATTTTATTTTTTGTTTTCTTGAAATAGTCATTTAATAATTTCAAGAGAAGCATCAGGTTTCTATCGAAATTACCAAACCAAGAAGGAGAAAAAGAGAAGAGTGGAGAGGAATTGTAGCAAAAAAGAATACCTACAGAAGATGAAAACGAACTCAACGATTGGCATTTTATGGAAGCGGTGTGCCATTGTTATGCTCCAAGTAGGAGAAACACACAATCAAAGGGTTTGCGAAGCTATGGGTTTAGAGAGAAAACTAGAGATAAGGAGCATAATCTTCTTCACAATGCAACCATTGATAACTAGGAAATAAAGTATTAAGGTTTAAGAATAGCGAAGAAAGATAAGGGATTGGCGAGATTTATTGTTTCTACAAGCAACAAACCAGCGGGATTTATGGATGTGAGAACTAACAATATCGTAAATAAGTGTGATTTTAATGGATTTCAGATGAATTTCTTCAAGATTAATTTGCATTATACATAGAAATACCAAAATTAGGGGATAAATGAGAGAGAAAATAAAAGATATACGCATGACTGGTAAAAGTAATTAGCAGGGAACTAAAATAGTGACACGTGATAGAATGGATTCTATAAAATTGCCAAGTTGAAGAATGAGGATTCTTTTATTAGGATAGTGTTAACGTATCCCTCTAGGAATACATTAAAAATAACAAAACTACTATCTTTAGGATGGCCTAGTTAACGATCGCTACCCGTCCTAGTGCCTAATTCGGGCCCTTGCTCTTGTGGTCTAGCATTAGGACCTTGCTATTTGGCACTCTCACGCTCAAGTCCAATTCCAAACGATAATCTTTGGTCTATAATAAGCCAAAACACAGATGGTCACTTCCGAGAGTGACAAGTGTAGCGCTTAGAGCGCGGTCCTCTGTCTCATCTACACCAATAACAAATGATCACTAGCGGTGCAAGATCGACCAATAGGAGTCCTCCACATCATGTCGGCCCACACATGACAAAGGATATTGTTGGGATCATGCTCTAAAGATGACAGGTATAAAAGGAACCATTATCCTCCAGAGGAAGGGATCACCTCCTTCCATCGAAAACCCTAATCTCTATATACCCACAAACACGCTCATACTAACTAGACTGTCGGAGCTTCGTCCCAGGACCACCTTCCAAACATCGAATGACGTTGCTTCTTCATTGTTGTGATTACAAGGCTTAACCCAGACAGAACCACCATGATACGACGTTAAGCTTGGAGTACATATCAAAACATTTGGTGCTATTTGCGCATGTACTCAAAGTTACACAAACTTGATACAATATTAGATGTCGGCAATGACGGGAGAAGGACATGTGGCACCCGTTGGAGGAGAGATATGTCTGCTCAGGTCTATATCGTTGCTCGACGGAACACACACATCTACATCAGACGGATAAGCCTCCATCCAAATGTCAATTGTACAAGCACCAGGATCCACGGCGGGCACTAAAGTGGCGTCAATAGTTGCCTTATGGTGAATGCTGTTGGATTAATGTCTAAGTCCATAACTATAATTGGTAAGACTTGACCCGACCCGGCATGGTCCATTTGGGTTGCATGGCATCATGCATTTGGATAGACTATAATGAGAGAAATAAGACACTTATGGTTATTAATATATTATAAGTTCTAGTATATTAATAATAAGAATAATAAGATTATTTAATTAGCATTGATCAAGAATTAATCTAGGATCAATTAAGTAATCAAAAGAAGACTAATTAAATATATGGGTTAATTGTGTAAATCATCTATACTTATATAATGGGCTAATGCTCCATGGATTATCTAGTTGGGCTAAAACCCATATGATGCTCTATGGTGCTTTTGTACCCATAGATCATGGAAATGAAAGGCCATGCCAATTAGGGTTTAGATGGTGTAACCCTAACTATATATGCATCTTATTCTTGACCAAAATCGCCACTAGTATCATGCTAGAGAGGGCTAGCCGATTTTCATGAAGTGTAGAATTCTCTCAAGTTATTCCAAGTGTATTTGGTGTTTTGTGAACCATTTGAGGTGTCACACTTGAGGCACTTGGCAATCAAGCTTCATGAAGACTTTCTACATGAAAGAGGTATGTATTCTATCTTGTTATATTCATTGTTTTGTATGCTAGATTAGGATAATACCTTGGATGTTCATATTTGTATGCATAATAGAGAAAACATAGATCCAAGGTATTTAGGGTTGCATGTACACTTAGGAGTGTTAGAATGCTCAAAACCCAACAGTGGTATCAGAGCCTAGGCTTGTTTTCTAGTTATACTTGCAAAAGTAGCTAAAAAATTGAGTTTTGATGCTGTCTGCCCAGCAGACTCGCCGAGTCCATGAATGGACTCGCCGAGTCCAAGGCAAAATGCATCCAACTCGCTGAGTTGGTTCGTGAACTCGACGAGTTGGACCCCCAGACAGCATAAATTCGACTTTTTTGGCTGGAATTGGACTAGGGACATTACCCTAAGATGTTTTTGGACTTATAAACTTGTTTTTGATGTGGTAATGTTCATGCTAATCCAATTTCAAAGATAATTGTCAGTAGATTCATGTTTTGTATTAGTTTAAGGTTTAGACTAATTACATGAAAAAGTTTGATTTGAATTATCTTGTTCTTATGAGTTGCTTAGGTTAATAGAAAAGTTGAGTGAAATAGTTGTTTTCAATCCAAATTAATCTACGAGTTGATTCTAAAATGTGTTTTTGTAACTTGTCCTCAAGTTATATGAAAAGTCACATTTAAGTTTCATAAAACTCATAAAAGTTGGCAAAGGTTACAAAATGAAGAGTCTAGTTCTAATTAAATGGTTTTATGACTCCATAACTTGTCAATTTATGGAGTACCAAGAATCTCTTCATTAAATAATAAATAAAAAAAATGTAACCTTAATTAATTCCATAAGTTATAAAATAAAGAAAAGTTAATTCTTTTATTAGTTTAAAGTCTTCCATAACTTGTCCTCAAGTTATGGAACTTGAAGAGTTTTTGGATTAAAACTACTTTAAACACATAAGTTATGGAATTAATTAGTTTTGAATAATTTCAAAACTTGCCCTCAAGTTTTGGAATTTGTAAAGTTTTCTCTTATGAATACTTTAATTCCAAGTTAGCCCTTAGATTTTTAAAAGTTAAAATTCAACCCTTATACTTTATAATATTATATATATATATATATATATATATATATATATATATATATATATATATATATATATGTATGTATGTATAAGAGTAAAGTCAGTCTTACCGTTAGTAGGCCACATTCACGAAGCCGGTCTATAAGGGGGTATAAGGTTACTGCCTATAAAATGGCAGTTTAATGGGTGTCCACTCTCACCCACCGCTTCCGTGACCGGTGGAGGGTCGTTAGCCGAACGGGTTTGACAGGACTATAATTATTTGTTCATTAAAAGTATTAATGATAAATACTTAGTAACTAAACACTTAATAATACCCAATCTTAGTTACTTAGGAAAATGTGAATAAGGTGCTAATCCATGAAATTACACTTTGCACTTTGTTTAAGTCGGTTAGTGGAGCGTGTGTGGTTAATCGACACACTAACTCATATTTAACAAGGTAGGCAAAGGGTAACTTAATGTTTATCATAGTATCGATGGAGCCTGTGTGGTTAACCGACACATCGATTGAGGGGTAAACACTTAAGGGTACCAAGTAATTTGCATGGTTACTTCACACCTTGTTTTGTGATCCTCGGCATCCCAGTCACAAAACCTGAAGGGCACACTCGATATTGAAACATGCCATTGAACAGTTCAATGAATCTCAAAGATCTAGGAGTTTCAAATCCAATTAAAACCTAATAATACATTTCATTTATCGTGGTGGAAATTGGTGAATCGTCATTCACCTACCTTCAAATATTTTATAGCTTGGATTACGACATCCCTCTTCTAAGTTATAAAATAGTTTGTTGGGTCCTAGCCTTAATATTTCATATTGGGTGTCATATTAAGGACTTTAAATCAACTATCTTGAATATCTCCTAAAAGATGTCTGGTTTAGACAATTATGATCTTCCCAAATCTCTTGAAACAAGCTTTCCTAAATGAAGATGATGTCCCATGGAAATCATACTTCCTTCACCTCCTCCAATTATTCTCCCTAACCCACAAGTTCTTGAAAAGTTTAAGGTCACTCAAGCCCTATTGGCAAGGCAAGGTCTAGGTGTGGTCACATCTTGGAGATGTAGTCACATATTGACAAGCCGGGAGAGTTGGGTGTCAAAGTCTTGAGAAAGTTGGTGGCTCAATCATTTTCTAAGTCACATAGTGAGTTTCTTTGGAACTCCTATGAAACAGACCACGACAAGACCCTTAATGATCTTATCTATTTGCTAAGATCATCTTCCTAAAACTTTATGGACATTGACCATGATGACATTGGATATCCAGTAAAGCTCTCTCTTCCCATTGGAAAGGGATTGACCATAGTCAACTAGGTTGACCAAATGGTAAAGAGAAAGGCTAAGTCTGTGATAGTCCCATGTTCCATTACCAAAGCGTCTATATGTTAAATTGCCAAAGGAAGGGGCATTCGTTGCGAATCTGCAAATTTACCTAAGGGTGTTAAAGTCAATAAGTTTAACTTTACTTCAGGTAAAGTCCACTATCTAACTCTGCTAAGTTTCTATTCTGAGATTCTTCATACATGATGTGAGTGGGTCACATGGTGATGTTTTAAGAATCAAAGAAAAGTGAAGAAACTTAAAGAAAAAGAATATGCTGAATCTGATCGCGTAGATGGATTTCTATCGCATAGTTTGAAAATAGGATTCTTGAGCTACTTCTTAGGAATTATGAGATATTGCTTAGGAATAGATAACAACAAGTTTTCATATGGATTGTAAGGATAAGTTCTTTCGCAAAGTTTTTAAAATAAAAGGAAAAATGTTGATTTTATTTATTTTAAAATATCCTTACAATGGCATCTGTGAAAATTTTTGTTGCTTATAATATTCCATTAATAGCAAGAGTGGAAATATGAAATTGATTCTTTCATTTGTGGTAATGTCTAATTTACCAAATAAGGAAAGATTCTCATCACCCAAATTTCAATTGGACCGGAACTTGGAATCATGCAAGTTGTATAGCATGATGAATGAGAACTTTCAAGTATTGGAAAATTAAGACTAATTACATATTCACATGGATGTGTGAGCCAAGTAAAGGACTAAGGGATCGAGTACATATTCTTGTGCACTGATTAAGTCCACCACAAAAGATTGATAAGACTATTCGTCATGATTTACTTAAGCTCAGTAAATATGGTTATACTTACAAGCTTAAGTGTAATTATGAGACATTGGAAAAGGTTCCAATGTAAGGCAGAGTGAATAAGAAGAATCAAATTAGGCAGAAGGATAGAAGTTTCTCAAATCTAAAAAGATGGGAGAGTACTTTAGTATCAGTTTTTATCATCATCTTAATGATTTATAGACCTTATCACAATTCATCCTCTAAGTGCTTTCTTATAACTAAGAAGAGGAGCTATGAATTGTTGAAGTGGTTAAATCAAGAAGATGATTCATACTTCGTTCCAAAAAAACAATTCTTAGCGTCATACTCCAAGATTATAACTTGAATGACATGTCTAAAAGAAGGTTTAAAACACTTGTCAAATGTAAGAGTAAAAGTTTTCTACTCTTGTACATTTGAAATTGGTAAGTTTTGATGTTTTGGATAAAACAAAGACCAACTTTAGCCAATTTTGTGACGTGTTTGTCTTGATTAGAATCCACACTATCTCTTGAATAACTGACAAGAAAGTCTTATATGTCAAGAGGACAGTGGGAGTCTTAAAAGTCTTGAAAGTCTCAAGAACTAATCAAGAATAAAACCTGAAGTTCTTCACTAGCACACGACTTGAGGTTTATAATCTATCATGTTGACATATTTTGTGCCCATTCCAGTTAAAGTTGGCTTTGCATATGAGTTCTTAGAGTTATCAATTGGTTGCACAACAACTTGGAAGCAATGGCAGGCCCTTGAGCTGCCAGGTGGCAAGAAATTAAGATTGAGTTCAATCCATATGAGTTTGGATTTGTCATTATCCTTGTTTTGTTATTATGGTTTTGACAAATTCATATGGGTAGGAACTCATACACCATAAAAATCTAAGTGTCATAAGGTTTCTCTCCGATTCATGAAAATGATGGCGAGGAAACACTTTCACTAAGTAGATTTTAGCTAGATAGCAATTGCGATATTTGCATTCTCAAAGTCGTTAGTGGAGCGTGTGTGGTTAACCGGCACACTAACCTGGACTTGTGAGAAGTGGCAAAAAGGTCTAACCATTATGATTACGGCATCCCTCTTCATAATTGTTTAGACACACCTATGAGCTATCCAAGGGAAGGTGTATGATTTTGATAAAGTTTTATCAAAACAATCTAGTATCAGAAATCTGAACTTTGGTAAGAAAGTCAGTTGATTTCAGAGTACATGTCAAAGCTAGTGGGAGCATAAGTGTCATGCTAATAATCATAATGTTAGTGGGAGCATGATAATTATGATAAAGATTGGAAGTTAGCAATGTTAATTATAGAAAACAAAAGTTTCAGTTGGGAAAAAGTTGTTTTGCTATAATTAAGGGAGAGGAAATTATACTTCATCTCAAATCTATAAGCTTAGATTGTGAGGTTTTAATCATTTAGTCAAGGATATATATATGAATTTCATGTTGGAATGGCTCAACATAAGGAAATTCTATATATGGGTCCATTATTTGAGTTCTAAAATTCAATTATGATTACGACATCCCTTTTCATAATCTAAATTATGAGAACTTGGTAAATATAAATGGCAATGTTATAGCAAAAGACTGGTTTAGTCTTTATGTGAGACATCATGAATCGTGTCCTATATGCTTCGGATATAGGATCGATTACATGTGCTACATTCATCATTTCTAAAATTTTCCAAATGCCTGGGGCATTAAGAAGGGAAAAGGTCTAGAATTGGATATGACTAAAAGGATTAAACAGTTGTCGAGGACAATCTAAGGTTTACCAAAGATTGGTTGCTCAAGGACAGTTGGAAGTATAGTGATAATTCTGGAAGGACCATATTGACATAAGGAGGCAACTCTTGTTCAGAAGTGATAGTCAAAATGGAATCTGGAAATGTTTCAAAGTTAGAAATTATTCAATCTGTGTAAGATTAGGAAACTTAATGCAAGAAGGATGTTTCCAAGGAGCTGATCTCCTTTGGAATGCTCTGTAATGGTTGTTGTCAAGTCTTTCTGACTTTGTGCATAATCATTACAAGATGATCAATGCATATAAGTTTAGAATCTAACAGATTTCAGTAAATGGCATGAATTTGGAATTCTTGCATTTGCAGTAAGGATTTGAGACTGTGAAAGGAGGATCATTAGAGTTATGTTCAATTGATCTAATTCACAAAGTAAAGATCATAGACAAACATAGTATGCATACTTGGTGTATGGCATGACTAGTGCTTAGAAAAGATAGTGTACATGCTTGGAGCATGGGACAACTATTGTTTTAAATTCAAGAATAAAGTTGATAGCTGAAACAGTATACAATGAATAATGTGTAATCATATGGTGATAAATAAAAGGTGTTTTATTTATATTCATAAGTTCTGAGACCATATTGGATTCGATTATTATTGTGTTTCATTTAGCATGTTTTGACTTCCAGAATAAACTAGGTTATTCTTCCGGAATGACTAAGTTATTCAAACCATCCACAGTCGGTCATATGTTGGAAGTAGATATGAATTAAGACTGTCATGGGTTGGCTTGTAGAGGTCTAAGATGTTGGACAAAGGGCTACAACACTCATGAGTGCTCATAAGTTCTGAGTATTGGATTCAACCCGCGCTCATTGGAATCACTTCATGGATTTTATCACGACTGATCATGAGACGATAATATCTTATATTCTTCAAACCTATAGATATGAGTTGTTACTATGAGTTGATAATACATTGATTGCACAAAAACGCATTGGTAACTCGATGTTATAAAACGTGTCTTTGTGTATGATTCAACAAGTAGTAGAACAAGCCATATGAGTCGAAGTTTATCCATTCCTTTTACCTTCGAGATAAAAGCGATATCTGTGGGCCAATCGATGATTTGATGATGACAAGTAGAAGTGCTCAGCCGGGCCAGGACTGATTTGATTAGTTCAACTAGTCAGTCGTCATAAATCGGAAATTGGGAAACAACAAATGGACAGAGAGAATGATTATAATCCATGTCTCAGTCCATATGATATCTAGAATTGAGGAATATATGATCCCTTATCTAATGGACAAGTCATTGACAAAGGTCAGTGTTTATCTACAAGGTCAGAGTTTGACAGAAGCTTTTGAGAGCTATGATTGCCAGTCAGTTCTTGAAGTCATACGCAATAATAGTTTTAGACTTATCCAAGTGGGAGACTATTGGATTAATGTCTAAGTCCATAACTATAATTGGTAAGACTTGACCCGACCCAGCATGGTCCATTTGGGTTGCATGGCATCATGCATTTGGATAGACTATAATGAGAGAAATAAGACACTTATGGTTGTTAATATATTATAAGTTCTAGTATATTAATAATAAGAATAATAAGATTATTTAATTAGTATTGATCAAGAATTAATCTAGGATTAATTAAGTGATCAAAAGAAGACTAATTAAATATATGGGTTGATTGTGTAAATCATCTATACTTATATAGTAGGCTAATGCTCCATGGATTATCTAGTTGGGCTAAAACCCATATGATGCTCCATGGATTCTCCATGGTGTTTTTGTACCCATGGATCATGGAAATGAAAGGCCATGTCAATTAGGGTTTATATGGTGTAACCCTAACTATATATGCATCTTATTCTTGACCAAAATCTTCACTAGTATCATGCTAGAGAGGGCTAGCCGATTTTCATGAAGTGTAGAATTCTCTCAAGTTATTCCAAGTGTATTTGGTGTTGTGTGAACCATTTGAGGTGTCACACTTGACGCACTTAGCACTCAAGCTTCATGAAGACTTTCTACATGAAAGAGGTATGTATTTTATCTTGTTATATTCATTGTTTTGTATGCTAGATTAGGATAATATCTTGGATGTTCATATTTGTATGTATAATAGAGAAAACATAGATCCAAGGTATTTAGGGTTGCATGTACACTTAGGAGTGTTAGAATGCTCAAAACCCAACAACTGCCACCCGTCACAACATAGAAACTGGTCACAACCACGACCACAACACCACATATAATGGTGAATGTCACACCCCAAAATCGAGAACGGCGGAAACATTCTGGGGCGGAGGACGTCATGTAGACAGGTACCGAGGCCAACTTTTGAGAAGATGGAGCGCATCCAAGACTCATCTTATTATTTTGATTCACATTATGTTTTTGGTGTCTATAACTGTTCAGAACACGCTTGTATTAAAATTATATATTTAATGCAATGGATGATGTTGTTTGCTTGTTTACTTTTACTGTGTTGTGATACTCTACATGACGTCCTCCGCCCCAGAACGTTTCCGCCGTTCTCGGTTTTGGGGTGTGACACATTGGTATCAGAGCATTGTTTATAGTGAATCAAGTATGTCAACCCATAAAAGATATACTAAACTATAAACCCATTAGGGATTAAAGCACTCTGACCAAGAGTGTATACTTTAAATATTAAAATATTTAATTAAGTATACTAGTCTGCATTCATACTAAAATCGGTGTCACAATGACAAGAACAAAAGTATTACGATTGTTAAATATCACAAGTGAGCTCGGGGATGTATGGTTAGTCCTGGGAATGGCATAGCCTGATCAACTATGCTGGTCCGAGGAGTGATTAGCATATGCCCTAGAATGGTTGTGATATGTTAACAAGTCTAAAAACTTACCAACAATACCACAAGAAGATCAGTAGAACCTAAACTTAAAATACTATAGGTGTATTTTGTACTACTAGCTACATATATACTATATTCTTATACCTCTCTTCTCGCGTAGATTTAAATGGTTGGATTCCATCACGGCGACCCGTACTTTCCAAATGAAGGCAATGCAGGGTGGATCGAAGAAGAGCCCGAAGATGAGCATCCAATTCCTTTGGATGATCACCTCGCAGAAGGCTTTTCTGATGAATCCGACTCCGAGCCTGAAGTCAACAACCTACCGCTAGTAGGTCAAGCCCCGAACAGCTTTTCCAGGTCCTACACCCTTGTGGGCAACCAAATTGAATCGCTGGAGTGACGAACATGGTCAACCCTCACCTTACTTTAGGGAATGAAGCTTTTACAACATCAACGAAGGTGGTTCTGCTGACCGAGCTCTTCCCGTCATTATCCGCAGAATAGCTCGTAATGTTGAGCAAGGTCGAGCAACCATCGACCGGGTCATGGAGATTGATGCCAACTCTGGTGTCAACACAGTCCGCATCCACCGTCTTGAAGAAGACATGGAACGGACCCAAAGAACCAATGAAACCCTGCAGCAATAGCTGGCTGCCTCCCGAGCTGAAGTCTTGGACCTTCGAGCCTGCCAGAGGGCTCAGGAGCGACACCTTCAAGAGGTGTTTCGTCAAGTGTCAGACCTCAGGGCTCGCCCGAGGAATTCCCATCGCCGTTAGATGATGTCTAGTACATCTCTATCCTTTAGTTAAGGAATAGCCTTTAACATCTGTGCTCTAAGTAACACTTGTCTGTAAATATTCCTAACTTTTAGTACTCTAGTTAGGAATCTAAGAACTGTCAAACTTTTCCGTATGGTATGATGTAAGACCTACAGTTAGGTCGATTTTCGCTGAACTTATTACATCGATAATACCAGTATTATTGACGTCTATCTAATCTGTGGGAAAAATCTGTACACTTGTGTTTTCCTACTAATATTCTTTTTTGTGATCTCAAACACTCATTCAAACTATGGGGCTATGGTTAGTTAGTCCATGTGTCACTCTCACCTTACTTATAAATTGATTCTTACCACTTTGCTTATCTTTATAAACTTATAGCTGAAAGATACCTCCTCGCAAATCTCCCCGAAATAACCCTGCACCTCCACCGCCTCCTCCGCCTCCGGTCATCGATACTGCAGCCCTGAATGCTGTCGTAGCTGCAGCAGTGGCAACTGCCATGGCTCAGTATCACTCTTCAGACGCCAGTAGAGGTGGAACCCCTGTTGAATCAATTCCGGTTGAAACCCCTGTGCGCTCGAGAGAGTGCTCCTACAAGGATTTCACCAACTGCAAGCCGAAGTGCTTTCATGGGACCGGCGGAGTCATTGCCCTCTCGCAATGGTTCGAGAAGACTGAATCAGTCTTCGAAATCTGTTCATGCCCTGCTGCGAGCAAAGTCAAATATGCCGCATGCACCTTTGAAGGAAAGGCCCTAACATGGTGGAACAACCATGTTAAGGCACTAACTCTCGTGGTCGCGAATGACATGGGTTGGGAAACCATAAAGGTCCTCATGATTGAGGAATACTGCCCGAGGGGTGAAATCCAAAAATTAGAGCAGGAGCTGTGGAGCCTAACCATGAAGGGCTCCGACGTAGTCTCTTATACCGCCAGGTTCAGCGAACTGGTGGCCCTCTGCCCCAATATGGTTCCCACTGAAGGGAAAAAGATCGAAAGGTACATATGGGGGCTAGTGCCTCCGTATCAAGGGAATGTCCTATCATCAAACCCTACTACCTTCAACAGTGCCAAACGATTGGCACAACGACTCATTGACCATGGAGTCAAAACCCCTGCAACAACAACAACCCTAGCCGTCTCAGAACCCTCCAAACCCGCTGACACAAAGCGGAAACTCTGGGAGGAAAGGAAGAAGACAAAACGAGCTGCCAAAAAGCAGCAAATTGTGGCAGTGCATGCCGCAATAACCCCTGCTGCTGCTACTGCTCCGGTGGGAAAGTATGCTGGAAGTTTGCCCAAGTGCAATAAATGCAACTACCACCACAATGGCCCCTGCCATGAAATGCAGTGCTCTAACTGCCACTATAAGAGGGACTGCCCCAAAGCGAAGAATGCTGGAGGAGCAGGGAGGGTACTAGCAATAGGCCATGGGGAAGCAGTTGCTGGCCCGATAGTGGTGACTGGTACGTTCCTCCTCGATAACTCCTATGCATGCATTCTATTCGATAGTGGAGCAGAGCGAAGCTTTGTGAACCTTAAATTTGCTCGCATGCTTAAACAACCACCACACGCACTCAAAGAACAATTCACAGTAGAAATGGCTAATGGAAAAATAGAAAGTACGAATAACATATACTTAGGTTGTACCCTAACTATAAATAACCATTCATTCCCAATCGACCTCATGTCGGTCTCAATAAAAAGCTTCGACGTTATCATTGGCATGGATTGGTTAAGTCTTCATCGCGCCGACTTCATGTGCTTCGAGAAAGCAGTCCGTCTAAACCTCCCGTATAATGAAACTCTTATAGTCTACGGTGACAAACCCGGTGCGAGTCTTCGTATTATCTCAAGTATTCAAGCACAAAAGTATCTGCGTAAAGAATACCATGCATTCCTTGCTCACGTCGTCGATACGAGCTTCGAGACGAAAGAACTAAAGAACATCCCAGTAGTGAGCGACTTCTCCAACATTTTCCCAGAAGAGCTACCTGGATTACCTCCGCAATGACAGGTCGAGTTTAGAATCGACTTAGTCCCAGGAGCTACCCCAGTAGCCAAGTCGCCCTACCGTTTAGCACCAGCTGAGATGCAGGAACTCTCTGGTCAACTTAACGAACTGCTCAGCAAGGGCTTTATAAGACCAAGTTTCTCACCTTGGGGAGCACCGGTCTTGTTCATTAAGAAGAAAGACGGATCATTCCGTATGTGTATCGACTACAGAGAACTCAACAAACTGACGGTCAAGAATCGTTACCCTCTGCCTCGCATAGACGATCTATTTGACCAACTGCAAGGGGCGAACTATTTTTCCAAAATTGATCTGAGATCCGGATATCACCAGTTACTAGTACTAGAAGAGGATGTGCCAAAGACAGCCTTCCGAACTCGTTACAGACACTACGAGTTCGTGGTAATGCCATTCAGATTGACCAATGCGCCTGCAGTTTTCATGGATCTGATGAATAGAGTATGCCGACCTTACTTGGATCAGTTCGTCATCGTTTTCATTGACGACATCCTGATCTACTCCCGAAGTAAAGAAGAGCATGGCGATCACCTGCGACAAGTTTCTAGGAACCTTACGAACAGAGAAACTATATGCGAAGTTCTCTAAATGTGAATTTTGGATCCGAAGGGTCGAATTCCTAGGACACGTGGTAAGCGAAGAGGGAATCCACGTGGACCCATCCAAAATTAAAGCCATTGAGAACTGGTCAGCACCGAAGACGCCTATAGAAATTCGTCAATTTCTAGGTCTCGCTGGCTACTACCGCAGGTTCATACAGAACTTCTCCCGAATTGCGAAACCTCTTACAACACTGACCCAGAAAGGCGTGGCCTTCGACTGGGAAGAGAAACAGGAGAGAGCATTCCAAATGCTCAAGCGAGCCTTATGCACCGCACCAATACTATCCCTCCCCGAAGGAATAGAAGTCTTCGTAGTCTATTGCGATGCATCGAATCAAGGGCTCGGGTGTGTTCTGATGCAGCGAGGTAAGGTCATCGCCTACGCCTTGGGACAGTTGAAGACACACAAAGTTAACTACACTACCCATGATCTTGAACTAGGAGCAGTGGTGTTTGCTCTGAAGATCTGGAGACATTACTTGTACAGAACGAAAAGCACTATCTTTACCGACCACAAGAGTTTGCAACACATTTTCGATCAGAAGGAGCTTAACATGAGACAACGATGGTGGGTCGAGCTACTCAGTGACTACGAATGCGATATTCGTTATCATCCGGGTAAAGCCAACGTAGTAGCAGACGCCCTAAGTCGGTAGGAATATTCTGATCGCAGAGTCAAGTGATTGTCAATAACCATCCATTCACACTTGTCTAAGCAAATTCAGGCGGCCCAACTGGAAGCCCTGAAACCTGAAAATGTGACGAGTGAATCCCTTAGAGGGATGGACAAGAATTTAGAAGCCAAGGGTGACGGAGCCTTATTTTTCATGAACCGGATCTGGACACCGAAACATGGAGGTTTCCGAGACTTGGTCATGACCGAGGCGAACAACACTTGATATTCCGTCCACCCAGGTTCAGATAAGATGTATCTAGATCTTAAAAAGCTATACTGGTGGCCTAATATGAAAGCAGAGATTGCTACCTCCGTAAGTAAATGCCTTACTTGCGCAAAGGTTAAGGTCGAGTACCAGAAGCCCTCCGGTTTACTGCAACAACCAGAGATTCCCGAATGGAAGTGGGAGCAGATCACTATGGATTTCATAACCAAGTTGCCCAAGACAACGGGTGGACTTGATACCATATGGGTCATCGTCGATAGATTGACCAAGTCTGCACACTTCCTGCTTATCAAAGAAAAGGACAAGATGGAGAAACTTACGAGAACCTACATTAGGGAAATCGTACGGCTACATGGTGTACCTATGTCCATTATCTCCGATAGAGATAGTAGGTTCACCTCAAGATTCTGGCAATCACTACAACATTCCCTAGGAACAAGGCTGGACATAAGCACAGCCTACCATCCACAGACCGACGGACAAAGTGAGAGAACAATCTAAACCTTAGAAGATATGCTGCGTGCTTGTGTAATCGACTTTGGAAGAGCTTGGGATACCCATTTACCCCTCGTCGAATTTTCCTACAACAACAGTTATCACACGAGCATAAAGGCAGCACCATTTGAGGCCCTCTATGGACGAAAGCGCAGATCCCCTCTATGCTGGGCTAAGGTGGGTGATACCCAGTTAGCTAAGGGACGAGTTCCCGAAAGCACTCTCATGGGTACGGAGATCATTCGGGAAACGACAGAGAAGATCGTTCAAATTCGTGAACGATTGTAAGCCTCTAGAGACCGACAGAAGAGCTACGCTGATAAGCGAAGAAAACCTTTGGAATTCCAGGTAGGAGACCGAGTCCTTCTCAAAGTCTCACCCTGGAAAGGCTTGATACGCTTCAGTAGGCGTGGGAAGCTTAATCCAAGGTACATAGGGCCTTTCGAGATTCTCGCAAGAGTCGGCCCCGTGGCTTACAAACTCAACCTACCCGACGCCCTTCGTAATGTACATTCTACATTCCACATATCTAACTTGAAAAAGTGTCTGTCCGACGAGACTCTTGTAATCCCACTCGACAAGATCGAGATCAACGAGAGCCTTAACTTCGTGGAAGAACCGGTAGAGATCATGGACCGTGAGGTCAAACAGACGAAGCAAAGCCGTATCCCGATCGTGAAGGTTCGCTGGAACACCAAGCGAGGACCAGAATTCACTTGGGAACGCGAGGATCAGATGAAACTGAAATACCCTCATATTTTCGCTTAGTTATTTGTAACTTCTTATTTGCGTAAATTCTAATTTCGGGACGAAATTCCTTCTAACGGGGGGATGATGTGACAACCCGAAATTTCCACTCAGTACAAACAATACCACTTCCATAGAAGTTATAACAGTCATAGTCAATTTTCAGACTTTTCGTATAAGTTGGAATAATTGAGGGTTTACACTTCAGTAAACATCAAGAGAGTGGATGCACTATGGTTTTGTGCAACACTGTTATTCCAACACTCTGTTATATTAGAAATCATTTCAGGAATAAAAATATTTTCTGTCCAAAATATCTCAGGACTATAAATAGATTTCTGAACCAAATTCATTCATTATTCACATTTCCAACTAGAGAAAAGCCATTTTCTCTCTCATGGATCTTCGGGTTTTCATCCCAAATCGTGAGTACACTTCTCTAGTTGTTTTATAATGCTTATTATATGCTTAATAACATAGATTAGATGTCAAATATGTGAGATTCGGGAGTTTACCGCCCAAGAACGTTCTTGGGGAGTAAACTCCAAAATGAGGCTTAAATGCTATCTATTCCCATTTCCTTGATAAGTAACTAGCTTAGGCTTGTATGTATGTATATTTGAGGCTAGAAAACAATCAAAAACACCAAGTTTAGGGTGTTCACGGCCCAAGAACTTCTTGGACCGTGAACTCCAAATTCAAGGGCCAAAATGTGCCCTAACCACTCCTAAAGCTTTAGAAATTAACCCCCATTTATTCCTAGCTAAATTGTGGAGTTTAAGACATCAAAAGCACCCCTTAAAGTGAGTTTATGGCCAAGGGAATACTCATAGGCCGTAAACACCAAGCAAGGGCACCAAAGTATGCCTAGGGTCCTCATTAGCCTTAAAAAAATGCCTAGAAACTATCCTACTTGTGCTTGGGACTTGAAAGAATAAAAATACCCATCCCATGAGAGTTTACGGCCGTAAACTCTAAGGGAATTGGCCTTGGGGCTGTAAAATCCTCAAGGGAGTGTTTCTATGCCCTAAACTAGCCAAAGAACTAAACCACCAAGTAGAACTTATTCTAGAAATCAAATAGCACTTCAAAACACCATGTACCACCAAGTTGAGAGCTCACGGCCATAAACTCAAGGGTTTACGACCATAAACTCCTTGTGTGGAGTTTATTGAGGAGTAAACACTTATACAAGGTCCTTGGAAGCATTAAACGCCTTTAGCCTTGTCCCATAACAACCTAGAAGCAACCATTAGGACCTATAACACTTATACAAAGTGTTTACATGTTCCTGAGTGTCCCAACAAATTTTATTAGTTATTATTTGGCTAATTAGTTATATATATGCTCATTATATGATAACTAGGCTCGTGCGTGTGAACAAGTCTCCGTTTGCCTCCTAGCACAGTATCCGACACTTCAATCCAATCCACTAACCACAAGTGAGTTCATACCCCTTTAATTAACCTTTGAAATACTTTTAATGTTTTAAATGCTTTTATGGGGGGGGGGAATACAAGTTAAATACTTATATTTATTACATCAATCACATATGTTTAATAACTACAAAACCAATGATTTTATTACTGTTCAAACTGTTTATCAAACTGTTTTACTTCAAACTGCTTTACAAACTCTTTTATATATCAAATACTTTTATTTAAACTTTGTTATATTTCTTATAAATTGCATGCCCATATATGTATAGATATATAAGGAATGCTTAAAGGGCTTAGGCAGGCCATCCGCCCTATTTCCTTTTTCTCGATTTGGATGTGGTCTGGTGGGATTTCGGGTAGCCGTCCGAAGGTCGTTTCAATATTAATTATATATCAAATGTACATATATAGACATAAAAGTACTTCCATATTCATGCGTATTAGTCACATCATTAGTAAGTTACCATCGGGGTAACACACGATCATACTACTAAAATTTCTAGATCAATGAGTCAGTTCATTCATGAGTCAATACTTATTACTAAGACTACATATACAACTATACTAGGACGAGAACATATACAACGATACTAGAACTAGTAACATTACATTACATATACATGAATACGTTAACAATTGTGATCCACTGTATGGGAGCATGCCTTAAATGTCATGACCCGAGTTGTAGCCAGAGTCTCTTGAAGGGAGAGCGTGAGTTTGCGTATAGATCTATACTGGATTGACTATCCTACACCTTGCTGCTAGCTATAGCCGGACCAGCAGGTCTGCGGGTGCCAAACGTCATACCTTATTTTTCGACTATACGTTGTCGTTTTTACCAGTCTATAGCATGGTGCAATTTATCACATGATACCTTAATATAAATCCGTTTTAAGGTAGTTAGTAGAGCAGTAGTTCCTATAACACAACACTACAGTACTACAATAATTTACCCATTACATATATTTAGTGATTATTTCACTTAAACATTAATGTACAACATAGTAAAAGTAAACAAGCAAACAACATCATCCATTGCATTAAATATATAATTTTAATACAAGCATGTTCTGAACAGTTATAGACACCAAAAATATAATGTGAATCAAAATAATAAGATGAGTCTTGGATGCGCTCCATCTTCTTAAAAGCTGGCCTCGGTACCTGTCTACTGATGACCTGATAATACAAGTTATTTTGAAAGAGTTTATCAGCATTAAGCTAGTGAGTTCATAAGTATTTTAGTGTCGGTGTTTGTTATCAAAACGTTTGAACATGTCTCAAGTATAAGTTTGTAAAATGTATGTAAATGTTTGTAAGTGTTTGTAAAAGTTTGAATCTCTCAGAAAAACCTATATTTTCTATTAAAGTAGCCTTCTACCAAGGCTTAACTGTTTTGTATGCTCGTTTGTTGTAAAAGTGTGTAATTTACCAAGTGTAACTATCATTTAACAAAATATAGTTTGTACATTAATGTTTAAGTGAAATAATCACTAAATATATGTAATGGGTAAATTATTGTAGTACTGTAGTGTTGTATTATAGGAACTACTACTGTACTAACTACCTTAAACCGGATTTATATTAAGGTATCATGTGATAAATTGCACCATACTTTAGACTGGTAAAAACGACAATGTATAGTCGAAAAATAAGGTATGACATTTGGCACCCGCAGACCTGCCGGTCTGGCTGTAGCTAGCAACAAGGTGTAGGATAGTCAATCCAGTATAGATCTATACGCAAACTCACGCTCTCCCTTCAACAGACTCTGGCTATAACTCAGGTCATGACATTTAAGGCATGCTCCCATACAGTGGATCACAATTGTTAACGTATTCGTGTATATGTAATGGAATGTTACTTGTTCTAGTATCGTTGTATATGTTCTCGTCCTAGTATAGTTGTATATGTACTGTTAGTAATAAGTATTGACTCATGAATGAACTGACTCATTGATCTAGAAATTGTAGTAGTGTGATTGTGTGTTACCCCGATGGTAACTTACTAATGATGTGACTAATACGCATGAATATGGAAGTACTTTTATGTCTATATATATGTACATTTGATATATAATTAATATTGAAACGACCTTCGGACGGCTACCCGAAATCCCACCAGACCACATCCAAATCGAGAAAAAGGAAATAGGGCGGATGGCCTTCCTAAGCCCTTTTAACATTTCTTATATATCTATACATATATGGGCATGCAATTTATAAGAAATATAACAAAGTTTAAATAAAAGTATTTGATAAGTAAAAGAGTTTGTAAAGCAGTTTGAAGTAAAACAGTTTGATAAACAGTTTGAATAGTAATAAAATCATTGGTTTTCTAGTTATTAATCATATGTGATTGATGTAATAACTATAAGTATTTAACTTTTATTCCCCCATAAAAGCATTTAAAACATTAAAAGTATTTCAAAGGTTAATTAAAGGGGTATGAACTCACTTGTGGTGAGTGGATTGGATTGAAGTGTCGGATACTGTGCTAGGAGGCAAACGGAGACTTGCTCACACGCACGAGCCTAGTTATCATATAATGAGCATATATATAACTAATTAGCCAAATAATAACTAATAAAATTTGTTGGGACACTCAGGAACATGTAAACACTTTGTATAAGTGTTATAGGTCCTAATGGTTGCTTCTAGGTTGTTGTGGGACAAGGCTAAATGGGTTTAATGCTTCCAAGGACCTTGTATAAGTGTTTACTCCTCAATAAAATCCACACAAGGAGTTTACGGTCATAAACCCTTGAGTTTACGGCCGTGAGCTCTCAACTTGCTGGTACATGGTGTTTTGAAGTGCTATTTGATTTCTAGAATAAGTTCTACTTGGTGGTTTAGTTCTTTGGGTAGTTTAGGGCATAGAAACACTCCCTTGAGGAGTTTACGGCCCCAAGGCCAATTCCCTTAGAGTTTATGGCCGTAAACTCTCATGGGATGGGTATTTTTATTCTTTCAAGTCCCAAGCACAAGTAGGATAGTTTCTAGGCATTTGTTTAAGGCTAATGAGGACCCTAGGCACACTTTGGTGCCCTTTCTTGGGTGTTTACAGCCTATGAGTATTCCCTTGGCCGTAAACTCAGTTTAAGGAGTGCTTTTGATGTCTTAAAGTCCACAATTTAGCTAGGAATAAATGGGGGTTAATGTCTAAAGCTTTAGGAGTGGTTAGGGCACAATTTGGGCCTTGAATTTGGAGTTCACGGTCCAAGAAGTTCTTGGGCCGTGAACACCCTAAACTTGGTGTTTTTGATTGTTTTATAGCCTCAAATATACATACATATAAGCCTAAGCTAGTTACTTATCAAGGAAATGGGACTAGATAGCATTTAAGCCACATTTTGGAGTTTACTCCCCAAGAACGTTCATGGGCGGTAAACTCCGGAATCTCACATATTTGACATGTAATCTATGTTATTAAGCATATAATAAGCATTATAAAACAACTAGAGAAGTGTACTCACGATTTGGGATGAAAACCCAAAGATCTGTGAGAGAGAAAACGGCTTTTCTCTAGTTGGAAATGTGAATAATGAATGAATTTGGTTCAGAAATCTATTTATAGTCCTGAGATATTTTGGACAGAAAATATTTTTATTCCTGAAATGATTTCTAATATAATAGACTGTTGGAATAACAGTGTTGCACAAAACCATAGTGCATCCACTCTCTTGATGTTTACTGAAGTGTAAACCTTGAATTATTCCAACTTATACGAAAAGTCTGAAAATTGACTATGACTGTTATAACTTCTATGGAAGTGGTATTGTTTGTACAGAGTGGAAATTTCGGGCTGTCACAGTGAATCAGCAGTCATGTCCATCGACTTCTCAGTCTCAACCTTCGAATTCTCAGCCATAATCATTTTAGCTGCAAGCTAGGATGAACATTTGGTCCCCAGGAACAATATTGTCATCCGTGCAACAACTCTATCAATTTTCTCACATATTTGGCATGTCACACATTTCGCCCTTCGCACGGAAACCATCGATGTTCAATCCCTACATCCAGGAGCTGCAGGGAGCTATTCCCAAGGTGCTACCATTGCAGGGGTCCAACCCTCATATATTATCGATATTGAAGTCTAATACTCACTCGTCATTGGCACAACAACTCAATCCCCATGCACAACAGTCACAAGGGACGGATATGTACATGATCTACCATGTTAAGATCGAGCTTATAGTTGCAACAAAGCATGAAAATAGGCTCACAAAATCATCCGTAGATATCACTAGCATCGATGTATAATCAGACGTATGCCAAACCTTATTACGCTCAACAATTCATGATGTATGGTGGATTTACATACCCACAGATGGAAAACCCGATGGGGAATACCGCTGCCTCTTTGTATCAAGAACTCTTACAATATGAGATCACACACTCAGCGATTAAGGAAAGGTAAGGGAGACACAAAATCAATCATGGCATGTAAACAAAAGGAGGGAGAGTCAATAACAGTATATTACGATAGATTCACCCTACAACAATAGATGTCCGGTACCACGAGGAATTCTTTGTCACAGGCGCCTTCACCCGTGGTTTACTCCCCAAGCCTCTATTGAAGAAGATGCATGGGATGGTACCATAATCAAGGGACGAACTCAAGTAAAGAGTTGAGAAATATCTTAGGCAAATCAAGGGTGAAGAGAAAAAAGAAGCCAACATAAAGGTTGTTTCCATTGCGTACATAAAACAAGAAGAAGCAATCTCTCGCCATAATACTGGCCATTGAGAGCGGCGATACGGGGTCCATGAAAAGCACAAACAACATTCGCAACATTCATCCTGGAGATATCTTCTATTTAGCAAAGACGAACACCAGAATCGTCGAACAAAAATACATGCCATCGAGAAAACGCCACCAAAGGTAGAAAAAGAAAAGGGCGAGTATTGTGAGTATCATAAAATTAAAACTCACAACACTAGAAAATTCACGGTGTTAAAGAAAGAAATTGAAGAAAAGCAACTAAAGGGAAAGCTCTTTGACGAAGCGGATGACGAAATTTAGGTATTATCCAGGCCCCATAAGAGAAGAGAGTACCTCACGAAGCGGAGAACGAAATTTAGGTATTATCCAAGAATATACTCAACATAAAATTCTCGATAGAAGACCCCACCCAACTGGGATCCCAGGGATCCATTCCTGATCGCTGGCTACATATGCCAAATGCAAGTTCATTGTATTTACATAAACGATGGTAGCAGCACCAATATAATATATGAACATTGTTGCGGGAAGCTACCTACCTTTTGGAAGGAAGGTCTTAAACATCCGACAGGCGGTCCACTCGTAGGCTTCACCGGATATAGCCTATGGCCACTGGGCACCATACATCTACCACTCACAATAATTAGTCACGATGGGAAGGATAAGATCACACGGACGATTGGATTCTCACTGATACGTTCTCTAGAAGAGCACATTATTTTGATCGGGCGACCTGCACTTTTTCAGCTACATGCCATATCCTTAACAATCCATAGTTCCGTCAAGTTTAGCACATGCGTTGGGTCATCCACAATCATTGCTACTAAACCACGTGTGGACCACTGCCATCAAGTCATTCCGCACTAGATCTGTTGCGAGTCTCGAAAAAATCAAAGGATGTTTGCCACACAGAAAAATACATCATTCACATGGATTATCCAGAAGAAACAATATCAATAGGCGCCAACCTATCGAAACAATCCGAAGAAAGATTAGTTGGACTCCTGAGATAATACTCCAAGGTATTTGTCTGGCAACCTACGACCATGATGGGAGTTAATCGTGAGGTCATCGAGCACAACCTAAATGTTATTCTAGGAAGCGTCCCCATCAACCAAAAAAATAGAGGACAAGAGGGTGATAGAAACAAGGTAATAAATGCAGAAGTAGCAAATTTGGTAGAAGCATGCATTCTCCAGAAAGAAATTTTCCCTACCTGGATAGCAAATCCTATGATGGTGAAAAACATGATGGATTGTGGAAGATGTGTATCGATTACTCCGACCTAAACAACACATGCCGAAAGAATCACTGCCCCTTAGCAGAGATAGACAAAAAAGTTGAATACTTCGATGGATGTTTCCTCAATGCCTTCAAGGGTTATCATCAAGTTAGATGAGAAGATGAAGATGAAGATAAAACAACCTTTCATATCGATCACGACACCTTTTGTTACCAGAGGATGCCATTCGGCCTCAAGAACACCGGGGTGACATACCAGCGCCTGATGGACAAAGTGTTTGCAAACCTAATTGGAAGAAACGTTGAAGTCTATGTCGATCACATGGTTATCAAAATCCATAACGAAGCAGCATTGCTTCGCAACATTATAGAAACCTCTGAAACTTTGACGAAGGCATAGATAAAGCTCAACCCGGGTAAGTGTACTTTCGGGATGGAGGAAGGCCAATTCTTGGGTTATTAGATAACCAAAGAAGGAATTTCGCCAAACCAAACCAAGATACAAGAATTCCTCGACTCTAACACACCTCACAACCTCAAAGGTGTAAACGAAATCAATGGAAGGTTAACGAAATCAATGGAAGGTTGATTCACCGCCAAGTCAACCGAGAAAGATCTCACACTCCTCCAAACACTAAAAGGTTGCATTGATAAAAATTAATTCAAATGGAACGCAGACGCCGACAAGGCCCTGAAGCACCAGAGAGAAGCTTTACACCAGCTTCCAGCCATGACCTGCCCCTACTAAGAGAAAATTTGCAAATATGCTTGGCATCATCTGACGAGGCCATGTCAATGGTACTACCTGATCTTATAGAAACTTGCGCACGCGTTAATCTACGTAGCCGAGCATCTTAGGTGCTACATCCAAGCCTGTAAGATTGAGGTCCTAACCAGTTACCGATTAAAATAAATATTGTTGAGACCAGAGAGATTGGAACGCCTAGAAAAATGGGTGATCAACTTGGACGAATATGACATAGATTATCACCCACGCACCAACAGCCAAGCCCAAGCTTTGGCAGAATTCCTAGTCGAGATTCTTGAAACACTAAAAAATATACCAATAGTCATGCAAATAGATCCCTTAGAGCCAGACGAAAGTTGAGACATTTAGGAACTACACAATAATGGAGCTGCCAACAAAGAAGGATTTGGGGCAGGACTAATTCTTAATAACCCCAGTGGTGATGAAATTACATATGCCATGCGATTCAACTTTTAGGTATCCAACAATGAGGCCGAGTATGAAGCACTTATAGCAGGTCTCCGACTAGCCCGAAAAGTCGGAGCGAAAGGACTTGTAGCCCTTAGTGATTCCCTCCTCATCACTAATCAAATCAATGACACATATGAAGCCAAGGACCAAAGAATGAAAAGGTAGTTGTACACAATGTGAGAGTCAGCATGCGCATTCAAAATATTTTCAATCAAATAGCTCCCCCCGGGGAAAAATTGTGTGGGCCAATGCTCTTAGCAAACTGGCCTCGACATCTTTCGATTATCTAACCAAGAAAGTCTTAGTAGAGATTCTCTTAGAGAAAAGCATCGACAACAAGCAAGTTGATGTTTTCATAATAGATCCTGATTGGACTAAGCCCTTTATAGACTACCTCATACATAGGGTTCTCCCAGTTGATCCCACAGAGGCTAGGAAGGTAAAGGTCAAGGCCCCACAATTCGCTGTAAGGGACACACAATTGTACAAGGGGGATACTTGGCACCATGGCTAAAATGCATCACCCACTCCAAACAGGGGAAGCCGAAGCACATAAAGGTGCATAGGTACTCATCAGGAAGATACTCTGCCTAAGGGTATATTGGCCAGACATCTACAAGGATGCAACCAATCACATCAAAAGATACCCGAAGTGCCAAGCTTTTACTCCTTTCCAAAACCAACCTGCGGTGCCATTAGCCAACATCAACAGTCCCAGGCCCATTCATCAATAGGTCATAGATATTGTTGGACCATTTCCGACCACCCCTTGTGGAGCCAAATTCTTGTCTGTCGATGTCAATTATTTCACTAAGTGGATGGAGGTCAATCCGCTGACAACCGTTACGAGAAGACAGATTTAACATCCTAGAAATCAAGGTATAATTTTTATTTTTCAAAACCAAACTACAAACAATAAATTTTTACAAAACTTAGTTTCCATAAGTCAAAATCACAAATTAGAGTGTCTCAAAATCAAATCTCATAAAAAAACTGAAGGGTATGCACGATTAAGCCTTCGCCTTGTCTTGATCATTTGATGTACTTGAAACATAAAACTTAAACTGTAAGTCAAAGCCTAGCTAGTTTCCCCCAAAGTAACACACACAACTGAACACATAACAACATGCAAATATGATCATTTAGCCTGACTGGACCGCCTTGCAGGGCCTACAGTCTATGTGGACCGCTCTTCAGCCCTTTGGCCTAACTGGTCTGCCTCTCGGGTCTTAAGTCTATCCGAACCGCCCCTGGTATCTTGGCCTTCTGCAAAAATCAGGACCGCCTCAACCCAACACAAACCGTAACATGTCAACATATGAAATACTAATCATTAACCAACAAGTTCAGATAATCTGACAGATATACCAATCTAACATATACTTAGTGAACACAAGTAATCATGCAGATCTACCAATGTATCGCATAACCAGCCCAACATCAATCCAATATATCAGTATACATGATCTAGTGCGCCGAAATTGGTGCCTTCGACCCACAAGTACAGTGAGAAAAACTCACCTCACAGTCTGAAAAGACAGTTGAACAGATCACAACTCCAGTTGTTGACTCCACAGGTCACCTATGAAACAAAAAATAACCTAGTATCAAACTGCTGCTCAAAACACCCAAAATACTCCTAAGTCAAACTTGGTTAAAATCCTAGTCAAAGTCAAGTCAAAACTTCAAACTGACTAAGTACGTCCTGTGTACTCAATCACTATGATGGGCGTAGTCATGACTCACCCAAGCTAGGGGGTTCTAACCCTGTATGTGCATCGCACCTCTTGGTACTCCCATTGTACTTCACCTGGGTCCAAATCTTCTTATTAAGTGTTTATTTCTTAAAGACATTACATCCAATTAATATCCAGACCCAAAACATCATTCTACTTCATACAGTTTCCACCTTTATGACTTCCCATGGCTAGAAAAACGTCCAGAAGCTAAAATCCTAACTTAATAATCCATTAAAACATCATAACTCTTGCATGAAGGGGATAAAAGGACTAATATCACATTTTTATGGTTCCTAATAGCTCTATAATTGATAAAGTTTCCAACTTTATCCATTAGGATGGTCCAAAAAATCAAGATCTAGTCTTTAAGTATGAAAGGCACCAAAAATGCATCTTTCCCAATGTAATCCATTAAGTCCAAATCTCCAACCTTCAGATATAAATCAATATGATGTTTTGATGGATAATGTGACAACCCGAAATTTCCATTTGTACGAACATCATCTATTCAATAGAAGCTAGTTCAGTTTCAGTGATTTTCATACTTTTCCGAGCAAGTTTGTGTACATTAGGGTTTATGTTTAAGGAGATATCAGGAGAGTGGATGTTCCTGGTTTTGTGAAATTTGAGCATTTCAAGTTTCATAATGTTACAGTCCAATATCAGGAATAAAAATATTTTCTGCCAAAATATTCCAGGACTATAAATAGTTTTCTGAATTAAATTAATTCATTATTCACAATTCCAAATAGAGAAAAGCCATATTCTCTCTGACGGATCTTCGGGTTTTCATCCCATATTGTGAGTCTACTTTACTAAATGTGTTTCAATACTTGTTAGATGCTTATTAACATCAATAACATGCTTAGATTACAAGATCCGGGAGTTTACCGCCCAAGAACGTTCTTGGGGAGTAAACTCCAAAACGGAGCCTAAAGGCTTCCTAGTCCCGATTCCTTGTTAGACAACTTGTTTAGGGGTTAGTGTATAAACATTTGGGACTAAAAAGCAACCAAGAAACACAAGAAATTGGAGTTTACGGCCAAGGAACTTCCTTGGGCCGTAAACCCCTTTTTAAGGGACATAGATGCCCTAACTCACCCCCTTAAGCCTAGGAACTTTACCCTCAAATGCTTGTGCCTATTTTAGACATCAAAACCCTTCAAAATCTTAAGTTTATAGGAGTTTACGGCCAAGAACCCCTCTTGGGCCGTAAACCCCTTTTTCTAGGGTAAAAAGCATTCCAAACACACCTTAGGCCTTAAGACAATTTACCTTGAACACATGGGACTTGATTGATGAGCAAAAGACATCATAATCACTCCTTTAAAAGGAGTTTACGGCCAAGGAACATATCTTGGGCCGTAAACTCCAAGTGAAGGCACACAAGTGTGCCTCTTGTCCCCATTAGCCTTAGATAAAATCATGGAAGCCATCCTTGATGTGTAAGTGCCTCAAAACAATTAAAAGCCATCACCTCATAGGAGTTTACGGCCGTAAACTCTAGAGTGAATGGACTTTAGGCCGTAAACTCCCCTATGGAGCATTCTAGGGCCTTAAACTACTTCATGTGTTATTCCAACAAAGCTAGGAGTGTACTAGGATCAAGATAACACTTTAAAACACCCAAAACCACCATGTGAGGAGTTCACGGCCATAAACCCATGAGTTTACGGCCGTAAACTCCAAAGGGTGGGGTTTGTTGGGTGGTGAACTCTTATGCAAGGCCATTTGATGTTTCAAACCCTTTTGCCTTGGCCCGTAGCAACTTAGATGCAACCATTTGGACCTTAAACACTTATAAAAAGTGTTTACATGTTTCCTAAGTGTCTTAACTTATTTACTAAGTTATTATTTGTCTAATTAGTTATATATATGCTTATTATATGATAACTACGCTCGTGCATGTAAACAAGTCTCCGTTTGCCACCTAGCACGGTATCCGACACTGCAATTCAGATGACTCACCACAAGTGAGTTCATACCCCTTGAATCAACCTTTGAAATGATTTTAAATGTTTTAAATACTTTATGGGGGGGGGGGGGAATAGAAGTCAAATACTTATAGTTATTGTTTCAATCACATGTGATTGCATTTAATCACATGTAATTAATAACTAGGAAAACAATGATTTTTACCACTGTTCAAACTGTTTATCAAACTGCTTTACTTTGAAATGTTTTACAAACTCTTTTACTATCCAAACTTATTTATAGACTGTGATTCAAACAAATACTTCTTATACTTAAACTGTTTTATCAACTTATGCTTTCAAAATATTTTATAGATCGACATCAAGTCGATCTTCTCTTGAAATTACATTTATGCTACAAATGTCTTATGAAAACTTATTTATGCTTTTATATATTCAATTGCATGCCCATATATGTATAGATATATAAATAATGTTTAAAGGGCTTAGGAAGGCCATCCGCCCTATTTCCTTTTTCTCGATTTGGATGTGGTCTAGTGGGATTTCGGGTGACCATCCGAAGGTCGTTTCCATATTACTTATATATCATATATACATGTATAGACATAAAAGTACTTCCATATTCATACTTATCAGTACATCAATAGTTAGTTACCATCGGGGTAACACGGGATCATACATATACAGCTATACTAGAAACAAGTACATATACAACTATACTAGAAACAAGTACATATACAGCTATACTAGAAACAAGTATATATACAGCTATACTAGAAACAATTACATATACAGCTATACTAGAACGAGAAACATTACATATACATGAATACGTTAATAATTGTGATCCACTGTGTCGGAGCATGCCTTAAATGTCATGGCCCGAGTTGTAGCCAGAATTCTCTTGGAGGGAGAGCGTGAGTTTGCGTATAGATCTATACTGGATTGACTATCCTACACCTTGCTGCTAGCTACAGCCGGACCTGCAGGTCTGCGGGTGCCAAACGTCATTTCTTTTATTACGACCATTCATTATGTCGTTGTTACCAGTCGATAGCATGGTGCAATTTATCACATTATACCTTAATATAAATCCGGTTTAAGGTAGTAGTAATTAGTACAACAGTAGTTCTTATTATACAAAACTACAGTACTACAATGATTTACCCATTACATATTTTAGTGATAACCTCACTTAAATACCAATGTACATACTATACTTTATCAAATGATAGTTACACTTGGGAAATTACACACTTTTACAACAGACGAGTTTACAAAACAGTTTAGCCTTGGTAGAAGGTTACTTTTATAGAAAATATAGGATTTTCTGAGAGATTCAAACTTTTACAAACGCTTTCAAACATTTACTCACATTTTTACAAACTTATACATTGAGACAGGTTCAAACGTTTTGACAACAAACATTGACACTAAAATACTTATGAACTCACCAGCTTAATGCTGATAAAGTCTTTCAAAATAACTTGTATTCTCAGGTCATCAGTAGACAGGTACCGAGGCCAGCTTTTGAGAAGATGGAGCATATTCAAGACTCATCTCATATTATTTTGTGTTACATTATTTTTGGTGTCTATAACTGTACAGAACACACTTGTATTAAAATTATATATTTAATGCAATGGATGATGTTGTTTGCTTATTTACATTTACTATGTTGTGATACTATACATGACGTCCTCCGCCCCAGAACGTTTCCGCCGTTCTTGGTTTTGGGGTGTGACAGATAAAGTTTCCAACTTTATCCACAATAAGGTCACAAACTTTCAAGATCTAAATTTTTTGCACCAAAGTAATAAAAAAGTGATAAACATGAAAATTAACAAGATCTATGAAACTAATGAGCAAGTTTGAAAGTTTTTACTCACAAAGTTCCAGAAATGATGTAATCTTGCTAGATCTATGCTTCGATCCTTCTTCCATCTACTTTGATACCACCTTGTTCTTCAAGATCCCACCTTCTATGTAGAATTAAGCTGATAAATGATGTCAATACTCAAAATAAGTGAGATGAGGCTAGGTTTTCGAGTGAGAGGCTCAAGAGAGTGGAGGCTCATGATAAGAAGGACCCCTAAAGGGTTAGAGACCTTAAAAAGGGCTCAAACCTATGAAAGTAAGGTTTTAACATTGCGGCAGTACGCTCAGCATAACACCCTAAAAACGCGTCCCTTCAACCTCGTACGCCCAGCGTACTACCCAGTGTACGCCCAATGTATTGCGAGACTTCCTTTTCCAACTTAACTTTGAACAACCATAACTTCTTCGTTTCAAATCCGTTTTCGGCATTCTTTTTATGCACGGAAAGGTAATGAAGAGCCCCACAATCCTATCTAATTACTTTTGATTCAACACATATCAAACTAAACCTCTTAATTCACGAAAGAAGTATGAAACATTGTTTTTCCCATTTTACCCTTTCATTCCAAAACACAAACTAAGAGCTTGGATCACATAATCTATATTATCCACATCCAATGGGGTCTAAACCCTTTTCTTTGAAGGTTAAGGTCTTGACTTGATCCCTTTATTGTCCAGAATCTTGAAATAAGATTTTCTCGAAACGTGATGTTAAAATTTTCCCCCCACTTAAATTGGATTTCGTTCTCGAGGTCAATACTTACTACTTTCTCTGATTTCATAATCGATCCTTCTCAAACTTCCTAAATTCCATTTAAGACTGAAGATTCATCCCATTCCAACGACCACCTCCTAACCCTGCCATCCAAACCCCATCTTAGCAGTAATCGCTTATCCCTCCGAAAGAATAAGCCTAAACACTCTAACCTCAGCCCATAAAAGAACCTAACTACTATGCCGGAGAACTAAAACAACTACCTTACTCTTCCCTACTGGAAGACCCCAAATCACAGCGACAACCACTCAAGGCAGGAAACTTCTCAAAAACTGGAACCTATCAATTTAAGCCCCATAAATTATTCCTTAAGCCTGCTGATCATTCATTCGTCCTACCTGCCCCTAGTCCCTGACTAGAAACGCCACTCAACCATGTAGAAGGAATACTCAAAATATATCGATCGTGAATTTCATCCGATCCCAATCTGGAGATTTTTCCTAATTGTAACATTCATACAATTTTCAAAACAAAAAGTTAAACTTTTTCAAACCAAACAAAATCATAATTGTTTACATTGTAGTTTTAAAAAGATGTTCATCATCATAGTTATTCCCAGAATCACAAAACATAACATGAGGAGGTGCACGATCATGTCTTCGCCTTTCCGCGATCCTCTGAAGTACCTGAAACATAATCGAAAACTATAAGCCCAAAGCTTAGTGAGTTTCCCCCCAAAGTACCAACACACCACATTACGAGAATAATAGAATAAACAACATGGATACAAAGCCTTTAGTCAGACTGGAACGCCCCACCGACCTACAGTCTATCTGTTACACTCATAGAACCTTCAGCCTATCTGGAACGTTCTCCGGGCCTTCTGCATGACTGGTACGCCCCTCTGGCATTCAATCTATCTGGGTCGCCCAGGGTCTGTTGGCCTTCAACATAAAGCTGGTATGCCTCAACCCAACCACTCATACCCTGTGTCAACATATATATATATATATATATATATATATATATATATATATGTGTGTGTGTGTGTGTGTGTTCAGGTTCATTTGAGACCATTCTAATTTTGTGAGAATATATATATATATATATATATATATATATATATATATAGAACATATAATCATGCAGTTAACCAGTAAATAACTTACAGATCTTATAGATCACTAAGCATAACATCATCATATCTACCATGATACAGATCTAACAGATAATTATAATACTCAATATCCAAAAGGGGTTGGGCTTGGTGCCTTCGATCCAAAAGTACTGTGAGGAACACTCACCTCACACTGACGAATAGCATAAAAAACCTTCGGCTGTCGGCCCACTAAAATCCCAAACTATCACAATATATAAACATCCAATTCACAATTGAGTTACCACCCTCGACTAATGACTCAAACTTAGGGTAAATGGGCACTTTACCCTATCCATAATTGGGCCAAGACCCCGGCCCAATTCAGGATCCAAAATTCCAAAATTATACAAGGCCCATCATTGGCCCAATTTTCCAAATTGGGCCCAAACTCCTTATTGGGCCTTATCCTAAGGTCCAACTTTCACTTGGGCCAAAACACTCATACTCAGCTAGACTAATATGGGTTGTAACACCAGTCAAATAGGTCAAATAGCAATCACATGTGATTATGCCAATCATATAATGTGATAAATTACTATGTAATTCATGCTTAATGCTAATATAAATATGAACTTTCATACATACTTTATGATACAACTCAAAGTATATGTCTATACGATTCCAAAAATATAGAGAACGTCTAAATCTGACTTCGCATAAAGAAGTTATGATAAACCCTAACACTATAAAACTATATAACAAGAGGAATTTAAAATAGACTTAGAATTAGCTTTATTAATGTAAAAGAAAGTTTTAGTACTCAGAAATACCTACGCGTGGATATAGAGAACGTTAAAAATGGAGCTTGTATGCAAAAGTTATGACCTTCCGAAGATGTAGCAGTCTAAAAGAGTGACGTGTGGCTGAAACCCTAGCTTAGCCGTGTTCCACGACGTGGACATAAGTTCCACGACGTGGAAGTGATCTAAAACACCTCTCAATGATATTATGCAGATGGCAAGTCTACGGGAGTGAGGTGTTGAATCTCCACGACGTGGAATCAGTATCGTGATACCTTCCGAAGCTAGGACCCAAATGGCAAGTCTACGAGCTGATGCAGCTCTATTTCCACGAAGTAGACATTAAACCCGCGATGTGAACTTGACTTTGACATCCAATAAATAGCAAGTTTGACTCTAAGATTCCTTACACCTAAATCTCTTCTCTCTCACTCACTCACTCACTCTCTCTCTCTCTCTTGTTTGTTGAAGCCGTTTCGCATCCTGAGCCTGATGATCACGAACCGCTGACCGTTTCTAGTTAGATTCTAACCGCAATCACACTCAAGGTGAGTTCATACCCCTACCTTTTCACTATCTTTTCATATTTTTAGGGGGGGGATGCAAGCAAAACACAAGGAATCTTGTGTTATCAAAACTATTCAAATAAGTTTCAAATGCCGTTTTCATTAAAATAAACATACTACTTTACTAGGTCGAGATTCAATACAAAAAAGAATATATAAACTATAATAGATATAGTTTATGAGTCATACATACGATTTTATCAATAGAAAATGGCTTTTCTTTATTCTGCACGTAACCGTTAATATAGCTTTGTGAGATATACTTCAAGTACTTATCTAAGTACCAACCAAGCCCTGAAATTATAACTAGAGTCTCTTGGAGAGAGAGCGTGACACTTGTGTATAGATCTATACGAGACTGAAAATCTTGCACTTAAACTGTTAGCTATAGTTAGGCCGGCAGGCCTAGGGTGACAAATGTCGTACCAATTCCGACGCCTGAAGAATGTCGTATTTAGGCCGTCTTAGGTCTTCAAGCATGGTTATAATAACGTACAATTTGGTATTAACAATATGATTAGTGTAATAATACGTAAACAACGTCAAATAGTTTTATTAAATAATAAAACTATAATACGGTGTTTTATAGTACAACTGGTGGCTCCAGCCACATACATTCACAGAGTTTTCATACAAGTACAATTACATAATACTATTTTCCCGTACATTGAAACTTACATTTTCATGTAACATTCATTATCATATGTTTTTATTCAATAATAAAACTACATTATACTATTTCAGAGTACAACAACACTTACACATTTTCGTCTTAAGGTTTGAAGATTACAATTCATCACAACATAAAATATGGGATTTTCTGGGTGAAATACACGTACATTTTCGAAGAACAAATGATAGAATTTTAATACAAAAATTCTTATGAACTCAACAACTTAATTGTTGATACTTTTCAAATAACTTGTATTCTCAGGGAATCAGTAAAACAGATAACCACCAGCCTTTGAGGATGTGGCGCTAAGGCGTCAAACAAATCCTTTGTCATCATATTGTAATTGACTTTTGAAACATGTAACACTTACAATGATGTAATTTTTTTTTCAATTATATATATGATTATTATGTTTGCTTTGTTTACTATTACTAAAGAGTTATGATACAATACATGATAGTCACCCGCCCCCAGACGTTTCCGCCATCCTGGTTTGGGGGTGTGACAAATTGGTATCCGAGCATTGTTTATAATGAACTAAGTATATCAAACCACATATGATATACAAACTATAAATACAATTGTACAAAAAATCTCTAACATGACATTTTTGTACAAGTATACTTTAATATATTACGATATTTTTATAAAAGTATAAGTACAATCATACTTACTAGTTCAGTGCCATAGCAATAGCAAAACAAAAAGTACTAGATGAGTTGAACACTATGAGTAGGTCTTGGGGAATGTAATCAGATCTGGGATAAATACAGCCTGATTAACTATATTTATCCAGGCTGTGACTAATGTATGCCGAGGAATGGTCGTAGTGAACTACGAGTCTAAACATACCAACAAACCATACAAGAACCTCTAAACTTAAGATACCATAGGAGTATTTTGTGATACGATAAAACCACACACTTAAATTACTTATGTACCTCTTACCCTTATTCTCTAATAGACTTTTTGGCAGGATTTCATCTACCCAGAGACCCCTACTTCCCTAACCAAGGGAATGGTGGTTGGATCAAAGAGGATCCTGAGGAAATAATAGCTAAAGACCTCGAAGATTGATAAGAGGAAGAGCCAGAGGAAGAAGACGAAAAAGAAATGGAGGAGGAATCCGAAGAGGAGGCAAAGGTCTACAATCCACTTCCCGTCCCTGCACCCCGAAAAAACTTCCAGCCCGGCGCCCAGATAGGCAGTGGATCTAAAGAGATGGAGTCAAGAGCAAGGACAACACCATCCCTACGACATGGAATAAGGATTCTACAACCTCAGTAAAGGAGGTTCAGTAGACAGGGCTCTACCACTCACGGTTCATCGCATAGCCCGCCAAGGCGAGCAAACAAGAGCAACCACCGACTAAGTCATGGAAGATGGTGCCACTACAGAAGTTACTGCAGTCCGCCTTCGTCATCTAGATGAAGATCATGACTAGACTAGAGATCACACCAAGGCTCTAAAAAGGAAGTTACTGCAACTCGAGCAGAGTTAAGAGAGTTGCAGGGATGTCATGCTATAATGGAAAGACGTGTCATTGAGGCTGAGCACCGAGTAAAGGAGATGCAAACCTTCATGAATCCACCCCATAGTTCTCTGAATACCATGCACCACGAGTAATTCTTAAATTACTCATGTACCCAACATGCATACAAAGCCTCCAGTCTGAATGGAACGCCCCACCGGCCTACATGCTATATGGTATGCTCATAGAACCTTAAGCATGACTGGTACGCCACTTCAGTCCTTCATCCTATCTGGAACATTCTCCGGGCCTTCGGCCTAGCTGGTACACCCCATTGGCCTTAAGTCTATCCGGGACGCCCTGGGTTTCTTGACCTTCAGCACAAAGCAGGTCTGCCTCAACCCAACCACTCATACCCCGTGTCGACATATATATATATATATATATATATATATATATATATATATATATTGTTGGGTCAAAAATATGGTTTATACTTTGCTTTTCTAGGAAAATATATTTTTATGTAATGTTGTATGTGTTTGCGGTTTGTATGTACGGCCGTACACGTGTGTATGGCCGCACACCTTGTGTACGGGCTGTACACATGTGTATGGCTGGAGGTCCATATAAATAGAGGAGTGCATGTGGGACTACACGGTTAAGAAAAAGGAGGGAAGGCTAGACAAGAGAGAGAAAGTTAGAGAAAAGAAGTGTGTGTGTGTGTGTGAGAGAATCTATTGTAAGGAGCATCAATCATATCATCATTACATTAGAATCAAGTTATTCTTCTTCTCCTTCTCTTCTATTTGATATGACATCATCCAATTGATTGGGATTCCGCACCATCAATTGGATCTGATTGATACACAAGCAAATTTTGTGGACTTACAATTGGTATCAGAGCTTGGTTGTATCAATCAATGTTTCCAGATCTAGAGCTTATTTGATCTTATTTTGAAAAGAGAATAGCGTTTTTGGATAGATCTCGCAAAAATAAGGAAGGTTACTTCTTTGTATTTTTCATAAAAACAAGTTTTTGATCGAGTTTTAGAGAAAAAAGGGTGAAAAACGTTGTTTTTTTTCGTGAATCTATTGAAGGTGTGCGGCCCGGTTGAAGGAGTGCTGCTGGTTGAAGGTGTGCGGCTCAGCAGCCTCGGTGTGCGGCTCAGGAGTATACGGCTCGGTGTGTGCGGCTCATCAGCCTCGGTGTGCGGCTCGGACGTGTGCGGTCCAGCTCCTTCGCCTCGGTCTCGCATCTGGTTCACGGCTCAGCAGCATCGGTCTCGGCTTCGCGGCTTCGTCCTCGCTTCGCAGCTCTAGTCCTCGCTTCACAGCCGTCCTCGCTTAGCAGCCTTCGCATAAAAAAGGAAACGGGTTTGAAGTTGCCGGGGATCGAACCCGGCACGTCTAGTTGAGCAACCCACCGCCTTACCAACTCATCTAGGAGGCTTCTTGTTTGCTAAATCCGAAATTTAGAATATAACTCATCGTTTTCGCATATAATTTCACAAATTGACATTTTCAACCCCAAAAGTTCAAAATTTTATTTTTAAAATCCTTTTTCAACCCAAAAAATTTAGTTTTTAAATTTTAACTTTTATTTTTCATTTTTTACTTAAAATTTTGACTTTGACTTTTAAAAGTTGACCTTTGACTTTAAATTTTGACTTTCTCATTTGACTTTTAATTTTTCAAATTTGGCTTTTCGGTTTGACTTTTCAAGTCTGACTTTTGAGTTTGATTTTTTTTTTAAATTTGACTTTTGAGGTTGACTTTCTCTTTTAAGTCAAAGGGCAATTAAAAAAAATAAAAAATAAAAAATATATATAAAAAAATTTTAAAAAATAAAAAAATGCGTTCCACATCAATTCCGGTAAATAAAGTTTCATGTACTCCATCTTGTAAAGCTACGATTAAATTTCTTCGTGAACAAATTGATTTGCTAAAAAGGGGAAATGAGGACCTTAAATATGAAGGCTATACTCTAAGGAAAGTTCAGAAACCTTTAAAAGCACAATTAGAGGCCAAGACTAAGGACTTTAGGAAATTACAAGAAGATTACAGCAACAAGTGTGAAAATTATGATCACATTAAACGCAAACTTGCTGTTGTAACTGAAGAACTTGATGCTTTGAAAATAAAGTGTGGAAAAACAGATGTTAGTTTCAAAAATTATAATGCATCAAGTAAAACAGTCGAGTCCTTAGTAGAAAATCAATTGAGTTTTAAAGATAACCAAACCAAGGGTCTAGGGTATCACAGTGTGCCACCTCCTTTTAATCACAATTATAACCCACCCTTTGAGACCAATGAGGAAGAAATGCCTACTCAGTATGGCCAAACCCCTGCTCCAGATTCAGTTAAGACTGAACAATCAGGGCCAACTGAGGGTGCTGAGCTGAACAATACTAATGATTCTACTTCTTGTACAGGTAAAGTAATAGAGGATGAGAACAAGGAGAAACTATTGAACACACCAATGAATCCTTGAACTCTGAATCTGTCGCTTCGAACTGAGTTGCTTCTGATCAACCTGCTGTTGAGAAGTACAAGCCACCAAGTCAAGTGAAACAGCCGACCTGTTTCAACTGTGTGTGTGGGAACAATCAGAAACGAGGCAAGGACACGCCACCAGGGGCAGGAAGAAACAATTTCCCAGTGAAGAAAAAGACTTGTTTTCACTGTGGAACACCTGGTCATATTGCCCGAAATTGTCCAAATCGCGCATACATTCCTTATTATGCACAAGGCTGGCAGAACACGCCAAGAGGGAGATACTCCAAAAGATACCCCTCGAGATCACGATCAGACATTGACGACTGGAATGCCAAGAAGGCCAAGAATTCAAATCCCAAGGGAAAGAAGGGAATGTCGGCCAAGAAGCCCAATCCAAGAGATGCCCCCGTGAAGCCAAAATCAAAATCATCTCAACGGCCGACATCAAGTTCAAAAGCAAGTACTGAGCCACCCATCAGATCGAAAAAGAAATGGGTTAAACCCAAGTACAAATGGGTTCCAAAGGCTCAATCTCCCAAATCAACTAACGATTCTAATATTTCTATGTCTTTTATTTGTGATAAACTGGACATGTCATGGGAGAAAGTATCGTGTGTCGATGACAAAGGTCGACCCAGTTTCAAAATGGACTAGGTTCCAAAGACCAACTAATCCCGCTCTGTGTCGGAGCAGCTATGGAGGAATATCATCAGACTTCAGTTTATTGGTAGTAGCTGTTCCAGGCACATGATAGGAAACAGCTCTCAACTGTATAGTACTCAGAACATTATTTGTCACACCCCAAAACCAAGAACGGCGGAAATGTTCTGGGGCGGAGGACGTCATGTAGAGTATCACAACACAGTAAAAGTAAACAAGAAAACAACATCATCCATTGCATTAAATATATAATTTTAATACAAGCGTGTTATGAACAGTTATAGACACCAAAAATATAATGTGAATCAAAATAATAAGATGAGTCTTGGATGCGCTCCATCTTCTCAAAATCCGGCCTCGGTACCTGTCTACTGATGACTTGAGAATACAAGTTATTTTGAAAGAGTTTATCAGCATTAAGCTGGTGAGTTCATAAGTATTTTAGTGTCAGTGTTTGTTATCAAAACGTTTGAACGTGTCTCAAGTGTAAGTTTGTAAAATGTATGTAAATGTTTGTAAGTGTTTGTAAAAGTTTGAATCTCTCAGAAAAACCTATATATTCTATTAAAGTAGCCTTCTACCAAGGCTTAACTATTTTGTATGCTCGTTTGTTGTAAAAGTGTGTAATTTCCCAATTGTAACTATCATTTAACAAAATATAGTATGTAAATTAATGTTTAAGTGAAATAATCACTAAATATATGTAATGGGTAAATTATTGTAGTACTGTAGTGTTGTATTATAGGAACTACTGCTGTCCTAACTACCTTAAACCGGATTTATATTAAGGTATCATGAGATAAATTGCACCATACTATAGACTGGTAAAAACGACAATGTATAGTCGAAAAATAAGATATGACGTTTGGCACCCGCAGACCTGTCGGTCCGGCTGTAGCTAGCAGCAAGGTGTAGGATAGTCAATCCAGTATAGATCTATACGCAAACTCACGCTCTCCCTTCAAGACACTCTGGCTACAACTCGGGTCATGACATTTAAGGCATGCTCCCATACAGTGGATCACAATTGTTAACGTATTCATGTATATGTAATGTAATGTTACTTGTTCTAGTATCGTTGTATATGTTCTCGTCCTAGTATAGTTGTATATGTACTCTTAGTAATAAGTATTGACTCATGAATGAACTGACTCATTGATCTAGAAATTGTAGTAGTATGATCGTGTGTTACCCAGATGGTAACTTACTAATGATGTGACTAATACGCATGAATATGGAAGTACTTTTATGTCTATATATGTACAATTGATATATAATTAATATTGAAACGACCTTCGGATGGCTACCCGAAATCCCACCAGACCACATCCAAATTGAGAAAAAGGAAAGGCGGATGGCCTTCCTAAGCCCTTTAAACATTTCTTATATATCTATACATATATGGGCATGCAATTTAAAAGAAATATAACAAAGTTTAAATAAAAGTATTTGATAAGTAAAAGAATTTGTAAAGCAGTTTGAAGTAAAACAGTTTGATAAACAGTTTGAACAGTAATAAAATCATTGGTTTTCTAGTTATTAATCATATGTGATTGATGTAATAACTATAAGTATATTAACTTGTATTCCCCTCCATAAAAGCATTTAAAACATTAAAAGTATTTCAAAGGTTAATTAAAAGGGGTATGAACTCACTTGTGGTGAGTGGATTGGATTAAAGTGTCGGATACTGTGCTAGGAGGCAAACGGAGACTTGTTCACACGCACGAGCCTAGTTATCATAAAATGAGCATATATATATAACTAATTAGCCAAATAATAACCAATAAAATTTGTTGGGACACTCAGGAACATGTAAACACTTTGTGTAAGTGTTATAGGTCCTAATGGTTGCTTCTAGGTTGTTGTGGGACAAGGCTAAAGGGGTTTAATGCTTCCAAGGACCTTGTATAAGTGTTTACTCCTCAATAAACTCCACACAAGGAGTTTACGGTCGTAAACCCTTGAGTTTACGGCCATGAGCTCTCAACTTGGTGGTACATGCTGTTTTGAAGTGCTATTTGATTTCTAGAATAAGTTCTACTTGGTGGTTTAGTTCTTTGGGTAATTTAGGGCATAGAAACACTCCCTTGAGGAGTTTACGGCCCCAAGGCCAATTCTCTTAGAGTTTACGGCCGTAAACTCTCACAGGATGGGTATTTTTATTCTTTCAAGTCCCAAGCACAAGTAGGATAGTTTCTAGGCATTTGTTTAAGGCTAATGAGGACCCTAGGCACACTTTGGTGCCCTTGCTTGGTGTTTACAGCCTATGAGTATTCCCTTGGCCGTAAACTCACTTTAAGGGGTGCTTTTGATGTCTTAAAGTCCACAATTTAGCTAGGAATAAATGGGGGTTAATGTCTAAAGCTTTAGGAGTGGTTAGGGCACATTTTGGCCCTTGAATTTGGAGTTCATGGTCCAAGAAGTTCTTGGGCCGAATAGTAATAAAATCATTGGTTTTGTAGTTATTAATCATATGTGATTGATGTAATAACTATAAGTATTTAACTTGTATTCCCCTCCATAAAAGCATTTAAAACATTAAAAGTATTTCAAAGGTTAATTAAAGGGCGTATGAACTCACTTATGGTGAGTGGATTGGATTAAAGTGTCGGATACTATGCTAGGAGGCAAACAGAGACTTGTTCACACGCACGAGCCTAGTTATCATATACTGAGCATATATATAACTAATTAGCCAAATAATAACTAATAGAATTTGTTGGGACACTCGGGAACATGTAAACACTTTGTATAAGTGTTATAGGTCCTAATAGTTGCTTCTAGGTTATTGTGGGACAAGGCTAAAGGGGATTAATGCTTCCAAGGACCTTGTATAAGTGTTTACTGCTCAATAAACTCCACACAAGGAGTTTACGGTCGTAAACCCTTGAGTTTACGGCCGTGAGCTCTCAACTTGGTGGTACATGGTGTTTTGAAGTGCTATTTGATTTCTAGAATAAGTTCTACTTGGTGGTTTAGTTCTTTAGGTAGTTTAGGGCATAGAAACACTCCCTTGAGGATTTTACGACCCCAAAGCCAATTCCCTTAGAGTTTATGGCCGTAAACTTTCATGGGATGGGTATTTTTATTCTTTGAAGTCCCAAGCACAAGTAGGATAGTTTCTAGGCATTTGTTTAAGGCTAATGAGGACCCTAGGCACACTTTGGTGCCCTTGCTTGGTGTTTACGGCCTATGAGTATTCCCTTGGCCGTAAACTCACTTTAAGGGGTGCTTTTGATTTCTTAAAGTCCACACTTTAGCTAGGAATAAATGGGGGTTAATGTCTAAAGCTTTAGGAGTGGTTAGGGCACATTTTGGCCCTTGAATTTGGAGTTCACGGTCCAGGAAGTTCTTGGGCCGTGAACACCATAAACTTGGTGTTTTTGATTGTTTTCTAGCCTCAAATATACATACATACAAGCCTAAGCTAGTTACTTATCAAGGAAATGGGACTAGATAGCATTTAAGCCTTATTTTGGAGTTTACTCCCCAAGAACGTTCTTGGGCGGTAAACTCCCGAATCTCACATATTTGACATGTAATCTATGTTATTAAGCATATAATAAGCATTATAAAACACTTAGAGAAGTGTACTCACAATTTGGGATGAAAACCCGAAGATCTGTGAGTGAGAAAATGGCTTTTCTCTAGTTGGAAATGTGAATAATGAATTAATTTGGTTCATAAATCTATTTATAGTCCTGAGATATTTTGGACAGAAAATATTTTTATTCCTGAAATGATTTCTAATATAACAGAGTGTTGGAATAACAGTGTTGCACAAAACCATAGTGCATCCACTCTCTTGATGTTTACTGAAGTGTAAACCCTGAATTATTCCAACTAATACGAAAAGTCTGAAAATTGACTATGACTGTTATAACTTCTATGGAAGTGGTATTGTTTGTACAGAGTGGAAATTTCGGGTTGTCACATTATTTGAGAGTATGTGTCCTTGGCGGGAAAGGAGGAAAGGAAGAGATCACAAACGGGGTTTGTGCTTAACGACATGAAGAATTTTCGGATTTGTTCTGAGTTTACGCGTGCTGTTCTCAGACCTTCTGGATGCAAATTCAATCGGTGACATACGGTTTGCATTTTCTTCTCTATACTCCTGAGTTTTTCTTAACCTGATTCGCTTTAAAGACGAATTTTTGTTTTAGGATAGTTTAAATTTGCGCATTTACTTTCGTTTCTCTCTTATGCACAAATTTAGGGGAGAAATAAAAACAAAACAAAAATTTTAAAATTTTAAAAATCCAAAAACATTAGAAAATCAGATAATCAAAAAAAAATTGTTGGTTATGAAATGTGCTGCTTGAGGGAGATGTTCTGGGAAGTGATATTATCAAGTGATAACTGGCAACCTGAGTCTGCGTAACGTACCCAAAGTTAAAGGGTCTATGCTCTGGCTTGATGTGTCGGTAGGCGCGAAAGATTCTAAATGGACATGACTAGGCAGAATTGAACTTAGGAAATCAAATGACTTGACAAATCTTGACCTAGATAGTTCCGTTTAGCCTGACAATACGACGCTCGGATAGGTTGAGCAGGGAGATATATATGGGAATCTACTCGTCACAATAAATGAACCCGTACTTGGAACCGTCTCTTAACTTTTCCTCGATGTGCGGATTCTGTCCTTAATTCCGGGTAGATGGGACGACTCGTAAATTCCGATAAATTAGGTCTGTAGAATATCATTTTCTTTCTTTCCGTCTGTTAGTCATATGTTGTCTCCTTTGCGTGACTTCCAATCTGACCTGGTACACAACATATGCAACTCTATTTCTCTGCAGGTTATATATGTGAAAGACTTCTTATCTGTTAGCCATATGTGTTGGATTAGTGTCTAAGTCCATAACTATTTTGGTATGTACTTGACCCGATGGTGCATGGTCCTTTTGGGTTGCCTTCACCAAAGCAACTTGATAGGATGAATTATGGAGAGAAAGGATTAAATATGATTTATTAATATATTATGAGAATAATATATTAAAGGAGAAATCATATTGTTTAATTAATATTAGTCAATAATTAATTGGTAATTAGTTTTGTGACTAAAAGAGATTAATTAAACTTAAGGGACTAGAATTGTAATTATAAGATAATTGCAATTTAGGCCATGGATTGCCTTGTGTCAAGGGGTGGACGAATTATATGGGGAAACCCATAAGGAAATCGTCCAAGGGCTTGATTAAAGGAGTTTATGGGTTGCTTAGGGCTTAAGAATCCATATTAGGGTTTCCTTGTTAGATAACCCTAATTGCCTCACTATATATAGATCCCTTAAGGACCAAAACCGTGGCCAAGACTTCTCTAGGGTTTGTAGACGTTTTTGGGCAGCCTCCATCCTCTCTCCTCTTCATCCTCTTGCTTATGGTGTTTGTGAACCATTAGAGGAGTGACAATTGTGACTCTAAGCTTTCTAAAGTCAATACAAGGAGATTTGGGATTGTTATTGCTACATAACAATCAAGGTAACATCTTAAACCTATTCTCATGTTAATATAATTATTTGAATGCTAGAATTAGGGTTTATTGTCTTGGATAACTTGCATGTACAATAGAGAAACCTAGATCCAATCATTAGGGTTTGTATGAGCACATAGGATGTTCTTATGACCAAAACCCAACAGTGGTATCAGAGCCTAGACTGGTTTCTATTGTATTTATGCATTGTATGATTGAAAATTTTGATTTTTGTGATTCTGGAGGTTGGACTCGTCGAGTCCATAGATGAACTCGCCGAGTCCATGCTGACTCGACGAATCCATGCCTGACTCGGCGAGTCGGCTCGTCAGAAGGAGGGACAACCGAGATTTCTTGCTGTTTTTGCTTAAGGATAGTTGCCTTATCATATTAGATCAATATAAATCCGATTTTATGATATATTCGACTATATTGCTGATCTAATTGAAGATATTTATCAATTAATAAAATATTTGTTTCCTTATGTGATAATTGATTAATTATTTTGACTAAATTGGTAAATTGTTTTGCAAGAAATCATTAAATAAATCAAATATGGATAATTATGTGATTAAATGTTAATTTAGATTATTTGTTATTTGATACTTGTGCTTTGAAAAGTTTCATATTTTCCCTTTTAGGTTTTATAGTTTAAATTTGAACCCAAAAGTTTTGTTGTTTTGAAATTTAAATAGTTGAAACCCAAATGTTTTGAAAAAGGTTTCAAAACTTGCCCTCAAGTTTTGGAATTTAAATTTTGATTAATAGTTTAATTTTGATGTATATTTAAATTCTAAACCCTAATGTTTTGAAATGTTTCAAAACTTACCCTCAATTTTTGGAATTTAAAAGTTGATTAAAAGTTTAATTAGGAATGTTAAATTCTAAAACCCTAGCATTGTTTTGAAAAAGGTTCAAAATACACCCTTATGGTTTTATTAATTAATTAAGGTGTATAATTAAAAGAGTTTTAATAAATCCATAAAAGTTTAGGTTAACAATTTAATTGAATTAAAAGTGTAATTATTAAATTTGACCACATAGTATTTTAAAAGTGTAAAATACACCCTATACTATATATAACATTAAAAGTCTAACATTATATATACATATATATATATATATATACATATATATATATATATATACATATATATATATATATATATATATATATATATATATATATATGAGTAAAATTCAGTCTTACCGTTAGTAGGCCTCATTCACGAAGCTGGTCTATAAGGGGTGTTTAAGGAAGTTGCCTATAAAATGGCGATTGAATGGGTATCCACTCTTACCCAGTGCACTCTTGACTAGTGGAGGGTCGTTAGCCGAACGGGTAGGATAGGACGAAACCTTCCATTATAAGTATAATGAATTATTAAAGTAACTAAATGTTTTCATAAAATTCCCAATCTTAGTTACTTAGGTAAAAGTGAATTTATGCAATTCCATGAAATTACACTTTGTGCCCTTGCGAAGACGTTAGTGGAGCGTGTGTGGTTTACCGCCACACTAAATGGTTCTAAGCAAAGGTAGCAAAGGGTGACTCAATGTTTGTCACAGTTTGTGGAGCGTGTGTGGTTTACCGGCACATCGAATATGTGACTGTAACATGTGGGGGCACCATGTAGTTTGCATGGTTATTCACACCCGCTTTGTGATCCTCGGCATCCTAGTCACAAACATGAGGGGGCATATCGAGATTTAAACATTCCATTGAAATGTTCAATGAATCTCATAGGATCTAGGAGTTTTCATAGATTTAAAACTTAAAATTTCTTTTTCGTTTTTTCATGGTGGAAATTAGTGAATCGTCATTCACTTACCTTCAAATGTTCTGCAATTTGGGTTACGGCATCCCTCTCTCGAGTTGTAGAATATTGTGTTGGGTCCTAGCCTTAGTATCTCATTTGGGTGATTTACTAAGGACTCAATCAATCAACTAACTTGAGTTCGTTTTCTCCCGTTTTGTAGATGTCAAGGTATGACAAATATGTTCTTCTCAAATCCCGTGGAACAAGCATTCCACATGAAGATGATATTCTACGATTCGATCGAGGAACAAGAGATCATGCTTCACTTCCTCCACCTCCTCCAATTATTCTCCCTAACCCAAAAGTTCGAAGGCTTGAAAAGTTCAAACTCACTCAAGACCTTTTGGCAAGTAAACATAAAGAAGGAAAGTTGGTGTGTGCACACGTCCTAGGGATGAAGTCACACATTGATAGATTAAGAATGTTAGGATCCGTTGTCTGTGAGGAAATGGCTGTTGATTGGGTTCTTCAGTCACTTCCTAACTCATATAGTGAGTTCGTAAGAGAGTACTATATAATGAACCGCGACGTGACCCTTATAGATCTCACCTATATGCTTATTGCTGCTGAATCAGCAATGGTTTGGCGGAATAGAAAAGCAAAGTTGATTAATGAATCTGCCTTCAAGACCTCTATCGATATAGAAAATGGCAACGAAAGACATGCTATGATCAAAAAGTTTGATCATAAGAGAAAGGCAATGTCTGAAGTAGTTCCATGTCATGATCCAAAAGAGTCAATTTGCTTTTATTGCCAAGAGAAAGGGCATTGGAGACAAAGCTGCCCCATTTACCTAAGAGATCTAAGAGATGGGAGAGTCGAAACGTATGGCTCTAATATAGGTAAAATTCATTAACTAACTCTTTTAAAGCTTCTATTCTAGATTCTTAATACATAATGTGATAAGATTACAATTGATGTTTTGTAGGATTGAAGAAAAGAAAGGAAGCTTAAGGGAAGAAGTGAGCAGAATCTAACCGTGAAGGAATGGATTTCGATCGCATTTCTTGAAGATTAGATTCTTGAGCTACTACTTAGAGTTAGAATAGGATTGCTAAGAAAGATGTATTAGCATAGTTTTTCAATAAATTGCATTGTAAGGACAAATTTTTTCGCAATAAAATAAATTTTGATTTTATATTATTTATTTATCCTTGCAATGGCGTATATGAAAAATTGATGTTTGAATGTTTCTATTATTAGCAATAATGGATTTGGTTTTTATTATGTTATTTATGGAAAGTCGAGAGTTTACCAAATAGGGAGAGTTTCTCATCGCCCAAGTTTCAATTGGACAGAAACTTGGAATCATGCAACTTGGTTGCACGATGAATGAGAAATTTCATATTTGGAAATTAGACTAATTCATTGACAAAGTGTCAAGTGAAGGACTAGGAGATCGAGCACACAAAGTTGCATGTTAATCAAATCCACCATAAGAGTAACAATGATATTCGTCATGATTTACTAAAGGTTTAGTAAATATGATTATACTTACAAGATTAAGTGTAATTATGAATTGATTGAAAAAGTTTAAATCAATAGCAAAACGAATAAGAAGAATCATGTAGGCAGAAAGATAAAAGTTTCTCCATTCTAAGAAGAAGGGAGAGTAGCTTTTATGCTTTATGATAGGTCTTAATGATTAAGAACCATATCTCAATTGATCCTCTAAGTGAGTCTTATGGTTAAGAAGAGGAATCAAGAATTGAAGAAATGGTTAAATCAAGAAGTCAATCATACTTCGTTCAAAAACAAGTCTTAGAGTAAAGATTGTGACATTGAGTGACAAGAATTAGAAAGGTTTATAAAATTCATCAAATGTGGAAAGTTGTGATGTCTTGGATAAGACAAAGACCAACTAGGACCCATTTATGAAGTGTTTTGATAAAAGCTACACTAACTCTTGAATATTTGTTTGTCAAAAAATGGTTGTTGACAAGAGATTCTTATATGTCAAGGAGTCAGTGGGAGTCTTATTGGTCTTGAAAGTTTCAAGAACAAATCAAATAGACCTTATCGATCATCACTAACACACGAGTTGAGGTTTACAACATATCGTGTTGACATTATTTTGTTTATGTGTCGTTCCAATTGAGTTAATTATGCATGTGAGTCCTATGAGTTCTCATTTGAATGCATAAAAAGGCAAGGACATTGATCAATGGAAAGTACATTGATAAGAAAAGGTGATTTGCTTAACTACTTGGAAGACATGGTGGGCAGCTGTGCTACCATAAAGGCAAGAAATCGAGATCAAGAAAGTTCGATCCATATGAGTTTGAATTTGTCGTAAACTTTGGTTTTGACAAATTCACATGGATAGGAACAAATACACCGTTTAAATCTAAGTGTCATAAGATTTCCTCCTTCATGAAAATGATTGTGAGGAAATGCTTTCACTAAGAAAGATTTTAAGAAGATAGTGATTGTAAAATTGCATTCTTGAATTCGATCATGGTTACGGTATCCCTTTCCATGATTTGAATTGTGAGGTTTGGCAATTAGTCTTAATTGTTTAGACACACATATGAACTATCTAAGACAAAGGTGTATAAGTTCAAAAGTCCTTGATAAAAGGTTATCAAAGCAGTAAGTATTAGAAACATGGACTTATGAAATTCAATAAGTATTGATTTTCTAGAAGTTAAGCTGGTTTCTGAATACATGTCAAAGCTAGTGGGAGCATAAGTGTTATGTTTATAATAATCATCATGATAGTGGGAGCATAAATGTTATGATTGTATGATTATTAAGGAAAGTATTGCAACTTGGCAATATTAATTATAGAAAACAAGAGTCATTCTTGCAAAGTTGTAAGGATGGAATAGTTGTTTTGCTATAATTAAGGGAGAGAATATTATGCTTCATTTCAAATCTAAAGGCTTAGGTTGAGAAATGTTAATAAATTTAGTCAAATGTACATAGTTTGTTCTTAAAACTTCGATTATGATTACAACATTCCTCTTCACAATTCGAATTTTGAGAACATAGAAAATGAAATATTATGGCGGAAGATTGATAAAGTATCAAATCTTTATGTAAGACATTATGCCTTATGTCCCATACGCTTCGGGTATAGGATCGATTGCAAATGCTATAATATTTGACCATTCTAGAATTTTCCAAATGTCTAGCGCATTTAGAGGGAAAAAGGACAAGAATCGGTTTTGACTAAGATAATTAAACAACTATCAAAGGACAATCCCAAGTTCGCCGAGGATTGGTCGCTTGTGAGTAGTTGGAAGTATAGTATTGGAAAATATGGAAATGTTTCCATATTGGATGGACCATATCGACATTATTATGAATAGATAAGATTCTATTAAGAATGAGTTGTCGTATGGAAAATATGGAAACGCGTCCATATTAGGAATTGAATATTGAAAATCTATGACTAGATTAGAAACTTTTATGTAAAAGGATGTTCAAAGGAATGTACTTTGAGTGAGAGACATCATATCTAAGGAATTGTATTGTAACAATTTCCGATAGAGGACTTTGTAATTTCATTGGCAATAATCTTTGTAACTTTGGTGCATTGATATTACAAATGGATCGTTGCATAGAATGTTAGAATCTAGCATATTTTATAAGTAACAAGAATTTGATATTCTCACACTGATGAAAAAGGATTTGGAGTTGTGAAATGAGAATGATTGGAAATATGTTCAATTTGATCTACTTCACAAAAGTAAGAACCATAGTTAAACATTGTGTGCAGGCTAAGAGCATGGGACAAGTGTAATAATTCAAGTAAGAAGTTGATTACCCGAAAAGACAAATAATGAGTAATCGATATGGTGATAAATAAAAGGAGTTTTATTTATACTCAAAGGTTTGAGACCATATGGGATTAGTATTATTCTTGTGTTTCAATTCGCATGTTTTGACTTCCAGAATAATTGAATTTATTAAGAATAATCGAATTATTCAAACGGGCCACAGTCGTTCATATGTTGGAAGTAGATATGAATGAAGACTGTCGTGAATTGGTGTGTGGATTGTCTAAAAGAGTATTAGACATAAGCAAATGTTTGCTGCAACGTTCATGAGTGCTTATGAATATGATTTGAGCATTGGATTAAACCCACGCTCACTTGGATCACTCCATGAATTGTATCACGAGTGATTAGTGAGACGATAACATCTTATATTCTTGAAACCGAGATGTGTGAGTTGTATCTTGCAAATCGGTTGCACATTGATAATATGTAAACGCACTAGTAACTTGGTGTTATAAAACATATTGTTGTGTGTGATTCGGTGAGTGAGTGCAACCAAGCATTGTATCAAAGTTTATCTGTTCCTTTTATCCACAGTAGGATAAAAGCGATATCTTTGGGCCCCTCGATGATTTAGTGATGACAAACGTAAATGCTCGGCCGAGCTAGGGCTAATTCGATTTGTTCAATTAGTCAGTCGTCATAAATCGGAAATCGAGAAATAGTACAAAGAGAATGATTAGAAATCATGTCTTATGATATCTAGAATGGAGGAGTATATGATCCCTTATCTAAAGGACACGCGTATCTGATAGGATCAGAGTTGACAGCGGCTTTGGAAAGCTACGATTGCAGATCCGGATCTGAAGTCATACGCATAATAGTTATTAGACTTATCCAAGTGGGAGACTGTTGGAGTAGTGTCTAAGTCCATAACTATTTTGGTATGTACTTGACCCGATGGTGCATGGTCCTTTTGGGTTGCCTTCACCAAAGCAACTTGATAGCATGAATTATGGAGAGAAAGGATTAAATATGACTTATTAATATATTATGAGAATAATATACTAAAGGAGAAATCATATTTTTTAATTAATATTAGTCAATAATTAATTGGTAATTAGTTTTGTGACTAAAAGAGATTAATTAAACTTAAGGGACTAGAATTGTAATTATAAGATAATTGCAATTTGGGCCATGGATTGCCTTGTGTCAAGGGGTGGACGAATTCTATGGGGAAACCCATAAGGAAATCGTCCAAGGGCTTGATTAAAGGAGTTTATGGGTTGCTTAGGGCTTAAGCATCCATATTAGGGTTTCCTTGTTAGATAACCCCAATTGCCTCACTATATATAGATCCCTTAAGGACTAAAAACGTGGCCAAGACTTCTCTAGGGTTTGTAGACATTTTTGGACAGCCTCCATCCTCTCTCCTCTTCATCCTCTTGCTTATGGTGTTTGTGAACCATTAGAGGAGTGACAATTGTTACTCTAAGCTTTCTAAAGTCAATACAAGGAGATTTGGGATTGTTATTGCTACATAACAATCAAGGTAACATCTTAAACCTATTCTCATGTTAATATAATTATTTGAATGCTAGAATTAGGGTTTATAGTGTTGGATAACTTGCATGTACAATAGAGAAACCTAGATCCAACCATTAGGGTTTGTATGAGCACATAGGATGTTCTTATGACCAAAACCCAACAATATGTTGTCTCCTCTGCATGACTTCTAATCCGACCTGGTACACAGCATATGCAACCTTCTACTTCTCAACCCCTCTGAAGTAATAAGTAATAAGTAATAGAATTATGAATCTATCTTCTCTCTGAATGGTTGTCTGCTCACCCGGTGTAAGGAGTACTCTAGAAGTTCTTGATGGCTGGGGCATATCAGGAAGCGGGAAACACATTCTAGTACACTTAAAATTGAACACATACATATTGTCTATAGATCTCCCTGCTCAATTTAGGTGGATAACAATATCTCTGGTCGTTGTTAGATGAATGGTCCTTAAGATATAGTATCTAAGAAATTAGGATCAAATATAATTTTTAGGAACTTAAGTTCACCTGTATTGTAACAAATAGTATGTCCTAAATTTGTCACCATTTATCGAGTTTAAGTGGACAACAATACCGACGATCGATCAGACAAAGATGTCAATATGAAAGGTACCGATAAGTGGATAAAGGTTGTCTAAAAACTTTGATCCCAAATCTCTCTTAAATTTAGATATCATTTTTATTTTTGTTAAATTTGTCATAGTTTCTTCTAATTTAAATATTAGGGGAGAATTAAAAATTAAAAAAAATCAGCAAAAAAAAATTAGAAAATTAAAAATCCAAAAAATAGTGTTATTTCTTGTTCAGAAAATCAAAAAAAAATTATTTTGTTTTTATTTTTCCAGAAAATATCAAAAATCCAAAAATATTTTTTTGTGTGCTAATTTTTCTTTTAGTTTTGTTTTGTCTTGAAAAGTGATTTCAGGTGTAGATGAGACTCGTAGAGACTGTATTGAAGATCTTTTGAGCCAAGGCTTCATCCGTGAGCATCGAAAAATTTGCATTCGAAGGAGCAAGAAATGAAGATTATTCTTTCGACATTCAATCTGTCAACCCCAGAAGCAAGGTGAAGCTGAAATTGAAGATTATGTGACGGATTGCATTGAAGCCTCCTCAATCAGTCTGCTGCTATCTTAAACCTGCTTAAGTGATCCAGAAGATTATTTCTCTCAGTTGTTCTCTCTGAAGATTCTCAAGCTAAAAGTGCTATCTTTCAAGAATCTTTTCATCAAGCCTCCTCACCTAATGTGCGTTCAGAGTCAAATCTTGAAGAAAAGCCCAACCGCTCGAGATGAAGTCATTCATAAAGATTCATATGTTCATCTTGATGCTGTGATGAAATTTGAAGATTAATGCTGAAGCCAAGCTCCCAATGAAGATTAACAAGAAAAAGGCAGCTACTTTTTTGGGGGAGTTTGTTGGGCCAATTAGAAAAGAAAGCTATAAACCAAGGGGGAGATTGTTGGGTCAAAAATATGGTTTATACTTTGCTTTTCTAGGAAAATATATTTTTATGTAATGTTGTATGTGTTTGCAGTTTGTATGTACGGCCGTACACGTGTGTACGACCGCACACCCTGTGTACGGCCTGTACACAGGGTGTGCGGCTGTACACATGTGTATGGCTGGAGGTCCATATAAATAGAGGAGTGCATGTGGGAGTGTACGGTTAAGAAAAAGGAGGGAAGGCTAGACAAGAGAGAGAAAGTTAGAGAAAAGAAGTGTGTGTGTGTGTGTGTGTGTGTGTGTGTGGGAGAGTCTATTGTAAGGAGCATCAATCATATCATCATTACATTAGATTCAAGTTATTCTTCTTCTCCTTCTCTTCTATTTGATCTGACATCATCCAATTGATTGGGATTCCGCACCATCAATTGGATCTGATTGATACACAAGCAAATTTTGGGGACTTACACACACACACACTTATATATATATATATATATATATATATATATATATATATATATATATATATATATATAACAGATAATCATCCAGTTAACCAGTCAATAACAAACAGACAAATCTTACAGATCACTAAGCATAACATCATCCTATCTACCAGGATACAGATCTAACAGATCACTATAATACTCAATCATGCAATAATCAGGATAACCATCCAAAAGGGGTCGCCTTTGTGTCATCGCCCCAAAAGTACAGTGATGAACACTCACCCCACACTAACGAATTGCACAGAAAACCTCCAGATGCTGGCCTACTAAATTCTTGAACTACCATAACAAATAAACATCCAATTAACAATTGAATTACCATCCTCGACTTATGACCCAAACTTAGGGTAAATGGCCACTTTAACCTATCCATAATTTGGCCAAAACCCATGCCCAATTCTGGATCCAAAAGCCCAAAATTATACAAGGCCCATCATTGGCCCAATTTTCCAAATTGGGCCCAAACTCCTTATTAGGCCTTATTCTAAGGTCCAAATCTACACTTGTCCTAAACCACCCATACTCAGGTAGAAAAATATGGGCCTACGCATTCAATCCCAAAAGGTAGCCCAAAACTCAAAGCCCAAAATCTGAAATCCATCGGAAGGGGTACTCAGGGAGTACTCCTTCGGTATGTAGGGCATAAACTGAGCCTAGCATTGACCCACAACGGGATGGCTGACCGAGTATGTGGGGCATACCTTCGCAGAGTCCAAACTTCAATAAGTGCTTAATGGCTTAAACACTTAAACCCAAACTTCATATCCATGGTCCAAATACACCTTAGAGTCATAAAGTGTCCATCTTTATGACTTTAGACGTCCAAAAAGTCCTTAATACATTGTCTTAATCCATTAAGACCTTCCATAAGAAGCATGGAGCCAAACTAGCTAAAGAGACCTCGTTTTTATGGCTTAGAACCCTTCTTAAGGTCTGAAAGGACATCCAAAAACATCCAACACAAAGCATGCACAACAATGGGACTTTTTGGGACAAAATAACATCATAAAGCTACCAAGATGAGATCTAAGTAAACCAATTATAATGGTAGCAACTTTTTACCTTCTAGAGCTTCCCAAGAAGATGATGATCCAAGATCTACAATCTTGCTTTCCTTCCTAGACTCCTTGATGCACTTCCTTCTCCATTAAGCACACAAATAACACACTTTAAGCTCAAAACACTCTCTTATAGGGTTAGGGTTTGATAAGAACGACTCAAGGACTTGGAGGCTGAAAGGGTGAAGCTAAATGATCCATAAAGATGTTTAAATACTAATCAAACCATAAAAATTTGGGTTTCACCCGGACATTAGTATGCCCAGCGTACTAGGGCACCCTAGTACACTTAGCTTACTCAGATATACGAGCAACATACTACTCTTGCTCCTAAAATTACCTTTTTGCCACTAGGGCTTCCTAGGGCTACATCTTTATAATCCAAGGACCTAAAATACAATATTTAAAACCAAAAGAGATTTGAAAATACTTGAAAACCCAAAATGTTACACCGATAACCTCAAATACACACTTGACTTCCTAACAAGTCATCACCAACCCACTGATGCCACGAGCATAAGGATGGCCTATCCATGAATTCTTATGTTGCATCTGCATCCCTTATTAGTATAGGTGTACCTCCACCAGAAAAATCACTCGATACATTCAAAATGAAATTCATTACTCGAGACTCCATAATCGATACCCAACATTGGTAACTAAACTCTTGATAAACAACTCGGAAGCAAACATGGTTCATATTGCAAACACTCTGCAAGAGACTTCTGATGCACAACTATTACTCCCGAAAACCTTTAAGTGCCCACATGATCCAGAACAGTGGGTCACTGAGTCTCCCGAAACCCACAACGCAATAAAACCTAAATATGACAAGAAAACTAACGGTCTGATACCTAAGAGTCTCAATAAAAAGACTATCGGGTCCCACCTATTTGAATCATACAACCACTAGTTCACGATACATCGTGACACCAGCTAACCATTAAACGATAACCTCACGGTACTAATCCGATCTTTCCATCATTCTAACAATGGTCTGGAGACTTGCGACCATCACCACATGGGCCTAAAAATACTCAACCATCAATCCACTGACATTAAAGAACCCGATCGACATCCCTCTCAATGTTAACCGAACACAAATACGAGTCATACCCTTCTATCATGCACAATTCCTTTCACCTTACAGGAGGCTACCAATCCAAAATTTAGGCGCAAACATGGTCGCACACAACTAGAGAATGAGATATGCAGTTGCACTCTTTTTCCAATTTAACGGCTACAAGCCAATTAAGAACCATGCCAATAACTCGATTAAAGTGTTCGCATGCTACCTTATTTAACCTACACATATCCACCAGAGAAAACACATAACCACCAGAGAAAACACATAACCAACCCTAGGTCTACTACAATCCTTCCTCACAACCCTTGGCCATCGGGTGTAGTACCAGTAGATCTAACTGAAATGAAGAACCTCAACCGCTAAAATAATCATCCTCATGAATGGCAGAAGACTAAGATCCCATACCTTGATTGAAACCGAACATATCCTACAAATATGCAAATAACCCAATAAAACTTCCAAAGCCATCAGAAATGCTGTCAAACTCTGGTCGAGTCAATCAATATACCAACTTCGCAGACATGACAAGCCAAAATTGGATTTTGTGTAGATCCCAAGCCACTCTTGAAGAACTCCATAATGCTACCCTAATATCCAAAATTCTAATAACCAAGAACATATACCAAATACGAGCCTGCTATAAATAATAATTTTGTAATTAACCATTAAGGCTACCCATACCCAGAAAAAAAAATGCACAATGTACATATTTTGACAACAGGTTGACGCATCAATCGAACTCCAATTGATACAACCCTAAAACTCTGAAGAACCTCTGCTATTGACCAAGAAAGAAAAGACCAACTATCGAAAGTGAATTGAAAACTAATCCAATGATCCAACACAATACGGTACAAAGCCCATGAGGGACTAATGTTTGGTTTTTATTCAAAAATTAGTTTCAACAACATAAGATTTAGCAATGGAAGACTTTAAAATTAGAATAAACATAAACCAAGTTTATACCCACCAAGGATCTTCTTGCAAAGTTTGGAAAGAAATCAAGCACCAAAGTGGAAGAAGTGTTCCTTTGTAGACTTTGAATCCTCAAGGGTAGGCTTGGAAGTTGATGGAGAATGTGGAACCTTTGAGACACCAACAAGTTGTCAACTTGATTTAAGATGCAAGGCTTGTAAGAAAACTCTTAACTCTTATGCTTGAAGTTCATAAACAAAGTATGAACTTCAAAAGAGTATAAAAGCAAGGAATATCTACAAGAGGATGAAGAAAATTGAGAGAGTAAGCATACTCTCTCCAACTCATGGTTTTGTGTCCAAAAGAAGAGCAAGAATGAAAGTCCCATGAAGCTAGTATTTATAGCATGAAGAAAAAGTCCATAAGTCCTTAATCATTTAGCACGTTAGACAAACATGTCTCCCATTCTTGTAAGACTAGAAATGCTTTCATTTCTTTTTATTAAAGAATCAAGAAAGCCATGCTTTTATTTAAATAATCAAAAGGCATGCCTTCTTTTTGTAATAATTTAGTCCCATACTTCTAAAGTGTGTTCCCTAGAGTAAAATAAGCTAAAAATCATACCTCTCTTTCTGCTACCTCATATTTGAAATTGTGACATCCCCATTTTCACGGCCAGAAAAGACCGATTTTGTTTATACTTTATAAAAATCAGAGTACCTCTCTTAATAAAAATATTGTGGAATTTGTTCCCAGTAAAACATGATAAGTACGTTATCAAAGCGTTTCCGAAGAAAAGTATTTTTATTCATTTTAAAACATGTGGGATGTCATCGTCAATACATAAACATAAGCATAAAAAGTACTTACATTCATTATCACTAGTGATCTATATCTCTTTTAAGTCTCTCAGTGTAATGTGACTTCATCTCAACACCTGTGATATAAATAAACTGAGTGGGTCAGGTTGGGAAACTTGGTGAGTACATAGGGTTTTCAACCCACAATAATATAATTATTATGTTTAAACAATCAAATAATCAACCCAATTACCCATCCCCGTTATCTTCTTTATTCTTAAGGATCTACCATAAGAATTAACTATTTCTCATTCATTTATTCCTAAGGAGTATCCTAAGGAATATGTACAAATTCCATCGTTGTAAATGACACATCTGTCAAGCACAACTGCTAGTTCTGTGACTAGGGCGCAGCTGCCAAAATTGTAACATTCTCTATGGGGCGCATCTGCCGGAATAGTCCTTTAGGCGCACCTGTCGGGGTTCTGAGGTTCTCTATTAGGCGCTTTTTCCGGTAGAGTCCTTCAAGCGCATCTGCCGGGTTTTATTGACAATATCGTTTTCCAGAGTCCACTCGCAATACATATCAATGGGTTTTTAGAGTACACCGGTGAACACATCGTTCACAACACCTACAGGTTCTGAGCCTGCAAGTGTTCCACTGGACTGTTTAGAATAGTCCGTGGTTGTCATCCATACTCTGCTGAATGACGGGGCCATCGTTTGGGAAAAGGCTTCTCACATCGTCCACCGCTCACCCTCAGCTCGTGGTCTATAACACCTCTCAACTCATCATCCAACTCATATTCCATCTATTACATCTACCCATGTTTTACCCCAACATTATCGTAGATATAAAATACATATACAGTTTAAATCATTTAAAAAATGTATACAATCGTTCATCTAGCATAAACATCAAGTACTCAGATAATATGCACACATAGCACATAATTTATATAAAATACTTCATATCTATGTGTAAGATGAAAGTAACTATGCACTCACCTGAAAGGTGGTGACTCAGCACTCGGACAGCGCTTCGATACTCTCAAAACAATTCTCCTTCGATAAAACCTAGTATCAATTCCACTAGGGTTTAGTCTAACGTCAACCGCGACTAATTAATAATCTAGGTATCATTATTATTATATAAGCATTAAATAACACTCATAATAATAGCCCAAATAATTATTTTAAGGACCTAATAACATTACTATAATTATTTGAAAGCTATATTAAAAATTGCGTAAGCGTAGCTCACTTACAGCGGATTTTAAAGAAAATCGGGTTTTGCTCGGAGTAGCATTTCCGAAACCGAAAGACCCTTTTTCTCGGGACTCCGGGAGCCTCGGGGCTTCCCTCGGGTGCTAGGGGGTTTATCTAGGGTTTAGGAGTGTTTAGGACACTTAGAGAGAGAAAGATTTTAGAGAGAGAATGAGAAAATGTGTGAAAATCCGAAGACCCTCACCCCCTTTTATAGCTGCGAGGCCTTGGACTACGTTGGGCGTAATCCTTGGCTACGCGGCGCATACTCCTCGGATAAGGATGCCAGATGGCGAGCTTCGGATGGGGCGACGTGGCTACTCCTCGGACCAAGCAGATCGACTACGCGGGGTGTTCCTTCTTCGCACGCAGGGCGTACCTCGTATGCGAGGCACTCCTCGGTTACGTTGGGCGTAATCCTCGCACCAGGTGTCATCATCCGAAGCGAGGCCTTGGGCAGCAAGCAACGGTTGGGATCGTGCCACGTCAGAAATCTCGCAACAGGTCTCGCAGATTTACTTTCCGACTTCTAAAAATCATAACTTTCGGATACGAGCTCTGTTTTCAACGTTTTTTATATCCACGCGAAGGTGGAAACATACTCTACAACTTTTGTTTAGACTCCGTTGGCTAATTTTGAATCTAGTTTAAAAGTTATATTATTAACATGTCGGGACAGGATTGGTCCGTTAAATTCTCATAACTTCTTCATCCGACGTCCGTTTTCGCCCCATCTTTTTCTTGTTACGCTATTCTTAATGAGATCTTCGATTCTCGTTTAGGTCGTGTTGGCTAAAAACCGCTCGATCTATTATTTGAATTTCGGGCTGTACACTGCTAACCCGAATCTTCGAAAAATCATAACTTCTTCATACGAAGTCAGATTTAGGCGTTCTTTTTATGGACACTCTCGGTTTACCATATTCTACGAATTTTGTTTAGATTGCTAAGGCTAAACCTTGCTCTTTCATAAATTCACTATTTACGCTTCTCGGTCCCGTGCCGGTTCTGTCGCGAAACCTCGACGTGTCATAACTTCTTCGTTATAATTCGAATTTCTGCGTTCTTTATATGTACGGAAACTTTGTGACATATTCTACAACTTGGTTAAGATTATTTATTCAAAATAATCTTTTGTCGAAAAGTCGTTTTCGACCCCTATTGTCTCTAAATTGACGAGCCCGGATCTACGGGCGTTACAGAAATTAAGATGTCAAAAGAGCAGAAAAACTTTATATTTTATAAAACAAGTTTATAAAGTATAAACTTGAAATTTTTGGTAAAAAACAAAACAATTTATCCAGTCCAAAATGTTATGCGTGACTTATTAATTCATACTATATGAATTATGTAATGTTACTTTGTAATGAAAATTATTATAAATAATTTCCAAATTAATTATAAGAGTTTATTGAATATATATTAAAATCAATTTATAATAAATAGTCAATTATATCAAGTTGTTGTTAGTGTGACCCATTAGTATCATATGTTAATTAGCAATATCACTTTAATATGATTCTTGAGCATACTAGATCTTTCAATCTCCCACTTGTGAAAGATTCATATTAGACTGATATAGAAAGTGGTGAACATCTGGAAACATTTCACTTCCCCCATCAACATACAACTTTGTGCCATTCTATCAACGCCCAATTCCCTAAAAGCTCCAACCTATAATTGGTGTATAAAGCAAGTTTATCAGTTATACCTTTGTCACAGACATCATGTTGAACATGAGATACGGATAACAATCAATCTCATATCGTGTTAAAATTTTGGTAAGGTGCCTTGCATGTCTAACTCTCAACACATAAGAGCAACAAATCCCACCTTGATTACATAACCCTCTTGCATAGTTCATACCATACCTGAAAATGGCTTTTATAACTGCCTAGTTAAGGACCAGTGTTTGATCATATCTAAACACTGTACTCCCTACACTTAAGTCCCACTATGTACCTCAGGTGTTAAGGATAAAAAAATAGTACCTTTTAATCAAGTATCATTCAAAGTAGCGATCTATGAGATTATCTTGATGCGGGCCAGTTTAGTACCGGTTCTAATATTATTCATGGATTAAACATGTTAATATAGAACACATGTTAATATTGAACACAACAAGTATTGATGTTATGATCATATCCCAATATATCAAAAACATTATATAATAGTTGTTGTTATAATGTTCCAATATCCAAATACTAAATCCAAATCAAAAGCACATTTCTAGAATAATAAAGTCGTATAGCTAAATTGTGACCATTCATACTTAGCTTAAAAGAAGGACTTTATTAACGGGTTCGACGAAACTTAATTTGTGTGAATTCTGTGAACACTATCATCTCTATATTTGACTTTACTCTAGGTATAGTTAATTATCCTGGAGTATATTATTGGTCTTCTTTCATGTCATAAAGTCTCTTAGCTTGATTAAGTATACTCTCGAAGTCACAAAGATTTCTATATGACCCTTGAATGGCATAGATCAACATTGTTTTTCAATGAACTCATTTATCAAATCATATTAGATTTAAACTTGTAAAGTAGTGTACTCTTATTTTGTAGTGTATTGTGTCATTTTGTTTTGGTTAGACCTTATTCCAACTATACTTACTCTTCATCCCTCAATGAAGTCATAATCTAATTATAATTCATAATTATATACATGTTTTAGAATCAGAATCTTATGTAGCTCTTTACACAAAGTTTTTGTTTTAAACTATATGTCTCATATACATTCTCTTAGTTCCCAAAGTACTCTTAGAATGTTCCTATAGCCATCTGATGACTAAACCATGTATTCAATTGGTGTATTTTGATACGCTTATAGCAAGATCATGTACTAGGTCTTCTGCATAATATGGCATAAATGATGGATTCGTTTGCCAAGCAAATAGAATATAAATCATTTCAGCTAGTTCAAACGTATAAGCTAGGTCCTTTTCGGGCGCCTCAAACTTAGTGACATGTGTTAATGCTAAGGTTCCTCCAGATGAATCTTCTATCTTGATCTCTTTCAAGATATTGTCAATGTATGCTTAAGGATATAAAATTTTTAACATGCATTTAATTTATATTTATAGATTTTAAATTCCAACAATGTATCTTGTTCTTATTAAGTCTTTCATTTTAGAAACACATAACCGATTCAATGTGAAAACATTTGGCATGGTCAGAATGAAATTTATCATGATTAAGTATGTCTCACTCATACAAGATGAGGAATTTCACTATGCTCCACTAGTTCTTAGTAAACACACATGTTCCATTCATTTTGATGTAAAAACGTACATTATGGTTTCATATTAAAATGATGATTGCAACATTTAGATGTTTGCTTTATATCCACAAGTGGATCTGAAGCTTTACACATTTTTTAGGATAACATGGATGAAGAAAAGCGGTATTTCTTGAAATCCATATGCTATATTTCATATTGAGAATATGAATTTACAATATCCTTGTTGATCTAATCATAGCTACTTGTGAAAAAGGTTTGATTATAGTCAATGTCATGAGTATGAGAAAATCATTTTATAACAAGTGTTGCTTTAAATGTGTATGATCATCAATGTAATGTATTCTTTCTAGAAGAATTACTTACTCTTTCTAGCCTTGTTGTAGATAGGAAGCTCAACCCAAGAGCATACTTGATTATAATAAATGGATTACATCTCATGTTCATGATTCTAAGTCATTAATCAAAATCGAGATCTGACATAGCATCTTGGTATTTGATGGATTTGCTAGAAACCATCAAGAAAAGCTCATCAGTGAAAGATTCCACATTTCTCAAGTTATAGATGATTTCTACCAAGAGTGCGAACAATTTTTGTTTGTGAATAGCTATTATTCAATTTTAACAATCCCCTGTTAAAACTAGTGCCAACTATTACTACATCAAGTTATGGTTCTTGAGCTGCTTCAAGTTCCATGTGCCTCCCACTTGCTTTGTCATTAGAAGCTTGCTTTCTGCTAACTCAGCTATTAGAAGAATAAGAAAATTTATTGTTAGTGGGTTTGCATATAATAATCTAATCAACATTTAGAGTACTATATGAAAATATGTATTTAGCATAGTTTGGTTTAGAAGCTTTAGTCCAACATAGGCTTCAAATCGACAAAACATTTAATAAGATAGAGATTGAGCCTTTCCATACAAAATTTTATGAAGAAAATGTTATATATACTTATTAGTTGGAATTTATACTCAAGGTACAATTGATAGTGTTATATGTGTTATCCCAAGGAAATAAAAGGAGGATATTTATACAAATTAGAGAGAAAATCATACAAGTAAGATTTAATTCATCCTTTATTATCATTAAGACCTTAGATAGTTCTTACCTCTTTGTATTTCAACTTTCTATTCGAAACCTTCAACAAAGATTTCACAATTATCTTTTAACATATAAAATATAATTCATAACTACAATCGTTGTTAATAATGTTGATTTGGTATCTTATGATAAATCTTATACGTTCATTGGAAAGGAAGTCATACACTATAGTGTATAGTCCTTAATAGTTATTTTCTCTACTACTTAGTGAAAATATCATTAAGAACCTTTTATACATAAATAATATTTACATATGTCAAATAAACAACATTATTTTCCTTCAAGGATCCCTTTCTTGAAGTTGGAATATATGAATGTCATTTATATAATAAAGATAACAATCTCAAAGATGAATTTGCTTTAAAACAATTTTAAATCAAAATATTTTACATATACAACTTGTTATTTATAAAACATTGATATTTAATTTCTAATTCTTATTAATAGATCTTGTCATAAAAAGAATTTTAATCATTTATGAATATGAAGGTGATCGTTATAAAAAACGATTTAAGTAAATAATCAATCATTCAAAAATTAAACTGAGGCATATATTTAGGCAAGTCAAATTAAAATATACATTGTTCCAAAACAAACATTGTTTCATAGTACAAGTGAATTATGTTACTAGCATAATTAATAAACTAAACTTCGAGAATGTAGTTCAAACTTGATTGTGCTCAACTAGTTACTCTTTTGTAAATATTCGCAAGCCATTTACAAATAGTAGATTAACATTTAAGTACCAAGTACCTAAGTGTTATATGAAAAGTATGAGTTCTATATAGTAGATACTTGAACTACTAATCTCCTATAGAGTTTCTTTCATTATAATAGGAGTAGATCCTATTCCATTGTCCAGTTTGTCCACAAAAGAAACAAGATCTATCTATATGGGCCTTATTGGATTTCTTAGGCTTCAACGTATTCAGTCCATAAAACATGGGCCTCCTAATCCTAAATCACACAAGGTGATTCTTTTGGGCATTGTACATTTCCTAGTTTGCTGTTAGGTACATCTTTAGCATAACAGTGATGCCTTTACTAGGTATCATGTTTAGGCTCATTGCTCAAAGAAAATTATTTAGGACTAGGACCTTTAAGTGTATACAATTTCATATCTCATACGAGATTGTCTCTTAAGACATGAAACCGTTCATTGAAGTTGTATCTAGTGGATGTCATTGTTTCATTAAGTCATTAAAAAATGACAATTCATGGTAACGAGAATGGATTATTTAACAACAAAATTATAACAAAATTCATTTATTATTTTCAATATTTAAACTCTTTAATAATTAACACCATTTTAGCTTCCAAAAACATTAATTATCAATGTCTACGATCCAAGTTACAAGACAAATAAATGGTTGGGTATCATTTATCCCATGCTTTTGAATTCAACTTGGTAGATATTGATTATCAATTATATATTACTATATAATTCCTAGATTTATGGGATTACTAATAACAAATTTAATTAGACTAGTTTGATCCCATCTATGCCTCAGAACTCTTTTGCTTAGGTATCCTTTATCACAAAAGATTTCGGATCAAATCATCCAATTTTAAAAACATGTGTAATCGGTCTATAACGTGGTTATAGAAATTGAGAAGACACCATGACCATCAAAAGATAACACAAAGCGGTTAGGTATCCTTTATCCCACTAACGCATACAAGAGATGTGTGAGTGCTCTTCAAAAAGGATTGCATATATTTGAGGTTTGTAAAAATGGTCTTTTATATGTTTTATAATTCTAGTTTTAAAAACATATGATATCATGAGTATGTCATAAATATAATAAACCATGATACCAATTTTCAAAAGAAAATCATTTTTTAAAGGTTCTATATAAACAGCTAGTTTTTATATAATTCGACACGATTCAATTTTAATAATAGGTATTTATTTTGAGGGCATTTGAACCTTTTACATCATTAATAAAACTTCCTTTTTATTACTTATATATTTGGAGTTTGTATACGTTATAAAAAATCACCATTTTAAAATTTGTATTTGAGAATTTCAAAATTTGACTTTGTTAACGTTTTACAAAACCATATTTTATTTTAAACCAATAACTTGTTACATCTTATGTCCACATTATAAATTTTGAAAACCAAACTCTATGTGATGTTTATTTTGTCTAAAATTATTTTAGCATGTGAAAAAACTAATTTATCAACCACACATAATAATTGCATAAAATAAACAACACAAACATTCTTCAAATTATATGTGCATAAACATGACTAACTAATGACATTTATGTGAGCCAACACAAAAATGTCAAGTCCAATCCTCAAGGGACATTTTAAGGGACTAAAAAAATATTCTTGTAATGTTATTGTAGAAGCTCCCACTTCAGAAAACACCCATTGCTTGCAAAATATTAGAATAACTTCTTTAAAGCAATATTTCAACAATATGCAATTTAGAAATGCATGCAGAAAAGGTTGCATTAGGTTCAACAGCTCCAAGGGAAGTTGTCAACAACAACACCTTTTGCAACGGATTGCAGAAAAGGTTACCTTTGTCCCTGCACACCTCAAAACCTCGAAAATTGCCTTCTTGTATTCAAAAAATGGCTCCAATGTCATTCATTATTACATTTTTATACAAATAAATTATTTCTAACACCTAATCTATTATTTACAAAAATAAACCAAGAAAACTAAACTATTTAATTTATTACATACCATATGAATAAATAAATTATTACAACCATTTTTATAATAAAAACAACCAACACAACAAACACAGTGGTCATTGGCTAGTTTATGCACATCATACATATCAACATATACATCAAAAAACTTTTGTTTTTCTAAGACAACTTTAAATGAAAAAAGATGCATGCAACTTTTTTCACATAAAATAACAATTAAAAAAAAGTTGTCAAAGAAAAATATGTATGCACTTGTTTTTATGCAAAACCAAGTTATCCATATTCTCCAAATATGAATATTTCCAAAAATCAAAAAGTCTAACCAAACTTGCAAGGTGGCTCTAATAACAATTGTTGGGTTTTTCTTCAAAAACTAGTTTCAAAAACATGATTTTTACCGATGGAAGACTTTAAAAGTAGAATAAACATAAACCAAGTTTATACCCACCAAGGATCTTCTTGCAAAGTTTAAAAAGAAAACAAGCACCAAAGTGGAAGAAGTGTTTAACAACCTTTGTAGACTTTGAAACCTCAAGAGATGCTTGGAAGTTGATGGAGAATGTGGAACCTTTGAGACACCAACAAGTTGGCAACTTGATTTAAGATGCTAGTCTTGTCAAAAAAACTCTTAACTCTAACGCTTGAAGTTCATAACCAAAGTATGAACTTCAACATAGTATAAAATCAAGTAATATCTTCAAGAGGATGAAGAAAATGGAGAGAGTATGATACTCTCTCGAAGTCATGGTTTTGTGTCCAAAAGAAGAACAAGAATGAAAGTCTCATGAAGCTAGTATTTGTAGCATGAAGAAAAAGTCCTTAAATCCTTAACCATTTAACACTTTAGACAAAGTTGCTCCCATTCTTGTAAGACTAGCAATGCTTTCATTTCTTTTTACTAAACAATCAAGAAAGCCATGCTTTGTTTAAATAATCAAAAGGCATGTCTCTTTTGTAATACTTTAATCCCATACTTCTAAAGTATGCTCCTTATATTAAAATAAGCTACAAACCATACCTCTCTTTCTTCTTTCTCAATTTCAAAATTAAGAAGTCAAAAGAAGACAAAAACTTTATATTTTACATACCAAGTTTATAAAATATAAACAACTTTTTGGTAAAAGACAAAAGAATTTATCTAGTCCAAAATGTTGTGCATGACTTATTAATTCATACCATATGAATTATGTAATGTTACTTACTAATGAAAATTATTATAAATAATTTCCAATTTAGTTATAAGATTTTATTGAATATTTATTAAAATCAATTTCTAATAAATAATAAATTATATCAAGTTGTTGTGAGTGCAACCCATTGTGTGTGCCTCTAGGTGATGATATCAGCTTAACTTAGATAATTAGGGACAAAGTGCAACTCTCGTTGGCCGAGGACTTAGAGAAAAGTTTTAAAGGGTAACTAGAAAACCTTACCTAAAAGGGAATACCCTGACAAAAGTGAACCAGTCAAGGTTTGTAAGAAAAGGGTAGCCAAGGCATCAACCTACAAATATAGACCAATGACTCAAAATAAGGATGAGCCCCGAACTCATGAGTGCAAACTCCTTGGCCATAACCAACAATGTTTATTATTATTCAAGCTTGATATCATTTCGATAAGAGGTTATGAGCATTTACCAAATGATAAAAAGGATTGATGATCCATGTCACTTGAGCAAAATCGATGCAACAATGCAACCATAGGCTTTAAAGGCTCATAACATTTCCCTTAGCATGTCAATCTAACTCAAAGGACCATTACCTTAGGCTGTGACAAGAAAAAAAGCTTTAAAGGCTCATAACCTTTCCCTTGATATGAAAAATACCTAAGTCCTAAATGCCTCTAGGTGATGATATCGTCTTAACTTAGATAACTAGGGACAAAGTGCAAGTCTCGTTATCGTAGGACTTAGAACAAAGTTTTAAAGGGTAACTAGAAGAGCTTACCTAAAAGGGAATACCCTAACAAAAGTGAACCAATCAAGGTTTGTAAGATAAGGCTAGCCAAGGCATCAACCTATAAATATAGACAATTGACTCAAAATATAGACGAGCCCCGAACTCATGAGTGCAAACTCCTGAGCCATAACCAACAAACTTTATTTAAGTATAAACAACTTTCAGTTATCAAAGGAGACTTTCCATTGAGTCTTAGTACCCTGCCAAGAAAAGAAGAGCCATTCCCACTCAATTCCTAAGGCCAAAACAAACCTTTGGAAAGAAATCCCCCCATGGGAAAAAAAAACCTGAACAAATGTTCCTCAAAATCCAATATCATCCTTTGATGAAAAAGTAAACTAGTGGCCAACATAAACCATCTGGAAGAAAACCACGAAAGCTTTAGGCAAAAGATATCCATACCATTAAGTTGTGAATCAAGATAAATTGTCTGTCGAACACATCCCCGGCTTATAAAAGACTACGCAGAGTCACCAACCAAGTCAAACTTTATACAAATATTGTTTCTAAAACATGACTTTCAAAAGCTCAAATCAAGAGAAGAAGGAGAGATCAATTGCGAGGTGGATTGGAGGAGGGTCCAACATTCTGAAAGCTAATTTTCAAAGGTTTCTCCTCAATGTCGGGATCACAACATAGTTGACAGAGGCTTGCCAAATCCATCTCACCAAATGGAGATATAAAGCAAAATTTGTCTCCATAATGGCCTTCACGAAGGTGTACATTTCTTGTTCCTACTCCAGTACTGCACTCTCCCCATATAGATTAAATCTCCCGAGATCCACTTGCTCTCACACTGCCTACTTGCCACCCCTTCACACCGGTAGCCATACACGCTTCCTTCATCCGTCGAACCCACAACGAGAACTCAGGGCTCTCGATGACCTGCTCCACCATGATAACAACACCCTTCTAGAGAACCCAAGCCATGTCCTCCTCCAAAATCTTCCTCCTCGACCCCTCGGTCACCAACTGCTCACCCTACTGCTTCATGTCCTCCTCCAAAATCTTCCTCCTCTACCTATCCTTCCAAGCTTGTCACTTGGTCTTCCACTAAATTCTTCTCCCTAAACAACAGGTCATAGCATTCTTTAAATTTGGGCTTATCCTCCTTAAGGCCCAAGACCTTCTCCCTTAATTCTTCGTGCTCAGCTTTCACGGTGGTCAATTCCGCCAAGTCTGACCCCACATGACACTAAAACCACCAAATAGGGGAAACCTAGGACACAACATAATGAAGGTTGCTCGTCATATGGGAGTTGGATAAGAGCTCCCATGCTTCTATTATAGACGGAGAGAATGTATGACGACTCCACTCATACACAAAAACATGTCGCATGAGTAGGGACCCATGAGTAAGAGTCCATTCCAGGAGATAAATGTCGAGAGCCACTAGTGGCGTAGGGGAAGCGCCAAAAACAGTGATGTCTCTCATCAGAGACAAAGTAGAGCCAAGAGCAGTTTGGAGGTCAACCTCCGGCTTCTTCCCAAACTCGACACCGCCAATACTGGTAATCCTCCGCTTCTTTCTTTGGTTCCTTAAATGGTTCTGTTGCCTCATCCCCTCCGACTGTTGTGAAGTGTCCTCATCGAGGATGTCGATTACTATGATGGACCCCCAGCAAAAAGTAACTGTTATTCTTTTTATGAAGGCATCTGCTAATGATATTATAACCAACATCCTCTGCAAGAGGGGAGTCCATCCAGGTTATCTGCCGCTTAGTGGTAACACTATTGCCGCCAATTGACGCCTATGTCGTTGTTTCATCTTCAGAGGTTTAAGTTAGAGGATCATTATGAGAAACACCACCAATGGGTACATCCAGAAAAATAGAGTCAGCCTAAGTGGCAGATCCCTTGCCCCTCATGGCAGAAGGAGCGGCAAGCACCAACGCCTAATCAGTACAAACAGGCGGAGGAAGAGTCTCCACCAAGTCCACCTCATAATACTGGACATCACCTTTATACTTGCCTCGCAAAACCATCTCGAAGGATAACACATTCTCAATACCTGCAAATACAAACAAAAAATGGGTTAACAACCCCCTTTCATCTCATAAAAACGAAAAAAAGAGGGAGGGGGAGAAGAAGAGTATTCACCATCCCTCTCAACAAAGAACTGAGGCATCTTCCCCCAGGCTCGCTAGGTGGAACTCATTCCCGCCGCCATCAATGATGCATATACCTCCCAATTCCTGTGCCAAAGTTAAACCGGTACCCCATAGTTGTGGCACCTAGTTAAAGAACGTGGTCACTCATGGATAACTAGAACCAAGCAGGATGTTGTTAACCTAGAGCCACTTATCCTGCCAGTTTTCTTAGGCGCCTTCTGGTTGATGATAAACACATGGATGTTTTCCCTCTAAGAGAAGGTATGAAAACTGGACTGCATGGACGAGTTAAAGTAAGCCTTAAACGCCTAGAATTAGGGAATCACATTAAAGGCTCCGCAATCTAGTTTGAACCCCACGATCTTGTTCACAGTGTTAGGGGTTAGATCCTCAACATAGAAACCATACCGGCTTATGATTTCATCAAAGAAATCAGTCGTCAGTAACCACCATCCTTCTTCAAAGAGTGGGACTGGGACTCCGACCTTACCCGACGACGGATGGCTGATGATGGTCCCCTTTCTTGGAAACTACACTCCATGATTCGACATGAAACCAAAGTGAAGTTTCAGAGCCTCAAACTCTTTTCATGTCAGCTCAAGTACAAATCGTTTCGTCCCCATTGTTTTCTTAGTGCAAACACAAGAATGAAGATAGAGTAAGCAAAGAAAAGTCAGAAGCGGATGAGAACGAAAGAGTAAAAAGAAAAATGTTCTTGATAAGGAAGATTTAAATGAGGAATGGGAATATCGAATCGCCTTCAAGATGAAACCGCCCGTGTTGACGGCTCAGTCACATCAACAAACATCTAGACCATCTCCACCAAACACGTGTCCTGATCAAGGCTAGAATGACTCATCTATGCCAAGCCAATGTAGACGTCTACTAGCCTAGGGGACTTGTTAAGTTATCCCTATTGGAATATGTTAAAGATAACATACCTTCTATCTATAGGATGACCTAGTTAATGGTTTCTACCCAGCCTAATGCCTGACTCGGGCCCTCACCCCCGTTGTATCGCACTAGGACCATGGTACTTGGCACTCTCTCGCCTATGTTGAATTCAGACGACAATCTCTCGTCTATAATAAGCCAAAACACACTTGGTCACTTCCTAGAGTGAAAATTGTAGCACTTTGAGCGTTATCCCTTGTCTCATATGCACCAATAGCAGATGGCCACTAACGGTGCACGATCGACCAATGGGATTCCTCCACGTCCTGTCGGCCCATACGGGGCAAAGGATATTGTTGGGATCATGCTCTAAATATGACAAGTATAAAAGGAACCATTCTCCTTCTATCCAAAACCCTAATCTCCATATACCTACATACACATTCATACTAACTAGATCGTCGAAGCTTCGTCTCAGAACCACCTCCCGGACATCAACTTACATTGCTTCTTCATTGTTGTGATTACAGGGCTTAACCCAGATGGAACCACCACAAGATGACGTTATGCTCTATGTACATATCACAGTAGATAGGTAGATATGGTAGTACAGAAATTGGTAAAAATAAAATCATTACAATGAGTATGTAGTTGTCATCGGATTTTTGGCAAGATTACTTCGACTTGGATGTTTTATTCGATTTCTTCCAAACCAAACATTTCATAGTAAACAAGTAATTAATTATTTTTAACATCAATATATTGAAATAATAGTTTGACTCGATGTCATAAAATTAATCTAATCAAGGAATTTGTTCAGATAAAGGGGATTGTATGTTTTCATATTACTATCGTATGATTGTTGGTCAGTTGAAGATATTATATCTTATTCCTAATATATTGAATTTTGTCTTAACGAAGGATTTATAGATTTGGATATTCAAATAGGTCGGAGGATTGTGTGTGAGGAATGAGGATGACATTTCACTCTATTATGGCGGGTGGAATTTGTTTTATCAAATACGGGTATCAAAACTAACGATGTGGATGCATATTGATACAAGCCCAAGTGCCAGCAGCCCAACAGGAGTCCAAAATGGCCCAAGAGATTGATCCACAAACCTGCTAGGCTTTTGGATTGACGACGAGAAGGGTTGCACAAGGACCAATCATAGTTAGATTGGTCTTTCCCTTAAAGTCAAGTAGTAGTGACGATAGAATACCTAACGTGTTACCTCAAGCATAAGGTCTTGGAATAGTGTCTAAGGTTGCAACTATATTAGGCAAGTATTTGACCCGATTGTGCATGGTCCTTTTGGGTTGCCTTCACCATAGAAACTTGATAGGATGATTTATTATAAGAGAATAAATATTGTTAATATATTATGAGAGTAATATAAGGAATAATAATATTGTTATTTGATTAATATAAGTCATAAATTAATTAGTATTAATTTGGTGACTTAAAGAGATTAATTTAATAAGAGGGTATAAACTGTCAGTTGTTTGATAGTTACACTTTAGAGTGTAAATCCTTAAGAGAGGGATTGGACGGATTCTAGAGCTTTGGATAGCTCAAAATCGTCCATGACTTATCTATGATAAGGATTTGGATTGATTTAAGGAAAGGATTATCCAACTAGGGTTTAAGGTGAAACCCTTAAGGAGTCTACAAGTATAAATAGACCCTATGGCATAGGGAAATCGGCACCTCTTAAAAAGAAAGAAACCCTGGCCGAATCTTCTCTCTCCTCTCTCTCTCTCTCAAATCATATTCTTTGCTTATTGGTGTTTGTAAGCCATTAGAGGAGTGACAATTGTGACTCTAGAGCTCCAAGAGAACAAGATCAAACAAGAGTTTCAAAGGTATACTTCTAGATCTGATTTTGTATTTTTTTTATACCTAATTAGTTGTTAGAAGTCTTGGATTCAAAGCATGTTTAATTAGAAAGCCTAGATCCAAGCATTAGGGTTTTGCATGCGCACATAGGAAAGTTCTTATGGCTAAAACCCATCAGTGGTATCAGAGCCTAGATTGGTTTCGATTATATTGTTGCTTGTTTGTTTGAAACTTGTGTGCAAAATTCGATTTTTGTGTTTCTGAGTTATGGACTCGGCGAGTTCCATAGTGCACTCGGCGAGTTGGCCTGACTCGGCGAGTCCCTTGGTGCACTCGGCGAGTCCGAGCATCAGGAAAGGCCAGATTCGGGATTTTTTGATGATTATCTTATGGAAACTTACCTTAATCATATTAGATCAACCCTAATCCGATTTTTTGATATATATGACTATAATCTTGATCTAATTAAAGATATTTATCAACTAATAAAATATTTAATTTCCTTATGTGATAATTAATTAATTATTTTGATTAAATTGGTAATTATCTTGCAAGAAATCTTGAATAAATCAAATATAGATAATTAGGAAATTAATTGTTAATTAAAATTATTTGTTATTTGATCCTCCATGTTTTAAATGTTTAAAACTTGTCCTCAAGTTTTGAAATTTATGTTTTGTGATTAAAAGTTTTAATTTAGACAATTTAAATTTCAAACCCTAGATTTTTTAAAAGTTTAAAATACAACCCTATACTAATATAATATTACAAGATTAATATATATATATATATATATATATATATATATATATATATATAACTAAAATGCTAGTCTTACCGTTAGTAGGCCTCATTCACGAAGCCGATCTATAAGGTGGGTATAAGGTTGCGGCCTATAAAATGGCGCTTAATGGGTGTACACTCACACCCACCGCTTGCTTGATCGGTGGAGGGTCGTTAGCCGAACGGGTAGGATAGGGCAACCTCATCCTCTCAGTAAAAGTATAGTACGAAATACAAAGTAACTACATATTTTTAAAATTTCCCAATCTTAGTTACTTTAGGAAAAGTGAATTGATGCAATCCCATGAAATTACACTTTGCACCTTGCTAAGAAGTTAGTGGAGGGTGTGTGGTTTACCGGCACACTAATTGGTTCTAAGCGAAGGTGGCAAAGGGTGATTCATTGTTTATCATAGTTCGATGGGGCGTGTGTGGTTTACCGGCACATCGAATAGGTGATCGTTACAATGAAGGCACCATGTGAATTTGCATGATAATTCACACCCGCTTTGCGATCCTCGGTATCCCAGTCACAAACAAGAGGGGTATATCGAGATTTAAACATGCCATTGAATAGTTTGAATGAATCTCATCCGAACCTAGGAATTCTCAATACATTTAGGACTTAAAGTTATGTTTATATGGTGGAGAATTAGTGAATCGTCATTCACTTACCTTCATATTATTTGCATGTTAGATTATGGCATCCCTTTTCTAATATGTAAATATTGTTGTTGGATCCTAGCCCTAATTTTTCTTATTGGGTGATAATTAGGGATTCATAATCTAATATATCTTTGTCCTTTCTATTTGTAGATGTCGAATGCAAACAACACTGTTGTTAGTTATTTCACATTGATGAGCCTTTGTCAAAAGGTCACTTTCGATGGGACGAACTTTAGCGAATGGATAAGATACATTTGCACCATTGTTCGCTATGAGGATAAGGAGTATGTCCTCGATGAGAAGCTCGAGAAAATCAACCCTGAAATCGCTACTCCGGCTGAAATGATCGCTTTTGAAACTCACGAGCGAGTTGCAACGAAGGTACATTGCATCATGATAGCCACCAGGAACTCCGAATTCCAAAAGTCCTATGAGGATATGTACCCGTACGAGATGCATCAAGACTTAATGGAGAGATACCACCAAAACGCGAGACAAGAGCGTTATGAGATTTTCACTAACATGATTTCCGCTAAGATGGGTCATGTAGAGTCTCTTACCGTGCACCTGCAAAAGATGCAAAGGTATGTCGACCGCCTTTGCAAGTTAAATATTGACTTTGGGGAAGACTTGGCGATCGACATGGTGCTTCACTCTTTGCCTCCAAGCTACAATCAATTTAAGATGACCTACCACATGAACAAAGAGGAGGTCACCCTAAGCAAGCTCCAAGGTCTCTTGAGGTTCGCTGAGAGCAACTTCAAGGACAAGTCTGTTGCACCAACTCCCAATCTGCCCGCTGCTCCTGTCTTGGCAATTGGACAAGGAAAAGGAAAGAAGAGGAAGGCTTCGTCTAAGAACTATCGCAAGGTTAAAGCCCGAGATGGTGCCTCTTCTAGTGGGACCAAAGTTGATCCTGCTAAACCCTGCCCTAACTCGAAGGAGGCAGAGTGCCACCACTGCCACAAGATAGGACATTGGAAGAGAAGTTGCCCAGAGTAGCTGCAAGCCATCAAGGAAGGAAAGATCAAGCCATCTTTCGCAGGTATATACACAATTAAATCTAACGATTCTAATCATGCTATTTCTTGGGTTCTTGATACCGGTTGTGGTTACCACATTTGCTCTAATGTGCTGGGACTAAGAAGAAGTAGGGATGTGGAGCAAGGAAGGATCAATCTAATCATGGGGAATAGAAGATCGTCGCCTGTGACCAAGATTGGAGTGTATTCTTTAGTGCTTAGGAATAGTTTATGTTTAGATTTGAACAATTGTTGCTATTCGCCAGAAATGGCTAGAAACATCATTTCATTGCATGGTTTGTTTAGACAAGGTTTTAGATTTTCTTTTAATAATGAGAATGGTTCTATTTTAGCTTATCTAAATGGTGTCTTTTATTTTGAAGATATACCATGTAATGGAATATATGAAACCGTTATGATTGTTGATAACTTAGGAAATGATGTTTTGAACATAGATTCTTCCAATAGTATGGATAGAGCATCCTTGTGGCATTGTCGTCTTGGACGTGTCAACAAGAAACGCATAGCCCAACTCCAAAAGGATGGAGTGTTGGAGTCATTCGACCTTAGGGAAGATGACACGTGCGAGTCTTGTTTACTTGGAAAGATGACTAAGTTACCCTTCACAAGTACTTGCGAAAGGGGTGAGGGTCTATTGGACCTAATACATACCGATGTATGTGGACCGTTTAGATCAACCAGGAAGGATGGGAACCACTTCTACGTGACTTTTACCGATGACTATAGTAGATATGGGTATATCTACTTAATCAAGCAAAATTCAGAAACTTTTGAAAAGTTCAAAGAGTTCAAGAATGAAGTGGAGAATCATTGGGCAGGAAAATCAAGATGCTTCGATCCGATCGAGGAGGAGAGTACCTAAGTCTTGAATTCCATGATTATCTCAAGGAGTGTGGAATAGTTTCACAATTGACGCCACCTAGGACACCACAATTGAATGGTGTGGCAGAAAGGCGTAATCGAACCTTATTGGATATGGTTCGCTCTATGATGAGTCGTGCTTCACTATCAATCTCTTTTTAGGGGTATGCCTTAGAGACTGCCGCCCATATCCTTAACCGAGTCCCTACTAAGAAGGTTGCCAAAACACCTCACGAGATGTGGATAGGGAAAGCTCCCCCGTTAGCACATATCAAGGTTTGGGGTTGCGAGGCTTTCGTAAGACGAGATACTCACGACAAGCTCGAACCTCATAGTGAGCGATGTATTTTCATCGGCTACCCGCAGAAATCCTTTGGATATCTCTTCTATAGACCGAAGGACAATGTTGTCTTTGTTGTGAGGAGAGGGGTTTTCCGAGAGCGAGAACTCATAAGCCAAGGAGACAGTGGGAGGCAAATCGAACTTGAAGAGATTCAAGAGTCGATAGATGAAGGAACCTCTACCGCTAGCATTCAACCCGAGGAGGAAACTCCGGTTGAACCGATTGACGAGTCCTTACCTCTTAGACGTTCCGATAGAGTTAGAGTTCAACCCCAGTTTTATGGTTTTCATATTACTACCAAAGGAGATATGTATATTAGTGATGGTACACTAATTAATCTTGATGAACCTAATAGCTATAAGGAAGCCATGGCAGGCCCAGAGTCTGAGAAATGGAAAGAGGCAATGGATAGCGAGATCCAATCCATGTTTGATAACCAAGTTTGGAATTTGGTTGATTATGTGCCCGGACGTAAGACCGTTGGGTGCAAATGGATCTTCAAGAAGAAGACCAAGGTGGATGGAAACGTACACACATATAAAGCGCGATTGGTCGCAAAGGGCTTTACTCAAACTCCCGGAGTTGACTATGATGAGACCTTCTCACCAGTTGCGAAGATAAAATCTATTAGAGTAATGCTAGCGATTGCCGCATTTCATGATTATGAGATTTGGCAAATGGATGTCAAGACCGCTTTTCTTAATGGAAAGTTGGCTGAGGATGTTTACATGGCTCAGCCAGAGGGGTTTGAGGATCCGAAGCATCCGAATAGACTGTGTAAGCTTGAGAAGTCCATTTATGGACTTAAGCAAGCGTCTCGCAGATGGAATCTTTTCTTCGATGAGAAAGTCAAAGAGTTTGGATTTGTACGAAGCGAAGATGAATCGTGTGTATATGTCAAAGCCAGTGGGAGTATAGTAAGCTTCCTCGTTCTATATGTCGATGACATATTACTCATAGGAAACGACATCCCGACTCTGCAGGAGGTTAAGTCCTGGCTCGGGAAGTGCTTCGCTATGAAGGACCTCGGAGAGGCTTCTTATATTTTGGTAATAAGGATAGTAAGAGAGAGAAGTAAAAGACTAATAGGCCTTAGTCAGAACACTTACTTAGAGAAGGTACTAAAACATTTTAGTATGGAAAACTCGAAGAAGGGAGAATTACCGATACAAAGTAATGGCAAGTTGAGTAAGACTCAAAGTCCGAGTACCGAAGCTGAATTAGCATAAATGAGCCGAGTACCATATGCTTCCGCAGTTGGCTCAATCATGTACGCTATGACTTGTACTCGCCCTGATGTAGCCTTTACTTTGAGCATGGTTAGTAGATATCAAGGGAACCCTGGCAGAGCCCATTGGATTGCGTTGAAGAATATCCTTAAGTACCTTCGGAGGACAAAGGAATGGTTCTTAGTCCTCGGAGGGAGTGATGACTTGAAGGTGCGAGGGTATAGTGATGCCAGCTTTTAGATCGACAGGGACAACTACCGTTCGCAGTCGGGCTGGGTCTTTACCCTGAATGGAGGAGCAGTGACTTGGAAAAGTTCCAAACAGGAAACCGTAGCTGATTCAACGTGCGAATCAGAGTACATTGCAGTGAGCGAAGCGTCGAAGGAGGCAATATGGCTAAAGAACTTCATCGGTGATCTTGGAGTTGTACTCGCCATAAAGGAGCCCATGGAGATTTTCTGTGATAATGAAGGAGCGGTTGCCTTGACTAAAGAACTGAGGGATCATGGTAGATCTAGACATATCGACAGAAAATATCACTTTATTAGACATCGTGTAGAAGAAGGACAACTCGTAGTGAAGAGGATATCATCAGAAGATAACCCAGCAGATCCGCTTATGAAGGGACTGAGCAGGGTTAAGCACTTGCAGCATGCTAGGAGTATTGGGCTGAAGGATGATATTAGCATAGATTAGATAGTATTAGAAACGTGTAATAGATAAATGTAATTAACATTTGATGATTAAATAAAGGAGTTTTCTTTATGAGTAATGTTACTGTCTTATGTTGATTGTTTAACTATTGTTTCATTTTGCATGTTTTGACTTCCAGAATAATTGAATTTGTTAAGAAAAATTGAATTATTGAAATTGTCCACAATCGTTCATATGTTGGAAGTAGATATGAATGAAGATTGTCGTGAATTGGTGTGTAGATTGTCTAAATGGTATTAGACATAGCAAAAGATTGATGTGACGTTCATGAGTGCTTATGAACTGGATTTGAGCATTGGAACAAACCCGTGCTTGTTGGAATCACCTTATGGAATATGATATAAAAGGGTGATCGCAAGACGATAATATCATATAGTCTTAAAACCTAGATATATGGTTTGTTATTTGTTAATTGGTTGTACATTGATAATGCGAAAACGCATCAGTAACTCGTTGTTATAAAACGCATTGTTGTGTATAGTTGATTAATGAATAAGTAAATGCATATAAGTCGAAGTTTATATGTAACTTTTATCCTAAGAAGTTAAAAGTGATATCTCGGCCGCTCGATGATTTGATTTGACTTATGTGTCGGGCCTGGTCAGAACTGAATTGATGTGTTTGATTAAGTTCTATGTCAAATAAATCGGAGATCGAGAAACCAAAATCCTAGACTAATCATTCCATAGAATTGTCAGCATGATATCTAAACATAGGACTGTACGATCCCTTATCTAAAGGACAAGATTGATTAGATCAGAGTTTGACAGCGTCTTTGAGAGCTACGATTGCAGATCGAGTTGTACTTGTGCATATAGTTACTAGACTTATCCAAGTGGGAGACTGTTGGAATAGTGTCTAAGGCTGCAACTATATTAGGCAAGTATTTGACCCGATTGTGCATGGTCCTTTTGGGTTGCCTTCACCATAGCAACTTGATAGGATGATTTATTATGAGAGAATAAATATTATTAATATATTATGAGAATAATATAAGGAATAATAATATTGTTATTTGATTAATATAATTCATAAATTAATTAGTATTAATTTGGTGACTTAAAGAGATTAATTAAATAAGAGGGTATAAACTGTCAATTGTTTGATAGTTACACTTTAGACTGTAAATCCTTAAGAGATAAGGATTGGACGGATTCTAGAGCTTTGGATAGCTCAAAATCGTCCATGACTTATCTATGATAAGGATTTGGATTGCTTTAAGGAAAGGATTATCCAACTAGGGTTTAAGGTGAAACCCTTAAGGAGTCTACAAGTATAAATAGACCCTATGGCATAGGGAAATCGGCACCTCTTAAGAAGAAAGAAACCCTGGCCAAATCTTCTCTCTCCTCTCTCTCTCAAATCATCTTCTTTGTTTATTGGTGTTTGTAAGCCATTAGAGGAGTGACAATTGTGACTCTAGAACTCCAAGACAACAAGATCAAACAAGATTTTCAAAGGTATACTTCTAGATCTGATTTTGTATTGTTTTATACCTAATTAGTTGTTAGAAGTCTTGGATTCAAAGCATGTTTAATTAGAAAGCCTAGATCCAAGCATTAGGGTTTTGCATGCGCACATAGGAAAGTTCTTATGGCTAAAACCCATCATAAGGTCCATGACCACATTTCACTCCTAGTTTCTAGTTGATTTCCCATTATTTAAGTATTATGTAATCTCTTTTGAAGGCACAACTTATAAACCAAAAGTAGGTTCTGACTACCCTCATCACAGAAATGCTCGCAGATGATATAATCAAAGCTTACTAGAGTCCCTACTCATCACCAGTCCTATTGGTTTGAAAAAAGATGGAACTTAGAGATTTTTCATAAACTACCAGGCGCTCAATATAACACAGTCAAGGATCGATTTTCGATTCCCACAGTCAGCGAACTTTTCGATGAAATTCATAATGCAATGGTATTCTCCAAAATCAACTCCGCACTGGGTATCAACAAATCCTTGTTGCTCCACACCACACCCACAAAATGAAATTTCACATCGCCAATGGACGCTATGAGTTTCTTGCCATATCTATTGGTCTCTCCAATGATCCGTCCACATTCCAAGCTATGTTGAATGATTTGTTTCATGAAGTGATACGCCGCTATGTGCTTCTTTTTCAACGACATTTTGATCCACATTTCCTCCATGGACCATCATTACTCGAAATTAGAATAGGTCCTCCTCAAATTAACTCAAAATCAGTTTCATTAAAAGAGATACAAATGTATGTTTGCAATGGACACCATCCATTATTTTGGGCACATTATCTCAGCCCAAGGAGTACAAGTTAATCAAAATAAGCTTATTCTTATCCAAACAAAGCCACAACCCACCAGTTTTACACACTTATGTGGTTTTCTAGGTCTTATAGGTTACTATCACAGATTTTTACAGAGCTATGCCACCATAGCCGCAAGTCACACTAACCTACTTCATAAAACCACCTTTATTTGGACCAAGGAAGCCACCACCTCCTTCCAACATCTCAAAGCAACTATGACCAAGCTCACCGCTCTCACTCCTACGAACTTCAGTAAACCATTACCGTCATAGGGGTTGTACTCTCTCAAGGTGACCATCCCATCAATTTTTTATCAACTGTTTTTGTCCAAGAATGCAGGTTGTTTTTGTTGGGTTTTGAGCATTCTAACACTCCTAAGTGTACATGCAACCCTAAATACCTTGGATCTATGTTTTCTCTATTATACATGCAAATAAGAACTTCCAAGGTATTATCCTAATCTAGCATACAAAACAATAACTATAGCAAGATAGAATACATACCTCTTTGATGTAGAAAGTCTTCATGAAGCTTGAGTGCCTAGTGCCCCAAGTGTGACACCTCAAATGGAATCACAATCATCAAAACACTTGGAATGACTTGAGAGAATTCTACACTCATCAAAATCGGCTAGCCCTTTCACTTCACACACTAGTCGCCGATTTTGGTCAAGAATAAGATGCTTATATAGTTAGGGTTACACCATGTAAACCCTAATTGACATGGCCTTTCATTTCCATGATCCATGGGTACAAATACACCATGGAGCATCCATGGACCATCCTATGGGTTTTAGCCCAACTTGATTATCCATGGAGCATTAGCCCACTATACAAGTATGGATGATTTACACAATCAACCCATATATTTAATTAGTCTTCTTTTGATCACTTAATTAATCCTAGATTAATTCTTGATCAATACTAATTAAATAATCTTATTATTCTTATTATTAATATACTAGAACTTATAATATATTAATAACCATAAGTGTCTTATTTCTCTCATTCTAGTCTATCCAAGTGCATGATGGTATGCAACCCAAATGGACCATGCCGGGTCGGGTCAAGTCTTACCAATTATAGTTATGGACTTAGACATTAATCCAACAGTCTCCCACTTGGATAAGTCTAAAACTATTATTGCGTATGACTTCAGGAACCAGCCGGCAATCGTAGCTCTCAAAAGCTTCTGTCGAACTCTGACCTTGTAGATGAACTCTGACCTTTGTCAGTGACTTGTCCATTAGATAAGGGATCATATATTCCTCCATTCTAGATATCATATGGACTGAGACATGGATTATAATCATTCTCTCTGTCCATTTGTTGTTTCCCGATTTCCGATTTATGACGACTGACTAATTGAACAAATCAAATCAGTCCTGGCCCGGCCGAGCACTTCCATTTGTCATCATCAAATCATCGAGGGGCCCACAGATATCGCTTTTATCCCGAAGGTAAAAGGAATGGATAAACTTCGACTCATATGGCTTGTTCTACTACTTGTTGAATCATACACAAAGCCACGTTTTATAGCACCGAGTTACCAAATGCGTTTTCGTGCTATCAATGTACTATCAACTCATAGTAACAACTCATATCTCTAGGTTTGAAGAATATAAGATATTATCGTCTCATGATCACTCGTGATAAAATCCATGAAGTGATTCCAATGAGCGCGGGTTGAATCCAATACTCAGAACTTATGAGCACTCATGAGTGTTGTAGCCCTTTGTCCAACACCTTAGACCTCTACAAGCCAACCCCATGATAGTCTTAATTCATATCTACTTCCAACATATGACCGACTGTGGATGGTTTGAATAACTTAGTCATTCCGGAAGAATAACCTAGTTTATTCGGGAAGTCAAAACATGCAAAGTGAAACACAATAATAATTGAATCCAATATGGTATCAACTCTTTGAACATAAATAAAACACCTTTTATTTATCACCATATGATTACACATTATTCATTGTATACTGTTTCAGCTATCAACTTTATTCTTGAATTTAAAACAATAGTTGTCCCATGCTCCAAGCATGTACACTATGTTTTTCTCAAACACTAGTCATGCCATACACCAAGTATGCATACTATGTTTGTCTATGATCTTTACTTTGTGAGCTAGATCAATTGAACATTACTTCAATGATTCTCTTTTCACACTCCCAAATCTTTACTGCAAATGCAAGAATTCCAAATTCATGCCACCTACTGAAATCTGTTAGATTCTAAACTTATATGCATTGATCCTCTCGTAATGATTATGCACAAAGTCATAAAGAGTTGGCAACAATCATTACAGAGTATTCCAAAGGAGATCAACTCCTTGGAAATATCCTTCTTGCATTAAGTTTCCTTAATCTTACACAGATTGAAAATTCTAACTTTGAAACATTTCCAGATTCCATTTTGACTATCACTTCTGAACAAGAGTTGCCTCCTAACAGATTATGTCAATATGGTCCTTCCAGAATTATCACTATACTTCCAACTGTCCTTGAGCAACCAATCTTTGGTAAACCTCAGATTGTTCTCGACAATTGTTTAATCCTTTTAGTCATATCCAGTTCTAAACCTTTTCCCTTATTAATGCCCCAGGCATTTGGGAAATTTTTAGAACGGATGATCATAGCACATGTAATCGATCCTATATCCGAAGCATATGGGACACGATTCATGATGTCTCACATAAAGACTAAACCAGACTTTTGCTATAACATTTCCATTTCAATTTGCCAAGTTCTCATAATTCAGATTATGAAAAGGGATGTCGTAATCATAATCGAATTTTAGAACGCAAATAATGGACCCATATACAGAATTTCCTTATGTTGAGCCATTCCAACATGAAATTCATATATATATATATGCTTGACTAAATGATTAAAACCTCACGATCTAAGCTTATAGATTTGAGATGAAGCATAATTTCCTCTCCCTTAATTATAGCAAAACAACTTTTTCCCAATTGAAACTTTTTGTTTTCTATAATTAACATTGCTAACTTGCAATACTTATCATAATTATCATGCTCCCACTAACAGGATGATTATTAGCATAACACTTATGCTCCCACTAGCTTTGACATGTACTCAGAAATCAACTGACTTCCTTACCAAAGTTCATATTTCTGATACTAGATTGTTTTGATAAAACTTTATCAAAATCATACACCTTCCCTTAGATAGCACACTTGTGTGTCTAAACAATTACGAAGAGGGATGCCGTAATCATAATAGTTAGACCTTTTTGCCACTTCTCACAAGTCCAGGTTAGTGTGCCGGTTAACCACACGCGCTCCACTAACGACTTTGAGAATGCAAATATCACAATTGCTATCTAGATAAAATCTACTTAGTGAAAGTGTTTCCTCACCATCATTTTTCATGAATCGGAGAGAAACCTTATGACACTTAGATTTACTGGTGTATGTGTTCTTATCCATGTGAATTGTCAAAATCATAGTCACAAGACAAGGATAATGACAAATCCAAACTCATATGGACTGAACTCAATCTTAATTTCTTGCCACCTGGCAGCTCAAGGGCCTACCATTGCTTCCAAGTTGTTATGCAACACATTGAGAACTCTAAGAACTCATATGCAAAGTCAACTTTAACTAGAATGGGCACAGAATATGTCAACACGATAGGTTATAAACCTCAAGTTGTGTGCTAGAGAAGAACTTCAGGTTTTATTCTTGATTAGTTCTTGAGACTTTCAAGACCTTTAAGACTCCCACTGTCCTCTTGACCTATAAGACTCCCTTGTCAAATATCCAAGAGATAGTGTGGATTCTAATCAAGACAAACACTTCACACAATTGGCCTTAGTTGGTCTTTGTTTTATCCAAAACATCACAACTTACCAATTTCAAATGTACAAGAGTAGAAAACTTTTACTCTTACACTTGACAAGTGTTTTAAACCTTCTTTTGAGACATGTCACTCAAGTTACAATCTTGGAGTATGACTCTAAGACTTGTATTGGAACGAAGTATGACTCATCTTCTTGATTTAACCATTTCAACAATTCAAGATCCCTCTTCTTAGTCATAAGAATGCACTAAGATTTCCTTAGAGAACTAATTGTGCTATGGTTTCTTAATCATTAAGATGATCACAAAAGCTGATACTAAAGTACTCTCCCATCTTTTCAGATTTGAGAAACTTTTATCCTTCTGCCTAATTTGATTCTTCTTATTCGCTCTGCCATACATTGAAACTTTTTCCAATGTCTCAGAGTTACACTTAAGCTTGTAAGTATAATCATATTTACTGAGCTTTAGTAAACTATGACGAATAGTCTTATCAATCTTTTGTGGTGGACTTGACCAGTGCACAAGAATGTGTACTCGATCCCTTAGTCCATTACTTGACTCACACATCCATGTGAATAAGTAATTAGTCTTAATTTTCCAATGCTTGAAAGTTCTCATTCATCATGCAATACAACTTGCATGATTCCAAGTTCCGGTCCACTTGAAACTTGGGTGATGAGAATCTTTCCTTATTTAGAATCAATTTCATATTTCCACTCTTGCTCTTAATGGAATCATATAAGCAACAATTTTTCCTCAAATGCCATTGTAAGGATATTTTAAAATAAATAAAATCAAAAAATTTTCTTTTATTTTAAACTTTGCGGAAAACTTATCCTTACAATCCATATGAAAACTTGTTGTTACCTATTCCTAAGCAATATCTCATAACTCCTAAGAAGTAGCTCAAGAATCCGATCTTCAAACTATGCGATAGAAATCCATCTACGCCATCAGATTCAGCATATTCTTTCTTTAAGTTTCTTCACTTTTCTTTGATTCTTAAAACATCACCATGTGACCCAGTCACATCATGTATCAAGAATCTCAGAATAGAAACTTAACAGAGTTAGATATTGGAATTTACCTGAAGTAGAATCAAACTTATTGACTTTAACATCCTTAGGTAAATTTTGGCAGCTTCGCAACCAATGCCCCTTTCTTTGGCAATACAAACATATGGACCCTTTGATAATGGTACACAGGACTATCACAGACTTAGTTTTTCTCTTTACCATTTGGTCAACCGAGTTGACTATGGCCGATCCCTTTCCATTGGGAAGAGAATGCTTTTCTGGATTTCCTGTGTCACTATTGTCAATATCCATAAAGTTTTTAGGAAGTTGATCTTAGCAAACAGATAAGATCATTAAGGGTCTTGTCATAGTCTGTTACATAGGTGTCCCAAAGGAACTCACTATGTGACTTAGAAAGTGATTGAACCACCAACTTTCTCAAGACTTTGACACCCAACTCTCCCGGCTTGTCAATATGTGACTACATCTCCAAGATGTGATCACACCTAGACCTTGCCTTGCCAATAGGGCTTGAGTGACCTTAAACTTTTCAAGAACTTGTGGGTTAGGGAGAATAATTGGAGGAGGTGAAAGAAGTATGATATCCATGGTACATCATCTTCATTAGGAAACCTTGTTTCAAGAGATTTGGGAAGATCATAAGTGTCTAAACCAGACATCTTTTGGGAGATATTCAAGATAGTTGATCTTAAGTCCTTAATATGACACCCAATATGAAATATTAAGGCTAGGACCCAACAAACTATTTTATAACTTAGAAGAGGTATGCCGTAATCCAAGCTATAAAATATTTGAAGGTAGGTGAATGACGATTCACCAATTTCCACCAAGATAAACGAAATGTATTATTAGGTTTTAATTGGTTTTGAAACTCCTAGATCTTTGAGATTCATTGAACTTTTCAAAGGCATGTTTCAATCTCGAGTGTGCCCTTCAGGTTTTGTGACTGGGATGCCGAGGATCACAAAACAAGGTGTGAAGTAACCATGCAAATCACTTGGTACTCTTAATAAATTACCCCTCAATCGATGTGCCGGTTAACCACACACACTCCATCGATTCTATGATAAATATTAAGTCACCCTTTACCTACCTTGTTAAGTCCAAGTTAGTGTGCCGGTTAACCACACACGCTCCACTAACGACTTAGACAAAGTGTAAAGTGTAATTTCATGGATTATCACCTTATTCACATTTTTCCTAAGTAACTAAGATTGGGTATTATTAAGAGTTTAGTTACTTAGTATTTTTCATTAATACTTTTAATGAAGGGAGAATTCTAGTCCTGTCAAACCCGTTCGGCTAACGACCCTCCACCAGTCAAGCAAGCGGTGGGTGAGAGTGGACACCCATTAAGTTGCCATTTTATAGGCAACAACCTTATACCCACCTTATAGACCGGCTTCTTGAATGAGGCGTACTAGCGGTAAGACTGACTTTACTCTTATACATATATATATATATATATATATATATATATATATATATATATATATATATATATATATATATATATATTATTAACTTATAATATTATAAAGTATAAGGGTTGAATTTTAACTTTTAAAATTCTAAGGGCTAACTTGGAATTAAAGTATTCATACTTGAAAACTTTTCAAATTCCAAAACTTGAGGGCAAGTTTTGAAACTATTCAAAACTAATTAATTCCATAACTTATGTGTTTAAAGTAGTTTTAATCCAAAAACTCTTCAAGTTCCATAACTTGAGGACAAGTTATGGAAGACTTTAAACTAATAAAAGAACTAACTTTTTCTTTATTTTATAACTTATGGATTTAATTATGGTTACATATTTTTCTTTAATGAAGTGACTCTTGAACTTCCATAACTTGAGGACAAGTTATGGAGTCATAAAAAGTTATTCAATGACACAAGACTCTTCATTTTGTAACCATTGCCAACTATTATGAGTTTTATGAGTCTTTAATGTGACTCTTCATGTAACTTGAGGACAAGTTACACAAACACATTTTATACTCAACTCTTAGATTAAAATGGATTGAAAACAACTATTTCACTCAACATTTCTATTAATCTAAGCAACTCATAAGAACAAGATAATTCAAATCAAACTTTTTCATGTAATTAGTCTAAACCTTAAACTAATACAAAACATGAATCTATTGACAATTATCTTTGAAAATGGATTAGCATGAACATTACCACATCAAAAACAAGTTTATAAGATCAAAAACAACTTAGGGTAATGTTCCTAGTCCATTTCTAGCCAAAAAACTCGAAAATATGCTGTCTGGGGGTCCAACTCGTCGAGTGCATGAACAAACTCGGCGAGTTGGATCGAATTCATCACTTTTTAGGCATGGACTCGTCGAGTCTCCTGATGGACTCGCCGAGTCTGATGGCCAGACAGCACCAGATTCGTTTTTTCAGCTTCTATTGCAGGTATAACAAGAAAACAAGCCTAGACTCTGATACCACTGTTGGGTTTTGAGCATTCTAACACTCCTAAGTGTACATGCAACCCTAAATACCTTGGATCTATGTTTTCTCTATTATACATGCAAATAAGAACTTCCAAGGTATTATCCTAATCTAGCATACAAAACAATAACTATAGCAAGATAGAATACATACCTCTTTGATGTAGAAAGTCTTCATGAAGCTTGAGTGCCTAGTGCCCCAAGTGTGACACCTCAAATGGAATCACAATCATCAAAACACTTGGAATGACTTGAGAGAATTCTACACTCATCAAAATCGGCTAGCCCTTTCACTTCACACACTAGTCGCCGATTTTGGTCAAGAATAAGATGCTTATATAGTTAGGGTTACACCATGTAAACCCTAATTGACATGGCCTTTCATTTCCATGATCCATGGGTACAAATACACCATGGAGCATCCATGGACCATCCTATGGGTTTTAGCCCAACTTGATTATCCATGGAGCATTAGCCCACTATACAAGTATGGATGATTTACACAATCAACCCATATATTTAATTAGTCTTCTTTTGATCACTTAATTAATCCTAGATTAATTCTTGATCAATACTAATTAAATAATCTTATTATTCTTATTATTAATATACTAGAACTTATAATATATTAATAACCATAAGTGTCTTATTTCTCTCATTCTAGTCTATCCAAGTGCATGATGGTATGCAACCCAAATGGACCATGCCGGGTCGGGTCAAGTCTTACCAATTATAGTTATGGACTTAGACATTAATCCAACAGTTTTCTCCTATGTTCGAGATATTTTCACCATTATAGAGGCCATAAAAATGGCAACAATATCTCATTGGCAGGAAATTCTCATTTACGCAGATTTAAGGAGTATCTAACATTTGCTTTCTCAAGTCGTCCAAACACTTGAGCAATAAAAATGATGAATGAAACTTATAGGCTATGACTTCGAGACCATATACAAACCAGGGAAAGAAAACATAGTCACAGACGCCCTCAGTTATTTCGATTAACCACACCTCCTAGCCATTTCGACAAACGACCCATCCTGGCTTGTTGATTTACACACATTCTACACTACCTACGAGGGTAAATCTTTATCCCAAGGAATACTCACCAAAACCGCTGATAGCAACAGCTTCCACATGAGAGATGGGCTCCACGACAGTAATAAAAGACTTTATATCCCAAAAGGATCCATAATTCAACAACTCCTCCAAGAATATTACTCTTCACCGATAAGGGGCCACTCTAGCGTACTCCCTAAAATGAAACGTACCACAAATACTTTTTTGCTGGCCTAAATTGAAACTAGATTTCACCACATTCATTTGCAACTGCAACGTTTTCCAAAAGATCAAATCACCCACACGTAAGTCGTATGGTTTATTGTAGCCACTCCTATTTCCAGCAATGACATGGAAAGACTTATACATGGATTTTATTACTCACTCCCCACTCTATGTAGGAAAAATAACAATATGGGTGGACGTCGATCGATCCTCCAAATCAGCTCACTTTATTACATTACCCCTAATTATGGTGTAGTAAATTTTCACAACCTTTTCCTCAACAACATCTACAAACTACACGACCTTCCTAAGAGCATCGTTTCCGATCGTGATCCCCTTTTTTCCTTGATTCCTTTTGGAAAGAACTCTTCAAACAAGTTGGCATAAAACTTCACTACTCCACTGCATACCACCCACAATCTAATGGCCAAACAGAAGTGATAAACACATGCCTCCAAAATTATCTTCGTTCCTTTGCAAGAGATGAACCACGTGTTGGATTAGGTGTCTAATCCCATAAACATAATTGTTAGAAACTTGAAATGATAGTAGCATAGTCCTTTTAGGTTGCTCGTAAACCTAGCAATTGAATAAGATAGCTTTTAGAGAGAGAGAAAGAGAGAGAGAGAGAGAGAGAGAGAGAGAATGAATTATTAATTTATTATATGGTTAATAAATTGATTAGAAATCATAATAAGTGATTTATTAATATATTGTGAGAATAATATATTAATTGGAAATCCTATTATTATTCATTTAATAATTACTTATAATTAATTTGGGGTTAATTGGATCAACTAAATGTGCAGGGTCTGTTTGGTTATTTATTGAAAGTTGAGAAATGAGTCAATGGACCTCATTGGATGAGGTAGACGAAAATCACTTTGGCAACCCCAAGGAATTTCGTCCAAACCCTTGCATTAGGAAGGGAATACGTGGTGTGGTCATCAAGCAAAAGGATTAGGGTTTCCTCCTTAAACCCTAGCTTTGACACCAAGCTACCTCATCTATATAAAGGCCTCCCTAGAACATAATTTCGGCCATGCCTTCCCTCTAAGAGCCTTGGAAAAAATCTTGGTCCTCTCTCTCTCTCTCTCTCTCTCTCTCTCTTTATAGTTTTCCTCTTGCTAGCTTGGGTGGGAACCATCAGAGGCACGATATTTGTGGTGCTTGCTTCCAAAAGATATTCAAAGGAGAATTTTAGTTGTTTTCTATAACAACTAAAAGGCATGTAACACTAAACCTTTTCTTTATTATTTTCGAAGATACATAGGTATCCCTAAGGTTCTTATTTGATGTTTAATATTTTATGTTCAGTTAAAGAAAACATAGATCAAGAATTAAGGTTGCATGCACACATAGTATTTTGTTTGTTATACTCAAAACCTATCTGTGGTATCAGAGCTTTGTCTTGTTTTCTATTGAATTGATTACAATAGTTGAATTGTTCAAATTAGGGTTTGTGGCATTTAAACCCTAATGGACTCGGGTTTTTGAAATTAGGGTTGCTTAGGCCCTAATTCTGGAATTTTATGAAAGGGTTGTAACCATTTGCCTTGCCCTACGAGTTTCAATCTTGAGGGATTTCTTCCCTCCTGTGATTTCAACATTTAAGTAACGATTGAAATCCTTACCTTCCCCCCAAATTCCACATTTTCGAAAATTGCTAGATATAATAGGGATTATCTTATTTTCGGTAATTATCTGGTTACTTGATATATAGGATAATTCAAAATTTTGTTTTATCCCTCCCATGATTTTCGAAAATTAGGGGGAGAGGATTTGGATTAAATTATCTTGATTAATTAAATTGGATAATCGTCAATTGATTTGATAAATTAATAAAAATTTTAATTAATAGATAATTATTAAATCATTTTTTAATTTTAAATTTAAATTAATTTTTTTTAATTTCGATATTTAAAGATTAAAAAACCCTAGTATTTTTAAATGTTTAAAATACACTATAGGTAAAATTAAATGTTTAATATTACTATATGTATAAGAATAAGCAGTTGAACCGTTACTATGCCTCATTCACAAAGTCGATCTATCAGAGGAGTATAAGCAAACTACCTATAAATTAGTATTTGAATGGGTGTCCACTCTCACCCACCACTTCCTTGATTGGTGGAGGGTCATTAGCCGAATGGGTTTGATATAACCTCGTTACAAGTATAATGATCAAAAGTAACTAAACTATTCTCTAAAATCCCACTCTTAGTTACTTTAAGAAAAATGTGAATTTTATGCTAATCCATTAAATTGCACATTACACTTTATAAGTCGTTAGTGGAGCGTGTGTGGCTAACCGACACACTAATATGGGACTAATAAAGAATGGCAATGGCTATCTTAAAAAATTATCATTGATTAATAGAGCATGTGTGGTTAAGCGGCACATTAAAAGGATACGATAAATGACATCGAGAGTTCCAAGCTAATTTTCATGGTTATTCACATCTCGTTTGCGATCCTTAGCATCTTAGTCACAAAAGTGAGAGCATAAACGAGATTAAACATGCCATTGAATAGTTCAGTGAATCTCAAATGACCTCGGAGTTTCATGAGATTGAATTTGGTAAATGTTTTACCTACCTAAAATAGATTCGAGTTTGATTACGACATCCCTTCAAAGTTCAATCGAAAATATGGATCCTAGCCTCAATTTAATTTCATGGGTTAATAATAAAGGATTAAAATTAACTAACTTGAATTCTCTTTTCTCCTATTATAGATGTCAAGTCAAGACAACAATGGTCTTCCTCATTCTTTGGGAAGTGTTTTTTCACTTCCTTCTGAAGACGAGCTTCCACATTCTAGTCAAGGTGAAAGTATGTTCCATTCTTCGAGCAATGCTGGAAATAGAGGTCATGCGTCTTCAACTCTTCCTCCTCCTCCACCAGTGACTCTCCCTAATTCATGTTTTCTTCAAGCTGAAAAATACAAAGTTACTCAAGCCCTGTTGGCATGTAAAAATCAAGATGAAAAGTTTATGTGTGCGCATGTTCTGAAAATGAAATTGTACATTGACAAATTGGATAATTTGGGTGTCGTTTTCCTAAAGGAGCTAGCTATTGACTTGGTTCTACTTTTGCTTACTGATTCATATAGTCAGTTAATTAAGGACTATTAAATGATCGACCACGACGTGACCCTAATTGATCTGACACATATGTTGATTATTGTTGAAGCAAAAATGCTAAAGAGTACAAGTCAAGAAAAAGTGTTTAAAGGATTTGTCTCCAAATTTTCCATGGACAATGGGAACAATGGTAGTCCAGAAAAGGTTTCTCTTCCCAATGGAAATGCATCGACCAAGGTCAATCCATTTGACCATATGCTAAAGAGAAAGGCTAGTTCTGAGGTAGTTCCATGTGCTAATCTAAAAATGTCAATATGTTTCATTGCCAATGATGGGGCATTGGTTGCGAAGCTGCCCTAACTACCTGAAAGATCTTAGAGATGGTAATGTCAAGTCATGTGACTCTACTTCAGGTACATCCATTATCTAACTCCATTATTTTAATAAGGTCCTATTCGTAGATTCTTAAGACATGATGTGATGATCACATTTTGATGTTTTTTAGGATCTAAGAGAAATAAGGAAGCTTAAGAAGAGTGAGCTGAATCTAATCATGAGATATGGATATTGGTCGCATGGCTTGATGATCATATTTTGGAAGCTACTACTTCGAAGTTATGGTAATTTAATAGATTGCTTAGGAAATTTGGAGAAACATTGTTTTCATATTTTTTTAATTGTAAGGACAAATTTTTTCCGCTTATTATCAATAAAAATGAATTTTTGATTTATCTAGTTTATATTTACTTGCAATGGCATTTATGTAAATTGGTGGTTACATTTCTATTATTGGCAATGTTAAATGTGGATTTGATTCTTAATAATATCATTTGTGGTAGTATCATTATAAACCAAGTGAAAAGGAATTCTCATCACCCAAGTTCTAACTAAATATAAACATTGAGTCATACAATTCGAATGTGATGTATGAGAATCTTAATCTTTGGAAAATTATGACCAATTCATTGATCACATGTTTATGTGAGTCAAAGTAAAGGACTAATGGATCTAGTACATATTGATATGGACTGATTAGTTCCACCACAAAGGACGATAAGTCTACTCGTCATGATTTACTGATGCTTCAAAAAAAATGGTTGTGTATATAAGATTAAGAATGATTCTGATACTTTAAAAAGATTCAAAGAGTAACAAAATGTATAAAAGAATCTATTAGGCAGAAAGATAAAAGTTTCTCCAATCTGGAATGAAAGGAGTGTACTTTAGTATCGTGTTTTGTGATCATCTTAATGATTGTGGAACTATATCACAATTGATCCTCAAAGAACATATCAGTGCAATTGCTTGACTAAGTAAAGGAATCGGATATTGTTGAAATGGTTCAATCAAGAGATGAGTCACACTTCATTTTCCAATCAAGTATTAGAGCCATCCTCTAGATACTACAAATCGTATCTTGAAGCTTGTTTTGTACTAATTAGGTTTACAACACCTAATGAAATGTGAAGTAATAATTTTTTATTACTCTAGCACATTTGATATTGAAAATTGTGATGTATTGGTTAAAACAAAAGATGAACTAGGGCCAATTCCATGAAGTGTTTCTTGTCGAGAATCCACACAAACTTTTGAATATTTGTTTTTGATCGTCAAGGAATGTTCCTTGAGAGTGAAACTTATATGTCAAGAAGTCACTGGGAGTCTTAATGATCTTGAAGAGTTTTGGGAGTCAATCAAGAATAAACCTTTTAGTTATCACTAGCGCGCAACCTATGGTTGATGACCTATAGTGTTAAGTTGACACGTTCTTGTTTCTATGCATCTTCCAATTGGGTTGGCAATGCTTATGATTTCTATGGTTCTCATTTGATTGCAAAAGGCAGAGCACGTTGCTACCAGAAGGCAAGAAATTAAGAACAAATAAAGTTTAGCCAATGAAAGCTAAATTAGAATTTGAATTTGTCATAAACCATGTCTTATAATTGTAGGTTGGAAATGATAGATTCACATGGATGGGAACACATATACCAGAAAATCTTGGTGGAAAAAGATTTCGATGTAATTCATGAGAATGATTATGAGAAAACACTTTCGTTAGCAGATTTTTTAGATTTGATAAATATCATTATGGTTAGTTTTTGTGATAATTGCATTCTCAAATTTGCAATATGATTACGACATCTCTTTTCATAGTTCGAATTGTGAGAAATGAAAAGTAACTGGTTGAACTTTTGGGATATATGGCTATAAGTTCTGAAAAGGGTTTAAACACATAGACACACACATACACACACACACACACACACACACACATATATATATATATATATATATATATATATATATATATATATATATATATGGTATCTACTAAATGTGTATAAGCTTGAGAAGTCTAGATGAAGACTTATCGAAGCATCATGTATCAGAAATCTGCACTTTAGTAATGAAGTCAAAAGGTATTAATTTCTAGAAGTCCAATTGATTTCTAGGTACATGTCAAAGCCAGTGAAAGCATAATTGTTATCCTAAAGTGTTGCAAGTTGGCAATACCAGTTGTAGGATACAAAGATTTCAAATTTTCAAATTGCAAATTTAGGATTTGTTTCGCTATAAAAGGATTTAGGGGAGAGGGAACTCATACTTCATTTCAAAGCTAAAAGTTTAAATTGAAGGGTTTAAAAGAACTTAATCTTGGATATATATATATATATATATATATATATATATATATATATATATATATATATATATATATATGAATATCATGTTGAAATGGTTCAACATAGGAAGTTCAATATATGGAAATATTATAGCAACAGAGACTAAATAGATATCATGTCTTTATGTAAGAAATTATGAATCAAGTCCCATAGGCTTCGGATATAGGATTGATTACATATGTTATAATATTCACTTGTTCTGATTTTTCCAAATGCCTAGGGCATTCAGAGGGAAAAGGACTAGAACTGAATGTGACTAAAGTTGTTGAAAAACTGTCAAGAACATTATGAGGTTATACCAAAGGATTGGTTGCTTGTGGAAAGTTGGAAGTATAGTATTGGTTGGAAGGACCATCGTAACATGTTTTAGATTGGGATGATTATTGATCAAAACTGATGATCATATGGGAATATGGAAAATTTTCCATAATGGGAGTTGATTATTAAAATCTATATTTAAGTTAGGAACTTTAATGCAAGGAAGGTATTCAAGGAGTTTACCTTGAATTTGAAACTTCGTTACCATGGAATTGCTCTTAGTAACAAAATGTTTAATGGAAATTTTTTGTAATATCGTTGCCAAAGTCGTCGTGACTTTGAGGCCTCAACATCACAAAAGGACATTGCATGTAAAGTTGGAATTCTAACACTTTTAGTAGTGAAAAGAATTTAAAATTGTAAAATGAGCATCATTGGAATAGTGTCCAATCGATTTGTTCACAAATGAAGGATCATAGAGAAACATAGTATACGTGTTTATAACATGGCATGACTGATGTTTAATTCAAGTGTTTAGTTGATTGCTTGAAACGTTATACAATAAATAAAGTCTAATTAATATGTTGATTAAATAATAAGAGTTTATTTATATTCAATAGTTTTGAGACCATAGTTAATCATGTTATTATTGTGTTTCACTTTGCATGTTTTACTTCCCGAATAATTGGATTATTCAAAAACTTCACAGTCGATCATACTTTTGGATGTAAGTAGCGAATTAAGACTGTCATGAATTGAATTGTAGATTGTCTATGGATATTAGACATAGCAATTGTTTGTGGAAATGTTCATGAGTACTTAGAAAATGGGGATTTTGAGTAATGGATAAAGCCACGTTCAGAGGATTACTTCATGGATTTTATCTCGAGTAATTTTGAGATGATAATATCTTATATTCCAGAAACAAAGATATATGAGTTGTAGTTTACATGTCAATTGTGCACTGATAATGTGTAAACGCATTAGTAATTTGATGTTATAAAACATATTGATGTACATGATTTGATGAATAAATAGTGCAAGCGTATAAGTCAAATTTTATTCGTTCCTTTTGCCCTAAGAGGAAAAAGAGATATATTTGGGCCTCTCGATGATTTGATGTTGACATCTAAAGCGCTTGGCTAAGCCTGGACTAAATTGATGTATTCAATTGGTAGTCTGATTTTGGTCGTCATAAATTAGAAATCGGGAAACAAATATTGGGCAATATGATTGATTATAATGTCTGTCTCATGTCTATATGATATCTTCTAGAATAGAGAAATATTTGATCACTTATCTTAGGACACGCAACTAACTAGTTAGAGTTCGACAACGGCCTCTGCAACCTACAATTTGCTAATCAGTTTGGAAGTTATAGTGGCAATTATAATTATTAGATTTATCCAAGTGGGAGACTGTTGGATTAAGTGTCTAAGACCATAACTATAACTGGTATAAACTTGAATTGATAGTAGCACGGTCCTTTTGGGTTGTCCTAAAACCTAGCAATTAAATAGGATAGCTTTTAGAGAGAGAGAGAGAGAGAGAGAGAGAGAGAGAAAATGATTTATTGATTTATTATATGGTTAATAAATTAATTAGAAATCATAATAAAAGATTTATTAATATATTGTGAGAATAATATATTAATTGGAAATCATATTATTTAATTAATGATTAATTAGAAATTAACTTGAATTAATTTTCGAATTAATTGGATTAATTCAAGGTGCAGGTTTTATTTTGTTATTTATTGAAAGTTGAGAAAAGGAGTCCATGGACCTCATTGGATGAGGTGGACAAAAATCACTTGGGAAAGCCTAAGGAATTTCGTCTAAGCCCTAGCATTAGGAAGGGGATGGGCTGCTTGGTCACTAAGCAAAGAGATTAGGGATTCCTCCTTAAACCCTAACTTTGACACCAAGCTACCTCAGCTATATAAAGGCCTCCTTAGAACATAATTCCGTCCATGCCTTCTCTTTAGGATCCTTAGACTAAATCTTTGTCCTCACTCTCTCTCTCTCTCTCTCTCTCTCTCTCTCTCTTTATAGTTTTCCTCTTGCTAGCTTGGTTTTGAACCATCAGAGGCATGACATTTGTGGTGCTTGCTTCCAAGAGATCTTAAAAAGAGAATTTTAGATGTTTTCTATGACAACTAAAAGGCATGTAACACTAAACCTTTTCTTTAGTATTTTTGAAAATACCTAGGTATCCCTAGGGTTCGTATGGATCATTTGATACTTGCTAAATGAGTTAGAACTGACTGAGTTAGAAGTTTTGACTGAGTTAACTTCTAATTGAAACTTGTTGTTTGATTTTCATCTAACTGATTGTGAAAAATAACTATATTACCCTTAAAAAATATTTTTTATAATATATCAAGAATCGAATTTTCTTTGTTTTATATCACTAACCTCCATCATTTGATTTCATTATAGTTTTCCAAATGGTTCACAAGTCATATATAATCCCAAAAAGACAACACATGAAATTCCAAATAAATCAAAAGTAATATATGAATCTGATAATGTCAATATGATATATAGTTTGTTCCAATAACAAACAAATAGATGTTGAATTAGTTGATATATGGATTAGTTGATACATGGATCCAGTCTCAATGAAAGTATGGGAATCAAAAATTCAACAATAAATAACATAATACCAAATGAAATATCAAAAAAAAATTAAAATTGATTATTATATATTAATAGTGATACCACAATAATTACCCATTTAACTTATCAAATACAAAAAGGTTCCAATTGAAGACCTAGCAATAAAAACACTCTTCCCGAGTTGAAACAAAACATAATGACGTCCACAACCTTCCTTGGACCGAATCAACACAAAAATGGGGACTGGATCCTTGATTTGGACCGAGTCCAAAGGTGTAGAAAGGAAAACAAACAAGCTGACTTCGGACTGAGGAACGGTTCCTAACTTCGGACCCAGTTAGAAAGCAAATCAAATGACCCGTTATTTGATGTGCAAAGTTGTATGTTCAATTAGAGAAAACATAGATCAAGAATTAGGGTTGCGTGCACACATATTTTTTTTCTTTGTTATGGTCAAAATCCATCACCACACACATAGACTAAATTTGTGTTTCTACCAGAATTTTGGTACAACTCCTCTCATCACAGTGCCATCAACATACCCCCTATTTGAAGCTCTTTACAGTTGAATCATTCGGACCTCAATGCTACGAGGATGCCTATCACGAGCTCCATCGAATCCACCCTTAAAGAACATCAACGCCTAACCACTATAACGCCCGGTTCCTGGTACATAATTTAAATAAGAATTTTTGCACTTTTACTCTAGGACTCGACGAGTTAGAGGCCCCAACTCGTCGAGTGGAGGCTAAATTTGGACACGGGTGGAAGAATCAACTAGCCGAGTCAGAAGTCCCGACTCGATGAGTAGACCTGTCTGGATGAAACCCTAAATTTAAGGGTTTGCACACTATTTAAACCCATTAATTGGCCTCCATTCAAACGTCAATCACCCTCAGACCCCATTCTCGAAATCCTAATCAGTTGTTAGTGTTCTTGAACTTTTTTGGAGCCATTTTTGTGATTTGAAGCTTAGAGAAGGAAGGAAAGGCTTGGAGGTTCAAGAAGAAGGTAGTAGATCCAGAGTCTTGGTTGCATTTCTAGCTTTTTTGAGGTAAAATTCATCAACCTTGACTTCCCATTTGTTAGATCTTCTTTAGGGCTTGAATCTTGTCATTTTTGGGGCATTTCTGAGTCATCTTCGGGTTTAGAGCATAATGTAGGGTGTTGACTTTAGATCTTGAACCTTGGAGGGTTCTCATGAAATAAAGGTACCAACTTTATTGCTATAAGAGTCCTATTCACCATATAAACCTCTTTTTAGGACCATTTGAGCCAAATACCCCATGCATGAACGTCAAGTTTGTAACTTTATGTATAATATGGAACCGAAGAGGTCAGATCTATGTTTTGAATGCATTAAGCCAGAATGAAGTCGACTAGATAGTTTTGGAGATAGAGGGGCTCGACGAGTAACTCATGTGACTCGGCGAGTCGGGTTGCAGTTTTCCCCAAACCTCTTCTGATAATGGGCGATGTGCTTAGCTGGAAGAACACTCAGCCCATTGGGTTCATTATGGGCCTGAAGATCATGGAACTCGGCGAGTTCAAGAATAGAACTCAGCAAGTTCAAGACTAAGTCCCAAATGCATGAAGATGAAGTCGACGAGTTCATAAGGAACTTATCAAGTCCAGGACTAGACGTGCCTTCTTGCATGAAGAAGGACTCGATGAGTTCAAGAATGAACTTGGCGAGATAGTGGTAGAAAGTCTTGGCCTTGTATGAAGGAGAACTCGGCGATTTCTTGAAAGACTTGGCAAGTAGGGTTGAAGCTTTTAGTGTTCTAAGGACTAAGGAACTCGGCGAGTTGAGTCAACCAGATGTTGAATTTGACCCAAAGTTGACTTTGACCAAGGTGTTGGCCTTGACTTTGACTTTGACTTTGACATGAGTTTACCATGAGATGGTAATTAAGGAAGATTGTTATGTGTAGGAATCGAGAGGAGTTGATCTCGACAGCGAGGAAAGTTCAGACACTTCACGACACTGAGGTGAGTTACCTTCTAGTCGAAGTGGGTCTAAGGCACCAAGGCCGGCCCACTAGTAAGAGATCATAGTAGAGATGATTGTCGTTGTGATAATTACCTGTTATGTTGCTATATGTTATGGTTATGTGCTAGGATGCTAAATGTTTTAGTCGTAGTAGGGGCGGAACATTCCCCAGTTACCTGTTGAAAGATACCGAAAGGGTAGATAACACCCATGCAAGCCTAGATATATATGTTCATGATATGTTATTATGTGGCAGTGGTAGGGGTAAAATAGTCCCCAGTTATCGGGTGAAAGATACTGAAGGGGAGGTAAGCTCCCGGATACCGGTTGAAAGATACCGAAGGGAAGGTGAGCTCCTGGTTACCAGTTGTAAGATACCGAAGGGGAGGTTAGCTCCCAGCTACCGGTTGTAAGATACCGAAGGGGATCCCAACTCCCAGTCATGCAAGTTAGATACCAGTTGAAAGATACTGAGGGACAGGCCTTATGTGGTATGTGGTATGATGGGGGAACTCACTAAGCTTTGTGCTTATAGTTTTCAGTTTTGTTTCAGGTACCTCTTTAGCTTAGGGGCAGGAGTCGGCACGGTAGCAACGCATCGCACACACATGATTTTCGCACTATGATGTTCTTAGGATTGTACTCAGACATTAATATTATTCCACAACATCTTTTATGACATTTGATGTATGGTATTATGGAAGGATATGATATCGATGATGTTTTTCAGTAAAAAAATTTATAAGCTACTTAATTAGAAAATATACTTTTGGTCATGATTTATGGGGTGTTACAACCACCCTATTGAAAGCAAACCTGAGATGAGTGCAACAGTTCATGGAAATGCTAGAAAACTCTTATAGACTAGGCAAAGAATTCGAGATTGGTGATATGCTTTATCTTCAACTTAGACATTACCACTAGAATTCAGTCCATTCATGGGACACAAAAAACTAACTAAACGCTGTTTGGATCCTTCAAAGTTATAGAAAGAGTGGGTCGGGTCTCCTACTGCCTCCAATTACCAACTACAGCTCGCATGCATCCCTTCTTTCATGTTTCATTGCTCCGCCAAGAACATGGGAATCCCATTCCTATTCCACTATCCCCACAACACCAAGTTGATGAACCAGATATAACACCTAATGCACTTATTCAACATTGCAAAGAAAACAATTCAGCTAATGTTTTTGTTAAACAAGATAACTGGGATACCAATACGACAACATGGGAACCGTTTGAATATTTTCAAATTTGTTTTCCAGAATCATGTGTCAGCAGTCCCATCATATCATCGCTCAACAACGAGCACATTGTAAAGGAGGGGAAATTGATATCAGTCTCTAGCACATTGTAAAGGAGGGGAAATTGATATCAGTCTAAGTGATAACAGTGCAACATGAGTCCAACAACGGCCTAAGAGACCGATCTGCACACCTGCTAGGATATTGGATTAACGATAAGAAGGTCTCTAAGATAACCAATCGTAGTTGAATTGGTATTTTCCCATGAAGTCAAGTAGTAGTTTCTATAGAATATTTCACGTCTTAGCTCAAGAATAGTGTCCATGATCATATTTCACTCCTAGTTTCTAGTTTATTTCCTATTATTTAAGTATTTTGTAATCTCTATTAGATGAATGAGTTGTAAACCAGAAAAGTGCTTCACTTACTGTATTGTTTCTTTTGGAGAATTTCCATCTCAAATCAACAACTATCACATACTTTGTGTTTAACGAACCATTTGTTTGGTTGGAAATTGAAGGCATTCTATTGAGTGCATAGAGTCTTAGTTTCCTTCCATATTATTGCTAGTATACGGGTGAAATCTTTTATGTGAAACCATTCCAACCGGACAATATATATAATCATAAGGTGTGCATTAAAACAAATACTTGGAAAATATTGTTATATCACTGAATGTGTAAGAGTGAGAAAAGTTTTTGGGTGGATCCCACATTTTAAAGAACTGGATACGACTTTAATTATGAAGTCAAAATGTGATTAGGTTCAGGTAGACGAATATTTAATGAAAATGTGCAAGAGATGTTTGTGCAAGATGCTTTCCAATCGAATGGAAGAAAAATGTTATGGATTAAGAGGAATTAATTAACATCTCTAAAGTGGTGAACTTTGGGATGATAACCTACAACGACTAAAGACTGGTCATTTTGGGTTAAATTTTATATATACTTATAGTCTCCAATGTATGGAGCCTACTATGGAACCGACTATTTAGCAACCGTATGAACGAAGACCAATATTGTTGATTCCAATCTTGGATCGGTTGTCCTACCACAACATCAATTTTGGTTGGATGTCTAATATCCATACCAATATGGGCTAACTGTCTAACAATCCCACAATGTCATTGATCTGATTGTGTAATAGCGGATGTATATATAGCTCACTACAAGCCTAAACTCATTGCCAATGGTTCCGACTAGCGTCTTATCATCGATTTTGATGAGACTTTCAGCCTATTTCTCAAAACAAAAACCAATTATATTGTTCTTAGTCTTTTCGTTTCACATAATTGGTCGATCAAGCAACTAGATGTGAAGAATGCTTTTATCCATGAATATCTTAAAAAGAGAATGTTTATATGCATCACCTCTAGGATTTCATGATGGGAACCAACCATACTATGTGTGTCTCTTACAGTGAACATTGTATGGCCTTAAATTGTCCCTACGAGATTAGGTTCACTGCTCTGCAACATTTTTATCTAAGCTCGGGTTTTCTTATGGTCATTGTAACTTTTCATCAAAGTCCTAAAATTGCTTATGTTCTTCTTTATGTGGATGACATTATGCTCACTATGTCCTCATATGAGTTTCTGTAATATATTACAATCATCTTGGGTAATGAGTTCTCTATGACGGATCTCAGGTGTCTCATTTATTTTCTTTGTGTTGTTACATGTGATCGTTGAGGCATGTTTTTATCTCAGAAAAAAATATTAAATTAAAATCTTGGAATGGGAAAATATGATAAATTGTAAACCAGATCATACCCTAGTCGACACATCAACTAAATTAAATGGCACTGGTCCTATCAATGATCCAACTTTGTGTCAAGTCTCTTTGGGGCACTTAACATTTTATGAGGCCCAATATTACTTTTGATGTGCATCATGTATTCCTTTACATGCATGACCTTATCAGCCACATTACACAACTCTAAAAAGGGTACATCAATATGTCCATGATACAACCAATCACGGACTTCAATTTTTTTCTTCTCCATCTCACAGTCTCATAGCTTATTCAGACACAAATTGGGCTAGTTACTACACCACACGACGCTCCACATCTGAGTATTGTGTTTTTGTTAGTCAAAACCTCCTATCAAGATCATCATAATGTCAAGGTACCGTTTCCCAATCTAGCGCTGAGGTCGAAACATGTTGGCTTCGAAAGCTTCTTCATAAGTTGTACCTGTTGGAAAATTTAGTATAAATATTTATATTTTTACTAACTTTGGACATATATAATTATATGCATATGTTGTATATATAACTAACTCTAAGTGGGTTTGTGTTCTCCTCCACAAAGACTACGAAACGATATATTATATGTCCAAAATGGAGTATATGTGAATGAGATATCGATACTCAAAGAAGGGTATTTGAGAATAAATTTTGCAAAAAGTGATGAATGTGAGAATGAGTCCCACACAGGTAGAAAGACCAAACTCAACAACGTTTATAAGCTTGAATGCATGTAAGACTTACAAGCTTGTGTCTATGGTTTTATTACAATTCCTACCCGCATGCAGGCGGGTGCAAATCTTGGATTTCATAGACCAAAAACACTGAACTTGTGCGTGGGAGCGACCTGCGAACACGAATGCAGCTCCGAAAACTCGGGCTCGTACTACCCTCGTTTTTGCTAAACTTGGCAGTCTTGGTCCCTATTTTTGAATTCTGTAATGGATGCATTAATTACGTAATTAATGACATTTATGATGGGTTTTGGTCATAAGAACATCCTATGTGCTCATACAAACCCTAATGCTTGGATCTAGGTTTCTCTATTGTACATGCAATTTATCCAAGACTATAAACCCTAGATCTAGCATATGATAATCAATATAACATATAAATAAGGGTTTAGATCATACCTTGATTGTTATGTAGCAATAACAATCTCAAATCCTTCTTGTATTGACTCTAGAAAGCTTAGAGTCACAAATGTCACTCCTCTAATGGTTCACAAACACCAAGAGCAAGAGGATGAAGAGGAGAAGAGAAAGAGGCTGCCCAAAACGTGTGGAAACCCTAGAAGAAAGCTAATCCACGTTTTTGGGGCGTAAGGGCTCTATATATAGTGAGGCTATTAGGGTTATCTAACAAGGAAACCCTAATTTGGATGCTTAAGCCCTAAGCAACCCATGGACTCCTTTCCTTAAAGGCCTTGGACGATTTCTAATGGGTTTCCCCATAGAATTCGTCCACTCCTTAATATAAGGCAATCTATAGCCCAAATTGCAATTATATTATAATTACAATTACAGTCCCTTAAGTTTAATTAATCTCTTTTAGTCACAAACTTAATTCTTATTAATTCTTGACTAATATTAATTAAATAATATGATTTCTCCTTTAATATATTATTCTCATAATATATTAATAAATCATATTTAATCCTTTCTCTCCATAATTCATCCCATCAAGATGCTTTGGTGAAGGCAACCCAAAAGGACCATGCACCATCGGGTCAAGTACATATCAAAATTGTTATGGACTTAGACACTAATCCAACAGTCTCCCACTTGGATAAGTCTAATAACTATTCTGCGTATGACTTCAGATCCTAATCTGCAATCGTAGCTTTCCAAAGCCGCTGTCAACTCTGATCCTATCAGATATGCGTGTCCTTTAGATAAGGGATCATATATTCCTCCATTCTAGATATCGTATAAGACATGATTTCTAATCATTCTCTCTATACTATTTCTCGACTTCCGATTTATGACGACTGACTAATTGAACAAATCAAATTAGCCCTAGCTCGGCCGAGCATTTACGTTTGTCATCAGTAAATCATCGAGGGGCCCAAAGATATCGCTTTTATCCTACTTTGGATAAACGGAACGGATAAACTTTGATTCAATGCCTGCTTGTACTTACTCACCGAATCACACACAACAATATGTTTTATAACACCAAGTTATTGGTGCGTTTACATATTATCAATGTGCAACCGATTTGCAAGATACAACTCACACATCTCGGTTTCAAGAATATAAGATGTTATCATCTCACCAATCACTCGTGATACATTTCATGGAGTGATCCAAGTGAGCGTGGGTTTAATCCAGTGCTCAAATCTTATTCATAAGCACTCATAAACGTTGCAGCAAACATTTGCTTATGTCTAATACTCTTTGGACAATCCACACACCAATTCACGACAGTCTTCATTCATACCTACTTCCAACATATGAACGACTGTGGCCCGTTCGAATAATTTGACTATTCTAAACCAATTAAATTATTCAGGAAGTCAAAACATGCAAAGTGAAACACAAGGATAATACTAATCCCATATGGCCTCAAACTTTTGAGTATAAATAAAACACCTTTTATTTATCACCATATCGATTACTCATTACTTGTTGTTTCGGGTAATCAACTTTTTACTTGAATTATTACAACACTTGTCCCATGCTCTTAGCATGCACACAATGTTCACCTATGGTTCTTACTTTGTGAAATAGATCAAATGAACACATTTCCAATCATACTCATTTCACAACTCCCAATCCTTTTCACAAGTGAAAGAATATCAAATTCTTGCCACCTATGGAATATGCTAGATTCTAACATTTTATGCAATGATCATTTCGTAATGTCATAGCACAAAAGTCACAATGACTATTTCCAATGATATTACAAAGTCCTCTATCGGAGATTGTTACAAGACAATTCCTTAGATATGATGTCTCTCACTCAAATTACATTCCTTTGAACATCCTTTTGCATAAAAGTTTCTAATCTAGACATTGATTCTCAATATCTAACTCCCAATACGGAAAACTTTCCATACTTACCATATGACAACTCATTCTCAATAGAATCTTATCTATTCATAATAATGTCGATATGGTCCATCCAATATCATGCTTCCAACTACTCACAAGCGACCAATCATTGGCGAACTTTGGATTGTCCTTTGATAGTTGTTTAATTATCTTAGTCAAAACCGATTCTTGTCCTTTTTCCCTCTAAATGCGCTAGACATTTGGAAAATTTTAGAATGGTCAAATATTATAGCATTTGCAATCAATCCTATACCCGAAGCGTATGGGATACGATGCATAATGTCTTACATGAAGATTCGATACATTATCAATCTTCTGTCATAATATTTTATGTGCTACGTTCTCAAAATTCGAACTATGAAGAGGAATGCCGTAATCATAATCGAAATTTGAGAACACGCTATGTTTCCTTGACTAAATTTATTAACATTTCACAACCTAAACCTTTAAATTTTGAAATGAAGCATAATATTCTCTCCCTTAATTATAGCAAAACAACTTTTTAACCCTTACAACTTTGCAAAGTATAACTCTTGTTTTCTATAATTAATATTTCTAACTTGCAATACTTTCCATAATAATCATACAATCATAACATTTATGCTCCCACTATCATGATAATTATTATAAACATAACACTTATGCTCCCACTAGCTTTGACATGTATTCAGAAACCAGCTTAACTTCCAGAAAAACAATACTTATTGAATTTCTTAAGTTCATGTTTCTAATACCGAATGCTTTGATAATCCTTTATCAAGGCTTCTTAAATTTATACACCTTTGCCTTAGATTGTTCATATGTGTGTCTAAACAATTCAGACCAATTGCCAAATCTCACAATTCGAATCATGGAAAGGGATACCGTAACCATAATCGAATTCGAGAATACAGTTTCACAATCACTATCTTCTTAAAATCTCTATTAGTGAAAGCATTTCCTCACAGTCATTTTCATGAACGAGGGAATCTTATGACACTTAGATTTTAATGGTGTATGTGTTCCTATCCATGTGAATTTGTCAAAACCAAACTTTCTTAATCTTGATTTCTTGCCTTATGGTAGCACAGATGCCCAAAATGTCTTCCAAGTAGTTAAGCAGCTCACCCTTTCCTATCAATGTACATTCCATTGATCAAGATGCCTGCCTTTTATGCGTTCAAATGAGAACTCATAGAACTCACATGCATAATTAACTCAATTGGAATGACACAGAAACAAAATAGTGTCAACACGATAGGTTGTAAACCTCAACTCGTGTGCTAGTGATGATCAATGAGGTCTATTTTGATTTGTTCTTGAAACCTTTCAAGACCATTAAGACTCCCACTGACTCCTTGACATATAAGATTCTTTTGCCAATAAACATTTCTTGACAAACAAATATTCAAGAGATAGTGCAGTTTTTATCAAAACACTTCATAAATAGGTCCTAGTTGGTCTTTGTCTTATCCAAGACATCACAACATTCCTCATTTGATGAATGTTACAAATCTTCTTAATACTTATCACTCAATGTCACAATCTTAACTCTAAGACTTGTTTTGGAACGAAGTATGATTGACTTCTTGATTTAACCATTTCTTCAATTCTTGATTCCTCTTCTTAGACATACAATTGTACTAAGACTCTCTTACAGGATCAATTGAGATATGGTTCTTAATCATTAAGACCTATCATAAAGCATAAAAGGTACTCTCCCTTCTTCTTAGAATGGAGAAACTTTTATCTTTCTGTCTACTTGATTCTTCTTGTTCGTTCTGCTATTGATTTAAACTTTTTCAATCAATTCAGAATTACACTTAATCTTATAAGTATAATCATATTTACTAAACCTTTAGTAAATCATGACGAATATCTTTGTTACTCTTATGGTGGACTTGATCAACACGCAACTTTGTGTGCTCGATCTCCTATTCCTTCACTTGACACTTTGTCAATGAATTACTCTAATTTCCAAATATGAAATTTCTCATTCATCGTTCAACCAAGTTGCATAATTCCAAGTTTCTGTCCAATTGAAACTTGGGCGATGAGAAACTTTCCCTATTTGATAAATTCTTGACATTTCCACAAACAACATAATTAAGAATCAAATCCATTATTGCTAATATTAGAAACATTCAAACATCAATTTTTCATATACGCCATTGCAAGGATAAATAAATAATATAAAATCAAAATTTATTTTATTGCGGAAATAATTTGTCCTTACAATGCAATTCATTGAAAAACTATGCTAATACATATTTCTTAGCAATCTAATTCTAACTCTAAGTAGTAGCTCAAGAATCTAATCTTCAAGTAATGCGATCGGAATCCATTTTAGATTCTGCTCACTTCTTCCCTTAAGCTTCCTCTCTTTTCTTCGATCCCACAAAACATCAATTCTAATCTTATCACATTATGTATTAAGAATCTAGAATAGGAGCTTAAAAGAGTTAGTCAATGGATTTTACCTAAAGCAGAGCCATACGTTTTGACTCTCCCATCTCTTAGATCTCTTAGGTAAATAGGGAAGCTTCGTCTCCAATGTCCCTTCTCTTGGCAATAAAAGCAAATCGACTCTTTTGGAACAGCAGATGGAACTACTTCAGATATTTCCTTTCTCTTATGATCAAACTCTTTGATCATGGCATGTCTTTCATTGCCATTGCCTATATCCATAGAGGTCTGGAAGGCAGATTCACCAATCAACTTTGCTTTTCTATTGCACCAAACCATTGTTGATTCAACAGCAATAAGCATATAGGTGATATCTATAAGGTTCACGTCGCCGTTCATCATATAGTACTCTCTTACGAACTCACTATACGAGTTAGGAAGTGACTGAAGAACCCAGTCAACAGTCATCTCCTCATAGACAACGGATCCTAACATTCTTAACCTATCAATGTGTGACTTCATCCCTAGGACGTGTGCACACACCGACTTTCCTTCTTTAAGTTTACTTGCCAAAAGGGCTTGAGTGAGCTTGAACTTTTCAAGTCTTCGAACTTGTGGGTTAGGGAGAATAATTGGAGGAGGTGGAGGAAGTGAAGTGTGATTTCTTGTTCCTCGATCGAATCATGGAATATCATCTTCATGTGGAATGCTTGTTCCACGGGATTTGGGAAGACCATAGTTGTCATACTTTGACATCTACAAAACGGGAGAAAATGAATTCAAGTTAGTTGATTGATTGAGTCCTTAATAAAACACCCAAATGAGATATTAAGGCTAGGACCCAACACAATATGCTACAACCTAGAAAAGGGATGCCATAATCTAGTTGCATAATATTTGAAGATAAGTGAATGACGATTCACTAATTTCCACCATGAAAAACGAAAAAGAAATTTAAGTTTTAAATCTATGAAAACTCCTACATCCTTTGAGATTCATTGAACATTTCAATGGCATGTTTAAATCTCGATATGCCCCTCTAGTTTGTGACTGGGATGTCGAGGATCACAAAGTGGGTGTGAATAACCATGCAAACTTACATGGTGCCCTCACATGTTACAGTCACCTATTCGATGTGCCGGTAAACCACACACGCTCCACCGAACTATGAAAAACATTGAGTCACCCTTTGCTACCTTTGCTTAGAACCATTTAGTGTGTCGGTAAACCACACACGCTCCACTAACGTCTTCGCAAGGGCACAAAGTGTAATTTCATGGAGTTACATTAATTCACTTTTGCCTAAGTAACTAAGATTGGGAATTTGTAAAACATTTAGTTACTTTTGTACTTCATTATACTTATAATGGAAGGTTTCTGTCCTATCCTACCCGTTCGGCTAACGACCATCCACTAGTCAAGAGTGTGGTGGGTAAGAGTGGATACTCATTCAATCGCTATTTTATAGGCAATTTCCTTAAACACCCCTTATAGACCAGCTTCGTGAATGAGGCCTACTAAGGGTAAGACTGACTTTTACTCATATATATATATATATATATATATATATATATATATATATATATATATATATATAATGTTAGACCTTTAATGTTATATATAGTATAGGGTGTATTTTACACTTTTAAAATACTAGGAGGTCAAATTTAACAATTATACTTTTAATTCAATTAAATTGTAAACCTAAACTTTTATGGATTTATTAAACCTCTTTTAATTATATACCTTAATTAATTAATAAAACCATAAGGGTTTGATTTGAACTTTTCAAACAATACTAGGGTTTTAGAATTTAACATTCCTAAATTAAACTTTTAATCAACTTTTAAATTCCAAAACTTGAGGGCAAGTTTTGAAACATTTCAAAACGTTAGGTTTAGAATTTAAATATACATCAAAATTAAACTTTTAATCAAAATTTAAATTCCAAAACTTGAGGACAAGTTTTTTGAAACCTTTTCAAAACATTAGGGTTTCAACTATTTAAATTTCAAAACTAAACTTTTTGAGTTTAAATTTAAACTATAAAACCTAAAGGGGAAAAATTGAAACTTTTCATAACACAAAGACCAAATAACAAATAATATAAATTAAACAATTAATTTCATCATTGTCTATATTTGACCTAATTTCAATTTCTTGCAAAATAAGTTACCCAATTAATACAAATAATCAACTTTAATCATATAAGGAAGTTATTATCTAATAAATTGGTAATTATCTTTTGTTTAATCAAGGATATACTCATAAATATGATTAAAATCGGATTTTAATGACCTAAAACAGATAAGGCAATTATTCATGAGAAAAACAGCAAGAAATCCTGAAATCCCCTCTTTCTGACGCTCGAACTCGCCGAGTACCCATATGGACTCGCCGAGTAGGAGCCTACTCGCCGAGTCCACAATGGGATTTGCCGAGTTCATCAGGCAGTTTCACAAAAATCGAATTTTTTCAACTTTAACAAACATACAAGGCATCAATACAATAGAAACCAACCTGGCTCTGATACCACTGATGGGTTTTGGTCATAAGAACATCTTATGTGCTCATACAAACCCTAATGCTTGGATCTAGGTTTCTCTATTGTACATGCAATTTCTCTATTGTACCTTGATTGTTATGTAGCAATAACAATCTCCAATCCTTCTTATATTGACTTTAGAAAGCTTAGAGTCACAAATGTCACTCCTCTAATGGTTCACTAACACCAAGAGCAAGAGGATGAAGAGGAGAAGAGAAGGAGGCTGCCCAAAACGTGTGGAAACCATAGAAGAAAGCTTATCCACGTTTTTGGGGCATAAGGGCTCTATATATAGTGAGGCTATTAGGGTTATCTAACAAGGAAACCCTAATTTGCATGCTTAAGCCCTAAGCAACCCATGGACTCCTTTCCTTAAAGGCCTTGGACGATTTTCAATGGGTTTCCCCATTGAATTCGTCCACACCTTAATATAAGGCAATCCATAGCCCAAATTGCAATTATCTTATAATTACAATTCCAGTCCCTTAAGTTTAATTAATCTCTTTTAGTCACAAACTTAATTCTTATTAATTCTTGACTAATATTAATTAAACAATATGATTTCTCCTTTAATATATTATTCTCATAATATATTAATAAATCATATTTACTCCTTTCTCTTCATAATTCATCCCATCAAGTTGCTTTGGTGAAGGCAACCCAAAAGGACCATGCACCATCGGGTCAAGTACATACCAAAATAGTTATGGACTTAGACACTAATCCAACAATTTATTGGCATTAAACTCTCGATCAATCATTGCTTTGTTTCCATTACACTAACAGTCTTAAACAGATTTATTCTTTGTTCTAAACCTTTCGTTTTTTTGTTCTTTTATTCTAAATCGATTTTGTATCGACTTTTTCCTGTAATCTTTTAACTGTGGTTACGACTCTTTCAGAATGTCTGGAAGTATCGTTGCTACTGGAACTCCTGCTATTGGTGCCACCCCTGCTGTGGACCCAAATGCACCGGTTCCAAACATCACGGCAAATCATGCTGAGAGACCTGAAAAAATTGTTGGTCTGAACATCAAAAGGTTGCAGCAGAAGATGCTATTCTACTTGACCACCTTGAACCTGGCTTGGTTCCTAACAGAAACTTCTCCTGTGATTGTTGATGGGCAGGTTGATGCTCAATCTGTGAATGCAGTGGATGCATGGAAGCATTCATAATTTTTGTGCTACAACTATGTGTTAAATGGCCTAACTGATGCACTTTACAATGTTTATTGTAAAGTTGCAATTGCTAAGGAACTATGGGAGTCTTTAGAAAGGAAGTATAAGACAGAAGATGCTGGAACCAAGAAGCATGTTATTGCTAAGTTTTTGGAATACAAAATGGTTTACTTAAAATCTGTTATGAGTCAAGTCCAAGATCTTCAAGTCATCATACATGATAACAAATGCGGAAGGTATGGATCTTAATGAGTCATTTCAAGTTGCATCAATGGTTGAAAAGTTTCCTCCTGGTTGGATAGACTTCAAAAATTACCTTAAGCATAAGCGAAATGAGATGTCTGTGGAGGAACTGTTGGTGCGTCTTCGCATTGAAGAAGACAATCGAATGGCCTTGAAGAAAGGCAGTGAAGTTGAATCTTCTAAGGGTCATATGGTGGAAGTTGGTCAAACTTCCAAGAGCAAAAGCAAGGGACCTCACAAAGGGAAAGTTAAGGGCAAAAACCTAGGCCCCAAGACAGAAACTTTCAAGAAGAAGTTTAAGTGTTACAAGGCTTCGGAGTGCCCACAACCTAAGAGGGAAAACCGTCAAGCAAACATGGTGAATGATAAGATGGAGTTGGTGGGCATGATAACTGATCTCGCAGCTTTGGTTTCTGAAGTGAATCTCATGAATACAAATTCAAAGGATTGGTGGATTGACACGGGGGCTACTCGTCATGTATGTCATGACAAGAGTGTTTTCAACACCTACAAAGAAGTTGAAGATGGTGAAAAGCTCTACATGGGAAATGCAACTACTATAGATATCAAAGGTGTTGGTGATGTCATTCTAAAAATGACTTTGGGGAAAGAAGTGAAGCTTAGGGATGTTTTGTATGCTCCTGAACTTTGTAAGAATCTAGTGTCAGGTGGTTTGTTGAACCAATTTGGTTTTAAGCTAGTGTTTGAGTCGGACAAGTTTGTTTTGTCCAAAAATGGTATGTTTGTGAGAAAAGGATATGCCTTGAATGGCATGTTCAAATTGAATCTAATGGTGACAAACAAAATAAATAATACAAGTTCTAGTTCTGCTTATTTTCTTGAGTGTTCAAATGTTTGGCATGGTCACTTACGACATGTAAATTACAATTCTATTAAGCGGTTAATTAAACTAGAATACATACCAAAACTTAATATTGACTCAAATCACAAATGCCCCACATGTGTTGAAGCCAAACAAACTAGATTATATTTCCAAGCAATCAAAAGAAACACCGTACCTCTTGATGTAATTCACACTGATGTGTGTGATTTAAAGTCAATTCCTACTCAAGGTGGGAACAAATACATCATTACATTCATCGATGATAACACGAAATATTGCTACATATATTTATTTAAGAGTAAAGATGAAGCAATAGACAAGTTTGTCTTGTACAAAAATGAAGTTGAGAATCAACTCAACAAGAGGATTAAAGTGGTTAGAAGTGATAGGGGTGGAGAATATGTTTCTCCCTAAGCTGAGTTTTGTGTGAAAAATGGAATTCGTCATGAATTCACATCACCCTATTCACCTCAACCCAATGGAATTGCTGAAAAAAAGAACCGTACCTTGAAAGAAATGGTCAATTTCATGATAATTAGTTCGGGTGTAAATCAGTCAATGTGGGGGGAAGCTATTTTGTCGGCTAACTATCTTCTAAATAAGATACCTCGCAAAGAAAAGAATGAAACACCATATGAACTTTGGATGGGAAGAAAGCCATCATATAAGTACTTACGAGTATGGGGGTGCCTAGCTAAAGTTGTTGTACCACCGCCTAAGGTACAAAAGTTAGGTCCTAAAACAATGGATTGTGTATTCATTGGGTATGTACAAAGTAGTAGTGCTTATCGGTTCCTTATGCATGATTCTAAAAATCCTAAAATACACAAGAATACCATAATGGAATCAAGTAATTCTTCATTCTTTGAAGATGTATTTCCTTGTTTGAACAAGGAAGTTGAAAGCCCATCTTTACCAAACAACGAAGTTGTTCGAGAGGAAGAACAAGTTCAATCTGAGGAAGAAGATATAGAACTCAGAAGAAGTAAGGGGGCTAGAGTTGAAAAATCATTTGTTGATGATTTTTACACCTATGTGGTGGAAAGTGAGCCTAAAACCTACCAAGAGGCGGTTACTTCTTCTGAGGGACCTCAATGGAAAGAAGCCATAAAAAATGAGGTAGAATCTATCTTACAAAAATCATATGTGGGAGCTAGTGGATCTACCTCCAGGTAGCAAGCCATTGGGTTACCACTGGATTTTTAAAAGAAAGATGAAACATGATGGCAGTATTGATAAATACAAGGCAAGACTAGTAATCAAAGGTTATATACAAAAGGAAGGTCTAGATTACTTTGATATGTATTCGCCAGTAACGGGAATAACATCCATTAGATTAGTTCTTGCCATTGCAGCTATTAGAAACCTGCAAGTTCATCAAATGGATGTGAAAACTGCTTTCCTAAATGGGGAGTTAGAAGAAGAAATTTATATGTAGCAACCTGAGAGTTTCATTGCCTCAGGACAGGAGAACAAGCTCCAAAACAATGGCATCAAAAGTTTGATCAAGTTATGATAGAAAGTCGCTTTAGAATCAATGAGTGTGATAAGTGTATCTATGTGAAAAGCACCACTCATGGGTATGTCATCTTGTGTTTGTATGTTGATGATATGCCTATCATTGGTAGTGATGACAAGATAATAAGATCTACGAAGGATATGCTGAAATCCAGGTTTAACATGAAAGACATGGGTTTACCAGATGTGATTCTTAGAGTCAAGATCACAAGAACCCAAAGTGGTTTGATTTTAAGTCAAACTCACTATGTGGACAAGATTCTTGAAAATTTTGCTAAGGGAGATACTAGCATAGCTAGAACTCCAATTGACACTAGTCAACATCTACGTAAAAATAGAGGTGACAGTGTTAATCAGGTGGAATATTCAAGAATTATTGGCAGTCGGATGTATCTAATGAGTTGTACCAGACCTGACTTAGCATATGATTTTAGCAGACTAATTAGATACACTAGTAAACCCAGTTATGAATACTGGAAGAGTATTACTAGGTTGCTAAGGTATGTGAGATACATGCGAGAATATGGACTGCATTATGGCAGACATCCAACAGTTATCGAAGGATACACAGATGCAAATTGGATATTTGACATAAAAGATTTCAGATCTACAAGTGGATATGTGTTTACACTTGGAGGTGCTGTTGTAGCATGGATATCATCCAAGCAAAAAGTTATATATAGATTCACGATGGAATTTGAATTTATCGCCTTAGATATTTGTGCTGAAGAGGCGGAATGGCTACGTCAATTTGTAGAGGACATTCCTGAATGGCCTAAGCCGGTAATGGCCATATGTATACATTTTGATAACCAATCGGCAATTGGTAAAGTACAATGTATAATGGGAAATCAAGGCACATTAGACGTAGACATAAAACGATACGATAACTAATCTCTACGGGGGTTATCACGGTTGACTGGGTAAAGTCAAAAGATAACATAGTGGAACTGCTTACAAAAGATTTTGAGTAGAGATGTAGTTTCTAAGTCATCAAGAGGAATGGGACTAAAGCCCATGAATGAATAAATTCATACAAAGGATACCTTACCCAGAAGACTGGAGATCCCAAGATCTGGGTTCAAAAGGATAACCTAATTGTATGAGTGAGGCAAATCATTGTAGGAGGAGTTAACACTACTTCCTAGTCCATTCCTATATGTAGTGACAAAATTAGGCTAAACAAATGGTTTTTAATGATTCTTGGAATCACCTATGTGAGAGAGAAGTGGGGTTGCTTCAAAGGGAATTATAGCGGCACAATTCCTAAAGCTCTTGCAGGGAGAGTCCTATGAGATTTACATTGTCGTCTACATAAATGGCAGCTTAGTTCAAAGACATCCATATCTACTAACTACTAGGAGATTAAGTGTAACATCTTAAGGGAGGGTTCAAAGGGTAATACCTACATATCCTATGCATGATTCAACTATTGAAAATTTCGTTTGGAAATTGGATGTGCAGAGATCGATCTTCTTTCATGTGGGGGATTGTTGGAAAATTTAGTATAAATATTTTATATTTTTACTAACTTTGGACATATATAATTATATACATGTGTTGTATATATAACTAACTCTAAGTGAGTTTGTGTTCTCCTCCACGAGGACTACAAAACGATATATTATATGTCCAAAATGGAGTACATATGAATGAGATATCGATACTCAAAGAAGGGTATTTGAGAATAAATTTAGCAAAAAGGGATGAATGTGGGAATGAGTCCCACATTGGTAGAAAGACCAAACTCAGCAAGGTTTATAAGCTTTAATGCATGTAAGGCTTACAAGCTTGTGTTTATGGTTTTACTACAAATCCTACCCGCGCGCAGGGGGGTTGCAAATCTTGGATTTCGTAGACCAAAAACACCGAACTCGTGCATGGGCGCAACCTGCGGACACCAATGCAGCTCCGAAAACTCGGGCTCGCGCTACCCTCGTTTTTGCTAAACTTGACAATTTTGGTCTCTATTTTTGAATTCTGTAACGGATGCATTAATTACGTAATTAATGACATTTATTGACATTAAACACTCGATCAATCATTGATTTGTTTCCATTACACGATTCAAGTATAAAAGGAGACCTTTACCATCTCATTCTACACACGAATGAAAATACTCTTCTTTCTCCTCCTTCCTTGTACTCCCACTTCCGGCAACTCTTTCAGGCAAGTGAAATATCCGGCAGTACACCATTGTTAAGGTTGTTGTACCCTGGAAACAGACGACGAATCTGTTTAAGGGAATCGAGTCCAACTCGAGCCTCAGCCACCATGTTTTCCTACTAACATTTTCATTACAGGAAACTTTCAAGAGGAAAACGAAGTCTTTAAACTAACAGTACCATCCAACTGACATGGCAACAATTGACCATTGCGACGATGTTAGTGCATTGTACTTATCAAACAATACACTTCCACATCAGAGAACCAAGTATACTGTGATTGACATACACATCGTACATGAGAAAAATGGAGATGGGCAAATTCTTGGTTTGCATGTTTCTTCCTCGTCTCGATATGTTGATATCTTCATCAAATGTCTTCCATCCGTTTTCTAGATTTTGGGGATACTTTAAACGTTTGTGACAGATCTCATGTTCAAAATCAAAGTATCGGAGGATATTAGTATGATTATATTTAAATAAGCTTTAAATTCTTATTGAGCTTGTATTATATTTCTGGTAACCAGCCTAATTTTGGTATATATTTCTGATTAAACGACAAGGGATAGTATACAGGAAATATTATGTTTAGCAAAAACGACGTTCAAGAACAAGTCTATTTATTGATACCTACGAGAAACTAATCACATGTAAATTTAAAACCAGAGTCATAAAATATTAATATTATATTTTAATCATTAAACAAGTATTATTTTAGATGAAGTTTCCAACAAAATGATATTTTCCATTTAAAAGTAGATTTTTTTTTATTGATCCACGTGAACGGACCAATCATACTCAACACTCTTTTGTTTTATTTGCAATATGTCCACCCACAATGGTCACGCACTATGTAATTAAAGTGCAAATGTTTCTTTCCTACGCATAATTCCAAAATCTAAATACATATTATAATAATAACTTATATATATTATACATCAAGATGCATACGGTTTTTTGGGACTTGTCTTAATCAAGACTTCCTCAACTTCTCTAAAGTGATATAACCTTACCAGTTCATTTCTTCAACACCTAAGACACAAGAATGGCACCATGGATATTTCTCATGTTCCATTCATTACTATTTTTGCAATCGGCTCCCTCATCTTTTGCAAAGTTTCCATATAGGTACTTCCCTTCATCGATCATCCGCCCTGAAACACCATCTCTCTCAAGCAACAACAAGCTTTACAAAACAAAATACTTTACTCAAATCCTTGATCACTTCAATTACAATCCACAAAGTTACCAAACCTTCCAACAACGGTATCTGATCAATGACACCTCTTGGGGTGGCCCCAAAAGCAAAGCACCAATCTTTGTGTACACCGGGAATGAAGGAAATATCGAATGGTTCGCTGAGAACACTGGCTTCATGTATGATATCGCCCCTAAGTTCAAGGCCCTTCTCGTTTTCATAGAGGTAATCAGATTCATCACGCTAATCCATTTTCTTGAAAAAGTAGATCCTTAGTGTTTCTAATTTGTAAATGTGCAAATAATTATAGCATAGGTACTATGGAAAATCGATACCATATGGAGGTGATAGGAAGAAAGCGTACAAGAATTCAAAACGTTTGGGATACTTGAGCTCCACACAAGCATTAGCTGATTATGCTACACTCATTCTTGATCTCAAGAACAATATGACAGCCATGGATTCTCCGGTTATTGTCTTTGGAGGTTCCTATGGTGGAAGTATGATTTCTTTTCTTTTATTTAATCTTATTTAAATATTCTTATTGTCATATTCAGAAAAAAAAAAAAAAAAAAATGAATAATTAAAGGTTTAACGGGTTTCTTTTTGTTATGTAGTGTTGGCTGCATGGTTTAGGCTAAAGTATCCACATGTGGCCATTGGGGCATTGTCATCTTCTGCACCAATCCTTCAATTTGAGAACATTACATCTCAATATTCTTTCAACAATATTATTACCCAAGACTTTAAGGTAGCTATTTTTCATGCATTATTGGCATGTAGAACCTTGTTATAAAACAAAAAAGAAATATGCATATTAATCGTATAAAATCATAGAGTGAGAGCGAAAATTGTTACAAAGTAATAAAAGGATCGTGGAAACAAATCGAGGATACTGCTAGTTCACATGGGGGACTTGAATTGCTTCGAAAATCCTTTCATATATGCAAGTAAGATGGTATTTTCCATGAGTTAATTAAGTTATTTGTTATATGAAATTATAAGCTTGAGATTAGTTAAATTTAAGATATTTTTTTGATGCAGAAATTATATTAGCGGAGGTTACCTAGAAGGGTGGCTGGAGACGGCATTTACTTATGCATCAATGACGGATTATCCAACACCGTCAGATTTTCTTGCTCCATTGCCCGCTTTCCCTGTCAAACAGGTATTAAATTGATTTGATATAATAATTTAAAAATAAAGCTTTTATTCGTTATTAAATATATATAAATTACTTTTTAATGAGATAAAGTTTAGAAACGTTCTGGACATACAATCAAATTTATCTGCATTTTAACTATTGCTAACAAAGAAATAGATAAGCTGCAAGGATTTTTTTTATAAGCCAATTTTGTGGAGCGGGGTACAAAATGAAGAGTGTTGCATATTTCATGAATAAATAAGTATTCAACATTTCAATAAGAATATTTATTTATTATGTATGTATTTTTATTTTCATGATCATATTACTTATTTATTTTATTTAATTTGATCATATTCAGCATAATTAATCTAGAACACAGAAATATGATGAATAACTGAATAAATGAGAACTATTAGTCATTTCATTTACTAGTAATATATAAATTATATCTAGATAAGTTGATTAAAAATATAAAAATACAATATGTTTTATATATTATACATCCGATTCATTTTGTTTATTACTCATAATTTATTAAATAATATAGTTAACGAATAATGAACTTGTGACCCTATCTAATACAAACAAATCTAACCAAAAAATAGCATGTCATGACCTATCACAAATGTATTTTAATAAATGACCTATCACAAATTTATTACATATTTAATTTTTATTAAATTTCACATAATATTTAAATTTAATAATTTGCGATAAATATATTAATAAATGGATATCAATTTCATTAATCAACTTACCTTTTCATTTAAAATTTCTAAAATTAAAGCTCATTAGTTTTTTGTTTATTTATTTAAGTTATTTATTTAAATTTAAAAGATAAAAAAAATTCCCATTATAATAATTCATTATTTTTCTTATTTTCTTATACATCCAAAGTTCTCAAATATTTTGATCTTTATATTTAACTTTTTTTTTTAAATTGACTCATGTACACAAAGTATTATTTACATTTAGTTTTGTATTTGTTTAGTTTTCTTTATTATAAAAACTATTAATAAGGTATATTTATATCAAAACTAAATAAATGGTTTTTATGGTTTAGCACTTTGGTCTTTTCTTCGGCCCGTCCCAAAAAATGAGTAATAGTGGACAACCGCTTGGATTCAATTTTTTTAAGGGGTCGAAATTTTTTATGGATTATATATATATATATATATATATATATATATATATAACCAAATCAAATAAGAAGGGAAAATTTGGTAGGAAAATAAGAATTATATATATATATATATATATATATATATATATATATATATATATATATATATATATATATAGCAAACACACAAAACAAATCATTAGATGATTCAAAAGTAAGTTGATTTAAAAAAATTAAAAAGACACCTTCATAATTAATTTTAAAGTAATTATATATAGAGAGGCGGAGCTTGAACAATTAATTTGGGACTATAAATATTAGAAACCAAAATACTCAGTTCTTTCAAATGTCATGCATCCACTATAAATATGATCTTTTTGATAGCTATCCATTGCCTTTTAGTATTTTGCTATTACATATGTACTATTTTTAGTTGTCTTTATAGTTTCAGGAAAGTGTGTTGTTGTTTTTACTTATTACATACATCAAGATCAATTTAAGTTTAATGCCTACGTAGCTATCTCCAATAAGGCCATTTATACATACCAAATATTATTATACTTGGTCTATATATCTGTACTTTCTTATTACTTATTAGTGATATTACCTACACACAAATCATAATAGAACCTACACTAATACAAGAGATTTTGGCCAATTATTATTGGTTTCCAAAGCTGAAAGGTGGAAGTTCGTTAACAAAGTTGCTTGCATGAGGGTTAGCATTTGTTGAGGCTAATCAATGGGAAAAACATAAAAAGATTATCGATACGACATTCCATGTCGAAATGCTTAAGGTTTATGTACTTAATGGGAAGCAAATAAGTAATACTAAAAAAGTATTGGAGTAAAACAAGTAAAATCAGACATTCATTATGAAGATATGTAGATAAATGGATAGAACACTAGAGTGCTAAACATGGTGCCCGATGATTGCAAATTGAGAGGTGTCAGCTTCAATATCATCAACCATCGAAGGATGTCAGGAGGAAGGAGCGAATGACAGACTGAGTGAGGATTAGAGAGTCACTGATTCTGGTTTGGAGTTTGGACTATCGGCCTAGCAAGGGGGCAAGAACCTATTTCTTTTAATTTTTGGCCAATATGTATTAAAATTATTAGGCTAATGACTACTACTAAGCAAAAAACCAGGGGGTGTTTCTCTCTCTCTCTCTCTCTCTCTCTATATATATATATATATATATATATATATATATATATATATATATATATATATATATATATATATATATATATATATATATATATATATATATGATCAGAAAATGTTATATTTAGAATCTAATGCAACTAATTTTTTCTCAATTATTGAGTTATTATAAAAAAAAAAAAAACTTGATGAAATTTGTATATTTTAAGGGTAATGTGTTCTCTCTCTCCCCGTACCCAAAATATGTTTGGAACGACTTTTTTCTTTCTTTCTATTATATGTTACAACGTCAATACATTTGGTATGTCTTAATAATGACATCGATCCTTGTTGTCGTTAAATCTAAGGCTGAAGTGAGTAGTAGCACGCTTAGCACACTATCGCATTTTCTTTTTCGATATCATATCTTTTTTTAAGTCTTATCGACTAGAAAATACAATAAAAGAAAAAAGAAAAAGGAAACAGATTCCTTGTCTGTTTAAACTTCACAAACGCCTTTCCATCATTATCTATTACGGCGCTACCTTGTGAAGTGTTGGATCACTGCCCTATTTTGTTGTTAAGTAATGAAATACACATTTGTGACATCCCCAAATTCACGGTCAGAAAAGACTGATTTGTTTATGTTTTGTTTTATAAAATCAGAGTAATCATTTAATTAAAAGAGTTGCGGAATTCGTGCCCAAAAACAAAATATGATAAACTTTATCAAAAGATTTCTTAAAGAGAATGTATTTTCATTAAATAATAAAACCTCGGGATGTCATGTTCCAATATAGACCAAAAGCATAAACAGTACAATTCGACCTTACAGCAGTTATTTACAACTACTGGTCTATTATCCAAAATCTCTCGTCAAGTCCACCAACTTATACTCTTGTGTCATTACCTGTAATGCAAAGAAAAAACTTAGTGGGTCAGGCTTGGGGGCCTGGTGAGCATATAGGGTTTTCAACCCACAATAATACAATTATTATATTCAATCATCCAACAATCAACCCAATTACCCATCCCCATTATCTCATTTATTTCTTAAGGATTTACCCTAAGAATCAATTATCATTTATTCATTTATTCCTGAGGATTGACCTAAGGAATTGAAACAAAGTCCACCACTGCCAAGGTCCTCAAATTACAACTGGTGAACACATAGTTCAACAAACTTAACGAACACCTAGTTCTAACACTCCTGGTGAACACTTAATTCAAAACATCTGGTGAATACTTAGTTCTTAAACACTTAGTGAACATACTCAGTTCAACAACACCAAGTGAACACCTCTAGTTCAAAAATACTTAATGAATAACTTGAGTTCAAAATACCAAGTGAACACATAGAGTTCAAAAATACCTAATGAACACGTTGAGTTCAAACACCAAGTGAACACAAAGAGTTCAAAAATACCTAACGAACACATAAAGTTCAAACACCAAGTGAACATATAGAGTTCAAAATACCTAATGAACACGTTGAGTTCAAAAACACTTATTATGTCGTCTCACATCAACTATTTCATCTACCCATGTTCTACCCAACATTTATCTTGTAGATATAAAATACACATATAGTTTTAATCATTTATAACCTGTATAAAACATCAAATCCATACTCATCTCAGATAAACAAACAATATATAACACATAGCACGTATTTCATAGCAAACACTTCATATTTATGTGTTAGAAGAAAATTACTACACACTCACTCATAACATAGATGTAATACATTCAACCAATACTTGTATTAAAATCGTGTTTATGAAAGGGACTGTACACTCACTTGATAATACTATGATCGGACGGCACTACGGCTCTAAATGTAGTATTCTTCGGTGAAATCGAGATGCTTCCATGAAAACTGGGCCTCTCGCAGGCAGAGCTTCGGCTCGGAAACTCTTTTATTCTCGGGATCTTCTGAGCTTCGGGTCTCGATATGATAATGGGGCTTTGGGGGTACTTCTTTGCACGTAAAACGATGTAATACGGGAGAGAGTGTGAGAAAGGAACAACCAAACCTGGTTGCCCCTTTGATTTCTATTTATTGAGCAAAAATGTTTTGCTCACGTCGTGAGCCTCTTATACTCACATCGTTAGCTCGATCATCATCCAGTGCGTAGGTGAGATTATGCTCTACAACTCTCGTTTAGAATCCGTCGGCTAGTTTTGACTTCAACTTTTATTATATTATTTTAGTAGGTCGAGACAGGAAAACTCCGTTAGAAAATCATATTTTCTTCATCGGACATCTGTTTTCGTCTGTCTTTTCACCGTTGGGCTACTATCGATAAGATCTTCGAATCTCGTTTAGATCGTTATCTCATATTCGAACTTCGAGTTGCATGCTGCTAAGCTGAAACTTAGAAAAATCATAACTTCCTCATACGAAGTCAAACTTGGACCTTCTTTTTATGCACGCTCTCGATTTAACGTATTCTACAACTTTCATTTAGATCGCTAAGGCCAAATATCGCTCTAACGTAAATTCACTATTTACATCGCGTTGTGTCGTGCCAGTACTGTCGTGAAACTTCAACAGGTCATAACTTTTTCGTTATAACTCGGATTTCGGTGTTCTTTATATGTACGGAATCCTTGTAACATATACTACAACTTAGTTAAGATTACTCCTTCTAAATAATCTTCCATCAAAAAGTCATTGTTGATGCTTATCATCTCTAAATTGACTAGCCCGGATCTATGGGCTTTACAGTTATCTCCACCTTAGGATGATTACGTCCCGGAATCATCAACGAAATAGGACTTGTATAATGATTTAATATGTTATCTCTTCATCCTAGGTAATAACCGTAACTTCTATTTTTCCTCGAAAGAGTATCTAACTCTTGGACTTCTCAATAGCAGTTAGTGCTCAATCCTGCATCTGCTCTTCGTACTTTGTTGGACTTTCAATCGTAACCTTCGAGTTACAAAATAAATCCTTTTTGAAGACTCCTTCTTCTTCTTAGGATAGGTACTTTCCTTTATCCATTGTAACAGACCGATGGGTCACGTTCTAACGACCTCTCATCATATGAAGCAACGTTTAGACTCAAGTCTCTTAGAGTCAAATTCCATAATGAAATATACCTTCCCTCATATTCTAATGTGATGTAATCATATTTTACCATGTAGCATCTCTAGCTACAAACTTCTTTATCAACGAGCGCGATGCTATTGGTCGCATTGATTTCAATCTTCTGACCTCAGTCAGATGCTACATCGAACTTGGTTCTCGGAACCACGTAACAAACTCACTGTAGTCAGACTCAATTTGATATGACCACTAGGGTCGGAATAACAACCATCTTACTAGTCATTACCGAAACAATGGTAATGACATACTTTGAACAAAACGGAATCAATTACTAGCTTCTTGGTAACCTTGTGACTTTCCCTGATCCAAGTGTTAGTCCTGTGCATCCAGTGGTATAGCCCTCTACTACCATTCACACCTACTCATACTTGTCCCACGTATTGTCTCGCAGTTAACCAAGTCACCATATAACAACAAAAATCACACTATTATCCAACAATCAGATATTAACACCATAGATATCATATAGACATCCAAACAATAAATATCACATAGATATCAAAACCAGCAGTTATACTATTTCTTGAAACGATTACACAAAGGTTAAAGTTCACCCTACACTATGCCGCTAATAGGCTACACTTCCAGATACTAGCCATATCTTAATACAAAGTTTTCATCCTTGATTTCTCGTATTGACATCTGCTTCGTCAAGGATCATGTGGAATGCCTTTGCCTTTGCTGATTCTTTCTTCTTTGGGCAATTGATCGAGATATGCCCTTTCTCGTTACACTCATAACACACTTTCTTACTATATGCACACTCATTGGCGTAGTGCCCAGACTTTCAACACTTGAAACATGTGACCTCCTCGCCACATCTTCCCAAATGTTTCTTCTTGCACTCATCGCACCATCTTGCTTCATCTCTTCCTCCTTCGAACTTTTTCGAACCAGACTTTAAGAATTTTGTCTTCTCGTTGGATCTTGGGGATCCCTCAAACTTTCTTTTCTCACCAACTTCAACCTTGTTAGCGGTTCTGCCCTTGATCATTTCTTCGACGGACTTAGCAACCCAGATGGCCGCCTCAAGGATAGGTGTCTGGCGTACTGGCACAGTGTACTCCCATGGTAGTCCCTTTGCATACCTATCTATCTTTGCCAGCCTGTCTGGGACAATGCGCAGAGCAAACTCCATCTGATCTATGAAGGCATTGGTGTATTCATCAATGGACACGCTGTCCTTCTTTAATGTCAGAAATTAGTTCTCTAGTTCTAGCAGATCTTGGGCCGAGCAAAACTTTCGTTTGAATTGCACCAAAATTTTTGCCCAAGTCAGTTACAATGGCTCATTGGGGATTATGGTTTTCCCCAGAGTGTTCCACCAGCGAACAGCGCTGCCTCTGAACTGGCACACTGCATATGTGGTTTGTAGCTTGCCCTTGCAACCACATGTTATGAACGCCAACTACATCTCCGATATCCAATCCATAACTCCAATTGGGTTTTCTTTTCCAGTTAAAGTCGATGGCATGCAAGTTAGAAAATCTTTATACTCGCATCCATTTCTTCCGACCCCGTCGTCTGGGTTGTTTCTCCTAATCACTGGCGGATCGGCTTGACCAACGATTCCACTGTAGTTCCCTCCTTCCAACTGACCTCCATTCACTTCGAGCTCTTCAACTTGTATTGAAAGTTCTTCCTGATTCTGCCGAAGCAGGCACCTAGGTTCTTCCATCTAACGATCCAACATCGTTTGAATCATCAATTGTACTCCAGCCATTGATATCGGCTCAGGTGCTGCTGCTGCAACAACTACTTGTTCAATCACAGGTGGTTGATTCTTGTTTTCGTTCATGTTTCCAGCTCCACTTCTGGTTCTTGCCATTTTTGATCTATACACCGAATAAGGTGAATTTAGATCTCTATATTGATAGACGTTCAAATCATCCTTATCACTCCGAAACGTTTACATGCTAGTTCTAATATCGTCGTCGTACGCTTAGAATCCTAAACACATAAGGTTTCCAAATCCAGTCGATAACAAACCATAGATCCGAACAAACAATATCATATATGGAAAACATATAGCATTTAGCACTTAAAAGCATTTTAGGCATCTTTCCTAAAATATACAAGTCCTAGTGCCTAAAATATGGCAGACACTCATCTCAGAATCTTCAGTTAGCATTCTAAGTTTAAGTCTAGAAATCCTACAAATTCCTAGTTCGCTTAAACTAATGCTCTGATACCAACAGTGACATCCCCAAATTCACGGCCAGAAAAGACCGATTTGTTTATGCTTTGTTTTATAAAATCAGAGTAATCATTTAATTAAAAGAGTTGCGGAATTCGTGCCCAAAAACAAAATATGATAAACTTTATCAAAAGATTTCTTAAAGAGAATGTATTTTCATTAAATAATAAAACCTCGGGATGTCATGTTCCGATATAGACCAAAAACATAAACAGTACAATTCGACCTTACAACAGTTATTTACAACTACTGGTCTATTATCCAAAATCTCTCGTCAAGTCCACCAATTTATACTCTTGTGCCATTACCTTTAATGCAAACAAAAAACTTAGTGGGTCAGGCTTGGGGGCCTGGTGAGCATATAGGGTTTTCAACCCACAATAATACAATTATTATATTCAATCATCCAACAATCAACCCAATTACCCATCCCCATTATCTCATTCATTTCTTAAGGATTTACCCTAAGAATCAATTATCATTTATTCATTTATTCCTGAGGATTGACCTAAGGAATTGAAACAAAGTCCACCACTGCCAAGGTCCTCAAATTACAACCGGTGAACACTTAGTTCAACAAACTTAACGAACACCTAGTTCTAACACTCCTAGTGAACACTTAATTCAAAACATCTGGTGAATACTTAGTTCTTAAACACTTAGTGAACATACTCAGTTCAACAACACCAAGTGAACACCTCTAGTTCAAAAATACTTAATGAACAACTAGAGTTCAAAATACGAAGTGAACACATAGAGTTCAAAAATACCTAATGAACACGTTGAGTTCAAACACCAAGTGAACACAAAGAGTTCAAAAATACCTAACGAATACATAGAGTTCAAATACACCAAGTGAACACATAGAGTTCAAAATACCTAATGAACACGTTGAGTTCAAAAACACTTATTATTTCGTCTCACATCAACTATTTCATCTATCCATGTTATACCCAACATTTATCTTGTAGATATAAAATACACATATAGTTTTAATCATTTATAACCTGTATAAAACATCAAATCCATACTCATCTCAAATAAACAAACAATGTATAACACATAGCATGTATTTCATAGCAAACACTTCATATTTATGTGTTAGAAGAAAATTACTACACACTCACTCATAACATAGATGTAATACATTCAACCAATACTTGTATTAAAATCGTGTTTATGAAAGGGACTATACAGTCACTTGATAATACTATGATCGGACGACACTACGGCTCTAAATGTAGTATTCTTCGGTGAAATCGAGATGCTTCCATGAAAACTGGGCCTCTCGCGGGCAGAGCTTCGGCTCGGAAACTCTTTTATTCTCGGGATCTTCGGAGCTTCGGGACTCGCTTCGCATCTCGGGATGATAGCGGCGCTGTGGGGGTACTTCTTTGCACGTAAAACGATGTAATACGGGAGAGAGAGTGAGAAAGGAACAACCAAACCCAGCTGCCCCTTTGATTTCCATTTATAGGACAAAAATGTAATGCTCACGTCGTGAGCCTCTTATACTCACGTCGTGAGCTCAATCATCATCCAGTGCGTCGTTGCAACTTGCCTGTTCACGTCGTGAGTACCCTGCTCACGTCGTGCGTTCTGACAGACCTTGAAGTTTGTGTTCCAAACTTTGGAAATTCATATCTTTCGCATATGAGCTCCGTTTTTGACGTTCTTTATATCCACGCGTAGGTGAGATTATGTTCTATAACTCTCGTTTAGACTCCGTCGGCTAATTTTGACTTTAACTTTTATTATATTATTTTAGTAGGCCGGAATAAGAAAACTCTGTTAGAAAACCATATCTTCTTCATCGGACATCCGTTTTCGTCTGTCTTTTCACCGTTGGGCTACTATCGATGAGATCTTCGATTCTCGTTTAGATCGTTTTGGCTAGAAATCACTCAATCTCATATTCGAACTTCGGGCTGCATACTGTTAAGCTGGAACTTAGAAAAATCATAACTTCCTCATACGAAGTCAGACTTGGACATTCTTTTTATGCACGCTCTTGGTTTAACGTATTCTACGAGTTTCATTTAGATCGCTAAGGCCAAATATCACTCTAACGTAAATTCACTATTTACGCCGTGCTGTGTCATGCCGGTTCTGTTACGAAACTTCGACAGGTCATAATTCTCCGTTATAACTCGCATTTCTGCGTTCTTTATATATACGGAATCCTTGTAACATATACTACAACTTAGTTAACATTAATCCTTCTAAATAATCTTCAATCAAAAAGTCATTTTTGATGTTTATCGTCTCTAAATTTACTAGCCCGGATCTATGGGCGTTACAACTTTGGCCCTGGTCCCTTTCATTTCTTCAACACATGGATGGCTTCGAGATAATGGTTAGAAACACTTGGACGAGGTGTATGGTATTGCGGATGCATATGTCTTAGCCAAGTTGAAATTCTTAAGGAATCAGATCAAGAAGTGGAGGGTACTAGACTATACTAAATAAGTTGACAATCCTAAAAAACTCAAGGCTAGGGTAGATGACATCGACACACTAGTTGGATCTAGGGATCTAATTGAGATGGAAATATAAGAACGGAGAAAAAGAATTAAGCAAAGAATTGAGATGGAAAAAGTGGTTTTTTTAGATTTAAAATAGAAATCTTGAATCAAGTGGTCATAGACGGGGATGAAAACTTAATATTCAGCAAATAATTGAGATGGAAAAAGTGGTTGTTTTAGACTCTTCTCAGCGTGGTCATTGTTGAAGTGGCAAGGAGCTGAGGAAGACACAAGGCATATACTTATATGATTTTGTTTTACAACAACAGTATGAGAGTGGATCTTCAAATAGTGCCATATTACAATTCCACAGTGCAATGATGTTCGTGATATTCTTAATTTTGCGGCTAAATGGGGACACTGTCCCAAACAGAGACAAATACTCGTAACTATCTGTCATGGTACTTTGTGGTGGATTAGGAAGGAAAAAAACGAGAGGTTGTTTAACAACATATTAATCTCTCCTACCAAGGTGGAAGATAATATCATGTCGATGGTATTTACATGGATTAAACATAGGAGAAACAAATGTGCTTTCAGTTGAATAGATTGATGTGTTTGCCCCTTTCTTTGTCTGTAATTCTATAAAATTGTACTCTTGCCCCCTCGTCTAGTTACTTGCTTGGTGTGAGTCTCTATTATATATATATATATATATATATATATATATATATATATATATATATATATATATATATATATATATATATATATATATTTCGGTTCTAAAAAAACTTACAATGCTTAGGGTTAGTTTGATCATACATTGAATGGGAGGAAGGTATAAGTGGGAGTGGTGAAACATGGTGAGCTTTATAATTTAAGAAAATATTTATAAACAAAAAATATGACAAGAAAAAGTCATTTTACACACACTTAACGAGTCCATAGTTTGATTTATTGGCAAAGGGATGAACATTATAAATAATACATACCATATAGATCGATGCTAGCCTGACAATTTTTGACACGACCCGAAATAAACGGGTTTTGGTTGAATTTTTCAACACGTCAACCTGTTTATTAAACAGATCATATATTGGTTTGTCAAAAAACGTTTTGGTTGACCCGTCAACCCATTAAAATTTTAATAATTTTTTAAATGTATTAAGTATTATTCATAGGAATGTAGGATTAATGTATGTATCTATGTTTGTATTAATGTGGGTATTACATTAGCACTTGAATTTATTTAGGATTGTATTAATGTTTTAGTTTGAACATGTTTCCATAAATGTTTTTAGTTTTCCTTTGCATCTAGAATTTACTCATGTTTAATTATATATTTTATTTATGAAATCTTACCCACGAACCCACAAACTCAAATCAGATCCATGAAGTTCCAACCTGTGAACCCGTATAAATAAGTGGGTTGATGGGTCGTATAGTTAAATGTTTCGTGTTCGGGTTTGTGTATTTTAACCTGTCAACTCGCGACCCGTCAATCCAAACACGACACGATTGTTAGACTTAATCGATGCTATAAAAATAAAAATATAAAAAATATAAAAAATCGAACCAAATAGCTTATTATGAGAAACCACGTGCATAATTTATACAAATTTGTGTTTTTTAAATATATAAATATTTGTAGGTCAAGGAGTATGAAATACGACCAACCTCAATTCAATAATGGATCGTCATAATTTAATACGTCAAGGAAAATGAACCTCAATACCAATAATTGATTGTTATAATTTAATTCACAATGAACTTACCCTTTTTCTTTTATATCTTTTGTAATGAATCAATATTATAAAATAATTTTAGATTTTTCTATCTATACCTGTATTTTATTTCTAAAATAAAACCCTTATTTTCCAATTTCAACGTTTTTTAGCATGTTTATCTACAACTCTCAAAAAAACCAAATTCAAAAATAAAAAATAAAAAATAACCAACTTTTACTTAAAACAAAAAACCATAATAATTGACAAACATTTGGTTTTGGTTAACAATCTCATTATTATCATTTACAACCCTACTTCAAAGCTTATTTTTTACATTATTTGTGTAAACGAGCCTCCAAACATCACTTCATTTCTTGCATCATCTTGTCACTAATATGACACAAAATTTTCTATCGTAGTATTGGGTAGACAAAAATAGGCATGACCAAACGGACCAAACCGGCTGGAACCGGCCTGACCCGGATCGGTCCAGGGAACCGGCTTCAGCCAAAATCTAGAACCGAATCGGTCCGGCGGTTCTACCGGTTCTGGTTCCGGTTTTTGCCGGGTTTTCGATTTTGAAACTAGTCTGATTTGACACGCTTCATTGTGGGGCTTGTTACTTATTCAATTTTAACCAAATCAAGCGCTTTTATAGTCTAAACTTAACTGCAAAACCTAAACTACGTGTACGAAAAAGATTCAGGTAAAAAAAACTTAAATTGAATGAGTTATACACATTTGAACAACAAAGTTAGATTACATTTAATTGCTGAAACATAAAAAAAAAAAAATTCTGATTTGACACCCTTCCTTACGGGGCTTGTAACTCATTCAATTTTTAACCAAATCAAGCGTTTTTATAGTCGAAACTTAACTACAAATCCTAATATGCATGTAGGAAAAAGATTCAGGTAAAAACATGTTAACTTGAGTGAGTTATTCACATTTGAACAACAAAGTCATATTATATTTAATTGCTGAAACATAAAAAAAAAAAAAAAAAAAAAAAAAAAAAAAATTCTTATTTGACACCCTTCCTTGCGGGGCTTGTAACTCATTCAGTTTTTAACCAAATCAAGCGTTTTTATAGTTTAAACTTAACTACAAATCATAATCTACATATAGGAAAAAGATTCAAGTCAAAAAAAAGTTAAATTGAGTGACTTATGCAACTTTCAAAATTTGAGTGAGTTATCCGGTCCGGTTTCCGATTTTGCGCCGGTTCCAACGACCGGTTCTTACCGGGTCCCGGTTCCAAAAATTGACGAAATTATAGTATCGGTCCCAGCCCGACCGGTTCCATCGGGTTCCGATTCCGGTACAGGTTCCGGTCGGTTTCCCGGTCCATATGCTCATCCCTAGACCAAAACATTATAGTATAAGTTTTAGGGAAATTATCAGAAAAGTTCCAATATTTTCGAAAACATTTTACTTTAGTCCCAAAATTTATTTTTTGAAAATAAAAGTCCCGATTATTTCATTTTGTCTCAAATTAACAAAAAATATATATTTTTTTCCTTTTAATAGGAAACTACATATTATATTGTAAAATGAAATAATCAGAATTTTTCTGTTAAAAAAAAAATTGTGAGTAAAGTGAAACTTTTCTGAAAATATTAGGACTATTCTCACAATTTCCCTAACTTTTATGTGTTAATTTTGCTCCCTCAAGTTTTATATTTCTTCATTTTTTTCGTTTATATAAGGTAGCTAGGTACATTCTAAATATTATAACAATTAATTATAATTATGATATATAATTAATAAAAAATCTGTAAAATATACATTATTTGTTTCCAGTTATAAAAGACAACCACGTATATTCAAAACTAGGTGATAACTCATGTACTATACGGTTGATTGACATTAATAAAACAACTTAGAGATTATAAGGATCACAATCATTAATCCTGCAAACAAATATTTTTTTTAGATAATTTGTAAATCTAATCATTTAAAGTATCTAACTTGATTTGATTTTCGATAGTTGTTTATTTATAGCATTTTGAAAATAGAATGTTGATTTTATGAGATTATATCTTTATTTCTTAACTGACATTTATTGAAGGCAAATTTAAAGTTAAGTAGCAATAAAGCGACACATGAAATAATATTAATTATGATGTGTATTAAAGTGGCACATGGAGAATAAAACTATTTTTTAGTAGTACAGGGAGATGTCGTTATAATAAAATAACAACTAATGCAAATTAATAATATACAAATATTTTTTATTATATTTTTGTCATATATTTTGTAAAGTTAGTAGAATGATATTTTGACAATCTATATAACTTTCTTTTAAATATAATATGAAATATAGTTTTGACATAAAAAAACGTTGTAAATATGATATAGGTTTAAAAATAAAATATTATTAGCACCATTTTTATGCTATTCAATTATATAAAAAAATAAAAAATAAAATATAAAAGTTGGATTATAGATGCTCTTACTAGTTCATATGTGTATATGCAGATGTGCAAGGCAATCGACAATCCTACCCTCGGAAACGACACGTTTGCAAAATTATATCATGCAGCTAACGTCTATTATAATTACACTGGAGATGTCAAATGTTTTGACCTTAATGACAATTCTGACCCCCATGATCTTGGAGGATGGCAATGGCAGGTAAGAAATATTTTCACTATTGTGAGAAAATCATTTATGATATCATTAATGAAAAAAAATTATGTTTATATTAATTTTTATAGTTAAAAGAGATATTTGTTTGACTTTGAAAAGTCAAACCAAGTGCTAATACGATTTAAGCCAGGCTTGCACAGAGATGATAATGCCAACAAGTGGAAGTAATGAAGACAGCATATTTCCAGTTTATACAGAGACTTACACGGGCCATTCTCGATACTGTGAAAAAACTTATAAGGTCCAACCCAGGCCTACTTGGATTACGACGGAATTTGGTGGCCATGTATGTATACAAAGTTTCCTTCTAATTTCATATATATATATATATATATATATATATATATATATATATATATATATATATATATTTTTTTTTTTATTTATTTATAATTTAACGTATATATTTTGTTTGGCTCAATGTTACCTGTTTTTGGAAGAAATTTCTATGGTGACAAATACATTACTACAACCTTTATTATTTCCGGATTTAAACCGACATGTGTGTATATATATTTCCATATATGTACTTCGTAAAATAGCATATAAGTTTCTGAAATGCGTTTCATTTGTCTATGTGGTATGTGTATAATCTTGCTAAGCCAGGAAATAAAATGTCATTTCAGAAAATAAAATGCTATTTCGTGTACATATGATATTGTGTGCATAAACGAGAAGTTATATCACTTTTGTTAAACCGGAAATATAGTCATATTAGTGGCCAAAGTGGAAATTTTATAAAAAAAAATGGTGGTTTTCATTGACTATAAAAGATCTAGTGGTTAATAAGGTGTAGTTTTTCTTTTGGATTTTATAAAGATGATATTTGTTTCCAGCAAGAGATAAATATAATGATTTAGATAGTTTAACTCAAATAATATTGTTATGGTGAGTGAATTGAATCTAATTTTCTTGGTGAAATTTCACATGAAACAGGATATTAGAAGAGTATTAAAACATTTTGGTAGTAATATCATCTTTTTCAACGGTTTACGAGACCCTTGGAGTGGTGGCGGGTATTTCTCTTTTCTTCTTTATATATCCCTCTTTTGTGTGTGTGTAAGTATGAAAACCGAATGTTTTGTTTTGTATGTAAACAGGGTGCTAAAGAATATATCAAAAAGCATTATTGCCATAGTTGAGAAAGAAGGTATTTAAGTTGTATCATAATCATTCATGCTTACATATCTCATTGTATGATGAAATCAACAAAAAAGAGCTTCTACAAAAGTGTCTTTAAGTTAATGTTATCATAAGATACATCTCCCTGAAGAGAAATACATGAATGATACATGCAACTCTAAGAATAAATATGTTTATTTTATTTTGTAAAATTCACTATTTTGGCATGTCATCGCAGGGGCACATCATGTTGACCTAAGATTTGCAACCAATGAAGATCCCATGTGGCTTCGAGATGTAAGAAAGAGAGAAATTAGTATCATGCAAGCTTGGATTTCTGAATACCATCAAAATCTTGTTGATTCAGACACATTCTAGTAACATAGATACCATCCACCTCTTCTTTAAAATTTTTATAACTTTGGCACATATAATTTTTACTTTGTTGTTATTTTGTTTAATGTGACTTTTTGTCATCATTTCCCGATTTTGACTCTAAAGATTCCATAAATAAAATTTTGGAACGATGGAACTGTATTTCAAATTAGTAATAAAGTGAACAAGAACGAAATCAAAATACATCTTTGATTGTATTAGGAAAATAAAACTCAAAACTTAATTACAATTGTTATCATAAACATAAACTCGATTATAGACATGTATATGTAGATTCTAATGACCGACTTGTATTAGAACATAATTAAGAAACTAGGAACTAATGTTTTAAAAACCAGTTTTTTACAGTGTTTTAAAAACCGGTTTGAAACGGCCGGTCGAATCGGTTGGACCGGGAACCGGAGAAGAGAGCGCTTCAACTATCTCCGGTTTTACGCTAATTTCTGAACTGAATTGAACCGGCCGGTTTTTAGAAAAAAAAATCGGTTGAACCGGTCAAAATAAACCGGTTGAACCGGTTAAACTAAATAAAAATACATGGAAAAATTATTTTCAATAATAAAGGTGGTTTTTTTTTCACATTTATTTAGATTTTTCTAAATAAAAACATATGGTAAATGTTATGATGTTTTTTGATGTATTTATATTCATTTAAAATTATATTTTGTTTCGGTATTATACTTTATTTTCTTTTGGACATATGTAAATTGATATAAAACTTATAGTTATGTGTTGTTTTAATGTATTTATATTGATCTACAACTTATTTTTATGTGTATTTTTAATGTTTGAACTTGTAAACGTCAAATTCATGACTTATGTATGTATGTGTAGAAAAATAAAAATAAAAAAATGAAAATTATAGAAACCGGTTGACCTGACGGTCAAACCGGTTGAACCGGGAACCGGTCGCCATACCGGTTCAACTAAAAAACCGGATGTGTCCGGTTTTTTAGTTGAACCGGTATGGCGACCGGTTCCCGGTTCAACCGGTTCGACCGCCGGGTCAACCGGTTTCTATAATTTTTATTTTTTTTTCTTATTTTTCTACACATACATACATAAGTCGTGAATTTGACGTCTACAAGTTCAAACATTAAAAATATTCATAAAAATAAGTTGTAGATCATATAAATACATTAAAACAACACATAACTATAAGTTTTATATCAATTTAAATATGTCCAAAAGAAAATAAAGTATGATAACGAAACAAAATATAATTTTAAATGAATATAAATGCATGAAAAAAAACATCATAACATTTACCATATGTTTTTATTTAGAGAAATCTAAATAAATATGAAAAAAATCCACCTTTATTATTGAAAATATTTTTTCCATGTATTTTTATTTAGTTTAACCGGTTCAACCGGTTTATTTTAACCGGTTCAACCGGTTTTTTCTAAAAACTGGCCAGTTCAATCCGGTTAAGAAATTGGTGTAAAACCGGAGATAGTTGAAGCGCTCTCTTCTCCGGTTCCCGGCCCAACCGGTTCAACCGGCCGGTTCAAACCGGTTTTTAAAACACTGTTAGGAACCGACTTGAAAATGGTTTCCTATAACTAGGTTGCCTAAATTGGGTTGACTAATCCTCAAACTTAGGATTCCGACAATCACCCCCGAATCTCTAAGTCCTTCTAGAGACATCTTCAATCCCGATCAAGCTCTACATTTCCTTGAACTTGGTTCGAGCTAATGGTTTGGTAAGAATGTATGCCTTTTGTTCCTCCCCAGGAATGTACTCCACCTCCACTTGTTCATTTTCAACACAATTACGAATAAAGTGAAACCTCATGTGAATGTGCTCACTCCTTCCATGAAAAACGAGATTCTTTGTTTGTTCGATAGCCAACTTGATATCAACTCTAAGTACCACTTTCTCTTGCGCTTTGTTCATGATTTCTCCGAGCAAATCTTAAAGTCATATTGCTTGACATGCGGTCGTAGTGGCCGCCATGAATTCCGCCTCGCAAGATAATAAAGCAACGATATCTTGCTTTTGCGAACACCATGTAATTGGAGATGACATGTAGTAGAAAATGTTTCCGGTTGTGCTTTTTCTGTCATCTAGGTCAACATTATGACTATTATCACTATAACCAATAAGTCGGTTTTTTCCCATCCTCTCGTACTTGATTTCGTATCCCGTTGTTCCTTGTAAGTACCTTAGGATGTGTTTGATTGCACCACCATGTGATTCTCTTAGACTTTGCATGTATCAGCTAACAACTCCAACCACATATGCCATATCGGGTCTTGTTTGCAAGAGATATCTAAGGCATCCTACCACCTTTCGATATTGTTTCGGGTCGATTTTGGGTTTATCTTCGGCCTTTGACAATTTATTTCCCGGTTCCATTGGAATGTGGGTCGGATTGCAATCATGTAAACCAACTTCTTTTAAAATGTGTTGAGCATATGCTTCTTGGTTTATAGTAATCCCCAATTCCTCTTGCTTAACTTCAATGCCAAGGTAATAAGTCAATCTTCCAAGATCCAACGTCTCAAAGTTCTTAAACATCTCTAATTTGAACCTCTTGATCATGCTCAAATTTGTACCTGTGACAAATAAAGCATCAACATAAATTGGTAAAATTAGCAAATTAGATCCTTCATTTTTCCAGTACATCGACGGTTCTTTCTTGCACTTTCAAAATTTCATACTCTTCAAAATCCCATCAAGCTTCATGTTCCATGCTCGAGGTGCTTGTCTTAGACCATATAGTGATTTTATAAGGCAATATACATTATGCTCGTTGCCTTTCTTTATATAACCTTCTGGTTGCGATACGTAAAGGGTTTCCTTCAATTCTCCAAGTAAGAACGCCATTTTAACATCTAAGTGGTGAAGCTCCCATCTATGAGTAGCAGCTAAGGCTATAAGAAATTTAATGGTTTCGATTCGAGCTACTGGAGCAAATACTTCTTGAAAATCAATATCGGGTTGTTGCACGTAACCTTTAGCAACCAACCTTGCCTTGGATTTATTAACGGTACCATCTACATTTTTCTTTAGTTTGAACACCTACTTGATTCCAATTGGCTTCACCCCCAAAGGCTTTTTCACGAGAGTCCACGTATTATTTTTGTTTATCGAATTAATTTCCGTATTCATGGCTTTGACCCACTCTGGTTCTTTCTTTGCTTCTTCAACCAATATCGGCTTGTCATTGGTTGTAAGAAGAAGTTCTTCGAGATTACCAAGATCAAGCTCATAATCTTGAAATCGTCTTGGAGGTACTCTTGGTCTTGAGGGCCTTTGGTTTGTAGCTCCTTGTTGAACATTATTATTAACCGAACTTGGTTTTTCATTATCTTGTACTTCCGTTCCATATTCAAACTCATGATCCGATTCAACTGGTTCAATTGGATCGTTGTTTACATCGTTTCCTTGATTGTTGCTCGTCTCGTCTTCTGGGTAGTCCCATGGTATTATGAATGACCCAGGTTCTTCATTGTTGGTTCCCGCTTCTTTAATCCAATCTCACCCTTTGGTTTCATCAAAAATAACGTCTCGACTCACGATTATTTTTTGTGTCGTGTTTTAAATAAACGATAAGCTTCCGTAACCGGTTTAGAACCAACATGCACTAGTGGTCTTGATCTTGCATCCAACTTCTTCAGATTTACCGGTTCAACTTTTGCATGTTCTAGACACCCAAATATACAAACATTTTCTAAATTCGGTTTTCTTTTATATAACTTTTCGTATGGAGTTGTATTACCAAGGAATCTTGTGTAAACGCGATTGATTAGATTTGTAGAGTGATTTACCGCTTATCCCCATAAGTAGTTTGGAACAAGCATTGCCTTCGTTAAACTTCTTGTCATGTCCATAATTGTTCGGTTTCTTCGTTCCATAATTCTGTTTTGTTGTGGAGAGTATGGAGCGGTAAGGTGGCGTTTGAGTCCTTTTTGTTCACAAAAAGTATTAAACTTGAGAGAAGTAAACTCACATCCTCGATCACTTCTAAACACTTTCAAAGGCTTTCCAATTTCATTCTCCACCAAAGCTTTGAATTTTTTGAAGTGTGTAAATGCCTCACTCTTTTCTTTCATGAGATAAATCCACATAAATCGTGAAAAACCATCAATTAGTGTTAAAATATACCGATTTTGACCCTTGGTTGCCGGCGTGATCGGACCACATAAATCACCGTGAACTAGTTCCAATGGACGTTTTGCTTTGTATGTCGTCATAGTCGGTAATGACTTTCTTGTTTGCTTACCCACCAAGAAAGTCTCACACAATTGATTCTCATGATCAAATTGGGGTAACCCTTTGACTAGACATCTATTGGACATCTTTTTCATTGACTCGAAATTGATGTACCCAAGTCTTGCATGTCATCACCACTTATCTTCGCTTAGTCTCGAATGAAGACAAATAGGTGCTCTAATTTGTAATTTTATTTTATAAAGGTGGTTTAGAGTTCTTTGTACTTTTACTAATAAGCAATTATCAACATTGTGCATGGTCAAATAGTTGTCTTTCATTCGAATATCACACCCCGCTTTGGTTGCTTTTCCGAGACTTATAATATTGTTCTTGAGATAAGGTATGTAGTAAATCTCCGCCATCAGCCTTTGTTGACCCCTCTTGCCTTGGAAAAGTATAGCACCTTTCCCTAGATCTTTACACACGAATTACCTCCGAATTGAACCCTCCCGATTATGACTTCATCAAGTTCGGAGAAAAATAACTGGTTACCTGTCATATGATTACCCGCCTCGTTATCCAAGTACCACACATCGTTATCTAGTGAGTTGTATCGAGACAGTATCACTTTTTCTTCATTTAAAAACACGGTATCGAGTAAAAATACGGCCGCATTGGAATCGTCAAATTTGGTAAAATTACTTCCTTGTAATTTTTGGATTCGGTTCGGACATTAGGACGCGAAGTGGCCTGGTTTATCGCACCGGTAACAAATAATTTTGGATCGGTCCTTTTTCGGTTTACGGTTTGGATCAGAATTTGAATTGGGCATGTTGTTAGACTGGTTATTATTGGACCGAGTGTTATTAGGCCTTCGACATTGGGCCTGCTTTGTTTTAAACCCACTTGGGCCTGATCCACTTGACCTATTCGACCCAATTCCCTGGTTAAAACCACTTGACCCACCATTCCCCTTCTAGCTCCCTCTTGTTGATACCCCGATGATCCACCATAGCCAAACGACGACGATTTCATGAGCATCGCTCTCACCTGATCCCCTCCGTCGTCGTCGTCCTCCTTAATCCTTTCCTTGTACACCTTGAGTCGCCCCACTACATCTTCAAAGCCAACAAATTTTAGGTCCAAAACCTGTTTTAGTGATGCTACAATATGGATGAATTTTGATCGGAGTAGGGTTTTTAGAAACTTCTTAACCAACTTGGATTCGTATATGATTTCTTCGAGGGCTGCTGATTTTGAGGCGATATCAGACAATTTTCTGGCATACGCGTCAATTGACTCTGACTCTGACATCTTAAGTTAATCGAATTTGGCGGTTAGGGTTTGCAGGCGGGCCTCCTTCACACGATCATCCCCAATATGTCGAGCCTTGATTGCATCCCAAAGCGCTTTTTCAAAATCCACATTACTGATTTGAATAATCAAGATCTCTGGTATAGCTTGATAAACCAACCCAATCGCTAGGTACTTATTTTCCTTGTTTTCTTCTATTCCTGGATCGATTATGGTCCAGTCCTTATGAATTTTCAATACTACTTTCATCCTTTGTGACCAGACCATGTAATTTGTTGAGTTCAGCATGGGACATGCTATGGTGGTTAACGCAATCTCCTTCGCTCTCACCAGAGGAGGCTCTGCACACTCTTCAACATTGTAAATGTTGAACTAGCTTGTCAGCAGGTAAAAAAATCGATCTCATAGCCTTCGATTCCTTAGCTCTGATACCAATTAAAGTGAACAAGATTCATCATTTACCCACCTTCAAATTCGTTTTCGTTTTTCGTGGTGGAAATTGGTAAATCGTCATTTACCCACCTTCAAATAATTTGCAGTTTGGATTATGACATCCCTCTTTCAAATTATGAAATATTGTGTTGGGTCCTAGCCTTAATATTTCATTTGGGTGTTATATTAAGGACTAAATCAACTAACTTAAATTTCTCCCATTGTAGATGTCTAGTTCAGACAATTGTGGACTTCCCAAATCCTTTGGAACAAGCTTTCTTCTTGAAGATGATGTCCCACGGTTGGATCGTGGGAGTCATACTTCACTTCCTCCACCTCCTCCAATAATTCTCTCTAACCCACAAGTTCAAAGACTTGAAAAATTCAAGGTCACTCAAGCCCTACTTGCAATGAAACATCAAGATGGAAGTTCTATGTGTACTCACGTCTTGGAGATGAAGTCACATATTGACAGGCTGAGAGTATTGGGTGTCGTTGTCTCGAGGAAGTTGGCGGTTGACTGGTTCTTCAGTCACTTCCTAAGTCATATAGTAAGTTCATTAAGGACTACTATGTGACAAACCATGACATGAACCTTATTAGTCTTGCCTATTTTCTTGTTGTTGCTGAATCAGCAATGATTTGGCGCACTAGAAAAGCAAATTTTCATTGGAAGATCTACTCCCCAAACTTCAATGGACATTGACAATGGAAGTCCAGAAAAGATTTCTCTTTCCAAGGGAAAGAGAAATGCTAAGTATGAGATTGTCCCGTGTACCATTCCCAAAGAGTCTATATGTTTCTATTGCCAAGAAAAGGGGCATTGGTTGCGAAGCTGCCCTAACTACCTGAACGATCTAAGAAAAGGTAGAATCGAAAAGTTTGACTATGCTTCAGGTAAGTCTACTGTCTAATTCTATTAAGTTCCTAATTGTTGATTCTTAATGCATGATGTGACAAAGTTACATTTTGATGTTTTGTAGGATCATGCAAAGGGAAAGAAGCTTAAAGGAAGAGTATGCTGAATCTGGTCGGTAAAATTGATTTCTATCGCATGGTTCGATGATCGGATTTTTGACATGCTGCTTAGGAGTTATGATAGATTGCTAGGAAATATGTAATAACATAGTTTTCATTTGTAGTTTCATTGTAAGGAAAAGTTTTTTTCTGCATTTTTTTTATTTTTTAGATCTCCTTGCAATGGCATTTCTGAAAATTGATGTTTGTATGTTTCAATGTTTAGCAATGGATTTGATTCTTTTATTTATGGTAATGTCTAAATTTACCAAATAAGGAAAGATTCTCATCACCCAAGTTTCAATTTGACAGAAACTTGGAATCATGCAAGCTGTATTGCATGACGAATGAGAGTTTTCATCATTGGTAAATTAAAACTAATTCTTGTTCACATGTATATGTGAGTCAAGTGAAGGACTAGGGGATTGGGTGCACTAGGTGTGCACTGGTCAAGATCAACCACAAGGATTGATAAGACTATTCGTCATGATTTACTAAAGTTTAGTAAACATGGTTATGCTTACAAGTGTTTAAGTATAATTCTGAAACATTGGAAAAAGGTTCAATGTATGGCAGGACGAATAAGAAGAATCAAATGAGGAAGAAAGATAAAATTTTCTCCAATCTGAAAAGATGGGAGAGTACTTTAGTATCGTGTTTTATGATCATCTTAATGTTTATGGAAAAACCATATCACAATTGATCCTTTAAAGACATCTTAGTGCATTTAAATGGCTAAGAAGAGGAACCGTGAATTGTTGAAAATAGTTTAAATCAAGAAGATGAGTTATACTTCGTTCCCAAAACAAGTCTTAGAGTCATACTCCAAGATTGTAACCTTGAGTGACATTATCTTAAGAAAGGTTTAAAACACTTATCAAATGTAGAGTAAAAGTTTTCTACTCATGTACACTTGAAATTACTAAGTTGTGATGTTTTTGGATAAAACAAAGACCAACTAAGGCCAATTGTGTGAAGTGTTTGTCTTGATAAGAATCCGCACTAACTCTTGAATATTCGATTTTTCAAGGAATGATTCATGACAAGAGAATCTTATATGTCAAGAGGGCAGTGGGAGTCTTAAAGATATTGACTAGTTTCAAGAACTAATTAAGAATCAAACCTATTGTTTATCACTAGCACACGACTTGAGGTTTATAACCTATCGTGTTGACATATTTTTACTTCTGTGCCCATTCCAGTTAAAGTTGACTATGCATGTGAGTTCTATGAGTTCTCAGCTGTTTGCATAACAACTTGGAAGCAATGGCAGGCCCTTGTGCTGCCATGTGGCAAGAAATTAAAATTGAACCAGTTCAGTCCATATGAGTTTGGATTTGTCACTAACCATGTGTTGTAATTATGGTTTTGACAAATTCACATGGATTGGAACACATACACCATAAAAATCTAAGTGTCAAAAGGTTTTTCTCCAATTCATGAAAATGATTGTGAGGAAACGCTTTCACTAAGTAGATTTTAAGAAGATAGTGTGACAACCCGAAATTTTCATTCGTACAAACCCTACAATCCAGAACGTCAATTAAAAAGTTAAATACTTTTCTGCTAAATTTTAGCCGGTTTAAACTCCGTTTGAGTATTTTTATTAATTATTCATGAATCGAACGGATAAAAGGAAGTGATTTCTAGGATATCGGGGCAACAATGGAACAACCAACACCTTAGTTATGTGTTCATGTCCAAACAAAGGGAGTTTGGGCTGTGAACTCCCATAAGGCCGCAAAATCATGCCTTACGCATGAGTTTACTCCCCATTTCTTTCATTTCTAACTTTCAAACTCAAGAACACTTACCATTCTTTCTCAAGTAGCATCCCGTTCTTCACCCGATCTTCCGAAAACGTAAGTGTTTCTTATCTTGATTTGTTGTTATAACCTATCATCTAGTGTTTATACATCATTTCATCCATTCATTCTTGATTTTCACTTAGATCTTCAAGTGTTCTTCAAAACACCAAGAACACGCACTAGTGTTCTTGGACCTTAAGCACCAAATCAATCTTCTATCTTGTAAGTACACTTTCCCTAGCTTCTTGTGTGCTTAGATTGAACTTGTTTACACTTAGAAAACATGAAGAAACACGTGATCAAAGGTGTTTACGGCCAAGGGATGTTCTGGGGCCGTAAACCCTTATAAGTGGGGTTAAATGAACCCTAGTCCCTTCCTAAGACTTGGATGCTAGTCTTTATCCTCCCTTGAAGTGTTTAGGACCTTAAACATCAAAGAAAACATGTCCCCATAAGAGTTTACGACCGTAATCAAATAAGGAAGTGGTCCTGAGGCCGTAAACTCTATAAGGTGGTGATATTGTGCCCCTAATGCTTCCAAAGGCTTGGATTTGATCACAGAATGCTTACTCTTGACTTATAAGACCTTAAATCAACAAATGACACTTAGTACCATGAGTTTACGGCCATAAAATCATGGGGGAAGTGACCTTGGGCCGTAAACTCCTTAAGGAGTGGTCCTTGGGCCATAAACTCCAATGTCATGCCATACGACCTTTAGATGCAACCCTTTGGTACCTATAACACTTGAATCAAAGTGTTTCCATGTCCTAGGGTATTTTAACTTGATTAATTAGTTGTTAATTGACTAATTAGATACATATATTTTTTATTATATGTTAACTAGGATCATTGTGTGTGTTCAAGTCCTCACTTGACACTTAGCATCCTTTACTGATCCTACTATCACATCACTCATTTCAGGTGAGTTCATACCCCTTAAAATTATCTTGTAAATGATTTTAAACGCTTTTATAAGGGGGAATACAAGTAGAAAACATGCTAGTTATAAGATCAATCACATGTGATTTATAACTGTGTTTCAAACAAGGATTTCATATACTTCAAACTGTGTTTCAAAACAATCTACTTTTAAATCGTGTTATAAACTAACATCAAGTCATTATTTATTTATTGTTCAAAACTCTTTAAATGTATTACAAAACCTCTTTTTAACTTATATATACTGTCAAAAGCATGTATATATATGTATAGTTATATACATAATGTTTAAAGGACTTAGGACTGCTAGCTCGCTCCATTTCCTTTTCCTTGTTTGGATGTGGACTTAGGGTATTGGCTAGTTGTCCGAAGGTCGTCTAAATATTAGATATATATTATGTATACATATGTAGACATAAAAGTTCTATTCAATCAGTTTAGTACCTTTGGGTAGCAAGGGTATACATTCATCTATTCATATAAATAACTTACTAGTAAACTATAATAGGTATAGTTTAGGAGAAATACTATCATATACAAGTACTATAACAGAGAATACTATAAAAGAGAATACTATAACAGAGTATACTATAATAGAGAATACTAGACAGAGAATACTATACAAAGGATACTATACGGAGAATACTATACATAGAATACTATTACTATAACAAGTATACTATAACAAGATTCAGAGGTAACATAATGTGAGATACTACTTCGTGACACATCGACCATTTCGTTATGTCTTGTTTTGTAACCAGAATCTCCTGGAGGGAGAGCGTGAGTTTGCGTATAGATCTATACTGGATTGACTATCCTACACCTTTGTTGTTCGTTACAATGGGACTTGCAAGTCTACAGGTGCCAAATGTCATTTCTTCCGACGTCTTTCATCGTCGTGTTATAGTCAGATTAGTATGGTAACAATCATATCATATTTTGCCTTAATTAAACCACTGGTTTTAAGGTAGTTATTACTTCAGTGATTAATACAAATAATACTGCAGCACACATATACATTTTCCCATTATATTCAAATTGTGATCTTCTCACATAAAGGGTAATATAAAACTATATTTTGGTAATGATAGTCATACTTGGGAAAAGCTTTCACTTTTACAAAGAGACGAACATACAAAACAGTCGGGTCTTGGTAGAAGACTACTTTTTATACTAGTAGAAAATATAGGATTTTCTAGGAGTTTTCAAACATATACAAACCTTTACATTGTTCAAATACAAACATTTTCATCAAACTTATACAATCATTGACACTAAATACTTATGAACTCACCAGCTTAAATGCTGATCTACGCTTTCAAAATAACTTGTATTCTCAAGTCACTAGTAGACAGGTACCGATGACCAGGTTTTGAGAAGATGGTGCATCTTCAAGACTCGTCTTTTATTTTGATTATTCTTTTGGTGTCTTATTACTATTAAAGAGCACACTTGTATGAAATTATACTATTAATGCAATGGATGATGTTGTTGCTTATTTACTACTTTGAATTGTTATGATACTGTACATGACGCCCTCCGCCCCAAAACGTTTCCGGCGTTCTTGGTTTTAGGGTGTGAAAAATAGAATTGTGATATTTGCATTCTCCAATTCAATTATGAATACGGCATCTCTATTCATAATTTGAATTATGAGAATTGGCAAAGGGTCTAAACATTTGAGACTTATTGTTGTAAGTTCTAAAATTGTTAAGACACACATGTGAGCAATATAAGAAAGGTGTATGATTTTGAGAAGCTTAGATAAAGTCTTATTGAAGCATCTCGTATCAGAAATATGAACTTTGGTAATGAAAGTCAATAAGTATTTATTTCTAGAAGTCCGGCTGATTTCTGAATACATGTAAAAGCTAGTGGGAGCATAAGTGTTATGCTAGTAAGTTAAGAATTATTATGCTAGTGGGAGCATAATTATTATGGAAAATGTTGCAGGTTAGCAATGGTAATTATCAATGTTAATTATAGAAAACAAAAGTTTCAATTTGCAAAGATGCAGTGCTTGAAAAGTTGTTTTGCTATAATTAAGGGAGAGGAATAAATACTTCATTTCAAATCTAAAAGCTTAGATTGAGTTTTTAATCAATTTTAGTCATATATATATATATATATATATATATATATATATATATATGAATGTTATATTGGAATGGTTCAACATAAGGAAATTCTATATATGTAAAGGTTAATTGCGTTCACAAAATTTGGTTATGATTACAGCATACCTCTTTATAATCAAAATTATGAGAACATGGAAAATAGAAATATTATAGCAAATGACTGATTGACTATCACGTCATTATGTTAGACATTATGAATTGTATCTCATATGCTTCGGGTATAGGATCGATTGTATTTGCTATAATATTTTCATGTTCTAAATTTTCCAAATGCCTAGGGCATTAAGAGGGAAAAGGAATAGAACCGGATATGACTAAAGTGGTTAAATAACTGTTAAGGATAGTCTAAGGTTCGCCAAAGATTGGCCGCTTAAGGATAGTTGGAAGTATAGTAATGGAAGGACCATATTGACATTATTATGAATAGACAGGAGTCAATTAATAATGAGTTGTCGTATGGAAAATATGGAATGTTTCCATATTAGGATTTGAAGAATAGATGAGAAATTTAGAAACTTTCATGCAAGAAGGATGTTCAAAGGAATGCACTTTGAATCTGGGACTTCATTTCCATGGAATTGTCTTGTAACAATCTCCAAAGGAATATTTTGTAATATCGTTGGTCAAGTCTCTATGACTTTTGGTACCTAGACATTACAAAAGAATAATTGCATGATAGTTTGGAATCTAACACTTCCTAGCAGTGACAAGAATTTGGAATTCTTACACTTGCAATACGGATTTGGAGTTTTGGAATGAGCATCATTGAAATATTTTCAATTGATCTATTTCACCAAGTAAGGACCATAGACAAACATAGTGTGCATGCTTGGAGCATGGCATAACTATTGTTTAGAAAAACATAGTGTGCATGCTTGGAGCATGGCATAACTATTGTTTTAATTCAAATATTAAGTTAATTATTCGAAACATTATACAATGAATGATGAGTAATCAATATGGCTCAAAATTTTTGGGGCCATATAGGATTAGTATTATTCTTGTGTTTCACTTTGCATGTTTTGAGTTCCCGAATAACTAGGTTATTCAAAACATCCACAGTCGATCATACTTTGGAAGTAGGTATTAAGGCAAGACTGTCATGAATGGGTCTGTAGTTTGTCTAGGACAAAGTGGATACAGTGTTCATGAGTGCTCCTGGAATAAGATTCGAGTATTGGATTCAACTCATGCTCATCTGAATCACTTCATGTATTTTATCACAAGTGATTGTGAGACGATAATATCTTATATTCTTGAAACGGAGACATGTGAGTTGTAGCTGCATGTCGGTTACACATTGACATATCTAAACGCACCAGTAACTTGGATGTTATAAAACATATAGTTGTGTGTAATTTGATGAGTAAGTACAAGCAAGCATTTGAGTCGAAGTTTATCCGTTCCTTTTACCCCATGTGGATAAAAGCGATATCTATGGGCCCCTCGATAATATAGTGATGACACCAGGCCTGGACTGATTTGATTTGTTTAATTAGTCGGTCGTTATAAGTCGGAAACCGGGAAAACAACAGATGGACAGAGAGAATGATTATAATCTATGTCTCATTCCATATGATATCTGGAATGGAGGAATATATGATCCCTTATCTAACGGACATGTCATTGACTAGCTCCGAGTTCGACAGCGGCTTTTAAGAGCTACGATTGCTAGTCGGGGTTGGAGTCATGCTTGCAATAATAGTTATTAGACGTATCCAAGTTGGAGACTATTGGATAAGTGTCTAAGTCCATAACTATAATTGGTACGTACTTGACCTAAGAGTAGCATGGTCCATTTGGGTTGCATATCATCAAGACAATTTGATACGATGGACTTTTGAGAGGAAGTTATTTATGGTTTATTAATATATTATAAGTTCTAATATATTAATATGAAATTATATTGTTTAATTAGTATTGATCAAGAATTAATTTGAAATTAATTCTATGATCAAAAAGAGACTAATTAAATATAAGGGGTGATTTGGAAAATCATTCATTCTTATAAAGTGGGCTTATGATCCATAGTTATTCATGTTGGGCTAAACCCATGTGGTAACCCATGGATACTCCATGGAGGTTTTAACCCATGGAGCATGAGGGATATGGAAAGTCATTAGGGTTTACATGGTGTAACCCTAGTTTGCCACACTATATAAGAACCCCTCTAGCTCATGAAATCGGCACTTAAGTGGAATACTAGAGGGCTAGCCGATTTGTGTGTGCAAGGAATCTCTTCTTAAGTTATCCTTCGTTCTAGGTGTGTTGCGATTCCATTTGAGGCATTCATACTATTGGTGCTAGGTTCTTAAAGCTCCAAGCAACAAGCTACAAGAAAAGGTAAGTTATCTAACTTCTTTTAATACCCAAGTGTCAAAGTTTTGCATGCTAGTTAGGGTAATAGCTTGGAAAGTTCAAGTTTACATGTATAACAGAGAAAACATAGATCCAAGGTATTTAGGGTTTCATGTACACCTTAGGAGTGTTAGAATGCTCAAAACCCAACACATCTATCTAGTAGTAACTTAATATGTAATATACACATAGTACATTGATAGATTAATGATGTTTACAATGTGAACGATAAGACCTATGCACCGGTTCTTTGATGAAAATGACTATGTACGATGAGTATCATTCTCCCGTTTTAACCAATTTATATCAATTTTAAATGATCAAGTAAAACGAGAACTTGATATTTTTTTTACTATTTGTGGTTCTAGTTTTTGCTAAAGATGGTCATCCCACGTTGTTCACAATATACCTTCACTATGGTGGAAATTTCACATATTTTCCAAGAATAAGGTATCTACATGGGGAATTTATATGCGGATTTGGGCATTTGGCTGACATAGACAAGTTTTCACATGTATGGTGCAACATTCCTAAAATTTTGAAAGATTTGGGTGTATGTGAACTTTAGTGTAAAAAGGGTGTTTTGTTCTTATATGAAAATTTTATGAAATGATAAGTATTAATATGCCCAACACATTGTTATAGTTTAAAAAAAAGCTAAAAAGTGTTACATTGGTCATTGAAACGGGAATTGATTATGTTTTGGTCAAACTTTTATAAGCTAATTTCATAACCAAATTGGTAAGTGTGGTGTGATGTTTAAAATAAGATATATAAAACTAATGTTCTAGAAATCTTAAGATATGTCAAAGATCTTGGTTGTGTACAAGACCATGGGAAGAAAGCTATAATACTCAAGAAATTGTTTAATAGATTTGATATGTTCTAAAGTGAAAATATGTGTATTTGAACTGATTGGGACAAAAATAGTGTTAAATTTGTTTAATAATTGAATTCATATAACAAATCTCAAGATACTAAAAAAGATACCGAGATACCATAGTATATCTAGACAATTTCGATAATGAAATCATATCAACAAGCAAGTAAATATGAGAAAATGTTGAAATCGTTCAAACAACAATAAGTAATTAACAGGAAGTGAAAGAACATATTGATATACAAGTAAATCCTTTAATCCTTTTGGATCTCTGACATAAAACCCCAAGATGTGATGAAATCATGTTGGGTTATAAATGTATTGTGTCAAATGTATGTGCTAGTATAGGCTTATTTACCGGTTTGGGCTTGTCCATTCACGTTTTTGCGTTCTAGGGTTAGACTATTTAAAGTGCATGCAAGTATCTGTTAGGTTTAATGTTTTGGTTACCCTACCTCGCTCTTACAGAAAAGTTCTTCCTTGAACACTTCTAGAGCTATTCTAATCAAAGCGTTCAACACTATTTTGATCTTTCTTCTTGTCATTTAATTCTCGTTATTTAGTATAGAATCTATCGATCGTATTTAATGTTCCCACAATTGGTATCAGAGCAGAACATAGTGTATTAAATTAGTTACTCTTTTGTAGAGTTTTTGCTAGGGTTTTATGTAATACTTAGATTTGTTCTTGTAGTCTCAATCGCTCTTATCGGTTCTAGACTTTAGATCTCGGTCTCAACTTTTTCCCTTGAACTCGATTCAAGTTTTTATACATCTAATTCTATAACTGTTTAAGTGAACTCTTGACATTATGAATAACAATATCCTCATACTCTTTCGTTCAATCTTTTCTGTAGTACTGGATCCACGACAAGGATCCCTATACTCCTTCCTCAAGATTATGATGTATGGGATTTGCACTTTGAAGATTACATTCTCGGAATAGAAGAACATGGTGCTCTATGGCATTCAATGACACATGAAAGGTTCACGTATTCCGGTACAAGAGAGTTGGTCAAAACTTTGTCTCGGTACAATACACTCCTTCTTGAACATAAAGATGTTGTGAATGATGAAAAGAAAAAGTTAATCGCTACCATAAAACCTATGAGGATTATTCGATTCGCTCTTCTTCCGTAGCACCATAAAGATTTTTTCTTGAACATAAAGATGTTGTGAATGATGAAAAGACACTCCTTGCGTAGGTACTTCTGAGCTTGGATACTTGAGATGATACGAAGAGTGGTACTAGGTTTGTCGCCCAAGACAAGGAAGGTTTCGCCGGTTGGCAGATTAAGGCGAACGGCCTTATCGTAACATAAAATGTCCGCATGATGTGAACTCAACCAATCCATGCCAATGATGACATCGAAACTCTTAATCGAGACTGGCATGAGGTTGATTGGAAAGGGATTATCGTTTAGAGTTAGGGTGCAGTTTAAGTATATCTCCTTAGTGCCTTCGGTTTTCCCGTTGGCCATTTCTACTATGAATGGTTCACTTAATGATTGTGGTATTGGTTTTAGCATGCCTTTAAAGTCGTGACTCACAAAACTCCTTTCTACTCCACTATCAAAAAAAAATGCATGCATACGAGTTATCGAGAAGAAACGTACCCGTAACAACAGTAGGGTCCGCAACGGCTTCATCTTGTCCCATTGCAAAAACTCGGCCCCTTCCGCCGGTATTCCTGTTGTTTGCCTTTGGGTTGGCTCTTTGCAATAGCGGGCTGTATGTCCCTTCTTATTGCACCTGGTGCATTGAAGGTCACGGCAGAGACCGTGGAGGTGGAAGTTGCATTGGTTGCACTTTGGAAGTTTCCCATTGTATGAGCTTGTGGGGGCAGAGTTGGTAGGTACAGTAATCGCGTGGGTCGCTACTACTTGTTGTTTCTTGGGGTTCTCCTGGAGGGTTTGTCCCCTCCTCTTGTTCCAAGGCCTACTCTGGCCCTGAGTCTCCTTAGGTGGATTTGCGGTTGCTGCAATGGTACCCTATTTTACTCTATGGTCGATGAGTCGTTGAGCCAGGCGTTTAGCGTTGTTGTAGGTAATAGGGTTGGAAGCTAGGACATGCCCTTGAATATGGGGTGACAACCCCCAAATGTACCTTTCGACCTTCTTTGATTCTGGGTTGACCATGGTAGGGCACAAAGCAGCGAGGTCGTTGAACCTAGCTGTGTAGGCGACTAGATCAGACCCAGCCATTTTCAGATTCCAGAGCTCCTGCTCAAGCTTTTGCACTTCGCCCCTTGGGCAGTATTCTTCTAGTAAAATAACCTTCAGATCCTCCCAACTCATGGCATTGGCGACTATGAGCGTCACCGAATTCACATGGCTTTTCCACCAAGTGAGGGCTCGATCTATGAAAGTGCAAGCAGCGAACTTAACCTTGCTTGTTTCTTGGCATGAGCAGATGTCGAAGACTGTTTCGGTCTTTTTGAACCATTGCATTAGTGCAATGACTCCTCCAATGCCATTAAAAGTCTTTGGCTTTGAGTTGGAGAACTCCTTGTAGGTACACTCCCTTAATTGACCATGGCCGGTGCCACGATTTGAATGATTAGTGCTGCTTCCTGTACCTCCATTTGCATTGGAGTTTATTTGAGAGAGAGCTGCTGTTACTGCTGCTGTGATAGCAGCCTGGACCATGGCTGGATCATATGTCAGTGGTGGAGGTGGTGGTGGGGTTGCGTTGGTACGTGCTGATCTACAAGGAGGCATCGCGCAGCCAAAAGAAAAGAATGGGAGATTATAAGTTTCGGTGGTTGCGAGTTGAATGATATTGAGTTAACTTCCTTTAATAGTTTAAGAATTTTGTTTGGCCAACACAGGGTTTTGAGCTTGATTCGTAAATAACGTTTGAATAGATGTACTTATGAATTGAACGGACTACACATAATTAAAACAAGAAAAAGATATGCCCTATATATATTAAACATATAGTTGTGTTACATCCGAGTTTAGACAAAAATTTTTGACCTTTCTAAAGGTCTCCGATTACAGAAAGTTTTAAAGAAAATTATATTCTTATCCGAAGTCCTAATTTATAACAAAATTTGAAATCCTGGCAAGCACTATTTGCGAAGTAGGTTGCGCTTGGAGCTTGACTCCGCATCTGATTGCTTCGATTCCATCAGACGCCTATCAAAAGCGGCTTGTTGCTCCCTTAACTCGGCTAGGGCTGCAATCATTTGTGCCTGAAATGCCTCAGTTTGGAGTTGGGCATGGTCCTGAATCCCATCCAGCCTACGGATGTCAGAAGTGTGAACCTGTACTTCTACGTTGATCTCACGGATCCGGTTGGCTTGAACTCCGGATTGATAGCATTGGTTGGCTAGTTTGCCAACCATGACCGGAAGTGCTCGGTCTGCCGATCCCCCGCCTCTGACATCATAAAAGTCACGGCACATGCCGTAGGGAGGGCGTAAGCTTTGTTGTCGGCTCCAATTGTGGAGATGACTTCCCCACACAGGAGTGGGTCCTTGGAAGTTCCTCACATGGACAAGAGGTTGTGGGGCCGGTGGATTGATAACCTCTGGCTCTGAATCTATACCAGAGTCATCTCCCTCATCCAATTCTATCGGCTCTTCGTCTTCTTCGGGATCTTCTTCGACCCATCCTCCATTACCTTGGTTGGGGTAGTAGGGGTCATTGGGTGATGGAATCCAGCCATTGAGTCTGTACGAGAATAGGGTTAAGAATTTACTATATGCTAGAGCACATGAAATTTACCCTTAAGTTTAATGGCTAATGTCAACACAAAAACTCCCTTAGTATTATGTAATGATGTGCTTTTGGTAAGTTTTAAAATTGTTGTCCACTGCAGACACTCCTTGGCACATGTTAGTCGACTCTCAGACAAATATAGCTGATCAGGCTATATTCTTCCCAGTTCCGATTACATGTCCCAAGGCGTACCTGTACTGCACAACTTATTTATAATACTTCTAAAATTATCCGATATGAAACTGTTATTAGTATGAAATGAGTGCATGCCTACTTTAACAACTAATTAAATTTAATTTCGAAAGTATGACTCTTCTCAGAGTGTTTTTGCCCAGTTGAGTTTATAGTTGTATACCAAAAAGAAATGGTTTTGATATACTTAATTCCCTATAAACAAAGCTCTGATACCAATCTGTCACACCCCCAAACCAGAACGGCGGAAACGTTCGGGGGCGGAGGACGTCATATTCAGTATCATAACAGTTCATAGAAAGGAAAGTACACACCACCATACATATATAAAGGTTTTAAAAGTGTTTACATCATTCTATTCATTACATGCTCAAAAGATAAATGCATAAACATCTTTCAAAAGAAATAATTAACGCCAGCGCGTTAATCCCCAAAAGTTGATTTACAAACCTGCTTAACGGTTCCCTGAGAATACAAGTTATTTCAAAGAAAAAGTGTCAACAATTAAGTTGGTGAGTTCATAAGTGATTTAGAAACATTGAATGCCATTCCAAAATGAGTGTATATTTTCCAAGAAAATCCCTTATTTTCTTATAAAAGTATGTAGTGCATGAGAGTATTTGTGTTGAAAAATGTAGATAGTTGAACCAAGAAAATCCCTTATTTTCCTAATAGTTGTTTGTTTAATGTCCAAGACTAAAAATTGGAAGCAATCCACATGCTTTAGAAGATTTTAAACATAGATTTATATAATAAACCTATCAGAAGATTTCAGTTTGTTAGATAAGGAATAACTTTAGTAGCTACTCATTCATCAATTAGAAGTACTATAATAATTGTATATCCGATGAGTTTTATAACCATACTAAACATAATATGCCTGTAGCGACGTTCTTCAGGCGTCGTAGCGTTATGACAAACTGTCACCCCAAAGGAAGGACTGTAGCTAACAATCAGGGCGCGGGATCATGACTTCCCGTATAGATCTATACACATTTGACACGTTCTCCGAATGGGAGACTCTGGTTATAGACAGGACTTGTAGCGATACCTTCTAATAAAAAGGCAGTATTTGAAGATGTACACGTCTCATGGATTCTCAACTGAGTCTGTATTAAAGTAATAGTTTCGTGTGCAAAGTTTATCCTTTTTCACAAAGTTTGACAAAGCATAAATCATAAGTTTTTAGAATGTATAAAACAGTTTAGCAACGAAGGATACTTTGGAATTACTAAATACTTTGTATAAATCTAGTGCATGCAAAGTATGACAAGAGTTTTCACATAGTAGTACTAAATCACAAGTGATTCATTTGATAAAAACGAGTAAAGTGAAATTTTATGAAATACACGATAATAACCGTATGTTTACTTGTATTCCTCCCCTAAAAGAGTATAAAAGCATTTAAAATGTATTTAAAGTGTGTTTGAAGGGGGTATGAACTCACTTGAAAGTTTGAAGATAGCGAGATGGAAAACCGGGCAGAGTTTCGTCTCGGGAAACGGATTTTTCTTGGGATTCTCAGGAATCTCAGGAGTAAAATCGACCTACGGGACTTGAGCAAAATGATCAGGGCTTCGGGGTAGTGTGGGCACGGAAATTGAGGCAATATCGTGAGAGAAATGAGAGAAATGGGGTGAATTTTCCGGAACCCTCGCATCTCTATTTATAGTGGTCTGGGAAGCCTCGGTACGCGGGGCGTACGCTCGTACGTGGGGCGTACTCGTGCGTCACCCGTGACCGAGTCCTCGACTGCTTCGCTTCGGATGGGACGGATCACATAGAATCGCATAGGGGCGACGTGGACGGACCGAGACCAAGGCCTTCGCGTACGCGGGGTGTACGAGGCTACGCAGCGCGTAACTCGGATGAGGACGCTGACTCCTCCTTCGGATATTACCAAATTTTTGATTTAAATTTATATATAATTTATTTAATAAACTTCAAAAAATCATATCTTCTTCATACGAACTCCGTTTTCGATGGTCTTTATATCCACGCGTAGGTGAGACTATGCTCTACAACTTTCGTTTAGACTCCGTTGGCAAATTATGAAATTATTTTTATTATTTATTTATAAAATATCGTGATTAAGGAATTTCTTTAAAAATTCATAACTTCTTTATCTGACGTCGTTTTTTGCCAGACTTTTTACCGCTGAAATACCATTGTCGAGACCTTCGATTCTCGTTTAGGTCATTCCGGCCAAAAGTCGCTCGATCTCCGATTCGAGTTTTTAGCTGTCTGCTGCTAAGCCGAACTTGGAAAAATCTTAACTTTAATATACGAAGCCGGATTTGGGCATTCTTTTTACGTACGATCCCGGTTTAATGATATTAAACATAGTAGGAATTTAAATAGATACTTTTTGGGCATTTTATTATCGAAGTTAATTTTATTAACTCCAAGGTGGTTACAATACTTGACTTTTTAGGTCATTACAAAGAGTTGAAATATCGGGTTGTTACATGAAGTGTGGTCAACAGAATCTAAAGATGATGAGGTCAGAAAACCCAAACATGGCGGGTGCTTTATTTCAAAGTCAGAGTTACAGGATTATGAAGGAAAATGCTTGATGGTTCAGAATGGAGGTTCAGAACGAAGAGGGTATGCTTGTGATGGTGATCAAGCTTCTGAAAGCTGCTTTGCAGCGAAGACAGTTTTGGAGCAAGTAAAAGAATGTGAGAAGGTGGTTGATAAGGTACATTCTATACTCATATCTCTTAACATTCCTGTTTCTCGCTATGATTCTGAACTAGACAATTTAAAATAGATTGTCTCTAATTTTAGTGATAGTTTAAAACAAACTTGTATTAGTAATTCCAATCTGACTGGTCAACTTAATAGGGCAACTTTTAAAATTGAATAGAGGAGATTAAGAATAGAGGCCTTGGAATTAGAGCTTACTAGGTCACATGATGATGTTATTTATCGTAATAGAGATAGCCGTGCACCTTTGAAACAATGGGATATTTTATGTTTAATTGCTAAGTGTTAATATTTAAATATTACTCAATTACATCTTGATTGTGAAATAGGAAAAGGATCGCACAATGATTTTTCCCTTTCTTGAAATGAAAGAGGATGAAATCCATGCAGATTGTTATAAGTGCAAATCCATTGTTTCTTCTGATGATGTTTCTGATTCTAGTTGTGTAATAGTATAGTAAAATTAAGAAAGGTATCGAACTTAGGGAACAAATAAGTTTTATCTAAAAATCACTACTAATAATTAAACTAAAGATAATAACTAATAATTTGGCTCTTCACTGATTTTGCAAGATCATTAACTTAAATCAAACAATTAACTTTTGAGATAGCAAACAAGTACTTAAACTAAAGACAAAGCAAAAAACGGTTTTGACAACAAGATTTAAAAGAGTACTTCCTTTTAGATTCGATTAACCTATTCCTTATGTGTGATTTGTGGATAGTGCAATGGATTCAATTTTCGTTAATTATTGATTCCTATAATGACTAGTGTAATGTTCAAAGTATTAATCCTTTGGTTTAATAATATCATGTATGTAATGACCAAGTGGACAAACAATCAAATAAACCAATTTTTAGCTTGATTATGCAAGACTTGAACCAAAATTGATATTAGTGTTAGTTAATACCTATTTTGTAACAACCCAATTTTTCAAAAGAAATTTTTCATTTTTAAATAATCAAAACATTTCCAATAAACCACAAAATCACTAGAGCAATTGTTTTCAAATTCATAATATCAACATTTCTATTTCAAATATCATAGTGTCCCACAAAACGCCTGAGAGCATACCCCACACAATCCACATAATCACATAATCAGAAATATCTGAAACAATCAACAAACTGTAAGCTAATGCTTAGTGAGTCCCCCAGAGCATACCCCACACAATCCACATAATCACATAATCCTTATTAGCTCTAAAATCTACATAAAACATATAAGCCATGCATACTACATATAAGGATGCCATGGAAACCCTCCAAGGTCTTACACCTAGTGCCACTGGAACCCCCACGTAGTCTTAGTTACCTGCCATGGGAACCCCCACATGGTCTTTACTACCAAGAAATATCATACAAGCTAAACATGCAAATATACTAGAATGTCATGGAAACCCTCCAAGGTCTTACACTATTGCCATGGGAACCCCCACATGGTCTCAATATACTACCACGGGACCCCCCGGGGTCTTCCATGAAAGAGTCATACTAACATATTGCATAATCAATAAATAATCCACATATCGTAAAATGGGCTGGCCTTGGTGCCTTAGACCCATTGGTATGGTGAGAAACCTCTCAAAAATGCTGAACAACTAAGATCAGATAAGCCCAACGCGCAGCTCCAACTCAACTGCCTATAACCAACATGTGATTAACTTGTCAAATATCAGAATACCATAAATTCCCTCACAATCAAACTTAGTCAACCATGGTCAAATTCAAGGTCAACAGTCCATGTTAACCCGAACTTGCCGAGTGCATCTAGCAACTCGTTAAGTTCCTTCAAGGTCCATAAAACTGAAATCCTATGTCAACTCGCCGAGTTACCTGAGTAACTCGTTGAGTTCTTCAGTGTCCATGAGCCGAAAACTCTAAGCCGAAATCTCTAGACCGAAACCCCTAACCAGCTCACCGAGATCACTCATGATCCCGAAAACGGGTGAACCTTGCCCGACTTGTCAAATTGGCTAAACAACTCGTCGATTCCCTTCAATCCCTTTCATGTTCAGTCCTTTCCAGTGGAAGTCAAGACTCCAAACTACAGATCCAGCCCCCTAGGGTGTAGTTTCCACATAAAGTTGTCAACTTTACGTGCATGCAAGGCCTTAAGAGGCTAAAACACTCAAAAATAAGGTTTGTACAAAGTTTAGGGCATGGGGAAAGGCTAAGGCTAGATAAAGGGAGCAACTTTATGTATATAGAGATCTAGAGATGTCCAGATCTGAAACCCTATCCTCATAACAATATCCAATACAAAAATGACACCATTATGCACCAAAAGTGACCATTTACTTCCATAAAATGAGATTTAAGAAACTAAAGGTCAAGATAGCGACTTATACCTCAAGATGGTCGCCAATACAGAGTAGATGTCGGATCTACTACTTCTCTCTTTACTCATTCTTCTTCAAGCTTCAAAATCCTTCCCAACCACACCAAAATCACTCTCCAAATCTCTTTCACACTCAAGAAGGTATAAGGCTCGAACTAGGGTTTCTCTGGGTTGTAAGAACGATGAAAGAGACTACAAATAAGCCTTAAGTTCTTTAAATAGGGTACAAATCCCTGAAAATTCGGATTTCTCTTTACAACGTCTACTCGTCGAGTTGGGCCTTCCAACTTGTTGAGTAGATCCTAAGTCCCGGATCCAAAATGATTTCTACTCGACGAGTTGGCGCTCCCCAACTCGTCGAGTTCCAGTCTAAAACCCTAAATTTCTTAGAAAATCAAATGATACCTGGAACAGGCGTTACATATTTTGTATATGAGTATTCATCATATAACAACTCACACATCAAAGTTACCAACTTTTCTATTGAACCCTAGGTTTTTTTTTTCAAAACTCTAGTCCTACAATTCTATACTTCATAAAATCGTAAGATTCAAGCACATCAAGATATATATATATATATATATATATATATATATATATATATATATATATATATATCATCTAATCCTAATAATACTCAGCAATAAACATAAATGTTAGAGGTTTTAACACATAAGGATATTTAACAAGCTTAACATAATAAATAAGCAAATATATTGAATCCTAAATCAATAAATCAAAACATAGGTTCAAAGATCATCTACTTTAAACAAAAGTAAAAGGGTTTTAGCCGATAACTATAGCAAAAAAATGAGATAAAACAAAGCAAACTTTGAACCACATGTTTATAGCAAAGTAAACCGAGTAATTAGATGTAATTATGCATTCAATCTCTTTAAATCAAGCTCTCTAATCAAATTTTGATCTCCACAGGATCTAAGAGGTGTCACTGGTCATCCAAAGTCGAAAGAAACTTGTTTCATAAGTTAGGTTTTGAAGAATAATTGATATTTATACTTTGCATAAAATAGCCGACATGTCATGGATAATAGATATCCACGTTGTGACATCAGCTTCCTTTGTGTGCCCTCCAAGATTTACATCGTATACTTCTCTGACGAATTCTTGCTGCAAAAAACTCTTCGCCACGTCGTGGAGAATGTGGCCACATCGTGGGAATTCAATATCTTCAAAAAGTTGACTTCAGATGACTCAATCCAGAAATCCTACTTCCAGCTCCATATTTATGCTTCTTCTATCCCATGCATGTCTTCTCTACTACACAATTGAATTTTAACATTATAATTACCTATTATCTTTAAATTAACACTAAATGTAGCTAAAAAAATTGAAATATACCACAAAATATATAACCAAATATGGTCTCATGTCCATCTTTCAGATTGATGTCTAAAATACCCTCAAGAGTCATAAACTTTCTAACTTTATGACTTTGCATGTCCATTAAACAATTATTGAGATTTTTGGTCTCCTAGGAGTACGCCCCGTGTACGAGGTCAACCACCCTGATGGTGGTCAACATGTGAGTATGCCCACCGTACATTTGGAGTACGCCCCGCGTACTCACTCTGTGATAACTCGGTTGAGTTGACTCAGTTGGGTTGACTCATTTGATTTGACCGTTTTAACTTTGACTTTAACCAAGTTTCACCTTAGGGCATGTTGGGTATTTTGAGATTTTGATTGTGATTGGTCAATTCGTTGGATAGGTGACGGTTAGAGTTGAGATTCGGAGTCGAGATCTCATTAGCTTTTGTCCAGTCTGTGAGTTGACTTTTCCTCATTATACTTACAGGCCAAAGGCACCAAGGCCGGACCGTTGGATTAGATATCTTTTTATGTGATAGTATGCTATCGTGATGTAGTGATAGGTTAGATCAGTATCCTGGTATATGGGATGATGTTATGCTTAGTGATCTGTAGATCTGCCTAACTATTTGTGGACTGGTTATAAGTATGTTTATCTATTATGTATATGTCAACATGTTATGTGTCTGGTTGGGTTGAGGAGGACCAGTGTAGACTGAAGGCCAAGAGATCCATGGTGGCCAGGATAGACTGCAGGCCTGAGAGGCATACCAGTCAGGACGATGGCCCGAAGAATGGTCCAAATATGTTGAAGGCCCGATGAGGCGTTCCAGTCATGTTGAAGGTTCTGTGAGCGTTCTAGATAGTCTGTAGGCGAAGGCGTGACCGTACACATCCTCTTGTTTACGACTTATGATTTTGGGAGACTCTGATCTTTGGAATTTTTTTTCAAAACTACGATTTTTAAACAATTTATGAATTTGGGTTAATTTAAAAGTTTAAATTTCTTATGATTTTTTTGGATGTTACAAATTATAATTACCTTTTATCTTTAATTAACACTAAATGTAGCTAAAAACAATGAAATATACAATAAAATATATAACCAAATATGGTGATATCAAGTTAATTAATTAATTTATCAGCTAGTAGATAGTTTATCAGATAAAAGCTTACCCTTTGGTTTATCTAATTATAATCATAAAATAAATTGTAAATGGTTTTTTAAACGACAAATATAATCTACTCTTAAACTACTTCTCTATCCACATATGTCTCATACGAGAGACTTGAACCATCGACTCAAAGAAGGAGGAAACCACCTGATACCACTGCACTAGAAGCCCTTTGATGTAAATAATTTAATTAGTAGTTTTTGTGTAACACCTGGATTCCTAGATATGATATTTTGTTCCTTTATTTTTAGGTTTTGTGGGGGAACTCGGCGAGTTGGCGTCTAGACTCGCCGAGTATGGTCGCAGATTCGTATGCGAGTTCACAGCTGGACTCGGCGAGTTCATGAGTGGACTCGGCGAGTCCACGCTGTTTAATAAAACCCTAATTTCCAGGGTTTGACACCTATTTAAAGGGCCTTATGGCCATCATTTGCGGCCACCAACCCCCAGAGAGAAACCCTAAAGAGAAATAGAACGTTTGTGAGGAAGGAGAGGCCAATCTTGAACTTTTGTGGGTGTTTTTGCAAGAAGGAGGTGACCAAGGCAAGAGGAGGCTGAAGGAGGTGCGATTTTGGTGGTTTTTGAGCTCATAGAGATTGTATTGAGGTATTATTCTTGGACCTTCTTCAGTTTTTGGGTTGATTCTTAGTGTTAGAGTTTTCTAACCCTTTTAGAGGTTGATTAAGTGGAGCATTTGGTCCCTTCTCGAGTTTGCGTTCTGGATCTGGACCCAAAGAGGTCTAGAGACCTTAACCCTTGGAGCTTTATGAGTCATTTTGTAACTACCCGTCTCTGGTATGTTGCTTCCATGATATTTATTTAGAAGTTTTCAAGAGGGACTCGGCGAGTCTATAGCCCGACTCGTCGAGTAGGGACGGGATTTCGAGCACGTGTAAGTCGGCGACTCGGCGAGTCCATATTCAGGACTCGGCGAGTCTGCCTGCCAGGAAGAAACCCTAAATCCCCGGGTTGCTCACTATTTAAGCAATGTTATGTGCCCCAAACTCGCCTCCTTCACCCTCAGAGAGCTATGAGAAACCCTAATCCATCCCTTGATTGATTAAAGTGTTTTTGTGTGGAATCTTGAAGGTTTGAAGAAGAAAAAGAAGAAAGAATCAAAGAGAAGAGGTGTAGAGCAAAGATCCAAGGTCAAAATCAGAGTTCATTGAGGTATTTCTCGGATTCCTTCTGTTTTATGCTTAAAACCTCCATTAGAACACTTCTAGGGCTAGTTTGATGTATTTTCCAAACCTTATAGTTGTATGGATGCCTTAATAGGTCGAGATATCCCTAGATCTGTTCATTTAGGAGTTGTAGAGCCCGGATCTATTGTCTTTTTGAAGTTGCTTTGCATGAGAACCCTAGATCTAGCCTTTATTATGCTTTTTGAGCCTTATAATCTTCATGGATGCTTATGGGCACGTAAAGATAGAATCTTTACGTGTTAATCGAGCTAAGGGAGCCCATATCTATAAGTTTTATACGCTGGATTCAAGCAGAATCGAGTTTAGAGTAGCTGCATGCATGCGACTCGGCGAGTCGTGTCGCGAGTCCCCGATTTTCCCCTTTTTGAGTGATGCCGAGTGGGGACCAGTGAGTAGTAGAGTGGACTCAGTGAGTTGGAGGTTAGACTCAGTAATGGAGGGACTCGACGAGTTGTTCATACAACTCGGCGAGTCCAAGGCAATCTTCTTAGCTCGAAGAACAACTCGTCGAGTTGTTCATACGACTCGGCGAGTCGGATGCAGATGGCCTGAGTTTTAGAATCGAAAGGGAACTCGTCAAGTTGATGCCATACTCGACGAGTAGCCACGAGTAGGGTTGAGAAGTGAGAATGGAGACTCGGCGAGTTGGCGGCCCAACTCGGCGAGTCAGGTCAACTATAGGTTGACTTTGACGGGAGAGTTGACTTTGACCAGGGGTAAAAGAGTCATTTTACCCCAATTCAGTTATTAGTAGTTGATTGAGTGTGTTTATGGAATTGTAGCCGGGGAGATACCAGACCAGCAGCAGATAGCTTCCAGATCCATACACACAGCAGCCAGTTCACGAGGTGAGTTTCCTTCCAGTAGGAACGGGTCTACAGCCACAATGTCGGCCCGTTTAGTTAGGAGTAGTTCCGGACTTCAGTCCGATGCATTACTTAGAGTGCTTGATGTCTTTGTGATTCAAGCATGTTTTGTGTCATGTGTTCCGGACTTCGGCCCGATGCAGGGTATGTATTATGTTAGCAAATACATGTTTATGATATGCTATGTTCAGACAGTCCCAGACTTCGTTCCGATGCAGTTAGTTTCAGACTCCGGTCCGATGCAGGGGACAAGGTCCCAGTCAGTTCCGGACTTCGGTCCGATGCAGCTAGTTCCGGACTTCGGTCCGATGCAGTCAGTTCCGGACTTCGGTCCGATGCAGTTAGTTCCGGACTCCCATCCAATGCAGGGGACAAGGTCCCAGTTAGTTCCGGACTTCGGTCCGATGCAGCTAGTTCCAGACTTCGGTCTGATGCAGTGGGTAAGGCCCAGTATGTGCTTTATTTGTTATTGTGTGGTATGTGGTAGTTTGGGGAGCTCACTAAGCTTCGTGCTTACGGTTTCAGTTTTTGGTTTCAGGTACTTCCACAAGTAAAGGGAAGAGCTCGGGATGATGGCATCGCACACACCACAGCTTTAGTTTTTGTCCTGGGAGTTGATACAGTTTTCTTAGATATGTTTTGATACAGTTGTGACGCAGCTTTCTCACAGTATTTTAGTATGGTTTGAGATACGTAGCGTATGGTTTTATTATATGATACTCAGTTTTATGATTTATGGTTATATTAAAAATGAAATTTTCGGGTCGTATTTTTGGGATGTTTCAAGTTGGTATCAAAGTGTTGGTTTGAGGGATTCGGATACACTTTTGGGTGTATCTGAACTCAAACTAAGGGAAAGATAAAAAGATTTGCAAAGGAAAATGTTTTCGAAAGAATTTTGAAAAGCAATTAGAAAGAAAAGAATTTTTTTTAAAAGAGATAAGGGTGTGGTGCATGCGATCAGCCGAGCTCAAGTAAGTACTCCCAAATTACCCATACAAGTTTCAGTTTCAGTTTTAGTTCCAGTTTTAGTTTCAGTTTCAGTAGAACAGCATGCTAGAATAGGACTAAGGATCTAGCAGGATGCCTTATATGCCTGTTATATGTGTTTCAGCTTATTGAGAATTGCATGCTAGTATTGAGTAGACAGTAGTAGGATAGCCTGTTTAGGTTATGCCTGATAGTATGAGTTTAGCATTGTATGCTAGTACAGTTTTCTCGTTATGAGGATAGAATTGCTTGAGTAGTTTCTTGTGTCCGAATGCTGCTTGCTTTGTGCTTTGTGGGACTCTGAGTGATGGGAGTTAGCCATTAGGTGAATACGTCACGTCACATGTGATCAGGGTTGAATAATCTCAGAGTGTTGGATTTGGCCCTATTGCGCAGCTCTTGTTTGAGTCCAACCGTTGTAGGGACGAGCTTTTTACTCGAAGGATTAGCTGAGCCTCATCACATGTGATGGTATTCAGGTGATGGCTAATTAGCATTATAAGGAGGCCTTCAACAGTTGAGGACTGGTTTGAGTGGAGTCAGAGATTTCCCTAGGGCAAGCCTAGGATGAGAGTAGCAGAGATCAGTAGTAGTAGTAGTGACTTGGTGGAGTCAAGGCAGTTCCTGAGGAAAGTACGGATAGATGTGGAAGGTAGTATGGGCCCGTATTACTGAAAGCAGAGGATCCGTACTCGAATCAAGGAAGGCTGAGGCAATACCAAGAAGCTAGTAGTAGTATCAATGATCCCTTGAGATATTTCAGTTTTCTGATGTTGCCTTGATGTGTTTCAGAATGGTGGTTTTGCGTTCGAGGCTAGCAGACGGCAGTACCGGTGCCGGGAAGGGATCAGGACCAGGCTCGGGGGCCGAGCATATGGATGAGCAGACCATAGAGTTTCTTTCTTCATAGATTACTCGTATCATACTAGAGCAAACTCCTGTGATCTTCGGTTCGATCAAGAAGGGTATTATAGAGCTGATGGATGAAAGGTTGGGCACCTTCCGTGCCGAGGTGGCGGCCATGATGGGGTCGCGCACACTTACTTTCAGGGAGTTCAGGGCATGTGGAGCTCCAGATTACCACGGGGCGGTGGACCCCATAGCGAGTACTAGATGGTTGGCGGATGTGGCCAACGCTTTCCGCACGAGCAGGTGTCCCGAGGGGGACAAGGTTAGATTGGCGTCCTGTCTTCTGAAGGACAGGGCACGGGATTGGTGGGAGGAGGTCGGACATACCATTGGAGATGATGCAGCGCTAGATGCCAAGACCTGTGCTGATTTCTTTACTAGGTTCAGGGCGGAGTTTGCACCGGTTATTGAGGTGCAGCAGTTAGCTAGAGAGTTTCAGGACCTCACCCAGACTACAGAGACCGTGGCGGAGATTACCGCCAAGTTCAGGGAGAGGGCTCTTCTCGTTCCTCAGTATGCATCCGATGAGGAAATGAAGAAGGCCCGTTATCATGAGATGTTGCGGAGCGATATCCGCCAGTTTGTGAGCCGGTCCAGCTGTAAAACGTTGGATGACATGATTGCTAGGGCTCGTGAGAGGGAGATTGATCTTGAGATGTAGAAGAAGAGGAAATCGGAGGCGGTTTCAGGTACAGGTAGTTCGGGCAAAAAGCCCAAGGTTTCAGATCACAGATCCAAGAGTCAGCAGAGCCACGGTCGATGTGGCAAGTGTGGGAGATTGCACGATGGGGCGTGCAAGGCAGGGAGTTCCGGCTGCTACAAGTGCGGTCGGACTGGGCATTTGAGCAGGGATTGTACGGCCCCTGCTACTGCCATTGCAGCATCAGATCTGATTTGCTTTCAGTGCAATCAGAGGGGACATAAAAAGTCCCAGTGTCCGAGTTTAGCTGCAGCAGGGAAGGTGGCTGCACCTGCCCCTGCTACTTTGAGGATTACAGATGGCCGGCAGGGCTGAGCCGAGGCACCAGTGGCGAAGAGTAGAGCTTTTTAGATGACAGCAGAGGAGGCACGAGCGACTCCTGATGTGGTGACGGGGTCGTTCTCTGTGAACGGCATTTCTGCTACAGTATTATTTGATTCGGGGGCTACCCGATCGTTTGTATCGCTACCACTTAGCAAGAGATTTAGTAGAGTTCCAGGGGAGCTGGATTGTCCACTAGAGGTTGAGATAGCAGATGACAGGACCGTGAGGGTCGCCAGAGTGCATAGAGGATGTTCTCTTCAGTTGTTCGACGAGCAGTTTTCGGTGGACTTGGTCCCTATTCCCCTGCGAGGGAATAAGGTCATAGTAGGTATGGATTGGTTGAGTCCCAATGGGGCGGTGATTGATTGTGAGCTGCAGCTAGTGAGAGTTCGCACTCCCAGTGGGGGAGAGTTAGTGATTCAGGGCGAGAGGCCACAACGCGGACCAGCTTTTTGTTCAGCCGCGAGAGCGAGGCGCTATTTTCAGCAGGTTGCACCGGATATGTAGTTTATGTAGTGGATGCCCGGGAGAAGGGTAAGGTGGCAGTAGACGATGTTCCGGTAGTGCGAGACTACCCTGATGTATTCCCAGAGGATTTGCCTGGAATACCTCCAGAGAGACAGGTAGAATTCAGGATTGATCTGATTCCGGGTGCGCCACCGATAGCTAAGGCCCCGTATCGGTTAGCTCCCCCTGAGATGCAGGAGTTGTCTACGCAGTTGCAGGAGCTGCTAGACAAGGGTTTCATCAGACCGAGTAGTTCGCCTTGGGGAGCTCCGATTTTGTTTGTGAAGAAAAAGGACGGGTCGCACCGTATGTGTATAGATTACCGGGAGTTGAATAAGGTAACAGTGAAGAACCGTTACCCACTCCCGAGGATAGATGATTTGTTTGACCAGCTTCAGGGAGCGTCTTGGTTTTCCAAGATCGATTTACGTTCTGGGTATCATCAGATGCGAGTCAGAGATGAGGATGTGCAGAAGACTGCTTTCAGGACCAGGTATGGTCATTATGAGTTTGTGGTGATGCCATTTGGGCTCACCAACGCTCCAGCCGCGTTCATGGACCTCATGAATCGCGTGTGCAGGCCGATGTTGGACCGGTCTGTGATAGTATTCATAGATGATATCTTGGTGTATTCCAAGATGCAGGAGCAGCATGAAGAGCACCTGAGAGAGGTGCTAGAAGTTCTGAGGAGGGAGAGACTTTTCGCAAAGTTCTCCAAGTGCGAGTTCTGGTTGCGCGAGGTGCAGTTTCTTGGACACCTCATCAACCAGAGAGGCATTTTAGTAGATCCGGCCAAGATAGAGGTCGTGATGCAGTGGGAGGTCTCGAAGTCTCCATCCGAGATTCAGAGCTTCCTAGGGTTGGCAGGGTATTACCGAAGATTCATTCAGGATTTCTCCAAGATAGCAGTACCACTCACCCGATTGACCAAGAAGTCGGAGGTGTTTCGTTGGGGGCTTGAGCAGCAGGCAGCATTTAAGACCCTCAGGCGGAGGTTGTGCGAGGCTCCGATCCTTACCCTGCCAGAGGGAGTAGAGGATTTTGTAGTCTACTGTGATGCCTCAATCACAGGTATGGGAGAATTATTGATGCAGCGAGGCCATGTGATAGCTTACGCCTCGAGACAGTTGAAGCCTCACGAGGCTAACTATCCCACCCATGATTTAGAGCTGGGGGCGGTTTTGTTTGCCCTCAAGATTTGGAGACATTACCTTTATGGGGTCCGTTGTACCATCTACACGGATCACAAGAGTTTGAGGTACCTAATGGATCTGCCGAATCTAAACATGAGACAGAGGAGGTGGTTGGATGTGCTGAAGGATTATAATTGTGAAATCTTTTACCATCCAGGGAAGGCCAACGTAGTGGCCGACGCCCTAAGCCGCAAGGTGTCAGCAGCCCATATCAGCGACTTATGTCTGAGGATGACAGTGATTAGTCCGTTGTTGGAACGGATCAGGGAGGCTCAGGTTGAGGGCCTCAAGGAGGAGAGACAGAAGTGTGAGAGGATAGTGGGGCCAAGCAGCTTCGTTTGATTATGATAGTCGGGGGTTGTTGACCCTTCATGGGAGAGTATGGGTACCGTACTGAGGCGGAGTACGGCAGGTGTTGATGGACGAGGCTCATAAGTCTCGATTTTCTATCCACCCAGGGGCGACGAAGATGTATAGAGATCTTCGACCCGATTACTGGTGGCCCTGCATAAAGCGGGATGTCGCCTGGTATGTAGAGAGGTGCCTGACCTGTAGTAAGGTCAAGGAAGAACACCAGAGGCCTCACGGCAAGATGCAGCCATTAGACATTCCCGTGTGGAAATGGGAGGACATCACCATGGATTTTATCAGCAAGCTTCCCAGGACCGCACGTGGGGTAGATTCGATTTGGGTAATAGTGGATCGGTTGACAAAGAGTGCTCATTTCATACCGATCCAGGAGAGCATATCGGCAGAAAAGTTAGCCGATATCTATGTGCGGGAGGTAGTGGCACGTCATGGAGTGCCGGTATCGGTGGTGTCAGACCGAGACGTCCGTTTTACATCCAGATTCTGGAAGCGGTTTCACGACGAGATGGGTACTCGTCTCCATTTCAGCACCGCTTTCCACCCTCAGACGGACGGGCAGAGCGAGAGGACGATTCAGACTCTCGAGGACATGCTCCGGGCATGTGTCCTAGACTTCGGTGGCAGTTGGGATACGTATCTTCCATTAGCGGAATTTTCGTATAACAACAGTTATCATGCGAGCATTGATCGACCTCCCTTTGAGATGCTTTATGGGAGCAAGTGTTGGACCCCGATTTGTTGGGGCGAGTTCGGTCAGCGGGTCATTGGGAGCACAGAGGTGGTGCTCAAGACGACCGAGTTGATTCAGCAAGTTCGTAGTAGACTACAGACTGCGCAGAGTCGGCAGAAGAGCTACGGCGACAGGAGGCGTTCAGACTTGGAGTTCCGGGTGGGCGATATGGTCCTTATGAAGGTCTCACCTTGGAAGGGTGTCATCAGGTTTCGGAAGAGGGGCAAGCTGGGTCCCAGGTTCATTGGTCCTTTCAGGGTTTTGGCCCGAGTGGGTCGGGTTGCTTATCGGTTGGATCTTCCAGCAGAGCTTAGCCAGATCCACAACACATTCCATGTGTCTCAGTTGAGGAAGTGTTTGGTGGACGAGTCAGCAGTTGTTCCCTTAGAAGATATTCAGGTTGATAGCAGCCTGAATTATATTGAGAGGCCGGTCGCGATTCTGGACCGGAAAACAAAGACTTTGAGGAACAAGGTAATTCAGTTAGTGAAGGTGCAGTGGCAGCACCGGAAGGGGTCTGAGTGGACGTCGGAGGCTGAGGAGGAGATGAGAGAGCACTACCCGGAGTTATTTGCAGATTCAGCCGTAGCAGACTTCGAGGACGAAGTCTGAGACAAGCGGGGGAGAATTGTAACGACCCGTCTCGGGTATGTTGCTTCCATGATATTTATTTAGAAGTTTTCAAAAGGGACTCGGCGAGTCTATAGCCCGACTCGTCGAGTAGGGACGGGATTTCGAGCACGTGTAAGTCGGCGACTCGGCGAGTCCATATTCAGGACTCGGCGAGTCTACCTGCCAGGAAGAAACCCTAAATCCCCGGGTTGCTCACTATTTAAGCAATGTTATGTGCCCCAAACTCGCCTCCTTCACCCTCAGAGAGCTGTGAGAAACCCTAATCCATCCCTTGATTGATTAAAGTGTTTTTGTGTGGAATCTTGAAGGTTTGAAGAAGAAAAAGAAGAAAGAATCAAAGAGAAGAGGTGTAGAGCAAAGATCCAAGGTCAAAATTAGAGTTCATTGAGGTATTTCTCGGATTCCTTCTGTTTTATGCTTAAAACCTCCATTAGAACACTTCTAGGGCTAGTTTGATGTATTTTCCAAACCTTATAGTTGTATGGATGCCTTAATAGGTCGAGATATCCCTAGATATGTTCATTTAGGAGTTGTAGAGCCCGGATCTATTGTCTTTTTGAAGTTGCATTGCATGAGAACCCTAGATCTAGCCTTTATTATGCTTTTTGAGCCTTATAATCTTCATGGATGCTTATGGGAACGTAAAGATAGCATCTTTACGTGTTAATCGAGCTAAGGGAGCCCAGATCTATAAGTTTTATACGCTGGATTCAAGCAGAATCGAGTTTAGAGTAGCTGCATGCATGCGACTCGGCGAGTCAGAAGAACGACTCGGCAAGTCATGTCGCGAGTCCCCGATTTTCCCCTTTTTGAGTGATGCCGAGTGGGGACCAGTGAGTAGTAGAGTGGACTCAGTGAGTTGGAGGTTAGACTCAGTAATGGAGGGACTCGACGAGTTGTTCATACAACTCGGCGAGTCCAAGGCAATCTTCTTATCTCGAAGAACAACTCGTCGAGTTGTTCATACGACTCGGCGAGTCGGATGCAGATGGCCTGAGTTTTAGAATCGAAAGGGAACTCGTCGAGTTGATTCCATACTCGACGAGTAGCCACGAGTAGGGTTGAGAAGTGAGAATGGAGACTCGGCGAGTTGGCGGCCCAACTCGGCGAGTCAAGTCAACTGTAGGTTGACTTTGACGGGAGAGTTGACTTTGACCAGGGGTAAAAGAGTCATTTTACCCCAATTCAGTTATTAGTAGTTGATTGAGTGTGTTTATGGAATTGTAGCCGGGGAGATACCGGACCAGCAGCAGATAGCTTCTAGAGCAATACACGCAGCAGCCAGTTCACGAGGTGAGTTTCCTTCCAGTAGGAACGGGTCTACGGCCACAATGCCGGCCCGTTTAGTTAGCAGTAGTTCCGAACTTCAGTCCGATGCAGTAGTTAGAGTGCTTGATGTCTTTGTGATTCAAGCATGTTTTGTGTCATGTGTTCCGGACTTCGGCCCGATGCAGGGTATGTGTTATGTTAGCAAATACGTGTTTATGATATGCTATGTTCAGACAGTCCCGGACTTTGTTCCGATGCAGTTAGTTCCGGACTCCGGTCCGATGCAGGGGACAAGGTCCCAGTCTGTTCCGGACTTCGGTCCGATGCAGCTAGTTCCGAACTTCGGTCCGATGTAGTCAGTTCCGGACTTCGGTCCGATGCAGTTAGTTCCGGACTCCGGTCCGATGCAGGGGACAAGGTCCCAGTCAATTCCGGACTTCGGTCCGATGCAGCTAGTTCCAGACTTCGGTCTGATGCAGTGGGCAAGGCCCAGTATGTGCTTTATTTGTTATTTTGTGGTATGTGGTAGTTTGGGGGAGCTCACTAAGCTTCCTGCTTACAGTTTCAGTTTTTGATTTCAGGTACTTCCGCAAGTAAAGGGAAGAGTTCGGGATGATGGCATGGCACACACCACAGCTTTAGTTTTTGTCCTGGGAGTTGATACAGTTTTCTTAGATATGTTTTTATACAGTTGTGACGCAGCTTTCTCACAGTATTTTAGTATGGTTTGAGATACGTAGCGTATGGTTTTATTATATGATACTCAGTTTTATGATTTATGGGTATATTAAAAATGAAATTTTCGGGTTGTATTTTTGGGATGTTTCACATTTTGGGAGCCATGAGCTTGGAATGTCATTTTTGGGGCTAAATCACCATTTTGGACCATGTAGATGTTATATGAGTGTCAAGGTCCGAACTTTACGTGATTATCATGCTTGGGGAGGCCAGATCTATGATTGTATGGAACAGATCTGACCTCAGAAGTTTTATTGTGTTTGTGCATGGCATGAACTCGCCGAGTCCGAAGAACAGACTCGACGAGTAGTATGAAGGTTGCCTGTTAATCACTCAGTGAGTGGACTTGTCGAGTTGCGGGAATGACTCGGTGAGTCAGGGAGAGTCAGGGGTCTAAGTTCAAGTTGGAACTCGCCAAGTTGTTCTTGAGACTCGGCGAGTTGATTCGGGGTGGCCCCGAGATTCATGCCAGGTGGAACTCGTCGAGTCAAGGGAAGTACTCGACGTGCCAAGAGAGGGTCGAAGAGAGTCAGTGGACACGTGTAGACTCGCCGAGTCGCCCTAGTGCACTCGACGAGTCGGGTTAAAGTTTGACCATTGACCTTGTTGACTTTTAGGGTTTAGCACAGTTGTATTTATGAGAGTGTTACTTTATGTGATTAGGCGGAGGCTAGATCACACTTCGTCCGATTCAGATATTTACCGAGACATCGAGGTGAGTCTTCTCACTATACGTTACCTAGAGTGGTACTATGCGATGACCAGAGGGTCTTATGTGTTATGTATGAGATTATGTGCTATGTGATATTCGTATGTTGTATGATGATAGAGACCGGACCATAGGGTCCAACGAGCTATGACCGGACCTAAGGGTCCAACGAGCTACGGGACTGGAGGGTCCCGCTGAGACACATCGATCGGAGGGTCGTATTATAGCCTCAAGTGGCGTATGTGCCGTATGTGGTATTTTGGGGAACTCACTAAGCATTTATGCTTACAGTTGTTGTGTTATGTGTTTCAAGTACTAGTGATGAGCGCGGGAAGGCGCCGTCATGATTCGTACACACACGCATTGGAGTTTTTGTTGAGATACTGGGGAGATGTTTTGTGATAATAACAGTTGATACAATGTGTTTGACATTATTTTATGAATGAATGAATGTTTTAAAAATGAAAAATTATTTTGAAAATTTACGTTGTTACAAGTTGGTATCAGAGCCTTGGTTTGAGGGATTCGGATGCATCTTCGGGCATATCTGAACTCAAACTGAGGATTTGAGGAAAAATATTAATAATGAAGTAAAACTTTTGAAAAGAGTAAAAAGAGTTTTGAGACAAACAGAGCAGAGTCGTGTGTACGATCAACCAGCGCCCGAACTGAATCCCCAAAACTACCCTTACATTATGTGTTATGAGATATGTTATGTTATGCATGCTAGAGTAGGCTAGGTATACATATTAGGACTAGAGTGGCCTGGTTTGTGATGCCTTAGCCTAGGAGATTTCTGCTGCTGAGATGCTTTGAGAGCGAGTAGATAGCAGTTAGGAGCTCATGAGAGTAGAGTACTTGTAATCCAAGATCCAAGGAGGAGGACTTGGAGTGAATATTGATGTAGTGTGGTCAGTAGTATTGGGCCTGTACTACTGGAGACACCGGATCAGTGGGCATTCCAAGTAAGAATCTTTTGGACAACGAAGGACAAGTAGGGTTGCGTCATCGAGTATGTGTATGCTCGATCGAGTCTCTGATATTTTTTGTTGTATTTCAGAAGCATCATGGTTGGGACTCGACACACGCCTGAGAGTAGTGGTGTCAGCGACGAGGAGATCCGTCGATTGATTCATGAAGAGGTTGTTGCTGCCATCCGGGATGAGATTACCGAGATGTTTGGGGACATCAAGACCACGTTGATTGAGACTTTTGATGAGCAGTACGCAACATTGACTGAGCCTGCTGCAGCTACTGTTGTTGTTGCTGCTGCCAGACCTCAGGGAGGTGACTCGTTGTTGTTCCGGGAGTTCAGCAACACCAAGCCACCAGAGTTCGAGGGGACGCAGGACCCGATTGCCACTATGAGGTGGATCTTTGACATCGAGGGATGTCTCTATACGTGCTCTTGTCCAGAGCACTTGATGGTTCGGTTCGCCTTGAACCAGCTCCGCCTTGAACCAGCTCCGCCTGGGAGCGAAGGATTGGTGGAAGTTCATGACGGCGAACTTCACTTTGGCTGAGATTTCCGAGGTGACCTGGGAGAGGTTCACCGCTATGTTCAGAGAGGAGTATGTTCCCCCGGTGGAGAGGGAACGGTTGATTCAGGAGTTCTTGACCCTTAAGAAGGGTACTGATTCTGTGGCAGTCATCACCAGGAAGTTTCATGAGAGGACGATGTTTTGCCCTGAGCAGGTGTCGTCTAAGCAAGCTCGTATGAGCCATTATCTGAGTGTGCTGAGGAGAGATATTCGGGAGTTCGTGGCGAACTCAACTTACCGGACATTTGCTGAGCACCAGGCAAATGCCCGGAAGAGGGAGATTGAGTTGGAGACTCGGGCTAGGGAGGAGGCCGAGTCTCAGAGGATGGATCGGCTGCTGGCTCAGTCTCAGCTGGCAGCCAAGCAGGCTAGACCCGCTGATTCGAGATCTGGAGGTGCGAAGGGCCGCACTTGTGGGAAGTGCGGTAAGAGTCACGAGGGGTCGTGCAGGGCTGGGGTATGCTACAAGTGTGGGAAGGAGGGGCATACCGTGAGGGATTGCCCCAAGGGATTCTCGGTTTGCTTTCATTGCAACCAGACCGGCCATCGGAAGGCCGAGTGCCCGCAGCTTCTTCAGGGATCAGCACAGGGATCTGTGCCTGCTGCTAGGACTACCGAGGTTCGGCCGGTGAAGGCCGAGGCCCCGAAGGCTCGTGGGAGAGCATTTCAGTTGACCGCGGAGGAGGTCCGCGCGGCGCCCGATGTTGTGTCCGGTATGTATTCTCTTTTCATCTTTTATTCAAGTTGAGTTTTTATGCTTATATGATTATATGCGTAGGTACTTTTCTTGTGAGTTATGTGCCTGCGTTGGTATTATTTGACTCGGGTGCGAGTCGTTCGTTTGTTTCCGTAGCATTTAGTCAGCATATTAGTGTCCGTCGAGAGGCGTTGGATCGGCCTTTGCGAGTTTCCATAGCTAATGATCGAGCAGTGTACGCTTCGAATGTGATTCAAGGATGTGTCCTTGAGATCTTCGGTGTGGAGTTTCCAGTAGATCTGGTTCCGATCGCGTAGGGGGGTGTGTGTGTTATAGTGGGTATGGATTGGATGAGCCGATATGGAGATGTGATAGACTGCGAGCATCAATTGGTGACGATTCAAGACCCTAGTGGGGGAGTTCTTACGGTGTACGGCGAGGGTACACCTACGGGGTCAGCATTTTGTTCGGCCGCCAGAGCGAGACAGAGTCTACAGCAGGGCTGTAGGAGATTTCTGGCATATGTGATGGATGCGAGGGTTGATTCAGAGAGACCGAAGTCGGTTGATGAGGTTCTGATAGTGCGTGAGTTCCCGGATGAGTTTCCAGAGGAGTTGTCGGGTGTGCCTCTGGAGAGGCAAGTAGAGTTCGGTATTGAATTGGTTCCGGGAGCTGCGCCTATCGCCAAGGCGCCTTATCGCCTTGCGCCTCCGGAGATGCAGGAGCTATCCTCGCAGCTCCAGGAGCTATCCTCGCAGCTCCAGGAGCTGCTGGGGATGGGATTTATCAGGCCGAGCAGTTCGCCATGGCGAGCGCCTATTCTTTTTGTCAAGAAGAAGGATGGTTCGCACCGGATGTGCACTGATTATCGTGAGTTGAATAAGCTAACGGTCAAGAACTGTTACCCTTTGCAGAGGATCGATGATTTTTTCGATCAATTACAGGGAGCATCTTGATTCTCCAAGATCGATTTGAGTTCTGGTTATCATCAGGTGAGGGTGCGGGAGGAGGACGTTGAGAAGACAACATTCCGGACTCGTTATGGGCATTATGATTTCGTGGTGATGCCTTTCGGACTCACCAATGCACCGGAGGTGTTCATGGATCTCATGAATAGGGTGTGCAGACCGATGTTGGATCGCTCAATGATCGTGTTCATCGACGATATATTGGTATATTCGATATCTTGAGAGCAGCATGAGGAGCATTTGAGGGAGATCCTTAGAGTTCTGAGATCGAAGAGGCTTTATGCAAAGTTCTCCAAGTGTGAGTTCTGGCTACGAGAGGTTCAGTTTCTGGGCCACCTTGTTAACCAGAATAGGATATTGGTCGATCTGACCAAGATTGAGGCGGTCATGAGGTGGGAGGTGCCGAGATCACCCACCGAGATCAGGAGTTTTCTGGGTTTGGCCGGCTATTATCGGAGATTTATTAAGGATTTCTCCAAGATCACCGTGCCACTCACCAAGTTGACCCGGAAGGGTGTTGCATTTTCATGGGGTCCGGAGCAGCAGACCTCATTCAAGACACTTCGCCAGAAATTATGCGAAGCACCAGTGTGTCACACCCCAAAACCGGAACGGCGGAAACGTTCTGGGGTGGATGACGTCATGTCAAGTATCACAACACATGCATTATAGTAATCAAAGTACAACAAAACATTGCATTAATAGTAATAGTTTTACATGGTTACATTACAATACATCGGAGATTACAAGTAAATATAAGTAAGTACAGTAAGGCACTAAGCCATCTTCATCAACAGCTTCGGGGGTGTACCTGTCTAATGCTAACCTGAGAATACAAATTATTTGAAAAGCGAGTATCAGCATTTTTACAAATGCTGGTGAGTTCATAAGTATTTAGTGACATTTCATTCAAATAACTTTATAAAGTAATAGTTTAAGTGTTTACAGTGTATTAGAGTTCTTTCCAGAAAATCCTATATTTTCTTTAATCAAAGCAGCCTTCTACCAAGACTGGTCAGTGTTATGTGGTAAAAAGTGGTTTTCCCTTAATTGCTATCATTATCAAAATACTGAATTTGATTATTAAAGAAAGCAAGAGACAACAGGGAAATAACATATGCCTCAGCAGTGAGGACTGCTGACTAAGGCAAGGAATCATAGACTCCAGGAGAGTATCAAATCAACGTCACGCCCGGTTCAGTCTAACAAATAGAGACTCAGACCCCAGAAGGTACCAAATGAAAGGTACATCTGGTAAGGTCTAAAACAGTGAAAGACAGACCCTAGACAGTATCAAATGAAAGATACGTCTTGAAAGGTCAAAAATAGTGAAAGACAGACCCCAGACAGTATCAAATGAAAGATACATCTTGTAAGGTCAAAAACAGTGAAAGACAGACCCCAGACAGTATCAAATGGAAGATACGTCTTGTAAGGTCAAAACAGTGTGACTCTGAAAATGAGCTACCAGCATACAGTGTAAATTGCTGGCGAAATATCGTTACCTTAAGGCCAAAGAATTATAAGGTAACTCGGGATACTCGTAACCATACTGACTAGAGTTCCAGACGAGCTACAAGTGTCTATAAGATGCGAAATTTGTCACCCGTTGGCTTGGTAGGCCAGGACTGTAGCTAGCAGTCTGGGTGCGGGGTTGTCAATCCCGTATAGATCTATACACACAATGTACGCTCTCCCTACAGGAGATTCTGGTTACCAACTAGACGACGGAGAAATCCGTGTCCTGAAGATGCATCCCAAATAGTGGGTAGAGACTTCCAAATAGTGGGTAGTGTGTAAGTGCTGAACTAGAGGTAGAGACTTCCCAATAATGGGTTTCTAATGTAAGTGTAGACTAGAGGTAGAGACTCTTAACTGAACTGACTAGAGAATTCCTATATGTCCATACTCATATACATAATATATAACTAATGAATCAAACGACCTTCGGACGGCTATCCGATCCCACCAGACCACATCTCAACGAAGAAATGGAAATAGGGCGGACAAGCCTTCCTAAGTCCTTCAATCATTACTTATATGTATCTATATACGCACAGACATACATCTAACTACGACTGGGTGTGTATTAAGTGGAAACATATCATTATGGCGTGAATTCATACAGTGTGGATAGATCGAGTCGTGAAGTATAAGCGTACCAGGTATAAGCGATATAGAGACAATAATAGGTATAAGCGATATAGAGACGATAACAGGTATAAGCGATATAGAGACGATAACGTGTATAGACGCATCACGAAGTGTAAGCGTTATCGAGTAGGAGTTTAAAATACATGAAAGCGAAGCAGCGGTATATAACAAGTAAAAGTATAAGTCGTGAAAGGATACTTTGATGAAAAACCTTTATACTCGGGGAAAATCAGAGTTTGTATTCTTTTGTAAAATATGTTTAAAAACCTTTGGAAATCTTTCATAGACCAGTTTAGAATGAATTTGGATAAATCAGTATAAGTAAAAGTTTTGAAACAATTATAAATCATTATAGTGTCCTACTCGGTAAAACAGTGTAATGTGTGGTAAAATCTTGTGCATGCGGGTTATCAATCACATGTGATTGATATGATAACTGGCATGTTTAACTTGTATTCCCCCCCTATAAAACATGTAAAAACATTTAAAAGGTTCATTCAGGGGTATGAACTCACCTGGTGTAAGTAGGTCCGATGAAGGTGCCGTTTGAGCGTTCGGTGTCACGCAAGGACTCGGACACACTCAATGACCTAATTAACATATGATAACATATGTTCACATAAAATTAGTATATTTAATACTAATTAAACAAGTATATGCACTTAAAGGAGCGGAAAACACTTTGGTTAAGTGTTTGGGTGTCCCGGGTAGCGTCTAAAGGTGCGTATGGCTTAGGAATGGAGTTTACTCTCCGAGAGTAAACTCTAATTACCTAGTTTATGGCCCGGGGACTACTCACCATGAGTTTACGGCCATAAACTCATGGTGAGGGTATCTAGTGTGCTAAAATGCCTTAGGGGCAATTTGGAGGGGTTTTGGGGCTTAAAAACCCCAATAATTTGTGTTTACGGTCCAAGAGTGTTCTTGGGCTGTAAACACATAATTATGTCCCTATTTTATGTTTTAAACTCGAAATTGCATGCTAGATAAGTCATACAACGAGTTAGGATAGTTTACCTACTCGTTTGAGGCTCGAAACAGACGATTTTTGGCTCGAAATTGAGTTGTAGAGAGAGGAGGTTTGGGGAGTGTAAAAAGTCTCCAATGGACTCCACTCACCCTTATATAGGGTTTTGAGTCGGGGCTCAGTGGAATCCTACCCAATACTGCCGTTAAACGGGGCTTTTGGTCGCACCCGATTTAGTGGTTGTAATAATAAAGACTAACTTTTTCCAATTAAATGGAAATGTATGTTATGTGTTTTTATTTCCTTTCATCACGACTTAACGGCCTATTAAATAATAAACAAATGAAATGTTTATTTAATTGACGACCTCTAATCAACAGAACTTTTATAAACTGGAATATTCCGTTAACGGTAACGGGGAAAGGTAACGGAACAACTTGGGTTGTCACATCATCCCCTGTTAGAGGGAATTTCGTCCCGAAATTCAGGTTTAGGCTAGGAGGTAGGTATGAATGGCCAAGTAGAGGTAAGGTAGTACTTCCTATATGGTTGTCCTCGCATTCCCAAGTGATCTCTGGTCTGTGTTTGTCATTCCAACAGACCCTCACGTACGGGATGCGGACTCCGCCTCATGTAGCTAGTGGGTTCCAACTGGTGTATCTACAAGGTTAGGGTTCTCAATGGATTCTATCGATATGAGTGGGGTACGAAGAGTGATGTCGGGAAATCACATATCAAGTCTAAGAAGTGGATCGATCAGGTGTGAGTCTTGCGGGGTATCCGAAGGTAGCAGCGGCCTGAATAGGGTTGGACCAAGTCTCCATGGGGATTCTCATATGGTCCTAAGCTCTCGGAATGGTAGAGCTTTTCAGTACTCAGAACATAGTGTACTTCTATGGCAAGATCATCACTGGCATGATCGCCATTCCGAAGTTCCTAATGTTCTCACTCGTACTGTGTGTGTAGTCCTTCAGGTTGGTTCTTAGGAATCTCGAGTGGTCTTTGGTTTCGTGTGTTTCTGTCAACTGGCTGATAGAGACTTTCTAGATCGTCGAGTGGGTTGCGTGACTATGGTTATCGGTTTGCTGTAGAGTGTCTATCTCAAGCTTGTGTAGAAGGAATCTGCACTAACGAAGCTTGAGATGCGGAAACCCTGGAGGTCAGGAATGTAAGGTTTCACCAGACGAGTGTTGGACTATCTCGGGAGGTGGTTCTACTATCTTTGCGTGAGATAGTATTCGTGGGACACCTAATAGTCCAATGAATCTCTAAGACTGTGGTTTATTCTAGCGTGGAAAGTGTATGCTCATGCATAACCCTTCGACTAACACCAGGACTGGTGTCAAGTCTATAACCTCTTCGGGATCAGGGTCATGAGGCTTAACGCAACTACTTTCGCTCTTTGATCAAGTGTTCGTGGCCACGAAGGTTATCCTGTGGTTCTCGGTATTCTAGTGTTTACTTGGGAAAGTGTGATTCTTCGTCTACCGGGCGACGACGATTTCCTCCTTGCGAGAGGGTGGAGGATGATAAGCACCACTTGTCTATAACTGGGTGGACGAGGTGCCTGAGTAGTGCGAACATCTACTGCAACTACTCTTCTGAAGGTTCTGAGTTTTCTCGGTCTAGGTCAAATCTAGTCGGTATAGGGTCTCATCACTCGAAACTTTACTAGCTCAACCCGCAGTGATTCTCTTGATTCTGGCTCCTATGTTATGGAATAGGGTGAAGGGCTTTTCTAAGAGGTTCGTGGTAGAGCTCATGCTTCGTCTAACCACAAATATCGGGTGTATGCAGGCAGTATACAATTGAGGTCGGTAAGATGTTCAGCTGTGCGACTCCACCCCAAACCCACAACCCAACGAGGAACAGGGAATAGGGAGGAAACATACACCTTAAATCTTTTTGATCTCAATTATATGCCACCTTTACGCATATACCTAGTTATAGTGGTCAGTCTCATGAGTTCTAATCTCTATGCTTACGAACCTGACGTGCGAGGTGCGAAGGGTCTTTCCGGGGATTTTATGAAGTACGCTTCGGATGGTTGTTGTCTTCTGGAGTTTCTACAGTGTTGTTCACTTCGGTGTTTATCTGACTACGAGGGGTCGGTCGACGGCGCACGGTACCCTCTCTTGGGTACTTCGGAAGGTTTGAGAAAACAGGGACGATTGACAGATCGCATTAGGTTTGATTATTTGTGTTAGGTTTAGGTTCGGGAGAACTTTTATTTGCCGACATGGCTATGGAGAAAGTTCTTTTTACACAGCACTAAGAATGTACACATGGTTGCACGAAGTCGAGCCATGATCAATAAAGTCGTCGAAGTTGGCACACTCCGACATGATGTATAATGAAGATCGATAGAGTCATGTGCCGAACAGGCACACAAGTTCTAGGCGTCTCGGGTTTCGTCCTGTGTATCACTACCGCGGATACCTGGACCGATAGAATCAACGCGGAACTATAGAGAGTTCTAAGTGTTTCCGGATAGAGTACCTTTTCATGAAAGAATTCTCACAAGGCATTTCTATAATCGCCTCACATATACTAGTATGTATATTTAAGGTGGGGAGGACTGTTAACTGAGCGACCCCGCCCTAAATCCACAACCAAACGAGGAACAGGAAATGAGGCGGCATTCGCTCACTCTAGGTCTGTCCATCTTAAATATACATGGTCGTAACGTATATGTTTAGCCATTATAGTTTTACCTAATGAATTTTAAATTTTATAACAGTGCTGCGACTTTCACCTTACTGGGAAGAATTTACATTTGAATTAGTCTTTTATTGTTCTTAGTTTAGTTATCCGAGATCGAGAGACGTACCAAAACCTAACGCGTTCCTTGCTGCTTCTCCCTAAGCAGTAGTGTCAGGCTCCTTCGGTGTCTTTGTCTTTCCCTTCGGTTGGGCAGTCCCTCTTGAAGTGTCCCATTTTAACACATAGGTGGCAAACTGTGCGGGTCGCCACATTGGTGGTTGATGTATTGAACTCAATCGGGGTTCTGCAGACGCGAGCGGTATGCCCCAGCATGTGGCACCTAGCACAATAGAGTTCCCGGCAGGCACCATGATGATAGTAGCTGCACTTGCTGCAGTGGGGAAGGTTTCCTAGGTATGGTCTTCTTGAGGTCGGGAGGGAAGGATTGACAGGGGTATAGACTGCCTCATCTCGTTGCCCATCGGAAGGTCCTTGAGCCGAGGTACTTCCCTCCTCTATCTTGAGTTTTCTCTTTAGTGGCTTCGGTGAAGGTTCTTGGGTGACTGGATATGAAAGTGTTGGTTACTGCTGTCCATTGCCAGGATTGGAAATCCCGACAGGGCCCTTGCTAACATTGGCGGTGTTAGCATTCAGGTGAGCCATGACAGCTGCTACGGCTGCTGAGACTACAGCTTGGAACGTAGCTTCATCGAATAAGAGAGTAGGTTTCTTGTTTGTGGATTGGTTACGCTTCTTCGGTGGCATGGTTTTCTTACACGGAAAGGAATACAAGGTAATGAGAGACGATGGTTAACCCTGGACATTTCTGTCCTGAACGTATTAGGCATAAATTTTCCCGTGCCTCGGGTACTGGTCGTCTGAGTGTCGACCTACATCCCTATGATGTAGTCCTGGTAATCAAAGTAGGTGTATGAGTATCGAAAAAGGCCATAAGATGCGAGTCGTTCCTACTAAGTTACCTTTATACTGGGAAAGGTTTCACTCTCTGGCCTGGAGAGATTTGAGAACGGTTCGGAACGAAACCGTGGAAAGAGAGGCTCACAAGGGCAGATAGCTAAAATTCTCTCAATAGAGATGCGGGGATCCGCCCTAATCGTGTATCTGGCAATGGGAAACGGCGATTTACCTAACACATAGCGTGAGTAGTGTAACCATTAACTCACTAAATTGTATTATTTTATGGGTGTATTAGCGTGACGAATCACGAGGGGAAGACAATTCCCGGGTTCCATGTACTTGCTCTCTTGGTCTGCCTCGTATCTTTGACTGGAATCGGCGTTGGTTTCCTTCGGGTAGTTACCTAGGGTTCTTTTCTTGTGAAGACATATTGAATTTCTACCCCGCCTTCCTTCTGATTCCAACTCTGGGTGTCACCGCTTCATGATGGATGACTGGAATCTCGGAAGTTTAGGCGAATCTCTCACCACTGTCCCTAAAAGAATATGGGCACTTGGTGCATTCAATAGTCTCGACCCAGTTCATTTATTTCCGAACAGGACATCTTCTCAATGAACCTCCTCGGGTTCGGAATCAACTCTTCTGTCAAGCACTGAAGTGGGTAGGGTTTTCTACAGGGTTCGTGCGAGAATGGAAATGTCTAAAGAATCCTTAGAGATTATTAACATTTCACTGTATGATCCATATCGAGTCCTGCTATGATTACACAGGATATACAAATCATATATAGCTTAGATCCGATAGGCCTTCGAATATGTGATACTACTCTAGAACCACATCCCAACGAGGAAAAGGAAATAGAGCGAAACCACACATTCTCAGCCTATGGGATCCTTATTATATATAACCTTGGGAGTATACCCTCTGTAGTTGTAGGTATATCAATAAGGATCTTTTTAGTTATTCACGCAAGGTTGTTTATGGATTCTAAAATACCCCTATGGTATTTTAATTCTTGTTTGTTTCTTATCTTCTGAGTTTCATTCTGGGATTAGTGTGAATCTTTTAGCGTTCTAAAATACTCCTATAGTATTTTAACTTTATGTTTGGCTCTAGCAATCCTAGTTGGTAAGTTTCAGACCTGTTGTACACCACTATCACTCCAAAGCACATGTTCATCGCATCTCGGATAAATGTAGTTGATCAGGTTACGTTTATCCCAGCTTACGATTACATAACTGCCCAGGTTTGACGGTAATGCTCAACATCCGAAGACTTTTATTATTGTTCTTCTTGTGATACTTTTGTTCGAGTGTTTAGATTTTGGATGTTATTATACTTTGGTAAAATATGGTTATATTTTAAAGTATAATTCTTGGTCAGAGTGTTTTATCCCTTTGTGTTTATAGGTTGTATATCTTTAATGAATTGATATACTTAGCTCACTATAAACAATGCTCTGATACCAATCTGTCACACCCCAAAACCGGAACGGCGGAAACATTCTGGGGTGGATGACGTCATGTCAAGTATCACAACAAATGCATTATAGTAATCAAAGTACAACAAAACATTGCATTAATAGTAATAGTTTTACATGGTTACATTACAATCCATCGGAGATTACAAGTAAATATAAGTAAGTACAGCAAGGCACTAAGCCATCTTCATCAATAACTTCGGGGGTGTACCTGTCTAATGCTAACCTGAGAATACAAGTTATTTGAAAAGCGAGTATCAACATTTTTACAAATGCTGGTGAGTTCATAAGTATTTAGTGACATTTCATTCAAATAACTTTATAAAGTAATAGTTTAAGTGTTTACAGTGTATTAGAGTTCTTTCCAGAAAATCCTATATTTTCTTTAATCAAAGCAGCCTTCTACCAAGACTGGTCAGTGTTATGTGGTAAAAAGTGGTATTCCCTTAATTGCTATCATTATCAAAATACTGAATTTGATTATTAAAGAAAGCAAGAGACAACAGGGAAATAACATATGCCTCAACAGTGAGGACTGCTGACTAAGGCAAGGAATCATAGACTCCAGGAGAGTATCAAATCAACGTCACGCCTGGTTTAGTCTAACAAATAGAGACTCAGACCCCAGAAGGTACCAAATGAAAGGTACAGCTGGTAAGGTCTAAAACAGTGAAAGACAGACCCCAGACAGTATCAAATGAAAGATACGTCTTGTAAGGTCAAAAATAGTGAAAGACAAACCCCAGACAGTATCAAATGAAAGATACATCTTGTAAGGTCAAAAACAATGAAAGACAGACCCCAGACAGTATCAAATGGAAGATACGTCTTGTAAGGTCAAAACAGTGTGACTCTGAAAATGAGCTACCAGCATACAGTGTAAATTGCTGGCGAAATACCGTTACCTTAAGGCGAAAGAATTATAAGGTAACCCGGGATACTCGTAACCATACTGACTAGAGTTCCAGACGCGCTACAAGCGTCTATAAGATGCGAAATTTGTCACCCGTTGGCTTGGTAGGCCGGGACTGTAGCTAGCAGTCTGGGTGCGGGGTTGTCAATCCCGTATAGATCTATACACACAATGTCCGCTCTCCCTACAAGAGATTCTGGTTACCAACTAGACGACGGAGAAAGCCGTGTCCTGAAGATGCATCCCAAATAGTGGGTAGAGACTTCCAAATAGTGGGTAGTGTGTAAGTGCTGAACTAGAGGTAGAGACTTCCCAATAGTGGGTTTCTAATGTAAGTGTAGACTAGAGGTAGAGACTCTTAACTGAACTGACTAGAGAATTCCTATATGTCCATACTCATATACATAATATATAACTAATGAATCAAACGACCTTCGGACGGCTATCCGATCCCACCAGACCACATCTCAACGAAGAAATGGAAATAGGGCGGACAAGCCTTCCTAAGTCCTTCAATCATTACTTATATGTATCTATATACGCACAGACATACATCTAACTACGGCTGGGTGTGTATTAAGTGGAAACATATCATTATGGCGTGAATTCATACAGTGTGGATAGATCGAGTCGTGAAGTATAAGCGTACCAGGTATAAGCGATATAGAGACAATAATAGGTATAAGCGATATAGAGACGATAACAGGTATAAGCGATATAGAGACGATAACGTGTATAGACGCATCACGAAGTGTAAGCGTTATCGAGTAGGAGTTTAAAATACATGAAAGCGAAGCAGCGATATATAACAAGTAAAAGTATAAGTCGTGAAAGGATACTTTGATGAAAAACCTTTATACTCGGGGAAAATCACAGTTTGTATTCTTTTGTAAAATATGTTTAAAAACCTTTGGAAATCTTTCATAGACCAGTTTAGAATGAATTTGGATAAATCAGTATAAGTAAAAGTTTTGAAACAATTATAAATCATTATAGTGTCCTACTCGGTAAAACAGTGTAATGTGTGGTAAAATCTTGTGCATGCTGGTTATCAATCACATGTGATTGATATGATAAATGGCATGTTTAACTTGTATTCCCCCCTATAAAACATGTAAAAACATTTAAAAGGTTCATTCAGGGGTATGAACTCACCTGGTGTAAGTAGGTCCGATGAAGGTGTCGTTTGAGCGCTCGGTGTCACGCAAGGACTCGGAAACACTCAATGACCTAATTAACATATGATAACATATGTTCACATACAATTAGTATATTTAATACTAATTAAACAAGTATATGCACTTAAAGGAGCGGAAAACACTTTGGTTAAGTGTTTGGGTGTCCCGGGTAGCGTCTAAAGGTGCGTATGGCTTAGGAATGGAGTTTACTCTCCGAGAGTAAACTCTAATTACCTAGTTTACGGTCCAGGGACTGCTCACCATGAGTTTACGGCCGTAAAATCATGGTGAGGGTATCTAGTGTGCTAAAATGCCTCATATCAATTGTGGGATTTTTCCTAGGTCCAAATATAAGAGGTGTGAATGGATTTTTGGCATCATATGGACCATTGAGGAGTTTACGGACCTAAGAAATGGAGCTTACGGCCGTAAGCTCCTATACCCTCTTTCTTTTGGTGTTTTCAAGTCTTAAATGGTGGAGGGTAAATTCCTAAGCATTTTTCTAAGTCATGTGCAGAGTTTTGGGCACCACTTGGGCACTAAATGGGAGTTTACGGCCCATGAACCACCCCTATGGGAGCTCATGGCCGTGAACTCCTATCCCTTAGGTTTCATTAAAGTTTAAGGCCCTTGGTTCAATTCTAGTGATTTATAATGAAGTATGATGTCATTTGGGGGGATTAAAACCATCATTTGACATGGTTTGGAGGTGTTTACGGCCTAGGCATGTGCTTGGGTCATAAACTCTTTTTACCCCTCAAATCTATGTGTTTAATTGAGTTTAAGGTTCCTAGCTTGTTGGTGGTCAATTCTAGAATTTAATCTAAGGTCATAGGTGTGTTTAAGGGCATTTTTAACACACAAATAAGATTTTACTCCCCATGAAGAGGAGTTTATGGCCCAAGCATGTTCTTGGGCAGTAAACTCATGTTTACTCTTCAAAATTCTAGTTCAAGGTGTTCTAAGTCCGAATATGCATGCCTAAAAATCGTATCTAAGCCTTAGGGGCAATTTGGAGGGGGTTTGGGGCTTAAAAACCCCAATAATTGGTGTTTACGGTCCAAGAGTGTTCTTGGGCCGTAAACACATAATTATGTCCCTATTTTATGTTTTAAACTCGAAATTACAGGCTAGATAAGTCATACAACGAGTTAGGATAGTTTACCTACTCGTTTGAGGCTCGAAACGGACGATTTTTGGCTCGAAATTGAGTTGTAGAGAGAGGAGGTTTGGGGAGTGTAAAAAGTCTCCAATGGACTCCACTCACCCTTATATAGGGTTTTGAGTCGGGGCTCAGTGGAATCCTACCCAATACTGTCGTTAAACGGGGCTTTTGGTCGCACCCGATTTAGTGGTCGTAATAATAAAGACTAACTTTTTCCAATTAAATGGAAATGTATGTTATGTGTTTTTATTTCCTTTCATCACGACTTAACGGCCTATTAAATAATAAACAAATGAAATGTTTATTTAATTGACGACCTCTAATCAACGGAACTTTTATAAACTGGAATATTTCGTTAACGGTAACGGGGAAAGGTAACGGAACAACTTGGGTTGTCACACAGTGTTAGCTCTTCCGGAAGGGATGGAAGATTTTGTGGTTTATTGTGATGCATCGATATCCGGATTGGGAACGGTGCTTATGCAGAGGGGGCATGTGATTGCTTATGCATCGAGGCAGCTTAAGCCTCATGAGTCGAGATATCCCACTCATGATTTGGAGCTGGGAGCGGTAGTGTTCGCTCTCAAGATCTGGCGACATTATCTGTATGGGGTTCGGTATACGATATACACAGAACACAAGAGCTTGAAGTATTTGATGGATCAGCCCAACCTGAATATGCGCCAGAGGAGGTGGTTGGACGTGGTCAAGGATTATGATTGTGAGATCCTGTACCACCCGGACAAGGCTAATGTTGTAGCCGATGCATTGAGCAGTAGGGCGAAGGGCGCCCTAATACGAGATGTCTGCTTGAGATTGACAGTGATGACCCCGATGTTGGATGCTATTCATGGGGCCCAGGCTGAGGCTGTGAAGCCAGAGAGCCAGAAGAGGGAGCGAGTTGTCGGGTTGGTATTGGAATTTGTTACCGATAGTCGGGGGCTTATGACATTTCACGGTCGGGTATGGGTACCGTCTGTGGGCGGAACGCGTACCATTTTGATGGAAGAGGCTCATCGATCGAAATTCTCGATCCATCCCGGGGCCACTAAGATGTATTTGGACCTGAAAAAGGATTATTGTTGTATGAAGCGGGATGTCGCATGGTTTGTAGAGAGGTGCTTAACTTGTCGCAGGGTGAAGGCCGAGCACCAGCGTCCACATGGTAAGCTGCAGCCATTAGAGATTCCCGAATGGAAATGGGAACAGGTTACCATGGATTTCATCACCAAATTGCCAAGGACCGCGAGGGGTGTCGATGTAATTTGGGTGATTGTGGACGAGTTGACGAAGAGTGCTCACTTCCTGGCCATCAGTGAGAGCTCTTCCGTGGAGAAGTTGGCAGAGTTGTACGTGAGAGAGGTGGTATCGCGGCATGGAGTGCCGATCTCCATTGTCTCAGATCGAGATGTACGTTTCACTTCCAGATTATGGAAGATGTTTCATGAGGAGTTGGGTATGAAACTGCATTTTAGTACCGCATACCACCCACAGACTGATGGGCAGAGTGAGTGGACGATCCAGACGCTCGAGGACATGCTCCGGGCATGTGTGTTGGATTTCAGCGGGAGTTGGGACACGTATTTGCCCTTGGCGGAGTTTTCTTATAACAACAGCCATCATTCGAGCATTGGCATGCCGCCCTTTGAGCTGTTGTATGGGAGGAGGTGTCGAACCCCTATTTGCTGGGGAGAAGTAGGGCAGCGTGTGATGGGCAGCACCGAGATTGTGCTTCAAACAACAGAGCAGATCCAGCAGGTCAGACAGATTTTGTTGACCGCTCAGAGTCGTCAGAAGAGTTATGCGGACAGACGCCGGTCCGAGATTGAGTTTTAGGTCGGCGACTTCGTGCTCCTGAAGGTCTCTCCTTGGAAAGGAGTGATCCGATTCAGGAAGAGGGGCAAGTTGGGGCCCCGATATATTGGTCCTTTCAGGGTGATTGCGAGGGTAGGCAGGGTATCCTATCGTTTGGAGTTGCCAGCAGAGTTGGGTCAGATTCATGACACTTTCCACGTGTCGCAGTTGCGAAAGTGTATAGCCGACAAGTCGGCAGTTGTGCCATTAGAAAATATTCAGGTGGATGCGATCTTGAATTATGTTGAGAGACCGGTGGCTATCAGGGATTGGAAGATCAAGGTTTTGAGGAACAAGGAAGTGCCACTGGTGCAGGTCCAGTGGCAGCATCGGAAAAGGTCAGGGTTGACTTGGGAACCGGAGCGTGAGATGCAGGAGCAGCATCCGGAGTTGTTTGCAGAGTGAGACTTCGAGGGCGAAGTCTGATTCTAGTGGGGGAGAATTGTAACACCCAGATTCCAGGTATGATATTTTGTTCCTTTATTTTTGGGTTTTGTGGGGGAACTCGACGAGTTGGCGTCTAGACTCGCCGAGTATGGTCGCGGATTCGTATGCGAGTTCACAGCTGGACTCGGCGAGTTCATGAGTGGACTCGGCGAGTCCACGCTGTTTAATGAAACCCTAATTTCCAGGGTTTGAGACCTATTTAAAGGTCCTTATGGCCGTCATTTGCGGCCACCAACCCCCAGAGAGAAACCCTAAAGAGATCTAGAGCGTTTGTGAGGAAGGAGAGGCCAATCTTGAACTTTTGTGGGTGTTTTTGCAAGAAGGAGGTGACCAAGGCAAGAGGAGGCTAAAGGAGGTGCGATTTTGGTGGTTTTTGAGCTCATAGAGATTGTATTGAGGTATTATTCTCGGACCTTCTTCAGTTTTTGGGTTGATTCTTAGTGTTAGAGTTTTCTAACCCTTTTAGAGGTTAATTAAGTGGAGCATTTGGTCCCTTCTCGAGTTTGCGTTTTGGATCTGGACCCAAAGAGGTCCAGAGACCTTAACCCTTGGAGCTTTATGAGTCATTTTGGGAGCCATGAGCTTGGAATTTCATTTTTGGGGCTAAATCACCATTTTGGACCATTTAGATGTTATATGAGTGTCAAGGTCCGAACTTTACGTGATTATCATGCTTGGGGAGGCCAAATCTATGATTGTATGGAACAGATCTGACCTCAGAAGTTGTATTGAGTTTGTGCATGGCATGAACTCGCCGAGTCCGAAGAACAGACTCGGCGAGTAGTATGCAGGTTGTCAGTTAATCACTCAGTGAGTGGACTTGTCGAGTTGGGGGAATGACTCAGTGAGTCAGGGAGAGTCAGGGGTCTGAATTCATGTTGGAACTCGCCGAGTTGTTCTTGAGACTCGGCGAGTTGAGTCGGGGTGGCCCCGCGATTCATGCCAGGTGGAACTCGTCGAGTCAAGGGAAGTACTCGACGTGCCAAGAGAGGGTCTAAGAGAATTAGTGGACACGTGTAGACTCACCGAGTCGCCCTAGTGCACTCGACGAGTCGGGTCAAAGTTTGACTGTTGACCTTGTTGACTTTTAGGGTTGAGTACAGTTGTATTTATGAGAGTATTAATTTATGTGATTAGGCGGAGGCTAGATCACACTTCGTCTGAGTTAGATATTTACCGAGACATCGAGGTGAGTCTTCTCATTATACGTTACCTAGAGTGGTATTATGCAATGACCAGAGAGTCTTATGTGTTATGTATGAGATTATGTGCTATGTGATATTCGTATGTTGTATGATGATAGAGACCGGACCAGAGGGTCCAACGAGCTATGACTGGACCTAAGGGTCCAACGAGCTACGAGACTGGAGGGTCCCACTGAGACACATCGACCGAAGGGTCGTATTATAGCCTCAAATGGCGTATGTGCCGTATGTGGTATATTGGGGAACTCACTAAGCATTTATGCTTACAGTTGTTGTGTTATGTGTTTCAAGTACTAGTGATGAGCGTGGGAAGGCGCCGACATGATTCGTACACACACGCATTGGAGTTTTTGTTGAGATTCTGGGGAGATGTTTTGTGACAATAACAGTTGATACAATGTGTTTGACATTATTTTATGAATGAATGAATGTTTTAAAAATGGAAAATTATCTTGAAAATTTATGTTGTTACATTTTGTGTTTGTCACACCCCCAAACTAGGATGTCGGAAAGGTCCTCGGGCGGATGACTTCATTGTATTGTATCATCACAATTGAATATAATTGAAAACATAGCAACCAACATCATACATTAGAAATACCAACATAGATTGTTTACAGAATTGTATTTGTTCACAACTTTACACAAAAGTGACAATAAATATGATGTTCCAAAAATGTAGTAATTATCCCAAAATCCATAGCTCAGGGTACCTGCTCACTGAGTCCCTGAGAATACAAGTTGTTTTGAAAATCGTCAACTAAAAAGTTGGTGAGTTCATAAGCATATTTGTAAGAAAACTTTGTAATGTCTTTGTTTGTAGTAATTTGTAAACTCCAGAAACTCCAATATTTTCTACAATAATGATTTGCAAGCCTCGTTCCAAATCGTGTATAATTACATGCATGCTCTTTATTTTTCCTTGTTAGTAATTGTAAAGAGAGTGCCCCCAAAAAATCCTATATTTTATGTTATACGAATAGTTTTAGTCTTAAACCCTAAGACTGGAGTTAGTGTCCAAAATAAGTGTAGCGTACTTTGTATTTTTATGAAAACAAGTAGAGTGTGTATTCTTGTAAATTCAAAATAATGTTGTTATACCCTATGTGAGTAGTTACAACCATACTTGATGTGACTGAATGCACATGAAGTTCTTCAGGCGTCGGTTTCGGTAAGATATTTGTCACCCTAGACTGGCCCGTCTAGCTGTAGTGAACAGCTCAGGTGTGAGGGTGTCAACCCCATATAGATCTATATACAATTACCCTGCTCTCTCTCTCCAGAAGACTCTGGTTATAACTACAGGATTTGTGACTGCACGTGACGTTTCTAATGTAAATTTGTGACTGCAGTTTTATGACATGCATTTTACGGCTTTATGACATACAGTTAAACACTTGTATATTTTTAAAAGCTTTATGATGGACAGATTATGACACGCGGATATTTCTGTCGTAAAACTTTGTTTTTTACATACCGGTTTTATTAATTTATTTATAACGATATTTATAAATAATTAATAGTTGACTTGTCAAATTGTAATATATGTTGTAAAAATAACAAAATATTCTCGATTTTGAAACCCTTGATATAATAAAACATATTACGATTATTTTACTAATAAAAATTTATATTTTTATTTTTGTAAAATATTCAATTTTTATGGTGGGTTTTAATACACCAAAATTTATTTGAGTGTTTTGTGACACAATTATATTCTATTACTTTTTTTGTTGAGACTAGAACATGTCACATTTTCCATAAAATTACACAGATTCCTTGAAATTTACAATATTTCAATATTTGTACAAGTATTAGTGGTAAAAATATATTTAACTCTCATATTTTTATCATCTATCAACCATTTTGAGTGTAACTCTTATATTTTTACCATCTATCAAGCTTTTACAACCGAATATGATGTAACATTTTTCTTTAATATTACTTTTGATTTTTAATACACACTAAAAACCATTTTTACCTAGTAACTTATTTCATGTTTAACATAACACCATAATACATGAGATTTGTATAAGTCTCGAGTTTATGGGTGCTCATGTAGCACCTGGTTTTGGTATGTGTTCTGTTATTAAATCTTCCTTATTTTTGCACTTTTGGCCTTGGACTCGGCGAGTCGAAGGACTGACTCGCCGAGTAGAAGCGGGATGAGGCGCGGGGTTTAAGTCGCGGACTCGACGAGTGACCATTGTTTAGGCAAAAACCCTAATCCAGGGGTTTGCACCCTATTTAAACGACCTTATGCAGCCTCATTTCCCCCTTTATGCTCCCAAACACTCCTCATAGCAACCCGAGCCGTTTTTGTGAATATCTAAGGCTTTTTGAGTGATTCTTGTGGGTTTTTGGTCTCAAGGAAGAAGGAAGAGCATAGAAGGATCAAGAGGGGACTAAAGGATTCAAGTTTGGTTCATCATTTGCAGTCTTTGGAAGGTATAAAGTGTGAACCTTGCTCATTCTTTTGTTAGATCCCTCTTTGGGGTGATTTAGGGCTTTTATAAGCCATTTTTGGTGGCCAACCATGTTTGCTAACATGGTTGGGGGTTTGGGCTTCTGTATCATGTCATTTTAGGAGCCACAAGTCAGATCTAGGTTGCTTTTTGCACCAAGGAAGGCCCCATGCAACAAAAGAACCATTCTAGAGCCTTTTTAGCTCTAATGTCCCATGCATGCACGTAAAGTTTGTAACTTTACGTGCTAAATCGAGTTTAGGGGCCTGGATCTATCTTTTGGTTAAGTGTTGTACATCAGAAATCGAAGTTCTTAGTAAGGAATGTGATAGACTCGGCGAGTCCATTCCTAGACACGGCGAGTCCAAGGGTTTTGGTGTCATATCAGTGAGGGTCGTAAGGACCAGTTGAGTGTGGAAGGGTTTTTTTAGGAGTCCCGGGGAGTAACCCAACGTTCTGGACTAAGCAAAGGGTTCTGGGAATTCATGGTACTCGGCGAGTGCATGTGTAACGACCCAATTTTCACGACCAAAAATTTTGTTTTAAAACATTACTTTAGAAAATATTAGTAACTAAAAACATTGTTTGATCAAACCATAACACAAAGTGAACCATGTCTAAAAGCCAATTCATACACCCAATCAAAATATCAGAGTACAAATCCCAGTGAAGCTCGTAATTGCGGAAACCAGAGAGTGTGTGTGTGACATGCTGCTACCGCGCCGGCTCCTTTCCCCTAGCTGAGGAGGTACCTGAAACCAAAACTGAAAACCGTAAGCACAAAGCTTAGTGAGTTCCCCCAACGTACCACATACCATACAGACACATATCATACTTACTGCCAGGTATTCTATGGTGCCTGACTACCCGGTACAGCCGTTCTGGAGTGCCGTCCTACCCGTGTCAAGCCATTCTGGGGTGCTGACTACCCATGTCAAGCCATTCTGGGGTGCTGACTACCCATGTCAAGCCATTCTGGGGTGCTGACTAACCATCGGTCCTAACAACCGATCTTCGGGGACTAGTCCCCTCTTACTACCTTTATCTCATATAACATAACAAGCCAGCATGCAATCATATCATCACGTACTGTCAGACATATCTGGGGTGTCCGACCTACCCTTCGGTCCTAACAACCGAACTCTACAACTATCACATATACATATCATGCCAACATACAACATATCAGGTAGTAGCAAACCTAGATGATATCACAAAGACAATCATCTAACATACAACTCCTACTGGTGGGCCGGCATTGTGGCCGTAGACCCACCGCTACTGGAAGGTAACTCACCTCGAAGTAGCTGCTGATCTGATTGGGAACTGACTGCCTACTGCTGCTGCTCCGGAAATACTCCGGCTGCAATTCCCACAACATACTCAATCAAACACTGCCCACTGACCTTTGGGGTAAAATGACCATTTTACCCCTGACCATGCCCTAAGTCAAACTCAGAGTCAACTTTCAGTTGACCCAACTCGCCGACTTGGCTTTCCAACTCGCCGAGTCACCACCCAAACGATTGTCCTGGATCCCGTTCCTACTCGTCGAGTTAGGCGACGACTCGACGAGTTCTCCTTCTAAACTGATATTCAAGTCCTTTATCCTACTCGCTGAGCTGTATGAACAACTCGTCGAGTTCATCTTCATCCGATGAACACCTATGCTGCGACTCGCCGAGTTGTATGAACAACTCGCCGAGTCTGTTCTTGATCTAAGGAGATTTCCTTGAACTCGCCGAGTCAGGGCATTGACTCACCGAGTACCTCCATAGATGAGTTTAGCTTCTGACTCACTGAGTCACACCCCGTGACTCACTGCTCACTCGACACTAGGAAAAGGGGAGAAACTCGGAGACTCGCGAACAGACTTGCCGAGTCACATGAACGACTCACCGAGTCGTTGCCATGCACCCACTAAATACACATATTTGCTCGATTCCAGTCCATGCCATTCACAGATCTGGACTTCTAGGATACGAATCACACGTAAAGTTTCCAACTTTACGTGTGGATATCCACCAATATGGATTTTAGGGCTCAAAATGTCTCAAAAGGGTAGATCTAGGGTGAACAAGCAACATGGGGCCATAAAGCTAACAGATCTGAGCTCCTGGAGCTCAATCTTGCCTAGATCCAGAGGCCAAACATCTTATTACAACATATAATGCACATACAAGCTTGGGGATTTGTCCAAGAAAGACCTAAATGAAGTACTAAGCATAGAATCATGGGGAAAACGGGCTATACCTCAAAGGAACTGCTGGAAGAACACAATAATGCCTGGATGGCTTCCCTTCTTCTGGATCTACTTCCTTCCTCCTTCAAAACCTTCAAAAGCACACAACAAAGCTTCAATTCTTCAAAGAACAAGCATAAACGAGGGTTGGGAGCTCTAGGGAGAGAATGGGGGCTGGCCTGGGGCGGAGGTGTTGCTTAAATAGGGTGCAAACCCCTGAAACTTAGGGTTTCATCCAACAGTTGTGACTCGTCGAGTCCAGGATATGGACTCGCCGAGTCGACAACTTAAACGTGTCTCGGGTCCCGCATCTACTCGGTGAGTCAGACCTGTGACTCGCCGAGTCCAAGGCTAAAAGAAGAGAAATACTCAAATAAGATTTACGTACCAGGAATCAGGTGCTACAGCATGAACGGATTCGGCGAGTCCAAGACAATCTTCATGGAACTCGGCGAGTTGTTCATCAACTCGGCGAGTCGAGGACAGAACGTGTTCATAGGATGAAGAGTAACTCGACGAGTTGTTCATACAACTCGGCGAGTCAAGATAGGACATGAGTATCAGTTGATGACGAACTCGACGAGTTGTTCATACAACTCGGCGAGTCGGGTGTGGATTAAGTCGGTGTTCAATTAGAAGGAAAACTCGTCGAGTCATCGCCTAACTCGACGAGTAGAGACGGGTATGAGGTCTGATGGAAGGATAGGGACTCGGCGAGTTGACGAGTCAACTCGGCGAGTCAGGTCAACTGGAAGTTGACTTTGTCGTTGACTTTAACTTGGTCAAGGGGTAAAACGGTCATTTTACCCTAAGGGTAGATGCCAGTTTCTGACTAAGTGTTTTGTGGGAATTTTAGCCGGAGGACTTCCGGAGCAGCCGCGGCAGTAGTCTATGGATTTCCGCGCAGTTCAGCAAATACGAGGTGAGTTACCTTCCTATAGGGGTGGGTCTAAGGCCACAATGTCGGCCCACCATTGAGGAGTACTTAGAAGATAATTGTCTTTGTGATAATTTATCTTGGTCTGGTTTGCGTTTGGTTATGAGTTATATCTGTATGATATGATGCATGTTAGGGATAGTTTCCCTGATAGTGGTCTTTAGGACCAAGGGGTAGGTCAATACCCGGATATGTTCGAATGTGTGCTTATATCTTGCTATTGTATGCTAGTAGTAGGGGGTGGAATAGTCCCCAGTTACCGGTTGAAAGATACCGATGACGATTACCGGTTGAAAGATACCGATGACGATTACCGGTTGGAAGATACCGATGATGTTTACCGGTTGAAAGATACCGATGATGTTGTATGGTATGTGGTATGATGGGGGAACTCACTAAGCTTTGTGCTTACGGTTTCAGTTTTGGTTTCAGGTATCTCTTCATCCAAGGGGAAGGAGCCGGTGGCGTAGCATGGCATCACACACACTCACACATGATTTCCGCACGGTGTTTTTTGGGATTGTACTCTGATGTGACATTTGTTTATGGTTGTGGGATTTTAACATGATACTTGGTTTTGAGATGACATGTTTATACAATATTTCCTAATGAATGGTTATGAATTAATTAATCAAAAATGAAATTTTTGGGCTTGATTTTTGGGGTGTTACAGCTCATATGAAGTCATCAACATTTCACCACACATGGTCACACAAACATATAAGTGCATGCAAATATCCAAGATTTAAACAACACTTGACTTGTATCCCCCCCCCCCCTCCAAAGGATGAAAAACATGAAAATAGTGGGGTATGAAGCTCACCTTGAGGATTTTCAAGACGTAGAAGAAGAAGAAGAAAAAGGATTTTCAAGCCTAGCTTGTTCTCTTGGTAAGATTTTCAAAATGGTGGTGCTCTAGGGTTCATATACACGAAAATGAGAGTGTAAGAGGGATGATCTTAGTATAAATATGAAACAAAACACTTAAGTTTAACTTAGAACTTACCAAGCTCTGGAAATTGTTTGAAGGAATCCCACAAACGCATGCACTCACTCAAAATTTTGGAGAGAATGAAGAGGAAACTCTAGTGAATTAAGTGAAGGAAATGAAGTTTATGGAGTGTGTGTGTCTGTATCTATGTATCGGCCGAGAGGTAGAGAGAGGAGGGGGAAAAGGATAGAAGTTGACTTCTTCCAATGTGATGTGAAATGCCTTGTTGTGTAGGGGTTAAGAAGCTTGGCGGTATGTTGGATAATGATGTGGTGGCAAGCTCTTTGTCCATCTTATTTCTTTTTTTTTTATTTGTTCATGGCCATAACCGATCAAGATTTTCTGGCAAAAAAGATTAGTGGGCTTTGATTTGGCTTGGCCCAATAAAGATTTTTGGCCCATTAATGCTTAATAAGGGGTTCTCGGTTTAATGAGCCCAAAGATAGGATTTTTTGGCCCAAATAAGACCCAAGTATGGGTTTTCGGCCCAAAGAAATTTCATTACAAGCTTTCGGGCCAATAGGAGGCCCAATAGTGGTTTTTGACTTAATGGAAGGCCCATTAGTGGCTTTCGGCCCAATAATGCTAAACAAAAGTTTTTCGGCCCATTATAGGCACTTAATAGCATTGAAGTTTGAATTTCACTAGATGAAATGTTACAAGGTTACACAGAGGAAATCATCTTGTACAAAGAGCAACATCTTAACCCTAATTTGCTAGGTGTGACAGTGTTTAATGGTCAAGCCTACATGCACCCTAGAGGTGTACAAACCAAACCTTTTTTTAATGTTCAAAAATAAAATTGTGCATGATTTTTCAATAACCGGTTTAGAAGCCGTCAGACAAACGCATCTATCGGTAAATATTTCCACAACCTAAAACCTAACGTCTTATTTTGTATCAGTAATAGCTATCACCAATGAAATATCGACGGATTACGCCGGTCCGTATTTACTGTCTTTCTAGAAGTGTAAGTTAGACAAGACTTCACGGATTACGCCGTGAGTATATCCTGTCTTTCTAGAAGTGTAAATTATCATCAAATACCATGTTCAATTCGACAACTCAATAAACTTGCACTTGATTACAACCCTATATATTAGCACTATTGTGTTACTTAATGTTCCAAAAGTTGTGTGAGAACTAAAGTCGAGCTCTTATTACTTATGAGTTCAAACGTGCTTTTCTATAGTCGAACTACAAATTAAGTTTGAGTTGGATTCTAGTTGCACCTCTAATTAGTTATGACTATGATAGTTTGTCATGGTTGAGACACGTACCCTCTCACACACCTGCTTGGACCTACACACACTCTTCCACTTTAATAAACATAATTTCTCTTTTTCTGTTCATTTCCCATGCTACAAAATGTCCCTCGATCTCTTCTCTTCCACTCTACCTGAAACACTCATGGAAATTCGAAATAACCCCATATTTTACACCCACCACCCTCAACTACCGTCTTCCGCCTTAGGTGACATAAACTTCAACCCTCACAACGATAGCCATGAACTGGAACAAGTTTTCATTAACACCGATATCACTACCACCATCGCTAAAGAACACATGTTTCAAAAAACCCTAACTCCAAGTGATGTCGGAAAACTCAACCGTCTTGTCATTCCCAAACACCATGCCGAGAAATACTTCCCGTTCGGAGGTGGTGGTGACGCCACCAACCAACGGAAAGGTTTGGTACTGAGTTTTGAGGACGAGTCTGGGAAGCTATGGCGGTTCCAGTACTCTTACTGGAAAAGTAGTCAAAGCTACGTGTTGACCAAAGGTTGGAACGGGTACGTCAAGGAAAATCACTTGGATGCCGGCGACCTCGTTTTGTTCAAGCGACATAGATTGGATTGTCAAAGGATGTTTATAGGATGGAAACGACTGTCTGCAGCTGCCGCACCAGTTATTGATAGAATGGCGGCGACAGTGGCTCAGCCGGTTAATGGCGGTGCTCAGATTAATCGGTCGAGCAACATGGCGGTGTTCCATCATGCGCAGTCTTATTATCCTTCACACCATCCGCCTATATCTATTCCACTACGATACCAACCCGACTGTCTTCATGCAGGTGATTATGTTTTTCGAATTTCAATTATATATATATATATATATATATATATATATATATATATATATATATATATATATATATATATATATTTTCTTTGTTCCAAAAACTTATGTATGACATTTTGTAAAATGGTTATGTTTTGTTATTTTTGTGTTTGTGGTGATTTTATCGAGTCATGTTCGTTTTAACGGACAAAAACATGTTATTGTGTTGTATCGTGTTCGGATTAAAAAAAACAAAAGAATTTGTGTGGTATCCTTCGGCGTTAGACAAAAACACAGAAAAACTGTCCGACTTGACACCCTTAATTTTTTTGTCACTTAACACCTAAGGGTATCCACAATACATTGAACTTCATAGAGTGCAATGGATTGTCACATTATCTTTCTCAAATCTATACAACTCTATCATTTTTTTCTTACAATACATTGAACTCTACAAAGTTCAATAGAATGTTACAAAATATAATTTATAGTAAATATTTAAGAATTAAAAATTTCTTTTTTCATATTAAAAAGTTTGATAGCCATTGAACTCCAAACTTATTGAGGTAGTCTCATCCATTGAATGATATATAGACTTACCATCTCATTCAACTCTTTTATTGAACTCACCATTGTAGATGCTATAATGGATCATTTCTAGCTACAAATTTATAGGGGCCAAGAAGCAATACAATAATCCAAATAAATGACAAAAACATATCATAAGTAATTAATTTCTGACATTATACATTAAAAAAATCAAATTTGTATATGAATATGAATGTGTATGAAAATGTGGTTAATTACCAAACAGGAATGGTAGAAACAAGACGATTGCGATTGTTTGGGGTGAACCTTGAGTGCTCAAATAATTACGAGCCACAATCCCCAGATAATTCGAGCCACGGTGGTCAATAAGATCTGCGATATGTCTTCAGTTCCAACAATATTCATCAAGACACGGTTAGTTATGAATTATCATTTTTTTGATATAAATTATCATATATTTTTATACTAATTATTATACTTATGATCTATTTGTGTTAATTTTTAAGTTTAATTAGTTTTAGGAGGGCGAAAAACTAAATCAATAATTGAAATTATAGAGTTCTTTTGGTTTTTGAGAGTAACATATTATTATATTCTAATAATTTGATTAGCGATAAAATGACATGAATATTTATATTCAAAATTTCTATGTTTTTAGTTAAATTGGGGCCACTCACTCTACTCTCTCCTCATCATGACCTCACGAGCTCCTATTCCTTCGACATATTAAATATTTCAACCCAACATTACTCACTACATTTACAAGGACTAAACAATAGGTGTTAATCTAATTCGAACTTGACATGAAAATAAAATACAATAATTGAAGAGATCATATTAGGATAACATTCTCTTACCTTATTTAATATTTCAACTTGATACGAACATGTTTTCAAAGTCTAATGAAGATGATAAACTTTAATTTATTTATTCAAAAAAGTGAAGCCTTAAAAATTAAAAATCAAAAAACCATTCATTAATAAATATGCATATTTATTGAATAGTCGATCAAAACACCACTTTAGCCACCATTGTAAGGCTAATCGGAGTGGGAAGGAAAAGCAAGTGTGAGTGTTGAGGTGGAACCCCCAAGACACGTGAACACCGCCTCAAGAGTCGGTGTTTTGGTTATTGCGTGAGTGCGGAGACGGATGAAGTCGGACGCATTGATTGGTTTAACTAGATTTTGACCATTTGGGTGGGGGGGGGGGGGGGGGGGGGTTGAGGGGGGGACATCATTTTGACCGTTAAAAAATTTAAAAAAAAATCATTCACTTATTTCATTAACTCTCTCTCTCTCTATCTATCTATCTATCTATCTATCTATTTATCTATCTATATCTATATATATATATATATATATATATATATATATATATATATATATATATATATTACACACTTTTTTCACAACAAAACACACACACTTTCAATACATTCACACACTTTTAAAAAAATGGATAATTTTTCCAGTTCACTTTCTTCTTCATTTGATGATGATTCTGATTACGAGTTGGTATTGTACACACTATTGTTTACGGCAAAAGACATGGTTCGTGAGAGAGGCAAAAGTTCACACGACAAGAAGAAGCGTAGAAAATGGATCAACCGGGATCGAGAGGCGGCAAATGAGCTTTTGATACGTAATTATTTTGCCCCTGATAGTTTATATGATCTATCGAAATTTGAAAAATGTTTCGTATTAGTAGAAGTTTATTCTTACGTATAGCTAGAGATTTGGAACGTAATTATGAGTTTTTCCAATTACGATGGGATGTTATAGGTAAACATGGTTTTACTACAATACAAAAATATATTTCCACTCTTAGACAATTGGGATATGGCATAGTCGCAGACGCAGCAGATGAGTATTTGAAAATGTATGAGATGACGGGTCGAGACGGTACATATATTTTCTGTGAGTATATTAAAGAGCTTTACCGTAACATATACTTGCGACATCCGACTAAAAGTGATATCGAACAGTTGTATGTCACGCATCAAGCTAAACATGGTTTTACAAGGAAGCTTGGTAGTATTGATTGTACACATTAGGAGTAGGCAAATTGTCCCAATGTGTGGCGTGGTCAATTCATGCGAGGTGATCATGGGGTCTCGACTGTTTTATTAAAGGCGGTTGTTTCACAAGACCTGTGGTTTTGGCATGTATTCTTTGATATGGCAGGGTCAAACAATGACCTGATGAATGTGCTCCAAGCGTCTCCGTTATTTAACAATATTTTATAGGGTAAAAGCATCAAACATGTCATACATTGTGAATGGAAATGAATATGAGTATGAGTATTACCTAGGTGATGAGATATATCCAGAGTATGCTACAATTGTCAAGTCATATTCATTTTCGGTCAATGAAAAACGAAAATTGTTCAAGTTTGCATAGGATTCTGCAAGGAAGGATGTGGAACAAGCGTTTGGAGTCCTAAAACAAAAATGACACATAATCAAACATCCGACACGAACATGGGATAAGGCAAAACTGACGATGGTGTTGATTTTTTGTGTTATTTTACATCACATGACAATAGAAGTAGAAGGTAGGGTTATTTGTTCATATATCGGGAATGATATACTTAATCCACTTGCAGTAAGACAAGTTGGCAGCCCACATACTTCTCTAGGGTTTTGGAAATACAAAACCATGAAACACATCACAATCTACGTCACGATTTGACCAAGCACATATAGGAAAGACAATTCCAATGGCAAAATGACAATGAAGACGAAGAGGATGAGGGCGGTGACGACGAGGCGGATGAGGACGGAATGAAGCGGATGAGGTCGGTGACGACAACGACGACGAGTAGTATTTCTCTTTAGTTTTTTATGTTTTTTAAGTAGTGTAATGTTTTATTTGGTATGTTTTATATTTATTTTAGTAATTTAGGTATTAAATTTCTATGTTTTTAATTAATGAAATGTGATTTAATTTTTTTATGTTTTCAAAAAAATTATTTATGTTATAAATTATGTTTTTTTATTTAATATAATATTGAAAATAAATAAATAAATAAATAAGAAATATTGTAGAGTGGTAACCATTTCGAATGTCTACTGGGTTGGTGGTGGGTTAGTGGTGAAGCTGACATGGTGCAGATATGACAACACTTTTTCAGTGAGTTAGTGGTGACTACTCCCTATAACCTAAGATCTATTTACTCAAAAATATAGCCTAAGGCATTCTTAATCACCAACACATAGCCGGTCAATGACCTTCTCGTGTCCAAATAGACAGTCAAGATCAAAGTATCTAGCTACCATACACTCCTTGTTACCACCATAAATGATCATTCTAACATCTAAAATAGCTTGCAACTCAAGCCTCGTGTTTTGAACTGTGTATACTTGATACATGGTAACCCTCATCAAGGTGTCCGTTAAGAAATGTTGTATTCCTTGTTTTTTCACTAGTACACACTTTTTGTTGCACAAAAGGATGTTCTTTGGATGAATTTTTCGATGATCGTTATTGGAGCCATGACTTTTTCTCTTGTGAAATCCACGACTTGGGGGAAGTAGCTCACGGTTGGGGCAAATTCTCATGTTTGGGGGGAAATATCCACAACCGAATACTTTACATGAATAATTTATTTAAAATTAAATTAAATGAAACTAATATAAGTTTCTTATGTACATACATATTTGTTTGTATATTTATATTTAGAGAAATTAAATATTCTCCTACTTTTTGTTCCTACATATCCTCCTAACCAATGAAATTATGACATGTGTAACATTTAATGTTTATTTAATGAGATTTTATGATATTTTAGAATATTAATATGACACATGTCATCATTTAAATAGATAGGAGGATTTATAGAATGAAAAGGTAAAGAAGATATTTAATTTTTCTTATATTTATATTGAGTGGGCCCTGATTTAATTCTTGCGTTGTGTAGGAGATGAGATACCATCAACATGAAAGATGAGAAATATCAGGAGTTCGGATTTTTCGATGGCAAAAAAGAAAGAAGATCCCAGATTTCTCGCAGACTTTTAAAGAACATTATAGAAAAGGTCATTCTAGATGCTCTCTAAAAGGGCCCAAGAACATTATCCCCACCAGAGAAAACCCCTTAAAAAGATTTGATTTTAGATCCTCTTGACTAACTTCAGCCAGTCTTTCTTGGTATCTTCGGCCAACTTTCATGTAAAATGAATGAGTTTTTAGTCTATTTTTGTTTAATTAAATTGTCTCCATTTATATGCCTAAAATATTCTACCAATTTTAAAAATTACTAGGATTATTATTATTCCATATTCTTTTTAACTATCTCACTAAGGATTAAAGATATATTATGAATATATAAAATAAAATTAAATTGAATGGTGGAACGATAACATTTGTCATAATTTTAATCAGTAGTATGAATATTTGTAAGCATAAAATATAGAAGGTAATTTAATTTTTCTTTTTGGATTAATGTTATAGATGCAAGATCTTTTGAGAACTAAAAAAATTATGCGAACTTTAGAACTACTAATCAAAATATCATTTTTCAAAATCAAAACCATAAATATTAACGAAATGCAACTTTTAATCCATATTGAGGCTCAAAATAAGATTTGGCGAATTTTTTTTAAATGTTTATATATATATATATATATATATATATATATATATATATATATATATATATATATATATATATATATATATATATATATATATATGCACTACTGATGCATGCATGCATATCTGGATCCGCACTCCACGGTTCATATAACTATTGATGCATTCATGCATATCTGCATCTGCAGTCTATGTGACTGTTGATTCATAACATATGTATATATACATATATGCATCCACAGTCCATATGACTGTTGACGCATAATTTTCAAATGTTGATCATTAGTTCACAAGTTTTTTTTTTTTTTTTTTTTTTTTTTTTTTTTTTTTTTTTTCTTGCATTTCGCACACTAACTCGGCCATAATGTTATAATAACTCAGTCCTTATGTTATAAATGTATTATCAAGTAACGAAGCTAAATATCTCAAATAAACTATTTTTTCCTAATTGTATTTAATTTCAAATCTTTACTATTATTTAACTAAATAATTATTCTTTTAATATTTTATTATATTTTTTAATCTTTAATATCGAAATATTAAATACGTATCATCGAATATTGTACGACCAATAAAAACAAACATAGAATCTAGATTTGGACCCACCTTTTTAAACTTCTCTTTTCTTTAAAACGACAAATATTATTAATTTTATTAATAAACACCCACGACTAGTAAGTAATTATCGAGGGGATAAAAGTAGCAACAAAGCACAGAGTACAAAAAGTATCAGATACAAAAAAGAGATGATGACCATTCTTCTCATTGACAGGTTCCGCCTTTGCCCTTACATTTAACTCACATAAATAGTGTTGATTTGATTTGCTCTGCGCCATAAGAAGGTTTAATGAACATCTGATCATTGCGATATTTCCATAGATTCCAAAAAATACCATAACATATGGGGTGAAACCGGTCTTTCATCTTTGGACTTCTCCTCCAGTTTGCAGCAAATCCAAGCAATTCATCAATGCTATTGAAGGATTGATTTTGCATGCCACACCACTTGAAGATTTTATCTCTCGCCACTTTGGCAAACAGACATTTTACCAAAATATGATTAGCTTCTTCTTCATTGATACATGCAAACGGACAAGTGATAGTTTGAATCTCAATACCTCTAGCTCTAAGACCCACCATCAAAGCTATCTTGTTTTTAATTGCACGTTATATGAAACAATTGACTTTGATTGGTACTTCCTTGCTCCATTTGACTGTGGGAATGTTTTGATTTTCGTCAAAATGGCAATCAATTTTCCTTCTAAAGTCACTTACTTTGAATAACCCATCTTTATATAAGGAGGACACCCAAGTATCAGCACCGTTGACCAGCTTTATTGAAGACAAGTCATTCTGGTGGTTGTTGAGCTTTGAAGTTAGATTGTATTCGTGAGGATAAGATCGCCAATGACTTGCTAAAGAATCTTCATAAAATTTGTCAACCACAGTGCATTTTTTCCTAGTATTAAGAGCATGTAGAAAAGGATATTTTCTTTTAGTTATGTCGAACCAATCCATTTATCTAACCAGAATTGGGTATTGACACCGGATTTAACATGTAGTTTAAATATGTCATTGAGCTCAACACCATGTTTGTGTATATCCTTTTTTGGCCACAATGTTGTTCCATACCCCACTGATCTTACTATTAGCCATATAATTATGAGGTTTATCACTTAGATTATGAATGCATTTTTATGACTCCACCCTATAATGAGTCACCTTCTGTCTTCAACTATCACAACCACTTAACAATTAGACCAATGTTTAGTGCTCTAATCAATCCTACACCCAACCCACCAGCTGATTTTGAGGCAATGACTTTATCCCAGGATACCAAGTGAATCTTCTTCTTGCCATCGGTTCCAACCTATATAAATTTTCTTCCTATTCGTACCAGTGTCTATGTGACTGACATGGGTGCCTTGAATAGAGAAAAGAAATAAGTGTGTAAACTTCCTAGCACCGAGGTGATTATTGTCAATCGAGCACTGAATGAAAAAGTTTTAGACTTCCAATAAGATAATTTGGCGGAGAATTTGTCAATAATGGGTTTCCAATTTTTTATGAGATTCATATTCGCTCCAATAGGGACCCATAGATATGTGAAAGGAAAGGATCCCACTTCATATCCGAGGATATTGGCCCAATTCGAGGTCTAATTTACTGATGCACCAATTCAGAATACTATCGATTTGTGAAAGTTTACCTTTAGTCTAGATTCAACATGAAATCACCTCAAGATCTGAGCCAAGTTTATGATATTGGATCTCAACCACTCACCTACAAACATTAACTCATCGGCATAGAACATATGAGTGAGAATGGGTCCGTCATTAAGTAGATGAACACTCGTAAAGATTCCTTTGTCCCTAACCTCTATCAAAGCAACATTGAGTCCTTCCATTGCTATAATGAAGAGAAACGGGGAGAGGGAGTCACCTTGACGGAGACCTTTTAAGATCTCAAACTCCAACGTCAGGGAACCATTGATAATAACTGAAGCATAAGACAATTGTAAGTATCCGCCAATCCAGAGACGCCATTCATTGTCGAATCCCATATGTACGAGGATTGAATCAAGATACCCCCAGTTTATCGAGTCAAATTCTTTATCGAAAATCACCTTGAATAGCATAATATTCTTCTTCACTCTCTTAGGCCACGATAATAACCCATTGACCATCAATAGACCATCGAGAATGTTCCTTCCTTCAACATACATAGATTGCACATCACCAATGACCTTTCCTATGACCGTTTTGAGATGCATAGCAAGATTTTTCAAGATGATATTGTATATACATCCAATGAGGCTGATAGGACGAAAGTCGGAGAGAAGTGGAGAGGAGGGATCTTTCACCTTGGGTATAAGTTGCATCCCCTAGCAATGGTACCAAACTTGTCAAAGTACAAAACATAGTTCATCACGTCAAACTTGAGATTATCCTAGTAAGTTTTAATGAATTTAAACATGAATCTGTATGGATCAGGTGCCTTCTCACCTCCACACGCCCATACAACAGCTTTTACTTCTTCAAGGCTAAATGGCGCTTCTAATTTAATTGCCTCCATCATTGATATTGATTTAAGGAATGAGCTAGTGAACTTGGTCCTTGAGGCGTGAGACTCTATGAATTTGTTTTTGAAGAATCTGAGAGCTTCAGCTTTGACTTCATCCATCGATGTGACCCATCTACCATTCACTGTCAACCTATTAATCTTGTTCCACCTGCTTTTTCCATTTATATAGACATGAAAGAAGTTAGTATTTTCATCTCCTTCCACCACCATTTGACACAAGATTTTTGTTTCAGATCCAATACAACTATTTTTTCTAATTGTAGGATTCTTTTAAGGCCATGACAACAAATCGCAAGCTCAGGATTGGTTAACAGTCTTGACTCTGCTATCCTCTAAAGATGTGCAACATCTTCTCTAATTCTTAACATTTCTTGGTTTCTTCCTTATCTGAGAGTTTCTTCCATTTTTTATCTCCACTTTAAGATACTTGAGTTTGGCAACCAAGTATGATTTGAGATTATGTACCTCCTAAAGTTTTCCCATGCTGTATGAACAATATTATCAAACCCAGCCTTTAAAATCCATGACTTGAAGAGTTTAAAAAGGGGTGGTCAACAGTCAGTGTCTTGGGATATCAAGGTGATGGGATTGTGATATGACAGTTCACGGGTGTGGCCAATGACCACTAGAGAGGGAAAGCATTAAGAAAGTTTGTGCATGCGAGGAAGTTGTCAAGTTTGCTTAATTTAGCACCCACCCTTGCCATGAATGTGAATTTCTCACCACCCATGTTGAAGTCTCTGATTTATGTGTCCTGAATGAATTTATTGAAGGTTGATGCATTGGCCCTACAAAATATACAATTGAATCTTTCTTCCATCCTTCTTATTGCATTGAAGTCACCGAATGACCTTTTAATAGAAATTAGATCTCCTTATAAGTTGTTTTGGTCACCAATATCATGTGGTCTGTAAATATTCGCAAAAGTCATGTCACCACTGATACCAATCCAGGTTCCAATGATAATGATATAATGGTTAAATTTTATTACTTCTTTTTTCTAGAAATAGTTATTGTTCCATATTGAGACTAACCCACCATATATCCCGTCTAATTCAATCCCTTCATAATCATCGTCTTAATCTCCCATTAACCAAATATGTTTATGTAATTAACTGAGGCATGCGAGTTGTGGCTTTGGGGATTTCAAACGTCTCCACCGTATTGGGAGCTACGACGACATTGATTGTAGATTTGAGAACTACGCCCAACAGTTCATCGGCTTGAGCATCACCGACCTGCGTTGATGACTTTGTGTAGGAGTTGATCAGAACCTCCGTTATCGGTGCATTGGATTATATTTATAGGGTGTTAGTTGTCTTTGTGACACTTACTGTTATGCATGTATGTGCGTGTTGTCTTTGTGACTCTTGTTGATATGATTGTATGGTTAGATGTAAGGGTGAAATAGATTCGATACCGGTTGAAAGAGACTGAAGGGTTGAAATAGATCCAGTACCGGTTGAAAGATATCGAAGAGGGTGCAATAGACCCAGTACTGGTTGAAAAAGAACAAAGGGGTGCATTAGACCTAGTACCAGTTGAAAGAGACTGAAAGGGGTGAAATAGACCCAATTATGTTTTAAACTATTATGTATGTATGGTATGGGGTATTTTGTGGAAAATCACTAAATTTTGTGCTTATAGTTTTATATTTATGGTTTCAAGTACTTCCAGTTTGAAATGGAAGGGCCCGACATGATCGCATCGCATCCACCAGCATTCTGCATTTCATGACCTGATTTGTACTCTTAGAACTATTTAATACATTATCACAGTTTGATGGGTTTTGAAATGAATAAATGATGTTATGTTGGTTCTTAAAATGAAATTTTTTTTAGTAATATTTGGGACGTTACAAAAATATATCAATTTAGTTAATTGTTTGTCGTTCATAATGTGTTAAATTTGTGTATATAATTTGAAACATATTGTTGTTGTTCTTGTTGTTCTTTTTGTTGCTATTATTATTATTAATACCCATTTTCACTTTGTTCTTTGGTCAGTTTGGGAATGTGAGATCATCATTGGATAATGGGATCGATACGATGTTTCTCTAATTTTCAAATGTATATATATTTTTTACGGATCCATTTTCTCTAATTCATTGTAACATCCGTGTTTCCTGCAAGATTAGTCGTAGACTGTAATCACTTTGGTCAACTATTTTATATGAATGAATAAGAAAGGATTATTCATATATTTATATGCTTATGTGTTTTAAATGATATTATATAAGTATTTAATAATAAAATAAATAAGATTAAAATAGGCGTCGAAAATAAAATATTATTTTGGACAAATAATATTAACCTAGTGTTAGTATACATAAAAAGGATTATGGATATATAAGGAGCATTCAAATATGAATACGTATAATGAAGTTATGCTTCTTCAAAGTTTCGCAAATAAACCAACACGATTCTGCGTATCGTAAAAAATAAATGTTTTTTGATAAATTATTTTTTAGCCTAAGTGATCTAAATGAAAGTAATAATAGTCGTTAACCTGAGAGCATACATATAGAGAATGTCTAAATCTGACTTCATTAGATGTCACACCCCCGGACCAGACGGCGAAAACGTCCAGAGGTGGGTGACTTCCTTGTACAATATCATAACAATTGAATATAAATGAAACAGAGTAATCCAAATATCATACATTTAGATAACAAACTTACATTGTTTACATGTTGTACTCATCCTTCGATTTACATAAAAGAGATATAAGCGGAAAAATTCTAAACTACAGCTAAATAGCCCTGCATCTGCGTCCCTTGTTACCTGGTTACTAGATCCCTGAGAATACAAGTCGTTTTGAAAAGCATCAACTAAAAAGTTGGTGAGTTCATAAGCATTTTTGTATAAAATAGTTTTACACTTGTTTAGAATCGTTCTCATTGTATCTTCAGAAAATCCGATATTTTCTATGAAATCTTTTGAAGCCTTACTTTGAAAATTATAGATATATGCGTGCATGTAAATACTTTTGTTCATCCTTATAAGGAGTGATCTTTGAAAATTAGTATAGTTTGTAAAGGCGAGTTGTTTTCGAGAATAGTTCTTTTGAATAGTAATAACCAACCGTTTCAGAAAATCCTCTATTTCCAAAAAGAATACAGTTGTAAATCTTGTTTTTCTTATCGGGTATAAGTGAGTGTGCGTTCTAGTTTATCGTTATCGAAATCGTATAAAATCGTTTTACCTCCAGAAAATCATATATTTTCTGCTATAAAATATTCGTAAGTTCTGTTTCCAATTGTGTATACTTGCATGTGTGTGTGTGTGTGTTAGTTTATCGTTTTCAAAATCGTTTACAAAAATTTTCCCCAGAAAAATCCTATGTTTTCTTATTGGTAAAATACCAGTATTAAGACTCTAATACTTGTTAGGTGAAAGAAATCAACATGGCGATTGTGGACATTCTACGCAATGAAAAAGGGACAGTCAACACAACAAATGTGGACCATCACTACCATGCGTAGGACAGTCAACACAACATGCCAAAATTTATTTATGACGTTTTCCTTACATAAATTTCTAGCTAACATAACGTATTCTAGTGAGTCGTTATAACCATACTAATATGATCGAGACCTGTTTTGGCGTTTCTCAAGCGCCCTTGTTTTGTTAAAGACATTTGTCACCCTAGACTGGTCGGTCTACCTGTAGCGAACAGTGAAGGTGCGGGGTGTCAACCCCATATAGATCTATAACAAAATTCCCGCTCTCCCTCCAGGAGACTCTGGCTATAACTCCTTACAGGACTTTAGACGTACGCTAATATTTTTATATTTAGGTACTTTTGAGATTTGTCTGACTAGAATACTAATAACCTTTTGAGCAATCGATTGAGATCTATTATTTGTTAGAAAAAATAATGATATTCTCCCCCCCCCCCCAAAAAAAAAACAATAAAACTTTAAGAAAAGGTGGGGTATGAAGCTCACCTTGAGTTAGTTGATGAGTTGTTTGGAATGATGGAGTGAAGATCTCAAGCTTAGACCTTTGGATGAGATAAGGAACTTCCTGGGAGGAATGATGTCCTAAAGGTGATCGTCACATATTATTATAAATAAAATAATATGGATTCATTTTGAAAATTACATAACATGTTAGATGAGTGGAGAAACTTACTTAAAACTCTAGAGAGAAGTTGAGAAATCTTGCTTTCAGCAATATCCTTGATTTTTGCTCTTGGGAGGGGTATGTGAGAGAATTGGAGAGAAGTGAGAGGAAATGTGAAGCCCCATTTTCTTTTTACTGTCGTTGCTTCAAGATTATAAGAAGAGGAAGGAACTTTGGTGCATGGGGATCTGATGGTTCATGCATGGTTATCTGGTGGTTAAAACATTAGATACTGTGATTTACATGGGAAATGGAAGATTACATCAAATCAAAATGTCAAACCTCCTTGTCCTTATCTTTTGTTTTAGGATAAGATCTTCATAAATCCTAAACTTTTATTTTATGTAAATATGATTTAAATAATCAAATTTGGCATAAAATAGAGGTTTTGGGGTCTAAGTTACGAAAAACACGCGTTTGATGGGATTCTCGACGTCAAAATACCCCAAAATGGAGAAAAAGTCCGAAATAATCCAAAATCCGAAGTCAAAAGGTGAATTCCCGAGCCACATAATAATTTCCGAAGCTCCTCTTAGAATTCTGAAGTGGAGGGTTAGGTATACAAGGGTCTGAAGTGGAAACCAAGGAGTTTCGGAGGCGATGGGCGAGTTCCGAAGCCATCAGCGAAGTCCGGAGTCAGGTGCGAATTTGGTCGGTTCGAACAGAGGTGCGAGGCTGGCTAGACTTCCGAAGCAGGTCTTTAAGCGAGGTCTTCCGGAGTCAACCCTTCCGGAGTAGCGAGGAGATCCGAAGCAAGGGGAGGTTCCGAGATGCAATTCTTCTTGGCTCCTTAGATGGCATTCCGGACTAAGAGGGTTCCGGACCAAGAGGGTTTCCGGCCAAGAGGTTCAGGACCAAGAGGGTTCCGGACCAAGAAGAGTCCGGACCAAGAGGGTTCTGGACCAAGAGAGTCCTATTGGGTTTTCTCCTTATGTTTTGAGCTGTTTCGACCGAGGAAGGTACTTAGAGAGATTTGAGATACGTGGAGAGATTTGGGAGAGATTTCACATACTTGGAGAGATTTAAGAGAGATTTCACATACTTGGAGAGATTTAGGAGGGATTCGATATACTTGGAGAGATTTGGGAGAGATTTCATATACTTGGAGAGATTTAGGAAGGATTCAATATACTTGGAGAGATTTTGGAGAGATTTCACATACTTAGAGAGATTTGGGAGAGATTTCACATACTTGGAGAGATTTAGGAGGGATTCGATATACTTGGAGAGATTTCACATACTTGGAGAGATTTGTGAGAGATTTCACATACTTGGAGAGATTTGGGAGAGATTTCACATACTTGGAGAGATTTAGGAGGGATTCAATATACTTGGAGAGATTTGCATTCTAACACAACATGGCTCATTAGGAACTCATATTGTACACTTAAATGTGTTAGCATAAGTCTCACAATAGTCCCTGCTTACCTGAGGACGGAATTTACTAGCCAAAAATGCTAGTGGTGACAGCATCCCCCCGTTAGAGGGAATTTCATCCCAAAATTCTTTCGAAAGATAGGGTCATGAGTGTGGAAATAAGTGAGGGTACTTTTGATCTATCTGATCTTTGCGTTCTAAAGTGAATACCGGCTCACGCCTAGCATTCCCTTGAACCTTCACCATCGGGATGCGGCTTTGTTTTGTGTGCTTAACTTTTTCTATCTATAGTCTCGATAGGTTGATCAACTATTAGGAGGTTCTAGCTTACCTTAATCTTGTCTAGTTGAACTGAGAGGGTTTTGTCCGATATACACTTCTTAGGTTCGACACATGGAACACAGGGTGTACGTTACTAAGCTTGGAGGCTAGTTGGAGTTTGTAGGTTACCGGACCGATCCGTGTGAGGATCTCAAATGATCTGGTGTATCGGGGATTTAGTTTACCTTTCCTTTGAAATCGTGTCATCCTTCCCCAAGGGAAGATCTTTAAGAATACCCTGATCCCGTACTTGGGATTCTAAGGCTTTAATATGTTATCTACATAGCTCTCTTGTTGGCTTTACGATATTTGGAATCGTGTTCGGGTTTGACTATCTTTTTTGTGGTTTCTCGAATAATCTTGTGTCTAGTGAGTATGCTATTGAGTGTTTTTCATCTTTTCAGTTGGGTGTCTCTCACCTCATCCCAACAGATGATGATCTGCATTTCCGGCCACGCGGGGCCTTGAAGGATGCAACTCCTATGCTCGGGTGGCAGTTGTTGGTATATGAGTACTTGATTAGGGATTTGTCTAGCATTAGCCGAAGCTTCGAGTGCGTGATTTAGGGACAGGTGGGTCTCTCAAGCCTTGCCAATGTCTATTACACATGCTTCTCTCCGGGGTGCGGATTCTTGTTTACCTCGATCTTGTCAAGTGGGATTTCTAGGGCTTCGATGGTCTGACACTTATGAGTGTTGAATATATGGAATGTGAAATGTCTAAACTGATTTCTTAGGTTAATCAGAGGCTATGGGTTATTAGGCCTTTCTCAGCGAGGACTTTTGAACGGTCTTCTAGGGATTGGGATCCTGGTGTCCTAGAAGTAGAGTTTTCTGGACTTTAAGAGTTGGTATTATGGTCACCAAGGTTGAGTTTGCGTGTAATGTAGTTAACTTTATGAGTCTTAGATTATCTTGGGGGTTATCTCTTATGGTTTTTCGGGCTATTGGTAGGTCGACCTTTTCCAGTTCCTTGCTGGTGGTTGACGAATCTCCGATTCGGGGTGAGGAGTATCGATCCTTGAGGATGGGTTTGTTTGGCGTACTTGTAGTCAGTGGTACTTATGGTAATTTCGTCTTTCTCCCTTATAAGTTAGATAGGTACATTTTTTGGTTAGGGATTGGGTCTGATGTTTCCTTTACATAATATGCCGATCTTATGATCAAACACTATTTGTTCTTGTGACGGTGCTAAGTGGTATCAGGTGTTTGATTATTGGGGTGGTTCCAGGAGTCGGGGTGATTCTATCTCCATTTAGCACATGGTTGAGGTTTCCAAAGGGATTTTAGGAACCCTTGGAGGAAGTTTGGAAGCATTTCGGACTCCCTTGATGCCCTTTGCTTCTTGATTTTCAATCTTTATTAGGCTAGGGAGGGGCATGGTATTTCATACACCAGAAGTTAAGTGTCTGGTTGCTAAGGATTTGTCGTTACCGGATGGAAGAGTTTGTTGAGTAGAACGAAAGTCTATTTGTAGTGCTCGAGGTTTGTAAGGTGAGAATCAAGCCTATTTGTGTCCACTGATGGCATTGGACTCCTTGCTACAACAGGTGTTTCATCGATTTGGGGAGTATTGGTTGTTAGGAATGACAGGGTGTTCTACGTTCATGTTCTTATCACTAATAGTTTTGCTGTTGTTGTTTCCATTGGGTCTATTTGTTTCTACTTGCTAGGCATTTTAGCAACACAGAGATGCTGCTATAAGTCTAGGGAATTCGTAATCTGAATTCTGCCAGGTTCTTCCACTATAGCTGGATGTGACCTAACCGTACATACTTAGGATTTTTAAAGATAATTGACTGCGGGGTTCTGTCATAATCATTATTCATCCCAGGGACAGGAAATAAGGCATAATTGCATGCTCCTAGTTTGTGGAGTCCTAACTATGTACTAACATTCCTATGGAACCATCATGGTCCATTCGCTAGGATCTCTAGTTTCTATGTGTCTTACAGGGTTTGCTCGAATGGGGAAATAGTTTTTGATTATGTTTTCAATTGGCAAAACCTTTTTGCGAAAATTCGTTATATCAAGTTTAGTGTTTGTAATGTGCCAGAAATCTCGGTAAGGTTTCTTATCATCTCTTCCTGTCTAGTTGTCAATTCCTTCGTCAGTCATCTCGGTTGGACAACCTCTCTTGAAATGTCCTGTATCACAGCACTTGTGACAAACTGGACTTATCCCTGGGTTGAGGGTTGGAGTGATGTATGGGGTCGGGGCCCTACAGTAGCGGGAGGTGTGCCCCATCATGTTGCAACTATTGCAACGAAATGTTTGGCAGGCTCCCCAATGATGGTGTTTGCACTTATTGCAGGGTGGACTGTTCCCAAGGTATGGTTGTCTCAATGTGGGAGGAGTAGGGTTAGTAGGGGTAGGGGCTGATCCCACTTGTTGCCTTTTAGTAAGCCTCTAAGTCGAACTGCCTCCTTTTTTATTCCTGAACTTTCGTTTCTCGTTCTTAAGTTTAGGTTTTTGAGTGCATTTGTGAGTTGTCCTTCGTTGGTTTCCTTAGTTATTGTTACGGTTGAAGTTATCGACACTACTTCCAACTTCGTTTGTGTCGTTGGCATTGAACTATTGAAGTATGTCATGACGGCTGCCACAGCTGCTGTTACAGTGGCTTGGAAAGTGGCGGAGTCTATTCATAGGAAAGGTGCATGGTCAGGGTACTGGTTGTCTTCATGAGAAGACATGACTCTGTTGCACACGAAAAGTGGTCTTGTAAGTACTCGTAGATAGTTTAAAGTGAGTTTACTCGTATAATCTTAATGTACTGGTGTTAATTGTGTCAACCTATATCCCCATGATGCAGTTATGGTAAAGAGTGGAAACATGTATTGTCTGACGTAAAGTCCGCCAAACTAGCACATAGATAGCAATAGGGTTATCGAATTCGGTTGTATGGATTTTTTTGGAGGGCGTACTCCTCTTAGTTTACTACTATTACTGGTTTCGATTTAGGTCATTATGAACCTACGGCGTGTAGTGTGGTGATCCTATTTTACCAACATGGCGCACAGAGTGCTTGGCCATTTCACTTATATTATGAGTGCCCTTTTTGTGCTCCTTACACTGCTGATGCTGTCCTTGCCTTGATTGTTATGAGTTGTGGTCTCCAAATGATCACTGCCTAGTTTTCTGGTCTTACTTGTGGGTTTTACAAGGTATTTGGAATGGTGTTCTTGTTACTCGTGGGGGATCGGATTTACATTCCTATATATCGGGCATTGTTTATGGTCTCCATTACTCCATGAAAGAGGGTTGGAAACCGGGAGTCAATTCGGGTTACTTATGGCCCAAACAGATGTCTAGTTCGTGAGGGTGTTGGCTATCGGAGTTCAGTGCACGTCGGTTGTGGGTCGAATTGTCTTTTGTGGAGATGTGCCCTGAACCGGGTAGGAGTCAGTCCCTAAGCTTGTCTTTGTGTGGGTATTGTTTTGTTTCTAGGTATGTCCATTCCAGGGGCACTTATATTGGGTGGTTACGTATCTGGGAAGAGAGAGACAAAAGGGCCTCTGGTCTACTCTCAATTGGGTAAAGTTCATCAAGGGTTTCCTTGGCGCTTTCATCCTTGTTGGTCTCTTAGTCGGAATCCTCCCTTTCACGATTCACCTCTGGGTATCCCTTAGGGTCCACTTCTGGGTTTTCCCCATAGACTTCTTTTGGTCTCTCTTTGCCCCATCCGCCAATCACCGTGACAGGGTAGTAGAAGTCTTGGTGAGGAATTTCAACTATGTCGTTGGTGCAAGAGTCGCGGCACAAGATATATGGGAATAGTTTATGTGTGGGAGGGGTTTATAGTATCCTAAAATACTCCTATAGTATTTTAAACTTGATGTTCGATTCAAATATTATTTTGTGCGCACAGTTGGTAGGTTTTAAGTTTGCTGCAACACCACCATCACTCCCAAGCACATGTTGGTCATATCTCAAATAAATATAGTTGATCAGGTTATATTTATCCCAGATATGATTACATAACTGCCCAGGTTTCACTGTAGTGTTCAACCTTTAGTTCTTTTGGTTTTCTTCTCGTTATGATACTGGGTTAGTAATTATGTATACTTTTATAATATACTTTATCTTTTTAAAGTATATTTTTAGGCAGAGTGTTTTTTAGTCGCATTGTATTTATAGTTGTATATCTTGTATGGCTAGATATACTAGTTAGCTATAAACAATGCTCTGATACCAATCTGTCACACCCCCAGACCATACGGCGGAAACGTCCGGAGGTGGGTGACTTCTTTGTACAGTATCATAACAATTGAATATAAATGAAACAGAGTAATCCAAACATCATACATTTAGATAACAAACTTACATTGTTTACATGTTGTACTCATCCTTCGATTTACATAAAAGAGATATAAGCGGAAAAATTCTAAACTACAGCTGAATAGCCCTGCATCTGCGTCCCTTGTTACCTGGTTACTAGATCCCTGAGAATACAAGTCGTTTTGAAAAGCATCAACTAAAAAGTTGGTGAGTTCATAAGCATTTTTGTATAAAATAGTTTTACACTTGTTTAGAATCATTCTCATTGTATCTTTAGAAAATCCGATATTTTCTATGAAATCTTTTGAAGCCTTACTTTGAAAATTATAGATATATGCGTGCATGTAAATACTTTTGTTCATCCTTATAAGGAGTAATCTTTGAAAAGTAGTATAGTTTGTAAAGGCGAGTTGTTTTCGAGAATAGTTCTTTTGAATAGTAATAACCAACCGTTTTAGAAAATCCCCTATTTCCAAAAAGAATACAGTTGTAAATCTTGTTTTTCTTATCGGGTATAAGTGAGTGTGCGTTCTAGTTTATCATTATCAAAATCGTATAAAATCGTTTTCCCTCCAGAAAATCATACATTTTCTGCTATAAAATATTCGTAAGTTCTGTTTCCAATTGTGTATACTTGCATGTGTGTGTGTGTTAGTTTATCGTTTTCAAAATCGTTTACAAAAATTTCCCCAGAAAAATCCTATGTTTTCTTATTGGTAAAGTAGCAGTATTAAGACTCTAATACTTGTTAGGTGAAAGAAATCAACATGGCGATTGTGGACATTCTACGCAATGAAAAAGGACAGTCAACACAACAAATGCGGACCATCAATACCATGCATAGGACAGTCAACACAATGTGCCAAAATTTATTTATGAGGTTTTCCTTACATAAATTTCTAGCTAACATAATGTATTCTAGTGAGTCGTTATAACCATACTAATATGATCGAGACCTGTTTTGGCGTTTCTCAGGCGCCCTTGTTTTGTTAAAGACATTTGTCACCCTAGACTGGTCGGTCTACCTGTAGCGAACAACGAAGGTGCAGGGTGTCAACCCCGTATAGATCTATAACAAAATTCCCGCTCTCCCTCCAGGAGACTCTGGCTATAACTCCTTACAGGACTTTAGACGTACGCTAATATTTTTATATTTAGGTACTTTTGAGATTTGTCTGACTAGAATACTAATAACCTTTTGAGCAATCGATTGAGATCTATTATTTGTTAGATAAAATAATGATATTCGTACTCATTGAATAGAAATATCGTTTTCATTCCATCTCGTTTATTGTACTTATTAATTGGGTGCCTTGTGTTCGTTCCGTTTCGTTTATTGAAAAATAAGTCATTTTGAACGTTTATCAGAATGGCCCACTATTATCAGAGTTGGCAAAAATGGTCTTTCCCTTCTATAAATTGTCGGCTCAGGCCCATATTAGCCAAAAGAAAAAGTGTCAAGTTATAGTTTAAGTAAATTTGTGACTGCAGGTTATGACACGCATTTTCTGTTTTATGACATATAGAACATTACTTATGTTCCTGAAGGTTTTACGACAGTAGTTTATGACATGAAAATACTTTTGTCTTGAAAACTCTGTTTACGTATAATGTTCTTGGTAGGATTATTATTGTTAAATAACTATAAATAATCTCTAGTAGATTTGTTAATCTGGTACAAAGTCATGAGTATGACATAATGTTCCAAGATAACCCTTATGTTTATGTTTGGCCAAAAATGATCCAAAATAATATTATTTCCATAATTTAATTATTTTCAAAATATTTTGTCCCACAACTTGTTTCAGTTAATCTTGAAGCAACACCTTATAGTTGTTATAATAATTTGTGACTTATACTTGGTAACATACTTGTTCTTGTTTTCAAACATGATTTCAGGAACATAATCCAAACTCTTGAGACTTAATCAAAATCTCGAGTTTTTTTTCTTTGGACTATTTATATGGGGTTTCATACTTTAGCACAGGTAATAATGGCATGCATACACAATAAGGAAATAGTGTATGATTTATGCAAGACTTTGACTTGTATTCTCCCCCCCCCCCCCCCCAAAAAAAAAAAAAAACAATAAAACTTTGAGAAAAGTTGGGGGTATGAAGCTCACCTTGAGTTAGTTGATGAGTTGTTTGGAATGATGGAGTGAAGATATCAAGCTTAGACCTTTGGTTGAGATGAGGAACTTCCTGGGAGGAATATTGTCCTAAAGGTGATCATCACATATTATTATGAATAAAATAATATGGATTCATTTTGAAAATTACATAACATGTTAGATGAGTGGAGAAACTTACTTAAAACTCTAGAGAGAAGTTGAGAAATCTTGCTTTCAACAATATCCTTGATTTTTGCTCTTGGGAGGGGTATGTGAGAGAATAGTAGAGAAGTGAGAGGAAATGTGAAGCCCTATTTTCTTTTTACTGTTGTTGCTTTAAGAGTATAAGAAAAGGAGGGAACATTGGTTCATGGGGATCTAATGGTTCATGCATGGTTATCTGGTGGTTAAAACATTGGATACTGTGATTTGCATGGGAAATGGAAGATTACATCAAATCACAGGGTCAAACCTCCTTGTCCTTCTCTTGATTTAGGATAAGCTCTTCATAAATCCTAAACTTTTCTTTTATGTAAATATGATTTAAATAATCAAAGTTGGCATAAAATAGAGGATTTAGGGGTCTAAGTTACGAAAAACATGCGTTTGATGGGATTCCTGACATCAAAATACCCCAAAATGGAGAAAAAGTCCGAAATAGTCCAAAATTCGGAGTCAAAAGGTGAATTCTGGAGCCACATAACAATTTTCGAAGCTCCTCTTAGAATTCCGGAGTGAAGGGTTAGGTATGCGAGGGTCCGAAGTGTAAACCAAGGAGTTCCGGAGGCGTTGGGCGAGTTCCGAAGTCATCAGCGAAGTCCGGAGTCAGGTGCGAATTTGGTCGGTCCGGACCGAGGTGCGAGGCTAGCCAGACTTCCGAAGCAGGTCGTTAAGCGAGGTCTTCTGGAGCAACGAGGAGATCCGAAGCAATGGGAGGTTCTGAGATGCAATTCTTCTTGGCTCCTTAGAAGGCATTCCGGACTAAGAGGGTTCCTGACCAAGAAGGTTTCCGGCCAAGAGGTTCAGGACCAAAAGGGTTCCGGATCAAGAAGAGTCCGGACCAAGAGGGTCCTATTGGGTTTTCTCCTTATGTTTTGAGCTGTTTTCGACTGAAGAAGGTACTTAGAGAGATTCGAGATACATGGAGAGATTTGGGAGAGATTTCACATACTTGGAGAGATTTGGGAGAGATTTCACATACTTGGAGAGATTTAGGAGGGATTCGATATACTTGGAGAGATTTCATATAGGAGTTACGAATTCCGCAGCGATTTCTAACAGTCTAAGCCTATCAAAACTATAAATTTTTTATAGAGTGAGAATTAGTTGTTGGGATCTAAATTGAAGTTGTAGATATCGTTGAGAGATTTATGAGTATATAAAGAACGTCAAAAACAGAGCTCGTATGAAGAAGTTAAGTCATTTTGAAAACCTGGAAAAATTATGCGCATGAAGTGCATGGCATGCGCTGATGAAGTGGCACTATGAGAGGGCACCACGTGGCATGGTCAGGATCCACTTCCTACGAGAGACACATTGATGTGTCTCCACAAAAGCACAACATGTGGCTCCATAAGAGTGTGACATGTGTCACCTTCTAGATGGAGGCGAGGTAGTTGAACGGTGACGCAACGCATGGCAGAAGGCCACTAGAACCAACAGGACCCAAGGCGCGGCGTGCCCTATGGTATGCTCGACACGCATTTCTTTTCTAGTCTATAAATAGCCCGTTTCATATAACATTTAATCCCCACACCCCTACTACCCTTCTCTCTCTATAATTCTCTATTTTTATCCCTTTTTCCTTCGTTTTTGTCCTACCGTGCCTTGCAACAATCCTGAGTGCTCAGCTAGTATTAATCTATGATTAGGAGTTCTTGAGTTAGTATTATGCTCGCTTAGATCCCGGTTCTCATTGAAAACACTAAGTAAGCAAGCTACACTTCCTCTGCTTCCATGTAATTTATGATTAGAGTGATAAGTCGTTACTTGGAACTTATTATTAATATTTATCAATGATTCCAGTTCCTTATACAAATTGATCTACTTATGGGAGAGTTTCCTAGCATGGTCATGTCGGCTTGGTTGTTGGATTTCAGAAAAGCTATATGTCGAAATGGTCCTGCCTCCCAGCTGTCATAGCTGACTGATCCTTACTTTATAGATCTTGAAGTAGACTTTGGGATTGTTGAGAAACTTAAACCCTTAGGATAATAGTTCCATGAAGTATGAAATTAGACTAGGACTTAGCTTTATATACATCTAGGTATTTTGGAAAAGGTGTAAGGCAAAGCTCTGCCTGATTCACCAATCGCCAGACACATTTGTCAGGTGAGTGCATAGTTATTATCAAGAACATAATCTTAATCTAAAAATTATTAATAGTATTAAGTATTATTAAATGTTTACCTTTATTATATATGTTATGTTTTATTCATATAAATATGATAATTAGATTAGTAACTGTATTTGGAATTGTTTTCCTTTAGTTATAAGTATTGCCTTAGGTTTAAGAATAAGACTCGTAAAGGTTGCTTAGGTCCAATAATCGAGATAGAATGTGAGATCAAAACGGAGTGAAGTCCTCCTCTTTCTTGGATGACCAAAAATGATGGGTCTAGATTAGACAATTGGCAAGTATGTCTGGGTCATCATCCAGAGTAGATGACAACACCTGACTATTCTAGTCAGTCTAGTGAATTACGTATCTAGCATGGACTTCTAACCCATTGACGTAGATAAAATGTGATACCCCATTTATCAAATCTCTGAAAATTGGTTGCCTTATATGACTTACATCAGCCAAGGACACCCCTAGCTGTGTAATCAAACAGATACTCAGACTATTCATAAGGTAAGGTGATTCTTCCTAATGATTGTCGAACTAGGATCCATGAGGATCGACTAGGTTGGGTAGTTAGTCTAAGGTCATATTTTATATACATTTATATTATCTAAATAACGTTATTCTGTAGGAATGATATTATTTATTATCATTAAATTATTATGGACTTGAAAACCCTATGTCTCTGCCCTCGTATTCTCAAACCCGACCCATTCATTTTTTATGCATTACAGGTAGTAGAACCAAGGCTGATGTAGTCTTGTTAGGATGTTGAGTGGAATAAAGAGATGTATCTGTAATATGTAGTTTCATGAACTTTTATATTTTACGCTATATTGTATGTTTGAATATGAACGGATGACATCCTCAAGGTTTTAATAAAATAACTTTTGTTATATTAAAAAAAATGTTTTATTTCACTGGGAGATTCTACATCTCAATTTATAAATCTTAAGGAAAAATGTTTTAATTGGTTCTAAAAAATGGGGGATGTCACAGTTGGTATCAGAGCATTAGTTTAAGCGAACTAGGAATTTAGAAAATTCTAGAATTAAACTAAGAAGCTAAGTATGGTCGGTGAGGTGTGTCATAGAATACTTTAGGATAAATTCCTTAGTTGCTTTAGACACTAGCACTAGAAAAATATAGGAAGATGCCTTCACTACTAATTATGTTCTAAATGTGTGTGTGTGTGTGTGTGTATATATATATATATATATATATAATATATCACCGTATTAAAGTACTCGCCTCTACGACTATAGAACATCATGACAATCACTAGGAGTGGAAGATTTGTCAATAACGAAGGAGGTCCAACACTTCAAAACCTCGTAGCAGTTGTTTTTTAAATCCCAATAAACAAAGCTAGAGTAATGATGCAAGCAATGCTTGATCAACAACAACATGAGTTTAGGGAGCTCTTGGCTCAGGAGCTAGTTAATTCTAAATGAGGAGCGCCTGTGATCAACAAGGCGGTAGTTGTTAAACAAGTCAACAACAGAATAATTCCTTCTCGTCCATAAACGGTCCATGAAGGAAATAATGACTCAGAAAGTCATCAAGGGCCACTTCCTCCTATGGAAGACTTGGAGATCCGAATGAATGATGAGCCAAGGGGCATTTGCAAGTATAAGGATTTTACGACTTGCAAGCCATCTTCCTTCAATGGGAAAGAGGATCCGGTTCGAGTCATGGATTGGATACCGGAGATGGAGTCAGCTTTCATAACATGTGGTTGCACAGGGAAGCTACAAACCACCTATGTTGTGAGGTGGTTCAAAGGCACAACGCTTTGTTGGTGGAACAAGTTAGGGAAGATCATGAGCCCCAATAAGCCACTACAGCTGACATGGGACGAATTCTTGACCAATTTCAAGAGAAAGTTATGTTCAGCTGAGACAATGTTGGAATCGGAGAATCAATTCTTAGCTTTGACAAAGGGAAGCATGTCAGTGGACAAGAACAACAATTCTTTCACTGATAAAATGGAGTTCACCCGACGACTTGTTCCAGATGAACTGACCAATATTGATCAGTATGCTAAAGGATTGCCATGGGATTACAATGTACTGGTGAAGCAGGCACCTACTTTTGAGGCGACCGTCTGGGCTGTAAAATATGTGGAAGGTATGATGAAGAAGATAGTTGCCAACAGGACTGAGGTTGGTGAAAAAACGAAGGTTGATGGAAGAAACAACAATAACAGCAAGAAGAATAAGAAGTTTTCAAGGTCAAGCAACAAAACTGGAAGCAACCAGGAAGGCAAGTGGTGTAACCAATGCAAGAAGAAGCATTTCGGTGACTGTATCGTCTGCTTCAAGTGCAAGAAGCCCGAACATATTTCTATAAATTTCCCAGTTAAAGGAAAAGTTTGTTTCAATTGTGGAGAGGGGCGTCACATGAAGGCAAAGTGCCCAAAAGATTAGAAACCCACTCCAAGGATCATGCCACCAAAGCCCAAGGGTCGAAGTTAACAGACGACCCTCAATGAAGCAAAGGAACAAATTGATGTTGCATCAGGTACATTCTTAGTTAATGAAATTCCTGTAAAGATATTATTTGATTTTGGAGCAAATCATTCATTTAAATCTCATGAATTTGGTAGGAAACTTAAGTTATCATCACTTAGGCTAACTATCCCTATCTTAGTGGAGGTAGCTGGTGGTAGGAATATATCTGTTAGCAATAGGTTAGAGGTTGTAGCTATCGATTTAAATAGAAACAAATTTCGTCAAGATCTTTTGCCTTTTGAGTTGAGTGAGTTCGATGAAATTCTCGGCATGGATTGGTTGGAAGAAAACCTCGCAGACATCCTATGTGGAAGGAAGATGGTGTGTATTAATCCCACTGGGAGAGAGCCATGTATGGTTTACAGTGATAAGAGTAGAGTAAGATCTGGAATCATCACAATGATGAAGGCCAGAAGATTCCTATTCAAGGGATGTTCAACATTCTTAGCATATGTGATATATGAAAAGAAGGAGAAGAAGGAAATAACTAATATACCTATGGTGCCAGATTTTCCTGAGGTATTTCCAGATTAATTACTAGGATTACTGTGACATCCCCTAATTTCTCGGCCAGAAAAGACCAATTTAATTTATGCTTTTTAAAATAAAATCAGAGAAATCTATTTAAAAGATGTTGTGAAATTGGTCCCCAAAACAAAACATGATAAAATTTTATCAAAACCTTCTTTAAGAAATGTATAGTTTCATTTCATATCAAAACCTAGGGATGTCATGTTCCGATACAGATCAAAAGCATAAACAAGACATTATAAGCCTTTCAACAGTTATTTACAACTACTGGCCTATAATCCAAAAATCTCTCATCGTACTCCGACTATGCTCGGGGTCCACTACCTGTAAGATAAAAAGCTGAGTGGGTCAGGCTTGGGAGCCTGGTGAGCATATAGGGTTTTCAACCCACAGTAATAATAATCTTATTAAGTTCACCAATCAACAATAACCCTGATTACCCGTTCCCGTTATCCTCACTTTACGTCCCTAAACACTTTTCACAAGGGACCTATCCTAAAGAATATCATCGGGATGCACACTACTGCTAAGGGGTTTCCTCAGCCATACATGTCCTAAAGGCAACCATGAGGGGGATGAAGTACAGCAAATAAACACTCTTAGTTCATTAACCCCTACAGGTTGCGGGCTTGCTAATGTTTCCCACTAGACTGTCTAGAAAGTCCGTGGCCGTCATCCAAACTCCGCTAGATGACTGGATCCCAAAACACATCGAGGACTCTCATCACTTTTATTTTATCACGCATCAATATCTACCCATGTTTTACCCAACATATTTGTAGATAAAAATACATATACAGTTTAAAACTTTTATAAAACATCAATTCAACAGCCACCTCAGTTAAACAATTAATATAATTACACGTAGCACGTATTTCATGTAAAATACTTCATATCTAGGTGTAAGATGAAGGTGACTATACACTCACATGATTTGATGATAATCGGGCAGCAATTCGTTTCCTAAAACGATCGTTTCTAATAAAACCGGGAGTTTTATTCGGAAACCGGGCTCTGCAAAGGTCGGGCTTCGAAATGGAAAAGATAAATTTTCCGGGCTTCTCGGGCACTTCGTGGAGTATTCCGGGGGTTATAATCGATACCGGGGCTTTGCGGGATGTTAAGATGAAAGAAATATGGGTTTAGGGGCTAAAATTGACAATTTTCCAAAGTATACCCAGGAGGTCTCGCACCCTTCTATTTATAGGGGTAAGGCTTCTGATCGGACGGTCAGGAGAGAAGACATGCGTCGCAGATCCGAAGCTCGCAGGGGGGGTGGCTCGCACATGGTCTGCGCATGCGAGGGGCTTGCTGTCAGTCTGTGATTGGGCCGAGTTCTAGGTCCGAAGTAGGGTGGGTTCGTGGCAGCTTGCGAGGGCTCGGTCTCGTGCAAGAAGGTACGTGTCGCACCGCCATTGGACCACTTCGGATAACGCCAGGTGCTCGGATGACTCAGCAGCATTTTTGGGCACGTGGCGCGTTTTGAGTGAGGGTGACGTGGCCGAAGTCCACGTATGCGAGATTTCCCGGTTTTTGTGCAAAAACTTCTAAAATCCATAACTTTTGCATACGAGCTCTGTTTTTGACGTTCTTTATATGCACGCGTAGGTAAAATTACGCTCTACAACTTTTGTTTAGACTTTGTCAGCTAATTTTGACATTAATTTTTATACTATTATTTTTAACAGACGGGGACAGGAAATCCGTTAAAAATTCATAACTTCTTCATCCGACGTTCGTTTTCGTCAGAACTTTTACCGTTGTGCTACTAATGACGAGACCTTCGATTCTCGTTTAGGTTGTGTCGGCTAAAAATCACTCGATCTAAAATTCGAGTTTTTAGCTGTCTACTGCTAAGCTGAAACTTCGAAAAATCATAACTTCCTCATACGAAGTCAGATTTGGGCGTTCTTTTTATCGAACTTCTCGGTTTAACGAATACTACGACTTTCATTTAGATTACTAAGGCTAAAAAGTAGTTTATCAAAAACTCACTTTTTACGACATTCAGCACCGTGCCGGTTTTGTCGCGAAACTTCGATAGGTCATAACTTCTTCGTTATAATTCGGATTTTGGTATTCTTTATATCCCCGAAATCCTTGTTTCGATCACTACAACTTTATGTAAAGATATCGGGCTTATCTCACACTTTAATTTTGACGCTTATTTTTATTCTTAATTCATTAAACCCTAATAATTAAGCATAAAACACATAATTCACATAATATTCACATAATTCCTTTTCATTTCTTCAAAATGAGTTACAAAGGTTAACCTAGACTATAATGTCAATATTAATGCCTATCCTAGAAACGCGGGCATTACAATTCTCTCCCGCTTAGGATGATTCCGTCCCCGGAATCACACAACGAAAAACAATTACGGGTAGCGACTCACCATGTCACTATTCGTTTCCCAGGTGGGATTTGGCCCATTTATAACGTTCCAATGCACAAGCACTAAATCGACTATCTTACGTTACAACTTCTTAGTCTTACAGTTAACGATTGCCTCAAGTTCTCCAATTAACCTCTTGCTCTCATCCAACCTTAATTCAGAAATGGGAATTATGTCGGGCATACCTCCCGTAAACTACCTCAAATAACACACATGAAAGGTATTGTTAATACCCTCTAGTTCTTTCGGTAATTCTAGCTTGTAATCTTGATTTTCGATCCTCTAAAGAACTTTTAAATGGTCCAATAAACCTTGAACTTAACTTTCCCCTTTTACCAAACCTTATAAGTCCCTTCCACGACGAGACTTTGAGTAAAACCGAATCTCCAACTTCGAATGATATCGACTGTCTTTTCTTGTCAGCATAGCTCTTTTGAGCAGCTAACATCCTTTCCCTAATCACTTACAACTTTTTTAGCAGTCTAATGGACTATTTCAAGTCCCATAAACTGCTTTTCCTCAGCTTCGAGCCAACATGACGGCATTCAACACTTTTCCCCATACAAAGCGTGATAAGGTGCCATCTTGATGCTTGAGTGGAAACTATTACCCAAGAAAAATTCTACTAAAGGTAAATGCTCATCCCAGTTACCTTGGAATTCCAGGGTACATGCTCTCAGCATATCCTTCAATGTTTGAATCATTTATTCGCTCTGACCATCGGTTTGCGGATGGTAAGCTGTATCCAAACACAACTTGGTACCCAATTCCTCTTACAGACTCCTCCAACACCTTGAGGTAAAACGATTGTCACGATCGGATACAATCGTTAACTGAACACCGTGTAGCCTCACAATTTCCTTCACATAAGAATTTCGCAAGTTTATCCATAGACCATTTCTCATTAGCGGCTATGAAATGCGCACTCTTAGTGAAGCGATCAACGACCACCCAAATCATGTTGTGACCGTTCTGTTGGATTAGGTGTCTAAGCCCATAACTATAATTGATATGTACTTGAATTGATAGCAGCACAGTCCTTTTGGGTTGCCCTCAAACCTAGCAACCGGACAAGGAAATTATGAAAGGAGAGATATTAATTTATAAGATTAATAAATTAATATAAATGATTTATTAATATGTTAAAAGATTAATATATTAATTACGAATCATTATGTTTAATTAATAGTTAGCCAGAAATTAATCAGAATTAATTTTGGGGTTAAAAGTATTAATTATAAAGTGCAGGGACTAGTTTGCAATTATCTAATAGTTGAGTGGAAGGCTCTAGAACCCCCTTGGAAGAGGGTGGACGAAATCCATAGGGGAAACCCTAATGATTTCGTCCATGGGGGCTTGGATAAGGCCCTTGGGTTTGCTTAGGCCCTAAGTAAGGAGCATTAGGGTTTTTCCCTAAACCCTAGATCCCTCAGCTATATAAGGAGCCTCCTGGCTCACATTTTGGGCACTCCTTCTTTTGAAGAAACCCTAGGCCGAGAATTGCATACTCCCTCCCTCTCTCTCCATCTAGTTTCCTTCTTGCTAGTTCTTGGGTGTGATTCCATTAGAGGCATTACATTTGTGGTGCTAAGCTTCCAAGGAGATCAAGATCAAGTTCAAGAGGATTATCAATTGTTTGCTATAACAATTGAAAGGTATGTAATTCCTAAACCCTAGTTTGTTATTTTCGAAAATAGCCTCTCTCATCTAGGGTTCTTGTTTTGCAATTCAAAGTTATATGTTCAATAGTTAAAACATAGATCCAAAGTAGGTTGCATGTGAACTTAGGAATTGTTTTTCTAGTTTAGTTGTTTTACCTAAAACCCATCAGTAGTATCAGAGACATTGTTGTTTTATATTGAATTGCTATAATAGTTGAATTGCAAATTAGGGTTTATAGCTATTAAACCCTAAAAGGCCAAATTTTCGATTTCTAGGGTTATTGGTTCAAAGGGTTTTCGAAAAACCCTAGCCTCCATGAACCCTAATCGATATTAGGGTTAGGGTTTTGGATAACCCTATCCTCCTCCCCTTAATTTCGAAATTTGCTAGTTATTACTAAATCTAGTTATTTGATTGAGAAAAATAAGGAAGTTATCCTATCCCCATATTTTCGAAATTTAGAGGGATAAGGATTAGGATTAAATTAATTGTTTAATTTGATTAGATAATCCTTACAAGATTTAATAAATTAACTAAAAGTTAATTAATAGATAAATATTAAATCTAGTTATTTGGTTTATTTTAAATTTAAAATTAATGGCTTAATTTTCGAAATTTACATATAAACCCTAAAGTTTTAAAAGTTTAAAACACACCTTATATATATATATATATTATAATTAAAAGTTAAATATTTATATGTATAAGACTATGGTAGGTCAAATCGCTAGTATGCCTCATTCACGAAGCTAATCTATAAGGGGGGTATAAGGAAACTGCCTATAAAATGGTAGTTGAATGGGTGTCCACTCTCACCCACCGCTTCCTTGATTAGTGGAGGGTCGTTAGCAGAATGGATTTGATAGGACAACTACATCTCATTAAAAGTATAATGTTATTAAAGAAAGTACTAGAACATTATTTTACAAAATCCCAACTCTAGTTACTTTTAAAAAAATGTGAAAAAGTATGCTAATCCATGAGAATGCACATTATGCTTAATTGGTCGTTAGTGGAGCGTGTGTGGTTAACCGGCACACTAAAAGGCACTAATAAAGAGTAGTAATGGGTATCTCATGATTGTCATTTTGATGGAGCGTGTGTGGTTTACCGGCACATCAATAGTTAATGATAAAGACAATGAGGTTACCAAGCACATTTGCATGGTTATTCACATCTTGTTTGTGATCCTCGGCATTCCAGTCACAAATAGAAGAGCATAATCTGAGATTAAAACATGCCATTGAATAGTTTCAATGTATCTCAAAAGATCTAGGAGTTTCCAATACATTTAAAACTTAACCTTCTTTTTCGTTTTTCATGGTGGAAATTGGTAAATCGTCATTTACCTACCTTCAAATATTCTGCAAATTGGATTACGGCATCCCTCTTCCAGTTTGTGGAATGTTGTGATGGATCCTAGCCTCGATGTTTCATTTGGGTGTTACATCAAGGATTCTTATCAACTAACTTCAATTTTCTCTCGTTTTGTAGATGTCTGAATCTAACCATGGTCTTCCCGGATCTAAAGGAAAAGGTATTCCTGCTCAAAGTGAAAGTCTGTTCCACTATGAAGGTGAAAGATCAATCCCTACCATGTGGACTAACTTGATTCCACTTCCTCCACCTCCTCCAATTGTTCTCCCTAACCCACAAGTTCGAAGGCTTGAAAAGTTCAGCTCACTCAAGCCCTTTTGGCAAGTAAACACGAAGATGGGAAACTTGTGTGTGCACACGTCTTAGAGATGAAGTCACACATTGATAGGTTAAGCATGTTTGGTGTCGAGATTTCAATTGAGTTGGCTGTTGACTGGGTTCTTCAGTCACTTCCTGAATCATATAGTGAGTTCGTTAGAGAGTACTATATGATGGATCACGACGTGACCCTCATTGATCTCACCTATTTGCTTATAGCTGCTGAATCAGCAATGATTTCGCGTGCTGATCAAGCAAATTTGTCTGGTGAATCAAACTCCCAAACTTCAATGGACATTGAAAATGATGACATTGGAGATCCAGAAAAGGTAAACTCTGAGATAGTTCCATGTGTCATTCCAAAAGATTCCATTTGCTTTTATTGCCAAGAGAAGGGGCATTGGAGACGAAGCTGCCCTATCTACCTGAGAGATCTAAGAGATGGGAGAGTCTAGTGTTATGACTCCTCCTCAGGTATGAAATCCATTATCTAGCTTTTTTAAGTTCCTATTCCAGATTCTTAATTCATGATGTGATAAGATTACATTTTGATGTTTTGTAGGATCGAAGAAAAGAGAGGAAGCTTAAAGGAAGAAGTGAGCTGAATCTAATCTTGAAGAAATGGATTTTGCTTGAAGATTGGATTCTTGAGCTACTACTTGGAGTTAGAATAGATTGCTAATAACATATTTTTCAATTGAATTGCATTGTAAGGACATGTTTTCCGCTGCTTTTATGAATAAAATAAAATTTTTGGTTTGAATAATTGTATATATCATTGCAATGAAATCGTTATGAAAAATTGATGTTTGTGTATTGTTATCAATAATGGATTTGATTCTTAATTATGTCATTTGTGGAAATGTCAAGAGTTTGCCAAATAAAGGAAGATTCTCATCGCCCAAGTTTCAATTGGATAGAAACTTGGAGTCATGCAACTTGGTTGCGTGATGAATGAGAAACTTCATATTTGGAAATTAGACTAATTCTTTGACAAAGTGTCAAGAGAAGGACTAGGAGATCGAGTACACTAGGTTGTACATTGATCAAGTCCAACACGAGAGTGATAAAGATATTTGTCATGATTTACTAAAGTTTAGTTAATATGGTTATGCTTATAAGATTAAATATAATTCTGAGTTGATTGAAAGAGTTTCAATCAATAGTAGAACGAATAAGAAGAATCAAGAAAGCAGAAAGATAAAAGTTTCTCTATTCTAAGAAGAAGGGAGAGTACCTTTTATTGTATTTTATGATAAGTCTTAATGATTAAAAATCACATCTCAATTGATCCCCCAAGTGAGTCTTAGTGCATTTTTATGACCAAGTAGAGGAATCGAGAATTGTAGAAATGGTTAAAATCAAGAAGTCAATCATACTTATATTCCAAGATTGTGAATTGAGTGACAAGTATTAAGTAGGTTTATAACACTCATCAAATGTGGAGTGTGGAAAAGGCTTTCTTATTCTTGCACATTTGAAATTGGTAAGTTGTGATGTCTTGGATAAGACAAAGACCAACTAGGACCAATTATGTGAAGTGTTTTGTCTTGATAAGAACTACACTAACTCTTGAATATTTGTTTTGTCTAGGAAAGGTTCCTGAAGAGAGAATCATATATGTCAAGAGGTCAGTGGGAGTCTCAATTGTCTTGAAAAGTTTCAAGAACAAATCAAGAATAAACCGATAGTTAATCACTAGCACACGACTTGAGATTTCTAACCTATCGTGTTCACATATTGTTGTTTTTGTGCCATTCCAGGTTAGTTAACTATGCATGTGAGTTCTATGAGATCTCAATGGGTTGAATAGGGGCAAGGCACCTTGATCAATGGAAAGTACATTGAAAGGTAGGGGTGAGTTGCTAAATAACTTGGAAGCAAAGGTGGGACCCTTAATGGCAAGAAATTAAGAATGGACATGTTCGATCCATAAGAGTTTGGATTTGTCACAATTGTTGTCTTATGATTATGGTCATGACAAATTCACAAGGATAGGAACACATACACCACAAAATCTGAGTGTTATAAGGTTTCTCTCCTTCATGAAAATGATTGTGAGGAAACGCTTTCGCTAAGAAAGATTTTGAAGATAGCATTATGTAATTTGTATTTCTGATCAAATTCGATTATGATTACGGCATCCCTCTTCATAGTTCGAATTGTGGGAAATGGAAAATGGGTATGAACATTTTAGACTTATTCTAGAAATGTTTAAACACACATATGGGTTATCTAAGGAAAAGTGTATGAGTTCGAGAAGCTTAAATAAAGGCTTATCAAAGCGTCTCGGTTTCAGAAATCTAAACTTTGGAAAAGAAAGTCAATAAGTAATTGGTTTCTAGAAGTCCAGCTAATTTCTAAATACGTGTCAAAGCTAGTGGGAGCATAAATGTTATGTTAGGATAGATATAATCATCATTTTAAGTATTGCAAGTTGGCAATATTAATTATAGAAAAACAAAAATTTCAATTTGCAAAGTTGCATGAGTTAATAAGTTATTTTTTCTATAATTAAGGGAAAGAATATTATAATTCGTTTCAAAATCTAAAGCTTAGATTGAGAAATTTTAATAAATTTAGTCAAAGGATACATAGTGTGTTCTCAATTTTCGATTATGATTATGGCATCCCTCTTCATAGTTCGAATTGTGAGAACGTGACACATAAAATATTATGGCAGGAAATTGATAAGTATCATATCTTTATGTAAGACATTATGCATCGTGTCCCATACGCTTCGGGTATAGGATCGATTGTAAATGCTATGATATTTGACCATTCTAAATTTTTCCAAATGTCTAGCGCTGTCTACTGCTAAGCTGAATTTTCGAAAAATCATAACTTTCTCATACGAAGTCAGATTTGGGCGTTTTTTTATCGAACTTCTCGGTTTAACGAATACTACGACTTTCGTTTAGATTACTAAGGCTAAAAATTAGTTTATCAAAAACTCACTTTTTACGACATTCAGCACTGTGTCGGTTTTGTCGCGAAACTTCGACAAGTCATAACTTCTTCGTTATAACTCGGATTTTGGTATTCTTTATATCCCCAAAATCCTAGTTCCGATCACTACAACTTTATGTAAAGATATCGGGCTTATATCACACTTTAATTTTGACACTTATTTTTATTCTTAATTAATTAAACCCTAATAATTACGCATAAAACACATAATTCACATAATTCCTTTTCATTTCTTCAAAATGAGTTACAAAGGTTAACCTAGACTATAATGTCAATATTAATGTCTAGCCTAGAAACACGGGCATTACAATTACCACAAAAGAGGTAGGTAGAATTCAAAATCGACTTATTTCCTGGCACGATGCCAATTGCAAAATCATTGTATCGTTTAGCGCCTACAGAGATGAAGGAGTTAATGACACAACTTCGAGAGTTGTTGGACAAAGGTTTTATAAGACATAATTCATCACCCGGCGAGCTCCAGTTATGTTCGTAGACAAGAAGGATAGTATGATGAGAATGTGCATTGATTATAGAAAGCTATACAAAGCTACAACCAAGAATATGTAACCCTTACCTAGGATAGATGACTTGTTCAATAAATTGCAGGGAGCAACCGTTTTCTCGAAAATTGATCTCGGGTCAGGCTATCACCAGTTGAAGATTAGAGAGCAAGATATTGAGAAGACAGCCTTTAGAACGAGATATGGATACTACGAATTCCTTGTTATGTCCTTTGGACTAACAAATGCTTGAGTAGCATTCATAGATCTGATGCATCGAGTTTGTAAACCTTTTCTTGATAAATCAGTAATAGTATTCATTGATGATATCCTGATTTACTCCAAAAACAATCAAGATCATGGTAAACATCTTCGAGAAGTACTAGAAGTCCTTAAGAGGGAGAAGCTTTATGCAAAGTTCTCTCAGTGTGACTTTTGGATACGGGGGATTCAATTCTTGGGTTATATAGCTAACCAGAAAGGCATTATGGTTGACCTAGCAAAGATAGAAGTTGTGATGAAATGGGAGACACCAAAGAGTCCCACTAAAATTTGTAGTTTTTTAGGATTAGCAGGTTACTATCGAAGATTCAACCACAACTTTTCTTTTATCACAACTTCATTGATAGTCCTGACCAAAAAGGGAGTTGCTTATACTTGGAGCGAGAAGCAAGAAAGATCTCTTTGTGAATTGAAGAAGAGGTTGTGTGAATCACCAATCCTCATCCTACTAGAAAGAACTGTTGACTTTGTGGTTTTCAATGATGCGTCTAAGATTGTATTGGGATGTTTCCTTACCCAAAGAGACAAAGTAGTAGCTTATGCCTCGAGACAATTGAAGCCCCACGAGTAGAATTATCTGACTCGTGATCTAGAGCTTGCGGCAATGGTTTTGCCCTAAAGATTTGGAGACATTATCATTATGGAACCAAATGCAAACTCTATACGGATCATAAAAGCCTTAAATATCTCTTTGCTCAGAAAGAATTGAATATGAGACAAAGGGGATGGATGGAGCTACTCAAGGACTACAATTGTGAGATACTTTACCACCCAGGTAAAGCAAATATCGTAGATCACGCCTTAAGTACAAAGGTGAATTCGGAAGGGAAAAGAGCTAGATCATTGAAGATTGAAATGATCTCAACAATTATATAAAAGATCAAAGAAACTCATACTAGGGCTCTGGCAGAATGTGATAAGAAGGAAGAACGTCTTGGCAAGACGTTTGTGTTTGAAGAAGATAAGCAAGGGTTAAAGACATTTAAGATTCACATTTAGGTGCCTAAGATGGGTGGTATACGAAATCTTCTTATGGAAGAATCTCATACGACTGTGTATTCTTTACACCCAGGCAGCACCAAAATGTACTTGGACTTAAAACCCTATTACTAGTGGTTGACAATGAAGGTCAGTGTGGAACCTTACATATCAAAATGCGTAACTTGTGCAAGAGTAAAGGTCCAACATCAGAAGGCATACGAGGATTTGGAACCCTTACCCGCACCCATAGGGAAGTGGGATGATGTTACTATGGACTTTATAACCAAGCTTCCAAAGACAAAGAGAGGTCACGACATGATCTGGGTTGTATTAGACCAATTTACGAAGAGTGCGCATTTCATAGTCGCACGGTAGAATTGGTCTAGAGAGAATTTGTTTGAGACCTATGTGGAGGAAATTTCCAGGATACATGGAGTATCCTTATCTACCGTGTCAGATAGGGACAGGGGATTCACTTCCGGATTCTGGAAGAGTTTGCAGGAAGCAATAGGCACAAAGTTGTGCTTAGGTACTGACTATCATCCACAAACGGACGAACAGAGTGAGAGAAATATCCAAACCTTGGAAGATATGTTACGGGCATGGGCCTTAGAGTTTCCTGGTAGCTTGGATAACCACCTATCATTGGCTGAATTTACCTACAACAATAGTTATCACTCCAGCATCAAGATGCCTCCTTATAAAGCATTGTATGGAAGGAAGTGGCGTACGCCATCGTGTTGGTTAGAAGCGGGAGAGAAACACTTTGCAGATTCTGAGTTAGAACATCATACCACTGAGAAGTTAAAAGTGATCAGGGAAAGGATGCTAGCAACTCAAAGTCGTCAGAAAAGCTACACAGATAAGAAGCGGCAACCAATAACATCTGATGTGGGTGATCAAGTGTTACTTAAAGTCTTGTCATGGAAGGGACTTATCAGATTCGGAAAATGTGGGAAGTTGAGTCGTCAATTTATAGGACCATTCAAATTACTTCAAAGGATAAGGGATCAAGCATACAAGCTTAATTGCCCATTGAACTGGAAGGTATCCATAATACCTTTCACATTTGTTATTTGGGGAAGTACACGAGAGAAGAATTTGATATGCTCCCACTTTCAAAGTTAAGGATTGATGAAGATAGAAGGTTGGTTGAAGAGCCTAAAGCAATCGTTGACCGTAAAAGGAAGAAATTACCCCGTAAGATGATTGACTTGGTGCTAGTGCGATGGAAACACAAGACAGGGCCAAACCTCTCCTGGGAAACAGAAAGCGAAATGAAAAGTCACTATTATCATCTATTTGTTGTTGCATGATTTGGGGGAAGGAATCATCCTAAGGGGGAGATAATTGTAATGTCCGCGTTTCTTACTAGATTAGTCGTAATCTGTAATCACTTTGGTCAACTATTATAATATTTATATGAATGAATAAGAAAAGGATTACTCATATATTTATATGCTTATGTGCTTTATATGATATTATGTAAGTATTTAATAATATAATAAATAAAATTAAAATATGCGTCGAAAATAAAAGATTATTTTTGACAAATAATATTAACCTGGTGTTAGTATACGTAAAAAGGGTTCTTGATATATAAGGAGTTTTCAAATCCGACTTCGTATGAAGAAGTTATGCTTCTTTGATGTTTCGCAAATAAACCAGCACGACTCTGCTTATCGTAAAAAGTAATTTTTTTTGATAAATTAACTTTTAGCTTAATTGATACATACAAAATTCATAGTAGTAGTTAAACCGAGAGCGTGAATATAGAGAACGTCTAAAGCTGACTTCATTAGAGGAAGTTATCATTTTTCTAACATTCCGCGCAATAGTATGCAGATCGAAATCAAAATCTCTATTGGTTAATTTTTATTCTAAACAATCTAAATGAGATTTATAGATCTTGTTAATAGGAGTCTGTCGATATAAATATCATCAAGAACGGGGTCCGCATGTACGAGTTCCGCAACGATTTTTAACAATTTAAATCTACCAAAAATATAATTTTTTTGATAGATTGAGAAGTATCTTTTGGTATATAAAGGAAAGTTGTAGATATCGTTGAGAGCTTTTCGGGGATATAAATAACGTTGAAAAGGGAGCTCGTATGAAGAAGTTACGCCATTTTGAAATCTAGAAAAATTACGCACGCAAACTGCATGGCGTGTGTTAATGACATGACACCACAAGAGGGCACCATGTGGCATGGTCGGGAGTCGCTTCCTCCGAGAGACACATCGACGTGGCTCCATAAAAATACGACACGTGGCTCCACAAAAACGTGACACGTGGCTCCATAGGAGTGTGACATGTGTTACCTTCTAAAAGGAGGCGAGGTGGGCGAACGGCGACGCGACATGTGGCAGAAGGCCACTGGAACCAGCAGGACCCCAAGGCGCGATGCGCCTTATGGTATGCACGACGCTCATTTCTTTTCTGGTCTATAAATAGCTAGATTCGTATAACATTTCATCCCCACGCCCTACAACCCTTCTCTTTCGATTATTCTCCGATTTTAGCCCTTTTACCTTCATTTTTGTCCTGCGGAGAAGCCCTTCAACACCCCTGAGTGCTCAGTTAGTTGTAATCTTCGAGTATGATTTCTCAAGTTAGTATTCTGCCCACTTAGATATCGGTTCTCATTGAAAGCAATCAGTAAGTAAGCTACGCTTACTCTATTTTCGTGTAATTCATGATTATAGTGATAAGTCGTTCCTTGGAACTTATTATTAAGATTTATCAATATTCCAAGTGATTATACTGATTGATCTACTTATGGGAGAGGTGCCTAGAATGGTCACATCGGCTTGGTTGTTGGATTTCAGAAAAGCTATATGACGAAATGGTCCTGCCTCTTAACTGTTCTACCTGGTTGATCCTTACTTGATATATCTTGAAGTAGACTTTGGGATTGTTGAGGAATTTAAACCCTTAGGATAATTGTTCCATGAAGTATGAAATTAGACTAAGACTAAGTGTTATATATATCTAGGTCTTTTAGAAAAGGTCTAAGGCGAAGCTCTGCCTGATTCACCAATCGCCAGACACTTTTTTTAGATGACTGCATAGTTATTATCGAGAACATACTCTTAATCTAAAAATTATTAATACTATTAAGTAATATTAAATGTTTACTTATATGATCTATGCTATGTGTTATTCGTATAAATATGATAATTGGATTAGTAAAAGTATTGGGAATCGATTGCCTTTAGTTATAAGTCTTGCCTTAGGTTTAAGAATAAGACTCGTAAAGGTTGCTTAGGTCTCATAGTCAGGATAAAATGTGGGATCAGAACAAGTCCTCCTCTTTCTTGGATGACCAGAAATGGTGGGTCCAGATTAGACGACTGGCAAGTATGTATGGGTCATCGACCAAAGTAGATGACAACACTTGACTATTCTAGGCAGTTTACCGAATTACGTAGGCAGTCTAGTGAATTACATTTCTAGAATGGACTTATAACATATATACGTAGATAAAATGGGATACCTCATTTATCAAATCTCTAAACATTGGTTGCCTTACATGACTTACACTGGCCAATGACATCCCTAGTTGTGTAGTCAAACAGATACTCAAACAATTCATCCGGTAAGGTGATTCTTCTTGATGATTGTCGAACTAGGATCAGTGAGGATCGGTTGGGTTGGGTAGTTGGTCTTAGGTCAGATTCTATATACATTTAGATTATCTAAATAACGTTATTCTGCATGAATGATATTATTTATTATCATTAAATTATTATGGGCTTGAAAACCCTATGTATCTCACCACGTTTTCCCAAATCTGACTCACTCATTTTTATGCATCACAGGTAGTGAAATCAAGGTTGTTGTAGTCCTTGGCGAGGGTAAGCATATCTTTGGTGGGTCACTTGACCCACCTATTTTTTTCTTCTTATAATAAGGTATATAAGATTAAAATTGGTGACCTACCCTAATTATTTTTAGTGAACTATCTAATATTTTTGCAAAAGAAAGGTAAATCTATACTTTAATAGCCCAATATTTTTTAAGGTTTAATCCAACAAAAGTAATCCAATAAAACTTAAACTTTTTAAACAATATATAGAAAAAAAAATCGTGTGAAAGGCATCAACAGTAGACATTAGGAACGATATTTTCTCTTCGGTCGATCTCGTTGAAATCCTCAAAATTAACTATCACCATTAACTCAGGTACAATCCGATCAGTTGCGTCGGCAACCGCCCTTGAACCTCGGCCACCACCCCGTGGTAAAATTGTAAGAACTTTAAATCATTTTTGGGCTTATACGACTCAAGCCAACCCAAACCCGCAATCATTATTGTTTGTTTTTTTTCTTTTCTATCGATTTTATTTAAAAATGAATCATATGGTTTTACGTTCTAGACTCGCCACTAGCTGTAGTCTAGTTATGATATTGATTGGAATAAAGAATGTGCATGTGATATGTAGTTTCACGACCTTTTATAGTTTACATTGCAATGTATGTTTAGATATGAACGAATGACATCCTCAAGGTTTTAATAAACTAACTTTCGTTATCTTAAAAAAATGTTTTATTTAACTAAAAATTTTCACGTCTCAATTTATAAAGAGTAAAGAAAAATGTTTTAATTGGTTCTGAAAAATGACGGATCTCACATTCATCATCATCGGTTTTTAATTGAATTAGTTAGATAGGGCACTGATTAATTACAAGGGATACAATTGTTGTTAGTGGCTTCTTTGATTCGTGGGTTTTGATAATTACAGTGATGGTAGTTACGATAAACAAGCGTTTTTACATCTACAGATGTTAAGATTATAGATTCATTCATATCACTTGTTAGTTGTTACAACATGAGTCCGCAGAAGGCCTTCTAAGGACTCCTTAGGTCATGAAATGGTCATTTTTTGAAATTTCTCTAATTTTTAATATATTTGTTTTAAATTAAAATTTAATTTAATGACAGATAAAAACCTGAACCTCTGAAAATGTGCGTGAAAAATTGTAGTAGGAAGGCCCCATGACAGGGTGAGATGTGTGGTGGAGATGTAATTTGCAGTTGCTATGTTTAATTTGATTATATAGTCGTAATAAACGTAGTACAGCTTCCTTTCTCATATGTACGTATAATAAAGCATAGTACCTGAGTACTTTTCATTTCAACCCAATTATGCACTCGTAAAGCTTTACACTGCCTCAAATTTAATGTTTCACATTAATGTTTTCTTTTAAGGTACATTACCTTTGTTCTATTTCCATCATTTTTATATATATATAAAGAGTGAATACAATGTAACCAAACACTCCATTGTTTAATTGTTACCAAAAAAGGATAGAAAGAAAGCAAACTTTCAAAAATGAAAAAGAATGAATGAATGAAAAAGAAAGGCAATTTGCTCAAATGAAATAGCGGTTAAATAGAACGTATTTGACAAAACTAACTTGTAGCGGATAACTAGTAGCTGTTGTTTTTATTTGTTATATAAATGTTTAACAAAAGTTGTCGGGTCAAAAATATGGTTTATACTTTACTTTTCTAGGAAAATGTATTTTTGTGTCTTTAACCGTAAACAGCTTGGTGTTTACGGCCGTAAACCCATTCACGGCTCATGTTCACCAAGCTCATGTTTCTTATGTATAAATATAGGTGTAAGGGGTGAGGAATAGATTAATGAACAAAAGAGAATAGAGGAGCTTATGTGTGTGTATTTGAAGGTGTTCTAGAGAGAGAAAAAAGAGTGTATGTTAGTGTGTGTAAATCTTATATCCGGATCTTCATTCATATCAATACATATAAGATTCATCATATTCTTCTTCTCATTCTCTTCTATTTTGATCTGACATCATCCGTTTGACTGGGATTCCGCACCATCAAACGGATCTGATTGATACACAAGCAGATTAGGGACTTACAATTGGTATCAGAGCTTGGATTGTATCAGTCAATTTTGTCAGATCTGGAGCTTATTTTTGAAAGATTCTTGCGTTTTTGGATAGTCAAAAGACGTTTGATTTTTAAATTTGAGTTTGATTTTTTTTTAAAATTTGACTTGTAAGGTTTATAGTCAAAAGACGTTTTTAAATTTGACTATTAAGTTTGAATTTGGCTTCTATTTTGTGCTTTTAATGACTTTTGAGGTCTATGAGGGAATTGAAGACATGAAAGAGAGTCGTCAGGAGATGTTAAGACAAAACTTCAAATGTTCAATTATATTCCCGGAGAAACCCTGGAGGCTCAGCTGCAGCGATTCACTACTAAGATGAATATATTTGGGGTCTTTTTGACCAAATCTAAGATAAACAAAAAGCTACTGAATTCACTTCTGAAATTGTGGGATATGAACGTAGTTGTCGTCAAGAAGACAAAAGACCTCAATCGTCTTAGTATTGCTGATGTAATTGAAGAGCTTGATGCTTTGAAATATGGAGAAATAATGAGTTCTGCAAACATCCCGGTCAATGAAGTTTTATGTACTCCATCTTGTGAAGATACGATTAAAATTTTTCATGAACATAATGATTTGCTAAAAAGGGAAGTCGATGACCTAAAATACGAAGGATATCAACTTAGGAAAGGACAGAAACCCCTGAAGATTGAATTAGAAGCAAAAACCAAAGACTTTAGGAAGCTTCAGGAAGAGTATAGCAACAAGTGTGAAAATTATGACTATATTAAGAGACAACTTGCTGCTGTAACTGAAGAACTTGATACTTTGAAAATTAAGTGTGGAAAAATAGATGTTAGTTTCAAAAATTATACTGCGTCAAGTCAGACATTCGAGTCCTTATTTGAAACCCAATTAAAATTCAAAGATAATCAAAACAAAGGTCTAGGGTATGATAGTGTTCCTCCACCTTTCAATCATAACTACACATCCAGCCCTATGACTCAGGAAGAAATTGACAGGGAGGCACATATTCACTATGGAAAACCAGCTGGATTTGTGTCAGGAGGTATTCAGATTGAAAATACTAATGTTTCTACTTCATGTGCAGGTAAAGTAGCAGAAAATGAGAACAAGGAGAAAACCATTGAACAAACCAACATCTCCTTGAGCTCTGAGTCTGTTGCTTCAAACTCAGCTGCTTTTGATCAACCTACTGTTGAGAAATACAGGCCACCAATTCCAGTGAAACAGAGTGCCTGTCGTAATTGTGCTTGTGGGAACAATAAGAGACAAGGCAAGGATACGCCACCAGGGGTGGGAAGAAATAACTTCATAGTGAAGAAAAGGACTTGTTTTCACTATGGAACACCTGGACACATTGCAAAAAATTGTCCGAATCGCGCATACGTTCCCTACTATGCTCAAGGCTAGCAGAATGCGCCAAGAGGGAGATACTTCAAAAGAAACCCCTCAAGGTCACGTTCTGACCATGGTGGCTGGAACGCGCAAAAGGCCAAGAATCAAACCCGCAAGGCCAAGAATCTGAATCCCAAGGGCAAGAAGGGAATGTCGGCCAAGAAGCCCAATTCAAGAGATGCTCCAGTGAAACCAAGACCGGCTAGGTCAAAGTCATCTCAACGGCTGACATCAAGTTCAAAAGCAAGTACTGAGCCACCCATCAGATCGAAAAAGAAATAGGTTAAACCCAACTACAAATGGGTCCTGAAGGCTTAATCTCTTAAGTCTTCTAAAGATTCTAATATTTCTACATCTTCTATTTGTGATAAACAGGATATGTCTGTTGGATTAATGTCTAAGTCCGTAACTATATTTGGTATGTACTTGACCCAACCCGGCATGGTCCATTTGGGTTGCACTTCATCAGCACAATTTATATGGATAGTCTTTTGAGAATAGTATATTTATGATTAATAATAATATATTATAAGTTCTAATATATTAATATGGAATCATATTATTTAATTAGTATTGATCAAGAATTAATTTAGAATTAATTAAGTGATCAAAAGTAACTAATTAAATATGGACTCTTATATATATGGAATGGGCCAAGTTCATTTAGGTTGGGCTAAGCTTTTATGGATAGTCCATGGAACTTTTAACCCATGGATCCTATGTAAATGAAAGGTCATGGGTATTAGTGTTTACATGGATGTAACCTTAATCCTCCATAATATATAAAGGGGTCCTTGGCTCACAAAATTGGCACAAGTGTGTGAAAATAAGAGTGGGCCGATTTTAGTGTGCATACATATTCTCTCAAGTTCTTCCAAGGTGTTTCGGTGATTTGTGATTCCATTTGAGGCTTCCACACTATTGAGCTAAGCTCTTAAAGCTTGAAGACATCAAGCTGCATCAAAAGGTATGTCATCTAACTAGAACTTTGTAGTATAGGTGCTTCATAATATGCTAGTTAGGATGAAACCTTGGAATAGTTCTTATTTGCATGTATGATAGAGAAGACATAGATCCAAGGTTTATAGGGTTGCATGTACACTATGGGAGTGTTAGAATGCTCAAAACTCAACAGTGGTATCAGAGCCATGGGTTATTTTCTGTTATATTGATGCAAATGTTTTATTTTCAAAGTTGAAAAAAAAAGGAAAAAAAAAACATGACGTTTGTCATATTTTAAGATAAATACTTGTTTTTGTGAAAAACTAATTATTAGTAAAATTTGAATCATTTGCTATATAAGTTGAATTAGGTCGAATTTAGTAAAAAATAAAATGATATGATTATTTTATTAGCTTTAAAAGTTTGATCTAAAGAGTCTTTTGAAACCTCCATAAGTTATGGATATTAAAAGGTTTTAAAAAAATTGTTTCAAAGTTTTTATGGAGTTACAAAATTTGGTGTTAATGTTTTAAAGAATTCCATAACTTGTTCTTAAGTTATGGAACATGAAAAGTTTCATCATAAAACAAGTATTTAACTCCATAAGTTATGGAATCCAAAAGTTTTCAAGAGTTACAAAACTTGCCCTCAAGTTTTGGAATTTGGAAACAGTTTTTTATGAAAAAAAAAAAGAATTGAATTCTAAAACTCTTGGGTTCATAACTTAAACAATTAATTAAATTGTTTTAATTTTGAATTTAATAATTGGAATTATGATGTTTTTATTGAATAATTCAGTTAACTCTTATAGACTTTATTAATAGATAATTAAAGTGTTTAATTAAAAGAGAATTAATAATGCCATAATGACATGGTTTAAGCTTAATTAAATTAAGAGTATAGTTTAATTAATAGATTAAACCACCAAGTATTTTAAATGTCTAAAATACACCCTTATACTATTATAATATTAAAACTTTAATATATTATATGTATAAGAGCAAGTCGTCTTACCATTAGTAGGCCTCATTCACGAAGCCGGTCTATAAGGGAGGTATAATTTTATTGCCTATAAAATGGCAATTTAATGGGTGTCCACTCTCACACACCGCTTTCTTGACTGGTGGAGGGGCGTTAGCCGAACGGGTAGGACAAGGACTATAATTCTCCCTTCATTAAAAGTATTAATGATAAATACTAAGTAACTAAGCATTTATAAATTCTCAATCTTAGTTAGTTAGGAAAATGTGAATAAGGTGCTAATCCATGAAATTACATTTTGCACTTTGTTTAAGTTGTTAGTGGAGCTGTGTGGTTAACTGGCACACTAACCTGGATTTAACAAGGTAGGCAAAGGGTAACATAATATTTATCATAGTATCGGTGGAGCGTGTGTGGTTAACCGGCACATCGATTGAGGGGTAAATATTAAGGGTACCAAGTATATTTGCATGGTTACTTCACACCTTGTTTTGTGATCCTCGGCATCTCAGTCACAAAACCTGAAGGGCACACTCGAGATTGAAACATGCCATTGAAAAGTTCAATGAATCTCAAAAGAATCTAGGAGTTTCAAAAACCAATTAAAACCTAATAATACACTTTGTTTATCTTGGTGGAAATTGGTGAATCGTCATTCACCTACCTTCAAATATTTTACAACTTTGATTACGGTATCCCTCTTCCAAGTTATAAAATAGTTTGTTGGGTCGTAGCCTTAATATTTCATATTGGGTGTTATATTAAGGACTTAAATCAACTGTACTTGAATTTCTGAATTTCTCCCATTGTTGATTGTCTGGTTTAGACAACAATGATCTTCCCAAATCAAGCTTTCGTAATGAATATGACTTCCCGAGTTTGGCTCATGGAAGTCTTACTTCTCTTCCTCCACATCCTCCAATTATTCTCCCTGACCCACACGTTTAAGGACTTGAAAAGTTGAAGATCACTCAATCCCTACTCACAATAAAACATAAAATTGGAAGTCATGTGTTTACTCAAGTCTTAGGACTGAAGTCACACAGTGATAGGTTGAGAATGTAGGGTGTCGTTGTCCCAAGGAAGTTGGCTATTAACTGGGTCTTTCAGTCACTTCCAGAGTCATATAGAAAGACTATTATATGACAGATCATGACATGACCCTAATGGATCTTTCTTATTTGCTTGTTGTTGCTGAATCAGAAATGATTTGGTGCAATAGTCAAGCAAATATGAATGGAAGGTCTATTTCTCAAACTTCCATGGACATGGACAATGGTAACATTGGAAGTCCAGAAAAAACTTTCTCTTCCCAATGGAAAGGGATCGGCCTTGGTCAACCCGGTTGACCGGAAGGTAAAGAGAAATTTTCAGTCTGGAATAGCCTTTTGTACCATTCCCAAAGAGTCCATATGTTTTCATTGGAAGCGAAGCTACCCAAGCTACCTGAAAGAAAGAAGAATCAAAAAGTTTGACTTTGCTTCAGGTAAGTCCACTATCTAACTCCATTAAGTTCCCAATTGATGATTCTTAATACAAAATGTGACTCGGTTGCATTTTGATATTTAGCAGGATCAAGCAAAGGGAAGGAAAATTAAAGAAAGAATATGTTGAATCTGATCACGAAGATGGATTTCTATCGCTTGGTTGAAGTTCGGATTCTTGAGCTACTTCTTAGGAGTTATGATAGATTGCTAAGAAACATGTAATATCATAGTTTTCATTTCAAGTTGCATTGTAAGGAAAATTTTTTCCGCATTTTTATAATAAAAGTTTTACTTTATTTTATATCTCCTTGCAATGGCATTTATGAAAACTTGATGTTTGTATGTTTCTAGCAATATTGGAAATATGAATTTGATTCTTTCATTTGTGGTAGTGTCTAAATTTACCAAATAAGGAAATATTCTCATCACCCAAGTTTCAATTGGACCAAAACTTGGAATCATACAAGGTGTATAGTATAATGAATGAGAAGTTTCATTTTTGGAAAATTAAGATTAGTTCCTTGTTCACATGTATATGTGAGTCAAGTGAAGGACCAAGGGATCAAGTACACATTCTTGTGCACTAGTCAAAGGCCACCACAAAAAGATTAAGAAGACTATTCGTCATGATTTACTAAAGTTTAGTAAATATGGTTATACTTACAAGCTTAAGAATAATTCTGAGACATTGGAAAAATTCCAATGTATGGCAGAACGAATGAGAAGAATCAAAATAGGCTGAAGGATAAATGTTTCTCAAATCTAAAAAGATGGGAGAGTACTTTAGTATCATGTATATATGATCATCTTAATGATTAAGAGACCTTATCACAATTCATCCTCTAAGTGCATTCTGATAGCTCAGAAGAGGAGTTATGAATTGTTAAAGTGGTTAAATAAAGAAGATGAGTCATACTTCGTTCCAAAAATAAATCTTAGAGTCATACTCCAAGATTGTAACTTGAGTGACACGTCTTAAAGAAGGTTCAAAACACTTTTCAAATGTAAGAGTAAAAGTTTTCTACTCTTGTACATTTGAAATTGGTAAGTTGTGATGATTTGGATAAAACAAAGACCAACTAAGGCCAATTATGTGAAGTGTTTGTCTTGATTAGAATCCACAATATTTCCTTGAATATTTGGCAAGCAAGTCTTATAGGTCAAGAAGACAGTGGGAGTCTAACAGATCCTGATATATTTTCAAGAACAAATCAAGAATAAAACTTGTATTTCATCACTAGCACACAACTAGAGGTTTATAACCTATTGTGTTGACATTTATGTGCCCATTCCAGTTAATTTTGCTAGAACATTTGAGTTCTACATGTTCTCAATTGTTTGCATAACTACTTGGAAGCAATGGCATGCCCTTGTGCTGCCAGGTGGCAAGAGGTTAAGATTGCACAAGTTCGATCCATATGAGTTAGGATTTGTCACTAACCTAGTCTTGTGATTATGGTTTTGACAAATTCACGTGGATAAGAACACATACACCATAAAATCTAAGGGTCATAAGGTTTCTCTCCGATTCATGAAAATGATGGTGAGGAAACACTTCCACCAAGTAGATTTTACGTAAGATAGCAATTGTAATCTTTGCATTCTCAAAGTCGTTAGTGGAGCGTGCATGGTTATCCAGCACACTAGGATGGACTTATAAGAACTGGCAAAAGTATAAAAAATTGATACTATGATTACGACATCCCTTTTCATAGTTCTGAAATTGTTTAGATACACCTGTGAGTTATCTAAAATAAGGTGTATGATTTTGATAAAGTCTTATCAAAGCAATCTAGTATCAGAAATCTGAACTTTGGTAAGAAAGTAAATAAAGTATTGACTTCTAGAAGTCCATCTGTTTTCTGGATACATGTCAAAGCTAGTGGGATCATAAGTGTTATGCTAATAATCATCATGTTAGTGGGAGCATGAAAATTATGATAAGTATTGCAAGTTAGAAATGTTAATTATAGTAAACAAAAGTATCAATTCATGAGGCTACAGGGGTTCAAAAAGTTGTTTTGTTATAACTAAGGGAGAGGAAATTATACTTCATGTCAATTCTAAGAAGCTTAGAGTGAGATTTTAATCATCTTTAGTCAAGAATATATATATATATATATATATATATATATATATATATATATATATATATATATATATATATATATGAATTTCATGTTGGATTGGTTCAACTTAAGGAAATTCTATATATTGCGTTCTCAAAATTCGATTATGATTACAGCATCCCTCTTCATAGTCAAATTTTTTAGAACATGGCAAATAAAAATATTGTAGCAAAAGACCGGTCTAGAATCATGTATTTATATGAGACATCATGAATCGTGTCCCATTTGCTTTGGGTACAAGATTGATTACATGTGCTATAATATTTATCCTTTCTAAATTTTCCAAATGCCTTGGGGCATAAAGTAGGGAAAAGGTTTAGAATTGGATATGACTAAAGTGATTAAGCAATTGTCAAGGACAATCTAAGGTTTTACCAAAGATTGGTTGCTCAAGGACAGTTGGAAGTATACTGTTAATAGTGGAAGGACCATATTGACATAGTCTGAAAAGAGGCAACTCTTGTTCAGAAGTGGTACTCAAAATAGGAATATGGAGTTGTCTCCATAGGTGGAATTTATTTGTGTTAGAAAACTTAATGCAATATGATACTTTTTTTCATGGAGTTGATCTCCATTAGAATACTCTGTAATGTTTTTTGACAAGTCGTTGTGACTTTGTGCATGATCATTACAAGAGATTCAGTGCATATAAGTTTAAAATCTAAACAGATTTCGATAAATGATAGGAATTTGGAATTCTTAAATTTTTTCGATAACGATTTGGGAGTGTGAAAAGAGAATCATTGAAATTATGTTCAATCGATCTAGTTCACAAAAGTAAGGATCATAGACAAACATAGAGTGTATACTTGGTGTATGGCAAAGCTATTGTTTAAGAAAAACATAGTGTACATGCTTGGAGCATGGGACAACTAGTGTTTTTAATTCAAGTATAAAGTTGATAAAACTGAAACAATGAATAATGAGTAATCAGTATGGTGATAAATAAAAGTGTTTATTTATATTCATAGGGTTTGATACCATATTTGATTCATTTATTCTTGTGTTTCACTTTGCATATTTTGACTTCCAGAATAACTAAGTCGCTTTTCCTGAATGATTAAGTTTTTCAAACCATCCACAGTCGGTCATATGTTGGAAGTAGATATGAATCAAGACTGTCATGAGTTGGTTTGTAGAGGTCCAAGTTGGTGGACAAAGTGGTGCTACAACACTCATGAGTGCTCATAAGTTCTGAGTATTGGATTCAGCTCGTGCTCATTTGAATCACTTCATGGATTTTATTACGAGTGATCATGAGACGATAATATCTTATATTCTTCAAAACCTAGAGATATGAGTTGTTACTATGAGTTGATAGTACATTGATTGCACGAAAACGCATTGGTAACTCGATGTTATAAAACGTGCCTTTGTGTATGATTCAACAAGTAGCAGAACAATCCATATGAGTCGAAGTTTATCCATTCCTTTTACCTTCGGGATAAAAGCGATATCTATGGGCCCCTCGATGATTTAGCGATGACACATGTGAGTGCTTGGCCAAGCCAGGACTGATTTGATTTGTTCAATCAGTCAGTCATCATAAATCGAAAATCGGGAAACAACAAATGGACAGAGAGAATGATTATAATCCATGTCTCAGTCCATATGATATCTAGAATGGAGGAATATATGATCCCTTATCTAATGGACAAGTCATTGACAAGGTCAGAGTTCGACAGCGACTTTAAGAGCTACGATTGCCAGTTAGGTTTTAAAGTCATACTCAACCCGGCATGGTCCATTTGGGTTGCACTTCACCGACACAATTTATATGGATAGTCTTTTGAGAATAGTATATTTATGATTAATATTAATATATTATAAGTTCTAATATATTAATATGGAATCATATTATTTAATTAGTATTGATCAAGAATTAATTTAGAATTAATTAAGTGATCAAAAGTAACTAATTAAATATGGACTCTTATATATATGGAATGGACCAAGTTCATTTAGGTTGGGCTAAGATTTTATGGATAGTCCATGGAGCTTTTAACCCATGGATCCTATGTAAATGAAAGGTCATGGGTATTAGGGTTTACATGGATGTAACCCTAATCCTCCATAATATATAAAGGGGTCCTTGGCTCACCAAAATTGGCACAAGTGTGTGAAAATAAGAGTGGGCCGATTTTAGTGTGCATACATATTCTCTCAAGTTCTTCCAAGGTGTTTTGGTGATTTGTGATTCCATTTGAGGCTTCCACACTATTAGGGCTAAGCTCTTAAAGCTTGAAGACATCAAGCTACATCAAAAGGTATGTCATCTAACTAGAACTTTGTAGTCTAGGTGCTTCATAATATGCTAGTTAGGATGAAACCGTGGAATAGTTCTTATTTGCATGTATGATAGAGAAAACATAGATCCAAGGTTTATAGGGTTGCATGTACACCATAGGAGTGTTAGAATGCTCAAAATCCAACAATGTCGTGGGAGAGAGTACCGTGCAAGGATGAAAAAGGTCGACCCAGTTTCAAAATGGATTGGGTTCCAAAGACCAACTGATCCCGCTCTGTGTCGGAGCAGCTATGGAGGCATATCATCAGACTTCGGTTTGTTGGTAGTGGATGTTCCAGGCACATGATAGGAGGCATCTCTCAACTGTACAACATTCAGAACTTTGTTCAAGAGTATGTGTCCTTTGCGGGAAAGGAAAGAAGGGAAGAAAGGAAGGGATCACATGGGTTTTGTGCTTAACAATATGAAGAATTTTCGGATCTGTTCTAAGATTATGCGTGCTGTTCTGAGACCTTCTGGATGCAAATTCAATCGGTGACTTACGGTTTGCGTTTTCTTCTCTATACTCCTGAGTTTATCTTACTCTGATTCGTTTTAAAGACAATTCTTCATTTTCTTAATAGTTTTTCGTTAGTAGTTATTATTGGGAAGTGATATCAAGAATGTGATAACGGGCAGTCTAAAACATGTGTAAAGGACTGAATCTGAATTGTCTAGACTCTGTGATCAATGTGCTGGTAGGCACAAAGGATTTGACAGTGTGGATTTAGTTAGGATTTTTTGGACTGACCATACGACGCTCGGGTAAGTTGAGCAATGAGATAAACACGGGAACCCACATGATACACTAAATTAATACGCATCTAGAACAGTGGTTCAACTTTTCCTTGATGTATGGACTTATGTCCTTAATTCTGGTTTTGATAGGGCGACTGGGGGGTTCTGATAAAGTAGGTCTGTAGGAAATTATTTTCTTGCTTTCTATCTGTCAGTCATATGTTGCCTCCTCTGCGTGATCGGAAGATCCGACCTGGATTGCAACATATGCAACTTTATTTCTATGCACCTCCTTATCTATGAAATTCTTCTTATCTGTTAGCCATATGCTGTCTCCTCTGCGTGATCGGAAGATTCGACCTGGAACACAGCATATGCACCCTACTATTTCTATAACCCTCTATCTCTGTTAGTCATATGTTGTCCCCTCTGCGTGATTGAAAAAGATCCGACCTGGGACACAACATATGCATCTATCTCTAAATCTGACTTCCTCCTTAATAATTGTTTACTCACCTAAAGTAAAGAGTTCTTTGGAAGTTCTTGATAACCAGGGTATATCGAGAAGTGGAGAACACGTTCTAGTGCAACTAAAATTGAACCATTTAAGAGGTTGCATGTAGATCTCGTTGCTTAATTTAAGTGGACAACAATACTCGTGGTCGTCGTCAGCTAAATGGTATATTTTGAAAAGTTTGTTAATATTCTTTGTGTTTAAGTGGACCACAATACCGGCAATTGACCAGATCTATTCATAAAAGTGAAGGTACTGATAAACAAGTTCAGGTTGTCTCACAACTTTGATCCCAAATATTTTTCTTTTTGTTAAATTTGTTCATAGTTTTCCTCTATGCACAAATTTAGGGGGAGAATTAAAAACATTAAAACAAAAAAAATTCAAAAAATTCAAAAATCAAAGAAAAATTAGAAAATTTAAAAAAAAAATCAAACAAATATCAGAAAATTAAAAATCCAAAAATAGTGTTATTTCTGTTTTGTTTCTGTTTTAAGTTTTATTTTAGTTTTGTTTTATCTTGAAAAGTGATTTCAGGTATAGATAAGACTCGTGGAGACTGTATTGAAGATTTTCTGAGCCAAGGCTTCATCCGTGATCATCGAAGAATTCGCATTCGAAGGAGCAAGAAATGAAGATTATTCTTTCGACATTCAATCCTTCACCCCAGAAGCAAGATGAAGCTGAAATTGAAGATTATGTAACGGATTACATTGAAGCCTCCTCAATCAGTCTGTTGCTATCTTAAACCTACTAAAGTGATCCAGAAGATTATTTCTCTCTGAAGTTCTCTCTGAAGATTCTCAAGCTGAAAGCGCTATCTTTCAAGAATCATACGTCAAGCCTCCTCACCCAATGTGCGTTCAGAGTCAAATCTTGTAGAAAAGCTCAAGTGCTCAAGATGAAGTCATTCATTGAAGATTCATCAAGTACATCTTGAAGCTGTGAAGTCATCAAAGATAAAAGCTGAAGCCAAGCTCCAACTGAAGATTAGCAATAAAAGTCAGCTACATTTTAGGGAGAGCTTGTTGGGTCAATTAAGAAAAGAAAGCTATAAACCAAGGGGGAGATTGTTGGGTCAAAAATATGGTTTATACTTTACTTTGGGGATGGAGCGACAGAAGTTTTGAGAATTCAAGAGAAGGTCACGACGAGACGAGCCCCACGAGAAGTAGAAGTGAGATAAAGCTGCAAGGGATTGGCTGAATATTGATCCAGTTTAGGCAACTTTCAATCTCTATAAACTTGATGGAATATCTCTTACACAAGGAAAAAGACTTGCATCAATCAATGGCATGAAGGAGTTGAATCAGGAACATAATTTCAAAGCCAAAGCAAAGGCATTCATTTAGCAGGAGTTTACGCTGCAAAGACGCAGAGACTCGGCTAATGCTTCTAGGCCCACATTCGGAGACAGACCAAGCACCTCTCTTACCCACTCACTATCTAATAAACCGGACTGGCTTATTATCTGAATGAGATCGGAAAGAGAGGAGGTAGCCCAAATCTTCCAATAGGCGCATAAGAAAGGTTCTGAAAGAATTGAAAAAGCTCTGAAAAATAAACAACCCGACCTGAGGAACTACCAACAACGGAAGTAGGAAAATGCATTTTTGTGTCTTGGACCGTAAACAGCTTGGTGTTTACGGTCGTATACGTGTTTACGGCCGTAAACCCATTTACGGTCGTAAACCCATTCACGACCCATGTTCACCAAGCCCATGTTTCTTATGTATAAATATAGGTGTAAGGGGTGAGGAATAGATTGATGAACAGAAGAGAATAGAGGAGCTTATGTGTGTGTATTTGAAGGTGTAAGTTCTAGAGAGAAAAAAAAAGAGTGTTTGTTAGTGTGTGTGAATCTTGTATCCGGATCTTTATTCATATCAATACATACAAGATTCATCATATTCTTCTTCTCCTCTTCTATTTTGATCTGACATCATCTGTTTGACTGGGATTCCGCACCATCAAACGGATCTGATTGATACACAAGCAGATTGGGGACTTACAAAAGTAGCTAGAAGCGTTTGAAACATGTGAACTTACATAAAAGGACAATTGTATGTAACTATATTTTTAAGGACAATTTTGGACATTAATTTAAAAAGTTCAGTAGCGTTTTGTTAAACGCTACATAAGTAACTTTTAGATTTGGAACGTTTTGTTTAAACTAAAAGTTAAATTTTTGTACTGTCAAACGAAGTTTTTTGTTTAAACTAGAACGTTTTGTCAAAAGTTAAAAGTTAAAAGCTCTCAAACACTCCGTACCAAATACACATATAGACCAACCTTTACAATGGAATACAAAATTCTATGAAATCTAATACCATCCATAGAACAATCAAACACTGAGAATTTCATTTAAATCAAAACTCATTTTTTTTATATCAAATTGGTGTTAAGTTCTCCTCAAACAACATTCTTTCATACACAAGTTTATATTAAAAACAATATAATAGGTTCAAAAAATCGAAGTTTTATTATCATGATAATAAGTGTTCTTTTATAATCATATATATTCTGTTTTTATTTGACTTAACACGGAAATACAACTTTCCAATATTCAATGGTTGTTCTCGACTAACGTTTTTTAAGTTATCATGTTTTGTAAAACCAAAAATTAGCTTATAAGTAGGATTTCTTACAGATTACTCAAAATACTGAACTAGCATTTCAACAAGCTTATGAGTTTATTTTTTCTAATTCTTCCAAATATATTCTTTTATTAATTAAAAAAAAAAAATTCAATATACCATCTTACATATTGCTTATTAACTAGTTTTACCAATCATCATTTTTATTAATTAGTTTATTTACTAACAACTAGATTTTCAACTACCAACTAGTTATTTTTTAGCTTAGCCAAACATAAGCTAAATAAAAACACCATATGACCATTAACCATTTTCTTAATTTTCAAAGACCAAAAAATATTTGTATTTCAGAGTCTGAAATAATCTGAAATTCAGACCAATAAAACATTGATATAATAGAGAACCTTTCTAAAGCATATTTTCAAACTTGTTCTTTTTTAAAAACACAGGAAGTGGAGCATACAACCTTCATTGCATGAAGTACAACTCATGAAACTACAGCTGTAAAATTTAACTCATCCTATTTGAATTTAATCACGTGTATATGATTTGTTAGAACTTTTTTTTTCTATAATTTCTCTTCTGTAGTGTTCCCCTCCATTGTTTCCATTTCCTTCACCTTCTCAAGCTGCCTTAAAAGATCCAGCCTATCTTGTCCATACGTCGATGGAATCTTCACAAAAAGATAAAAAAAAAAAATTACATTTTTGGTCCTTAAGTTTATTCAAAAATTTCAATTTTGGTCCCAAATAATTTTCTCTTGCAATTTTGTTGCCTAGCATTTTCAATTGTTGTAAGATCGTTACAAAGAACACCAAAATAGCAAAAGAAAACTATCCGGGACCAAAACTGAAACTTTTGAACAAACTCAGGGACCAAAAACGTAAAATAATAAAAAATCATCTCTCCTTATTCATATAAACATTACTTACCATCGATGGCACATATCTTTGAATAGCAGCCAACATTGCTGCATGCCCAACTGCAGTCACCTATATAAATAATATCATAAAATTAAATTAATACGCAAAATGCATGATATAAAAAAAATAAAAAATAAAATTATACTTTTAAGGGATATAAAAAAAGTCAACTTACAGGTAGTAGCATGAGAAAGCCAATTGGAATTACAGCTGCTAAATCAGTCAAAGTTCTTCGAAGAGCTTGTTTCTCTTTATCAGTTAATTCATCTCCTATAAGCACCCTTCTAAGCAACCCTGTAGCTGCAGCAACATCTATGGCTAAAAGTTGGGTACCCTGCAACACATCCTGTTTATAAAAACATAATACGATGAGTCACCGAGGGTAATATTGTCATTTGAGTGAGGAGGAAAGGAGTTAATGAATTAATATTATTATTATTATTATTATTATTACTGTGGTGCTTCCTTTCAACTTGTTTATGGACCTTCCGATTATATTCTCTTTCTCCTGTGCTTTCACTAGTTGAACCCCTTCAGGATCTTTAGGATAATTAGTCATTTTAAGATCCTCCTGTAGATTAAATATAAGTAATTACAAATAAAATATGAAAATGATTTTAGATTATAAGAGGAGAAGAGAAGAGAAGAGAACCTCTTCGTTTTCAGAGCGTTTAGTGCTTCTTTCAACTCGCATTTCGAGTTCCATGAGTTCGTTTCTTAATAATTCGAAACGTTGGATTTCATTTGATTCAAGTAGACTTGTGTCATCATCATCATCCTGTAGAAAAATGATTGGTTTGTATATAAAATATAAAAAAAATAGATTATAAAAAATGGGATTATGAGGCGTACATTTTTGTAGGAAGTTTCTGTGGTTGGGGTTGGACGACGTAGCAGCAAGCTCCATAAGACATCAGGTTTACTATAAAAATAAAAATTGAACAAATGAGGTGTGTGAAGGTTAAGGTTAATATGAACAAATTGGTTCATGGATTCCAGTGGTAATCAATGGAATTGGAATTCGAGATTCCATTCCATGGCGTGTTTGGTTACCCATTGGATGGAATTCAATTCCGTCGGATTCCTTCAAAATCTGTGTTTCACGGATTTCACTAGTCCTATGGGTGGATGGGAGTTAGTACCATTTAGCCTTTTTTGGTTAAATGACCAAAATACCCTTGTTAATACATATTAGTGATTATACAATTTTTATTATCAAATTCCCTTCCATTTTTTGCCAACCAAACAGATTATAAATTCATTAATACTCCAATTCCTTTTGATAGATTTTATTCCTTCCAAAAACATTATATGACCAAAATGCCCCTTTATTTTATGTGCTGAGAAAGATTTGGTGAATGACAATACCTGCTGGACATATCCAGGTCTACATTAGAACCAGATTGCCTCTCAGCACGACCATCATCATTTCCCTATATACAAACAAAATGCAGAAATCAGGTAAATAAAATTTTGCGTATATAGTAAGAAATATTATTATTATAAAACTAAGTTGTTATTTTTTAAATATATAGAGATATATACCTGCTGAAGGGAATCTGTTTTTGCCCTAAATGACGCCTCAAGAAATTCAGCCTCTTTTTTAAGTTTCCTAATCTTTTCAAGATCAGAACAAGCAGCTTTTAGATGCTCCTTTCCAGAACTGGAGCTGGATACGTGTAACTCTTGAAGCAATTCCTCAAGCTTTATAAGGGCATCATCAACACTCTCTAATGCCTAAAAAATTAAAAATAAAAATATTGAAAAGAAAATGAAAATGTTAACTTGATTTAGTGAAAATGGAGATATACCTTGTCGAAGGAATCTAGTTGTTTTTTCAATGGAGAATAACCTCCTGAACGTGTGATCTCAAAAGTATTATTAGTGCTGCTTTCGATCATGCGCTTCCTGCATTAACATTTCATATTTTATAAATGTTTAGTTTTTACAGAAGGAAAATTAAATTCAATGGAGATGGGTTTTTACAGAGGAAAAAGTAATATATGATTTAACAATCATCACGTAATATTGTTGGTAAAATGGCCTCAAAGATCCCCAACAACCCACCCAATGGAAAATAATAAAGAAATCCAAACGCAGGGAAACATGTTGACAACTTCAAAACCGGAGAAAAACCACGGGCCTCGAGAGAGAAAATTACACTGTCTGACAAATGACTACAATCACATGGACTAATCTCTCAAGCCACCCCAAATTACACTCACTCTCTAAAGCCTTGGGACTCTTTTCATAGGATGAAGCCAACTCCACCTTTTTACACTCTGCCAAAGTGTCACAACTGACAAGTTTCTCCTTTCACATTAGCCAAACAAATCTCAACAAAAATCTAATTGTGTATACAAGTTTACTTACTTAGGTATGCCTAGTTCTTCCATAGAGTCCTGTAAAATCTTGTGCCTGAAATAAATAAATAAATAAAATACCACTTGGATTATCTCATTCACATCCGAATACTATTTAAAAATTATAAAAAAGAAAAGAAAGAACAGATGGTAATAGCAATAGCAATATAGCATTACCCTCTAGAAAGAAACCTTGCAGCTTTGACATTAGAAGGGTTCTCAAGCCATTTACTATATTTAATAAAACTCTGAATCCAGTGTGAACAAACATCTAAAACAACAGGGATAGCTTCCTCATTTGGAGGACCTTGTTTACTTTTATGCCCATGTGACCCTTTTTGAGTGTCGATGTCACCTGGATAAAATGGAAGCCAATCCAATTCTTCACATACAACCTACAAAACATTGCGGTTTTTTGTAAATTTAATTTTGTATTATTGTATATTTGTATATAATATATTAATCCAAATATTTTGCTAACCTCCACATACAGTTGATAAGAGCTTATTGATGAAAGCTGAGGATAATATAACACACTACCACCAATAAGATACCTGATTTGAAGAGAGAAAATAACCATATATTCATGCAACTTAGTGTTGATTAATTCCAAGGGTTGTAGTTGCATTAAGTTGATACTTGGAGGGTATGGTATATAAATATATTCAATTTTCAAAAACTTTACCTGATCAATCCTTCAATGGGTTTCGGTGCTGCTTCAAAGTTATTTGCAGATAAGTACAACTGAGTCCTCCTTCCTAAAGCAATGAAGAATCCAAAAATAGCCAAATCCTTATCCAACACCTGCACACACACAATTATTCACACTCACCCTTATCAAAACTTCAAATTTCACAGAAAAATATTTTAGATTTTAGATTTTACCTCAATACTTTCACATGTGGTTAATCTTGACCATATTCTCTCTCTATCAATAGCACGTTGTAGATGCCTCTGTACAAGACTCACCCAAAAGAAAACTTCTTCAGTTCCTTGATCATCTTTCACTCTACAAGCTGCAGCTCGATGTCCAAAATGGACTAAAAACTCTCTTTTTAATCCAATCTCTTTTATAGAGCCATAAGCTTTGTGTATAGGAACAAACTCAACCAACATATCCATCAGTCTACCAGTTATCTCAGGGAGAAGAGAGTAAAACTGTGTGCAAGAAACTTTTGTGGGGCCGAGTTTTGTTATTGCTGCTATGCAACTCAATGCAAAAAGAAGCAAAGACCTGTCACTTGCATCCCCTGAAGTTACAGATGTTCCTTTTCTTACCCTGGAAAATGAAACAAGTTAGTTTTTTCATGTTAAAGTAAAAGTAAAAACTTGTATATGATTTTTTTTTTTTTGAAGTACTTACACGCCTGTAGCAGCTGAAAATCGTTGGTCTTTTTCAAAGTAATTGACAAAACTGGAGACGACAGATGGCATTTGTTGGGATAAAAACCATTCATAAAGTTCTGGTTGTTTGTCTGAGAGTGCATCGCGTATTACACTTTCTAAGGGAGCGTAATATCTTGAGAGACTGCATAAAAGTTGTGGATAAATAAAATTATAAATAAGAATTTTGTAATTGTATGTTGTCTTTATGATATGTAAAGATTGGAAGTAGTGATGAAAAACAATAAAAACAAAAGACTTTGAAGTGTATAACAAAATTACTGTTGAAATCTGAGACTAACAGGTTAAAATAGTTACTTTGGGAAAAAATAAAATATTAGTAGTTAAACCACAAAAATGCTCAAAATTTAACGGTTTTTCTGTAATTTGGCCTAAAAATTGTATCATTTATTTCATCATGAAAACAGACGGGAGAAATTTAATAAAGTAACAGAAAATCCTACTCAAAAACCTTACCTCCTCTGAACAAAAACATTGATGTCACGATCTCTTCTATCACCACGAGATGAAATCTCACATGCTGCTAAAAGTAACGAATACACTGAGGCCTGAAATCATTACAAATTTTATATATAATTATGTGTCTAGCAAGAATATGAGGTGTACACATATGACAAGAATGTTGAGATTTGAGAATGAGAACAAACCTGATAAGACAAGGCTTTCACCCAAGCATTTTGGTCTATACCAAGCCAAGCTGTTGAAAACCATGATGATTTGGATGCAGAGATCTGATCTTTAATGGCTAATTCATATACCCTTGCAGCATCATGCAATGATTGAATAAGTGCACTATTATATTCTTCATTTTGCAATGACTGGTCAAGTTTAACCCTCATTTCCTCAACATCACCACTAGTACTTGCTCCATTAACTGTTACACCATCATCAGCAGAAGCAAATGGGAAAAATTGTCTTGTTCTTCTTGATTTGTAATGGGTGAAATAGGTTAATTGGGGCTTTAATGATCTGGAACTAAGACCAAGTGTTCCATCTTCTAATAAACAGAGATTTATCTGGTATCTCTTTCTTGAATAAACCTTACTGGATAGTAAGTAGTCCACAGAAGCTACCTTCTTGTGAAATAAACATGTGGAATGTTTACATGAAATCCATGGATTCAGATATCTGCATCACAAAAGCAAATAGCCATAATTGAAAAAGGCTTGTGTTTTGGCTTTAAATTATGTTTTCTTACTTCTGCTAACTGTATCTGTTTCGTTAACTATGTTACGTCAGTAAGAATAAGGTATTTCAGTGCTCGAATTAATGAACTAAGGATTAAGTGAGGCTGAGGCTTCAATAATCCGCCATAGCTACTAGCTAGCAACCTTAACTTAACCCTTAACAAACAAAAAACTACCTCGGAAACATTTCGATGATCAAACGACTAATGTGCGACTTATAATATTCACAATTCAAGCTTAATTCAAGCATAGCAGTTTGATTGTGTCGAATTCCCACTAAACTAATTGCTAATCAACGGAATTAGAAAACGAAAAGAAGCAATTATAAAGCTAACATAGCTTGAGATCAAAGAGATACTTATGTAAATGAAATAAAGAGAATACTTACTTCGATAGGGAAACAGAACGGGGGCAACAAACACTAGGGAGAGCGTGAGGTTGAGAAATGGTCATTGATCATATATATGTGTAAAGAGTAATGTTTCGCCGGTGACCGGTGGTTTGACGAAGCAGCAGAGGGAGAGAGAGGAATGGGGATAAGGAGGAGTGATCGGCGGAGGAGCGAACGGCGAAGTGCCACGTCGGTGAGAGGAAAAGCTTGTGGTGTTGGGAGAGGTGAGAGCGAGGGATAGAGAAAGCAAAAAAACAGATGATAGGATCGGGTCGTGGATGCTAATCATTTCAGTTTTAACGGGTGGGTCGCTAATTTCAACGTTTCAACACAACCGGTAGCCGAAAACTAAAACTGAATTCATATTTCGAAAAGAAAAAACTGCAAAAATGGTCCCGCAATTTTTTGGGTTTTATTCTAAATCATGACTTTTTTAGATTAGCGGTAATTTTCAGGTATTTTGGTTGTGGTTTTGGTCCCTTGTTAAACTTAAATGACTAATATACCCTCCTGATATTTTTTTTTTAATCTTTTTTCTATTTAATGTAATGTTTTATTAAATTAAAATATAGGGCTCTCTCTCTCTCTCTCTCTCTCTCTCTTAGAGAGAACATACATACACAATCAAGAACGTATATTTATACACACATATAATCGAGAACATACAATCCCTTCCCCTTGTTCTTCATCCTTGCAACCCAAACCCACCAACAACGATTTCATTACCGTTCTCCTTCTTTTTTCTGAATCCATGGAAGAATAGAGATATGGAAAAAGACGAAGATAGTGAGGAACAAGGTATGAGCATACTTGATTGAGGCAAGTACTGTTCATCGTCCTCTACAATGAACCCCCTTGTAAAAACCCTTTGATTTTTCATCCAATTTAGCACTTTGTTGGCTGAATCGACTTGATTCACGTCAGCAATGGGGTACCTCTGTTCGTCAGAATTCTCTCAAGATGGAAAGATACAAATACACGCTTGCCAACAACCCTTATTCTTCAAAATTTTCCTGCAATTATCGATTCTTAACAGAGGCATACAAAAACGAACAGAACCTATGTTTTGGAATCCTTTCTTTTACCCAAAATATATACATATAACATTCTATCAACATATGTTTAAGCCAAATCCAAATCGAACAATAGCAACAATAGATATAAAATTGAGAATCAGAATCGTAAGAATTAAGAGAAGAAAAGATATAGAACCAGATGAATTGGAGGGTACATTAAGTTTGTACATACAGATCAATGGCGTACAACTAATGGAATTTCAAATCGCTAGATACAGCAAAACGCAGAATCATGAACGAATCACGAAATCACGAACAAAGATGTAAGAGTTACTGGATACAGATGTGAGATACCTGGGGGAAAGCAGAGTGCTTAGCCCAAACACTACCGTCGGCACCAATGATGGTTGCGAAGATGAGATGGTGACAAGTACCTTCGATATCACACATCAAATGATCATCCAGATTGCCACGACATTTTTGAAGGAAAAACATTGAAACGCATTCAATGCTATCGTATGGATTTAGGGATTTAAGGGTTTAAGGATCGTTTTTAGAGAGAGAGAGAGAGAGAGAGAGAGAGATTTCTTAATTTTTTAATTATAAAAATAGATAAAAAAATGAAAGAAAAATAAAAAAGAAATACCTCAAGGGTATTTTAGTCTTTTTAATTTTCCGATTGACCAAAACTACAAGCAAACCAACTCATAAGGACCACTGATCCAAAAGAGTTGAGGTTTGGACTAAAACCCCAAAAAAATACATACCACAGGGACTATTTTTACAATTTTGTCTAATATTATAGCAAAAAGTAAAATAAAATCATAAGATTATAAATAATAATTACATTTGTTTAAGTTACATCAATTGCTACAATACCTTTAATTGATTAAGACAAATCATAAATGGTTGTTGTTAAAGTAAATTCGATAAAAATCTGAAAATCAATGAATTATTTAATGATGTGATGGTTTATCCTATAGTTCATAAATATTAGTGATGTTATATTTATTTCTTTTAAATCGTGGGTCTCTTTTTACTTTCAAGATAACATTTTTGTTTTTTTTATTTATTTATAACCGGACGAATTCCCGGCGTAGGTTAAAAATATATTGTTAAAATGTTAAAAAATATATGTTATTGACATTAACTTTAACATAATATTTTGAACAATATTATTCATTGACATCAACCAACCTTTTTCATTAATAAAATTAAATATAATTATCTATTTAATATTATTTTTAACAATTGTTATGATTGATTAATTTAAATTAATTTCAATAATGATGTTCATTTAAAATACAATTTATTTGTTGTTAATGTTATAGCAATTTATAAATTGATGTTACTATCATTTAAAATTATTGTTCTTTAGTTTTAAACCACTTATTATTAATAATAAGTTAAAGAAGACTTTTAAGAAATACTTAATATTACTATTAAAATGTGAAACATACACTAAATAATAAAGTGATAAGATAGACAATTTGCATTTCAAAAGAGACTTGCATGGATAATATGACATATTTATGATTTTTATAATTTGATTTTATTATTTATAATTATGGTTCATTAGTTTTAAAACCATTTATTATTATTAATAAACGAAAAAAAAATAAAAGACACTTATTATTATAATTAAAATGTTAAACATATACTAAAATATAAAGTGATAAGATTGGTAATTTGTATTTTAAAGAGACGTACATGGATACTATGGATAATATTGCATATCCATGATTTTTTTTATTAATTATTATTTTGAAGTAACACAAACATACAAACATATATACAATATTTAATTAAATATTATCTATATCACTTTCAATAACATATGATCGATAACCTAAATCTAATCTAATTCATATTAAAGTTTCAACCACAACATACAATGATTGTCTTAAAAGAATACTTAAGCCAATACAAATATAAAAAAAAAAGAATTAGTATATAACAAACTTACAAATTAAAAACTTTAACATAATAACATAGCTCGAAAAATGGTCCAAAGCCCTCAAACCAACACAAAACCTTTAAAGTTGTTTTCTTTGTGAATTTTGTATGTAATTTGTATTTGTGTGTCTACTCAAAGAGAATGATATTTTTATAGTAGACTGTCCATTAATTGCTTATTAAACATATTATACAAGTTATAAAACCTTTCATAACGTGTGATTAATTACTTTAAATGTGGAAATGTGTGAGAGTTTCAAATGCATGAGGTACTTGGAAATTTGTATGGGGGTTTCAAATGCATGAGGTGATAGGAAAAATGTCTCATTTATAAGTATAGTATGATCCTCAAACTTGTACAACATATTATATGTTAACGTTCTTGAAAAGACTGAACATCATATTTTCATTTCGTATCATTTAACTGATGTCGTATGATTTAACTTATGTCTATCTCATTTCCTAGGGAACCAACTAAATCAATGAAGTATATAGTATCATAGCAAAAAGAATATATATTGAAATCATAAGATTACAAATAAAAATTACATTTGTTTAAGTTATATCAAGTGTTACAATACCTTCGATTAATTAAGACGTCATAAATAGGTGTTGATAAAGTAAAATATATAAACATTGGATAATCAATGAATTAGCTAGTGATGTGATGGTTTATCCTTATAGATAATAAATATTGAATCTATGTTATATTGTTGCATAGCAATATAATTATATAGTTAAAATGATAACAAATATATTTTGTTAAAGTATATATGTAGAAAGATCTTTATAGAATGATATTGCTAATGACATATGATCATATAGGATCACACTTTATAGCAAGTTACTACTAATTGATTATTTATTAATATAATTTGATAATTAATAAATATTATCAACACTTATATTTAATTGGAAAAACAATATTTTATGAAATAATATTTTACCAACATATTGGGAATTATTGTTTCCATGAAATAATAATAAACGTGAACAAAAATTACTTTAATATCATATAGTATGATTATTGATGTGTACAACATTTTTTGTCACTTTGAGTAACAGTTAAGTTTGTTTCTAACTAGCTAGTTATGAGTTAAGTAAAGAGCACTTCCACTTTGTCTCCTAGCTATGTAGAACTGTGGGTTCTTTCATGATGGAAGAATCATGTTTTTGCTTTGTTTAATTCCTAACTCATGCGTGTAAGAAAACCTCAAGCTTTCTGTTTTTTATCTCTTTATTTTGTACTAAAAAGGGACATAAGAAAGGGCATGAGTGTGAATTAAACTAGTTTTTTGGAAGAGTTATTCACTCATTTTTGGGCTGCCAATTTGTGGCTTTCTCTCCCTTCTTCCTTCTGCTTTGTTCTTGCAAAATGTGTTAAAATTAAAGGGTAAGATGTTGCTTCTCTTTAAGCATATTTTGATATATGTCTTAAAGCCTAAGAACAACATATATAAAAGTAAAGACTAGTATCTTGAAGTGGTTTTATTCTTGTTGTGGTGGATGCATTATAGAAGACTTCTTCTTGGAGTTTTAGTATCATCTTCATCAACATCCTAATTGCCAAAAGGAACAAAAGTCTTCAAAGGTTGTAAACTTCTTCTTTTCTTTGGTTATGTTTTAATCTTTCTAAGTCTTGAAAAATTATCCTTGGTGGGTTAAAATGATTTTAGTTTATTCAAACTAGAAAATGTTTTTGTTGTTAATTACGTCAATTTTGTCACTAAAATTAGACTTTTTTTTAATAAAAAACCCAACAATTAGTATCAAAGCCATTTTTGCATGTAACGCTCGATTCCTTGTAGGTATTTAATTCAAAAATTTATTCACTTTTGTATAGAAACTCGACGAGTTTGAGGCCCCAAACTCGTCGAGTAAGAATGGAATTGGATATGGGTGGTAAAGTCTACTCGACGATTTGAGAGCCTCAACTCGACGAGTAGGACTGGCAGAATGAAACCCTGATTTTCAGGGTTTTGCACCCTATTTAAATACCTTAACCTCTATAGGCTGGCCTCATTTACAGCCTCCATTGTCCCAAACCCTAGCCATGAAACCCTAATTTACTTTTGAGAGTTTTGAGCCATTCTTGGTGTATTCTTTGTGGTTTTGAAGAATAAGATACTTGAAAAAGGAGCAAGGAAGTGTTAGAGAAGAATAGATCCAGAAGTCTAGCTTCATTCCTAGGTCATCAGAGGTATAAAGCTCCTATCTTGTTTATAGTATGCTTAGATCTATTTTTAATGCATTTTCTCCATATTTTGGTCCAAAAATGTTAGCTTTTGGGAAATGGACATCCCAAGTGAGTATACTTACAGATCTAGGACCTTTGAGGGCTTTCATGGCATAAAGGTGCAAACTTTATGGCCATTGGAGCCCCATGCAAGCTTTAGGATGTCATTTTGGCCTTTTAAGCTCCAAAAGGCCATGCATGGAGAGAAAGTCAGGGACTTTACGTGTTCATCTAGTATCTAGGGTCTAGATCTCAGTTTGCATGCCTTAGCTTGAAGTATTAATGGCTCTTGGATCAAGATCTAGATCTTTTAGAGTTAGGGTTTGAGCTAAATCCATTAAAGAAGTGTATTAACGGGTAATGTTGGAAACTTTACCCTTAAAAGGACATTTTTAGTATGTATATGAAGTATGAAGATTAGATTTGAAGGATAGAAGCTTAATCTATTAAGATAGCTTAACAAACTGAAGAATCTACAAGTTCATAGAGGAAATCAAAAAGTTGGGTCGAAGTGTCTTGATTCTGTAAAAAGAAGGACTCAACAAGTTCAATGGAGACTCAACGAGTTGACTGGAGAAGTCTTGATTCTGTTAATAGTAGGAACTTGATGAGTTGTGAAAGAACTCGACGAGTTGGGTCGCGATTTCAGGGTTTTATGATTCATGGAACTTGGCGAGTTGATGGACCAACTCAATGAATTGAGTCAACCCAAGATGTTGACTTTGACCAGAATGTTGACTTTGACATGGGTGTTGACTTTGACTTTGAACTTGACCAAAGTTGACCCTTAAGGGGTTATAAGTATGAAAGGGTAATTAAAGGGATCTTTATGTGTAGGATTTTGAGTGGAGTTGATTTCAGAGTCGAGGATAGTTCAACTACTTCACGACATTAAGGTGAGTTACCTTCCAGTAGAAGTGGTTCGAAGGCACCAATGTTGGCCTACTAGTAGTTGATTATAGTTGAGATGATTGTATTTGTGATAATTGTCTGATATGCCACTATATGTTATGCTTTATGTACTAGTATGCTATGATATTATGTGATAGTGGTAGGAGGGGTGAAATAGTCCCCGTTACCGGTTGAAAGAGACCGAAGGGGTAAGCCATCACCCAGATACGTTAGGCAGTATGTGACTTATATGTTTATGTACTAGGATGATATGTGGTGGTAGTAGGGGGTGAAATAGTCCCCGCTATGGGTTGAAAGAGACCGAAGGGGTAGGTCAACACCCATATATGTTAGGCAGTTACCAGTTGAAAGAGACCGAAGGGGTAGGCCAGCACCCAGATATGCTAGGCGGTTACTGGTTGAAAGAGACCGAATGGGTAGGCCCGCACCTAGATATGCTAGGCAATATGTTATTGTATGGTATGTGGTATGATGGGGGAACTCATTAAGCTTTGTGCTAACGGTTTTCAGTTTTGGTTTTTGGTACTTCTTCTTCGAAAGGAAAGGAGGCGGCATGATCTCAGCGTATCACACTACATTTTCCACACATGAGATCTTATGAATTTATACCCTGATATTTTCTTTATCATGACATGTTTTGACTATGGATACATTGATTTTGATATGAGTTGATTATATGATGTTTTCAAACAAATGGTTTTGTAATTGTTTAATTTAAAATGAAATTTTGGTAATAAATTTTGGGATGTTTCATTGCATGCTTGGTTATATTGTTTGATAAGTTGGTAGTATCCTTGTTTTTGGAAAACATGGATGGTTTTCTTTTTGTAAGAAAACTCATACAAAATTTCTATGACAACTTTAAAATATTTATAATTGTTATTTTTATAACTAAAAATTTATATACGTCTTTTTAATCATAAAAGTTGTCCTAGAAAAATCAAGTGTTGTTTTATATAATTTTGAGTGTGTGTATGTAAGTGTGTGTGTGTGTGTGTATATATATATATATATATATACACTAGGTGTGAGATCCGTGTATTACACGGGTTTATAAAAAAAGTTTAATATAAAATTATAAGCATTACATAGTTTTTAAAATAATAATTTTACATAAATACAAAGAATATAATAAATAAAGCAAGTAATAAAGGTTGTAGAGTATTTATTATGAAATTTAATAGAATGATCTACTTTATATATATAAATCTCATTAAAATGTGGATTTTAAATTTAACAAAAATGAAAATTTTAAGAAAATGACAAGTGGAAAAGAAATTATAACAGCTCAAATTTTCAAATAAATTTTTCATTTAAAACAAAGCATCATTATTCGACAAAAGGGTTTATTCCAAGTTTATTTCAAAAGTATAAATAATAAATCTTCAGGATCTTCAACAGTGGCAGTGTGTACGTGTCACGCCGGAGCCTTCCCACGGTCATCACTAGTACCTGAAAAAAAAAACATAAACACAACTAGTAAGCATAAATGCTTAGTGAGTTCCCCAGTATACGACTTACCCACATACGCCTTCCGGCCCGGACCTTTCAGTCCACATAACATCGCCTTCCGGCCCGTAATATAATCGCCTTCCGGCCCATAACGTATAGCCTTCCGGCCCGTATTAGATTGCCTTCCGGCCCATAGTATTTTGCCTTCCGGCCCATAATAGTATAAAACATAACACATGTAACATAACGCACATAACACATAAGTCACACATCATACCGTTCTTTCTGTCACATAAGGTCTCGCCTTCCGGCCCGTATAAGCATACATCACATATAAGCATACATCACACATAAAGCATCTACCTCTCTAGACATAGCATAAATATAACACATACGACCTTCCGGTCTCACAGTCAAACCCTTCCGGGTAAAGTATAGTGAGAAGACTCACCTCGTAGTATGCAAGCTATAAACCCTTCGAGCTACTCGCACTCGATCCGCTAATCCGCAGGTTCCCTATAATACCACATACCTTTATTAAGGATCTTATCAAACAAGACAACTAACCCTACTAAGTTACATACAGGTCAACGGTCAATCTTGACCAGACTCGTCGAGTGCAAAGGGCAACTCGGCGAGTATAGACACCCTGACTCCACTCGCCGAGTCTGAAGAACGACTCGGCGAGTCCTAGTAGATCTTCAAGCTACTCGCCGAGTCTGAAGAACAACTCGACGAGTTCCAATAGGTCTTCAAGCTACTCGCCGAGTCCGAAGAACAACTCGGCGAGTCCTAGTGAATCTTCAAGCTACTCGCCGAGTCTGATCATTGGACTCGGCGAGTCCTCGCCATGCAGTCAATCCGCTGCCTCCTGTATTTCGCATGATTTCGAAATATATAGATATGGGGCTTCCTGGACTTTCACATATACTAATACAGGGGTTTTTAAACACTTATAACAACACTACAATCTAACAATCCCTTAAATGGGTTTCCTAAACCCTAAATTCGCATACAACATAAAAGCTACAGATTTTGATCCGAAGATTACCTGGAAACGTGTTCCCTGTGTCCCCAAACCTCCAGTACTCGATTCCTTTGATCACCACCTTGCCCCTCCTTGTCTAACAATCTCTTCAAGCTTCTTCTAGCCCTCACTATTGCTCCAGATGCCCACAAACTCCCAATGTATCTTCATTCGGCCAAAAGACGCGACATGACGGCCATAACATCATTATATACGATTCAGAAATGAAACGGCTAGGGTTCAGCTGAACCAGCGTCTACTCGCCGAGTCCCTATTTGGACTCGTCGAGTCCAGTCGCGTATTTGCGACTGCGACCAAGACCTTGGCCCTACTCGGCGAGTCATGCACCAACTCGCCGAGTCCCCTCCTAAATGTGCCCCAGAAATAATTTAGAGAAATACCTGAAATTCCGGGCTGTTACAACTCTCCCCCACTAGAACTAGACTTCGCCCTCGAAGTCTCATTCTGCGAATAATTCCGGATGTTGCTCCCGCATTTCTCTTTCCGGCTCCCAAGTCATCTCTGATCCCTTCCGATGTTGCCACTGAACCAACACCAGAGGTATCTCCTTATTCCGTAGAACCTTGATCTTCCGATCCCTGATAGCTACTGGTCTTTCGGCGTAATTCAGGCTCGCATCCACCTGAATGTCTTCTAACGGAACCACTGCTGCCTCATCGGCTATACACTTCCTCAACTGTGATACGTGGAAGGTATTGTGAATCTGACTCAGCTCCGCTGGCAACTCCAACCGATAAGCTACCCGACCTACCCTTGCAATTACCCGGAATGGGCCTATGAACCGGGGCCCCAATTTACCCCTCTTCCTGAACCGGATCACCCCTTTCCAAGGAGAAACCTTTAGGAGAACGAAGTCGCCGACCTGGAATTCGAGCTCGGACCGGCGTCTGTCCGCATAACTCTTCTGTCGGCTCTGGGCGGTCAATAACCTCTGCCTCACTCGCTGAATCTGTTCGGTCGTCTGAAGTACAATCTCTGTACTGCCCATCACTCTCTGTCCCACTTCTCTCCAGCAAATGGGAGTCCGACACCTCCTACCATACAACAACTCAAAAGGTGGCATACCAATGCTCGAATGATGGCTGTTGTTGTAGGAAAACTCAGCCAACGGCAGATGCGCATCCCAGCTACCCCCGAAGTCTAACACACACGCTCTAAGCATGTCTTCCAATGTCTGAATCGTCCGCTCGCTCTGACCGTCGGTCTGGGGATGGTATGCGGTACTAAAATGCAGCTTAGTACCCAACTCCTCATGGAATTTCTTCCAGAACCTGGAAGTGAAACGTACATCGCGGTCCGAAACAATTGAGGTCGGCACTCCATGCCGAGATACTATCTCTCTCACGTATAACTCTGCCAACTTCTCTGCTGATGAACTTTCGCTAATGGCAAGGAAGTGTGCACTCTTTGTTAGCCTATCCACAATCACCCAAATCGCATCGACTCCCCTGGCAGTTTTCGGCAATTTGGTGATGAAATCCATCGTGATCTGATCCCACTTCCACTCAGGAATCTCCAAGGGTTGCAACTTACCGTGCGGTCTCTGGTGCTCGGCCTTAACCTTACGGCAGGTCAAACACCTCTCAACGAACCAGGCAACGTCTCTCTTCATGCAAGGCCACCAGTACTCCTTTTTCAAATCCAGATACATTTTCGTAGCACCGGGATGGATCGAGAATTTCGATCTGTGTGCCTCCTCCATCAAAGTAACACGCGTACCGCCCACGAATGGCACCCAGATCCGACCCTGAAATATCAGAAGTCCCCGCCCATCCGTAACGAACTCTGAAATCAACCCGACGACCCGCTCCTGTTTCTGCATCCCAGACTTCACAACCTCGGCCTGTGCCCCACGAATAGCATCTAATACCGGAGTCATCACTGTCAATCTCAAACATACGTCCCGCAATGGAGTACTCTCCGCCCTACGACTCAATGCATCAGCTACCACATTAGCCTTGCCTGGGTGGTATAGGATCTCACAGTCATAATCCTTAACCACGTCTAACCATCTCCTCTGACGCATGTTTAGGTTGGGTTGATCCATCAAATACTTCAAACTCTTATGGTCCGTGTATATGGTACAACGAACCCCGTACAGGTAGTGACGCCAAATTTTGAGGGCGAACACTACTGCCCCCAACTCTAAGTCATGCGTGGGATATCTCGCTTCGTGAGGCTTCAGCTGCCTCGATGCATAGGCTATCACATGGCCCCTCTGCATCAACACTGCACCCAGTCCTGAAATCGATGCGTCGCAATATACGACAAAGTCCTCCATCCCTTCCGGAAGAGCTAATACTGGTGCTTCGCACAGTCTCTGACGAAGTGTCTCGAAGGAAGTCTGCTGTTCGGGTCCCCATGAAAATGTAACACCCTTTCGGGTCAATTTGGTAAGCAGCACCGCGATCTTGGAGAAATCCCTAATGAACCTTCGATAGTACCCCGCCAACCCAAGGAAACTCCTGATCTCCGAAGGTGACTTCGGTGCCTCCCAACTCATCACTGCTTCCACCTTGGCCGGATCGACCAATATCCCTGCCTGATTTACAACGTGCCCCAGAAATTGAACTTCCCGTAACCAGAAGTCACATTTGGAGAATTTTGCATATAGCTTCTCCGACCTCAATACCTCAAGGACCTCCCTCAAATGTCCCTCATGCTGCTCCCTAGACCGCGAATACACCAGAATGTCGTCGATGAACACAATCACAGACCGATCCAGCATCGGCCTGCATACCCTGTTCTTGAGATCCATGAACACTGCTGGGGCATTGGTGAGCCCAAAAGGCATCACCACGAACTCGTAATGCCCATACCGCGTCCTAAAGGCTGTCTTCTGGACGTCCTCATCCCGCACTCTCACCTGATGGTACCCTGATCTCAAATCAATCTTGGAAAACCAAGATGCCCCTTGCAACTGATCAAATAGATCATCGATCCTCGGTAACGGATAGCGGTTCTTAACTGTCACCTTGTTCAGCTCCCGGTAATCGATACACATCCGGTGTGAACCATCCTTCTTCTTGACGAACAGAATCGGTGCTCCCCACGGCGAGCTACTCGGCCGAATAAACCCCTTCCCCAACAACTCTTGAAGTTGCGAGGACAATTCTTGCATCTCTGGAGGTGCAAGACGATAAGGCACCTTCGCAATAGGCGCAGCCCCTGGAACTAGATCGATACCAAACTCCACTTGTCTCGCAGGAGGTATTCCCGGCAAATCCTCGGGAAAAACATCTGGAAACTCGCGCACCACTGGAACCTCCTTCAATGTCTTCGGTCTCTCGGAACTCTCCCGCGTATCCATCACATACGCCACAAAGCCGTTACATCCCCGCTGTAGGCATTGCCTCGCCCTAGCGGCCGAACAAAAAGCTGATCTCGAACGGGTACCCTCGCCGTACACCGTAAGAACTCCCCCACTAGGGTCTCGTATAGTCACCAGCTGACGCTCGCAGTCGATGACAGCGCTGAATCGGCTCAACCAGTCCATGCCTACGATGACACAGACGTCACCCATCGCAATAGGAATTAGGTCAATCGGAAACGCGACCCCGAAGATCTCTAGCACACATCCCCGAAGAACCTCCGTAGCACAAATCACCCTCTCAGCCGCAATGGAAACGCTCAAAGGCCGACTTAACGGCTCACGACTAATGCCGATGTGCTGACTAAAAGCTAACGATACAAACGATCTACTCGCACCCGAATCAAATAATACTAGAGCAGGCATAGAGTTCACAAGGAAAGTACCTACACATACATTAACATAAGCATAACATTTCGATCTTTAATTAAATACGTGAAGGATAACATACCTGCCACAACATCGGGCGCAGCGCGGACCTCCTCCGCAGTCAGCTGAAAGGCTCTTCCGCGAGCCCTCGGGGCCTCGACCTTCGCCGGTCGGGTCTCAGTAGTCCGGGTAGTAGGTGTAGCTCCCTGACGAAGTTGCGGACACTCGGCCTTCCGATGGCCTGTCTGGTTGCAGTGAAAGCAAACCATAAACCCCTTAGGGCAATCCCTGGCAATATGTCCCTCTTTGCCACACTTGTAGCAACCACCAGCTCGACACGCCCCCTCGTGACTCTTGCCGCACTTCGCGCAAGTGCGACCCTTCGAACCTCCCATCCTCGAATCAGCGAACTTAGTCCGCTTGGCTACCGGCTGAGACTGGGCCGGTCGTCGATCCACCTGCCGAGACTCAGCCTCCTCCCTCGCTTGAGTCTCCAACTCGATCTCGCGCTTCCTGGCGTTCGCCTGAAGCTCAGTGAAAGTACGATAGGTGGAGTTTGACACAAACTCCCTGATCTCCCTCTTCAAAACACCCAAATAGCGGCTCATCCGCGACTGCTCCGTAGATACCAGCTCGGGGCAAAACATTGCCCTCTCATGAAACTTCCGTGTGATCACTGCCACGGAATCAGTACCCTGCTTAAGGGTCAAGAACTCCTGAATCAATCGCTCCCTCTCTACCGGGGGAACGTACTCATCCCTGAACATCTCCGTAAACCTCTCCCATGTCACCGCCGTAATCTCTGCCTGAGTGAAGTTCGCCGTCACGAACTTCCACCAATCCTTCGCCCCCAGACGGAGCTGGTTCAAGGCGAACCGTACCCTCAAGTGCTCCGGGCATGAGCAAGTATAGAAGCACCCCTCGATGTCGGCGATCAACCTCATAGCTGCAATCGGATCCTGCGTCCCATCAAATTCAGGGGGTTTCGTGTTGCTGAATTCCCTGAATAGTAATGAATCACTCCCTTGCGGCCTGGCAGCAGCCACAGCTGCGGTAGCGGCAGCAACTGCGGCTTCAGTAAGTGCGGCGTACCGCTCCTCAAACTCCTCCATCAGCGTGGTCTTAATAGACCCAAACATCTCCGGGATCTCAGCCCGGACCGCCGCAGCTACCTCTTCCTGAATAATCTGACGAATCTCCTCGTCACTCGCACCGCTCGAACTCGCCCCATTGCGTGTGATAACCATGATGTCTCTGAAATACAACATAAAATCATCAGAGACTCCACCAAGTACAATTGTACTCGATACGCGCCCTACCCAGTCTCCGATCTCCAGGGATTCTTACTTGAGTCTTCCACTGGTACGGTGCCTTCGGTAGTACGGGCCCAATACTACCGACCACACCGTATCAGTATTCGTCCCAAATCTTCCTCCCCAAATCCCGAATAATGGGTACTCTACCTCTAGTATGCACTAACTACTTGCACGCTACCAATTATCTCATATAAGCAATCTCCCTAGACTAAGGCATCACAAAACAGGCAATTCTAGTCCTATCATGTATACCTAGTCTTCTAGCATGCATAACAATTCATAATTCAGTGCATAACATAACATTGTAAGGTATTCTGGGGTTCTTTACCGTTCGGACGCTGGCTGCACGTACACACTGTTCCATCCTTGTTTTACCGCTTTATCATTTATAAAATGTTGTGTCCTTATTATTTAAAAAGATTTTTCCTCAAATCCCCGGTCTGAGTTCAGTTGCACCCAAAAGTACACCCGAATCCCTCAAACCAAGGCTCTGATACCAATTATAACAGCTCAAATTTTCAAATAAATTTTTCATTTAAAACAAAGCATCATTATTCGACAAAAGGGTTTATTCCAAGTTTATTTCAAAAGTATAAATAATAAATCTTCAGGATCTTCAACAGTGGCAGTGTGTACGTGTCACGCCGGAGCCTTCCCACGGTCATCACTAGTACCTGAAAAAAAAAACATAAACACAACTAGTAAGCATAAATGCTTAGTGAGTTCCCCAGTATACGACTTACCCACATACGCCTTCCGGCCCGGACCTTTCAGTCCACATAACATCGCCTTCCGGCCCGTAATATAATCGCCTTCCGGCCCATAACGTATAGCCTTCCGGCCCGTATTAGATTGCCTTCCGGCCCATAGTATTTTGCCTTCCGGCCCATAATAGTATAAAACATAACACATGTAACATAACGCACATAACACATAAGTCACACATCATACCGTTCTTTCTGTCACATAAGGTCTCGCCTTCCGGCCCGTATAAGCATACATCACATAGAAGCATACATCACACATAAAGCATCTACCTCTCTAGACATAGCATAAATATAACACATACGACCTTCCGGTCTCACAGTCAAACCCTTCCGGGTAAAGTATAGTGAGAAGACTCACCTCGTAGTATGCAAGCTATAAACCCTTCGAGCTACTCGCACTCGATCCGCTAATCCGCAGGTTCCCTATAATACCACATACCTTTATTAAGGATCTTATCAAACAAGACAACTAACCCTACTAAGTTACATACAGGTCAACGGTCAATCTTGACCAGACTCGTCGAGTGCAAAGGGCAACTCGGCGAGTATAGACACCCTGACTCCACTCGCCGAGTCTGAAGAACGACTCGGCGAGTCCTAGTAGATCTTCAAGCTACTCGCCGAGTCTGAAGAACAACTCGACGAGTTCCAATAGGTCTTCAAGCTACTCGCCGAGTCCGAAGAACAACTCGGCGAGTCCTAGTGAATCTTCAAGCTACTCGCCGAGTCTGATCATTGGACTCGGCGAGTCCTCGCCATGCAGTCAATCCGCTGCCTCCTGTATTTCGCATGATTTCGAAATATATAGATATGGGGCTTCCTGGACTTTCACATATACTAATACAGGGGTTTTTAAACACTTATAACAACACTACAATCTAACAATCCCTTAAATGGGTTTCCTAAACCCTAAATTCGCATACAACATAAAAGCTACAGATTTTGATCCGAAGATTACCTGGAAACGTGTTCCCTGTGTCCCCAAACCTCCAGTACTCGATTCCTTTGATCACCACCTTGCCCCTCCTTGTCTAACAATCTCTTCAAGCTTCTTCTAGCCCTCACTATTGCTCCAGATGCCCACAAACTCCCAATGTATCTTCATTCGGCCAAAAGACGCACATGACGGCCATAACATCATTATATACGATTCAGAAATGAAACGGCTAGGGTTCAGCTGAACCAGCGTCTACTCGCCGAGTCCCTATTTGGACTCGTCGAGTCCAGTCGCGTATTTGCGACTGCGACCAAGACCTTGGCCCTACTCGGCGAGTCATGCACCAACTCGCCGAGTCCCCTCCTAAATGTGCCCCAGAAATAATTTAGAGAAATACCTGAAATTCCGGGCTGTTACAACTCTCCCCCACTAGAACTAGACTTCGCCCTCGAAGTCTCATTCTGCGAATAATTCCGGATGTTGCTCCCGCATTTCTCTTTCCGGCTCCCAAGTCATCTCTGATCCCTTCCGATGTTGCCACTGAACCAACACCAGAGGTATCTCCTTATTCCGTAGAACCTTGATCTTCCGATCCCTGATAGCTACTGGTCTTTCGGCGTAATTCAGGCTCGCATCCACCTGAATGTCTTCTAACGGAACCACTGCTGCCTCATCGGCTATACACTTCCTCAACTGTGATACGTGGAAGGTATTGTGAATCTGACTCAGCTCCGCTGGCAACTCCAACCGATAAGCTACCCGACCTACCCTTGCAATTACCCGGAATGGGCCTATGAACCGGGGCCCCAATTTACCCCTCTTCCTGAACCGGATCACCCCTTTCCAAGGAGAAACCTTTAGGAGAACGAAGTCGCCGACCTGGAATTCGAGCTCGGACCGGCGTCTGTCCGCATAACTCTTCTGTCGGCTCTGGGCGGTCAATAACCTCTGCCTCACTCGCTGAATCTGTTCGGTCGTCTGAAGTACAATCTCTGTACTGCCCATCACTCTCTGTCCCACTTCTCTCCAGCAAATGGGAGTCCGACACCTCCTACCATACAACAACTCAAAAGGTGGCATACCAATGCTCGAATGATGGCTGTTGTTGTAGGAAAACTCAGCCAACGGCAGATGCGCATCCCAGCTACCCCCGAAGTCTAACACACACGCTCTAAGCATGTCTTCCAATGTCTGAATCGTCCGCTCGCTCTGACCGTCGGTCTGGGGATGGTATGCGGTACTAAAATGCAGCTTAGTACCCAACTCCTCATGGAATTTCTTCCAGAACCTGGAAGTGAAACGTACATCGCGGTCCGAAACAATCGAGGTCGGCACTCCATGCCGAGATACTATCTCTCTCACGTATAACTCTGCCAACTTCTCTGCTGATGAACTTTCGCTAATGGCAAGGAAGTGTGCACTCTTTGTTAGCCTATCCACAATCACCCAAATCGCATCGACTCCCCTGGCAGTTTTCGGCAATTTGGTGATGAAATCCATCGTGATCTGATCCCACTTCCACTCAGGAATCTCCAAGGGTTGCAACTTACCGTGCGGTCTCTGGTGCTCGGCCTTAACCTTACGGCAGGTCAAACACCTCTCAACGAACCAGGCAACGTCTCTCTTCATGCAAGGCCACCAGTACTCCTTTTTCAAATCCAGATACATTTTCGTAGCACCGGGATGGATCGAGAATTTCGATCTGTGTGCCTCCTCCATCAAAGTAACACGCGTACCGCCCACGAATGGCACCCAGATCCGACCCTGAAATATCAGAAGTCCCCGCCCATCCGTAACGAACTCTGAAATCAACCCGACGACCCGCTCCTGTTTCTGCATCCCAGACTTCACAACCTCGTCCTGTGCCCCACGAATAGCATCTAATACCGGAGTCATCACTGTCAATCTCAAACATACGTCCCGCAATGGAGTACTCTCCGCCCTACGACTCAATGCATCAGCTACCACATTAGCCTTGCCTGGGTGGTATAGGATCTCACAGTCATAATCCTTAACCACGTCTAACCATCTCCTCTGACGCATGTTTAGGTTGGGTTGATCCATCAAATACTTCAAACTCTTATGGTCCGTGTATATGGTACAACGAACCCCGTACAGGTAGTGACGCCAAATTTTGAGGGCGAACACTACTGCCCCCAACTCTAAGTCATGCGTGGGATATCTCGCTTCGTGAGGCTTCAGCTGCCTCGATGCATAGGCTATCACATGGCCCCTCTGCATCAACACTGCACCCAGTCCTGAAATCGATGCGTCGCAATATACGACAAAGTCCTCCATCCCTTCCGGAAGAGCTAATACTGGTGCTTCGCACAGTCTCTGACGAAGTGTCTCGAAGGAAGTCTGCTGTTCGGGTCCCCATGAAAATGTAACACCCTTTCGGGTCAATTTGGTAAGCAGCACCGCGATCTTGGAGAAATCCCTAATGAACCTTCGATAGTACCCCGCCAACCCAAGGAAACTCCTGATCTCCGAAGGTGACTTCGGTGCCTCCCAACTCATCACTGCTTCCACCTTGGCCGGATCGACCAATATCCCTGCCTGATTTACAACGTGCCCCAGAAATTGAACTTCCCGTAACCAGAAGTCACATTTGGAGAATTTTGCATATAGCTTCTCCGACCTCAATACCTCAAGGACCTCCCTCAAATGTCCCTCATGCTGCTCCCTAGACCGCGAATACACCAGAATGTCGTCGATGAACACAATCACAGACCGATCCAGCATCGGCCTGCATACCCTGTTCTTGAGATCCATGAACACTGCTGGGGCATTGGTGAGCCCAAAAGGCATCACCACGAACTCGTAATGCCCATACCGCGTCCTAAAGGCTGTCTTCTGGACGTCCTCATCCCGCACTCTCACCTGATGGTACCCTGATCTCAAATCAATCTTGGAAAACCAAGATGCCCCTTGCAACTGATCAAATAGATCATCGATCCTCGGTAACGGATAGCGGTTCTTAACTGTCACCTTGTTCAGCTCCCGGTAATCGATACACATCCGGTGTGAACCATCCTTCTTCTTGACGAACAGAATCGGTGCTCCCCACGGCGAGCTACTCGGCCGAATAAACCCCTTCCCCAACAACTCTTGAAGTTGCGAGGACAATTCTTGCATCTCTGGAGGTGCAAGACGATAAGGCACCTTCGCAATAGGCGCAGCCCCTGGAACTAGATCGATACCAAACTCCACTTGTCTCGCAGGAGGTATTCCCGGCAAATCCTCGGGAAAAACATCTGGAAACTCGCGCACCACTGGAACCTCCTTCAATGTCTTCGGTCTCTCGGAACTCTCCCGCGTATCCATCACATACGCCACAAAGCCGTTACATCCCCGCTGTAGGCATTGCCTCGCCCTAGCGGCCGAACAAAAAGCTGATCTCGAACGGGTACCCTCGCCGTACACCGTAAGAACTCCCCCACTAGGGTCTCGTATAGTCACCAGCTGACGCTCGCAGTCGATGACAGCGCTGAATCGGCTCAACCAGTCCATGCCTACGATGACACAGACGTCACCCATCGCAATAGGAATTAGGTCAATCGGAAACGCGACCCCGAAGATCTCTAGCACACATCCCCGAAGAACCTCCGTAGCACAAATCACCCTCTCAGCCGCAATGGAAACGCTCAAAGGCCGACTTAACGGCTCACGACTAATGCCGATGTGCTGACTAAAAGCTAACGATACAAACGATCTACTCGCACCCGAATCAAATAATACTAGAGCAGGCATAGAGTTCACAAGGAAAGTACCTACACATACATTAACATAAGCATAACATTTCGATCTTTAATTAAATACGTGAAGGATAACATACCTGCCACAACATCGGGCGCAGCGCGGACCTCCTCCGCAGTCAGCTGAAAGGCTCTTCCGCGAGCCCTCGGGGCCTCGACCTTCGCCGGTCGGGTCTCAGTAGTCCGGGTAGTAGGTGTAGCTCCCTGACGAAGTTGCGGACACTCGGCCTTCCGATGGCCTGTCTGGTTGCAGTGAAAGCAAACCATAAACCCCTTAGGGCAATCCCTGGCAATATGTCCCTCTTTGCCACACTTGTAGCAACCACCAGCTCGACACGCCCCCTCGTGACTCTTGCCGCACTTCGCGCAAGTGCGACCCTTCGAACCTCCCATCCTCGAATCAGCGAACTTAGTCAGCTTGGCTACCGGCTGAGACTGGGCCGGTCGTCGATCCACCTGCCGAGACTCAGCCTCCTCCCTCGCTTGAGTCTCCAACTCGATCTCGCGCTTCCTGGCGTTCGCCTGAAGCTCAGTGAAAGTACGATAGGTGGAGTTTGACACAAACTCCCTGATCTCCCTCTTCAAAACACCCAAATAGCGGCTCATCCGCGACTGCTCCGTAGATACCAGCTCGGGGCAGAACATTGCCCTCTCATGAAACTTCCGTGTGATCACTGCCACGGAATCAGTACCCTGCTTAAGGGTCAAGAACTCCTGAATCAATCGCTCCCTCTCTACCGGGGGAACGTACTCATCCCTGAACATCTCCGTAAACCTCTCCCATGTCACCGCCGTAATCTCTGCCTGAGTGAAGTTCGCCGTCACGAACTTCCACCAATCCTTCGCCCCCAGACGGAGCTGGTTCAAGGCGAACCGTACCCTCAAGTGCTCCGGGCATGAGCAAGTATAGAAGCACCCCTCGATGTCGGCGATCCACCTCATAGCTGCAATCGGATCCTGCGTCCCATCAAATTCAGGGGGTTTCGTGTTGCTGAATTCCCTGAATAGTAATGAATCACTCCCTTGCGGCCTGGCAGCAGCCACAGCTGCGGTAGCGGCAGCAACTGCGGCTTCAGTAAGTGCGGCGTACCGCTCCTCAAACTCCTCCATCAGCGTGGTCTTAATAGACCCAAACATCTCCGGGATCTCAGCCCGGACCGCCGCAGCTACCTCTTCCTGAATAATCTGACGAATCTCCTCGTCACTCGCACCGCTCGAACTCGCCCCATTGCGTGTGATAACCATGATGTCTCTGAAATACAACATAAAATCATCAGAGACTCCACCAAGTACAATTGTACTCGATACGCGCCCTACCCAGTCTCCGATCTCCAGGGATTCTTACTTGAGTCTTCCACTGGTACGGTGCCTTCGGTAGTACGGGCCCAATACTACCGACCACACCGTATCAGTATTCGTCCCAAATCTTCCTCCCCAAATCCCGAATAATGGGTACTCTACCTCTAGTATGCACTAACTACTTGCACGCTACCAATTATCTCATATAAGCAATCTCCCTAGACTAAGGCATCACAAAACAGGCAATTCTAGTCCTATCATGTATACCTAGTCTTCTAGCATGCATAACAATTCATAATTCAGTGCATAACATAACATTGTAAGGTATTCTGGGGATCTTTACCGTTCGGACGCTGGCTGCACGTACACACTGTTCCATCCTTGTTTTACCGCTTTATCATTTATAAAATGTTGCGTCCTTATTATTTAAAAAGATTTTTCCTCAAATCCCCGGTCTGAGTTCAGTTGCACCCAAAAGTACACCCGAATCCCTCAAACCAAGGCTCTGATACCAATTATAACAGCTCAAATTTTCAAATAAATTTTTCATTTAAAACAAAGCATCATTATTCGACAAAAGGGTTTATTCCAAGTTTATTTCAAAAGTATAAATAATAAATCTTCAGGATCTTCAACAGTGGCAGTGTGTACGTGTCACGCCGGAGCCTTCCCACGGTCATCACTAGTACCTGAAAAAAAAACATAAACACAACTAGTAAGCATAAATGCTTAGTGAGTTCCCCAGTATACGACTTACCCACATACGCCTTCCGGCCCGGACCTTTCAGTCCACATAACATCGCCTTCCGGCCCGTAATATAATCGCCTTCCGGCCCATAACGTATAGCCTTCCGGCCCGTATTAGATTGCCTTCCGGCCCATAGTATTTTGCCTTCCGGCCCATAATAGTATAAAACATAACACATGTAACATAACGCACATAACACATAAGTCACACATCATACCGTTCTTTCTGTCACATAAGGTCTCGCCTTCCGGCCCGTATAAGCATACATCACATATAAGCATACATCACACATAAAGCATCTACCTCTCTAGACATAGCATAAATATAACACATACGACCTTCCGGTCTCACAGTCAAACCCTTCCGGGTAAAGTATAGTGAGAAGACTCACCTCGTAGTATGCAAGCTATAAACCCTTCGAGCTACTCGCACTCGATCCGCTAATCCGCAGGTTCCCTATAATACCACATACCTTTATTAAGGATCTTATCAAACAAGACAACTAACCCTACTAAGTTACATACAGGTCAACGGTCAATCTTGACCAGACTCGTCGAGTGCAAAGGGCAACTCGGCGAGTATAGACACCCTGACTCCACTCGCCGAGTCTGAAGAACGACTCGGCGAGTCCTAGTAGATCTTCAAGCTACTCGCCGAGTCTGAAGAACAACTCGACGAGTTCCAATAGGTCTTCAAGCTACTCGCCGAGTCCGAAGAACAACTCGGCGAGTCCTAGTGAATCTTCAAGCTACTCGCCGAGTCTGATCATTGGACTCGGCGAGTCCTCGCCATGCAGTCAATCCGCTGCCTCCTGTATTTCGCATGATTTCGAAATATATAGATATGGGGCTTCCTGGACTTTCACATATACTAATACAGGGGTTTTTAAACACTTATAACAACACTACAATCTAACAATCCCTTAAATGGGTTTCCTAAACCCTAAATTCGCATACAACATAAAAGCTACAGATTTTGATCCGAAGATTACCTGGAAACGTGTTCCCTGTGTCCCCAAACCTCCAGTACTCGATTCCTTTGATCACCACCTTGCCCCTCCTTGTCTAACAATCTCTTCAAGCTTCTTCTAGCCCTCACTATTGCTCCAGATGCCCACAAACTCCCAATGTATCTTCATTCGGCCAAAAGACGCGACATGACGGCCATAACATCATTATATACGATTCAGAAATGAAACGGCTAGGGTTCAGCTGAACCAGCGTCTACTCGCCGAGTCCCTATTTGGACTCGTCGAGTCCATTCGCGTATTTGCGACTGCGACCAAGACCTTGGCCCTACTCGGCGAGTCATGCACCAACTCGCCGAGTCCCCTCCTAAATGTGCCCCAGAAATAATTTAGAGAAATACCTGAAATTCCGGGCTGTTACAGAAATAATTCAAAAACTCTTAGAAAATGACATGTGTCAAATTCAATGAGAACATGACATTTGGCAAAATTGATTTTTATTTATTAGGTTAGATGCGCATAAACCAGCCATGAACCCTTATGTTGTTGCATGTGTTTATTTGTTTAACATGGTTGTAATAATTTATTTATTCATATGATATGTAATAATTAAATATATAGTTTTCATTTTGTTTATTTTTGTAAGTAATAGATTAGTTTTAAAAATAGTTTATTTTTATAAAAATGTAATAAGATAAAGATCAAGACAATTTTAGATTAAATGTCAACCCATGATTTTATAAAAAATTTCTTTGACTTTCATGAAATTATTTGTTTTTGGAGCTTGACTTTTATAAAATTACTTAACCCTTATTAAAGAAAATATTACCATGGAAGGATTTAAATGATCAAACGACTAATGTGCGACTTATAGGGAGTGTTTGGCATGGAGCTTTTCGAAGCGTTTGAGATCTTCTAGCTTTTAGCTTTTGACAAAACGTTCTAGTTTAAACAAAAAGCTTCGTTTGACAGTACGAGCGTTTAGCTTTTAGTTTTAACAAAACGCTCCGATTCTAAAAGCTACTTCATGTAGCTTTTAACAAAACGCTCCGGAGCTTTTGAAATCAATTTCCATAATTACCCTTAAAAATATATTTATATATTTTTTTATTTTTAATCAATTGTCCTTTTATGTAATTTTATATATTTCAAAAGCTTCCAGCTACTTTTGCCAAACATTCATATAACAAATAAAAGTTACAGCTTCCCACTACCAGTTATATGCTACCAGCTACCCGCCACCCGCTTCCAGCTAACAGCTACTTTTGCCAAACACGCCCATAATGTTCACAATTCAAGCTTAACAAGTTTAACTGTGTTGAAATCCCACCAAACTAGTTGTTAGTCAACGGAATTAGAAAAAGGAAAAGAAGCAATTAAAGAGATACTTATGTAAATGAAATAAAGAGAATACTTACTTTGTTAATTAAATGGAACGGGGGCAACAAACACTAGGGAGAGCGTGAGGTTGAGAAATGGTCATTGATCATATATATATATATATATATATATATATATATATATATATATATATATATATATATATATATATATATATGGGTAAAGTGAATATACCTAACAACCTTATATAAACTTAGGTACCTAACCACATTATACTACATTGTTTTGCATTATATTTTCATTGCAATCATCTAAGATTCTTAAAGTTGAACCATTAACTTAATTTACTTCCAAGATTTTCAGACATTCACCATTATATTCCTCCTACATCATTTGATTTGTAACGGTAGTATATGAAGCCCACCAAGGGGTCTCCGATAGAAAGACGTCATTTGAAAGAAGATAATGGTAAAAGTCTAAATATTTTGGAAGCAATCAAGTTACAAAGTTGAATTTTAAGAAGTTTGGGTGATTACAATGCAAATATGATACAAAATTACGTAGTATGATATGGTTAGGTACCTAAGCTTATATAAGGTTGTTAGGTATATTCACTTTACCCTATATATATATATATATATATATATATATATATATATATATATATATATATATATATATATATATATTATAATGTGGATGACATGTATTGTGTAGTCATAAGGACAACTATAGACCAATGGATGAAAACAATGAATGATTATGATGAGAGGGTCTATGATACTATGATAGAATAACATGTACCATATAATCACACAAAAATCACTGTAGGGACAATTTTGTCAATTAACCTTGATTTATAAATGGAAAATTTCAAATTTTAAGGAATAAATTTTTTTTAAATCTGATTTTTGTAAATTAATTATATTAATTCCAGATATTCTGACAGAATATATTTATAAGCATGGTGTGAATTCTTAAAGAATATGCTTATTAATAGTAAATCAAACTTTTCTTCTTAAAGAATCCATTCTTAGTAGAATGTAATACACTAAAAAAATTTAAACTAATAACATATCTAATAATTACATTGTATAAACTGGTCTACAAGATTAACAATTTCTAATATGCACTCAGGAAGAATGAGATACGACAAATCTTGAAGTAACATACATAAACAAAATAAGAATATGCTCATTAATAATTCTAAAAGAATAAATCTAATCGATTCTAAAAGAATATGATGATAATATATTTTGAAAGAATAAGACGATGGTCATCATGTTCCTTGTCATTCAGACCCTTTATCATAACATTCTAAAAGAAGCATTTTCATGAAACGGAATTTTGTCAGAATGACTACCATCAGTATAAGAAGGTTTAATCTTCTGTTCATGACCTGAAAAGAAAACAAATTATGAGAAACATTTGTAATATCATTTTTGCCTATTTTTTCACTTAGGGCCTGTTTGTTTACCTCTTAATTAGAAAATAAAGAGGCAGTATCTGAAAATTTTAGATTCAGATCGTTTGTTTGCGTCTTACTTTTTACCTCTTAAAATAAAAAAGACCTCTTAATTTATCAGATAAGGAACAAAGTCTGAAAAAAAAAAGGAACGGGTGTTTTGTGTTTCCCTAATCTACACGATCGAACCGTCTCTTCCTATCGTCTTTCTTCACGTTTTCTTCCTGCCGATTCTTCCCCCCTTGGCGCCTACATCTGTTCGCCTGTAACCCTTCTCCGCCGCCGCCGCCGGAGACGACGCCGACCACCCATCTCGTCTTCTTCCTGCTGTAACGTAAAACAGGTGCATTTTTTTTTAATTTATTCAATTGTAATCTATATGATTTCTATTGATCTTCTTATGGTTCTTCCTTCTTTCAACCCTAATGCTAAAATACATAATAGAAATCAAGTTTTTATGTTATAGTAATCAGGCGGTTCATGTATAAATTGTTGAATTTAAATTCGTGTTATGTATAAATTAGGCGGTTCATGTTTAGGCTGTTATCTTGCCTCAAAAATTTTCGTTTTCATGTTGACATGTGCTTGGGCTAGTTGAACATGGCCATACTAAAGTAATCGAAACTATTCTCAACTTTTGTGCACTATTTTTTCTTTGAATCATTTATTGCCACCTGTTGTAACAACATCGTTTCATCTATAGTGTTCAACACTATTCTTTTAGTTCTTGAATGAAATTATCACAGAAACCTAACCTAGCTCCTAGGACAAGAAGATGCTTTATGTATGACCATGGGTTTATTAGAGATGTGAAATCATACATATTGGAATTGTAGCCTTCTTGATATACCAATCAGTTTTTTGTATCTTCTTGTCCCCTTCTTTCTCATGAAGGTACAAATTCATTCAATTTATTTATTTATTTTTGCATGCTAGGGCTTTCATTTTGAAGTTTTTAATTTTATTAAAGCGTTTGATTTATGTATTGCTTTATAAACGACAACCTACAACAATTATTTGTACTAAATAGATTAGTTTTGGGTTGCTTTGTTTTTCATTTTAATTACGTTTCACAATCTCATATTTCAATTAAATTTATTTAAAATTTTTGTTTCCTTGGGTATACTAATTTTGATCAAAATGTGCCTTTGTTTGCGTAAATTGTTGTTGAAAATGTGTATTTCTAATGTTTAACTTTTTGATCAAAATGTGCCTTTTTTTTTGTTGAATTGATCAAAGAAATGGGAGAAAAGAAGGATAGGATTAGTTGGAAGGTTGAAGGTGTAGAGAAAACGTTTCTAGAAGCTTGTTTACGTGAAGTTACAATCAATGGACATGAAGGGAGTAGTTTGAAAGCACTATCTTGGAGGAATGTAGCTGAAACATTAAAAATTGAACATAATTTTGTTGCTGACCAAAAACAAATGAAGAACCGCTATGACTACCTAAAGTCAAAGTTTGGTGCCTTTTTGAAGTTAAAAAACAAAACCGGTAACGTGTATAATCCAACAACCAACACATTCAATCTTTCCAAAGAAGAATGGGAACTAGAATCGAAGGTAATTTGTTTAGTTATAAAAAATATATTATCATGTTTAAATAATAAAATATTTTTTCCAAACAGTCAAACAAACATGTGGATTCTTTGAGACGCACGCCACTACCGTACCCCGAACTTTGCACACAGTTGGTTGAAGGCGCGACTGCGACAGGCATTCATAGTTGGGGGCCAACTTCTACCATTCCCCGTCCTACTCAAGATTCAAGTCAGTATAGTTTGCATGACTTTGACGACATTGACTGCACTCAACAAGAAACTGTAGGTCTCAGTGAAGAGTCCTCCGCGCCATCAAAAAAACAAAAGACTACAGATTCGGCAAAGAGTCAAAATAAAAGTAAAGATAAGGGTAAAGATGCAGCGAATTCAAGATTGCTTGAAATTGGGGAAGATATTGCAACAGTTGCTAAGATATTTGTGGAAAAACAAACTTCTTCAAATTTGGGAGCGTGTATGGAAAAGTTGGAGAAGTTAGGATGGGGAATATTTGACCCGAGATACACTACCGCTGTTGCTCTTTTTGGTGAAGGTGCGGATAAGAGGCATGTGTGGTTAACCATTGATCCAACTATTTGTGAGAATTGGGTCAAGACTGTTGGAGCACATTATGGAATGTTTCGTTAAGTTTTGATTGAGTCGATGGTTTTTTGTTTTTTTTATAAGTAGATGTTTTGAATGACTACATGATTTGAATGGTTTGATGGTTTTTTTGGATAACTAGATGTTTTGACTTGATGTTTTGTATTACTTGATCTTTGGTTTGAACTAGATTTTTATATGACATGAATGACTTGATGTTTTTGGATGAATTTTTATGTTATATGTTAACATAATTGTTATGTATTTTCAAAATAACAAATTGCTTATGGATTCGGATGAAGAAATTGCATTTTTCATTTTACTATGTTGCTATTGGTTGAATCTAGCGTCCAATAGAATTGGAAGGGCAATTGATAACGATTCGGAAATGAGCGGTCATCAACATACCCAAGAATTGTTACATGGAACTTCTACACAATGTCATGAACTGATGCGTCTTTCACGTGAAGCGTATGTACTTTTATGCAATCATTTTAGACGAAATAATTGGTTGCAAAGTAGTAGACATATAAGCGTTGAAGAAAAGATGGCTATGTTCTTGACAACTATAGCACATAATAAACGATTCAGGATTATCAAACGAAGGTTTCAACACTCTACAGAAACTGTTCATAGATGCTTTCATGAGGTGCTAAATGCAATGATGATTTTTGCAAAAGAAGTTATAGTGCCAACGAATTCAAATGCGACCGTCAATTCCTCAGAGAGACATCGTAGGCTAAAAGAAATATTTCCTGGAGCAATAGGTGCGTTAGATGGAACTCTTGTACATGCAGTCGTGCCTGCTGATCAACAAACTCGCTACAGGGGAAGAGGAAAAGGTGAATGCTTTCAAAATGTGTTAGGAATTTGTGATTTTGATATGATATTCACATTCGTATGGGCCGGGTGGGAGGGCATAACACATGATTCGCGAGTTTTGAAAGAAGTTGCATTTAACCCGACTTCAGGCTTTCCATTCCCTCCTCCAGGTTTGTTCAATTCTTTTCAAATTTATTATAAAATAGGATTTTAAATTTCTATACATAATACTTCATTCACTCATGCTTATAGATAAATATTACCTTTGCGATGCTGCATACACCAACACTCGTGGATTTATGGCTCCTTACCGCAACACGAGATATTGGTTATCCGATTATCGACGACGACGTCCGTTAACTAAGGAAAAAAAATTCAATTATGCACATGCGCAACTCAGAAATGTTATTGAACGTGGATACGGTGTTTTGAAGGCAAGATTCCCAATCCTAAAGCGAATGACTCCTTTTCCATTTTCAGTGCAAAGAGATATAGTCGTCGCTTGTTTTGCAGTCCATAATTTCATAAGGAAATGCGATATTCATGATGAGTTATTTATGGTGTTCGAGGAGAACAATGGTCACACACAAGGGGGAGAGAATGATGGCCAAAATATACACGATATGGAATGGGGTTCACAAGGCAATGAATACATGGATAGTTTGCGTGATCAGATTGCGAATCAATTGGGCTAAATTTAAATTTATAGGATCTTATTTGGATTTTAGTATGATTGGGTGGATTTAAAACTATTTATGTTTGATTTGGATTTGTGTTTAATTTTAAATTTATGTTAAATTTGGATTTTATATGGTGTTTATATTTTTTTGATACCTATTTAAGAAATTTATTAGGTTATTTTCTAAACAAACACTTGAATTCAATAAAAAATAAAACAGAATGGTAAAATGGTCATTTTAATAATTCAGCACAGCAATTCAGAGGTTCCAACCAAACAGCATGTTAAACATTCAGCTCTTAAAATTTCAGACCCTCTTAGAAATTCAGACCTCTTAAATTGACAAATTAATAAAGACACGTGAATAAAGGATTTAATATTGCCACTGTTGTGCCAAATTAAATATTGCCACTGTTGTTGATGGCATCGAATGAAGGGATTTAATAAGGATCAATTCTCATGCCTTGCTTCATACTTAAGATTACATTTTACAATTTTTCATTCTATAAAATTCATTAAAAACATAACAATGAAGACGTGAAATTAACGATACAAACCTTAATTTTCTTATTCTTATTGTGATCTCAACTCCATATAGTGTAACATAATCAATATTAAATGTGTAGTTTTTCTTCAAATTAAACAAAGACAGCAGGGAGAAAGGTTCGATTGATTACCTTTTTTATCAATGTCGATGATGGGGGTTGTCTATGGCACACGATTTCTCCGCTACTAACAGTAATTATAGAACAGTTTTTGGGGTCGGGGTCTGCGCCGCTACCTTGTTGCGATGGGGAGGATACAAACGACGTCGGAAAATCTGCGATTTGTGAATTGTAGAAGACTAGTAACCAGGAAGAGAAAAGGGAATGGTATTAAGCGTCCATGGTGTTGGTTATATAAGGGAAACTAAAACCTTAAAATTAGGGATATTTATTGATTTAGTATTTTTACCATATTTAATTATAACTAAGATTACCATTCTACCCTTATATTATTAATTAATAATCTAATTCCTTCTAAAATCTGATTGGTTCTGGTTCCTACGTCCACACAATAGATGTTTATCCACACAATAGATGTTTATTCACATATGAATCTACCATAATAAATGAAAATGTCATTGCCACTTGTCCCCTTCTCATTCATTTGGACACATGACATTTTCTAAAAATTTTAAAATTTCTATTTTTCACTTGTCATTTTATCGTATTTTTTATTTTATTAAATTAAAATTCCACATTTAATGTGTAAGGTAATATATATGTAAAATATTTATTAGAAAGAGTTTATATATGTAATGTATTTAATACATTAAAGTCTCATTAATTTTATTAATTCAAATTTTTCTCATGTTTTTTATAAATTCAAACTTTTCAAATTATTAAAATTTTATATTTATTTTTTTTAATTAAACCCATATAATACATGAGTCTCACACCTAGTCTATATATATATATATATATATATATATATATATATATATATATATATATATATATATATATTAATTACCTTATAAAGTATTTTTGGTCAAATGCTGAATTTTAAGTCGTACAAACATGCAACGCATTTGTACAATCAATTTATGCATTACAAAAAGAGTAGAATACATATGGTCAACAGTTGAAAAGGTCAAATCTCTTATCCCCTATTCTTAGGCTATTTTGATCCGGTTCATTCCTTATCTCCGTATTTCCCCAAATCTCGCAATTTTTGTTCACAAATCTTAGATATATATCGCTGACGTTTCCATTTCTAAGGTTTAATTCATCTTTTAGCATTCAACCACCATTGTCACACCCGTCGCTTGGCGCGGGTAAACGACTAGTATATATATATATATATATATATATATATATATATATATATATATATATATATAAAGAATAAAGTTTTGTTAGTGACCGGTGGTTTAAAGAAGCAACAGAGGGAGGAATCAGGAATGGGTATAAGGAGGTGTGATCGGTAGAGGAGCGAACAACAAAGTAACATGTCGATGAGAGGAAGAGCTTGTGGTGTTGGGAGAGGTGATGATGAGGGATAGAGAAAGCAAAAACAGATTATAGGATCGGGTCGTGGATACTATTCATTGAAATTTTGGCGGGTGGGTCGACATTAACGCAACCTAAAGTCGAAAGCTAAAATTGATTCACATTTAAAAAAATCAACAAGTATATAGTATCATAGCAAAAAGAAAATATATTGAAATCATAAGATTACAAATAAGAATAATATCATAGCAAAAAGAAAATATATTGAAATCATAAGATTACAAATAAGAATAATATCATAGCAAAAAGAAAATATATTGAAATCATAAGATTACAAATGAGTACATTTGTTTAAGTTACATCAAATGTTACAATACCTTCAATTAATTAAGACATCATAAATGGTTGTTAGTAAAGTAAACTAGACAAAAATCGGATAATGAGTTAGTAAAGTAAACTAGATAAAAATCGGATAATGAGTGAGTTAACTAATGATGCGATGGTTTATCTTTATTGGTAATAAATATTGAATATATATTATACTAAGTGAGTACATAAGAATATATAATTACTAGACGAATGCCCGCACGTTGCGTAGTAACACATATATAATTAAAGTCTTTTACAAATATATATATTTTTTTAAATATAACAATAATGATGTTGTTAAATTTGATATAATAATTTGTATACTAAATTGATATAATATATTGATTATTTTGAATTATATGATAATATATACATCTATTATAACTTTATAATCTCAATCGTTTGAATGACTTCTACCCGCGAGTTATACATGAATAAAATTAAATATAATAAATAGTTTAATGTTATTTATAATTATTGTTATTGTTAATTAATTTTTTAAAATTTATCTGCTTAATATTTTAATTTCTATCATTATGATTATTAAAAACATCAAACGTTACTTTTGATTTTAAAATTAACAATATAATCATTTATATAGAGTTATTTTTAACTATTGCTATTGTAAGTTATTTTAAGCTACTTATTTAGAAACTTTTAACGATTATAAAAATATCTTCATGAAATATTTTACTTAAATTGAGATTATAATTTAGTTTTTGCATTCATCACTACAAGTTATCACTTTTAACTATTTACAAAATATTCTTTGGTTTTTTAATTGGAACAAAAATTTATATTGAAGTTCACATTGTAATGCGTGATAACACCTATATAGTTGAAGTCCTTACAAATATATATATATATATATATATATATATATATATATATATATATATATATATATATTAAATATAACAGTAACGTCGTCGTTAAATTTAATATAATAATTCGTATACTAAATTGATATAATATATTGATTACTTTCAATTATACGATAATATATATATATATATATATATATATATATATATATATATATATATATATATATATATTATAACTTCTTAATCTTAATCGTTTGAATAACTTATACTCGTGAGTTACACATGAATAAATTTAAATATAATATATGGTTTAATGTTATTTATAGTTGTTGTTATTCTTAATTAATTTTTTAAAATTTATATGCTTAATGTTTTAATTTCTATCATTATAATTATTTAAAACATCAAACATTATTTTTTGATTTTAAAGGTAACAATATAAACATTTATATTGAGTTATTTTTAACTATTGTTTTTTGTAACTTATTATAAACTACTTATTTGAAAACTTTTAATGATTATAAAATTATCTTTAGGAAATATTTTAATTAATTTGAGATTACAATTTAGTTTTTGCATTTATCACTATAATTTATCACTTTTAAATATTTACAAAGTATTCTTTGCTTTTTTAAGTGGAACTGAAATTTATATTTAAATTGACATTATAATGTTATATTTAAGTTTGCAATTTAAGTATTTTGTCCAAACTATTCAAAAGTTGCAGCTTTAAAATGATAATGGTTTATATATAACAACATATTAAATCTAATAAATTAAGTATAATATGTTAAAAGTTAAAGTCATAACTTATAATCATTATTAGAAAGACACTACAACTTATCATTTTTAACTATTTACAAAATATTCTTTGAGTTTTAAGTTAAACTAAAATTTATATTTAAGTTGACCTTATAATGTTATATTTAAATTAATAATTTAAGTATTTTATACAAATTGTTCCAAAATTGTATCTTAAAAATGATAATGGTTTACATCCAACAATATATTAAAACTAATAAATTAAATATAATATGTTGAAAGTTAAAAACATAAATTTGTAAGTAGAAATAAATATATTATTTTAATATTAAAATTTAGTTTATATATCATTACACTTTAGGTTTGATATTTATTTAACCTAATTAACCAAATTATAATTATTATTAGAAAGAATTTGAAAAGTCATGGGAGTTTCAAATGAATGTGGTGAAAGAAAAAATGCATGGGAGTTTCAAATGAATGTGATGCTTGAAAAAATGCTTCCTTTATAAGTATATAATGATATATTTAAAATGATAACAAATATGTTATGTTAAAATATCTATGTCATATTTTATACCAACTTAAAATTAGAAGGTATTATAAGAAAGAATGGAAATTTAATTATCAGGGTAATTATCTTTTCGTTTTTTTCATATTAGGGTAACTTTTTTTTTTGTACACATATAGGTAACGAACTTATTGGAAGTGTTCACATATAACATTATGACAGCTGTAACTTGTTATTGTTAGTCATAATGGTCATATGTGAACATTTTCAACAAGTTCGTTACCTAGATGTGTATAAATTTTTTTGCCCAAATATGAAAAAATGAAAAGGTAATTACCCTGATAAGTTAGTTTCCTTATAATTAACTATAAAATAACTTTTTTGTAACAAATTAAAAAGGTTGATGTAAAACACTACCATTATACGGAACCATATGATAAAATAGATTAATGTTAATATTATTTGTAACGTCCCAAATTCATTTATTTGATGACATAAATCAAAGTAATAAAATCATAAGTGAGAAACATTTCAAAATCATAATAGCAGATGCAATGCAATCACATCATGCTCTTCCACGTATTGCCAAAAATACCCGCAACATTTAAACTTAAAATTGTAAGAACAAAGCCAAGTGGGTTCCCTAAAATACCACATATCACATCATAACAATCAATAACCATAATGGGTATGTTTCAACACTTGTGAATGCTATGGGTCAAATCATAGTCTTACAATCACTTCCTACCATGGGCTAAACATGGTATTTCCTGCTATGTGCCAAAACATAGTCTTTCATACAAGTGTCATGGGCCAAAACATGGTCTTTCACACAAGTGTCATGGGCCAAACATGGTCTTTCATGCAAGTCACAAAAACAAATAACATAACATGACACATAGTGTCTTGTACGATATAGTGAGAAGACTCACTAGATCAAAGAACTGAAATCCATTACCAGAAGTCCAATGAATCAACTACATGAACCACCTAACCAAATGACACTAAACCTTAATCTATATCTCAAACCCTTCAATTTGACCAAAAGTCAAACTGGTCAAGAGTCAACTGCCAATAGTCAAAGTCAACGGTCAAAAGTCAAAATTTTGTCAACTAGGCGCACCATGCCTTCTCATGGGTGCACCATGCCTACTATGAGACAAAACAATTGGGTTTCTAGCATAAAACATACACACTTTTGAAACCATAAAAAGCATGTCGCGCCTAGGAAGGACGTGTCGTGTCCAGACCAATTTCATAAGGTAAAATAACTTAATCCATTAAGTTAATCCCCCAAAATTCCATATCCGATCCTTAAAAATGTACTAATGGATTAAGTTTCCAACTTTAGCCATTAAGACACTCCAATCCAACAAGATCTAAACTTTAAACAACCAAATGATCTAAAATGCTAGCACAACTTGAATAGCTTAGAGAACATGCACACGCTACCAACTTTCCAAGTCCAAAAGGACTAAATCATGATCTTGGCAGCTTAAAAGGTGTTGGAGTCATCTCAACCCCAAGATTACCAAAAAGGGACCAAAAGTGCATAATATAACATGAAACCAAAATCAAAGAACTAAAGGGAAAGTTGGAATATTTATACACGCAATGGTCCAGAAACGAAGCAACCTTGTTGGATCTACACTTGAACCCTTCTTCTATTCACTTTACAAACACCTTGTTCTTCAAGCTTCAACCACCAAATGAAGAAGATAAGGTCACAAAGTGATTCCAAGGCTCAAAACAAGTAGAAGGAGGCTACATTTTCTCAAGAAATAGGTTGAGAATGATCCAACCCTATGGGGTTAATGGTCTTTAAATACTCCCAAACCCTAATAAAATGATAAGCCCACCGGACCGGAAGCACATCGTGCTTTTTAAGAGGTGCTCTACGCTTCTTACGATTAATTCTAGATTTTTTCAGATTTTTAGCAAATGTGATAAGTGATTTCCTTCTTTGCCCCATCCTTATACTTTCCTTTAGACTATAAAACACCCCAATCAAAGAGTAGAAAAACATCATGGGAACTTGGATGATACAATCTACAAATATTCAAAACATGAAAAACCTCCAATATACCATTCAACAAACACACCTGCCAAATACCCAAATCAGGAATTGGGTGTTACATTATTCGAGCACAAATGTTCAACCAACTATCAATAAAGGTCGATATCGTCAGACGTTCCATTTTGATTTTGGGTTTTTACACTTTACACTTGGGCAGGTCAACATCCATTAAAGTCATTAATTCTCAAATCATATTTTACAATATCCATTACATGAGATCCTCCAAGTTTTTTACGATGACACTGATAGGTTTTTTATATACTTCCTAGATTAATTACATGCAGCGGAAACAAATAATTTAATCTATGGCAAGCAAATTCTAAAACATACATTGATCTTAACTTAATTGATATTAACAACTACAAGAGGGATAGAAGTTTAGCAACCTTTTGAAAAACCAATTTGCTTGTAGAACTTTGGTGTAGATCGAATTTAACAAGCCAAGGAAGATAATAACCAAAGTAAAATTCCTCTAATGGTTCAAACCCAACAATACCAAACCGTTTGATGTTCAAAAGTAACATTTGGAACAATAGAGATTGACCAAGGAGTTAAAGAGAGAAGAGAAACTTTTAAAAAATTAGAGTGAGACAATTTTCTATAGGTGTCATGGATGGGTATTTTATAGCCTATGGTTGTTTGGAAAGAAAGCAGATATGAAGAATTAAATAATCCAATTTAATCCGGTTTCAAATCATTTCCTTATCTTGACCCCTTAAACGAAAATTCAAGGATAATCCTTGTAATTTCGTTCACCCCTTCTAAGGGGTCCAGAACCTTCCATTATTCAACTATTGAATAATTAACATTTAGTCCATGCACCTATTAATTAACACAAATTAATTCCAAATTAATTCTAATTAATTCCAAAATCGTTTCTAATTGATTTATGATCACATGATCAATTGATAAACTATTTGTATCTCTTTTATAACATTCAAATATTATTTGGTTCATTGAGGGCTACCCAAAAAGGACCTACTATTAATGGATAGTCTTACCAATTTAGTTATGACATTGAACACCATTCCAACAAATCCACTATGTGATATCACTAAATCAAGAATCATAATTGTGTTCATTGTATAGTGAATAAAATTACAATCATGAATACAATGATAGTGGGGATTTATTGATTGGTGATCAAACTGATTACTAAGTGTTGATGCATGTTGTTTTCAAAAAAACATCATTAATAGACTATTTGGATGTACTGATTAATAAGTAAATGTAATGAATTCCAAAGAACCCATAACGTTATGAACACCACTAACTCCATACTAGAACTTTTCATAACCGTCACCCTCACTGAATCACCAAAGATAATCATTCATGAACCGAAAAAATATTTGGAATCACCAAGTCTCACCAAACGAGCATGAGCTTCCTGATAGAATTGGCCACATCACATTGCACCAATACATGCTCAATCTACTTATATAACACTGTTAGAACGGGTATACAATAGAATCCAAGTCCCCATGTTTTTTCAAATTAACTTTAGTTTGCAATCGATTGAACAAACTTATCCACATCATAATATTTACATTCTTAAGAACATATTTATAGTGGCATCAATACCACCATCAAGCATAACTGCTTCAATATGATTTCATATAGAACTCATTGTGAACTCCTCTGTAGAATCTAAATCACAAATTCATTTGTATGGATTCTCTACATGCACAAACGAACAAATGAGAGAAATTGTACCATTAAATCGACAAAAGTTTAATCCCACATATCACTTAATTACATCAATCCCAACTCCACGCACCATTAACACATTGATCATTGACTAAGCAGCTTTGATGGTTTTACAAAAGAAAGGGTCTAAGAAAATGAACCTTTGACAAAGTCTCTCCAATCAAACATCACCCAGAAACAATTCAATGAGAAATTACCAACTTTTTTATTATGAAGACGCAATGCAACATAATATCTTTTTTGGTATAATTAATTTATAGTGCCAATTAATTCTAATGAAATACCCTTTTATTTAGTCAGAATATTATCCAAACTAAACCCGCATCCATCACCATGAATGGAATGGATAAAATTGATCCATATAGTAATCTTATTCCTAGTGGGAAAAATAAATGTCATCAATAAAACATCTAGTCAAACTGATAGTGAAATTGTCTAAGTGATTGAGATCGCAAACACATTTGCCTTTTTCATACAAATGCACAAAAAGAGAAATAAGTTGGCATATCTCCGAGTGTTTAGCACTTTTGCCCCCTCCCCCTCTAACAAGTCAATGCTAAATCCATATCTATTCTTGGTTTGACCACCGATCAACTTGTAAACAATTTACTCTCATTCGTGATGAAATTGTCAGAAATCTGAAAGAAATGGGATATCACTTATTGTAACATCCCAAAAATCAAGGTAAAATTTTCAATTTTAAAATCCAACCAAAAACCATAATAGTCTACAAAACATAGTTCCTAAAAGTAATAATCATGAATCAGAGTATCCCAAAATCAAATATCATAAAATCAGAAGAATGTGCACGATCACACATTTGCTTTCCCCTGATCATTTGAAGTACGAAAAACATAAAATTTAAACTATAAGTCAAAGCTTAGTAAGCTTCCCCCAAATACCACACAACAGGACCTATACAAATAATACGTACTGGGTCCACAACCACCCGACTGGATTACCCCTGGCCCACAACCTTTCAGTTGGATTGCCTTGCCCATACCCTCACAGTTGGATTGCCACTGGCCTACAACCTTTCGGTTGGATTGCTCGGATTTGTTGACTGGTAACACAAAGCAGTACAATCCCAACCCAACCATATTATGTTGACATGTAAACAAATAAACACATAACAACAACCAGATAATCATGTAGATATGAACAGTTCACTAAAGTATAACAAAATTCCAAACCAGAATACACAATATACTGAGCCGACATTGGTGCCTTCGACCCACAAGTATAGTGAGGAAAATTCACCTTACAGTCTGAAAAGATAGTAGAAAAGAATGTTGCTCCAACTGTCAACTCTAAGGGTCACCTATATAGAAAATAGTGACATAGACTCAATGCATAGCTCGAAATACCCAAAATATCCCTAGGTTAAACTTGGTCAAAATCCTGGTCAAGATCAAAGGTCAAAAAGTCAACCGAGTAAGCTCACAGTGAGTACGCCCGACTTACTCAGCCATTACGCCCCACGTAGTGTATTCATTTGGCCAAGTTATGGGGTCCTAACCAGGTACACGCAATGTACCCTCAAGTACGCCCATCGTACTCAGCTACCATTTTTTCTTTATTAAGTGCTTAATCTATTAAGTCCTTTCATATAAATCCCATATCGAGAGCCCAACATCAAAACCCTAACCTATCCTAAGGTTCTAAGCCACCAAAATAGATGCATGGAGGGATGTGAGTAGTGAAGATCCCATTTTTATAACTCAAGACACTCTACATACATCCAAAAGGACAACTCATTTGGTCTAGAGTAGTTCCTATCCAAATAAACCAAGATTATGGGACTAACAAGCACAAAACTCCACATCTAGCAAGATCTAATGAGATAACTAACAAGCTCAAAGCATTATACCTTCTGGAGGTTGCTCAAGGAGTGTAAGACCCAGATCTACAAAGATTGGAGTTCCTTCCTTGCTTTCCAATGCTTCCTTCCTTCAAAAGTGTACACCAAACACCAAAAATGAGCTCAAAACACCACAAATGGAGATTAGGGTTTGTAAGGGACGAAGTGGGAAATGAGGCTGATGAGGGGAGAAGGTCTTGGGAGTTAATGATGCTTAAATAGAGATCAAACCTTAAAAATTAGGGTTTAAACATCGACCACGTATGCCCAGCGTATGCTTGGGTACCCCCAACATACACAACTTCGTGTTTTTTATTTAAGTGCCAAGGGATCAACTTTGCAGACAATTCTCATACTAAGGGTCAAAATATATATTAACTAGATGATGAATGTTACAATTCTCCCTCACTTGAATCAGTCTTCATCCTCGAAGCCCGCTACCGCGAATAACTCAGGGTAGTGCTCTCACATCTCCGCCTCGGGTTCCTAAGTCCATTCGGAACCCTTCTGATGCTGCCATTGGACTTTGACCAAAGATAACACCTTTTTGCGTAAGGCCTTCGTCTTCTTATCCAAGATTGTCATTGGTCTCTCAACATAATTCAAGCTATCATCAACCTGAATATCATCTAAGGGAACTAATGTTGAATCATCATCTACACACTTCCATAGTTGAGAGACGTGAAAGGTGTTGTGAATTTGACTGAGCTTATCAGGTAGTTCCAGTCGATAGGTACCCTGCCAACCCTAGAAATCACTCGAAACAACCCAATATATCGGGTCCCCAACTTGCCCCTCTTTATGAAGCGTATTACACACTTCCAGGTTGATACCTTCAGTAACACCATATCTTCGACCTGGAATTCCATCTCAGATCGACGCATAATTTTTATGTCGACTCTGAGCTGTCTGCAATCTCTAACTGATCTGCTGAATAAGCTATGTCGTCTGAAGAACTACTTCGGTCTTTCCCATGACGAACACTTGAGGGGTTAGCTTGAGCTTGTAGATCCATGATTTTCTACTCATTTGCAAGCCTTTTGAGGTAAAAAGCTCTCACCATGATGGTCTTTTTTGTTAGATCTAGTTTATGGTGTATTTTGTGCACTTTTGAGTCTTTTGTGTTAAAGTTGAGCTTTTGATCTACTTTAAGAGTAATGGATGCTAGACCTTAGCTCTATTTAGGCTATATGTTCATAAAAATGCAAACTTTATGTATGTTTATGGTTCATGCAAGTATTAAGACCTTTATTAAGATCTTTTTGAGCTTTTGAGTCCCATTAAGCCATGTATGAGGGTAAAGTTGCCAACTTTACATGATAAGTCACCCTTAGGAGCCCAATATGAGAGTTTGGAGGAAAGTCTTAACCATTTAAGTGCTTAATTGAATAATTTAGGAGCCTGAGGCGTACATTGGGCGTACAAGCTACGTACGCCTCACGTACTCAGTGTTGGACTTGGCCATTCTCGGTATTGGGCCATGATTTGGGCTTTCATAGCATGGACCTTGTTGGGCCATCAGGCTGCTGTTTTGGGCTATTGTCTATTATATATTGGGCTCCTTTGGATTTAGGCCCATGATGGGCTTTGGGCCCAATTTGGAAGATTGGGCCATATTTGGGCTTTGGGTTGTCAAGTAGGATTTGGGCTTTTTTTAGTAGTTGAGTTGGGCCTTGGCTTTGGGCCAAGTTAGATAAAGGGTCAAATGGTCTTTTACCCTGGTTATGGGCTAAGTATTTGTAACGACCAAAATTTCAAAACAATTAAAACTTTTCAAAAACCACCCATTTTAATAACGTTGTTACAAAAAGGTTTTCAATACATTATTTAACAGAGCATTTTCCCAGGTTCATATCATAAAACACCAACGTGAGGAACGGTACGATCACGCCTTTGCCTTGCCACAGACTCCTGAGAACCTGAAAACATAAAACCACAACTGTAAGCCCGAAAGCTTAGTGAGATACCCCCAATATACCAACCACATATACGCCCTTCCAGGCCACGACCTTCTGGTCTAAAACATATCGCCTTCCGGCCCATAACGCAATGCCTTCCGGCCATCTCATATTGCCTTCCGGCCCATAACATATTGCCTTCCGGCCCATAACATATTGTCTTCCGGCCCACAGCATAAAAGCATACATATCATAACAGAACATAGAACGACCCTGCATACCGGGTCACACCCCAGGCCTAGCAATCATACGCATAACACATAATCATATAACAGTTCACAGTCAGCAATCGATCAACAGACCACATAACATAGCATTACTCTATTTAAGATACCGGCCTAGCCGGTCACTAGCATAACATCACCCTACGAATCAGTCAACATACTAAATGCACACATACGCCTTTCCAGGCCATGACCTTCCGGTCCACATAGCAATGCCTTCCGGCCCACAACATGTAATGCCTTCCGGCCCACAACATGTAATGCCTTCCGGCCTGCAACATATAACGCCTTCCGGCCCATATCATAACAACTGACAACTACCCGGATTTCCATCCGATAAAAAAGTTGGCCTTGGTGCCATAAACCCTAGCGATATAGTGAGGATAACTCACCTCGAAACTGCCGACTGAACAGATAGCTCAAGCTGCTCCGATCACTGATACGATCTCCACCTCTGGACAGCCACCAATGCACTGAACTCAAACAATAATCAACAATTACCAAAATACCCCTGGAACCACTGGTCAACCCTTGGTCAAAGACAAGGTCAAAGTCAACCCCTGACTGACCCTACTCGTCGAGTCAACCCGATGACTCGCCGAGTCCCCATACTCAGAACTTCACTCACTCCGCGATCTAACTCGCCGAGTCACCCCGAGACTCGCCGAGTTCAACAACTTTGAGTCCACTCGCCCTCAACTCACCGAGTCATCCCTTGACTCACCGATTTTCGACTCAACCAGAGAATATCGGGACTCTTCGACAAGACTTGCCGAGTCTAAGAACAGACTCGCCGAGTCTATGGCTATCTTCAACCTACTCGCCGAGTTGTTCATACAACTCGCCGAGTTCCAAGCCATCTTCATCCGACTCGCCGAGTTGTTCTTCCAACTCGTCGAGTCCCAGCTCATCTTCAAGCAACTCGTCGAGTTCACCCATGTGACTCGCCGAGTACCACCGATCTGAATCCATACAGAAGCATCCCAGACCATGCAATTGATCCAAAACATAGATCCAACCTCCTACAACTCATCCATCACGTAAAGTGGCAAACTTTACGTGAATCCATAGAGATCTAGGCCATATTCACTCATAACTAGGGTTTGGGACTTGCAAGCTTCACTAAACAATCCAACATAGGGACTTTCATGCTCTCTGATTCTTCTCTACTCCAGATCTGAGGTAGCAACCTCAGATCTACCCTCTAGACTTCCAATTACATCCAAAGGCAAGATCCCACAAACCCCAAAATGAAGAAACAACATACAATCAGACCAAGAACGAGATATTACCTCCAATGGACGCCCCCAACTGCAATGAAGTTGATTCCAAGCAAAGCCCCTTGCCCCAAGCCTTCAATTCCCACAAAATTCCTTCAATGATTACTTCTCCAAGCTTCAATCCACTCAACAATGGAGCTCCTCTGCGATTTAGGGTTTCTGGAACTCAAGAGGGAAATAAAGAGGCTGGGGAAGGAACATAATGTTCCTTATATAGGGCTCAACCCCGAGAATTAGGGTTTTCTCCACCCAGCGCCTACTCGTCGAGTCCATCTCATCGACTCGCCGAGTCGGCTACTTAACACGCGGCCAAGTCGCGACTCTACTCGCCGAGTCCAGCCATGGACTCGCCGAGTCACTCTTTCCCAAATAACACTTTTGGCCCTTCAACTCTACTCTCGCTATTTCGGGATGTTACAGTATTTTAGACTCGTGGTTAAGGGTCGAGATCCAATTATTAATTGGATGTTATTTGATATTGATAGCACGGGGATTTTCCAGGACAATAGTTAGAGATTCATTCGAGTGATTCGACAACTAGAGGTGATTTTCCTCACTGTGTTTAGCGGGTCGAAAGCACCAATGTTGGCCCATGGTTTGATATGTTAGTATGCTAGTTGTCTGCTTGACTCTTGCATGTGTTATGTGTATATGTTTACCGGGCAGGGCCCAATGCCAGGTGGGCCCCGATAACTATTATGTATGCAAATATCTTTGTGATCACATGTGTTGTATGATTATATATATATATATATATATATATATATATATATATATATATATATATATATATATATATTATTTTTATATGCATACCGGGTGGGGCCCGATGCCAGGTGGGGCCTGATGACTGATAAATCTGTTTACCGAGTCGGGCTCGATGTCTGGCGGGGCCCATTATGTGTTAATTATGTATGGTATGTGGTATTTTGGGGAACATACTAAGCTCAATGCTTATGGTTTTCAGGTACTTGCAGTTTGAAAGGGAAGATCCCGGGATGATTGCAGCGTACACACTACCTCATTCTGCATTTTCTGATTACTCTGATGTTTTATGATGTATTGATACACTTTGATCCACTTTGGTTTTACGATGATGTTTTGGATTACAGTTTTATTTAATTTAAAAACGAAACTTTTTGGTCTTAATTTTGGGACATTACACACACCGGGTAATTCCTCCGGGAACACATATGAAAACTCTATGACTACCGACATATCCGAAATTGAAACTCCCTTCTCTACCTGAGTATCAACCACATACGCCAGATAACCCATACACCCATGCTGAAGATACTGATGAGCCCTAACAGTAGAACAAAAAGGTTGATCCTACCCTGGTACCCTCTCCATAAATAGTCAGTTCTCCCCCACTTAGGGTTTGAACTACCACCCGATGAACCTCACTGTCAGTCATTGCACCAGAATTGTTCAACCAGTCTATCCTTACTATCATACACACATCCCCATGGGAATAGGGATCAAATCACCCCAAAAATCTCCAAAGTGCAACCCTGAAAAACGCTCGATACATAAACCCTATGCTCGCTGGCGATGGAAACTCGCAACAGGCACTCCAACTCTCCAAGGAACATATCAAGACTCTTACTGAAGGATTGAGACACAAAGGACCGAATCGCACCCAAGTTAAAAACCACAAGAGCAGGCAAGGAATTCCCTAACACGTACCTAGCAGAATCATAAACATAAACATACCATAAAATAATTTAACATAATAATAAATGAAAACATACCAGTAATGACATCCAGCGTCATCCTGGCCTTCTTTGTTGTGAGATGGAAAGCTCGACCTCGAGCCCTCGTGGGCTCTACCCTACCTTGGCTTCCATTCGTGATCCAAAGGGTAGAAGTAGTTAGTGCATGCACGGGTCTGATAGCAAGCAAGAGATATTAGGCCTTCATATGGACCACATGCTTACAATGGTAACAAATCCTGGAGCTCGGCGGTGAAGCTTGCTAACGACAATACCTAGCAATGTGGCCCATATTGCCACATTTGTGGCATCCAAAAGAAGATCAACAAGCACTCATGAACCTTGCCGCACTTGCCATGAGTACGGCCCCTCTGTCCCCCAGATCGTGAATCAGCAGGCTTGAACCGCTTTTCTACACTTTGGGACAGAACCGGTGCCTAACGCTGCTCCCTTGTCTGGATCTCTATCTCAATATCTTGCCTCATCGCGAAATCCTGAAGCTCGACAAGGGTACTATAACGTTGGGTAGACACAAACTGTCAGATATCTGTCTTGAGCATACTCAAGTACAATGCCATCTGAGCCTGCTCCGAAGCAGCAAAATCGGGACAGAATAAAACCCTGTCAGTGAACATCCTGGTTATATCTGTCACCGTCTCCATCGCTGTCTCAGATCTAAGAACTCTTGAGCCAACCTCTCCTTCTCCACTAGAGGAACATTCCTCGTGTGAAACATCTTGGAGAACTGCTCCCAAGTAACAGCAATCCTCTACTCAGGAGTATAGGAACCGGTCACTAGGTTCCACTAGTCCTTCACGCCTAGCCGAAGGAGGTTCAGGGTACACCTAACCTTCCAGTACTCTGGAAATGAGCAGGTGAAGAAACAACCCTGTATATTTGAAATCCATCTCATAGCCATAATCGGGTCCTTGAACCTATTGAACTCCAGGGGCTTCGTGCTGCTGAAGTCCTGATACAGAAATGAACCTCCTCATCGGCCTCCCACAGCAGCAACGACTGCTGTGGCTACAACAGTAGCAGTCTCGGTGAGGGCAACATAGCGATCATCGAGTAACTCGATCATAGCTGTTTTGATAGACCCAAACAACTCCAGAATAGAACTTTGGACAGAAGCAACCACCTCAATGGAAATTAACTCTCGTATTTGATCATCAGTTAACCCTAGCCTATCTTGGCCACCCGTACCAGATCCTGAACCAGATCCTCTTGTGAATACCATACTGAAAATGAACCAATAAATATATCAGAATTACCATAATTATACTATTATAACCATCATAGAGATGCTAAACCCGTGGGGTTTTTTGACTTCCTTGCTACGCATATGGGTCATGTGCTTCCAATAGTATGGGCCCATACTCAGGGGCGGAGCTTAAACATATAATTTGGGGGGCCGAAAGTATTACAAACTAAAATTGAGGTTTTTACAAATAAACAAGCCTAATTTCAACAATTAAATTCCAAAATACCTAAAATTACCGTGATTATATCTATAAAAATTAAAATGTAGAAAAAAATCATTCAAAATCAGCCCTCTAACTTAAATTACATTTTGGGCAATAAAAATCAAATATTAGATAAACAGAAGCAATGCTCATCACTCATCACTCATTAGCTCAATTTAGACAAAACATTAGCAAATTTCTGCAAAAGAGAACATTTAATAGTGTGTGAAATTCTAATTAGTTGATTCCCAAATTCCAACAACTCATATTATTCGATAATCAGTTCATTATAGACAACCATTAGCAATTTTCTGCAAAAATCCATTTAAATGTGTGTGAAATCATAATAAGTTGTATACAAAATCCCAACAACAGACAAAATAGCAAACCGAGGAAACAAATTCAATACTCAAGTTTCAATACTCAATAGATTGGCTGTTAATTTCCAGCAGAATTGGAAAAAAGAGAAAGACATAACAGCCGAACAAGAGATCACTCAGGAGCATACCTGATTTTCTTCAGTTCTGTGAACAAGAAAGAGCAGCAGAAGTGCAGAACAGCTCAACAGCAGGTGGACGGTGGTGACTGGCGAAGCTGCGATGGATAGTGGTGACTGGCTGGCGTCTGACACTCCAATGTCGTATGGAGTTTTTTAACAATCCAACCCATCATGGGCCCCATGTTCACTTTGATTTTCTGAAGCAGAACCAAATCGGTTTATTTTTTTTGTTACTGTGGCGTCCTTAATCGATAGCTTGATCAGCTAAACAAATCATAAACTAGAGTACTAGACAGCTACGTCAAAAACAAAAACTAACTCGGTATATGAGAATTGAGATTTTGGATTTGTAAATTCTAATTTCTAATTCTATTATTCCAATTTCAAGAAGGGATGAATCTGAGAGATTGAGAGAACGGGAGAACAGGAGAAGAACATGAGCATTACATACCTGATATCCGGTGACAGCTGTTGCGGTGGTGAATGCCAAGACCAACAGGCAGCGACTGAGCAAGGTATGGAGGTAGCGACCAACAACGATGGGGGAGGAACTGGGTAAGATACGAATTGAGTTTGACTTCTTGTCGCTAGGTTTGGAAATCGAATTCAAATCGGGAAGGGAACAACCCAATTTCTACACTAATACGCCTATAATTAAAAATTTTGAACATATATTTGCTATTTCTAACCCAAATATCAGAGGGGCCAAAGCCCCTCCTGGCCCTATACATAATCCGCCCATGCCCATACTACCTTTGTAACATCCCAAAAATAAGACCCGAAAATTTCTTTCATTTTTAGATTATTAAATAGTAACCATACCATTGTCATCAAACCAAGGTAAATAAATTGTATCAATACATCATCAATCATCAGAGTAAATCACAAAATGTGGAATCGAGTTGTGTTTGCTCTGCAATGATCCCATGCTCTTCCCTTCGGAACTAGAAGTACCCGAAACATAAAATGAAAACCGTAAGCACAAAGCTTAGTGAGTTCCTCAACATACCACATACCATACATAAATAAACACATAATAGGCCCCGACCAATGAGTGTATCGGGCCCCGCCCACACTCGCATAACGGGCCCCGCCCACAGAGTATAATGGGCCCTGCCGAAACTCGCATAACGGGCCCCGCCCAAACTCGCATAACAGGCCTCGCCCAAGATACAAATCATATAAGCATACCCACGTACAAGATTTACACATACATCTAGTATCCTAGCACCACTGATCATGGGCCGACATTGGTGCCTTAGACCTGCTAAACATGGTGAGGAACTCACCTCGCACTGCTGAATCTCACAGAAAGAATCTCTGGCTACTGGCCCGCTAAAATCCCTGTGCTATAACAAAATAACATCCAATTAATAATTGGATCCCGACTCAAACTAAGAGTCCAAACTAAAGTAAAAGACCTTTTTACCCTCCCCTAACTTGTCCTAAGGACAAAGCCCAATCAAAATGTCCAAAAATCCCAAATTTCCAAAATAATTATCCACGGCCCAAATATGACCCAATTTTCCAAATTTGACCCAAACCCCCCTTCATGGGCCTCCAACCAAAGAGTCCAATAAATATATTTAGCCCAAACCAATATTTTGATGGCCCAACAAGGCCTAACCATCAAGAGTCCAAACATGGCCCAACATTATGAGCCCAAATGATTTGAAGCCCATCTGCTGAGTATGCGGGGAGTACTCAGCTCGTACACTAAGCGTACTTGCTTTGGGGCTTGTACGCGCGACGTACTAGCTTGTACGCCCAACGTACTCCCAGTTAAGCCACTTTTCTTCATTCAACACTTATTCGATTAAGACTTTACTCCAACATTTATATCTGACTTCCCTAAGGTGGCTTATCACGTAAAGTTGGCAACTTTATGTGCATGGATGGCATAATGGGGATCTAGAGCTCAAAAAGAGCTTAATGAATGACTTAACACATGCATGAAACCATAAGCACCATACAGTTTGCACCTTTAAGCTTGAGGAACCCTTATTATGTCCATATCTAAAAGGCTAAGCTCCATAAATGACCTTAGCTTAGAAGAGCCAACCAAAATGGACCAAAATAGCCAAAACAAGCTAATGAATAGATCTATGAAATGAGTGGACAAGCTTTGAAATTAATACCTGAAATGCCTCTAAATGGAGATGCTAAAGCTAGATCTCAAAGCTCATCACCAAAGTATGAGTCTTCAACCTTCTCCTTCCTCTTCAAAATGCACAAAACATACCAAAAATGCTTCACAAGAGCTCCAAAGGCAACACACAAGGCTAAAGGATGAAATTACGGTTTTAAGGGTAAGGAGGCTGAGTAAACATGTCCAAAACAGTCTATCACATGGATTATTTAGGGTTCAAACCCAAAAATAAGGGTTTCAAATCTGCCCACGTACGCCATATATAATCCACATACGACCAACATATGTGAATGAGCTCCATGTCTATGCAAGGCTAGTACGCTAAGTGTACCAATCCAGTACACCCCGCGTAGTAGTTGAGGGACCATTTGCAAACTTTTTGATAAAGAGGCTTAATAAGAAACTTACCAATATCCAAGTATTACAACCTTCCATACCTACCTATATTTGTCTCAAAGGAACATCTCAAACTTCCCAAAAACAAACCGCAACTTGGTTACACATTCATCCTATACTAACTCTCTCGAGAATGCCTAATCGTTCCTCATCTAACCGACTACTCACATACTCACTCATGAAACTTCCACCAACCTTATAGTCACTTGTACATTCTAATCATACATAACACTAGATTTCACAGATATCAAATATTTGATTCTACCCTAAGCCCACAACCAGACAAGGAACAGGAAATAAGGCTAAACCAAACACTCCCAGGCTATAGAATCTTACTTATGTATAACCATGATGCACACAGTAAGTAACTACAGTAATGATGTCAATTTCATATATCTTACAAAAAGTTCTCATAAACTATCAGGCATCATACATCATGTAATTCCTAAAGATCCCTAGTTATCACTAGCATGCAGTTATATCATAGAAATCATAAACAAATAACTGTGTGGGTAACTTAGGGACACACTTTCTTTTTCTGGCTGATTGTACACAACTCATCCTTCCTTGGTTACCTTTGAAAACAATTTGAAAACTATTTTGAAAACTCTTACATATCCTTAGTTTGAGTCTGGAGTCACACAAATGTGTAGGGTTTTGAGCATTCTAACACTCCTAAGGTGTACATGCAACCCTAGAACCCTTGGATCCATGTTTTATCTATGATACATGCAATTTTTTTTCCAAGGTTTATATCCTATCTAACATACATGGGGAACTTTTAATCATAAAAGTAAGCAAGAGAACATACCTTGTAGTAGATTGGATTCCTTAAAAACCTTTTGAGCCTAGCACCTCAAGTGTGATGCCTCAAATGTCTCACACAACACCAAATGCACTTGGAATAACTTAGAGAGAAATGACGACCACTTAGAAATCGGCTAGCCCTCACTTGTCTTACTTAGTCACCGATTTTAGTGTGTAAAATGAAGCTTATATAGTGTGTTACAATTAGGGTTACACCATGTAAACCCTAATTGTCATGACCTTTCATTTCCATGACCCATGGATTCTATAACCACCATGGAGCATCCTATGGGTTTTAACCCAACTTGATAATCCATGGAGAATTAGCCCACTATACAAGTATGAGTGATTTACACAATCAACCTATATATTTAATTAGTCTTCTTTTGATCACTTAATTAATTTCAAATTAATTCTTGATCAATACTAATTAATTAATACTATTAATATATTAGTATAATATATTAATAAACCTTAAGTGTTATTTCTCTCATTTTAGTCTATCCAAATGCATGATGCCATGCAACCCAAATGGACCATGCTAATCGGGTCAAGTACATTCCAGAAATAGTTATGAACTTAGACACCTAATCCAACAGTCTCCCACTTGGATAAGTCTAATAACTATAACTGTAAGAATGAATTTAGGAACCGATCAGCAATCGTATCTCTTTCAAGGTCTCTCGGAACTGATATGATGATGTTATGCCATTTAAGATAAGTGATCATATAATCCTCTGTTCTAGATATCAATCGGACAAATACATGGAACAATGTCTTACTTATTGTCCAACAGTTTGTTTCTCGATTTCCTGATTTGTTTGACATAGAACTTAATTGAACACATCAACTTAGTTCTGACCGGGCCCGGTACATGGGTCAACACAAAATCATCGAGGGGCCTAGATATCGCTTCTATTCCAAGAAGGACCATATAAAATTCGACTCATATGCTTGTTCTACTACTTGTTGAATCATACACAAAGACACGTTTTATAACATCGAGTTACCAATGTGTTTTCATACAATCAATGTATAACCAACTCATAGGCAACAAGTCATATCTCTAGGTTTGAAGACTTATATGATATTACCGTCTCACGATCACTCGAGATAAATTCCATGAAGTGATACCAGTGAGCATTGGTTGAATCCAATACTCAGAACTTATGAGCACTCATGAGTGTTGTAGCTATGTCCAACATCTTAGACCTCTACAAGCCAACCCATGACAGTCTTAATTCATATCAACTTCCAACATATGACCGACTGTGGATAATTTGAATAATATGACCCACCATAAAATAATTATTCTGGAAGTCAAAACATGCAAAATGAAATGATAGTAAAAGATCGACAAAGGATAACAACACTTTACTCATAAATAAATACAATTTTTATTCATCATCAAATGTCAATTACACTTTACACATTTCAAAGCTATCTAACAACTAAAACTAATATCATCATTCAGCCTTATGCTCCCTGCATGCTGGAGATGCTTAACCCTGCCAAGTCCCTTTGTGAGGGGATCTGCCAGGTTCTCATCCAATGATACCCTCTTTGCCACGATGAGTCCTTCTATTCGATGTCTGATGAAATGATATTTTATGTCGATGTGTCTGGATCTCCCATGATCCCTTGGTTCCTTGGCTAAGGCAACTGCACTTTCACTATCACAGAAAATCTCTATAGGCTCCTTTATAGTTGGTACAACTCCAAGGTCTCCAATTAAGCTATTTAGCCATATAGTCTCCTTTGCTGCCTCGCTTGCCGCTATATACTCTGATTCGCAAGTTGAATAAGCTACTGTCTCCTGCTTGGAGCTTTTCCAAGAAATTGCTCCTCCGTTTAAGGTAAATACCCAACATGACTGAGAGAGGAAATTATCCCTATCAGTCTGAAAGCTAGCATCACTATACCCCAATACTCTCAAGTCATCACTCCCACCGAGGGTAAGGACCAAATCCTTAGTCCTCCGCATGTACTTGAGAATGTTCTTTACCGCAGTCCAGTGAGCCTTGCCAGGGTTCCCCTGATATCTGCTGACCATGCTCAATGCAAAGGCCACATCAGCATGAGTACAAGCCATAGCATACATGATCGAGCCTACAGTGGAAGCATACGGTACTCGACTTATTTCTGCTATCTTAGCCTCTGTACTCGGGCTCTAAGTTTTACTCAGTCTGGCGTTACTCTGGATCGGTAACTCTCCTTTCTTGGAATTCTGCATGTTGAATCTATTCAGCACCTTCTCCAAGTAAGTACTCTGACTAAGTCCAATTAGTTTTTTACTCCTGTCTCTTAAAATCCTTATCCCTAGGATATAGGCGGCTTCTCCAAGGTACTTCACAGCGAAACACTTCCCAAGCCAGGACTTAACTTCCTGCAGAGTTGGGATGTCATTTCCTATGAGTAGTATGTCATCCACATACAGTACCAAAAAACTGACTATACTCCCACTAGCCTTAACATATACACAAGATTCATCTTCACTCCTCAAAAGCCAGATTCTTTGACTTTCTCATCGAAGCAAAGATTCCATCTGCGAGGTGCTTGATTTAATCCATAAATGGATTTCTCAAGCTTACACACTCTATTAGGGTACTCTGTACTGACAAAACCCTCTGGCTGACTCATGTAAACACCCTCAACCAACTTTCCATTAAGGAAAGCGGTTTTGACATCCATTTTCCATATTTCATAATCATGAAATACAACAATGGCTAACACAACCCTAATAGACTTAATATTCGCTACTGGTGAAAAGGTCTCATCATAATCAACTCCCGGAGTTTGAGAAAAGTCATTTGCAACCAGTCGCGCCTTATTAGTGTGTACATTACCATCCATATCAGTCTTCTTCTTGAAGATCCATTTGCACCCGACTATCTTGCGACCTTGTACATTGTCAACCAAGTTCCAAACTTGATTGTCATACATGGATTGTATCTCGCTATCCATAGCCTCTTTCTATTTAGCAGCCTCAGGGCCTGCCATGGCTTTCGTGTAGATGTTAGGTTCATCCAAACTCACCAGTGTGCTATCACTGATAAGTGTATCACTTTCTGTAGTAATATGGAAACCATAGTAATGCTCAGGTGCATTCCTAACTCTCGTGGAACACCTCAGAGGTACAAACTCTTCTGTCGGATCAATAGGAGTTTCCTCCTCAGATTAATTGCTAGGGTTTGAGGTTCCTTCACCACTTGACTCTTGAATTTCTTCAAGGTCAATTTGCCTCCCACTGTTTCCTTGGCTCATGAATTCTCTCCTGCGAAAGACTCCTCTCCTTGCTACAAAGACCACATTATCACTAGGTCTGTAGAAGAGGTAATCAATGGATCTCTGTGGGTAGCCAATGAAATTACACCTCTCACTTCGAGGTTCGAGCTTATCGTGAGACTTGCGCCTCACAAAAGCCTCGCAACCCTAAATCTTGATGTGGTCCATATTGGGAACTTTTCTAGTCCACATCTCATGAGGTGTTTTGGCAACCTTCTTTGTAAGGACTAGGTTAAGGATATGGGTGGTAGTCTCTAAGGCATACCCCCAAAATGAGATTGGTAGCAAAACTCGACTCATCATGGAACGAACCATATCTAACAAGGTTCGATTGCGCCTCTCAGCCACACCATTAAGCTGTGGTGTCCTGGGAGGTGTCAATTCTGAGATAATCCCACATTCCTTAAGATAGTCAAGGAACTATGTACTAAGATACTCACCACCTCGATCGGATCGAAGCATCTTAATGTTCCCGCCCAACTGATTATCCGCTTCCTGCTTGAACTCTTTGAATCATTCAAAGGTCTCTGACTTATGCTTGATTAAGTAGACATATCCATATCTACTAAAAGCATCAATACAAGTCACATAGAAGCGGTTAGCATCTGTTGTGGCGGTTCTGAAGGGTCCACACACATCAGTGTGTATGAGGTCCAACAAACTCTCACCCCTAGCACAAGTACCAGTGAAGGGTGACTTTGTCATTTTCCCAAGCAAATAAGATTCACAACTATCATCTGAGTTTAGGTCAAATGACTCCAATACTCCATCCTTTTGGAGTTGGCCTATGCGTTTCTTGCTTACATGTCCAAGACGACAATGCCATAAAGATTCTTTATCCAATCTAGTGGAAGAATCAATACACAATACATTATTTCCTAGGTTATCAACAACCGCCACGGTTTCATATACACCATCACAAGGTAATGCTTTAAAATAAAAAAAACATTATTAAAGAAAGCATTAATACCACCACTATCATTATCAAATGAAAAGGTAAAACCTTGTTTGTACAAACCATGAAAGGAAATAACATTTCTCGCCATTTCAGACGAGTAACAACATTTATTCAAATCTAATACTAATCCACTACTTAGCAACAAAGAATAAACTCCAATCTTGGTGACAGGTGAAGCTTTCCTATTCCCCATGATCAAGTTTATCTTCCCATGCTCCACATTCTCACTTCTTCTTAGTCCCTGAAAATCAGTACATATGTGAATATCACAACCTGTATCAAGGACCCAAGAATTAGAATGGGGTGAATTATTAGACAATATAGTGTATGTACCTGCATGGTTGGGTTTAACCTTCCCATCCTTCACATCTTGCTGGTACTTTGGGCAGTTTCACTTCCAGTGCGACTTTTCATGGCAATAGAAACATTCCGCCTCTTTAGGGTTAGCAGATGGAGTGACGAAACCTTTCTTGGTTCCACTTGAAGAGAAGCCATCTAGGGTCTTCCCCTTGGTGCCCTTCGAAGGGCTCTTCCTTTTCTTTCCTTTGCCTTGCCCGATTGCCAAGACAGGGGCCGCGGTAGAAGTAGGAGTGGTAACAACCGCCTTACCTTTAAGACCACTTTCCGCGGTCTTCAAAAGTCCTTGAAGATTGCTGAGGGTAACTTCCTCCTTTTTCATGTGGTATGTCATATGAAATTGATCATAACATGAAGGTAAGGAGTGCAAAATGATGTCTATTGCTAACTCCTCGGGGAAGTTCACATTCAGTTTCAGCAAATGGTCCACATACATTTGCATTTTCTACATGTGGCCCGTGATGGGTTCACCATCCTTCATTTGGGTTGTTATCATAGAGGAAATGATTCCATATCGCTCTTGACGAGCACTCTGATGGTAGCAGTCCATCAAATCCTGGTGCATCTCAAAAGGATAGTAGTCCTCAAAGGACTTTTGGAGCTCGGCTGTCATAGTGGCCAACATGATGCATGCCACTTTGGTAGCATCTCTTTCACGGGCCTCATATTCAACGATCTCCTCAGGAGTAGTAGTCGACTCGAGTTCTTTAAGCTCCTTGTTGAGTACATATTCTTTTTCCTCATACCGAGTGACCATCCTGATGTTGCTGATCCAATCCATAAAGTTGGATTCATCAAAGATGACTCTCCCACAAAGGTTCATGAGAGAGAAGGAGCCGGTAGGGTTAGAGCCCGAAACAACATTGTTGGAAGACATCTGAAAAAGAAGAAAGACAAGTTTAGATTAGATATATAGATAGTCCTTAATAAAACACCCAAATGTAATATTAAGGCTAGGACCCAACGCAATATTTTATAACTTAGAAGAGGGATGCCATAATCCAAGTTATAACATATTTGAAGGTAGGTGAATGACATTTCACCAATTTCCACCATGAAAAACGAAGTAAATTATTAGGTTTTAATTGGTTTTGAAACTCCTAGATTCTTTGAGATTCATTGAACTTTTCAATGACATGTTTCAATCTCGAGTGTCCCCTTCAAGTTTTGTGACTGGGATGCTGAGGATCACAAAACAAGGTTTGAAGTAACCATGCAAATTACTTGGTACCCTTAATATTTACCCCTCAATCGATGTACCGGTTAACCACACGCGCTCCACCGATACTATGATAAATATTAAGTTACCCATTTCATACCTTGTTAAGTCCAGGTTAGTGTGTTGGTTAACCACACACGCTCCACTAACGACTTAATCAAAGTGCAAAGTGTAATTTCATGGGTTAGCACCTTATTCACATTTTCCTAAAGTAACTAAGATTGGGAATTGATAAAAAAAACATTTAGTTACTTTATATTCATCATACTTATAATGAAGATTTAAAATACTTGTCTTACCCATTCGACTAACGACCCTCCACCGATCAAGGAAGCGGTGGGTGAGAGTGGACACCCATTAAGCTGCCATTTTATAGGCATCAACCTTATACACCCCTTATAGACCGGCTTCGTGAATGAGGCCTACTAATGGTAAAATGACTTTTTTCTTATACATATATAATTATTATTAAACTTATAATATTATAAAGTATAAGGGTTGAATTTTAACTTTTAAAAATCTAGGGGTTGGAACTGAAGTTTTTAAGTGTGACTTTACATGTTCCAAAACTTTAGGGTAATGTTTCTAGTCCATTTCCAGTAGGAAAACTCGAAAAACTGCATTCTGTGGCTCCTACTCGCCGAGTGCAAGAACCTAATCGACGAGTAGGATGAGTTTACTCATGGAATCGTCGAGTCCCCCCATGGACTCGGCGAGTTCATGCTGCAGAGTGCAGAAAAACTGAGTTTTTTCACAATTTTGCATCAAGTATCAAACAAACAAGCTTAGGCTCTGATACCACTGTAGGGTTTTGAGCATTCTAACACTCCTAATGTATACATGCAACCCTAGAAACCTTGGATCTATGTTTTATCTATGATACATGCAATTTTTTTTCCAAGGTTTATATCTTATCTAGCATACATGGGGAACTTTTAATCATAAAATTAAGCAAGAGAACATACCTTGTAGTAGATTGGATTCCTTGAAAGCCTTGTGAGCCTAGCACCTCAAGTGTGATGCCTCAAATGTCTCACACAACACCAAATGCACTTGGAATAACTTAGAGAGAAATGACGAACACTTAGAAATCGGCTAGCCCTCACTTGTCTTACTTAGTCACCGATTTTAGTGTGTAACATGAAGCTTATATAGTGTGTTACAATTAGGGTTACACCATGTAAACCCTAATTGTCATGACCTTTCATTTCCATGACCCATGGATTCTATAACCACCATGGAGCATCCTATGGGTTTTAGCCCAGCTTGATAATCCATGGAGAATTAGCCCACTATACAAGTATGAGTGATTTACACAATCAACCTATATATTTAATTAGTCTTCTTTTGATCACTGAATTAATTTCAAATTAATTCTTGATCAATACTAATTAAATAATACTATTAATATATTAGAACTTATAATATATTAATAAACCTTAAGAGTTATTTCTCTCATTTTAGTCTATCCAAATGCATGATGCCATGCATCCCAAATGGACCATGCTAATCGGGTCAAGTACATTCCAGAAATAGTTATGAACTTAGACACATAATCCAACAAAACGCTTATCCAGTTCTCTTAAACTAGGGCTCTGATACCAAATTGTAACATCCCAAAAATCAAGGTATAATTTTCATTTTTAAAATCCAACCAAAAACCATAATTGTTCACAAAACATCGTTTCGAAAAGTAATAATCACGAATTAGAGTATCCCAAAATCAAATATCATTAAATCAAAAGAATGTGTATGATCACGCCTTTGCTTTTCCCCGAGCATATGAAGTACCTGAAACGTAAAACTTAAACTGTAGGATAAAGCTTAGTGAGTTTCCCTCAAATACCACACAATAGAACATATACAAATAATACATACTGGGTCCACAACCTACCGATTGGATTACCCCTGGCCCATAACCTTTCGATTAGATTTCCCTGGCCTATAACCTCATGGTTGGATTACCCCCCTTCAGGACCAAAACCTCACAGTTGGATTGCCACCGGCCCACAAATTTTTGGTTTGATTGTCCGAGTTTGTTTACTGGCAGCATAAAGCAGTATAGTCTCAACCCAACCACACTATGTTGACATGTAAAACAAATAAACACATAACAAAAACCATATAATCATGCATATTTGAGAAATTCACTACAATATGGCAATATTCCAAACCATAATACACAATATACTGGGCCGGCATTGGTGCCTTCAACCCATATGTATAGTGAGGATAACTCACCTCACAGTCTGAAAAGATAGCAGAAAAGAATGTTGCTCCAACTGTCAACTTTACGGGTCACCTATATAGAAAATAATGACCTAGACTCATTTCACAACTCAAAATACCCAAAATACCCCTAGGTTAAACTTGGTCAAAATCCTGGTCAAGGTCAAAGGTCAAAAAGTCAACTCAAACTGGGTACGCCTGATGTACTCAGCCATTACGCCCCGTGTAGTGTATTAATTTGGCCAAGTTATGGGGTCTTGACCAGGTACGCGCAACGTACCCTCAAGTATGCCCAGTGTACTCGACTGCCACTTTTTCTCCTCTATTAAGTTCTTAATCTATTAACTCCTTTCATCCAAAGCCTAGATCTAGAACCAAATAATGTTCTAAATCATAAAGTTTCTAACTTTATGATCTTGCATGGCTATTAAGAGCCCAACACCAAAACCCTAACCTATCCAAAGGTTCTAAGTCACCAAAATGGATGCATGGAGGGATGTGAGTAGTCAAGATCCCATTTTTATAACTTAAGACACTCTACAAATGTCTAAAAGGACAACTCATTTGGTCCAGAGTAGCTCCTATCCAAATACACCAAGATTATGGGACTAATAAGCACAAATCTCCACATCTAGCAAGATCTAATGGCTTCCTTCTTTCAAAAGTGGACACCATACATCAAAAATGAGCTCAAAACACCACAAATAAAGGTCTTGGGATTGAATGATGCTTAAATAGGGCTCAATACCTAAAAAAATAGGGTTTGAACATCGACCACGTACACCGAACATACTCTTGGGTACCCCTAGCGTATGCACACAACTCCGTGTTTTTTATTTTAGTGCCAAGGGACCAAATTTACAAACAATTCTCGTACTAAGGGTTAAAAATATAAATTACCTGGATGATGAGTGTTACACTTATCCAAATATCATTCAAAAAAATTGTCAGATAACCCTCACAAACCCTTCACTTCATATATGAATGATGAAGAATACCTTTTAGAAAAATTTGATTAATTGAACCAATTATTCTCTTTACCAAACTTGGTCATGATTTGCTTGTCTCTATGAAAACCAAACCTACCCCAAATATCAGGAATATTTAGAAACCTTAACCCATAAAGAGTTAAAACCATTCATAGAACACCACATCTAATTTTGTAACAGATCATGATTAAGTACAAATAATCTACCGCCTACCGTCACCACGTCCACATATATCTATCGAGGCCTAGACAATGTCTATTTAACCTAGTTAATCTTGCATTTGTAACTTTGTCCTCCCCAAAAGAACAAACCTCTAAGGCTTTCCATAAAATGACACACCATTTTTGGAAGTTTAAAAATGGGCATATAATAAATATCGAGGCTCCCTAATGTGGATTTCAAAAGTGTAACCTAACCACGAACGAATAACATCTTCACTTTACATTTCGACAGCCTACTCTTGAACTCGCCAATTATCGCTCTCTACCCTTCCACTCGAGTCATGCTAGCCCTAATAGGAAGACCAACAAAGTGAACAAGACAAAATACATCTGGTAATTGATTTAAGATGTTCAACTTCAATCGCATTAACACCCACCCCATACACATTCTATTTATTAGGATTGATTTTCAAACCAGAAGCTAGGAAAAACAAGGTAAGATTTTCTAGGAAAAACAAGGTAAGATGCGAGCTATCTTCTCAGCATTCTCAATATAACACTTACCCATAAAAAAGGATGTAATGAACATAAAATAAATGAGGTGGATAAGCACCTTCATTTCTAACAACACGTTTAACAATAAACCACATTCTGCATAGCTACGTGCAAGCCTTCCATGGCCAAAATATATAGAAAATGAGTCAACAAATCACTTTTTCTCAAACCTTTATGAAGTTGAAATTCAAAAGTTGGACTACCATTAACTGAGATAGAAGCACGAGACAAGCTCATACGTACCCTCACCCAAACATGTATTTATGACTGAAACCCATATAAGTCATAATCCGGTCCAAGTAATTGCAACTCAACTATATGTAATACTTCTCAAAATAACCTTGAAAACCATAAGTTTCGCTTATACTTCATTTACCAATCTACCCAATGCCAAAAAATTGACGACCTTTAACGAAGGTAGACTCTTCCATACTAACAACTCTTCCCATAACTCGAGCCAACCTATTATAAACACATTTGTGATAATTGTGTATTGCAATCCAATTAGACTAATAGGCCTATAATCATTTACCAAAATTGGACTAGCAATCTTCAGTATTAAAGTAATAAGAGAAGAGTAACATTTGTTCGGGATATTGCTAGTATCATGAAAATAAGAGACGAAGACGATCATGTCACTTTTTAGCAACTCCAATAACACTTTAAAAATTAGAATATCCATCAGGTCTTGACACCTTATCAGTATCACGTGACCACACAATTGTATTATCCCATTGTGAGTGAACGCATAAGCCAACATGTCACTTTGAGTTGGCGATAACGTGAAATTGGCATTTCTTTCTTGCACATGAATGTCGATAATAGGCAACAATCTTTCTTTTAAAAAAGTAAGGAAATGCTACTTTAACTTTAGATGGTTCCAAAATCGAAGAACCATCCACCATTATACCCCGAATAGTGATTTGATGGTGTTGTTTGTTTATCATCCCATAATTTATTTTTACTTTTTTTTTTATTTATTTATTTCTTTTGAGTTTTTGTCTCCATCGAGTCCCTAATTATCCTTGGATTTTTGAATTAAATCCAAAGTTTTTAAATGGTCAATGGCACGTAATTGCTTAAGGAAATTAATCTGATCATTGATAACTCGAATATTTTGAATTTCCATCACCAATAGCTTTATCGATAATTCGATATCACCCAATCTTTATTGACAATATTCCGTTTCAAGGCCTCTTTTGAGAGTTAATATTAGCGTGCTACACTTTTGCTTTGGATTTTTAGCACTTTCCAACCTTGATGTTACCAACATCGGTCTAAGCGGAATTACTCGTTTTTTAAAATGATTGAACTATGATTTAATCATTTTCGCAACCGACGAGAGACTCGGAAACAAATCTATGACTTCCTTCGACAACCCAATTTACTAAATTTTGCCCTTCGGTCCAGATAAAGCCTCCACCTTTTTATATAGGGATCAACATGTTGAGTCGACATATTTGGCTCCATCGTTAATGTGGAGCCGTTAATTCCAATACCAAATACCATTTATGAATCGTGTACAAACACCGTCTATATTCACACTATTATGGAATTGTAACGTTGACAACTTGGATTCTCCTAATTCACGTGTTTTATATATACAAAAAGCCCACTCCAAATAAGTCATTCAAATTTCTCTTCTTCAAGAGGACGGAAGTGACTCATTCACGAGAATGTCCCACAAATCTTCTATACATTAATGTGTTAAACTTTGATTGGTTTGCAAGCAGAACACGAAGACGGTTTTTTTTATTATTCATTATCTTTCTCCCATCAATAAATTGTCGTAATTTTATATTAATAAAAATATTTTAAAAAATAGTGAATAATCTAATAAATATCTTATTTTTAAAGGGTTGCAAGTGTGATTAAATAAAAGAGATGTTAAAGCACAGAGGGAAATGCGTGAATGGCTCTAAAGTTTGCGGTGGGGGGAAGAATAGTTTGAAAAGAACCCGACAACTTGGAGGAACATTTTGACCCTAAAGTTTCATTCATATAAACGGAGATAGCACGGCAAATTTAGAATATTCAGTTCTTTCAAATGTATAGTTTAATAAAAACAATTTTAATGAATAAGATAGTTAAGAGTTATTAATATCACTTTATAAGTCTTTTTGACGTAGGTGGTACACGTACTAATGCATGGCTTGATAATTAAGAGTTATTAATATCATTTTATAAGTCTTTTTGATGCAGGTGGTACAAATAGTGATGCATGGCTTGATAGTTAAGAGTTATTAATATCATTTTATAAATCTTTTTGATGTAGGTGGTACAAACACAAATGCATGATGATGTCAACACTAGTAGGAATGGAAGTATGATGACATCAACACTAAATCCACCGAAATGATCCAATAGCTCGGAATTGGACGAAATTCGTACACAACATGTAAAATTGGCTGATTAAGAAAACACATGACTTTGACATGACGTGTGGTGTTTTTTGACCATTCGAGATCGTTTAGGATCTCATAACATGTTTTCTCTGTTTTTTTTTCCGTCAACTTTTATTTTGAGTTTTGGTTTAGATTATTGATTGTGGATCTTTTCCTAATCAATTATGATCTCCTAGGGTTAAGGAATTAGCTTATGTTATCCTCCTTTTAAGTATCTCGTTTTCATTGTTTGAGTGACAATTTTTTTTGATAATTAATAAAGAATCTAGTTTTGGAGCTATCTTTGTTCTTTGTGGTCTTGTTGGATGTACTTTTCCATTCAACCTGTCCGTCTGGGAATCATTTGATATCAGAGCAAATGAACGAATGGCTAAACAGATGGTTCGTGGTCGTCGAGGAGCTAGTGGTTGTTGCAGTGGTGGATGCGTTCCATGGAATGACGGAGCCGATTTACGATATCCATGTGACATAGAGATTGAACGCTTGTAACAACGGATCCAAGAATTCGAGTTGTTGCATCACGGCTCGCCAGACGAAGAGAATGAATCAGAATTGAGCGTCTAGGGCAACGGTGACGAGGTGGTCAATCCTTTTGTCGGGCCAAAACGAGATCGTTGCGAAGGAGGATACCGTGATGATTCGTTGAGGAATATATGTGTGAAGATTGTGAGTCCCGAGTTCATGGGACATGCTCATCATAATGAGTTCATTGAATGGTTAAGAACCATTGAGCGAGTGTTTTATTTGCGAGACATCTCGTAACAGTTGAAGGTGAAGGTGGTTGCCATCCGATTAAGGAAACATGCATCTCTTTGGTGGGATCATGTGAAGAAACAGTGAAAACTTGCAAGAAATGCCAAGTTCCTCACATGGTAAAAGATGAAGAAGTTAATGAAGAACAACTTTTTGCTTTAAAATCACTGGCATGAAGCTTTCTTAGAATACCATAATATGTCCCAAAAAGCCATGTCGGTACAAGAAGTCATTCATGAGTTTGATCGGCTTCGGATACGGTGTGACGTGGTAGAAGAAGAAGAACAACAACAAGTTATTGCTCGATTTTTGGGGGTGTTGAAACTCGAGATCTCAGATGTGGTGAGTCTCCAACCCTGTTGGACATATTCATATGTGTGCCAGCTTGCCTTAAAAGTGGAGAAACAAGCTAAGAGTAAGCACAACGAGTAGCAATAACCGACCCCCATGATGTACAAATGTCAAGGCTTAGATCATATTACTTGTGATTGTCCGAACCATCAGTTGGTGACTTCGACTGAAGAGGATCCAGTTCCAAAATATGATGATGAAGGGAATAAGTTTGCCTACGATGAATCCGAAGTAGTTGAACCTGATCATGGAGAATCGTTGGTTATCCAACGAGTTTTTAATGTTGCTGTTTCTAAGTCCAGTGATGATGATTCATGGTTAAGGAACAATATCTTTTGTACAAAGTGCTATACCAAGGGCAAGGTGTGTAGCATGATCGTTGATGGTGGAATTTCGGAGAATGTGGTTTCAACCCACATGGTGCAGAAACTCGGGCTAAAGGAGGAAGATCACATGGAACCTTACCAACTTACTTGGTTAAAAAAAGGCAATGATGTTAAGGTTAGTAAGCGTTGTTTAGGACAGTTCTACATTGGTAAAAGATATTCAAATGAGGTGTGGTGTGAAGTAATTCCTATGGATGCGTACCACCATTTTTTGGGGAAACCATGGCGATTTGATAGACGTACAAAACATGATGGGTTTCAAAATACTTACAGTTTTCGGAAGGATGGGGTGAACATCATGTTGGTCCCACTGGATACATGTGGGATTAGGAAAAAAGACCACTTTGTTTCTGAAACATGCTGATTTTGAGGTGGTAGCCAAGAGTAGACCTTTTATGTTTTCTTTGGTGGTGCTAGAAGAGAACGACTCTAGTGTGCAAATTCCAACCGCAGTCCAGCCTTTGGTCGAAGAATTTATGGATATTTTTCCTGAAGATCCCACCTGGATTACCATTTATGAGAGATATCCAACATTATATTGACTTCGTCTCGGGGTCTTCCATTCCGAGCATGCAGCCTATCAGATGAACACCCAAAAGAGTATGGAAAACTTCAACGTCAAGTTTCAGAATTATTAGAGAAGGATTTGATTCGGTAAAGCATGAGTCCGTGTGTTGTTCCCGATTTATTGGTTCCCAAGCATGGTAGGGTGCTTCGTATGTGTATCGATTATCGAGTTGTTAACATGATAATAACAAAATATTGTTTTCCTATTCCTAGGTTGGATGATCTGTTAGACCAATTACATGGCACGACAACGTTCTCAAAGACTGATTTGAGAAGTGGATATCACCAGATTAGAATGAGATCGGGCGACGAGTGGAAGACGGCCTTCAAGACTTGTGATGGGTTATACGAGTGGATGGTTATGCCATTTGGACTATCTAATGGCCGAAGCACATTAATGCGTCTCATGAACCAGTTTTTTAAGTCATTTATTTGGCGATTTTCAGTAGTGTACTTTGATGATATTTTGATTTTTAGCAAAACTGTTGAAGAGAATCTCTCCTATCTTCATCAAGTTATCTTAGTTTTACGTCAGCAGAAGTTGTATACCAATGGAAAGAAATGTCATTTTCTGGTTCATGAAGCTACTTTCTTGGGTTATGTCATCTTGTGGGAAGGAATCAAGATGGACGAGTCCAAGACTAAGGCTATCCTTAATTGGCCAACTCCAAAGACTTTGCATGGCAATCAAAGCATCCACGGTTTGGCATCGTTCTATTTTCGTTTCATTTGAAACTTTAGTAGCATTATTTTCCCTATCACCGAGTGTATCAAGGGTCGTCGATTCGTAATGACTCTCGAAGCTGAAAAAGGCATTTTCTGTTTTGAAGACCACGGTAACCTAAGCTACTATTTTAGCATTACCAAATTTTACTGACATTTTTTAGGTTGAAGGTGATGCATCTGGTGTTGGATTCGGTGGAGTTATTAGTCAAAATCAACGGCCAATAGCCTTCTTTAGCAAAAAATTGAACGATGCAAGGAGGAAGTATTCTACGTATGTGAAAGAGTTTTATTTTCCATTGTTCGATGTTTGGATACTTGGCATAATTATTTGCTACAAACGAGTTTGTATTGTTTTCTGATCATGTAACGTTGAAATACATTAATGGGCAACACAAGTTGATTGCTAGACATGCTAAGTGGGTCAAATATTTGTAATCCTTTTCTTTCGTGATCAAGTATAAAGCCGGTTCACAAAATCGGATTGTTGATGCCTTGAATCAATGTCATTTACTAGTTACAACCATGCAAATGCGCATGCACGGATTTGAGGCATTTTGTAGTTTGTATCTCGGTGATCCTGATTTTTGTGACATGTGGAGAAATTGTGTTTCAGGTTCCTATAAGGAGTTCTCTACCAATGAGGGCTACCTTTTTAAAGGGAATCACCTTTGTATTCCAAATATTTCTTTAAGGGATGCCATTATACTGTATAGTCATACTGGAGGACTCGCTATACATTTTGGGTGTGATAAAACTTTAGCATTGATTTGTTTCCATTTTTATTAGACTCGTTTAGAGAATGATGTTAATAAGGTAATTTGAAGGTGTCAGGTGTGTCATTTAGCCAAAACTCATGGAAGCAACGTCGGGTTTTATTCCCTTTTCCGTCCCTACCGATCCATGGGAAGATGTGAGTTTGGATTTTGTCCTAGGTTTTCCTCGTACTCAACGACATAAGGATTCAGTTATGGTGGTGATTGACCGATTTTCAAAAATGGATCATTTTATGCCCTGCTCCAAGACGTTTGATGTGATTCAGTTGGCTCAACTATGTTTTTCTGAGATTGTCAAGCTACATGGCATTCCAAAGAGAGTTACTTCTGATCAGGATGTCAAATTTATGAGTCATCTTTGGTGTATTTTGTGGACACAACCGGGGTTGAAGTTGTAGTTCAACAGTTCTCACCATCCAGAAACTGATGGTCAGACTGAGGTTTCAAATCAAAGTTTGGGAAATTTATTAAGAAGTTTGATTGGTGATAGTCCCAAATAGTAGGATCTTGCTATTTCACAAGCAAAATTTACGTATAATCGATCAATTAACCATACTACGGGTAAAAGTCCTTTTGAGATTGTGTTTGGTAGAAATCCAATCACCCCGCTTGACTTCGCTCCTCTCACTATTATTGCTCAGTTTTGTGTTGAAGGTGATGAGCAATCGAGTCCGATTAAAGAGCTTCACTAATAGGTTCGTATGCAGATTGAGAAGCATAATAAACTGTACATTGATCGTGCCAATAAACATCGCAAGCGAGTTGTTTCTCGTGAAGGCGATCTTGTGTAGATACAGTTAAGGAAAGAGAGGTTTCCGAACAGGCGTTTTATCAAACTCCAACAAAGAGTTGATGGTCCTTTTAATGTTTTGAAGAAAATATATGATAACACGTACAAGATTGAATTACCAGGTGATTACAATGTGTCTGCTACATTCAGTGTTGCAGATTTGTCAACTTTCGTTAGGGATTCTGATGATGAAAATGACTTGTAGGTCGAGTCCTTTTCAAGAGGGGGAGGATGATGCAGGTGGTACAAGTACTAATGCATGACGTGAGGATGTCAACACTAATAGGAATGTAAGTATGATGACATCAATGCCAAATTTGCCAAAGTGATCCAACAACTCGAAATTAGACGAAATTCACACACGACATGTAAAATGGCCCGATTAAGAAAACTGTAACGACCCGTCTCCGGTATGTTAATTTCTTGGTTTTTATTTTGAAGTTTTATAAGAGGGACTCGGCGAGTTCATAGCCTGACTCGCCGAGTAGGGTCGGGTTTTCGAGCACGTGTTAGCTGGCGACTCGGCGAGTCCATATTCTGGAATCGGCGAGTCTGTCCGTCTGGGAGAAACCCTAAATCCCCGGGTTGCCCACTATTTAAGCCACCTTATAGCCCCCAATCTCGCCTCCTTCACCCTCTAAAGCTGTGAGAAAACCCTAATTCGTTCTTGAGTGATTATAGTGATTTTTGTGCGCTATTGTGAAGGATTAAAGAAGGAGAAGAAGAAAGAAGCAAGGAGAAGGGCTGTAGAGCAGAGATTCGAGGGAAAGCAAGAGTTATTTGAGGTATTCTTCAGTTTTCCTTCTCTTTTATGCCTTAAAACCCTCTTCTAGATCTTATTAATGCCTTCTTAAAGCCTTATGTTGATATGGAAGCTCTCTTATGCCGAGATAACCTTAGATCTGTTCATTTAGGAGTTGTAGAGCCCAGATCTATTGCCTTTATGGAGTTATTTTGCATATTAACCCTAGATCTACCCCTTTTAAGCATCTTTTAGCCTTTATTCCCTTGTTCATGTGTTTGTACACGTAAAGTTGGAAACTTTACGTGGTAAATCAGCTTATTGGACTCAGATCTATCATTTGTATGTTTTGGATTCGAGCAGAATCGAGTGTAGAATAGTTGCATGGCGGCGACTCGGCGAGTCGGAAGAACGACTCGGCGAGTCGAGTCGCGAGTCCCCGATTTCTTCCTTTTGAGCGGTGTCGAGTGGGACCAGTGAGTAGTGGAGTGGACTCAGCGAGTTTGAGGGTAGACTCAGTAATGGAGGGACTCGGCGAGTTGTTCATACAACTCGGCGAGTCCAAGGCAATCTTCTTAAGCTCAAGAACAACTCGACGAGTTGTTCATATGACTCGGCGAGTCGGATGAAGATTGTCTGAGTTCTTGGATCGAATGAGTACTCGTCGAGTCGATGCCATACTCGACGAGTAGCAGCGAGTAGGGTCGAAGAGTGAGAATAGGGACTCGGCGAGTTGGCGGCCCAACTCGGCGAGTCAGGTCAACTGTGGGTTGACTTTGACCGAGAGTTGACTTTGACCGAGAGTTGACTTTGACCGAGAGTTGACTTTGGCCGAGGGTAAAAGAGTCATTTTACCCAGTGCAATGTTTAGTATTTGATTGAGTGTGTTTATGGACTTGTAGCCGGGGAGATACCGGAGCAGCAGAAGTTGCCCTTAGAGCTATTCACTCAGCAGCCAGTTCACGAGGTGAGTCCCCTTTCAGTAAGAACGGGTCTAAGGCCACAATGCCGGCCCGTTTAGCTAGCAGTAGTATCCGGATTTTATCCGATGCAGTAGTTAGCATGTTTGATGCCTTCGTGGCTCAGACAGGATTATGTGTGTTCATGTTAAGTGATATGTTTATGTTATGATCAGTCAGCTTCGGACTTCGGTCCGATGTCAGCTTCGGACTTTGGTTCGATGTAGGGGACAAGGTCCCAGTCAAATTCGGACTTCGGTTCGATGTCAGCTTCGGACTTCGGTTTGATGTAGGGGACAAGGTCCCAGTCAGCTTCGGACTTCGGTCCGATGTCAGCTTCGGACTCCGGTTCGATGTAGGGGACAAGGTCCCAGTCAGCTTCGGACTTCGGTCTGATGTGAGCTTCAGATTTCGGTCCGATGTAGGGGACAAGGTCCCAGTCAGTCAGCTTCGAACTTCGGTCTGATGGAGGGGGCGAGGCCCCAGTATGTGCTTGATATATTGTTGTATGGTATGTGGTAATTTGGGGGAGCTCACTAAGCTTCGTGCTTACAGTTTCAGTTTTGGTTTCAGGTACTTCCGCTAGTAGAGGGAAGAGCTCGGGTTGATGGCATCGCACACACCATAGCTTCAGCTTTTATCCTGGGAGTTGATTTAGTTCTTGATTTTTATATGACATAGATATGATACAGTTTTCCGCACAGTGTTTTATTATTATTTGAGATACATCATGTATGGTTTTATGATATGACACTCAGATTATGGTTTTTGGTTATGTTGAAAAACGAAAATTTTGGGTCGTATTTTTGGGTCGTTTCAAGTTGGTATCAGAGCCCTGGTTTGAGGGATTCGGATGCACTTCCGGGTGTATCTGAACTCAAACTAAGGGAAATAAAAAGATTTTTCTAAAAAGGAAAATGTTTTCTAAAAGAGTTTTGAAAGCACTTAGAAGGAAAGAAATTTTTAAAACAAGATAAGGGTGTGGTGCATGCGATCAGCCGAGCTCAAGTAAGTACTCCCAAATTACCCATACAAGTTAATTATTCAGTTCAGTTTCAGTAGAACAACATGCTAGTATAGGACTAAGGATCTAGGAGGATGCCTTATGTACCTGTTTTATGTGTTACAGCTTTATGAGTATTGCATGCTAGTATTGAGTAGACAGCAGTAGGATAGCCTGTCTAGGTTATGTCTGATAGTATGAGCTTAGCATTGTATGCTAGTGTAGTTTCTCGTTTTGAGAATAGTTATGCCTGAGTATGTTCCTTTATCCGAATGCTGCTTGCTTCGTGCTTTGTGGGAGTTCTGAGTGATGAAAGTTAGCCATTAGGTGAACACGTAACACCACATGTGATCAGGGTTGAATAATCCCAGAGTGCTGGAACTGGCCCTATTGCGCAGCTCTTTTTTAGTCCAACTGTTATAGGGACGGGTCTTTTACTTGAAGGATTATCTGATCTTCGTCACATGTGATGGTGTTCAGGTGGTGGCTAATTAGCATTATAAGGAGACCTTCAGCAGCTGAGGACTAGTTGAGTTGAGTCTGAGGTTTCCCTAGGGCAAGCCTAGGATGAGAATAGCAGAGATCAGTAGTAGTAGAAGTGACTTGGTGGAGTCAAGGCAGTTCTTGAAGAAAGTACGGATAGATGTGGAAGGTAGTATGGGCCCGTACTACTGGAAGCAGAGGATCCATACTCGAATCAAGAAAGGCTGAGACAAGACCAGGAAGCTAGTTGTAGTATCAATGATCCCTTGAGATATTTCGGTTTTCTGATGTAGTTGTGATATGTTTCAGAATGGTGGTTTTACGTTCGAGACCAGCAACCGGCAGTGGAGGTGCCGGGGAGGGATCAGGTTCAGGCTCGGGGGATGAGCGCATCGATGAGCAGACCCGAGAGTTTCTTTCTTCGGAGATTACGCGCATCATTATAGAGCAGACTCCTGTGATCTTCGGTTCGATCAAGGAGGGGATTCTAGAGCTGATGGATGAGAGATTGGGCACCTTCCGTGCCGAGGTGGCGGCCATGATGGGGTCGCGCACCCTTACTTTCAGGGAGTTCAGGGCATGTGGAGCTCCGGACTATCATGGGGCGCGAGACCCCATAGCGAGCACCAGATGGTTGGCGGATGTGGCCAACGCTTTCCGTACCAGCAGATGTCCCGAGGGGGGCAAGGTCAGATTGGCGTCCTGCCTTCTGAAGGACAGGGCACAGGATTGGTGGGAGGAGGTCGGACATGCCATTGGGGATGATGCAGCATTGGACGCCATGACCTGGGCTGATTTCTCTACCAGGTTCAGGGCGGAGTTTGCACCGGTCATTGAGGTGCAATAGCTAGCTAGGGAGTTTCAGGACCTCACCCAGACTACAGAGACAGTGGCGGAGATCACCGCCAAGTTCAGGGAGAGGGCTCTTCTCGTTCCTCAGTACGTAGCTGATGAGGAAATGAAGAAGGCCCAATATCATGAGATGTCGCGGAGCGATATCCGCCAGTTTGTGAGCCGGTCCAGCTGTAAAACGCTGGAAGATATGATTGCTAGAGCTCGGGAGAGGGAGATTGATCTCGAGATGGAGAAGAAGAGGAAACCGGAGGCGGTTTCGGGTTCAGGCGGTTCGGGCAAAAAGCCCAGGGTTTCAGATCACAGGTCCAGGGGACAGCCAAGCCACGGTCGATGTGGTAGGTGTGGGAAGATGCACGAAGGAGCGTGCAAGGCAGGGAGTTCCGGCTGCTACAAGTGCGGTCGGATTGGACATTTGAGTAGGGATTGTACGGCTCCTGCTACTGTCGTTGCAGCATCAGATCTGATTTGCTTTCAGTGCAATCAGAGGGGACATAAAAAGTCCCAGTGTCCGAGTTTAGCTGCAGCAGGGAAAGTGGCTGCACCTGCCCCTGCTACTTTGAGGATTACAGATGGCCGGCAGGGCCGAGCTGATGCGCCAGTGGCGAAGAGTAGGGCTTTTCAGATGACAACAGAGGATGCGCGGGCGACTCCTGATGTGGTGACGGGTATGTATTTTCCCTTCATCTCTTATTTATTATCATTGATTGAATATTGCTTATGATTGTATGTTTTATTTAGGGTCGTTCTCTGTGAACGGCATTTCTGCTTTGGTATTGTTCGATTCGGGGGCTACCCGATCATTCGTATCGCTTGCGCTTAGCAAGAGATTTAGTAGAGCTCCTGGGGAGCTAGATTGTCCATTAGAGGTTGAGATAGCAGATGATAGGACCGTGAGGGTCGATAGAGTGCATAGAGGGTGTTCTCTTAAGTTATTTGATGAGCAGTTTTCAGTGGATCTGGTACCTATTCCCCTGCGAGGGAATAAGGTTATTGTGGGTATGGATTGGCTAAGCCCCAATGGGGCGGTGATTGATTGTGAGCTTCAGCTAGTGAGGGTTCGCACTCCCAGTGGGGGAGAGTTAGTGATTCAGGGCGAGAGGCCACAACGAGGACCGACCTTTTGTTCCGCCGCAAGGGCGAGGCGCTATGTTCAGCAGGGTTGCGCCGGTTTTGTAGCTTACGTTTTGGATGCCCGGGAGAAGGGCAAGACGACAGTTGATGATGTTCCTATTGTTCGAGACTACCCGGACGTGTTTCCCGAGGATTTGCCGGGGATACCTCCTGAGAGGCAGGTCGACTTCAGGATCGACCTAATTCCTGGTGCGGCTCCGATAGCCAAAGCACCGTATCGACTAGCTCCCCCTGAGATGCAGGAGTTGTCTACACAGCTGTAGGAGCTGTTAGACAAGGGTTTCATTCGGCCGAGCAGTTCGCCTTGGGGAGCGCCGATCCTGTTTGTGAGGAAGAAGGATGGGTCGCATCGTATGTGTATAGATTATCGAGAGTTGAATAAGGTAACGGTGAAGAACCGTTACCCACTTCCGAGGATAGATGATTTGTTTGATCAGCTTCAGGGAGCGTCTTGGTTCTCCAAGATCGATCTACGCTCCGGTTATCATCAGATGCGGGTTAGAGATGAGGATGTGCAGAAGACTGCTTTCAGGACCAGGTATGGTCATTATGAGTTTGTGGTGATGCCATTTGGGCTCACCAATGCTCCAGCCGCGTTCATGGATCTCATGAACCGCGTGTGTAGGCCGATGCTGGATCGGTCAGTGATAATGTTCATAGATGATATCTTGGTATATTCCAAGACGCAGGAGCAGCACGAGGAGCACCTGCGGGAGGTGCTGGAGGCTTTGAGGAGGGAGAGACTTTTCGCAAAGTTCTCCAAATGTGAGTTCTGGTTGCGCGAGGTGCAGTTCCTTGGTCACCTCGTCAACCAGAAGGGTATTTTGGTAGATCCGGCCAAGATTGAGGCCGTGATGCAGTGGGAGGTCCCGAAGTCTCCATCTGAGATTCGGAGCTTCCTAGGGTTGGCAGGGTATTATCGGAGATTTATTCAGGAATTCTCCAAGATAGCAGTGCCGCTCACCCGACTGACCAAGAAGTCAGTGGTATTTCGTTGGGGTCCTGAGCAGCAGACAGCGTTCGAGACCCTCAGGCAGAGATTGTGCGAGGCTCCGATCCTTACCTTGCCAGAGGGAGTAAAGGACTTCGTAGTCTATTGTGATGCCTCGATCACAGGTATGGGAGCAGTTTTGATGCAGCGAGGCCATGTGATAGCTTATGCCTCGAGACAGTTGAAGCCTTACGAGGCTAATTATCCTACCCATGATTTGGAGCTGGGGGCAGTTGTGTTTGCCCTCAAGATTTGGAGGCATTACCTTTATGGGGTCCGTTGTACTATTTACACGGATCACAAGAGTTTGAGGTACCTTATGGATCAGCCGAGTCTGAACATGAGGCAGAGGAGGTGGTTGGATGTGCTAAAGGATTACGACTGTGAGATCCTTTACCATCCAGGGAAGGCCAACATGGTGGCCGACGCCCTAAGCCGCAAAGTGTCGGCGGCCCCTATCAGAGATCTATGTTTGAGGATGACAGTGATCACTCCGTTGTTGGAGCGGATCAAGGAGGCTCAGGTGGAGGGCCTCAAGGAGGAGAGACAGAAGTGTGAGAGGATCGTGGGCCGAGTAGCCTCGTTTGATTATGATAGTCGTGGTTTGCTGACGCTTCACGGGAGAGTGTGGGTACCGTACTGGGGTGGAGTACGGCAAGTGTTGATGGATGAGGCTCATAAGTCTCGGTTTTCTATCCACCCAGGGGCGACGAAGATGTATCGAGATCTTCGACCTGATTATTGGTGGCCCTGCATGAAGCGGGACGTCGCCTGGTACGTCGAGAGATGCCTGACCTGCCGGAAGGTCAAGGCGGAGCACCAGAGACCTCACGGCAGGATGCAGCCGTTAGACATTCCCGTGTGGAAATTGGAGGACATCACCATGGATTTTGTCACCAAGCTTCCCCGGACCGCACGTGGAGTGGATTCGATATGGGTAGTAGTGGATCGGTTGACGAAGAGTGCTCATTTTATCCCGATCCAGGAGAGTATATCGGCGGAGAAGTTAGCCGATATCTATGTACGAGAGATTGTGGCACGTCATGGAGTGCCGGTATCAGTGGTGTCAGACCGAGATGTCCGTTTCACATCCAGATTCTGGAAGCGGTTTCACGACGAGATGGGTACTCGTCTTCATTTCAGCACCGCTTTCCACCCTCAGACAGACGGGCAGAGCGAGAGGACGATTCAGACTCTCGAGGACATGCTTAGGGCATGTGTTCTTGATTTCAGTGGCAGTTGGGATACGTATCTTCCGTTGGCGGAATTTTCGTATAACAACAGTTATCATGCGAGCATTAATCGACCTCCTTTTGAGATGTTGTATGGGAGGAAGTGTAGGACCCTGATTTGTTGGGGCGAGGTCGGTCAGCGGGTCATCGGGAGCACGGAGGTAGTGCTCAAGACGACTGAGCTGATCCAGCAGGTCCGTAGTAGACTGCAGACTGCTCAGAGTCGGCAGAAGAGCTACGCCGATAGGAGGCGTTCGGACTTGGAGTTCCAGGTGGGGGATATGGTCCTTCTGAAGGTCTCACCTTGGAAGGGTGTCATCAGGTTCCGGAAGAGGGGCAAGTTGGGCCCCAGATTTATTGGTCCTTTTAGGGTTTTGGCCCGGGTGGGTCAGGTTGCTTATCGGTTAGATCTTCCTGAGGAGCTTAGTCAGATCCACAACACTTTCCATGTGTCGCAGTTGAGGAAGTGTCTGGTGGATGAGTCAGCAGTCGTTCCCCTAGAGGATATTCAGGTTGATAGTATCCTGAATTATATTGAGAGGCCGGTCGCGATTCTGGACTGGAAGACCAAGACCTTGAGGAACAAGGTAATCCATTTAGTGAAGGTTCAGCACCGGAAGGGATCGGAATGGACGTGGGAGGCTGAGGAGGAGATGAGGGAGCACTACCCAGAAATATTTGCAGATTCAGCCGTAGCAGACTTCGAGGACGAAGTCTGAGATAAGTGGGGGAGAATTGTAACGACCCGTCTCCGGTATGTTAATTTCTTGGTTTTTATTTTGAAGTTTTATAAGAGGGACTCGGCGAGTTCATAGCCTGACTCGCCGAGTAGGGTCGGGTTTTCGAGCACGTGTTAGCTGGCGACTCGGCGAGTCCATATTCTGGAATCGGCGAGTATGTCCGTCTGGGAGAAACCCTAAATCCCCGGGTTGCCCACTATTTAAGCCACCTTATAGCCCCCAATCTCGCCTCCTTCACCTTCTAAAGCTGTGAGAAAACCCTAATTCGTTCTTGAGTGATTATAGTGATTTTTGTGCGCTATTGTGAAGGATTAAAGAAGGAGAAGAAGAAAGAAGCAAGGAGAAGGGCTGTAGAGCAGAGATTCGAGGGAAAGCAAGAGTTATTTGAGGTATTCTTCAGTTTTCCTTCTCTTTTATGCCTTAAAACCCTCTTCTAGATCTTATTAATGCCTTCTTAAAGCCTTATGTTGATATGGAAGCTCTCTTATGCCGAGATAACCTTAGATCTGTTCATTTAGGAGTTGTAGAGCCCAGATCTATTGCCTTTATGGAGTTATTTTGCATATTAACCCTAGATCTACCCCTTTTAAGCATCTTTTAGCCTTTATTCCCTTGTTCATGTGTTTGTACACGTAAAGTTGGAAACTTTATGTGGTAAATCAGCTTATTGGACTCAGATCTATCATTTGTATGTTTTGGATTCGAGCAGAATCGAGTGTAGAATAGTTGCATGGCGGCGACTCGGCGAGTCGGAAGAACGACTCGGCGAGTCGAGTCGCGAGTCCCCGATTTCTTCCTTTTGAGCGGTGTCGAGTGGGACCAGTGAGTAGTGGAGTGGACTCAGCGAGTTTGAGGGTAGACTCAGTAATGGAGGGACTCGGCGAGTTGTTCATACAACTCGGCGAGTCCAAGGCAATCTTCTTAAGCTCAAGAACAACTCGACGAGTTGTTCATATGACTCGGCGAGTCGGATGAAGATTGTCTGAGTTCTTGGATCGAATGAGTACTCGTCGAGTCGATGCCATACTCGACGAGTAGCAGCGAGTAGGGTCGAAGAGTGAGAATAGGGACTCGGCGAGTTGGCGGCCCAACTCGGCGAGTCAGGTCAACTGTGGGTTGACTTTGACCGAGAGTTGACTTTGACCGAGAGTTGACTTTGGCCGAGGGTAAAAGAGTCATTTTACCCAGTACAGTGTTTAGTATTTGATTGAGTGTGTTTATGGACTTGTAGCCGGGGAGATACCGGAGCAGCAGCAGTTAGCCCTCAGAGCTATTCACTCAGCAGCTAGTTCACGAGGTGAGTCCCCTTTCAGTAGGAACGGGTCTAAGGCCACAATGCCGGCCCGTTTAGCTAGCAGTAGTATCCGGATTTTATCCGATGCAGTAGTTAGCATGTTTGATGCCTTCGTGGCTCAGACAGGATTATGTGTGTTCATGTTAAGTGATACGTTTATGTTATGATCAGTCAGCTTCGGACTTCGGTCCGATGTCAGCTTCGAACTTCGGTTCGATGTAGGGGACAAGGTCCCAGTCAGCTTCGGACTTCGGTTCGATGTCAGCTTCGGACTTCGGTTCGATGTAGGGGACAAGGTCCGAGTCAGCTTTGGACTTCGGTCCGATGTCAGCTTCGGACTCCGGTTCGATGTAGGGGACAAGGTCCCAGTCAGCTTCGGACTTCGGTCTGATGTGAGCTTCGGATTTCGGTCCGATGTAGGGGACAAGGTCCCAGTCAGTCAGCTTCGGACTTCGGTCTGATGGAGGGGGCAAGGCCCCAGTATGTGCTTGATATATTGTTGTATGGTATGTGGTAATTTGGGGGAGCTCACTAAGCTTCGTGCTTACAGTTTCAGTTTTGGTTTCAGGTACTTCCGCTAGCAGAGGGAAGAGCTCGGGTTGATGGCATCGTACACACCACAGCTTCAGCTTTTATCCTGGGAGTTGATTTAGTTCTTGATTTTTATATGACATAGATATGATACAGTTTTCCGCACAGTGTTTTATTATTATTTGAGATACATCATGTATGGTTTTATGATATGACACTCAGATTATGGTTTTTTGTTATGTTGAAAAACGAAATTTTTGGGTCGTTTCAAAAACTCATGGTCTTTCCATGACGTGTGGTGTTTTTTGGCCATTTGGGATCGTTAAGGTCCACACAACACATTTTTCTTTATATTTCCGACAACTTTTTTTGAATTTTGGTTTAGATAATTGATTGCAGATACTTTCTTAATCAATCATGATCTCCTAGGGTTAAGGAATTAGCTTATCTTATCCTCCATATATGTATCTAATTTTCATTTTTTGGGAGACAATTTTTTTTGATAATTAATAAAGTATCTTGTTTTGGAGCAATCTTTGTTCTTTGTGTTCTTGTTGGTTGTACTTTTCCATTCAGTCCGATCGTATGGGCATCACTTTTTATATTTGAATTTCTTTTTATTGTCGATGCTTAATGTTGATAGTAAAAATAATCTATTTAACAGTTTGTAATAAACACAAGTGTCAATGAGGTCTAATACAAGTTAGGACTTAGGAAACACAAAATGCACATTATATATAAGACGAGTTTTACTCCGAACACAACAAAAGATGGGGTCAAAGAGCCATGCCTCTTGCGGGTAGTTTGGTAGAGAAAATAAAATGTTATTAAGGAAAATAGGTTGCTTCTGTAACCTTATTTGCTGCTACTAAGAGATTGAATATGCAGCCTTAAAGCTTCTATAGCAGTTCGCAACCAAGGATGCTACAATAGTCTATAACCGAAGTTGTTTCCAAGGCGATTATCGAGGATATTGTCGGGGCCGTTTCCAAGTGGCTTCTATGACTTTTAAAAATTGCTTCCTAAAATACTATAACTTTCATATAGCCGTTAATAATTTCCAAAAACTAGTTTTTGTCAATCTTGCCTCTTTTGAGTATACATGGAAGTCATACTTCAGTTTTACTCACGAAAAATTAAACAAATCTCAGAGTGTCAATATCATGAATTTTGATTTCTGCCATGATTGAAAATGTTTTGGTTGAATATCCTAGATTGAATTTCATGATACCCACACAGTATAGGGATGAAATATTAATCAAACTTGGTGCAATTATTCTCATTAGTGGTTAATTTTCAAAGTTATCAATATCAATCTTCATCATCTCTCAATTTCATCTGCGAAGTCGACGTTGAACTCGGTCGGGCCAGGAAGACAACAAAGAAGGAAACCTATTGGAACGTTGATTGTTTTTTTCAAAATCCAAGCAAATATACATAAAAAGGGTGAGGTACTTGTCTTCTTTTTCCATAAAACAAATTCCTCTTTCACACTCAAACCTATATCTCATACATGTCCTTCATTTGAATTCTGTTTCAGTTTCATATTCAAGATTCCTAATTCTCTCCTTATCTCTGACATCCAAAAAGGTTGGTAAAGAGATCCTTATCTATTATGAAGTTGTATGTGATGGGTTTTATAGGTTATAATAAAACATGTACATGCGGAAAATCACTTAACATTTAAGGCCACATGCAACCTATAAGGATCTATGTCATAACACTTTGAAGGAAACATACAATGAACAACAAAACTAACATGAACCTTAAAGCAATCGAAAATACCAAGTTAATGTTACATACCTTTGATTTTTTGTGGTAAACAAATCTCTTCGATCCCTTTTAGTAGATCGTTGAAAGCCAAACACCAAAAGTATGATGCATCTAATGGTTTGTACCCAAACCCTAGACCTAGAAGACAAGAGGAGAGAGGATGCAAATTTCATCTATACTTATGTTAGAAGGAGTGGAAGAAAATAGTTGACCCAAGGGTCCTATTTATAGCTGATTGGAAAACCCTACAAACCCTAATTTGAACATACAATAATAATATTTCAAATTCGGGTGGTTATCCGATTTCTTTTTCATCAGGAGGCTTCCAGAATTCTCTATTGGCGCATCCCAAAACCATCCACTTTGTGGAAGGTTCTAGAACATCTATCTTGTTCAACTTTTAAACAATTACAACTCAGTCCTTGAACCTTTAATTAATTCTAATTAATCCCAACTAATTTTTGATTAATTCTTAAGTAATTATTACTATTGAAAATTAATATATTAATCATATAATATATTACCAAATTATTTATTATAATTTATTAACCATAAAATAAATTAATAAATCATTTTCTCTCTACAATTGTCATTCTAACCAAGTTCTAGTCATGAGGGCAACCCAAAAAGGGCTTTGATTTTAATTACAAGTATATACAAATTTGGTTATGAGCTTATACACCTTAATCCAACGGTCTCCCACTTGGATAAGTCTATAACAAAAATTGCAAGTATAACCTTGAACCAAACAACAAAATGTGCTTTCCATAGCCACTGTTAAACTCTAATTCAAAATCAAACATTGGACCTAAGATAAGTGATCAACTATTCCTTCGTTCTTCATGATATCGTATGGAAACAAGACATGGATAAGAATCCATCTCATTGACGAAGATTCTATTTCTTGTTTTCCGGATTTGTGATGACGTCATCAGACAACTAGTTGAAAACATAACATCAAATCATCGAGGGGTCCAAAGATATCACTTTTCCTATTTAGGAAAAAATAACGAACAAACTTTGAATACATAACTATAACCTTTACTTATCAAATGATACGTGATACTACGTTTTATAACATCATGTAATTGATGCTTTTACGCAAGACTAATGAACACCCAATTTGTAAATTACAACTTATATATCTCTGTTTGAAAAATAGAAGATATTATCGTCTTAGAATTTTGAATCCATGAAGTAATCTCTAAGCGTGGGTTCATCCAATACTCAAAATATCTATTTTTTAAGTACTCATGAATATTGTAGCAATCCCATGAAATGTCTAATATCTATGTACAATCTACAATCGATTTATGACAGTCTTAGTTCACTACTGACTTCAAAAAGTACGAGCGGCTATAGAGTTTTTAATAATTAGAATTACACGGGAAGTAAACATGCAAAATGAAACATAAAAATAAATAATTAAAGAAGGTAGTACACAAACTCATAAATAATTCTCTATTATTTAATCACAAAAATCAATTACATTTATTTTATTACAAAATTTCAATTTATCAACTAACTACTAAAACTAATATCATCTCTTAAGTCAATGCTCCTAGCATGCAGGTTGTGCTTGACCTTGCCCAGGGCCTTCGTAAAAGAATATGCATGACTATCTTCTGGTGATACTCGTTTCACTAGGAGATTTCCATATTCAACCTGATTTCTAATGTAATAGTATTTTCTCTCAATATGCTTGGACCCCCATGATCATTTGGTTCTTTGGTTAAAGCAATTGCGCCTTCATTATCAAAAAAGAGTTCTATTGGCTCTTAGATGGCAAGGACTACTCTGAGATCTTCGATGAAATTCTTCAACCAAGCCGCTTCCTTCGATGCCTCACTCGCTGCAATGTATTATGATTCACAAGTAGAATCAACCACCATTGTCTGCTTGGAACTCTTCCAAGCTACCGCTCCACCATTCAACAAGAATACCCAGCCAGATTAAGAACAAAAGTTGTCTCGGTCTATTTGAAAGTTGGGATCACTATAACCATTCACTCTTAACATATCATTGTTGCCAAGAACTAGAAACATGTATTTTGTTTTTTGCAAATAGTTAAGAATATTCTTGACTGCAGTCCTATGGGATTTACCAGGATTACCCTAAAATCAACTAACCATGCTTAAAGCATAAGACACCTCAGGACGAGTACATGCCATAGCATATATGATCAATCCTATAGCCGAATCATATGGGACTCGAGTCATGTCCTATATTTCTTTAGCAAGATTGGGACTTTGAGTCTTACTCAATTTAACAATATGATGACTAGAAAAATCCCCTTTCTTGGAATTTTCCATACTGAAATGCTTCAATATTTTATCAAAGTATGTACTCTGGATAAGACCAATAAGACGTTTCTTTTATATCCCTTTAAATCCTAATTCCAAGAATGTAAGTTGCTTCCTTTAGATCCTTCATAGCAAAACACTTCCCAAGCCAAGATTTTACTTCTTGAAAGGTTGGAATGTCGTTTCCTACAAGGAGTATATCATTAACATACAAGACTAGGAAATTCACTACACTCCCACTAGCTTTGACATATACACATGAATCATCTTCACTCCTAGAGAATCCAAACTTTTTGACTTTCTCGTGAAAGAAAACATTCCAGTTGGGAGATGCTTGTTTCAATCTATATATGGATTTCTCAAGCTTACACACTCTATCAAGAAATTTAGCATGTACAAAACCTTTTGGATGACTCATGTAGATGTCCTCAGTAAGCTTTCCATTTAGGAAAGTGGTTTTAACAGCTGTTTTCCATACCTCATAATCATAGAAGGAAGAAATGGAAAGTATTATCCTAATAGATTTTATCTTAGCTATTGGTGAGAATGTCTCATCATATCTAATCCATTGGTTTTGAGTAAGCCCTTTGTAACCAGTCTAGATTTGAAAGTGTATACTTTCTCATCCTTTTCGATTTTCTTCTTTGTAGGGTCCGATGGGTGTTGCGTCCTGGGCTCGTTCTTTAGTCCATTTTTGTCTCCGGATTGGGCCTGTCCATCCGTGAGTTATTTCTAGGGTTTAGTATTTATGGATGCTTGCATGCATCTTAGTACGAGGATTTTGAAGTCGATTATTTGAAAGATATTATATTTATCGTTTGTAACCCTAATAGCCTCTACAGCGGAAGGTTTTTTTCGAGCTCTGCTGAGGCTTGAATCTATTGAATCATTCGACATATTTTGATTCATTCTTGTGCTTGATATTTCTGTTTAATGTTTCTGTGATTAACCTGTTCAAAAATCTAAACGATCAAAGAGTTTCTTAACTCATCAATTGGTTTCAGAGCGGGAGACTGTGTAATTCATACACATCTCTTCTGCGAAAGAAGTGATTAGGGCTTATTCCGCATTCATTGATATTTATTGAGCCGTCACTCCATAATTGACGTATCTCATTAATTATTCATCTTGACCTAATATTACGTATTACAAAGTCTAATCTTATAACAGGTTAAACGATCAAGCATGGACGATTCTCAATCTAATCCTATTAACATCTCAAACAATATAGGATCTACAACCAAGATTCCAATTCTCTACACTCAAGATTACGAAGTTTGGACGCACCACTTTGAAGACTACGTCATTGGATCTGAAGATAATGGGTATCTGATATGGGAAGCTGTTATATCTGGCCCATTTTCTCATTCAGGAACATCTAGAATCATTAAAACTCAAAAGGAGTACAATGATTTGTTGAAAGACGTGAAAGACGTTGCTCAGGAAGAAAAGGAGAAGTTTCAATGCAACATTAAGGCATTGAGACTAATTCGATTCGCTCTTCAATCCGAAACGTTTAGATTGGTGAGTTCTTGCAGTACAGCAAAGGAAATCTGGGATCGGCTGTGAGAGCTGTATTCCACAGATGAAGATCTGGAGCACTCAATTCAGACTTTACTTCTATCTAAATTTGGAGAGTTCAAGCAGAATCCTGAAGAGGTTGTTACACAAACATTTGATCGCTTCAATCATCTTCTCAGCAAGATGATCAAACATGATATTGAAAGGAAGCTCATCAAACAGAAGGTCACTTTCCTGAATGGCCTAAGATCCGAATGGAGAGCTGTTGTGTCAATGGTTAAAGCACACGAGCAGTTCAAATCGTACTCGCTGGCGAAACTGGTGGGAATTCTGAAATCCCAGGAAAAGACAGTGCTGCATGAGAAAAGCGTGGTTTCAAATCTGGGGTCTCTGGTGCTTCTGTCCAAAGGTAAGAGTGCAGCAGAAGACGAAGAGGATCTAAATCTGGGAGATCACGATTTGACAGCCGAAGACTATGCTATGATGGTGTCAAATCCCAGAAGGTTCATTAAGAAAAAGTTCCCTACCAATAAAAATCGTAATTGGCAGGGAAGATAAAGCTCTGAAAAGGTGAAAGAGGAGCCGAAGGTTGAAGAATCGAAAAAGGAAGCGAAGGGTGAAGCTGACTCTGGTGTCAGTTGCTTTTACTGTGGTGGGAAGAATCACTACGCAAAAGATTGTGTGCTGAAGAAGATGGCAGAGAAAGATGAAGTAGCAAGTCTTATGAAAAGACTGGAAGAGATAAAAAGGAAGAAAGCTGCTACTAATCCCTTTATGAATGCTCTTATTGTGCAGGGTTCGATAGATGATGATGAGTTCGGTGGCGTGTAGGTGTGGTCGACTGACTCAGAAGATGATGAAGTGAGAAAGCCTTCTCATAGAAAGGCTTATGTTGCAAAGAGTGGTGAAACTGATGGAAGATGTCTGATGGTGACCGATGTATCTCAGATGAGGGGATACAATACTGATGGTGGAAATGAAGAGGCCAAGGAGCGAGAGGACTTATGCTTTACAGCGAAACCTCTCAGTGTGCAGATCAGTGAACTTGATGAATTGATCAAGAAGGTACAATCTATTTTTATTTCATTTAAAATTCCACAAAAATCATATGAAAAGGAATTAAATAACTTGAATTCAAGAATTTCAAATCTAGATAGTTGTTTAATGCAAACACGGGTCACGAATTCTAATTTAACTGACCAAATAAGCAGGGTGTCATCCAAGAGTGAGGAGCGAAGGATGTTGATAGAGCAGAAAGAATTGGAGCTGATTAAGTGTAGGGATGAAAACATTTATTTGCAAAGAGACAATCTCAAATTGTTAAAACAAAGGAAAGTTTTTTGTTTGATTGCCAAAAGGCTTTATGCTAACATTACTCAACTGCATCTAAATTGTGAAATATGACAGAAGGTACATCGCATGATTTTACCCTTCCTTGAGTTTAAGGAGGATGAAATTGATGCCGAAGCATATAACTGTGAAAGTGTTGTATCTTCCGATGATGTCAATCCTACTTACATGTATGGTATGGACAAAATTGAATCCTTTATAAAGTCCAAAGACCATAAGGACATGCTTAAAAAACTTTTGGATGAAAATGATAAGTTGAAACTCAGGGCCAAAACCATACAAAAATTTGACTCATTGAATACCAATTTGAGTTCAGAAAATAAAATTGATGTGGAAAATGCATTTGAACTTAATGAGGACGATGATATGAGTGAAATTTCTGTAGAGGAAGAAGTTGACTGTTCCGAGTTCGTCAGGAGAGAACCTGAAAACCGCAAAAACATGATTTCTGAAAATTCTGTGGAATTCGCTCGTTTGTCCAAAACTAAGTCCCCAATCCTTAAAGAAAAGGCCGTCGTGTTTCAGAAGGTTAGAACAACTCCCAATCAGGTGTATAAGGTCACAGGAGTAACCGAACATCAGACAACCGAAGTTACTGCCATAGTGAACGAAGATAATGCAGATGGCTGTGATGAATTTTTCTGGTCTGCACCGATAGACAACGCAGACGAAACGGTCGGTCTGTCGGAGCGAACATCATGGAAGGCCAAAGGTAGATATGTGCCTGAACCTCTGAATAAGCCTACCAACTTTGACGTACCAAGTTCCAGTGATACAAAAGAGATTCCAGTGGAAGAAATCACCTCAACAAGTGAAACCTCTTCCATGAAGAGTGAACCTGTTGCTAAGAAGCTGAAACAAAAGGCAAATATCCACAGACAACCGAAACAGGTGAAAAATCAAAAGCAGCAGAGAAACCTGAGATACAAGAAAAATCTCTCAGAGCGAAAGCAGTTTTGGCGCTCCCAAAATCCTCACTACACTCAGTTTGACAAAAATTCTAAGTCAAAAGGAGAAGAAAACAAGAGTCAAAGGAACTTCGAATCTCTGATTCAAAAGAACCAGAGGATGACTTTCAGGCCACAGGAAGAACAGAACCGAAAGGATAGGTTCGGTCCCGAAAGCAACAACAACCGAAAAGCTAGTTTCGGTCCGCCAAACAACAACAGGCAAAGACCTGATTTCAGCCCATCAAGCTTTTACAATAAAAGACCCAGTTTCGGGCCACCAACCTACAACACCCGAAAATCCAGAACGGCAACCGAAGGTCCAGGTTCGGTCTCTCAAATGACCACAACTGAAAGGTCATTTTGAACCTCAAGTCAGGAAAAATTCTCATTCTAATTTATTTTCCTCTAATTCTTGTCGTTCTCAATCTTCTTCTAAGCCCAATTCTGGTCCTACACAAAATTCAAGATCGTCAAAGGATTTGAAAGGAAAAAGGAAGATTTCCTCAGCTAAGGAAGACCGAAAGCAGGCTAAAGTCCAAACACCAGAATCTGAATCCAAAACACCTGCAACTAATTCTAATAAAATCAAAAGTGTTTACTATTAAAAGAAAAGACGAAACAACCTTAATAAAACGAACATATCTTGTTGATGTTTCTCTTTCTATTCCTGTTTCTGTAAAAGGCTCACGTGGACCCAAGAAACTTTGGGTTCCTAAATCTGCTTATTTTTTGCAGGTTATCATTGACGAGCAGTTTGACGAAGAATGGTACATAGACAGTGGCTGCTCACGTCACATGACAGGAAGGAAGGAAGAGTTAAGGGAGTTTCGGTCACTTCAAAATGGTGGTAATGTCAAGTTCGGTAACAACTCTTATGGAACAATAAAGGGTTATGGGATGATAACAAATGGAGACTTCACAATAAGGAAGGTGGCGTATGTAGAATGGTTGCAGCATAATCGCATCAGTGTATCTCAACTGGTGGGAGGTACCGGTCTCAAAGTCTCATTTGATGACGAAGGTTCAGAAATTATAGAGAAGAAAACCAACAAAGTCATTCTCAAGTCAGATCGAAAAGGTGAAATGTTCCCTCTAAATCTCAGACCAATCAAAGGGAATCCAACCATATGTCTTTTGTCCAAAGCTCATTCAGACGAAAGTTGGTTGTGGCACCGAAGGCTTTCACATCTCAACTTCAAAGACATCAACAAGCTTGTCACTGGCGGTCATGTTCGGGGTCTTCCATTGCTTAAGTTTGATCGAGAACACTTATGTGCTGCATGTGAAATGGGTAAACAGAGTCGTCAAATTCACCCAACTATCATAAACACCAAAGTTGATGAACCACTTGAGTTGCTTCACATTGACTTGTGTGGTCCATCATCAATCGAGAGCATTGGTGGTAACAAGTATATCCTTGTCATTGTTGATGACTTCTCACGTTTTACTTGGGTATTCTTTCTAAAGCACAAATCTGAGGCGACTCCCAAGCTGAAGATCTTTATCAAGCAAGTCGAAGTGCAACTGAGGAAATTCGTTCGAAACATCAGGAGCGACAATGGACTGGAATTCAAGAACAAAGAGTTTGAAGATTTCTTGACAGAAAAAGGATCCAGTCATAATTTCTCAACCCCCTATACACCTCAACAGAACGGAATTGTCGAAAGGCGAAACCGATCCCTATGCGAGGCGGCCCGAACCATGCTAAGTTTTGCTTCTCTTCCCTTGTATTTCTGGGCTGATGCTATTGCTGCAGCATGTTTTACTCAGAATAGGTCTTATCTCAACAAACATTTCTCTCTCACTCCTTATGAGATTATCAACAACAGGAAGCCGAATGTCAAGTTCTTTCACGTGTTCGGTTCCAGGTGCTTTATCTTCAACTCCAAAGAACATCGCAACAAGTTTGATGCCAAAGCTGATGAAGGAATCTTTCTGGGATATTCTCTTACTTCAAAGGCATACAAGGTTTTAAATAAGCGTTCTAGAAGAATTGAAGAAACCTATTATGTGACGTTCGATGATAATTACGTCAAGAAGCTAAAGTCTACCGAAGAAGCAATTGGAGAGATTTTCTCTCAAACAGGTCAAGTCACAGCCTCAATCGCCAATTTATTTGACCGGTTCGTAGACTTATTTGATGAATCTGAGAAAGCCACTCTTTCGGAAGCCAAGGCAGCAGACAACAAAATCGATCACCTTAAGCAAATTATCGAAGATGCAGCCAAACAAATGGGAGAAGGAGAACCAGTTCGAAACGAACCTCCCCAGAGCGGTACTTCGGTCGAGGGGAGAATCAATTCTCTTCAAAACAACAGGACTCACATATTCAGGGGGAGAATCCAATCTTTGAAGCACCCAAAAGCCCATCTACACCCGAAAGTCCTATTGCACCCGAAAGCCCAGCTACACCCGAAAGTCCTGTAGCACCCGAAGGTCCAAATCAACCTGAAAGTCCAGTTGAAGAAAGAATTTTTGGGTCAAATCCAAATGATTCATCATCTGTCGAGGGGGAGAATTCTGACATGCTCTATGACGATGATACTCAATCAGAATTAGAAGAAATGGTAAATGCTGAACTGGATCCATCCTATGATCCAAGTTATCCTCCATTCACCAAATGGACCAGAGATCATCCTGCATCCCAAATAGTGGGTGACGCATCAGAGAAGGTTCTAACTCGCTCACAACTGAAGGCGAAACAAACTGCTCTACTCTCCAAAGTAGAGTTCTGCATGTTTAATTCCTTCGTGTCCAAAATTGAGCCGAAGACTGTCAATATCGCTCTCGATCATTCTGATTGGGTTCAGGCAATGCAAGATGAACTCAATGATTTCGAAAGAAATAAAGTCTGGCGTCTCATTCCCACACCGAAAGATGCCTCAGTCATTGGTCTCAAATGGGTATTCAGAAACAAAATGGATAAGGAGGGTAATGTGATTCGAAATAAGGCTCGTCTTGTGGTAAAAGGATATTTCCAGGAAGAAGGTATTGATTACGAAGAGACATTTGCTCCGGTAGCAAGGCTGGAATCTGTTCGAATATTTCTTGCCTATGCTGCACACAAGAACTTCGAGGTCTACCAAATGGATGTGAAGTGCGCTTTTCTGAATGGGGAACTTGAAGAAACGGTTTACGTGGAACAACCTCCTGGTTTCGTGAATGAAAAGCATCCAAATCACTGCTACATCCTAGATAAGGCAGTTTACGGTCTGAAACAAGCACCTAGGGCATGGTATGAAACACTAACTAAGTTTTTAAAGATGTCTAAATTAAAACAAGGTTCGGTTGACCCAACCTTCTTTCGTAAAAAGGAAGGTAACCACCTTATGATAGTTCAGATCTATGTTGATGATATCGTCTTTGGATCAACGAATCCTAGCTTAACAGCTGAATTCAGAAAGTTGATGGAGACAAAATTTGAAATGAGCTCAATGGGTCCGATTAACTTTTTCCATGGTTTAAATATTAGACAGGGACCCGAAGGCATCTTTATTAACCAGGAAGCATATACCAAGACTCTTCTTGCTAAATTCAACATGATGGGAGATTCAAAGGTCAAAGTCCCTATGGCGTTCGATACCAAGCTCATACCATATTTGGGAAAACCGGCAATTGACATAACGCTATATCGCCAAATGATTGGTTCCCTGATGTACCTCACAGCTAGCAGGCCTGATATAATGTTTTCTGTGTGCTATTGTGCCAGGTTTCAAGCAAATCCTCATGAACCACACATGCTGGCAGTGAAAAATATACTCCGGTATTTGAAGCGAACCACATCTCTCGGTCTCTTGTATCCCTCAAACTCAAGTTTATTTGTTCAAGCCTACTCAGATGCAGACCTTGGAGGATGTGGTTTAGACAGGAAAAGCACTGCAGGAGGCTGTCAATTCCTCGAAGGAAAGTTGGTGAGCTGGCAATCTAAGAAACAAACATGTGTTTCTCTATCTACAGCCGAAGCAGAATACATTGCAGCCGCTTCTTGCACATATCAAGTGATTTGGGTCCAAAGCTAACTCCGGGATTATGGACTCAATATGAAAAAGATCCCACTATATTGTGACTCAGAAAGTGCAATTAGGATCCGTCATAACCCAGTGCAACATTCCAAAACCAAACATATTGCATTGAGGTATCACTTCATTAAGGATCATGTGGAAGACGGAAACGTAGAGATTCACTTTGTTCACACCACTGATCAACTGGCTGACATCTTCACCAAAGCCCTTCCTGAAGCAAGTTTTAATAAAATTCTACAAGGACTAGGTATGATGGAATCGGAGTCAGTACCAAAAACACCTTCTCAAAACTAAAGGTTGGAAGCGAAATGAACCGAACGTTCGGTCTATTTCGGGTTCGGTTCACATGGGTACCGAAATAAACCAAACGCTCGGGTTCGGTCCCATTGCACTTGTTTTCGCTTATCTCAAAAGGTAGTTTCTTTGATTGTGAATTTTTTGTACACTTGTTTTCCAATTTTTTTAATTCCAAATTTTTTTTCGAACCGAAATGAACCGAGCGTTCGGTCTATTTCGGGTTCGGTTCCAAAAATTTTTTTGGGTTTGTTTTTGTTTTTCTCTTTACCAAATTATCAAAAACTCCAAAAATATATTTTTTTGTGTTATTTCTCTATACTTCTGTTTGTATTCACCGTTTGTGGATGATCGATGGGGCAGGTATCATTCTCACACTTTTTAATAGCTAAGTGTTCCTAGAAGCATGCTGCTGCATGTTGTCCAAAGCCTCAACTGATTCTGAATAAAGCCTTACTGACTTGGTATATACAAACCTTGTCTTCCCAATTAGGCTACTACATTTATTCTAATCATGAGCTACCTTACTCTTTTCTCATATGAGATAAGAGTTTTTTGCTTAGTCATTATTTTAATAGCAGAGGTACTTTGGTTTCCTTAAACCATCTCAAATATTTTTCTCCATCATATTCACTTCATACAAGTAACCCTTGAGACTCTCAGAAATTACCACTGAGGTTTATGGTTACACAATCTCTGTGTTTATGATCTTATCTTCATGTCACTACGTGCTACGTGAAACCCACAATTCAATACCTACTATGCATTGACGGTGAACAATTAAATTTGCTCTAGTTTTCACTCATGAATTAACAAATTCACCCAAGTGGTTGTACCATGAGATCTCTAATTTTTCTCTTTGTGTGATTCTTATGAAATTGTTAAATACCATAACATTTCTTCCCTTAGAATCCACTTTTAATTTTTTTTTAGATTTCACCTAAAAGTATTTTCAACATATCACTTAAATATTCTCCAAACCTACTTGTTCAACAGACCGCATTGGTCTCACAAGTACTTCAGTCAATTTCTATGTTATGTCAAGATCAGGAATTCTTGACTGAAGTGAAACCCTCCCAAATAAGCCTTATTAAAAGATGCCTTTCAACACTTCTTAATTAGTGCTTGATCATAATTCAACGGGAAACCACACAAACACTTTAAGGTCTCTCTTGACTTTGAAGGAAGAGATTCGTGCCCGGGATCCACTGTTTCGTGTCTTTATTGACATCACAATTTCCCACATATGTGTTGCTTTATTTCTTTCTCTTGGACACTCTATGCATGAAAATCTTTTTGTTTTTCCATGAATCTGGTTTCGTTAATTATAAGCTATTTTTTTTGCTCCGGGATTCAATGTTATATTCTAAACGAGATGTGGTTATTACTGCTACACATGCTTACCTTTATCTATGAAGACAGCTCATATTAAAAGGATAAGTTGCTGACGCAGCCGAAAGTCTAATCATTTCAGTATTTCAAACGACGCTTAATGGGAAGGCGTGTGAAACGGAATTGTTTTAGTATTACAAACGACGCTTGATGGGAAGGCGTGTGAAACGGAAGAGTTTTTCTCTCTCCTGCGTAATCATAGGGGTTCTAAACTGTCATACGTCAATCACCTAAGGAAACACTTCGTTTTTTTATGAAGATTTGGGAGCAGATTCTTCTCTCTCTTCTACCCACGGTATAAAGGGTAAATCCTAAAGTCTTTTATACCTCTTTCCTACACCAAATATTCAGAGAGGAAGAAACGATCACTTTCTCCCACTGTTCATCATCTTCCCCAAAAACTACTCTTCAACGGAGGACTCCTCTTCAGTTCATGCTACCTCCCACATTCTACCTATCCGCCCTCAACAAAGCCTGATCATTGATCTCACCCCACAAGTCTACGATGCTTTCATGTTCCCAATCTTGGAGTGTCTCAAGCACTCTCCACTGGTTCCAACACTAACCAAGGTCGAACTCGTTCCAATGGAGTGTTTGTCACAGATCTTCTCAACTGCCCACTATGACAAGTCTATCGATCGAATTTTCTTCGACATTCTTGATACCAAGTCCTCCATCTCCAAACAACGATTCTGTTCGCTTCTAGGGTTTGAACCTGATGAGTCTAGGGTTAACCCTAAATCTATTCCTGTGGGACAGTTGTTCTCTATGTTTTACAACATGGGTTACACCGAGATTCTGACCACCGTTACAAAGTTCAAGAAATCATGTTTACCTCCTCAGTGGAATGGTTTCTTCACTATGTTGTTCAAAGGACTATCAGAACGAAGTGCATGTTCTGACGGGGCGAGCCGGCTGTTTATGACAATTCTCTATGGGCTGTACCACGGTATCAATCTCGATTATGGATCGGTTTTATGGCAGCAACTGAATCAAAGCCTTGCGTCTACTTCTCGCCATTCTGAGATCTTTTATGCCAGATTCTGGACGCTGATCACAAAGTGGGCAATGGACAAATATCATGTCCCCGTCGTTGCTGATTCTCCACTCTCCACGATTGGAATTTTCCACACAACGAAGATCATAATGTCTGATTCCTCCAAATTTCAGTTCGTTGGCTCAATCCCTGAGTCAATGTTTGCGTGTGTTCCAAAGGACAGTCACATCATCAGAACTTACAAGGAGTTTCTTCGCTCAGGCCCCAGAGAGCTCACTCCTGAAATGATTCAATCCATCCACGACGCTGACAGGCCTGCTCCCAGGGGAAAGAAACAAGACAAGGGGAAAGACAAGAAAGTTGTCAAAGGAGAGAAAGGTCCTTCTCCAAAGAAGCGAAAACCTTCCAAGGCAGCTCAATCACCTCCACCAAAGAGGAGGAAGACTCAGCCCAGGCGTAAACTAATTCTTGACTCTTCCTCTAGTGAATTAGAGGATAAGAGTTCAGAATCAGAAGAGTCACTTCGAGGTAACACTCCTCCATGTTCGCCTTCCCTTGAGGAACATGTTTCATCTAAACCTGTCTCTCCTCCCCCAATCTCTATCTCTATTTCCATTCCCCCCATAACCTCCACTACTCATATACCATCCACCTCTATCCCAGTACCACCTACTATTTTCACAGATGCCACCACAACAACCACCACTGGAGTTCGAACCAACGTATCTGATACGGGGGCTCCTACTTCAGCACCCGAACCCACTCCCACTACAGAACCCACTTCAATACCCGAACCTACTCCCACAGCCGAACCTTCACCTTCGCCTTCATATCCCAATCACTCAGCTGATGACGAGACTTTTCTTGGAGAGGAAGACATGATGTTTGACTCGGTCTACTATAGTCCGTATCAAGTTCAAAGTGATGATGACGATGATGCTCCAGTCACCAAGAAGCATCTCAAGGAACTTCATGAGAAAATCGATAGTCTCATTGCTTCCTCCTCCTCTTCCTCTCGGTCCACTATCTCAGAGACTGCCATTCAGGGGCTAGTTGATTTGTTCACCAAGGCTCATGAAGCCTCCATCAACTCTGCCATTGCCGCTATCGACGCCTCTACCAAGGCGTGTGCTGCCGCGACCGAAAAAGTCGAAAAACTATTTGTTGATGCTAATACTCTTTTGCAGTCTTTACAGGGAGCTGCTGATTCCAAAGCAGCGAAGCTTGACTCTTTTGTTGAGAAGCTGGCCACTTCATTTGCCTCCGAACTGCAGTCCTTTGCCAGTCTTCGTCCGTCTCTCAACGATGAAAATAAATCATTCCAGGCGACTGTTGAGGAGCGCTTGACAAAGCTGCAAGAAGATCTCGCTTCGGAGAACTCAGTGATGGATGCTCTTGCTCGCAAGACTACTGCTCTCAAGGTCAAGAGTCTTCATCTTTTCCAATCAGAAAAGGAAGTTGCATCTCTCTAATCTGAGCGTGCGGTTATCTCCGCGTGTGTTTTGGATGTCCACGCTGCCCTCTCCAACATCATCGAAGCACATGATCCCATCATGAACTACTCTGTGAGGCGCACTCTAGCTGAGAAGCTTGCTCCTGCCCTTGCCCTACTTCCACATCAACTAAAGCAACTGAACCTCCTCCAGCAGTTCAAGCCTCAGGTTCGGGTGTTAAATACAAAGGGAAGAAGATTGCTAAAGACAGTGATGATGATGATGATAAAGAGACCATCGCTGATCTCTCGAAGAAACAAGTCTGGGAAAAGGATGCTGACATGAGCAATCGCGTTGCCAGAGAGGTCGAGGCGAACAAACGAAAAATGAAGGAGGCTCATGATCTTCTTGAGAGTAGAAAAACTCTTTTTTGCTCCGTGGACTCTCGAGAAGCTTATCAAAGAAGCAATTGAAACTCCCAACATCCTGTGGCTCGAACCAGTGATTTCCTTGGATCGAATCAATTCTGTCGACTCTCAGTTCGATATGCCACTGATCCGAAAGGCCTTCATTTTCCAGGCTTTTGATCATGGAACTGATGTCCCTCATCCTCACCCAAAGGTTGATAGGGAGCTCGTTGAATTTTATCTGAGGTCTGCTCAACCTCAGTATCAGACATGGAGTGCTTAGAAGATCATTAACGTTCGGGTCCTCAAACCGTTTCGTGAGGGGAACTTCACAAACGTTCGGTTCAAAGTGCTGAGGGGTTCTGCTAAAACTGAACATGCTATTTCACTTGCTGATCTTCCCAACCTGAATCCACTTGATTGGATTATTCTGCACAACATCCTCCTTACCAACGAAGCTGAGTATGGGCCAATCATCGATCACTTCAAAAGGATGCTTGTATGCTACATCATGGAGGTTGCCAAGATGGATCAGGAGATCGCAAGTATTTTCAAGAAAAAGCCTACCATCTCTCCTGTTGGTTCTGCAAATGATTTAAATATGATGCAGATGGGAAGAATCGACCCAAAATGGAACTCTGTCATGTTCACAAGGAACGAAGGCCAAAAATGCCTATTTGCCTTGGCAGATAAGCATCTATACACCACTGCGTGCTTGGAACAATTTATGGGGATCATTCATCGATGCAAGCAGAACTCTGCAGATGACAAGAAGTATTTTGACGACATGATCCAGTGGTACATTCGCTTCAGACAGACCATCCTTGCCCTCATTCCACGTCTGTTTGAAACCACAAATAAAGTTCCTGCAGATGGACCCAGCAAGCCGAAGTAGAAGTCTCACTCCAATTGACGCAAAGGGGGAGATTGTAGGGTCCGATGGGTGTTGCGTCTTGGGCTCGTTCTTTAGTCTATTTTTGTCTCCGGATTGGGCCTGTCCATCCGTGAGTTATTTCTAGGGTTTAGTGTTTATAGATGCTTGCATGCATCTTAGTACGAGGATTTTGAAGTCGATTATTTGAAAGATATTATCTTTATCGTTTGTAACCCTAATAGCCTCTACAGCGGAAGTTCTTTGTCGAGCTCTGTTGAGGCTTGAATCTATTGAATCATTCGACATATTTTGATTCATTCTTGTGCCTTATATTTCTGTTTAATGTTTCTGTGATTAACCTGTTCAAAGATCTAAACGATCAAAGAGTTTCTTAACTTATCATTCTTGAAGATACACTTGCAACCTATTGTCTTTCGACTAGGTACATGATCAAATAAGTTCAACACTTTGTTATCATACATGGATTGGATCTCGCTTTCTATAGCCTCTTTCCATTTTGCAGCCTCTAGGCCTACCATCGCTTCCTTATAGTTAGCCAGCTCATCCAAATTTACTAGTGTGTTATCACTAATAAATGTATCCCTATTTATAGTTATATGGAAACCATGGGACTCAGGTGTCATACTAACTCTACTAGATCGACAAAGAGGTAATGAATTGTGACAACCCGAAAAAGTTTTGATTTGAAAGCTCAGTCAATCAACTCAATTGAGTGTCAGACTCATTGGTAATGAGTTCTAGCCTGGTTAAAGGTCATTCTAAGGAGTTTTAAGCCTATTACACTGTAGAGACATAAGAACATGGTTTGGCATGCGGAATTAAAGCTTGCACAATTGAACATGGTGATTTGGGTGTTTAAGAGATGTATTGATTGTATATGGTGTTACAAAAAGGATCTAGATCTAGACTACATAAATAACACACACTTACACACTCACTTTTACATCTCTCAAGCACACCTCTACAAGTGGACAAACCCACCATATATAGAGGTGTTTACATGTCTCTCTCTCACTCTCTATCTCTCATGTGTCACAAGGCTAATACTCCACATGCAAGTGAGTTTTACAAAAGTCAAACATTACAAAGTCATTCATGGAAAACTTTGTACCCCAACATTCTCCCCTTCAAAGTTAGGAATGAATGACCCACATCAAATCTTCCAAAATCAAGCACTACGCGGTTCGAGCCTCAAAGGTGACACATGTCGAAACAAACTTCAATCTTCAATTCTTTCATGATTCTTCAATTTGAGCTCTAGGATGTGAGACAATACAATCCGAGCAGCAACGAATGATTAACTCCAAATAATCATCCTAAAGTTGCGCATAAAAACACACCCCGAAAATCTTCAATAATTCCAAACCCATTTCGAATACATCACTTCCGAACTTCCAATTGCATCATCTTGTGGCTTTAAAACTTCAAGATCACTTCGGTCTTCAAATCCGCGTAATATGAAAAATTCAAGTTCGAATTTCCATATAAAACTTCTCCTCATTTTTATAATCGAAATTTGATGCTAAAATTCCAAGGAAAAAGAACGTGCTCTATATGGAAATTTACGTATCAAAACTACCCCTTAACACGTGGTATAAACTTTGTGCTTCAATCCGGAAAATCCAAAAAATAATTAATTTTTAGCTTTGTTCACGGATGGCCTTTGACAAAATTTCTCAAAAATAGGTAGAAATTGTCAATTTCAAAATTCTGCAGTGACCCGTTGCGCCTAAAATTGCAAAATATGCAAAACTCTCCCCCCTTTTTCCAAATCTGGGTAGATAGTGTCAATTTGCACAAACTGTAGGGGCCTAAAATGCACTCTCTTCAATTTTAAGCAAAAACAGTCGTTTTTCGAATTTGGGTTAAAAATGTCAACCATTCGAAACTTGAGTTAATTTGCGAAATGTCAAATATTCAAAGGTTCAGGGGCCGTTTTCGAAACTTCTTCCCTTTTGTTCTCCAAACATGCGAAGAGTAGGCCCTTTTCTTCCTTCATTTTTGAATTCGTACGAAATCTCTTGTCAAACAAACAAAACTTTAAGGGCCAGTTTTGTAAATTCGACTTCTTCTTCTTCTATTCATATGTTTCACAGTGACACGCTTCGCACGTTCAGTCAAATTCTTCGCACACTAATCTTCGCAAATCACTTGCAAAAACAGATGCGAATGAACAACTTTCGCATACTGAAACATGGATGCGAACAAAACACTTTGACCTTCAAACCCAATCATCCAATTGCAAATCTTGTTTGACCATCAACCACAAAATTTTCGTCATTCGCATTTCATTCACCAACCCAAAATCTTCATTAGTTAATCGAACCCAAATTTTCCCATTCCTGTAGATGCAAACGAACACACATACAACATACAGGCATGAAATCGACTCTAAATCATACGAAATCAAAAATCAATCACCAATCAAGTTCACTTCGTTCAAACCCCAACTGTTCCAAATCACAGGTCTTTGCTTTTTGTTCAAGAACTCAAAATCACTTAATAACCAAATTATCGATCCCGAAACAATACCAAATCAGCCTTCGCTTTTATCATTCAAACTAAAACATAATTTCGACTGCCTTCATCTTTAATCACTTCATCCCTTGAACATTGAAATCAAATCCCAACACATCTCGTTCAGGAAGTAAATACGAAAGAACACAGTGTTCGTTCATGACGAACATACACCCATTTACTTCCAAATTCGAACTTAAACCCAAATTAAGCTAGATTTCGACTCTTACAGCCTCAAAACAACTTGTAACTATCAATTTCATCATACGATTTCACTGATTCATCTCTTGAATTCCAACTTTTTCACAGTTTGATTTTTAAAGTCAAAGATCATAAACACGAAATCGAAGAATTCAACACCAAATTTCAGATCAAAAAGTGTTCAATCAACTGTTCTTCACATGTTCTTCACAACAATTTCAAATTCCTTGATCAATTTTATCAAAACTATAAACAGTTGACTCAATTGATCCTTATCGGTTTGTAATTGGAAGATGTGATAAACAACCGATTCACAATTTCATCACTACTGTCAAAACTCATCGATCGATAAAAATGATGAGAAGAAAATATGACTCAAGAATTCAAGAAAAAGTGACTAAGATTTCATATTATACAAACTGGAAAAGCAAATGAAGATGAACACACATATATTTGACTGAACTTCGATGAATCAATGGGCTCCATTATTAAAATTAGATTCAATGATATTTGGGCTTAAAAAATGATGAACAGTACTCGTGATATTTAATTTTGGGCTTAATTGATATTTGGACTCAACTCGTGAATTCTAAACAGATGCAAACAATTTGTTTACAAATTTGATTTAATGATAGATTCAAATGAACATTATCAATTTAAAATCGAGTTGAACAAACAAATAGAATTGGAAAGGGATTTGATCAACAAAGAAATATTGGATGATAACAAATGGGTTTTTCAAAGAAAATTTGATCCAACGAGTCAAACAATCACAAATCAAAAACGTAACGCACGAATTCAATGAAATTAAGAGAGATCATAGAGAGAGACTCACCAAAATTGTTCAAATTGCGACAAAAATTACCAAACCGAGAATCGTTCTTGAATAGTCACGTTGATCGTGAAAACCAAGCTTTGATACCAATTGTAGAGACATAAGAACATGGTTTGGCATGCGGAATTAAAGCTTGCACAATTGAACATGGTGATTTGGGTGTTTAAGAGATGTATTGATTGTATATGGTGTTACAAAAAGAATCTAGATCTAGACTACATAAATAACACACACTTACACACTCACTTTTACATCTCTCAAGCACACCTCTACAAGTGGACAAACCCACCTTATATAGAGGTGTTTACATGTCTCTCTCTCACTCTCTATCTCTCATGTGTCACAAGGCTAATACTCCACATGCAAGTGAGTTTTACAAAAGTCAAACATTACAAGGTCATTCATGGAAAACTTCGTACCCCAACATACACTTAAGGAATTAGTGTTAGAATGTACCTGCTAGAGACACTGTTCAACAAATCAAGCCTTAACCTCTTCATTTAGAGTTCACGGCCACAACACTTGAGTTTATGGCCATAAACTCAAGGTTGGCCGTAAAGTCCCATATCCTTCAACTTTTCTTCATTCGTTCACTTTCAAACTCAAGAAATTCCATTTCTCTCTCAAGTATCATCGAGTTCATTATCCCTAGATCATCAAAAGTTGTAAGTGTTCTTCCTTGATTTGTTGATACATCTCATTATCTAGTATCAATCCATGATTCCATCCATGGAAATCATCTTTTCTTAGATCTTCAAGAAACACCAAGAACACCAAGAACACACACTAGTGTTCTTGGACCAAAATCAACCCTTTCAAGCTTCAATATCGACTTATTAAGTCTCGACCCTTCATTCGTGGAATTTCTCATCCTTACGCGCATATTTGATTGAATCACCCACATAAGGTGAGTTCATACCCCATAATCGATCTTTTAAACTGTTTTAAATGCTTTTACCGCGGGGGGGGGGGGGGGGGGGGAATACAAGTTGAACACAATGATAATTGTGTAATTGTTTGTTATAAACATCTTTCAAAAGACTACTTATGTCTTTTATAAGTGATCAAAACATTTAAAAAACTCTTTTAAAGTTATGTTACTTTATAGTTTAACAAAACTCCGTTTTTAAAGTACAAGTATAACTTAGTAGATAAATGAGTCTTTTCAATAACAGTTCAGGTGAAACATTAGTAAACTATAAGGGGTATAGTTTAGAGGTTCAGTTCATACTAGACAAGAGAACATACTATGATGAGAAACAAAGAGAATACACTACATACTAGACAGAGAGAACATACATTACACTAGTACATACAATACATATACAAGAATACAATAACATAAATGCGAACCTGTTTCGGGGCATGGCATCACTGCCATGGATCGATTTGTATCCAGAGTCTCCTAGAGGTAGAGCGTGAATTTATGTATAGATCTATACTGGATTGACTATCCTACAGCTTGCTATTCGCTACAGTGGGACTTGCAAGTCTACGGGTGCCAAATGTCATTTTTCCCGACGTCTTTCATCATCGTGTTATTAATCGTTAGTATGGTGCAATCATATCACATTATACCTTAAATAACAATAGGTTTAAGGTAGTTAGTACATCAGTAGTTACTATATACAATACTACAATACTTACATTTTTCCCATTACTTTCATATTGTGACAGTACCACTTGAAAGTCAAACGCAAAATATTTTCGAGTCAAGATAGTTATAAACTAGGGAAAACTACATTTTACAAACGATAAACAAAACAGTCGGGTCTAGTACATTCAGTAGAAAGGGACCATAATGCTAACCTTTTGATTCCTTAATGTATACATCAAGGGATATATATCAATAGGATCCAAGGATGTGTGTTTTCCGCTTCATTCTCTATTCCTTGTTTGGTTGTGGGCTTAGAGTGGATTCAGTCAGTCTATTATCCATTCGATCTTAGTGATATATATGTTTCGTATACATTAAGTCATCATAAGGGGTACTAGGTATGGGTCAAGTCATAGTACACATAGTCAATGCACAGTTTTCTAGTACAAAACATACTTTTCAAATCAGAACTTTTGGTATACAAAAATAGAAACTTACCAGTAAAGGGTTTAATCCATTTTATTAAACCAGTATAAACTTAAAGGACCTTAGGTGACTAACTCTATAATACCTTAGTTTATACATCATGGTTATATATCATTAATACCCAATAGGTAGTTAGATGTGTGCTTTCCGCCTTGCTTCCTATTCCTTCTTTGGTTGTGGGCTTAGGTCAGATTCATACAATTAACTATCTATTCGAGATTAGATTATATATAACCAGTATAAACTAAGTGATTATAGAAGTAATCAATGTGGTCACCATTTTATTATAAGAAATAAGGGTTTTCTTAAAGAATCTTTTCATTAAATATAAAGGAACTATTACAATTAACTCCATGAGTAACAAGTGAATACGCCAGGGTTATATACAACAATGATCTAACAAACAATGGGATGTGTGCTTTCTGCCTTATTCCATGTTCCTTGTTTGGTTGTGGGCTTAGGGCAGATACGTACAATCGATTGTTTGTTTTCTCTGAGTTTTATATAACCTGTATCCATTTAGTACTCATAGAAAGGATTGTAGAGTCATTTTTACTTATCTTTCATTAAAGCAGGAAATATAGGATTTTCTGGAGGAACATGCAAACTTTTCTAAACAGAACTTACAATTTACTACAACTTTCTACAACATACTTTCATCACTAAAATCTTATGAACTCACCAGCTTAATTGCTGATCAACTCTTTCAAAATAATTTGTATTCTCAGGAGACTAGTAGACAGGTACTCGTGCTGGGGAATTCAGAAGATGGAGCATAACAGCTTTAAGTGTTTTTTTGTTATTTGATTATGTATTCTATGTTTTGTGAACACACACATTGTAAACACTTTCTTTCTAATGAAATGGTAGTTCATTACATTGCTTACTATGATGCATGTCTTATGATACTAAACATGACGTCCTCCACCCTCGAACGTTTCCGCCGTTCTGGTTTTGGGGTGTGAGATGAATTATCAATGGGCTTAACTGGAATCTTATCCTTAGGTTGAGTGCTAGTGTCATCTAAGGTTCCTACATTAGATGATTATGGGATTTTTTCCAGATGAATAGCACTCGCACTGCCTCTTGATTATGATCTCTCTCACATGAATGACTCCTCTTCGAGCTACAAATACCACATTTTCACTAGGTCTGTAGAACAAGTATCCAAATAATTTTTGTGGGTAGCCAATGAAAATACAGTTCTCGGCTCTAGGTTCAAGTTTGTCATGAGTTTCTCGTCTTACGAGAGCATCACAACCCCATACCTTAATATGTGTGAACGAGGGAGATTTTCCTATCCACATATCATGAGGTCTTTTGACAACCTTATTTGTGGGAACAAGATTTAGGACATGGGCAACTGTCTTTAAGACATACCCCTAGAATAATATAGGAAGAGAAGCTAGACTCATCATGGAGCGAACCATATCAAGTAAGGTTCGATTACACATTTCAGCCACACCATTAAGTTGTGGTGTTCTAGGAGGACTCACTTGTGAAACGATTCCACATTCCTTTAGATAGTCTTGGAACTCTATACTAAGATATTCTCAACCTCTATCAGATCGGAACATCTTTATCTTCCAGCCTAATTAATTCTCTACTTTGTGTTGAAATTCTTTGAACTTTTCAAAGGTTTCAGATTTATGATTGATTAAGTAGATATACCCATATTTGTTATAATCATCAATAAATATCACGTGTTAGCAATTAACATCCATTGTGGCATATCTGAAGGGCCTACACACATCCGTATGGATAACGTCCAAGAATCCTTCACCTCTTTAACATGTTCAAGTGAAAGGGCATTTTGTCATCTTTCCCAATAGAAAAGATTCACATTCATCATCTGACCTGAAGTCAAGCGATTCCAACACTCCATTATTTTGGGGTTGGGGGATGCGTTTCTTGTTTATGTGCCCAAGACGACAATTCTACAAGCATGCTTTGTCTATACCATTAGCCGAATCAATATGGAATACATTACCTAAGTTATCAACACACATCATAGTTTCATACGCACCATTACAAGGAAAAACTTTGAATATAAAAATACCATTCTTATAAACCAAAATCGAACCATTGTCATTATCAAACGAATATCGATACCCTTTTCTAAATACAACGTGAAATGAAATAATGTTTCTTGTCATATCTAATGAATAACAACAATTAACTAAATCGAATTTAGCACCACCATCGAGCACAAGTCCATAAGTCCCATTCTTCTTAACAGGTGAAGAACACCTATTCCCCATGATCGGTTCAATCTTCCATGCTACACTTCCTCACTTTCTCTTTACGCTTGCACTTCAGAACAAATGTGGAAACCACATCCTATATCAAGGACCCAAAAATGCAAAAGTTGTGTATTATTGATTTGGATATTGTATATACCTGATGAGGAGCCATATGGCTTGATTAAAGGTGGTCTCTGTGTTGTTCAAATGATAGGTATAAATGAAATGATCATAACTAGCAAGTAGGGAGTTAAGGACCATATCAATGGCCAACTCATGATCAAAATTCATATTGAGTTTTTCCAACCTCTCCACATATTTTTGCATTCGTTAAACGTGAGCGCATATAGATTCTCCTTCCTTTAGCTTACATGCCATCAGGGACTTGATGACCTCATGGTGTTCTTGTCTCGCCCTCTTATGAAACTTTTCGCAAGATCCACGTTCATTTCATGTGGCTACTATTCCTCATAGAACTTATATAGCTCAGGTGCCATAGTTGCAATCATGATGCAAGCAACCTTATTCACATTGTCTACGTGTTTGTTATGAGCATCAAGTTGTTCAGGAGTAGCATTTGACTCATCAATATCAGGAACAAGATGCTCCAGATACATATCTTTGTTCTCGTGGTGAAGAGTCATCTTCAAGGTACGCTTCCAATCCTTGTAGTTTGAAACACTAAGCTTTTCCTTTGATAGAATCGACAAGAGAGTGAAGTTTGAGTTTTGAGTAGCATGCGCATCACCATTTCCAAACATATATAGTATGAAAGATAATTTTAGTTAGTTGATATAAACCCTTAATATTTTAACCCAAATTAATATTCAAGGCTAGGATCCAAAATACAATTCGAAATTAAGAAGAGGGATGCCGTAATCTAATTACGAATTTATCAAGGTAGGTAAAACGATTCACCAATTTCAATCTAATATGAAATTCCTAGATCATTTGAGATTCATTGAATCATATCAATGGCATGTTTAGTCTCAGATTATGCTTTTCAATTTTGTGACTGGGATACTGAGAATCACAAACAAGATTTTAATAACCATGCAAACCTGCTTGACAACCTCGATGTCATTTATCATCTCAAATTGACGTGCCGATAAACCACACACGTTCCATCAATAATGATAATTTCCGAGTTGTTCCATCATTACAACTTTATAATCCTAAATTAATGTGTCGGTTAACCATACACGCTTTACTAACGACTTATTATAGAAATTATGTGCGTTTTCATGGATTAGCATACATTTTACATTTTTCCTAAAGTAAGTAGAGTGAGATTTTAAAGGAAGGTTCTAGCGCTTTATATCATTATACTTTTAGTGTTCATTATTTCCTATCAAAATCATTTGACTAACGACCACCACGTAAGTGAACGATGGGTGAAATGGACACCCATTCAACGGTTATTTTATAGGTAGCTTTCTTATACCCCTCTTAGAGTGTGGCTTCGTGAATGAGACATACTATTGAATTGACTTAAGTTTTAGTGATATATATATATATATATATATATATATATATATATATATATATATATATATATATATAATATTAAGGGTTTACATATGTATAGGGTGTATTTTAAACATGTTAGAAAACAAGATTTAACTATTAATTATCTACATTAATCATATAATTAATCAATTTAAACCTAATATGGATTTTATGATTATCCTTTAATTAATCATATAACTAAATGTATTATTAAATCAGTAAAGGATAATTCAAATTTATTAATCTTATAATTAAAAATTATCTTTCTATGCTTATCTCATAATATTTAGGGTTTTATATTTAATCATATAAGGAATTCAAAATTCGAATTTCAATAGAATCAAAACCAGATAATCACTTAAATTAACCATACTAATCAGATTAGGTAAATAATTTTCGAAAATCAGATTTATACTGATCTCATGTCGTGACAGATGGTATGCCACGTCGTGACAAGCCAGAAAATCATTTTATTTTGTTTTTTTCAATTTAACAGTATGCTCGCTGATTTGAAGTTAAATAGGAAATCCTGTCAAAATGTTAATTGTTGATTGTTCTTGAAGACACCTATGCAACTAGGGCATACAACTTCCTCTTTCAGCAAGTGACCCACTCTCACCTCCATCGACTGTATCTCATGCTCCATTCACTTCTTGATAACGCATCTCCGGTCCTACATCAATGGCTTGTAGAGGCTCTTGTCTCATCTGTTGACCGACCCACCTCATTTAATGTTCTTGTCCTGTTTTTATGTCCGAGATAACCTCCTGCCATATACTTCATTTTTCAGCTTATGAAAACACATTTCCAAGACCAAACCTTTTGTCCGTCAGAATTCTGAGACCAACTCAAATTTCAATCCGTATGTGGATCCATTTTCTGAGATTTCGGATCAAAACCTCGATTCAACTTATTTCCAGATGCGGATCCTATCCCTTTTCAGATCCACCCTATGTTCCATTTTTTACCCCTTTTTCAAGACGGCTTATTCCATTTTTTAACCTATTTCGGACCCTCCCACATGGATTCTCTTCGATCCAACATAACCCATTTTGTTCAGACTCTATTAAACCAAATTCTGAGATTTCAGACTCATTATGTAAATCCAATTTCTTTTCAAACCCATTTCCGAAATTTATTTTATTAATTCTGAAATCTTTTTTTATTTCATCTCATATTTACCCATTTAAGCCTTGTTTTAAACCAGTTATTTTTTATTTACCCAATTATTTTTTTTTAAAACTAGGTTTTTTTAATAACTAAAACCAATTATTTTTTAAACATCAATTTTAGCTCCAAGGTTCAAGGCTTCATTCTTCTTGATGAATATGAGTGAAGACACAGTTGGTTCAAAGATTATTATTTGTGTGCTCTTCCTATTTCCGAGCAACTTGCATTCGTAGCCTCAGATTTATGTGCTTTAGAGATTCGGATCCACATATTTTCATTTAGAAGCTTGTCTAATCAGCAACGTTTTCCGAGGTTTGGATTCTTCCGAGGATTGCATTTTACTTCCTTCGGACTGGTTACATATAGTCTCGGATCGTCATTCAGACCTTTTAGAGGTCCAAACCGGTTCACCTCGACCTTGATTGACGAGTCATTGGTTGTGTTTTGGGAGTTCGGGTTTGCATTTCGATTATCAGCATTACTTCGGTTCAGCATTATGATTCTTCAGCAGCAGGTTTATAATATATATATATATATATATATATATATATATATATATATATATATATATATATATATAGAGAGAGAGAGAGAGAGAGAGAGAGAGAGAGAGTTTGTTTAGTAGTGTAATGTGTCACTAATTTTTGATATTTACAGATCGAATTTTTGGCTTTACTAGATGTTCTTCGGATTACGATTATTTATCTTTAGACTCTACATTTTGGGATGTCTCATTTGTGTTTGCATCCGGATCAGATTTTATGATTTCTCGAGTTTGGATTTGTGATATTTTGAAGATGAAGATTATTTTGGCGATGCGGCATGACACTTATTTTTGATCTTTCGATCAAATTTTTGGCATTGGTAGACCATGTCTTAGGACTAACATTATTTATTATTCGGACTTCATTTTTGGATGCTTCACATTTTCAGCAGGTTATTCTTCCATGATTATTATTTGATGCATTATCACTCGAGTTCAGAATATTAAAGACATTGTGTGATTCAACATTATACTCTTCGATTCAATAGTCGAGGGGGAGACTGTGAACACAATTAGTTTTTTGGGACTGGTCACATTCAAAGCTGGGTATTTCATAATTTATTCAGAGTTGGTTCCTTTGTATGTTCTTTGATTCTATAGATTCCATTGCCAGATTCTGAGATCACGACAACATCAGCTTTTCCAAGAACTTCAGCACCAGACCTACTTGACCTACCAGTCGGATGTTCTTCCTTTTATCACTGCTTTACCCTCTCCATTTCCGATCATTTAGGGGAATATTGTTGGAGCATGAAAATTCTCTACAATGATGAGTGTTTACTAGGTTGGAATATTCCCTTGTATGGAAAGCATATTCCCTCCACTACTATATAAAGTTGAGGTGAGTGGTCTTTTAATTTATTAGTGCATTATGTAGACTTTAGAGAGTGACAATGTTTGGATGGGGATTCTCCCCATACATGAGTGTTCTTCATGTATCATGTTTTATTCTCTCTCTACATTCATTATCAGTTTACTCACATTTTATGTTCATCATGTTCATATGATTATCTTCTTGATATTATCTTTCCGCACCAATCTAATCGATAAAATGGGTTCCTACACCTGGAATCAAAGTTTGTTGTCAATGTGGTGATGCTTCTCACAAAGTCATCAAGTGCACTTTTGAAAAGAGCTCCATTCACGCTGATAACATCATGACTCAAAATGATAAATGGATCAAAAAGTGAAACTCTTTAAATTGTCTCCCTGATGATTTTTATAATATTTTTTTCTTAAGTGACCCTTTGCAAGATGGGTCATTGTATATTAATTGTATATTTTTGTTTTAGGGAAAATAACATATTTAGTATTTAAATAGTAGTTGCTCAAGACATATGACTGGATTTAAGTCTCTTCTGGAAGATTTCATAAAGATGCATGGTCCTACTATTACATATAGAGATAATGGCAAGGGAGCTACAAAGGGATATGGAACTATAAAGTCCAATTTTCTTGTATTCAAGAATGTCTCTTATGTGAAAGGTCTTCAGTACAATCTAATTTCAATCAGCCATCTGTGTTACGCTAATTATGAAGTTCACTTTAACAAGAGAGAATGAAAGGTTGTTGATTAAACGAATGTCACTGTTATGACCTCTAATCGACTGGATGACATTTATGTCTTGGATATGTTCTTTGTTAACAACTCTCTTCGTCGCTGCTTCTTATTTTGTGCTCAGTCTCATCTAAATTGGTTGTGGCACATAAGCTTATCCCACTTGAACTTTAAGAACATATCAAAGATTTCTGGGAATCAGCTTGTAAGAGGAATTCCCAAGATGCAATTTGTCAATGATAAATTATGCTCAGAGTGTGAAAAGGGAAAGAAAACTGTAACACCCATAAAATTTGAGCCAAATTAAAACATTTTAATTCATTCAAAAACCATTAAGTTCATACAAAGGGTGTGTGTATGATGCGCCGCTACCGTGCCAGCTCCTTCCACTTTTGCTGAAGAGGTACCTGAAACCAAAACTGTAAACTGTAAGCACGAAGCTTAGTGAGTTCCCCCATCGTACCACATACCGTACATACTGTCGGGCAATTCTGGCGTGCCCGACCTACCCGGTACGACCATTCTGGGGTGCCGACCTACCCTTGCGGCCATTTTGGGGTGCCATCTTACCCGTGTCAAGCCATTATGGGGTGCTGACCTACCCATGTCAAGCCATTCTGGGGTGCTGACCTACCCGTCAGTCCTAACAACCGACCCTCGGGGACTATTCCACCCCTACTGCTACTATCACATATATCATAACATAAACATACTATCAGACATATCTGGGGTGTCCGAACTACCCTTCGGTCCTAACAACCGAACTACCCTTCGCTCTTAACAACCGAACTTGGGGACTATTCCCCTCCTACTACCACTATCACATATAACATATCATTCCAGCATATAAACATATCATCACATACTGTCAGACATATCTGGGGTGTCTGACCTACCCTTCGGTCCTATCAGCCGAACTCTACTACTATCACATAAAATATATCATGCCAACATATAACATATCAGGTAGTAGCAAACCTAGATGATATCACAAAGACAATCATATAATCATACAACTCCTACTGGTGGGCCGACATTGTAGCCGTAGACCCACCGCTACTGGAAGGTAACTCACCTCGAACGAGTAGCTACTGATAATCTGTGCGGGAAACCTCTATCTGCTGCTGCTCCGGAAATCCTCCGGCTATAATCCCCACAAAACACTCAGTCAGAAACTGATATCTACTCTTGGGGTAAAACGAGTATTTTACCCCCAACCAAGTCCAAGTCAAAGTCAACTGGCGGTTGACCCGACTCGCCGAGTTGGGTCGTCAACTTGTCGAGTCCCTAACCCTTTACCCGTCCTTATCCACGACTCGACTTGTCGAGTTTGGCAATGACTCGACGAGTTCCTCCTCTATATGAACATCGAATGAACCTTCATCCGACTCGCCGAGTTATATGAACAACTCGTCGAGTTCACCATCATCTGATGAACAAGTTCTGACCTTGACTCGCCGAGTTGTATGAACAACTCGTCGAGTTTATCTTCAACCATAAGGAGATTGCCTTGGACTCACCGAGTCTGTTCAAGCACTCATTGAGTCCCTTGAACTCCAGGTCTAAGGCTAAGTCCATTACATTGGGTCACTCCTTCGGACCTTCTACAACCCTTTTAACACCCAACTGAGTTCTTTTGACCCTTAACAGACATGGAAATTTATGCCTTAAACTCGTCGAGTCCCAAGAACGGACCAGATGTGTCGAGGCTCGGAGAGTGGACCAGGTCGACTGAAGGCCGAGTGTGGGCGGACCAGTAATACTGTAGACTTGGAGGGTGGACCAGGTGGACTGAAGGCCCGGTGCGGGTGGACCAGTCACACAGTAGACCCGATGTGCATGGCTAATCTATTGGTGATATGTTATTAGTATGTTTATGTGTGGTTGGTATTTTGTGGGTAACTCACTAAGCTTTTGGTCTTGCAGTTCAGTGTATTGTTTCAGGTACTTCAGGAGATCATGGAAAGGCGAAGGCGTGATCGTACCGCTCCTCATGTTTTATGATTTATGTGATATGGTTCTGGGGGATACTCTGATGTTTAAACTATTTTGAAAACAAGATGTATGAACTTAATGGTTTTTGAATGAATTAAAATGTTTTAATTTGGCTAAAATTTTATGGGTGTTAAAAAAACCAAGTCCTCTTTCAAGCCAATGTCCTGTTCTTCCATTGTCAAACCACTTCATCTTCTCCACATGGACCTTTTTGGACCGGTCTCAATTAAGTTAAGGCCTGGGAAGAAGTATACTCTTGTTATTGTGGATGAATTTTCAAGATTTACCTGTGTAGTCTTTTTAAAGAAGAAGTGCCATGCTGCTGATGAAATCATTTGACTCATTAAGCAATGGGAAGTTCTTTATGATCATAAAGTCAAGCAATTACGTAGTGATCATGGAATTGAATATAGAAATTGATCCCTAGAAGATTTTTTTCTCAATCTAAATAATCTCTTAGAACTTCTCTGTTGTTAGAACTCCACAACAAAATGGCATTGCTGAAAGAAGAAATAGAACTCTCATTGAAGCTAGAAGAACTATGGTAGTTGAAGCTGGTCTTCCTTTGTCATTTTGGGTTTAAGCTGTCAACACAACGTGTTATACCCAAAACCGTTCCATCATTATTAAGCGTCATGGGAAAGCTGCCTATAATTTACTTAAGGGGAGGAAACCGGACATCTCTTACGTTCATGTGTTTGGGTGTGTTTGTTACATTTTGAATCAAAGAGATCAACGCTCTAAGTTTGAAGCTAAAGTTAATGAAAGAGTGTTTCTTGGTTACTCTAGTGTATCTAATGCTTTTATGGTATTCAATTTTTCAAGGCAAACTATTGAGGAAACTGATCATGTCATATTTGATGAAGACTCATTCATCCATGATCAAATTTCTCATCCTTCATCCATTCTAAATGAATTTACTTACAGTCCTTCGGAACCTGTTCTTGATTTCTTGCCAAATGACACTGAGCATGTTCTTCCCAATGTTGATTAAATTATCAGCTCTCAACCTATCTCTAAAGATCAGTCTGTCATCTCTGAAGAAGCTGATCCGTCCAATGAGGAAGATTATGTTCCAAATTATAGAATTGAATGTTCTAATCCTAGAATTCTTTGAGATCATCCTGAATCTTAAATCATTGGAGATGTAAACTATGGTATTCTCACTCGTATCAGAGTAACCAATAACTACTACATGTTTGTGAATTTTGTCTCAATGATTGAACCAAAGAATGTCGTTGATGCCTTGAAAGAAACTGACTGGATCAAGGCTATACACGAAAAGCTGAATGAATTTGAACGTCATCGTGTGTGGAATCTTATTCCTAATTCTCAAGGAAAAACTATCATTGACACTCGTTGGGTGTCTAGAAACAAGATGTATGAAGATGGGATCATCATTAGAATCAAAGCAAGACTTGTGCCTCAAGGATTTTGTCAACTGGATGGGTTAGACTATGACGAAACGTTTGCCGATGTTTCTAGACTTGAAGCAATTCGTCTGTTTCTTGGTTTTTGCTCATTCAAGATGTAACATCCCTAGATCAGGTATACCTCATCAACCCTTTTTCTTTTGGTAATTGTCAAGTTTGGCCCTTTATTTAAGAAAAGGTGGTAAGTGAGTATGCGGGGCGTACGCGTGTGTATGCTCAGCGTACTCATGTGCGTGTTTTTGACGCGGAAGCCACCTAGTATGCTTTGCGTACTAGGCCCAGATTGAAAACCCTATTTAAGGGTGTGTTCCTATTTAAAGGACATGATGGCTTGATTTCTGGCCACCATTCCCAGACCTCAACCCTCTTAAACCCTAATTTCTCGTCCCTTGAGCTTGTGTGTCCAATGTGAGCTATTAATTGTTCTTGTGGTTTCTTTGGAGTGAATAAGGAGCTTTGGAGAGGAAGGAGTGGGAGTCCAGGCTTTGGATATGAGGTTATCTGTGGTTGGAGCTTCAGTTAGATGTATAAAGCTCAAAGCTTTCTCACCCCTTTTGATTTGTGCATCATTTTAGTCCATTTTTGGGTTTTGGTCCCAAAGTTGGATGCTTGATGAGTTGTTGAAACTCTAGAGCCTAATATTTTTCCCTTTGAGTGTTTCAATGGAGTGGTTTCATAAAAATGGAGTCTTGGATGTCAAAACCACCCTATGCATGAGATATGAGTATTCTTGAGAATAGAGAGTGAGAGTTTTGGTGTTTATGACTTTTTCAGCCATGCACAGGCTTAAAGTCACAGACTGGGGCGTACGTAGAGCGTAATCTCAGTACGTGCAACGTAGGGTCGAGAATCCCCGATGCATGCATGGCGAAGGAGTACGCCCAACGTAGAGGGCTTGTACGCGCAACGTACGCGCTACCGTTGACTTTTAGTTGACTTTTAGGGTTTGGTCAATTTGTGGACTATTAAGGCCATGGAAGGGTAAAATGGTCTTTTATCCTTTTGTGAGTTTGTAGAAGGGTTTAGTCTATCATCTTTGAGAGCCGTTATTAATTAGAGATAATTATCGTATGTGTTTGTTAGAGGCTAGACCGGTGATTTGAGTTCGAGGTTATCCGATTTCTTACAAGGTGAGTCATCTCACTATACTTACCTAGAGTGGTAACCTTTGTGTGACCGGAGGGTCTTATGTGCTTATATTGAGTATTGTGATATCCTGCATTATGTATTTTTGATTTATGCTGTGTATTATTCTGAGCTTACTGAGTTAGGACTGGAGGGTCCACCTGGGTTGTGTGGACTCAACTTGAGGATTTGAGGAAAATTTTCAAAAGAATTGATTTTTCTAAAAACGAGTAAGAGTTTTAAGAGAAAAACAAGTTGGAGGAGTGTGTACAATCAGCCACACCCCGAACGGTGATTTCCAAAAATACCCTTACTTATTTGTGTTATGATATATTTATGAGATGTTAAGGATGCATGCTAGAGGATAGGCTAGGTATTTCATATTTAGGGCTAGAGTTGCCTGATTTGTGATGCCTTAGCCTAGGAATTGTTGTTATCTGTTGTTTCCTTGAGTATGTGCTGAGTAGGAGTATCTAGCAGGAATCACTTAAAAAGAGTTCTGAGTCGAGGGTTAATCTAGGAGAGATATCTAGATGAGTATATGAGGAGTCTACTAATAGAGTAGTCTAATATACGTGAGAGATAGAGTACTTGTGAATTGAAATTCTAGGAGGAGGACTTGGGGTGACTACAGGTTGGTGTGGAAGGTAGTATTGGGCCCGTACTGCTGAAAGCACCGGATCTGTATGCAGCCCAAGTAAGAATCCTTAAGGTACTAAGGAGCATGTAGGGCCAAGAAATCGTGTGTGAGTATGCTCGTGCGAGTCTCTGATGATTTTTGTATTGTGTTTCTGAGATATCATGGTAGGTACATGCCACAACCCCGAGAGCAGTAGTGCTGGTGACGAGGAGATCCGCAGAATCATCCGTGAGGAGGTGGCCGCATCCATTCGAGAGTCGATACCGGAGATGTTTGGGTCTATTAAGACCACCCTGATCGAGACATTGATCAGTGGTATTCCGTTGTTACTGAGGCCGTTGCTGTTGCAGCTACCGCGGCTGTTGCCGCTGCTAAACTACAGGGTGGTGACTTGTTGTTGTTCTAGGAATTCAACAACACGAAGCCACTAGAGTTTGATGGGACACAGGATCCGATTACTGCTATGAGATGGATCTCTAACATCGAGGGATTTTTTTACATGTGTTCATGCCTAGAGAATTTGAGAGTTCGGTTTGCGTTGAACCAGCTTCGCTTGGGAGCAAAGGACTCGTGGAAGTTTGTGACAGCCAACTTTACCCATGCATATCATGTTGCAGTGACATGGGAGAGGTTTACGCAGTTGTTCCGAGATAAGTATGTTACCCATATGGAGAGGGAACGGTTAGCCTAATATTTTCTGTCTCTGAAGCAGAAGACAAACTGTGACTGAGATTTCGAGGATGGTCCATGAGAGGGCGTTGTTTTGTCCTGAGCACGTGTCTACCGACTAGGCATGTGTGAGCCAATATCTGAGCATACTGAGGAGGGATATACGATATTTCGTGGCGAACTCGTCATACCAGACATTTCCTGAGCTTCAGACCAATGCCAGGCAGAGGAAGATTGAGCTTGAGTTGCATGCCAAGGAGGAGGGAGAGTCTGAGGAAAGGGACCAGAGACCAATGCAGTTGCAGCCGGCGATTAAGCGGGCTAAGCCCGTATATACGAGAGCTGGGGCCATAAGGTCCACACTTGTGGTAAGTGCGGCAAGAGTCATGAGGGATCATGTCGAGCAAGGATTTGCTACAAATGTGGCAAAGAGGAGCACATGGCGAAGGATTTCCCTAAGAGGTTTGCAGTTTGCTTTCACTACAACCAAACCAGCCATCGGAAGGCCGAGTTCCCTCAGGTTGTTCAGGGATCATCCCAGGGTTCCACTCCTGCTTCTTTACGTGCTAATGATAGTCGGACGATGATGGCCGAGGCTCTGAGGGCTCATGGGAGAGCTTTTCAGCTGACAACGGAGGAGGTCCGCACAACACCTGATATCGTGGCTGGTATGTATTCCCTTATTTATACTATTTTGAGATTTGTTGTGCTTATTATGTGTTATGTATAGGTACTTTTATTGTGAGTTCTGCACCTCCTCTTGTGTTGTTTGACTCGGGTGTGAGTCGATTGTCTGTGTCTATAAATTTTAGTTGTCACATCAGTATCCGACTTGAGGCATTGAGTCGGCCTCTGAGGGTTTCCATAGCCAAGGAGCATGCGGTTTTTGCTATTGATGTATTTTTAGGATCTGTGTTAAAGATTTTTGGTGTTGAGTTCCCGATAGATCTGGTGCCGATAGCGATGGGTGATGTTTGTGTCATTGTGGGCATGGATTGGTTGAGCCGTTTCGAGCTGTGATCGACTGCGAGCGTCAGTTGGTGACTATACGAGACCCTAGTGCGGGAGTGCTTATAGTGTATGGCAAGGGTACTAGATCTGGATCAGCTTTCTGCTCTGCTACCAGGGCAAGGCAGAGTTTACAACAGGGTTGTATGGGCTTCTTGGCGTACGTGATGGATACACGGGTTGCTACAGAGAGGCTGAGTTCTATCTAAGAGGTTTTGATAGTGTGCGAGTTCCCGAATGTTTCTCCCGAGGAGTTGCCCGGTGTGCCTCCCGAGAGGCAGGTGGAGTTCCGGATTGATTGGGTTTCGGGTGCAGCGCCTATTGCCAAGGTACCTTATCGCCTTGCGCCACTAGAGATGCAGGATTTATCCTCACAGCTCCAGGAGCTGCTGGGGAAGGGTTTCATCAGACCGAGTAGCTTGCCATGGGGATCACCTGTCCTTTTTGTTAAGAAGAAGGATGATTCACACCGGATGTGCATCGATTACCGGGAGTTGAACAAGCTGACGGTCAAGAACTGTTATCCGCTACCGAGGATCGACGATTTATTTGATCAGTTGCAGGGAGCATCTTGGTTTTCCAAGATTGAGTTGAGGTATGGATATCATCAGGTTAGAGTTTTTGAGGAGGATATCCAGAAGACGGCCTTCAGAACTCGTCATGGGCATTACGAGTTTGCGGTGATGCCTTTCGGGCTCACCAATGCACCGACGACGTTCATGGATCTCATGAACCGGGTGTGAAGGCCCATGTTGGATCGACCGGTGATCGTGTTCATCGACGGCATTATGGTGTACTCGAGGTCCAGAGAGCAGCACGAGGAGCACCTACGAGAGATTCTTGGAGTATTAAGGGCTGAGAGGCTTTATGCCAAATTCTTCAAGTGTGATTTCTGGTTACAAGAGGTCCAGTTCCTGGGGCATCTCATTAATCAGAATGGGATATTGGTCGACCCGGACTAGATTAAGGCGGTTATGAGATGGGAGGTGTTGAGATCCCCGTCTGAAATCAAGTGTTTTCTAGGTCTGGGCGGCTACTATTGGAGATTTATTAGAGATTTCTCCAAGATCGTAGTTCCTCTCACCAGATTGACCTGGAAGGATGTTTCTTTTTCCTGGGGGCCTGAGCAGCATGCCTTATTGGAGACTCTTCACCAAAGGTTGTGCGAAGCTCCAGTGTTAGCCCTTCCGGAGGGAGTGGATGACTTTGTAGTTTACTGTGATGCATCTATATCAGGATTGGGTGCGGTGTTGATGTAGAGAGGGCATGTGATAACTTATGCATCAAGGCAGTTGAAGCCTCATGAGACTAGGTATCCCACCCATGATTTGGAGTTGGGGGCGGTGGTGTTCGCCCTCAAGATATGGCGCCGTTATCTATAAGGAGTCCGGTGTACTATATACACGGACAATAAGAGTCTAAAGTACCTCATGGATCAGCCCAACCTGAATATGAGATAGAGGAGGTGGTTGGATGTAGTGAAAGACTACTACTGTGAGATCTTATATCATCCCGACAAGGCTAATATGGTAGCCGATGCCTTTAGCCGCAGAGCAGAGAGTGCTCCGATCTGAGACGTGTGTATGAGGATGACAGTGATGAATCCAGTCCTAGACACCATCTGAGAGGCTCAGGTGGAGGCTGTGAGGCCCGAGAACCTCAAGAGGGAGCGAGTGATCGGATAGGTATCCGAGTTTGAGACGGATAATCGGGGGCTTATGACTTTCCGTGGGCGGATTTGGGTGTCCTATACAGGTGGAGCTCGACGTATATTGATGGAGGAGGCACATAGATTGGGATTCTCGATTCATCCAGGAGACACTAAGATGTATTTGGATCTGAAGAGAGATTACTGGTGGCCCTGTATGAAGAGGGATGTGGCATGGGTAGTTGAGAGGTGCTTGACCTGTCGTCGGGCTAGGGCGGAGCACCAGCGTCCACATGGTCCGTTCCAGCCTCTAGAGATTCCTCAGTGGAAGTGAGAATAGATTTCAATAGATTTTATCACCAAATTACGAAGAATCGCACAAGGTGTCGATGCGATATGGGTGATTGTGGACCGGCTGACAAAGAGCGCTCATTTCCTTGCTATCAGTGAGAGCTCTTCTGCAGAGAGATTGGCCGAGATCTATGTGAGAGAGGTGTGGCACAACATGGTGTGCCAACTTCGATAGTGTCAGATCGGGATGTGCATTTTACTTCCATGTTCTGGAAGAGGTTTCATGAGGAGTTGGGTACCCGATTGCACTTCTGTACCGCATACCACCCACATACTGACGAGTATAGTGAGTGGATGATTCAGACGCTGGAGGACATGTTGGGAGCATGTGTTATGGACTTCGGAGGAAGTTGGGACACCTATTTTCCCTTAGCTGAGTTTTCTTATAACAACAGCCACAATTCCAGTATTGGTATGCGTCCCTTTGAGCTCTTATATGGGAGGAGGTATCGAAACCCCATTTGTTGGGGAGAGGTAGGGCAGAGAGTGATGGGCGGCACATAGATAATGGTCAAAACGACTGAGTAGATTCAGCAGGTCAGACAGAGGTTACTAACAGCTCAGAGTCGCCAGAAGAATTACGTAGACCGGCGACGATCCGAGCTTGAATTCCAGGTGGGAGATTTTGTACTCTTGAAGTTAACCCCGTGGAAAGCGGTGATCTGATTCATGATGCAGGAAAAGTTGGGTCCCATATATATTGGTCCTTTCAGAGTGACTACCAGAGTGGGGAAGGTAGCTTATGATGGGTTTTAACAATCCTATGTGCTCATACAAACCCTAATGTTTGGATCTAGGTTTCTCTATTGAACATGCTTTGAATCCATGACTAATAAACTTAGATCTAGCATATTATAAACTAAATTAGGGTTTATAGAATTACCTTTGATTGTTATATAGTAATAACAATCAATTCCTTGCTTGGATTGGCTTCAAAAGCTTAGTGCCTCAAGTGCTGCACCTCTAATGGAGTCACAAACACCTTATGCAACTTGGATGAAGAGGAGAAGAAAGGAGGCTTCCCAAAAACGACTATAAACCCTAGAGAATAAATTGTTCACGTTTTTGGAGCCTAAGGGGTCCTTTATATGCTTGTGTGGGCTGCTAGGGTTTCAGTCAAAACCCTTATGGACAGCTTAAACTCTAAGAAGCCCATGGAACCTTCTGGATAAGGCCATGGACGAAAATATGATGGGCTCCCATCATAATTTCGTTCACCCCTTGTTCCTTTAGCATTCCTTAGCCCAATAACTCAATTATCCAATAATTGCAGTCCAGTCCCCTAAATTTAATTAATCTCTTTTAGCCACAAAATTAATTATCAATTAATTCTTGACTAATATTAATTAAACAATATGATTTCTCCTTTAATATATTATTCTCATAATATATTAATAAATCATATTTAAACCTTTCTCTCCTTAAATCATCCTACATATTGCTATGGTGAAGGCAACCCAAAAGGACCATGCTCATAATTGGGTCAAGTACATACCAAAATAGTTATGGACTTAGACACTAATCCAACAGTCTCCCACTTGGATAAGTCTAATAACTATTTTCCATATGACTTCAGAACCTGATCAACAATCGTAGCTTTCAAAAGTCGTTGTCAACAATGATCTTATCAGATAGTGTGTCCTCTAGATAAGGGATTATATATTCCTCCATTCTCAAGATATCGTATAGACATAAGACATGAATTTTAATCATTCTGTCTATACTGTTTCCCGACTTCTGATTTATGACGACTGATAACAGACTACAATTGAACACATCAACTTAGTCCCGGCTTGGCCAAGCGCTTAGGTGTCATCATTAAATCATCGAGAGGCCCACAGATATCGCTTTTATCCCACTTTGGGTAAAAGGAATGGATAAACTTCGACTCATATGCTTGCTTGCATTCACTGATCGAATCACAGACAACAATAAGTTTTATAACATTAAGTTACTGGTGCGTTTACTTATCATCAATGTGCAACCGACCAACAAATAACAACTCACACGTCTCGGTTTTAAGAATATATAATATTATCGTCTCACTAATCACTCGTGATAAAACCATGAAGTGATCCAAGTGAGCGTGGGTTTAATCCAATACTCTAATCTTATCAAAGCACACATGAACTCTGCAGCAAACTTGTGCTATGTCTAAACCTTTCAGACAATCTACAGACTCTTCATGACAGTCTTCCTTCATACTTACTTCCAACGTATGACCGACTGTGGATGTTTGAATAAGCTAGTTATTCTGGAAGTCAAAACATGCAAATTGAAACATAATAATAATACTTAATCCTATATGGCCCCAAACTTGTGAGAGTAAATAAAACACTTCTATTTATCCACCATATTGATCACTCATTATTTATCATTTAATGTTTCGGACAATCAACTCATTACTTGAATTACAACAACAATTGTCCCATGCTCTAAGCATGCACACTTTGTTTCCTATGGTCCATGCTTTGTGAAATAGATCAATTGAAAAACTTTTTCAATGATGCTCATTTCACAATTCCTTAATCCCCATTGTTAGTGTAAGAACACAAGATTCTTGCCACTACTAGAATATGCTAGATTCTAACATTTTATGCAACGATCCTTTCGCAAAGTCATAGCACAAAAGTCACCAAGACTTGGCCAATGAAATTACAAAGTACTCTATCGGAAATTGTTACAAGACAATTCCATAGACGTGAAGTCTCACATTCAAAGTACATTCATTTGAACATCCTTCCAGCATAAAAGTTTCTAATCTAGGCATAGACTCTCAATATCCAACTCCCAATATGGAAACATTTCCATATTTGTCATATGACAACTCATTCTTAATAGAATCTTATCTATTCATAATAATGTCGATATGGTCCATCCAATACCATTCTTCCAGCTACTCACAAGCGACCAATCCTCAGCGAACTTTGGATCGTCCTTTGATAGTTGTTTAATTATTTTAGTCAAAACCAATTCTAGTCCTTTTTCCCTCTTAATGCGCTAGACATTTGGAAAATTTTTAGAATGGTAAAATATTATAGCATTTGCAATCGATCCTATACCGGAAGCGTATGGGACACGATGCATAATGTCTTACATAAAGATATGATACTTTACCAATCTTTTGCCATAATATTTTATATGTCATGTTCTCACAATTCGAACTATGAAGAGGGTTGCCGTAATCATAATCAAAATTTGAGAACACACAATGTATCCTTTGACTGAAGATATTAAAATTTCTCAATCTAAGCTTTAGATCTTGAAACGAAGTATAATATTCTCTCCCTTAATTATATCAAAACAACTTTTCAACCCATGCAACTTTGCAAATTGAATCTTTGTTTTTCTATAATTAATATTGCTAACTTGCAATACTTGCCATAATAATCATAACACTTATGCTCCCACTATCATGATGATTATTATCATATAAGCATAACACTTATGCTCCTACTAGCTTTGACATGTATTCAGAAAACAAATGAACTTCCAGAAAAGCAATGGCTATTCAATTTCTGAAATTCATATTTTTAATACCAGATGCTTCGATAAGTCTTTATCTAAGCTTCTTAAACTTATACACCTTTGCCTTACATAGCTCATATGTGTGCTTAAACAATTTAGAACTTATGTTACTAAGTTCCAAATCTTCAAACTAATTGCCAAATCTCACAATTCGAACTATGGAAAGAGATGCCGTAACCATAATCGAATTTGAGAATACAATTTTCACAATTGCTATCTTCTTAAGAACTCTCTTAGTGAAAGCATTTCCTCACAGTCATTTTCATGAAGGAGGGAATCTTATGACACTTAGATTTTATGGTGGATGAGTTCCTATCCATGTGAATTTGCCAAAACCAAAGTTTGTGACAAATTCAACCTCATATGGACTGAACTTTCTTAATCTTGATTTCCTGCCTTATGGTAACACGAGTGCCCACCATGTCTTCCAAGTAGTTTAGTAATTTGTCCTTACATATCAATGTACTTTCCATCGACTAAAGCTCTAGTATGCATTCAAATGAGAACTCATAGAACTCATTAACTCAAATGGAATGACATAGAAACAAAATAATGTCAGCACGATAGGTTGCAAACCTCAAGTCGTGTGCTAGTGATGATCTATAAGGTTTATTCTTGATTTGTTCTTGAAACCTTTCAAGACCATTAAGACTCCCACTGACTCCTTGATATATAAGATTATCTTGTCAATAAACATTTCTTGACAAAGCAAATATTCAAGAGTTAGTGTAGTTCTTATCAAGACAAAACACTTCACTTAATTGGTCCTAGTTGGTCTTTGTCTTATCCAAGACAGCACAACTAACCAATTTCAAATGTGCAAGAATTAGAAAACTTTTCCAAGTTCAACATTTGATGAGTGTTATAAACCTACTTAAGACTTTTCACTCAATGTCACAATCTTGACTTTAAGACTTGATATTGGAACGAAGTATGATTGACTTATTGATTTAACCATTTCTACAATACTCGATTCCTCTTCTTAGACATGCAATTGCACTAAGACTCACTTAGAGGATCTATTGAGACATGGTTCTTAATCTTTAAGACTTATGATAAAACACAATAAAAGGTACTCTCCCTTCTTCTTAGAAAAGAGAAACTTTTATCTTTCTGCCTACTTGATTCTTCTTTATTCGTTCTACTATTCATTGAAACTCTTTCAATCAACTCAGAATTACACTTAATCTTATAAGTATAATGATATTTACTAAACTTTAGTAAATTATGATGAATATCTTTGTCACTCTTGTGGTGGACTTGATCAACGCACAACCTTGTGTACTTGATCTCCTTGTCCTTCAATTGACACTTTGCCAAAGAATTAGTCTAAGTTTCCCAAATGTGAAAGTTTTTCATTTATCATACAATACACATTGCATGATTCCAAGTTTCTGTCCAATTGAAACTTGGGCGATGAGAAACTCTCCCTATTGACTTTTGACATTTCCACAAATAACATAATTAAGCATCAAATCCATTGTTGCTAATAATAGAAACATCCAAATATCAATTTTTTCATACTTCCATTGCAAGGATAAATAAATAAGATAAAATCAAAATTCATTTTATTGCGGAAAAAATTTGTCCTTACAATGCAATTCAATTGAAAAACTATGTTATTACATATTTCTTAACAATCTATTCTAACTCCAAGTAGTAGCTCAAGAATCCATTCTTCAAGTAATGGGATCGAAATCCATTTCTTCACGATTAGATTCAGCTCACTTCTTCCCTTAAGCTTCCTCTCTTTTCTTCGATCCTACAAAACATCAAAATGTAATCTTATCACATCATGTATTAAGAATCTAGAATTGGAACTTAAATGAGTTAGATAATGGATTTTACCTGAAGTAGAGTCATACATCTTGACTCTCCCGTCTCTTAGATATCTCAGGTAATTAGGGCAGCTTCGTCTCCAATGCCCCTTCTCTTGGCAATAAAAGCAAATGGACTCCTTTGGCACAGCACATCGGACAATCACAGACTTAGTTCTTTCTGGATTTCCAATGTTGCCAGTGTCCATTGAAGTTTAAGATTTTGATTCACCAGACAAATTTGCTTGACCAGCACGCCAAATCATTGCTAATTCAGCAGCTATAAGCAAATATGTGAGATTAATGAGGGTCACGTCGTGATCCATCATATAGTACTCTCTAATGAACTCACCATATGATTCAGGAAGTGACTGAACAACCCAGTCAGCAGCCAACTCGCTTGAAATCTCGACACCCAACATGCTTAACCTATCAATGTGTGACTTCATCTCTAAGACATGTGCACACACAGGTTTCCCATCTTCGTGTTTACTTGCCAAAAGGGCTTGAGTGAGCTTGAAATTTTCAAGCCTTTGAACTTGTGGGTCAGGGAGAACAATTGGAGGAGGTGAAGGAAGTGAAGCATGACTCTCATTTCCTTGATCGTATCTGGGAATATCATCTTCATTTGGAAAGCTTGTTCCAAAGGATTTGGGAAAACCATTGTAAGATTTAGACATCTACAAAACGGGAGAAAATTCAAGTTATGTTGATTGAGTCCTTAATAAAACACCCAAATGAGTTATTAAGTCTAGGATCCAACACAATATTCTACAACCTAGAAAAGGGATACCGTAATCTAGTTGCAAAATATTTGAAGGTCGGTAAATGACGATTTACCAATTTCCACCATGAAAAACGAAAAGGAAGATTAAGTTTTAATGAATTGAAACTCCTAGATCTTTTGAGATTCATTGAACTTTTCAATGGCATGTTTAATCTCGATTATGCCCTACTATTTGTGACTGGGATGCCGAGGATCACAAACAAGGTGTGAATAACCATACGAATCACATGGTGCACCCAATGCTACTATCACCTAATCAATGTGCCGGTTAGCCACACACACTCCATTGATCTATGACAAACATCGAGTCACCCTTCGCTACCAATGTCATCCCCAAATTAGTGTGCCGGTTAACCACACAAGCTCCACTAACGTTTGACAGGGGTACGAAGTGTAATTCTATGGATTAGCATACAATTTCACATTTTTCCTAAAGTAACTATGATTTGGGAATTTGAAAAAGCATTTAGTTACTTTGTACTTCATTATACTTATAATGGAAGGTTTCTGTCCTATCCTACCCGTTCGGCTAACGACCCTCCACTAGTCAAGAGTGCGGTGGGTAAGAGTGGATACCCATTCAATCGTCATTTTATAGGCAGTTTCCTTAAACACCCCTTATAGACCAGCTTCATGAATGAGTCCTACTAACGGTAAGACTGACTGTTTACTCATACATATATAATACTAGACTTTTAATGTTATATATAGTATAGGGTGTATTTTACACTTTTAAAATACTAGGTGGTTTAACTTAGTAAATTATACTTTTAATTTAATTAAATGTAAACCAAAAACATTATAGGTTTATTAAATCACTTTTAATTATGCACTTTAATTAATTAACAAAACCATAAGGGTGTGATTTGAAGTTTTTCAAATTACTAGGGTTTTAGAATTTAACATTTCAAAATTAAACTTTTAATCAACTTTTAAACTCCAAAACTTGAGGGCAAGTTTTGAAACATTTCAAAACATTAGGGATCAAATAACAAATAATTCAAATTAAACAATTAATTTCATAATTATCTATATTTGACCTAATCTAATTTTAGTCACTAGATAATTACCAAATAATTTGAAATAATCCATATTTATCATATAAACAACCAATATTTAAAAGATTTGAAATTATCTATTGTTTTGGCAAGGATAATCATTAATTTAAGATAAAAATTGGATTTTAACTTCAAAAAATGAATTAAGCTTCAAATCCAAGTCAAAACAGCAGCTAAATCCCGAAATACCCTCTGCTTGACGAACTGACTCGCCGAGTCAGACCTGGACTTGCTGAGTAGGGCCAACTTACCGAGTCCAGATACTGACTCGCCGAGTTGTATCAGGCAGAGGCAAAAAAACTCGATTTTAAGCAAACAAAACAGTTAAGCATCACATACAACTGAAACCAATCTAGGCTCTGATACCACTGATGGGTTTTAGGCATAAGAACAATCCTATGTGCTCATACAAACCCTAATGCTTGGATCTAGGTTTCTCTATTGAACATGCTTTGAATCCAAGACTAATAAACTTAGATCTAACATATTATAAACTGAATTAGGGTTTATAGAATTACCTTTGATTGTTATATAGTAATAACAATCAATTCCTTGCTTGGATTGGCTTCAAAAGCTTAGTGCCCTAAGTGCTGCACCTTTAATGGAGTCACAAACACCTTATGCAACTTGGATGAAGAGGAGAAGAAAGGAGGCTGCCCAAAAATGACTAGAAACCCTAGAGAATCAGTTTTTCACGTTTTTGGAGCCTAAGGGGTCCTTTATATGCTTGTGTGGGCTGCTAGGTTTTCAGTCAAAACCCTAATGGACAGCTTAAACTCTAAGCAGCCCATGGAACCTACTGGATAAGGCCATGGACGAAAATATGATGGGCTCCCATCATAATTTCGTTCACCCCTTGTTCCTTTAGCATTCCTTAGCCCAATAACTCAATTATCCAATAATTGCAGTCCAGTCCCCTAAATTTAATTAATCTCTTTTAGCCACAAAATTAATTATCAATTAATTCTTGACTAATATTAATTAAACAATATGATTTCTCCTTTAATATATTATTCTCATAATATATTAATAAATCATATTTAAACCTTTCTCTCCTTAAATCATCCTACATATTGCTATGGTGAAGGCAACCCAAAAGGACCATGCTCATAATCGGGTCAAGTACATACCAAAATAGTTATGGACTTAGACACTAATCCAACAGCTTATCGGCTGGAGCTACCTGCAGAGTTGAGCCATATACATAACACCTTCCACGTCTCTCAATTGAGGAAGTGTGTAGCCGACGAGACGGCAGTGGTACTGTTAGAGGAAATTCAGATTGATGCGAGTCTGAAGTACATCAAGAGGCCGATAGTGATCTTAGATAGGAAGGTGAAGGTCTTGTGGAACAAAGAGGTGCCCTTGGTTCAGGTCCAGTAGCAACATCGGAAGGGGTCCGAGTGGACTTGGGAGCTGGAGTCCGAGATGCGCGAGCAGTACCCAGAGTTATTTCCAGAAGATGACTTCAAGGGCGAAGTCTGATTCTAGTGGGGGAGAATTGTAACATACCCATATCAGGTATACCTAATCAACCCTTGTTCTTTTTGTAATTGTCAAGTTTGGACCCTTATTTGAGAAAAGGTGGTAAGTGAGTACGTGGGGCGTACGCGTGTGTACGCTCAGTGTACTCATGTGCATGTTTTTGATGCGGAAGCCAACTAGTACGTTGGGCGTACTACGCCCAGATTGAAAACCCTAATTAAGGGTGTGTCCCTATTTAAAGGACATGATGGCCTCATTTCTGGCCATAATTCCCAGAGCTCAACCCTCTCAAACCCTAATTTCTCTTCCCTTGAGCTTGTGTGTCCATTGTGAGCTATTAATTGTTCTTGTGGTTTCTTTGGAGTGAAGAAGGAGCTTTGAAGAGGAAGGAGTCGGAGTCCAGGCTTTGAATCTGAGTTTATCTATGGTTGGAACTTTAGTTAGAGGTATAAAGCTTAAAGCTTTCTCACTCCTTTTGATTTGTGCATCAGTTTAGTCCATTTTAGGGTTTTGGTCCCAAAGTTGGATGCTTTATGAGTTGTTGAAACTCTAGAGCCTAATATATATCCCTTTGAGCGTTTCAATGGAGTGGTTTCATAAAAATGGAGTATTGGACGTCAAAACCACCCCATGCATGAGATATGAGCATTCTTGAGAATAGAGAGTGAGAGTTTTGGTGTTTGTGACTTTTTCATCCATGCAAAGTCTTAAAGTCAGAGAGCTTATGGAGTATGAGCCTTTAGGGAGTTCAGATCTGAGATTTGAGCTAAGGTCTTAACGGATTAAGACCAAATGTGTAGGAAGAGCAAAACTAGGGCGTACGCTGAGCGTAAACCCAGTAAGCGCAGCGTAGGGTCGAGAATCCCCGATGCATGCATGGCGAAGGAGTATGCCCAATGTAGAGGGCTTGTACGCGCATCGTACATGCTGCCGTTGAATTTTAGTTGACTTTTAGGGTTTGGTCAATTTGTGGACTATTAAGGCGATGGAAGGGTAAAATGGTATTTTATCCTTCTGTGAGTTTGTAGAAGGATTTAGTCTAGCTTCTTTGAGAGCCATTATTAATTAGAGATAATTATCTTATGTGTTAGGCGGAGGCTAGATCGGTGATTTGAGTTCGAGGTTATCCGATTTCTTACAAGGCGAGTCTTCTCACTATGCTTACTTAGAGTGGTAACCTTTGTGTGACCGGAGGGTCTTATGTTCTTATATTGAGTATTGTGATATCCTACATTATGTCTTTGTGATTTATGTTGTGTATTATTCTGAGCTTACTGAGTTAGGATCGGAGGGTCCACCCGAGTTGTGGGATCGGAGGGTTCCACTGAGACACATTGACCGGAGGGTCTTATTTGAGTATGCCCATGAGAGGCTAATGAGATGTGTGTGGTATTTTGGGGAAATCACTAAGCTTCGTGCTTACCGGGTTATGTGTTATGTGTTCAAGGTACTTCTTAGGATCACGGGGAGGCACTGGCTTGATTATACACACACAAGTTGGAGATATGTTTTGGAGGATCCTGGATTGTGTTTTAAACAATTAATGAACATGTTTTTTTTTGATAACTCGATATTTGGGGATTTTTATGGTTGTGTTAATGAAATTAATGTGATTTTTAAATGAAAAAATTGTTTGGAAATTTACGGTGGTACACAAGAACTTCAAAATCTATCAAATGGACATTAAGACTACCTTCTTACATGGGGATCTTCAAGAATAAGTATTTCTAAAGCAACCTCCAGGGTTTAAAAGTAAAGATTTTCCAAATCATGTATATCGCCTTAATAAAGCTGTTTATGGTTTGAAGTACACACCTAGAGCATGGTATGACACATTGGCAAGTTATCTTCTTGAAATTGGATACAAATGAGAAAAGATTAAAAACACTTTGTTCATAAAGATTTCAGGACCTCACATCATTCTTGCTCAAGTATATGTCGATAATATCATTTTTAGACCCACTAATGAGAAACTAAGTTCTAAATTCACCGAGATCATGGCTATGAAGTTTGAAATGAGCATGATGGGTGAACTAACCTTCTTTTTAGTTTTGTAGTTTAAATAAATAAATGATGGAATTTTTTTGTCAAGCTAAATACATTGTAGACATGCTGAAGAACTTTGATTTTTCTGATTGTAAGCCATCAAAGACTCCAATGTCCTCACCATCATCTATTAGCGTTGATCCAACTGGTGATGATGTGAATGCAACCCTGTGTTGAGGAATGATAGGTTCACTTTTCTATCTTATTGACAATCATCCTGACATTATGTTTGCTACCATACTGTGTGCACGTTATCAAGCTAGTCCTAAGGAATCTCATATTCTCGTTGTAAAAGGATTTTTCATTACTTAAAGCATACACACATTTTTGAGTTATGGTATCCTCACGATTTTGAGTTCAAGCTGGTAGGATACACTAACTCTGATCATGGCAGATGTGGAAATGATTGTAAAAGTACTTCAGTAGGGGCTCAAATACTTGGAGATAGATTGGTGAACTTGTCAACAAGAAGCAGACATCAGTGACATGCTCTACTGCTGAAGATGAATACGTTGCCGCTGGAAGGTGTTGTGCTCGGATTCTATGGATTCAAAATCAGCTCTTAGATTATGGTCTAAATTTTTCAAAGACACCTATCTACTGTAACAACACCAACACTATTAAGATGATACATAATCCAATGCAACATTCCATAACCAAGCACATTGATATCCATCATCACTTCATCGGGGACATTATTCAAAAAGGAAAAGTGGAGTTGTTCTACATCCCATCCACTGATCAACTGGTTGGCATTTTCACTAAAGAATTAGATGAGAAGACTCTAAACAAATTGATTGCTGATCTTGGCATGATTTCAATGACTTAATCATTTGAAACAACTCTTCTTCTACTTACTTTCTCAGACCACAAAAACACTAAAATAAGTGTTACTTTTATTATGTTTTTAGAGCTTTACATAGCTAGCTTAAGCTTTACTTCAAATGTTTACAAGTATTCTCTTTTATATCTATTATCTATCTTTTAGGTCTATCTACATTTTTCCTTCAGAGTTAGTAAGAGATGAAGTTATCTAGAATGTTATGAATGCTCTTGTTGTTGAGAAGAATATTGGCATCAAGTATTCTTCTTATTGACAATACTCTTTCTCTCCTCAACTCATTGTTATGGATGCAAGTAGAAACCATCAATAAAATGAGTCTTACTTTCATCTTCTGACTTATAATCCTATTAAACCTCGAATTCTCTCGTGTTGATCTTGTCAACATGATGGTTTCACAAATTTAAGATAGTTAACTCGTTGGTTACAAAGACTAGTTCCTGCTCCTCTCTTACTCTTGATGAACATGAAGCTTGGAATCCATCTACAACATCTCAATGAATAATGGCTTCATTATTCTTGGTTTGTAGTGATTTGTATTGCATATTAATGTGTTTGTTCTTGATTGTGTTTTCTTTTGTCGCCAGATTTGAAGGACAAATATCTCGAATAAAGTTAATTGATTAATGAGTATTTATTTCAAATGATCATTCTTTGGTGATTCTACTCAAAATATTTTATGCCTTTATGATTCTTCTGAAAAGGCTACATAAAGAGCCTCTGAAAAGGATACACAAATATTGTTTTTGGAATATTTCCTTGTTTGACTAACTCTTTTGTTTGTATTGTTATATTATTTGTTATTTTGTCTTGTACCATTTTAGAAGATTTGATGGTGGTATTTCACAAGCCAAGTATGTGACTATTGACAAATCTTCATCCTTGGAAGCATACTTGATGTATGCACCAAGTCTCATGTTCTGCTGAAACATCGAGCATAAACCAGTGGCTTATCCTGATTGCATAGTCATCAGCATAAGAGATACTTGTACGGTCCTTCAATAACAAAGGGTTATTTATGACCTTGACCTCCTAGTATAAGGTATGACATGGTATAATTAAATGAATTGACAACGAATTTCAAAAGTTCTAGATTGCAACTCAACTCTATGATACAGCAGTTGAGCCGCTTCTTATTGATGAGCTGACACCGTTAATGATTCACGCTGAGTCCACCTCATCGTGACTGAAAAATCTGTTCTCTCCTTAATTTCTTCTCAATAAAACTTGACGATTCACTGTGATATACCACACACCGATAAAAGTTTGAAACGTTGTGCTGATGGTTAAGATAAACACTACAACTTATCACACACATCAATCCATTATATCCATATATTCTTCTTTAGAATTTTATGATTCAACATATGAACCAAGATCCAGATGAGAATTCGAAAAATCTATGCTGATGGGTACATCATTGTCCGTGATATATTACACGCACCTACCTATTCTTTCAAACAACTATTCTATTAAGAAGTTAATGATTCACTGTATTAGCCATACACCGATAAAACTTCGACACTCTTTGTCGATGGGTACATTTCATACCGAAATGTATTACACACATCATTCCACTCTTGCCCTTTTCTTCTACTAAAAGTAGTTAATGTGAAAGCATATGAAACCACACACTAATAAAACCTCGCAATACTATGTCATTAAATGGTAGTTCAAACCTATACTATCAGGAGATATGACACTTACTTGATTACCAACTGCAACTTTGCTACGCTGATTGCTTCCTCCAGTACCATATTTACCGTTGATGTCAAAAAGGGGGAGAAACTACTAAGTGTTATTGATCTGAAGAGAAGCAAAATCAAAGGGGGAGCTGATAGCTAAACTTGTATCTATCATCCCATCACCTATTCGTCCGCGTTAACTTATAAACATCATTTTCACTGCTCTTACTACTTATTCTATTGTTAACCAAAAATGGGAGACATATACCTTCTCAAAGGGAGAAATTGTTAAAGCTGAAGAGTTGTTTGAGGACTAGTTTTGACAACATCAGATGGGGGGGGGGGAGATTGTAAGGTCACACCTTATGATCTGATGAGTCAAATACCCTACATGCTGACCACCAGTGCCAACATAACCACCATCGTCAGTGTCTCAAGAACTTATCAACGTTAGCGTCTAGATAATGATCTTATGTAATCTTTGTATATTAGGTAATTATATGGATATGTATAGAATAGATAGAAGATATGATATCTTGGTGATAAGGATCAGTTCTTATTATAAATTAGATACAATCCCTTGAGTGAAGGAATATACTACTATAGTTTAGTATATATTCAACATTAGGATTAAACACTAATGTTAACGTCTTGGTGACAATCGATTTCTTGGTGAAAACAACCCCTTTCTTATTGAATGACATATTTGTGATTAATTTATGTTCTTTACTTTTTTCTGTTCTTTATTTGGTTTAGTTAGTTTGTTCTTTGTTTATTTTACTTGAAGTGTAACCGACCGATACAAACCTTCATAAAGTTATAGCATGAGCTATGCTATCAATATCACACTATAGCGTTTATTGGAGGTACATAACTAGTATTTTCAAAATAGCCTTGGCGTTATTAGCGGTGCTATTGAGCACTATTTACCACGATTCGCATTACCTCTATAGAGGCACTAAATCCAATTATGCACTTTTGTTCATAGTTGGGCCATTTGGCTACCCTACAGTACCATGTATGTGATGTTTCCTTTATTCCTTTCCTATCTACACACACAATGCGACATACAATGCTTCATAGTTTACACTTATAAACTCATGACTGTCAAATTCTCAATCAATCACTGTGAGTCTATGTTAAATGTTAAATGTGATGTTTACGTTAATCCTTTAATATTAATTGTTTCTCTTTCAATACTTCACACTTATGAACCCGTTAATTTGTGAATTTTATGAATCAATCAATACAATTTGTGAATTTATGAAGCATAGAAGCAATCAATCACTCATTATGAATCTGTAATTTAGCATTTAGGAACATAAATTAGTGCATTTATGAAGTTATTATTTTAAAATTTTATTTTGTGTCCATATATCATATATGTTTGTGTAATATATAATATTAATACTATAACATATAAATTCTATATAAATACATAATATAAAATTACAAAATTATACGTAATATAAAAAACTGCTATACCACCGCGAAAACCGCAATTTCAAATAGTGGATGCAACAGTTGTTGAAATTTTGACCACGATGACCGCATATAGCTGGAGTACCCTAAACTTGCACATTGAGTCCCAAATCCATTGGTTTATATGGTATCCATAAGCTAAAATGTGTATTTATAAATAATGTATGCATAAATGATTTGCTTTGAATACTATACAATTCTAAACACATAAAAGTCATGTTTTCATGATCTCGGTTTGACCATGGTTCACTCAACCTTGTCTCCTATATACGAACCTCCATGAAGGGATTTTTGTGCCTTACTTACGTTACTCTAGCAACTACCAACAAAAAAAGCAACATAACACAACAGATATGCAAACCATACAACTAGTTTATGTTATTGAATCTCACATAAGCACAGAGTATTCAAATCAACCTACTACACTAGGGTGTGTGGTATGTGTGTATGAATTACCTATGATTATCCTCATGCCAAGAATAGTGTAAGATATCAGATCTTTGTTGCCACTTTGCCGCTATTGCGAACAAAATATGTGAAATCTTTGAACTAGAAAAAGATTTAGATTACGGTATTTATAAACATTCTAATCATTTACTAAACTCTTAATCAACTTCTAATACATATTAATACACCATATTTAAGGGTTCAAATTTAATACCTAATCATCACTTATTCCTCCTTTTTGGATTTGGAGCTCAAACATAAACCCTACGTTGAATCTAGGTCATAGAAATAGAGGAGGTCGTACCTTCTAACTTCACTAGTTGATTCTCTTTCTTGAATTTCTACTCGATTTTCAATTAATCAACCCTATAAGGCTAGACTCCATGGGGGATCTCAAAATCACCAATGTGGTTCTTCCCTTCTCCATAACGTCGAACTCTACACAAATGGGGAGAACCCAAGCTACTATTTAAGAGCTTTGGTTATTCATGTTAATGAAATCCGTGAAATATTGATAATATTAATTTTGAAAAAAAAAGTTGCAACATTTTATAAATGGTAAACTATGTGAATGGTCTTTGTGGCTTGAGGTAGATAACATGTTTGGTTTCTATTTTTTTTAATTCAGATCATTCCTATGGTTTGCTTTTGTTTCGGATTCAGTCCGTAAGAGACATAATTGACTGTTATTCCTTTATGTAATATATTTTTACCTTTTTTATTAATAATTTTATTAGTTTAATAATATCAAATTAAGCATGGCCCACATCCTATTTCCTCATTCTTAATGTTAAAAAGAAAAAGGTAGCCTCATCCCTTCATCGACCACCACCGACCATCCCATTGGCGACTACTTGAAACACCATTACCGACCTTATTTTCGGCCGATCCCTTTATATTTTATTATTTATGATACTATTATATAAAGAAAATTATTTTTTAATCACTACCACCACCATCCATACCCTTTCTCTTCCCTTTCCCTTAGACCACCACCATCACCACCCATACCCTTTCTCTTTCCTTTTTCCTTCTTGTCGTTGCCAACTACATAACACGATTACCCACCTTCGCCAAAATATTTACACCGAAAACTAAATTTGCATAAACCAAAACTGATATCTGAAACCAAAATGAAAAGAAAAAATATCCTAAATTACAAATAAAAATCAATATGAAAAAAGTCCAATAACTAGGTCATATAAAAAGCCCTGAACCAAAAAAAAGATTTATGAAGATGCACTCCCCACTCATTCAGATCCTACGAATCTGTTGTAACCAAAATTGAAATCGATTATCCGGGTGAGACTGATTTTCAGGTTAGAGAGAGAAATCATAGTTTTCATCTTAGGAATTCAATTTGATGATGGTATGGGAAGGTGCAGATCAACTGTAAGATCCTGAAATTTAGAGAAAGTTGACTTTTAGTCAAATATTGACCAAAATGGCAATTTGGTCATTTATGAGAAAAATGTTAGATTATGAAGTTATGAGTTCATGAGAATGGCCAAGATGAATTTAAGTATGTTAGAAGAGATTAGATAAGTAAGTTCAAGAGAAGGAATGCACGAGAAGATGCATTTTTGGTTAAAAGGGTAAAATGGGTATTTTATGCTTTTTATCCGAGGTTTGTGACTTAATAGATTAAGACATGTATTAAATTTAGTGAGCTACGACTTAATAGATTTGTAGAGTATGTTCTCACCATCAGGTGTATACTAATAACATTGAAAATGAGTTAGTAACGAATGAGATATGAATATTTAAAGATTGAAGGAAAAATGTACCAAGTTTGGAATGGAATCAGCTAAGCGCTGCTATCAAAACTGGAACCGCGGTGCAGTGGATGAATCTTCATGACATGGTGGGTATCTGCATAAGAATTTAAGGCAATGCACTTTGACCCGCGGTGTGACATATGGGTGCTACAACGTGGTGACCAAAGTAGAGTGGCATTAAAGAAGAACATCACGACATGGCAATTAAATGACAAATAATATTCTCAGTTCAAAAAGTCGTTGTGGCGTGGCGATTAGACAACCACAATGCGGTTTCGCATGGGTTAAACCCCTTGATCAACCTCATTGTTGACAAAAACACTCCCAATCCTTAAAAGAGGGAGCTCCGACGAATTTGAGGATGAAGGGTGATCATGTGGCGGTCTAAAGTGCTATAGAAAAGGATTAGAAAACAAATTCTTGTGAGGTGATCATCTCCTTCATATTTAAGCTTTTAGAGCTTTAATAGTGATTTTTGAAATTTAGTAGATATGAATGATTACCCTTAAAAAGCTAGTTAATTGATGTCATTAGTAGTGTTTAGAAGCATTGAGTAAGCTTTATGTGTAATTTCAACAATGAAATCACTATGATTGAAGTTAGGGTTTGAAACCCTAAACTAGCAATTATGTTAGTTCATGCATTAAGATGTTAGATGATGATGAATACAATATTGCGGGATGCTTAATTCATTATTTAATTTGGAGTTAGAGAATGAAATATTATAATTATGATCAATTAAGTATCATTTTTACATTAAGAACTAGATAATCTCTTAATAGGATAAGAAAAGTTTTAAGGAACTTGAAATGTTGTATGAATAGGCCTTGAGCAAGAGGATGAGAAAAGATACATCAATTGAAGAAAAAAGCCAGGAAGGGTAGTTCGTCATCACTAACTAACAAGGTGAGTTATAACTCTCACCATCTCTCTATGTTGTTATATATGTATCTCTCTCTCTCTCTATATATATATATACACACACACACACACACACACATATATATATATATATATATATCTATATATATATACACACACACACACACACACACATATATATATATATATATATGTTTTATATGAGAGTCATGTATCAGAGCATGACAAAGAGAAGGAAAGAAGAGGATTATATGCATTATAATCCTACGTAAGATTAGGTGCTTGTGGTTATACACTTAATTCCATGTATCTGATCATGTGTGTATAACCAAAGTATATATAGATGAATAGGGAAAGAACAAGAGTATGAAGAATAATACTTTTGAGAGTAGATAAAGAAATAAAAGAGATTATATATGTTTTATAATACCATATATGAATAGATGATGAGAAAAGGTATCCATGGATACCTAAGATTATGTAGATAGAGATAGATATCAATTATGCGTAGTATAGTCATAAATTTATGTATCTAGGTCTAGGCAATGATGGTATTGTGTAGAATCCCTAAGTGTAGCTAGACAAAAATATAGATTAAGTACTTAATGAATTAAGTACTAGATGTGTCATAGAAGATCTCATAATAAGATAATGAGATAGATGTTCCTTTTGGACTAGGGATATCTATATATATATATATATATATATATATATATATATATTATACATAGTATAGACATAATTGTATGTATCTAGATCTAGGAAAGGATGGTATTGTATAGAATACCTAAGTGGTGCTAGACAAAAATATAGATTAAGTACATAACAAATGAAGTAGTAGATGTCCCGTAGAAGATCTCATAATAAGATAATGAGATAGATGCTCCTTCGGGACTAGGTATGAAAGTGAGTCCAAACTCGGGCTGGTTGACCTGGACCTGAAAAACCCCGAAACCAGAATTTGAACCGGCATAACCAGAATCCATGAGGGGTTCATGGGAAAGGAGAAAGCGTCAAGGGGTCTATGAGGTGTCGATATAAGAAGTATGAAATGAAGATTGAAAAATTAGACGAGCCAAACAAGAGGCTTAGTAAGATTGAAAATATAGATGATTGGTAAGAAGAGCAATGTATGCTATTGGAATAGAATAATAGAGGATAAAATATGAGAATGACAGCAGATAATGATAAGGCATAAGATGGGGTAAATGAGATAAGAGGAGAAAGATTGGAAGTCTATGACATGAAGAGGAGATTAGAATGCACATTATGAGATACAAAAGAAGAAGAAAAATTATAGAATGAAAGAAGGAAATAACAGATGAATGTGAAGACAAATAATAGTATAACTCACCAAACACATTGTATCTAATACTACATATATGTTTATGTTTTGCAGGTTCATGTAGCAACAGCCGTGGTACCTAAAGTAAAGACTGGACCACAAGGACCTAGAATAGGTTTGTTTCCTTGTTGTTCTAGTTTGCATGAAGATTTCTATCGTAAACCTGTGACTACACCTGGGTTATAAAATCTTTTTATTTTTATGAGTTAATAAAATTCCAGAAGTTTTTAGTAATAACTCTGATAATCCTATTAAATTACATTCTAGAAAGTCCGAGTCGTTACAATTAGTATCAAAGCCATAGTTTAAGTGAATTAGGTTTGGGTGTAGCCATTCCTAGTCTTGAACTGTGGAAGATATATGAGAAAAAGATATTATGAGTTATTTTTGTGATAAACCGTGTTAAGAGATTATTGTACACGACTGAAGATAGGTAAAGACAAAGAACATGAATAGTTAACGATTAGTATATTGACCAACCTTGAAGGTTTGGGTCCATATTGGTATAAAAGAAAGAAAGAATGTCATTTTACAAAATGACAAGAAAGGGGCTCTCTAGTTAAAGAGATGCCATAAGTATGTAGAAAGAATGATACTGAGGAATCATAAAGGAAATATGTGTTAGATATGAGGTGTCCTATTAAATGGGCACTAGTTAGAGTATGTGTCCCAAAGAAAATAGTTATAGATACTTAGAAAGAAATGGGATAGAAAGATGGACATAAAAGATATAAAGATAGAAATATGGACAAAAATTGTCAGAGGGTTTGTATACCTATAAAAGAAAATAATGATAAATTAGGTCTATCTTAGAAAGGGTAAAAGGGTAAAGAAGTGTACTGAACAGTACTAGAGTATATTTGCATTGCTTAAGAGCAGTGGCCATGCAGAAGAGAAAGTATATTTCTATTTGAGCAATGTATGAGATGTGTAGAGTAGAAACTGCGCCATAATTTTAGATGTTGTTGCAATAACACTGACTAGAGATAGATTGAAAGAGAAAAGAGAAAGGTGTGTAGATAAAGGGAAAATGGTGCAACAAGTGTCATGATTGACACTTAAGAGAAAGAGAAAGTTAGTAAGAAAGTTCCATGTCGATGTTAAAAGCTAAGGAATATGAAAAGACAGGTCAATAGTTCTGAGGAAGAAATAGAGAATGTAGACTAAGTGGAAATTTTTTTGGTGTGCCTACGAGAAAGAAAGAATACGAGGTGTAGCTCCTAGTGTAAGAAAAGATAGACCTATTAGATCATGCAAATGTATGCATGTTATAATGGTGTACTAGCAAGTAATTGTTAAAGAAAGAAGAAATATTGAACCTTATGTGTGGTAAAGGATAATTGGAAAGAAGGTAAAAGTTAGCATAGAGAAGTGGGAAGATAGTGGATTCATGAGAACAATCTAAAGCTAAGTGTAGAGACCAAGTAAAGAATAAGATGACTAAGTGTTATCTAAAGATGATAAATTAGAAACATTGGGAATGTGAGACTTCCCAATGTAAGAAAAAAGTTAGCATGCGGAAATAAATCTTTTGTATGAAAAAAGTAGAGAGAAAGTCATAGCAGTTGGCTTGCGAGCAGCTGAGGACTAAAGAATATAAGTACCCAAGAATTTTCATGTTGAAAATTGTGTTATTAGAAAAGAGATAGATCATTGTGAATCAAGTGATGAAGTGGGAAAGTTGAAACAAGATAAGTATGATGTGCATACATTGTATGGGTGCTGCAAACACATGGTACTTATTGTAGTTCAATGGAGCCATTAAGTTGCTTGAGGATCAAGTGGGTTAGAGAAGAAAAGAAATAACATGGTGTAACATTCATAATACTAGTAAAACCTTTTCATTGTTCAAAACACCCAAAACAATACAACCAGTTGTCTTCAAAACCAAACAATGTATAAATTATCCTCAAACATCAGAGTGAATAAACTAAATAGTGCATAATGAACTTCAGGGGATACTATGAAATCATGTTGGGCCCTTCCCTTTCGAACCATAAGTTCCTGAAACATTTAAACCAAAAAATCGTAAGCATAAGGTTTAGTTAGATCGCACAAAAAACCACATATCATACATAACATAACAGGTCTATTTCATCACCAAGTGACTACGATGGGCCAAATCATAGTCATACCATCACTTTCTGCCATGGGCCAAATCATGATCTTTACTTGTACAAGTGCTAGGGGCCAGATCCTAGCCTTCCATGCAACTGCCAGGGGCCAAACGCTAGTCTTTCATGTAAATGACAACGGCCAAACCCTGGTCTTTCACACAAATTCCAAGGGTCAAACGATGGTTTTCCATGAAAGAGTCACAAAGACAACTAGCATCCTACATAGTATAGTAAGAAGACTCACCTCATGAACGCAGTCAATAGCTAACATGATGGCATGGTACAAATATGGATGCTATACACCTCCTAATGAGTCATATAAGGTAAGCTCTTAGTCTACCTTCTAATACTATCTATTTGAATAAAAGTCAACCCAAGTCATAAGTCAAATCCATCTACCTTCCAGGTCATGGCCAACCAATGGCCTGGATGTGGCCATTCAACTTGATCCTAATAAAACACCACTTACCATGCCATGGCAGACATGCCACCATGCCGTGGCAGAATCCAAGCAACATAGTCACGACCGAACCAGTCTCCATGTCATGGAAAGAAAGTCGTCACGCCGTGGAAACTATACATTGACAAATTAATGGATCTAGTTCTTAAATGAAAATCCCAAGAGTTCCAAAGCTCATATCTGAATGTCTACAATGTCTTGATGGATAAATTTTCCAAATTTATCTAGTAGGAGACCCTAATAAAACAAGATCTCTTCACTAAAGTTCTTAATGATTGCACCAAAGGCATAAACATCAAAATGATTCACGCAAGACCACTTTCCAACCAACACCATGGTCTAGAAGCCAAAATATGCCTCCAAAGGCTCTAGAGTATGCTTAAGTTCCAAGGACAAGAATATTAGGAATAAAAAGCTCATAAAAACCTACAATAAGATCTAGAGAAACAAGGAGCAAGGTTGAGAGTTTATACATGTATAATGTCTGAAATGTGATGAAGATGCTAGATCTAAACTTGAACCAAGCTAATAACCCATAAGATGAGATTTTCCTTCCTCCAAACTTCACACATATGCCTTCACACACTCAAAACACACACACAAATAGGCTAGGCTTTGGGGTAGGGATCGATTTCAGAGGATGGAGGTTGTCAAGTGAGGTAGTTCTAGGAGTTAGTGCCCTTAAATAGAGTACAAACCTGGAGACCTAGGGTTTGCACCAAAATGATCGCCACACAATGGTGAATAGGCTGCCACACCGTGACACTACACATATACGCATTCTAAATCAAACAATTGCCACACTGTGGGGCCTTAGCCACTATATTGTGACCCACCCAAAACCTTCACAAATAATTATTAGAATAATTAACTTAGGAAAAGAAATACCTGGAAATTGGATGTTACACATGGTAAGCTGAGAGGAATTTACCATATAAAAGATAGAAAACTTATGAATTAGGGAATGTAATGGTAAGATTGAATCTTTGTAAGTATAATGTACATAAGTCTGGGCTCTACATACACATCGCACTTATTGTGGTTCTATTAAACCATTAGGCTACCTGAGGATCAAGTGGTGGGACAAGAAAGGATACATGGTATTTGGATGTGATTACCATGTTTAGATGAGACTTGAATGTACCAGTAAAAGTATAGAGAATGATATGAAAATTAATGCCTGATCACTAATAGATTAACGAGAAAGAAGTTATAGTAGATACACCACATTAGAATAAAAGTGAAGTAAGTAGATCTAATACTTCACAAAAAGATAGAAAAATGGTCAGTGGTGTCTTATTGTTGAGTGAAAATGACATAGTAGGAGCACACGTGAAATGGTAACTTACCTATGACTATATGGTAAAGAAGTGTATTAGCAAACTTGTGAGAAAAATAATGAAAGATGGTAAGCTATACACAAGGTCGTGAAAGTGGGACAAAATATGAGAAATGGTCATAAGTATGCAACGTAATTGCATAAGAGTAAATAGAGTAATATACATCCCTTAATTACTATTTAGAGTACAAATATAAAGAGAAATTGGCCATTACATTGAAAATCCAAAAGAAAAGGAAAGTAGATTGCTATTTCGGGTTAAGATGTTAAAGAAGAAAATAACCTTATAGAATAGTAATTGAGTAAGAAAATGACCAAGAGATCAAGAAACGATTATGAGGAATTAATCCCTTAAAGGAGGGGAGATTGTAAGAACCTAAAATTTTGAGAAAGTTTACTTTTAGTCAACTATTGACCAAAAGGGCAATTTGGTTATTTATGAGAAAAAGATGAGATTATGAAGTTATGACTTCATGAAAATGGCCTACATGAGTTTAAGTCACTTATAAGAGATTAGATAAGTAAGTTCAAGAGAAAGAATGCATGATACGATGCATTTTTGGTCAAAAGGGGCAAATAGATATTTTTTGCTTTTTGGCCCAAATTTGCGAATTAATAGATTAAACCCCATATTAAGTCAGTAATATATGACTTAATATATTTGTAGAGTATTTTACTACCTTCACATAGACATAAAGAACATAGAAAACAAGTCAGTAACGAATGAGATATGAAGGTTTAAAGATTGAAGGAAAAAAATGTACCAAGGTTGGAATGAAATCAGCCAAGGGTTGCTGTCAAAATTGGAATCATCACACGGTGGATGAATGTTGTGACATTCCAATTTTCATGGTCAGAAAAAGCCTTTTTATTTATACTTATTTAAAATAGAGTTTATTTATAAATGTAGAATTTTTCCTATAAAAAGTATTTTCGAAGAACTGTTTTTCATTGATTATTAAAACTTGGGATGTCATAACTAATATAAGAAACATAAGCATAAACTTTGGCAGACCTTACAGTAATTACACTAGTGTCCTACAAACTTCTTTAATCCCTCAACAGATAATTACACTATTATTCGAATACTTTCGTATCTTTACCTGTGGTACAAAGAAACTTAGTGGGTCAGGTTGGTAAACATGGTGAGTACATATGGTTTTCAACCCACAATATTATAATTAATTTGTTATATTATTTTCATCAAACAATTAAACCAATTACCCATTCCCATTATTCTTACTCTCACATCCCTATTGCTAATCTCAAGAGACCTACCGTAAAGGATCTCTGTGAGTAGACAATACTGCTTTGGGGATTTCGTAGCAATATGGATCACTATGGCAACCCTAAGGGGGATAGAGTACCCAAACGAAAAACTTTCCTTTTCTTGAAAAAGTATGATTGTTAACACCTACAGGTGTTGTACCTGCTAGTGTTTCATCGTACTACCAAGAATAGTTATTGGTCGTCATCTATACTCTGTTACATAACTGGTCCCGGTAATACAACGTGTGACCTCTCATCATTATTTTATTTTACCAAAAACCCTTTACTACCTAGTCCATTATTTAATTTTTCCCCAAACCCTTCATACCCAACGTGAATATGATAAAGTAATTTATTTAAGTAAAATCATATCATATTATATCACAAATATCAAATACATAGGTAGAAAGCACATATAGAATTTAATATATACTTCATATCTTTGTGTAAACTGAAAGTAACTATGCACTTACTTGATAAAAGTGTATGCCTCGAAATTTAGGCATAACTTCGCCTTGGTAATTTAGGTTTTCCTATAATATGACCTAGGTTTATAGCACTAAGTCTTAGTTTATTTTTTCTCATGACTAATAATAGTCTAGATTCATCACTAATCCTATTTTCTATACTAAGACTATCAAGTAAGGAACAACCAGGTAGGATCATATAGGGGGTAGGGTCCATTTGGTATACAAAGTATACTCTTTGGAAATCCCACATTAAACACCTCACTAAATCCAACCTAGAAATTATTCTCATAAGTAGATCAATTAGTATAATGACTTGCAATAACTGATAAATCTTATTTATAGGTCCATAATAACAACTATGAACATAAATATAGGTTATGATTGAAAGTGGTATAAGTGTAGCTTAACTTACAAAGATTTTCATGACAGATGTCCAAAAATTGCAATGGCAGGATCCTGACTTGAGAGCTTCTACTTGTCGGGCTCTTAGGGACTCCAGAGCTTCGCTAAAATACCCTCAGCACTAAGAAGCTTCGGAAATCTAACTCTGAGAACTAGAGGGGAGGTTTGGAGAGGTGTGAGAAATAAATGAGGCATTGCAACCTATTTATTGTAGGGGTGCACGCCGCGTTCCTGAAATGTGCAACGTGCTCCTATTCGGGGCGGGTGACGTGGCTTTAGTCATTGCTTGACACGTGGCAGCTAACGGGTGGAGCTGCGTTGACTTGTCAGTGTGTGTCGTGCGCCTTGTCGGCATACGTGCCTGCGCGTGTGAATTTTCTGTTTCTTCAAAAAATCTTGTCTTCTGCATATGAGCTATGTTTCTTATGACCTTTTTATCCACATATAGCTATCGACGGGATCTAAAAATTTCATTCAGAATCCGTCGGCTAATTTTGACTTTATTTTTAAACATATATTTTTAATGGGCTTAAACTGTTAAGGTCCATGTAAAAATCATAACTCTCTTATATTATATTCGTTCTCGACTTTCTTTATATTGACGATATCTTCAACTCTCATATATATAGTTTTTCCTAATAATCGAACGATTTCTATTTTGGTTTCTGTGTTGACACAGTTGCGCTGAAAACTTCAAAAAATCATAACTTCCTCATATGAAGTTAGATTTGGAAGTTCTCTATATGCATGAGTTCGCTTTTGTGATTACTAAGACTTTAGTTTAGATCATTTTTCCATAAATAATCTTCTATTGAAAATATCTATTTATCGTCGTGACGAATATTTATCTTATTATCCTTTAATCATCTAGCCCTATCTTGTGGGCATTACAAATCTCCACGGCACGGAGGGTGTCTGCATAAAAAGATAAGGCAATGTACTTTACTCGCGACACATCATATGGTTGCCACGATACAGTGGCCAAAGTAGAGTGTCCTTGAGGAAGAACGTCATGATGTGGAAAGTAGATGACCACGACATTGCAATTAAATGACCACCAGTGGCCTTGGGTTAAAAGGTCACCATGACGCACAGATTAGACAACCATGACACGTTTATGCTTCGGTTAAACCCCTTGATCAACCTCATTCTTTCGAAAAATACTCCCCATTCCATGATGAGGGAGCTCCAAAGATTTTGCGGATGAAGGGTGATCATGTGGCGGTCTAAAGTGTTAGAGACATGGATTAGACATCAAATGCTTGTGAGGTAATCATCTCTGTCTTCTTTAATCGTTTAGAGCACTAATGGTGATTTATGAAATTGAGTGGATATTAACGATTACCCTTAAGAAGCGTTTTAATTGATGTCATTAATAGTGTTTAGAAGGTTTAAGTAAGCTTCATGTGTGATTCCAATAGTGAAATCACTATGTGTGAAGTTAGGGTTTTAAACCCTAAACCAACAATTATGGTAATTGATGCATTAACATGTTAGATGATGATGAATTACATATTGTGGGATGCTTAATCCATTGTTTGGATTAAATTTGGAGTTAAATAATGAAATGTCAGAATTATGATTAATTAAGTGATCATTTTCACATTAAGAAGTAGATACGCTCTTAATATGCTAAGACAAGTTTTTAGGAACTTCAATAGGTCTTGAGCAAGAGGATGAGACAAGATTCATCAATTGAAGAAAAGAGCGAAGAAGGGTAGTTAGTCCTCACTAACTAACAAGGTGAGTTATAACTCTCTCTCTCTCTCTCTCTCTCTCTCTTTATATATATATATATATATATATATATATATATATATATATATATATATATATGGATGTATGTATAGGAGAGTCATGTATCAGAGCCTGATAAAGAGAAGGAAAGAACATAATTATATGTCTTATAATCCTATATACGAATAACTGATGAGAAAAGGTATCCATGGATAACTAAGAGAATCTTGGTAGAGATAGATATTCATTATACGTAGTATATTCATAAATATACGTATCTATGTTTAGGCATGGATGTTAGTATGTAGAATATGTAAGTGTTATTAGGCATATATATATATATATATATATATATATATATATATATATATATATATATTAAGTACTAAATGAATTAAGTACTAGATATGTAATAGAATATCTCTTAATGAGATAATGAGATAGTTTTTCCTTTAGGTCGAAAGTATGATTCCTTATGGAATGAGATGGAGGTTCGTTCGGGGACGAGAGTAGGATTCCTTCGGGAATGTGACTGAGGTTCCTTCGGGGACAAGATTATAATTCCTTTGGAATGAGATAGAGGATTCTTCAGGGAGAAGATTATGATTCCATCAAGAATAGGATAGAGGTTCCTTCGAGGATGAGGGCATGATTCCTTTGGGAATGTGATAGAGGTTCCTTCGGGGACAAGATTATGATTCTTTTGGGAATGAGATAGAGGTTCCTTCGGGGAAAGATTAGGATTCCTTCAGGAATGAGATAGATGTTCCTTCGAGGGCAAGATTATGATTCATTCGGGAGTAAGATATAGGTTCCTTTGGGGACAAGACGGTGATTCCTTCAGGAATGTGATATTCGTTCCTTCGTGGAACTAGAGATGGACTTCTTTGGGAATGAGATGATTATTCCTTTAGGAATGAGATAGAGGTTCATTTGGGGCCAAGATGATGATTTCTTCGAGAATGTGATAGAGGCTCCTTCGGAGAATAGAGAATGATTCCTTCGGGAATGAGATGATGGTTCCATAGAGAACATAGATAGATGATCCATTTGGGGATGTAGATAGATGATTCATGCAGGAAATTAATTATTTGGTATGACTGGAAAAGATAGAGAAATGATTCCATTAGTGGAATATAGTAATGGAATTCTTTAAGAACCTAGAAATTAGCTATGTGGGATTAAGAGTACAGAATCTGTGAGGGATTCATGGGAAATGAAAAAGCGTCAAGGGATCCGTGAGGTATCGAGATAAACAGTATGACATTACAATAAAAAGATTAAAAGAAGAGCCTAAGAAGTGCTTAAGTAAGATAAAAGATATAGATGATTGGTAAGAAGAGCAATGTGTATTATTGGAGCAGAATAGTAGAGGATAGAGTATGAGAATAAGAGTACATAATGCTAAGGCATAAGAAGAGATAGATGAGATGAGAGGAGAAAGATTAACAATCTATGCCATGAAGAAAAGAATTTATAATGCAGAGTATGATATAGAAAATAATAAGAAAGATTATAGAGTGAAAGAAGGAATGAATAGATGAGTGTGAAGATAGATAAGCATATAACTCACCAGATACATTATGTTTGATACTGTAGATATATTTATGTTTTGCAGGTTCATGTAGCAACACTCGTGATACCTAAAGTGAAGAAGATTGGAGCACAAGGACCTGGAATAGGTATATTTCCTTATTGTTCTAGTTTGTATGAAGATTTTTATTATACACTGGTGACTATGCCTGGGATATAAAATATTTTTATTTTTACGAGTTAATAGAATTCCATAATTCCACAATACTTGTTTATGGTGGTGGGTTTAAAGGAGTAAGGTTTTTTTTATCTAAAGGTTGCTAGAAGATCATCATCTTTTAGGGAAGATTCAAGAAATTTCTACAAAATATTGATTTGTTTAGATTTGTTGTTGCTAATGGTTTTAAGTAGATTCTAGAGATTAGAATACATGAACGTAGCGTTTGGTTGTAGAACTCGCTTGGACAAAACTGAATTGGATGGAATTGGACTTTATTGATTCTATAGTGTCGGGTAGGATTAGAACAGACGAAACACAATATTAAATTACCGAATTATCCGTAAAATTATTTCTAATATTCTTTGACCATATAAAAATTATATAATAGATATATTATACAACAGTTTAATAAATTATTAGCGTATAAATATATAAAAGTGTACCCAGACTTCAACATCATCCAATCTAGTCCATAGATGTTTTGGTTCTTATGTATCCAAAAACATGGCTGCTTTCTGTCTCCTTCATATCCACCACCTTCCATGTACTTAATAACCTACAAGGGATCTCATATTTCCATAGCTGTTTCTGAAATAATTCTTTTCTTAGAATATCAATGATCATATTGCACTTAGAAAATCATAAATTCCTGCTATGCCGTCCTCTAAAACATTCCATAACTTTTTATCAAGTAAAAAGCTTTTCATTTGATGACAAAAGGACACTTCAAACCACAATTTCCTGAATAATATTTTTTCTTGAATAACTCTGTCGTATATTATGTAAAAAGGAAAAATCTCACCGAAGTTCAGAAAGGGGTGGGAAGGTGGGTCATCAAAGTTTCTACTGGAAAAATAAAAAGAGGGATACATGGTAGATAAGAGGGGAGAAGGATTTTTTAATTTTTATTTTTGTCCCATTGTGTTCTATGGTTTTGGATGTGACTAAATTTTAGAGAATTAGTCCCACTGGACTTGGTCAACAAGTAATTTTGTCCCGATCGCATGCTTGCTAAGCACTTAACAAAAAAATTTGTTATGTCATGTCCAGTCCTATTCCACATACCAAACGCAACCGAAGGGATGATATGTAAATAAGATGGGACAGAGAGAGAGAGAGGGGGGGGGGAGAGAGAGAGAGAGAGAGAGAGAAATAGAGAAAAAGAAAGAGAAAGAAAGAAAGAGTATATGGTGTTTATTCTCTTTTTCTTTTTTATTATTTAAAAATGTTAAATATATAACAAACTTTTTAAAAGGGAAATATATAAAAGTATAATAGTAATATCATGTATGATAAGGACTAATTTTTAAACAAAACCAAACCATCCAAATTAAAAAAAAAATGTTAGAGGCCAAACACGTAAACTACCCTAAACCACAAGGACCATTCATCTAATGTGTGTGTGTGTGTATATATATATATATATATATATATATATATATATATATATATATATACATATAACACTCGAGTTGGTAAGTTTCGCATTAAACCCTTTCATCAAAAAATTTGCATTTTGGTCCTTAAGCTAGTATGCGAGGGGTACTAGGTGCTACGTTTAGCGTACTAGCCTGAGCCATGATGTTGTGATCGCGGATTCAATCCACTTATGATGGGAATACGTGAGCGTAAATGAAACCCTAATTTTAAGGGTTTTAACCGTATTTAAACCTTATGATAGCCTCATTTGGTCATGTTTAGCCAGCCTCCACCTTCCTTTGTCTAGAAATCAAAACCCCAGTGTGTCTTTATGAGTTTTGAGCCTTAAAGAGTGTTTTTTGGTGGTTTGTAAAGGAGAAGAAGAAAAGGACCATTCAGAGAGGTGTCTTGAGCTTGAAGATCTGGGGTTAGCTCATCATTTCCAAGCTTTTTTGAGGTAAAGAGCTCACATCTTGATGATCCATGATGATAGATCTAGTTATGTTGTTATTTTATGGTTTTTGAGTCCCTAGAGTGATTGATGAGCTTCTTGATTCACTCTAGAAGAATGTGTGTTAGATCTAGGCTTCTTTTAGTCCCCTTGTTCATTAAAATGAAATCTCTATGGTGTATCTTGGACCATGCATGTGTTAAGACCTTTGTTAATCACTTTTTGAGCTCTTGAGCCCCATTAAGCCATACGTGTGTGTAAAGTTGCCAACTTTACATGGTAAATGGTCTTAAAGAATCAGATCTAAGAGTTTGGCTTGAATTCTCAAAGGATTATGTGCTTAATGGAGTGGGGTGGACAATTGGGGAGTTTACTAGGCGTACCAAGCTGGTACGTTGCACGTACTAGCCCCAGAGGGTGTACACTAAGTGTACGAGCTGAGTATGTCCCGCGTAGTCAACAGGTGCGCTTGTTGGGCTATCAGATTTGTATGTTTGGGTTGTTTGCTTTTATATTTGATTCTTTTGGTTGAGGGCCCAGGAAGGAATTTGGCCCCAATTTGGAAGATTAGGCCATAATTGGGCTTTGGATGACCATTTTTGGAATTGGGACTTTTTGAGTAGTTGGTTTAGGCCTTGGCCTTGAGCCAAGTTAGGTAAAGGGTAAAATAGTATTTTTACCCTATTTTAGACTCTTAGTTATGGGTCGGAATCCAATTATTAATTGGATGTTATTTTATGATGATAGCACGAGAATTTTATCGGACCAACAGACAGAGATTTATCTGAGAGACATAGCAACTTGAGGTGAGTTTCCTCACTGTGTTTAACGGGTCGAAGGCGCCAATGTTGGCCCATGGTTTATTATGTTAGAATGCTAGATGTCTGCATGACTCTTGCATGTGTATGCGTTTGTATGTATACAGAGTGGGGCTCGATGTCGCTCGAGGCTCGATGGCTGTATTGTATGATTTTATATTTATGATTATCGCATGTGTTAGTATGATTATATGTTTATATGTTTATATCTATATTGAGTGGGTCATAATGATTGATAGATCTATAAACCGAACGGGGCTAAAAGTTGGGTGGGACTCTATGTCAGGCGAGGCCCTATGAAGAGCGGGGGCCCAGTATGTGTTTATTATGTATTATATGAGGTATTTTGGGGAACTCACTAATCTTTGTGCTTACGGTTTTTAGTTTATGTTTTAGGTACTTCTGGTTCAAAAGGGAAGATCCTAGGATGATTGCAGAGCACACGCCATCTCATTCCGCATTTTGTGATTTAATATGATATTTTACGTTGTAGTGATACACTTTGATCCATCTTAGTTGTATGAAAATGCTTTGGATTACCATTTTATAAATTTTAAAATGAAATTTTCGAGTCTTATTTTTGGGACGTTAGAAGTTGATATTAGAGCCTTAGTTTGAGGGATTCGGACATACTATCGGGTGTGTATAAACTCAAACTGAGGATTTGGTAATATTTTTAATAAAGGAAATGTTTTTAAAGAAAAGGGTTTTCCAATAAAAGAAAGTGTGTGGTGCATGCAATCGACCGAGCTCAAGTTAGTTTTCCCAAAATAGCCATACATGTTATTTGAGATGATTTGATTTGTGGATCTGTGAATCGCATGCTAGTTAGGGCTAAGGATATGCTCAGTATTTGCATGATAGAATGTTAGGAGATATACCTTTGTATGCCTATTATATGAGCTTATAGACTTGCATGCTAGTACTGATCAATTAGTGATAGGATGGATTGATTAGGTTACGCTTGGTTCTGATTACTAGATGCTCAAATGCTGCTTGCTTTGTGCTTTTTAGGAGTTCTCACTAACATCAGCTAACTAGTAAGCAAATAACATAAGTTACATATTGCGGAAAGTAAATAATAGCAGAAGGTTAATTGTTAACAATATTGCGTAGCTCTTATTTGAGTCCAGCGGTTGTAGTGTGAGACCTTTCATTCGAAGAATTATCTAGTGTCACTGATATGTAATTATCTTTGTGAGCTAGTTAGAGGGTATTAGCAGGAGTTCCTTCTACATCTGATGGCGGAGAGTGGTGTGGTGGTTGGCCTAGGAAAACATACGAAGAGATTTAGTGCTGGGAGCCTTATCTTGATGAGGGTTAATTGTATGATTAAAGAGTGTCTTGGCAGATTCAAGGCAATCCTTGAGGAAAATACGGATAGATGTCGAAGTAGTATGAGCTCATACTACTAGAAGTAGAGGATTCGTATTTGAGTCAAGGAGAGTTGCGATGAAACTAGAAAGCTGGTTGAGTATGAGATCCCTCGATATATATATTTTGATGCGTATTCTGATAGTTTATATGGTCTATTTTCAGTATGGTGACTCTTAAAGGCAGAACGTTTGTAGTTCTGGAGTTGGTGAGGGCTCGGGCTTAGGTTCTAGAGTCAGGCAGTTGGATGATCAGACACATGATTTCATTTCATCTGAGATTACATGTTGCATGCTCGAGCAGACTCCTGTGACCTTCGGTACGATCAAGGAGGATATTTGTAACAACCCGATATTTCAAGTCAATGTAACAACTGGAAGACAACTATTGTAATATCTTTGTGAATTAATAAAAATAGCGTCAAAAATGATGTCACACCCCAAAACCACGAACGGCGGAAACGTTCAGGGATGGAGGACGTCATGTACAGTATCACAACAGTGTAATATAATAAACAAGCAACAACATCATCCATTGCATTATAAGTAAAGTTTAATACATGTGTGTTCTTTCATTGTAATAAGACACCAAAAATATACAATCAAAATAAAAGACGAGACTTGTCTGCTCCGTCTTCTCAAAACCTGGTCTCCGTACCTGTCTACTGATGACCTGAGAATACAAGTTATTTTGAAAGCGAGTATCAGCTTTAAAGCTATTGCCTTGTTTTGGAAAATCTGTTATGAAGGCCATGCAAATCGTTAAATGAAAATGTTGAGGTAAGTATGAAATCCCTAGAAAAACCCTTATTTTCTATAAGTATGAAATGTAGTCTTCTACCAAGACCCGAATGTTCAGTACGTATGAAGTGTAGTCTTCTACCAAGACCCGAATGTTTTGTAAGTATGAAGTGTAGTCTTCTACCAAGACCCGAATGTTCTGTATGTATGAAGTGTAGTCTTCTACCAAGACCCGAATGTTCTGTATGTAAAATGATAGTTTTCCCTTTGTGTTGACTAGTACTAAAAGTGCTTATTCTAACTCATCGTTTATGTGAATGTATCACAAAATAAAGCAAACAGGAAAAATGTAATATTGTAAGTGTTGTCACTGGGTACTAGGACCAACACAACATCGCATTAAGCAAAATGTATAACCTAATGAACATCCGAAGATTGTCCAATTGTCCTCTGTAGCAGCAGCAGGTGGGTGGAAGGGTTAGTCCCAAATCGGTTTCCTAATATAAGTAGTAACCTTAGACCTCCGTAGATGGTCATCGACCACTGGTGCTAAACAGTGGGGTTCGGAATGGTAAGTCCCGTCTAGTATCCCATTAAACCGGGATAGGAAAGACAATTTACACAGTAAGTACTACTAAATCATCCTCATAGTCCTAAGTACAAGTATCCAGGTAAGTGAATACAGGATAATGCACCTATGTAAAAGTGTTCCTGTATGGTATTCATGTATGTGTGTCCATGTAACAGGTAAGTATATGTAAACATATTCATGTATCAAGTAAACATCTGTAAGTACTCATGTATCAGGTAATGTACTAGTATAGACTCATGAATGAACTGACTCTTGTGTGACTCCTTGTAATAGAAGTAATGTTTGATATCTTCAAACTATCCCTATGATAATTCACTGTAATATAACTGGATGATCATGTAGGTTTGTACACTCTTACTACTCAAGAGTGTGGGAAACTAAATGAAAGATGTAAACTATAACATCAATACATATATAAGAATATAAGTGTATATGCATAGTTTAGTTCAAGAATGAAAAATGGTTTTTGTAAGACATCTTATGGTTTTTGAACAATAATTAACAATGACTTGATGTCATTTTAATAAACATTTCAAAGGTAAAACATTTGGTAACAATGTGCTTTTAAAATGTAAAACCATTTCATGCATCACATTTTGTAGCATGTGAAGTCTGTTAAATGACAAACACAGTTATAAAATACATATCAATGATTTAATAACATGTTTGCTTCTACTTGTATCCCCCCCCCCATTAAAGCATTTAAAATCATTTAAAACATTGATTAGGGGTATGAACTCACCTGTAGTTGGTGATTGGAATGATCTGAACGGTATAGGATGGCTAGGTGTCAAGCGAGGACTTGTGCACACACTACGATCCTAATGAACATATAATCACACATATATGCACTCAATTAGACTCAAATGACTAATTGATAATGTTTAAGACATCCTAGACATAGATAACACCTTATATAAGTGTTTTAAGCCGTAAGGACTTCGCCTAAGCTATTGTGGGATAGGGTACTTGAGTTTAGGGTTTCCAAAGGACCCTATATGAGAGTTTACTCTCCATAAACCATCACACATGGAGTTTACGGTTGTAAACTCTTGAGTTTACGGCCGTAAACTCCCAAACATGTGTGTTTGGTGTGTTTTGAAGTCCCAAATGCTTTCTAGAATTATTCTAACTTAGTGGCTAATTCCTTGGAAGGGTTTAAGGTCTAGAAGTACTCCAAATAGGAGTTTACGGCCTCAAGGCCATTTCCCCTTGGAGTTTACGGCCGTAAACTCCCTTAGGGTGTTGTTTTTGTTGCTTTCAAGCCTCTTGCACTTGTGGGATATGTTCTAGACTTTTATTCCTAGCATATGAAGGCATTAGGCACACCTTAGTGCCCTTTTTAGGAGTTTACGGCCCAAGAACTATGTCTTGGCTGTAAAATCACTTGGTTGAGTGATTTTGATGAGTTTTGGTCCTTCATTTTATGTGGAACAATTTCTTGTAAAGGTCTAGGGCTTTAGGTGCAATGAAAAAACCCTTTATGTCCATTTATATGGAGTTTACGGCCTAAGAGTGTTATGGGCCGTAAACTCACTTTTATTTGTGTCATTTGATGTGTTTAAGACCTTACACTACTTGGGAAAATAGTCTAGATGCAAGCCTTAAAGTCCTTAAGTCCTCAAAACACCTTTTAGTGTTAGAAAATGGAGTTTACGGCCTAAGAGAGTTCTGGGCCGTAAACTCCCAATCTTGGGTGGATTTGGGTGTGTTTTCTTGTCCCTAACATGCATACATAATGGTCTAAGGCTTTATCAAAGCACAAGTGTCGGTTTTGGCTTCGTTTCGGGAGTTTACCGCCCAAGAACACCTTGGGGAGTAAACTCCTAGATCTAATGATTTAGCCATCTAAATCATGTTATAAGCATCTAATATGTATTCTAACACTACTAGAAAGAGTTACTCACAATCTGGGATAAAAACCCGAAGATCCGTCAGAGAGAAAATGGCTTTTCTCTAGTTGGAATTGTGAATAATGAATTAATTTAATTCAGAAAACTATTTATAGTCCTGAAATATTTTGACAGAAAATATTTTTATTCTCGAACTTGGGCTGTAACATTATGAAACTTGAAATGTTCAAATTTCACAAACCCAAGAGCATCCACTCTCCTGATATCTCCTAAAGTGTAAACCCTAATGTACACAAATTTGTTCGGAAAAGTCTGAAAATCACTGAAATTGGACTGACTTCTATTGAATAGATATTGTTCGCACAAATGGAAATTTCGGGTTGTCACAAATGAAATGTTCAAAAAGCTCAGTTTGAGTATACTAATTTGTAGATATCGTATCAAGGTTTCCAAAAATATAAAGAACAATAAAATCCGAGTTATAACGAAGAAGTTATGACCAATCGAAGATCCGTAACAATACCGGTAAACCCCTGTTAAGCCTAAAACGTGAAATCTCAATAAAATACTTTTTGGCCTTAGGTATCTAAATGAAACTCGTAGATATCCCTAAACCGTGAGCATACATAAAATGAACGCCCAAATCCGACTTCGTATGAGGAAGTTATGATTTTTCGAAGTTTCGGATATAGCGGTAGACAGCTAAAAATCCGAAATAGAGATCGAGCGACTTTTAGCCGATGCAACCTAAACGAGAACCGAAGATCTCGACAATAGTGATACAATGGTAAAAAGACAGACGAAAACGGACGTCGGATGAAGAAGTTATGGATTTTTAATGGACTTTTCTTATCCCGGCCTATTAAAATTATATTATTAAAAATAAATCAAAACTAGCCGACCGAGTTTAAATGAAAGTTGTAGAGTATTGTCTCACCTACGCGTGGATATAAAGAACGCCATAAACGGAGCTTGTACGCGAATGTTACGTAATTTAGAATTTTGGAAATTCAAATTACGCCCCGCGTACCAAAGGATAGGAGCCTCGTCCCATCAGCCAATAGGCTCTCCCATCGGACAGAAGCCCTCCCATCCGAAGTGCGTAATCAATGACGTTCGCTACGCCCAACGTACCGAGGCGGGTTAGCCTCCTATAAAAGGGGTGCGAGGGTTTCGGGCAGAATTGCTCATTTCTTTCCTTTCTCGTGCTTATGCTCTGCGTTTAACCCCTCGAATCCATCCCGAAGCCCAGGTTTTCATATCCAAGTTCTGAAGGAAGTTTTACGCTCCTGAGATTCCCGAGAAACAAGCTTTCTCCAGTCGAAGTTATGCTCGACTTTTGTCTCACATTCTTCAAATACCAGGTGAGTTCATACCCCAATTTCTATGCTTTTAACTGATTTTAAATGCTTTACCGGGGGGGGGGGGGGGGGGGGGGTAATACAAGTAAACACACGGTTAATCTCGTGTGAGAACATAAATCTTTTGTTATACATTTCATGTTGTCTTTATAACTACTACATGGATTTTGTTAACATACAGACGTCTTACACCACTATACCCTCTCGGGATGAAACAAAATTATGAATATTTGAAGTTTTATTTATATGTTTGTGTCATATCAAGGGTAACCATTTTTACTATAACATTCACAAACATGCAAGAACATACAAATCATTATTATGCCTTGTCAAAACTGTAGAAAAGGGTAATTATTTCAGAGACAAACATATTCATTCTAATACGTGACTTAATTGAGAATTTGTGAGTCATTTATCTTCAATATACCTTTTAAGGTACCGCTAGAAGTCCTGTTTATAACCAGAATCTCCCCTCCCCCCCCCCCCCCCGGAGAACGTGCCAAGTGTGTATAGATCTATACGGGACTAATGATCCCGCGCCCTGACTGCTAGCTACAGTCCTCGGGGTGACAAGTGTCATCTCGTTTCGACGCCTGAAGAACGTCGCTACAGGCAAATTATGATAGTACGGTTATAAAAACTCACTGGATAGACAATTATTATGGTATTACGTTTTCACGGGAAAAGTAACAGATACATTTCTTTTCACATTCAAACATAATCTTTTTATAGTTTTGTTTTACAATAAGACTATACATCATCTTTTGAGCATGTCATAGTTGCTTACAGGTTACGGTCTTGGACATTTGAGATTGCATTTCACTTTTAGGAAAATATAGGACTTTCCTGGTTCAAATACATACAACTTATACAACAATCATTCATACTCATTTCATAATCGGATTTTCTGGAAAACACACACGAACTTTCGAATGGCATACATTTTCTCAAAACACTACTTATGAACTCACCAACTTTATTGTTGACACTTTTTCTTTGAAATAATTTGTATTCTCAGGAAAACGCTAAATCAGGTAGCAACTACTTTTGAAGACTAACGCGTTGGCCTTAGTAATATATTTTGGATCACCATATTGTATTTAATATTCAAACATGTAACACATACAATCATGTAAACTTTTCAAATATATATTATGTGGTGTGTACTTTCTTTACTATTAAATTGTTATGATACTGTACATGACGTCCTACGCCCCCGAACGTTGCCGCCGTTCAGGTTTGGGGGTGTGACAGATTGGTATCAGAGCATTGTTTATAGTGAACTAAGTATATCAAAACCATTTTTGATATACAAATATTAACACAACTGGGCAGAAACACTCTAAGTGAGATTTATACTTTTAAAATGAAACTTTTATAAAGTATACATGTATACATTATATAACAGGGTCAGTATCATAATAAAAACAATATAGAAGTATTATAGATGAGTTGTGCAATACAAGTATGCCTTGGAATATGTAATTGGGACTGAGATGGATATAGCCTGATCAATATGTGTTCTAGAGCCGGCCATCATATGCTAGGGGATAGTTATAATCGACAACAAGTCTAAAACTTACCAAACCTATAAACTGTAGAATCAAACCTAACATCTAAATACTATAGGAGTATTTTGTAAATACAATAGTTTAACTTACATGTTTAGCTTTACATGTTTTAATGTTTAGACAATTCTCATATCTCTATTCTCGCGCAGACACAATGGCTGGATTGCATCTACCAGGGGACCCCTACTACCTAAATCAAGGCAACAGAGGGTGGGTAGAGGATGACCCAGAAGAGGATGAGGAACCCATGGAAGAGGAGGAAGATGAAGGATCGGATGAAAAAGACTCAGAGCCAGAGGTAATCAACCCACCAGCCATCCGACCTCCTGCTGTTAGAATGGGTTTTCAGGTACCAACTCCCGTTTGGGGAGGCCACATTCACCACTGGAGTCAGCAACAAGGAGTGCGTCCTCCCTACCGCATGTGTCGAGACTTCTATAATGTCAGTAATGGAAGTTTAGCTAACCGAGCACTCCCAATCATTGTAGGCAAGCAAGCTAACCAATCCTACCAATCAGGAGTCTCGGCGAACCGGATTCGTGAAGTCAACATAGAGGTACAAAGTAGCATTGTCGCCATTCATTGCCTTGACAGGTTACAGGAAAATGCCCAAATCCACACCGAAGCACTCTAGGATCAAATGAATAGAATTCTCACCGAGGTAAGAGAAATGAGGGAGAAGCAAGCCACCTTTGAAAGGCGCTTAATGGGAACCAAGCAATCACACGCGGAGTCAAGCTCCAAGTGCAACCCGCCTCGCAAATAGTCGTTGCCCGACTCCCAAAATTTTGTTATAGAATAGGATCTCGGCTAAAAGTCTTACTTTTCTCTAACTTTTGTAATCGGAGACCTTTAGCAAGGTCAAAATTTTCCTGACTCTAGAATGTAACCCGATATATGTTTAATATAATGAGGTACTTCTTTTGTATGTTAATTCCTTGCATACCACTCAAATTCATAAGTTTATCTATAAACTCTTATTATGAATCACACACGAAAACCTTGTTTAGGTTGAAACTAATTCATGAAATGCTGAAAATAGCTAACCCATTAACACATGACTTTCAATCATTTGAGACTTATTGTCTTTCATTATTTCTTTGACAGCATGAAGTCTCCTCGTAGGTCAGCTCACAGGAACGCGACACCAACACCGCCACCACCACCCCCAACTTATGATCCCGCTATGGTACAAGCTACCATTACCGCAACAGTAGCAGCTGCGCTAACCCAAATAAACACTAATGGAGCTGGGGGGAGCAGGAGTAGTACCAATCATCAGAACCATGGCACTGGTCATGGTTATATTAGGGAATGCACCTACAAAGAATTCTCGAACGCCAAGCCGAAAATGTTCAACGACACTGGGGGAGTCATTGCACTTATGCAATGGTTTGAAAAGACTAAGACGGTCTTTGAAATCTGTTCATGCCAAGAAATAAGCAAGGTCAAGTTTTCCGCTTGTACCTTCACAGACCGAGCCCTCACATGGTGGAAAGGCCATGTGAAATCCGTATCTCTTCCAGTCGCCAACGCCATGAGCTGGGAGGACTTGAAGGTCCTAATGTTAGAAGAATATTGCCTGAGGGGCAAAATTCAAAAACTGGAGCAGGAACTATGGAACTCGAAAATGGTTGGTTCTGACCTAGCCGTCTATACGGCCAGGTTTAGTGATTTTTCAGCCCTATGCCCGGGAATGGTCAACCCGGAGCCGAAGAAAGTGGAAAGATACATCTGGGGATTATCACCCCAGATTCAAGGGCATGTTTTGGCTTCCAACCCAGTCACATTTAACAGCGCAAAGCGCCTGGCTCAACGACTAATCGATCACGGGGTTAAAAAGGGTACTATCGCAGTTACTGCTGACCCACCGAAGGAGGTAGAGGACCGAAGGAAACCTTGGAACAAGAGAAAGGGGCAAGCCCCACAAGAGAACCACAAGAGGCAACAGTTAGTGGCAGCTTACGCTGTTACTGTCCCTACCACCCCCCGCACCAAAAAAGTCGTACGTCGGCAATCTACCGAAGTGCAATAGGTGCAACTTCCATCACCACAGACCATGCCATGAGATGCATTGCACCAAGTGCAACCGGAAGGGACACACTGTCCGCTTCTACAAGGAACCAACCCAACCAACATTGCCAACCGCAATTGTGGGAGTAGGTCGTACTTGTTACGAGTGTGGAGCAATGGGACACTTCCGAAGGGACTGCCCGAAAGCAAACAATGGGAATACTGGCGGAAGTGGCCGAGTATTCGCAATGGGCTAGGAGGAAGCTATTGCAGACCCCACTGTTCTTACGGGTACATTTCTCCTCGATAACTCATATGCGTATGTTATTTGCTAGTGGAGCGGAGAGGAGTTTTGTGAGTCATAGTTTTAAAAACCTACTCAATCAAATCCCTTAATCATTAAGTGAAACGTTTATAGTAGAAATGGATACGGGAAAACAGAAAGTGCTAAGGAAATATACTTAAGCTGTACCCTCTCATTAAACAATCAATCCTTTCCAATCAACCTCATGTCAGTCTCAATAAAAAGTTTCGAATTCATCATAGGCATGGATTGGCTAAGTTCTCATCGTGCGAACATTATATGTTACGATAAGGTCGTTCGCCTTAGTCTGCCAAATGGCGAAGCCCTCGTTATTTATGGCTACAAACCTAGCACCCCTCTTCGTATCGTCTCTTGCATCAAGGCTCAAAAATATATGCACAATAAATGCCACACATTCTTGGCACATATTGTGGATGTGAAACGAGGAGTAGAAGACATCAAGAGCGTGCCTGACGTCTGTGACTTTCCCGATGTATTTCCTGAGGATCTTCCGGGAATACCTCCTGCAAGGCAAGTCGAATTCAGAATCGACTTAATTCCTGGAGCCACCCCTATGGCCAATGCATCGTATCGCTTAGCCCTAACAGAGACGCAAGAACTATCTAGTCAACTGAACGAACTTCTCAGCAAAGGATTCATTCAACCAAGCTTCTCACCTTGGGAAGCACCAGTGATGTCCGTGAAAAAGAAAGACGGATCGTTCAGAATGTGCATCGACTACTGAGAACTCAACAAACTTACCATCAAGAACCGGTATCCCCTACCACGAATAGACGATCTGTTCGACCAACTCCAAGGAGCAAACTATTTTTCCAAGATCGATCTGAGATCGGTATATCACCAACTACGAGTCCTACAAGGTGATATTCCCAAGACGTCTTTCCGAACAAGATACAGTCACTATGAATTTGTAGTCATGCCGTTCTGACTAACCAACTCCCCTGCCGTGTTCATGGACTTAATGAATTGAGTATGTCGTTCCTTCCTGGACAAATTTGTGATTGTGTTCATAGATGACATACTCATCTACTCAAAGAGTAGAGAAGAACATGGGCATCATCTGAGACAAGTCTTAGAGACATTATGAGCTGAGAAACTTTATGCAAAGTTCTCAAAATACGAATTCTGGATTAGGAAAGTGGACTTGCTAGGGCATGTGCTCAGAAAAGAGGGAATCCACGTGGACCCTTCTAAGATCAAGGCTATCAAGAATTGGCCTGCGCCCACAATGCCAACCGAGATTCTCTAATTCCTAGGTCTCGCTGGCTATTACCGTAGGTTCATACAGAACTTCTCTAGCACTGTGAAACCTCTAACCTCCCTGACTCAGAAGGGTATAGCCTACAAATGGGGAGAAAAACAAGATACCGCATTTCAGACCTTGAAGCAAGCCCTGTGCAGTGCACCCATCTTGTCCCTTCTAGATGGGACACAAGACTTCGTAGTATATTGTGATGCTTCCAATCAAGGGATGGGTTGTGTGCTAATGCAGCGAGGAAAGGTTATTGCGTACGACTCACGACAACTGAAAACACATGAGGCCAACTACACCACTCACGACTTAGAACTTGGAGCAGTGGTGTTCGCTCTGAGGATCTGCAGACACTACCTATACGGTATGAAGTGCACCATCTTCACAGACCACAAGAGCCTTCAGCACATATTCGATCAGAAGGAGCTCAACATGAGGCAAATACGTTGGGTTGAGCTACTTAACGACTACGTATGCAAGATTCATTATCATCCGGGAAAAGCCAATGTGGTGGCAGATGTCCTTAGTCGTAAGGAGTACTCTAGTCGAAGAGTAAAGTCATTAACAATGACAATCCATTCACACCTTTCAACACAAATCAAGGAAGCTCAATTGGAAGCCTTGAAACCGGAAAACATGGCAGGTGAAGCACGTAGAGGAATGGACAAGAATTTTGAGATCAAGAGTGACGGAGTTCGTTATATCCTGAACCGAGTCTGGACATCGACGTTTGGTTGGTTCAGAGAAATGGTTATGGCCGAAGCACACAAGACCCCATACTCTATGCACCCAGGTTTAGATAAGATGTATCTAGATCTCAAGCAACTCTACTGGTGGCCAAACATGAAAGCAGAAATTGCTGACTATGTGGGCAAGTGCTTGACTTGTGCCGAAGTCAAGGTAGATCATTAGAAGCCCTCAGGGTTACTCCATCAGCCCGAAATACCTAAGTGGAAGTGGGAGCATATTTCCATGGATTTCATAACCAAACTACCCAAGACACCCGGCAGTCATGATACCATTTGGGTGATCGTCGACAGGTTAACCAAATCTGCCCACTTATTGTCAATCAAAGAGACTGATAAGATGGAGAAGCTAACAAGAACCTACATATGAGAGATCGTGTGACTTCATGGAGTGCCGATATCTATCATCCCGAACCGAGATAGTAGATTCACTTCAAGGTTCTGGCAAACACTACAGAAAGTCTTAGGTACTAAGTTGGATATGAGTATAGCCTATCACCCACAAACTGACGGGGAGAGTGAGAGAACGATCCAAACCCTAGAAGACATGTTGCGAGCATGTGTAATCGAATTCGGTAAAGCATGGGACGTCCACTTGCGATTGGTGGAGTTCTCTTATAACAGCAGTTATCACACTAGCATCAAGACTGCTCCATTCGAAGCCCTTTACGGCCGCAAGTGCAGATCACCTCTGTATTGGGCGGAGGTGGGCGACACGCAGTTGGCGAAAGGTTTAGTCCCTGATAGTACTCTCACTGGTCCGGAAATCATAAGGGAAACGACTGAAAAGATCATTCAAATTCGAGAGCGACTGAAAGCCTCAAGAGATAGACAAAAGATCTATGCCGATAAAAGACGAAAACCCTTGGAATTTCAGGTTGGTGATCGCGTTCTACTAAAGGTCTCACCATGGAAGGGCATGATACGCTTCGGGAAACGTGGAAAGCTAAACCCAAGGTACATTGGACCCTTCAAAATTACTGTAAGGATTGGTCCAGTAGCTTATAGACTTCAACTTCCAATCGAACTTAACAAAGTACATCCGGTGTTTCACGTGTCTAACTTGAAGAGGTGTCTATCCGACGAAACTCTTGTAATTCCACTTGAGGAAATCGATCTGAATGAAAATCTTAACATTGTGGAATAACCCGTCGAAATGATGGATAGGGAAATCAAATGAACTAAGAAGAGTCGCATACAAATAGTGACGGTTCGCTGGAATGCTAAGTGGGGACCCGAATTCACTTGGGAGCGAGAAGATCAGATGCAACAAAAGTACCCGCATCTTTTCCCTAGTTCATAAACTTTTTCTTTGTAATAAATTTCAGGACGAAATTCCCTCTAACGGGGGGATGATGTAACAACCCAATATTTCAGGTCAATGTAACGACTGGAAGTAAACTATTGTAATATCTTTGTGAATTAATAAAAATAGCGTCAAAAATGAAATGTTTAAAAAGCTCAGTTTGAGTATACTAAGTTGTAGATATCATATCAAGGTTTCCAAAAATATAAAGAACAATAAAATCCGAGTTATAACGAAGAAGTTATGACCAATCGAAGATCCGTAACAATACCGGTAAACCCCTGTTAAGCCTAAAACGTGAAATCTCAATAAAATACTTTTTGGCCTTAGGTATCTAAATGAAACTCGTAGATATCCCTAAACCGTGAGCATACATAAAATGAACGCCCAAATCCGACTTCGTATGAGGAAGTTATGATTTTTCGAAGTTTCGGATATAGCGGTAGACAACTAAAAATCCGAAATAGAGATCGAGCGACTTTTAGCCGATGAAACCTAAACGAGAAACGAAGATCTTGACAATAGTGATGCAATGGTAAAAAGACAGACGAAAACGGACATCGGATGAAGAAGTTATGGATTTTTAACGGACTTTTCTTGTCCCGGCCTGTTAAAATTATATTATTAAAAATAAATCAAAACTAGCCGACCGAGTTTAAATGAAAGTTGTAGAGTACTGTCTCACCTACGCGTGGATATAAAGAACGCCATAAATGAAGCTTGTACGCAAATGTTACGTAATTTAGAAATTTGGAAATTCAAATTACGCCTTGCGTACCAGAGGATAGGAGCCTCGTCCCATCAGCCAACAGGCTCTCCCATCGGACAGAAGCCCTCCCATCCGAAGTGCGTAAGCAATGACGTCCGCTACACCCCACGTAACCTCTTACACCCAGCGTACCGAGGCGGTTTAGCCTTCTATAAAAGGGGTGCGAGGGTTTCGGGCAGAATTGCTCATTTCTTTCCTTTCTCGTGCTTATGCTCTGCGTTTAACCCCTCGAATCCATCCGGAAGCCCTGATTTTCATATCTAAGTTCTGAAGGAAGTTTTACGCTCCTGAGATTCCCGAGAATCCTGAGAAACCAGCTTTCTCCAGTCGATGTTATGCTCGACTTTTGTCTCACATTCTTCAAACTACCAGGTGAGTTCATACCCCAATTTCTACGCTTTTAACTGATTTTAAATGCTTTTGAACACTTTACCGGGGGGGGGGGGGGGGGGGAATACAAGTAAACACACAGTTAATCCCGTGTGAGAACATAAGTCTTTTGTTATACATTTCATGTTGTCTTTATAACTACTACATGGATTTTGTTAACATGCAAACATCTTACACCACTATACCCTCTCGGGATGAAACAAAATTATGAATATTTGAAGTTTTATTTATATGTTTGCGTCATATCAGGGGTAACCATTTTTACTATAACATTCACAGACATGCAAGAACATACAAATCATTATTATGCCTTGTCAAAACTGTAGAAAAGGGTAATTATTTTGGAGACAAACATATTCATTCTAATACGTGACTTAATTAAGAATTCGTGAGTCATTTATCTTCAATATACCTTTTAAGGTACCGCTAGAAGTCTTGTTTATAACCAGAATCTCCCGCCCGGAGAACGTGACAAGTGCGTATAGATCTATACGGGACTAATGATCTCGCGCCCTGACTGTTAGCTACAGTCCTCGGGGTGACAAGTGTCATCTCGTTTCGACGCCTGAAGAACATCGCTACAGGCAAATTATGATAGTACGGTTATAAAAACTCACTGGATAGACAATTATTATGGTATTACGTTTTCACGGGAAAAGTAACAGATACATTTCTTTTCACATTCAAACATAATCTTTTTATAGTTTTGTTTTACAATAAGACTATACATCATCTTTTGAGCATGTCATAGTTGCTTACAGGTTACGGTCTTGGACATTTGAGACTGCATTTCACTTTTAGGAAAATATAGGATTTTTCTGGTTCAAATACATACAATTTATACAACAATCATTCATACTCATTTCATACACTCATAAGAAAATATCGGATTTTCTAGAAAACACACACGAACTTTCGAATGGCATACATTTTCTCAAAACACTACTCATGAACTCACCAACTTTATTATTGACACTTTTTCTTTGAAATAGTTTTGTATTCTCAGGAAAACGCTAAATCAGGTAGCAACTACTTTTGAAGACTAATGCGTTGGCGTTAGTAATATATTTTGGATCACCATATTGTATTTAATATTCAAACATGTAACACATACAATCATGTAAACTTTTCAAATATATATTATGTGGTGTGTACTTTCTTTACTATTAAATTGTTATGATACTGTACATGACGTCCTCCGCCCCCGAACGTTTCCGCCGTTCAGGTTTGGGGGTGTGACAATATTATGGAGCTGTTGGAGGGGCATTTGGGCTCTTTCCATTCTGAGTTGGTATGCTTGAGAGGGGCGCGTTCATCTACCTTTATGGAGTTCCAGGCATGTGGGGTTCTAGACTACTACTAGGAGAAGGACCCGATAGCGAGTACGTGATGATTAGCAGATGTTGCTAATGCATTCCACACCAACAGTTGTCCCGACAGGGCAAAGGTCATACTGGCTTTCTGTCTTCTAAAAGACAGAGCTTGGGACTGGTGGGAGGAGGTAGGGCATGCATTAGGAGGCGAGGCGGTTGAGTCCATGTCATGAGATGATTTGATGACTAGGTTCAGGCTGAGTTTGCACTAGTGGTTGAGGTGCAGCAGTTGGCAAGAGAGTTTTAGGTTCTCTGCCAGACTACTGAGACATTGGCTAAGATCACAACAATATTTCGGGAGAGGGCACTTTTGGTTCCGCAGTATGTGGCGGACGAGGAGATGAAGAAGGCGAGGTAGCACAAGATGTTGAGGAGTGATATCCAACAGTTTGTGAGTTGATCGAGTTGCAATACACTGGAGGATATGATAACGAGAGACACACACAGAGAGAGAGAGAGAGAGAGAGAGAGAGAGAGAGAGATTGATATTGAGATGAAGAGGAAGAGGAAGTCAGATAAGGCTCAGGTTTCAGGGGGATTAGGCAAGAGGCCCAAGGTTCAGTATTTGAGATAGAGAGGCGAGCAGGGACCGAGCCACTGTGGGAAGTGCGAAAAGATGCACGAGGGACAATGGAGGGTGTGTGGTTCAAGCTACTTCTAGTGCGGACGAACGAGTCATTTTAGCAGGGATTGTACTGCTACCACCACCACCCCAGAATCTAATCTAATTTGCTTTCATTACAATCAGAGGGGCCATAAGAAGGTCCATTGTCCAAGTTTGGCTGCAGCAGGGTCGGTGTTAGCACCAGCTCCTACGACTCAACGAATCACTGAAGGACGCTAGGTCAAGGCGGATGCATCTTAGGTGAAGAGTAGGGCTCTTCAGTTGACGGCCGAGGAGGCTCGTGCGACACCTAATATGGTGACAGGTATGTATCTTCTCCTTATTTGTTTTTTAGATTGAATTGTTTGCTTATATTCATGTGTTTTATTTTAGGATCGATCCTCGTGAACGACATTTCTGCATTGGTATTGTTTGATTCGGGGGCTACCCGATCCTTTGTATCGCTTGCGCTTAGCAAGAGGTTTGTTGGAGCCCCGGGGGAGCTGGATTGTCCTTTAGATGTCGAGATTGTAGATGATCAATCTATCCGGGTAGCAAGGGTTCATCGGGGTTGTATTCTTCAGATGTTCATCGAGGAGTATCTGATCAATTTGGTTCCCATTCCTTTGCGCGGGAACAAGGTTATTGTGGGTATGCATTGGTTGAGCCCTAATGGGACGGTAATCAATTGTGAGTAGTAGTTAGTTCGGATTCGAACCCCAAATGGGGGAGAGTTAGTGGTTCAGGGAGAGAGAGCTTAGTGTGGGCTGATTTTGTGTTCAACAACAAGGTCCAGACACTATATTCAGCAGGGTTGTTCCAGATTTGTCGCATGTGCTATGGATACCCAGGATAAGGGTAAGGCGAGTGTGGATTTTGTGTCGATTTTGCAAGAGTATCTGGATGTGTTTCTAGAGTATTTTCCTGGGGTACCTCCAGAGAGGCAGGTTGAGTTCATGATTGATCTGGTTCCAAGTGTAGCTCCGATAGCCAAAGCACTATATCGGTTGGCTCATCCTGAGATGCAGGAGTTTTCAGAAGAAGGATGGGTCTCATTGTATGTGCATTGACTACCGGGAGTTGAATAAGGTAACAATGAAGAACCTTTATCCACTCCCAAGGGTTGATGTTCTGTTTGACCAACTCCATGGTGTATCTTGGTTTCCAAGATTGATTTGCATTCGGTTTATCATCAAGTGATGGTTATAGATGATCATGTACAAAAGATGACCTTCCGGACTCATTATGGTCATTACGAGTTCATTACAATGCCTTTAGGGCTCATGAATGCTCCAACCACGTTCATGGATCTTATGAAACGCATTGGATCGGTCTGTGATTGTATTTATTGATGATATCTTGGTCTATTCCAAGACCCAGGAGCAGCATGATAAGAACTTGAGGGAGGTGCTCGAGACTTTGAGGAGTGAGAGAATTTTCATAAAGTTCTCCAAGTGCGAGTTCTGGTTGCGCATGGTGCAGTTTCTGGGGCACCTTGTCAACTAGAATGCTATTCTGGTCGATCTGGCCAAGGTCGAGGCTGTAATGCGGTGGGAGGTTCCAAGGTCTCCATCTGAGATTCAGAGTTTCCTTGGTTTAGCAGGTCATTATCGAAGATTCATCTAGGATTTCTCCAAGATAGTTGTTCCTTTGACTCGGTTGACAAAGAAGACAGTCACATTATGCTTTGGGCCTAAGCAGCATGCAACTTTGGAGACCCTGAGACAGAGATTATTCGAGGCACCGATTTTGACCCCATTGGAGGGTGTTGAGGATTTTGTGGTTTATTGTGATGCGTTGATCACAAGTTTGGGGCGGGTTTGATTTAGAGGGGTCGTGTGATCGCTTACGCTTCAAGGCAGTTGAAGCCTCATGAGACGAACTATCTAATGCATGATTTAAAGCTGGGGGTTGTGGTTTTCGCCCTCAAGATTTGGCAATATTACCTCTGTGGGATCCGCTATACTATGTACACATATCACAAGAGCCTAAGGTATCTGATGGATCAGCCAAATCTGAATATGAGGCAGCACCGATGGTTGGATGTGGTGAAGGATTGTGATTGTTAGATCCTTTACCATCCGAGGAAGGCCCATGTGGTGGTCGATGCTCTCAGCCGCAAGGAGGTTGCGAATCTGATCGGGGATATATGTTTGAGGATGATTGTGATTACTCCGCTATTGGAGCAGATTCATGAGGCTCAGATCGTGGCTATGAAGGAAGAGCACCATAAGAGTGAGCATATTGTTGGTCAGGTGGCTTCCTTTGATTATGATAGCCTTAGTTTGTCGAGTCTTCATCGGATGGTATGGGTTCCATACTGGGGTGGTGTGTGTCATGTTCTGATGGAGGAGGCACACAAGTCTAGGTTCTCCATTCATCCCGGGGCGACGAAGATGTATAGAGATCTCCGTCTTGATTATTAGTGGCCCTACATGAGGCGGATTTGGCTTAGTATGTCCAGACATGCTTGACTTGCAGGAAAGTCAAGGCCAAGCATCAGCGACCTCACGGGAAGATGTTGTTGTTGGAGATTCCCATATGGAAATAAGAGGAGATTACCATGGATTTCATCACAAAGTTTCCTCGGACTGTGAGCGAAGTGGATTCGATTTGGGTCATCGTGGATCGGTTGACCAAGAGCGCACATTTCATCCTGATACAAGAGAGTATTTATGCGTAGAAATTGGTTGGGGTATATATCAGGGAGGTTGTAGCACGACATGGGGTGCCAATTTTGGTAGTTTAAGACAGAGATGTCTGATTTCCTTCCATGTTTTAGAAGAGCTTCCATGATGAGGTGGGTACTCGTCTCCATTTCAGCACAACATTCCATCCGCATACTGATGGTCAGAGCGAGAGAACTATTCAGACGTTAGAGGATATGCTTCAGGCGTGTGATTTGGACATCGACCGGAGTTGGGATACGTATCTTCCGTTAGCGGAATTTTTGTATAACAACAACTATCACACCAACATCAATCGACCTCCTTTTGAGATGCTCTATAGGAGGAAATATAGGGCCCCCGTTTATTTGGTGAGGTCGGTCAGCAGGTTATGGGGAGTACCGAGGTGGTACTCAAGACCATTGAGTTGACTTAACAGGTTTGTAGTAGACTCCATATAGCTCAGAGTGGGCAGAAGAGTTATGTCGACAGACATCGATCAGATCTAGAATTCCAGGTAGGGGATATGGTTCTCCTGTAGGTGTCACCATGGAAATGTGTCATCCGATTCTGGAAGAGGGGCAAGCTGGGCCATAGGTACATCGGTCCTTTCAGGGTTTTGGCGCAGGTACATCGGTCCTTTCAGGGTTTTGGCCCAGGTTGGCCAATTTGCATATCGCTTGGATCTTCCAGATGAGCTCAGTCAGATCCATAGCACATTCAATGTCTCTCAGCTGTGAAAGTGTTTAGGATGATTCCGTAGTGATTCCATTGGAGGATATTCAAGTGGATGGTCGTCTGAAATATATTGAGAGACCAGTGGCGATTCTTGACCGGAAGACGAAAACCTTGAGGAACAAGGTTGTTGAGTTGGCGAGAGTCTAGTGGCAACATCGCAAGGGTTCTGAATCAACGTGGGAACTGGAGGATGAGATGATGGAGCACTACCTAGAGTTATTAGTAGCACCGGACTTCGAGGACGAAGTCATATTGAAATGGGGGATAATTATAATACTCGAGTTGGTAAGTTTCGCATTTAACAATTTCATCTAAAAACTTTACATTTTGGTCCTTAAGCTAGTATGCGGGACATATTAGGTGGTACGCTTAGCGTACTACCCTGGTGTTGTAATCACGGATTCAATCCACGTACGTTGGGCGTACATGGAGTACGCATGGCATATGTGAACTGAAATGAACCCCTAATTTTTAGGGTTTGCACCTTATTTAAACCTTATTATAGGCTTATTTGGCCATTTTTAGCCAACCTCCACCTTCCTTTGTCCATAAAACGAACCCCTAGTGTGTTTTTGTAAGTTTTGAGCCTTAAAGAGTGTTGTTGGTGGTTTGTGAAGGAGAACAAGGAGAGGACCATTTGGATAGGTGTCTTGAACTTGAAGGTATGGGGTTAGCTCATCATTTGCAGGTTTTTTGAGGTAAAAATCTCACATCTTGATGATCCATGATGCTAGATCTAGTTATGTTGTTATTTTATGCTTTTCGAGTCCTTGGAGTGCTTGATGAGCTTCTTGAATCACTTTAGAAGTATTGGTGTTCGATCCAGTCTCCTTTTGGTCCCGTAGTTCATAAAAAATGCAAACTTTATGGTGTATCTTGGACCATGCATGCGTTAAGACCTTTGTTAAGCTCTTTTTCAGCTCTTGAGCTCCATTAAGCTATGCATGTGTGTAAAGTTGCCATCTTTACGTGATAAGCAGTCTTATAGAATTAGATCTGAGAGTTTGGCTTGAAGTCTCAATGGATTACGTGCTTAATGGAGTTGGGTGGCCAACTTGGGAGTATGATGGGTGTACCAAGTTGGTACGTTGTGCGTACTAGCACCAGAGGGTGTACGCTAAGAGTATGATGGGTGTACCAAGTTGGTACGTTGTGCATACTAGCCCCAGAGGGTGTACGCTAAGCGTACGAGCTGAGTACGCCCCGCGTACTCAACAGATGGGCTCTGGATTTGGGCTTCTCGGTTTTGGGCCCATGTTTGGACCTTAGGAGATTAGGGTCTTGTTGGGTCATCAGATTTCTATTTTTGGGTTGGCGCTATTATATTTGGTTCTTTTGGTTGAAGGCCCACGAAGGAATTTGTGCCCAATTTGAAAGATTGGGCCATACTTGGGCTTTAGGTGACCATTTTTGGAATTAGGCTATTTTGAGTAGCTGGTTTGGGCCTTGGCCTTAGGCTAAGTTAAGTCAAGGGTAAAATGGTCTTTTACCCTAGTTTAGACGCTTAGTTATGGGTCGGAATCGAACTAGTAATTGGATGTTATTTATGATCATAGCGTGGGGATTTTATCGGACCAGCTGATAGTGATTTATCTGATAGACTCAGTAGCTTGAGGTGAGTTTCCTCAATGTGTTTAGTGGGTCGAAGGCATCAATGTTGGCCCATGGTTTATTATGTTAGGATTCTAGATGTCAGTGTAACTCTTGCATGTGTATGCATTGGTATGTATACCGAGTGGGGCTCGATGCCAGGCGAGGCCCGATGATTGTATTGTATGCTATTATCTTTGTGATTATCGCATGTGTTAGTATGATTATATGTTTATATGTTTATATGTGTATCAGGTGGGGACCGATGTCAGGCGGGGCCTAATGATTGACGGATCTGTAAACCGAGTGGGGCTCGATAATGGGCAGGGACCAAGGTCGGGTGAGAGTCAATGCCAGGCGAGGCCCAATGAAGGGTAGGGTCCCAATATGTGTTTATTATGTATGGTCTGTGGTATTTGGGGAACTCATTAAGATTTTTGTTTACAGTTTTCAGTTTATGTTTCAGGTACTTCTGGTTTAAAAGGATAGAGCTCGGGATGGTTGCAGAGCACACACCATCTCATTCTACATTTTGTGATTTACTCTCATATTTTACGTTTAGTGATACACTTTGATCCATCTTGGTTGTATGACAATGTTTTGGATTACCATTTTATAAATTTTAAAATGAAGTTTTTAGGTCTTATTTTTGAGACGTTACACTATATATATATATATATATATATATATATATATATATATGTGTGTGTGTGTGTGTGTGTATACAAAGAGAGAGAGAGAGAGAGAGAAAGAGAGAGAGACGTTCATATATATAAACTTTAAGTATTATGTGAATGTGTGACTAATTTTGAACCAATCAACAAATAAGGGTAATTTTAGAATTTTATATATAATTATTTTAATAACCAAATATAAAAATATGATATTTATGAAATGTTCCCTTGAAGGTAAATGACACATTAGCCCTATAATATATTGCACATTTGTCCAGTCAGTCCCTTAACTTATATTTTTTCTTTATGAGGGAATAAAGTTGGAAGTGATGTGTTGTTTTAGTCATGGTAACCTATTTTACCTGGTTTAAAGAGACACCTCATCAAATAAAGCTAAGTCAATGTGATTAATATTTTTGGTGAGAGCTAAATCAATTCTCGGAACATATCAAATTTGACTTTTGACTTTTGATCAAGAATTTAATCACTATTCATTGAAGCATCAAACATCTGGTTCATCAATTTAGATCCTCTATCATCATCTTCACACCAACAACCATATTCTTCATCCAATATTCTTCTTTCAAAAAATATTCAATGGAACCCGTAAAACTCTTCCAATTATCCACCACAACCCTAAAATTCAAAACCCAAATCGTAGTGGTAGGGCAAGTGATGTCTGAAAACACGAGAGGTAAAAGATGTACGAGCTTCATGTGTTCATGATCTTGGCAACTAATGGAAACTCCGATTTAGACCTCAAAATAGATCTTGCCACCACCATTTTTTTGTATTTGTGTTGGTGGAGATTTTAGGTGTTGTGCTTCCCATTAGAGATGTCATCAACAAAGATATGCAGGATAACGATATGAGGATTGTTCTACAAATGTTTGTAGAATGAGGCGATGATTCTAACCATCAACACATGCTGGTGTTCGCAGTTTCTTCAAAATGCTTAGACTCTCTTACACCCAAATACTATGAAAGAAAACTAAACTTCTATTCAATAACCATGTTCCTTGTTATTTACCTACATTTAACATACTACCCTGTTATGTGTGTAGCTAGACACAAAGGTACCCAAGATAGGTCAAGAGCTTTCGGGCTTCAAGTGTTTTGGATATGGTATCCTTTGCTTGTTTTTTTCTTACCTAACTGGAGTGAAAGGGTAATGTTCATGTTAGCAAGCTTTTTAGTCATTGGGATTCAACATGTTCAGTTTACTTTAAACCATTTCTCTTCTACTGTTTACATCGGTGAACCAAGTGGTAACGATTGGTTTTTGAGAGTAAACACGGGTTGCCTTATGAGAGATGGAAACTCCAAAATAAACCGACGATGAAGAAGAATACCATGAAGTGTTACAGGTGGTGGAAGGGGTGAATCGGGTGATGGGTTTGAAAGAGAAATGAGACATGGGTCAGGTCAAAAGAGGTGGGGATTTTCAAAGTCAAAGTCTATTTGGCAAAGGGTAACCAGGTTACCCCTTCAATTTGTTAAAAGTGACCAAAAAGACCAGACAAAAAAAGTTTATCCCATCATAATGCATGAAAATAAGTTAAATGACTAAATGAGCAAAAGTGCAAAATATTGGCCACCTATCACCACAATCGAGATTTTGAATTGAGCTTATATGATGTACTCAAACAATTTTAACTTAATTGGATGATGGAATAATTAGATCAAACACATATGAGTGTGTGTGTGTGTGTGTGTTTGTAAGAGATATGTATTGTTATCTACTACATGTCGGAATTTTAGAGCGAGAGTAAGTTTTTTTAATATATATATATATATATATATATATATATATATATATATATATATATATATATATATATATTGCAGAATTGATCCTTGTTGTACACATAATTTTCATATTTGCTCCAAGGGCATTTTGGTCAGTTAGAAAAAACTAACTAGTCAAAAGCTAAAGTTAATGCCAGAAGGACTATTCATGCAAGGTTTCGAAACCATAGGGACAAGTGACGTGATGTTTGCCATAGTTGTCCTCAAAGTGTGATATTTTGCAAACCACATGAACTAATTATGAAATTTTGTTTATATATAATTATGGGTTGTTTATTTTCACTCTCCATTGAGTACCGTGTTGATACAACGTCGAATATGTAAATACTTTTTGTATAAAATAAAGGGAAATCTACTGAATTTTTTATGTTTATGTCTCATAATCTATTTAGTTTTTATCTTTTATTTAATCAATTAATCTCCAAAAGACGTCAATTGTATTCATTTTGACCCTTTTATCGCTAAACTGCCAGTAAGCCGGTCACCAACATAATATAAAGACTTTTTTTGTAAATAAATCCAAAATTATAAGGACATTTTTAGAATATATTATTTTTAAATTTTTAATATTAAGTATTTATTGAAGTTGTTCATTTGAAGGATACATCTTCTTTAACTCTAAAAGAGGTCATCTATTCTGTTTTTACCAACAACAAATTAAGCATGGTTTAGGTAAAAATCACCAATTCCTTATTTCCTTATTATGTATTTTAATTGAATCTTTTTTTGTTTATTTTTTTGTAATAATTACGAGGAAGTGGTTACGATGAAGCAAGTAATATGAGTGGTGAATTCAATAATTTAAAATATTTGATATTAAGAGATAATGATTTAGCATATTATATACATTTCTCTACACACTGACTTCACTTAGTGGTTATGATTGTAACAAAGAACCACACTGGTGCTCATGAATTCTTTGAGAACCAGCTTTGGTGTTTAAAGTGGTTTTTGCTTCATATAGAAGAAAATACATCATATGAGAGAGGTACAAAGAAATAGTGAAAACCCAAATCGGTAATTGTGTAATTGGAACTAGAAAAGTGTTGAATCATGAAACTTCTCTTGTTTGTGCAAGAGATACAAGATGAGGTTCACATTATAAAACAATCAAAAGTTTAATGAATTTGTTTCTAGTGGTTTTTGAGGTTCTTAATTTTGTTGAAGAGGAGGGATCGAGTTTATCTAACTAGTTTTTTATTTTATTTACACATGATTTTGAAAATTTTAGACCTCATGGAGAAATTGTCAAAACATCATCAACGAAAGGATCAAGACATTTTGGAAGTGTGAAATTATCCGAATAGTATGCTACTCCAAGAAACCGTAGGACCAAGATTACTAATCAACATCACTTTAAAGTTGATATTTTCAACACGGTTTTGGATGTGAAAATTCTAGAATTTGGGGACCGATTTAGTGAAATAAGCACCAAAATTGATAGAAAACATGGCAACTTTGAGTCATTTATATTCATTTTCTAGGTTTTACAAATCAAAGTTGTTGAAGTTAAGTGAGTTGTAAAATAATGGTTTTGAAGATTCGGAAAGGATGCATCTTGTTGGTAAACTTGAGATCTATTATCACTCTTTGCTACATGATGACCAATTTGATAACTTGAAGGGAATTACGTTCCTTTCTCTCTTGATGGTGGAAACGAGGAAAAATCCTTCTTTTTATTTTATTTATAGGTTATTAAAGTTAACTTTGGTTTTGATGTGTACAAATCACTCCAAGAACTTGATGTGTAAAATCTTGTTTTCAATTTATAATCAATTTTACCAAAATTGGGGACTATTACAAAGCAAGGCAAGTGTACCCAATTGTATCATGGTATAGAATTGGTAAGAAATGGTGTTGAACTCTAGGGAAACATAGTGAATTAGTATTAGAAAATCTGATTATTTGTTAAATTAAAGACAACAAAAAAGTGGCAATTTACATATAAACTAAGAAAAAAACAAAATGAAACAAATATTAAAAATTGATTAGTTACAGATAACTAAAGGTGCTTTTATTTAGTCTTCATTACATCCTTTAGATATCGTTGATTTGTATGTCGTGCAATGGATGTTACTTGTTATTTATCGATTTCTAAGTTGATTCGTTCCCTTGGTCCATTCATAAATCCTAATGATTCTAAGGACATTTAACTTGTAACACCAGCGAAATTAGGGTCAAAATTTTAACTTTTATAAAACAATAATTGGGATATACCAAGTGGTATATATCATAACGAGGTTTCCAAAAATATAAGGAACACTAAAATCCGAGTTATAACGAAGAAGTTATGACCAATCGAAGATCCGCGACAATACCGGTAAAACACTGTTAAACGTAAAATACGAAATCCCGATAAAATAATTTTTAGCCTTAGGTATCTAAATGAAAGTTATAGATATCATTAAACCATGAACATACATAAAAAGAACGCCCAAATCTGACTTTGTATGAGGAAGTTATGATTTTTCGAAGTTTCTGACCTAACAGTAGACAACTAAAAACTCGAAATAGAGATCGAGCGGTCTTTAGCTGACACAACCTCAACGAAAGTTGAAGACCCCAACAATAGGAGTACAACAGTAAAAAGTCTGACGAAAACGGACACCATATGAAGGAGTTACGAAATTTAAACGGACTTTTCCAGGTCCGGCCTGTTAAAAATAATATAATAAAAATAAAGTCAAAATAGCCGACAGAGTCTAAACGAGAGTTGTAGAGCCTTTTCACACCTACGCGTGCATATAAAGAACGTCAAAATCGAAGCTCGTACGCGAAAGTTATGCATTTTACAAGTTCGAGACCCGAAATCCGAGGCTATCAGGTTGGCCACGACATGGCACGGTTGGCCACGACGTGGCAACATGACAGATGGCGTCTTGTCAATGGAAGAGGATAGGATTTCTCACCACGACGTGGAACCCAAAATATGACGCTATAAATATAACTCAAGGGTTCCGGGTTTCATTACTAAGTTCTCTTCTTTCTCGCACCGAAGCTCTGCATTTTTCCACTCGAAGCCATCCCGACACCCCGTTTTTCACACTCAAGTCCCGAAGGAAGTTCTACACTCCCGAGAGTCCTGAGAATCCCGAGATTTTCCCGCATTTTCAGCTTTTCCTGTCGAAGTTCTGCTCGATTCTTCTCTCGGCTACTTCAAAGCAACCACTTCAATCAAGTGAGTTCATACCCCTACAAACACACTTTAAATACGTTTTTAACTACTTTTAAACACTTTTAAGGGGGGGGGGGGAATACAAGTAAACACACGGTTAAAATCGTGTGAAACACCAACCTTTTTGCTATACTTTTCGTACTGTTATTTTAACTATCATATGAAGTTGTTATAATGCAAAACACCTCACAACACAAGTTTACCCTCTTGGGATACAATAGGTTTTATAAATAAAAATATGTTTTATTTATATGTTTGCATACTACATCATATCAAAGGTAACCATTTCAACTATAACATGATGTTTTTACAAGAAAACAGCTCATCATTTCACCTTTGTAACACGGTAGAAAAAGGAAATCATTTCATACAAACGATTTTTCATCATATTACTCGTGAACTTGTTGTTAGCTATCATGTGATGTCATATGGATTTGTTTGTACCAAACGAAAGTCCCCACCTATAACCAGAGTCTCTTGGAGGGAGAGCGTGACAAATGTGTATAGATATATACGGGGCTGACAACTCCGCACCCTGACTGTTAGCTACAGTCCCCGGGGTGACAATTGTCAACATTAGGTACTGCGTCTAGTATGGTTATGAGGAACTCACAACATGCGGAAACAATGACTCATGCACGTAGTAATACATAACTCAATCATGCTTGGGGGTAATAACTATATTCTAGGGTATTATCAGCATGTTCAGAACGTAGGATAAACACTTCCACAACTAGTTTTACTTAACAATAAAACTATACATCTTCATTTCTAAGCATGGCATATTTGCTTACAAGTTACAATCTTGGTCATTTAAGACTGCATTTCACTTTTAGGAAAATATGGGATTTTCCTGGTCCAAATACATTCATTTTGTACAATAACAATTTACAACATCATTCTTTTGAGCATGTCATATTTACTTACTGTTACGGTCTTGGTCATTAGAGACTGCCTGTTACTTTAGGAAAATAAGGGATTTTCCTGTATCCAAAACAATCAACTAATAGGAAAATAAGGGATTTTCCTAGTGCAACTATTTACAATTCACACCACGAACATTCATATGCATTTCATACTTTTATAAGAAAATAAGGGATTTTCTTGGAAAATGCACGAACTTTGGAATGGTATACATTTTCTCAAAACCGCTTATGAACTCACCAACTTAATTGTTGACACTTTCTCTTTGAAATAACTTGTATTCTCAGGAAACCGCTAAGCAGGTTTGGAAATCATCTTTTGGGGATTAACGTTCTGGCATTAATGACTTCTTTTGAAACATGTTATTGTATTTATATTTTAAATATGTAACAACTACGATTATGTAAACACTTTTAAATATTTATATATTTGGTGGTGTGTACTTTCCTTACTATGCAATTGTTATGATACTGAATATGACGTCCTCCGCCCCCGAACGTTTTCGCCGTTCTGGTTTGGGGGTGTGACATAACTCAATGTTCATGATAATAATTATCCCTAGAATCAATAATTAGTTTATATCTTGCAAGATTAAATATGGTAATCAATCCCAATAGTCATGGTAATTAATTGGTACACATAATGGTCATTTAATGCAAACTTACACATTAAAGTTTCTTATTTAATAGTCTAATCTTATGATCTGGTCAATATGTAGTCACAATTGTCAATGGTCATGGTCAAATGTGATTCAAGTCACATAATCGGATTGTTTGTAACGACCCGTATTTTCTAACATCTAATCTAAGGGATATATCAAAGTTTTATCTACAGTGTGAAATTCTACTATAATTAAAACCTTTACATCCCAGGAATAATTGCGAGTTTACAATAAAAATATAACTATTTGCATGATCAACAAAGAATACAATAAATAGCAACCTACTATCTATTTCTTCCTTATAATCATACCTTCTCTTCTGGTACCATGGCTGCTACTACCTGAACTTGGAAAACATAAAAAAATATCTATAACATTAGACACTATGTGTCTAGTGAGTTATTATTTCTATATTTTCTTCTCTTTCTTATACTTTATCATCTAACTCTTCTCTAATAGCCTACACTGTTGTGCTTTCTTCTTCCGTATGTCTCTTCTATTATTCTCTAACCTTTATTTATCCTCTTTCTTATCTCATCTTTCTCTTTCTCTGTCATCTACTATGTTTCTCATACTCTTCTCTTAGCCACTTTTAAGGATCTTCTCATTCTCTGCACATACTCCAACTCTATCTCTTCTCTACCCTGTCTACTCTCTACTCTTTCTTTACTTTACTCTTTATTTTCTCTACTTTCATCTCCAGTTCATCAACACTATGTTCTCATCTAGAATAAATGGTAACATCTCATACTATAATCTTCTATATATTCTAAGGGAAACAATATGTTACTAGCTTCACAAGGTATTCACATCCGGTCTTACTTCTCTCTCTTATAATCCATCGTGGATCCGTAATCTTTCTTCTCACTCTTGAATCCATCACGGATTCCATACTCTTAATCCCTTACAACTCATTTCTAATTTCTTACAAATATCTCTCTTATCTTATTCCCCTCAAGGAACCTTTCTCTATCTTCTCTAACTATACTCATTTTGGATTCCTATAGGAATCATCTATCTAGATCCCAGAATACATCATTTATTTATGTTCCCTAAGGAACCATCATCTCATTCCCAAAGGAATCATACTCTTTTCCGCGAAGGAACCTCTATCTCTTATTCCTAAAGGAATCATACTCTCGTCCCCGTAGGAACTATATACTTGTCCCTGTAGGAACCATACTTTTGTTCCTGAAAAAACCATACTCTTGTTCCCCAAGGCACCATACTCTTATTCCCATAGGAAGCTTATATCTCTTGTTCCCAAAGGAACCTTCTATTTCTGCATCTTTATCTTTGTTATGTGACTCATCACATAAAACTAGTCTTACGGACAATTTATTTCTTTGTCTCATCAAGAGACCTTCTAATCTTTCTCTTTTTAACTCAGTAAGTACTTAATCATGACTATGTCTAATAACATATTGGTATTCTACACAATATGAATATGTCTAGAAATAAATTCTTACTCTTATGATTATACTACATATAATCGTCTTCTGTTTCTATGCACTTTCTCTTAGGTATTTTAACAAATACCTCTTCTATCTCTAACCATACATGGGATTATATTACATATGATCTCAGTCTTTTTTTATCTACTCTTATGGGTATTACTCATACTAGGCATATATTTTTCTTATACATCTATATATACTTTGGTTACACATACATGCTTAGATACATGTATTACATGTATAACCACATATATATAATCTTACATAGGATTATAATCTATATAACCCTTTCTTTTCTTCCTCTTTGTCATGCTTAGGTACATGAATCTAACATACATAAATATACATACATATATACATAAAAAGGTATAAACTAACTTAAAGAGAGTAATAACTCACCTTATTAGTTAGTGAAGACTAACTATCCCACTTTCCTCTACTTTGTCATTGATGCATCATGGATCCATCTTCTCTGCTCTTAGGCCTAATCGTACACATACATAACTTCTTAATACTTGTGTTAGCCTATTAAGAGCTTTTGAGTCTCTAAATCAAAATAACCACATAATTGATCAAAATTCTATCATTTCATTCTCTATCTCTTTATCTCATCCAATTAATGAATTACACATTGCATACTACTCAATTCATTATAATCTAGTCTAAAGCATAAATTCATAACCTCATTAGTTAGGGTTTCAAAGCAGAACTTCAAAAACATAGATTTCATCATGGAAATCACTTTCAGATCTTGATTAACATATCTAAACACTATCATTAACATCATAATCAGGCTATAGGTTGATCAATTCAACCAATATACTATAATCAAACATTTCACCAAAAATGCGGAAATCTTACCTTGATATGGAGAGGATAACAATCCTAACAACCCACCATCTCTAGATTCTCTTAGCACCATTTGGGCAACAAAATCGCCCCTTTTGAGCTCTCAATCTATCTCCCCATAAAATTGATTGAATACTCCTAACAGGTTAAAACCTGTGGGTGCGTCACCATGCCACGTCATTCTATATACCATGTTGCAACGACTATTTGACCCGAGGTCAATGTCTGCCATTTAATTGTCATGATGTGGAACTTTTCCTGAACGACGTCCTACATTGGCCACCGCGCCGCACGGAAAAGTAGGTTTCTTTTCTTTCATTCAAAGAACTCATGCTGCGTCATGGTAACATACCCACTGTGCCATGGTTCCAGCTTGACAGCAGCCCCTTGGGCTGATTCCATTCTTGCTTTAGGATAAATGTTGTCCCAATTTCTAACGTTTGTGGCTTCTTCGTTTCATACCCGTTTTCATTGTTCTTTATATCTACGTGGTGGGAACATACTTTACAACTCTATTAAGTCATATCTCACTGACTTAATATGGGTCTTAATCTGTTAAGTCGCAAAGTTGGCCTAAAAATAATAAAATATCAATTTTACCCTTTTGACCAAAATGCATCTTCTCATGCATCATTTCTCTTGAACTTGCTCATCTAAAATATTCTAAGTGACATAAACTCTTATTGGTCATTTTTATGAAGTCACAACTTCATAATCTCATCTTTTTCTCATAATTGACAATTTTTCTATTTTTTTTGTCAATATTTGACTAAAAGTCAACTTTATTTAAATTTCAGGTTCTTATACTGGTCCTCGAAACTACAATAACTCAACAATAGGCAACCAAGATACAAGCTTTAGCACATAAGGATCTTTGACCAAATAAGCAAGATAAAATAAACAACTATTAACATCAAGATTGCAATTAACTAAATCATCAAATATTCATCTACACCAAAGGGTTTTTAAGCCCTAATTAGAAACAAGAACACAAAAAATGCTGAATATAATACTAAATATAGGCATAAAGGCAAACCAAATAAATTTCCTCATGAATATGTTCTTGATCCTTCAAATTCCTACTCCATGTCAACCTTCCGGCCTTTGAATTGTCTTTTGAACTCTCAAAACGGCGACTCTTTGGTGTTCCTCTGCTGATTGATAATTAGCTTAAAGGGTTGAGACATATTTATGACATTCTAGTCGACTTCACATAGTTAATGGATGTGCCATGCTTGTTAATAAACTTCGAGGGTTTTGATTGTCATATGTGGAAGCGTAGCGTATGGCGTTTGGATGCATCACACTTTCTCTTTTCAACAACTTTTGTTGGGGTTCAACTTACAACTTTTTTTGCTCATTTTTGCTACATTTTCTTCCAAGTTCCACCAAGGTTTTTTATTGCAACATGCAAATATGAACATTATAAGTACATTTTATATTTAAATGCATCAAAACACAACTCAAAATAATAAGATAACGCACAGAATATATTTATAATTTAAGCGTTGTCACTTTTGCATCTCACAACTGTAACGGTTGAAATATGTTTTTCCACAATGAAGCTTTTGAAAAGCAAATTGTGTAACAAAATGAATGATGATTTAATAAATGATGCATTGATTTAAAGTATTGAAGAAGAAACACTTGTAGATGTTCATATTGAAAATATAACGAATCACTTTCAAAAAATGAGTAAACAAAGATGTCAACTTACAAATGTAATATCTATACTAGCTTGTTATATTTAATGAAATCGTAATGAATTCTTTTATCTTATTATATCTTGTCGAAAATTTTCTTTTGCAATACCCTAGATGGAAATTTCTAATTCCGCCTCTAGTTATATATTTCATGATGCATGAGAGCCTTGTAAACATTGTCGAACATATGTTATGTAAATCAGGTTAAGCAAGTCTTGTTTAGACATAAAACGTAAATTAATACTAGACGTGTCCATATGGGAGTTGTATACCTTGAGTGGTATGTAACATGATAGGGAAATACAACAATAATATGATTATTATCACACATGGGAGCTTATATATACTAAGCTTATCGTCGTACATCATATCTTTATTTATAAAACATCAATAGCATGGCATCGCAGAGCATTATTTGTAAAGCTTTAAATTCTTTATAAATGTTTTTATTATGCAAATCTTTGTAACTCACTAGCAATTAACTATATGATCATTTCAACCCAAAATAACTAAGTGAAAAAAGTCTTTTTTTTTTTTTTCTTAACATCAATTTGAAAAATAATTCACAATTAACTTACTGAACTTCGAAGTTGATCATATAATCATTTAAATACAATCTTGTAATTTACAAATCAAAATTCAAGTGATTGTTAACACAAATTCAAAATCATATTTACGAACTATATATAAGTATATAATATAAATCCAAAAAAAAAAGAGTAGTGGAGGACTCCAGATTGCTTCTTTCTTCTGGTTTCTAGAATTTGAAGACATTTATTTTTCTATTTTGCTGTTCTACTTATTTATTACACACTCAAGTCAACTATTAAATCATTAATGTCCTACATATATAAATTTTAAGTTATAGCCCAATTTCTTATATAAAATAGTTTGATCCACAAAATTCATCGATGGCGTAGCCCCCCACCCTCATAAGGGTGCATACACTCGTGTCACAAACCGAATGCCTTGTCCTATTCACGTATTGGTTCAGCTCGAATTCTTTATCATCTAGTAAATTTCATTAAAAATAAGCAAGGCATAAGTGAGTCTCGTGCGCTAAGCAGAGTAGGTCTTTAGTCAGGTAAAAAAGAGTAATAAAGACAGAATGGGACTTCCGCTCAATAAACTAACCCAAAGTCCTAAAGCTTAAATCATACCTTGAAACATGAACTAGGCTAAAAGATCAATATTAGAGGCAAAGTATTGTTTAAATTATGTTAGTTTCTGTTTCGTTACAAAGGTCAAGTTTCTGTGAAATTTTAAATTTTGATATAATTTTGTATTGGTGGAGCTTGTTTTTATCTCTTATTGAAGGTAGTGTGATACAAATAAGCTTAAACTTTGGGCCTTCTGGGTTGATCCGCCAACTACAGTCAAATATTGTTATAAAATAAAAATAAAAATAAGAAAACTAAAACATAAAAATAAAATACATGAGTAACATGAGTAAACAAATATAAAAAGAATTTGGGGTTGTCTAGCCTTTTTTTTTCTAAAAAAAGGTTCAAGATTAATGTATAGAATTTCAATTGTGGTTGCTCATGCATCGCATCAAGTAATCATATTGTGTAAGAAACATTATACTTAATGACACGCATTTTGGATTTTCATCATTAAAACTTAAATACGAGCTATCATTGTGTGAAGATATCAAACAAATTGTGTATTTACTATTTACCAAAAATTTGTAACTTTTTAGTTTTATACACATTAACAAAACAATTTAAGCATGATCATAACATAAATGGTAATACGAAGATATATAATTATATCGACTATTATATTATTTTAGTGTTGAAATAGTAATGTGACAATTTCAAAAGAAAGAGGTTACAAATGGATAAATCCATTATACATTTCAATTTACCAAATACCAAAACAACTGTGTTGACTTTGACTAATCATGGAAATTAATGGCTTCTATTATGTCCCACTCGATATTTTTTAGTATTGTTGTCAATAACTTTGGTCATCAGTCAACTTTCACTCTTTCCAAACTTCAAGGGTATTTTCGTCTTTTACTACTATAAGCAACTATTTATAATCCAAACTGAAAAACCCTCATAACTCGTTACTCTTTCTACACGTAATCTTTAACAACAGAAACCACCACAAACAACATGTCCATCGCCACCGCATCACCACCGCACACCGCCGGGATTTCATCTTTGCATACAGATATACTAGAGTCCCACGTCCTGACTCGGCTTGATGGACAAACGTTAGCCTCCGCCAGCTGCGCCTCCGCCACGATACACTCCATGTCTGAACGAAACCATCGCCTCTGGTCCGATGTATGCCACTCCACTTGGCCATCAACTTCCGGCGAGCTCGTGGATGGAATCATTTCCACTTTCTCCGACGATTATTCCAATGGACCTCGGGAGTTTTTCTCTCAGTCATTTCCTCTACCTTCACCTGACCCCACCACCTCCACCGCCACCCCTTCATCGTCGTCGTCAATGGTATCGCCGCCGTCTGGACTAATCTCAGCTGTGGATGTTTACTACCGGAACGAACTGATTTTCACGAAGACCGAAGAAACAGAAACCGTCAGCGGTTGGTTCCAGTGCTCGCCGTTCAGAATCGACCTGTTAGACCCGAAAGACATTGTTCCGACACAAATACCACATCCGGATGGAGAACACACATGTAGTCATCTGATCGACGACATGACACTAAGCTGGATACTAATTGATCCGGTATCCAAACGTGCCATCAATCTCTCCTCCCACAAACCGGTGTCCGTTCAACGACACTGGTTGAGTGGCGAAGTACAAGTCCGGTTTGCATCCATACTCCCCGGCGGAAACCACAAGCACTCGTCGGAGGCGACGGCGTTTGTGCAGTGTGGGATAGTGGTGAACTGTGGTGGGTCGGAGGGAGGGGAGATGCAGGTGAGGGAGTTGAGTATGGAGGTGGAGGACATGGATGGAAAACACTTGAACGGAAGGGACAGTTTGGTAATTTTAGAAAGGACTATGAAGGGTAAAAGAGGAAATGGGGTGAAAAGAGAGGAAGAAGCAAGAGATAGAAATAATAAATTCGAAGAAAGGAAGAGAGAGAGAAGAGAGAGAAAGTTGAGGGTAGAAGAGACATTAGATACTTTGTCTGTGGCTTTTGGGTTATCAGTTTTTGCTGGTTTATTTTTTATTTTTTGTTAACATATAAAAATGTAAATTCAATATAAAAGTAAAAGTAACGAGTTCATGAATATATGACATTTCAACTCTCCGAAGTCCCAACCACTTGAAGACACCATAGTAAAAGTTTTTAAGAATTTCATCTGATTTTGATTTTTTTAGCCGTATTTAAATACTCATATAACCTGTTTATCGTGTTTGTGTATATATGCTAGTTGTTGTATCGCAGAAGTGTATTTTTTCAGAGCACTGAAAATTTTCTGAAACTTTGCGTCTCATGTTTGAAAATATGGATAATCTATTTCGGATCGCCAAAATACACGTGAACAATGTTTTCACATCCCATCAAATGACATTTTCCGCAAAGTAATATCGGATCAACTGTTTTTTATGCTGTTTCACAATCTCTCCGGATAAGAGGTCTCAAATTTCTAAGCGTGCATGAACTTGCGATATTCTAAGCAAAGTAGGGGGGATGCAGGAATTCATACCACGGGTTGCCGAGTTGAAATAGGTGATGCCAATGTATAAAAAATAGGTAATTTTTTTTTATAAACTAATAATTAATATATTGAATTATATTATACTTTAATACATATCGATTGAAGGCAAACAAGCAATAACCTGCGCCACTATAGATCCGCCAGTGAGCAAGAGTTTGTACATTTCTAGCTAGTGCTGACAGAATGTTAAATTGGTTCATCGTCGAATAAAGATAAAAATAAGGATTTGTTTCAATAATGTATTTCCGAGAAGGATGCTAATCGGAGCCAGAGGTTCAATCCATTGAATTTAAGAGAGTAGGAATAGAATTAGAGAGGGTTAGAATAGAATATGAGAGAGTTGGAATGAAATTGGAGTGAATAATGTGATATTCCTAATTTCACGGTAATAAAAAACCGATTTAATTTATCATTATAAAATAAAACCAGAGTAATCATTTGATTTAAAAGAGTTGCGGAATTTGTGATCCGAACTTCATAAATTCATATCTTTTGCATACGAGCTATGTTTTCGACGTTCTTTATATCAACGCGTATGTGAGATTATGCTCTATAATTTTCATTTAGACTCCGTCGACTAATTTTGACTTTATTTTTAATATTATATTTTTAGTAGGCCGGGACACGAAAAGTCCGTTAATAATTCATAACTTCTTCATCTAACGTCCGTTTTCATCTGTCTTTTTACCGTTGCACTACTATTGACGAGATTTTCGATTCTCATTTAGATTGTTTTGGCTAGAAATCACTCGATCTAAATATCGAGTTTTTGGTTGCATACTGCTAAACTGAAACTTAGAAAAATCATAACTTCCTCATACAAAGTGAGATTTAGATGTTCTTTTTATGCACACTCTCGGTTTAATGTATTCTATGACTTTCGTTTAGATCGCTAAAGCCAAATATCTCTCTATCCTAATTCACTATTTATGTCGCGTAGTGTCGTGCCGGTTCTGTCGCGAAACTTCGACAGGTCATAACTTTTTCGTTATAACTCGGATTCCGACATTCTTTACATGTACGGAATCCTTGTAAGATATACTACAACTTAGTTAAGATTACTCCTTCTAGATAACCTTCCATCAAAAATTCATTTTTGACGCTCATTGTCCTTAAATTTATTAGCCTGAATCTGCGGGCGTTACAATTATCTCCCCCCTTAGAATGATTACGTCTCGGAATCATCAACAAAATAGGTCTGATATAATGATTCCATACGTTATATTTCTATCCTAAGTAATAACCGTAATATATATGTTTATTCGAATGAGTATCTAACTCTTGGACTTCTTGACTGCAGGCGATGCTCAATCTTGCATCCGCTCTTCGTACTATGTTGGACTTTCAACCGTAACTTTCGGGTTACAAAATAAATCCTTATTGAGGACTCCTTCTTCTTCTTAGAATTAGTACTTTCCTTAATTTATTGTAAGAGACCGATGGGTCATGTTCTAATGGCCTCTCATCATATGATGTCACTCTTAGAGTCAAATTCCAGAATGGAATATACCTTCCTTCATATTCTAATGTGATATAATCACATTTTAGCATGTAGCATTTCTAGCTACTAACTTCTTTAACAACGAGCGCGATACAATTAGTTGCATTGATTTCAATCTTTTGGCTCAAGTCAGGTGCTACATCGAACTTGGTTCTCTGAACCACGTAACAAACTCATCGTAATCAGACTCAATTGATATGACCATTAGGGTCAGAATAACAATCGTCTGCTTAGTTATTACCGAAACAATGGTAATGAAATACTTGAATAAAACAGAATCAATTACTAGCTTCTTAGTAACCTTGTGACTTTCAATAATCCAAGTCCGAGTCTAGTGCTTCCAGTAGCATATGCGTCTACTACCATTCACACCTACTCATACTCATCCCAAATATTGTCTCGCAGTTTTTTCAAGTTATTATCACAAAAAAAAAAAAAAAACAAATTTAACACATACAAATGTGTCTAAACAATCATAAAATTTTCCCTAGACTCTATTAGGATTTCTTCCATGCGTATCTTCAATTATCAACTCGGTCGATGATGGAAACACCAGACGGTAGGACAACTTCAGGAATTACGTCAATCGTTCCATCATCCTGCCAATCGAAAGTGTACTTCAAACGTACCGTATTCCTCCAAACGTAATGTCTGACATATTTTAAAGGCAAGATACCACTCTTACGATATCTTCTGATAGGTTTCATTCACTATCATAAGACCTTTTATTTCCTCTATTTAATCAATTCTCTATGAGTCTTCAACATGATGTTCTGCACACCAAAGCAGTCATTTGGTGTGTCGAGACGAGAATATAGGTAGAGGAAGTTTTAGGCGCGTATTCCTCGTTATTACTTCGAAAAATTACATGTCAGTTCTAATATCGTAATTAAACGTTTATAAATCCAAACACATAAAATTTCCAAATCTGATCGGCAACAAACAATAGATCCGATCAAACGATAGCATAAAGCATCACAAATCATTCAACGCATAACATCATTTTAGGCATCTTCCCTAATTAAGCTAGTACTTGTGTCTATTCAGGTGTACTTCCTAAAATATATTAGACACACTTCTCACAATCATCGCTTAGCATTCTAAGTTTAAGTCTAGAAATAAATCCATATTCCTAGTTCGCTTAACTAATGCTCTGATACCAATAGTGACATCCCCAATTTCACGGCCAGAAAAGACCGATTTAATTTATGCTTTTAAAATAAAACCAGAGTAATCATTTGATTTAAAAAAATTGCGGAATTTGTTACCAAAACAAAATATGATAAAAAAAATTTATCAAAACATTTCTTAAAGAAATGTATTTTCATTAAATAACAAAACCTCGGGATGTCAAGCTCCGATATAGACCAAAAGCATAAAAAATACATTATAAGCCTTACAACAGTTATTTACAACTACAGGCCTATAATCCAAAATCTCTCGTCATTATTCAACTATGCTCTTGTTCCACTTCTTGTAATACAAAGAAAACTGAGTGGGTCAGGCTTGGGAGCCTGGTGAGCACATATGGTTTTCAACCCACAATAATATAATTATTATTTATAATCATCAATCAATCAATCAAATTCCCCATCCCCATTATGTCGTTTACTTCTTAACGATTTACCCTAAGAATAATCTATCCTTCATTCATTCATTACTAAAGATTGACTTTAAGGGGCACAAATTCCATTGTTGCATAAGGCGCAGCTGCCAGTAACATTTGTTAGGCACAACTGCCAATAATATCATTTAGGCGCATCTGCCAGGATTACGACATTCACTATTAGGCGCTTCTGCCAATACTATCCTTTTTGCGCAGCTGCTAGGATGTTTAGAGTATAACATGGTTTAATACACGTTGTGGTGCAGCTACCAATATATATATATATATATATATATATATATATATATATAAACCATCTTTCATACCTCATCGTTTATCTACCCATGTTTTACCCAACATATTCGTAGATATAAAATACATATACAGTTTAAAACCTGTATAAAACATTCATTTAACACCCATCTCAAATAGACAAACAATGTGTAAACACATAGCAGGTATTTTGTAGAAAATATTTCATATCTAAGTGTTAGATGAAAGAGATTACATATTCACATGATAAGACGACGATTGGACAACGCTTCGTCCCTTAAAACAATATTCTACGATGAAACCTGGATGTTTTCTCCAATAATCGGGCTTCTCGCGGGCAGAGGTTCGGCTCGAAAACTGTTTTTTCTCGGGATCCTTGAGGCTTCGGGACTTACTTCGGGTATCGGGATGATACCAGGACTTCGGGGGATTAAAAGTAGGCTTAAAGATGAGAGAAGTAGGAGAGAGGTTTAGAAAGTAGCAACCAAATCGGCTGGCTTCGGTTTCTATTTATAGGGCTGAAATTCGACATTCACGTCGTGATCCAAGCTTGTTCACGTCGTGAACTTGGTCATGATCAGTTCGTAGACTCGACGTCTAAATCCTATCCCTGGAAGGTGTCAATCACCGAGTTCATGTCGTGAGTTCTATGTTCATGTCGTGAATTCTAACGGACCTCGAAGTTTGTGATCCAAACTTCAGAAATTCATATCTTTCACATACGAGCTCTGTTTTCGACGTTCTTTATATCCACGCGTAGGTGAGATTATGCTCTATAACTTTCATTTAGACTCCGTCGACTAATTTTAACTTTATTTTTAATATTATATTTTTAGTAGGTCGGGACAGGAAAAGTTCGTTAATAATTCATAACTTCTTCATCTGACGTCCGTTTTCGTCTGTCTTTTTACAGTTGCACTACTATCAACGGGATCTTCGATTCTCGTTTAGATTGCTTCGGCTAGAAATCATTTGATCTAACTATCGAGTTTTGGGTTGCATACTGCTAAACTGAAACTTAGAAAAATCATAACTTCCTCATACGAAGACAGATTTGGACAATCTTTTTATGCACGCTCTCGGTTTAATGTATTCTACGACTTTCGTTTAGATCGCTAAAGCCAAATATCGCTCTATCGTAAATTCACTATTTACGTTGCGCAATGTTGTGCCAGTTCTGTCACGAAACTTCAACATGTCATAACTTCTTCGTTATAACTCGGATTTTGGTATTCTTTACATGTACGGAATCCTTGTAACATATAATACAACTTAGTTAACATTAATCCTTCTAAATAACCTTCCATCAAAAAGTCATTTTTGACGTTCATTGTCTTTAAATTGACTAGCCCAAATCTGCGGGCGTTACAAATAAATGGTTTTCGGAGTGGTAGATTGTTTTTTTAAACAATAAGATATCAATATTTTAAAACCGGAATCGGTTGAACCGGTTGGACTACGGCTAAGTTTTTCACATTCATGAAACATATTGAACCGATCGATTTTATGATAAAATTGTTGACCCAAAACCATTACAACGACTCGACTTAAAATAAATAAATAAATAAATAAATAAATCTAACCCCGATACAAAAACTCGGTTTAACATGAAGGCGATAGTGAATTTCATTTATCTCATTTTACTAGCTCGACTATAGAGAGAGGAACTAATGGTAACGAGCCAGACCAAATGATCTTCAAAGACATCCTTCACCGATCGATTAGATGAGAGAGGTCATTCAGTGTAAGACATGAGGTAGACGAACGACTCACTATCGATGGTTCCATACGTCAATCCCATCCTGAAGGAGCTAATGAAAGCCTGAATTCAATATGAAAGTGGGCTCTTCCTCTTCGATTCAAGCAAGTCGACCATTGAATCTATTAAACTGGGCCACTTCTTCCCCCTCCGCAGGAAGACTTCCTTCTTTCCCTTGCCTGTCTGGTTATCTCAAACCGGCATTCGAACGCACAAAGCCTAGCCGCATCGCCATTGTGCTATTAGCCCACTAAGTGAAGGTGAACTTTTTTCATATAATACTTCAATGTTTCATTATTCATGATTTGGTTTGTTTGTGATTGCTGGGTTTCTATTAAAAAATAATCAAAATTTTGTAATAAAATTAACGTAATTAACAACGAAAACATTTTATAATTTGAATAAATTAAAACCATTTTAATCTATCATATCATTTTCCAAGACATAGATTAAAATAACCATATACAAGTTAAGTGTTAGAACCTTTGAAAACTTTGATTCTCATTGGAGAGAGAAGTTGATGAAGTGTGACATTAAGCTCTAGTATACACTTGTTACTAAGTTAATTTTAAGTTATTAAGACATATCTAAATAAATCTTAATAGAAAGCAACTTATTAGTGTTCATTTCATGCACCATTTACAAGAAAGAAAGAAGGGAGAAGAAGTTTTGAACTTCGAAAATTTGGCAGCCCTATGAGAGCATTATGTTCTTGGTTTTGCATCACCAAAAGGAAGAAGAATATCAATTGAAGTAAATCACTTAAAACAGTCTCAATTCTTTCTTTTATGTGCCATCTATTGTAGACAAAGGGCAAGCCAATAAATCAAAATGAGTAAGGCCCTTTCTAGTGCATGTGTGATATATTAAACAAAGGAAAAAGCAATATAATTACATACCCTTGAAAATTCAGCTATATATTCTAAGGAGACCAAGTTGTATGTCTTTTACTTTATAAGAACTAACTAGTTACATATACTAACTCCTACTTATTTGTACATGACATAAATAATCATACAATATGATATTAAACTAGTTTTTCTTCTTTTTTAATTATTTCCTAGAAGCAATAACTCCTAATATATTGGTAAATTATTTTCATAAAATAATGTTTTTCCAATTGAATAGAATGGTTGATATTTATTAATAATTAAAATTACTCTAATAAATAATCAATTAGTAGTAACTTGCTATAAGGTGTGACCCGATAGGATCATATGTCATTAGTAATGTGCTTCTATAATGACTCTTGGGCATAAAAGATCTTTCAATCTCCCACTTGCACAAGACTCATCATATATTGATATAGATTGTGGTGAACATATAACAACATTTCACTGCACCCAGTAACATACGATGAAGATTGTCATTTATCAACATCCAATTCCCAAAAGCTTAAAGCTCCAACTGATGTATAAGTAAAGTTTATTAGCTATCCCTTCGTTATAGACATCCTGTTGAACATAAAACTTGGATTGCAATCAATCTTATTTCGAGTTCAACTGTGGGTACTGTAGTAGATGCCTAACTATCAAAACATAAGAGGAATAAATCTCATACTGGCTACATAAGCCTCTTGCATAGTTCATACCATACCTGAAAATGGATTTTATAACTGCCCGTTTAAGGATCAACATTTGACCATATCAAAGCACAACACCCCTTATACTTAAGTCCCACTGTGTATCTTAGGTGTTAAGGATACAAAGATAGTACATTTTAATCAAGTATCACTCATAACTGTGATCTATGAGATGATCTTGATGCGGGTCCGTTCAATACCAGCTCTATGATAAGTACCTATGAATCCTTGTTATAACCCATTACCAACTTTCATCTGGTGAGATTCAACCAATCTAATTCATATTAGTCTTACGTCATCATTGCTCCCACAATTATAACCGACCATGAACTTTTAGAATAATACGATTATTTATGGATTAAACATGTTAATATAGAACAAAACAAGTATTGATCTGATGATCGTATCCCATTATATCAAAGAAAATATAATAGTTTTTGTCTTAATGTTCCAATATTCAAATACTAAATTCAAATCAAAAACCCATTTCTAGAATAATGAAGTCCTATAGCTGAAGTGTGACCATTCATATTTAACTTAAAAGGAAAGACTTTATTAATGGGTCCGACTAAATCTAATTTTTGTGAAATTTTACGAATACTGTCATCTTCATATATGACTTTACACTAAGTATAGTTAATTATCTAGGAAAATATGATTGGTGTTCTAATGTGATATAAAGTCTCTTAGCTTGATTAATTATACTCTCGGAGTCACAAAGAATTTCTAGGTTATCCCTGAATGGAAGGATTCAACCTAGTTTTAATTGATCTAATTCATCCAATCATATTTGATTTCAACTTCTGAAGTAGCAGTGTACTCTTATTTAGTAGATTGTGCAATTATGTTTTGCTTGGACCTCATTCCAACAAAACTTACTCTTCATTCCATAATGGAGTTATAATCCAATTATAATTCATAATATATCTTTATACCTTAATAAGCATTTAGCCTCAAATGCTGAATTTTAAGAGGTACATGCCTTAAAACAACATTTACAACAACTTTATGCATTAAAAGGTAAAAATCTTATTGGTTATTGTATGCTTTAAACCTTCAATTTCGATAGCTTTTGACCAGGTCCCAATTTCCTATCCCATCCAACAACCACCCAAGTATGTCGCCTTTTCTTTCGCCGATGTTATAATATCTCTATTAATATTCTTCAACATTTATATAATTGTAACCCATCCTAAGCCTCACTCTAGATCTATCTCAATTTTAATCCCTAAAACTCACTTAGATCTTGATATTTGGAGTTGACGACCTACAATTTCTCTCTACACTCTAACCATCTATATTCAGGTACCACGAATCACTGGCCATATTTTTGGTCGTCACTATTGTCGCCACCAACGAATACATAGTCGGATCCAGACCCAACGTACCGACGATGGTTCGCTTCTAAGCCCTTACAAAAGTTTTTCTCTCTATATCTATCTAATATTTATGTGTGTGTCGATTTTGTGGATTCGTATCAACGATCATATGAGATTTACTGTCTTTGTGAAGGTTTTGTAAGACCTGGCTACATAGCCTTGTTCATGTTGAGAGCTTGAAAGTTGTACGAAGGTTTGGGGTGGAGGTGCAAACCATCTCTGTGGCTAGAAAGCTTTATTCTCTCTCTCTCTCTCTCTCTCTCTCTCTCTCTTCACACTACTGACTTTCTTGAAGAAACCCTTTCTCAGGTTTGAAATCTACATCTTAATAAGTTTTTATGCGTTTAGGTTTCTTTCAAAATCACATATATGTTTTCTTTTAGGTTTGATAAACGGTTTTCAGATCTAGATGTAGATGAACCTAAAGGGAACGAAAAGGGTTTTGAATATGGGTTATCAAGTTGCATCGGTTTTCTTTTGGGTTTTTTTTTTGTCATCAGTTGTTTTGTTGTTTGGTTATTTTTTTGATTCTTTTTTATGAGGTATAAAATTATTTTTTTAGTAAAATTCAAGTCTTATCTTCATTGCTTTGTTTGAATCCATTTTAATAAACTCGAAAAATGATATTTTGAATGTTTTTGAAGATGTATGAGGCAAGGATTTTGTTTAATTTGCAAGTGAAGACCGGTAGATGCTTTCCTTTCCATTGTTAATTGATATGTACAATCAAATAAATATCAAATACCGGTCACTATTTTAGGTTTACCTTTATTCAATTCTATCATACTTTTAAATTTTTTATTTATGTTTCTATAATTTGTTTTAGGTTTAGATTGAATTGTTGCTGATGTATTTTACGTTTTAATAGTTAACCGGTATAAGAACAAGAAAAATGGCAGACCTTCAATTTGAAGGAACTTCTATGCTTATTAGCTCAGACCCATTAAGGTAAGTTTTATTGCTTTTCTTTGATTATTGGTCTTTTTGTCTAATTTTAGGGTAAATATGCAGATTAGGTATGTAAAACGTTGGTACTTAATATAACTAATTACTCATTTGTACTGATGAATCTGATGTATAGGGGAACAAAATTATAGATACATGTTGATGCTTGTTGTTGATCATTGTATTTCAAAGTCGTAAATAAATTATAAACATTTGTCGTTTTTCTTTGACAGCGAGTTGGAAAATCCAACCATGAATGACCTTTAACTATATGTGTGTGTATTTGTTTGCTCACAATTACACCACTTTAGTTTCACATGTTCTATTAAAAGATTAATTACATCTAACTAATTTTTGTTAACATTTTGGCTGCTTGGTGGATGTCAAGAAAAGTTTGAGGTGGAAATAAAGTTTTGTTATCGGGCATGCATAAGCAAGTTAGAAGCTTTGATCTTTCATTTCCGATATACAACTCTTTCTTTTCTATCTTTGGTGTTAATTATGAGTTATTCATTTATTTTCAATCTTATTTAGTTGTCATTCTTCTAATTTGTGAATTAGTGTTTTGTGATAACTATTTTTTTCCTTCCAATTTATTCATTAGTGTTTTGATAACTACTCTTTTTTATGCATTAGTGTTTTTATAACTATTCTTACTTATTTATTAGTTATCATTCTTCTAATTTATGCATTGGTGTTTTGATAAGTATTCTTTTTTCATCAGAACAACTAAAAACTATTCTCTTTTTATTTTAGGTTCTTGAGAGATAGATTAATGTGTTGCGCCTGCTTTTGCCAAAGTACATATGAAGATGCTACTCCGCAGACAAATTGGGGGGGGGGGGGGGGGGGGGGGGGGGGGGGGGAGGAGGATTCTATAGCAGTTGTAGCCAGCTGCTTCTCTTTGGCAAAAGATGTTGGTTATATCTCACTACTCTTAAATCATTGCCACATTCCATTTTAACTAGATGGCAAAATGAACATTCAAGTAATTTTATAAATAATATGAATTCTTATTATTTGTGGGATATTACTTATTTTGTTATGTGAAAGATGATGCAATCTTATAAAAGGTGGTCGAAAATAATATGAAGGTCGAGATGTCTTGGAAAAGAAGCCTATCTTGTAGCCATTTTTTCCCTCAAAGTTGGTTGTTTCATGTTGTATATATATATATGATATACGATAAGGATTATGTTGATTTAATGGTTCTGGAGCTAAATGTTTAACCTAACTTCTCATGTAATATCCATATATTAAAAAATAAATTGATATTCTTAAGTGATCTTGCAATCACTCATTTGACTATCTTCTCATGGGATTTGATTACTATGGGCAAGGAGTGTAGTTACATTAGATTTATATTGTTTAATAATAACTCATAATATTTGAATCACGGAATTGCTTTTCAATTAACTAAATTATTTTATAAGCGGAAACAATTTGATAACAAAATAAGAAAAACGGATGCTTATTTTTAAAATAATTAAAAAAATATAAATATTAGTGGATCAACACATGATAGAAACTTAAGTGTAGAAGACAATCAAAATTTCACAACGAATTTTTATTTTTACTAAAACCAACACACTATTGTTTTAAACAATCAACAACATATTCTCAGATTTCAACATTAGATCATTACCGAACCGACTATTCTCCAAATAAAAACTAATCACCGCCATTAGAACTAATCGTCACTACAAATTAATTTTTGAAAAAGTTATTGATACTCATCGCTTAGCGTAGGTAAACGGTTAGTGTGTGTGTGTGTGTATATATATATATATATATATATATATATAGATCTTTACATAAAGATCTTCTTCTAAACTGAATATCTCATGTATATTCTCTTAAATCTTCTTAAGTACTTTTAGAATATCTTTATAGTCATCCAATGACTTAACCATGTGTCAGAACCCGATATTTCAAGTCAATGTAATGACCTAAAAGTCAAGAATTTGTAATCTACTTTTGATATAAAAAAATAGCGTCAAAAATAAAATATTCAAAAGTCGCAATTGGGTTGCATAATGTAATAGATGTCGTAACAAGGTTTTCAGAAATGTAAAGAACACAAAAATCGAAGTTATAACGAAGAAGTTATGACCAATCGAAAATCCGCAGCAAAACCGGTAAAACACTATTAAGTGTAAAACGTGAAATTTCAATAAAATACTTTTCAGCCTGAGGTATCTAAACAAATGTTGTAGATATCATTAAACCCTGAAAGTACATAAAAAGAACATCCAAATCTGACTTCTTATGAGGAAGTTATGATTTTTCTAAGTTTCGGAGTAACGGTAGACAACTAAAAACTCAAAATAGAGATCGAGCGATATTTAGCCGACACAACCTAAACGAGAATTGAAGATCTTGACAATAGTAGTACAAATGTAAAAAGACAGATGAAAACAGACATCGGATGAAGAATATATGAATTTTTAACGGTCTTTTCCTTTCCCGGCCTATTAAAAATATATAATTAAAAATAAAATCAAAGTTTGCCAATGAAGTCTAAATGAAAGTTGTAGAGTATGTTCTCACCTACGCGTGGATATAAAGAACATAAAACGGAGCTCGTATGCGAAAGTTACGCATTTTAGAAGATTGGAGCACACAAACCGAGGGGAGTACGCTATAGCGTATGGGGGTAGGCCCAGCGTACTCAGTGCGCGGCCTCGGATCGACCACGTCCCCTGCTACCCTCTAGCCTGTCCCATCCGAAGTCCAGAGTCCGAAGATGGCGTCATGCATGACGTACGCCTAACGTACGAGGGCCAGTTCCACCCCTATATAAAGGGTGCGAGGCTTCCGACTTCTTTTGCTAATTCACAACATTTCTCCCATATTTTCTCACTCTCGAGCCTCCCGAAACTATCCCGATGCCCCAGTTATGTATCCAAGCTACAAAGAAGGTCCGAAGGTCCGAAACTCCCGAGAAAATTTCCACTTTCCGTTCGAAGTGCTGCCCGAGAAAAGTCTCGTTTTCTTCAATTCATCCCACTTACCAGGTGAGTTCATACCCTTATATTTTCACGTTTTTACTATATTTTAAGGGGGAAAATACAAGTGAAATGCAAGAAGAACTTATGTTAAAATGCAAATTGTTACATACAGTTTCTAATGCTTTATTTACATTTTGTGTATAAATGTTAAATAAGTAAAATAACGTTATTACAAATGTTATACTTTACATGCAAAGTTGGTAATACACTAAGGTTTTGATTCAAATGAAACACACTTTTGAAAAACTATAATATGTATAGTTTACGAGATATTCATGATATTTTACACTCTATGAACAATATAGAAAGGAAATACTCACATTTACAAGAAAAATGGACTTTTCATGCGTAAACCTATTTGATACAAACCTTTGTGAGACATTTGACTTCACGTACTTTCAAGTACGCATTTTAAGTCCTGTATTATAAACCATAATCTCTTGTAAGGAGAGCATGATACTTGTGTATAGATCTATATGGGATTGACAAACACGCACCTAAACTGTTAGCTACAGTTAGACCGACAAGTCTGGGGTGACAAACGTCATACCATTCCAACGCCTGAAGAACGTTGTTATAGGCAGTCTGGGTCAATAGTACGGTTATAAAACTCACATGAAGTAATAAAACATTTGATTTACATGGCTATCAAACGCCTTAGTGGTTATATATACATACATACACACACATATATATATATATATATATATATATATATATATATATATATATATATATATATATATATACTTACACTATTTTAGGTATTGAAAATACTTATGCATTCTGGTTTTTGGAACTTTTAAAACTACTATTCATTTATGGAAAATATTGGATTTTCTAGAAACAAACTCAGTTACTTTATATAAAAAGGCATACAGTTCTTATACAAAAACGCTTATGAACTCACTAACTTAATTGTTGACACTTTTTCAAAATTACTTGTATTTCTCAGGGATTGAGTAATACAAGTAAACAACAGCTTTTAGGAAGGGACGCTAAGGCGTCAATTTCAAACTTATTATATCATCATAATTTAATTTCTTTTGAAACATGTATTACAATCAACAATGTAACTTTTTAAATTATATTTATGATGGTTGTGTTTGCTTTCTTTACTATTTACTCAACTGTTATGATACTACATGAAGTCATCCGCCTTCGAACGATTCCGCCTTTCTGGTTTGGGGGTGTGACACCATGTATCCAATTTGTATCTTATGATATGTTCGCGACATAATCATATACCTAGTTTGTGCATAATATGGCATAAATGATGGATTCATTTGTCAAGCAAAGTGAATGTAAATCATTTTATCTAACTCAAACCTATGTGCTAGGTCCTTTTGATGGTAGCTCAGACTTAGTGTCGTGTGGCAATGCTAACATTCCTCTAAAGGAATCTTGTATCTTGATCTATTTCAAGACATTTTCAATATATACATAATTTTTTTTAAAAAAAACTTTAACATTCATATTTATCTATCTTTATAGATTTTACATTCCAAGAATGTTTCTTTTCATTCCTAAGTCTTTCATCTTAGAAACACATTCCGAGTCAAGGCAAAAAATCCTGGCATGGTTAGAATGTATTTTGTCTTAATTAAGTATGTCTCATTCATATAAGATTAGAAATATCACCATACACTCACTAGTTCTTAGTAAACATAGATGTCATCTTCATTTTGATATAAAAGTCACCTTGCTTTCATATATTTAAATGATGATTCCAACCTTAATATGCTTACTTTATATCCACAAGTGGATCTTAAGCTTTATACATTTTGTTAGGATAACTAGGATTAAGAAAACCTCTAGGCTAAGCCATATAGATATATTTAAGTAGATCTCTATTAAGAGAGGTAGTTTTTTTAATATCTATTTTCTATATATCATTATATGAATATGTAGTTATAGTAAATAATATCATTGGTGATCTAATCATAGATAAATGTGGAAAGGATTGATCATAGTTAATGTCATGAGTATGATAAAGATCATAGTCAATGTCATGGGTATGAAAAGAATCCTTTTATAACAAGTCTTGCTAAATGTGTACAGATGTCCATGTAATGTGTTCTTTCTAAAATAATTACTTACTCTTTCTATCCTTGCTATAAGAGGAATATTAATCAAGCTCATACTTGATTATTTGACATTAATTACATCTCAATATTCATGACTCTTCGTCGTTAATCATATTTGAGATCTGATATAGAATTTTGGTAGTTGATGGATTTTCCAGAAACCGTTAAGAAGAACTCATCAATGAGAGAATCCACAATTCTAAAGTCAAATGATTTTTACCATTAATGCAAATAGTTTGTGTTTATGAATAGTTGGTATTCTTGTTCAATAATTCGTTGTTGAAACTAGTGTCAGCTGTTACTACATCAACTATGGTTGGTGAGTTTCTTCAAGTTCCATGTGCTTCCCACTTGCTTTTTCATTAGAAGCTTGCTTTCTGCTAACTCAACTTTTAGAGGAATAAAAAAACTTATTCTTGGTGGATTTTTATATAATAATCTAAACAACCTTATAGAATATTCTACAAATATGCAATTAGTAGATTTGGGATCTAGAAGTTTTAGTCTAACATATGCTTCAAATCCATAAAACATTAAGTAAGATAAGCATGGAGCCTTTCAATACTAAATCATGCCAAGTGTTTCATCTACTTATTAGTTGGTGTCTGTATGCAAATTATAATTGATAATGATTAAGGTATAATCCCAAAAACATAAAGGATGATAATTTCTACTGATTAGAAAGTAAAATTTATCCATTAAGGTTTAATACATCCTTTATTATCACTAAGGCTTTAGATGGTTCTACTGGTTTGTATCTTAAATTTATATTTGAAATCTTCAAAAAAGGTTCCACAATTATATTTTAACATGTAAATTATAATTACAACGACCATAGTTGTTTATAATGTTCATTTGGTATCTTGTGCTAAATCTTAGACATTTATTAGAAAGGAAGTCATACATCACAATGTATAGTTCTTAAATGTAACATTCAGATCCTTGAGGTATGAAAATGTGAAGTATAATGTGAATTTTGGGAGAGTCAAGTCATGAGGGAAGCAACGTCACGTTGTGATATGGTCGCGTCAATTGGGATGGATCGTTTGAGTGTCACGACATGAAACCTAATCAAATGCAAAACCCTAATATCGGACTTGGACCTTATTTAAAAGAAGTGAGGGGCTAGGGTTTCTTGCACCCTCATCCACCATCAGCTCCAAACGCCCTTTTGGCCAAACCATGCCCTCTTGAGGTTATTTAGTGCACTTTTGCAGGTTTGTGGTGCTTTTGAAGGAAGGAGAAGAAGAATTGGTGTTTAATTCCTCCAAGCAACTCCTCATCATCCTTGTATATAGCTTCTAGACTTCTTGTAAGTCGTCAAACTCTCATCTTTGTGTTGTATGCCTCTTAGATCTAGGTTTTATGCCATATTATACACCATTTGTGAAGATAGGATGAGTAGAAGAGATAATGTTTTCAACTTTATGATTTTTCTGAGTCTTAAGAGCGTTATATCACATAGATCTAGGATGTGGTTGTGATTAGTCATATTACATCTTTTAACCTTGATTTGGGAAAAGACATGCATGGGGTATGTATGTACATAAAGCTTGAATTTTTAGGGATCCTTAGGGTCCCTAAAATCCTTTTGGAAGTTTTAGATTGAAGACTTTAAGAATTAAGTGTTTAATGGTTAATTTCATGCGTTAAGTTGCCATTAAGGACCTAGGATTTGTGATCTTGGCTTAGAGGGATGTCTTAATGGATAAAGTTGAAAACTTTATCCATTAAGACCTTGGGAAGAATTAGATCCAAGATTTGGAGCTTGTGGAATCGAGGGAAAATGGCTTAATCCATTAAGTTGTTAAACCAATTTTCACGAGATAACATTTTATCTGTCACGATGTGGGGATTGGGCAGGGGCACGCGACTATGTTGTCTGTATTATTCCATGTCACGACTAATAGGAAGTCACAACACGGTGGCTCTCTGAAGTTGACTTGGACAGTTGACTTTCACCACTGACTTTTGGTCAAAGTGTTAGCTCTAGGGTATAGACTAAGGTTGGACCTTGTTTGATTGATAGTTTTGTTGTAGCATCGGTTGTGTGGCAGTTAGCTCTGATTTATTTGACTTCGTGAGACAGGTGAGTCTTCTCACTATACTCTGTAGGATGTTAGTTTTTCTTTGTGATACTTGCATGGATGACCCCGGGGGCTAGTCCAAGACATTTGTATGAAAGACCATGGGGTAGCATATGGCACTCATATATAAGACCATGGGGTATCTATGGAAATACGAGGAAAGACCATGGGAGTTGCCCTTGGAAATGATATGGAATACTATGGGAGTAGCTCATGGAACTTATATGCGAGACCATGGGGGTAGCCCATGGCAATGTATGTATGGTATGTGTTATTTTGGGGAACTCACTAAACTTTGTGCTTACGGTTTTGTGGTTTGAACTTTTTCAGGTATTTCTAGTTCCAAAGGGAAGGGCCCGTCTTGACTGCACATCATTCCTTTATGATGATTTTCCGCATTGATGATTGTTATTGTACTCTAATGATTATGATACATTTTTTTTCTATGATGAGTTTTTTGGACAAATACTATGTGATTTGACAAATTAAAAATGAAAATTTTTATGTCTACTTTTGGGATGTTACATTTAATAGTTATTTTCTCTACAGCATAGTGAAAATATGATTAGGATTCTTTATATATATAAATAAAATTCACATATGTCAAATAAAATACATTATTTGCCTTCAAATATCCCTTTCTCGAAGTTGGAATATGTGTATATCATTTATATAATAAAGATAACAATGTCATGTACAATTTTGGTTTAAAAAAAGTTTGAGTAAAAAATATTTCCATATAGATGTTATTTATAGAACATTGATATATACATTATAATTCTTATTAAGTGATATATTCTTATAAGCATAGTTTTAATCATTTCCTAATATGAAAGTGATTGTTATGAAAAAAACGATGGAAGTAAATAAACATTGGTTGGGATGCCACACATGGACGTTTAGGTGCATGACAACTTTGACGAAAATTGTATATATGACACTAGATTATTCAAATAGCGGTTCTTGACGAGTAGACAACTATTTATATGGATAGTTAATTATTTAAATGATAATTATGAATTATTTCAATTAAGACGGGATGCTAGAGACATGTGTGGTTTTACACCATTACAAAAGTGTACAACCATAATTCATCTTATTACATACGGTAGCACCAACAATGTAATGGATGAGTACTTGAAGATGTCATAGAGAACTGAATGAGAATGTACTTATAACTTTGGTGAAGGTATCATCAAACATTACAATAAAATATATTTTATAAACCTATGTATAGTGATATTGAACAATTGGATGCGAGGCATCAATTCGAACATGGCTTTACTAGGATGCTTGGAAGCATTGATTGTTTGCATTGGGGTGGGAAAACTACCCAAATGCATGGTGAGGTCAGTACACACGAAGTGATCATGGAGTTCTAAATAGCGCTAAAAGTAGTGACATCAATCAATATATGGTTTTTGAATTCATATCTTGGTGTTGTCGGATCCAACAATGACATTCGTCATATTATTTAAAGTAAATGAAGCATAAGAAAAGCATGTGCATTACCTTGATACTCAACAAAATCTATAATAGGAGAGCATATGAGTTCTCATTTGGCATAAATGAAGCATAATGCAAACATGTGTATTACCTTGTTTATGTGATATATCCATATTATGCCACAATAGCAAAATCATGAGTTAGGGTAATTTGCGCGTTTGGTCCCTAACTTATTTTTTTAACTCGGAAGGCCCTACTGTTTGTTTTTATTACGCGCTTGGTCCCAGTATTACCTAAAAAACCTATTTTGCCCTTGATTTTTAAATTTATTTAAATAAACACACCACCAACCTTATCCCCCTCACCTCACCTTACATACCCCACCATTTTTCCTTACTTAAATAATAGTTTTTTAGGTAAGATAGGGACCAAGCGCGTAACAAAAACAAACAGTAAGGATCAATGGTGTAACAAAAACAAACAGTAGGGACTTTCCGAGTTAAAAAATAAGTTAGGGACCAAATGCGTAAGTTACCCTAAACTATAGGGACCATTCGTGTAATTTACTCTAAAATCATTTATGTGTATAGAAGATTAAAAATGAGAAATGTTCAAGGTGGGAAACGAGAGATATGGAGAAGGCATTTGGAATCATAAATAAATATCAACACATAATTCAAAATTTGTCATGAACATGAGATTTGATAAAAACAAGGGACGTAATATACTCTTGTATCATATTACATAATATAATACTAAAAGATAAACATCAAACCATTTATATGCATAATATAAGGGAAATTGAGTAATCTAACCCTTATAAACAACAATTTTGATAAAAATAACCAACAATTTTTTTTTGGTAAAATGACCACATGCTCCAGAACATAGCATTCCGGAGTGGTGGTATGTATTCCGAAGATCGTATTCAAGACACACATTTCGGACCTTGCATTTCAAATTAAAACCTCAATTTTTGTCTCCTACATATATATATATATATATATATATGTGTGTGTGTGTGTGTGTGTTTGTGTGTGTGTGTCCGCATGTGCTTAGAACCTTACTCAAAGAGTGAACACGAAGAAATCTTTAACAACCTGCATGTTTACCTTCACAACCTTAGGCGAATCACCCTACTTACTTAGACTTACATCGAAACTAATTTGATGGATCTTTTCGAAGCTTGTTTTGTTGCTATTGGATGGGTGGTATATTTGTTTTTTTTTTTTCACTTTTCTATTGTTTCTTTAAAATTGATAATGTTTCTACATCTAAACTAATTGGTTTGTGTTCTTAAAAAAATATAGGTTCATGCATTCATAGGTTGCTTCTTGCCTATCATCTTCATAGATAGTTTCCATCTTGGAGGAGACTACCTAAAAACAATGTTTGTAGTGGATGCTATTAAAGGCAACAAGAAGACCTTCCAGATTGCATTTGGTTTGCCCATGGAAAATAATCTCTACTATTGTACATGGTTCCTAATGAGGTTAAAAGAAGCTCTCATATAGGGTAGGAAGTATCGCTCAATATCAATATGGACGATATCGTTAGTTCTTGAATAGATCCTATATTCCCTGATTCTTATCGTGGGTACACTTCTAAAAGTGTGTTCAAGTATATGCGCATAAGAGGCGTATCTGGCAGAACATTAGAACCTTTGTTTTGGATGACATCCAACTCATATACTGTGCCTGATTTTGAAGAAAAAATTTGTCGACTAACCCTTGATGCTCGTGAAGTTCTTGCCAACATCGGTCATGCAAAATGGGCAAGGGTCTATTTCCCTAATATCCATCAGAATGTAGTAAACATTGATGTTTTGTAAATTTTTTGGTGGTATCGATAAATCAACGCAATGTACTGATCATAACACTTACCGATGTAATTTATGAGTACATTCAACAAACTTTCATTGAACGCAGTTTAATGGCTTGTAAAATATCAGGTGCAATATTAAATCATTTAATTACTTGTATAAGAACCTTATTTGATCATATTTACTTTTTAGGGAGGTTGACTATCGTACTCACCTCGTATGCTGAAATGGTGCTTCATAAAATGATGTAAAAGTTTGTTCGGTGGCAAGCAACAATGATCCCGCCAGAGATCTCATCTCTGTTCTCGTATGACATTTATCGAGTGTTTGATTTTAAAAGAACTTGTGTTGTAGATTTGAACCGTTATACATGTTCATGTGGGAATGTAACACCCGTTTATTTATTAAATAAATAAATAAATAAATAAAGGACTCGTAGCCCTAAAATAAATAATTATGTATAAAATGATGGTCTCGAAGAGCTAATTGCCACCATTTTAGAAGTCGAGGGTTAAAAGTGTAATTTTCGGACTCAGTTTATAATTATTTATGAAGATAGGGGCTCTGTGGTAATTATTTGAATTTAATTTAAAAGGAAATGAGGTGGAAGGGTTGATTATGTCATAACTGAGAATTAGGGGTTAAAGAGATAAATTATGAATTGATTTTGAAAAGGATTTGTTGAGAGAGGGGTTGTTTAGTAAAATTTGGACTTAAATTGTAAAGGAATTGAAGGGCCAGGGTTTAAATGGAAATTTATAGACTCTTAATGAAAGGATTTATGGAGGAGGGGCCAGAACTGCCATTATGGAAAACTTAGAAGTAGGATCGGGTATAAAGCCTAGCATGTGTCGGTTACCACCAAAAAACCCTAACCCTAATATGAGGGCAGCCATCACCCACCCTTATACCTTCCTCCCGCCACCACCATTCACCTCCTTCGCCGGCGCCGCCGTTGTGTCGTCTTCGATCAGCATCCGACGACAACGCCTTCGGATCTTCATTCATCTCCTCCTTCTCCTTTCTTCAGTCGCGACCACGTGAGGGTTCACCCGCCGCCAGCCACCTCGCAACCGGAGCGCCGCCACCATTTCCGATGTGCCAACGACGCCGCAGCTCCTCCTGTTCCGTCACCGGCGACACAACGATCCATGGTTGTCGATGTTGTCATTCGTGGTTATGGAGAGCGAACCTCTCCCATTTTCCCCTTCCTTTTCTGCTCCGATGAAGTGCGCCGCTGTAGCGCTGCTGCTCCGTTTAACGTTTCCTGCTCCGTGTCCGTGTAAGGAGGCTCCAGACGAGTTGGGCCGTGAAGAACCACCATGGCCGCCGACCATGGTGGCTGCTGCCGCCTTCCTTTCGTGCTGTCGCCGCCCTTCACCGCCAAGTGGGTGGTTGATTTCTATTTCAGAGCAAAGGACGTGAAGATGCATGTGTTTCAGTGGTTGGGTGTGTGTGAGTTGGCCGGAGTCCTCGGAAAAAGGCATCACCACCACCATAGGGTGGTGGCTGCCGCCATGTACCACCCGGCCACCTCAAGGTGGTTTGTGTGTGTATGTTTATCTTAGTTAGTGTGTGTGTTGCTTTGGTATTTTCATTGTAATTGTAACTCAAAAGCGAAATAATGGAAAGAAACTCGAAACCACCACCGTAGGGTGGTGGCTGCCGCCACCGGCCGCCGTGTCGGGTGGCAGTGTGCTTGCTTTGTGAGTTTGATTCGTTTAGGGTGCTTGTAAACCCTAATGGGCCTTGTAAGCCCTAATGTACTCTAATGGACCTAATAAAACCCTAATGGGCTTAATAATATTCTAGTGGGCTTAATAGGCCCAATAAAGCCCTAATTGATCTAAAAGCCCAACAAATTAATTAATGGGCTAGTATTGGGTTGGAAACCCTAATTAGGGTTTGGAAAACCCTAATGCCATGAAACCCTAATTTGGGGGAATTAATCGGGACACACGAAAATTATTTAATAACTTGAGATATTAAATAATAATCATTGGCAAAGATTAATCTAAGCGATGTTAGACTTAATGGATTAAGTCCTTAGAGGATTAAGTCCTTAATGGGTTAAGTAGGAAACCTAACCCTAATTGTCATTTTATGTGAAACCTTAATCTCATTTGGGTTTATTATTGGGTCTTGATGATCGGGTTATTAATGGGTCATCCAAAGTCAAGCAATTAGACTAGAATAATTTAATGGGCCTAGGGTAAGGCCCATGTAAGGGGCTTGGGCCCAATTTGGAAAATTGGGCCATAGATGGCCATAGTTTAGGCCTTAATGATTATATGATGTTGGGCCTTAGAATGAGACCATGTATAGGCCTAGGCCCAATTTGGAAAATTAGACCATGTGTTGGGCTTTGATTCCTAATTGACTTTGGGCCTATGGATTGGGCCTTGGGCTTGAATAAGCCAAGCTAGGGGTAATGTAGTAATTACTCAAAGAATGTACTTATGGTTATGTAGTGGGACCCAATTATTAATTGGGTGTTATTTTGTTGTTGACAGTTCGGGAATCTGTCAGCCAACAGCTGGGGTTGAGTCTGGGGGACTTCAGCACGGTGGGATTGTGTCTACGGGACTTCAGCAGTGTCAGGTGAGTTACCTTCCAGTAGCGGTGGGTCTACGGCCATAATGCCGGCCCACCAGTAGGAGTTGTTGTTAGATGATTGTCTTTGTGATAGATGTATATGTTTGCTACTACCTGTTATGTTTATGTGCTAGCATGATATTATGTTATGTGATAGTGGTAGTAGGGGGGATGAAATAGTCCCCGGTTATCGGTCGATAGGGCCGAAGGGGTAGATTAGTACCCAACTATGCTAGACAGATTATGATATATGTGATATGATATTATGTGGTAGTAGTAGGGGGTGAAATAGTCCCCACTTACCGGTCGACAGGACCGAAGGGGTAGGCCAGCACCCAGATATGATAGTATATGACTTATGTGTTTATGGTATGCTTTTATGTGGTAGTGTTAGGGGGTGAAATAGTCCCCAGTTACCGGTTGAAAGATACCAAAGGGGAGGCCAGCACCCAGGTATGCTAGGCAGTATCCGGTCGAGAGGACCGAAGGGGAGGCTAGCACCCAGATATGCTAGGCAGTATCCGGTCGAGAGGACCGAAGGGGTAGGTCGGGCACCCAGATATGCCTGACAGTATATGTATGTTATATAATCGTATGGTATGTGGTATGATGGGGGAACTCACTAAGCTTCGTGCTTACAGTTTTTAGTTTTGGTTTCAGGAACTTCGTTTTTGAAGGAAAGGAGTCGGCTTGATCGCATCGCATCACACTATGGTTTTCCGCACACGAGATCTTTGGGATTACACTCTGATATTGTTTTATGATAACATGTTTTGATTATTTCTACTTGGGTTTTGACATGACATGATATTATGGTTGTTTTCTTATACTATTGGTTTTATAATAGTGTATTTAAAAATGAAATTTTTGGCCTGTCTTTTTGGGATGTTACAGGGAAATGGCGCAGTCTAGGTATAACGTTCGGTCATGCTATTGCGGCATCACGTCAGTCGAACATCCATGAATTACATGATGGTTCAGATATATTCCAGGGATGATGTGTTTCAGACTACCTACCAGACACAAGCTGTGTAACCTCTTCCCCCTCCATCAGAATAGAAAATATGAGACCCTTTGATGACTGTTTTATTGCCAATGTAATTGCAATTAATTATGTTTGTAATTGATTTGTACTGTACAATGGAAAATATTATTATTTCCATAATATTTGTTACATAATACAATGATAGAAAAAACATAATTTTTAAGTACCATGGTAATAATAACAAAAAAGCAAACATTAGATATTACATAGATTAAGTAATAAGTGTTACATAAACTTAGTTGATGAGCATAAAGCTTACAACTTGTAGACAACAATTCCAAAAAAGAAAATACAATTACACATTAACACTATCTTCAAGTGAAAATTTTGGGTTTCTAGTTTCTTCGTCGATCGAACTAAATTACAGATTATGAACAAATTATTGTCTTTTTCTTTGTCAACCCAACAATAAACCCAGAAAATTTAATATCAGACACATGATGTATATTGTGTAAAATAATATTAATTTAAAGAAAAATAATGAAAGGATAACCCACATACCTCTTTAGGACAAGCGTAAACTAGCCATCCATGGTTATTTCTAGTCATTGATGTCCTTATAATACCTTGAAAGCCATAATCGCAGTATGGCATTTCTTTGGATTATGAGAAATGAATTTTTAGTAGTAAATTTAACAAGGTAAAGAGTTTAGATGCTTGAATTCCTTTATAAAATGGCATTTACTACGATCGTAGATTCCTGACACCATTCCAGAAACACATTCCAAAATTGCTATTTCGGACCCTCGTTCTGTACATTGCTTTTGTACCCTAAAATACACCTAGCATGCATCCTTATAGGCTTTGACTTTATATTCATAGCCTGCACTATGTGTTGTCATTCGGAATAGTAATTGTCATAGATTCCTAACATATGTCTAGTCGTTTCGAACAATAAATGCCATAAATTCCTGAACATATGTGTAGTCATTCCGAACAGTAAATGTCATAAAATTCTTGACAATATTTCAGACCCTCATTCCGAAAACACATTCCAGAATTGCTATTTTGGACCCTTGTTCCAGACATTGTTTTCGTACCTTAAAATGCACCTAGCATGCATCCTCACAGACTTTGACCCTATATTCATAGCCTGCACTATGTGATGTCATTCATAATAGTAATTTTCATAGATTCATAACAGATGTGTAGTCATTCCAAACAGTAAGTATCATAGATTCCTAAAAGTTTGTGTAGTCATTACGAACTGTAAATGTCATAGATACCTTACATTATTTCAAACCCTCATCCTGGAACAACATTCTGGAGCCACATTCCGAAATTGCTATTTCGGCCCCTTGTTCTGGACATTGATTTTGGACCTTAAAATGTACCTAGCACGCATCCTCAATCTAGATTTTTTTTTTTGAATGAGTTCATCTCATAATGGTGTATGGCATTGTGAAGAAGAAGATTGTTATGTTTTTTAAGATAATAACCCATTTCCGGAAGGCCCAAATTTCCCACTCCCGGATAAAATGCAAGATAACGTTTCAAAGCTATGAAGGCCGCTGAAGAAGCAAACGAAAGGGACTCTGAAAGAAGTCGCACACTAAATCAATGTGCAAACATTCTACCAGAAAAAGTAAATGAAAAAAAGGTTGTTGAAGCTATGAAAGAAGTGGAACAAGCTAAGAAGTGGATTAAAGACGCAAATGCAGAGATTGATAAGCTTCGTGCAGAAAGGGACCGTCTAACAAATGTTGTTAGTGATGGGTTTTAGCCATAAGAACTTTCCTATGTGCGCATGCAAAACCCTAATGCTTGGATCTAGGCTTTCTAATTAAACATGATTTGAATCCAAGACTTCTAACAACTATTTAGGTGTAATAACAATATTGAAACAGATCTAGAATCATACCTTTGAATTCCTTGTTGATCTTGTTGTCTTGGAGCTTCTAGAGTCACAATTGTCACTCCTCTAATGGCTTACAAACACCAAATAGCAAGGAGGATGATTTGGGAGAGAGGGGAGGGGAGGAAATCGGCCAGGGGTTCTCTACTTTAGATGAAGTACCGATTTCCTTATGCCATAGGGTCTATTTATACTTGTAGATTCCTTAAGGGTTACAACCTAAACCCTAATTGGATAATCTTCTCTTAAGGCTATCCAAATCCATTCCTTAGATAACTCTTGGACGATTTGAAGCAATCCTTAGCTTCTAGAATCCGTCCAATCCATATCTATATGGATTTACAGTCTAAAGTTTAACTATCAAACAATTGACAGTTTATACCCTCTTATTTAATTAATCTCTTTAAGTCACCAAATTAATTCCAGTTAATTCTATGACTTATATTAATCAAATAACAATATATTATTATTTATATTATTCTCATAATATACTAATAATATTTACTCTCTCTTAATAAATCATCCTATCAAGTTGCTATGGTGAAGGCAACCCAAAAGGACCATGCACAACCGGGTCAATTACTTGCCTAATATAGTTGCAGCCTTAGACACTATTCCAACAGTCTCCCACTTGGATAAGTCTAGTAACTATATGCACAAGTACAATTCGGTTTGCAATCGTAGCTCTCAAAGACACTGTCAAACTCTGATCTAATCAATCTTGTCCTTTAGATAAGGGATCGTACAGTCCTCTGTTAGATATCATGCTGACAATTCTATGGAATGATTAGTCAAGCATTTAGGTTTCTTGATCTCTGATTTATTCGACATAGAACTTAATCGAACACATCAATTCAGTTCTGACCAGGCCCGACACATAAGTCAAATCAAATCATCGAGCGGCCGAGATATCGCTTTTACCTTCTTAGATAAAAGTTACAGATAAACTTCGACTTATATGCATTTACTTATTCAATAATCAACTATACACAACAATGCGTTTTATAACATTGAGTTACCAATGCGTTTTCACATTATCAATGTACAATCAATTAGCAAATAATAAACCATATATCTAGGTTTTAAGACTATATGATATTATCGTCTTGCGATCACCCTTTTATATCATATTCCATAAGGTGATTCCAGCAAGCGCGGGTTTGTTCCAATGCTCAAAACCAGTTCATAAGCACTCATGAACGTCGCAGCAACCCTTTGCTATGTCTAATACCATTTAGACAATTTATGCACCGATTCATGACAATCTTCATTCATATCTACTTCCAGCATATTAACGATTATGGACAATTTGAACAATTCGATTATTCCTAATAAACTCAATTATTCTGGAAGTCAAAACATGCAAAGTGAAACATTAGCTAAACAATTAACATAAGATAGTAACATTACTCATAAATAAAACTCCTTTATTTAATCATCAAATGTTAATTACATTTATCTATTACACGTTTCTAATACTATCTAATCTATGCTAATATCATCCTTCAGCCCAATACTCCTAGCATGCTGCAAGTGCTTAACCCTACTCAGTCCCTTCATAAGCGGATCTTTTGGGTTATCTTCTGATGATATCCTCTTCACTACGAGTTGTCCTTCTTCTACACGATGTCTAATGAAGTGATATTTTTTGTCAATATGTCGTGATCTACCATGATCCCTTGGTTCCTTGGTCAAGGCAACCGCTCCTTCGTTATCACAGAAAATCTCCATGGGCTCCTTTATGGCAGGTACAACTCCTAGATCACCGATGAAGTTCTTCAGCCATATTGCCTCCTTTGACGCTTCGCTCGCTGCAATGTACTCTGATTCGCACGTTGAATCAGCTACGGTTTCCTGCTTGGAACTTTTCCATGTCACTGCTCCTCCATTTAGGGTAAAGACCCAGCCCGACTGCGAACGGTAGTTGTCCCTGTCGGTCTGAAAACTGGCGTCACTATACCCTCGCACATTCAAGTCATCACTCCCTCCTAGGACTAAGAACCATTCCTTTGTCCTCCGAAGGTACTTAAGGATATTCTTCACCGCAATCCAATGGGCTCTGCCAGGGTTCCCTTGATATCTGCTAACCATGCTCAAAGCGAAGGCTACATCAGGGCGAGTACAAGTCATAGCGTACATGATTGAGCCAACTGCGGAAGCGTATGGAACTCGACTCATTTCTGCTATCTCAGCTTCGGTACTCGGACTTTGAGTCTTACTCAACTTGGCATTACTTTGTATCGGTAATTCTCCCTTCTTCGAGTTTTCCATATTAAAACGTTTTAGTACCTTCTCCAAGTAAGTGTTCTGACTAAGTCCAATTAGTCTCTTACTTCTTTCTCTTACTATCCTTATTCCCAAAATGTACGAAGCCTCTCCGTGGTCCTTCATAGCGAAGCACTTCTCGAGCCAGGACTTAACCTCCTGCAGAGTCGGGATGTCGTTTCCTATGAGTAATATGTCATCGGCATATAGAACAAGGAAGCTTACTATACTCCCACTGGCTTTGACATATACACAAGATTCATCTTCACTTCGTACAAATCCAAACTCTTTGACTTTCTCATCGAAGCAAAGATTCCATCTGCGAGACGCTTGCTTAAGTCCATAAATGGACTTCTCAAGCTTACACACTCTATTCGGATGCTTCGAATCCACAAACCCCTCTGGCTGAGCCATGTAAACATCCTCAGCCAACCTTCCGTTAAGGAAAGCGGTCTTGACATCCATTTGCCAAATCTCATAATCATGAAATACGGCAATCGCTAGCATCACTCTAATAGATTTTATCTTCGCAACTGGTGAGAAGGTCTCATCATAGTCAACTCCGGGAGTTTGAGTAAAGCCCTTCGCAACCAATCGCACTTTATATGTGTGTACGTTTCCATCCACGCCGGTCTTCTTCTTGAAGATCCATTTGCACCCAACGGTCTTACGTACGGGCACATAATCAACCAAATTCCAAACTTGGTTATCATACATGGATTGGATCTCGCTATCCATTGCCTCTTTCCATTTCGCAGACTCCGGGCCTGCCATGGCTTCCTTATAGCTATTAGGTTCATCAAGATTTATTAGTGTACCATCACTAATATACGTGTCCCTTTCGGTAGTAATATGAAAACCATAAAACTGGGATAGAACTCTAACTCTATCGGAACGTCTAAGAGGTAAGGATTCGTCAATCGGTTCAACCGGAGTTTCCTCCTCGGGTTGAGTGCCAGCGGTAGAGGTTCCTTCATCTATCGACTCTTGAATCTCTTCAAGCTCGATTTGCCTCCCACTGTCTCCTTGGCCTATGAGTTCTCGCTCTCGGAAAACTCCTCTCATCGCAACAAAGACAACATTGTCCTTCGATCTATAGAAGAGATATCCAAAGGATGTCTGCGGGTAGCCGACGAAAATACATCGCTCACTTCGAGGTTCGAGCTTGTCGTGAGTATCTCGTCTTACGAAAGCCTCGCAACCCCAAACCATGATATGTGCCAACGAGGGAGCTTTCCCTGTCCACATCTCGTGAGGTGTTTTGGCAACCTTCTTAGTAGGGACTCGGTTAAGGATATGGGCGGCAGTCTCTAAGGCATACCCCCAAAAAGAGATTGATAGTGAAGCACGACTCATCATAGAGCGAACCATATCCAATAAGGTTCGATTACGCCTTTCTGCCACACCATTCAACTGCGGTGTCCTAGGAGGCGTCAATTGCGAAACTATTCCACACTCCTTGAGATAATCGTGGAATTCAAGACTTAGGTACTCTCCTCCTCGATCGGATCGAAGCATCTTGATTTCCTGCCCAATTGATTCTCCACTTCATTCTTGAACTCTTTGAACTTTTCAAAAGTTTCTGACTTTTGCTTGATTAAATAGATATACCCATATCTACTATAATCATCGGTAAAAGTCACGTAGAAGTGGTTCCCATCCTTCGTGGTTGATCTAAATGGTCCACATACATCGGTATGTATTAGGTCCAATAGGCCCTCACCCCTTTCACACGTACTTGTGAAGGGTGATTTAGTCATCTTTCCAAGTAAACAAGACTCGCACGTGTCATCTTCCCTAAGGTCGAATGACTCCAACACTCCATCCTTTTGGAGTTGGGCTATGCGTTTCTTGTTGACATGTCCAAGACGACAATGCCACAAGGATGCTTTATCCATACTAGTGGAAGAATCTATGTTCAAAACATCATTTCCTAAGTTATCAACAATCATAACAGTTCCATAAATTCCATTACATGGTATAGCTTCAAAGTAAAAAACACCATTTAGATAAGCCAAAATAGAACCATTCTCATTATTAAAAGAAAATCTAAAACCTTGTCTATATAAACCATGAAATGAAATGATGTTTCTAGCCATTTCTAGCGAATAGCAACAATTGTTCAAATCTAAATGTAAATTATTCCTAAGCACTAAAGAATACACTCCAATCTTGGTCACAGGCGACGATCTTCTGTTCCCCATAATTAGATTGATTCTTCCTTGCTCCACATCCCTACTTCTTCTTAGTCCCTGCACATTTGAACAAATGTGGTAACCACAACCGGTATCAAGAACCCAAGAAATAGCATGATTAGAATCGTTAGATTTAATTGTATATATACCTGCGAAAGATGGCTTGATCTTTCCTTCCTTGATGGCTTGCAGGTATTCTGGGCAGCTTCTCTTCCAATGTCCTATCTTGTGGCAGTGGTGGCACTCTGCCTCCTTCGGGTTAGGGCAGGGCTTAGCGGGATCAACTTTGGTCCCACTAGAAGAGGCACCATCTCGGGCTTTAACCTTGCGATAGTTCTTAGACGAAGCCTTCCTCTTCTTTCCCTTTCCTTGACCAATAGCCAAGACAGGAGCAGCGGGTGGATTCGGAGTTGGTGTAACAAACTTGTCTTTGAAGTTGCTCTCAGAGACCCTCAAGAGACCTTGGAGTTTGCTTAGGGTGACCTCCTCTTTGTTCATGTGGTAGGTCATCCTAAATTGATTGTATATCGGAGGCAAAGAGTGAAGCACCATGTCGATCGTTAAGTCTTCCCCAAAGTCAACATTTAACTTGCGAAGGCGGTCGACATATCTTTGCATCTTTTGCAGGTGCACGGTAAGAGACTCTCCGTGACCCATCTTAGCGGAAATCATGTTAGTGAAAATCTCATAACGCTCTTGTCTCGCGTGTTGGTGGTATCTCTCCAATAAGTCTTGATGCATCTCGTACGGGTACATGTCCTTGTAGGACTTTTGGAATTTGGAGTTCATGGTGGCTATCATGATGCAATGTACCTTCGTTGCATCTCGCTCATGAGTTTCGAAAGCGGTAATTTCAGCCGGAGTAGCAATTTCAGGGTTGATTTTCTCGAGCTTCTCATCGAGGACATACTCCTTATCCTCATAGCGAGCAATGGTGCGAATGTATCTTATCCATTCGCTAAAGTTTGTTCCATCGAAGGTGACCTTTTGGCAAAGGCTCATCAACGTGAAAGAACTAGCGGCAACGTTGTTGGCGTTCGACATCTACAAATAGAAAGGACAAAGATAGATTAGAATATTAATCCCTAATTATCACCCAATAAGAAAAATTAGGGCTAGGATCCAACAATAACATTTACATATTAGAAAAGGGATGTCGTAATCTAACATGCAAATAAATTGAAGGTAAGTGAATGACGATTCACTAATTCTCCACCATAAAACCTAACTATTAGTCCTAAATGTATTGAGAATTCCTAGGATCGGATGAGATTCATTGAAACTATTCAATGGCATGTTTAAATCTCAATATGCCCCTCCAGTTTGTGACTGGGATACCGAGGATCACAAAGCGGGTGTGAATTACCATGAAAATTCACATGGTGCCTTCATTGTAACGAACACCTATTCGATGTGCCGGTAAACCACACACGCTCCATCGAACTATGATAAACAATGAATCACCCTTTGCCACCTTTGCTTAGAACCAATTAGTGTGCCAGTAAACCACACACGCTCCACTAACTTCTTAGCGAGGGTGCAAAGTGTAATTTCATGGGATTGCATCAATTCACTTTTCCTAAAGTAACTAAGATTGGGAAATTTTAAAATATGTGTAGTTACTTTGTATTTCCTGTTATACTTTTAATGAGAGGATGAGGTTGCCCTATCCTACCCGTTCGGCTAACGACCCTCCACCGATCAAGCAAGCGGTGGGTGTGAGTGTACACCCATTAAGCGCCATATTATAGGCCGCAACCTTATACCCACCTTATAGATCGGCTTCGTGAATGAGGCCTACTAACGGTAAGACTAGCATTTTAGTTATATATATATATATATATATATATATATATATATATATATATATATATATATTAATCTTGTAATATTATATTAGTATAGGGTTGTATTTTAAACCTTTTAAAATCTAGGGTTTGAAATTTAAATTGTCTAAATTAAAACTTTTAATCACAAAATATAAATTTCAAAACTTGAGGACAAGTTTTAAACATTTAAAACATGAAGGATCAAATAACAAATAATTTTAATTAACAATTAATTTCCTAATTATCTATATTTGATTTATTCAAGATTTCTTTCAAGATAATTACCAAAATAATCAAAATAATTAATTACTTATCATATAAGGAAATTAAATATTTTATTAGTTGATAAATATCTTTAATTAGATCAAGATAATAGTCATATATATCAAAAAATCGGATTAGGGTTGATCTAATATGATTAAGGTAAGTTTCCATAAGATAATCATGAAGAAATCCCGAATCTGGCCATTCGTGACGCTTGGACTCGCCGAGTGCACCAAGGGACTCGCCGAGTCAGGCCAACTCGCCGAGTCCACTATGGAACTCGCCGAGTCCATGACTCAGAAACACAAAAATCGAATTTTTCAGTTTAGGTTCAAACAAATAAGCATCAATTTAATGAAAACCAAGCTAGGCTCTGATACCACTGATGGGTTTTAGCCATAAGAACTTTCCTATGTGCGCATGCAAAACCCTAATGCTTGGATCTAGGCTTTCTAATTAAACATGCTTTGAATCCAATACTTCTAACAACTATTTAGGTGTAATAATAATATTGAAACAGATCTAGAATCATACCTTTGAATTCCTTGTTGATCTTGTTGTCTTGGAGCTTCTAGAGTCGCAATTGTCACTCCTCTAATGGCTTACAAACACCAAATAGCAAGGAGGATGATTTGGGAGAGAGGAGAGGGGAGGAAATCGGCCAGGGGTTCTCTACTTTAGATGAAGTACCGATTTCCTTATGCCATAGGGTCTATTTATACTTGTAGACTCCTTAAGGGTTACAACCTAAACCCTAATTGGATAATCTTCTCTTAAGGCTATCTAAATCCATTCCTTAGATAACTCTTGGACGATTTGAAGCAATCCTTAGCTTCTAGAATCCGTCCAATCCATATCTATATGGATTTACAGTCTAAAGTTTAACTATCAAAGAATTGACAGTTTATACCCTCTTATTTAATTAATCTCTTTAAGTCACCAAATTAATTCCAATTAATTCTATGACTTATATTAATCAAATAACAATATATTATTCTTTATATTATTCTCATAATATACTAATAATATTTACTCTCTCTTAATAAATCATCCTATCAAGTTGCTATGGTGAAGGCAACCCAAAAGGACCATGCACAACCGGGTCAATTACTTGCCTAATATAGTTGCAGCCTTAGACACTATTCCAACAGTTAGAATTAGAGGAGATTTTATTGATCGCGAACAAAATATGTATCCCTTACAATTTCCTAATTTGTCGAAACCAATGTAAGTATGTATGAGGATTTATAATGCTCTTTGCAATAATGATAATGAAAAAATTGTCATTTTAGATAATCATATTGTTCCTTTTACAAAATTCAGTTCCAAAATACATTACAATATTTGTGTGTAAAATTAGATTACATTTATGGCCGACAACTAGGAACTTGCATCCGATGCAAGCTAGCTGTGTCTACATGTTTTTCAAACAATTCCATGTAGGTATCAATTTGTTTGACCCATTATCAGTCAATTTGACTCGATCTTCTATTGTTGGAGTTGTCCTACGTGTTTATTCGATGATCTCCATTGTGCTCACGAATTGTTGTATATCTTCAGACATGGTAATGAGGACATTTGCGTTATGCAATATTACTTTTCTGCGCTCCTCAGTCGTTAAAAACGAAATGGGATTTCCAGTATTACCATTCGTTGTTGAGCACATTGATAATCACGAATCATTTCTATTACGGTTGTATCAACAAGATGTCGTTGTTCGTCTTCAAGACGTGGTACAACATAATCTATAGGCAACTCATCCTCATCATTCGAGTCACTGGATGTTGGAGACTGAAAATAAAATATACCTAAAACATAGTGCATAAAAGTATTTAATAATAATAAAACAAAGTTGCTGAAACATATCCATCATAAAAAAGAAACATAATTACAACCAGCCAATCATGACAAGTTTTTTTGCACTTGTTCCAGTCACATCTTTCAGATTTCTATTTGCTTTCAATTTAAGTTTTAACACCCTTTCTGATTTATTTTTTAATTTATAGGTGTCTTTGCTGGTTTATTTTTTATTTTATTTTGTAACTCAGCATCTTGGTTTTTTTATTTGCAAAAACAAAATTTCAAGAACAATTTAATACATTACCGTAAAAATAAATTGCAATTTTAAATTTTTGTTTTTTGATTTTACCTTTATCGGATGCAACTCCGAAAGCTCTGGTGAATTGAATACAACTTCGTCATCCGTAAAACCCACTTTTTTTAACAACATCCACGCAAACTCGTCTTTGGACTAACATGGTTTATAATTAAACAATATTTAGAAAAAAATGATAAGTATAGTTATTCCGGATCGATATTCTGCAACATCATTCTGGAATAGTTCATCGGGTTTCAGACCACGATCTTCGTGTTCTGGACTTACAATACGATTCTGAAATCCCTACAATACTTACTTCCGGACTACAAAAACCAATTCAAGACACAATACAAGGTACTTACATGAGATTCATACACATACAACGGAAAAATAAAAATAAAAAAGGATAATCCAAATTCACTCATACTATTTTAGAGGCGTTTCTCATATTCCAGACCATTCTGAATCATTCTAGAATATGTAAATCATTTTATAAAATCAAATGCATACTAACTTGAAGAACAGAACTTACTTGGTTTGATGAATCTATTCTAAAGTTTAGGTCTGAAATGTAGGTAGATCGTCCTTCGGATTTGCAAATTTCGAAACATGTATTCCGGATGTGGGACACATATATGTACCATTGGGCTATAATATCGGGCTTGGTCCAGTTTTTGGGTCTTGGGTCTGGAATGACCCATTCCGGACCAAGTGGTTAGTTTGCCAAAAAAAAGTTGGTTATTATCATTAAAATACCATTAAAAAGTCGTCAGATTACTTAATTTCCCATAATATAAAGAACCACTTCCCCCACTTGAAGAACAAATACGGATCCCAATAGTACTTATCGAGAGTTTTAGAGAATTCAAATCCGAGATACGCATAACGACATTCACCATGATTTGCTGTAAAATATATACAACAATCAGCAAACCAATGACAACAACGACGATATATGTAATAAATTTATTTATTTATTTATTTAGTTTGAACTTTTCTAATTAATGTAATATTTTAAATATTAATTAAGCTTATATTTTTATTTATATTTATTTGATAATAATTTGTATAATGGAAAAATAATAATTTTGGAGTGATTAACATTGATTATCATACCCCTATAAAGTGGTAGAGAGAAAGAAAATGACATATTGATATAGAGTGATGTGATGCAACCAATCGACCATATCTAATAACCTAATAAAGAGTGTTTATATAATCTCTCACTTTCTATTTACACACATATCGTCATACATGCATACATATCGATATAAACTTTTTAAACGGCCTATGCACACACCTGTTTGGAGAATTGTATCCGTAGCCACAAAAAGTTGGTAATATTACTATAAATAGAAGTGTCTTTTGGGTTACATGAAAGAACAACTATTAGCAAAATTGAAAAAGAGAATTAATTACAGAGACTAGATTTGTAATTAATTAAATGAATCTAGAGATTCTGAAATGTTCTAGATAAAGGATTTAAATGTAAGGACAATTACAAAGTTAAAGCCAAATATTCTGAGTCCTAATAGTTATTGTTAGGGATTGAATCATCCCCTTATAAATAGAGATGTGTTAAACTGGAATTGAGAGTTAGAAAATCAGTCAACACCCTAAAAAAATCTACAGGTTTTCTCAGAGTCTCGAAAAACTCTAGAAGTTGTTTAGCGTATCGCGAAGAAGGAGTCTCTATGTCGCGGTTATTCGATTCCATATTCAAATATGTCCTATTTCGTGGTCTGTTTTTAGTTGGGTGATCTGGTTCTGCTGTTTGTGTCTTTGGGCAATCACAAGAGACAAATTCTATCTTGGATACTCCAAGTCCGATCAACTGCCGTAATCAAAGAAGCCGAAGAGCACAAGTGTCTGTATTCTATCTTTCTTGGTTTTGTTTATGTACTAGTTCCCTAGATCTAGTGAATAGAGGTCCTTATGATTTGATTATGTTTTATATATTGCTTTCGTTGTCCCTTAAGTTGTCTAAGGACTCTCACAACCCAACCATGGTATCATGGCCTACTTGTTCATATCTATGACACTTAGGATTTCTAGTTTGTTGTGTTAGTTTAGTTTGCATGATCTAAATATGATGCGGTGGTTCTAATGCTTAAAGGCTTTGAAGTGTTTTAGAAATAGCCTATAAAATTTATAAGGGTTCTTAACTGTTTTAAAGCTTTTGCAGCACGGTTGGTCCCCCTCCATGATGTGGAGGGCTGAGATAATGAACCTTAAAACTACCTTATGATTTCATGTCTTAACCTATTCGCGGCGCGGTAGATCCTCCTCCGAGAAGCGACATGTCTGCTTCCATAAAACTGTTTCTAGCCCCTTGCTTCTATTACTCGATTTTAGGCACATGAAAATTTGTCAATTTTACCTAATCTAGAAATCAAAATTCTAATTTGTATTATTATTTGATTAAAAATATTTAATTAAAAGTCAAAGATTGAATGCACATAAAATTAATTATTGACTTATGTCTTTGCATGAGCAATTGAATAAAAAGACATAAAACTTAATAGTTTAAATTCAATATATATATATATATATATATATATATATATATATATATATATATATATATATCATAAAAGTAAAAACATCATGTTACCGCATGTTTTAGAACACATCTTCATTACAAAAAGGGTTTTATGGGACTACATGTCTAATTAAAAGTATCAACTTAAAAGTATAAAACAAAATCTCGTTTCAATATGTAGAAATTTAATCTTATGCAAGCCCATGAAAAATACACATTTTCATATATTTTGTTGGCATTGCATGTGTGGCTTATCAGCACGTCACAGTGAGAATATTAAGATAATAGGATATGATCGTGATTCTCAAGCGTTACTTGATCCGAATATCATCATATTTTTGTATGGTCGATTTATCATTAGGATTCATGATCCTCGACTAATCTAATCATCGATGCTTAAAGAGCATAGAAGAAATTAACGTGCTATTGACATATGTCGATAAATCTCGAAAGAACTAGCAGTTTCACAGAGACTGAAATTGGCAAACGTATGCCTAATTAAATAGCTTTATTATGTAATTTTTGCTAAACCAATTGCTTTAACATCAAAAAATCTATAAGGTAAAAAAATTTGTTTTTAATTCAATCAAAAACACCAATTATCATTTTTCCAATCATTTAAAGTAATTTAGAATAAAAACCATTATCATAGTATAATCCCTAAATCATATAGTTTTGGAAACATGGGTGGATGCATTGTGATCAAGTCGTGCCCTTCCCTTTCAAACCGGAAGTACCTGAAAACCATAACCATAAAACTGTAAGCACAAAGCTTAGTGAGTTTCCTAAAATACCACACACTATACATATCATTGAGCCTAACCCTCACATTGGGCCCATCCCACCATAATGGGCCGAGCCCTTCCAAATCAATGGGCCCAGCCTGACATACACATGCGAGAGTCACAGAGACAGCCAACACTCTTCATAACATACAATGGGCCTACCCCTTCCCAATACATGGGCCTAGCCAAAAAATACAAATGGGTCTAGCCCCTCATAAAATGGGCCTAGCCCAACATACCATGCAAGTGTCACAAAGACAACTAGCATAATATATCCTAGTGGGCCGACATTAGTGCCTTCGACCCAGGGGTATAGTGAGGAGACTCACCTCAATCAGTTGATAACTAACTATACTCATGAGCTGATGCTAAGAAAGCTCCACGCACACTAATCAAACCAAAACCATTATCCTAATTAATAATTAAGATAATACCCATTGAAACAGTCAATAACTCAACAGTTGTAGAAATAGGCAAAAGAGCATTTTGCCCCCCCCCCCCCAATAAGTCCAAGCCACTCAACATTTCACCAAAAGTCAATATGTCAACAAACGTCAACGAAATTCAATAGCTGCTGAGTACACCTAATGTACTCAAACTCACGTACGGCGTACACGTGTTCAGTAGTATGCGCATCGAACTCTGGAGTATGCCCAACATACTGGTCAGTCCCTATTTCTTAATCCAAATGAATTAATCCATTAAGCCAACAATGACCAAACCTCAAATCCACTTCTAAATGAAGTCTTAATTCATAAAGTTGGCAACTTTACTCCTTTTCTTGCCTAGTTACGACCCAATACTCGTTTGTACCAATCTAAGTCCATAATATCGACACTAACTCTTGCATGGTTCATCAAAAACCATCAAGATGACATTTTTGTGCCCTAATAACATCAGAAATACTATGATCTAACATTATAAGCTTCTAAAGTAGTTCATGCTCACAAGGATGACTCAAGGGGCGATATAAAGATCAAAACAAGCCCTAAAATAGATCTAACACTTAGATTCATCAAGATAAGAGTTTTATACCCTCAAATACTAGCAAACCTAATCAAGACTGTTAGTCCCAAAATTGAGGATCCAATTCAGTAATCAATGAAGTTAATTGCAATTAAGGTGAGATGTAGAAGAAGAAGAAGAAGTAGAATCAAGCATGCACACATCTATTGCAAGTAAATGTCAAGTACATCTTGAGAAAGTACAACTACTGTAGAGTTCTGACTCAAGTAAAAAGTACAATCTGACACAACTCAGTTGCTATAAATAGTACCCCTCCTACCAGCACAAAAGTGTGCAGCCGTACACATGTGTGCGGCCGCACACATATGTGTGGCTGCACACATTACAAGCCCAATACAAGCACTGCTGTAATACACACTCAGACATCTTGAATAGATCTATACAAAAATTATGACTAGCTCAAACCACAAAATTATGGGCTTTCAATCTCCCCCTTGGTTTGAGACTAGCATAGTCTTGAACTTCATTCGTTTGGCTTCTCAAACAACCTCAGATCCGATCTCCCCATCGATCCCATCCACAATCTTCCATTTATGATCGTAGCCACCATTGCAGTGAATTCTTTAGCAACAACTTCCATGACATCTTTTCTGCAAATGATTTGATGACGAGCCAGAGTTCGTATATCCCTTTCTCTGAAACGAAGAAGATCTTTAGCATTAATCAATCTCAAAACATGTTCTCAATTCTTGAATTTGATAGCTGTAGTTTCCGTTTCGTCATCATAGGGCCAAAATTCCATATCATCCAGATATCCCTCATGAAAATGTTGAGGAATAGGAATTTCCTTTTGTTTCTTAGTTGCAGGCTAGTGTATGATCTTCATGGGTTTGCCTGATTCTGGATCAAGAAAATCTTTGTCTTTTCTATATAGAGCTTTTGCAGTCTTCATTAATGGAAAGTTTTCTCTGACCTGTCTGTCGAGAAATCTTTTGAAATTTAAAGCACTAGGATTTTCGGAGGGATTATGGAATGGGGCCCTGGATAATTCGGCTAGACCAGTTTTGGTCCAAGAGTTGAAATCATGGGTGCTTTTGTAACATTCAGATGCTCCTGATTTTCACTGTACAACCCACAAATTCATCACTGGATCAAAGGCCCACATTCGGATACCTGTCCTGTCACCATATTCATCACCAAACTTTCTTTTCTTCAAATCCGTTATTGTCAAAACAGGGTCTTTTGCTTTGCGATTTTCATTGGAAAATTTCATGAATAAAAGACCTTCTTGTTGATTTGCAGTTACGATTCTGTTGCCCTGTTTGATTGTGATTTTGGCTCTGCTTCCTTCTGGTTCTTTTTCAAACCTGTTGACAATTTTAGTTGTTCTCGGAGCAGGTGGGTTGACAGGGAGATCATCAGTTGCAAGAGGTGATTGAAAAGAGGGAGGATCAACTACTCCATGAGGCTGTTGGAAGAGGCCTTTGACTTTTTCACCAAAAGCATCGTACAACACGTTCTTGAGATTGAAATAATTAGCTAGAACAGATCCAAGACTCGTTTGTAGATCATTGATTTGTTTGGTCTTTTCTTCATCCTTCGCCCTGAGCTCAAAGATGTATGCAAAAAGCTAATCCATCTAAATTGATTTTTCGATGAGCTCTTGATGGAGAATCCCAATCTCCTCTCGAAGATCCGGCGAAGAAGATTTGTCATCACCTGTCCGACCCTCCTTAAATGATATTCATTTTCCGCGTGAGGAAGTTGGACTAGATAGAGCCAGATGTTTTACTAATCTAATAGAAGCTTCATCAAGAGAAGGTTGAGTTGGAGAATATTCTGGAATGGATGAGGATCCACCAGTCTCAAATATGGTACTTGGACCTTCATCTGTTTGCTTTGGAGGAGAGTGAGCAGAGGTAGCAGTGATTGTTGAAAGGACTTGAGGTGCACATCTTACAACAGGTACCATCAGACTTACAAGAGGTTGGCTTGTTTTTATGGAAGTCTGAGGTTCAGTTGAATCAGAACTGACTGGAGCAGAAATTGAGATAAGTGGCACAGAGGGAGGAATCTCTGATGTCACATCTCCTTGGCTTGGTGTGTCCTCCAAGGGCTTCGAATTAGAGAGTAGAATTTTGAAAACATTTCCTTCATCTCTAGTCTTGGTTGCTAAAGAAGCAACTTCATTGACTTTATTAACATGCCTGTTGGGAATATCAAGAAAAGGATCAAAATCTTCACCAAGGTTAAACTCTATGTTTGTTGGAATGTCGTCATTGATTCCTGTAAAGTCGATTTCTTTTAAAAACTCCACATCTTCATAAAGATCATCGTCATCATCCTCTCGATAAGACTTTGAATCATTTGCTTTCTGATTATCATGCTCATCAGCTACATAAGCTGTGGGAGAGTCATGAATCTCCTACACTTCAGGCTCGGAGGGAGAGTGAGAAATATCTTCATTTTCCATCGGCATGGATTGTTCTTCTGATTCTTCTTTAACATCCTCTTTAAAAATTCCAAATTTTATTAATGGAAATTTTCCTTCAAATACGAACTTCCCGCCTCTCTTTTGTTTCATTAGTCCAAAGGCACTTGGACCAATGGATTTGAAATCCAAAGTATCATTTCCTCTCTGCAGCTCGGGGTGAGTTACGTTAAGGATGATTTGTAAAAATGTTGGATACATCCAGAATTTGTCTCTTTTGCTCCCTTCAAGGTTTAGTATCATTTCATTCATTATAAATTTTGAGAAATTGAACTCAAAACCTGCCGCCAATGCTGCAATGGCACCAGTGTTGGCCAGAGAAATCTCGTTTGCTCCTGATCTCCGGCCGGAAATGCAGCTCACGAATACATGAGCTTTCCAGCAAGGAGGAAGCAGCTTCTTAATTGTAGGAGGAAAAGTTCCCTCGTATCCCATATGCTCTAATACTACCTAAGTTTGCTGAACATCAATCTCCATGGGGTACTCAGGTTTGTCCTCAATTTGGAGAGATTCTCTAATGATGCTTTCTGTTACTTGGATTTTCTTGTCTTTGATTGTTGCTTCAACAAAATTTTCACCTTGACCATTCTTCTTTACAAAAGCATTCCTGCAGAATTCCTTAATCAAACTTTGGTAGATAGTAGGACTTGTACTTAGGGCATGAACCAAGCAGGATTTCTTCAAACCATCCACAATGAATTTCAAGTCATTGTGGACTGCAGGAGGATCTTCGAGAAAAATTGTAGAATTATGAGCTTTAGCAAACTCCATGTCTCCCATTTTAATCTGAAAGTCAACACACAAAATTATTAGGGAAAAACTTATGAGAATGATGCAGCCGCACACAGAATTGTACATAGCCGCATACGAAATTGTACACAGCCGCACACGTGCAAGTGTGCAGCCGCAACCACACATCCTAAAATAATACAGCCGCACACGCCCGTGTGCGGCCGCACACACCGTATGCGGTTACACTTGAAAACAAACAGATTTGATGAAGATTCAACAACAAACAATGGAAATTTTTATGAAAATAATCGAAAAATGAGCTGAGTTCATAAGAATTACCGAGTAAAAGCTTTGATATCACGAGAAATTTTGGAATTAAGAATGAGCTTTAGAGAGAACAAATGAGCGTGTGCGGTTGACGGTGAAAAAGGCTCACCGCACACACGCTATATATATGCACAGAATTTACAACTTCTCCCCCTTATCTTTTAATCATTAAAGCCGATGCCCCTTTCACTCACCATTTTCTCAAAATAAATTATTTTGAGGATTAATGTGAAATAAATTTCAAAGTTCCTAAAATACTAAAACTTATTATTAAAATTAAAATTTGAAAATAAAATAAAAAATAAAAATAAAAAATAAAATAAAAATAAAAAATAAAATAAAGTAGAATAAAAATTTGAAATATTATTAACGACAAGGAATAAACAATTCAATTTAAACCTATATAAATTGTTTTAACCTATTAAAATTTTGGGATCAAAGTTTTTAGACAGCCATTATCCGCTTGTTGGTACCTTTCATATTCACATCTTTGTCTGGTCGATTGTCGGTATTGTTGTCCACTTAAACATGAAAAATTGTGACAAAATTGGGACACACTATGAGTGACAAGACAATGTGATCCTAAATTCCTAGATATTATATTTAAACCTAAGTTTCTAGATACTATATCTTAAGGACCATTCAGCTGACGACGACCAGGGATATTGTTGTCCACTTAAATTAAGCAGCGAGATCTATAGACAATCTGTATGTGTTCAATTTTAAGTGTACTAGAACATGTTTCCCGCTTCCTGATATGCCCCAACCATCAAGAACTTCCAGAGTACTCCTTACACCGGGTGAGCAGACAACCTTTTAGAGAGAGGATAGATTCAAAATTCTATTACTTATTACTTCAGAGGGGTTGAGAAGTAGAAGGTTGCATATGATGTGTACCAGGTCGGATTAGAAGTCACGCAAAGGAGACAGCATATGGCTAACAGATAAGAAGTATTTCACATATATAAATTGCAGAGAAATAGAGTCGCATATGTTGTGTACCAGGTCGGATTGGAATTCACGCAAAGGAGACAACATATGACTAACAGACGGAAAGAAAGAAAATGATATTCTACAGACCTAATTTATTGGAATTTACCAGTCGTCCCATCCAACCGGAATTAAGGACAAAATCTGCACATCGAGGAAAAGTTAAACCACGGTTCCAAGTACGGGTTCAAGTTATGTGACGAGTAGATTCCCATATATATCTCCCTGCTCAACCTATCCAAGCGTCGTATTGTCAGGCTAAACGGAACTATCTAGGTCAAGATTTTTCAAGTCATTTGATTTCCTAAGTTCAACTCTGCCTAGTCATGTCCATTTAGAATCTTTCGTGCCTATCGACACATCAAACAAGAGCATAGACCCTTCAACTTTGGGTACGTTACGCAGACTCAGGTTGCCTGTTACCACATAATCATATCACTTCCCAAAACATCTCCTTTAAGCATAATAAATTTTTATTTTCTGATTTTCTAATTTTTTGTTTTTGGATTTTCTGATTTTCTAATGTTTTTGGATTTTATGATTTTCTAATGTTTTTGGATTTTCTAATTTTTAATGTTTTTGGATTTTCTGATTTTCTCCCCCTAAATTTGTGCATAAAACAATAAAATAAAAAATAAAAATAAATGCGCAAATTTATCCTAAGAAGTACATAAAAAAAATAATCCTCAAAACGAATCATTTTTAGAAAATTAACCAGCACATCGAATCGAGCTTTGTTAAATGGCTTGGTGAATAGATCTGCTACATTATTATCAGAGCGGACCTGTTCTAGCCGAATGAGTGAACGCTCATAACATTCTCTGATAAAGTGAATCTTGATGTCGATGTGCTTGGTTTTTGAGTGCTGGACCGGGTTTTTGGCAATTTGGATCGCAGCCTCATTATCACAGAAAAGAGGGGTTTCTTGAAAATTTAAAACGTAGTCCAACAACTGATGTTGGATCCATATGACTTGTGAACAACAAGCAGACACAACGACATACTCTGCTTCTGCTGTTGAGGTGGAAACGGTATGTTGCTTCTTACACTGCCATGAGACCAATCTATCACCCAGAAATTGGCATCCGCCTGAAGTCGATTTTCTATCAAGCTCACACCCGCCATAGTTTCTGTCTGCAAAAGCGTAAAGATCAAATTCTGGATTTTTTCGGATACCAAAGACCCGTTTGGGCACCCTTTGATATACCGAAAAATCCGTTTAACAGCAAGTAAATGAGAGAGTTTAGGATTAGCCTGGTAGCGAGCACATTGATAGACCGCAAACATGATGTCTGGTCGACTGGCAGTTAGGTACATGAGTGATCCGATCATTGATCGATAATGCGTCTGATCTACAGATTCACCTTTAATATCAGGGGTCAGAAGGGGTCTGTCTGCCATGGGTGTAAGAGCAGGTTTCACGTCCCGGAACCCGAACTTCTCCAGTACATCATCCACATACTTTGCTTGGTGAATAAGGATTCCGGTTGAAGATTGCTGGACCTGAAGCCCTAGAAACATGGTCATTTCCCCAAGCGAACTCATCTCAAATCGTTTCTTCATCACTGCTTCGAACTCTTTGCAAAGCTGTTGGCTTGTCGATCCGAAAATAATGTCGTCAACATAGATTTGAACAAGAATTTGATCAGGACCGACATGTTTGAGGAATAAGGTTTGATCAATGGTGCCGCAGGAATAGCCGTGATTGAGCAAATGCTGAGTGAGGGTAGCATACCAAGCTCGAGGAGCTTGATGCAGTCCATACAAAGCTTTGTCTAAGTTGTAAACATGGTTGAGAAGTTTGGAGTTAACAAAACCGGGTGGTTGGTCAATGTAGATCTCCTCCTTGACCTTGCCATACAAGAAAGCCGTCTTGACATCCATTTGGTATACTGTGAAGTTCATATAGAAAGCATAAGCAAGGAAGATACGAATAGCCTCCAAACGAGCGACCGGAGCATAAACTTCCGTATAATCAAGACACTCAATTTGCCGAAATCCTCGAACCACTAATCTCGCCTTGTTGCGCATAATTACACCAGAATCATCTTGTTTATTTCGAAAGACCCATCGGGTGTCAAGAGATTTCTTTCCCTTTGGCAGCTCTACCAACTTCCATACCCCGAGTTTTTAGAATTGATTCAATTCATCATGCATGGCTTCAACCCAGCTAGGCTCATTCAGAGCCATTTCGACAGATTTAGGCTCTATCTGAGAAATGAAGCAAGCGTAGAGACATGTGTTAACATTCCCACTTTGACTTCTCGTTTGAATGTCGTCGCCCAGCTGGCTAATGACGTTCTCAATTGGATGATCATGTTGAATGTGTGCAGGGATCTCGTAGCTGATATCATTGACAGAGACTGGAAGAGTATGGATGTTAACTGCTCCATCATTTGCTGAGAGATTCACAGAAGATGAACAAAGTTCGTTTGGAGAATCTGCTACAAACTCTTCAACAATACTTTCTGGAAAGAGAAGTTCCTTCAGATTTGAAGTTACAGCAGAAGTCTCGTGGTTCAAGAACTCTCTTTCCACCGGAGTTAGAGAAGTAGAAACAGCATCAGGAGAAGGTTGTTGAGGAGAAGACTCAGAAGATTCAGTGTGAACAGAGGGCACCAATTGAGGATCAGAAGAAATCAGTGGTGGTCGGTAGACGACTTCGTCTTCTTCATCTTCAATATTGTTCTTCGAATTTGATGTAGATCCTTCTTGATTATCAGATGACACATTGAATGATTTAAAAAGAGATGTGTAGTCAAATAGCCAATCAGGACCTACTCTAGCATCTGTCTCATTTTCTTCGAGCCAACGAACATCAAAAGATTCTACCATTTGTTTTGTCTTCTTGTTGTAAACCCTGTAAGCAGTTCGAGCAGCATATCCAACAAAGTAACAGTCGTCAGCTTTTGCATTGAATTTGGGGTTGGATTCCAAGTGAAGAAGGGTACAAGGATAGCCAAATACTCGAAAATGGCTGACGGATGGCTTGTGTCCAAATAGAATTTCGTATGGTGTCTTCATTCTGGCTTTGTTGATTGGCACACGATTCTGAACATAACACGCAGTGTTAATAGCCTCTGCCCAGAAGAATATAGGAAGCTTGGAATCACAGAGCATCGTCCTTGCGGCGTCTTTTAGAGTTCGATTTCGACGTTCAGCAACCCCGTTTTGTTGAGGTGTTCGAGCTGAACTGAACTGAAGCACAATCCCTTTCTCAACACAAAAATGATCAAGAACAACATTCTTGAACTCTGTTCCATTATGAGTACGCAGCGCTTTCACTCGATTGTTGGTCTGATTTTCGATCATCACAATGAATCTTTTGATGAGGTCAGGGATCCCAACTTTGTTGGATAAGAAGAAAACCCAAGTGAAACGAGAGTAATCGTCTATCACAACGAGGCAGTATGAGTTGCGATTGATGCTGAGAACATTAACCGGACCAAATAAATCCATATGTGACAACTCGAGCACTTGACTTATGGAATTTATCTGCTTTGGAAAGTGGGGTTTCCGATGATGTTTTTCCTGAGCGCAGGAAACACATTTTTCAAAAGTAATGAAATCTTTGACAGGTAACCCTCGGACCAGTTCGTTTTTCGCAAGCCGATTCAAGTTCTTTGCATTCGCATGGCCAAGACGACGGTGCCACATCATTGCATTTTGTTCAGAAGCTTTGGAGAATAGACAAGTGATATCGTCAGGAAAATTGCTATTCATGTCTATAATGTAGGCATTTCCATCTCGCTTAGATCTGACAAGAATCCAATCTTCAGGGATAACAATGCCAGGCTTTAAGATCAGACATTCCTTATCTGTGAAATGAGTAGAGTAGCCCTTGTTGCATATCTGGGATACACTCAGCCAGCTATGCTTCAGTTCCGGAGCAAAGTTAACATTCTCAAAATTCAACACTCCATTAGAAACAGTTCCTCTTTGAGTAATTTTTCCACCCTCTCCGCCCGCAAAAGAAACATATCCTCCATTAAAAATTTAAATGTCATGCAGTTGGGATATGTCTCTTTTCATGTGCCGGGAGCAGTTGTTGTCGACATACCAAGGTCTGGCGACATTCCTCCGCAACTGTCCCTACACAATGAGCAGAATCATTTAGTTTTGGGAACCCAGGTCATCATAATCCTGGGTTGACCCATTCCTTTCGCAAATTTTTCATTTGATTCTTTCTTTTGTTTTGATTTAGAGGTGAATGGTGACTGATCTAAAGTTGTTTTTAAAAGAGATTTAGGTATCCACTGAAAATTAGGTTTTGAAATTTTTCTGGATTGTTTTGAGTCGGTGGATTTTCTACTTGAAGAGTTTGAAGATTCAATCCTGCTCTTTGGCAAATTCAGCTTAGGCTTATCCTGAGTTGATTTTAGCAAACTCCAGTTGTTTTTACGAAAAACCTGTTTATTCTTTTGAGCCTTTTTCATTTTCAAGTCACCATTCCGAGAACGAGTTTTGGGGGTTTTTCTAGTTAAAGATCGTCCCCGAAATTCGTTCTCACCTCTTTTTGTTGTATGAGAAACAAACATCCGGTTCATACAATTTCTTGCAATGTGTCCAGCAGTGCCACAGTAAACAAATTTGTTTATTATCAATGGTTTTGGCACTGCTGTTGACAGATTTATTCTTCTTATTTTCATTATTAACACTTCCACATTTGCAGGTTCCATCACGGGATATTGATGCAGATGTGGAGGGTTTAGAAACATTCAAATCAGATTTATCAGTGTGAATAGAAACAACATCATCATTCACATAATTATCAGACTGAAATAAAACACCTCCAGACATAAAAACATTAGCATTTGTTTTTGACACAGACTCATCACAAGAATTAACACCAGACTTAGACACATGATTATTTGACTCAAAAGTTTCAGCTTCATGCTCCCCCTGAACTATTGATATATATGCACTTAGAGTAGAAACGTTAGTATGCAAACTCTCATTATTAGACTGTATTGCCTGCTCAGAAGCTGACTTTCCGTAAACCATACTAGGTTCTCTGTCAATTTCTTCTTGAGACAGAGGAATAGCAGTATAATTATGATTAAAGGGAGGAGGGACACTCTCAAATCCTAATCCAACTTTTATTTTATTTCCATGAGTGATATCTCTCCAATGTGATTGTCCTTCAATTAATTTTGCAATCTTTTCACTTGACCCATCATATTTCTTGAAATTAAATTCAGCTTTTCCAAAACAGTCTTTTAATGTGTCAAGTTCCGCAGTTACAGTAGCAAATTTTCTTTTGAGATGATCATAATTCTCACATTTGTTGCTGTAATCTTCTTGCAATTTTTTAAAATCTTTTGTATTATTTTCTAATTGAGTTTTTAAGGGCTTTTGATTTTTTCTAAGAGTATATCCCTCATATTTCAAGTCCTCGATCTCTCTTTTGATTATCTCAATTTGATCTCTTAAAAACTTAACAGTTTTGATACAGGATGGAGAGTAACCAAATTCACTAACCTCAGATTTGACCGGTTCAGGAGTGGTCTGCACCGTGAATGCAAATTGCAAATTCATCATTTCCTTTTATGGATCTTCTTTCATTTCTTCATCTTCTTCTTTGACTTGAGAAAGATTTGCATTTTCAGGTCCTGTAATGTTTAGAGCCTAAACTTGATCTTCCCAGTTAAACGATTGGGCCACCATTGCCATGTTTGCAGACTGATTTGTTGAAGATGATCCTTTGTTGTTGCTGTGAACATAAGTTACTGGCACCATGGTTCTTTCAGAGTTCTCTCGTCGATCGGGTTTTGGGCATTCCCTTGCAAAGTGACCTGGTTCATGACAGTTGTAACACAGTAACTTTCCTTTACTAAATCCCATCTTCTTGTCAGAATTTACGCTCCAATTATTCTTTCCAGTCTTCTTTGAGAATTGTGTAGCCCTGAATACTACCATTGCCATTTGCCAAGTAATATCCATCTCTTCCACATCTTCAGGGTGAATTTGGTCAAGATCAGCGAATGAAAGTTGTGGAGAGAGCTCTCCGGCAACGAAGGCATTGTAACAATTTACTAATCCAGTAGCTAGAGCTAAATTTTCTTCTTTTTCACTTACAGATGAACTTTGGGAACCAATTCCTTGAGATTGAACTGAGACACTTGTGGAAGAAACAACACTCGAATCGACTTGAGACATGTTTTGAGATTTAGGGACTTGAGTTTGTTGCATTGGAGATATGTTGAATGGTGTGGTTTGATGAACTGCATAAGTTTGAACTTGGGGACTATGAACTTGAGAATTTGGATGAGTGGTAAAGCTTGAAAAAGCAGTGTTGTTGTTTTGAATTCCAAGATTAGCTGTGGAGTACGAGTTAACATGGTTGATTTCTCTTTGTTTATCATCAAGATCGCAAGCTTTGATGATTGCCATTGTTTCAGATAAACTCAAACGGTTCAGGTCTTTTGTCTTTTTAATCACTGAGACATTTATGTCCCATGATTTTGGAAGAGAATTTAATAGCTTCTTGTTAATTACAGGCCTAGTAATCATTACGCCTGCGGAGCTCATTTCAGTAGTTAGTGTGATAAATCTTTGCAGTTGATTTTCCAGTGATTCTCCCAATACGTAATTGAACATGTTGAATTTTTGTCGGAGCATGTCTTGTCGGCTTTGCTTCATGTCTTCATTTCCTTCGTAGACTTCTATGAGCGCTTCCCACACTGCTTTTGCTGACGTGTATTCACAAAACCCTTGTGCTATCTCAGGAGACAATGCCATGGTGAGTGTAGCGAGTGCCTTTTCTTGTTAGTGTAGTTTTCAATCTGTTTGTCAATTAGTGTGCCATCGTCTAAAGTGGATGTAATCCGAATCGGTCCTCTTAAAATACTTCTCCAAATTTTGAAATCCTTCATTTTGATGTATTTTTCAATTCGATATTTCCATTCAGGAAATCCTTCAGCTGATAGTAATCTGGGAATACGAGTAGTGGTTCCCATAATTGCATCCAAATCTTGATGAGCAATCATGCTTTGAGATTCTATACTTGACTTCAACCATACACCCAACAACAGAATAATATTGACAACAAATACGTTTCAGCCGCACACATTGATTCATCCGCACACTCTCACAGCAATCAAAATACAGCCGTACACACAATATAACCGCACACTTAGCCGTATACTTCTCAACAGCAAAAACTAACCGCACACTCTTCAAAATACGCTCTACCGCACACACTTTTAAAAATACGCTCCACCGCACACACTATGGTAGCAAACCTTCAACAATTGGCAGCAAACCTTCACAGTTGGCAGCAAACCTTATTTCAATCTTTTTGCAAACAAGAGTCAAACAACAGTTCTTCGATCAAAATACTTAAAAACAGTGAAATTTTTGCACTCTCACACTCAAAAACAACTTCAAATGATACCAAATTGGCTCTGATACCAATTGTTAGTCCCAAAACTGAGGATCCAATTCAGTAATCAATGAAGTTAATTGCAATTAAGGTGGGATGTAGAAGAAGAAGAAGTAGAATCAAGCATGCACACATCCATTGCAAGTAAATGTCAAGTACATCTTGAGAAAGTACAACTACTGTAGAGTTCTGACTCAAGTAAAAAGTACAATCGGACACAACTCAGTTTCTATAAATAGTACCCCTCTTACCAGCACAAAAGTGTGCAGCCGTACACATGTGTGCGGCCGCACACACATGTGTGGCTACACACATTACAAGCCCAATACAAGCACTGCTGCAATACAGACTCAGACATCCTGAATAGATCTATACAAAAATTATGACTAGCTCAAACCACAAAATTATGGACTTTCAAAGACTCTGGATCTTTAAGCTCTAATCCAACCAAAGGTTCACCACCAAGATCTTCTTTCTTTAAAGAGTACCAAAATGCCAAAATATTACTACCAAGGTTCAAGAACACACAAGAACATGCTAGGGTTTTGTAGGGAGTCTTTAAAGGGAAGGAGACTGATGATAAAAAGGTCCAAGAGAAAGATAAAGTGTTTAAATACGGTCCAAAACCTAAAAATTAGGGTTTGTCCCAGGAGTCCGTACGCCCAACATACGCCATGTATGCCTAGCGTACGTGGTCTCCTTCCGTGATCAAACTTGAGCCCAGTACGCCCATAATATTCCATGTATGCCCAACATAGTCGGCTAAGCCCAAAATCCTCATAACTTTAAACGGTCATAAATTCGTCGTCCCAACTCCATTTTCGATGAATATTATATCCACGGAAAGGTAATGAGAAGTTCTATAATCCTATCAACTCTCCTTTTCCTTGAAACTCTCCAAACATAAATTCAAAATTAATAAAAGGCCCGAACTATCACTTTACGGTTATACCCTTGGACTCCAAAACACAAACAGAGCTCTCAGATCACCTAATCTAAATTATCCATATCCAAAGGGGTCTAAATCTCTCTTTCTCTAAGGCCCAAATTCTTATAATAACTAATCTTTGGGTCATGACCCCAGATTATGAAACCATTTGAAACAGGGTGTTACAACTCTCCCGCACTTCAATTATATTTCATCCTTAAAACCACACCCGACCAACTCTTCGAGATCCCTGATGAAAGTCGACCCTAGCATTTGATGGCCTTGCAATAATCGATCCCATTCTTAGCAAAACTCGCATACTGACGACGAACGAATGCCTGCCCCCACTAACCTTAATCAATAAAGGACAACCATCATTACCAAGCTCAAATCCAGGAACCCGATACCTTATCCGACTTCCTAACATGCAAAAGTATTCTGAAATACTATCAATAGGACCTATATCTGCAATCCAAAGTGAAAAAAATCCTTTTCGGTCCTAAATCATCTAGCTGACACTTTTGGCAGACATAATCCTTGATGGGTTTTGAGCATTCTAACACTCCTATGGTGTAGATGCAACCCTAGAAACCTTGGATCTATGTTTGACTAAGGTACATGCAAATAATTATTTTTCCAAGGTTCTTATCCTATCAAGCATGGCATGGGGAACTTGAATCAAATAAAGCTAATAGAATTACTTACCTTGTAGTTGTAGTTGATTGCTTGGTGTTTTAGAGCCTAGCACCAATAGTGTGGATGCCTCAAATGGAAATCACAAATCACCACAAACTTGGAACGTTGAGAGAATAGTAACCCTTCTTGAACTCGGCCCTTACTTTAGTCACTACAACTAGTGTGATTTCAAGAACCAAAGCCTCCTTTATATAGTGTGGTGGATTAGGGTTACATCCATGTAAAACCTAATACCCATGTCTTTTCATTTCCTCGATATCCATGGGTTAAAGCTCCATGGAGTATCCATGGACTTTCCATGCAAGCCTAGCCCATTCCAAATAAGCATTAGCCCACACTATATAAATACAAGAGCCCATATTTAATTAGTCATACTTTTGATCTCTAAATTAATTCTAGATTAATTATAGATCAATACTATATAAACAATATGATTTTATATTAATATATTAGAACTTATAATATATTAATAAATCATAACTTATACTATTCTCAAAAGATTATCCATAAATTGTTCGGGTGAAGTGCAAACCAAATGGACCATGCCGGGCCGCAGTTGGAGAAGGAGTAGGAGTAGTAACAACCGACTTACCCTTTAGACCACTTTCAGCGGTCTTCAAGAGTCCTTGAAGTTTGCTAAGGGTGACTTCTTCCTTGTTCATGTGATATGTCATGCGGAATTGATCATAACACGATGGAAAGGAGTGCAAAATGATGTCTGTTGCTAACTCCTCGGGGAAGTTCACATTTAGCTTCAGTAAACGGTCCACATACCTTTTCATTTTCTACATGTGGCCTGTGATGGGTTCACCATCCTTCATTCGGGTTGTTATCATCGAGGAGATTATTTCATATCGCTCTTGACAAGCACTTTGATGGTAACGGTCCATCAAGTCCTGGTGCATCTTAAAAGGATAATAGCCCTCATAGGACTTTTGGAGCTCGGCTGTCATGGTGGCCATCAAGATGCATGCCACTTTTGTAGCATTTATTTCATGTACCTCATATTCAGCAAGCTCTTCAGGATTAGCAGTTGGCTCGGGTACCTTCAGCTCCTTGTCGAGAACATATTCTTTATTCTCATACCGAGTGACCATCCTGATGTTTCTGATCCAATCAATAAAGTTGGACCCATCAAAGATGACTCTCCCACAAAGATTCATGAGAGAGAAGGAGTTAGTAGGGTTTGAGCCAGAAGCATTGTTATTGGAAGACATCTGAAAAGAAGAGGGAATAGATTAGATTAGATATAGAGATAGTCCTTAATAAAACACCCAAATGTAATATTAAGGCTAGGACTCAACACAATATTTTATAACTTAGAAGAAGGATGTAGTAGTCTAATCTATAAGATATTTGAAGGTAGGTGAATGACGATTCACCAATTTCCACCATGAAAAACGAAATATTTAATTAGGTTTTAATTGGTTTGGAAAGCCCTAGATTCTTTGAGATTCATTGAACTTTTTTCAATGGCATGTTTCAATTTCGAGTGTGCCCTTCAAGTTTTGTGACTGGGATGCCGAGGATCACAAAACAAGGTGTGAAGTAACCATGCAAATTACTTGGTACCCTTAATGAATTACCCCTCAATCGATGTGCCGGTTAACCACACACGCTCCATCGATACTATGATAAACATTAAGTCACCCTTTACTTACCTTGTTAAGTTCAAGTTAGTGTGCCGGTTAACCACACACGCTCCACTAACGACTTAAACAAAGTGTAAAGTGTAATTTCATGGATTAGCACCTTATTCACATTTACCTAAAATAACTAAGATTGGGAATTTAATAAGGTTTAGTTACTTTAGTATTATCATTATACTTTTAATGAGAATTTATAAGTCCTTGTCCTACCCGTTCGGCTAACGACCCTCCACCGAGCAAGAAAGCGGTGGGTGAGAGTGGACACCCATTAAGCTGCCATTTTATAGGCAACAAGCTTATACCCCCCTTATAGACCAGCTTCGTGAATGAGGCGTACTAGCAGTAAGACAACTTGATCTTATATATATATATATATATATATATATATATATATATATATATATATATATATATTATTAACTTATAATATTATAAAGTATAAGGGTTGAATTTTAACTTTTAAAATTCTAAGGGTTGGAACTAAAGTTTTAATCATGACTTTACTTGTTCCAAAACTTGAGGGCAAGTTTTGTAAACTGTCAAAACTTTACATTTCTTATAACTTATGAATTTAATTGAGTATTAAAATGAAGACTCTTCATTTTTTCAAACTCTTGTGTTCTTTTAATGGATTTTATTAAAGTGTGACCTTTGGATTTACATATCTTGAGGACAAGTTATGGACTCCATTAAAACACATAATGATCACGAATTAAACTAACAAGTAGGTTACAAACAATTCCTATGATCATCTAATCTTCATAAGTTCAAGAACATGAATATGAACATTCCAAGAATCATAAATTACTCATAAAACTTGTAATTTTTGATAATAGCCATTGTAAATGGATTAGCATTAACGTTACACCATCTTAAACAATTTTTATAACACCAAAACAATTTAGGGTAATGTTTCTAGTCCATTTCCAGCAGCAAAACTCGAAAAATTGGACACTGCAGCCTCTACGCGTCGAGTGCATGAACAGAATCGACGAGTAGCATGCATTTCTTCATGAACTCATCGAGTCCCCCATGGACTCGGTGAGTTCGTATGGCTGTGAACAAAAAAATCGATTTTTAAGGTATTTGCATCAAGTATCAAGTAAACAAGCCTAGGCTCTGATACCACTGATGGGTTTTGAGCATTCTAACACTCCTATGGTGTACATGCAACCCTAGAAACCTTGGATCTATGTTTGACTAAGATACATGCAAATAATTATTTTTCCAAGGTTCTTATCCTATCTAGCATGGCATGGGGAACTTGAATCAAATAAAGCTAGTATAATTACTTACCTTGTAGTTGTAGTTGATTGCATGGAGTTTAAGAGCCTAGCACCAATAGTGTGGATTCCTCAAATGGAAATCACAAATCACCATAAACTTGGAACTTTGAGAGAATAGTAACCCTTCTTGAAATTGGCCCTCTTACTTTACTCACTACAACTAGTGTGATTTCAAGAACCAAAGCCTCCTTTATATAGTGTGGTGGTTTAGGGTTACATCCATGTAAACCTTAATACCCATGTGTTTTCATTTCCATGATATCCATGGGTTAACGTTCCATGGAGTATCCATGGACTTTCCATGCAAGCCTATCCCATTCCAAATAAGCATTAGCCACACTATATAAATACAAGAGTCCATATTTAATTAGTCATACTTTTGATCTCTAAATTAATTCTAGATTAATTATAGATCAATACTAATTAAATAATATGATTTTATATTAACATATTAGAACTTATAATATATTAATAAATCATAACTTATACTATTCTCAAAAGATTATCCATAAATTGTTCGGGTGAAGTGCAACCCAAATGGACCATGCCGGGTCGGGTCAAGTACATACCAAATATAGTTATGGACTTAGACACTATATCAAACAATCCTACCATACCTTTCTATTGAAATGATATATCATATAAACAAAGGCGATTGCCAACGCGAGTCTCAACCCCTTGTGTCAAGTGGGAACATAAGCTACATGTTGAATCCCAAATCTTCCGTTCTATCCAAAATATTCTGATTCCATAGAGACCTCCCATCAAACCGAGATATAAAATTGCCAATCTGTCGTGGAGACTGATAGTCTCACACCTGGTCCCATCACAAGGCTCCGGCTAAGAGTCTAACTAATAAGAGCTACCCTAGCCTAACCGACACATGGTTACCAACCAGAAACCATAGAGTCATCGCACCCTAAATGTGGTCCAATACCTTGCTCAAGCATATTTCCACCGGTATCACCCACTCAATCGCAACAAACGAGCCTCGCCCAACCGTCTCACCAAATCTGCACAATCGAACAGTCCTCGCCCATCGAGTGCTATACAGGTCCCATATTGCCTCAGATCCAACAATCCTAATACTAATCAAGGAGTGGTTCTACATCAATACTATCTATCTCAACCCAAGCATGTGCTAATCCTCCTTCAGCCCAACAACCACTCCTACAATGTCTTACCACATTCTGGTAAATGCTATGACTACATCACAGACTTATAACACTTCCCCGACAGCCTATTATCCTTGTGAATTCTACGGCTACCCTATAGTCTTAAAAAACTTCCACAACTGCCATGGACGCGCCCCATGGTCTTACTGTCTATCAACCAAGCCAACCATGGTCATCATAAGTGGAACCCGCATCCAACTATACCCCAGTCAGGTGTTCAGGTCATGCTTTGAACCCAAAAGCCTTCATTAGACATGAACGGGCAGGAAGGCTCTAACACAACCTCCAACCTTGCGTGAACTCTATCCCAACTAGTATTTGAACTAGCTTCCTCCTCGACTAGGATCTGGAACTTTCCTTGGTTCCACACCTAATTTTATTCTCAAACGTCCAAATGGTTCTCCTCCACTTTGATACGACTACACCTTGACAACCTTACTAAAATAATGAACTAGATATCCCCTTGTCGGAACCGAGGATCACCAATCCAACATCCTACTTACCAAAGGATACATGCATTCTAACCCTCTTCAACCAATACAATTTCGAAATTCCTTTGACACCTCCAATGTCTAAACAAGCTCACGCAAACACCATCATCATCCTCTTGCTACCGCTCCTTCCCTAGCAACGGTAACATTCAAACCCAAAAGTCCTTCCATCAACGATCACCATCTCCACTAAGAGACGCAAAACTTCTAAACTCTTACTTATTTGTTGAATAAACCATGCTAATCCATCTACTAATCTTCCAAGCGATACCCTTGAATTTTATCCACTAATGACCCACCACAAACTACCCGACCATCTTAACCCAGCTCAACAAGATGTATCCCACTCATAACTCTCGGCATGAAAAATGGAATACAACAATCCTTGCTATACACTTACAAACGCATGATCCTAAAGCACACACACACACACACACACACACACACACATATATATATATATATATATATATATATAGTAAGGCATAAAGAAAATAAAAGATACCATACCTACGACAACGTTTGATGAAATTATTGCCTCCCCTGACTGAAGATGCAATGCTAGACTACTCCCCATTGGGGCTTCTGTCCTTCCCTCATGACCGTCAGTGAACCTCAAAGTAACTGGAGCAGGTGCACTCACTGCTCCAACCATCAACCTCAGATAGTTAGCTTTCTTGTGGCCCACCTGGTTGTAGTGAAAACACATCGAAACTGATCCACGAGGGCAATCCCTACTAAAAGGACCCATCTGACCACAACTAAAACATCCCCAAGCTATCTCCTGATAGCCTCCCTCATGAGTCCTCCTACAGTTGGCACAATGGTCCCGGCCCTCACGGCCTCCTGAACATGAATCTTGATTCTTGGGCCTCTTCATTTGGCCCACTGTGATCTGAATTTGCTCTGGCTTCCTCTTCCCGAGGTGCTCCAAATCAACCTCCCGCTCTCGGACTCCTGAAATCATATCCTCCAAAGTCTGAGAAGCTTAAAATGTTACAAACTCCCCGATATTGTCTCACAGCATATCATGGTACCTTATCTTCTTCATCTCATCCTCTACGACATATTGTGGAACCAAAAGAGCCCTCTCCCTAAACTTGGCGATGATGTCCGCCAGTCTTAGTCGTCTGGAGAAGGTCCTGAAACTCCCTCGCCAACTTCTACACCTCAATAGCTAGTGCAAATTTTGCCCTAAACGGTGTCACAAACTCATCCCATGTCATCGTCTCAATGGCTTTGCCTCCTAAAGTGAAGTGAACATCCTCCCACTAATCTCAAGCTCTGTCTTTCAGAAGACAGGAAGAAAATCTGACCTTCAACCACTCGGGGCAAAAACTCGTCCGGAAAGCATTCACCATATCCGCTAACCACCTCCTACTAGCAATGGGTTCCTTCTCCCCAAAGAACTCGGGAGCTCCACAAGCACGAAACTCGTGGAAGGAAAGTGTGTGAGTTCCCACAATAGCCATAATCTATGTGCAGAACGTGCCCAGATAATCATCCAAAATCTTCATGATACCCTCCTTTATCGTACCGAAGATCACAAGAGTCTGCTCAAGAATACTATAGGTAATCTTTGATGAAATGAACTTCCACATCTGATCATCGATATGTCCGGCCCCAAAGCCCGAACCCGAACCATCACTGGCACCAGAACCACTAACAGAACTTCCTCAACTGACCACCATACCGAAACTAAAACATACAAATGATCAGAACATACACAAGAATCCCCAATCCATAGGCTTCCTATATTCTCCATGACTCTCCTCGATTCGAATATGAATCCAGTTCTTTCAGTAGTACGGGCCCAATACTAACTTTCACACCTATCCATACCTTCCTTAAGAATTATCCTGAATCCTCCAAGTCACCTCCTTAAATCGGTACTCCAAGTACCTGCTAAATAGCGCAACCAAGCCCACTAATGCACTTCCTAGGCACTCGTAGCTCCCGACCTCACCCTGCCATCACCTACTGAAAAACTCCCAATAATGTTAGTTAACTACTTCATGAATACAATTACATGCAAGAAATTTTTGATAATCCTTTGAGTAAAAGATTCAACACTACAACGGTTGGACTTAGACAAGAGTTGCATAATAGGGTCACATCTATAACGCTGAGATTATTTCACTTATACAGCAAGTGACTCAACGTATTAACTTAGTAGTTAACTCACATCAATAAGGGTTCCACAAAGCATAAAGCAAGAAACATTCGTGCAATAGAAATCAAATCCATAGAACAAACAAAGGCCATGCCAAGCTCATTTACTACAACAAATGCTAGAAACTTTCGCTCTCATTGTCAGTTGCCTTATGCATGCAAATTATACACAATACAGGATTAAATACACTGTGAAATGAAAGACTCTACCCTAGGTACAATTAGACAAGGAACAAGAAATAAGGCAAAATCAGTTATTCTAGGATAATATGATCCTAACCATATTCAATTTTTAAAGCATAGATTTAGCAATTACTGATACCAATATATATATTCCCAATCTAGTGTAGCATCCAATGCTTCCTAGGCTACAAGGCATCACATATGAAGCCAATCTATCATGTAACTTCTGAAAGTATCCCTAGCCTTATCCTAGTATGTAAACATTAATATAATATAGCATATCAATATGTATGTAACTTCTGAAAGTATCCCTTTTTCTACACAAAAGTCTTTTTAGAAAGTTGTTTTCTTTTAAAAGATTATCAGTTCATCAGTTTGGGTTCAGTCACACTCGAGAGTGTGCCCGAATCCCTCAAACCAAGGCTCGGATACCATCTTGTAACATCCAAAAAAATAAAAGGTAAAAAAATCATTTTTAATTCAACCAGAAACACCAATTATCCTTTTTCCAATCATTCAAAAGTAATTCAGAATAAAAATAGTTATCAGAGTACAATCCCAAAATCATATAGTTGCGGAAACATGGGTGGATACGCTGCGATCAAGCCGAGCCCTTCCTTTTCGAATCGGAAGTAAATGAAACCATAACCATAAAACTATAAGCACAAAGCATAGAGAGTTCCCCAAAATACCACATACCATACAAATCATTAGGCCTAGCCCTCACATGGGGCCCAACCCACCATAATGGGCATAGTCCTTCCAAACGAATGGGCCCAGTCCGACATGAAAATGCGAGAGTCACAGAGACAACTAGAACCCTACATAGCATACAATGGGCCTAGCCCTTCCTGATCCATGGGCCTAGCCCAACCTATAAATCGGCCTAGCCTTTTATAGAATGGGACTAGCCCAGCATACCATGCAAGAGTCACAATTACAACTAGCATAATATATCATAGTGGTCCGACGTTGGTGCTTTCGACCCACAGGTACACTAAGGAGACTCACGTCAATCAGTCGATAACCAACTATGCTCACGAGTTGATGCTAAGAAAGCTACACGCACACTAATCAAACCAAAACCATTATCCTAATTAATAATTAAGATAATATCCATTGAATGAGTCAACAACTCAACAATTCTAGAAATAAGCAAAAGACCATCCCCCCCCCCCCCCCGCCCCCAATAAGTCAAAGCCACTCAACAGTTGACCTAAAGTCCAAAGGTCCACAAAAGGTCCACAAAAGTCAACGAAAGACTACAGCTGCGAAGTATGCCCCGCGTACTCAAACTTACTCCCGGTGTGTAAGTGTTTAAACCAATACATGTAGCGTACTTTGGTATGCCAACGTAATGGTCAGTCCCCATTTCTGAATCCAAATGAGTTAATCATTAAGCCTACAATAACCAAACATCAGATCTACTGCTAAATGAAGTCTTAATTCGTAAATTTGGCAACTTTACACCTTTGCATGCCTTATTGGGACCCAATACTCGTTTGTATCCATCTAAGTCCATAATATGGACACCAACTCTTGCATGGTTCATCAAAACTGATCAAGATGGCATTTTTATGCCGTAATAACATCATAAATGCTAAGATCTAACATTTTTAGCTTCCAAGAGTATCTCATACTCACATGGATGACTCAAGGGACAATATAAAGCTCAACAACAGCCCTAAACTAGATCTAACACTTATATTCATCAATATAAGAGCGTTATACCTTCAAATACCAGCAAACCTGATGAAGACTCTGGATCTTTAAGCTCTAATCCAACCAAAGCTTCGCCACTAAGATCTTCCTTCTTCAAAGAGTAAAAAAATGCCAAAAGATTACAACCAAGACTCAAAAACTCACAAGAACAAGCTAGGATTTCGTGGGGAGTCTTTAGAAGGAAGGAGGCTGATGATAAGAAGGTCCAAGAGAAAGATAAACTCTTTAAATAGGATCTAAACCCTAAAAATTAGGGTTTATCATAAGAGTCTATACACCCGGCGTACGCCACGTATGCGCAGCGTACGTGGTTGCCTTCCTCGATCAAAGTTCAGCATAGTATGCCCAACGTACTCCCTGTACACCTAGCATACTGGGCTTAGCCCAAAATCCTCTTACCTTCGAATAGTCATAACTTCTTCGTCCGAAATCCGTTTTTGATGATCTTTATATCCACGAAAAGGTAATGATAAGCTCTATAATCGTATCAAATCTTCTTTGCCATAAAACTCTCCAAACTTAAATCCAAAATTAATAAAAGGCCCAAACTATCACTTTACGGTTTTATCTTTGGGCTCCAAAACAGAAACCGAACTCTCGGATCACCTAATCTACATTATCCACATCTAGGGGTTTAAATCTCTCTTTTCCCAAGGCCCAAAGCCTTATGATAACTGATCTTCGGGTTACGGTCCCGAATTATAAAACGATTTGAAACATGGTGTTACAATTGAATTTTGAAGTGAAATATCGATCCTAGCCTTTTAATAAATAATTTGATAACTATGTAATTATTTTTAAATGATTCTGATCAAATTAATAACAAACTTTGTCTAATATTGTAGATGTCTGGTGATGGTGCACCTACTCATCCTCCTATAACCTCATCATCAAATTTCTCATTGCCCCAACTCCTCTTGGAAGATAAGCTCAATCGTCCAAATTATATGGATTGGATTCATTCTCTAAAGGTAAGCCTTAGTCCCTCAGATATGAAAAGAAAGAGAATGTCCTAGACAAGTATCTGCCTGAGGAGCCTTTTGAAGATGTTACATTAGAAAATTTTCCGATTACACATGACATAGTAATCACTTAATAGAGGTCACATGTCTCACGTTGGCGACATGGTTCCCAAGCTCCAAAAGATATGTGAAAACCTTGGGGAATATGTAGCATATGAAATGAATGAGCAACTCAAGGATATACTCCAAGAGCAGGCTTGTCATGAGCAATTCAAAGTTGTGAAGGCTATTCATTGCTGCAAGCTTTAAGAGGATTGTTCTATAAATACCTACGTTTTGAAAATGAAAGGGTACTTTGACAGACTTGAGTGATTAGGATTTGCATTCCTTCAACAGTTGGTCTTTGAACTAATGATTAACTTGTTGAGTAGTTCATATCTTCAATTTATTTTGAATTTGAATATGAACAACATGGAAAACCATGGAGTATTGTGTTTTAAACTTCTAATTTTTTGATGTAAATAAATTTAATTATCATTGTACAACAAGTGGGATGGAAAACGGGCAACAAGTTGCGCCAGTATGCCTTTTTGTATAGCAAAGCTCAATCTTTTAAAGACTACATTCATAGAACTAGGGGATATACCATTGCAATGCATGATCCGTTGTACTCTATTAAGAAGCTCTACCGCATCCGGTGCAAGGAAACCAAATGTATCAAACGCAAATGGTATGAACACGTGTTGATTTTCCATGCACGATTTCTCATGTTTGTTGACTTTGCCTGTAGTAGCTTTTAAAGCAGCCAGTCCTGCCGTGAAATCCCCCGCCCTCAAGCCCACGAGAGGGGATACCCCTGTATGGTCCACACATGCATGTTTCCCTCCGACCCATCTAAAAATCAAAATGTCAGCCGGTCTAAGGGTTGACCTTCCTTCTGTCGGGTCAGTCAAGAAATTCACATGGAAAAGTCCTTAATAGATCTACATGACATGTTAAAGACTGTTAAGGGAAGTACAGGTAAACCTCGTAGCACAAGATCAACCACTTAAATTCTGGCCATTAGGGAATGTGGTCTCAATAGAATGAAAAAATCTTATCCCAGAGGAAAGGGGAAGACAAAAGTTGGAGGGTCCAACCCAAACCCGAAGAAGGACAATTCTGACATAGCAACACTTAGTGATCCTAAGGAGGCCGTTTGTACTACCTGTTTTCGTGTATTATGAATTAATCTATGATTATGCTTCAATAGAGATATATTATGTTTGATTGCTCAAAAATTGAGTATTAATGTATAAAAGTTTAGATATTATAACATTATGATTATTATGAATTGTGTGTAATGCACCTGAGTGAAAAAAAATATGATGAACGATTCTTACGACGTGACAATTGTTAGATTAGTGTCTAAGCTCGTAACTACATTTGGTAAGTACTTGACCCGGTTGTGCATGATCCTTTTGGGTTGCCTTCACCAAAGCAACATGATAGGATGATTTATAAATAAAAAGGTTATTATGATTTATTAATATATTATATGATTAATGTATTAAAGGAGAAATCATATAGTTTAATTAGTATTAGACAAGAATTAATTAAGAATTAAATTTGCGGCTAAAAGAGATTAATTAAATAAAGGGGACTAGAACTGTCAATTTTGTGATAGTTGGTTGTTGTATTGTGGATCCTTATGGATCATAGGGTGGACGAAATTAAGGTGTATGGACTCCTTGAATTCGTCCAAGCCTTATTCTACAAGCATCCTTGGTCTGCTTAAGGCCTAAGTTATCCAATTAGGGTTTTAAGCTGTAACCCTAGCAGCTCAAGTATTTAAAGACCCCAAGGGCTATAGAAATCGGCTACCAGAAACCCTAAGTAGTTCCTAGAGCCGATTTTGTGCCTACAACCTCTCTCCAAATCATCCTCTTGCTCTTGGTGTTTATAAGCCATTAGAGGAGTGACATTTGTGACTCTAAGCTCCAAGGATAACAAGATTCAAGCTTTCAAGAAGAGGTAATCATCTAGATCTATTTTATTATGTCAATTTCAAATTGTTTACTCTAGATCTAGGGTTTACCAGTCTTGGATAAAAGCATGTTCATTAGAGAAACCTAGATCCAAGCATTAGGGTTTTCATGTGCACATAGCAATGTTCTTATGGCTCAAACCCATCAGTGGTATCGGAGCCTTGATTGGCTTCTCTTGAATTTGATGCTTTTGGTTAATTCTTGCTTTAAAAAACCGTTTTTTTGCTCACTGCTTGATGAAGTCGGCGAGTCCCATTGTGGACTCGACGAGTAGCATGAACTCGACGAGTCCATGAGGGGACTTGCGAGTCGGAGGGTCAGACAGAGGGAATTTCGGGATTTCTTGTTGTTTTGCTTAAGGATACTTACCTAAATCGTTTTAGTTTAATAAAATCCGAATTTTAATACCTTTTTGTCAATATCCTCATCAAAACAAAAGATAATTACCAATTGTTTGAATAATAAATTCCTTATTTGATAACACTTGATTATTTAAATTAATTATTGAATTATCTTGCAAGTAATATTGACTAGGACAAATTTAGATAATTATTAAATTAAATGTTTAATTGAAAATTATTTGCTATTTGATCTTCATGTTTTGAAAAAGTTCAAAACTTGTCCTCAAGTTTTGAAATTTAAGTTTTATGATTAAAATGTTTAATTTGAACTATTTAAATTTCAAACCTTAGAATTTTACAAGTTTAAAATTCAACCTTATACTTTATAATATTGTACGATATATATATATATATATATATATATATATATATATATATATATATATATATATATAACTTAAAATGCTAGTCTTACCGTTAGTAGGCCTCATTCACGAAGCCGATCTATAACAGGGGTATAAGGTTATGGCCTATAAAATGGCTGTTTAATGGGTGTCCACTCTCACCCATTGCTTCGTTGATTGGTGGAGAGTCGTTAGCCGAACGGGTAGGATAGGGCAAACATTTCCTCATTAAAAGTATAATGAATCTATATAAAGTAACTGAATGTTTTTTATAAAATTCCCAATCTTAGTTACTTTAGGCAAAGTGAATTGATGCAATCCCATGAAATTTCACTTTGTACCCTTGCTAACAAGTTAGTGGAGCTTGTGTGGTTAACCGGCACACTAATTGGTTTCTAAGCAAAGGTGGCAAAGGGTGACTCATTGTTTGTCATAGTTCGATGGAGCGTGCATGGTTAACCGGAACATCGAATAGGTGACTGTAACAATGAGGGCACCAAGTACATTTTCATGGTTTTTCACACCTGCTTTGTGATCCTCAGCATCCCAGTCACAAACTTGAGGGGCATATCGAGATTTAAACATTCCATTGAAAGGTTCAAAGAATCTCAAAAGAATCTAGGAGTTTTCAATACATTTAAAACTTAATCTTCTTTTCGTTTTTTATGGTGGAGAATTAGTGAATAATCATTCACTTACCTTCAAGTTATTTCATATTAGATTACGACATCCCTTTTCTAATATGTAAATAAGGTTGTTAGATCCTAGCCCTAATTTCTCATTTTGGGTGTTTAATTAGGGATTCATTTCTAATAAAACTTTGTTCTTTTCCTTTTCAGATGTCGAACATGAACAACAACAACGCTTCTGGCTCGAGTTACTCCGACTCTTTCTCACTCATGAATTTGTATGGGAGGGTGATATTCGACGGAAAAAATTTCAACGATTGGATCCGCAACATTATAATGGTCACCCGTTATGAGGACAAAGAGTATGTCCTAGATAAGGAGGTAAAGGGGATCGACATGAACACTGCTACTCCTAAAGATATCGATGCCTTTGATGCCCACGAGCGTGATGCCACGAAACTCCATTACATCATGTTGGCGACAATGACTTTCGAACTCCAAAATTCCTATGAGATGCATCAAGACTTGCTGGACCGGTACCATCAAAGTGCGAGGCAAGAGAGGTATGAGATCATCACCTCGATGAACACTACCCGAATGGGTAGTGGAGAGTCCCTTACAACTCATCTACAAATGATGCAGAGATATGTTGACCATCTTCTTAAGTTGAATGTTAACTTTGATGAAGAGCTGGCGATTTACATTATCCTTCACTCCCTGCCTCCCTGCTACAACCAGTTCCGCATGACCTACCACATGAATAAGGAAGAGGTCACCTTGAGCAAGCTTCAAGGCTTGCTTAGGACCGCTGAGAGCAATCTCAAGGATAAGTCCATTGCATCAACTCCCACTCCAACCGCTACCCCTGTTTTGGCAATTGGGCAAGGGAGGGGTAAGAAGAGGAAGTCTCCCTCAATGAGCAACCACAAGGGTAAAACCCAAGATGGTACCTCTTTTAGTGGAACTAAAGTTGGTTTTGCTAAACCCAACTCTAACCCGAAGGAGTCAGAGTGCCACCACTGCCACAAAATAGGGCATTGGAAGAGAAGCTGCCCAGAATATCTGCAGGCCCTCAAGGATGGAAAGATCAAGCCATCTTACGTAGGTATTTACACAATTAAATCTAATGATTCATTACATTCCATTTCTTGGTTACTTGATACAGGATGTTGTTTTCACATTTGTTCTAATTTGCAGGGCCTAAGAAGAGATAGGGATGTGGAGCATGGGAAGATAAATTTGATCATGGGGAACAGAAGATTGTCGCCTATCACCAAGATCGGAATTTACTATTTAATGCTTAATAGTGGATTAGGATTAGATTTAGACAATTGTTGCTATTCGCCAGATATGGCAAGAAACATCATTTCATTTCATGGTTTATATAGACAAGGTTTTAGATATTCATTTGGTAATGAAAAGGGTTCTATTAATGCTTATGTTAATGGTGTATTTTATTTTGAAGCATTGCCTTGTAATGGAATAGATGAAATTGTGATGGTTGTAGATAACTTAGGTAATGATGTGTTGTGTGTTGATTCATCTAATGGTTTGGATAAAGCATACTTGTGGCATTGTCATCTTGGACATGTCAACAAGAAACGCATAGCCCAACTCCAAAAGGATGGAGTGTTGGAGTCATTTGAACTTAAGGACGATGACGTGTGCAAGTCTTGTTTACTTGGAAAGATGACCAAGTCACCCTTCACTGGCACTTGTGAGAGGGGTGAGGGTTTATTGGATCTCATGCACACAGATGTGTGTGGGCCCTTTAGATCAACCACAAGGGATGCGAGCGGCTTCTACGTGACTTTTACCGACAATTATAGCAGATATGGATATATCTACTTAATCAAGCACAAGTCGGAAACCTTTGAAAAGTTCAAAGAGTTCAAACAAGAAGTGGAGAATCAGTTGGGCAGGAAAATCAAGATGTTTCGATCCGATCGAGGAGGAGAGTACCTAAGTCTTGAATTCCACGACTATCTTAAGGAATGCGAAAGCGTTTCGCAATTGACACCACCTAGGACACCGCAGTTGAACGGTGTGGCTGAGAAGCGTAATCGAACCTTGTTGGACATGGTTCATTCTACGATAAGTCGTGCTTCACTACCTATCTCATTTTGGGGGTGCGCCTTACAGACTGCCTCCCATATCCTTAACTTAGTCCCTATGAAGAAGGTTGCCAAAACACCTCACGAGATGTCGATAGGGAAGGCTCCCTCATTGGCACATATAAAGGTTTGGGGTTGCGAGGCTTTCGTAAGACGAGAGACTCATGACAAGATCGAACCTTGTAGTGAGAGGTGTATTTTCATCGGCTACCCACAAAAATCCTTTGGGTATCTTTTCTGTAGACCGAGTGACAATGTTGTCTTCGTTGTAAGGAGAGGGGTTTTCCGAGTGTGAGAGCTCATAAGCCAAGGGGACAGTGAGAGGCAAATCGATCTTGAAGAGATTCAAGTGTCGAGCGATGAAGGAACCTCTAACGCTGGCACTCAACCAGAGGAGGAAACTCCGGTTGAACCGATTGACGAGTCATTACCTCTTAGACGTTCTGAAAGAGTTAGATTTCAACCCCAGTTATATGGTTTTCATATTACTACAGAAGGGGACACGTATATTAGTGATAGTACACTAATAAATTTGGACTAACCTAACAGCTATAAGGAAGCCATGGTAGGCCCGGAGTCTGCGAAATGGAAAGAGGCAATGGACAGTGAGATTCAGTCCATGTACGACAACCAAGTTTGGAATTTGGTTGACCATGTGCCCGGATGTAAGAAGGTCGGGTGCAATTGAATCTTCAAGAAGAAGACCGACATGGATGGGAATGTGCACACATATAAGACACGATTGGTTGCGAAGGGTTTCACTCAAACTCCCGGAGTTGACTATGATGAAACCTTCTCACCGGTTGCCAAGATAAAATCTATTAGGGTGATGCTGGCCATTGCTGCATTTCATGATTATGAAATATGGAAAATGGATGTAAAAACCGCTTTCCTTAATGGGAAGTTGGCTGAGGATGTTTACATGGCTCAGCCAGAGGGTTTTGTCAATGCGAAGCATCCCAATAGGGTGTGCAAGCTTGAGAAGTCCATTTATGGACTTAAGCAAGCGTCTCACAGATGGAATCTTTGATTCGATGAGAAAGTCAAAGAGTTTGGGTTTCAACGAAGCGAGGATGAATCATGTGTATATGTCAAAGCCAGTGGGAGTATAGTTATCTTTCTCGTATTGTATGTCGATGACATACTACTCATAGGAAACGACATCCCGACACTGCAGGAGGTTAAGTCCTGGCTCGGGAAGTGCTTCGCTATGAAGGACCTCGGATAGGCTTCCTATATTTTGGGAATAAGGATAGTGAGAGACAGAATTAAGAGACTAATAGGAATTAGTCAGAATACTTACTTGGACAAGGTACAAAAACACTTTAGCATGGAGAATTCAAAGAAGGGAGAGTTACCGATCCAAAGTAATGCCAAGTTGAGTAAGACTCAATACCCGAGTACTGAAGTTGAGATAGCAGAAATGAGCCGATTACCATACGCTTCCGCAGTTGGCTTGATTATGTATGCTATGACTTGTACTCGCCCTGATGTGGCCTTCGCTTTGAGCATGGTCACCAGATATCAAGGGAAACCTGGCAAAGCACATTGGACCGCAATCAAAAACATTCTTAAGTACCTTCGGTGGACCAAGGAATGGTTTCTAGTCCTCGGATGGAGTGATGACTTAAAAGTGCGAGGGTACAGTGATGCCAGTTTTCAGGCCAACAGAGACAACTACCGTTCGTAATCGGGCTGGGTCTTTACCCTTAATGGAGGAGCAGTGACTCGGAAAAGTTCCAAGCAAGAGATAGTAGCTGATTCAACGTGCGAATCAGAGTACATTGCAGGGAGCGAAGCGCCAAAGGAGGTGATATGGTTGAAGAACTTCATTGGAGACCTTGGAGTTGTGCCAGCCATAAAGGAGCCCATGGAAATTTTCTGTGATAATGAAAGGGCGGTTGCCTTGACCAAGGAACCAAGGGATCACGGCAAATCTCGACATATCGACCGAAAATATCATTTTATTCGACATCGGGTGTAAGAAGGACTCCTCGTAGTAAAGAGGGTATTGTTTGAGGATAACCCAACAGATCCACTTACAAAGGGACTGAGTAGGGTTAAGCACTTGCGGTATGCTAGGAGCATTGTGTTGAAGGATGATATTAGTTTAGATTAGATTGTTTAGAAACATGTAATAGATAAAATGTAATTAACATTTGATGATTAAATAAAAGAGTATTATTTATTAGTAATGTTACTTCCCTATGTTAATTTTTTACCTATTGTTTCAATTTTTTCATGTTTTGACTTCTAGAATAATATGGATTATTCGAACCGTCCATAGTCGTTCATATGTTGGAAGTAAGTATGAATGAAGACTGCCATAATTTGGTGTCTAGATTGTCTAAAACGTATTAGACATAGCAAAAGTTTGCTACAATGTTCATGAGTGCTTATGAGTTTGATTTGAGCATTGGAATAAACCCTCGCTTGCTGGAATCACTTCATGGAATTTATCTCGAGTGATAGCAAGACGATAATATCATATGGTCTTAAATCCTAGATATATGGTTTATTGTTTGGTAATTGGTTATGCATTGATAATGCGAAAACGCATTAGTAACTTCATGTTATAAAACGCATTGTTGTGTATGATTTGGTTAGTGAATAATAAATGCATATAAGTTGACATTTATTTGTTCCTTTTATCCTAAGAGGGTAAAAGCGATATCAAGGCCCCTCGATGATTTGGTTTGACTTATGTGTCGGGCCCGGTCAGGACTGAATTGATGTGTTCAATTAAGTTCTATGTCAAACGAATCAGAGATCGAGAAACAAACTGCTAGACAATAACTATTACTATGTTCCATGTAATTGTCCGCTTGATATCTAGAACAGAGGACTATACGGTCCCTTATCTAAAGGACATGTTACTGATAAGATCAGAGTTCAACAACATCTTTGAGAGCCTCGATTGCTAATCGGATTGTGATTACATTTATAGTTACTAGACTTATCCAAGTGGGAGACTGTTGGATTAATGTCTAATCCCGTAACTACATTTCGTAAGTACTTGACCCGGTTGTGCATGGTCCTTTTGGGTTGCCTTCACCAAAGCAACATGATAGGATGATTTATAAATAAAAAGGTTATGATGATTTATTAATATATTATATGATTAATATATTAAAGGAGAAATAATATAGTTTAATTAGTATTAGACAAGAATTAATTAAGAATTAATTTTGTGGCTAAAAGAGATTAATTAAATAAAGGGGACTAGAACTGTCAATTGTGTGATAATTGGTTGTTGGGCTGTGGATCCTTATGGATCATAGGGTGGACGAAATTAAGGTGTATGGACTCCTTGAATTCGTCCAAGCCTTATTCTACAAGCATCCTTGGTCTGCTTAAGGCCTAAGTTATCCAATTAGGGTTTTAAGTTGTAACCCTAGCAGCTCAAGTATTTAAAGACCCCAAGGGCTACAGAAATCGGCTACCAGAAACCCTAAGGAGTTCCTAGAGCCGATTTTGTGCCTACAACCTCTCTCCAAATCATCCTGTTGCTTCTTGGTATTTGTAAGCCATTAGAGAAGTGACATTTGTGACTCTAGGCTCCAAGGATAACAAGATTCAAGCATTCAAGAAGAGTTAATCATCTAGATCTATTTTATTATGTCAATTTTGAATTGTTTACTCAAGATCTAGGGTTTGCAAGTCTTGGATAAAAGCATGTTCATTAGAGAAACCTAGATCCAAGCATTAGGGTTTGCATGTGCACATAGGAATGTTCTTATGGCTCAAACCCATCAACAATAAGATGTCATGACGTGAGCAAGAACGGTAGTGAAAGTTATATAAGTGAATAGTAACATTAATATACTTTGAATATGGACTGACGTGGGAGGAGATAATCACAACATGTAACGACGTAAATTTTCAAACAAATTTTTAGTTATAAAATCATATCAATTTCATAACGCATTTCACAAAATCTCATTTGTTTAGTTTACAAAACATATCTCCATAATTGTTTGATTAATAATCCAGGATACTCAAAACATAACTCCTTCTATGATGTGTACAATCGAGCCAGTGCCTTCCCGCCATCCTGAGAAAACCTAAGACACATAACACATAACACGGTAAGCACGAAGCTTAGTGAGTTCCTCAAAATACCACATACATATAATTAGCCACTCGAGGCTCTAGCTCTGTAAGACCCTCCGGTCAATTTGTCTCAGTGGGACCTTCCAGTCCCACAACTCGTTGGACCATGTGGTTCGGTCTAAGTGAGGACCCTCCGGTCTCACTGCTCGTTGGACCCTCTGGTCCGGTGTGTAAAGGTCCGCATAGCATAAATCACAAAAACATAATGCATAGCATACAACATAGGGCAGGATAACATAATACTCAATGTAAGCACATAAGACCCTCCGGTTACACATAATTACCACTCTAGGTAAAGTATAGTGAGAAGACTCACCTCGGATGACGAACAACTCCTATAGACACTGCTGTTGCGCACCGGCTACTAACTCTGTGCCAAACCCACAATTATCCCAATTAGGAACTAAGTCCAAACTCTCACTCATTAGGTCTAAAGGTAGTTCACTAACCAGCCCATTAATGACCTAAAACCCATTGTACCCACCAAGGCCCAATAATAGATGGGCTCTCCCAAGGCCCAATTCTAAGTCTAAATGGCAAGCTCAACTCAAGGGACCAAAGAATAATATAATATTTCTTTGCTCAAAGTCACTAATACACAAGCCCAAAGATCCAGGCCCAACCCTTAAGGCCCAATAATAAATTTAACCCAAAAGATCACATAGAGGTTACGCAGGGCGTACTTCCGTTGGTACACTCAACGTACACTAGCATGCACAAATTTGATCGGGGACACCAACCCAGTACGTGAGGCGTACGCCCAGTTTTGCTTAGTCCATTCTCTTGGTCTTAACCTGTTAAGACCTTGGCTCATTTCTCAGATCTGGACTCCCTAATAGCTCTTACTCCATAAAGTTAGTGACTTTAAGCCTTTGCATGGCTGATAAGGTCACAAACACACAAAACTCTTAATCTTTACTCAAAATGCTCATAATTCATGCATGGGCTGATTCTTACGTTCAAGACCTCATTTTTATGGATCTTGTCCACTAGAAACACTTAAAAGGACAGATATTCAGCTCTGGAGTGCAACAACTCATAAAGTCTCAAGCTTTGGGACTGAAACCCTAAAATAGACCTGTAACACCGTAAATTTCAAAACAATTTTTTGCATTTTATAAATACATAATCCATTCATTATTCATGAAAACATCATTGTTTAACACTCAATTCATAACATATGTCAATCTCAAGATCTCGTAACATAAAAATCCCGTATGTGTACTGATCATGCTGGCGCCTTCCCGCGTACATCACTGGTACCTGAAACACACCACACAACAACTGTAAGCATAAATGCTTAGTGATTTCCCCAAAATACTTCTTACGCACATAGGCCTTTCCAGGACATGACCTTCCGGTCCATGTGTCTCAGGGGACTTCCGTCCCAACCCGGTAAACCTTCCGGTCTTACTCGCGTCGACCTTCCGGTCCACACCATAATGCCTTCCGACCCATAACATAAATGCCTTCCGGCCCATAACATAATGCCTTCCTGCCCACATCAAACATAACATACATAGCACATATAAACGGCTAACTTAATCACATACAATGCATACAACTCATAACATACCCGACCTTCCGGTCACACAATAAAACCCTTCCGGGTACAGTATAGTGAGAAAACTCACCTCGTGGAAAGTCTAGAATCTCACGTGCTCGCTATCTCCGAATCCCAAACGAAGACTCAACCTCGCCTAATCATAACGAATATCATTTAATTAATATAGACTTCCACCACTAGAGTTTACCCCTTATTAACATTCCCCAGAGGGGTAAAAGAGCATTTTACTCTCCCTTGACTCAAAGTCCACATGTTGACCAAAACCCTAAAAGTCAGCAAAAGTCAACACCTTCAGTACGCGGGGCGTACATCGCCAACTCAATAATCGGGGTCTCCACCCAGTACGCTGCGCGTACTGGGAGTTACGCCCAATGTAATAGTCAGATCTAGACACTCTTCATTTCTGGTCTTAATCGGTTAAGCCACTACTTCAACATCTAGATCCGGCCTTATTTAAGCATCCTTACTCATAAAGTCGGAACCTTTAAACCTTGGCATGGCTGTAAAGGCTCTTATACTTCTTAACACTTTTCCATTTCAACTCAAGGATCTAGATCTCATGCATCCTTAATCATTCACATCCAAGATTACATTTTTATGGATCTACAACTCAAATGGACCATAAATATGATGGATCTAAGCTAATGGAGACCACTTGCTCATAAAGTCTCCACCTTTGGGACCAAAACCCTAGAAAATGGTCCCTAAAGCATACCATAAGATCTACAAGTCAAGATCCAAACTTTTTACCTTAGAAAGAAGCTCCAACCTTTGCTAAGCCCGGATCTACACTTGAACACCAGCTTCTAGCCTTCACATAGGACTCTTCTTCTCCTTTGCTACCTTGCAATGACACCGCCAAGCTTAGAACACTCACAAAAAGGGCTAGGAACGAAGGGACACTCTCTTAGGGTTTCTTTCTGAAGGATGGTGGCTGAGGAACCAAGCCATCTCATTCCTTTTATAGCCAACAACTCAAATTAGGGTTTTGGGTCTGGACCGGTTACGCCCAGTGTAACCTTAGGTACGCCCAACGTACCCGGGTGACAACGCGTTCAATTTAAGCGCGCGAGTACGCGCAGCGTACTCGCCCCAACACAAAAGGGCCAACATAACACATATGAAAAGATGAAGGGCTAAATGGTTATACCTGAATTTCGGGCTGTTACAAGACCATATCATGCACAAAACAAAAAGGATGGGAAAGCTTTAAGCTTTATAGCTTCAAATGATGCTCCAACCACAGAAAAGCTCAGATCCAAAGTCTGGACTCCAACTCTATTCTCTTCCATGCTCCTCCTTCACTCCAATAGTCCCACAAGAACACGTAAAAGCTCACCATGGTCACACATAAGCTCAAGAACGAGGATTAGTGTTTGAGAGGGTCTATTGACTGAGGATGGTGGCCAGGAATGTATCCATCTCATTCTTTATATAGGTACACTTCTCTCATTTAGAGATTTCCATATGTGCCTAGTACGCCCAACGTACTAGGTGGCTCCACTTAAAAGTCACGCACATAAGTACGCTAAGCGTACACACACGTACACCCATCGTACTCCGCTACCACCATTTTCAATTGAAGGACTTATCTTTCCTAATCATCAAACTGACATCGCTTCCTCGATATGACCCTGATTCCCACGAACCTCAAACTATCCAAAATGTGACGAGATTCCCTAGGCTCCTAGAAGCTCATCACAACCCCGAGACCTCCTCATGCCTGGTTTGCCGCCCACGAACCCTGATCACAGACGATCTAAAACAGGATGTTACAATTCTCCCCCACTTGAATTATATTTCACCCTCAAAATCGCTCCTTATCAACACAAAGCTCGAACCTAAACCCGAGAAGCATTACTGAAAAGACCCCATATACTACAGCAATTTCCACTAAATGCACTTGAACCCGATGGGGACTCCCGACCCTGAAGAAGGACAGGCCCAACTGGAACTACGATACTCTATTTGACTCTCTAGAACATAAAACTCTAGTGGTCTATCTCCCTGTACGACCACCTTCACAAATCATTATCCTGCTAATCGCCCATCGACTAACAAACTCTAAGAACACTCTTCCAACTCTGATCCTCTAATCGATCCCGATCGCGACTCGAAAGGAACGGAAAGGTCATAATCCCTTAAAGATCCACTGCCTGAATACCTATCAGAACTCATCGGAAGGAGAGAACCCCAATACTCAAAGACTAGAAAGGATCATGCTCGCTTGGAAGTATCCTCTGATATCTATAGACATAAGCCACAACTTCCTCTCAATTATCCCCTTCAACACTGAGCAAACTAAAACATCTCACCGACTTCCTTCTTACGATAAATATCTTGATTCATCGTGAAACACAAGTCACGAAGTTCGATTTACCCCAAGCGAACGCTATAACTCATCTGAAATAGTTTCACTTCTGACCCCTGTCGACTACTACCCATTGGTTCCCCGCATCTCGCGGTACTCCTCATATCAAAAAACTGATCCACTCCGGCCCAAGATATCAGATGGAGGTTAATGCCCCCCTCCAAATGAACCCACCTACGGATCTGAAACCTAGTCATGCTTAATCAACACACGAATGGATCCAGACTCGATCTCGAGAGTCTGACTCAACAACAGAATTGGAACCAGCTATTTCCAATCTAGTACTCAACTCATGACCCAAAATTCACGGATTATACACACACCGTATCTCCAATTCTTTCCAATTATGATAATCCCCATTCAACCTGGGATATAACAATTCCCGACTGACACGGAGACCCCCGTCTCATCCCTGGTTCGGAAACCAGGCTCACGAAGACTCAAGCGGTAATGCTACCCAAGCCTAAGAACTCCTCTGCGCCATACTCTGACTAGTGAATACTATAGCTCCTAGCAGAACATTATTCACCCTTATCGAATACCGAGTGTTACGGCCTCCCCAGTAATCTTGTGATACTCTCTCACTGACTCGTGAATGCTACAGCTCCCCGTAGTATCACAACACTCTCTCTTTAACCGGTTGATACTACAACTCCCCGCAGTATCACAACACTCTCTCACTAACTAATGAATACCACGGCTCCCGCAGTATCACAACCCTCTCCTACTATCCAGTGAATACTACATCTCCCCATAGTATCACAACACGCACACACTCTCTCTCTCTCTTTAACCAGTTAATACTACGGCTCCCTACAGTATCACGACACTCTCTTTCGTTGACTCATGGATGCTACGACTCCCTGTATTCTTACAACACTCTCTCGCTCACTGAATCACCATGGGCTCACTCCACGGCTTCTCCTGATAATCCCAAGCGAATACTCCCACCCAGATCCACCTGCTTTCTTATCACCCCATAACCTCATCATCACACATCTCCATACTAAGTTCACTAACTCATGCTCCGCATCTCAACATAGATAGGTGCTTACACCCACCCAACTGATGCACCAGCACTCTGTTGGATAAGGTGTCTAAGTCCATAACTATTTCTGGTATGTACTTGAGCCGACCTGGCATGGTCCATTTGGGTTGCATGGCACCATGCAATTGGATAGACTAAATGAGAGAAATAACACTTGTGGTTATTAATATATTATAAGTTCTAATATATTAATAATATTATTTAATTAGTTTGATCAAGAATTAATTTTGGAATTAATTAAGTGATCAAAAGATAACTAATTAAATATATGGGTTGATTATGTAAATCATCCATAACTTATATAGTGGGCTAAGACGCTCCATGGATAGTTAAGTTGGGTTAAACCCATTGGATGCTCCATGGAGGCTCCATGGTAGTTACAAACCCATGGGTCATGGAAATGAAGATTCATGACACATTAGGGTTTACATGGTGTAACCCTAGATGTGTCAACACTATATAAAGCTCATGTGTTCTCCCAAAATCGGATAGACAAGAAACAAGAGGGCTAGAGCCGATTTTTAGAGTGTTATACTTTCTCTCCAAGTTTACTCCATAGCATTTGGTGTTGTGTGAAGCATTTGAGGCATCACAATTGGGGTGCTAGGCTCACAAGGTTTCAAGGATCAAAATCAACAACAAGGTATGTAGTTCTATCTTTATTCAAGTTAAAAAATTGTTCCCCATGTATGCTAGGTAGGATCATAGCCTTGGAAATCAACTTTGCATGATAATTAGACAAACATAAATCCAAGGTTATTAGGGTTGCATGTACACTTAGGAAGTGTTAGAATGCTCAAAACCCATCAGTGGTATCAGAGCCTAGGCTTGTTTGTTTGTTATTTGTGCTAAAAAGTTGAAACAAGTCGAAAAACTTGCCGTCTGCCTGATGAACTCGCCGAGTCCATGGAGGGACTCGTCGATTTCATGTGTATCTTCATCCTACTCGGCGAGTAGGAGCCACAGAATGCAGATTTTCATATGTTGCTGCTGGAAATGGACTAGAAACATTACCCTAAACTGTTTTGGTGTTATAAAACTTGTTTTAGATGGAGTAATGTTTGTTCTAATCCATTTACAATGGCAAATATCAAATTTTCATGATTATCTGTGTTCATATGGTTTTAAAACTTTGATATGGATATTCATGTTCTTGATCTTATGAATTTAGATGATCATAGGAATTACTTGTAACCTACTTAGTAGTTTAGTTCTTGATCATAATGTGTTTTAATGGAGTCCATAACTTGTCCTCAAGTTATGGAAAACCAAGAGTCACACTTGAATTAAAACCATTAAAAGAACACAAGAGTTAGAAAAATGAAGAGTCTTCATTTTAAATACTCTAATTAACTCATAAGTTACAAGAAATGAAAAGTTTTCAAAGTTTACAAAACTTGCCCTCAAGTTTTTTAACAAGTAAATTAATACCCTTATACTTAGACTATTATGATTTAATAATTATATATATATATATATATATATATATATATATATATATATATATGTATACGATCAAAGTCGTCTTACCGCTAGTACGCCTCATTCACGAAGTCGGTCTATAAGGTGGGTATAAGGTTGTTGCCTATAAAATGGCAACTTAATGGGTGTCCACTCTCACCCACCGCTTGCTTGACCAGTGGAGGGTCGTTAGCCTAACGGGTAAGACAAGGACTTATAAATTCTCATTAAAAGTATAATGATTATTATAAAGTAACTAAATGTTTTATAAATTCCCAATCTTAGTTACTTTAGGAAAAATGTGAATAAGGTGCTAATCCATGAAATTACACTTTGCACCTTGCTTAAGTCGTTGGTGGAGCGTGTGTGGTTTACCGACACACTAACTTGGACTTAACAAGGAAGGCAAAGGGTGACTTAAGGTTTTTCATGAGGTCAGAAGGAGTGCGTGTGGTTTACCGGCACACCGATTAAGTGAAAAACATTAAGGGTACCAAGTAATTTGCATGGTTACTTCACACCTTGTTTTGTGATCCTCGGTATCCCAGTCACAAAACATGAAGGGCACACTCGAGATTGAAACATGCCATTGAAAAGTTCAACGAATCTCAAAGAATCTAGGAATTTCTAAAAGCCAAATAAAACCTAATAATTTATATTTCGTTTTCATGGTGGAAATTGGTGAATCGTCATTCACCTACCTTTCAAATATGTTATAACTTGGATTACGGTATCCCTCTTCTAGGTTATAATATATTGTGATTGGATCCTAGCCTTAATATTACATTTGGGTGTTTTATTAAGGACTATCTCTATATCTAATCTAAACCTTTTCCTTCCTTTTCAGATGTCTTCCAACAATGCTACTCCTGGCTCAAACCCTATAGGCACCTTCTCTCTCATGAATCTTTGTGGGAGAGTCATCTTTGATGGATCCAACTTTACTGATTGGATCAGAAACATCAGGATGGTCACTCGTTATGAGAACAAGGAATATGTTCTTGACAAGGAGCTCAAGGTGCCTGAGCCAACTGCTACTCCTGAGGAGTTTGCTGAATATGAGGCACATGAAAGAGATGCTACCAAAGTGGCATGCATCATGATGGCCACCATGACAGCCGAACTCCAAAATTCCTATGAGGACTACTATCCTTTTGAGATGCACCAGGATTTGATGGACCGCTACCATCAGAGTGCTCGTCAAGAGCGATATGAAATCATCTCCTCTATGATCACAACCCGAATGAAAGATGGCGAACCCATCACAAGCCACATACAGAAAATGCAAAGGTATGTGGATCGATTGATGAAGTTGAATGTGAACTTCCCTGAGGAGTTAGCAATAGATATTATTTTGCACTCCTTACCTTCGTGTTATGATCAATTCCGCATGACATACCACATGAATAAGGAGGAAGTTACACTTAGCAAACTTCAGGGACTCCTAAAGACCGCAGAATCAGGTCTTAAAGGTAAGTCGGTTGTGACCACTCCTGCTACTACTCCAAACTCAACACCTGTCCTGGCAATCGGGAAAGGTAGAGGGAAGAAGAGAAAGAACCCTCCGAAGGGTACCAAGGGTAAGACTCTTGATGGCTCCTCTTCTAGCGGAACCAAGAAAGGTTTCGTTACACCTGCTTCTGATCCCAAAGAGGCTGAATGCTTCTACTGCCACGAAAAGGCGCACTGGAAGCGTAACTGTCCAAAGTACCAGCAAGATTTGAAGGATGGGAAAGTTAAACCCAACCATGCAGGTATTTACACTATCTCATCTAATAATTCACTCTATTCTAACTCTTGGGTCCTTGATACCGGTTGCTGTATTCATATTTGTTCTGAAATGCAGGGACTAAGAAGAAGTGAGAATGTGGAGCATGGAAAGATAAACTTGATCATGGAGAATAGGAAAGTTTCACCTGTCACCAAGATTGGAGTTTATACTTTGTTGCTTAGTAGTGGATTTACTTTAGATTTGAATAAATGTTGTTATTCTCCAGAAATGGAAAGAAATGTTATTTCCTTTCATGCTTTGTATAAACAAGGTTTTACCTTATCTTTTGATAATGAAACTGGTGGAATAAATGTTTTCTATAATAATGTGTTTTATTTTAAAGCATTACCTTGTGATGGTGTGTATGAAGTTGTGTCTGGTGTAGATAACTTAGGAAATAATGTAATGTGTATTGATTCTACTAATGATAATAACTTGGATAAAGCATCATTATGGCATTGTCGTCTTGGACATATAAGCAAGAAACGCATAGGCCAACTCCAAAAGGATGGAGTCTTGGAGTCATTTGACCTAAAGTCAAATGATAGTTGCGAATCATGCTTACTTGGAAAAATGACAAAGTCACCCTTCACTGGTTCATGTGAGAGGGGTGAAGGTTTGTTGGATCTTGTACACACGGATGTGTGTCGACAGGAAGTCGAGAATCAATCGGGCAGGAACATTAAGATGCTTCGATCCGATCGTGGTGGTGAGTATCTTAGTACTGAGTTCCTCGATTATCTATGGGAATGTGGGATTGTATCACGATTGACACCTCCCAGGACACCACAGTTGAATGGTGTAGCTGAGAGGCGCAATCGAACCTTGTTGGACATGGTTCGTTCTATGATGATTCGAGCTACGCTACCAATCTCATTTTGGGGGTATGCCTTAGAGACTGCCACCCATATCCTTAATCTGGTCCCTACAAAGAAGGTTGCCAAAACACCTCACGATATGTGGACTAGAAAAGTTCCTAGTCTAGCCTACATCAAGGTTTGGGGTTGCGAGGCTTTCGTGAGACGCGAGACTCATGACAAGCTCGAACCTCGAAGTGAGAAGTGTATTTTCATCGGCTACCCACAAAAATCCTTTGGTTACCTCTTCTACAGACCTAGTGAGAATGTGGTCTTTGTAGCAAGGAGGGTTGTCTTGAGAGAGAGAGAGAGAGAGAGTTTATAAGCCAAGGAGATAGTGGTAGGAAAATTGACCTTGAAGAACTTCAAGAGTCAAGTGGTGAAGGAACCTCAAACCCTAGCAGTCAACTTGAGAAGGAACCTCCTGTTGATCCAATTATACCTCCAGTTGTACCTCTGAGGCGTTCCACAAGGGTTAGGAATGAACCTAAGCATTACTATGGTTTCCATATTACTGCGGAAGGTGAGACACTTATTAGTGATGAGACACTAGTAGGTCTAGATGAACCTAACAACTATGCGGAAGCCATGGCAGGCCCTGAGTCTGCTAAATGGAAAGAGGCAATGGAAAGCGAGATACAATCCATGTATGACAATCAAGTTTGGAACTTGGTTGACAATGTGCTAGGTCATAAGATTGTAGGGTGCAAATGGATCTTCAAGAAGAAGACCGACATGGATGGTAATGTACACACTTATAAGGCTTGACTGGTAGCAAAGGGCTTCTCTCAAACTCCTGGAGTGGATTATGCTGAGACCTTTTCTCCAGTAGCCAAGATTAAGTCTATTAGGGTATTGTTAGCCATAGCTGCATTTCATGACTATGAAATATGGCAAATGGATGTCAAAACCGCTTTCCTTAATGGAAAGTTGGCTGAGGATGTTTACATGAATCAGCCAGAGGGTTTTTTCAGCTCAGAGTACCCTAATAGAGTGTGTAAGCTTCAGAAATCCATCTATGGATTAAAGCAAGCACCTCGCAGATGGAATCTTTGCTTTGATGAGAAAGTCAAGGAATTTTGCATTTCTAGGAGTGAAGATGAATCTTGTGTATATGTCAAGGCTAGTGGGAGTATAGTTAGTTTTTTGGTACTGTATGTGGATGACATACTACTCATAGGAAATGACATCCCAACTCTGCAGGAAGTTAAGTCCTGGCTTGGGAAGTGTTTTGCTATGAAGGACCTAGGAGAAGTTGCCTATATCCTAGGGATAAGGATCTTGAGAAACTGGAGTAAAAGACTAATTGGACTTAGTCATAGTACATACTTGGATAAGGTGCTGAAGAGATTCGGCATGCAAGATTCCAAGAAAGGAGAGCTACCCCTCCAGAGTAACACTAGACTGAGTAAGACTAAGAGCCCGAGTACTGAGGTTGAGATAGCAGAAATGAGTCGGATACCTTATGCTTCAGCAGTAGGCTCGATCATGTATGCTATGACTTGTACTCGACCTGATGTAGCCTTTTCCTTGAGCATGGTTAGCAGGTATCAGGGGAAACCTGGCAAGGCTCACTGGACTGCGGTAAAGAATATCCTCAAGTACCTACGGAGGACTAAGGACTGGGTCCTTACCCTCGGTGGGAGTGATGACTTGAGAGTTGTAGGGTATAGTGATGCTAGCTTCCAGACTAATAAGGATAATTTCCACTCTCAGTCGGGCTGGGTCTTTACCTTAAATGGAGGAGCAATCTCTTGGAAAAGTTCCAAGCAGGAGACAGTGGCTGATTCAACTTGTGAATCAGAGTATATAGCAGCGAGCGAGGCGGCAAAAGAGGCTTTGTGGCTAAAGAACTACATTGGAGACCTTGGAGTTGTACCATCTATATCGAAGCCTATAGAGATTTTCTGTGATAGTGAAAGTGCAGTTACCTTAGCAAAGGAACCAAGGGATCATGAGAGATCCAGACACATCGACAGAAAATATCATTTCATCAGACATCGTATAGAAGAAGGACTCCTCGTGGCAAAGAGGGTATCATCGGATGAGAACCCGGTAGATCCCCTCACGAAGGGACTCGGTAGGGTTAAGCATCTCCACCATGCTAGGAGCATAGGGCTGAAGCATGATATTAGTTTTAGTAGTTAGATAATATTGAAATTTGTAAAATGTAATTGACATTTGATGATGAATAAAAGTTGTATTTATTTATGAGTAAAGTGTTACTATCTTTTGTCAATCGTTTACTATTATTTCTTTGCATGTTTTGACTTCCAGAATATTTATGTTGTTTCACATATTATTCAAATTATTCACAGTCAGTCATATGTTGGAAGTATATATGAAGTAAGACTGTCATGAGTTGGTTGTAGAGGTCTAAGATGTTGGACATGGCCTCAACACTCATGAGTGCTCATAAGTTCTGAGTATTGGATTCAACCCACGCTTGCTGGTATCACTTCATGGAATTTATCTCGAGTGATCGCGAGACGGTAATATCATATAAGTCTTCAAACCTAGAGATATGACTTGTTAACTATGAGTTATTTATGCATTGAACGTATGAAACCGCATTGGTAACTCGATGTTATAAAACGTGCGTTTGTGTGTAATTTAACAAGTAGTAGAACAAGCATATGAGTCGAAGTTTATCTGTTCCTTCTTGGATTAGAAGCTAATATATGGGCCCCTCGATGATTTTGTTTTGACCTATGTACCGGGCCCGGTCAGAACTAAGTTGATGTGTTCAATTAAGTTCTTTGTCAAACAAATTGGAAATTGGGAAACAAACTGTTGGACAATAAGCAAGACTATGTTCCATGTGTTTGTCCGGCTGATATCTAGAACAGAGGATTATATGATCCCTTATCTGAAATGGTGTACCATCATCTTCTCATTTCTGAGAAAACTTGAAAAGAGCTACGATTGCCAATCGGTTCCTGAAGTCATACTTGCAGTTATAGTTATTAGACTTATCCAAGTGGGAGACTGTTGGATAAGGTGTCTAAGTCCATAACTATTTATGGTATGTACTTGACCCGACCCGGCATGGTCCATTGGGGTTGCATGGCACCATGCAATTAGATAGACTAAATGAGAGAAATAACACTTGTGGTTATTAATATATTATAAGTTCTAATATATTAATAATATTATTTAATTAGTTTGATCAAGAATTAATTTTGGAATTAATTAAGTGATCAAAAGATAACTAATTAAATATGTGGGTTGATTATGTAAATCATCCATAACTTATATAGTGGGCTAAGATGCTCCATGGATAGTCAAGTTGGGTTAAACCCATTGGATGCTCCATGGAGGCTCCATGGGAGTTACAAACCCATGGGTCATGGAAATGAAGAGTCATGACACATTAGGGTTTACATGGTGTAACCCTAGATGTGTCAACACTATATAAAGCTCATGTGTTCTCCCAAAATCGGTTAGACAAGAAACAAGAGGGCTAGAGCCGATTTTTAGGGTGTTATACTTTCTCTCCAAGTTTACTCCATAGCATTTGGTGTTGTGTGAAGCATTTGAGGCATCACACTTGGGGTGCTAGGCTCACAAGGTTTCAAGGATCAAAATCAACAACAAGGTATGTAGTTCTATCTTTATTTAAGTTAAAAAAAACTGTTCCCCATGTATACTAGATAGGATCATAGCCTTGGAAATCAACTTTGCATGATAATTAGACAAACATAGATCCAAGGTTATTAGGGTTGCATGTACACCTAGGAAGTGTTAGAATGCTCAAAACCCATCACACTCCTGATGTAAGTTCTCGTAGGCAGGGCATTAATCTCAGCACGAATACACTCTTAGACAGTCCCACTTTGACGACCATTAACCGAGGGGTTCCCACTAGAACAAAAGTCACTCGTTACTCCACTCGCCATCCCACAACTCGAGTCTTAAAATGACCAAAAATTAGGACATCATACACGGGTACCACGGTACACCATTACAGCATCTCATAATGTCTTACCTCAACCACTGATCTTCCACTCACGCAACTCGAAACCTCGAAATAATCCAATCTCACAAATTGAAACACGGAACAATCGTCAACGACCGAAAACACGTTGAGAAATATCTCATAGCAGAAATAACTCACAGCAGACAAACTGCCCACCTACACTTATGATAAGGACACCACCAATGCTACCGCACTGGGTTTTTCCTCCAAACTCTGGAAACTTGATATCTCCTTCGCTTCTCCTGGAAAATGGGAACAACGCAACTCTTTCCATTGAACGTGATGTCTCATCCACTAGCCGATAGCTCGACTCAGACCTCGATCCTCCAATAAGAATCATCTCTACTCATCCCTGAGCCTTGCGACTCCAACTAACATCTCACCTATAAAATTCCTCGGAAATGAACTCGATTTCCCTAATCAGTTATACTCCATTCAAACTTGCTCGACATGGCCCTCTGGCCCCACACTCTATCACCTAATCTCAGACTACTCAACCACCACGGGACAACTGGTAAAACCCGAAGCACTAATCGCCACAAATCATGGTACTCGAACCATGTGATCACCTCTCAATCTTTTACCTAGGACCTCTGGTATTCTCTCTGTTTCGGGTATGGTTCCTCTGCTTTCAGTAGTACAGTCCCATACTACCTGCCACATCTACCCGTACTTTCCACATGGATCGTCCCAGAATTCCTAAGTAGCTCCTCAACCCTCTCGATCACCAATCCCGTTAAATCTGGTCACTCACCAGCGAATACTCTTCTCTATCAGCGCATTCAGTTGACTAAGGTCACTCCTTAGTCTCTTCCTAGGTTCTATCACTTCTCTACCATCAGCTGTTGAAGAACTCCTTATGACGCCAGCCATCTACCTCTTGAATATCGTCATATTTGCTAGTAGTTGACTGCCATCATTAAGAGATCCACAAAGCTCGAAGCAAATAACATTCGGGCATCGACTAATCTCTACAAAAACATGAAACCACTCTAGGTTACTACTCCACTTACCCTCCAAAGGTATCACCGAACTCAAGCAACTCTACCCCCGGGCGGATACCTAACTACTCTCTCTAAAGGCTCCTCAACTTCTCATCTAGGTATCTCTCCTAGATTACTCCTCTATGCAAGTTCTCTCTAAAAGATCTCTACTCGATACTCTTACTCTACACATACTCAAAACACATCACAAATAGTAAATTCCTAGTCTAAGGCATCACAAATTAGGCAACTCTAGCCCTAAAATATTAAATACTTAGCCTATCATCTAGCATGCATCACTAATATCTCAATAATAACTCATAACACAAATAAGCAAGGGTATTTTGGGAAATCACCATCCGGGCTCTGGCTGATTGTACACACCGCTCCTTCTCATTTTTCTCTTTGAAACTCTTGCTCGTTTTTAGAAAAATCATTTCTTTTGGAAAAAAAAAATTCAAATCCTCAGTTTGAGTCCAGATATACTCGAAGGTGCATCTGAATCCTTCAAACCAAGGCTCTGATACCAACTTGTAACACTGTAAATTTTCAAACAAATGTTTCTTTTAAAAATTCACATAATTATCATATCACGTTTCACAAAAATTCCATTTAATTTATTTACAAAACACAACTCTATATTTTAATAATAATCATCCAGGATCCTCAAATCATAACTCCTTCTCTGGTGTGTACAATCGAGCCGGTGCCTTCCCGCGATTCTGAGAAAACCTGAAACACACAAAACATAACACGGTAAGCACGAAGCTTAGTGAGTTCCCCAAAACACCACACACACAGTTCATCGGCCACTCGAGGCTATATCACTATAAGACCCTCCGGTCAATGTGTCTTAGTGGGACTCTCTGGTCCCTGAACTCAGGTGGACCCTCCAGTCCTAACTCAATAAGCTCATAATAACAATACTCAGCATATATCATAGAGACATAATGTAGAATATCACAATACACAAATAAGCACATAAGACATCTCAGTCACACAAGGATACCACTCACGGTAAGTATAGTGAGAAGACTCACCTCGGATGAAGAACGACTCCTATAAATGTTGCTGCTGCACACCGGCCTCTAACACTGTGCCAAACCCATAGTTAGCCCAATTAGGATCTAAGACCATACCCTCATTCATCACGTCTAAAGATAGCCCACCAATTCGGTCCACAAATAACCCAAACCCTTTGTGCCCAACGAGGTCCAATACTAAGTGGGCCCAACCAAGGCCCAACCCTTAAACTCAAGTCAAAATGGCAAGCCCAACACAAGGGCCCAATAATGGCCCAACCTTCCTAATTGGGCCCAACCTTAAATGGACCTAACCCCCAAGCCTAATAATCCTTTACTAAATCCCAGGAGGGTAAAAGACCATTTTTCCCCTCAAAATTGACATTTGCTTGAAACCCTAAAAAGTCAACGGAAAGTCCACACTTGCCACGCACGCTGGGTGTACATCTCTCTAAGTTGGGTGTACGCCTAGCCATGCATGCAACAGGGGTGACTCGGTGCTATGTTGCGCGTAGCTAGGGTATGCTCGGCGTACGTCCCATACTTGCTTATTCCACTCAAGTGGTCTTAACCCATTAAGACAAAGGCTACCATCTCAGATCCCGGTCAAATGAAATCTCTTATAACATAAAGTTGGTGACTTTAAGCTCTATCAAGGCTAAACAAGTCTATATCTCACAAACTCTAACTTTTTCCACCATAAAATCCACATATCTCATAGATGACGAGATCTTGACAACCAAGACTCCATTTTTATGAACTTATACCGTCTAAAGACATCAAAGAGGACAAGAATAAGGCTCTTAGGTTGACCAACTAAAAAATATCAAGCTTTGGGTACATAAACCCTAAAATGGGCCATTAAATGAACTATGCAAAATAAGAGCAAAGTTTTGAGCTTGATACCTCTGAATGATGCTCCATCCTCAAGGAAACTCAAATCCAAGAGCTTGAATGACTACACTTCTTCCTTCAAAGTTCCTTCTTCTCAAAAGAGTCCCACAAGGAATCATACTTTCGACCCAAAGGAAAATCTATCTCATTATCTCATTAAGAGATATTTTATGACATATCTAGTACTTAATTCATTCAATACTTAGTTTATATCTATGCCTAATAAGACTTACATATTCTACATACTAACATCCATGCCTAAACCTAGATACGTACATTTATGAATATACTACGTATAATGAATATCTATCTCTACCAAGATTCTCTTAGTTATCCATGGATACCTTTTCTCATCATCTATTCATATATGGGATTATAAGACATATAATCCATTTCGTTCCTTCTCTATATCATGCTCTGATACATGACTCTCCTATACATACATCCATCCATATATATATATATATATATAAAGAGAGAGAGAGAGAGAGAGAGAGAGATCTTGAGAGTTATATCTCACCATGTTAGTTAGTGAGGACTAACTACCCTTCTTGGCTCTTTTCTTCAGTTGATGCATCTTGTCTCATCCTCTTGCTCAAGACCTATTCAAGTTCCTAAAAACTTGTCTTAGCATATTAAGAGCTTATCTACTTCTTAATGTGAAAATGGTCACTTAATTAATCATAAATCTACCATTTCATTATTTATCTCCAAATTTAATCCACACAATGGATTAAGCATCCCACAACATGTAATTCATCATCATATAACATCTTACTGCATCAATTACCATAATTGTTGGTTTAGGGTTTCATACCCTAACTTCACACATAGTGATTTCACTATTGGAATCACACATGAAGCTTACTCAAACCTTTTAAACACTACTGATGGCATCCATTAAAATGCTTCTTAAGGGTAATCGTTAATATCTAATCAATTTCATAAATCACCATTAATGCTCTAAATGATTAAAGATGACAGAGATGATTCCCTAACAAGCATTTGACGTGTAATCCTTTTCATTAACACTTTAGACCGCCACGTGATCACCCTTCATCCGCAAAATCTTTGGAGCTCCCTCCTCATGGAATGGGGAGTATTTTTGGAAAGAATGAGGTTGATCAAGGGGTTTAACCAATGCATAAACGTGTCATGGTTGTCTAATCAGCGCGTCATGGTGACCTTTTAACCCAAGGCCATTGGTTGTCATTTAATTGCAATGTCGTGGTCATCTACTTTCCACATCGTGGCATTCTTCCTCAAGGACACTCTACTTTGGTGTAACGACCATAAAATTCCAACCAATTTAAACTTTTCAAAACACAACCCGATTTCATAAAATTATTACAAAAAGGTTTTCAATAATATTATTTCAGAGTCTTCCCAGAACCACATCATAAAACATAAACATGAGGAGCGGTACGACCACGCCTTTGCCTTGCCCCGGTCTCCTGAGGAGCCTGAAAAACATTAAACCACAACTGTAAGCCCGAAAGCTTAGTGAGATATCCCCAAAATACAAACCACATATACCATACACGCATAACATTCCATATCATAACAAAACACAGAACAGCCATGCTCTTCGGGTCTACTGTGTGACTGGTCCGCCGCACCGACCTTTAGTCCACCTGGTCCACCCTCCGAGTCTAACCATATACATCGAGTCTACAGTGTGATTGGTCCGCCCGCACCGGGCCTTCAATCTACCTGGTCCACTCTCTGAGTCTACAGTATGACTGGTCCGCGCGCACCGGGCCTTCAGTCGGCCTGGTCCAGTCTCCGAGCCTCGGCACGTCTGGTCTGCCCTCTTGGGGCCTACAGCCTATCCAGACCGCTCGCTGGGCCTTAGGGATAACCGGTCCGCCCTGGGTATGTTGGCCTACAACACAAAGCAGGTCCCGCCTCAACCCAACCCCAGTCCAATCAACCATGTGCACATAAACATTCAATCATATAATATATCACATCCAATCAAACCGATCTAACAGATCACATAGCATAACCTCATCCTAACCAGAAAACCGACCTAACCGGTCACTAGCATATACCATCCTAACTACCAGGATGCAACATAGCAAGGCAATAACATAACAACGATACCCGGATCACAATCCGATAAATGGTCGGCCTTGGTGCCGTAGACCCTGTTGATATAGTGAGGATAACTCACCTCGCAACCGCTGACTGAACAGATAAACCCGAGCTGCTCCGACCACTAATACGATCACCACCACTGGCCAACCACCAAAACACCGAACTCAAAACAATATCCAACAATTACCAAAATGCCCCTAGAAGTCAACTGGTCAACCCTTGGTCAAAGTCAAAGTCAAAGTCAACCCCTGACTGACTCTACTCGCCGAGTCAACCCGATGACTCGCCGAGTCCCCATGCACAGAACTCCCCCAATCTGCGACTCAACTCGCCGAGTCACCCCGAAACTCGCCGAGTCCAACAACTCTGAGTCCTTTCACACTCGACTCACCGAGTCATCCCTTGACTCGCCGATTCACAGCTCAACCAGAAGAAAGCTTAGAACCTCACGACTAGACTCGCCGAGTCCAAGGCTATCTGCAACCAACTCGCCGAGTTGTTCTTCCAACTCGCCGAGTTCCTGACCATATTCATCCAACTCGCCGAGTTGTTCTTCCAACTCGTCGAGTTCCAGCCTATCTTCAAGCAACTCGCCGAGTACCCCTAGATCTGAAACCATACAGAGGCTTTCCAAGCCATGCAGAAGCTCTAAACCATAGATCTACTCTTCCACAAGGCATCCATCACGTAAAGTGGCAAACTTTACATGGATCCAAAGAGATCTAGGCATTTTACACTCTAGGGCTAGGGTTTGGGACAAAAGGGTTTTACCAATCACTCAAAAATCGGGACTCTATGACATATAGGACCATCACAAGCTTAGATCTGAAGTAACATCCTCAGATCCAAGCTTCTATCTCAATTTAGATGTCATAACAACCACCACAAATGAACCCCATGAAGAAAAAGCTTAAGGAAATGGTTCCTTACCCCTGGAATGAGCCCAACCAACTGTAGATTCCAGATCTCCCCAAGCTTTCTGATACAAGCCTCCAATCTTCAAGCTTAAAGCACCAAAGATCCTTCTCCAAACTCTAATTCACTCAATAATGGGGTCTCCTCACGAATTTAGGGTTTCTGGAACTCAAGGAATGGTAAAGAGGCTGGGGAAGAAGTGTTATGTTCTTTATATAGGGCTCAACCTCCAAAATTAGGGTTTTCTCCACTCAGCACCAACTCGCCGAGTCCACCCAAGCTACTCGCTGAGTTGGTCACTTAACACGCGACTAGAGTCGCGACCCTACTTGCCGAGTCCATTCGTGGACTCGCCGAGTTGCCCTTTCACACTTACACTTTTAACCCTTCAACTCTACTCTTGATATTCCGGGATGTTACATTTGGCCACTGTATCGTGGCAACCATATGATGTGTGGCGAGTAAAGTACATTGCCTTATCTTTTATGCACACACCCTCCGCGTCGTGGAGATTTGTAATGCCCACAAGATATGGATAGATGATTAAAGGATAATAAGATAAATATTCGTCACGACAATAAATAAATATTTTCAATAAAATTTTTTTTTATGAAAAAACGATCTAAACTAAAGTCATAGAGGAAGTTATGATTTTTTGAATTTTTCAGCGCGACTGTGTTAACACTGAAACCGAAATAGAAATCGCTCAATTATTAGGAAAAACAATACAACCGAGAGTTGAAGATATCTTCATTACCTATCTGTCGATATAAATAATGTCGAGAATGGATATAATATAAGAGAGTTATGATTTTCACATGGACTTTAACAGTCTAAGCTCATTAAAAATATATGTTTAAAAATAAAGTCAGAATTAGCCGACGGATTCTGAATGAAATTTTTAGATCCCGTCGATAGATACGTGTGGATAAAAAGGTCATAAGAAACATAGCTTATATGCAGAAGACATGATTTTTTGAAGAAACGGAAAATTCACACACACAGGAACACGTGCCAACAAGGCGCACGACACACACTGACAAGCCAATGCAGCCCATCCATTAGCTGCTACGTGTCAAGCAATGACTGAAGCCACGTCACCTGCCCCGACTAGGAGCATGTTGTGCATTCCAAGAACGCAACATGCACTCCTACTATAAATAGGTTGCAATGCCTCATTTATTTCTCACACCTCTCCAAACCTCCCCTCTAGTTCTCAGAGTTAGAGTTCTTAAACTTCATAGTGTTGAGGGTATTTTAGCGAAGCTCTGGAGTCCTTAAGAGCCCGACAAGTGGAAGCTCTCAAGTTAGGATCCTTCCAGTGCAATTTTTGGACATCTGTCAGGAAAATCTTTGTAAGTTAAGCTAAACTTATACCACTTTCAAACTCATATTTATGTTCATAGTTGCTATTATGAACCTATAAATAAGATTTATTAGTTATTCCAAGTCACTATACTAATTGATCTAATTACGAGAATAATTTTTAGGTTGGATTTAGTGAGGTGTTTAATATGGGATTTCCAAATAATATACTTTGTATACCAAATGGACCCTACCCCCTATATGATCCTACCTGGTTGTTCCTTACTTGATAGATCTTGATGTAGACTAGGATTAGTGATGAATCTAGACTATTATTAGTCATAAGAAAAAATAAACGAAGACTTAGTGCTATGAACCTTGGTCATACTACAGGAAAAGCTAAATTACCAAGGCGAAGTTATGCCTAAATTTGGAGGCATCCACTTTTATCAAGTAAATTCATAGTTACTTTCAGTTTACACAAAGATATGAAGTATATACTATTAAATTCTATATGTTCTTGTTACCTATGTACTTCATATTTGTGCTATAAAATGATATGATTTTACTTAAATAAATTACTTTATCATATTCACATTGGGTATGAAGGGTTTGGGGAAAAATAAAATAATGGACTAGGTAGTAAAGGGTTTTTGGTAAAATAAAATAATGATGAGAGGTCGCACGTTGTATTACTAGGACCAGTTATGTAATAGAGTATAGATGACGACCAATAACTATTCTTGGTAGTACGATGAAACACTAGCAGGTACAACATCTGTAGGTGTTAACAATCATACTTTTTAGGGAAAAGGAAAGTTGTTCGTTTCGGTACTCTATCCACCTTAGGGTTGCCATAGTGATACATATTGTTATGGAATCCTCAAGCAGTATTGTCTACTCACAGAGATCCTTTAGGGTAAGTCTCTTGAGATTAGCAATAGGGATGTGAGAGTAAGAATAACGGGAATGGGTGATTGGGTTAATTGTTTGATGCCAATAATATAACAAATTAATTATAATATTGTGGGTTGAAAACCATATGTACTCACCAGGTTTCCCAACCTGACCCACTTGGTTTCTTTGTATCACAAGTAGAGATACTAAGGTATTGGGATAATAGCGTAATTATCTACTGAGGGATTAAAGAAGTTTGTAGGACACTAGTGTAATTACTGTAAGGCCTGTCAGAGTTTATGCTTATGTTTCTTATATCAGTTATGACATCCCAAGTTTTAATAATCAATGAAAAACAGTTCTTCAGAAATACTTTTTATGCGAAAAATTACGCATTTATATATAAACTCTATTTTAAATAAGTATAAATAAAAAGGCTTTTTCGGACCATGAAAATGGGAATTTCACAACATTCATCCACCATGTCGTGATTCCAATTTTGACAGCAAACCTTGGCTGATTCCATTCCAACCTTGGTACATTTTTTTCCTTCAATCTTTAAACCTTCATATCTCATTCGTTACTGACTTTTTTTTCTATGTTCTTTATATCTATGTGAAGGTAGTAAAATACTCTAAAAATATATTAAGTCATATCTTACTAACTTAATATGGGTTTTAATCTATTAATTCGCAAACTTGGGCCAAAAGGCAAAAAATATCCATTTGACCCTTTTGACCAAAAATGCATCATACTGGTTTTATCAACTGCTGTCCCTCCTGGGGTATAGATCACAATCTATACCGATACTCACAAATCTCAGCAATTGCACCCTAAACTCAGCGACCCATCCGCCTCGAACTCAACATTTGCAAATCCGAATTTTTTTAGCCATAATTAATCCTCTGACCAACGGTCGCTTGCCGTGGATTCACTCATCCTCCCTTAAGAACATATTCATACATCATCCCGCCTTGCACCTTGCTGCATCCACCAATATCCCAGGTTTCATGTGCCTGCACCGCAGTCCTCCATAACCAGCTCTTTAACCGCACATCTACACACTCCAGCTGCCTCCTTTTGAGCTTTTTCTGCCTTCCACTTTCGAGAGCTAGAACGAATTGTTGATCTTTTCAATTAAATACTCGATTCTCCCCCACTCAGGGTTCGAACCATCACCAATCAGCCTAGTAACAATTTACTTCATGGACTGTTTTACCAGGTACATCACACCTGACTCTTGGAACATACAACAAAAATACTCAATGATCTGCCCGAAGGAAACCAAGCAACTCCAAATGTTCCGCAACTTACACAAAATCTCAAAATCCTCCCAACATGACTGCCTGTAGTCATCTCGAAATCTCAGAACGATATTCCGTCTGACACCTCAACTGCTCTAAAAATCCTGACCCTCAGTCCGGAAATAATGCCCTATCACACACCACGTCTCTGCCTCCTCGACCAGCCTCCTAACACAGAAATCATCATCAAAGCACGGAACCTCATTCGGACAACCGATACACAACATAACAACGAGGGCTACCGACCCAATATATTCCTCTTAACCACCTGAAACTGCTGCTAAAAAGCATGCTACACTCATAAAGGCACCTTCCTGGGTCTCTTCCTCTACTAATGACTCATTGGTACCAGAAATACCTCACAGCAGACAAACTGCCCACCTACTCTGATGATAAGGTCACCACCAATGCTACCCCACTGGTTTTTTACTCCAAACTCTGAAACCAGAAACTTGATATCTCCTTCGCTTCTCCCGGAAAATGGGAACAACGCAACTCTTCCCACAGAAGGTGACGTCTCATCCACCAACCGATAGCTTGACTCAGACCTCGATCCTCCAATAAGAATCATCTATACTCATCCTTGAGCCTTGCGACTCCAACTAACATCTCACCTATAAAATTTCTCAAAAATGAACTCGATTTACCTTATTAGGTATACTCCATTAAAACTTGCTCGACATGGCCCTCTGGCCCCACACTCTATCACCAAATCTCAGACTAGTCAACCACCACGACAGAACTGGTAAAACCAGAAGCACTAATCGCCACGAATCATGGTACTCGAACCATGTGATCACCTCTCAATCTTTTACCTAGGACCTCTAGTATTCTCCCTGTTTCAAGTATAGTTCCTCTGCTTTCAGTAGTACAGGTCCATACTACCTGCCACATCTACCCGTACTTTCCACATGGATCATCCCAGAATTCCTAAGTAGCTCCTCAACCCTCTCGATCACCAATCCCGTTAAACCTGGTTGCTCCCCAGCGAATACTCTTCTCTATCAGCACACTAAGCTGATTAAGGTCACTCCCTAGGATCTTCCTAGGTTCTCTCACTTCTTTGCCATCAGTTGTTGAAGAACTCCTTGTGACGCCAACCATCTACCTCTTAAATATCGTCATATTCGCTAGTAGTTGGCTGCCATCATCAAGAGTTCCACCAAGCACGAAGCAAGCAGCATACGGGCATCAAATAGTCCCTACCAACACATAAAACCACTCTAGCTTACTACTCCACTTGCTCTACTCACACTCAAAAGGTATCACCGAACTCAAGTAACTCTACCCCACACGGGTATCTGACTACTCTCTCAGTATGCTCCTATAATGCTTATCTAGGTATCTCTCCTAGATCACTCCTCTACTCAATCTCTCTCTAAAAGATTCTTGCTGGATACTCTTACTTCGCACTTACACCACATCAAATAACCGATAGCAGAAACTCCTAGGCTAAGGCATCACAATTCAGGCCACTAAAGTCCTAAAATATGAAATACCTAACCTACTCTCTAGCATGCATAATCTCTCATAAAATATATATCTCATAAATATCTCATAACATTGCTCCAACTCATTTTCTCTTAAACTCTTTCTCATTTTAGAAAAATTATCTCTTTTGAAAAATTTTCTCGATTCCCCAGTTTGAATCCAAACACATCCGGAGGTGCATCCGAATCCCTCAAACCAAGGCTTTGATACCAACTTGTAACAACGTAAATTTTCAAACAAATTTTTCATTTTAAAATGATTTAAATTTCAATACGCATTTCACAAAATCTCATTTGTTTAGTTTACAAAACATATCTCCATAATTGTTTGATTAATAATCCAGGATCCTCAAAACATAACTCCTTCTCTGGTGTGTATAATTAATTCGGTACCTTCCCGCGATCCTGAGAAAACCTGAGACACATAACACATAACATGGTAAGCATGAAGCTTAGTGAGTTCCCCAAAATACCACGCACATATAATTAGCCACTCGAGGCTATAGCTCTGTAAGACCCTCCGGTCAATGTGTCTCAATGGGACCCTCCAGTCCCACAGCTCGTTAGACCCTCTGGTCCGGTCTAAGTGAGGACCCTCCGGTCTCACTACTCGTTAGACCCTCTGGTCCGGTCTATAAAGGTCCACATAGCATAAACCACAAACACATAATGCATAACATACAACATAAGGCAGGATAACATAATACTCAATGTAATCACATAAGTCCCTCCGGTCACACATAATTACCACTCTACGTACAATATAGTGAAAAGACTCACCTCGGATGACAAACAATTCCTATAGACGCTGTTGCTATGCACCGGCTACTAACTCTGTGCCAAACCCACAATTATCCCAATTAGGAACTAAGTCCAAACTCTCACTCATTACGTCTAAAGGTAGTCCACTAACCAGCCCATCAATGACCTAAAACCCATTGGGCCCACCAAGGCCCAATAGTAGATGGGCTCTCCCAAGCCCCAATTCTAAGTCTAAATGGCAAGCCCAACTCAAGGGCCCAAAGCATAATATATTATTTCTTTGCTCAAAGTCACTAATACACAAGCCCAAAGATCCAGGCCCAACCCTTAAGGCCCAATAATAAATTTAACCCAAAAGCTCACAGAGAGGTTACGTAGGGTGTACTTCACTTGGTATGCTTAGCGTACACTAGCATGCACAAATCTGATCGGGGACACCAACCCAATACGCGGGGCGTACTGGAATTATGTTGGGCGTACGCCCAGTTTTGCTTAGTCCATTCTCTTGGTCTTAACCCGTTAAGACCTTGGCTCATTTCTCAGATCTGGACTCCCTAATAGCTCTTAATCCATGAATTCAGTGACTTTAAGCCTTTGCATGGGTGATAAGGACACAAACACACAAAACTTTGACTCTCTATACTCAAAATGCTCATAACTCATGCATGGGCTGATTCTTACGTTCAAGACCTCATTTTTATGGATCCTCTCCACTAGAAACACTTAAAAGGACAGATATTCAGCTCTAGAGTGCAACAACTCATAAAGCCTCAAGCTTTGGGACCAAAATCCTAAAATAGACTATATCATGCACAAAACAAAAAGGATGGGAAAGCTTTGAGCTTTATACCTTCAAATGATGCTCTAGCCACAGAAAAGCTCAGATCCAAAGCCTGGACTCCAACTTTATTCTCTTCCATGCTCCTCCTTCACTCCAATAGTCCCACAAGAACACTTAAAAGCTCACCATGGTCACACATAAGCTCAAGAACGAGGATTAGGGTTTGAGAGGGTCTATTGATTGAGAATGGTGCCCAAGAATGAGTCCATCTCATTCTTTATATAGGGACACTTCTCTCAATTAGGGATTTCCTTATGTGCATAGTACGCCCAACTTACTAGTTGGCTCCGCTTAAAAGTCACGCACATGAGTACACTAAGCGTACACACACGTACGCCCAACGTACTCCGCTGCCACCATTTTCAATTGAAGGACTTATCTTGCCCAATCTTCAAACTATCATCGCTTCCTCGCAACGACCCTGATTCCCACGAACATCAAATCCTTCGAAAGGTGACAAGATGCCTCAAGCTCCTAGCATCTCGTCGCAACCCCAAGACCTCCTCATGCCTGGTTTGCTACCCACGAACCCTGATCACAGACGATCTAAAACAGGATGTTACACGACATGAGAAAGTATGTCACCTTATATTATTAGAGACATATCCATTTCTTTGTATAAAGGAAATGTCACGAATGATGCTAACGATGTGACCGATAAAGCATCACACCGTGAGGACCCATTAGACGTTAAAATGAGTGACGTCCTTAAACATGGTATTTCAATTTCAACTCTCTAGAAAAACCTACTAGGGTGTAACTTACACCCATTTAACCCTCCTAAGTCTTATTTTGAAGAGATTAAAGGCATAAAGCTCCAAGTTGTTGAATCAAGGTATGGATAATCATCTATAACACTTTTGTAATGAAATTAGGGCAAAGTTTGAAGGTTTTGGTTAAAACCTTAGTTGAAGGATTTTAGTTCAATTGCTGAAATTAGGATGTAATTTGATATATTATGACTTGATTTCAGTTTATTACATTGTTATTGAACCTTATATGTAAAATTTGACTCATAAGGATTAGGGTTTATGAGTGAAGAAATATGAATTAATGAATTAAGTCTTTGAATGTTGGATCATGATGTATGTGGTGATATAATTGTTGGATTAGTGTTTAAGTCCATAACTATTTTGGTATATACTTGACCCGATGGTGCATGGTCCTTTTGGGTTGCCTTCACCAAAGCAACTTGATAGGATGAATTATGGAGAGAAAGGATTAAATATGATTTATTGATATATTATGAGAATAATATATTAAATGATAAATCATATTGTTTAATTAATATTAGTCAAGAATTAAAATTAAGTTTGTGGCTAAAAGAGATTAATTAAACTTAAGGGACTGAAATTGTAATTATAAGATAATTGGAATTGGGCTATGGATTGCCTTATATTATAAGGTTGGACGAATTCTATGGGGAAACCCATTGGAAATCGTCCAAAGCCTTTAAGGAAAGGAGTTTATGGGTTGCTTAGGGCTTAAGCATCCAAATTAGGGTTTCGTTGTTAGATAACCCTAATAGCCTCACTATATATAGAACCCTTATGCCCCAAAAACGTTGTGAACTTGTTCTTTAGGGTTTCCACACGTTTTTGTTAGCCTCCTTCTCTCCTCCTCTTCATCCTCTTACTCTTGGTGTTTGTGAACCATTAGAGGAGTGGCATTTGTGACTCTAAGCTTTCTAAAGTCAATACAAGAAGGATTTGAGATTGTTATTGCTACATAACAATCAAGGTATGATCTAAACCCTTATTTATATGTTATATTGATTATCATACACTAGATCTAGGGTTTATAGTCTTGGATGAATTGCATGTACAATAGAGAAACCTAGATCCAAGCATTAGGGTTTGTATGAGCACATAGGATGTTCTTGTAGCTAAAACCCATCAATAATAGGTATATTAAACTTGATAGGAGTATTATATACTTATAGATTCTATTCATGATAGAATAATGATATGGTTTCACAAATGAGAATTTATATTTATGAGTTGAAATGTGTAATTGATGTTGTTAATGATATTTATTAGATAATTATGATTCGGAAATCAAGAGGAAGGGCCAAGCATTGAACTTCCAAGGTTGGGATATCATCCAAATAAAGCATAAGGCACAACAGCAGTAAATTTTTATTTCCTCATATATATATATATATATATATATATATATATATATATATATATATATATATATATATATATATATTGATTTAGTGGTTATTAGTATGCTTAACTGTAACACCTTGTTTTGGATCAACCTATAATTCAGAACTCGTGGGCTGTAAATCAATTATATGAAGACTTTGGGGCTTTGAGAAAGTAAAGTTTATGCCTTATTGAAGGTTGACAAGTTTGGTTGTGAGATCTAAGCTCTTGAATCATGGATGGGAACCATTGGGTGAATTGGGGATGGATAGGTGTCAGATTGCTTGCAAGAATTATGGTTTCGAGTTCGATTTGTGTTAAGCCAAATTTAACAAGATAGTGTTGTAGAGCTCTTTAAGACCATTCTACAGATATAAATAATGCCAAGATCAAAGTTGGAACAAAGAAGTTATGGTTGTTTGAAGTTTAGATGGAAATGAGGAATTAGTAGTACGTTGGGCGTACATGGGAGTAAGCACGTCGTACTTTGTTAACTGAATCGTGGGACTTTACCCAGTATGTTACGCATACATATATTACCTTGGGCGTTATTACATAAAATGTAAACCCTAATTTTGGATTTTTGAGCCTCTTTAATGTCTTTAACCTCTTGGGGTCCCTCCTATCATTATCATCCACCCTCTTAAGCCTCTAACTCAAAACCCTAGCATCCGCTCTCTTTTTTTGAGCATTTTTAACATTTATGAATTTATTTCTCCATTAGAAGGTGGAATCTTGAAGAACAAGGTGGTGACAAAGTTTATACAATAAGGATCCAAGTATGGATCCAACAAGATTACATCATTTCTAGACCTTTGTGAGTAATAAGTTTCAAACTTGCTCATTAGTTTCGTAGATCTTGTTAATTTTCATACATGTCACTTTTTGGTCACTTTTATGCATAAAGTGTAGATCTTGAAAGTTTGTGACCTTGCTATCGATAAAGTTGGAAACTTTATCCATCTAAACATCATATTGATCTAGATCATAAGGATGGAGACTAGGACATAATGGATTAAGTTGAGAAAGATGCATTTTCAGTCCCTTTGAGACTTAATACCTAGATCTTGGTTGTTTGGACCATCCTAATAGATAAAGTTGTAAATTTATCCATTATGGAGCTATTAGGAGGCATAAAAATGTGATGTTGGTCCGTTCTTTCCTCCATGCAAGAGACATGCTAATTTGGTTTGTGTGTTAAGTTAGGATTTTGGTGTATAGACTCCTTCTAGCTATGGAAAGTCATAAAGCTGAAAACTTTATGAATTAGAATGTTATTTGGAACTAGATTTGTGCTTTGGACATGACATCTTACTGAAATAAGCAATTAATGAAGGTAAATGGAATTTTGAGTATGTTGGGCGTACCTCGTAGTACACTGAGCGTACTAGGATGGAGCCCCGTAATCATGAATGGATCTATTATGCTAAGCATAGTAACTGAGTACGTTGGGCTTACTTAGTTTGTGTTGACCTCCTTTGACTAAGTTGGAAATATGGGCACTTTGGGTAATTTAAATAGTAGTTTGAGATTTGGGTCCCCGTTAATTGTATAGGTGTAACATCCATAATTTTATGCCTAATTTAAACTTTTTCAATCATAAATAAAAACCAAATAGCATTGTTTACAAAATGTTTTCAAATCATTTTCCATCAGAGTGTCCCAAAAATCATAACATAAGGATGAGGAGTGGTACAGTCACTGTGACATCCCCAAAATCTCGGCCAGAAAAGACCGATTTCATTTATGCTTTTTGAAATAATTTTCAGAGTAAATCCTTTTAATTTTTAAAAGAGATGCAGAATTTGTTCCCAAAAACAAAACATGATAAAATGGATATTTATCAAAACATTTCATAAAGAAATATGATTTCATTTCATAATCAAAAGTCGGGATGTCATGTTCTGATACAGATCATAAAGCATAAACGATAGCATTACAAGTCTTTCAACAAATATATACATATATAGACTTGTAAACAAAACAACTTGATGTTCGCCCATCTTAAGCTCTTGCGCCACTTCCTGTAAAATAAATCAACTGAGTGGGTCAGGCTTGGGAGCCTGGTGAGCATATAGGGTTTTCAACCCACAATAAATAATTTAATTAATTATTATAAACCAACAATAACCCAGTTACCCATTCCCGTTATTCTCACTTTATGTCCCTAAAATAACTAACACAAGGGACCTAGTCTAAGAATATTTCATCGGGGCAACTACACATGCTTCGGGGGTTCCTCAGCAATATAAGTCAAATAAGGCAACCATGGGGGGATGGAATACAGCGAATGAACACCCAAGTTCATTAACACCTACAGGTTATGAGCCTGCTAGCGTTCCACTGGACTGTCTAGAAAAGTCCGTGGTCGTCATCTAAATTCCGCTAGATGACTGGATCAAAACAACATCGAGGCCTCTCATCTGTTTATTACACACCAACTATCTACCCATATTGTACCCAACATATTAGTAGATAAAATATACATTTTTATACGTAATTTCAAAACCTGTATAGCATGCTCAATCAAAACATTTTTCACATAACAGATGAGGCACACACACATAACACGTATTTCATTGAGAAATAATCAGATCTATAAGATAGAAGAGAGTGGGTATACATTCACATATATAACAACAAAATATATACACATAGCACGTATTTTATATAAAATACTTCATAATATTGTGTTGGAATGAAAGTAACTACACACTCACTTGATCAGAAGATGATCGGGCAGCACTACGGCTTGCAGAAGAGGTGTTTCTCCGTAGATCTGGAAGATCTTCACAAAACCGGGCTCCTCGCGGGCAGCGTTTCGGCTCGGGAATAACGCTCTTCGGGATTCTCGGGGCTTCGGATCTTGCTTCGGGGCTCGGGAATATTACCGGGGCTTCGGGATATGATTGGCACGCAAATCGAGGCAAAACTTAGAGAGAGGGAAGAGTTTGAACAAGAGAAAATGGCTGAATTCGAGTTCTATTTATAGGCTGAGGGTCTGGGATTACGCGGGGCGTAATCTCAAATTACGCAGGGCGTACTCAGTACGTGGGGCGTACTCGGTTACGCGGGGCGTACTTTGACGTCACTGCATGCGTCGACTGGTGGCACTCGAGTATTGGTCAGACAAGTTGCATCCGACTGAGTACGCGGGGCGTACTCAATTACGCGGGGCGTAATTGACTTGTCGAACTTCTAAATTGCGTAACTTTCGCATACGAGCTCCGTTTTCGACGTTCTTTATATCCACGCGAAGGTCAGACCATACTCTACAACTTTCATTTAGACTCCGTCGGCTAATTTTGACTTTTATTTTTATTATTTATTTTTAGAAGGCCGGGACAGAAAAACTTCGTTATAAATTCATAACTTCTTTGTCTGACGTCCGTTCTCGCCTAACTTTTCATCGTTTCGCTACTAACAACGAGATCTTCGATTCTCATTTAGATTGTTTCGGCTAAAAACCGCTCGATCTCAAATCGAGTATTCGGGCTGCATACTACCACGTCGAAACTTCAGAAAATCATAACTTCCTCATACGAAGTCAGATTTGGGCGTTCCTTTTATGCACGCTCTCGGTTTAACGAAATCTACGACTTTCATTTAGATTGTTAAGGCTAAATATCGCTCTATCTTAAATTCATATTTTACGTCGCTCGGCGTCGTACCGGTTCTGTCTCGAAACTTCGACAGGTCATAACTTCTTCGTTATAACTCGGATTTTGGCATTCCTTATATCTCCGGAATCCTTGTTTCAACCACTACAACTTTATGCAAAGATATCGGGCTTATCTCACACTTTAATTTTGACGCTTATTTTATTCTTAATTCATTAAATTATAATAATTAAGAAAATAAACACATAAATCACATAATTCACATAATTCACAAATAATACATTTTTATTATTTCAAATTGGGGTTACAAAGGTTAACCTAGACTATTACATTGCTAAAAATGGCAAGCCCAGAAACACAGGCGTTACAATTCTCTCCACCTTAGAATGATTCCGTCCCCGGAATCACACATCAACAAACAAATGCGGATAGCGACTCATCATGTCACTCTCCGTCTCCCAGGTAAGGTTTGGCCCATTCGTGTGTTTCCATCGGACAAGAACTAACTCGACCATCTTGCATCGCAACTTCTTAGTCTTTCGGTCAACGATTGCCTCTGGTTCTTCAATCAACCTTTTGTTCTCATCAATTCTCAACTCCGAAAGTGGAATCATGTCGGGAACTTCTCCCGTGAACTTCCTCAAATAACACACATGGAAAGTGTTATGAATTCCATTCAGTTCTTCTGGTAGTTCGAGCTTGTAAGCTTGGTTCCCAATCCTCTGAAGAACTTTAAACGGTCCAATAAACCTTGGACTTAATTTTCCCCTTTTACCAAATCTTATAAGTCCCTTCCACGGCGAGACTTTAAGCAAAACTGAATCCCCAACTTCAAAAGTCATCGGTCTTCGCTTTTTGTCAGCATAACTCTTTTGACGATCTTGAGCTGCTAACATTCTATCCCTAATTATTTTCAACTTTTCAGCAGTCTGATGAACCATCTCCGGTCCCATAAACTGCTTTTCCCCAGCCTCAAGCCAACAAGACGGCGTACGACACTTTTGTCCATACAAAGCTTGGTAAGGTGCCATCTTAATGCTCGAGTGAAAACTATTGTTATAGGAAAATTCTACCAACGGTAAATGTTCATCCCAATTACCTAGGAATTCCAAGGTACATGCTCTCAGCATATCTTCAAGTGTTTGTATCGTTCGTTCGCTCTGACCATCAGTCTGCGGATGGTAAGCTGTACTTAAACACAACTTGGTACCCAATTCCTCTTGTAGACTTTTCCAAAATCGCGAGGTGAAACGACTATCACGATCCGACACAATTGTTAACGGAACACCGTGAAGCCTCACAATTTCCTTTATGTAAGAATTCGCAAGCTTTTCCATAGACCATTTCTCATTGGCTGCTATGAAATGCGCACTCTTAGTGAATCGATCAACGACCACCCAAATCATATCGTGACCATTCTTTGTTCTGGGCAGTTTAGTGACAAAATCCATGGCAATGTCTTCCCACTTACCCATAGGCACAGGTAAAGGTTCTAAACTCCCGTACGGTTTCTGATGTTGTGTCTTGACTCTCGCACAAGTCACACACTCGGCCACATACTTTGCAACATCAAGCTTCATCGTCGGCCACCAGTAGTAGGGTTTCAGGTCCCTATACATTTTAGTGCTACCGGGATGAATCGAATACATGGTCTTGTGAGCTTCTTCCATCAGAAGATCTCTAATTCCTCCTAACTTAGGTACCCAAATACGATCTTGGAATACCTTCAGTCCATGACCGTTCGTACCAAACACCAACGTTTTACCCAAACGTTCCTCCTTTCGGTCATTTTTCTCAGAAGCTTCCTCTTGAGCTTTCTTTATACTTTCCACAATGGTCGAGACAACTTCAATTCTCAACGCTCTTGGCCTTTTCCTTTCAAGATTGACTCTCCGACTGAGAGCATCAGCAACAACATTAGCCTTACCGGGGTGGTAAAGTATCTCGCAGTCGTAGTCCTTGAGTAATTCCAGCCAACGTCGTTGCCTCATATTCAATTCCTTCTGATTAAAGAGATATTGGAGACTCTTATGATCAGTGAAAAGTTTGCACTTAGTGCCATAGAGGTAATGCCTCCATATCTTCAGAGCGAAAACTACCGCTGCCAACTCCAAATCATGAGTCGGGTAGTTCTTTTCATGCTCTTTCAGTTGTCGAGACGCATATGCTATCACCTTTTCTCTTTGGGTTAAAACACAACCCAATCCAACCCCAGACGCATCGCTATAAACAGCAAAGTCTTCAACTCCATCGGGTAGAGAAAGTATCGGTGCCTCGCATAGTTTCTTCTTTAGCTTCTCGAATGCTTCTTTATGCTTCTCACTCCAAGCATAAGCAGCTCCTTTGTGGGTCAAAGCTGTCAATGGAGTAGCAATCGAAGAAAAGCCTTGGATAAACCTTCGGTAATATCCGGCTAATCCTAAAAAGCTTCGGATCTCCGTGGGACTTTTCGGTTGTTCCCACTTCATTACAGCTTCAATCTTTGCTGGATCAACCATTATCCCTTCCTGGTTGACCACATGACCCAAGAATTGGACTTCACGAATCCAAAAATCACATTTGGAGAACTTAGCATACAGCTTCTCCTTCTTCAAAACTTCTAACACTTCTCGCAAGTGTCTGCCATGCTCCTCCTGGCTTTTTGAGTAAATCAGAATGTCGTCGATGAACACTATCACGGATTTATCAAGGAACGGATTACAAACCCTATTCATTAAATCCATGAATGCTGCCGGAGCATTGGTTAGTCCAAACGACATAACCAAGAACTCGTAGTGTCCATATCTAGTTCTGAACGCAGTCTTCTCTATATCCTGCTCTCTTACTTTCAGCTGATGATATCCTGACCTAAGATCGATCTTCGAGAAATAGCTCGAACCTTGCAATTGATCAAATAGGTCATCAATCCTTGGCAACGGATATCTATTCTTTATTGTTGCCTTGTTCAGCTCTCTATAATCAATGCACATTCTCATAGTTCCATCTTTCTTCTTCACGAATAACACTGGAGCTCCCCAGGGCGATGAACTAGGTCTAATGAAACCTTTGTCCAACAACTCTTGAAGTTGCATCATCAACTCCTTCATCTCCGTTGGTGCTAATCGATAAGGTGCTTTTGCTATTGGCGTGGTTCCTGGTAGCATGTCTATTCTGAACTCTACTTGTCTATCAGGTGGTAATCCAGGAAGATCTTCGGGAAATACTTCCGGATAATCACACACCACAGGAATACTCTGCATCACCTTCTTTTCCTTTTTAGCATCAACCACGAATGCTAAATATGATGTACATCCTTGGTCAAACACTTTCTGGCTTTCATTAGGGAAATGATTCCACAATTCACTCGGCGTTTGTCCCCATACACCATAAACGATTCCTTTCCAGGCGGGTTTACTTTAACTATCTTCTTCTTGCATAAAATTTCGGCATCATTGGCGCTGAGCCAGTCCATTCCCAACACGATGTCGAAACCGTTAAGTTCGATAGGCAATAATTCCTCGCAGAACTTATTCCCATTCAAGTCAATTAAGATGTTTTTCATTCGATGGCTAACAGGTACAAACTTGCCACTAGCAACTTCGACTAATAAAGCATTATCTAGTCTATTAATAGGCAAAGCTAGTTTTCTACCAAATTCATGCGATATAAAGGAGTAGTTGGCTCCAGAATCAAATAAAATTTGGGCAGGCAAATTGTTAACGAGAAAGGTACCTGAAGCAACATCAGCTTCATCCTTAGCAGCTTCCAGTGTCATCTGGAATGCTCTCGCCTTCGGCTTTGGTGGAATGTTGGGCTTAGCTGCCTCCTTCTTCTTCGTACAGTCTTTCAAAATATGCCCCTCTTCATTACAACCAAAACACATCCTTTTGTTGTTCGGACATTCATTGGCAAAATGTCCAACCTTTCCACACTTGTAGCAAGTTACATCCTCGTTACATTTCCCGAAATGCTTTTTCTTACACTTTTCACACCACTTCGCTTCCCCTCCTTTACCCCCACCAAACCTTTTCGAATCAGATTTCGAAAATTTGCTTTTCTTACCGGAACCGGATGTTCCCTCAAACTTCCTCTTCTCACCAACCTCAACCTTGTTGGTGGTTCTCCCCTTTATCATGTTCTCAACAGACTTGGCAGCCCAGATGGCTGCCTCTAAAGTATTTGCCTGACGTACTGGCACCTCATACTCCCATGGGAGTCCCTTCGCATACCGGTCCACCTTTGTCAGCTCGTCTGGAACGATACGCAAGGCAAACTCCATCTTATCGGTGAAGTTATTGGTGTACTCATCCACTGACATGCTACCCTTCGTCAATGTCAAAAACTTATTCTCCAACTCCAACAGATTTTGAGCCGAACAAAACTTGCGCTTGAACTGCACCAAGAATTCTGCCCATGTCAATTGCAGTGGCTCATTAGGGCTTAAGGTCTTCCCTAGAGTGTTCCACCAACGAACGGCTCCACCTCGGAATTGACGCACGGCATAGATAGTTTGCAACTTACCTCTGCAGCCACAAGTCATGAAGGCTAGCTCCATTTCGGAGATCCAATCCATAACCCTAATCGGATCCTCCTTTCCATTGAAGGTCGATGGTTTGCAAGTCAAAAAGTCCTTGTACTTGCATCCCATTCCATCATTCCTTCCTTCATGGTTATCTTGCCTAACTATCGGTGGGTTGGCTGGACCAACAGACCCACTGAAGTTTCCTCCTTCTGAGTGCCCTTCATTTAATTCAGGCTCTTCCACACGAATCGACAGTTCTTCACGATTTTGTTGAAGCAACCGTCTAGTTTCATCCATCTGACGATCCAACATCGTCTGAATCATCAATTGCACACCAGCCATGGTTATTGGCTGCTACGACAGGTATTGTAGTTTCATCCATCTGACGATCCAACATCGTCAGGTGCTGCTGCTACGACAGGTATTGGCTCAATCACTGGTGGTTGATTCCTGTTTTCGTCAGCATTTCCAACTCCACTTCTTGTTCTCACCATTTTGATCTACACCGAATAATTTCACCTTATTACTCCAAACGATTACATGCTAGTTCTAATATCGTATACATACGCTTAGAATCCTAAACACATAAACCTTCAGATCCGGTTGGCAACAAACCGTAGATCCGAACAAATAATATCATATATGGCAACATATAACATTTAGCACATCAAAGCATTTTAGGCAACTCTCCTAAAATAAACTAGTGCTCGTGTCTAAAACATAACAGACACACATCTCAAAATTCCACTTAGCATTCTAAGTTTAAGTCTAGAAATCCTAAAAATTCCTAGTTCGCTTAAACTAATGCTCTGATACCAACTGTGACATCCCCAAAATCTCGGCCAGAAAAGACCGATTTCATTTATGCTTTTTGAAATAATTTTCAGAGTAAATCCTTTTAATTTTTAAAAGAGATGCGGAATTTGTTCCCAAAAACAAAACATGATAAAATGGATATTTATCAAAACATTTCATAAAGAAATATGATTTCATTTCATAATCAAAAGTCGGGATGTCATGTTCCGATACAGATCATAAAGCATAAACGATAGCATTACAAGTCTTTCAACAAATATATACATATACAGACTTGTAAACAAAACAACTTGATGTTCGCCCATCTTAAGCTCTTGCGCCACTTCCTATAAAATAAATCAACTGAGTGGGTCAGGCTTGGGAGCCTGGTGAGCATATAGGGTTTTCAACCCACAATAAATAATTTAATTAATTATTATCAACCAACAATAACCCAGTTACCCATTCCCGTTATTCTCACTTTATGTCCCTAAAATAACTAACACAAGGGACCTAGTCTAAGAATATTTCATCGGGGCAACTACACATGCTTCGGGGGTTCCTCAGCAATATAAGTCAAATAAGGCAACCATGGGGGGGATGGAATACAGCGAATGAACACCCAAGTTCATTAACACCTACAGGTTATGAGCCTGCTAGCGTTCCACTGGACTGTCTAGAAAAGTCCGTGGTCGTCATCTAAATTCCGCTAGATGACTGGATCAAAACAACATCGAGGCCTCTCATCTGTTTATTACACACCAACTATCTACCCATATTGTACCCAACATATTAGTAGATAAAATATACATTTTTATACGTAATTTCAAAACCTGTATAGCATGCTCAATCAAAACATTTTTCACATAACAGATGAGGCACACACACATAACACGTATTTCATTGAGAAATAATCAGATCTATAAGATAGAAGAGAGTGGGTATACATTCACATATATAACAACAAAATATATACACATAGCACGTATTTTATATAAAATACTTCATAATATTGTGTTGGAATGAAAGTAACTACACACTCACTTGATCAGAAGATGATCGGGCAGCACTACGGCTTGCAGAAGAGGTGTTTCTCCGTAGATCTGGAAGATCTTCACAAAACCGGGCTCCTCGCGGGCAGCGTTTCGGCTCGGGAATAACGCTCTTCGGGATTCTCGGGGCTTCGGATCTTGCTTCGGGGCTCGGGAATATTACCGGGGCTTCGGGATATGATTGGCACGCAAATCGAGGCAAAACTTAGAGAGAGGGAAGAGTTTGAACAAGAGAAAATGGCTGAATTCGAGTTCTATTTATAGGCTGAGGGTCTGGGATTACGCGGGGCGTAATCTCAAATTACGCAGGGCGTACTCAGTACGCGGGGCGTACTCGGTTACGCGGGGCGTACTTTGACGTCACTGCATGCGTCGACTGGTGGCACTCGAGTATTGGTCAGACAAGTTGCATCCGACTGAGTACGCGGGGCGTAATTGACTTGTCGAACTTCTAAATTGCGTAACTTTCGCATACGAGCTCCGTTTTCGACGTTCTTTATATCCACGCGAAGGTCAGACCATACTCTACAACTTTCATTTAGACTCCGTCGGCTAATTTTGAATTTTATTTTTATTATTTATTTTTAGAAGGCCGGGACAGAAAAACTTCGTTATAAATTCATAACTTCTTTGTCTGACGTCCGTTCTCGCCTAACTTTTCATCGTTTCGCTACTAACAACGAGATCTTCGATTCTCATTTAGATTGTTTCGGCTAAAAACCGCTCGATCTCAAATCGAGTATTCGGGCTGCATACTACCACGTCGAAACTTCAGAAAATCATAACTTCCTCATACGAAGTCAGATTTGGGCGTTCCTTTTATGCACGCTCTCGGTTTAACGAAATCTACGACTTTCATTTAGATTGTTAAGGCTAAATATCGCTCTATCTTAAATTCATATTTTACGTCGCTCGGCGTCGTACCGGTTCTGTCTCGAAACTTTGACAGGTCATAACTTCTTCGTTATAACTCGGATTTTGGCATTCCTTATATCTCCGGAATCCTTGTTTCAACCACTACAACTTTATGCAAAGATATCGGGCTTATCTCACACTTTAATTTTGACGCTTATTTTATTCTTAATTCATTAAATTATAATAATTAAGAAAATAAACACATAAATCACATAATTCACATAATTCACAAATAATACATTTTTATTATTTCAAATTGGGGTTACAAAGGTTAACCTAGACTATTACATTGCTAAAAATGGCAAGCCCAGAAACACAGGCGTTACAATTCTCTCCACCTTAGAATGATTCCGTCCCCGGAATCACACATCAACAAACAAATGCGGATAGCGACTCATCATGTCACTCTCCGTCTCCCAGGTGAGGTTTGGCCCATTCGTGTGTTTCCATCGGACAAGAACTAACTCGACCATCTTGCATCGCAACTTCTTAGTCTTTCGGTCAACGATTGCCTCTGGTTCTTCAATCAACCTTTTGTTCTCATCAATTCTCAACTCCGAAAGTGGAATCATGTCGGGAACTTCTCCCGTGAACTTCCTCAAATAACACACATGGAAAGTGTTATGAATTCCATTCAGTTCTTCTGGTAGTTCGAGCTTGTAAGCTTGGTTCCCAATCCTCTGAAGAACTTTAAACGGTCCAATAAACCTTGGACTTAATTTTCCCCTTTTACCAAATCTCATAAGTCCCTTCCACGGCGAGACTTTAAGCAAAACCGAATCCCCAACTTCAAAAGTCATCGGTCTTCGCTTTTTGTCAGCATAACTCTTTTGACGATCTTGAGCTGCTAACATTCTATCCCTAATTATTTTCAACTTTTCAGCAGTCTGATGAACCATCTCCGGTCCCATAAACTGCTTTTCCCCAGCCTCAAGCCAACAAGACGGCGTACGACACTTTTGTCCATACAAAGCTTGGTAAGGTGCCATCTTAATGCTCGAGTGAAAACTATTGTTATAGGAAAATTCTACCAACGGTAAATGTTCATCCCAATTACCTAGGAATTCCAAGGTACATGCTCTCAGCATATCTTCAAGTGTTTGTATCGTTCGTTCGCTCTGACCATCAGTCTGCGGATGGTAAGCTTTACTTAAACACAACTTGGTACCCAATTCCTCTTGTAGACTTTTCCAAAATCGCGAGGTGAAACGACTATCACGATCCGACACAATTGTTAACGGAACACCGTGAAGCCTCACAATTTCCTTTATGTAAGAATTCGCAAGCTTTTCCATAGACCATTTCTCATTGGCTGCTATGAAATGCGCACTCTTAGTGAATCGATCAACGACCACCCAAATCATATCGTGACCATTCTTTGTTCTGGGCAGTTTAGTGACAAAATCCATGGCAATGTCGAGTGGCCCAAAGCGGACAATATTGTGATACGTGCCAGAGGGGGGTGTTACAAATGGTATCAGAGTCAGGGCACGGGTCGATGTGTTCGACGGGGACGTCGAACCCTATAATGGGGGGTGAAAGTGGGTTAGATCTTATCCCACATCGGCTGGGAAGGAGAACTAAGCATTCCTTATAAGGGGTGTGGATACCTTCCTTAACACAACGCGTTTTAAAGCCGTGAGGGCAGCAGATCCCATAAGAACTCTGCAGTTAAGCGTGCTCGGGCGGGAGTAGTACCAGGATGGGTGACCCCCTGGGAAGTCCTCGTGTCGAGTGGCCCAAAGCGGACAATATTATGATACGTGCCAGAGGGGGGTGTTACAGTCACGCCTTTGCCTTTCCATGATCTCCTGAAGTACCTGAAACAATAAACTGAAAAATGTAAGCTCGAGGGCATAGTGAGCTACCCCAAAATACCTATACCACACTGACGATACCATATCAGTAACAATCGATCCATCAACATGCATACTGGGCCATCGGCCTAACTGGACTGCCCTACCGGTCCTACTGTCTATCTAGATCTATCCCGAGCCTTCGGCATGACTGGTCCGCCACATTGGCCTTCAGTCTCCCCAGACCGCTCATAGGGTATGCTGGCCTTCAGTACAAAGCAGGACCGCCTCAACCCAAACAACAATCAAACAACTATGTACGCATAGCTATCATATACTAGCATATACAAACATCAAGCATATCTATCTCACTGATCGTAAATCATAGAATCGTCTCGTAACTAGAACACCGACCTAGCAGGTCAATAGCATACCAATCCCTACGGATCATAAAAGCATAACATACTGTCTATCCTGATTCCGATCAAACAAATCATAATCACATATATCATACTACAACAATAACAGCTATAAAGGTCGGCCTTGGTGCCGTAGACCCTATAAATATAGTGAGGATAACTCACCTTGCAAATGTCGACTCGGAAGATACACTCCAACCCTCGGATCACCGACACCGGCTCCACCACCTAAGATCATAGCACAATATGCTCATAAGTCCTTAACCTTATAAGGTATCCCACTAGTCAATCCCTGACCAAGGTCAAAGTCCTCAGTCAAGGTCAATTGTCCATGTTGACCTTAACTCGCCGAGTACCCTTGGCTACCCGCCGAGTTCCCTGAAGTACATTCCAACTCGTCGAGTCATCGGAGTGACTCGTCGAGTTCCTTTGATTCTCGATCAATCTTAAGGTCACCCGTCGAGTTCCCTCCTTGCAGCTCGACGGATACACACTCATACATATCCTAGAAAAAACTCATCCGAGTCGCCGAGTTGTTCTTCAACTCGTCGAGTCTTATGGCGATTCTTCATCGGACTCGCCGAGTTGTTCATCCAACTCGTCTAGTTCGCGGCCATCTTCATGTGACTCGGCGAGTCACTTTGCAACTCATCGAGTCCATTCAGTCCTTTTCTTCCATACAGACATATTTTGAGCCATGCAACGGCTCCAACTCATAGATCCAAGCTTCTAGGGCATGCTTATCACGTAAAGTTGCAAACTTTACGTGCATGCATGACTATAAAGGCTCTAAATGTCTATTCTAAGTTCTTAATGGAACTTCATGCTCAAGAGGGACCTTAATCACAACCAAGACTGTGACTTTATGCTTCTAGAATCCAAGGAGGGTCCAGATCTGAAGTTACAACTTCAGATCTAGCCCAAAGCTCATCATACCAACATGAAAATCCATAAAAAGCCCTAGAAACTCAACAAAAGGGTAAAAGGGAAGTAAGAATGGCACTTTGATACCTCCAAAGGATGCTAGCTGAGTTAAATCCTGCTTCCCACTCCTTCCTTGCTTCAATTTCCTTTGCACTCTTAGCTTTCTTCCTCCAAGATCCTCTTTTCCAAGCTTCAAACACCACACCAAGGCACACACACACGAATTAGGGTTTTAAGGGGCTCTCAAAGACTGTAAAGAGGCCCAAGGAGGCTAAAGCTCCTTTAAATAGAGGTGCAAACCACGGGATTTAGGGTTTCCACTGCCAGCTCCTACTCGCGGAGTCCCAGCATAGACTCGTCGAGTAGGTCACTTAACACGCGATCCCACCCCGCTGCTACTCGAAGAGTAGGTCAACCAACTCGTCGAGTAGAGCTTAACCGAATAAATCTTATTTAAGCAATACCTGAGAATTGGGGCGTTACAACTCTCCTCCACTTGAACTAGACTTCGTCCTCGAAGTCCGCTGGAGTAAACAATGTCGGGTAATGCTCGGGCATCTCCGCCTCCGCCTCCCATGTCCATTCGGATCCCTTCCAATGTTCCCACTATACCCTTACTAAAGGTATTTTCTTGTTCCGCAGAATCTTCTTCTTCCTTTCCAAAATAGCCAGAGGCCTCTCCACATAGTTCAGGCGCTCATCGAACTGAATGTAATCCAACGATACCATTGCCTCCTGGTCCATAATGCATTTTCTCAATTGCGAAACATGAAATGTGTTGTGGATCTGGCTAAGCTCCTCTGGAAGCTCTAGCCTATAAGCCACCCTGCCAACCCTGCCAATAATCCTGAACGACCCAATATAACGAGGACCCAATTTTCCCCTCTTCCTGAAGTGGATCACACCCTTCCAGGGTGAGACCTTTAGGAGAACCATGTCACCCACTTGAAATTTCAGCTCAGATCGGCGTCAGTCGGCATAACTTTTCTGCCAACTCTGAGCGGTCTACAGTCGCTGTCTAATTTGTTGTATCATCTCGGTAGTTTGCAGAACTACTTGTGTCCGACCCATCACTATGTGCCCAACCTCCCCCCAACAGACTGGGGTCCTACACTTCCGCCCATACAACAGCTCGAAAGGCGGGGCGCCAATACTGGAATGATAGCTGTTGTTGTAGGCGAACTCTGCAAGCAGTAGGTGGGAATCCCAACTCCCACCGAAATCAATAACGCACGCCCTCAACATATCCTCGAGGGTCTGAATGGTCCCCTCTCTCTGCCCATCAGTCTGTGGATGGAACGTCGTACTAAAATGTTATAGTGTACCCAGTTCCTCATGGAACTTCTGCCAAAAACGGGAAGTAAACCTGACATCTCGATCGGAAACGATAGAAACCGGAACCCCATGGCGAGAGACAACCTCTCTGACGTACAGGTCAGCCAACTTATCTGCCGACGAACTCTCCTTTATGTCTAGGAAATGGGCACTCTTGGTCAATCCATCCACGATGACCCATATAGCATCGAAACCCCTTTCCGTTTTCGGCAACTTTGTGATGAAATCCATCGCGATCGGTTCCCATTTCCACATGGGAATCTCCTGAGGCTGCAACTTACCATGCGGCCTCTGATGCTCGACCTTGACCATCCAACAGGTCAAGCACCTCTCAACAAACCAAGCGATATCTCGCTTCATGCCAGGCCACCAATAACTTGAACTCAAATCACGGTACATCTTGGTGGCTCCTGGGTGAATCGAAAAACGAGACTTATGAGCCTCCTCCATCACTGTCTGCCGGACACCTCCGGACATCGGAACCCAAACCCGACCATAATGGGTCAATAATCCGCGGCTATCCTGAACAAACCGGGTGCTTTCGCCCTTATTCCTCTCCAACTTCCAGTTCATTGGTCTCATGCCCTCAATCTGAGCATCCCTAACCAAACCCACCATTGGGGAATCCACCGCTATCCTCATACACCTGGCTAGGATCGAGGACCCAGCTGACTTGTGGCTCAGAGCATCCGCAACCATATTCGCTTTACCAGGATGGTAAAGGATCTCTCAATCATAGTCCTTGACCACATCCAGCCACCTGCGCTACCTCATGTTCAGGTTCGGCTGATCCATGATGTGTCTCAAACACTTGTGATCTGTGTATATAGTGCAACGGACCCCGTACAGATAGTGCCTCCAAATACTGAGAGCGAAAACCACTGCTCCCAACTCCAAATCGTGCGTAGGGTACCTTGTCTCATGCGGCTTCACCTGTCGCGATGTGTAGGCTACCACCCATCCTCTCTACATGAGGATTGTCCCCAAGCCAGTGATGGATGCATCACAAAATACTACAAAATCCTCCACTCCCTCGGGGAGTGTCAACACCTGCGCCTCGCATAAACACTTCCGGAGGGTCTCAAATGCCCTCTGCTGCTCAGGGCCCCACCGGAAATCCACCCCTTCCTCGTTAGACGACTGAGGGGTACGAAAATCTTGGAGAAATAACGAATGAATCTCCGATAATACCCTGCTAAACCCAAGAAACTCCTGATGACAGAAGGAGATTTCAGGGTCTCCCACTGCATAACCGCCTCCACCGTGGTCGGATCGACCAGAATCCCCTCCTGGTTAACGAGGTGTCCGAGGAACTGGACCTCCCGTAACCAAAACTCGCATTTTGAGAACTTGGGATACAACCGTTCTCACCTCAGAACTTCCAGCAACTCCTTGAGATGCTCCTCATGCTGCTCTTGAGTCTTGGAGTACACCAAGATATCATCTATAAACACAATGACCGAGCGCTCAGGCATCGGTATGCATACCCGGTTCACAGATCCATGAACATTGTCGGTGCATTGGTGAGTCCAAACAACATCACCACGAAATCATAATGACCATAAGAAGTCCAAAACGCGGTCTTCTCCATGTCTTCCTCCCTCACCCTGACTTGGTGATATCCTGGTCTCAAATCAATCTTGGAAAACTAAGATGCTCCCTGCAGCTGATCGAAAAGATCGTCTATCCTCGGAAGCGGATAACGGTTCTTCACCGTTAACTTGTTCAGCTCCCTATAGTCAATGCACATCCTGTACGAACCGTCCTTCTTCCTGACGAAGAGGATCGGTGCTCCCCAGGGTGAACTACTCGGACGAATAAACTGCTTACCCAACAGCTCCTGCAACTGAAATGATAGCTCCTGCATCTCAGGCGGTGCCAATCGGTACGGCGCCTTGGCGATAGGGGCCACACCTGGCACTAGGTCAATCCTGAACTCAACCTGCCTCTCTGGAGGCACTCCGGGTAACTCCTCCGGAAACACATCAGCAAACTCCCTCACCACCAGGACCTCAGAAACTGAGAGCTGCTCTCCAACTCGCGTATCTATCACATACGCCAAATAACCGGCACACCCGTGCTAAATATACTGTCGAGCCCTGGCTGCCGAACAAAACCCTGATCCCAACCTGGTGCCCTCACCATAAATTACAAGTTCTCCCCCACTTGGGGTTCGTACCACAACCCGCTGCCCCTCACAGTCGATCATGGTGCCAAAACAGCTAAGCCAATCCATCCTTATAATAACGCATACATCCCTCATGGGAATAGGAATCAAATCTATCGGGAAGGACACCCCGAAAATCTCCAACTCGCATCCCTAGAAGACCGAAGAAGCAGAGACCCCGTGCTCGTTGGCGATAAAAACTCGCAACGGACACTCAAGATCATCTATCGTCACACTAAAACCTCTAGAGAAGGTCTGAGATACAAACGGTCGACTCGTCCCCGAGTCAAATAATACCAAGGCGAGCAAAGAATTCACTAAAAACGTACTTAATCACAGGTACAATCAATAAGCATAACACGAATACAATAACTGAGATAGAGAATAGAAACGTACCAGCAACCACATTCGGTGCTGACTTGGCCACTTCGGCTGTGAGCTGAAAGGCGCGACCCTGAGCCTTCGGAGGCTCCACCTTGACTGGCCTCCCATCTCCAATCCTCACAGCAGCTGGTGCGGAACCCTACGCCAGCTTGGCAGCGAGCTACGGATAGTTGGTCTTCACATGATCATCCTGATGACAATGGTAACAAATCCTCATATTTGCTGGAGGGGTGGACTGACAGCAGTCCCTGGCATAGTGCCCCTCCCTGCCACATTTGTGGCACCTGCCTCTTGCTCGACAAACCCCCGAATGATCCTTGACACACTTTCCACAAGTGCGACTCTGATGACCCCCGAACCATGTATCAGCGGTCTTAGACCGCTTAGGCACCGACTGAGACTATGCCGGTGCCTGACGCTGCTCCTTCAGATGCAGCTCTATCTCCAACTCACACCACCGCGTAGCTTCCTGAAGGTCTACGAGGGTATCACATCGCTGTGTAGAAAAAAACTATCGAATATCAGTCTTAAGCATACTCAGATAACGAGTCATCTGAGACTGCTCTCAAGCAAACTCCGGGAAAAACATAGCCCTCTCCGTGAACATATGGGTAATCTCCATCACAGACTCCCCATCATGTCTCAATGTTAAAAACTCATGTGTAAGCCACTCACGCTTAATGCGTTGAACGTAGCGAGTGTGGAACATATCTCTGAACTGCTCCCAAGAAACAGCAGCCCGCTGATCATCAGTATACGACCCAGTCGTCAGCCTCCACCAGTCCTTTGCCGTAAGCCTCAGCAGGTTCAGGGCACACCTGACCTTCAGGTCAGCAGGACATGAGCACGTGAAGAAACAGCCCTCCACATCAGATAACCACCTCATAACCCTAATCGCATCTTGTGTACCATCAAAAGTCAGGGGCTTCGTATTATCGAAGTCCCGATACTGGAAAGCCCTACCGGCTCCTCCTCCAACCCCTTCCGCAGTTACAGCCGAAGTGGCTGCAGCGACAGTTGTCTCTGCTAGAGCTACATATTGCTCATCAAAATACTCAACCATCACGATCTTAATCGACCCAAACATCTCTGGCAACTGCGCTTGGAACGCAGCAACAATCTCGTCGTGCATGATCTCCCTGATCCTGGCATCCAAGTCCTCGGTCCCTATCTGAACCACGGGCTCAGGTGCTACTGGCACCTCGAACCCTCCGTCTCCCGACCCCGATCCTGATCCGGATCCCAAAGCAACACGTCTCGTCACAACCATACTGGAATATATATATATATATATATATATATATATATATATATATATATATATATATATATACAAGTCATCAAATAAATAACATAATGTCGGGAGACCAAAACTCCAAAAACCCCAGGGGTTTTAATTTCCTTGGTACGCGTATGGGTCGTATGCTTTCAGTAGTACAGACCCATACTACCTTACACACCTACCCATATTTGTCTCAAGTATCACCACAACACCCTAACAATATCATCAATATAGAAATGCGCCCTACCCTCACTTCTAGTGGAATACCAAATATCTCGCATCTAGTCTCACCACTTATCACAAGTCACACATCCATGAAACTTCCATCATCCCCTGCAGCGACAATGCACGCTAGCTGCACATAATGCTGGACCCAATAGACTTTAGAATATCTAATCCTACACTAAGGTCGAATCAGACATTCTCAGGCTATAAGATCATGATTATACACAATCGTGATACATACACCAAACAACTACAGTTATGATGTCAATTCCATATACAAGAAACAATAGGCTAATAGCCATCATATAATCAGGCAAGTCTATCATGTGATTCCTGAAGATCCCTAGTCTGGCAATAGCATGTTGTTCTAACATATCAGAATATCAAATAACTGTATGGTATTTTGGGGTTCACTTACAGGCTCCGACTGATTGTATGCTCTGCATCCTCCATCCTTATTTTGAAAACCATTTTAAAACTTATGTTCCGAAAATCTCCTTGATTTGAGATTGGATTCACACGAGTGTTCCTCCAATTCACTCAAACCAAGGCTCTGATACCAACTTGTAACATCCATAATTTTACGCCAAAATTTAAACTTTTTCAATCATAAATAAAAACCAAATAGCATTGTTTACAAAATGCATTCAAATCATTTTCCTTCAGAGTGTCCCAAAAATCATAACATAAGGTTGAGGAGCGTTACAATCACGCCTTTGCCTTTCCATGATCTCCTGAAGTACCTGAAACAATAAACTGAAAACTGTAAGCCCGAGGGCTTAGTCATCTATCCCTGAAATTCCAATACCACACTGACGATACCATATTAGTAACAATCGATCCATCAACATGCATACTGGGCTATCGGCCTGACTGGACCGCCCTATCAGGCCTACAGTCTATCTAGATCTATCCCGAGCCTTCGGCATGACTGGTTCGCCACATGGGCCTTCAGTCTCCCCGGACCGCTCATAGGATATGTTGGCCTTCAGCACAAAGCATGACCGCCTCAACCCAATCAACAATCAAACAACTATGTACGCATAGCTATCATATACTGGCATATACAATTATCAAGCATATCTATCTCATTGATCGTAAATCATAGAATCCTCTCGTAACTAGAACACCGACCTAGCAGGTCAATAGCATACCAATCCCTACAGATCATAAAAGCATAACATACTATCTATCCTGATTCCGATCAAACAAATCATAATCAAATATATCATACTACAACAATAACAACTATAAGGGCCGGCCTTGGTGCCGTAGACCCTATCGATATAGTGAGGATAACTCACCTTGCAAATGTCGGCTCGGAAGATACACTCCAACCCTCGGATCACCCAACACCGGCTCCACCACCTAAGATCATATCACAATGTACTCATAAGTCCTTAACCTTATAAGGTACCCCGCGACCCACTAGTCAATCCCTGATCAAGGTCAAATTCCTTAGTCAAGGTCAACTTTCCATGTTGACCTTAACTCGCCGAGTACCCTTGGCTACTCGCCGAGTTCCCTGAAGTACATTCCAACTCGCCGAGTCATCAGAGTGACTCATTGAGTTCCTTTGATTCTCGATCAAACTTAAGGTCACCCATCGAGTTCCCTCCTTGCAACTCGACATATACACACTCATATATATCCCAGAGAAAACTCATCCGACTCGTCGAGTCTTATGGCGATTCTTCATCGGACTTGCCGAGTTGTTCATCCAACTCGTCTAGTTCACGGCCATCTTCATGTGACTCTCCAAGTCACTTTGCGACTTGTCGAGTCCATTTAGTCCTTTTCCTCCATACAGACATATTTTAAGCCATGCAATAGCTCCGACTTATAGATCCAAGCTTCTAGGGCATGCTTATCATGTAAAGTTGCAAACTTTACATGCATGCATGACTATAAAGGCTCTAAATGTCTATTCTTAGTTCTTAATGGAACTTCATGCTCAAGAGGGACCTTAATCATAACCAAGACTGCGACTTTATGCTTCTAGAATCCAAGGAGTGTCCAGATCTAAAGTTACAACTTCAGATGTAGCCCAAAGCTCATCATACCAACTTGAAAATCCATAAAAAGCCCTAGAAACTCAAAAAAAAAGGGAAAAGGGAAGTACAAATGGCACTTTGATACCTCCAAAGGATGCTAGCTGAGGTAAATCCTACTTCCCACTCCTTCCATGCTTTAATTTCCTTTGCACTCTTAGCTTTCTTCCTCCAAGATCCTCTTTTTTAAGCTTCAAACACCACACCAAGGCACACACACATGAATTAGGGTTTTAAGGGGCTCTCAAACACTATAAAGAGGCCCACGGAGGCTAAGGTTCCTTTAAATAGAGGTGCAAACCCCAGGATTTTGGGTTTCCACTGCCAGCTCCTACTCGTCGAGTAGGTCACTTAACAGGCGATCCCATCCCGCTGCTACTCGATGAGTAGGTCAACCAACTTGTTGAGTAGAGCTTAAACCAATAAATCTTATTTAAGCAATACCTGAGAATCGGGGTGTTACAATAGGTAACCGATAGAGATAGTTTTTGGAGTAGTGATTAGTGCATTTATTCTTTTATATTGTGAGGTGAGTCTCCTCACTGTACTTATTAGTCGAAAGCACTAATGTCGTCCCACTGGATTAAGGGTTAGGATAGTAGTGGTCTTTGTGACACTTACTGATATTCTTGTATGTGCTTCTTGTCTTTGTGACTATTTCTAGGATGATTGTGTGTTTTATGCATAGAGCTAATCTAGGCTCGAAGTAATTATGGACTTGGGGGTTGATACAGACTTGACACAACTATATGTTGTTTCATGGGGTTGATACGAACCTAGGGGTTATTACGGACCTTAGACAGCCACATCTTGTTATATTTATATGTATGATGTATATGGTGCTTTGGTGAACTCACTAAGCTTTGTGCTTACAATTTATGTTTATGGTTTTAGGTACTTCCCTTTTAAAAATGAATGGCCCCCTTGATCGCATTGCATCCCTTAGAGTTTTATTCCGTACTGAGTGTTTACAAATTACTTTGATGTTTTGAGAATACTTTAACACTGATTGTCTTTTGGAAAAATGATCAACTGACTTTATCTTAATTAAGATGAAATTTGTACTAGGTACTTTTGGGACGTAACAAGTTGGTATCAGGGCCTTGGTTTGAGGACTTTTTGGTACACTCTTGGGTTTGTCTGAACTCAAACTAAGGAATTGGTAATCTTTTTAAAAAGAAAATAAGTTTTCTAAAAAGATTTTTATAAAGAAGAAGGGGTGTGATGCGTGCAATCAGCCGAGCTCAAGCAAAGTGATTCCATAAATACCCATGCATGTTGATATTTTATAGGATATGAACGATTGATTGCTAGGATAAGGCTAATGATACTTATAGGAATTGCATTGGCCTGAAATGTGATGCCTTGTAGCCTAAGAGGAATTACATGCTATGTTAGATTTGGAATCTGTATTGGTAGAAGTGATTGCTAAGTTTATGCTTTAAAAATTGTATATGATTAGGACCATATAGCTCTAGAATGACTGACCTAGCCATATTTCATACTCCTCATTTGGTTTTGGTCCTAGGGTAGGGTCTTTTATTCGATAGGCTTTGTGATCCCATTTTGTGTATAAGTTGCATGCATAAGGCAACCAACAGTGTTAGTGGAATTTCCTAGCATTTTAGTAGCAAGTGAGTTGGAGGATGCCCTTATGTTTAGGGTGTTACTACCTGAATGTTGTTTGCTTTGTGCTTTGTGGGATCCATATTAATATGAGCTAGCTATTAAGTGGATATGTTAAGTTACATGCATTGAAGGTTAAATAATTTTAGAATGATTTACTTGGCCCTATTGCACAACTCGTGTCTGCGTCTAATCGTTGTAGGGTTGGGTATTTTATTCGAAAGATTGTTTAAGGTGTGTTGCATGTAATTATATTCATGAATTATTTAGCTAATATTAGCAGGGGTTCTTCAGCAGCTGATTACAGGGTGAGGTTGGAATCCTAGGAAAGCCTAGGAAGTGTCTTAGAGGAATTGATGCGAACTTTAGCAATGTATATTCATTTGAGAACATGTATATTTGGTTGGATTGAACCATAGTGGACATGAGTAGTTACTTAGAGGATTCAGGATGATCTTTGAGGAAAGTACAGATAGGTGTGGAAGGTAGTATTGGGCCCATAGTACTGAATGCACAGGATCTATACTCGAATCAAGGAAAACTTTCGTGAATTCTAAGGAGTTGATTGAGGGTAGATTGTATAGTTTGGCACCACGATTCATTGCAATGTGTTTTCGTCTTATTCAATTTATCGGTTATGGTTGCTCAGACTAAGGATGGGCCTGGTGATTGTTTATGCCTTAGTGGCCATGTTAGTTTGGGTTTAAATTGTGTAGAACCAGATGGGTTAGATGATTATGGGGTCTTGAGGGCCTTGCTGGTGACTCAAGAAGTAAACGATTGTGATGACCAACTTGAGGATTGCAACTGGAGGCCGAGTAATTGGAAGAGGAATTGAGATGTCACTATCTATGAAGAGGTCTATGTTTTTCCATCTTTCCGTGTCCGAAGCAAAGAGAGAGCAGAAAGGAGATTTTCAGAGTTAGGAAGTAGACCCAACATGCGGCATCATGGTTCCGGTTTGTTAGCAGCAAGTATGAAATAGTGGGAATGCACAAGAGGATTATTGTGGTATGGTTGCCTTGATATGAGATCAAAGGTCTGCTTTATTTGAATTTAGTTAGATCTGGTGCTAGTTGATTCTTCCAGGTGATCAAGGAAAGTGAATTGGGGGTGATAACTTTTGTTGTCTCTTATGTATCCCAACTATGGGAATGTTTCCCATGGTATTTATGAATGATCCTTACGATGAATTGATTGTTGGGGATTTGCAAGCGAGGAATGTGGTAGTCAAATTGTTTCTATATAGAAAGTTAGTGTTATGAACAGACTGTTATAATTATTGTTTGTGCATCTACATAGGATTCTTGATGTTAGAGATGGTTAAGATTAGGGGTTTTCGAGGTCTCCATTTGAAATTTAGAAAATCCTTGAGTTTGCTTGGTCTTTATCTGGAAGATCATCTTGCGTTGTATTATACACTCCAAGGGTTAGGAATGCTAGGTATCCAGTTGAATCGATTTGAGTTTTGGTTGGTTTGCAATGTTAGTTGGTGGTAGTTTGAACCATAACTAGGGGAGAACGTGGTATTCTACATGAAAGATCCTCGATCTGTTCGGACAATTAGTTTCAGAACAATGAGTCTCGAGAATCTACGGTTTGAGTATGTGAGACTTTGGTTCAATATTTGGTCATGTCGGGGGTGCACAGTAAGTTTCCATCAGATGTATGTGCTCATGAATGCATGAGTTGTCTTCAAGACAGGAAGTTGTTGGTGAATGAGCTCGTTTTAGCAAGTGGTTCCTTTCGGGAATGCAGATGTGTAGATCGAGAAGGATTTGTGTCGCTCAGGTTGTGAATCGGTTGTTGAGGGATTTGTCATTTTGTTGTATTGACAGATGTTACAGTTTAGGTTGGGCAGTTGTTAACCTGTAAATCAGCTTTAGAGTTTGGTATTAGTTCCACGCGGGTTTTGTTCAACAGTGTATTAAATCATTGCGATCATTATCAATGCATTCCCGATCATTGTTCATTTCATTCAACTCGTCAATAGCTAAGATTCTTTGAAAGTTTTGAGCTTTATCAGTTGAAGTTCAGTAACCGCATCGATATATCATCAAAATCAATACATTGTACCTTTTGGTTTGTGGGTATGGGTACCCTCAGTTGATGTTTATAAAAGTATTTTTCATAGTGAGCTCCAACTTAGCAGTTGTCCTTGGTTATTAGGAGTTCTCACTTCGGAGCAGTATTGTTTAGTTTTTTCTGGTGTGACTTTGGATCTACGCAGAATCCAGTTTTGGCATGTTGTGTCGACAGAGTTGGTATTTGGATTGACTCGACCAGGGTTTTAGCAGCATCTATGGATAATTTTGGAAGTTTTATCGATCTAGTTCATAGTTAAGGAATGTGTTCACTTTTAATCAAAGGGTAGGATCTTGTTTCAGTCGTTTATGAGGATTTTTCTGTTAATGATTGAGGTTCATCATTTGGTACTTCACCTTGGGGTAAAGTTGTGAGGAAAAAGGAAAGCAGTAGATCCAGTGTTGGTTATGGGTTCTCTTGAGAGTGTATATTGTGGTAAGTTCATTAGATATTGTCGTAAGGGGTGTATGTGGTCTGGATAAGATAGCAAATGAGCACTTGATTCAAATTCTATGCATGGTTCTTATTTTGGTTAAAGCCTTTTAATTTTACAAGAGTATAACAACTTATCCAATTCTCTAGTTGTGTGTGATCATGTTTTCGTTTGATTTGGCGTTGGTTGCAACATGTTATATGAATATAATTATGCATTATAGAAGGGTATGAGAGGGATGTTGATTAGGTTCCTGCAAGTCGGTGGGTTGATAGTTGTGTATCTTTAGGCCCCTATGGTGATGGTCATGAGTCTTCAGGTCAATGATGGAATAGCGGCAAGATCAGCGTAGTACCGTGAGCTTAGTGCCCTAGTGGTTAAATGGTGTCACGATGTATCGTGAACCAATGGTCACATGATTCTTATGGGTTGTACAATTAGTCATTTGATTAAGACTCTTAGGTCTCGTATCGTTAGTGTTATTGTCATGGTTGGGTATCAGTGCTTTGTTGGGATTTGGGAGAATCAGTGACTAGCTGGTTTGGATCTTAAGGATTACAAATTTTTGCCATGGTGGATGAAATAGTTGTGCATCGTAAGTTCCTTGATGAGTGTTTGCAATTATGGAGCCCTTTTTTTAGAGGGTGGATGTACACCTGAGCTGATGAGGAAATTGGATGCAACCCGAAATTCTTGGATGAACCATCTTTATGCTCGTGGGAGCATTGGGTTGGTGGAGACTTGTCAAGAAGTCAAGTGTGTATTTAAGGTTTTTAGGCACAACTTTCGGATTTAGGATTCGGTGAAATTCTTGATCGGTATATTTTGAGTATTCCTTCTGCATGGTTGATTAGTTTTCGTAGTAAAGGACTAGTGGTGGGCGTACATGGGAGTACACATGATGTACTTCATTAAATGAATCATGGGACTTTACCCAATACGCTGGGCGTATATATATTACGTTGGGTGTAACTACACAGAATGCAAACCCTAATTTCGGGTTTTTGAGCCCTTTTTAAGGTCTTTAACCCCTTAGGGGGTCCTTCCAATCATTAGCCTCCACCCTCTTGAGCCTTTAACTCGAAACCCTAGCTTCCTGTCTCTTGTTTTGAGCATTTTCTCCATTTATGAGCTTATTTCTCAATTGGAAGGTGGAATATTGAAGAACAAGGTGGTGGCAAAGTTTATAAAAGAAGGATCCAAGTATAGATCCATCAAGATTACATCATTTATGGACCTTTGTGCATAAAAAGCTTCAAACTTGCTCATTAGTTTCATAGATCTTGTTAATTGTCATATTTGTCACTTTTTGTCACTTTAGTGGTTAAAGTTTAGATCTTGAAAGTTTGTGACCTTGTTATGGATAAAGTTGGAAAATTTATCCATCTAAACATCATATTAATTCAGATCTGAAGGTTGGAGACTTGGAATGAATGGATTAAGTTGAGAAAGATGCATTTTTGTTCCCTTTGAGACTTAGACTAGATCTTGGTTGTTTGGACCATCCTAATAGATAAATTTGGAAAATGTATCCATTATGGAGCTATTAGGAACCATAAAAATGTGATATTGGTCCTTTCTTCCCACCATGCAAGAGTCATGACAATTTGGTTTGTGTATTAAGTTAGGATTTTGGTGTATGGACTCCTTCGAGCCAAGGAAAATCATAAAGTTGGAAACTTTATGACTTAGAATGTTATTTGGGACTAGATTAGAGCTTTGGACATGAGAACTTAATGAAATAAGCACTTAGTGAAGCTAAATGGAATTGGTCGAGTATGTTGGGCGTACCAGGTAATACGCTGAGCGTACCAGGATGGAGCCCCATAATCAAGAAGGGATCTATTATGTTGATCGTAGTAACTGAGTACGCTCGGCATACTCAGTCTGTGTTGACCTCCTTTGACCAAGTTTGACCTAAGGGCATTTTGGGTAATTTGAATAGTAGTTTGAGATTTGGGTCCCAGTTAATTGTATAGGTAACGGATAGAGATAGCTTTTGGAGTACTGATCGGTGTAACTATTATTTTAGTTTGTAAGGTGAGTCACCTCACTATACATGTTGATCAAAGGCACCAATACCAACCCACTGGTTTATGTTGTAGGATAGTAGTGGTGTTTGATACCATAGAGATTTATTCCGCACTGAATGTTTACAAACTACTTTGATGTTGTGAGAATACTTTGACTATGATCGTCTTTTTGAACAATGAATGAATGAATTTAACTTATTTAAGACAAAATTTTTACTTGATATTTTTGGGAAGTTACATTAACTAAATTCCAAGAATTTATAATTGCATTCTCTTGTTTAAAATACATGTGATTTTGAAAGAGTGTGATTAATAGAGGATGGAATTTGATACTAGTAAACCCACGAGAGGTGATTAGGTGGTTTCATGCATAAGAACTTCATTAAGATGATTTGATGAAATCTTGATGATATACAAGATGAGATTGAATGAGATAACTAATTCTTAATATGAGATAGTATTGCTAAATGGAGTTTATTGAGAATATATGAGTTGTATTGATACAAAAGATGATTTTGTGATTATATATCTTGAAGATATAGGAAAATTTTACTCACTAATCCATGAGCTTACCTTTGTTAATTGCTTAATGTTTATAGGTACAAGTATCATGGATAAGGGAAAGAGCTTAATGGAGTAGCCATAGTATGTTTCTTTTGATAACTAAACTTAAGAATATTTTGTAAAATTGTAAACCCGGCTCGAACCCAATCCTGTATAACTATATTATGATGTAAACGATAATGACTTGTATGAAGTACTTATTTAAAAAAATCTAGTGTAATTTATATTTATTTGGGTGTTACAAGTTGGTATTAGAGACGAGGTTTAAGTGAAATTTGCATCTTAAATGAGTTTAGACCTAAACCTTCAACCAAAATAAGTGAGTTAAAAATGGTTACTTCATATTTTTTAGTGTGCTTGTAATAAGTTATATTTAGATCATGATATGATATTGATGTTATATGAAAATGAGATATATTTGTACATATATGGAGATATTGAGCTAAATTGTTGCATTTTTTGTTAAAGATGGTGGATACCCGTAACAGAGGTGGGTCACATGGAAGGGGTGGTTCTCATGGTGGACACGAAAGAACACAAGGCTCGGTATGCCAAAGAGACATGAGAGGCCTCCTAAACAAACCCCGGGATTTAGACAACAATTTTAGATGAGGTAACTAAATCCCTCCCTATTCTTTTCAATGTTAGTGAAGATTCAAATCAGAAACAAAAGCAAGATAAGGTTCTAGAAGATGTTTATAAAGAGAAACAAGGTGAGGCAAGAGGCGAGGGTCAAAAAAGAGGAGACTTCAAATAAGATGGGATGTAATTTTAATGCATTCATGGAGTGTAAACCCATGGAGTTTTCGGGACGAGAGGATCCAATAACTGCTATGACATGGATGACCCACACTGAGAAAAGTTTTTGTACTAGCAAATGTGCAGAAAAAAGATAAAGTGGATTATGCCACTAATTTGTTGACTGGAGTAGCCCATTATTGGTGGGAAATTATTACTAGTACCTTGGGAGAAGATTTGGTAGCTATGTTAACCTAGGAAAAACTCAAATTAAAATGTTGTGAAGAATATTGTTCTCAAACTACAGTGCGACAATTGGAGCAAGAATTTTCCCAATTTGTGCAGGGAATGAAATCAGTTTAAGAATAAATTGTTGAATTTAACAATAAAGCTTGATTTTGAGGACATTTGGTTGATTTTGAAGAGAGAAAAATCGACAAATATTGATGGGGATTGAGGACTCAAATACGTGAATTTATACGGGATTCCAAGTATACTACCTTCCATCAAGTGGTAGATGTTGCGATAGATTGTGAAATAGAACTGAGACAAAAATATCAAGAAAGGAAAATAGGTGGAGATAGAGAAATGAGAGGAGAAAAGCGCCACTAGGAAAGCAGAACTGAAGAATCCTTGAAAAGAGGAAAAATATCAAGAAAATCATATCCTACTGAGGCGAGAAGAGATGATGCCAGATGGTGTGGGAGGTGTCACAAAAAGCCTGTGGGAAATTGTGACAGTAGTTTGGTTCCATTAAAAATTTTCTAGTACCGGAAGACGGGACACACTACAAGAAATTGTTCAGTGGGTAAACCACTATGCTTTAACTGTGGAGATAGTGGTCACTTTTATGCAAATTGCCCAAAGGCGAAAACTATGGTGTGAAAAAAATATGGAGTGGAACAATAGAGAAGGACTGAAGGATGTGATGAAAATTTAAGAAATAGGCATGGTTACGTGAGCGCGCACGTGCATTTCAAATGATTACTGAAAAAGCTAGAGACAAACCTAATGTTGTTTCGAGTACTTTTACTTAAAACTCACTTCATGTATGCGTTGTATTTTATTCTGGTGCAACATTTTTGTTTGTGTCAAGTCGATTTGATGAGATGATTAAAATACCATTAGTCCCATTAGATGATAAAATTATAGTAGAAATGATTGACGGGAATCAAATTCTTGTTACACTTGGGTATTTAGATTGTCGATTTGAAATTGACGGGAATGCTTATCCTATTAATTTGATGTCAATAACTACCAAAGAGTTTGAGATGGTCATAAGGATGGACTAGTTATCAAAAAATAAGGCTCATATTTGTGATGAGAAACTACTTATTGTTGAGCCTCCCGGTGAGGCCCAGATAACTATACGAGGAGAGAGGTGATTTGGCAAGGTCCTGCAAATTTCCATGGCAAGAGAAAGAAATTATCTCATGAAGGGGGGAGGGGGTAGCATATGTTGCTTATTTTCCACAAATGAAGACGAAGAAATGAAAAATAGATAATATCATGATTGTACAAGAGTACCCCGATGTGTTTCTGGATGGGCAACTAGGATTACCTCCCGATTGTCAAATAGAGTTTCTTGTTTATATAATACATGAAACATGTCCTATAGAACGAGCTCTAATATGTATTTTATGTAATAAGTAATATACCGACTAATCTAGGCTAACTAATACCCAATAGTCAGTGTATCTAATCGAATAGCGAAATAGTTCAGGTAACTGGGGTATCGAACACAGGGAATGAAAATTTCAGCTAAATTTTACTAGATGTTAACTAATTTAAACAAGTAATAAAAGAAGGAGTTTTTCTAGTTTTGCAAGCCTAGAAACTTAAAACTATTATCACCAAAAGCAATTAAACTAACGAAAACAATTCAAATTAAGAAGTAAAACCAGATATTAAAGAGACTTCCATTTAGATTCTATTCATACTACTCCTATTGTTGATTTCTAGGATAAGTGCAATGAATTAAGTTTTTTGTCGCTTACCGATTCCTAAGTTGATAAAACTCTATGATGAAAATAATAATCCTTTAGTAAAACTAATTCATTCATGCATTGACCAGGTGAACAAACAAATACTAGTATTAAATTTGAGTGATGCTAGATTTGAACTAATGATTGATATTAATGGATAATAAAATGATTTCAATACATGAATGATCATCATATTTTAACTTCTACATTCATTTACCTATTCTTCTCTTTAACCCTAGGTTTATGATCAAAATACTAGTCTTATAACTTTGATGGTCACAAATTCATTAGATTCAAGTTTAACAAATAAGAATGATCATCCAATTCAGAAAAACTCAGCAATAAACAGATGAAGTAGTTATCATTAACACAAATGCATCTTTACAAGCTATCATTACAAATAAGCAACTAGAAACAATCCAAGATCTAACAAATCAACACATAGCCATAATGATCATCTACTCTAAACAAAAGTTTGGATTTTTAGCTCATGATTTCTAGAAACAAACACTTAAAAATGAAGTCCACAATGAAAATCATAATGAAGAACAATGTAAATAAGTTTTAGAAGTATTGTTGCCTCAAATCTTTTCAAAAGCTAATTTTCAATCGAAACCTGAGCTTCTTATATGTTCTAGCACTTTTATGATCTCCAAAATTCGAAAATAAATCTAAGAATCTATTTGGGTTGAGAGAAGAATCGTCATATTTATAAATCCCGAATCTGACACACCATGTCCTGGTTAACCGCCACCACGACATGGTATTCTTTAAAAACACGTAATCTCCAAGTCACTATTTGATCAGGATTTACTCAACCACCACAACGAGTTGGGGATCACCAGGTTGTGGTCTTCCAGTTTTAAGACTTGTTTGACATTAATCAACTTTTCCCGCTTCCAACTCCGCAGTAGCTTCCTTTTCATCCAGAGCATGTCTTCCTACAAAATGGATTTAAAAAAAATTAAGTACCTTTTGTTCTATAATGAGCATAAATGTTGCAAAAGGTATTGAAATAATACATGAAGTATATAACTAAATATGCACATATCAAAATACACAACACTTGACTTTTGCTTGCCCCAAATTAAAGCTGATTTTATTATTATCACATCAAAAACCTAGCTACCAATATCGCACAAGACAATCCATTTTGATATCATTTGTTACACTAAGACCATAATGCATATATTTGTGTCTACTTTTTCCAAAGAACTTCCCCAATCCTAAATACTTACGTTCCTCATAAACACTTCTCAGTCAATTTGAACAACATTCATGTTTGCCATTCTTACCTCCTATGCCCTTTTATTTACCCCCTTTCATCTCAAAAGTTATTGTCAAATGCCATTTGGCTCAACAGAAATGAAAATAATATATAGTATAATTTTCCTAAAAATATAACTACATTTTTTATTTGTTGCAACATTATCTTTATGGAACTTTTTCTTTTTTTCATTTTATCTATTTTTTAATCTTTTGTCAATACTTCAAACTTTCCATAATCACATATAAGCAAATAAATAACTAAAACTTAAACTTAGTTGCAAGTCAACTAATACTATAGTTCGTGATTTTCAAAAAAAAATCATTGAAGTACTCATAATCCCTTAGGTCACTAATGGAGCCCATGACTTTCGATGAAACTCGTGTAATGGAATTCTTCCCGTTCCGATCCGCATTAATGTACTGTATGGGACATATATACAAAAAATACACCTCGGGAAATACTGACCAAGTCCCAAAGATCACATATTGGCTCCACTCCTTAACTGTTACTTTATTTATATATAATTAGACTAAACAATAAAGAAAAGTAAACAGATAAATTTGATAAATTGACTCGCATTGTTTTGATAGAAAGCACACAAGTGATAAATCAGTCACTGGTAAGCTTTTTAATAGGTGTAGATTTTCCCAAATCCAAAAGAATTTCATCCCTCAAATTGGGCATTATCGTGTTTTTGTCTCATGATTTCACTAGGACAGGGAAGCCACAGATATACTAGAACATATGTTGGCTCAAATAAACATCGATGCTCGCATCGGATCGTCCCACAAAATACTAGCAACCTAGGTCTCAACATAACAACAATTTTTTTAACTAGATTCAATTTTAGACTATTGTTTCATGTCTTTCTAATTTTTTTTTAATCCAAGTCATTTTTCATAATAAAGTTTTTAGAATGCTTGTTATTCCTATGTTCACCCCTACCCCACACTAAATGATGCTATGTCCCCATTGCATACTTTAACAGTAAAAGAACATAAATGTAAAGAGAGAAATCAGAACAAACAACCCTAGGATAGAAGTGGCGACGTCGAACTTGAATCTTGTGTGGTTGACATCTCGTGAGATAGCTGGAAAATGGTACTTTGGACTGACACTAGAATAGACTTCAATACACCAAGAATAATGCACTTCAAATGGTGCAAAACAAGCAACCAAAAATTGGTGAAACTGAGTAGAAAATGATGTGGTTAGAGATGAACACATCGTGTTCTTCATTAACTTGGACTTATGATCACGAATTTCCTCGACACCACGTTGTGGTGATATGTGAGCACATCATGGTTTCATTCTTTTTCAGAATAATATGACTTGTATCCATCTCGATTCTTAGCTAAGAAAAAGTAATACCAAGGTGGTATACCCTTCTATTTTGCTGAAAAATGCTTTCTTCTAGTTAGTATGATTAACTACTCGTCATCTTCACTTAAAATCGTTTCCTTGTGAGTTGCAAGTTCCACCCCTCACTTAAGCTTTGTCATGTCCTCTCGAAAATCATTCGTCAACTAACTACGCTTTTGAGAAATTCAAAAAAAAACAAGTAATAAAAAGGAAAACAATCACAAAAACTAAAATTACTCAAATTCTACATTACTTAAAAATCCTAAATTACCAAACATAAAAAAAAATTGTCTCAAAAACCACACAAACATAACATAAAATAAAAACCAAGGATAATCACTCTTAGTTTTCGTCTCTTCCTCCTCTGCTACTACCGACAACACCTTGGTGTTCCGCCCGTAACTCATCCTAAGTCGGGATGTACGTGATTGACGAGGGATACCCGGTCGGTTGATGAATGGCTAAATGGTACATCATGAGATCCATGTGCATTCCCATGTAGTTCATTCCCAAGCCTAAATTATCTTGATACCGCCTCAATTAAAAAATGTAGGGGTCCATTGGCAACTCATCCTCTTCAGAAATAACGGGTGGCTCCTCCTGCATGTCATCCGGTCGTCTCCTAACTCACGTAAGTGCAAGAGCCTCCATCAGGTCACCAAGGGGAATTGAGTAATTAATACCCCCATTATCAATCACCACTCGCAACCTTTAGAATAAAAGGCGGTTAAACGGGCGGGTATCTCCAATGTCAAATCCCTAGCCTCCCTTAGCTCAAAAACTTGGGCCAACCACGAGAAGAGCACTCTCCCAGTAATTGGTGCTCCCTTCATTTCCTTCCCTGATCTAGTTGCCAAAAATTCCGCCACACAATGTGGAAGATTGAAAAAGTCCCTGAGTGTAATGATGCTCCAAAGGAAAATTTTGTCAAGGGTTGGAGCCTTATCCCCCTCATTCCTCTGATTGATGGTAAAGGTGATGAGGCGGTGGATTAGCCTATGAATTGGTGATCGGATGTCATCCTAAATTGTTTCTTTCCAGAAATGAAAATCCCTAGATACCATAGCTTCACTAAAAGTATTTGGATCCTCCTCAATATTAAAACAATATTATTTTTGACATACAGTCTCATTCCTTGTTCCTTCAACTAGATAAAGTTGAAAATCAGATCGAAAAGACTTAGCTTTTCTAGCTCTTTTGCTTTTCCTAGGTTTAGGTATATAACTTGTACCACCATAAACATCTTTAGTTTGATTAGTACTCTTGGTAGAAGATTGGTGAATCATGTCCCTTGGTCTAGGTATAGATGTAAATCTTTCTTCATCAAAGATAACATCTCTTGACTCTATCACAGTGTTTACATACATAGAGTCATTATATTCTAAAACATAGAATCTATAAGCTTTGGAATGCTCAGCATATCCAATAAAGATACAATCTACACCTCTCTCACCCAATGTTTTCCTTTTAGGTTCGGTGTGCCTTACAACTGCTCTATAACCTCAAACTTTGAGATAACTCAAATTTGGTACCTTTTTTACACCAAAGTTCATAAGGTGTATGCTTACTCCTTTTATTTGGAGCTCTATTTAAGATGTAACATGCAGTTAACATTGCCTCACCCCAAAACCCTTCACTTAAGAATAGGATAACATGGAATTAACCATTTCTTTTAAAGTCATATTCTTCCTTTCAGCTACACCATTTTGTTGTGGTGTATAAGGAGCTGTGGTTTGATATATTATTCAACTGGATCATAATACACACCGCCTCTATCAGTACACAAGACTTTTATTTATTCATTTTTATGAAGCTTAACTTGTTGTTTATAAATTTTAAATTTATCAAGTGGTTCGTCCTTAGAATGTAGCAAATAGACATAACAATATCTAGATCCATCATCAATAAAAGTAACAACATACTTTTTGTTTCCAAGGGAAGCTGTTGCATTGAAATCACATAAATCACTATGTATAAGATCCAACACCTTGCTTTTCCTAACAATATCTTTGAAAACTTGTCTGGTGATTTTAGTCAGCATGCATGTTTTACATTTTCCGTTATTTTTATATTAAAAGCAGGAATTAAACTCATTTTAGACTTGTCTTTTAATCTCTTGTAATGAATGTGTCCTGGTCTAGCATGCCATAATTCAGATTTATTAAAATTATTCGTAGTATTAGTTGAAGCCATGAAAACAAAACTATCAATAAAAGGATAATTAATAATAAGTCTAATCATTCCATTACATACATATCTAAATCCCATAAAAGAACCATTTCTTGACAAGATATACTTATCACTTTCTAATACTTGTTTGTAACCATAATTATTTAAAATAATTTCAGACAAAAGATTCTTTCGAATCCCCGGTACATATAAAACATTGTTTAGACACAAACCCTTTCCAGAAGTAAAGTAAAGTAAAATAGATCCTAAAACATTGATTGGTTTAGTTGCAACATTTTCCATTTTCACCATAGATCCATCTTCAATTGGCTGACATTCCTTGAACCAACGAAGATCCTTACATATATGGCTTGTTGCTCCCGAATCAACCCACCATGCAACATCATCATCCTACATATAAAATGCTTCAAAAATCACAAAAATCTAATTCTGAACATATTTAGAATTCTGAATGGAAACATAAATTTGACCTTGTTTCTTTTCTAGATCCTTGGATCCACTTGGTCCAGCACCATCCTTGTTCACTTTGCGGAGACGAAAATCTTTCTTTAAGTGACCCGATTTGTTATAATTCCAACAAACCAACTTAGCCTTCTTGTTGGAAGACTTGTCATCCTTTCCTTTAAACTTCCTTTTTCCATTAGACTTCTTGGGATTCTTTGAACTTTCTCTTTCCACCATGTTCACAGAAGAGGAACCAACATAGCTCTTGCCTTTAGGATTGTTATCAAGTTCTTGAGTCCTTAAGGACTCTTCAATCCGTAAATGGATTCCAAGTTGAGTAAAAGTTAATTCCTCTTTGTTATGTTTCAAATTATGTTTAAAATCTTTCCAGGAAGGAACAGTTTGTCAATGATCATAGCCACAGAAATGGCTTCATCCATTTTTAGATTGTGTTGAGCAAATTGTCCCAGGATCCTTAACATTTCATGGAATTATTCCATAACAGGCCTGGAGTCAATCATCTTGTAACCTATAAAGTTACTGACAAGAAACTTCTTGCTAGAAGTATCTTCAGCCATGTATTTAGATTCAACATAATCCTACATTCTTTTGCAGATTCAAAATTTTGATAGATATCAAAAAGAGAGTCAGACATACCATTGAGAATATCACCACGACATATGTAATCATCATTTTACCACTTTGATCTCCTTCTTGTTGCCACCAAAGGTTCATCTTCAACAAATTTTGGTAAGACAGGCATGGGTGTACACAGAACATACACCACTTTCAGAATGGTAAGGAGAAAGTGCATCTTCTTCTGCCATCTACGAAAACGTTGCCCTTAAAACTTTTTCAATTTGTCAAACTTGCTTGTCATATCCTTCACAGAATCGCCACTTGCCATGATCACAGATTACTTCGATTTTTGTTATGAAAGTGGATTTAATGGACACTTGGAAATATGAGAATCGTGATTATCACCCTCAAATCGAAGTATTTTGGTGGTACTTCCAAATCCTCGATTAGATAGGATTCTGAGAGACAATAATAGAGAGTGTTTGATGATATTTTCGTATGTACCAGAAAAGAGACCAAAACCATTTTAAACTGTTAAAAAACCATAAAACTGACATAAAAACGGATATTTGGATAAGGGTCAAACCAATGCTCAGTTATATGAAAAACCAATTTTGGATGCATTTTTAATACAGTAACATATCCTATATAAAAAAAATTTGCGTTGACCCCAGCCAGGGGCTCTGCCTCTTGGACCCTGCTCTCAGGGGCGCTGCCCCTAGAGCCTCATTCGTTCAGGGGCTTCGCCCCTAAATGACAGTGTACTTTGAAACTTAATCAAACTTAAACAAGTGTGTACTCCACACCTTCCTTACTTGTTTAATATTTATCAAGATCAATTTTGGTCAACAAAGTAATCCCATTACACTTAAATAACATTGATGATAACAAATTACCAACAATTTATGCACATATGTTTTAATGCACGTTGATGCTTGTTTTATGTTTATATATTATGAATGTTTGTAAAATTGTATTTTAAAATTCTAGATAATATTTGAAACATAAAAATCACAAGGAGTTTGGTTTTAATGAAATTTATCTTTTAACATAAGAGGTTAAAAAGGTTTTAAAAATAAATTGAGTTTTATCGTTGAAACCTAGCTAACAGTAAAGATCGCAATTGAAATTATATAAGTTTAAAATTGAGATTTTAGCGATATATCAAACTCCAAACCTTATTTTATAAAAGGAAGTTTTAGTAAAATGTTAATAAATGTCTTTAGCGCTCAAACACCCAAAGTTAATACTAGATATTATTGTTAAAATTTTGATCACGTCAATTATATAATATTGGATTTTATAAAAGAATCTTACTAAAAAGTTATTTTAAATAAAAGTATATCACGACTTATTGAATGCATGCAATAACCATGATATCAATTTTTTTTAAACAAGAATTATAACAAATCAAAGACCCCTTATTAAACTCAAATCTATGCAGTCCAATTTGAATAACACTCGTGCGTCACTTGTATGTTCTAGTGGGATAAAGGATACCTAACCGCTAGTGTTATCTTTTGATGGAAGATGTGTGTTTGTGATTTATATATCCAAGTTATAGGCCGATTACACAAGTTCCTCAAAATGGATTATTTAACCGAAAATCTTTTGTGAATAAGGATACCTAAGCAAGAGAGATCTAAGGCATATATAGGATAAAAAATATCTATTAAACTGTGAATTAGTGATGCCATAACATTAGGAATTATATATTATAATATAACTGATACTCAATATCTACCTAGTTGGATTTAATGAATGGGATAAAAGGATACATAACCATTTATTTGTTTTGCAACTTGGATCCTAGACTTTGATAATTAATGTTACTGGAAACTAAAAGATTATTAATTATTAAATATTTAAATATTCAAATATCGAAAATACTAAATGAACTTTGTTAAAATTTTGTAGATAACAAAATCCGATCTCATAACCATGCATCATCTTTCTCTTGATGGTCTACAAGTGTATATAACATTCAATATATACAACTTAAACGAATGAGTTCATACCTTGAGAGATAATCTTAAGAAAGATCAAAAATTGTATATTCTTAAAGGCCCTATTCCTGAGCAACCTGCTTTGAGAAGTAGACCTAGACATGACATCTTGTGGAAGCATCATTGTGATGCTGAAGATGTTTATGACATCATACTTGGAGCAATAATTCTTGACCTTTGGAAGAAATTGTAAAACTTAGAATCGCATCATATGTTTCATCAGGTGAAGCGAATATTCCTCAAATACAATGATATTTAGTTTGAGTCAGTTCAAACACTAGAAGAACGCAAGACTGAGAAGAGTCATCATGTGTGCTCTAAGAGGCCCATAGTTCAAGGAAAGGAAACCTACAAACCCAATAAATCCAATAAGGCCCCTAGAGATGGATCTTATTTCTACTATAAAGAAACAAAGCACTGGTAGAAGAATTGCTCCTCTTATATGAGAAATATTTGTTGGACCAGTCATTTAGGCATCTATTAGATAAAACTTATACTTTTCATATAACACTCAAGTACTTGGTACTTAATTTTAATCTAATATTTGTAAATGGCTTTTAGATACTCCAGAAGAGTAAGCAGCTACGCATAAGAAAGTTGGAACTTCACTAGTGGAGTTTATCATTTATGCTTAGAACATAAAGTACTTGTATTGTAAAACAATGTTTGTTTTGGAACAATGTATGTTTTAATGTAGCATATATATGTCTCAGTTAATTGATTATTTATTTAATCGTTTTTCATATCAATCACCTTCATATTCTAAAATAATTAAATTATGTTTTGGGAACTAGATCTCTTAATAGAACTATAAAGTATATATTAGTATTTTCTAAATAATAAGTTCTACATGCAAACAATTTTTGACTCAAACAACATTTGAGTCAAACTTATCTATGACATTTTTATCTTTATTATATAAATAAAATACACATATTCCAACTTCAATAAACGGATTTTTTAAGGCAAATAATATAGTTTACTTGACTTATGTGAATCTTATATATATATATATATATATATATATATATATATATATATATATATATATATGGGGAAAAGTTCAATAGAGAACCATAATTATGGGTTCTTCAAGGAACCAAATCTTTTTTTCAATATCTAGAGCTTATTCTTTATCGAAAAAAAATTTAAAAATATCTAAATTCATATATTAACATTGTGAATGTGAAAAATATTTTTCGGATTCACCGTGTGAATCCGGATTCACGTTGTGAATTTTCGAAGATTCACATTGTGAATTTGACGTAAAAACAAACAAAAAAATTCGAATTTTATATCATTGAAAAAAGGATAAAATGTTATGAATTTCTGTATTTTTAGTTTTTTTTATAAAAAATAAGTTTTAAAAGTTGAAAAAAAGATTGGTTCCTTGGTTCCTTGGTTAATTATAGTTCTCTATTGAACCTCACCCTATATATATATATATATATATATATATATATATATATATATATATATATATATATATATATATATATATATATATATATTACTAATTTTATTTTCACTAAGTTATAGAGAAAATAATTATTAACGACCTATACACTATGATGTATGATTTCCTTTCTAATGAATGTCTAGATTTAGTACAAGATACCTAATCAACTTTATTAACAACTATACTCGTTGTAACTATATTTTACATGCCAAAAGAGAATTGTAAAACCTTTGTTAAAGTCTTCATAAATGAATTTGAGATACAATTTAGGTTTACCATCTAAAGCCTTAGTGATAATAAATGACAAAATAAACCTTACTTGATATGGTTTACTTTTTTATTGATGAAAATTATCTTCCTTTATTCTTTTTCGATTATACCTTAATCACTATGACTTTTATATTGAATACAAACACCAAATAATGAGAAGATAAAATATTTTGTAAGATTTAGTATGGAAAGGCTCCATCCTTATCTTACTTATTGTTTTGAGGTTTTGAAGTTTATGTTAGACTAAAGTTCCTAAACCCAAAATCTACTAAATATTCATTTGTAGAATATTCTAAAACGTTCATTGGATTATTTTCTACAAACCCACCAAGAATAAGTTCTCTTATTACAATTAAAGCTAAGTTATCATAAAGCAAACTTCTAATGATAAAGCAAGTGGGAGGCACATGGAACTTGAAGCAACTTAAGAACCATAACCTAATGTGGTAACAGTCAATGCGTTTTAATAAGATATTGTTAAACATGAATAATAGATATTCCTAAACACAAAGTGTTTGCATATATGGTAGAAATCATCTATAACATGATAACTATGGAATCTCTCATTGATGGATTCTTCTTGATGGTTTCTAGAAAATCCATCAACTACCAAAATGTTATATCAAACTTTGAACTTGATAAATGACTTAGAGTCGTGAACACTAAGATGTAATCCATGTATAATAAACAAATATGGGCTTGATTACTATTCCTCCCTATAGCAAGGCTAGAAGGAATAAGTAATTCTTTTAGAAAGAATACATACATGGAGATCTATACATATTTTGCAAGACTTGTTATTAAAGGATTTAATCACTCATGTTAACGACTATGATCAAAATTTTGCTCAAGTAGCTATGATTAGATCAACAAAGATATTATTGACCATAACTACATAGTCTAATTGTGATATATGTCAAATAGATTTCAAGAAAAATTGCTTTTCTTAATAGGCACCTACTTGGAGATGTCCATATTGCTTAGCCTATAGTTTTTTTTAATCCAGTTTATCCCAACAAAATGTATAAGTCTTAAGATCCATTTGTGGATATAAATCAAATATCTTAAGGTTAGAATCATCATTTTAATATTAAAACACATAATATGTTTTACATCAAAATTAATACAAAATTTGTGTTTACTAAAAGCTAGAGGGAGTATATTGATATTCCTAATCTAGTATGAATAACACATACTTAATCATGAGAAATTACATTCCGACTATGCAAGGCCGTTTCGACTAGAGTCAGAAAGTATTTCTAAAATTAAAGACTTAGGAAAGACAAGATATATCCTTGGAATGTAAAATCTACAAAGATAGATGAAGATGAATGTTAAAATATTTAAAATCTATAGACATGTGTTGACAATATCTTGAAAGAGATCAAGATATAAGATTACTTTGTAGGATTATTGGCATTGCCACATGGCACCAATTTTGAGCTAGCCTCAAAAGGACCAACAACATAGGTTTTAGCTAAGATAAAATGATTTATATTCTTTTTGCTTTGACAAATGAATCAATTGTTTACGTCATATTATGCACGAGACTAGGTATATGATTATGCTATGAACATATCATACAATACCAATAAAATACACGGGAAGGTCATTAGATGACTATAAGGACATTCTAAGACTACTTAAGAAGAACTAAGAAAATGTATATAAGTTAATCACTTTAGAAAAAAGATCTTAATGTAAAGAGCTACACAAGATTCCGAACTCAAAAGATACAGATATAATTATGTATTATAATTATATTGTGAATTCATTATGGATGAAGTGTGACTTTTCTACAAAATAAGAATACACTTCTACTTCAAAAACTGTAATCGAATGTGATTAGATGAATGAGTTCATTGAAAAACTAAGTTGATTCCTTCCATTCAAGGATAACCTAGAAATATTTTGTGACTTCAAGAGTATACTTAATCAAGCTAAGAGACTCTATGTCATATCAGAACACTAATCATATTCTCTAAGATATTTATCTATACTTAGAATAAAGTCAGATATGGAGATGATAGTTTTCGTAGAATTCACACAAAGTAAATTTAGTTAGACCCATGAATAAAGTCCTTCCATTAAGCTAAGCATGAAAGTTCAAGCTTGAGATATAAGACCTTGTTATTATAGAAATGGGATTTGATTTGGATTTAGTATTTGGATATTGGAACATTGTGACAACAAGTATGATATTGTTTAGACATATTAGGATATGATCTTCACATCAATACTTGTTGGGTTCTATATTAACATGTTTAATCCATGAATAATTTAATTATTCTAAAAGTTCACAGTCAGTCATAATTATGGGAGAAATTATGAAATAAGACTAATATGAATTTGATTGATTGACTTTCATAAGATGAAAGTAGGCAACAGGTTGTAACCAAGATTCATCGGTATTTATTAGAGAATAAGTATTGGATATGATGTGCATCAAGATCACCTTATAGAGCGCTATTATGAGTGATACTTCATCAAAGGTACTATCTTTGTATCCTTAATACCTCATATGCATATAAGGACTTGAGAGTAAAGAGAAATATACTTTGACATGGTCAAATGTTGTTCTTTGACTAGAAAGTTATAAAGGCCATTGTCAGGTGTGGTATGAACTATACAAGAGTCATATATAGTCTAGATGGGATTTGTTTCTATTATGTGTTAAGAGCTAGACATCTATGGTGTGTTGTCCAAAGTTGAACTCCAACTGAGATTAATTGTGATCAAAGTATCATGTTCAACATGATGTCTATAACAAAAGAGATAACAAATAAACTTACATTATACATCATTTGTAGCTTTGAGCTTTGGGAATTGGATGTTGATAAAATGACGCAAAGTCATATATTACTAGGGGCAGTGAAATGTTGCTAGATGTTCACCACTATCTATACCAATTTATAATGAGTCTTGTGCAAGTGGGAGATTGAATGATCTTTATGCCCAAGAGTAATTATAGGGTGATATTTCTAGATAATATATGATCCTAAATGGTCATACTAACAACAGCTTGATGTTAATATATTATTTATAAGAATTTGGTCCTTGATAAATGTTTATATTTTTTGTATTTAATGGGAAAAATTATTATTTCATGGAAATAATATTTTACCAACATGAAGAAAATTATTGTTTCTTTGAAATAATAATAAAAGAGAACATTAACAAGTTATATTCATAATGTATAAATATATAAGTTATGTGCATATATTTGGGCACTTAGAGTAGCTGTAACATCTTGACATTGAGGTATTTCATTTTTAAACCCTAAGTATGAGAATTTATTTTATTATAGACCTTGGATGTGAATTAATTGCTAATTTGGACCCAAATGGCATTTTCGTAATGTATGGGAGCTGGTCACGAATGTTGGGCGTTCCCTGGGAACTTTGGCGTAGGTTGCCAGAGTGCAAACCCTAATTTTAGGGTTTGGACCCTATTTAAGCATCCTTATGTCCCAAACCTACCTTCTTTCATCAGCCTCTAACCCACCTTCGTCCCTAAGAAAACCCTAATCCACTTTTAGAGCCTTCTTGAGCATTTTGTGTGTGTTTTGGTGACCTTGAAGGAGAGAAGAAAAAGAGAAGATCATCTTGGAAGAGTGGGACTCTTTGGATCCAGAATAGCAACACCATTTGACATCATTTGGAGTTAAAAAAAAAACTTTGAACTTTATGAAGCTATGCTTAGATCTAGTTTAGCCATGAAGTTTGTATTCTTTTGGTCCCATTAGTTTGGTATTTTGATTATGAGCTACTCCAATCCATTTAAGTTGTCCTTTTAGATGTTTTAGGGTGTTTAGAAGCATAAAAGTGTGGTCTTGATCATTATTTCCCTTCCATCCATGAGCTACAAGGTCTTAATGGGTTAAGTAGTTAGGGTTTTTGTGTTTGGACACTTAATGGCCATGCAATACCATAAAGTTGGAAAATTTATGGTTAAGGATGTTATTTTAGGGTTGGATCTGGATATTAGGACAAAAGAGCTTAAGGATTAAGCTCTTAATAGAAAGGAAATAACTTAGACGCGAACGTTGGGTGTTCCCCATGAGCGTTGGGTGTTCGTCGTCAACCATCCTGTTTTTATGGTCAAGATTTGTACACTTAGCGTACAAGCTGTGTACGTTGGGCGTACTAAACACTGTTGACCAAGTTTGACTTTTGACTTTTTGGGACTTTGACCAGTATTTGACCAATTTTCACCAAAAGGAATTTTAGGTATTTTGATATTAAGTTAATTTTGGCCATGATTTGAATAATAGGTGATGTGTAGAGCCGGTATTCGGAGCATAAATTTATTTAGTTATTTGTTCAGACTAAGCGGTGGGTTTTCCTCACTATACTTATGGGTCAAAAGCACCAATGCCCGCCCACTAGATTATGTATCATGGTTTAGCGGATGTTGATATGTTATAGTGATCTCTAGATCAGTATCGTGGTATATAGGATGTGGTATGTGGTAGTGGTCTGTGAATCTGCCTATTGTCTGATAAATGGTATATGTTTATCTGTTGTTGGATATATGTTATATGTTATGTATATGTCGATATGGTATGGTTGGGTAGAGGTAGTATTTCTTTGTGCGGTAGCCAACAAACCCGGGGGCAAGCCAAATATATGTTCTGGGCCCGGAGGGCAAACCAGACTTATGTTATGGGCTCAGAAGTAAGCCATATATGATATGTGGGTTCGTTAGGCAACCCTGACTCATATGGTGGGCTTAGCGGAAATCTAGTTTTTAAGCTGTGGACCCATTATATGGTGTTATTTGTTGTGTGTGTCGGTACTTTGGTGGAACTCACTAAGTTTTGACTTAAAGTTTCAGTTTATTGTTTCAGGTACTTTCGAGGATCATAGGAAAGCGAAGGCGTGATTGTGCACACCTTCCTGTTTTTATGACATTGGATCTTGGGATACTCTGATTTTGAATAATACTATTAAAACAATGGTTTTGTAAACACTTTATAGAGATAAAATAGGTTGTTTTTGAAAATTTTAAATTTCTATGATTTTTGGGTTGTTACAGTAGTCATGTAGTTAGCACATATGAATAATTAGTTAGAAGCTTGAATGTAAGTCATTTCCTCCCATCACCCCATAAAAATCGTGGACTACTCATGGAGTGGGACTGTAGGAGAAGTTGGCTTGTTGGACTTATCCTGCACCAATGCTTCTTACATAACCTTACTCTTGCATCTAAAGATAGTATGATCCCTCTTATGTGGATGTAAGTGCAAAAGGGAAGTGATACACGAAAAATTGGCTAGTTTTTTCAAGTATTCTCTTCTTCTTTTGCTTTTCATAACCGTAGCTTTTAGAAACTCGCTCTCTCTCTCTCTCTCTCTCTCTCTCTCTCTCTCTCTCTCTCTCTCTCTCTCTCTCTCTCTCTCTCTCTCTCTCTCTCTCTCTCTCTCTCGTGCAGTTTGGTGCATGCTTTGAGTGGTTATTAGTTCCTTCTCCTTAAGACTTATTTCATATATGTATTTAAGGTTTAAGAACAACTTAATATACAAGAAGGACTATCATCCATATCAAGAGGATCAAAGTCTTCAAAGATTATAGTTGTTTTCTTTCTAAGGTTGTTCTTTCCATGCTTTGCAAAATGATCATTGTTGGGTTAAAATGGTTCTATGTTTATTCATAAGTTTAAAGCTTCCGTTGCCATTTTTGTGTTTTTAGAAACTGATTTTTGAATAAAACCCAACAAGTATAGAGTTCAATACTTGTCTCTCAATCATGTCTTCATGGAGTCAATCGGTGTTTGGTGGAATGTCTCATATTCGTGGTGTATCCTGTTTCTAGCTTCATCTCTTGGTCCGAAATAACTTCTTTGGATGTTTTGTAAAAGAATTGTTTTGATGTGGTAGTTATGGACCTTTTAGAAATATCAATACACCTTATTCTTTTTGCGACGGCTAAACAGAAAAAAAAAAAAGGCATAATTTATGATACCGTGTTTATGTCGTTTTTTGGATTAGTTGGAGGAAAAAAAAATCAAAATGCATTAGGATATTTGGTTGTGTAATTCTTCTTTAGCTTTAACTCCTATGTAACTCTTTTTTTTTTCTTTAGTTCCTTGCTAGAGCTGTTTGTTAGTATATTTCGACTGTTTCAAAAAATATATAAAATTATGAATATCATTTCTCATATAGTAAGAAAAAATATTGAAGATATTGTATATATGTGAAATGCTTTTTAGATGGAATCCCAAAAGTCATGTAGTTCCATTATAAAAATCTTGACCTGCGAAAGAGAGAAATGTAGAGGTAGTTATATTGTCAATTTCATCATAATAGAAAGTTAGGCATCAGTGGGATAAAGTTGTCATGGTTTCACATTTTTTGAAACTGATCATAGGATTTTCTTGATTTATAAATTTATTAACGGTGGTTATTTATATGTCAATATTTGGAGTTGAGAACCTGTAGCTAGTATATGACTTTTGCGATTTCTGATATTTAAAAGTATTTTAATAATAGGCTTTTAAATCTTGTTTTAACTGTTTTGATCGATTAAAACACACCAAGACGAGATGGAGAAAAAATAAAAGCAACTTTCATGTTTTCTGGTTTGTTGAACATTGCTTTCTTTTCCTTGATTTTGGATTTTCTGGGAAAAATAAAACTTAAACGTGCAATAATTTTTTAGAAATATCATTTTCATAAGAATCACATTTTATATCATAAATTTTATATATTATTAAATAATAATCAAGTTTACTTTTAAAAAAATTACTTATTTTCGAATTCCATAAATCGAATGTTAAATGAATTTTCATTCAAAAATATAACAACTAAATTTGATGTTAGATTATTTATTCGCGACATTTCAACATCAAATCATAACCTATTTTTTTCCATGATTTGTTCTAAAAATTTACCCAAACTTAACATCATATGTTGTACCATATGAATGTCTATTGTCATTGTTGAATTATTACTGTGTAAAAACACAATAAGACATCAAAATTGGTATTAGTATTTATTTATATAAAAATAATACTAAACTTGACAATATTGGTTTGTAACAATTTTGGTTATTCAGATTTTAGTTTGACATTTATTAGTTATTTGATTGTATAATTATATATTAAAAATAATAATTATTATTTATTTATATTATTGAGTTATATATTATATTTGATATTAGTTAGTTATATATATATATATATATATATATATATATATATATATATATATATATATATATATATATATATATAATGTAATCATTATGCTTCAAACTTAGTTAAAAATTTTAAATACTTTATTTAGATTATAGTACATTAGATTTAATTATTTATGATTAATATTGGTGATTTTAGTGTCACTAATTATTTTAGTACAATGAAAATTATGAATTACCAATAGAGTTTAGTTCTTGATTTTATCTACAAATAAGAAAGGTGCAAAGTTCACGCTTCTATAAAACGAGTTTGATATCAGTTTGACCAAAATGTCGGGAGTCAAGATGGTTGAGCCATCTTGCGCGGTCCTTGGGTCCGCACCCCGACCCGAAAATTAATCAATTAAGGAAATTGTTATGAAAATATGATTTTCGGAATATATTTTCCATGATTATCCTTGAAACCGTCATCCATAATTGAATAATAAAATAAACATTTAACAGTGATTTATCTTATCTTTGATAATGAAAAGAATTTGAATTCTAAATTCCTAGTTCATGATTTTTTAGTGTTTTGATCATAAATTGTTCCTTGAAGGATTATTTACATAATCTATATTTCGTGATACGTAGGCATAGAGTTGGAATTTCATATTCGGAAAGTGATCACACGATCCTTCAAGTAGATTCAAAAAACCTCTTGATTTCAAAAATGAAAATGTTCCTCCTACATCCCAACAATCGAATCTGATATATGTTTCTGCTTTCGGAAATCATGAGTGAATTGGTGAAATTACTTCAAATTTCGACAAGTTTGAGAGTTCCAAGGAAGCAACTTTCATCGTTGGCAGAAGAATATGCGCTTTCTTCGCACCACTCTGAAGGTCTTCTATGTTCCAAGTATGCTTGTACTAGAAACCCAAGAAGAGAAAACTATGGAACAGACCAGATGCCGCTACACGTGGGACAATTATGAGTACATCAAAAGAGGCCACATTCATAATGGTATGTCTAGGGTTGCTAGCGAACCGAACGAACACGAACAAGGGTTGTTCATGTTCGTTCCCTTAAGTTAGCCGAACAAAAAAATGAACACTAATGGATAAACAAATGAATTTTCTTGTTCATGCTCGTTCAACAAATTACATTTTTCATGTTCATTCGTTTATGTTAGTGAACATGTTAAACGAACGGAGATAAACAAACATAATTGAACATATATTAACATAAAAAATATATAATATTTTAATGCCCTGTTCCAAATCGCTACCCATTTGGGTGTGGGCGATGGTATGTGGATGATTCGGGCATTCGAAGTCAGTTTTGGAGTCAAGGGTGTTTTGGTAAGTTGTCAGCTAGGGCTTTTATGGAAGTTGGATGTTTGTTCAGGATATTGTAAGGCAGCTATGAGTTGTTTAAAGCATAGAGTTTCTTGTTACCATTTCATGGATATAAGGATGGTCGGAATTGGATTTATATCAAAGAAATTATGGCCTTTGGGATGAGTTAGGGTTTGAGGAATCACTCTGTGTTCAAGAGTATGAAAAAATTAAAGGGAAATCTAATGTTAGATAGCCTAATGTCCACATGGTGCAAGTGAATGAAAACAATTAAAATCAAAGTGTAGAGGGTATCAAAAACAAGTATGATGTTCCTGACAAACCACAAAAGAGCTCCACATATCTATTTTGTTGGATATGTCAAAGGACCAGCCACCTTAAGCGTAATTGTCAGATGAATCTTTAATAATGGTGGGAATAGTAGTCTTGGAAACAATGGGTCTAACGACTCTGCAACACCAAAAGGAGGTTAGAATTCATATAACCTTAATAGTTATGTTCAAAATTAATGTTCACTAATTCCTAAATCATTTTATATACATGATAATAATTATACATAGTGGGTTGAATCAGGTGCCACATGTCATATATGCAAACGTAGTCGACGGGTTGAGAAATTGACATTAATTAATGATGCATACATGGTTAAGATAGGTAATGATTCGAGTCAATCAATTTGTGGTTTTGGAGTTGTTAGTCTGAATTTTACTTCTATTAATTTGTTTGGTGTTTTATTTATTCCTAAGCTTCATAAGAATCTTGTTAGTGGTGATGGTTTAAACTCTAATGGTTTTAAACAAAATTATAAATCAAGTAGGTATAACATATCTCGATTTGGCACGTTTATTGGTTTTGGATAGTTTTGCAATCATGTGTTTCACTTAAATGTGGTTAATTCTAGATTTCGATATTAGTGTTGAAAAATGTAAAATTTTTATTCTAAAAAAAATTATAAAACAACCATTTCCAAATGTTAATCCAAAATTTGGAATTATTGATTTAATTCATAGTGGCCTTTGTGATTTGCATTCTAGTCATTCTCTTGGAAATAAAAAGTATGTGACCACTTTCTTTGATTATTTGGCTCGGTTTTGCTAAGTGTATTTGTTAAATTCTAAGGATTAACCCTTGGAAAAGTTAAAAATATAAAAATATCGAGGTGGAATTGCAATTTGGCAATCTGGTGAAATGTATAAGAAGTAATTGGGAAGGAATATACAGATACCCATTATTTCCAATCAGTTAGAATCATCTATGAGACCACAACTCTATATACACCATAACAAAATGGCGTTTCTGAATGGAAAAATCGAGTTTCGAACTAGATATTTAACTCAATATTTGCTTACTTAGGTTTGAGTAAGGTATTTTGGGTAGAGGAAATGGTCACGCATTTATAGGCTCATTAGAATCTATCACAAAAACAGTCATCAATAAGGAATTCATATCACTATGGTTCTTGATGAATTCTACCAGTTCTACAAACACTTTGAGTTTAATTCGATTCCTGATCAACTACTTATTCAGGTTCAACAGTCTCTTGTTAAGAACTAGTGCCAACTTATGATGCATTAGGATGTGTTCCTTCATCTTATTCGTGTTCCACATTCCTCCCATTATCTTCATCTATTATAAACTTGATTTTTAAGAACTCAACTTTCTGAGAAATAAAGATCTTATTCTCAATAGGATTGTAGAAGTAATAGCCTAAACAATCTTTAGGATGTCCTACAAATATGCATTTAGTAGACCTTGGGTCGAGTTTAATTGAAGCTTCTAGTCTCACATAAGCTTCACAACCCCATACCTTTAATTAAGATAAGGATGGAACCTTTCCGTGCCAAATCTAATAGGATTTTTTTTTGTCTACTTTCTTGATTCCTCATATCAAACACACTATTATTATATGGTGTTTGATGGGTTTTGAGCACTATAACATCCCTATGGTGCACATACAACCCTAATGCTATGGATCTAAGTTTTCTCTATTTATACATGTAATATTCTTTTTCCAAAGCATGAACCCTAACTAGCATACAAATTTGATATTTGAATCATAAAAACAAGTTAGATGACTACCACTTGTTGTAGCTTGTAGAAGTTGGCCTTTCAAGAGCTTATTGTTGGATTTGGTGTCTAAGCCCATAACTATAACTGGGATGTACTTGACCTGATTGTAGCATGGTCCTTTTGGGTTGCCTTCACCAGTGCAATTTGATAGGATGGACCTTTGAGAATAAGGTTATTTATGATTTATTAATATATTACAAGTATAATATATTAATATGAAATCATACTATTTAATTAGTATTGATCAAGAATTAATTTAGAATTAATTTTATGATCAAAAGAGACTAATTAAATATATGGGGATTGATTATGTAAATCAATGATTCATATAATGTGGGATAATGATCCATGGTTATTTAGGATGGGATAAACCAATGAGATAGTCCATGGAGGTTTGGGAATGGTACACAAGAAAATTTTGGACATAGTCTTTCCCTTTCCCTTGGAAAGAGAAATCTTTTATGGACTTCCAATGTTTCCATTGTCAATGTCATTGGAAGTTCGGGAAGTAGATCTTCTAATCAAATTTGCTTTACCGGTGTGAAAAATCATTGTTGATTCGGCAACAATTAGCAAATAGGTAAGATCAATAAGGGTCACGTCGTGGTCTGTCATATAGTAGTCTTTAACAAATTGACTATACGACTCAGGAAGTGATTAAAGAACCAAGTCAACAACCAACTTCCTTGAGACATCGACTCCTAACATTCCCAACCTGTCAATGTGTGACTTCATCTCCAAGACATGTGTACACACAAATCTTCCATCTTCATGTTTTCTCGCCAATAGGGCCTGAATGACCTTGAACTTTTCAAGTCTTCGAACATGTGGGTCAGGGAGAATAATTGGAATAGGTGGAGGAAGTGAAGTATGATATTATGGAATATCATCTTCATGTGGAAAGCCTTTTCCAATAGATTCGGGAAGACCATAGTTGTCTGACCTAGTCATCTATAAAGGGAGAAATTCAAGTTAGTTGATTTAAGTCCTTAATATAACACCCAAAACGAAATATTAAGGCTAGGACCCAACACAATACTTTAGAATTACGAAAAGGGATACCGTAATCCAATTGTAAAATATTTGAAGGTAGGTAAATGACGATTTACCAATTTCCATCATGAAAAACAAAATGTATTATTAAGTTTTAATTGGATTCGAAATTCCTAGATCCTTTGAGATTCATTGAACTTTTCAATGGCATGTTTAAATCTCGATTGTGCCCTTCAAGTTTGTGACTGGAATACCGAGGATCACAAACAAGGTGTGAATAACCATGCAAATTAGCTTGGTACACTCAATGTTACAAATCACCTAATCAATATGTCGGTTAACCACACACTCTCCATTGATCTATGATTAACATCAAGCTACCCTTTGCAACACATTTTCAGTCCCATATTAGTGTGTTGGTTAACCACACACGCTCCACTAATGACTTAACAAGGTGCAAAGTGTAATTTCATGGATTAGCAACATTTTCACATTTTCCTAAAGTAACTAAGATTGGGCATTTAATAAAAGTTTAGTTACTTTATATTTATCATTATACTTTTAATGAGAATTAATGTCCTATCCTACCCGTTTGGCTAACGACCCTCCACCAGCCAAGGAAGCGGTGGATGAGAGTGGACACCCATTAAACCACCATTTTATAGGCAGTAACCTTATACCCCCCCCCCCTTATAGACCGGCTTTGTGAATGTGGCCTACTAACGGTAAGACTTACTTGTCTTATATATATATATATATATATATATATATATATATATATATATATATATATATATATATATGTATATATATATATATTATTAAACTTATAATATTATAAAGTATAATGGTTGAATTTTAACCTTTAAAACTCTAGGGTTTGGAATTAAAGTTTCATTAGTGAGACTTTACAAATTCCAAAACTTGAGGGCAAGTTTTGAAACTTGTCAAAACTCTTCATATTCATAACTTATGAGTTTAATTGCATTTTAGTGGATGAGACATTTCATTTTCCATAACTTGAGGACAAATTATGGAGGTCATTAAAATTCATTTAGATCAATTTAACAACAACTAAAATTATCATATAGTTCAAGATTGATCTAGCTAAACTCATAAACAAGATAATATCAAGTCAACAATTTGCAAGCAACTTTGTTTATCATATAAATCAACAATTATCTTTAAACTTTGACAATTATCTTGTAATTGAATGAGGATGATCACTACCATATCAGAAAAAACAGATTTGATGATTCAAAATAGTTTGTGGTAATGTTCCTAATCTAATTCTAACCAAAAACCTTGAATTTCTGCAACCAGAGCCTACAACTCGTCGAGTGCATGAACTGAATCGTCGAGTTGCTTTGTTACTGAGTGGACTCGGCGAGTTCATCAGTCAGAGGCCAAAAATTCGATTTTTTCAACTCGGAAAACTAACAAGCATCAAGTATAATATAAAACAATCCTAGGCTCTGATACCACTGTTGGGTTTTGAACGCTAAAACACTCTTATGGTGTACATGCAATTCTAAATGCTTTGGATCTATGTTTTCTCTAATTATACATGCATTTTCAATTTTTCCAAAGCATTCTCCCTAAGTAGCATACAATTGTCAAATGAAGAATACAAGTAGTTAGATGAATTACCTCATAGAAGGACTTGTAGTTCTTGACCTTTGAAAGCTTGAGCACCCCAAGTGTGATGCCTCTAATGGTTCACAAACACCAATATGCAAGAGGAAGCTTGAGAGAATAGGTTATTTAGCACAAAATCTACTTCACTCTCTTAGAATAAATGGGTGCCGATTTTTGGGACTGAGGGTATGCTTTTATAGTGTTGCTAAGCTAGGGTTACATTCATGCAAACCCTAATGCTCCATGACCTTCCACATTCTTATGCTCCATGGGTTTAACCTCCATGGACTATCCATGGATTATCACATTGGTTTAGCCCATCTAAATATTTATGGATCATTAACCCACACTATAAGAATCATTGATTTACATAATCAATCCCCATATATTTAATTAGTCTCTTTTGACAACAAAATTAATTCCAAATTAATTCTTGTTCAATACTAATTAAATAATATGATTTCATATTAATATATTATATTTATAATATAATAATAAATCACAAATAACCTTATTCTCAAAATTCCATCCTATCAAATTGCACGGGTGAAGGCAACCCAAAAGGACCATGCTACAATCGGGTCGAGTATATCCCAGTTATAGTTATGGGCTTAGACACCAAATCCAACAGATACACTCTTTTCTAGATCTGAAAAATATAACACGCAACGGAAACTCAAGGTTGATAAAGTTGAAAGATTTATGTAGAGTTCATCCCTAAACTCCAACCAAGATCATGAAAGGGAATCAAAATGCCATAGTAGTCAAGATCTAAGAAACTAAAACCTTAAATAAAAGAACACAGACAATCACAAGGGTCCAGGATATGCACAAAAGGCTGTGATGAAGCGTGCTTGTTTTTCTCTAGCTCTAAATCTCCTTCTTTCTTCCTTCAAAGGGGCATAAATAATAAATGGAGCTCAAATATGAAGAAGGGTGGATTAGGGTTTGCTTTAAGGCTCTTGGAGGTGATGGAGGTTGAGGATGGACAAACCCTAGCGATCACATCCCTTAAATAAGGTCTTAACCACGGAAAATTAGGGGTTTATCCTAGGACATCGCCACATCATGGACAATACATGACCACATTGTGGCCATTAAATGGTTATGACGCAAAAATGGTTGCCACGTCATAGTGATCTTCCCCACCACATCGTAGTCACCAAATTTTACAAGATTTTAACCATTAAAATTCAACTCTAAAAGCCAGATGTTATAACTCCCCCCCCCCCCCCCACTTCAATCAAATTTCATCCATGAAATCCACTATTGCAAATAACCTCGGGTAATGCTCTCTCATCTCCTCCTCGGTTTTGTAATTCCATTCAGAACCTTTCTAGTGCTTCCATTACAACTTGACCAAACCCACCACCTTGTTCCACAAGGTCTTCATCTTCCTGTCAGTAATGGAAATCCGTCTCTCTATATATAATTTAGGTGCTCATCAACCTGAATGTCATCCAAGGGTACCACTACGGACTCATCAGCTAAACATTTCTACAACTAGGAAACACGAAAGGTGTTATGGATCTAACCAAGCTCCTCAAGAAGATCCAACCGATAAGTAACCTATCCCACTCAGTCAATAACCCTGAAAGGAGCGATGTATCTGGAGCCCAACTTGCCCTTCTTCTAGAATCAGATGACACCTTTCCATGGTGATACCTTTCAAATGTATGAAATCCCCAACTTGGAACTCGAGGTCGAACGACACCGATCAACATAACTCTTCTGTCCACTCTATGTGGTTTTCGGTCTACCACACACCTGTTGACCAACCTCACCCCCAACAAACCAGGTCTGACATTCCTCCCATAAAGTAACTTAAAGGGAGGCATACCAATGTTGGCATGATAGTTTTTGTTGTACGAGAACTCAGCTAAAACAAGATAAGTATCCTAACTACCACCAAAATCCAACACACTTGCTCGAACCATATCCTTAAGAATCTAAATAGTTTGCTCGCTCTGACCATTAGTATGTGTGTGGTAAGTAGTATTGAAAAGTAGTCGATTACCTAACGCCTTGTGAAACTTCCTCCAGAACCTGGAAGTAAAACATACATCATGGTCGGAAACAATAGAAACTGGAACTCCATGTCATGCAACCAAATCCTTAATGTAGATATTGACTAACTTCTTAGTGGATGAACTCTCCTAAATCAGCATGAAGTGGGCACTCTCGGTCAACATGTCGACAATAACCTAGATCAAATTAAGCCCATGCGTTGTCCTTGGAAACGTCAAGATGAAATCCAAAGTGATCTCCTCTAATTTCACATGGAGATCTCTAACGACTACATCTTGTCATGGGGACTCTAATGTTCGACCATGACTTTCCGACAAGTCAAGCATTGCTCCACATACCAAGCTATCTCCATTCTCATACAGGGCTACCAGTAGCTCAGTCTCAGATCTCTATACATTTTCGTAGTGCCCAGATGGATCGAAAATTTTGACTTGTGCACTTCTACCAACAACTTCTACTGAACCCGACCAGCAACAAAAACCCACTCTGCCGCACTAAGTCAACAAACACTAACTATCTCTACAAAATGTAGAAATTTGACCCCTGATCTTCTTTTTCTTCCAATTCTCTTCCTTCAACCCCTTAATATGCGCCTTTTTGATTGAATCCAACAATGATGAACTGATAATCATTTTCAATCATAGGTCTCTGATAGGAGTACTAGTCGCATAGCAAATTAAGGCATCAACCACTATGTTGGCTTTCCCAGGATAATACAGAAGCCAACAATCATAATCCTTCACCACATCCAACCACCTGCACTATCTCATATTATGTTTCGGCCGATCCATCAAATATCTCAAACTCTTGTGATCCTTGTAGATGGTACACCGGACCCTATACAAGTAGTGTTGCCAACTCCATATCATGAGTAGGATACTTCGCCTAATGAGGCTTTAACCGCCTCGAAGCGTATGTGTCACGTGGCCCCTATGCATAAACATTGCACCCAAACCCATAATCAACGCATCACAATAAACCACAAAATCATTCACACCTTCGAGAAGGGTCAGTATCGAAGCCTTCCACAAGTTCTGTCTCAGAGTCTCAAATGTTACTTGCTGCTCAGGCCCCCATAAAAATTTGACATTATTCTTCGTCAATTGTGTCAAAGGAAATGGGAACTTGGAGAAATCCTGAATGAATCTCTGAAATAATCTGCTAAAACTAGGAAGCTCCGAATATTAAATGGAGACCTCAAGACCTCCCACTACATCACGACTTCGATCTTGGTCAAATCGACTAAATACCCTTCTGGTTGACAAGGTGACCGAAGAACTACACCTTGCACAAACAAAACTCATATTTGGAGAACTTTTTATAAATCTTCACCCTCTCGAATTCTCAAGAACCTCTATCAGATTATCCTCATGTTACTCCTTGTTATTAGAATAGACCAAGTTATCATCAATAAACACAATCATCGGTCAATCCAACATCGGTCTGCATACTCGGTTCATGAGATTCATGAACGTTTTCGGTGTGTTGGTGAAGCCAAAAGACATCACCATAAACTCATAATGCCCATAACAAGTCCTGAAAGTCATCTTCTAAACATCCTCATCGCTAACCCTTATTTGGTGATAGCCCGATCTCAAATCAATATTGGAAAATCAAGATGCGCCTTAAAGCTGATCAAATAAATCGTCGATCCTCGAGAGTGGATAACGGTTCTTCACTATTAGCTTATTCAACTCCTTATAATCAATTTACATCTGATGGGACCCGTCCTTCATCGTTAAAAACTGGGAGTTCCCCATGGATAACTACTCGGCGTGATGAACCCCTTGTCCAACAGATCCTGAAGTTGCATGGAACACTCTTGCATCTCAGGAGGTGCAAGACGATATGGTACTTTGGATATAGAAACCAAACACGGAACTAAATCAATCTGAAACTCCATCGCCTCTTAGGATGCACTCCCGAAAATCCTCAGGGAACATGCTAGAAAGATATCGAACTACAGCTTACCCTCGATAGCCGTTTTCCCCTCAACCTGTGTATCAACAATATAAGCCAAAGATCTTAAACACCCTTGTTGCAAGTATCTCCTAGTTCCTGCAGATGAACAAATGGCTAGACCATCTCATGCACCCTTACCATGAATAAATAGTTCTACCCCACTTAAGGTTTGAAATCATACAAGCTGGTGCTCGTAGTCGATCATATATCCAAACCGACTCAACCAATCCATGCCCATGATGATTCTCGCCCCTCTTAGAGAAATAGGAACAAGATCATTGAGAAATTGAACACAAAACATCTCTGATACACAATCCATGTGGACCCTCGAAGCACTCACAATATGACCATCTATAATCTTTACCTCTAGAGGAAAATCCAATGCCCTTGGAATAACACCGAACTTCTTAGTAAGGGAAAGAGACACGAATGATCAAGTAGCACCCGAATCAAAAAGGACAAGAGTAGGCATACTATTGACTAGGAATATCCATAATCACATCATGAACAAACATAAGAAAAAATAATGAAACATCAAATAAATAAATAGGAATACATCACTCGAGACAACATTGGCGCTGCTCTAGCCTCCTCGGATGTCGGCTAAAAAGTTGTGCTCCTCACCACGGGAGCCTCCGCCTTGCCCTAGCAGCCATCAGTAACCCTCAACGTAGTTGGAGCGGGCACCCCTACTGCTCCTCCGGAAAATCTTGGACAATCGACCTTCTTGTGGCCCACCTGATTGCAATGAAAGCAAATCAGGCCTGATCCTTGAGTAAAATCCCTGCTAATATGACTCGTCTTTCTGCAATTATATCAACCCAAACCACCTGCTAATATGCGACTCATTACACTTGCCATAAAGGCAATAGCCCCATCCCTGCTGGCCTCCAGATCGGAAATTAGAAGTCCTAGATTTTTTCGCTACAGTCGCTACTGCTAGAACCTATGATTTCTTTCGCTTCTTTAGAAGCACCAACTCAATCTCCTACTCATGAGCTCTGTCAACCATCTACTCTAAATTTTGTAAGCTCAAAATTCTAGAAAACTCCCTGATGTCATCTCTTAGTATATCATGATATTTACGTTTGCTTCATCTCCTTATCTGCAACATATTATAGAACAACAACAAAGCCCTCTCTCTGAACTTGGCGGTGATCTCTGCCACAGTCTTCGTTGTCTGAAGAAATTCCTAAAACTCTAGTGCCTGCTGCTAAACCTCGTAAACAAGCATCAAATTTTCCATGAACCAGGTAATAAGTCTGCCTAGGTTATAGCCTCAATATTTGCTGCTCCTAGAGCATGGCCTACCTACTCCCACCAGTGATGAGCCCTATCCTTAAAAGACTCGTGGAAAATCTAACCTTCAACCCCACAGTATAAAGGCTTTTTTGATAGGAACTCTCCATGTATGCTATCCAACGTCTTCTAGCCATGGGCTCCTTCTTCTTAAAGAACTCATAAGCCCCACAAGCATAAAAATCACATAATGTGATTGCACAGAACCTGAGATGAATAGCGACCAAATCTGCACGAAAGCCCCCAAACATTCATCCATCAACTTAACCATCCACTCCTTGATCTACCTGAACATGAAAGGGGGTGCCTCAAGGATAGCTTATGAAATCTCATGCATGATGAACTCACGTAACTCAACTTCACTACGCCTAACTCTCGAGCCTGAAATAGAACCTCCTCCATGACGAGTTGCTACCACCATTTTAAAAATCAATAGAAGGGTCAAAACATACATAAGGAATCTATCATACTACATGCTCCCTAGAATCTAACTGACTTCCCTTGATACAAGTGTAAATCATGTGCTTTCAATAGTACAGGCCCATACTGCCTTCCACGCCTATTTATACTTTCCTCAAGAGTCGTCCCAAATCTCCTAAGTCACTCCTATATAACTAACCACACATGGCAACAACGATAAGAAGCAGACACAATCCTACTAAAGTACTTCCTTGGTTCTCCTAGTATTCTGTCTCCACGTGTGCCACGAAAATCTTTGCTGGCACCAACAATCATCTAATAAATGCAGGTCGTACATAATTGCAAAAAATAGATGTTGGAATAAATGTCTCTCCCATAAATCCTTCATCAAACAAGAACAGGAAATAAGGTTGAATCAGTCATTCTAGGGCTATCTAGTCTTGTCACACCCCCAAACCAGAACGGCGGAATCATTCGAGGGCGGAAGACTTCATGTAGTATCATAACAGTTGAATAAATAGTAAATAAAGCAAACACAACCATCATAAATATAATTTAAAAAGTTACATTGTTGATTGTAATACATGTTTCAAAAGAAATTACATTATGATGATAAAATAAGTTTGAAATTGATGCCTTAGCGTCCCTTCCCCAAAAGTTGTTGTTACTTGTATTACTAAATCCTTGAGAAATACAAGTAGTTTTGAAAATGTGTAAATAGTTAAGTTGGTGAGTTCATAAGCGTTTTGTATAAGAAATGTATGCCTTTTTGTATAAAGTAACTAAGTTTGTTTCTAGAAAATCCAATATTTTCCATAAATGAATAGTAGTTTTAAAGTTCCAAAAACCCGAAATGCATAAGTAATTTCCATACCTAAAATAGTGTAAGTATATTTATATATGTATATATAACTACTAATGCGTTTAATAGCCCCGTAAATCAAATGTTTTAATACTTCATGTGAGTTTTATAACCGTACTATTGACCCAGACTGCCTGTAACAACGTTATTCAAGCATTGGAATTATATGACATTTGTCACCCCAGACCTGCCGGTCCAACTATAGCTAACGGTTTAGGTGCGGGATTGTCAATCCCGTATAGATCTATACACAAGAATCACGCTCTCCCTACAAGAGATTATAGTATATAATACAGGACTTAAAATGCATACATCAAAGTACGTCAAGTCAAATGTCTCACAAAGTTTGTATCAAATAGAGTTACGTATGAAAAGTCCGGTGTTCTTGTAAATGTAAGTATTTCCTTTCTATAGTGTTTATAGAGTGTAAAATATCATGAATATCTCATAAACTATACATATTATAGTTTTCCAAAAATGTATTTCATTGCATGATAAACCTTAGTGTGTTACTAACTTTGCATGTAAAGTATAACATTTGTAAAAATGTTATTTTATGTATTTAGCATTTATACACAAAATGTAGATAAAGTGTTTGAAACTGTATGTAACGATTTGCATTTTAACATAAGTTTTTATTGCGTTTCACTTGTATCCCCCACCCTTTAAAAATAGAAAAGACGTGAAAATATAGGAGTATGAACTCACCTGGTAAGTGCAATGATTTGAAGAAAACGAGACCTTTCTCGGGCAGCACTTCGACCGGGAAGTGGGAAATTTCTCTGGATTTCTGGACCTTCGGACCTTCTTCGTAGCTTGGATATGTAACCGGGGCGTCGGGATAGTTTCGGGAGGCTCGAGAGTGAGAAAATGCGGGAGAAAGGTTGTAAATTGGCAAGAATAGTCGGAACCATCGCATCCTATTTATAGGAGGGGAACCTGGCCCTCGTAAGTTGGGCGTACGTCAGCGATGATGCCACCCTCGGATGCCAGACTTCGGATGGGATGAGCTAGAGTGCATATGAGAGACGTGGTCGATCCGATGCCTTGCATCGGGTACACTGGGCGTACTTTCGTACGCTATAAGGTACCCCCTCAGTTTGTGTGCCTTGATCTTCTAAAATGCGTAACTTTCGCATACGAGCTCCGTTTTTGAAGTTCTTTATATCCACGCGTAGGTGAGAATATAATCTACAACATTCATTTAGACTTTGTTGGAAAATTTTGAATTTATTTTTAATTATATATTTTTAACAGGCCAAGACTGGAAAAGTCCATTAAAAATTCATAACTTCTTCATCGGATGTCCGTTTCGTCTGTCTTTTTACCGTTGTATTACTATTGCCGATATCTTCAACTCTCGTTTAGGTTGTGTCGGCTAAATATCGCTCGATCTCTATTTCGAGTTTTTAGTTGTCTACCGCTACTCCGAAACTTAGAAAAATCCTAACTTCCTCATACGAAGTCAGATTTGGACGTTCTTTTTATGTACGTTCACGGTTTAATGATATCTACGAAATTTGTTAGATACTTAAGGCTAAAAAGTATTTTATTGAAATTTCGCATTTTACGCTTAACAGTGTTTTACCTGTTTTGCTACGGATTTTTGATTGGTCATAACTTCTTCATTATAACTCACATTTTTGTGTTCTTTATATTTCTGAAAACCTTGTTACGATATCTATTACTTTATGCAACCCAATTTGAGACTTTGGAACATTTTATTTTTGACACTATTTTTATTATATCACATTGACTTGAAATATCGGGTTGTCACAAGTCTTAAACTATGTACTACCCTAGCACATTAATCAAATAATTTCCAATATCATCATAAAGTTGAAGGCTCCTAATCACATAACAGGCATATAAATGCATCTCTCCTATCAACCATTCTATCATGCAACCCTGAGCAGATCCTTAGCCCTATACTAGCATTCAAATCATATAATAACATGCAAAAACATAACATTCATGTATGGTATTTTGGGAATCCTAAAAATACTATGTAAAAATTACATTTTTAAAACAACCAAACCATTCATTCATTTATTTTAAAAGATAACTAGAGTATAATGTATTCTCAAAATATCATAAATGAGTCATAAAAGATAGTGCGGAAAACTCCAAGTGATTCCCTTTAAAAACAGAAGTACTTGAAACATTTAACCATAAACCATAATCAAAAATCTTAGTAAGTTCCCCAAAATACCAACATACCATACATAATATAACAGGTTTATCTGAAGCCAAACTGAATGTTGTGGGCCAAATCATAGCTTACAATCACTGCCTGCCGTGGGCCAAATCATGGTCTTATATACAAGTGCCAGGGCTAGATCCTGTTCTTTCATACATTTTCCAGATTCTAGATCTTGGCCTTTCATACAATTTCCAGGGGCTACATTCTGGTCTTTCATACAATTTCCATGGGCAAAATCCTAGTCTTCCATGTAAGATCCACAAAGACAATTAGCATCCTACATAGTATAATGAGAAGACTTACCTCACACTCGAAGTCATATTCGACACAGTCACGGTCAAATCCACCACATCATCATGATAAACATGCAACTATGTCATGGCAGCAACCAAACAAAACAATCGCGAAACCCTCCTTCACCATGTTGTGATGAGCAACCTGCCACATTGTGGTTTCTTGGTGAAGACAACCTAATTGATTAATATCTGAATACATAATGTTCTTGGCTCAAAATTTCAAGAAGGTATCTTTTCTTCAAAAAGGATCATAAAACTCATTACTTTATGGACATGCATGTCCAATGCATGTCCCCCTTAAAACTAGGTCAAAATGTGGGAAAAGTGACCTAATAATCATGCATGGCTTCAAAACACTCTCAACTTCTAGATCTGAAAGATAGAACACTCAAGGTTCATAAAGTTGCAATATTTGTGAGGAGTTCATCCCTAAACTCCAACCACGATCATGAAAGGGACTCAAAATGCCATAAAAGGCAAGATCTAGGAAACTAAAACTATAAAGAAAGGAACATGGACACTCAAAAGGTTTAATAGTTTTTATTATATGATTTATTTTCAACTTAATGCTTGTGGACCCCACTTAATTATTTTCCTTCTTGTACATTGAAATCTCCTACATTTAAATAATTGTGCATACATTTAAAAAATTATGCATCAGACAGATTCACATATTTTTCGTTGTTATTTTTATGTCAACTATGCTCGTGATTGATGTTATGTAGATTATAAAACAATTATGAAATTTAGATATAGAACTGAATTTACATTCAATTTGTTGCAATTTGTGGTACGGTAAAGTGAAAAAAAAAACATCTATTAATCTGTTATGATCAAATCTCCCACTAAATTCAACATTCTTTTATTGTAATTTTGAATTTCGATTACTATGCATTTGACATATGTATATTTTATCTTCATTAGATATTGAACTGTATTCACCTTAAATTTATGGTAATTTGGTGTACAAATAACTGAAAACAACATAAATTGATGTAATTGTTTAAATCAAAATGATCGATCATATGATTTTGAACTACAAAACGAGTTTGACTGATTGTGATTTCAGTTAAAATTCAAATCGAAATTAAAATATCGATTATGGATAATGATAATTACGTTGATAGAATAAAATTGGTACCTAAATTTTTTTTTATTTTATTTTATTTTTATTTTTTCTTTGCTTTTTCTTGAAGAATTGTTGTTATATTGTTTCTTAATCGGTTGTGTTTTTATCTTTTAGTTAGTTTCAGATTTACTGATTTACCTTGGATTACAATAAAACGAAATACACCTTCTCTAATAATTTTAATTTATTTTTAAAATATTCACTGTTCATATTTTAATATAATTTAATATAATCTAATCTAACAGTTTAAAATACAGAGAGAGAGAGAGAGAGTGACAGAGAGAATATCAATGGAGAAGTAAATTAAGGGAAAGAGAACCAACAAATTTTTTACCTACAATTAATTTAGGTACCAAATATTTCATATGTTCATATATATATATATATATATATATATATATATATATATATATATATATATATATATATATATATATATATATATATATATATGCATATTTTTTAAATGTATGTATGTGCAAAGAAAAAATATGAATATGCATTAAAAATATATTTTTTCGAAAAAATTCTTTTTTTAGATTTTAATTTCGAAATATATGGTATATTTTTTCACTTTTTCACAAAAAAAAATATTCCTTTATTCTTTTTTAATTTTTTTTAAATCAACACAAATAATCCTTACACTTTGAAATTAATATTAAAATAAAAAAATTTCAAAAAAAAATCATTTTTAGTGCGTATTCATATTTTTTATGTATATGCATATTTTTCAAAAACATATGCATATGCACAGACACATTTTTAAAAAAGTATTTGTAATGCCTCTATATGCATAAGAGTAAGCATATACATATACATATGAATAAATATATGCATATGCATATGAATAAGTATATGCATATACATATGCATAAGTATAAGAATAACTATCTGCTTAAGCCAATTAAATACATATTATTATTATGTATATACATATACATATTTATAAGTATATGACGTATGCATATTCATAAGTATATGCATAATAATAAATATAAGCATATACCTGTGCATAATAATAAGTATATGTATATGAATAAGATATGCATAAGAATAAGTATATGCATAAACCACTTAATTACATATGATTATGATTATGAATATACATAAGAATAATTATATATATATATATATATATATATATATATATATATATATATATACATATGTGTAAGAATAAGTATATGAATAAAGAAATTAAATACATATGATTAGGATTATGTATATACTTGTGCATATGCATATGAATATGCATAAGAATAAGTATATGGCATAAACATATCTATAAGTATCATATGAATATGCATATGTCATATACTTATTCTTATACATATGCATATGTATATGCATAAGAATATGTATATGACATATGCATATTCATTTGTATATGCATATGTAATGCCATGTTCCTAATCATTTCCAAAGGAGGGGCGGTGACCCGAAGATCAGGTATTGTAAGGCTTAGGGAATTTGGAAAACAGATATTTAGATCCATTTGGGTGTGGGTAATGTAATTTAGATTATTCGAGAGTTCGGTTTGTGTTTTGGAGCCAAAGGGATATATCGGTAAAGGTTCAGTTCAGGCTTTTATGGAAATTGGATTTTTAGTTTGGAAAGTTTTAAGGAAAGTACGATTTGATAGAAGCGTAGAGATTCTCGTTACCTTTCTGTGGATATAAGGATTGTCTTAAACGGACTTATAACGAAGACGTTATGGCCTTCGGAAGTTGGTAGGGTTTAAGGCTAACCCTAGTATGCGGGGCGTACATAGGGAGTACACTAGGCATACTAGGGAGAAGTATCGCGAGCATCAATATGAGTACGTTGGGCGTCCTAAGAGTACGCAGGTCGTACTCCAATTTCATGCAAACCCTACTTTAGCGTCTTGGACCCTATTTAAGCTCCTTAACTCAACACAAACCCTATTATACTCGGTCTCCATCCCTTGAAACCCTATATTCAAAACCCTAAGAGATTGTGGGGATTTTTTTAGCTTGAAAAGTGATTTGTGGGTGTTTTGTGGTGAAGAAGAAGAGGAACACTTAAATGAGTGGCTTGAGCTTGTAGATCCATGATTACCTTCTCATTTGAAATCTTTTCTAGGTAAAAAGCTCATACCTCGATGATTATTTATTTTAGATCTACTTTATGGTGTTTCTTGGGTATTTTTGAGTAATTTAAAGGAAAGATGAGCTTTTGATCTACTCCAGAAGTAATGGATGCTAGATCTAAGCTCCAATAAGGTACTTTGTTCAAAACAAAATGCAAACTTTATGGAAGATTTTGGTTCATGAAAGTATTAAGACCCTATTAAAACTCTTTTAAAGTGTTGACTCCCATTTAGGCATGTAAGAGAGTGACTTTCACAACTTTATTGGCTAAGACCTTGCCTAGGGATCAAATATATGTTTTGGACAACTTGACTTAACCCATTAAGAGATTTTTGAGACTTTTGGCTTTCTTCTGTGTATGTTGCGCTTACACAGGAGTACACTCAACGTCATGGATGGTTGCACATCAACCGTTTGTGTCACACCCCGGCCGTCGGCGGAAACACCGAGCAGTGTAACGTCATTTCTCGTATCATAGTTATCAACTTCCTAAAAACACATGCATTTAAAATACGTCAACATAAAATTGGTGAGTCCACAGGTTTTGATTCCATATAAAAATAATACATATTCTGAGTTTCAAAAGTATAGTTCTGAAAGTATAATTTTGACTCTCCAACGTTTACTATATATATCCTAGGTATAAAAGTTTACTTACCAAATAACTATATACCTATAAGTCTCATATACTATGAATATAAGTGATTGTAATTCCATACAAACGAAAGTTGCTACGTATAAATCTTATTTCAGTTCTATACGAGTAAAACCACTACGTATAAATCTATTTCATTTCTATATGAGTATGTGTGCTAGGTATAATTATCTACTTAATATACAAGTAGTACCTAGGGTATAAGTAGGGAAAACTTATACTTAACATTAATACTTGTATAGCGACGAAGTATAATGTTTCTAACAAGTTGTTACCATGAGTCTGTAACCGCTGTTTGACAACAAAACCTATGACAAAACAATACACTCATGATTTATCATGAGAAACAAACACCGCACACTTCATCGACGCCAGAATAAAAATAAAAGGAATGAATCGTCACTCGCTTGTCTTGGGTTGTAATCAACCACGAGTGGGGTCGTCAACCCGTATCTTATTCATACACGACTTCCTCGCTCATACGGGATTAACGATTACACGTTAGAGGACTTCCACTAAGATCCCCAATCTTAGTTGATGAATGAGGTAGCTCATGTAGACTTTGACGGCTTCCTATGGCTCTAACAACAAAAGCATTTTCATGTCTAAAACCCTAAGTCACTAGACTATGCTTTTAAACATTACTCCTAACTTCATAACATTTAGGCAGTATAACAGCTATATCTTGAAGTAAAACTAGGTTTTATATTGACCTAAAACCAATAATAACAACATATAACGTTCCTAGTTTTATCTTGACATAAAACTATCAATAGCTATACTAAGTTTTATCTTAACAGAAAACTAATCAATAACAACATGTAACATATCCAATTTTATCTTGACATAAAACCAATAACAACAACATATAACAAACATGGTTTTATCTTAACATCAAACCAATAATAACAACATATTTATCAATTAACATATAGGATTTCCGAGTATAACTCTGGAACTATATCGCACACATAATATATATAGAATCCTAAGTATAACTCAAGATCTACATTAGTATACTACTATAACAATAACATACTAACAACTTTACGATAGTTGTATAATTTCATATACGAAACAACTATATCCCGGTTATTATAACTATCTACGTCGATACTAATATACTATCATATAGACATAATAATAACGTATATATAATATTTAGCATGCGTTTTCCCCCAAAAATATTAGAAAGTGGGGCCGTGAAACTCACCTTAGCAGCGTGATTTTATGTAATCTAAGCAGAAACGGTCAGCGTACGAGGTCGTCGGGGCTCGGGATGCAAGAGGGCTTCAGCAAATGAGAGAGGAGAAAGGAGATCAGGTGTAAGAATGGTTGGGGTCGATCTTGCTATTTATAGTAAGATTTTTGGCCCTCACGACGTGAAAACTCATTATTCACGTCGTGAGTTTGGATCTTATCTCTTTGTAGACTTGCCATCCGTCTTCTAGCTTCCGAAGGTGGCAAAATGAGCCCTCACGACATGAAAAATGCCTTGTTCACGTCGTGAGTTTGGATCTTATCCCCCTGTAGCCTCGTCACACCTTCTAGATCCAAAATATGGTGGTTTGACTACTCACGTCGTGAATTTTTATGCTCACCTCGTGAGTTCAATCAAATTAGGGTTTTCTGACAGCGACATCTTCGGAAGGCCATAACTTTTGCATACGAACTCCATTTTTGACGTTCTTTATATGCACGCGTATGTAATTCCGAGTACTACAACTCTCTAATAGATTACAATAGCTAATTCTAAGCCTATTTTAAATTCCTCTTATTATAGAGATTTAACAGTGTTCGGTTTATCATAACTTCTTCATGCGAAGTCAGATTTAGACGTTCTCTATATTTTTGGAATCGTATGGACATATACATTGATTTATATTATAAAGTATGTATGAAAGTTCATATTTATATTAGAATTATCATGAAATACATAGTGAGTTTACTACATTAATAGTTTAACAAAATCACATTACATGATTGGTATAATCACATGTGATTGTTATTGACCTATTTTGACTAGTGTTACAGTTTGTAAATTGTGTTTCATGGCTGATTATGTGGTGCATACATCTCGAGTACGTAGGGCGTACTCCCCAGTATGGCATATTTGGGCCTTTAGAGGTTAGGCCTTGTTGGGCCATTGGATTTCTGACTTTGGGCAATGGTCAGACTATGGGCTTTCTTGGTATTGGTCCCATGATAGTTTTTTGGCCCAATTAGGAAGTTGGACCATATTGGGCTTTGGTTTGCCATTTTGGGTTTTAGGATTTTCATGTATTTAGGTTAGGCCTTGGTTTTGGGACAAGTAAGAAAAGAGTAAAATGGTCTTTTACCCTTTGGGAAGTTGGTTTGTGGAGTGGGCCTCGGATTTTTAGTTATCGAGTTAATTATCAATTAAGATTATATTTATTGTTAGTTGGTGCAAGGTTATCCGGTTCAGCGACCCGAGCAACTATTTGATTATCAGCGGATTGAGATGAGTCTCCTTACTGTACTTGTGGGTCGGAGGCACCAATGTCGGACCACTAGGTTCTGTTATGCTAGTTATCTTTGTGACTCTTGCATGGTATGTTGGGCTAGGCCCATTTGTATGTTGGGCTAGGTCCATTGTATGTCAAGCTAGGCCTATTTATATGTTGGTCTAGGACCATGGATCAAGAGGGGCTAGTCCCATTGTATGTTATGTAGGTGCTAACAGTCTTTGTGACTTTCACATTTGTTTGGTCAGGTTAGGCTCATTGGTTTTGCAGGGCTAGGCCCATTATGGTTGGTTACGCCCAATATGCGGGTTGGGCCCAATGTGAGGGCTATGCCCAATGGTATGTATGGTATGTGGTATTTTGGGGACCTCACTAAGCTTTGTGCTTACGACTTTTATAGTTATGGTTTCAGGAACTTCTGGTTCGAAAGGGAAGGGCTCGGCTTGGCCGCAACACATCTACCTATGTTTCCGTGTAATGTTGATTTTGGGACTATACTCTGATAATTTTTTTCTTATAAAGTACTTTTGATTATTTAGAAAAAAAAGATAATGAACATTGATTTAAAGATATTTAATGTTTTGGTTGAATTAAAAATGAAATTTTTACCTCGTAATTTTTGGGATGTTACAAGTTGGTATCAGAGCCTTGGTTTGAGGGATTCAGGAACACTCTTAGGTATGTCTGACTCAAATTAAGGAATGTATAATCTTTTGAAAGAAAATGTGTTTCTAAAAAGATTTTGTAAAAGGGAATAAATTTCTAAAAGGATTTTATAAAGACAAAAGGGGTGGTGTGTGCAATCAGTGAGCTCAAGTAAGTGGTTCCTAGAATACCCATACATGTTTGTTATGGTTAAAAGTTATGAGAATTTCATGTTACGATAAGGCTAGGGATACTTTCAGGAATTGCATGAGAGATTGGCCTTATATGTGATGCCTTTTAGCCTAAGAAGCATTGGATGCTATGCTAGATTCGGAATATCTATTGGTATCAGTAATTGCTAAGTGTATGCTTTAAAAATTGTATATGATTAGGATCATATAGCCTTAGAATGTTTGACTTGGACTTATTTCCTATTCCTCATTTGGTTGGGGTCCTAGGGTAGATTCTTTTATTCGACACTCTTTTTGATCTTGTATTGTGTATAATTTGCATGCATAAGGCAACCGACAATGAGACTGGAAGTTCCTAGTATGAGTTTGAATGTTCTTTGGTTATTCTATGGATTGGAGTGTTATTGCACGAATGTTGCTTCCTTTGTACTTTATGAAACTCTTAAGTGATGTGAGTTAGCTATTAAGTGAATATGTTAAGTCACATGTGACAAAGGTTGAATAATCTAATAGTGATGGATTTGACCCTATTTTGCAGCTCTTGTTTGAGTCTACCCATTGTAGGGATGAGTCATTTACTCAAAGTATTATCTAAGTTTTGTTACATGTGATTGTATTCATGAGGTGGTTAACTGACATTATGGGGAGTTCTTCAACAGTTGATGGCACGATGAGGTCGGAACCCTAGGAAATCCTAGGAAGTCCTTCAGTGGGTTTAGTTTCACTGTTTAGGGAGTATTTGCTGTATCAGTTTGAGAAGGTAACTTAGAGGATTTGGTATGATTCTTGAGGAAAGTATGGATAAGTGTGGAAGGTAGTATTGGCTCGTACTAAAGAAAGCACAGGATCCATACTTGAATCGGGGAGAGTTTCGGAGTATCTAGGAATCCTGTGGGATGAAGATTCTTGGGAATGTTCTGACCATTTGCATGTTTTTTCTAGTATGGTGATGCGCACTCGGGGAGGAGATTCCGGTTCGGGTTCTGGCTCAGGTGCAGGTACTAAGCCGATTGATGAGCGGATGAGGGAGTTCATCTTGTCGGAGATTACCTACAATATTTTGGAGTAGACTCCTGTAATCTTTGGTTCAGTCAAAGAGGAGATTTTGGAGATCTTGGATGAGCGTTTGGGCGCATTTCATACTGAGGTTATGTATATTGTTGGAGCTCTCACTTTTTCTTTCCGTGAGTTCTGTGCTTATAGAGCTCCTGAGTTCTTTGCGGAGAAGGACCCCATTGCTAGTAGGAGATGGTTAGCGGATATAGATAACGCTTTTAGGATGATTTTCTACCCCGAGGGGTCAAAGGTCAGATTTGTCTTCCGAAGATAGACTTCATTTTGGGAGGCAAAGCCCTGGAGACGATGACTTGGGATGATTTTGTGACCCAATTTAGGGCTGAGTTTGCAGCAACTATTGAGGTGCAACAGTTGGCAAGGGAGTTCCAGGACCTTCGCTAGATGACTTAGACTGTGGTAGAGCTCACTGCCAAGTTCCAGGAGAGACCTTTGTTGATTTCGCAGTATGATGCGGATGAGGAGATGAGGAAAGGTATCATGACATGCTGAGGGATGACATCATGGAGTTTGTGAGTTTGTTAGGGTCTGAGATCCTGAATGATATAATTGCTAGAGCCCAAGAGCATGAGATTAATTTGGAGCACCTCGGGAAAAGGAAGCTAGAGCAGACTCAGATTTCAGTGGGTCAGGTGAAGAAGCCCAAGACTCAAGATTCATGTTCGAGAGGCCATCAGGTTCAGGGTCGTTGTGTCAAGTGTGGGAGGACCCATGAGGTAGGACTCCAGGAGACAGGTGGAGGACGTTTCAGTTATGGACAGATGGGTGATAGTTAGGTTGTATTTTCCCTTTATTGTATTTATGGTTTAAATACACTTCCTCCTATATAAAGGGAGAGTTGGTCATACCTTAAAAGCTAGCTCACTTTTTCTTAGTTAGTGATTACCTTTACTCTTCTAAAAAATGTAATCTAGAGAGAGAGAAAAGTGGTGGGTTCTCCCACCTAGGGAGAGTTTCTCTCCCACCATGTTCTTCATTCTTAATATTATTATCTCTCATTGTTCTTAGCTTTCTTCCATGAACTCATAATATGTTCTTCATGATCATACTTACAAAAACATGATTAATCTCTAGATATCTTACTTCCACATCCACCGTTCGTTATAAAAATGGGTTCCTACAATTGGTATCAGAGTCGTACCTTGAAGATCTCACAATTAGTTTAAGGTAACGACTCCCGTTCGGTGATTATCTTGTGATTTTTCCGTGTTTCTACAACAAAAAATTTTGGGTTTCAAACCAGAATTTTTTTTATGAGTTCGTTCTTAGTTCTATCTTCTGGGTTGACTCAAATCTTAGTAAAAAATAAATTGTGTCTGCCTCTGCTCGTTCTATGTGTTGCTGGAAAAATATGCTCTTCAAGTTCTTATTTGGTTACTGTTGAAGATATGAAGGAAAATGGGAAGAGAATTATTTTTGTGGTCTCCAAATTGTTGAAGAATTTGCTTCAGGAGTTCTTTTATTCTTGGATGAGAAGACACAAAATAATGGGCTTATTTTCTTGCAGATAGTGTTTTTTATTCTACCCAACAGCTTATGAATCTTCTTGAGGTATGAAGACTTTTATTGCTCATTATTCTTGCTGTAGATCTTTAATTGAAGAAATACTGGACGTATATTTTGTTTGCAAAAAGCATTTTGTCCTTTTTGCTCTTTTGGGTAAAGAGTAATTCACTTTTATTTGCCTTCCCAAGCAAAAACCATGTGACATAGTCCAATCCCATCACCTTTTGTCCCTAAAAACTTCCTGTACAGTCCTTATCTTTGCCTTCCCAAGACCACTTTTTGACTTAAAATGCTGTAAAAAAATATTCCCCTCAATAAAATATGAATAAATGGCCTTTGCGGTACCAATTTTCATGAAAAAATAGCATTTTTCGTCATATATTCAGCCCTTCTCGGAGCCCAGAACCGCAGCCAAAAACTGCCTACCGGAGTCTCCTAAGAAGTCTCTCAGCACCCCTTCTTAGCCTTGATCTGAAGTCCTCTCAGGCCCCTATCCGCAGCCACGGTTAGCAGCTTAGAACCGAAGCCTACCCTACCTTGCTGATGAACCGAAGTCCCCTTCTTGGCTCGGACCGCAGCCTCGGACCGCAGCACCGGACTACAGCTGCTATCCACATTTCGGATCGCAAGCTAGCTTCCTCGCACCGTAGGCGCTCCATCAGCAGTTCGCACCGCAGTCAACACGTCCGCCTTCCACCCTCGTCCGCACCCAAGACCCCCACCGCACCCACCTTAGACCCGCAACCACCCTTATCACTCCGCAACCCTCCCAGCAGATTTCGGATCTCCCTCCTTCCTCCCCCTTCCTTCCCTCCTTTTTCCTCCCCTCCCCTCCTTCTTTTTTCCTCCCTTCTCATCCCCCCCTCTCTTTTTTTATATACCTTTTTTATTTTAACTTCATTTTTTTTATTTAGCCAATTAATTTTTGTTAACACCAATTTTTTTATTTAGCCAATTAATTTTTTTAACACCAATTTTTTATTTAGCCAATTAATTTTTTTTAACTCTAATTTTTGTTTAGCCATTTTTTTATTAAAACCAAATATTTTTTTATACCACTTTTTGCCGAACCTTGGATTGTCACATTGGTTCATTCCAGGCCGGTTATTTTTGGAAGAATACTCCTACCGCAGTCGGACTTCAAATTATTTTTTGTGATGCTTGCACCGCAACGGCGATTGATCAACAAAGTTGTTCCGCATTCTTCACTTTATGGGATTTTATGACTTGTCGTTCTTGATTTTTGGCTGACGAATTATGTATCTTGAGCATGTGGACTTTATTCTCCATTGAAGACCACTTCAAGTGTTCCGGCCCCGCAGTTTGGATATTTGGATATTATTTTTGGCACAACAGATTATTTTCTCAGCACAGCTTCAGCAACTATGTCACCCACCTCCTCATGACCGCAAGAGTATCTCTTTTAGTCTTTCTCATTTCTTATCGAGATCCTTCATACATCTAGGGAGAGCTTCTCTTAGCTCTTGGTATCCGACACTCTCCATCTGATGATTTGTTGATTTTTGATATCCGGTCATTGGTTATCAAAAATAGGGAGAGAATATCATCCGGATTTGGTTCTTATGATTGTTTGAGTTTGGATTTTTGAAGACTTCTGAAGACAATTATTTATTTAGTGATGCGATGTGATACTTATTTTTGGTCTTTACGGATCAAATTTTTGGCATTACTCGATGTTTTCCGATTCAGATTATTTATTATTCGAACTCTATCACAGGATGATTTTGTGTACGCATCCGGTTCAGATCTTATGGTTTCACGAGTTTGGATTTGTGATATGTTGAAGACGAAGATTACTTTGGCGATGTGACGTGGCACTTATTTTTTATCCTTAGATCAAATTTTTGGCATTGTTGGACCATGTCTTTGGACTCACATTATTTTTATCCGGACTTCATTTTATGGATGCTTCACATTTTTATCAGGTTATTCTTTGAAGAATTTCGGTGTATTATGATTCGAGAACTCGAGATGTTTTTCAGACTTTTTGAAGCCGAAGTGTTTCTTTTATTGGATCTTCTACTTGCTCATGGTGACCTCCTTCTTCGGGTGATTATGAATGGCTTGAAGATTTGGATCTTATTTTTTCTGCTTCATTGGTTGTGCTTTGAAGCCGAAGACCTTCATTCTTAAAGATTCATGGCTAGCTTCAGACTTCACAAACACTTCAAAGTTTCAAAGACATTTCAGCACTTGATTTCATTTTATTACCACACTTGCTAGTCGGATTACTGTATTGTAGCCTTGTATCACTTGTTGTATCTCTCATAATTTGTAAGCATTTAGGGAGAGAATGTTGGAGCATGTAAATGCTCTACAAATAATGAGTGATAGTTAGGTTGTATTTTCCCTTTATTGTATTTATGGTGTAAATACTCTCCCTCCTATATAAAGGGAGAGTTGGTCATATCTTAAAAAACTAGCTCACTTTTTCTTAGGTAGTGATTACCTTTACTCTTCTAAAAAATGTAATCTAGGGAGAGAGAAAAGTGGTGGGTTCTCCCACCCAGGGAGAGTTTCTCTCCCATCATGTTCTTCATTCTTAATATTATTATCTCTCATTGTTCTTAGCTTTCTTCCATGAACTCATAATATGTTCTTCGTGTTCATACTTACAAAAACACAATTAATCTCTAGATATCTTACTTCCGCATCCACCGTTCATTATAAAAATGGGTTCCTACAGCCATTTTACATGCCATGAGTCATTAGTGGGTCGTATCTTGCTGAGCGGGATTCAGTTTATTCGGTTATTGTTTTGAATATTTGATGGGGTCAATTCAGGGGTATCGTTTGGAAGGTCTGTGGTCAGATTAGCTGGTTAGTTCTCTGATGAAATAAGAGTTTAGTCATATTAGCATTTGTTCCGGTAGGATCGGCAGTCGTCTATGGAAGGACCTTTGGGTCCAATCACTACCGTTGCTAGGGAATGAGCGGTAGCAAGAAGATGGTAGTTGCGGTCGCATGATTTTGTTTGGTAATTGGAAGTGCCAGGGGTGTTTTAGAATCGCAAGGGTTGAAGATAGTTAGAATTCTGAGATCCTTATGAGGATGGGAAGTTGAAGTGAATATTCGCCAGTTTAAAGCAAGGGTTATGGTCTTTGTCACCAACATAAAGGAATTAAGGATTTAGTGATGTATCATGGGAAGCGATTGGGTTACCATACTTGTTGAGATTTCGTGGAGTATTCATTTGGATTTCAAGAGTTGTGCGATCATCAAGATTGGCTCGTAATGGAACGTTTGTATTGGTAAGCTCAGGTCGTCGACTGTTCGAGTTATAAGGAGGTAAGATGGGTTGGAATCCATCAAATTATGTGGTTTAGGAGAGATTCGACGAATCCAAGTGGGGAGAATAATTTACAATTCCGAGAGCTGAATCAGGTATGAAACTAGGGTGAGTTTCACATCCCAATCGAGAGGGAAGATGACTCAAGTGGCTGTCTGGATTGAATTTGTGTAAGTTGGGAGTTCAGGAAACTTCCAACAGGTAGTTGGCTTCTTCTTTGTGATTTATAGCAGGCATGTGGATGGATTTGGATGCAGGTTCGACACAGGATGATTGTGGTTTATATGGTAGAGGTGTGGTAAGACCATGGGTGGTAACCATGGTAGGATAGATGTGTCATAAGACAGCGCGGTGGTCGTAGCATTCACTAGGTTAGCAGATAGTATGGAAGTGTTGTAAGACTGAAGGGTGGCCGTAGCATTCACTAGGATATCAGGCAGTTGTGGGAATTGTTGTAAGTCTGCGGTGGGATCGTAGCATTCAGCAGATTGAGGTAGAACACTGTTGGGGTGGTCGTGAGTATAAAGGAGGATCAAATCGTGCCTTGGGCAAGGCTGACAGTGGGGTCAGAGACAAAATCTATGTTATGAGAAGAGTACCATTGGGGTCTGAGGCGAGGTTGGACCTGTATAGCTCTCTATGGGGTGAGACTTGTGGGCGTGGCCCTTTCATTGGTATTGACTGTGTGAAAGCCGTGGGCGAGGCCCGTATGATTATGGCAATGCAGCTGACGCTTGGTAAAGACCTGTTGGGTAAAGGAATTGGATTATGGTTTTAGTAGGATTATGTGGCCAGGAAGCGGCATAGTGTGGTGTATAGGCTAGGATATCCTTATCAATTGAACTCTCAGGAACCTGGTGGCCGGACCACGTTCGAGACTGGCAGGCCCAGCGGTGGTTTGGGGACTTTTATATGTCGGTTTAGTGAATGGTTTCTATGAATTAGAAGATTTTGGGTGAAATGCAAGTGTAAATCCTTGGATCTCAGGTTATGAGTTATGTACCAAGTCGGCTTTTGGTTGAGACTCGCATTGGTAATATTTGGAGTATATGTGCAAGGTCTTTTATTTCAGCAATTATGGATTAAGGGGTATGTATGCCAAGGGTATCAGTTGAAGGGTTCGGGATCAAAAGAATGTTTTCGGTTCTGATGGTAGAAAAAGGCTGTTGTGATTGTGTTTTGGATTGGTTCCACTTGTGTGGAGGTCAGGCAAGTTAGGGGATTTTAGAATTGTTTTATCAATATCATATTGGTTTTTCAGTAAAAGGAGTAGTGATTGTTCAACACTAGAAGTTTTTGTTCATAACGTTGGTTCCCATGAGGGTGGTAAGGAGTGATTTCGAGGACAAAATCTAAATTTAAGTGGGGGAGAGTCGTAACACCCTATTCCGAATCGTTTCCTAATAAGGAGCGGTGACCCGAAGATCGGGTATCATAAGGCTTAGGGTCTTTGGAAAAGAGAGATTTATATCCATTTGGGTGTGGGTAATGTAATTTAGATGATTCGGGAGTTTGGTTTCTATTTTAGAGCTCAGGGTTATATCGATAAATTATCAGTTCGGCTTTTATGGAAGATGGATTTTTAGTTCAGGAAGTTTTAAGGAAAGTATGAGTTGATAGAAGCGTATAGATTCTCGTTACCTTTCCTTGGATATAAGGATCATCAGAAACGTACTTATAACGAAGAATTTATGGCCTTCAGAAGTTTGTAGGGTTTAAGGTTAATCCTAGTACGCGAGGAGTATGTAGGGAGTACGATGGGCATACAAGGGAGAAGGATCGCGGGCATCAGTAGAAGTACACTGGGCGTACTAAGAGTACGCAGGGCGTACTCCAGTTTCATGCAAACCCTAAGTTAGGGTCTTCGACCATATTTAAGCTCTTAAACTCAACACCAAACCCTATTATCCTCAGCCTCCATCCCTTTAAACCCTAGATTCGAAACCCTATGAGCTTGTTGTGACATCCCCAAATTTCTTGGCCAGAAAAGACTGATTTAGTTTATGCTTTTAAAATAAAATCAGAGTAATCTTCCAAAAGGTGTTGCGGAATTTGTCCCCAAAACAAAATATGATTAAAATTTATCAAAGCATTTCTTAAAGAAATGTATTTTCATTATATAACAAAACCTTGGGATGTCATGTTCCGATACAGACCAAAAGCATAAACAGTACATTATAAGTCTTTCAACAGTTATTCACATCTACTGGCCTATAATCCAGAAATCCCTTGTCATCGTCCAATTATGCTCTGGGTCCACTACCTGTACTACAGAAATCTAAGTGGGTCAGGCTTGGGGGTCTGGTGAGCATATACGGTTTTCAACCCACAATAAATAAATTTATTAATTTCATCAATCAGCAATATATTTATTAATTTCATCAAACAATAACCGTGATGACTCGTTCATGTTATCCTCACTTTACGTCCCTAAACACCTATCATAAGGGACCTAGCTTAAAGATTTTCATCGAGGTGACAACACTGCTTTAGGGATTCCTCAACAATCTATGTCAAATAAGGCAATCATGAGGGGGATGGAGTATACCGGTGAACACTAAGTTCAAAAACACCTACAGGTTGTGAGCCTGCTAGCGTTCCACTGGACTGTCTAGAAAGGTCTGTGGTCGTCATCTATACTCTGCTAGATGACTATAACAACAACAACATCGAGGCCTCTCATCATTTTATCACACATCAACTACTTCATCTACCCATGTTTTACCCAACATATTTGTAGATACATATATATTTTATAGAAAACACTTCATATCTATGTGTAAAATGAAAGTGAATATCCACTCACATGATTTAACGATGATTGGACAACACTTCTTCACTTAAAACAATCTTTTTTGATGAAATCGTGATGTTTTCTAAAAAACAAGGTTTCACGCGGGCAGAGTTTCGTCTCGAAAAACTCTTTTCTCGGGATCTTCAGGCTCTCTGGGGCTTGCTTACGATGCTATGAAGGTATTCTAGGCTTGGGGTATTTTAGTGTAGTTTAGAAGAGAGAAAAAGGGTGAAAGATGAAAATTTTGTAAACAAAATCGAGATGCCTCGCACTTCTATTTATAGTGTCCGAAACACCTAATTATGTTGGGCGTAATTTTAGAGTAGTCGAGCGTACTGCCTCGCAAGGCTCTTCGTTGGGCGTACGCCTCTGTATGTTGGGCGTACGAAGGGATCGGCTCGGACGCATCAAGGCTACGACACGTGTCCATCATGCAAAGGAGTAGGGGGTGACTGACTCCGGATCAAGTACACGGGTATGTTGGGCGTACTTCAGTACTTTGGGCGTAATCCTTCGGACCAGCCTCAAAGTTTGTATCTAAAACTTCAAAATTTTGTTACTTTCACATACGAACTCCGTTTTTGACACTCTTTATATTCACGCGTAGATGAGACCGTGCTCTACAACTATCATTTAGACTCCTTCGGCTAATTTTGACTTTATTTTTAAAGTTATATTTTTAACAGGCCGGGACAGGAAAAGTCTGTTAAAAATTCATAACTTCTTCATCCGACGTCCGTTTTCATCTGTCTTTTTACCATTGAACTACTATCAACAAGATCTTTGATTCTCGTTTAGGTTGGGTCGGTTAAAAATCGCTCGATCTATAATTCGAGTTTCGGGCTGCATACTGTTATACCAAATCTTAGAAAATTCATAACTTCCTCATACGAAGTCAGATTTAGATATTCTTTTTATGCACGCTCTCGGTTTAACGTATACTACGACTTTCATTAAGCCCGCTAAGGCTAAAAAGCACTTTTTATGTCACACAGCGTCATGTCGGTTCTGTCGTGAAACTTCGATAGGTCATAACTTCTTCATTATAACTCGGATTTCGGTATTCTTTATATCTCCGAAATCCTTGTTTCAACCACTACAACTTTCTTCATAGATATCGGGTTTATCTAACATTTATTTTCGACGCTTATTTTTATTCTTAATTTATAAAATCATAATAATTAAGTATAAAACACATAATACTCTAATAATACATCTTATTATTTCCATAAAAGTTACAAAGGTTGGCCTAGACTATTACATCATCATTAATGTCTAGCCTAGAAACACGGGCGTTACACTTGTCGTGATTTTTGAGCTTGAAAAGTGATTTGTGGGTGTTTTGTGGTGAAGAAGAAGAAGAAGAGGAACACTTGGAGGAGTGACTTGAGCTTGTATATCCAGGATTTTCTTCTCATTTGCAAGCGTTTTAAGGTAAAAATCTCATACCTTGATGATTGTTTATGTTAGATCTACTTTTTGGTGTTTCTTGGGCATTTTGGAGTCTTTTAAAGTAAATATGAGTGTTTGATCCACTCTAGAAGTAATGGAGGCTAGATCTAAGCTCCAATAAGGTCACTTGTTCATAAAAATTCAAACTTTATGCAATATTTTGGTTCATGAAAGTATTAAGACCCTATTTAATCTCCTTTTTAAGTGTTGAGTCCCATTAAGGCATGTGAGAGAGTAAAGTTGGCAACTTTATTGGTTAAGACCTTTCCTAAGGATCAGATCTATGCTTTGGACAACTTGACTGAACCCATTGAGAAGTTTTTGAGACTTTTGGCTTTCTTCTGAGTACGATGGATGTACACAGGAGTACGCTCAGCGTAATGGGCGGTTGCACATCAACCATTTGTACATCGTGCTTCATGGCTGAGTACGCGGGACGTACGTCTCGAGTACGCAGGGCGTACTCCCCAATATGTCATATTTGGACCTTTAGAGTTCGTGCCTTGTTGGGCCATTGGACTTTTGACTTTGGGTCATGGTTAGACTTGATGGGTTTTAGACATAAGAACAATCCTATGTGCTCATACAAACCCTAATGCTTGGATCTAGGTTTCTCTATTGTACATGCAATGTATCCAAGACTTACAATCTTAGATCTAACATATTATAAACTGAAATTAGGGTTTAGAGAATTACCTTTGATTGTTATGTAGCAATAACAATCTCAATTCCTCATTATAATGAATTTAGAAGGTTTAGAGTCACAATTGTCACTCCGCTAATGGCTCACAAACACCAAGAGCAAGAGGATGAAGAATAAGGAGAGGGGAGGTTGCCCAAAACCGTCCAAAACCGTAAGTAGTTGCTTCCACACGTTTTTAGTGCTCTAGGGATCTTTAAATAGTGAGGCTATTATGGTTATCTAACAAGGAAACCCTAATTTGGATGCTTAGGCCCTAAGCAACCCATGGACTCCTTCCTTATAAGCCTAGGATGATTTCTAATGGGTTTCCCCATAGAATTCATCCACCTCTCTAATATGGAGTCCATTAGCTCAATATTCAACTAACATATAATTGACAGTTCTAGTCCCTTAAGTTTAATTAATGTCTTTTAGCCACAAAATTAATTCCTAATTAATTATTGCTAATATTAATTAAACAATATGATTTCTCCTTTAATATATTATTCTCATAATATATTAATAAATCATAATTAATCCTTTCTCTCCATAATTCATCCTATCAAGTTGCTTTGGTGAAGGCAACCCAAAAGGACCATGCACCATCGGGTCAAGTACATACCAAAATAGTTATGGACTTAGACACTAATCCAACAGTCTCCCACTTGGATAAGTCTAATAACTATTATGCGTATGACTTCAGATCCTGATCTGCAATCGTAGCTTTCCAAAGTTGTTGTCAACTCTGATCTTATTAGATACGCGTGTCCTTTAGATAAGGGATCATATATTCCTCCATTCTTGATATCGTATAGATATGAGACATGAACTTAATCATTCCCTCTATACTATTTCCCGACTTCCGATTTATGATGACTGACAACAGACTACAATTGAACCATCAATTTAGTCCCTGCTTGGCCAAGCGCTTAGGTGCCATCACTAAATCATCGAGGGGCCCAAAGATATCGCTTTTATCCTACTTTGGATAAAAGGAAACGATAAACTTTGACTCAATGCTCGCTTGCACTCACTTACCGAATTACACACAACAATATGTTTTATAACACCAAGTTACTGGTGCATTTACATATTATCAATGTGCAACCGATTCGCAAGATACAACTCACACATCTTGGTTTCAAGAATATAAGATGTTATCGTCTCACCAATCACTCGTGATATAATTCATGAAGTGATCCAAGTGAGCGTGGGTTTAATCCAATGCTCATATCATATTCATAAGCACTCATGAACGTTGCAGCAAACAATTGCTTATGTCTAATACACTTTAGACAATCCACACACCAATTCACGACAGTCTTCATTCATACCTACTTCCAACATATGAACGATTGTGGTCCGTTCGAATAATTTGACTGTTCTGAACCAATTAAATTATTCAGGAAGTCAAAACATGCAAAGTGAAACACAAGAATAATACTAATCCCATATGGCCTCAAACATTTGAGTATAAATAAAACACCTTTTATTTATCACCATATCGATTACTCATTATTTGTTGTTTCGGGTAATCAACTTCTTACTTGAATTATAACAATACTTGTCCCATGCTCTCAGCATGCACACAATGTTTACCTATGGTCCTTACTTTGTGAAATAGATCAAATGAACACATTTCCAATCATACTCATTTCACAACTCCTAATCCTTTTCACAAGTGAAAGAATACCAAATTCTTACCACTTATAGAATATGCTAGATTCTAACATTTTATGCAATGATCCTTTCATAATGTCATAGTACAAAAGTCACAATGACTATTGCCAATGAAATTACAAAGTCCTCTATCTGAGATTATTACAATACAATTCCATAGACATGCAATGTATCCAAGACTTACAATCTTAGATCTAACATATTATAAACTGAAATTAGGGTTTAGAGAATTACCTTTGATTGTTATGTAGCAATAACAATCTCAATTCCTCATTATAATGACTTTAGAAGGTTTAGAGTCACAATTGTCACTCCGCTAATGGCTCACAAACACCAAGAGCAAGAGGATGAAGAATAAGGAGAGGGGAGGTTGCCCAAAACCGTCCAAAACCGTAAGTAGTTGCTTCCACACGTTTTTAGTGCTCTAGGGATCTTTAAATAGTGAGGCTATTATGGTTATCTAACAAGGAAACCCTAATTTGGATGCTTAGGCCCTAAGCAACCCATGGACTCCTTCCTTATAAGCCTAGGATGATTTCTAATGGGTTTCCCCATAGAATTCATCCACCTCTCTAATATGGAGTCCATTAGCTCAATATTCAACTAACATACAATTGACAGTTCTAGTCCCTTAAGTTTAATTAATGTCTTTTAGCCACAAAATTAATTCCTAATTAATTATTGACTAATATTAATTAAACAATATGATTTCTCCTTTAATATATTATTCTCATAATATATTAATAAATCATAATTAATCCTTTCTCTCCATAATTCATCCTATCAAGTTGCTTTGGTGAAGGCAACCCAAAAGGACCATGCACCATCGGGTCAAGTACATACCAAAATAGTTATGGACTTAGACACTAATCCAACAGTCTCCCACTTGGATAAGTCTAATAACTATTATGCGTATGACTTCAGATCCTGATCTGCAATCGTAGCTTTCCAAAGCCGTTGTCAACTCTGATCTTATTAGATACGCGTGTCCTTTAGATAAGGGATCATATATTCCTCCATTCTTGATATCGTATAGATATGAGACATGAACTTAATCATTCCCTCTATACTATTTCCCGACGTCCGATTTATGATGACTGACAACAGACTACAATTGAACCATCAATTTAGTCCCTGCTTGGCCAAGCGCTTAGGTGCCATCACTAAATCATTGAGGGGCCCAAAGATATCGCTTTTATCCTACTTTGGATAAAAGGAAACGATAAACTTTGACTCAATGCTCGCTTGCACTCACTTACCGAATTACACACAACAATATGTTTTATAACACCAAGTTACTGGTGCATTTACATATTATCAATGTGCAACCGATTCGCAAGATACAACTCACACATCTTGGTTTCAAGAATATAAGATGTTATCGTCTCACCAATCACTCGTGATATAATTCATGAAGTGATCCAAGTGAGCGTGGGTTTAATCCAATGCTCATTTCATATTCATAAGCACTCATGAACGTTGCAGCAAACAATTGCTTATGTCTAATACACTTTAGACAATCCACACACCAATTCACGACAGTCTTCATTCATACCTACTTCCAACATATGAACGATTGTGGTCCGTTCGAATAATTTGACTGTTCTGAACCAATTAAATTATTCAGGAAGTCAAAACATGCAAAGTGAAACACAAGAATAATACTAATCCCATATGGCCTCAAACCTTTGAGTATAAATAAAACACCTTTTATTTATCACCATATCGATTACTCATTATTTGTTGTTTCGGGTAATCAACTTCTTACTTGAATTATAACAATACTTGTCCCATGCTCTCAGCATGCACACAATGTTTACCTATGGTCCTTACTTTGTGAAATAGATCAAATGAACACATTTCCAATCATACTCATTTCACAACTCCTAATCCTTTTCACAAGTGAAAGAATACCAAATTCTTACCACTTATAGAATATGCTAGATTCTAACATTTTATGCAATGATCCTTTCATAATGTCATAGTACAAAAGTCACAATGACTATTGCCAATGAAATTACAAAGTCCTCTATCTGAGATTATTACAATACAATTCCATAGACATGATGTCTCTCACTCAAAGTACATTCCTTGAACATCCTTTCGCATAAAATTTTCTAATCTAGACATAGACTTTCAATATCCAACTCCTAATATGGAACCATTTTTATATTTTCCATATGACAACTCATTCTTAATAGAATCTTATCTATTCATAATAATGTCGATATGGTCCATCCAATACTATACTTCCAACTACTCACAAGCAACCAATCCTCGGCGAGCTTTGGATCGTCCTTTGATAGTTGTTTAATTATCTTAGCCAAAACCGATTCTTGTCATTTTCCCTCTAAATGCGCTAGACATTTGGAAAATTTTAGAATGGTCAAATATTATAGCATTTGCAATCAATCCTATACCCAAAGCGTATGGGACACGATGCATAATGTCTTACATAAAGATACGATACTTTATCAATCTTTTGCCATAATATTTTATGTGTCACGTTCTCACAATTCAAATTATGAAGAGGGATGCCATAATCATAATCGAAATTTGAGAACGCACTATGTAACCCTGACTAAATTTATTAACATTCCACAACCTAAGCCTTTAGATTTGAAATGAAGCATAATATTCTCTCCCTTAATTATAGCAAAACAACTTTTCAACCCTTACGACTTTGCAAAGTATAACTCTTGTTTTCTATAATTAATATTGCTAACTTGCAATACTTGCCATAATAATAATACAAGCACAACATTTATGCTCCCACTATGATGATTATTATCACATAAGCATAACTCTTATGCTCCCACTAGCTTTGACATGTATTTAGAAACAGCTTAACTTCCTGAAAACAATACTTATTGAATTTCTTAAGTTCATATTTCTAATACCTAATGCTTTGATAATCCTTTATCTAAGTTTCTTAAACTTATACACCTCTGCCTTAGATAGCTCATATGTGTGTCTAAACAATTCAGACTAATTGCCAAATCTCACAATTCGAAATATGGAAAGGGATATCGTAACCATAATCGAATTTGAGAATGCAATTTTCACAATCACTATCTTCTTAAAATCTCTCTTAGCGAAAGCATTTCCTCACAGTCATTCTTATGAAGGAGGGAATCTTATGACACTTAGATTTTAGTGGTGTATGTGTTCCTTTCCATGCGAATTTTTCAAAACCAAAGCTTGTGACAAATCCAAACTTATATGGACCGGACCTTCTCAATCTTGATCTCTTGCCTTATGGTAACACGAGTGCTCACCATGTCTTCCAAGTAGTTAAGTAGCTCACCCTTTCCTATCAATGTACTTTTCATTGATCCAGGTGCTTGCCTTTTATGTGTTCAAATGAGAACTCATAGAATTCATATGCATAATTAACTCGATTGGAACGGCACAGAAACAAGATAGTGTCAACACGATAGGTTGTAAACCTCAAGTTGTGTGCTAGTGATGATCGATAAGGTTTATTTTGATTTGTTCTTGAACCCTTTCAAGACCACTAAGACTCCCACTGACTCCTTGACATATAAGATTCTTTTGTCAATAAACATTTCTTGACAAACAAATATTCAAGAGTGAGTGTAGCTTTTATTAACACTTCACAAAATCGGTCCTCGTTGGTCTTTGTCTCATCCAAGACATCACAACTTACCAATTTCAAATGTGCAAGAATAAGAAAACCTTTTCCCAAATTCTACATCTGATGAATGTTATAAACCTTCTTAATAATTTTCAATCAATGTCACAATCTTAACTCTAAGACTTGTTTTGGAACGAAGTATGATTGACTTCTTGATTTGACCATTTCTCCAATTCTTGATTCCTCTTCTCAGACATACAATTGTACTAAGACTCACTTAGAGGATCAATTGAGATATGGTTCTTAATCATTAAGACCTACCATAAAACATAGTAAAAGGTACTCTCCCTTCTTCTTAGAATAGAGAAACTTTTATCTTTATGCCTACTTGATTCTTCTCATTCGTTCTGCTAGTGATTAAACTCTTTCAATCAATTCGGAATTATACTCAATCTTATAAGTATAACCATATTCACTAAACCTTTATTGAATCATGATGAATATCTTTGTTACTCTTGTGGTGGACTTGATCAACACACAACTTTGTGTACTCGATCTCCTATTCCTTCACTTGACACTTTGTCAACGAATTAGTCTAATCTCCAAATATGAAATTTCTCATTCATCATGCAACTAAGTTGTATGATTCCAAGTTTCTGTCCAAATGAAACTTGGGTGATGAGAAACTTTCCCTATTTGGTAAATTCTTGACCTTTCTACAATTAACATAATTAAGAATCACATCCATTCGTTGTAGAAATATGCAAACATCAATTTTTCATAATGATTTCATTGCAAGGAAATAAATAAATAAATACGTCAAGCAAAATTTATTTTATTCATAAAACAACGGAAAACATTTGTCCTTACAATGCAAAATCAACTGAAAAACTATGTAATCAAATATTCCTAACTACTCTATCACAACTTTCTAAGCTCAAAATCTAATCTTCGAATCCATGTGATCGAGATCCATCTCTTCGTGATCAGACTCATCTTGCTTTTCCATCTGGCTTCCTCTCTTTTCACTGATCCTGCAAAACATTCAAATGCAATCTTATCACATTACGTATTAAGAATCAATGAATGGGAACGTAATGGAGTTAGATAGTGGATTTTACCTGAAGCACATCCATACTCTTTGACACTCCCATCTTCTGGATTCTTCAGGCTCTTAGGGCAAACTTGTATCCAACGCCCTTTCACTTGGCAGTAAACGCAGGTAGGTTCTCCTAGAACGTCCTCGGAAGCATGGTTGGTTGACTTTCCCAACAAATATGCTCCATTGCTTTGCCAAATCATTTCTGATTCAGCAACAATGAGCATGTAAGTTAGGTCAATGAGGTTTGTGTCATGATCCATCATATAATACTTTCTTTTGAACTCATTATATGATTCAGGGAGTGACTGCAGAACCCAGTCTACAGCCAACTTATCAGGGAATAACGCACCCAACATAATCAACCTATCGATGTGTGATTTCATTCCTAGAACGTAGGCACACACGGGCTTACCATCTTCATGTTTCATTGCCAATAGGGATTTAGTGACATTGAACCTTTCAATTCTTCGATCTTGTGGGTTAGGGAGAACAACGGGAGGAGGAGGAGGAAGTGAAATCAAACTAGTCCACGTTGATTCTTCACTAGAATAGCGGAACAGCTTATTTTTAGTAGGAACACCTTTTCCTTGAAATTTGGGAAGACCATGATTGTCATACTTTGACATCTAAAAAATGGGAGAAAATGAATTCAAGTTAGTTGATTTATTGAGTCCTTAGTAAATCACCCAAATGATATACTAAGGCTAGCACCCAACACAATATTCCACAACTCAGGAGAGGGATGTCGTAACCCAAATTGCAGAACATTTGAAGGTAAGTGAATGACGATTCACTAATTTTCCACCATGAAAAACGAAAAACAGATTAAGTTTTAAATGTATTGAAAACTCCTAGATCCTTTGAGATTCATTGAACTTTTCAATGGCATGTTTAAATCTCGATATGCCCCTCTAGTTTGTGACTGGGATGCCGAGGATCACAAAGCGGGTGTGAATAACCATGCAAATCTACATGGTGCCCCCACATGTTACAGTCACCTATTCGATGTGCCGGTTAACCACACATGCTCCACTGAACTATGACAAACATTGAGTCACCCTTTGCTACCTTTGCTCAGAACCATTTAGTGTGCCGGTTAACCACACACGCTCCACTAACGTCTTCGCAAGGGCACAAAGTGTAATTTCATGGAATTGCATCAATTCACTTTTTCCTAAAGTAACTAAGATTGGGAATTTTATAAAAGCATTTAGTTACTTTTGTATTTCATTATACTTATAATGGAAGGTTTCTATCCTATCCTACCCGTTCGGCTAACGACCCTCCACTAGTCAAGAGTGCGGTGGGTAAGAGTGGATACCCATTCAATCGCCATTTTATAGGCAATTTCCTTAAACACCCCTTATAGACCAGCTTCGTGAATGAGGCCTACTAACTGTAAGACTGACTTTTACTCATACATATATATAATATTAGACTTTTAATGTTATGTATAGTATAGGGTTTCCCCATAGAATTTGTCCACCCCTTTAATATGGAGTCCATTAGCTCAATATTCAACTATCATACAATTGACAGTTCTAGTCCCTTAAGTTTAATTAATGTCTTTTAGCCACAAAATTAATTCCTAATTAATTATTGACTAATATTAATTAAACAATATGATTTCTCCTTTAATATATTATTCTCATAATATATTAATAAATCATAATTAATCATTTCTCTCCATAATTCATCCTATCAAGTTGCTTTGGTGAAGGCAACCCAAAAGGACCATGCACCATCGGGTCAAGTACATACCAAAATAGTTATGAACTTAGATACTAATCCAACAAGACTATGGGCTTTCTTGGTATTGGTCCAGTGATAGTTTTTGGGCCTAATTAGGAAGTTGGGCCATATTGGGCTTTGGGTTGCCATCTTGGGTTTTGGGCTTTTTGTGTATTTGGGTTGGGCCTTGGTTTTGGGACAAGTAAGAAAAGGTTAAAATGGTATTTTACCCTTAAGAAAGTTGGTTTATGGAGTGGACCTCAGATTTTGGGTTATTGGGTTAATTAGTAATTAAGATTATATTTATTGTTAGTTGGTGCGAGGTTATCTGGTTCAGCGACCTGCGTAGTTATTTGATTATCAACGGATTGAGGTAAGTCTCCTCACTGTACTCGTGGGTCTGAGGCACCAATGTAGGCCCACTAGGTTATGTTATGCTAGTTATCTTTGTGACACTTGCATGGTATGTTGGGTAGGCCTATTTGTATGTTGGGTTAGGCCCATTGTATGTCGAGCTAGGCTCATTTGTATGTTGGGCTAGGCCCATAGATCAGGAGGGTCTAGGCCTATTATATGTTATGTAGGTGCTAACTGTCTTTATGACTTTTATATTTGTTTGGTCGGGCTAGTCCCATTGGTTTGGCAGGGTTTAGGTACATTATAGTGGGTTGGGCCCAATGTGCGGGCTAGGCCTAATGGTATGTATGGTATGTGGTATTTTGGGGAGCTCACAAAGCTTTGTGCTTACGGCTTTTACGGTTATGGTTTCAGTTACTTCTGGTTCGAATGGGAAGGATCTGGCTTGATCACAGCGCATCCACCCATGTTTCCGCGTTATGTTGATTTTGGGATTGTATTCTGATAACTATTTTCTCATAAAGTACTTTTGAATATTTAGAAAAAGGATAATGAATGTTGACTTAAAGAGAATTAATGTTTTGGTTGAATTAGACATGAAATTTTTACCTCGTAATTTTTGGGATGTTACAGCATATGCATGAGAATAAGTATATGACATGCGTATTCATAAGTATATGCATATGCATATTCATAAGTATGTGTATGCTTATTCATAAGTGTATACATATACACATGCATTAGTATATTCATATGCATATGAATAAGTATATGCATAAGGATAAGTATATGCATATGCTTATGAATAAGTACATGCATAAGAAAATTAAATACGTATGATTATGCTTATGTGTATGTATGTACATATTCATATGCATATGCATAAGAATATGTATATAACATACACATATGCATAATATCATATATGCATAAGAATATGCATATGCATATGCATATGCATAAGAATAAGTATATGCATATAAATATGAATAACTATAGGCATATGCATACTATGCATATGAATAAAAATAAGGTAAGGTCAAACCCAAAAGTGCTGACTAGACTAGCCATGGTCTCATGAGTAGTTCGACGAACCTCCCTGTTGTACTCCAACAACAATTTCTTGTATTCAAATGCCTAAACCACAAAACACATGTGTAGTGGCGAATTCAGGAGTCAAATTCACAAGTGTCCGATTGAAAAATGATAACAAAATAAAAAGGTCAAAATATTTTTTTATTAGATCAGATTGTCAATAAATATATTATTAACTTTAATTCCAAAGATTTAACATAATTTTAAAAATAATCGTCAGTCGCTTGTCAGTCGCTTAGAATTGTTTACAATGAGTTTTATGTTCTAATACTTTTGATATAAATTTTTGATAACTAGAAAGTAAATATTTCAATATAACTTTTTCTACAAAATTACTTATTGAAAACCTTAATGTTAAACCCATATGATTGTAACTCGTCAGAGTGGTGAATAGATGATTTTCACAACCATGTGCTAGTGCCTAGTGTTAATATGAAAATTTGACTAGTGGTAATATAGTAATTTGAATAGTTCACTTTTCGATTTACCAACTATTGACATTTGGTATTATGTATGTTCAAAGTTAAGTAAAAAATTTATAAATGTTGATACAAAAAACAAAATCCAACAGCCTCTATTAAGAGTTGTATAAGTCGGTGAATTCTTAACAGATTAAGATGTTATTGAGCTTAAAGTAAAGCCCACACCGAATACTACAATCTAGAAAAAATGGTCTTGTTCCGAGGTCATATGAGGAAGTTATTTATGTTCAAAGTAAATTTATAAATTGTTGAAACAAAAACAAAAAAAAACCCAACAGCCTCTGTTTAGTCTTGTATAAGTCGGTGAATTCATAACGGATTAAGATGTTTTTTGAGATTAAAATGAATCTCACACAGAATACTACAATCTAGAAAAAAAAATACATTGTTCCGACATCAAATGGGAAGTTATATATGTTCACAATTGAGTAAAAAATTAATAAAATGATGAAACAAAAAGTAAAACACCCAACAACTCATGGATAGAGTTGTAGAAGCCAGTCAATTCTTAACATATTAAGATGTTTTTTGAGCTTAAAATGAAGCCCACACAAAGTACTACAATCTAGAAAAAAAATTACTTTGTTCCGTCGTCAATGAGAAAGCTATGTATGTTCAAAGTTGAGTAAAAAAATTATAAAATACTGAAACAAAAAGTAAAAAAACCCAATAGTCCATGTTTAGGTCTATGTAATCCAGTAAATTCTTAACATATTAAGATTTTTTTGAGCTAAAACTAAGCCCATAGATCTATGCTCGATTTTTTTGAAAAAAGAAAATTGCATCATTAAAATTGATCCATGATTCAATTTTAATTTTTTAATTTCCATCATTATGATCCATTATTCAATTATAATGATCCAAAAAAAAAATTTCAATTTTTTTTCTCCCGGACATAGATCTATGCTCAATTTTATCATTTGTATTTTTTTTAGACTTTTTTCAATTTTAATGATCCAAAATGAGTACTCGGCCGATCATGTTTATATATATATATATATAAGATCGGGTAATGACTCATTTTAAAGTAAGGACTCGTGAAAACACCTTTAAAAAAAATTAAAAAAATAAAAATCATAAAACCGAACATAGATCGATGTCCAAGAGAACAAACAAATTGGAAAAAAAACATTTGGATCATTAAAATTGAATCATGGATCATTATGATGCAAAATAAAAAATTAAAATTGAATTGTGGGTCAATTTTAATGATGTATTCTTTTTTTTTCAATTTTTTTTCTCCCGGACATAAATCTATGCTCGATTTTATGATTTGTATTTTTTTTTCAATTTTTTTAAGGTGTAATCACATGTCCTCACTTTAAAATGATCCCTTACAGGAACCGGACCTTATATATATATATATATATATATATATATATATATATATATATATATATATATATATATATATATATATATATATATATATGCTTAGGTTATTTTGTTTTTACTAACTATTGTGTGCCAGAATGCACAGATCTGGACCACCGGATGAATAAAATCAATGATTATGATCTGAGGGTCTATGATGTTACAATAGAGTAGCATGTACCATATAATCACACAAATTTCAGCAAAAGGGTATTTTGGTCAATTAACCTATTTTAAAAAAGGTAATTTTCGGATTTTAAGGGATCATTAACACTTCTAATTTTAAAATCTGAATTTTTTAAATTAATTCTAAACATAATTTGTAAACATAACCGATTTTATTCCGTCAGAATGGATTTTTGTTTGAATGATGTTCTTTCAGAGTTTTATTCTAGTAGAATATTAACGAAGAATAACAAAATTCTTGAACTCCTAGTTGAAGAATAACAAGATTTTAATATTTTCATATACATTCGAACTTAAATACAAATTCATACATATTCTTACATACTAATAGCCTTCTACATTTTAATATATTTATACTTATTCTAAAAGAATATCATAAAAAATCAGCATTCTTGAATATACGGTTAACGAATAAAAACAAGTGTGATTCTTAAAAAATAAGAACATTCTTAAACTATGAGTGTCATCAATCTTTGGCTCATTCTTCAAGTCATTCTTATCAGGTCTTCAAGCCATTGTTCCTACCATTCCTATCACAAATGCAACAAAAACTAATAATGGTTAAAAACATGTTGCTTACAATTCCTATTAATTTATACATTCTGGGAGAATACATATAATTCATTCCGGTACAATATACAGAACACAATCTTGCATAATACATAGAATACAATTTCGCAGAATACATAGAATAAAATTTGCTAGTTATAACTTTACATGCCACTATAAAGAATTAAAAGCATGTGATTTTCCATTTGCAATCGTATTTCTCTATATATAAACATTCTAAAGCATAGAATGCATAAATGCATTCTGTCAGAATTACTATAATGTTACATGCAATTCCTAGCACTTTATATATTTTGGAAGAATACATAGAATATGATAGAAAACATAGAATACATTCTGACAGAATACATAAAATTTGCTACTAAATCAAGATTATAAAATTGTGAACAGTGGAACATGTTAAGTTTAATAATTTTCAAATATTAGAAGGTTAGATTTTGATATTTTCCACATATTATTTATTTAATCAAGTGATTACAAATGCTTTTGAGAAGAGTTTTCTTATTCATACAATGTTTAAGTTCTAAAATGTCTCAAATTTGTGAAAATCTCTTATAAACCCTTAATCAAATCTTCACCCTAAATTGATTAAAAAAATCAAATACCAATAGCAAAGATTGATGCTACTCAGGTAATTAACAAATAAGGAGTTAATAAAACAACAAAAAAAACATATCAAAAGGTTTAGTGAAGAAAATAAAAGAAATACTCTTTGAGGCATTTCTACAAACACCTGGCGTGCAACATAGAAATCAAATTTTCTTTCAAGCCATTTCTACAACAAAGCTGCCAAATTCTCTTTGAGGCATTTCTACAAACATCGGTCAATTCATAATCAAACGAACACCTATGTAGTTCTGCCAAATCAAACAAGAACAAAAAGAAAAGAATGAGCCTTTACCTATTGATTGAATCATTGTTGCCCAGCTTCCTCCATCACCGATTCCACCTACATGCCGATTGCCACCACCCCATACGACTTACTGTCGCCTTACAACTCCCAATTTGCAACCACCCTTGTGTTTCAAGATGATCGGACCAGAAGAAGAATGGAGCCGAGGGGAGTAGCCCTGCGTTTCCGGCCTCCCTCCATCGCCTATGCTAGCGATCCACCAGCACCACCAAACCCTCACTTCTAGCCTCTTTCCGATCATAATAGGCCGACAAACATGCAGCTGTGGAAGAAGAGCAGTTGAATAGAGGATCTAGAAGTTGCTGTCATGATGGCGGATAATAGGCAGACAGTGGTGCTCGGATGTAAGGATCGATTTCTGGTGGAAAAGAGGAATTGAGGTATCGATGATTTAAGGAAGTCGACGTACTCTTTAAGGTTAGGGATGTGGGCTTTGTAGGGTTAAACTAATTAAGGAGATATTCATTGAATTACTTTTTACCATAATTAGATATAGGAAGTTTACCATTATACCCTTTTTTAATTTATTTAAAGATTTATTATTTTTGAATTCTCATTGGTGCATTTAGTCACACACTATTTGCTAAAAACATTTGAACACACATATATATATATATATATATATATATATATATATATATATATATATATATATATATATATATATATATATATATATATATATATATATATAGGGTGAGGTTCAATAGAGAACCATAATTAACCAAGGAACCAATCATTTTTTCAACTTTTAGAACTTATTTTTTATCAAAAAAAAAACTAAAAATACAGAAATTCATAACTTTTTATCCTTTTTCCAATGATATAAAATTCGAATTTTTTTTTTACGTCAAATTCACAATGTGAATCTTCGAAAATTCACAACGTAAATCCGGATTCACACAGTGAATCCGAAAAATATTTTTCACATTCACAATGTTAATATATGAATTTAGATATTTTTATATATTTTTTTTTTCGATAAAGAATAAGCTCTAGAAATTGAAAAAAAAAAGATTTGGTTCCTTGAAAAACCCATAATTATGGTTCTCTATTGAACTTTTTCATATATATATATATATATATATATATATATATATATATATATATATATATATATATATATATATATATATATATATATATATATATATATATATATATATATATATATATATTCCTTTTGGGCATCAACCCTACTTCTTTACGGTGTCACCATTAATGCAATGTAACAAAGAGCCCATACACAATATGCAGGGATGATAAGATTGCAGTGTATTAATTGCTCATTCATAAGTTTTTCTTATGTTGCAATTCAGCTAGACGTGATGACTCCAATCATTATAACTGTTCCATTTATTTATTGGAAACACGTGTAAATCTCTCTCTCTCTCTCTCTCTCTCTCTCTCTATATATATATATATATATATATATATATATATATATATATATATATATATATATATATATATATATATATATATATATATTAGTAGGATACCTGTGCAATGCAGCGGCGTGGGATAGTTTTTTTCGACAATTAATGTTTTTCCGGCTGGCTGTTTCGGGATAAAAAAACATGGGATGAAAATACGACATCCAATGATTAGATTCTTTTCAACATCCGACGAATAATTTATTTTAATAGATGGCGCATAATTTCTATTCAACAACTAATTTACTAAACATGTTAGTCAGTTAACAAAAATCTCTCTAATTATGGTCATATTTATTATGATTGTGGTCATTTTTGTTATTAACTTCAATGGCTAAATACAAGCCCAATGTTTTTTATTGAAATTTTAATAATTAGCATTACAATAAGTATGTATGTTGGGTGTTTTTTTTGGTCAATGTTCCATATAAAGATGTCATATTCAAAAAAAAAAAAAAAAAAAAAAACATGCATAACGCACATTGTTATTGTTTCAGTTTTGCCTTTGTTGGATGTCTTTATAGAATCGACATCATATTTTTCCTAAATACAAAAATTAACAATATAAATCATTTTCTTGTTTATTATAAAATATAGTTTATTGATCGTGATTTGTCCTTTTGGCATCAAGTTTCCATTTTTAGTTTGTTCGATGACATGTAGAAATTAGTTCGTTTTCATTTTAATATCAAATAACTAATTATTCGTTAAGCCAGTTATTAGCCAAAAAAAAAATCATTGACACATTCGTTTAAATAATATAGTCATCGCTAAACTCACCATGTAACCTTTTTGTTTTTCATCTACCTCTTCTCTGTCAGTTGCCACAATCCAATTGAAGCCAATTCTCATATAGAATATTAAAACCCGATTATTTGATTCTGTATTTTAACATGTACAATATAACTTTTTAACATGTAATATATAACTTCTAGTTTTGAATAGCTCAAATGTACTCTTATGTTATTTAAAATATTTATATTAATAATAGAATGTGCCCCATGTTACCTCTATTTATTCATACTGTGTTAACATAAAATATTATCCATATTTACTAATATTATTTTCATAGCATAACAAAATTTCCATTTATTTTTCATATCTGATTTTGCTTTTATAAATGACAAACAATAATTAAAATGATTAGTAGCCCACAAAATAAATTAGCCCATAAGAAATGAGTACATATAAGCCAACATGCTTCTTAAATTTTTGTTGTGCCCAATTCCTTCATCTTTTCGTGTGTTTATCCCATCGGCAAAATTCAAACTAAAACTCCATCACCTTCTTTTCTTCTTTGTTTCTTGGCTCGCAGTTGTCGGTTAGACTCGTTAAGAAAATAATGATATGATGCGATGAAGGACAATTTTATCATAAAAATAGACTTACTTTTACACCATTGATCACACAAATATTTACCTAGTCACTAAAAATTGAAATAGGAAGACGCTTTACAATTGTTGATATTTGTTGACAATTCTCCCAATAGCTTTTTTTTTTCAAGTGATATAAGCATCGATTTAAAGATTCTTGATATCAGAATTGACTTAAAAAGTCCCAAGTATTTAACCTTTAAAATGGAATTTTTAGGTTTTAAAATAACATATTCTTGTCTTCAAAACCTCAGTTTTTAATGTCTTTTAAAAAGTTATTTTCAGTCTTCACTAATCACATTTTCTGTTTTCGAGACAAACCAAACCTAATCACGTTTCTTCTGTTATTGATTTTTTTTTTTCAGTTATATCTTCTGAAAATGTTTTTAAGACATATAAAAATGTATGATGTTTCCTGAAAATATTTTTAAAGAAATTAAATTGATTCCTACTTTTTATTTTCTATAAATATTCCTACCTAATGAAATTATGATAAGTGTCATCTTTCCATATTTTTTAACTAAATCATTAAGACTATATTAAGAATATATCAAATAAAATTAAATTGAATGGCGATTGTCATAATTTTAGTGGGTAGGAATAATTGTAGGAACAAAAGGTAGGAAGTAATTTAATTTCTCATATTCTTAAGACTCTTATTTAAACATATTTTCTACATATGCTTCTCACTTACACACGGTTTCTGAAACAAATCACACAATACATACATAACATCATATGGAAATCTTGGATATGGATTTTAGATTGAAATCATGTACATAAATAATAAAACAGTTCATAACATCATCAATATACAACACCATACCCCTTTCGAAAAAAATATATACAACACCATACTTTCAATGGAACTTTCAAATAAATTGTAACTTCTTTTTCAAAATAAAATAAAATAACTAAATCACATATACTTTCAATTAAATTTTATCAAGAATAAAATTATTTTTTCTCACTTTCAAATGAAACTTCGGGTTTCAAACGAAAAGTTAAGGACGGTTTCATAAAACTAAAAATGGCAAAAACCTTGAACCTATATCGTTCTCTGAAGAACATTTGGAAGAAAAGATAATGGCCTGAACAGATTAAGCCATACAAATAAAACTCACGAAATACTTTGCTCTGTTATGGAAATCACATAAAGCTAAATCCCTCTCTTGCGTATGGGATTCGAATTGCCAAGGTTGGAGGAAAAAAGAAAATGCTCAAAAATCTGCAAATATAAAAACATTCAGAAACTAAAACGCATTTGGCATGCTAAAATACAACACAAATGCAAATCTTTACCATCATCACTTGAAACTCAAACATCACCTTCACTTTTTTCTAGACATCAACAACAAAACACGGTACTATTCTTCATTCTACGGACTTTAAAATAATCAATCATTAAAACCTGAAAAATAACCAAAATCCAGAAAACTCAAAATCAAAGAAAACCAAATAAATCACCAGATTACGACATTAAATCAAACAAATATAACAACAAACGACATATGAACAACTATGTTTCAAGATGATCTAAAAAACAATAACATTTAATAGATACAATTTTAATGAATGGGTTCATGTCTTGAGAGACCGCAAATTGTACACTCATAAATGACCTATTCCTAAACCATCTGCTTTGAGCAATATGCTTGAACATGATACCTGGTAAAGGTGTCATTGTGATGCTAAAGATGCTTCTTGCATCATACTGGGAATAGTTATTACTGACTTCTATGAAGTCTTGGATAATATAGATGTATACTTAATGATATAACAGGTTATGCAAATATTCCTCCAATACATTGATATTTTGTTTTTAATACAAATGGAATAATGCAAGGTTGGAAAGGGTTACCTTGTGTGATCTAATAGGACCATATTTTATGGAATGAATATCATTATTCCCAAGAAATGCAATAAGGCTCACACATATGGATCTTGTTTTTTTTATGAAGAAACATGATACTGGAAAAGAAACTACTCCTCTATCTGAAACGAAAATATGGAAAAGACTAGTACTTAAGGCATCTACTAGGTAGAACTTATACTTTTCATATATAACACTCAAGTAATTGGTATTTAAATGTTAATCTAATATTTGTAACTTGCTTGTAGATATTTACAGAAGGGTAAGTAGTTGAGCACAAACAAGTTGGAACTGCACTCTTAGAGTTTAGTTTATTATTTATGCTTAGAACATAAAGTACTTGCATTGTAAAACAATATTTTTTTGGAACAATATATGTTTTAAATTTAACCTATCTAAATATATGTCTCGGTTAATTTGTTAAAATTTTATTATTTACTTAAATCATTTTTCATAACGATCACATTCATAGTCGAAAATGATTAACTTTACGAGACTAGATCTTATAATATAAATTAAAGTAAATATCAATGTTTTATAAATAACTAGTTCTATATGTAAACACTTTTTGACTTAAACTTCATTTAAATTAAAATTGTCTAAGACATTGTTATATTTATTATATAAATGACATATACATATTCCAACTTCAAGATAAGGATCTTTGAAGGAAAATAATGTAGTTTAGTTGATATATGTAGATCTTATTTATATATAAAAGATTTCTAATGATATTTTCACTAAATTGTAGAGAAAATAATTATTAATGAGCTATACACTATGATGTATGACTTTCTTTTTAATAAATGTGTAATATTTAGCATAAGATACCAAATAAATCTTATTACCAACTATAGTATTCATAAATTATATGTTACATGTTAAAACATAATTGTGAAATATTTGTTGAAGTTTTTGAATATAAAGTTGAGATAGAAAATACCATCTAAAGTCATAGTGATAATAAAGGATGAACTAAACCTTACTGAAAAAGTTACTTTCTAATCGGTAGAAATATTCTCATTTATTCTCTTGCGATTATACTTCAATCACTTTAATTGTATCTTGAATACAAGCACCAACTAATTACATGTTTGTAGAATATTCTAAAAGTGCATTTAGACTATTTTATACAAATCCACCAATAATAAGTTCTATTATTTCTCTGAATGCTAGAAAGAAAGTCAATTAAGATATAATAAGTGTTAAAAATGATTTTTTTTTATAGAAGATTATGTAGGATAAATAATCTTAACCAAAGTAATACTTAGGGTCAACAATTGTAACCTATTTGACCTAATAAAGAAGAATTATATGAATATTATGTGTTTCATTATTATTTTAATATAATAAAATAGGAAAAAAAATCATCTGAATCACCCATAAATCGTAAAAATAAGTGCGTCGAAACATATATATATATATATATATATATATATATATATATATATATATATATATATATATATATATATATATAGAAAGTACACGTCTTTCCGATCCCGAAAATATAAATTTCATAGAAATCCGACTCCGTATGAATTAGATATGATTTTTATAAGATATAAAAGTCAGCCGCACACAAACAATGTGTGAAATAAAAAACTACAAAGAGAATGATTGACTTTTAGCTAAATCCATCTAAAAGAAAATCATAGTACGCTTTAACATAAGAATTTTGAGAAAAAGAATGTCAAAAACGGAGTCCGTACGAGGTGTTCGTTTGGATGGATCGGTTTGATCCGATCCAATCAAGTAAATCCAAATTGATTTCGGTTTTCAAAACATGAATCCGAATTGTCCAAACTAAATTCAAATTCGATCCGATCCAATTACAATTCGTTTGGATCAGTTTTTATAATTTGCTTTTCAAAAACCGAAACATTTTAAAACAACATATATTTATAATATTACCCAACTTTACACAAGAAGAAAAAACAAATAATTTAGTTGTGATTTGAAATTTATAAACAACTAAAAAGAAGATATATTATAGTTAAATATTTTATAGATACAAAACTTTCGAGAGAAAATGCATATTAATGTTTTTTATCGGGTGAAACGTTTTGAATCTAATTGAAAAAATAAATTACAAAATTAATAAATAATTATAGCTATATAATATAAATAGATAAATAATAAATGTTTAATGGGTTTTTTTGGATTATTCGGTTCGTATTTTATAAACCAAAACCAATCCGAAATCCAAAATAATAATTGGGTTTTGTTAAAAACCAATCCAAAAATCCGAATATCCGAACCATATAGTCAAATCCAAATTGTTCAATTGGATAATTCGGTTTTATCTGAATAGTGAACAACCCTACGTAGGAGAGAGTTATGATTTTATCGAAATCATTTAATTTTATAAAAATATGAACGAAAAATAAAATAAAATTTAGTCGACGAAATCTAAACAAAAGTTGTAGATCTTGTCGATAGCTATGCGTGGATATAAAGAACGTCAAAAACGGAGTTCTTGAGAACGATTTATAATTTATAATAGCATATTTACGTATTAAAATAAATTATAAATCATATACATATATATATATATATATATATATATATATATATATATATATATATATATATATATATATATCATTAGAAATGTATCGACAGTGTGGTCGTTATAAGACTAGTGTTGAATAAATTCGACATTAGTTTAGCACAAATATCGTTAAATTTATTTAAAATAGTATTATAAATGGATGTTTAGTCATTTAAATAACTATAAGGTCATTTAAGTAACTATAGATGGTGGTTTTTGAAAATTCAAATACTATAAATAAGAGGCCCTAGGCTCTCATATTTCTTGCACCATTCTCTTGATTGAAGAGTATTTCTCTTCTTATCCTCGAGCATTTCGATCCTATGTGATTCGACTTCTCTTTCTGTAGTTTTAGTAGAGTAAGGTGATCGTTGAAGCGCTACAAGAATCTTTTTTGAAAAAAAGATTCAGCGATGAAGTTGTAACCATAGAGTTCTAAGTTTTCGCTAGAAACACTATAAGTTGAGCTACACCTATTACGCTTTAAGTGTAACTTATGTTTAAATTTATTATCGTTATTATGAACCTATAAACAAGATTTATCAGTGATTTCGAGTCATTATACTGATTAATCTACTTACGGGGATGGTGTCTAGGCTAGATTTAGTGAAGTGTTTAAAGTGAGATTTCGAAACAGTATACTTCATATACCAAATGGATCCTACATCCGATATGATCCTACCTGGTTGTTCCTTACTTGATAGAACTTAAAGTAGACTTTGAGTTAATGATGAATGTAGACTGATAATTAGTCGCAATAAATATTAGACTAAAACTTAGTGATAATGATACTAGGTTTCGTCAAAGGAAAAGACAATTGCTAGAAGCGAAGCGTTGCCCGAATTTCGAGTCATCACTTTAACATGTGAGTGCATAGTCCTTTTCATGAACATGATTTTAATACAAGTATTAATAAAATTATTAAATCTATGTTGAAAGTTTATATATGAGTTATATGCTTATTATCTGGAAATATGTGTTGTGTGTATATTTGATGATATATGTTATGCGAACCAAACATGCTTCTATATGTTTTAAGATGTATTTACAAGATAATAATAATAGAAGTATTATAAATGAGAAGATAAATATATGTTAATACATAATACACTGTATAAAATATTACACTAAATTAGGATAGTGTTGCCGAAACAGTGTTTGTATTGAAAGTTGATTATAAGCATTGTAGGTTTGCATAGTGATGAAATAAGACTTAAAAGAGATGTTTACTTCAATTACCAAGTCTTTTTCAAAGCTCTGTATCTCAGGTGCTACTTGTTCTGGGGTATTATTATGTTCTAGGGTACGAGTCCTACTCATACCAGGGTACTATATTGTGCCAGAAGTACTATCATGTACAAAGTCCTTTTTGACACTATTATGTATCAGAGTACGGAAGCGTAAGGGAGTACTTTTTAGTATTTCCCCATAGTTTTTCTTTTGATGAGCTTTGTGTGTCATTGTTCCCTTTCATGAAGTAATTGGGGGAACTTCATAGACTGCCTAATAGAGTGTATCAGGAATAGACCACTATTAGGTAGGTCTGATGTTTTATTACTAGATAGGGTGAGTCTGGGGCTAAATGTACCTAGTCATGCTAGGGAATGGAAAGAAGCAGCTTGGAATGAAGTTTTAATCAAGAAACGCAAGAAAACGCCAAGCACGGGCTATCCTCCCTTAAAGAACTCGAGCTTGTATTTTTTTATTTTTTTTTTTAGTGGAAATCTTGAAGACTAACCTTAGATGACCTAGAACAGGCTATGCTTATTCCCCAATTAATATTTTCTTAATTTTTGAATATTTTAAAGATCGATACTATGCGTTTGAAAGGCACGACCTGGTCACTCAAACATGGGACGTGCTTCATGCCCGTGATTCTAAAAAAAGTCTTGTTTTGGCAATGTACTTCATTTAAATTATTATGGACTAGACCTGCCTCCAAACATAGGCCATGCTTCCCAAATGCAGTTATGACTTCTTTATAGAGCCCTTATTTATTGCCATGTCTGCTATATAAATACCATATGTCTTCTTAGTCGAACCCTAGACTGCTGCAGACAATTTTTCTGGTGATTTTGTGAAGTTCTTCAGCAAATTTCCATATCTAAAGATTTCAGTTTGTCTCATTCATCTACTTTAGTAAGATTTATTGTTTAGACCTCATTTTTACTGTTTGTAATTTGTTTTTAGTAATGTACGGCTAAAAACCCTAGATTTAAGTTTCGCATTGAGTCGAATATCCATGCAAGTAATCATTAGGCTTGATTTTTGGTTATGAAATTTGTTTAGTTTAATTAATTTCATGTTTAAATGAATTTTGGATTTTGATTTCATTTTTGTTGGCCTCTTGAATTGGTATTAAATCATTCTAGTTAACTGGTTGTTAGAATTCTTGCTTGCTTTAATAAATTGGTATTAAGTAATGAGTATTAGATTGGTTTGTGCTAGGAATAAGTTCCAATATAAACTGATCGAACAAGTTTTTAAGCTTTCAAGCTTATGAGAAGTATTGAACTTTACTGGGAATTTTAGAATGTGTTTAATGCTACTTTTCCAAAATAATTAAGAGCTTGTTTGGTTAACTTAGGAAAAAAGTAAGGTTTAATTCAAAGAGCATATTTTGATCAAACAATTTGGTAAATGAAGATAACTAGAGCTTGTTAATGATTTTCAATACCAGTTTACGTAGAACACAATTCAAACAATAAAGTTGAAGGTTATTTGCATTGCTTAGGAGAGTCAACATGGTGCTAAAATTGCCTTTAATTATCTGAATTTTCACAGATTATTTAGTTCGATTTTGTTTAGTACAAATCAATGTTTAATATTAGTTTTAATCATCACCCCCCCCCCCAATTTAATTTACCGTCATAGTAGTCGTGTCTTATGGAAAAAGGCATAGACTTTAGGACGTGTCCCTATGGATTCAACTCGGCTTTCCTGTACTACCCCTTATTGAAACCAAGGTTTCTTATAGCACGATTAATTAATTGGAGCTATTGTCAGGGATACGACAAACACTAATCGATTTATGCCAAGATCTTCACGTACAGGTACACCAATAAGGCTTAATCTAGTGACAGAGAAGATGGCAAAAAAACTCAGGAAAGAAGAGACACTTTGCTTCGTAATCTTCCCTAACCCTGGACAAAACTGATCTACAAGTCAGTCCCTTATGGAATGACCCCGAACCAAAATTCTTGTCTTTCCCAAAAGCACCGCCATCGTCACCCTCTTATAGTAAATAAGCAACATATCTGTCACCATTCGTTATATCTGAATAAATCAACCCTTTTAACTCTGATTCTGATGAATCAGCTATGAGTGACAAAGAAGGTGAATAGAAAAATCTCATACGTTATGCTACATAAGAGGTCACTCAAAAACCTCTTTGTATTACCTTCCCAAAAGCCCAAAATTTCAAACTTAAATCTGGACTGATACATCTTCTCCCCACATTATGAGACCTCGAAAATGAAAATCCACATAAATTCCTCATTGAATTTCATGTGGTCTGTTCTAGAATGAATCCACATGCTATCACAGAGGATCAGATAAAGTTAAGGGCATTCCCCTTCTCAGTTCAAGATACAACGAAAGAGTGGTTATACAATCTCCCATCCAGCTCCATTACCACATGGAATGATGTTGCAAAATTGTTTATGGGAAAAAACTTTCCGGAAGCAAGAGTTTCAAATCTTCACAAAGAGATTCTCAAAATCAAGCAAGAAAAAAATGAACGGTTCAAAAAGTTGTTTGTTTGATTCCCACAACATGGGATAGTGATTATCAATTGTACCAGTGTTCCTGTGAATGCCTCACACCCATGGAAAGGTGTTTTATTAATGCTTCAATCCGAGGATTGTTAGGAGACATAACATCAACTGAAATTTGGTCATTAATTGAAAACTTGGAGATAAGGTCAAAGTAATCCACAAACAAAGAAGAATTGTATCCAAATCAAACAAGAGGAGTGAAATTGATAAGTAATGCTCATCTCGAACCGTAAATTTTGGAATTGACAAAATCCGTTCTTTGGCTAACAAAAGAAAATGGAATCGAACCCAAAATCAAAGCTTATGGGATATGTTTGAAGACTAGGCACCCAACAAATATGTGCCCAATACTACAAGAGGATATTGAAGTTGTCTAAGCTATAGGATGTTATCAAGGGCAACAACAGAGACAATTTAACCAACCTCGTAATAATCAAGTTTGGGAATATAATCAAAACAACAACTTTCAGCAAAGACCCCAATAGAATTTCTAGCAATGTCAATAGTACCATCACCCACCTGGGTTTTAGCAACCTTTTTTTTAACAAAGTCAACAACAGTCCGCTTTTTGAAAACAACCAGTTTAGCAACAAGCTAGCAGTTCTAGCATGGATTTTGAAGACATTTTGAAAATTTTAGCCACCAACACCCATGCTCTCCATTACAAAACAAAGTTGGGCATAAAAAATCTCGAACAAAAAATGACACAACTCACAAACACAATGGGCAAGTTGGAAGCACAAGGAAAGTTATCCTCTCAAAAAAAATCCTAAACATAACACGTGTGCTATCACTCTGATAGGTAGGACCGGGAAGATCTCATACCAATCGAATTTGGGAATTCTTGGTCAGAAGGATGTGATGTATATGTTGGTGTAGCACCAATGGTTGGGGCTCATGTTGGGAGTCGCCTTTGTATTAGAGTGTAGGTAGCCGGCATCAACGAATGATCATGGAGTTTGTTCTCTAGTTATTAGTAAGATGATGCAGAGCCAGAGAGGTTTTGGTTGGCTCGATTTTTGGATTGGGGTCATCATGGATGCAGTTTGAGTGGTTCTGACTATCTGGAAGTCGGGCATAGCATAGGGTTTTCAGATTTCAAGCAAAGTAGTTAGAGCTTCTCTTAGTTGGTTAAGTATGGCATGACAATGTTCATTTCTTCGTTGGGACGCGTGATTTCTGCTAAGATTTGGTTCAATATTAGTATCTCAAGGTGATCATCTGTGTGACATGATTCTTCCGTACTGTATTAGATTCTGGTAGTTCATATAGAGACGAATTGTGTAGTAAAGTAAGTTGTAAGGACAGATTTTGAGGACGAAATCTAATTTAAGTGGGGAGAGATGTAACACTCGTTTCTTAGAATGTTTTAACTAAAGACTTATCGGGGTCAAAATGGAGTTTTTGGGAAAACTCTATGCCATGACGTGGTACAAGGATGCCAATGACATGGCATAACTTAAATGATCGTGTCCCCTTGATGGGTCCCACGATGTGGCGAGAGAAGGGCCACGACATGGCAACTGTTCTGGCCCAAGCCCATAATTTTATAGCTTCCTCTGTATTTAAACCTTAAACCTCTGATTTAGGGCACCAATTAACCTCCATCACCCTCAAGAACCTTAAAGCAAACCCTAATACCATCTTCTCAATTTCTAAGCTTACTTTTGGTGATTTGGTTCATTTGGAAGGAAGAAGAATGCCCTTGTGGTATAGGGAACCTCTTGTCAAGTTAGAGATTCCATTTGAGCAATTGATTTACCATTGTAAGTGTTCAAGATCCAAGCTTTATGTTGCATGCTTCTAGATCTAGGCTCCTTGTCCCTTTTTCTTCATGTTGTAGAAGTTTGGAGGAATAGATTCCATAAAGTTGGCAACTTTATGGATCTTTGAGGTCCTTTTGGGGATATATGTTCCTGAACTAGAGTTATATGGTGTATTTTGGTCTCATGTACAAGTTTGAGTTCATTTCTTCCATGTTTTTGACATAGTTTGGAAGAGACGTGCATTGGACATGCGTGTCCATAAAGCACTGGTTATTATGATGATTTAAGTGTAAGGAATCACTCTAAAAGTTATGGACTTGTGGCTTTAGTGATTAAGTGTTTAATGGTTGAGTTCCTACCTTAAGTTGTCATTAAGGACCTAGGTTTAGAGATATTTTCTTATTGCGATGTCTTAATGGATAAAGTTGGAAACCTTATCAATAAAGACCTTGGGAAGGACTAGATTTGAGCTTTGGAGCTTTTGGGGTGGAAGGAAAATAGCTTAATTCATTAAGCTATCAAGAGCTAGTTTCCACGACGTGGCGACTGGGGGATGCTCATCTATTTTGTCATTATTTGGCAACGACGTGGCGAATGGGAGGCCACGACGTGGAGAATCGTTGAAGTTGACTTTGACCATTGATTTTTCACCTTGGTTGACATTTGGTCAAAAGGCTAGTTTTAGAAGGTGGACTAAGGATTTACATTGTATGGTTTATTAGGAGGTGTATTGCATCCGCTCATTGACTGTGAGAGTTGTTAGTTGTTGACTACGTCTTTGAGGTAAGTCTACTCACCATACTATGTAGGATGTTAGTTGTCTTTGTGATACTTGCATGGAAGATCAGGGTGTTTCCCTTGGGGTATGTATGAAAGACCAGGGATTGACTCATGGCAATTGAATGAAAGACCAGGATGTCGCTCCAGTAAAATTATATGCAATACGAGGATTTAGCCCCCGGGAGTTATATGTAGGATGCTAGTTATCTTTTGTGATACTTGCATAGAAGACCAGGATGTGGCTCTAGCACTTGGACCAAGGTTTGGCTCCCGGCGTTGCAAGGAAAGACCAGGATTTGGCTCATGGATGATAGTGACAGTAAAATTATGGTTCAACCTATAGCATTCCCTATCCTATGTATGGTATGTGGTATTTTGGAGAACTCGCTAAGTTTTGTGCTTACGGTTTTGTGGTTCAAATATTTTTAGGTACTTCCAGTTCCAAAGGGAAGGGCCCGGCTTGGCTGCACAACATCCCCTGATGGCTTTTTCCGCACTGTTTATTATTGTTTTACTCTATAGTTTGAAAGATACATTTTCCTATGAATGCTTTTGGAAAAGAAATTATGGATTTGACGGTCTAAAAAAAGAAAATTTTATTGGTATTTCTGGGATGTTACAGATACATGGAAGGTATTGAAATTTACGTCTAGGTAGTGATTCTATTGGTCCTTCCTTGATGTAAAGTCTAATCATGAGTGTATATATATATAGTGTGTATGTGTGTGTGTGTGAGAGAGAGAGAGAGTGAGTGATTTACTTAATTTGCTATGTATTTTTTTCTTTTTGTTTATCATTTTCCATGCATATTCTATTTTTTGTATGGTTATTGTTCGTGTTAGGTTAGGTTTCCGCTTTAGTTAGTTTAGTTTTGTTTAGGTTTCCCTTCCTCTGTCTTCGCATTCCCAATTTGACTCCGATGCCGATTCTTTCCTTATTCGAGGACTAGTAAGGTGTAAGTTTGGGGAGGTTTGTTAGATGCATTTCTATGCATCCTTTTGGTTACATCCAATCTCATTCTATATCAATTTTTTGGCAATTATAACCATGTTTTTAATATAACTCAAACAATGTCCGTTTTCCGTAAGAATGCCCGTATTGCTTATATTTTAATGTATTTTTTCAGGGATTTTTATGCGAAGTTGGATTTCGGATGTGAAAGTGGAGCATTGGAGCTTAACTTGAGCTAAACATACCTGAGGATGCTATAGAATGGAAGGAAGCAGCTTGGAATCAAGTTCTAATCAAGAAACAAGAAAAGAAAACATCAAGCATGGGATGTGCTAATCTAGAATGGGTTGTGCTCCCTTGAAGAACACGAGCTTGTATTTTTTTTGAGTGTAAATCTTGAAGATTTACCTGCGATGAACTAGCACGAGCCGTGCTTACTCCGTGTTTACTATTTTTCTTAATCTTCAAGATTTTAGAGATTGGTACTCTGCGACTGAAAGGCACAACGTGGTCACTCAAACATCGGTCGTGCTTCATGCCCATGCTTCTAAAAAAAGTCTCATTTGGCAATGTACTTCATCTAAATGCTTATTGACTCTACCTACCTCCAAACATGGGGTCGTGCTTCTTGCCAGAACCCTTACTTACTTCCAAGTTTGTTATATAAATACCAAATGTCTTCTCAGTCGAACCTTAGACTGCTGCAGACAATTTTTCTAGTGATTTTCTAAAGTTTTCCAGCGAATTTCTAGATCTGAAGATTGAAGTTTGACTCATTCGTCTTGTTTAGTAATATTTGTTGTTTAGAATTTATTTTTACTATTTATAATTCGTTTTTAGCCATGCCCGACTAAAAACCTTAGATTTCAGTTTCGCACCGACTTAACTTTTCGTGCAAGTAATAATTTGGCTTGATTTTTAGATGTGAATTATGTTTAGTTTGACTAGTTTCATGTTTTAATGAATGTTTGTTTTGATTCAGTTTTTGTTGGCCATTTGAATTGGTATTAAATCATTTAAGTTAGCTAGTTCTTAGAATTTGTAATCGTTTTAATTAACATGTAATAAGTAACGAATATTAGATTGATTATGTGCTATGATTTATTTCTAATATAAACTGATCGAACAAGTTTTTACGCTTTCAAACTTATGATAAGTATTGAACTTTACTAGGAATGTTACATTGTGATTAATGCTACTTTTCTAAATTAATTAAGAGCTTGTTTAGTTAATTTAGTAAAAATTAAGGTTTAATTCAAAGAGCAATTTTGATTAAACAATTTGTTAAAAGAATATTATTAGAGCTTGTTAATGATTTTCAGTACCAGTTTAGACAGAACACAATTCAAACAATCAAGTTGAAGATTATTTACATGACTAGGATAGTCATCGTGGAACTTAAATTGCCTTTAATTATCTGAATTTTCAGAAGTTATTTAGTTGCATTTTAATTAGTACAAATCAGCATTTAATATTAGTTTTAATCATTAACCTTCCCCCCCCCCCTAAATTTAATTTATTTTCATAACTTTAAGACGTACCCATGTGGATTCGACCCTGCTTTCTTATACTACCCCTTAGTGCAACCTAGTAGTATTTTTATACCTATTTATTATTTGTTTAGGCGCTTACGACACACTTAAGAATCTTTAAGGAACTTTGTGTATTTGGGCATTTGAGCAATTGCGTTGATGAAATGTATATTTATTAAGAGCGAATGGATTTGTTCTAAGAATTTTTATGTGCTTGTTCCTGATGGAACTGCTTTTGTCTTCCCAGATATGGTAGTGGTGGAAAAAAAAAAGGCTTAACAACAGGGATTTCTAGACTATGATAAGTAGGTTGCGATGCAGTAGTAGAGTGGTCGCATCGCGAACTTAGAACAGGGCATCTTCACCTACAATTTCTTTGACTTCATCTTTAGGTTGCTATACACTAGAAGGAGAGTTAGAGTTAATAGTTATTAAAGGTTCATAATTTTAACCTCCCCGTGTCGTCACATTTTTCACTTGTGCTCGTGCATTGGTCTTGGTTTTGCTCGGAAGAGTACCCGATAAATCTCATGCATTAATTGGGAGTGTTGGTCCACTTGTTTCTTAATGTCCAAGATCAAGGCATGTTGATTCCTCAATGTAGTTTGTTGGTCCCTCAAGGCTACTTTGATCTCCACATCTTGCTTTTCATTTGCATCGGCAAATCGAGCTAAAATAGCCTACAGATCTGGTTTCTTAATATGAAATTTTCTCTTTTTGATAGTACCCTTAGCCCTCTTATTTGTACATCTCCTCTTTTTCTCTTTTATACTCTTTATATGGCTTCCACTCCATCTTTCGTTTCCTCAAATCCATATCATATTTGTCCTCGCTTCAATAGCACACTTGAGCCTTCTTGTTTCCGTTCTCGTCCAAGTAGCAATATTTGGTCAAATGCGGACCGCTACAATTGTCACATATGACTTGTATTGCATTGAGCGTCTGATTGATTTTTGTATACAGCGGTCCATGTTGTCAAGCTTTACATTCAAAGCAGCTAGGCCATCGGAACATTCACCTTTTGATTTCCCTCAGAAAACTTCATCTCTCATATTATGCCACTCCTATGAATGCTTTGCGAATGCTTAAATTATTTCTTTTCTGGTTGTAAGATTTTTCTTCGTAATTAGACCTTGAGAGTCCACCACTTGTCTTGTAAAACATTGATTCCATTGTAAAAGGTTTGAACTTCTTGGTGTACGTTGAGATCGTGTTGCAGAAAATTATGGAGCATCTCCTTGTATATACCCCATGCTTCGAATAATGTTTCCCCGTCCAATTGTTGAAATTTGGATCTTCATCTTTAATTTGGCAATCTTTGATGGTCGGGTAAATTGTTGAATGAACTTTGTTTCTAAATCTTCCAATTTCATAATTGATGAAGGTGGTAACAACTTGAGCAATCTCTTTGTCGCGTCTTTGAATTTAATCGGGAAAACTCTAAGCATTACTGCATATCTTGTCACCCCAGAATAGTGCAGTAATCATCAATATGCTTATGGGCATCCTCATGGTCTTTTCCATAAAAAGAAAGCTTCCTTTAGTAAATTCAGAAATTATTCCTTGAGTTCAGAAGTGGTTATGGTCTTAATTGTTGGTCACACGAGGCTTGGCTTGGTGCCTTCTCAAGTACGGTGTGCATATTTTTCTAGTATGAGAATTTTTGTAACTACCACATCACCCATGATGAATTCATACTCGGAATTGGAATCGAAGTTGATTTTGGCTTCTTTGTTTCTCTTGTGAAATTCTCACTCGGGATCTTTGAAAGCTTGCATTTTATCTTATGTAAAAGCTTTGATTATAAACTATTGAAACAAAGATAAATAAAACAAAACGAACACATAAAAAAACAAAACCAAAAAATAAACTAAACCGTAATACATCAAGGTCATGTCGTGAAGACTCAATTTATAGGAAATAAGAACTAAATGGATAAATAACATATTGCGGAATAAATTCCATAAAAAGATCAAATAACTAAAGATTAAATAATCTAAACAAAACTAAATTGTTCTCCGGCAACGTTGCAAAAAACTTAATGTGTGTATTTTGCACTAGTTTTGAATTTATAAATCTAATGTAATCTCAACTAGCTTTAACATAATAGGCAATGTACCTAATCAAGAATTAATATAGTTGAAGGTAAGAAATTGTGTCGAACTCTTGGGGAACGGGTATGATTTGACTCAAAGAACAAAACAATTAATTAAACTATAAACAAAAAGTAATTTGGGGGTTTTGTTTAATCTAAATCAAACATAACAAATAATGAAACTTTATAAATCCAACTAATAAATCAAAGGATAGTATTTAGGGTCCATTTACATTAAAGTGGAAGCAAAATGGTATTAGTCCATACTCACTATTGTAAAATAGAAAACAATCAAAATAGTCATGCTAAACAAGATGTCTAAAGCAAACCTAATGATTTGACAATGTTTCCAAGCTTTGATCTTCAAAACGATTCTTCGGTCTTATTCTTTAGTATTTACTTCAACTAAAAAGGACTTTGGACGAATAAATTTTGTAATTGAGAGTTTGGATCTCCTGCTTCATGATTTGGATGGACAAATCATGTATATATAGAAATCAGAGATGTTGTTTCGTGGTAATGAAGTTGCCACATCGTGGGTTGTAAAGTATCCCGATCCTTCTCGAATTATAAATATAAGTCGCGGTGCTAACAGGTGTCATGTCGAGCTTCCTTGGTATAATGAAACTTTTGATCTTCAACCTTAGCAGCTCCATTTGTGTACCGATCTTCTCTTTTTTTCTTCTCAACTACATTTTTAACTATAATTATCCAATTCAAAGCTTATTAAGTATCATTTACCTTTAGATGCAACATCCTAAATTAATTTATTAAGATAAGTGCCCAAAATATATAGTTAATCATGACAATATCATAATATCATACATATCATATATATTAACTCTGCCAAGTCACTAAGAGAAATGAACAACATATTTAGGCAACCAGTATTAAATTCGTCTCAAATCAGTATATAGACATTCAATTTCTTTAAATTTCTCAAGTTCAATAACTATTCCCTGATTTTCGGATGCACTACAAATACCATTGATAAAAATATGAAGTAACATCATAATATCATATAGTGTACCATTTTTCCTATATTTTAATATATATATATATATATATATATATATATATATATATATATTGTGACATCCCCTAATTTCTCGGCCAGAAAAGACCGATTTAATTTATGCTTTTTAAAATAAAATCAGAGAAATCGTTTTAAAAGATGTTGCGGAATTGGTCCCCAAACAACATATGATAAAAGTTTATCAAAACTCTTCATTAAGAAGGTATATATTTTCCATATATATCAAAACCTCGGGATGTCATGTTCCGATACAGATCAAAAGCATAAACAAGACATTATAAGCCTTTCAGCAATTATTTACAACTACTGGCCTATAATCCAAAAATCTCTCGTCGTCCTCCGACTATGCTCGGGGTCCACTACCTGTAATCATAAAAACTGAGTGGGTCAGGCTTGGGAGCCTGGTGACCATATAGAGTTTTCAACCCACAATAATAATAAACTTATTAAGTTCACCAATCAACAATAACCCTGATTACCTATTCCCGTTGTCCTCACTTTACGTCCCTAAGCACTTATCACAAGGGACCTAGCCTAAGGATTATCATCGGGATGGACACTACTTCTAAGGGGTTTCCTCAGCCATACATGTCCTAAAGGCAACCATGAGGGGGATGGAGTACGCCAATGAACATTTAATTCATCAACACCTACAAGTTGCAAACCTGCTAGTGTTCCACTGGACTGTCTAGAAAGGTCTGTGGTCGTCATTTATACTCCGCTAGATGACTACAACAACAACAACAACAACATCTAGGCCTCTCACCATTTTAACACACATCATCTATTTCATTTACCCATGTTCTACCCAACATATTTTGTAGATAAACTACATATACAGTTTAAAACTTGTATAAAACATTTATTCAACAGTCACCTCAAATAAACACTTAATATAATTACACATAGCACGTATTTCATAGAAAATACTTCATATCTAGGTGTAAGATGAAAGTGACTACACACTCACTTGTTTTGATGAAAATCGGGCAGCAATTCGTTTCCTAAAACGATCGTTTCTAATAAAACCGGGAGTTTTATTGAGAAACCGGGCTCTGCAAAAGTCGGGCTTCGAAACCGAAAAGATAAATTTCTCGGGCTTCACGGGTACTTCGTGGCGTATTCCGGGGTTTACAATCGATACCGGGGCTTTGGGGAAGGTTAAGGTGAAGAAAAGATGAAGAAAGGGGTGAAAATGGCAAATATCCAATTCTACCCGAGAACGCTCGCAGGTCCCCTTCTATTTATAGGGTCCGAAGTCGGCTTCGGTGGTGGGGTCCGCAGGCGAGGGTGTGCAGGTGGCAGCACGTGCGAGGGACTCGGTGGCAGCTGCTAATTGGACCGCAGACTCGTGACCCATGTGCAAGGCTGGAGGCTAGGCGATGCGAGGTTCGGAACACGCGGCAGCAGGGCGAAGCTTCGGCCGGAGAGCTGGCTGCTTCGGATTGGGCCTCCTCCTCGGTCGATTCAGGATCCGACACGTGGCTTCGCATGACTCAGCAGCTCAGTGACTCAGCAGGACACGTGGCACTCTATCAGCGAAGGTGACGTGGCAAAACGTGACTATGCGAATTTTCTCGATTTTCGCGCCAAAACTTTTAAAATCCATAACTTTCACATACGAGCTCCGTTTTTGACGTTCTTTATATGCACGCGTAGCTAAAATTACGCTCTAAAACTTCCGTTTAGACTTCATCGGCTAATTTTGACTTCAATTTTTATATTATTATTTTTAACAGACCGGGACAGGAAATCTGTTAAAAATTCATAACTTCTTCATCTGACGTCCGTTTTCATCAGACTTTTTACCATTGTGCTACTAATGACGAGACCTTCAATTCTCGTTTAGTTTGTGTCGGCTAAAAATCACTCGATCTAAAATTCGAGTTTTTTAGTTGTCTACTGCTAAGTTGAAACTTCGAAAAATCATAACTTCCTCATACAAAGTCAGATTTGGGCGTTCTTTTTATCGAACTTCTCGGTTTAACGAATACTACAACTTTTGTTTAGATCACTAAGGATAAAAAGTAGTTTATTAAAAACTCACTTTTTACGACATTGAGCACCGTGCCGGTTTTGTCGCGAAACTTCGACAGGTCATAACTTCTTCGTTATAACTCGGATTTTGGTATTCTTTATATCCCCGAAATCCTTGTTTCGACCACTACAACTTTATGTAAAGATATCGGGCTTATCTCACACTTTAATTTTGATGCTTATTTTTATTCTTAATTAATTAAACCCTAATAATTAAGCATAAAACACATAATTCACATAATACTCACATAATTCCTTTTCGTTTCTTCAAAATGAGTTACAAAGGTTAACCTAGACTATCACCTCAATATAAATGCCTAGGCTAGAAACGCGAGTGTTATATATATATATATATATATATATATATATATATATATATATATATATATATATATATATATATATATAGGGAAAAGTTCAATAGAGAACCATAATTATTGGCTCTTCAAGGAACCAAATCTTTTTTTCAATTTCTAGAGCTTATTCTTTATCGAAAAAAAATCTAAAAATATCTAAATTCATATATTAACATTGTGAATGTGAAAAATATTTTTCGGGTTCACATTGTGAATTTTCAAAAATTCACATTGTGAATTGTACGTAAAAAAATCGAATTTGATATCAACTGAAAAATGATAAAAAGTTATGAATTTCTGTATTTTTAGTTTTTTTTATAAAAAATAAGTTCTAAAAGTTGAAAAAAAAAGATTGGTTCCTTGGTTCTTTGGTTAATTATGGTTCTCTATTGAACCTCACCCTATATATATATATATATATATATATATATATATATATATATATATATATATATATATATATATATATATATAACATTTTCTCAATTACACAGTCTCATCATCCGTTAAGTGTACAATCACCTCACCTATCCCAAAAAAGCAGTTAGTCACCACAGTGCGGCCTGCTATGATCTCTCCTATATTTTAACATGATCTCTCCATACTTGTCCCAAAAAAGCGGTTAGTCACCATAGTACAACCTGTTACAACCACAAAAATGCATATCATGGCCAACTTATACAAACTTCAAACTTTAACTTTCGTTCGTTCAACCAAACCATTGAATCTTACATATATAGGAGTTACTTACTATTGTTGAACTCTACCAAGTTGAATGATCACCACCAGAAAAAATACCAATCTTACATGAAAATTCTTCGGCATGTTCGCCCACATATTACAACGAATAAGTTCCAGTATAAACAACAAACGCCAATTAATATTAGTATGTGTCTTATAATTTATTCAAATAAAAGTACATAAATAGTTTAGCTAATTTCGTATTACCCAAATCCTAAAATTCACACGACACCCTCTTGGTAAACCGATCATCCTTCACGATAAGAAATAAATCAATATACCCTGTCACAACATTGTTGAAATCTACGAAATGATATACCATGTATATTAGAATTAATGAAGTAGACAACAAAGAAGTGTGTCCTCTATAACAATGGATACTTACCAATTACACGCTTATCCCTATATCACCAGAAATGATGTCTCCAAACTTTGAAAAAATAAAAGAACTAAGAGTATGTTGGAAGCCAGCTATTATGGCCTTCACCGCCTTTTTTATGAAAAAAATATTTTAGATATGTGGCTTTCCATTTTCAAATATGCAAGATTATCACTAAAAAGAAATTCTGAAAAACATACACATACCCATCCCTCAACCATCCATCAAACTTCCCAATTAGACTCTTTTTTACTGTAGTAGAGATACGGTTTTCCTAAGATTCTCATACCAACAAAAGAACTATATAAAATTATATCAATGCAAACAAAAACGACAATATCTAGCTATGACATGTTGATGCATTCTTGTCCATCAAAACCATATAATTGATGTTCAATTTAGGCAGCTTCAAGTAAACATGTTGCTTCCATAAACAAACAACATGTCTCTTCATCTTCCATCCATCGGCATCAATGTTTACCTTACTAATCAAATGATATTGTGAACTCATTCCAAATATGATATCTATAATCGATAGATCACATGCCTCACATATACATACAACAAACACCAGGTTACATACGAAATTAATAAGGAGACAACTAAACAACCCAACTTGTTACAATGCAGCTTGGAGGCAGAATTAATTGGAAGATAGTTGAATAGCCAAAAACTCCAACCATAAGATCAAAATATGGAACCATATCATGGGAGAAATCTAAAATACTTCAGTTATACATGAAAACAAAGATCGGTTACTATGCAACGGGAAGATCAAAATTTGCCATTAGACACACAAATCCAATCTGTAACTACATCCAACCGAAGAGTATCCCCAATTGAATACCACATTAGAAAATAAAGTCATCCTAAGGATTATTATTCCCAAATCAAGATCAATTAGGCACTCCAGTATGTACATACATGCCTGATGGGTCTTTAATACATTTATACACATATGATTCATGCAGCAGAATAATCAAAACAATCCTTATTTGTTCATGCATCCTAGGATCTAAGTACTAATCATAGCAACCTACTTTCAAATTTAACTAAAGAGAAGGATGAAACATATACCTTTTCATCTTTTTATTGATACATTTTGATTAGAAACTCTAGCAATAGATGAAGGACCCAAAGGAGAATCTCTTTAATGTAATCAAACCCAAGACTCCAAGAAGCAAAACAACAAAACCCAAAAAAAAAAAGATAGGTTGAAGATTCCATAACCCTAGAGAGAGTGGTATAATTTTCAAACCCATGGAGATATATATAGGAGAGAGGGAGAACAATATTTGGTAGAAAAACTAGTCTATGGTTTGATCCCTAGCACCCTATTTATAGGAAGCTGATGAATCCTTAAGATGATCTGATTCTTAAGGATAATCCTCATCCTTATCAAAATGTACCTTATTCTAGGATAAGGCTCCTAGAAATCGGCTACCTCCTCTTCCAATAGGCTTTTAGAATATTCCAATTAATTTCAATGTTAATTAATATCCAATCCTTTTAACTAATTAAAACTATTTAATTAATTACCAAAATAATTTCTAGATAATTTATTAATTCATAATAAATTAACAGCTTATTTTTCTCCATTTCCTTACTGCTAATAGTGTCATGATGCCAACTCAAAAGGACCATCTTATTATTTAGAAAAATTACCAATATTTAATGACCTTGGACATTATCTTCAACGGTCTCCCACTTGGACAAGTCATCAACTATTCGAGCTCTAATACTTCTTAAACAATCAAGAGAGAGTTAATCATCCAATGCAACTGACAAATTTTGATCATAATCAAAATTTGTTCCTTAGATAAGTGATCAATTAATCCTTTCTTCTTGATATTCGTATGAACCTGATACATGGATAAGGTTCAATATCAGTGTCCAAAATTTTGTTATTAGATAAATATTGTGTGACAACTAATTCTAACTACCAAATTGAACACATCCATTGAACACTTCCCCTGTTAAGAGAAGGAATTGATAAACTTTAACTACATAGTTTTTTTCTACTAGTCATATCATACATGGACATACCCTTTATAACTACTAGTTTTGGATAATGTTGGAGCAGAACAATGCACAACAAATTTTGCAAATAAAACCCCATATCTATCTTGATTTGAAGGATCAAATATTATCATCTTATAATTACTTGTGACTTGATCTATGGAGTAACTTTCTAAGTGAGGGTTGTTCCTGTAGTGACAAAGAACATGGTTTGGCATGCGGAATTAAAGCTTGCACAATTGAACATGGTGATTTGGGTGTTTAAGAGATATATTGAATGTATATGGTGTTACAAAAAGGGACATAGATCTACATCTACATAATTAACACACACTTACACACTCACTTCTACATCTCTCAAGCATACCTCTACAAGTGGTATGAACCCACTATTTATAGAGGTGTTTACATGTCTCTCTCTCACTCTAACAATCAAATGGGTCTAAAGTCTAAAGCACCACATGCAAGTGGGTTTTACAAAAGTCAAACATTTACAAAGTCATGAATGAATAACTTTGCACCCCAACATTCTCCCCCTCAAAATTAGGAATGAATGACCCACTTCAAATCTTCCAAAATCAACCACTACGCGGTTCGATCCTTAAAGGTGACACATGTCGAAACGAAATTCAATCTTCAATTCTTCCATGATTCTTCAATTTGGGCTCTAGGATGTGAGACTATACAATCCGAGCAACAACGAATGATCAAGAGTATTCCAAACTCCAAATAATCACCCTAAAGTTGCGCATAAAAACACACCCCAAAAATCTTCAATAATTCCAAACCCATTTCGAATACATCACTTCCGAACTTCCAATTGCATCGTCTCGTGGCTTCAAAACTTCAAGATCACTTCGGCCTTCAAATCCGCGTACTATGAAAAATTCAAGTTCGAATTTCCATATAAAACTTCTCCCCCTTTTTATAATCGAAATTTGATTATAAAACTCCAAGGAAAAAGAACGTGCTCTATTTGGAATTTTTCATGTCAAAACTCCCCCTTAACATGTGGCATAAACTTTGTGCTTCAATCCGGAAAATCCAAAAAATAATGAATTTTGAAATAGTTATTCATTCATGACTTTGTAAATGTTTGACTTCTATAAAACCCACTTGCATGTGGTGCTTTAGCCTTTAGACCCATTTGATTGTTAGAGTGAGAGAGAGACTGAAACGACCCAAAAATACGACCCAAAAGTTTCGTTTTTCAACATAACCAAAAACCATAATTTGAGTGTCATATCACGAAACCATACATAATGCATCTCAAAATAACAATAAACCACGGTACGGAAAACCGTATCATATCCATGACATATAAAAATCAGGAACTAAATCAACTCCCAGGATGAAAGCTGAAGTTGTGGTGTGTGCAATGCCATCAACCCGAGCTCCTCCCTCTGCTAGCGGAAGTACCTGAAACCAAAACTGAAACTGTAAGCACAAAGCTTAGTGAGCTCCCCCAAATTACCACATACCATACAATAATATATATATCAAGCACATACTGGGGCCTTGCCCCCCCCCCCTCCATCGGACCGAAGTCCGAAGCTGACTGACCGGGACCTTGTCCCCTACATCGGACCGCAATCCGAAGCTCACATCAGACCGAGTCCGAAGCTGACTGGGACCTTGTCCCCTACATCGAACCTGAGTCCGAAGCTGACATCGAACCGGAGTCCGAAGCTGACCGGGACCTTGTCCCCTACATCGAACCTGAGTCCGAAGCTGACATCGAACCGGAGTCCGAAGCTAACTGATCATAACATAACGTATCACTTAGCATGAACACACATAATCTTGTCTGAGCCACGAAGGCTTCAAACATGCTAACTACTGCGTCGGATAAAGATCTGGATACTACTGCTAGCTAAACGGGCCGGCATTGTGGCCTTAGACCCGCTCCTACTGAAAAGGAACTCACCTCGTGAATTGGCTGCTGAGTGAATAGCTCTGAGGGCTAACTGCTGCTGCTCCGGTATCTCCCCGGCTACAAGTCCATAAACATACTCAATCAAATACTAAACACTGCACTGGGTAAAATGACTCTTTTACCCCAGGTCAAAGTCAACTCTCGGTCAAAGTCAACCCATAGTTGACCTGACTCGCCGAGTTGGGCCGCCAACTCGCCGAGTCCCTATTCTCACTCCTCGACTCAACTCGTTGCTACTCGTCGAGTATGGCATCGACTCGACGAGTACTCTCCCGATCCAAGAACTCAGACAATCTTCATCCGACTCGCCGAGTCCTATGAACAACTCGACGAGTTGTTCTTGAGCTTAAGAAGATTGCCTTGGACTCACCGAGTTGTATGAACAACTCGCCGAGTCACTCCATCACTGAGTCTACTCTCAACTCGCTGAGTCCACTCTCTAACTCACTGGATCCACTCGATACTGATAAAAACGAAGGAATCGGGGACTCGCGACCCAACTCGCCGAGTCGTTCTTCCCGACTCGCCGAGTTGCCGCCATGCAACTGATTTTTACTCGATTTTGTTTGAATCCAACACATACAATTGATAGATCTGAGTCCAATAAGCTGATTTACCACGTAAAGTTTCCAACTTTACGTGTACAACCTCATGAATAAGGGAAATAAGGCTAAAAGATGCACAAAATGGGTAGATCTATGGTTATTATGCAAAGTAACTCCAAAAAGGCAGTAGATCTGGGCTCTACAACCCCCAATCATTCAGATCTAAAGATATCTCGACTTATTAAGGCATTCATGCAAACATAAGGCTTGGAACAAGCATCAACTAGATCCTAGGAGGGCTCTAATGGAGGTTTAAAGCATATAACAAGAGGGGAAATCCGAAAATACCTCAAATAACTCAGATTTGCCCTTGGATCTTTGCACTACACCTCTTCTCCTTGCTCCTTGCTTCTTCTCCTTCTTCAAACCTTCACAAAATGGCACAAAACACTTAGCTCACACAAGGGTGGATTAGGGTTCTTTCTCACAGTGTTCTCAGGGTGAGGGAGGCGAGAATGGGGCTATAAGGTGACTTAAATAGTGGGCAACCCGGGGATTTAGGGTTTCACCCAGACGGATGGACTCGCCGAGTCAGGGATATGGACTCGTCGAGTCCCCGGCTCACACGTGCTCGAAGTCGCGACCCTACTCGGCGAGTCAGGCTATGAACTCGCCGAGTCCCTCTTGCAAAACTACAAAATAAATACCAAGGAATTACCATACCGGACACGGGTCGTTACAATTCTCCCCCACTTATCTCAGACTTCGTCCTCGAAGTCTGCTACGACTGAATCTGCAAATAGCTCCGGATAGTGCTCCCTCATCTCCTCCTCAGCCTCCCACGTCCACTCAGACCCCTTCCGATGCTGCCACTACACCTTTACTAACTGAATTTCCTTGTTCCTCAAGGTCTTGGTCTTCCGGTCCAGAATCGCGACCGGTCTCTCAATATAATTCAGGCTACTATCAACCTGAATATCCTCCAGGGGAACGACTGCTGATTCATCCACCAAACACTTCCTCAACTGAGACACATGGAAAGTGTTGTGGATCTGACTAAGCTCCTCAGGAAGATCTAACCGATAAGCAACCCGACCCACCCGGGCCAAAACCCTGAAAGGACCAATAAATCTGGGGCCCAGCTTGCCCCTCTTCCGGAACCTGATGACACCCTTCCAAGGTGAGACTTTCAGAAGGACCATATCCCCCACCTGGAACTCCAAGTCCGAACGCCTCCTATCGGCGTAGCTCTTCTGCCGACTCTGAGCAGTCTGTAGTCTACTACGGACCTGCTGGATCAACTCAGTCGTCTTGAGCACCACCTCCGTGCTCCCGATGACCCGCTGACCGACCTCGCCCCAACAAATTGGGGTCCTACACTTCCTCCCATACAGCATCTCAAAGGGAGGTCGGTCAATGCTCGCATGATAACTGTTGTTATACGAGAATTCCGCTAACGGAAGGTACGTATCCCAACTGCCACCGAAATCTAGGACACATGCCCTAAGCATATCCTCGAGAGTCTGAATCGTCCTCTCGCTCTGCCCGTCTGTCTGAGGGTGGAAAGCGGTGCTGAAATGGAGACGAGTACCCATCTCGTCGTGGAACCGCTTCCAGAACCTGGATGTGAAACGGACATCACGGTCTGACACCACCGATACCGGCACTCCATGACGTGCCACAATCTCACGCACATAGATATCGGCTAACTTCTCCGCCGATATACTCTCCTGGATCGGGATAAAATGGGCACTCTTCGTCAACCGATCCACTACTACCCATATCGAATCCACTCCACGTGCGGTCCGGGGAAGCTTGGTGACAAAATCCATGGTAATGTCCTCCCATTTCCACACGGGAATGTCTAACGGCTGCATCCTGCCGTGAGGCCTCTGGTGCTCCGCCTTGACCTTCCGGCAGGTCAGGCATCTCTCGACGTACCAGGCGACGTCCCGCTTCATGCAGGGCCACCAATAATCAGGTCGAAGATCTCGATACATCTTCGTCGCTCCTGGGTGGATAGAAAATCGAGACTTATGAGTCTCGTCCATCAATACCTGCCATACCCCACCCCAGTACGGTACCCATACTCTACCATGAAGCGTCAACAAACCCCGACTGTCGTAATCAAAAGAAGCTACTCGGCCCACGATCCTCTCACACTTCTGTCTCTCCTCCTTGAGACCCTCTACCTGAGCCTCCTTGATCCGCTCCAACAACGGAGTGATCACTGTCATCCTCAAACATAGATCCCTGATAGGGGCCGCCGACACCTTGCGGCTCAGGGCATCGGCAACCACATTGGCCTTCCCTGGATGGTATAGGATCTCACAGTTGTAATCCTTTAGCACATCCAACCACCTCCTCTGCCTCATATTCAGACTCGGCTGATCCATAAGATACCTCAAACTCTTGTGATCCGTGTAAATAGTACAACGGACCCCATAAAGGTAATGCCTCCAAATCTTGAGGGCAAACACAACTGCCCCCAGCTCCAAATCATGGGTAGGATAATTAGCCTTCTGAGGCTTCAACTGTCTCGAGGCATAAGCTATCACATGGCCTCGTTGCATCAGAACTGCTCCCAAACCTGTGATCGAGGCATCACAATAGACTACAAAGTCCTCTACTCCCTCTGGCAAGGTAAGGATCGGAGCCTCGCACAATCTCTGCCTGAGGGTCTCGAATGCTGTCTGCTGCTCCGGACCCCAACGAAATACCACTGACTTCTTGGTCAGTCGGGTGAGCGGCACTGCTATCTTGGAGAAATCCTGAATAAATCTCCGATAATACCCTGCCAACACTAGGAAGCTCCGAATCTCAGATGGAGACTTCGGGACCTCCCACTGCATCACGGCCTCTATCTTGGCCGGATCTACCAGAATACCCTTCTGGTTGACGAGGTGACCAAGGAACTGCACCTCGCGCAACCAGAACTCACATTTGGAGAACTTTGCGAAAAGTCTCTCCCTCCTCAAAACCTCCAGCACCTCCCGCAGGTGCTCCTCGTGCTGCTCCTGCGTCTTGGAATATACCAAGATGTCATCTATGAACACTATCACTGACCGATCCAACATCGGCCTACACACGCGGTTCATGAGATCCATGAACGCGGCTGGAGCATTGGTGAGCCCAAACGGCATCGCCACAAACTCGTAATGACCATACCTGGTCCTGAAAGCAGTCTTCGGTACATCCTCATCTCTAACCCGCATCTGATGATATCCGGAGCGTAGATCGATCTTGGAGAACCAAGACGCTCCCTGAAGCTGATCAAACAAATCGTCTATCCTCGGGAGTGGGTAACGGTTCTTCACCGTTACCTTATTCAACTCCCGGTAATCTATACACATACGATGCGACCCATCCTTCTTCCTCACAAACAGGATCGGCGCTCCCCAAGGCGAACTGCTCGGCCGAATGAAACCCTTGTCTAACAGCTCCTGCAGCTGTGTAGACAACTCCTGCATCTCAGGGGGAGCTAGTCGATACGGTGCCTTGGCTATCGGAGCCGCACCAGGGATGAGGTCGATCCTGAACTCAACCTGTCTCTCAGGAGGTATCCCCGGCAAATCCTCAGGAAACACGTCCGGGTAGTCTCGAACAATAGGAACATCGTCAACTGTCGACTTGCCCTTCCCCCGGGCATCCAAAACGTAAGCTACAAAACCGGTGCAACCCTGCTGAACATAGCGCCTCGCCCTTGCGGCGGAACAAAAGGTCGGTCCTCGCTGTGGCCTCTCGCCCTGGATCACCAACTCTCCCCCACTGGGAGTGCGAACCCTCACTAGCTGAAGCTCACAATCAATCACCGCCCCATTGGGGCTTAGCCAATCCATACCCACAATAACCTTATTCCCTCGCAGGGGAATAGGTACCAGATCCACTGAAAACTGCTCATCAAATAACTGAAGAGAACACCCTCCATGCACTCTGCCGACCCTCACGGTCCTATCATCCGCTATCTCAACTTCTAATGGACAATCCAGCTCCCCTGGAGCTCTACTGAATCTCTTGCTGAGCGCAAGTGATACGAATGATCGGGTAGCCCCCGAATCGAATAATACCATAGCAGAGATGCCGTTCACCGAGAACGACCCTAAATAAAACATACAATCATAAGCAATATTCAATCAATAATAATAAAGAGATAAAGGGAAGATACATACCCGTCACCACATCAGGAGTCGCTCGCGCCTCCTCTGCTGTCATCTGAAATGCCCTACTCTTCGCCACTGGCGCATCAGCTCGGCCCTGCCGGCCATCGGTAATCCTCAAAGTAGCAGGGGCAGGTGCAGCCACCTTCCCTGCTGCAGCTAAGCCCGGACACTGGGACCTTTTATGTCCCCTCTGATTACACTGGAAGCAAATCAGATCTGATGCTGCAACGGCAGTAGCAGGAGCCGTACAATCCCTACTCAAATGTCCAATCCGACCGCACTTGAAGCAGTCGGAACTCCCTGCCTTGCACGCTCCTTCGTGCATCTTCCCACACCTACCACATAGACCGTGGCTCGGCTATCCCCTGGACCTGTGATCTGAAACCCTGGGCTTTTTGCCCGAACCGCCTGAACCCGAAACCGCCTCCGGTTTCCTCTTCTTCTCCATCTCAAGATCAATCTCCCTCTCCCGAGCTCTAGCAATCATATCTTCCAGCGTTTTACAGCTGGACCGGCTCACAAACTGGCGGATATCGCTCCGCAACATCTCATGATAACGGGCCTTCTTCATTTCCTCATCAGCTACATACTGAGGAACGAGAAGAGCCCTCTCCCTGAACTTGGCCGTGATCTCCGCCACTGTCTCTGTAGTCTGGGTGAGGTCCTGAAACTCCCTAGCTAGCTGTTGCACCTCAATGACCGGTGCAAACTCCGCCCTGAACCTGGTAGAGAAATCAGCCCAGGTCATGGCGTCCAATGCTGCATCATCCCCAATGGCATGCCCGACCTCCTCCCACCAATCTCGTGCCCTGTCCTTCAGAAGACAGGACGCCAATCTGACCTTGTCCCCCTCGGGACATCTGCTAGTACGGAAAGCGTTGGCCACATCCGCCAACCATCTGCTGCTCGCTATGGGGTCTCGCGCCCCATGATAGTCCGGAGCTCCACATGCCCTGAACTCCCTGAAAGTAAGGGTGCGCGACCCCATCATGGCCGCCACCTCGGCACGGAAGGTGCCCAATCTCTCATCCATCAGCTCTAGAATCCCCTCCTTGATCGAACCGAAGATCACAGGAGTCTGCTCTATAATGATGCGCGTAATCTCCGAAGAAAGAAACTCTCGGGTCTGCTCATCCATGCGCTCATCCCCCGAACCTGAACCTGATCCCTCCCCGGCACCTCCGCTGCCGGCTGCTGGTCTCGAACGCAGAACCACCATTCTGAAACACATCACAACTACATCAGAAAACAGAAATATCTTGAGGGATCATTGATACTACAACTAGCTTCCTGGTCTTGTCTCAGCCTTTCTTGATTCGAGTACGGATCCTCTGCTTCCAGTAGTACGGGCCCATACTACCTTCCACATCTATCCGTACTTTCTTCAAGAACTGCCCTGACTCCACCAAGTCACTTCTACTACTACTGATCTCTGCTACTCTCATCCTAGGCTTGCCCCAGGGAAACCTCAAACTCAACTCAACTAGTCCTCAGCTGCTGCAGGTCTCCTTATAATGCTAATTAACCATCACCTGAACACCATCACATGTGACGAAGATCAGATAATCCTTCAAGTAAAAGACCCGTCCCTATAACGGTTGGACTCAAACAAGAGCTGCGCAATAGGGCCAGTTCCAGCACTCTGGGATTATTCAACCCTGATCACATGTGGTGTAACGTGTTCACCTAATGGCTAACTTCCATCACTCAGAACTCCCACAAAGCACGAAGCAAGCAGCATTCGGAATAAGGAAACATACTCAGGCAAAACTATTCTCAAAATGAGAAACTGATCTAGCATACAGTGCTAAGCTCATACTATCACGCATAACCTAAACAGGCTATCCTACTGCTGTCTACTCATTACTAGCATGCAATACTCATAAAGATGTAACACATAAAGCAGGCACATAAGGCATCCTCCTAAATCCTTAGTCCTATACTAGCATGTTGTTCTATTGAACTGAAACTGAACAAATAACTTGTATGGGTAATTTGGGAGTACTTACTTGAGCTCGGCTGATCGCATGCACCATACCCTTATTTTGTTTAAAAATTTCTTTCTTTCTAAGTGCTTTCAAAATTCTTTTAGAAAACGTTTTCTTTTTTAAAAATCTTTTTATTTCCCCTTAGTTTGAGTTTAGATACACCCGGAAGTGTATTCGAATCCCTCAAACCAGGGCTCTGATACCAACTTGAAACGACCCAAAAATTTCGTTTTTCAACATAACCAAAAACCATAATTTGAGTGTCATATCACGAAACCATACATAATGCATCTCAAAATAATAATAAACCACGGTACGGAAAACCGTATCATATCCATGACATATAAAAATCAGGAACTAAATCAACTCCCAGGATGAAAGCTGAAGTTGTGGTGTGTGCAATGCCATCAACCCGAGCTCCTCCCTCTGCTAGCGGAAGTACCTGAAACCAAAACTGAAACTGTAAGCACGAAGCTTAGTGAGCTCCCCCAAATTACCACATACCATACAATAATATATATATCAAGCACATACTGGGGCCTTGCCCCCCCCCCCCCTCCATCGGACCGAAGTCCGAAGCTGACTGACCGGGACCTTGTCCCCTACATCGAACCGCAATCCGAAGCTCACATCAGACCGAGTCCGAAGCTGACTAGGACCTTGTCCCCTACATCGAACCTGAGTCCGAAGCTGACATCGAACCGGAGTCCGAAGCTGACCGGGACCTTGTCCCCTACATCGAACCTGAGTCCGAAGCTGACATCGAACCGGAGTCCGAAGCTAACTGATCATAACATAACGTATCACTTAGCATGAACACACATAATCCTGTCTGAGCCACGAAGGCTTCAAACATGCTAACTACTGCGTCGGATAAAGATCTGGATACTACTGCTAGCTAAACGGGCCGGCATTGTGGCCTTAGACCCGCTCCTACTAAAAAGGAACTCACCTCGTGAATTGGCTGCTGAGTGAATAGCTCTGAGGGCTAACTGCTGCTGCTCCGGTATCTCCCCGTCTACAAGTCCATAAACATACTCAATCAAATACTAAACACTGCACTGGGTAAAATGACTCTTTTACCCCAGGTCAAAGTCAACTCTCGGTCAAAGTCAACCCATAGTTGACCTGACTCGCCGAGTTGGGCCGCCAACTCTCCGAGTCCCTATTCTCACTCCTCGACTCAACTCGCTGCTACTCGTCGAGTATGGCATCGACTCGACGAGTACTCTCCCGATCCAAGAACTCAGACAATCTTCATCCGACTCGCCGAGTCCTATGAACAACTCGACGAGTTGTTCTTGAGCTTAAGAAGATTGTCTTGGACTCGCCGAGTTGTATGAACAACTCGCCGAGTCACTCCATCACTGAGTCTACTCTCAACTCGCTGAGTCCACTCTCTAACTCACTGGATCCACTCGATACTGATAAAAACGAAGGAATCGGGGACTCGCGACCCAACTCGCCGAGTCGTTCTTCCCGACTCGCCGAGTTGCCGCCATGCAACTGATTTTTACTCGATTTTGTTTGAATCCAACACATACAATTGATAGATCTGAGTCCAATAAGCTGATTTACCACGTAAAGTTTCCAACTTTACGTGTACAACCTCATGAATAAGGGAAATAAGGCTAAAAGATGCACAAAATGGGTAGATCTATGGTTATTATGCAAAGTAACTCCAAAAAGGCAGTAGATCTGGGCTCTACAACCCCCAATCATTCAGATCTAAAGATATCTCGACTTATTAAGGCATTCATGCAAACATAAGGCTTGGAACAAGCATCAACTAGATCCTAGGCGGGCTCTAATGGAGGTTTAAAGCATATAACAAGAGGGGAAATCCGAAAATACCTCAAATAACTCAGATTTGCCCTTGGATCTTTGCACTACACCTCTTCTCCTTGCTCCTTGCTTCTTCTCCTTCTTCAAACCTTCACAAAATGGCACAAAACACTTAGCTCACACAAGGGTGGATTAGGGTTCTTTCTCACAGTGTTCTCAGGGTGAGGGAGGCGAGAATGGGGCTATAAGGTGACTTAAATAGTGGGCAACCCGGGGATTTAGGGTTTCACCCAGACGGATGGACTCGCCGAGTCAGGGATATGGACTCGTCGAGTCCCCGGCTCACACGTGCTCGAAGTCGCGACCCTACTCGGCGAGTCAGGCTATGAACTCGTCGAGTCCCTCTTGCAAAACTACAAAATAAATACCAAGGAATTACCATACCGGACACGGGTCGTTACAGAGACATGTAAACACCTCTATAAATAGTGGGTTCATACCACTTGTAGAGGTGTGCTTGAGAGATGTAGAAGTGAGTGTGTAAGTGTGTGTTAATTATGTAGATGTAGATCTATGTCCCTTTTTGTAACACCATATACATTCAATATATCTCTTAAACACCCAAATCACCATGTTCAATTGTGCAAGCTTTAATTCTGCATGCAAAACCATGTTCTTTGTCACTACAATTGGTATCAGAGCGGGTGTTATTGATTTTCATCAAGAATTGATCCTTGATGGTTATTTTGATTTGGTGATTCTTATTGTTCATTGATCTTCGTGTTTTAGAGAGTTTTTGGATTCTAGAAATCGAATTCATCTTTGATTCTATTCATAATTCGATTTTCTTCACTAGAATTCAAGTGATTTTTACTTTCTCTCTCTAGAAAACCCATTCAAAATCACTTTCTCTCTCTAGAAATCTTCAAGTTTTTGTGATCATGGTGCGTTTGGAGTATGATTCTTGGATTGTAATCATTGAAGGTGTGAAATACGAAGTCAACGAATTTCAATTCTATGGATTATTGTTGAAAGGAGGTTTGATTTCATGGGATTCTTTGGTTTCTTATGGAGGTTTGAAAGATGATCATGGAAGATTGATATTTCAACAACTTTCGAAGATTGAATGTTTGTATGATCTTTCCATTTCATGATAGCTCATAGCAAGAATCGAGAGGAAGGAGAAGAAAGAGACTTGTTTAATAAGAGTTACATTTCTCTTGTTGAAAACCCAAGTGATCTTCAAGCTCTTATGTTTGTTGAAGATGTTCTTGATGATCATCATGTTCTTGATGTTCTTGATGTTCAAGAAAAAGGAGTTCAAGTTGATTCTCAAGATGAAAAAGTTTTTTGCTCAATTGGAGTTCAAACCGATGATATTTTGTGTTCTTGTGATTCGTTTGAAGGAATGATTCCTTATCGGAAGCCGGTGATTCAAGAAAATCACAAGTATCAAACTCCAAAAGATTTGATTCACACAAAGTTGATGTTGTGGAAAGTGGGTTTGTTCATGAAGTCAAGTCTTCAAGATGCAAAAAGATGAAAAAGAAAAAGAAGAAGAAGATTAATCGGAAAAACAAGCGGGTTTACTCACAAAAATCGTCATATGTTGTGAAGCCAAAATCCGTGAAACAAATTTGGGTTCCAAAGCAACAATCTCCAAAGGTTGCATTGAATTTGAAGTCAAAACCCAAATGTGTTGGTGGTTCTTTTGAAGATGTTCTTGGATCATTGAAGAACACGAAGAACGAGTTGTACATCTTGCATGGTGGGTGGTACAATGTTCAATTTGGAGATTTTCTCATTCCGACAAAAGAACCAAGATCTTCCAAATTTGATTCGTTCGTTGAAAACGGAACTCGATTCGTCAAAAAGGTAATTGAAATTCTCAAATGGATTCCAAAACATCCATGATTTGATTTGTATTTTGCGTTTTTCACTTTTGATCGGTTTGCCTCATTGGATCAAATCAGTTTCAACCCCATTGTTGATCCAATAATTTTTGTAAGATCAAATTATCAAAATCAAAATCAAATTTTTTTTTTTACTGTTCATCTTATCCAACTTTAGTCCAATAAAATTCTCCATTCGTTGATTCGATTCAAGTTAGAAGCCCAAACATGAAATTTGTTCACTGAGCCCATAATATTTTCGAATATTGTTCATTAAGATGTTTAAGCCCAAAATCCAAACAAATTCTTTTGACTCTAATTCGCAGTCGCAGTTCCTCACTCTTCATTCTCATACTCGCTTTATCAGTTGTACATCTTGTTCTTAATTCACGTTTTGTTCAAATTGATCTCATAGATTTGATTTTGTTTCTTCATCTCTAACATTTGATTAACTTTGATTCTTGAGTTAGAATTGTGAATCGTCTGTGTATGATAAGCCGATAATGATCAATTAATCGCCAATCCATTCTTTGATTTAGATGAAATTGATCAGCTTCTGAGTTAGAAGAATTAATTATTATCTGTTTGACATGAAAATCGATGATAGATTCATGGATTTATGTTTGTCGATTGATGAATTTCGATGAAGAACACTTGAAGAACGGTAGAAATTTTTGGTTGAAAATCAGTGTTTTGATCTGAAATAGTTCAAAGAATCATTGATTTCGTTGTTTATGGTTGGAAGGAGAAAGCTAAATCAATTTGAGTTGGAGTCGATTTCAAAGGAGTAATAATCGAATTGCTTTGAGATTGCGTGATGTTGTTCGCAAGTTCAAATTCTGTAAGTTCGATAGATGATGATTGGGAGTCGATGGAAGAAAATCCGGATAAAAGATTTGTTGTGATGTTGAGAATTGGTTTGCGAATGATATATGGTAAATAACAAATTCAATTTTGGGTTTGATATCAATTTTGGGTTCGACTTTGTGATTTTGAGTTTGATTAACTGGGAGTCGATATTGCGAAGGATATGTTGGAGTCGATGATTTTATCGATTTGGTTTGAGTTCGCAAGATTGATTTGTGCAAGTTTATTTGGTGTCAATTGAAGTAATGAACGAACAGATTGATTTATAAATTCGTATCTAGTCTCAATTTTGGGTTCGCATATTGATTTTGTTTGGAATTGGAGGTTTTTTGAAGAACGAACCTTGGATTGTTAATGAAATGCGAATGAAGACAACTGTGTGGTTGATGGTCAAACTCACTTCGCATTTGGTTATAGAGACCAAAATCGGGTTCGCATTTGAGAGTGAGATTTGTTCAATTTTGGAATCAAAACTAAGTTCGCATATGAGTGACTCAAAGACGGGTTCGCATCTGGGTTTCTCAGTTAATTTCGCATTTGATTAATTGGATTAAAATGCGAAGGTGATTAAGAGTTCGCATTTATTTAGATGGATACAAGATGCGAAGGAATGTGAATGAAAATGCGAAGTCTTTAACTAATTAGTGAATTGGGGAAGAAGAAAGTAAATATTTTCGCATTTGACCCCTGATCTTTTCACGAAATAACAGTATATACCCAACTTCGCAAATGGGCAAAAAAATCTGAGAAATTGCAGAATTTTCAGTTCTGGTCCCTGCAGTTTGTGCGAATTTACGCTTTATGCCCGGTTTCACAAATGGGCTAGAGTTTCGCATATTTGACTGTTTTTGGCACAACGGGTCACTGCAAGTTTCAGAAAGTGACAATTTCTACCCGGATTTTGAAAAATCTTGCAACTTTCACTCAAAAAGTCAAAAATTTTCATAAATTGGAAATTTTTTGTGGCTTTTTCGTGATTGTTTTTCCGTGCAAGATTTTTGGTGATTCATTTTTGGTACACATCAAGGGGGAGTATCGTGAAGACTATTCCTCGGGCGCTTCTCATCCTTAGTGGGTTTTATAATCATTTTCTGATTATAAAAGGGGGAGAATGACGGGTATTCGAAACTTCTCAGGTTTGTCGAATATTCATTTGCGGATTTGAAGACCGGTGTTACTTCGAGGGGGAGTTTGGTCTTGATCGCGCTAGCTCGTTGGAGATAGAAGTCGGACATCCAATCCTAACTTTGAGGGGGAGAATGTTAGGGTGCAAAGTCATGCTTGGATGTAGTGTTTTAGGCTTTCCTCTTTGTATGTGTAAATGGGTTGAGTCTTTCCTATAAATAGGAAGTGAGTGACTCTCATTATGAAAGAAGAGAACCATTTGGAGTGTTAGACTACAGAGAGAAATTGTATACAAACCCATTTGTATAATCTTTCTAGATCTAATAAGAGCTTATAAAGATTTATTTCCTCCTTGTGTTCTTGATTTGTATGATGAATCACTAGATCCTTCCTAATTCCGCACATGCCATCATAATCAACACCACTACAGTTCCAATACTTAAATCTCCATTTCAAGTACTCATGAGTGTTAGCGCAATCTCAATTCTATGTCCAATCTCAATGGATAATCCACCAACCTCATAAAAATATTAAATCCTATGCCCACTCCCAAGAGTAAGACCGACTATGGTGTTTGAGTAAATTAATACTTGGGGATTGGGTCAAAATAAGCAAAAGGAGAACATAGTGAGAAGCTAATGAAATAACTGATATCCATCATATATTAAGATCTATACTTAATAATTGCCAAATCAGATAAAGTCTTATATTGCTTAATTTCTAAAATTTAAAACAAATTCAACCAAGTGTGATCAATCCAAATCATATTCAAAGAATCAAATCTAATGCATCTTGACTTTTTCTGACTATCAGACTTGGTCGGTGACAATGGATTAGGGAATGGATCGGTAAGATTAACATCTTATATGAATCTATTTACTATGAGGTCTTCACATTAGAATGACTATAAAATGTGATGGTACTTACTGAATGAACTTGTATGACTTTGGGATCCATGCACGATGTAAGTTCACCTTTACAATCACAAGAACCTTCAAAAGGACCATAAATGATTGAATTTCAACAATGATGTCACTAATGAATCTCTTTTAGTCACATAGCTTCCTTTTCATTATAATTGGTTGCAATAGACTCTAAGTTTATTCTCAAATCCACCATGGTGTATTACTTGGTACTCTTCCAAGCTAACATTTCACCATTTAGAAAAAGCATGAATTCTGACTATGGACGGAGTCGTATTTATTAGTGTGGAACTTAGTATCAATGCAACATTTACATTGATCTCTTCCATACTAATATCATTTCCTTTTTCCTCCTATGACACTAAGGAATGTACTTGATCTTGATTCTTTGATTCTTTCCAAGTTGATTTGATATGACTTGTCATTCTTAGGGAATGCAAGTCATCAGATCTAGTATGTGTCATGGCATACATAAACGATCCCACAAACAGAATCATGTGGAACATAAATTGTGTCATTTATCTTAATAGTAGAAATAGTACATTAGCATTGCTTAATGTCGTGCCATATTTGTTGGGAATCAGATATCAGTTGCCAAGAATTGGAAGTGCTCTGATACCACTTGTAAAGCTCTGATACCAATTTGTTGAAAATACAACAAACACAAGTTAATCACTTTAGAAAAATATCAAACAAACTTCGGTGAAACTTGCGGAGTAAAACTTCTAAAAAAACTACAAAAAAAACTATAAAACCGGAACACGATATTTAACGTGGTTCGGTCAAGGTGACCTACGTCCATCGGCGAACAAGAGAGTGGGGGAGGGATTTTATTAAACTTCCAAGAACAATTAAAATCACACACAAAGGTGGAACCTTACTTGAGCTCTCAAAAAAATATTTTGTGTTTACGAAACTACTCTAAAGGATGTGCACTCAACCACAAAATGATTTTCTCTCTTGAAAATTATGTGCATAAAATATTGATGGAGATGTGTGCCTATTTACTGGCAAGTATGAGAAACCCTAATTCTTATGGGCCAGGCTCATCCATAATTATTCAATGAAGGGGTTGTACTAATTTTTATCCAATCACAGAATACCATGCATCATCTTCTTCCTTTTAGACAGAGCTTTCCGCCACCAAACAGAGCTTTCTCTTACAACCGAGCTTTCAGCTACCAAACAAAGATTTCTCTCACCAACGAAGCTTTCAACTATCAAGCAAACCTTAATCTCACCAAAAGAGCTTTTAGCCACCAAACAGAGCTTTCACTCACTACCAAAGCTTTCAGCTGCCAACAGAGCTTTTTCTTACTAGTAGAGCTTTCAGCCGTCAAATAGAGCTTTCTCTCACTAGTAGAGCTTGCAGCCATGAAATAGAGCTTTTACTCATGAGAAGATCTTTCTACAACCAATATATCTTTTACTCACCAGCAGAGCTTTTTGCCACCAACAAAGCTATCACTCATCAGCAAAGCTCCCTGCCACCAACAGAGCTTTCACTCACCAGTAAAGATTTCTACAATACTTCACACTGCAACAATATCCCACTTGAAGGATTGAACAACTTTTTCCATTTAACTCTCAATATTCCTTAGTCATACACTCTCTCTCTCTCTCTCTCTCTCTCTCTACTCCAACCCCCATTCCTCAAAATCTTGGAAGGACAACTAAATCCATGTCCAACTTCAACTTTTCAGTGGAAAAAACCTTAGTATAATCATCTAGTGAGTTCACCATACTAAGGAATTTCTTCATCTTAGTAGCCCCTTAGTTTAGTATCTTGAACTCTTTGGTCAGTCGCATCTTAAGCTCATTGATCTTTTGTGTGTTGGAACCAGCAATCAACACGACATCAACATTTAACTCGAGGATGATGTAGGAGGATCTTAACTTCTTCAGGTAACATTTGTGATCAACCTCACATCTTCTGAACTCATTCCTCTTCATACCATATAGTTTTTTCTTTTCTTGAACACCAAATTTTTCTTACCATCTTTAAGATCACTTTCTGGTTGTGCCTTCCAGATGTCTCCTTCTATGTTATCATTAAGTAGAACAGAGGAGATCAGTTTTATTCACATCTAGTTGCCCTAGATTGAGATTATCAGAGGTTGTCGCATGCAAGAATGGACTTGTTGTAGTCATCTTCACAATCGGAGAATTATGCTTTCCCTTCTGTTAGATTCCCTTGAAGATCAATCTTCTATTACAAGTCTTTCTGCCATCTATATATCATCCTTCACTTGAAACATCTGACTATTCTGCATTCTGCTCAACTCTTCATCTATTTCCTTCTCCCACTATATGGAGTTCATCCTCAAGGCCTCTGGATTTGACTCATTCTCAAACATCAACAAGACAATGGTTAATGGAGAAATCCTCACTGGAGTACTTTTCTTAGTGGTCATCTCGATAATAGAAGGTCTGATCTTTGAAACACTTAGAGTAAATGACACGAATGGTCCTTATGGTTTGGGGTATTTTGCACGTTTGGTCCCTAACTTATTTTTTTAACTCGGAAAGTCCCTATTGTTTGTTTTTGTTATGCGCTTGGTCCCTACTATTTGTTTTTGTTACGTGCTTGGTCCCTGTCTTACCTAAAAAGACAATTATTTAAATAGGGAAAATGGTGGGGTAGGTAAGGTAAGGTGAGGGGTGGGGTTAGGGTTGGGGTTGGAGGTATGTTTATTTAAATAAATTTAAAAAATCATGGGCAAAATAGTCTTTTTAGGTAAGGCATGGACCAAATACATAACAAAAACAAACAGTAGGGACCTTCCGAGTTAAAAAAATAAGTTAGGGACCAAATACATAAATTACCCTAAACTATAGGTACCATTCGTGTAATTTACTCAAACACCTACAACTCCACCCACAAAACTCTTATCACCAACGCTCCTACTCATTCCAAATTTAACAGAGCTCTCACTACTTCCTGAACATTTTCCTATCCTTTAACTAATGATAGGTCTTGTGTGATTTTGGGATCCTCCCATTGAAGAAACTAAAGTGGGACTGTAAACACCAGCATGAACTGAAACCGACTTCCCAAACTTAGGCAAATTTTTTATCTTACCAAGACTGAATTTCTTTTATCTACCAATAGAACATGCCTTAGAAGCATCTGTCATAATCTTCAAATCTAGCATTCTCCCTTTGGATACAAGCTTCCTCATTCTCTCCCTGCTTATGTGAACAAATCTTTCATGGCATAGAGTGGAAGTCTCAAATTATTCAATAGTGTTTGCTTCATCTTCGAAAACCCCCACCATATATGGTGTACCCTGTTTATGACCCTCAGCAAAGATCAAGTTCCCTTCTTCACTTTCCATTTTTGATCACCAAATGTAATATGATGACCCTCATTATCAAGTTGCCAAACCGATATCAACATCCTCTCCAGTTATAGAATGAACTTGACATTCTTCAAAGTCCAATCCTTACTCAGAATCATCTTGAGAACCATATTTCTGACACCCATGATATCTAGGAACTTGTTATATGTCATTTTAACCTTCCTTTGGTAATGTCTGAAGTTTTGTATTATATATGTGGAATGACTAGTGTGAAATAATGCACCATAATCCAAGATCAAGCATTCAATTGAGTTTTCAACTAAAAAAATGGGTGTGTCATTTTCAAAATCTCCTGCCATATTCATCTCCTTTGGCCTATATATGCCATGAGCTTTGGGAACTGACTTTTGACATGAACACTCTATTTGAAGTTACAACAGGTAATGTCCCTCCTATTGATCTTTCCACCTCTCCTTCTCGACTTCGATCTTACACTACTCCTACACCCTCTATTGGAATCCCTTACTCTATCTTCAGTACTCAGAAGACTATTAGAAGCTTCTCTATCACTCTGTTAGCACACATCTTCACCTAGGATTAAATTGTGAATGCCTTTGAATGCCAGCTTATTACCCCCAGCTGAGTTGCTAACTTATGTCATTGTATTTGACCAACTATCAGACAAAGATGATAATAGTAGCAATTCCATGACTTCATCTTTAACTATAATCTCAACTAACATCAGCCTTGATAGGATTGAGTTAAATTCATTAAAATGATCAGTCACTAAGCCACCCTCCTTCATCTTAAAATTTACCAATTGTTGAATCATGTGAACTTCATTTGTTACTGAGATTTTTTTCGTACATGTTAGATAGCGCCTTGATCAAACCATGAGTACAATGTTGTCAGCTATATTATTTGCCAAGGATAATATGACCACACCAAGTGCCTGCTGATATAACAGTTCCTAATCCTCCTGCTTCATTTCTTCAGGTTCTCTTTCAAATAATGGTCCATGTAACTTCTTCTGGTAGATAGAGTATTCGATTTGTATTTTCCAAAAACCAAAATCTTGACCATTGAATTTGTGCACTTAACCTCACAATGATTTTCTCTCTAGAAAATTTTGTGCATGGAATATTGATGGACATGTGTGCCTATTTATAGGCAAGCATGGGAAACCCTAACTATGATGAGTTAGGACCATCCATAATTATTTTATGAAGGAGATACACTAATTTTCAACCAATGATAAAATGTCATGCATTAGCTTCTTCCTTCCTGACAGAGCTTTCAGACGCCAAATAGAGCTTTCTCTCACTGCAAAGCTTTCAGCTACCAAATAGAGATTTCCCTCACCAACACAACTTTCATTCTCCAAACAGAACTTTTCTCACCAACAGAGCTTTCATCCCCCAAACATAGATTTTACTCACTAGCAGAGCTTTCGACCGCCAAACAGAGCTTTTTATCACTAGCAGAGCTTTTAGCCGTCAAACAGATCTTTCTCTCACCAGCAGAGCTTTCAGCCACCAAATAGAGCTTTTACTCACCAGGAAAGCTTTTTTCCACCATTAGAGCTTTTTGGCACCAACAGAGCTTTCTACCACCAACAGCGCATTCACTCACAAGCAAAGCTTTCTGCCACCAATAAACCTTTCTCTGTCAAGACTTCACACCCCAACGATTGAACTCTCTTGGATTTCTGCATATTGATTTTTCTTGAGATTTCATGTTATTTGGCTTAATCTAATGAATCGCTTAGATCTATCTCCATAGATCCTTAATTTTTGCACGTATGTTACTTCTCTCATGTGTGTCATGGTGAAAAACTTGACAAGATATGTTAGAAAATTGTTTCCTATGAATTTTGTATTGTCTAAATACATTAAAAGGTTGATAATTGTGCTCCCACTAGCATTGACATATATATGGCTCATCTTCATTTCTCAAAATTCAAACTCTTTGAATTCTTTCATTGAAACAAGGATTCCAGTTACTCCTATTGGCTTTAACATACTTATGGTCTATGTTTGTTTCTCGTAATTCTCCTTGATATATGTCATTAAAACAAAGATTCCATTTTGCGAGATGCTTGTTTTAGTTCATAAATAAACTTCATAAGCTTACACATTCTTCATTACCCATCTTGGTTTGACTATGTTTTTGTTCACATCCATATTTATTATCTTCTTGAAGATGCACTAACACTTGCGGGTTTAAGGTCAAGTGTTTGATCAGCCAAGTTTCAAACTTACACGGATTGATTCTTGCTCCCCATGTCATCCTTCCATCTTGCACCCTTTTAGCGTCTATCATAGCTTCTGATAGTTCGCATACTATGACCAAGGTTCTAAATAATGTAAGGCGTGACTTGGAGACAATGTCAAGCCTTAAGCTTTTTTGAGTCGTAGCAAGCCACGTCGTTTGTAAAGCGTGACTTAAGGCGGAAATTTTGTATAGAATTAATAATTATATATATATATATATATATATATATATATATATATATATATATATATTCTATTATTATTCATTTTTATGTACATGTGTGACTTAAGGCTGCATTTTGTCAAAGCTTGGCGGAAAGTACAAGCCTTGGATCCATGGCGCACTATGATGGAGTTATGGCGAGCTTTTTAGAACATTGACTCTGACTGTTATCTACCAATGAATTATGTTCCTCAGTAATATAGATTCTATATAACTAGGCATATGACATCCTTTATCAATTTTGTTAGGGACAGTTGGAGGTATGTCAGTTTCCTTAAGAACTCCTTCAACCTTGAATTGAATGCTAGGACCAACTTTAGGTTCTTTATTGGTTGCCTCTTAAATCTTATCAAGATCAGTATAACTCTCACTAGCTCTTTTGGATATCATATCCCTCTCTATGAGGACTACCCTTTGAGCAACAAACATTTTCTTCTTAGAGGGTTTGTAAAATAGTTACCCAAAAGTCTTGATGGGATGTCCAACGAGATAACACATCTCTATTCTAAGACCTAGATTATCGAGCGCTTCACGAAGAACATAAGACTCATAATCGTAAATTTCCAAATGTGCTAGTGAGGGATAAAACCTTTCTCCACATCTTAGAGATTGTTTCAAAAACCTTATTAGTTGGTTCAAGACTAAGGACTCTTGCAACACTATTCTGGTACAATCCATGAACTGTTGGTAAGCATAGTACGAGTCATCAAGTACAAAATCAACTAACGAATTGTTTCTCTATCCAACTACACTTCTTTCAACATTGTTATGGGTGGAGAAAGCTCGTGAAACTCTTTCATAATTACTTAGATGATCGATAAAATTTTGACTAAGATGATCACTATCTCTATTGGATCTGAGTATCTTCTCCTTTTTCCCAGTTTATTCTTAACGTTTTTTTATGATAGTTTTGAACACCTTAAAGGTTACAGAATCATGTTCAAAGTTTTCCTTATCATATATTGTGGTTAATCTAGACGAAGGTCCATTGGTGTGAACTAATTCCAACAGATATTTGCATCACCAAGTGATGTAAATCTTATCTACCTTGATAAACAAGATTTACATTGAACATAAGACTTTTGGTCAAACAATTTCCAAAATCTGACCCAACTGTATACATGGTAATTCATCTCTTGTTTATGTATCCAAGATTATGATTCCACAAATACATTTGACCAAAACCTTTTAGATGTATTTGAATTAGTATGTATTTTGGATAATCTGAATGGACCATTAGTTAAAACTAATTCCTACAGATATCCATGTATCTTGAAAAATAAGGCTTGCATTTATCATTCGACTTGTGGTAAAATGAATTCCAAAATCCTATGCAACTAGATCTTTGGAGATTTAATTCTTATTTTCAAGAAAATGATTCCACAATATTGTATTTCATTCAAATATTCGAATCAATTTTTGAACTATTGTTACTATACTAGTTTCAAAGATTTCATGACTTTCTTTTCAACACATTAAATACGTTCTAAATAAGTCACAACAATCTTATGACATTTTTGTATAAACAGTTTTTGAATCATAAGACCATAGACTAAACATTTGGTAGAACAATATGTCCTTTGATCCTATGAATAGTAGCAAGGGCTAGTTATCCATGATTAAATTATATTCTCTATGTTTCAGTCTTCTTACTTCCTATTAATCACTTCACATTCTTGCAAATTTCAGTACTCGATCCTTAGTAACATACTTAAGGATTGGAAGTAATGTTTCAGTGGTATTATGAATTTGCATATCTGATTCTAGACTAAACATTATGAAATGAGTAGCCTTTTGATCCTAAGGATAGTAGAATGAGCTCGGTATCCTTGATCAAAGTCTTTTTTCTATGTTCCGGTCTCTCACAAATATGTTGGACATGAATGCTTTCTAAGTCCATTTTCTTGTTATGGAAATAAATAGCCTATCAGAACATGTCATAGAATTAGCCTTCTTTTTCCCTTGCCGTTTAAGGTTGGATTAGGTATTCCAACAATGATCTTCTTTTATCCATGGGCAATTGGCTTTTGTATTCTTGACACTGTTATTCATCATAACGAATATGGGAGTATATGAAGTTGAAGTTCTCATGAATGGACATGTTAGTTCCAAAAGGCCCTCAACATTTCATGTGTCACCTTTATAGATATTTCAAGTTCTCCATATCAAAATCAGAGTGAACTAATTATATGTGCATGTCAGGTAGTTGATTATGGTAACCATAGTCAACTCCTAACTTGATGAAATACCATTTTACTTCATTAGTATGCTTTATAACGGTTCTAACAATAGTGGTTGAAGGAACCTAAGGAAGAGCTTTATCTAAGACATGATCTTTTTGTTCATCTATGAGAACTTTTCCCAAACTAGGTGGTGAGGGTAGTAAGCCAAAGGGCTTTTAACAAACCGGCCTCATTCAAAATCGAAGAGGCCTCCTTAAACCTCTCTTATAGCATTATATTGGGTGAGCTTAGTCATTGTTCGACGATAACGTTTATGTTAAACATGTGAGGACATATGTTTGTAATAATCTTTTGTACATATAGTAATCAGTCATACTATGTAATAAATTTAAACCTTTTAAATTTATATCCTCATCCTTTTAAATATTTAAATTTAATTATCTTATAAAACAATATTTAAAGTTTTTATTAAATATTCTTATTTAAATAATATTCAATTTATGAGGTAAATCAGTTTAGATATTTTATGTATGCTAATTTAAATTCTCTTATCTAAATAATATTTAAGATTTTCATTCAATTTAAATATTCAGGTTTATATCTTATTTAAATAATATTTTAAATTTGATAGAAATTATCAAAACTTTGAACATAACAAAAATTAAAAATCAGAACCCAAAATGTGTCGCATCCAAAGGGAACGTTTTGTATTCTTCGAAGTTTTAGTTGTTCATGTTTCCTGATTTTATCGGCAGTGCATATAATCTAAAACCTAAATGCTCTGATACCATTGATACCATTGTTGGTTTTTTAATACATATGTACACATAAGATTAACGGAACGGAATAATCAAAACAACCATGTACATGCAACTCTTGCAATGGATGAAGGACCCAAAGGAAAATTCCTCTCATATAGTCAAACCCAATACTCCAATAAGCAAAACAAGGAAACCCAAAAAAGGGGTAGGTCGATAATTCTATAACCCTAGAGAGGGGGTTATAATTTTCGAACCCATGGAGATATAAAAGAGAAGGAGAACGAAATTTAGTGGAAAAACTGGTCTAGTGTTTGATCTCTAGCACCCTATTTATAGTCAGTTGGTGAATCCTTAAGCTAATCAGATTCTTAAGGATAATCCTTATCCTTATCAATACCTACCTTATTCTAAGATAAAGCTCCTAGAAATCGTCCACCTCCTCTTCCAAGAGGCTTCTAGAATATTTCAATTAATCTCAAAGATTTAATGAATATTCATGTCTTTTAACTAATTAAAACTATTTAACTAATTACCAAAATAATTTCTAATTAATTTATTAATTCATAATAAATTAAGAACTTATTTTTCTCAATTTATTTATTCTTAATTGTGTCATGAGTTCAACACAAAAGGACCATATTATTATTTATAAATATTACCAATAATTAATGGTCTTGGACACTATCTCCAACACCGTCTTCCCATTGCGACACATCAGCCAAATGTCATCTTAAGTTATATAGGATATAAATGAGTAAATTACAAAATTCATCATATTGCATGTTTAGTCTAACTTTTAGTCAAATTTGCAGGTTCATTTCAACTTTTAAATAGTTGATAGGCTGATAACGGTGGCTTCTAAATCTTGCGAGTTTATATAAAATGACTATCTTACTCTTATTTAATTAAGTGTGGCTTTTTTATCCAAATAATTAAAATTGATTATTTAAATATAATAGCCCACCCACTTCATCCCTAATCTATTTTCATCTCTTTATTTGGTTTCCTTCTCTATAACGACCATCCCCAACCAAAAAACACTTCATCCCTAATCTATTTTTATCTCTTTATTTGGTCTCTTTTTCTCTATAACCACCATCCCCATCCAGAAAACTTTGGTGACCGCCTACCCCCTCCTTGAACTTCCATAACTTGTTTATATGTAGACTTAGCAATGGAATGAATTTTGAGAGAATCAACATTGATCCACACTCTTTTAACAAATTTCAAATATGATCCAAACCCGCTCTAAAACTTACAGGGTTTTAAATAATCAAACTCTTACCCTTATTGATATCCAGCTCATTTACAATATTAAGATTACACGATTATTATGCATTTTATAAAGTATTGTCCATAAAGTATAATATGAAGTCAATGATGACATTTTGTACATATATAAGCAAATATTTTATTATTTAATATCCAATCCTCATCGATAAAATCAGATGTTAAGCTAATGTATCCAATATTTTGATGATCAAATATCAAATATCAGTTGTAAGAGGAACCCTACCATGTAATGTTTCAAGATATTTATATAGCTTCTCTTTTTGTTTTTATGGACAAAGAAGTATATCAGACTTAACAGTATTTCTACAATGAAGATGAAACTTTGGTCGAAGGAAGTTCATAAATTGCTCAAAATATTCATGTTGTAAATGGATAGTTGTTCTTGATCCCCATCTTTATTTAATGTGGGATGAAACAACAAAAACATGTTGGGTTTTATTCAAAAATCGGTTTCAAAAGCACAAAGATGTCAAAAGCAGCATTTAAAATTTGAATAACATAAAACTATTTTATTCTCACCAAATTATTGTTTTGCATTAACATGAAAGATTAACACAATCATAAAAAAAATAATAACATTTCTAGCCTTTGGTTCATTTTGGGAGATTGATTGTTGAAGAAGTCGGCATAACAAGATCTACTCTAGAGACATTCACCAATAATAACTAAGAGACTTGAATGCTAGTTCTTCTTGCAACAAAAAAAACTCTTAAGCCTTTAAGATAAAAGACAAATTTTTTCTTAAAAGAGAAAATGAAAATATCACATTTTCTTCTTACTTTGTCTTAACTAATTAAGAGAGAAGATCACAAAGAGAGATAGGGATAAAAGCCTTTTAAGCTCAAATCATTATCCAATGTCTTCAAGACACACCATGTCTCTGGTACCCTTTGTTTTATTTTTTAGTCCAAAAAAAATATACATAGCATATATCATATCTTATGATATATTTTGATGCTTAACATCGAAAATTAACATTCTTATAATATAGATAATTTCCAATTAATTACAAAAGATATAAATATTTATTAAAAATCAAATTCTTATAAATAATATATTTATGTTAACTTGTTATTGATATGACCCATATAATCATATGTCATTTTAAAATATTTTTTTAAACATACAAAACTTTCAATACATAAACAATGCATTTCATTTGAAACATTTTATCTGATAATAAAAAAAATAATCCGTCTCAAAAAGTATTTAGGCATCATGAATATCATAAAATAAATATAACTTGACATTTGCCACAATACAACTATGATAAAGCATTGACCAAAAAAACAATTGATTTCTTAGATAAAAACTTGAAATTCCAACAATACAACCATGATAACAAGCCTATAGTGTTACAACTTACAAGCCAAAGATTAAACCAAAAAAAAAAGTCTTCAAATCTTCAAAATCCAACTTTCCTTTTTCTAAGACATTTATCAGAAACTATGTTGAACAGGCGGCCAGTGGCGGAAGAGGGAGGAGAAACGGCGGCATGTTTGTGGTGATTTGGAAGATGATATATGCAATTAAAGCAATCTTACAATAATGGTTGTTTAAGTATGTTATGATTGATGTACTTTAAGTAATGCTTGGTAGAACATGTCAATGAATTGGTTATCCTGCACAAACAAAACAATTGAATTCAAAATATACCTTTTTTTTTATTACTTTCTATTGCATTTGTGTTTCCATTTCTATTACCTTTTTTAATACTCATTCATGCGAATCAAAGGTTTTTTTTTTTTTTTTGCATTTCCCAATAAAGTGTTTTCTTTTAAACTTGATGGACTCAATGGGAATACGAATTAATCTTGTAAAACATTAAACTATATGCGTTTGTGTTTTTTTATTTAATACAAAAAGAACTTATAGAAAAAATAGTGCCAAAAGCACTTGTAATTTCACCTTTTCATTGATTTAGCCACTTAACTTTTTCTATAGTGATTATAAACCATTACAATCTTAACAATTTTAAATGGGAAATCTCCCATAAAGTCTCAATATTTTGAGTCAGTTTACGATTTAATCCCAACTTTTATTTTTTGAACAAAACAAGTCCCGATTATTTTATATTTTACTCAAATTAACGAAAAAAATCCTTTTTTTAACAGAAAATGATAGATTATCAGGACTTTTCTGTTCAAAAAATAAATGTTGGGATTAAACCGTAAACTAACACAAAATATTGGGACTTTATCGGATATTTCCCTTTTTAAATTATTAAAGAAAGAAAAAACATTTTTCCCATTATTGATTTAGCCACTCAACTATTAGTTTTTCTCTATGATTATACTAACAATTCAACAGCTAAATCAATAACAATAAAAATAATAATAATAAAACACTGTCAAAATCTAAAAATATATTTAAAAAAAAAAAAGGTTTAAGATAGAAATTGATACCTGTGAAAGCATTACAAGTGCATCTCGAACTTTTTCCCTGGTCAGCGGTCCATAAAACGGGGCGGAATTGGAAGTCGGAGTCAGTGATGGCGGTGGAGTGGGAGGCGGAAACGGTTGAAGCAACGGGATTCCAACGTTTCTTTGTACATTGAGAGGCGGTTGAAGGGCGGAAACAGGGACAGATGAAGAAGGTTGTCTCATTAATGGTGAAGGTGAAGGCGCAGAAGAAGAAGGTGTGAAGAAAGAAAGAGGTTTTATAAGATTAGTTACATGGTTGTTGTTGGTGTTATTGTTGACAGGGTGGTCGGAATTGGAGTTGTCAGATGAGGGATTCTGTAATGGTGGTGGTGGTGGTGGTGGATTGTTTGGAATGGGGGAAGGGGTGTCACGAGATGGTAATGGAATTGGTGTGGAATTGTGGTAAGTCGGAATGGAATTGACTACTTGATTTGGAGGATTGTGTCCCAAATTCATAGCCGTCTGTAATGGAATCGCAATTTATAATTTTAATATTTTTTTTGTTTATAAGAATAATAGTTTCTATTTCTAAAACTAACTTTAACCGGTTAAAATAGTTTTTTTTCTTTTTTACATGAATATAACTATGAAATATACCTTTTATAATAATCTTATTCAGGTTTCGGGTTTTCATGAGTGTTTACTATGTTTAAATTTGTTAATTTAATAAATAAAAATCTTATTAATTAAAAATTTAAAAAGAAACTTCAAATAAGGGTTGACAGATTCATACACTAAAGAAGTTGACAAATGAAGAATCCTCGGGTACATCGGTTGACCGAGTGTTGGTCAAACCTGGTTCCAATGGTCCTTCAATTACAGCAGATGTAGGTACAGCTTCAAGTTCCTCAAATTCACTACACAATTAAATATAAATAAAAATTGATAATGACAGATGGATTAATTATAGTATAAAGTTTGATATAAAATTATATGATAGATGAAAATGGTATTAAGTATTAAGTATTAACTACCTTTTGTTCACCTTCTGCTTGGGGGGAACCTTTGAATATGCGCCAAGTATCCTGTAAAAAAAGAAATTATTATACATATATATATATATATATATATATATATATATATATATATATATATATATATGTCAACTTAAGACCATAGCAAGCATACATGGATTAGGAATTATCAAAAGCATCAAATTGTGTAGAATCTTGAAAACTAATTCACAAATGCAAATCTGTTTTCTGGGGTTTCTTTTGGATTTTATGTTTTAATTTGGTTTGTTGAGATCTGAAGGAAACATGTAAGGTGTTTGATGAAATGCCTCAGAGAGATCTTGTTGCCAAATATACATCAATTGCGTAAAAATGATTATGATTATGTTTGTGAATATGCTTCTAAATAAACTAACCATTGTTTAGTACAAAGTCTTTACTCGCAGAAGGGTAATATGGTCATTTACTCACATTTAGACAGTTCATCTGGTGTGAAAAGGAAACATTCTTTATGTATACACACTTACTCTAGATAGAATTATTTATCCACTAATGGAAATAAAACTAATGCAGAAAAAACGACTTAAAAGATAAAGTCAAGGAGAAAGAGGCTTTTCCCATTAAGTCCTAACTTTTTTAAAACAATCTTTAATTTATTTATTTATAGAAAATTAATATAAATACCTGGTAAATAAATTTGCAACATCTTCACACTCACGTGAATTGTAGAACCAAATTCCATTGACTTCTTGAGCAGCATTTCGATACAACAAATATGGAATTTGAAGTTCAAATTCAAAATCTCCTAGCAGATTTTCCACAAGGTTTTCTGCCAATTATCAATAAACATGCCAAAGAATATAAAACTTTATAAAATACAAATTTATAACTCAATGAAATACAAAACATAACATTAAAGGAAGCATGCCTGTATTTCGCCTATTCATTACTATAAACTGGAACCTTGGTTGAGTGTTCCTACACTTACAGCAAAAGATATAACATATTAAAAAAAAATTTAAAAATCATCTCTTTCTGTGATTTAATATCACAAGGATAACAGTTTGATACTTGATTCTGTTCACTTATGAAATATAATATCATAGTCATGTCATTATAAAAGGAAATGTAATTAAAAAGATACTATTATTTGAATTAACAACCACCTCTTAACAACAAAGAGAGACCCTTCAACATCCTTGCGACTCTGAGAAACAAAAGAAGAAGAAAAAAATAAGAAATGAAGCTCAAAAACATTTGGGGAATTCATTTCAAGTGCATAATTTATTTAGGAAATAAGATGAATTATGTGAGCAGATTATTTCAAGTCTAAAGTAGAAGGATTATATTGTAACACCCAAAATTCTTGTTAAGAATACCCAACTTAAGTTAAGTCCATGTTAAATGTTTTACATGTATATATGTTTGGAACTTAGATGATCCTTTTGTATATCCCCTAAATGGTATGAAAAGTACACCACTTATACAGTTGTAAGTAACCTTATATTGTGTCATTTAGCTATAATTATTTGGCAAAAACAATGATAAGGGGGAAGTGAACAAATGTCTCCCTTATTATAAAACATCTTCAAGATACTTTTGGAGCTATCAAGAGTGGATTATAAACTTTCAACAATGAAACAGTAGGATTGAAGAAGTAAGACTTGTATCATTCAAATGGAAATATAAGCTAACGATTTCAGAGAAGAATCCTAAATCAAAGGGTTCTTCTTGCCCAAGGTTCAAAATTAAAATAAGGGAAAAAATAAAAATGATAACACGAGATCTACCTAACTAAATAATATTCCCAAGTAGAAGTGGAGAATATGTAGATGTCATAAGATTTGAGAATGTTCTTTGATTGCACTTGTTTACAAGATATCAACTTTCGGTTGATCATGCGAAAATGTATTTTGGTACCTATATTTAACAATTGAAAGAGGATAACTTCTAGAATACTTCAACTTCACAGTGTGTGTGTGTGTGTTCAATCACAGTTCTATGTTATTAGAAGTGGCATCAGTTAATCAAAAACGCTCAAAATTCAAAAAATAGATAAACCCTTACGCTAATCAGCAAAAAATTACGAATTTATTCCAAAAACTAACGATTTGGACTTGGGAACGTAATCAACTATCGGAAAAGCAAAAAAAAGAGGGAAAGAAGAGAACAAACCCATTGATTTAGGTCGACGTTGAACTCGTAGAAGGTGACGTGAGCGGCAGTGATCAAGATCTCTTCGATATAAGGATCCATCCTCTGAAGGACAGTAAGATTAAGGATCTTTGTACTGTTTTGATCGAGATTGGGCATTAATTTCCCACTTTGGGCCATTTTTAATCGATGATTGATTTGAGAGCAATTAATCGGACTACTCTCCCTGAAACCCTAAACCCAGCTGGGAGATACAGCGAGTGTTGGTCTGTGTTTATGATCGAGTCGATTTGGCCTCTCTCTCTCTCCCTCAGCTGAAAGAAAAGGACGAGTTTTTGCCTATATCTATGCTTTTGAGGCTTCCAGTAACTTTTAATGGTTTATTATTGGCGCTAAAGAATCCCTTCTTTGCAAAATTGCACTAAATAGTTCCCTCTTTGCAATATTGTAATGTTTAGATCATCTCCGATGTAGTTTTTTTTTAGAGGTTGTCATCGTCTCATCGACATACCTACGTCTGCATTGTTCGCTAGAAGTTGGTTTATATGTATTTATATTTAACAAATTTATATATATTTATATTTAACAAATTTATATATATTTATATTTAACAAATTTACAAATATAATTAATAAATTTTGTTAGTTTAGTTAATTTGTTCAATTTGTTTAGATTTAGGGGGTGTTTGGATATGGAAAAAAGAGCGTGCTTATTGCTTATTGTTTATTTCCACCACAATAAGTTAAGTTTAAGTGTTTTGATATGAATCCTTAAAAATCAGCTTATTGCGGTAGGAATAAACTAAATAAATTGATTTTAATAATGTTTATTGTTTATTCCCACCGCAAATAAATTAATAAACAATAAGCTAATAAGCTGTATTCTAATTTATCTAAACACCGAATGTGCAAACCTCTAAGTATAGTGTTGATGTGGAGGGTAGGGGTGAGCATGGTGTGGTTCGGTGCGGTTTTTGTATAAAATCACAACCGCAACCGTAAATTGCGGTTTTTTAAAGCCAAAAACCGAAAATTGTGGTTTTGATTCGGTTCGGTTTTGCGGTTATTTCGGTGCGGTTTCGGTTTTTAAACACAAAATGAGGTGGTGCGGTTTTTCGGTTAAAAGGGTGTGGTTTTTCATGTTCAAAACAAAAATTTTAGTCGACTTTCATTTATTTTAAGATTTTCATTGCAAATAAATCACAATTTTGGTCCAATTTTATTCTTTCAAGTTGCATTTTATTAAGCGGAGTTGTACCGAAATTGAATTTTCCGAGCTTACGAGAAAAGAGTCCAGCCGAGCATATTTCATTTCATTCAAACAATTAACAATATGTTTAACACTTACTAACAACCATTTACACACCAAAAACTAAAGTAAAGGACGAATAAGTGAGAAACGAATTGATTCATTTTTTTGGAGTCTCGCTTTGTCAATGAAAGATGCGCATTCCTTCGATTAGCTAGTTTATTTTTATTAATTAAATATAATTATTATAAATATTTAAATAATATATTAAATTATGCGGTTTGCGGTTATTTCGGTTAATTTGGTGCAGTTATTAAACATAAAACCGAACCGCACCACAATTTTTCGGTTTTTCAAAATAAAAACCGCACCATCGGTTTTTGTTTCGGTTTCGGTTATTCGGCTTCGGTTTATGCGGTGATTTCGGTTTTTTTGGGTTTCGGTTCGGTTTCTGCTCACCCCTAGTGGAGGGGCTAGTGTAGGTTAGGTGACATGGATACCATTTTGAAAATTTTCACATGGTTACCAAATTCAAAATTTTGATCGTAGATAAAAATATATTTTAATTTTTTTTTCACCAATTTACTTATAAATATATGACCTCATTCTTATAAACTATACATTGTCTTTTCAAACCACACTCATGTATTTCTCATTTCCAACTTCTTTTCTCTAATGAGAGAGAACAACTCAAACAAACCACCACTCAATCGAAATTCAAACGCTTCTACATGCGAAAAAATTGATCCGTCTAAACACAACACTTCTATCGTCCATGTAATACAAGTCGTATTTGATGAATTCCTTAAATAATTGTAACTTTACGAGCTTACTCCAAGGCTCTCTGTAAAATTCTTTTCAACAAAATTTTTTTCAATAAAACACATTTTAATAGCCAACCCTTTAGCAGAATTTTTTCCAACAACAACCATTTCAACCAAATTCATTTCATAAAACAACCATTTCAAGCAAAACCCTTCAATCATCCCAAGAAGATGCGGTATCGGACTATCGATACCGGAAACTTAACCAACTGAAATAACTGAAGACCTTAAAGGAAAAAAAGGCAAATAAACAAACAGAACGCAATAAGATCATAAAACATGGACCCGAGACAAAGAAGTCATGTTAGCGCGTGCTTAGATATCCACCTTGATGTCCACAAACCACCAAACTCACGGTGGTTTTGTGAATGGGCTGTGGATCATTTCATGTGACTGCGGGCATGGAAAATTATCGGAATAAGGACGGCCTTATCGGAAGATGACGAGACAAGAAAACAAAGGTTACAAAGTTGAATGGCATTTACAACAATCTTTTCACTCAATATAAAAGCGAAAAGAAATGATTTTGATACTTTCAATATTTGCTAGAATAATATTGGCGCGAAAATAGTGGGAAAATGTTTACCCATCTCAAAGCATGGGGCTATGAAAAACGCCGCGAAAAGTGAACTTACTTCAAAGACTCTTTCGCAAACAGGCGAATCAAAACGGTCTAGAACATTAGAATCGAATGACTACATGGTAACTTTGGATGCCTGGTACCCAGTTGACCTCAACGATGATACCGAAAAGATAATGGCGAAACAACTGCTTCGAAGTCTGGTTGGATGGGATAAAGGGAAGCGAGCTGCCTCATATTCGGGGAAAAACTCAACGAATCAAATGACTTACAATTATTTAAGGAAAAATTTGGTGAACACCTTGAAATACAAAAAAAAATGACTTTCAAGCGTGACCAACAAATTTTAATTGGTATGCAAGTATCGGTACTCTTAAAAAATTATGTCAAGGGTGAGGACCTCGAAACGATGCGTAACATCCAAAAATTTCGATAAAAATTTTCATTTTCAAATCATTGAGTTCACACAATATTTGTTCCAAAATCAGTCATAATTAAATGTGTCACTAGCATCAAAGTAAAAAAAACAATCATCAATGCAGAAAATATTGGGGCATAATGTGCAGTCAAGTCAGGCACTTCCTTTTGGAACTAGAAGTACCTGAAAATGTTTAAACCACAAAACTGTATGTAACATCCTGTTTCGAAAAGTTTTTTAATTCGAGGTTATGGACAATAAATGGATCAATTAAAGGCCTTGGAATTCAAGGGAATATGGTTTAGACCCTATCAGATGTTGGTAATATTGGTTATGTGATCTAAGCCCTTAGCTGTGTTTTGGAGTTAAAGGGTAAAATAGAAAAAGTGATGTTTTAGACTTCCTTCATAGATTACGGTTTTTAGTTCGACATGTGTTAAGCTAAAATTAGCTAGATAGAAGTGTGGGGAGCGTCAATACATTCTTGTGGATATAAAGACGCTGAAAATAGAGTTAAAATGAAGAAGTTGTGGTTATTTGAAGTTGAGGTGGGTTTGGGTGAAAATCGTCGCCACGGAGTAGGGATCAGATTCCATGGTGTGGCAGTCTATCAGGCTCAAACCCATGATTTTAGGTTTTTAATGTATTTAAGCATAAGGTTCTGCATTTTTGGGCGTTTTAGCAGTCTCCACCACCTCTAGGACCCCTTGGGAGAAACCTTAGTCTCCACCTTCAATATTTGAGCTTCTCCTCTCTCCTCTCTCTTCTTTTACATACATTGTATGTTTTTTGATGAAGTTTAAAGATCAAGAAGTTTCTTTTGGTTGAAAGGAATGATGCTTCAAGTTTGGATCCATCAAAGACACCACATTACTAAACTATTGTAAGTATAAAGTTCCAATATTGTTATCTAGTTCATTAGATCTTGTCATTTGGGGTTTTTTTTTGGCACTTTTGGTCTATTTTATGAGTGATCTTGGATTTGAGTGGACTCCAACATATTTTTATTAGTTTGGAATGTTTCTTGGACTCTATGGACTAGGAAAGTTATGATCTTTTGCCTTCCCTTTTAGCCATGCACGTTATCTTGGTCCTTTAGGCCATTTCGGTGTATTAAAGTTCAGATCTTGAAAGATTGTGGCAATATTATGGATAAAGTTGGAAACTTTATCCATCGAGACATCTTGTTGATTCAAATCTGGAAGTTGGAGACTTGGACTTAATGGATTAAGTAGAGAAATATGCATTTTTGGGTCCCTTTGAGACTTAAAGTCTTGATCTTTGTGGTTTGGCCCTTCCTAATGGAAAAGGTTGAAACCTTTATCCATTATGAGGCTATTAGGATTTAGATCTGATGAATTTAACTTTAGTCATTATGTTTTCTCAGACTGAAGACCACGGTGTAGCCTTAGGTTGCCACGGCATGGCGACTAAGGATTTACTATATGTTTTGTCGTTTGTGGGCCATGACGTGGCAGTTGACTGAAGTCAACTTTGACCATTGACTTTTGGCCGTTAACTTTTTGATCGATCGACTTTTGGTCAAACTTGAGTAGAATTGAGCATTTAGCTAAGGATTTGTCTCGGTTTGGCTTTAGGAAGCTTGGGTTGGATATTCTGATATTGAGGTAGTTGTTGGGATTTTGTTGACTGGTTTAAGTGAGTCTTCTCACTGTACTTGTGGGTCAAAGGCACCAATTTTGGCCCATTAGATTGTGTTATGTAGGATGTTAGCTATCTTTGTGACTCTTATTGTAACATCTATTATTCAGGTATTCATTTTAACCCTTAAGTTATGCTCTATTTGCAAAGTTTAGTCCCCGATGGCAATTTGTAATTTCAGAGCAGCTGGAGTACGCGGGGTGTACACCCTCGTATGTAGATCATACCCCGGATCACCTTAATACGTAGTGCGTACACTGGCACGTTGGGCGTACACAGTCAGGGTGCAAACCCTAAATTTTAGGGTTTGGACCCTATTTAAACACATTTTGTGGCCTTATGCACCTTATTATCTTCAGCATCCCTCCTCATTTCGAAACCCTGAAGAGTGTTTGTGCATTGTGAAGCTTGTTGATCCATTTTTGGTGCCATTTGGAGCTTTTGGAGTAGAAGGAATAACATTAAGGTGGTGGTCTTTCACTCAAGGCTTTAAATCCAGCATCTTGTCTCCCTTGTGCACCTTGTGGATGTAAAGAGTTTCAACCTTGATGTAGAAATCTTGTGGAGGTAGTTGTTCCCCTTTTGGTACCAAACTTGGTCTTTGTGAGTAGAAGGAACTCCAAGGCATTTGAGTTGTCCTTTCAGAGGTTTTAAGGGGTGTTAAGTCATAAAGTTGGGTTTTTGGTCACTAGTTTCCCTCCATGCAAGTGCTAGATGGTCTTAATGGGTTAAGAGACTAGGTTTTTGGATTCAAGGACTTAATAGCCATGCTAGAACATAAAGTTGGAAACTTTATGGTTAAGAACATCTTTTGTTGCCTAGATCTGAAGTTTGGACGTAAGTGCTTAAAGGATTAAGCACTTAATAAGAGGGGTGGTAAGTAGTCGCTTACGCAAGGCGTACCGAGGGGTATGCTGGGATTTAAGGTAATGAGGTTTAGACCTTATTGGATGATGATAATGTTGGATAAGTGGTTAGATCCTTCGATTTGTGCTTGGAAGAAAAAGGGTAAAATGGGAAAAGTAATATTTTGGGCTTCTTGCATGGATTACGGTTTTTATATTGACACGTGTTGAGCCAAAGGTAACTAGATAGAAGTGTGGGGCTTGTCAATACCTTTTCATGGATATAAAGATCGTCAAAAACAGAGTTGAAGCGAAGAAGTTATGGTTGTTTGAAGTCGATATCGATTTGGGTGAAAATTGTTGCCACGGAGTGGGGTCAGAGCCCACAGCGTGATAGTCGCCATGGCACAACGATCAGTCACCACGACACAATGATCAGTCAGGCCCAAGCCCATGATTTTAGGGTTTTCAACGTATATAAGCTTAATGTTCCGCATTTTTTAGGCATTTTATTAGCTTCCATCACCTCTAGAACCTCTTGGGAGAAAGCCTAGCTCCACCTTCAAGATTTGAGCTCCTCCTCTCTCATCTCTCCTTTTTTTGGATGCTTTTTTATGTTATTTTAATGAAATAAGAAGATCAAGAAGGTTATTTTAGTTGCAAGGAATGATGCTTCAAGTTTGGATCTATCAAAGGCACTATATTTATGGATTATTGTAAATATAAAGTTCCAATCTTGCTATCTAGTTCTTTAGATCTTGTCATTTAGGGTTTTTAGCACTTTTGGTGCATTTTATGGGTAATCTTAGAGTTGAGTGGACTCTAACATCTTTTGATCAGTTTATAATGCTTCTTGGACCTCATGGACTAGGAAAGTTATGATCTTTTTCCTTCTATTTTAGTCATGTAAGTTATCTTGGTCTTTTAGGTCATTTTTGTGTATTAAAGTTTAGATCTTGAAAGCTTGAGACATTATATATTATGGATAAAGTTGGAAACTTTATCCATCCAAACATTATGTTGATCCAGATCTGAAGGTTGGAGAATTGGACTTAATGGATTAAGTTAAGAAAGATGCATTTTTGGTCCCTTTTGAGACTTGAAGACTATATCTTGTATGTTTGGACCATCCAAATGGATAAAGTTTGAAACTTTATCCATTATGAAGCTATTAGGAACTAGATCTGATGTTATGAGTTTTGGTGTTTATGGTTTAAGCTCTTATTGAAGAAAAGCTTTTCAGACTGAATGCCACGGCGTGGCCTTCGGTTTCCACAATGTGACGATTAAGGATTTATTGTCTATTTTGTCGTTTGTGGGCCATAACATGGTCATGGATGGCCATGACGTGGCAGTTGACTTTTTACTAGTTTAAGTTTTCGTCAAACTTGGGTAGAATTGAATATTTGGCTAAGGATTAGTCTCAACTTGGGTTTAGGAAGCTTGGGTTGGTTGTGTTGTTGTTGAGGTGGCTATTGAGCTTCCGTTGAATTGTTCAGTTGAGTTTCCTCACTATACTTAGGGGTCGAAGGCACTAATGTCGGCCCAATGGATTATGTATCCTGATTAGGATGTTTTCATGGTGTAGTGATTTGTTAAGATCTGCATGTTATCTATTATTGTTATATGTGTATATGTTGCATATGTCAACATAATGCGGTTGGGATGAGACAATATTGCTCTGTGCGGAAGCCAACAAACCCAGGAGCAATCCAGACATAAGTTGTGGGCTAGAAAGCCAAGCCAAACTTATGTTGCGGGCTCGGGAGCAAGCCAGACATGTGCTGAGGGTTGGGAAGGAAATCCATACTTATGTTGTGGGCTCGGGAGCAATCCAGACATGAGTTGTTGGCGAGGTGGGCAATCTAAACTCGTGGTGTGGGCTCAGTGGTAATCCAATCCAATGGTTGTGGACTCAGTATGCATGTTGTTATATGTTGTGTGGTGGTATTTTAGGGGAACTCAATAAGCTTCATGCTTACAATTTGATTTCATGGTTTCAGGTACAACAAATGATTAATGCAAGGTGAAGGCGTGATTGTGCACATCATCCTTAGATATTTTGTTAATTGATGATTTTGTGATACTCTGATTTTGACTACGTTAATAATGTTTTTGTATAGTTTATGGATTATTGAAGGGATTTAAAAATGAAAATTTTTTCCATGGTTTTTGGGATGTTACACAAATATTATTGTAAATATAAAATTTGTGGCCCTCTACTTGAAACAAAAATCCCACATTAGGTGGATTATCACGTGGATTACGACCGGTGACAAAAATTCATGTTTCTTTTATTAGGGTTTCAATGCATCAAGTACACTATAAACTAGGTAGCGGAACAATCAAAATTATGATATACCTAAGTGCACATGCAACCTATGGATCTATGGTTTGATACTAATTACATTTACCCTAAAAAAACGAAAATACAAAGAAGAATCACATACCTATTTTGCAGGCAAAGACCTTCTTGTTTAAGCTCTCGTGTGTGCCACCTTATTTGGATGTAAAGGACCCAAACTATAATCCATCTCTTGGTCTACACCCAATGAACTCAAAAGAGAAGAATCAAAAATAACTAGGAGGGGACAAACTATAAGGAGGGTCCGTCCACAAAGATGGAGAAAGAAGTGGCGAAAATTCAAGCCCAAGAATGAGCAAGAAAGAATGAATGCATAAGGTCTTATTTATAGCCTTAGATACCTTTTGGGGCTTTATCCTCAAGCATGTATGGGATGGATAACCCTAAGAACGAAATTCCCCTCATCCTAAGGGAATTTTCGTCCACCACCCTTCTCTCTAGGGTTCTGGAATATTCATGATTAATCAAATATTAAATAATTGATATTCAACCATTTTATTAATTAAACTGTTAATTAATTCCCAAATTGTTTTCCTAATTAATTATCAAACCATAATAATTAATAAACTAATTACTTCTTTATTAGTTCTACATATTTGAGTCAATAAGATTGTGGTAATGATAAGGTTCTTTGGCCTGATAGTTTCACATTTAAGATTAGTAAGTCCTGTTGGTACTTGTTGCCACATGATATCATGAATTTTGTTCAAAACTTTGAAGATGTCATTTTTTGTTAGATGATACAACTTCTCTTTTATTAGGTTTATCCTAATGATAAAGTACTTGATTACTTTACGGACTACAAACTAAATATAGCCTTAAGTGGTAGTATTTATAAGATTCTTGTTAAGTCCATACGAATAGACTCAACTTAGTAATTAGGAAGGTGATTGACAATATTCAATTTGTAATTGTGGCATGTAGGAATATTCACGAATGTCCTTTTAATTATTGGTGAGATTTACACATTGGCTAAAAAAGTTAATAGGAAAAAATTCCTCTTTATTGTGAATTTTGATAAAGCTTGGGACTTTCTCAACTCGGTCATTTTACAAATGGGATTTAGCTCTATATGGATAAGTTGGATAAGAGGTTGGCTTGCCTTAGCCCTTGCCTCATTTTTAGTAAATAATCCTCCACTAAGAAGTTCTCCATCAAAAAAGGAGTTTGACAAGGTGACCATCTATCGCCTTTCATTTTCATTATATATGGAGAGACTTAATGTGGTAATGAGATCGACATGTAACAAAATGATTTTTGAAAGGGTGAAATTTTTTAGATGTGAGTCTGTTGTCCCATACCTTTTTATGTTGACAACACAATCTTTATTGGTGAATAATCTATAAGCAACATTAAGAAAATTGATTGTATCTTTTGTTACATCCACATTTCCTTTAGTTTGAAAGTAAACATCCACAAACTTTAAGGTGTTCGATATTGGTGCTACTTCTAGAGAGACTACTACATGGGTGACAATTCTTTTGTGTGAATCCACGTCACTTTCGTTCGTTCATTTATTTTGGGGTCCCAATATGGGAGAATATTTCCCTTTAAAAGAATTGGATCCCTATTATCAGTTGTTTTCAAGCCAAGCTTCTAATATATAAAACTAAACACCATCATCAAGGCATTACTACGTAGTCTTCCTATATATTATTTATTTGTGAACAAATCCTGAAATGTATTATTGAGAATATTGAATGAATCCATAGAAATTTCCTTTAAGGAGGGACGTGGGAAATGTCAAAAAATAAATTGGTTGCTTGGGTTAAGGTTCTTTCTCCCAAAGAAGGGGGTGGGATCGATGTCGGTAGTATTTGAGCCTTAAACATTGCTTTACTTGTCAAGTGATTGTGGAGGATCAATTCCGAAAAGAACCTACTTTGGTTTCGGGTTATACAGGGACTCCATAACCTAACAAGAAAGCCAAAGGAATGTTTGGCGGAAAATTCATACCCCATAGTATGGAATAATCTGCAAAAGTGGCTATAGGTCTCAAAAATATTGGCATTAACCCAAAATAATTTTTTGTTCTTATATTGTAGGTATAAATGAAGACACCCTCTTCTAGAAAGATGATTGGATGAGGATGGACCTATTACAAGACAAATCCCCCAATCTATATTTCTTTTGAAAAGTAAAAAAAAAAATGCTTGTTTGATGACCAAGTATCCTATATGGGCTTGGAAGAAATCACCCAACAACAATTTGGAAGTGCGGGAACTGAATCGAATTTTCCATGGTTGTCCTATTTAGGCTTCAAGATCGTTAGTATCGAAGTCGTTTCTTAGAATTTTATGGAACTACATTATTGAATGTTCGTGTTTAGCAATTGATCCAAAAATAATAGTGATTGGGGAGATACAACAGATTGATTAAATATGTGCCTCTTAAGGTTGTTTTTTTAGGAAGATGTTTAGTCATAATCTTGGCAACTACGACTCTCTCAGATAGAGGCATCAACATACCTCCAATTGTGTGAAAGGTGTCAAAATGGGATTAAAACAACATACCATATGTTGATTAGTTGTCTAACTGTGATAAAACTATGAGGTCGAAATTTTTTAATGGTGTGGCATTCCGCTCCATCCCATCTGATTGGTGGGGAACTATTAAAGTTTGGTACTTCATGGGGTGATGTCCAAAAAAGAAGAAACCGCTTCAAACTATTTGCTATAGATCACTTTGGTGCATAAAAAAGGCGAGAAACAATACGGTGTTCAATAGGCAATGCTTCTCTCCCCCAAAGTATTATTGATAATATTGTTTCTTTGGTGTTCGTTTGGTTTGAATATAGGGGAAAGAAAGGAGATATTAGTCAGTTAAATTAGTGTAGATCTCTTTTTCTTTGTATCTAATTATTTTCTGTTTTGTTTTCTTGTTAGGCGTGTTGATCTTAATAAAAAATTTGTTGATTCCAAAAATAAAAAGTCAGGAGCGGACCTAGGAACTTATGTAACGGGTAGCACCAAAAAAATCTCAATAAAATATAAAAAGATAAAAGAAAAAACATTGAAAATTAAGATTTCATTAGATAAAATAAACTAGTATATATATTACATTTTAAATTGACCTCTTCGTTTACTCAATGATATCTTTTTACTCTAAATATTAAAGTCTCCCGTCACAAATACATATCTCCTCCTTGTTGACCCATATGTCTCCAAACAAGTAACAATAAAAAGAATAAGTTGTTGCTCGTTTGTCTTCAATCGATATGTATTGAACGTTTATTTTTCAATACTTTTTTGATCTAGATCAGTAATTTAAGCACCATTATATATATATATATATATATATATATATATATATATATATATATATATATATATATATAATTCTTGGTTTATCGTATCGGTCAAATCCAATAAAACCCTACAAATATAATTTAAAATTTAAAATTCACAATTGAAGATCTAAACTTAATTTCACCATATAACAAGTGAACAAATAATTGGCTAATTAAGTTTTCAATTTCAACACCTAACTAAATTAAACTAAAGGATAAAACATTAAGGTTGAAAAAGTAAATATTACTTGTTTCTATTCTTGCTAGTAGGATGATGATTCCGTGAGTGAGTCTGCCAAAATAAAGTCGTCGACTCGTTGTCAAGGAGGGGCAGAGGCGCACACACAAACCTAAAATAAAAAAATTAAAAATTAAAAAAAAAATGTTATTTTTTTTCCTTCATGTGGCAAGTTATTTGTTCAATTGTTTGTGGTAACAAAACAAACACCGTCCAAACTCTCCTCGATTACATTGGTTGGGCTATTTACATTACTTAGGCTAAGGTATTTACCGATAATATATGGGCTCATTAGACTAAGTTGCATCATCACATTTATTTATATGCATGGTATGTAAAAAGAATAGTACTTCTATTAAATAGTTGTCACTGCGAAAAGTAAAGGTTCCACGATGTATTGAGATCTATAAAGTTTAATGAGTTGTCATGTCATCGTTATATTTTTTATTAAACTCTAACATTTTTGTCCTATAATGCATTGGACTCTACAAAGTTTAATGACAAGTTTTAAAAAATAATTTATTAGCAAACATGAATCTTTACATTTATTTTAAGAAGTTTCATTTTTTCTATTGAAGAATTATATAGTCATTAAACTCCATATCCACTGAACTTCAAGGTGACATTCTAATATGATTGAGTTTAATAATTTAAATGTGAACCAAGTGTTTCATCTAATTTAATTATTTTATTAAATTATGCATTATGAATATTCTAACAAGTGAAATGAATTTAATCAATCTAACAAAGTAGTATATAAAAAGAAAAATTATATTGTATCATTAATAATATATTTCAAAACAACAACATTAAATCTCAAGAAAGACAAACAATATATGAGGATAAACAAACAGAGAATAAAAAGAAAAATAAACATTCGCCATGACAAACGTCACATGTTTAAAGAGAAAAGGCAGATAACACGACCAAGGCCATGAGAATGACCACAGATAGAAAAGAAGCCACCACAGCCCCGCTAATTTTCTGGCAAAAATCGTTAAACTGTTGACAAATCGCAGGCCAATTTGCATCTGAGTTGCCATTATGAGCTAAGTAAACTATGGATGCTGCCCCACCAGCCGCTGATGTTGTCAAAGCAACCATAACCTGAGATCGAAACACAAGAGAGATTGCAAATAAAACCAAATGTAAATGTACAAATTATTTAGTTGTTGAGATCATTTTTAAATGGATCTTACTGTGTCAAAGAACATGAGGATAACCCTTGGCTTTGTTGCATTTGGACGCAAAATACACACGATGGAAATGGGAATCGTTAGGACTAGGTAACTTGCTGTAATGGCATTTGCAATCAAGAAAAACCTGTTTAATGTCACAAAAATCAGTTACATAGTTGATATCAAATTATCAATGTTATAAAAAAATGTTAGCCATAGTCATATACGCAAAATAGATCAAATAGAAAAATATAAAATTTTAGTTACATACAAAGAAAATGGTTCAAGATCAAAAGTTGTCTAAAAAATATTCTATCTATTTACAACCCTTTCAAATATCATTTTTATAGAAGTTAGATTATTGTTTTAACAGGAAGTGTCAATATATGGGCATGCAACCCCATCATCAACCGATACAATCCATTTTAGAAATGAACCTAAAAAGTACCCGTTTTAATATTAATTATTATTTTTATTGTATAACGTATAAGAAACATAATCTATTTGACCTTTAGAAGTCAAACTATATCTCTGTTTATGCATGAGTACAGGGTATATATTATATATTATATATATGACTTACGTAAAAGCTGGCAAATCATCGTAACTGGCTTTGAACTGAAAGAACTGAGTGAAGAAAGGTAGAGTCTGATCTGTGGAGCCCATGGCTATGGCTGCTCCTAAAGCCGTAGCAACACCGGCTATCCTTAGAACCACATCAAACACTGCTAAACCTCTCCGGTATCCACCTTTTGTTGCCGCCGGTTTAACCACCACCGGTACTGCTTTACTGCTGCTCGAACCACCTGGAGGAGCTGCCAAAAGCGGTGCTTTCCCCTTCCTTTCTTTTGGTGTTTCCACTATGTTAACCGCAGATGTTTCACCTTCCATCTTATCTTCTAGAGAGAGAGAGAGATGAGAGAGATAGAGATACGTGTGGATATATACGAATGTATGTATATGTATATGCAAAGAGAGAGATGAAGATATAGGGAAATAGTGGCTAGGTGGCTTATATAGAGAGAATAACAATGAACGTTGGGAGCTGGTGAAAGACGTTGTGAGAAAAGTGTTATGAAGTTGATGGAGGAATGATCAAGAGTTGTTGGTAGTTTTGCAAAAAGTGTTATTGATTCGGAATATATTTAATTTCATCTCTAATGGGTCAAATGAGTCGAATAAAAAATGTCTAAAAACAGTAGATGAAAAGTCTTTTAAGAGGTATTGTTTTAATATATATACACCTTATTAGTTATTATAACAAATATAAATTGTTAATTATATTTGACATGTTACTTATTGAAAAAGTTAAAGTAATAAAAATTTAGTAAACAAATAGCTATTGGTCCATTCGACATATCTCGATCAACTTCAAGATTACTCCTTTTATCTCATTAACCTAATTTTATTATTATGTCATTAGACTCTCATATAAGATTAAACGAGTCGTTAAAAGGAACAATATATTCGTTAACATCACAACTTCAAAGAAACAATAGTAAACAAAAATGAGAAAAAATGATTAATGAGAAAGTGTCACTTGATCCACATAACTTCTCTCTTTTGACCTTAGAAAATAAAAAGTGACACACCTAACTAATAAATCATGTTTTTTAATGGTAGAAAAAGCATCTTTGACAACAAGAAATTTTCATTTTTTTTATAGAATAAACGACCAGCTAATTTCTTTTTTTTTTAAGAATTTTGATGAAAAAAAAAGAAGAATAAAACATGATTTTCATAATAAATTACTTTATTGCTAACTAACCAAAATATATTTTGCATAACAATATCAACTAAACAACTTTCTTTCCCCTACTCCACTAATCAAAATTATGGTACTACGAACCCCTTTTTGTTAATAAAATGTCCATACTTCATCGAGTCAATTTTCTATACAATGGTCAACCACCTCTCCTATATTGTGAATTGGCAAATACCTAAATGGTCTTTGGAGCCAAAAGACATTTGTACCCACATGCGTGATGCGACACATAAAGAAATGGTAGATAAAATTAACAAAACATAAACGAAATTGAATTCAAACGTATGGTTTGATTTTGTTTCCGATTTCATGATCAATCAATTCAAAATGACTGGTATATCTCTAGGATGTATCCAACATCATATTTGACGTTAAAATCATTTTTAGCTCAAAAAATAATGCAAATCTTCTCCTTCACAACATAGTTTTTTATATTAAATTTGATGTTAAGAAGATTATTGTATCAAATTTGGTGTAATAATATTCATAACACAAGATTGCATGATCATAAACACAAACACAACCAAAAGAAAATACAAAAAGTTCAAGTTAAACCGTGAAAAAACAATGCTTTTATTATCAATAATCATGTATTGATGTAAGGACACAACGTATTGCAACATTAAAGGACAAGTAGGAAAGAAGACCCAACAAGTATAGGCAATATTACGAAGATATTGGTAGTTTGGTGACAATATAAACTGGTTAATGTGTGTGGTTTGAATAGTGTTGTAAAACTCGTCGAGTTGACCGATTATTCGGCCGAGCACTCCATACCTTACTGAAGCAAGCAATGTTCTGAAATTCGGACAACTCAGTGATTAATATATATAATATACTTAATGATTTATTATTTAACACATAAATGTGATTATTACTATATATACATCTTAAATTTTCAGTAATTATTGCCAAAATAAAACCGTTGTGTGTTTTTCAGTTTTTGTTTATTCACATGTATCTAATTTTATTATATATTTCAATCAACCTATAATTTGAACATATATAATTTTCTTAGAAATATTTTTACATGAATTAACAAATCCGAAAACTCCCGAGTACCCGTTACTCGATAGTTAGTCGAATAGATACCAAGTAACGAGTTCTACAACTTTGGTTTGAAAGATCTAGCATAGTCAAGACAACTTTCAAAACAACAGTTTCTTGCATGGTTTGTCTATTATTGCATTTTGTTTCAAATTAGATCAAAACTTCACCTTTTACACATAGTTTTGTTACAATTGATTATCCAACTTAGATTACTTGATGCCATAAGAAGCATTTTGTTTATTAGCTTATTACAATTTGATATATAACTAATAAGCAATTTTGAGTTATGTGTACATAACTAAAAAAGATGTTTTGACTTAAAAAAAATATAGTTTTTTTATTTTTAACTAGTCACATTTAGGCTCTATTGTTTTTAACCGTAAATAAACCACAAATATTGATCATAGCTCGTTTTCCCCTTCTTCATAAACACCACCACACATACCAAATTCAACATTTTATCCCTTTCTTTTTTAGTCATCTTACACATGTAAGCAAAAAATTATCAAACACGAAAACCAAACTTATGAGATTATTGCATGTAGATATTATACGCTAATAGTCTAATACAAACACTTTTTCTCTAAACTTCATTTTTGCACACCACATAAGCTAATAAACAAGACTTCAACAAAAAAAAAACTTAAGTTGTTTAGGGTTTTTAGGGTTTAAGCACACATCAACGTCATAAAGTGGTTTCACGTCCTAGAAAAAACAATTATACCCACAAAACAAAACAAATCAAAGATGTATCTTATAACCATAACTCATTTCAAATCTCTAATTTAGCAACATGACTCTAAATTATAGATAAAGAACAAGAAACAAAATACCGGTTTTAATGTTTCCAAATGTATCAAAACAAAAAATAAACAAAACCCCAACAAACTTTAAACTTAATACCCACCTTTAAGATCATTGACAACATCATAAGGAATAGGAGTAACAGTCTCTAGAGTAGTTCCTTCAACCATAAACCCTGGTTTGGGTCCCAAAGGTTGCCTTTTAGTACTAATCACCACACCCTTAGCCTTAGCTTCTGCTTTTAAAACATCATTCTTCTTTACCCTATTTTTGAACTCTTCAGTGCATCTTGATGGCATCACATGCTCAATTCGAACATGAATCCTCTTCTTGATGATCCTGTTTCCAACCTGCAGTATATACCAAACATCTTTCAAGAAACTATACTTCATAAACAACAATGTCAAATTGGTTAAATGAATGTGTTGCAAGATTGTCATGGAAAAACTCATATACAATTATACATCACCTACTGATCTTGTTAGCTTCGGTTATGAATAAACACAAAGCTGCAGAAAGTAGGAGACAAAGAAACAAAGTATCGGAATTTGATTCAATCCCTTGTCTACATACTAAATGAAGAAAAATATTATATACCTAATTCATAAGGTTTAATACGAATTAAACAACGATTGAAGAAAACATACTGGCTCTTAATCCAATTGCATCTTTGAAATAGAAACTATCGTATAAGTATTTTTGTAACTAATTCATAAACATTCACTTTCATAGCTATATAGATTAATGTGTTTAGAGAGACAGAGGGTGAAATTGACCTGCTTGTTCATTTCGACACCAATGGCGCGTTTGGTGACGTTCCAGACCTGACCGGTACGGCCGTGGTAGAACTTATGCGGCATACCTTTGTGAATGGCGCCGTTCACCTTGACATCGACATAATCTCCGACGTGATAAGTTCTGAGGTATGTTGAGAGATGAATGGTACCCTTCTTCCTGAATCCTCTTGCGAACAAATCCCTAGTCCTTGACCTCAATCCATGTCCGGCCGGCATCTTTCCGTTCCACTCTCGATCGCAAAATACGATCGGCGGAGAGTATTGTGTGTGTAGGCAAAGAACTCAAAACCCTAGAATCATCGTCTTTTAAAAGAGGGGATGGAAGTTCGTTAGGGTTTCGGATTATCAGGCTTTATGGTATTGGGCCCTTTGAATTTGAAGAAGAGTTATGTTTGTTGCAAGCCGGTTTTGTTAAGCCTGTAAATTAAAATCAGAATTATTTATTTCTTGTTAAAATTGCAATGTTCATTGAGAAATTGAAAAAATCTTATTAATTTTGTAAGTGTTTTTTTAACAAAATAACCAGCTTCATGAGTTTTTTGAAAAATAATCATTTAGTCCGGAATGTTTTATTTCATACCCGTTTTAAATTGAGTTACCCACATTATTCATTTGATTCGTTACTCTGGAACGAGCATTTCAGATTACACCTTCTTCTCTATTCGTCATTTTGGAGTTACAGGAACACGCATTTCAAACTAAAGGATTATTGCATGATCCTGTCTAATTAGCATATGTCGGTTTCCTTTATATATGTGTCGCATCTAATTAGCATCTTTGGTTTGTTGTTAGTAGTTTTTGATATGAAATAATTCATGTTACCTAGATTGTTGGTTAGTTAGGGTTTTTGTATGATTAATATTAGTATAACCAACAATTACTACAAGTGTAACACTTAAAAATCGGTTCCGCAATGCACTCTGGAATACAACGAACAAGTCTGAAATATGTAGAACTTCTTCGAAAGGCATAGAACAGTCAAGAATACGAAATTCAAAACACGTGTTATTTCTACTCTGGAACAATGTGTTAACTAAAAGAATTATATTGTAGCATGACGGTATATACGAAGAGGTTTGTCATGACAATATGGAAACCTAAATTGGGTAAGAAAATAATGGCTAGGTTATAGCCTACCGCATCGGCGTCGTTTTTAGGTCGTCATGTTTTGGTTTGTGGAGATATATATATATATATATATATATATATATATATATATATATATATATATATATATATGTCGATGGATGTACAATGTCACCCATTACTATGTCGTTACTTGTTATGTAATGTGAAATCCCCAATTTCACAGTAAAAAAATACCAATTTGTTTATGCTTTATTTGAAAATCAGAGTATACTTTTGAAGAAATATGTTGCGAAATTTGTTCCCAAAAATATGATAAGTAAATTATCAAAGCATTCCCGAAGGAATGTGTTTTCATTATATTAAAAACACTGGGATGTCATTGTCAATACAATACATAAGCATAAACAGACATAATACAAGACTTACAACATCTATTATTCTAATGGCCTATAATCCATAGATCTCTCATCAAATCAACACTCTTATGCTCTTTTACCACTACCTTTAATGCAAGAAACTAAATGGGTCGGACTTAGGAGTCTGGTGAGCACATAGGGTTTTCAACCCACAATAATTAAGTTTATTAATTTCATCAAATCAATCAACCCGATTACTCGTTCTCGTTATCATCATTTTTTGTCCCTAAAGCATCTAAATTAAGGGACCTAGCCTAAAGATTTTCATCGGGATAACAACACTGCTTAGGGGATTCCTCAACAATACATGTCAATAAGGAAACCATGAGGGGAATAGAGTACACGTGGTGAACATGTAGTTCAAAAACACCCACAGGATGTGAGCTTACTAGCGTTCCACTAGATTGTCAAGAATAATCTGTGGTCGTCATCTATACTCCGCTAGATGACTGAATCAGCTTAAACATCGAAGCTTCTCGTCATTTATTTCATCATCTATATCATCTACCCATATTTACTTATCATAATTATAGGTATAAAATACATATACAATTTAAATCGAATAAAACATGTATATTTTGTTCATCCAGCATAGATATAAATAACACAGATAATATGCACATATAACACATAATTTATATTAAATATTTCATATCTATGTGTAAGATGAAAGTAATTATGCACTTACTTTTTAAAGTGGTGACTCCAAACTCGGGTTGCGCTTCGCTTCTAATAATTTTATTTTCCTTCGACAAAACCTACTATCATTATCACTAGATTTTAGTCTAATATTTAATCCGACTAATTATTAACTCAAGATCTACGAACTATAATGTTTTATAAGTGTTAAATAATACTTTTCAACTACTATGTACAGATAGGGGTCATACTCGATGAAACACTGGAGGGCAGGACCATTTTGGCATGTAAGTTGTTCTAAAATCCAACAACCCTATGCGGCCCTTCAAACCAGATTCCTCGTACCGCGAGCAGTTAAAAGGTATTACAATAACACTCTGTAATTTACAATACTTAGCACATATATTGTTTATAGGTTCACAATAACAATAATGAACTTAAACATAGGTTATACTTAAAGTAGGGTAAGCATAACTCACTTACAAAGGTGTTTGGCTAAGAGTCGGGCTCTGCGAGGGCAAAACTTCTGAACCGAAAGCTCTTCTTCTTGGAGCCTTATGGCGCTCTGCGACTAGCCTCTAGCACTTGGGAAGTACATGCAATGGGAGAGACTAAGTGTGACATCCCCATTTTTCACGGCCAGAAAAGACCGATTTTGTTTATGCTTTGTAAAAATCAGAGTACTTCTTTTAATAAAAATGTTGCGGAATTTGTTCCCAATAAAACATGATAAATACGTTATCAAAGCATTTCTGAATAAATTATTTTTATTCATTTTAAAACGTTTGGGATGTCATCGTCAATACAGAAACATAAGCATAAACAGAACTTACATTTATTTACACTAGTGATCTACATCTCTTTAATCTCTCAGTGTAATGTGATTTCATAACAACACCTGTGGCATAAATAAACTGAGTGGGTCAGGTTGGGAAACCTGGTGAGTACATAGGGTTTTCAACCCACAATAATATAATTATTATGTTTAATCGTCAAACAGTTAACCCAATTATCCATCCCCATTATCTTCTTTACTCTTAAGGGTCTACCCTAAGAATCAACTACTCCTTGTTAATTCATTCCTAAGGATCATCCTAAGGGATCGGCACAAAATCCATCGTTGCCAGGGTTTACTCAACGGGCACTAAATCTATAGCTGCCAGGGTTTGCTCAACAGGCACTAAATCCACAGTTGCATACAAACTCCGTTTTCGACGTTCTTTATATCCACGCATAGGTAAAAACAAGATCTACAACTTTCATTTAGACTCCATCGGCTAGTTCTCGACCGATCTCAAATTTAACAGTAGGAGGGGATTTGACTGCTAAATGACCGCGAAGAATTCGTAACTCCTTCATACGGACTCCGTTTTCGTCTATCTTATTACCGTTGAGTTCCTATTAATGAGATCTTCAACTCTCATTTAGGTCGCGTAAGCCAAAAACCGCTCGAACTATAATTCGAGTTTCGGGTCGTGCACTGCTAAGCCGAATCTTAGAAAAATCATAACTTCCTTATACGAAGTCAGATTTGGGCGTTCTTTTTTTATATCTTCTCGGTTTAATGTATACTACAACCTTTGTTCAGATTGCTAAGGCTAAAAGTTGTTTCATCATAAATTTACTATTTATGCTTCCCGGTGTCGTGCCGGTTTTGCCGTAAAACTTCGTCGTGCCATAACTTCTTTGTTATAACTCGGATTTCAGCATTCTTTATATGTACGGAAACCTTGAGATATATTATACAACTTGGTTAAGACTATTTATTATAAATAATCTTTTTCCGAAAAGTCGTTTTCGACCCCTATTATCTCTAAATTGACTAACTCGGGTCTACGGACGTTACATATATGTCTCTACTACCTTTCACACCTACTTATTTATAGGGGCGTTACATATATGCCTCTACTACCTCGGGGGGTTTCGAGGCTAGAGAGAAGTTTTAGAGAGAGAGAGAGAGGGAAGTGAGGGGAGGGGTGAGGAATGAATGGAGGCCTCACCACTTATTTATAGGGGCTGGGGGAAGTTTCACATCGTGAATTTTTAATATTCACGTCATGAGCCAGGCTGGCTACAGCCAGGCGCAGCCTGGTGCTGACACGTGGCATCGCAAACAGGGTGGAAATCATCCGATTTTCAAAAATTCATAACTTTCGCATACGAACTCTGTTTTCGACGTTCTTTATATCCACGCGTAGGTAAAAACAAGATCTACAAGTTTCATTTAGACTCCGTCGGCTAGTTCTTGACCGATCTCAAATTTAATAGTAGGAGGAGTTTAGAGTGTTAAATGACCGAGAAGAATTCGTAACTCCTTCATACGGAATCCGTTTTCGTCTATCTTTTTACCGTTGAGTTCCTATTAATGAGATCTTCAACTCTCATTTAGGTCGCGTAAGCCAAAAACTGCTCGAACTAAAATTCGAGTTTCGGGTCGTGCACTGCTAAGAAAAATCATAACTTCCTCATACGAAGTCAGATTTGGGCGTTCTTTTTTTGTATGTTCTTGGTTTAATGTATACTACAACTTTTATTTAGATTGCTAAGGCTAAAAGTCGCTCCATCATAAATCTACTATTTACGCTTCCCGGTGTCGTGCCGGTTTTACCGTAAAACTTCGACGGGCCATAAATTCTTTGTTATAACTCGGATTTCGGCGTTCTTTATATGTAAAGAAACCTTGATACATATTCTACAACTTGGTTAAGACTGTTTATTATAAATAATCTTTTGCTGAAAAGTCGTTTTCGACCCCTATTATCTCTAAATTGACTAGCCCGGATCTACGGGCGTTACACTAAGAGAGGTAATTGAGATAGAAAGAATGGCAAAGGTGTGAAGAAATGAGGTGATCCTCGCATCTATTTATAGGCTGCATCTTCGGACTACGATGGGCGTAGCTTTAGAGTACGTTGCGCTTACGAGGGCCAGGTTTCAGAATCCTATGTGAATCTGTAGAGAGAAAACGAGGGTCCTGATTCGGCCACATGTTACCCTCGCATCCTAATCCCATTAACTTCTAAATTCCGTAACTTTCGCATACGAGCTCTGTTTTAAACGTTCTTTATATCCATGCGTAGGTATCGACGAAATTTACTACTTTTGTTTAGACTCTGTCGGCTAATTTTTGCTTTATTTTTAAAGTTATATTTTAACATGCTTAGACAGATAAAGTCCGTTAAAAATTCATGATTTTGTCATCCGACGTCCGTTTTTGACTGTCTTTATATCGTTGAGCTCCTGTTAATGAGATCTTCAATTCTCATTTAGGTTTTGTCGGCTAAAAATCGATCAATCTAAAATTAAATTTCTGGGTTGTGCACTACTATGTTGAATCTTAGAAAAATCATAACTTCTTCATACGAAGTCAGATTTGGACGTTCTATATATGCACGCTTTCGGTTTAACATATACTATGACTTTCGTTTAGATCGCTAAGGCTAAAAATTATTTTATCACAAACTCACTTTTTACGACACACAACATCGTGCTGGTTTTGTCGCAAAACTTCGACGGGTCATAACTTATCAGTCGGATTTTAGCGTTCTTTATATGTACGAAATCCTTGTGACATATACTATAACTTGGTTAAAACTATTCATTCTAAATAATCTTGTATTAAAAAAAATCATTGTTAATGCTTATTGTCTCTAAATTGACTAACCTGAATCTGCGGGCGTTACAATTATATCCCCTTTAAGATGACGTCTTGGAATCATTAACGAAACATGGCCTGTATAATGACCCCATAAGTTATCTTTTCATCCTATGTAATAATCGTAACACTTTTGTACTGTCAAATGAGTATCTAACTCTTGGAGTTCTTGACTGCTGGCGGTGCGCAATCTTGCACCCGCTCTTTATCCTATGTTGGACTTTCAATCGTAGCCTTCAAGTTACAAAATCAATACTTATTGGAGACTGATGCTTCTACTTAAATAAACTTAACTTAATATAAGGTCTTTACTTCGATTATCGTAACAAACCGATAGGTCATGTTCTAATGACCTCTTATCGTATGGTGCAATGCTTAGACTCAGGTCTTTTTGAGTCAGATTCCAGAATGGACGATACCTTCCTTCATGTTCTAATGTGATATAATCACATTCTAGCATGTAGCACTTCTAGCTAAAAACTTCTTATTTTAACAACGATCGCGATACTTTTATTGATCGCTTCGATTATCTTTCACTTCAACCTTTTGGCTTAAGTCGGATGTTACATCGAACTTGGTTCTTCAAACCATGTAACATACTTATCTTAGTCGGAGTCAATTTGATATGACCACTTGGGTCGGCATATCAATCATCTTCTTAGCCATTACCGAAACGATGATAACGACAGATATGAAAAAAACATAATCAATTACTAGCGCCTTGTTAACCTTGTGACTTTCCTTAATCCAAGTGCGAGTCTTGTGCTTCCAGTAGTATATTGTGACATCCTCATTTTTCACGGTCAGAAAAGACCGATTTTGTTATGCTTTATAAAAATCAGAGTACTTCTTTTAATAAAAATGTTGCGGAATTTGTTCCCAATAAAACATGATAAATACGTTATCAAAGCATTTCTGAAGAAATGTATTTTTATTCATTTTAAAACGTTTGGGATGTCATCGTCAATACAGAAACATAAGCATAAACAGAACTTACATTTATTTACACTAGTGATCTACATCTTTTTAATCTCTCAGTGTAATGTGATTTCATAACAACATCTGTGGGAAACCTGGTGAGTACATAGGGTTTTCAACCCATAATAATATAATTATTATGTTTAATCGTCAAACAGTTAACCCAATTATCCATCCCCATTATCTTCTTTACTCTTAAGGGTCTACCCTAAGAATTAGCTACTCCTCGTTAATTCATTCCTAAGGATCATCCTAAGGGATCGGCACGAAATCCATCGTTGCCAGGGTTTACTCAACGGGCACTAAATCTATAGCTGCCAGGGTTTGCTCAACAGGCACTAAATCCACAGTTGCATACGAACTCCATTTTCGACGTTCTTTATATCCACGCATAGGTAAAAACAAGATCTACAACTTTCATTTAGACTCCATCGGCTAGTTCTCGACCGATCTCAAATTTAACAGTAGGAGGGGATTAGACTGTTAAATGACCGCGAAGAATTCGTAACTCCTTCATACGGACTCCGTTTTTGTCTATCTTATTACCGTTGAGTTCCTATTAATGAGATCTTTAACTCTCATTTAGGTCGCGTAAGCCAAAAACCGCTCGAACTATAATTCGAGTTTCGGGTCGTGCACTGCTAAGCCGAATCTTAGAAAAATCATAACTTCCTTATACGAAGTCAGATTTGGGCGTTCTTTTTTTATATCTTCTCGGTTTAATGTATACTACAACCTTTGTTTAGATTGATAAGGCTAAAAGTTGCTTCATCATAACTTTACTATTTATGCTTCCCGGTGTCGTGCCGGTTTTGCCGTAAAACTTCGACGTGCCATAACTTCTTTGTTATAACTCGGATTTCAGCGTTCTTTATATGTACGGAAACCTTGAGATATATTATACAAATTGGTTAAGACTATTTATTATAAATAATCTTTTTCCGAAAACTCATTTTCGACCCCTATTATCTCTAAATTGACTAGCTCGGATCTACGGACGTTACATATATGCCTCTACTACCTTTCACACCTACTCATATTCGTCCCAAGTATTGTCTCGCAGTCCCCAAGTTCTTATTTCTTAAAATCACAAAATGATGAAACACATATGGGTGTGTCCAAATAATCACAAAAATTTCCTTAGACTCTACCAGGACTTCTTCCATGCGTATCTTCAATCATTAATTATGCTTCAACTCTGTTGGTGGAGGAAATTCTAGATGATGGGATAACTTCATGGATTGTACCAAAAGTCTTTCTTTCTGCCAATTGAAAGTGTACTTCTCCCGTACTAGACATATTATTTATTATACGCATTCTAAAGGCAAGATACCTCTCTTACGATATCTTCCGGTAAGTGTTATTCTTTATCGTAATCCTCATCGTTTCCTCCGTTTACTAAATTCGCTACGAGTCTTCACCATGACATTATGTTCACAGAAGCATGCTTTTAGTGTATTGGTACGAGAATATAGATAAGGTTTAGACGTGTAATATTCCTTATTATTCTAAAAAGTTACATGTCAATTCTAATACCGTAATTAAATGTTTAGAAATATGAACACATAAAATTTCCAGATCCGGTTGGAAATAGACCATAGATCCGATCAAATAATAACATCCCAAAACATACAAGGCATCTTATAGCATAAATAATCTAGCACATAAAAGCAATTTAGGCATCTAATCCTAAAGTAAGCTAGTGCTTGAGTCAATTCAAGTGTACTACCTAAAATATAATAGAGACACTCCTCACAATCATCGCTTACGATTCTAAGTTTAAGTCTACAAATTTCCTAAAATTCCTAGTTCGGTTAAACTAATGCTTTGATACCAACTGTGACATCCCCAATTTCACGGCCAAAAAAAAGACCAATTTGTTTATGCTTTATTTTAAAATCAGAGTATACTATTGAAGAAATGTGTTGCGGAATTTGTTCCCAAAAATATGATAAGTAAATTATCAAAGCATTCCCGAAGGAATGTGTTTTCATTATATTAAAAACACTGGGATGTCATTGTCAATACATTACATAAGCATAAACAGAAATAGTATAGGCCTTACAACATCTATTATTCTAATGGCCTATAATCCATAGATCTCTCATCAGATCAACACACATGTGCTCTTTGCCACTACCTGTAATGTAAGAAACTGAGTGGGTCAGACTTGGAGGCCTGGTGAGCACATGGGGTTTTCAACTCACAATAATTCAGTTTATTAATTTCATCAAATCAATCAACCCGATTACTTGTTCCTATTATCCTCACTTTATGTCCCTAAAGCATCTAAATTAAGGGACCTAGCCTAAAGATTTTCATCGGGATGACAACACTGCTTAGGGGATTCCTCAACAATACATGTCAATAATGCAACCATGAGGGGGATGGAGTACACCTGGTGAACATGTAGTTCAAAAACACCCACAGGTTGCGAGCCCACCAGTGTTCCACTAGGTTATCTAGAATAAGCCGTGGTCGTCATCTATACTCCGCTAGATGACTGAATCAGCTTATACATCGAGGCTTCTCAACATTTATTTCATCATCTATATCATCTACCCATCTTTACCCATCATAGTTATAGGTATAAAATACATATACAGTTTAAATCGAATAAAACATATATATTTTGTTCATCCAACATAGATATAAAGAACACATATAATATGCACACTAGCATGTAATTTATGTTAAATACTTCATATCTATGTTTAAGATGAAAGTAACTATGCACTTACTTGTTAAAGTGATGACTTCAAACCCGGGAAACGCTTCGCTTCTAACAATTTTATTTCCCATCGACGAAACCTAATATCATTATCACCAAAAGGACCGTGCTACTATCAATTCAAGTTTATACCAATTATAGTTATGGGCTTAGACACCTAATCCAAAAGTCTCCCACTTGGATAAGTCCAATAACTATAATTGCCAGTATAACTACTAAGCTTATTAGCAAATAGTTGCTTCCAAAAGTCGTTGTCGAACTCTGACCCAATCAGTTACGCGTCCTAAGATAAGTGATCAAAATTTATTCATTCTACAATATATCATATAGACATAAGATATGGATTATAATCAATCTCATTGTCCAAGTTTTGTTTCCCGATTTCTGATTTATGACGACTGAATTCAGATTACTAATTGAACACATCAATTTAGTCAAGACTTGGCCAAGCACTTCCGATGTCGACATCAAATCATCGAGGGGCCCAAAGATATCGCTTTTACTATTAGGGCAAAAGGAACGAATAAACTTTGACTTATATGATTGCATTATTTACTCAACAAATCATGCATAACAATACATTTTATAACATCAAGTTACTGATGCGTTTAGACATTATCAATGCACAACTGACTTGTAAACAACAACTCATATATCTCTATTTCAGGAATATAAGATATTATCGTCTCAGGATTACTCGTGATAAAATCCATGAAGTAATTCTTTGAGCGTGGATTTATCCAATACTTAAAATCCCCATTTTCTAATGTCTCGTGAACATTGCAGCAAAGCTATTATTATGTTCAACCCACATAGACAATCTTGAATTCTATTCATGACAATCTTAATTCGCTACTTACTTCCAAAAGTACGAGCGACTGTGGAGTTTTGAATAATCAAATTATTCAGGAACTAAAACATGCAGAGTGAAACACAATAATAACCTAATTAACTATGGTCTCAATCCTATTGAATATAAATAAAAACCTTATTATCTAATCACCATATTAATTAGACTTTATCCATTGTATAATGTTTCAAGCAATCAAATAAACACTTGAATTAAACATCAGTCATGTCATGTTATAAACATGCATATTATGTCTCTCTATGGTCCTTCATTTACGAACAGCTCGACTGGACACTATTCCAATGATGCTCATTTCACAATTCCAAATTCTTGTCACAACTAGAATGTGTTATAGTTCAACCTTGCACGCAATGATCTTCTGTAATGTCGAGGCTTCAAAGTCACAAAGACTTATCCAACAATATTACAGAGTGGATCCGAGTGGACTTGTGAACCGGAGGCCGAGATGCGGGAGCATTTGTTGGATTAGTGTCTAAGCTCGTAACTATATTTGGTAAGTACTTGACTCGGTTGTGCATGGTCCTTTTGGGTTGTCTTCACCAGAGCAACTTGACAGGGTGATTTATGAAGAGAGAGAGAGGTTATTATGATTTATTAATATATTATATGAATAATATATTAAAGGAGAAATCGTATCGTTTAATTAATATTAGACAAGAATTAATTAACAATTAATTATGTGGCTAAAAGATATTAATTAAATAAAGGGGACTTAAACTGTCAAATGTGTGATAGTTGAATATTGGGCTGAGAAGCCTTATGGACTAGGCATGGACGAAATTAAGGATGTATCCATCCTAATTTCGGCCATAAGGGCTCTATTCCTGAAGCTTCCTTGGATTTCTTAAGGCCTAAGCTGTCCATTAGGGTTTTGACTGAAACCTTAGCAACACAAGTATAAATAGAACCCCTGGGGCATCATATTTCGGCCACTTGAAACCCTAGAAGATTTCATAGCCGAAATTATGCCTCTTCCCACTCTCCAATATCATCCTCTTGCTTGTGTGGTGTTTGTAAGTCATTAGAGGAGTGACATTTGTGACTCTAAGCTCCAAGACAAGAATATTCAACCCATTGTTGAATAGGTAATCATCTAGATTTGTTTTCATATAGTATTTTCGATATATGTATGCTAGATCTTGGGTTCATAAGTCTTGGATGAATTGCATGTACAATAGAGAAACCTAGATCCAAGCTTTAGGGTTTGCATCAGCACATAGGATGTTGTTTTGGCTCAAACCCATCAGCATTACTCAGAGTTGTTCGCTGCATCAGACTTCGAGGACGATGTCTAGTTCAAGTGGGTGAGAATTGTAACATCCCGACTCCCATGTATAATTTTTAAAAGCTTTGTATCCATTTTATTGAGGGAACTCGACGAGTTGGAGGCCCTAACTCGTCGTGTCGAACCTAGTCAACCCGCGTGGTTTATGCCTTCTACTCGACGAGTTGGAGGACCCCGACTCAACGGGTAGAGGTTCTGCATGAAAACCCTAATTTTAAGGGTTTGTACCCTATTTAAAGGACCTTATGCCCTTTCCTCTAACCTTCTTACCACCTTTTGACATCCATAAGCAACCCTAATCGATCTAATCCCTATTCTTGAGTGTGTGAGAGACTAAAGTGTGTTTTTGGTGCATTTGTTGAAGAATCTTAAAGATTAAGAAGTTTGGAATGAGAAGAAGCTTGTAGATCCATTATCTACATCATATTGACTTGCATTTGAAGGTAAAAAGTCTTTACCTTGACCTTCCATTTGGTATATCTCTTCTTATGTGAGAATATGGTCATTTTGGTGCAAAATGGGGTCACTTTGAGCTTGTCACAAGGTGATGGTTTCAGATCTGGACTCCTGTAGGCCCATATAGACATAAAGCCTCAAGCTTTATGAAGCTTTTTGAAACATCCCAAAAATACAATCTGAAAATTTCGTTTTAAATTAGTAATAAAACCATTTCATCAAATGTCATATAAGAATCATAAAGAATGTATATCTTAACAACTGTCTAATATATCAGAGTATAAACATCCCAGGGTGAACAAATGGTGTGTGCACTGCAATCTTCCCGAGCTCCTCTTTTGAAAACTGACTACCTGAAACCAAAACTGAAAACCGTAAGCACGAAGCTTAGTGAGCTCCCCCAAACTACCACGTACCATACAATAACATATAAAGCATCTATTGGGCCTTGCCCACTGCATCGGACCGAAGTCCGGAAACTAACCAGGGCCTTGCCCTCTGCATCGGACCGAAGTCCGGAAACTGCATCAGACTGGAGTCCGGAACTAACCAGGGCCTTGCCCTCTGCATCGGATCGAAGTCCGGAAACTGCATCGGATCGGAGTCCGGAACTAACCAAGTCCTTGCCCTCTGCATCAGACCGAAGTCCGGAACTAACTGCATCAGACCGAAGTCCGGAACTGATTGGGACCTTGTCCCCTGCATCGGACCAAAGTCCGAAACTAACTGAACATAACATAGCATAAACATATCAACTAGCATGAATACATATACTGCATACTGCATCGGAACAGAGTTCGGAACACATAACACAAAACATGCTTGAATCACAAAGACATCAAGCACTCTAACTATTGCATCGGACCGAGGTCCGGAACTAACTAAACACAACATAACATAATCATAGCATATAATATAAACACATATACTGCATACTGCATCGGACCCTAGTCCGGGACACATAACTCATACCATGTCTGTATCACAAAGACACCAAGCATACTAAACTACTACATCAGACTGAAGTCCGGAACTACTGCTAACTAAACGGGCCGACATTGTGGCCGTAGACCCGTTCCTACTGGAAGGAAACTCACCTCACACTGCTGAAGTCCCGCAGACTCCACCCCAGCTGTTGGCTGACAGATTCCCGAACTACACAATTTCTTTTTTTTTCCTCAAAAGATCCAGCCACCCTCCCTTGGTGGCTCATAGTGGCGGCAGGAGCACTAGAAAAGCAACTGCAGCAACACAGCGGCGGCAGCCACCATTCCCAATGGTGGTGGCGGTCCACATGAAATGACGCAAGAACCAAGCTCTAAACAGCCGACTAGGAGGCTGTTATCGCCGGAGCAATCTGAAACGGTGGTTCACGGCTCACCGGTGACCACAACCGCCATACATGGCGTCAACCCAACAAAAGGAACGAGAGGGAAAAAGAGAAGAATCGACTGAAGGTTTCTCGGCAGCCCAATACTTGCACAGCGACAGAATAATGGCAGCCAGCGTTGCCATGGCGATGTTCGTCCGACACGGCAGCAGCGGCCACAACGATGGAAGGTTTCTTCCCGGTCTTCGATGGACTCTCGGTGACTCACGTTTTTGCCGGCAGCTCATCTCGATGTGGCAGTTCCATGGCATGGCGACGACCTCTTATGACTGGAGATGAGAGAGTAGGAGGGGTGGCGGCTGGAGGCATATCCCTTAGGGTTAGGGTTTTGAGTGATTTAAGATGCATATATACATGGATCAAGGGAGGGTGACGGTAGTTGTACCGTGTCCATGCTCCAACTTTGCCCATTTAACCATTCTAGTCCCTCCCCATGATATCTTTTTCAAAATAAAACACATACTTACCTTTTTAACTCTATCTTCTGAAATTCTTTACATTTAAAGTCTGAAATTTACCAATCAACCCCTACTCTACAAAAATCTCTTTCATAATAAATCCTTAAACTACTAATAAGCCCTTAAGCCTTCAATCTTTTCAATTTAAGTCCCGAGCATACACTTTTAACCCTCGACTTCTAATATTCTTCACAAATCATCCTGGGACTTACATTTATTAATTTATTTAAATAAACAGGGTGTTACAGCTCTCCCCCACTTAAATTAGATTTCGTCCTCGAAATCCTTCCTAACCATTCCTTACATGCTAACTACTCAAGTAACATGGCCTTAATCTTGGGCACACCCTAACCTTCCTAGGGTAGCTGTGACCAATCATCACAAATCACTAACATCTGCAGGCGAACTAATTTCTCGCAACAAGATCACATGCACTCTATTTGAAATTTGCTATCTCTAGATGATCTGAATCGCTTACAAACCACTCATACCAAATTATTATCGATGAAACCAACTTGATTATGTAACGACCCGTCCCCGGTATGATGATTCCATAGTATTTAATTAGAAGTTTGCAAGAGGGACTCGGCGAGTTCATAGCCTGACTCGCCGAGTAGGGACGGGATTTCGAGCACGTGTTAGTCGGCGACTCGGCGAGTCCATATTCAGGACTCGGCGAGTCTGCCTGCCTGGAAGAAACCCTAAATCCCCGGGTTGCTCACTATTTAATCCACCTTATAGCCCTCAATCTCGCCTCCTTCACCCTCAGAAAGCTGTGAGAAAACCCTAATCCATCCTTGAGTGATCTAAGTGTTCTTGTGGTAAATTTTTGAAGGATTGAAGAAGGAAAAGAAGAAAGGAGCAAGGGGAAGAGGTGTAGAGCAAGGATCCAAGGGCAAATCAGAGTTCTTTGAGGTACTCTTCGGATTCCCTCCTGTTTTATGCTTTTAACCTCCATTAGAACTCTTCTAGATCTAGTTTGATGCTTCTCTCAAGCCTTATGATTGTATGGATGCCCTATTATGTCGAGATATCCTTAGATCTGTTCATTTAGGAGTGGTAGAGCCCAAATCTATTGCCTTTTTGAAGTTACCTTGCATGAAAACCCTAGATCTAGCCTTTATTATGCTTTTTGAGCCATTTTAGCTTCATGGATGCATATGGGCACGTAAAGATAGAATCTTTACGTGCTAATCGAGTTAAGGGAGTCCAGATCTATTAGTTTTATACACTGGATTCAAGCAGAATCGAGTTTTGAGTTGCTGCATGCAAGCGACTCGGTGAGTCGGAAGAACGACTCGGCGAGTCGAGTCGCGAGTCCCCGTTTTTCCCCTTTTGAGTGTTGACGAGTGGAAGCCTGTGAGTAGTAGAGTGGACTCAGTGAGTCGGAGAGCAGACTCAGTAATGGAGGGACTCGGCGAGTTGTTCATACAACTCGGCGAGTCCAAGGCAATCTTCTTAAGCTCAAGAACAACTCGTCGAGTTGTTCATATGACTCGGCGAGTCGGATGAAGATTGTCTGAGTTCTTGGATAGAGAGAGTACTCGTCGAGTCGATGCCATACTCGACGAGTAGCCGTGAGTGGGTTTGTGAAATGAGATTAGAGACTCGGCGAGTTGGTGGCCCAACTCGGCGAGTCAGGTCAACTGTGGGTTGACTTTGACCGGGAGAGTTGACTTTGACCAAGGGTAAAAGAGTCATTTTACCCCAGTGCAGTGTTTAGTATTTGATTGAGTGTGTTTATGGCCTTGTAGCCGGGGAGATACCGGAGCAGCAACAATTAGCTTCCATAGCCATTCACACAGCAGCCAGTTCACGAGGTGAGTGTTCCTTCCAGTAGTAACGGGTCTAAGGCCACAATGCCGGCCCGTTTAGCTAGCAGTCAGCTTCGAACCTCGGTCCGATGTAGTAGTTAGTATGTTTGATGCCTTCGTGGTTCAGACAGGGTTATGTGTTTATGCTAGATGATATGTTATGCTATGTTCAGTCAGTTTCGGACTTCGATCCGATGTAGGGGACAAGGTCCCAGTCAGCTTCGGACTTCGGTCCGATGTCAGCTTCGGACTTCGATCCGATGTAGGGGACAAGTTCCCAGTCAGCTTCGGACTTCAGTCCGATGTCTCAGTCAGCTTCGGATTTCGGTCCGATGTCCTAGTCAGCTTCAGACTCGGTTCGATGCAGGGGACGAAGGTCCCAGTCAGCTTCGGACTTCGGTCCAATGCAGTGGGAAAGGCCCAGTATGTGCTTTATATGTTATTGTTTGGTATGCGGTAGTTTGGGGGAGCTCACTAAGCTTCGTGCTTACGGTTTCAGTTTTGGGTTTCAGGTACTTCCGCAAGCAGAGGGAAGGGCTCGGGATGATGGCATCGCACACACTACAGCCACAATTTTTATCCTGGGAGTTGATCAGTTATCTTATATATGTTTTGATACAGTCATGACACCGCTTTCTCATTTGTATTTTAGTATGGTTTTGAGATTTGCAACGCATGGTTTTATTATGATATACTCCGTTTTATGATTATGGTTATATTAAAAATGAAATTTTCGGGTCGTATTTTTGGGTCGTTTCAGATTATCTCTCAACTGACTACTCAACTTCTGCTAGCTTGAAAATTCCCACTACAAAACAGGTTCACAAACCTACTTTTCCCTGTAGATCACTTATACCTGGCCAATGCTCAGCTATTTCCGCTGTGAGTGACTTGTCACTTCCCAATAAACCAGCTATCCTGTCTGTACTTGCAACTTAGGGCACAATTACTAACAATGCCCAAGAGCTGTAACTGCCTGAAACACTGAACTGTCTGAACATTGAACTACCTGAACACTGAACTGGCCGAAACACTGAACTGTCTGAACACTGAATTGCCCGAAACACTGAACTGTATGAACACTGAACTGCCTAAATCACTGAATTTCCTGAAACTGTATGCTGTCACATGGCTGCTTCCTGACATCTACCAAGACCTACCTAGTCTCAATTTTTCCGCCAATCATCTGAAATATCGGGTTCCAGCCCAACTGCGGAGTCAAAGGACTCCCTACTTAGCCGCCTCGCACGACTTCTGAACGAAATCTTTCTATAGATCTAGTTGCTACTAATTATCTTTTCACTATGGCCCTAACGGCCTTCTGATCTAACTGATTGGTTCCATGCGTCGAATCCTGACGTCACCAAACCCAAGGCTAAAAATGATTGCTACATGACCATTGGTAGCCTTATGTCATAAATGACCTTAATTAGTCCACTGCTTCCTTGCTCTCTTCTGTGTAGTGGCGCTTCTACAGTCTTATCACTGGCTTAGCCAAGTCTAATCCGTCTGGGAAATTCCGAAATCCAATCTGTGGATTTCCATTCCCTCACTGCTACACCCGAACTGGTGGGTACTACTGTTCTTTCCGCATCCTAACAACGCACTCACGCTATCTACCAACCTAGTGAAGGCTGCTGCTACATCCACAGACTCACATCACTCTAGTACTATCTGCTAATCTTGTGAATGCTACGGCTACACCCGCAGACTTACAACACCCTAATACTATCTGGCTGCTAGTGAATGCTACGACTACACCCGCAGACTTACAACACTCTAATACTGGATCGAACACGCGCTTGCCCCACACTCAGCTGAACTCGTGTTCTGACTGGAATCCCAAACCTAATTCCCTAAGGCTTGCTAGTAACATCACGAGAACGCGATCTCCTTATTGGCAAGCTTTTCCGAACTTCCATCTCACACTATCCTTAAACCATACAACCGCTTGGGCTATCTTCCTTCCCAATAAGGATGCGAAACTTATCCTAGTCTCAACACTGCTCCCGCTTCTGAATCCTTGGGCGATTCTCCCCTACTTTGATTCAGCTAGCTCCTTACAGTTCGCTGTCTGGAAAGGATTCCCGATCCTTCTTACAGTTCACTGCTCCTGCTAGAACCACGCTTACCCATTCTAGTGTTTTCAACACCAGCTAATCTAAAATATCACCCAACTTCTAAAAAAATCTGAATAAATCTTCGGTAATAACCTGCTAGACCTAGGAAGCTCCGAATCTCAATTGGAGACCTCGGAATCTCCCACTGCATCACGACCTCTAACTTGGGCGGATCGACTAGAATACCCTTCTGATTGACAAGGTGCCCAAGAAATTGCACCCCGCGCAACCATAACTCACAATTGGAGAACCTTGCGAAAATTCTCTCCCTCCTCAAAGTCTCTAGCACCTCCCGCAGGTGCTTCTCGTGCTGCTCCTCAGTCTTGGAATAAACCAAGATGACGCTGTACTTTCTCAATCCCATAATATGGGGGATTGCTTTATGACTATTCACTAATGCTTCTCGGCATGCAATTGGCATATGACATCTCTTGAAAATGTAATTCAGACACGAACCGAGGATAACACAGGGTTACACTTACTCAACCCTTGGAACAAAAGTCTCCCTTGTGCAGTTTCCCACAAGTGCTGCACCGATTCTGACCCCGCTGGCCTCTCAGAAGCTGATCTAAAAATATACGGTCTCCTCCCGAGACCCTTCACTATAAGCAACTGATCTGGTTCCCTCTTAACAATGTGCTCCAAGTCAATATCCCGCTCTCGAGCTCTAGAAGTCATATCATTCAGGGTCTTGCACCCCGAGATACTAATGATCTCCCTGCTATCATTCTACAGTATGTCCTGATAACTTTCCTTCTTCATTTCCTCATCTGCTGCATACTGTGGTACCATATAAGCTCTTTCCTGAGGCTTGGCAGTGATCTCTGCCACAGTCTCATTCGTCTGGTGAGGATCTAACAACTCTGGCGCCAACTGCTGCGCCTCAATCGCCTGGGCACACTCTGCCCAGAATCTGGTATGGAAGTCATCCCATGACATAGCATCAACCACATCATCCCTCAACTCACTACCAACCTCTTCCTATCAATCTCGTGCTCTATCCCTCAGGAGATAGGAAGTAAGCCAGATCTTGTCTCCTTTCGAGACAACGTCTGGTACGAAAAGTGTTGGTGACATCTGCCAACCATTTGCTGCTAACAATGGGGTCCCTAACCCCCATGACAATCTGAAGCCTCACTAACTCTGAATTCCCGAAACATCAACGTACGGGTTTCCATCATGACTGCTATCTCCGTGCAGAATGCACTCGGCCTCTCATCACAAATCTTTATAATGACCTCCTTGATCACATTGAGGATCACAGGAGTCTGGTCAGTGATACTGCGCAAAATTCTCAGATGAAATGAACTCTCTCATCTGATCATCAATCTGCCCGGCTCCAGAGTCCGAGCCTGATCCCTCGTCGACACCAAAACTACCATTTGGTCTACCATGTAGTGTCACTATACTCGACAACATACGCTCACTAATATCACAATACTCATTCAAACTCGAGGGATCTCACATACTACAAGTTCCCTGGTCTTGTCTCAGCCTTCCTTGATTCGAGTATGGATCCTCTGCTTTCAGTAGTACGGGCCCATACTACCTTCCACATCTATCTGTACTTTCCTCAAGAACTGCCTTGGCTCCACCAAGTCACTTCTACTACTACTGATCTCTGCTACTCTCATCCTAGGCTTGCCCTAGGGAAATCTCTGACTCCACTCAAACCAGTCCTCAGCTGTCGAAGGCCTCCTTGTAATGCTAGTTAGCCATCACCTGAATACCATCACATGTGATGAGGCTCAGATAATCCTTCGAGTAAAAGACTCGTCCCTACAACGGTTAGACTCAAACAAGAGCTGCGCAATAGGTCCAAATCCAACACTCTGAGATTATTCAACCCTGATCACATGTGACGTGACGTATTCACCTAATGGCTAACTCCCATCACCAAGAGTCCTACAAAGCACAAAGCAAGCAGCATTCGGACATAGGAAACTACTCAAGCAAATCTATTCTCATAACGAGAAACTGTACTAGCATACAATGCTAAGCTCATATTATCAGGCATAACCTAAACAGGCTATCCTACTATTGTCTACTCAATACTAGCATGCAAATCTTGTAAAGCTGAAACACATATAGCAGGCACATAAGACATCCTCCTAGATCCTTAGTCCTATTCTAGCATGCTGTTCTACTGAAACTGACAATCATAACATAACTTGTATGGGTAATTTGGGAGTACTTACTTGAGCTCGGCTGATTGCATGCACCACACCCTTTTTCTCTTTTCAAAACTCCTTTCACTTTTTCTAAAACTCTTTTCTTTATACTTTTTCTAAAATTGTTTTCTTTTCTCAAAATTCTTTTGTAACCATGTTTTTTCTCTTGAAAACTTTATACCACTTCCTTAGTTTGAGTTCATACACACTCGTGAGTGCGCCCGAATCCCTCAAACCAAGGCTCTGATACCAACTTGAAACATCCCAAAAATACATTCTGAAAATTTCGTTTTAAATTAGTAATAAAACCATATTCATCAAACGTCATATAAGAATCATAAAGAATGTATCTAAAATATCTTAACAACTATCAAATATATCAGAGTATAAACATCCCAGGGTGAACAAGTGGTGTGTGCACTACAATCTTCCCGAGCTCTTCTTTTGAAAACTGACTACCTGAAACCAAAATTGAAAACCGTAAGCACGAAGCTTAGTGAGGTCCCCCAAACTACCACATACCATACAATAACATATAAAGCATCTATTGGGCCTTGCCCATTGCATCGGATCGAAGTCCGGAAACTAACCAGGGCCTTGCCCTCTGCATCGGACCGAAGTCCGGAACTAACCAGGGCCTTGCCCTCTGCATCAGACCGAAGTCTGGAACTAACTGCATCGGACCGAAGTCCGGAACTAACTGCATCGAACCGAAGTCCGAAACTGATTGGGACCTTGTCCCCTGCATCGGACCGAAGTCCGGAACTGACTGAACATAACATAACATAAACATATCAACTAGCATGAATACATATACTGCATACTGCATCGGAACAGAGTCCAGAACACATAACACAAAACATGCTTGAATCACAAAGACATCAAGCACTATAACTACTGCATCGGACCGAGGTCCGGAACTAACTAAACATAGCATAACATAATCATAACATATAATATAAACACATAGACTGCATACTGCATCGGACCCTAGTCCGGGACACATAACTCATACCATGTCTGTATCACAAAGACACCAAGCATACTGAACTACTGCATCGAACTGAAGTCCGGAACTACTGCTAACTAAACGGGCCGACATTGTGGCAGTAGACCCGTTCCTACTGGAAGGAAACTCACCTCACACTGTTGAAGTCCCGTAGACACAATCCCACACTGCTGAAGTCCCGCAGACTCCACCCCAGCTGCTGGCTGACAGATTCCCGAACTACACAATTTCTTTTTTTTCCTCAAAAGATCCAGCCACCCTCCCTTGGTGGCTCATAGTGGCGGCGGGAGCACTAGAAAAGCAACTGCAGCAACACAACGGCGGCAGCCACCATTCCCAATGGTGGTGGCGGTTCACATGAAATGACGCAAGAACCAAGCTCTAAACAACCGACTAGGAGGCTGTTATCGCCGGAGCAATCTGAAACGGTGGTTCACGGCTCACTGGTGACCACAGCCGCCATACATGGCGTCAACCCAACAAAAGGAACGAGAGGGAAAAAGAAAAGAATCGACTGAAGGTTTCTCGGCAGCCCAATACTTGCACAGCGACAGAATAACGGCAGCCAGCGCCTCCGGTAGCCAGCGTCGCCATGGCGATGTTCGTCCGACACGGCAACAGCGACCACAACGACAGAAGGTTTCTTCCCGGTCTTCGACGGACTCTCGGTGACTCATGTTTTTGCTGGCAGCTCATCTCGATGGTGGCAGTTCCATGGCATGGCAACGACCTCTTATGACAGGAGATGAGAGAGTAGGAGGGGTGGCGGCTGGAGTCATATCCCTTAGGGTTAGGGTTTTGAGTGATTTAAGATGCATATATACATGGATCAAGGGAGGGTGACGGTAGTTGTCCCGTGTCCATGCTCCAACTTTTCCCATTTAACCATTCTAGTCCCTCCCCATGATATCTTTTTCAAAATAAAACACATACTTACCTTTTTAACTCTATCTTCTGAAATTCTTTACATTTAAAGTCTGAAATTTACCAATCAACCCCTACTCTACAAAAATCTCTTTCATAATAGATCCTTAAACTACTAATAAGCCCTTAAGCCTTCAATCTTTTCAATTTAAGTCCTGAACATACACTTTTACCCTCGACTTATAATATTCTTCACAAATCATCCCGGGACTTACATTTATTAATTTATTTAAATAAACAGGGTGTTACACTTTTGATGGGTTTTGGACCTAAGAACATCCTATGTGCTCATACAAACCCTAATGCTTGGATCTAGGTTTCTCTATTGTACATGCAAATTATCCAAGACTATAAACCCTTGATCTAGAATATGATAACCAATATAACATATAATTAGGGTTTAAGATATTACCTTGATTGTTATGTAGCAATAACAATCCCAAATCTCCTTGTATTGACTATGGAAAGCTTAGAGTCACAAATGTCACTCCTCTAATGGTTCACAAACACCATAAGCAAGAGGATGAAGAGGAGAGAGGATGGAGGCTGCCCAAAACGTGTTCTCACCCTATAAGAGTGCTTGTACACGTTTTTGGGTCATAAGGGATCCATATATATATATAGGAGGCTATTAGGGTTATCTAACAAGGAAACCCTAATTTAGATGCTTAAGCCCTAAGCAACCCATGGACCCCTTTCCTTAAGGCCTTGGACGATTTCTTATGGGATTCCCCATAGAATTCGTCCACTCCTTAATATAAGGCAATCCATGGCCCAAATTGCAATTATCTTATAATTACAATTCCAGTCCCTTAAGTTTAATTAATCTCTTTTAGTCACAAAACTAATTACCAATTAATTATTGACTAATATTAATTAAACAATACGATTTCTCCTTTAATATATTATTCCCATAATATATTAATAAATCATATTTAATCCTTTCTCTCCATAATTCATCCTATCAAGTTGCTTTGGTGAAGGCAACCCAAAAGGACCATGCACCATCGGGTCAAGTACATACCAAAATAGTTATGGACTTAGACACTAATCCAACAGCTTTGGCCCTCCTTTATGTCTAAAACTTTCTTCTAAGGCTAGTTATGAGTGTTTTAGCTTCATGGAGCCTTGCATGCACATAAAGTTAGCAACTTTACGTGATAACAACACCCTAAGAGCCTAGATCTACAGTTCCGAGCTTTGGTTTCACGTAAAAGCATCTGAATGAGAAATGGACTGAAGGAACTCGACGAGTTGAATGAAGGTTTCCAGCCTTCTGGATTCTGCATGAACTCGACGAGTTAGAGAGGTAACTCGACGAGTTGGTTAGGGTTTTCCCGACATTCTGGAAAATGTATGGACTCGACGAGTCATCTGGAAACTTGGAGAGTCGACTAGGGTTTTCACGATTTCTTGAGTTCTGAAGCAACTCGACGAGTCAGTGAGCTACACTCGATGAGTTGGGTCAACATGGACTGTTGACATTGACCGTTGACTTTAACTTTGACCCAGGGTTGACCAGTTTGACTTCCCGGGGGGGGGGGTATTTTAGTAAATTGGAAATTTATGGAAGTGGGTCATTGATGGATGTAGGTGATTGAGTTTCGAGCTGTATTTGGGGAGTTTGACATAATCATTCCAAGTTACTTGTGAGGTGAGTTTTCCTCACTATACACAATTGTCGAAGGCACCAAGGCCAACCCTTTGGATTGTTATCCTGCTTTATTGTTATTTTTATTTGTTAGATCGATATCCTGGTAGATAGGATGTTTCTATGTGGTTATGATCAGTTAGATTGGTATCCTGGTAGATAGGATGTTGCCATGCTTAGTGATTTGTAGATCGGTTTGTCTGTCTGTAGATTGTTATGTGATTATCTGATATATGTGCACATGATTGATTAGTGGTTGAGGCTTATCTGCTTTGTGCGAGAGCCAACAGACCGAGGCATTCCAACCTTATGGTTGTGGGCCGACAATATTCCATCCCGATGATGATTGGACTCATAATATGTGGGCATTCCTACCCGATGGTTGTGGGCCGAGGGTATACCATCCCGATGATGATTGTACCCATAGTATGTTGGCATTCTAACCCGATGGTTGAGGACATGGGGCATTCCAACCCGATGGTTGATTGGGCCCATAGCATGCTGTTATTATATGTAGTTATTCGTTGTGCGGGTATTTTGGGGGAATTCACTAAGCTTCGGGCTTATAGTTTTGGAATTTGTTTTTGGTACTTCAGATGATCGTGGGAAGGCGAATGCGTGATCGTGCACCTCCTCACATTTTTATGATCTTGATTTATGGGATACTTTGATATAAAACTTTTTAAAAACAAATTTGTAATAATTATTGGTTTTTGAATGATTTAAAAAGTTTTAAATTGACATGATTTTTATGGATGTTACACTAAGCCCTTGGTTTGTGTCTTGGAGTCAATCGGTAAAATGGGAAAAGTGATGTTTCAGACTTCTTTCATGAATTAAGGATATTAGTTCTGTGTGTTTTAAGTCAAATGTAATTAGATAAGTTATAAAGTTCCAAACTTTATTGCATTTCATCTTGGATCTAAGTGTATTTGGTGTTCTGGTCCATTTTAATGAGTTTTAAGTGAGAATAAAGTTTGCAACTTTATTACTCTCCTAGGTCCCAAGAACATTGTATGTTTCAGGTCTGGAATCCACCACCTTTTGATCAATTTAGAATGTTTTCTTGGACCTTGTGGACTAGGAAAGTTTTGAACTTTTGTCTCCCTTTTCAGCCATGCAAGTTATCTTGGTCATTTATGTCATTTTGGTGTATTAAAGTTTAGATATTGAAAGATTAAGACATTATTATAGATAAAGTTAGAAACTTTATCCATCTATACATCATGTTGATTCAGATCTGAAGGTTGGATACTTGGACTTAATGGATTTAGTTGAGAAAGATACATTATTGGCTCCTTTGAGACTTAATGACTAGATCTTGGTTGTTTGAACCATCCTAATGGATAAAAACTGGAAACTTTATCCATTATGAAGCTATTTAGGAACTAGATTTGAGGTTATCGACCTTGGTCTGAAAAGATTAAGCACTTAATGAAGATTTTGGCCTTCTTGCCAGAATTCTCGATGTGACATAGGATGTGTCATGATGTGTCGGTGCCCATAATCGTGATTGTTTTGTCGTTGCATTCTCACAACGTGACCAAGGAATGGTCATGACGTGACATTGACTTTGACCATTGACTTTTTGACCAGTTCGACTTTTGGTCAAACTTGGATAGAATTGAGTATTTGACTAAGGATTGGTCTCGGTTTGGTTTTAGGAAGTTTGGGTTGGTTGTTCTGATGCTGTGGTAGCTGTTGTGCTTCAATTGAGTAGTTCGGGTAAGTTTTACTTATTGTACTCATGGGTCGAAGGCACCAATGTCGGCCCACTAGGTGATGTATCCTAGTATATAGGATGATGTATGATGGTTATATGTTAGACTGGTAGATCTGTATGATTACATGTACTTGCTGGTTATATGTTTATGTTTATCTGTTGTATATGTCGACATATTATGGTTGGGTTGAGGCGGGCATGCTTTGTGTTGAAGGCCAAGATACCTAGGGCAGAACGGATAACTTGAAGGCCCTTCAAGGCGGTCCAGTCAGGCTGAAGGCTCAGAGAGCAGTCCAGATAGGTTGTAGGCCTTGCGACGCGGTCCAGTCATGCTGAGGGCTCATGTATGCATGTTGTTATCTGTTTGGTGGCGTGGGGTGCTGTAGTGGAGCTCACTAAGATTTAGCTTATAGTTTGATCTCTTGGTTTCAAGTACATCAGATGATCGGGGCAAGGCGAAGGTGCCACTGTGCACATCATCCTTAGATATTTTGTTGATAAATGATTTTGGGAGACTCTAATTTATGACTATGTCTTTTTTGGAAGCTATGGATTGAATGATTTATGGATTTGATATGGTTTTAAAAACAAAATTTTTTTACTATGATTTTTGGGATGTTACAACAAATATCATCTTATGGTACATGGAGATTCGCAAAGTCTTGCTACAAACAATAAAGAAACTACCCTCAGTTTGAAGATTCGACATTGATCACAAAGGGGAAGAATGTAGAGTCAATATGTTGTGATATGTCGAACCTTAGGTAGTTATCTTGATTACGAGTGTTTGTAAATAACGAGTAGTCGACAAGACTTCGTTATGTAAGGTATTTACTAGGCACTTTATAGATTCGCAATGTGATGTCGAGTCCTAGTATTTTTTTGTATCTGTGAGTATCCTATAAATATGGTAGGTAGCTAAGTGAGTCATAACTTTTGCACACTTGTACGCATTGAGCTTTTAGTCTCATTTTGATATCACTTGTACTCTATCCGGATAATAGAGCTGAAATAAGATCTTATTTAGATTTTTTTGTTCTATTAACTCTGATTTACTTTACGATTGATTAAAACACAGCTGAACATCCTTTCAGTTTCGAACCTTCACCTTCATCGTCTCAGATCTAGGATCGCCACCTAGGGTTTAAGTACCTATTACTTCCGTTCATCAGCTCTGATACAAAGGGAAAACAAACATCATCATCACCACCGCCGCGCTTGTCCTTATTCCACAACCAAACAGTCGACGGAGAAACATGAGATGTTGGCGATAGAGGAGGAGTAGGTAATCACCGTTGCCTCTTTTTATCCGCCTATCAACGGAGAAACATGAGATGTGGTGGTGAGCTACGACGGTGATGTCGAGCCACATTGGTGGTGGTGGTATTAAAGTTAACAAGTGATGATGTTATTTACTGATGATGATTGTTGGATCGATGGAGAAGAAGAGGGGTGAGAAAGAGAGGAGACTAAGCTGTGAAAAGGGAAGGGGAGGGATAGGTTAGGTGTAGATATCTATTTTCTTTTTCAATCTAAAAATGATAAGTAAATAAAATAAATTTGGGAAAAAACAATTATATAGGAACAATCTCACTTAATTTTTAAAAATAGAGACTGAACGTATCCTTTACGACACCACGATGTGATCCGTCTAATTTACTCTATAATTTTCTAAATAATATTTTAACCAATGTTTTAAAAACCGGTTTTTTAGTTAAACCGGTATGGTGACCGGTTTCCGGTTTAACCAGTTCGACCGCTGAATAAACCGGTTTCTATAATTTTCATCTTTTTTCGTATTTTCATACACATACCTACATACATAAATCAATAATTTGATGTCTACAAGTTCAAACATTAAAATGCACATGAAAACAAGTTGTAGATAGTTCTAAATACATTAAAATACCTCATAATCATAAGTTTTACATCAATCCACATGCATAAAAAAAATAATAAACTCCTAGATGAATATAAATGCATCAAAAAACTTTATAACATTTATCATGTGCTTTTATTCAGAAAATTTTAATAAATGTGAAAAAACTATCAAAGTTTATTATGCAAAATGTTTCAATTACATGTGTTTTTATTCAGTTTAACCGGTTTAATTGAACCAGTTCAATCGAATTTTTATAAAAACCGGCCGGTTCGATCTGGTTCAGAAATAGACATAAAACCGGTGATAGTTGAACCACTCTCTTCCCTGATTTCCGGTCCAACTGGTTCGACCGACAAATTCAAACCGATTTTTAAAACATTCTTTTTAACTTACAACTTAGTGTATCAATGATGGCGGCTATTCGTACTTTGACTACTTTCCAATTATTTGGTACATGTCGGCTACTTTTGCGTTAGACGATAGGAAGCATATATGAATAAATGAGTCTAATTTTCTTTTAAAAAAATGCTTAAAACGGGTAAACATTCGTTGATCAGAATATTGTTTATTTGTATGTTAGCCTTAAAATGACCATTTGTATTAATTAATTTAATTACAATTAGACAAACATAACATAATTATAAAAATATAACTTATCAATTTAATATATGTATATATGCATTATTTATATATACTATTTTGATCATTTTCTATCAATTTTTCTTAATGAAAAACGATTTTCATTGATGCACTATTTTTTTAAGTCATATATGTAACTGATAATCAATCACCACTTACAATTTCCACAATCAAGAGTGTATTCAGAGATACAACTTTCATTCAATAGATGAAGTTCTATCATCCTAACATGTAATATTAACATTCAATAAATTTTGAGATTAATGACCATTAAACTATTCTATAAAGCTCATTACATTTTAGATGCCCATAAAATCAGTAAAAACAAAATAAAATATGGTCGATTTTTAGTTATCTCTATATAACTTTTATATTAAACATGCAAACATAATATATACTTACTTTAATTACTAGACCACTCAATGTTCAAACATATTTTTACGAGACATGCTATCATGTTAATAGTATTATAAAATGATCGAGTTTGGTTTGTGTAGGTTATTTTTGTCATAACTTGAACTTGTTAGTTCATATTATATATATATATATATATATATATATATATATATATATATATATATATATATATATATATATATATATAAAATTAACAGTAATACTCCTGTATAACAAACATTTTGCCTATACGTGATTCATAAGTAGACTTATTAGTTAATAATCAATAATACCGTGGAAACAATATTGTAATCTATATCTTATCATCACAAAAAAATGCAGAACCCGGAAAACAAAATCAAAACTTCAACAACAACATGAAATAAAAATACAAATATTAATAATTAATAATGGAAAACATAAGCATTAAACTCCACGACGGCGTCACCATTGCTCATGTTAAAAGTATGAGTTCTTGCTTCTGCATATCCACGTGCAAACCGGAAAAGCCCACTTCCTCCGATGACCGGCATCTCTCTCACCGTTGACATCACCGGATTCCGGCCAACTATACACAACGTGCTACCATTATACTTTCCTTCTACAAAGACATAGTTCATAACCATCAACAAACCCATTTCGTTTATGCTCGCTGATGTATACATCCCTTGTGCTCTACCCACCAACCTAGAGTTCCTTTCAGGGCCAATGGTCAAAGGGTTGTCGATCATGCTGATGTCACCAAAACCAGTGGCGGCAGTGCGGTTGGTTCTGGTGGCTTCAACGATCCTGATGGCGGTGGCGTTGGGGCCACTAACTATGTCATGGAAGTAGAAACGAAAGTGGCTCAGTTTCTCTTTTCTCAAACCTAAAGATCGTTGTGATAGGTTTCTTGAAAACTTCTGGGATTCGACTGTGAGAAAGAAAGATAGAAGAAGAATAGAAAAGATAACTGTAATAGATTTCGATACAGAAGTAGCCATTGTTGGAAGAGAATGGAAGAGTTGGTGAGTTATGCTTGTTGAGGTTGATGCTTATATAGAACGGGAAAAGGTTCTGGATTATTTTTTGGGTCTGAAATCAACTTTGGAAAATTTTGCATTCAAATATTTCCGCGTCTACGGGAATTAGTCGTCTTCAATTTGTTATTTTTTTATTATTTTGTCGTGGATGATGGTTGAAACTTGAAAAAGATTGAAGTATTGAGATATTATATATTTAGTTGAATGGTTTCTTTTTAATTATAAATAAAAGATGGAGATTATAATTTATTAATCATTAATCATTATAATACAATAGTAATAATTTTTTATTTAAAATAGTATATGTACGTTCGATGGTACACATATTTTGACTTGCATTAGTTAAATAATATTGACCGTACGTTCTCATATCACTTTTGGTACTCTAGGAGGTAGTTCTAGAGTAGAGAATTGTTGGCGTTGTTTTTGCCTTTTTAGTCGACTAATTTATTTGATCAAATTACTAATCTAAGCCAATTTTTTTTTTTTTTTTAAACTTTAGTCAAAGTTTAGGACTTAGTTTAAAATAGCTATCAAACTTAAAATAGCTATCAAACCGTAAGTTTTTTTTTGAACGGCAAATTTATACTACTCCTACTCTTAATACTATTTATGTCTCAGATGAGACTTGAACCCTCAACCTCAAAGACGGAAACAACACTTTATACCGCTAAACTAGATGTCATTTGTTTCGCTTATGATCTAATGTTACGACTCTTATACTTAAGGATTTTTTTTTTTCATAAATCAATACGAAACCATAGACCATTTTATGGTCTACGGTTTCCTCTGAATGGTCTACTGTTCTCGAAACCATAAAACTTAAAATGATCTACTATTTCGTCTAAAAAGCTACAATTTTGTTTTTTTGTTGGTATTTGGCTATTATTTATAAAAAAATTAACAAAACTGAATTTATATTACATTGTATACAAGCTACAAAGAAAACGAAAAAAAAATCATGTACACCGTAGGTATATAAGAAACCTACAGTGTACAAGCGATTAATGCATGTTTTGTGCATTGAATGCTTGTACATCATATGTTTCTTATGAACCTATGGTTTTATTTGTTTTTTTTCCCAAAAAAATGGCATCTTTTAAATCTCCTACTAAAAAAAGAAAAACAAAAACAAAAAAAGTTCAAGATTCGGAGACACATCTGGTTATTCCTTGAAAGGTCAATTGAGAAAATTTCAAACTTCAAACACACACAAAATGAGCAAAATTGAAAATTACAACTTTATATATTGTGCGCCAACAGGTCTTGAAAGAGTAGACGACCCACCAAACTGTAGCCCGTTGCCCCTAAAGAGTAGTCAACCGAGTGTAGATAGTAGTCAACGCATCGTTGACCGTAGACTAACTTAATGAACTACGATTTTAAAGGCTAGTTTGGGATAAACGTTAATTTTTAGCTAAAAACTAATAAGTAATTAAGGATTTTGGTAGTTTTGTAACTAACTCAACTTATTATCCATTTGTTTGATTTGGACAATAATTCCTTTTAGAGTTATTAACTATAATAACCATTTTTAAAATGAGTATATTACCACAGATCCATTTCTTTACCATCTCTTAATGCATGTTTGGCTCGAAGCGTTTGAAAGTTTATAACTTTTATTTTTTTGACAAAACGATTCGTTTTGAACAAAAAGCCTCGTTTGACAATAAATTTTTTTAGCGTTTGTTAAAAAAACACTTCAAATCTAAAAGTTATCTTATGTAGCGTTTAACAAAACCTTATCATGTAACATCCTGATTTTCCAGGTATATTATTTTATTTATTTATTTTGGAATTTGTGGAAGAGCTCGGCGAGTTGGAGCCAAGACTCGCCGAGTAGGGTCGCGGATGTTCATCCGGGTTTACGTCCGGACTCGACGAGTCCACGCTGTTTAATGAAACCCTAATTCCCCGGGTTTGGAGCCTATTTAAGGGCACTTATAGCCTCCCATTGCGGCTACCAGTCCCTTTGAGAGAACCCTAAGTGAGCTAAATCGTTGTGAGGGAGAAGAAGTCACTTTTGATCCTTGAACCTGATGGGTTTTGGTCCCAAGAACATCCTATGTGCTCATACAAACCCTAATGCTTGGATCTAGGTTTCTCTATTGTACATGCAAGTTATCCAAGACTATAAACCCTAACTCTAACATTCAAGTAATCATATTAACATGAGAATAGGTTTAAGATGTTACCTTGATTGTTATGTAGCAATAACAATCCCAAATCTCCTTGTATTGACTTTGGAAGGCTTAGAGTCACAAGTGTCACTCCTCTAATGGTTCACAAACACCATAAGCAAGAGGATGAATAGGAGAGAGGATGGAGGTTGCCCAAAAAACGTGTGAAACCCTAAAAGATTGCTTAGCCACGTTTTTAGGTCAAAAGGGATCTATATATATAGGAGGCTATTAGGGTTATCTAACAAGGAAACCCTAATTTGGATGCTTAAGCCCTAAGCAACCCATGGAGCCCTTTCCTCAAGGCCTTGGACGATTTCATATGGGGTTCCCCCATAGAATTCGTCCACCTTATAATAAAAGGCAATCCATGGCCCAAATTGCAATTATCTTATAATTACAATTCCAGTCCCTTAAGTTTAATTAATCTCTTTTAGTCACAAAACTAATTACCAATTAATTATTGACTAATATTAATTAAACAATATGATTTCTCCTTTAATATATTATTCTCATAATATATTAATAAATCATATTTAATCCTTTCTCTCCATAATTCATCCTATCAAGTTGCTTTGGTGAAGGCAACCCAAAAGGACCATGCACCATCGGGTCAAGTACATACCAAAATAGTTATGGACATAGACACTAATCCAACAGTCTCCCACTTGGATAAGTCTAATAACTATTATGCGTATGACTTCAGATCCTGATCTGCAATCGTAGCTTTCCAAAGCGCTGTCAACTCTGATCCTATCAGATACGCATGTCCTTAGATAAGGGATCATATATTCCTCCATTCTAGATATCATATGAGATATGATTTCAAATCATTCTCTTTGTACTATATCTCGATTCCCGATTTATGACGACTGACTAATTGAACAAATCAAATTAGCCCTAGCCCGGCCGAGCATTTACGTTTGTCATCACTAAACCATCGAGGGGCCCAAAGATATCGCTTTTATCCTACTTTGGATAAAAGGAACGGATAAACTTTGATACAATGCTTGCTTGCACTCACTCACCGAATCACACACAACAATATGTTTTATAACACCAAGTTACTAGTGCGTTTACATATTATCAATGTGCAACCGATTTGCAAGATACAACTCACACATCTCGGTTTCAAGAATATAAGATGTTATCGTCTCACTAATCACTCGTGACACAATCCATGGAGTGATCCAAGTGAGCGTGGGTTTAATCCAATGCTCAAATCATATTCATAAGCACTCATGAACGTTGCAGCAAACATTTGCTTATGTCTAATACTTTTTTAGACAATCCACACACCAATTCACGACAGTCTTCATTCATATCTACTTCCAACATATGAACGACTGTGGCCCGTTCGAATAATTCGATTATTCTTAATAAATTCAATTATTCTGGAAGTCAAAACATGCAAATGTGAAACACAAGAATAATACTAATCCCATATGGCCTCAAACCTTTGAGTATAAATAAAACTCCTTTTATTTATCAACATATCGATTACTCATTATTTGTCGTTTCGGGTAATCAACTTCTTACTTGAATTATTACATTTGTCCCATGCTCTTAGCATGCACACAATGTTTACCTATGGTTCTTACTTTTGTGAAATAGATCAAATTGAACACATTTCCAATCATTCTCATCTCACAACTCCAAATCATTTTTCATAAGTGTAAGAATATCAAATTCTTGCCACTTATAGAATATGCTAGATTCTAACATTTTATGCAATGATCCTTTCGTAGTGTCACTGCACCAAAGTCACAAAGACTATTGTCAATGATATTACAAAGTTCTCTATTGGAGATTGTTACAAGACAATTCCTTAGATATGATGTCTCTCACTCAAAGTACATTCCTTTGAACATCCTTTTGCATAAAAGTTTCTAATCTAGTCATAGATTTTCAATATTCAATTCCCAATATGGAGACGTTTTCATATTTTCCATATGACAACTCATTCTTAATAGAATCTTATCTATTCGTAATGATGTCGATATGGTCCATCCAATATGGAAACATTTCCATGTTTTCCAATACTATACTTCCAACTACTCACAAGCGACCAATCCTCGACGAACTTTGGATTGTTCTTTGATAGTTGTTTAATTATCTTAGTCAAAACCGATTCTTGTCCTTTTCCCCTCTAAATGCGCTTGACATTTGGAAAATTTTAGAATGGTCAAACATCAAAGCATTTACAATCGATCCTATACCCGAAGCGTATGGGACACGACACATAATGTTTTATTTGCTATGTTCTCAAAATTCGAATTGTGAAGAGGAATGCCGTAATCATAATCGAAATTTTAAGAACACACTATGTACCCTTGACTAAATTTATTAACATTTCTCAACCTAATCCTTTAGATTTGAAATGAAGCATAATATTCTCTCCCTTAATTATAGCAAAACAACTTTACAACCCTTACAACTTTGCAAGGATATAACTCCTGTTTTCTATAATTAATATTGCCAACTTGCAATACGTGCCTTAATAATCATACAATCATAACATTTATGTTCCCACTATCATGATGATTATTATAAAACATAACACTTATGCTCCTACTAGCTTCGACATGTATTCATAAACATCTTAACTTCCAGAAAGACAATACCTATTGAATTTCTTAAGTCCATGTTTCTAGTACTGAATGCTTTGATAATCTTTTATCAATGCCTTTTAAACTTATACACCTTTGCCTTAGATAGTTCATATGTGTATCTAAACAATTAAGACTAATTGCCAAACCTCACAATTCAAATTATGGAAAGGGATACCGTAACCATGATCGAATTCGAGAATGAAATTTTACAATCACTATCTTCTTAAAATCTTTCTAAGTGAAAGCATTTCCTCACAATCATTTTCATGAAGGAGGAAATCTTATGACACTTAGATTTAAACGGTGTATGTGTTCCTATCCATGTGAATTTGTTAAAACCAAAGTTTACGACAAATTCAAACTCATATGGACCGAACTTTCTTAATCTTGATTTCTTGCCTTATGGTAGCACAGTTGCCCACCATGTCTTCCAAGTAGTTAAGTAGCTCACCCTTTCCTATCAATGTACCTTTCATTGATTAAGGTGCCTTGCCTTTTATGCGTTCAAAATGAGAACTCATACAACTCATATGCATAATTAACTCAATTGGAACGACATAGAAACAAAATAATGTCAACACGATAGGTTGTAAACCTCAACTTGTGTGCTAGTGATGATCGATAAGGTCTATTTTGATTTGTTCTTGAAACCTTTCAAGACCATTAAGACTCCCACTGACTCCTTGACATATAAGATTCTCTTGTTAAAACATTTCTTGACAAACAAATATTCAAGAGTTAGTGTAGCTTTTATCAAAACTCTTCATAAATTGGTCCTAGTTGGTCTTTGTCTTATCCAAGACATCACAACTTTCCACATTTGATGAATGTTATAAACCTTTCTAATTCTTATCACTCAATGTCACAATCTTAACTCTAAGACTTGTTTTGGAACGAAGTATGATTGACTTTTTGATTTAACCATTTCTTCAATTCTTGATTCCTCTTCCTAGACATACAATTGTACTAAGACTCACTTAGAGGATCAATTGAGTTGTGGTTCTTAATCATTAAGACTTATCATAAAGCATAAAAGGTACTCTCCTTTCTTCTTAGAATGGAGAAACTTTTATCTTTCTGCCTACTTGATTCTTCTTATTCGTTCTGTTATTGATTTAAACTTTTTCAATCAATTCATGATTACACTTAATCTTGTAAGTATAATCATATTTACTAAACCTTTAGTAAATCATGACGAATATCATTATTACTCTTATGGTGGACTTGATCAACACGCAACTTTGTGTGCTCGATCTCCTAGTCCTTCACTTGACACTTTGTCAATGAATTAGTCTAATTTCCAAATATGAATTTTCTCATTCATTGTGCAACCAAGTTGCATGATTCTAAGTTTCTGTCCAATTGAAACTTGGGCGATGAGAAACTCTCCCTATTTGGTAAACTCTCGACTTTCCATAAATAACATAATAAGAACCAAATCTATTATTGCTAATAATAGAAACATTCAAACATCAATTTTTCATATACGCCATTGCAAGGATAAATAAATAATCAAAATTTATTTTATTGCGGAAAAATTTGGTCCGTACAATGCAATTCATTGAAAAACTATGCTAATAAATCTTTCCTAGCTATCTAATTCTAACTCTAAGTAGTAGCTCAAGAATCTAATCTTCGAGAAATGCGATCGAAATCCATTCCTTCACGGTTAGATTCTGCTCACTTCTTCCCTTAAGCTTCCTTTCTTTTCTTCGATCCTTCAAAACATCAATCACAATCTTATCACATTATGTATTAAGAATCTAGAATAGAAGCTTAAAAGAGTTAGTTAATGGATTTTACCTATATTAGAGCCATACGTTTCGACTCTCCCATCTCTTAGATCTCTTAGGTAAATGGGGCAGCTTCGTCTCCAATGCCCTTTCTCTTGGCAATAAAAGCAAATTGACTCCTTTGGAACTTGACATGGAACTACTTTAGACATTGCCTTTCTCTTATGATCAAACCTTTCGATCATAGCATGTCTTTTGTTGCCATCGTCTATATCCATAGAGGTCTTGAAGGCAGATTCACCAATCAACTTTGCTTTTCTATTGCGCCAAACCATTGCTGATTCAGCAGCAATAAGCATATAGGTGAGATCTATAAGGGTCACGTCGCGGTTTATCATAGAGTACTCTCTTACGAACTCACTATATGAGTTAGGAAGTGACTGAAGAACCCAATCAACAGCCATTTCCTCACAGACAACGGATCCCAACATTCTTAACCTATCAATGTGTGACTTCATCCCTAGGACGTGTGCACATACCGGTTTTCCTTCTTTATGTTTACTTGCCAAAAGGGATTGAGTGATCTTGAAATTTTCAAGCCTTTGACTTTGTGGGTTAGGGAGAATAATTGGAGGGGGTGGAGGAAGTGATGTATGATCTCTTATTCCTCGATCGTATCATGGAATATCATCTTCATGTGGAATGCTTGTTCCACGGGATTTGAGAAGACCATAGTTGTCAAACTTTGACATCTACAAAACAGGAGAAAACGAATTCAAGTTAGTTGATTGATTGAGTCCTTAGTAAATCACCCAAATGAGATACTAAGGCTAGGACCCAACACAATATTCTACAACTCGGGAGAGGGATGCCGTAACCCAAATTGCAGAATATTTGAAGGTAAGTGAATGACGATTCACTAATTTCCACCATGAAAAACAAAAAAGAAATTTAAGTTTTAAATCTATGAAAACTCCTAGATCCTATGAGATTCATTGAACATTTCAATGGCATTTTTAAATCTCGATATGCCCCTCTTGTTTGTGACTGGGATGCCGAGGATCACAAAGCGGGTGTAAATAACCATGCAAACTACATGGTGCCCCCACATGTTTCAGTCACCTATTCGATGTGCCGGTAAACCACACACGCTCCACCGAACTATGACAAACATTGAGTCACCCTTTGCTATCTTTGCTTAGAACCATTTAGTGTGCCGGTAAACCACACACGCTCCAATAACGTCTTCGCAAGGGCACAAAGTGTAATTTCATGGAATTGCATCAATTCACTTTGCCTAAGTAACTAAGATTGGGAATTTTATGAAAAAATTTAGTTACTTTAGTAATTCATTATACTTATAATGGAAGGCTTCGTCCTATCCTACCCGTTCGGCTAACGACCCTCCACTAGTCAAGAGTGCGGTGGGTAAGAGTGGATACCCATTCAATTGCCATTTTATAGGCAATTTCCTTAAACACCCCTTATAGACCAACTTCGTGAATGAGGCCTACTAACGGTAAGACTGACTTTTACTCATACATATATATAATGTTAGACTTTTAATGTTATATATATGTAGTATAGGGTGTATTTTACACTTTTAAAATACTAGGTGGTTTAATTTAACAATTATACTTTTAATTCAATTAAATTGTTAGCCTAAACTTTTATGGATTTATTAAACCTCTTTTAATTATACACCTTAATTAATTAATAAAACCATAAGGGTGTGATTTGAACTTTTCAAAACAATACTAGGGTTTTAGAATTTAACATTCCTAAATTAAACCTTTTTAATCAACTTTTAAATTCCAAAACTTGAGGGCAAGTTTTGAAACATTTCAAAACATTAGGGTTTAAAATTTAAATATACATCAAAATTAAACAATTAATAAAAATTTAAATTCCAAAACTTGAGGGCAAGTTTTGAAACCTTTTTCAAAACATTAGGGTTTTAATTATTTAAATTTCAAAACAACAAAACTTTTGGGTTCAAATTTAAACTATAAAACCTAAAGGGGAAAATATGAAACTTTTCAAACCACAAGTATCAAATAACAAATAATCTAAATTAACATTTAATCACATAATTATCCATATTTGATTTATTTAATGATTTCTTGCAAAACAATTTATCAATTTAATCAAAATAATTAATCAATTATCACATAACGAAACAAATATTTTATTAATTGATAAATATCTTCAATTAGATCAAGAATATAGTCAAATATATCATAAAATCGGATTTATATTGATCTAATATGATAAGGTAACTATCCCAAAGCAAAAACAGCAAGAAATCCCGAGATATACTCCATCTGACGAGTTGACTCGTCGAGTCAAGCTTGGACTCGTCGAGTCTGCATGGACTCGGCGAGTCCAGCCTCTAGAAACCAAAAATTCAAAATTTTCAACCATATCAAGCATCAATACAATAGAAACCAGTCTAGACTCTGATACCCCTAATGGGTTTTGGTCCCAAGAACATCCTATGTGCTCATACAAACCCTAATGCTTGGATCTAGGTTTCTCTATTGTACATGCAAGTTATCCAAGACTATAAACCCTAACTCTAACATTCAAGTAATCATATTAACAAGAGAATAGGTTTAAGATGCTACCTTGATTGTTATGTAGCAATAACAATCCTAAATCTCCTTGTATTGACTTTGGAAGGCTTAGAGTCACAAGTGTCACTCCTCTAATGGTTCACAAACACCATAAGCAAGAGGATGAATAGGAGAGAGGATGGAGGCTGCCCAAAAAACGTGTGAAACCCTAAAAGATTGCTTAGCCACGTTTTTAGGTCAAAAGGGATCTATATATATAGGAGGCTATTAGGGTTATCTAACAAGGAAACCCTAATTTGGATGCTTAAGCCCTAAGCAACCCATGGAGCCCTTTCCTCAAGGCCTTGGACGATTTCATATGGGGTTCCCCCATAGAATTCGTCCACCTTATAATAAAAGGCAATCCATGGCCCAAATTGCAATTATCTTATAATTACAATTCCAGTCCCTTAAGTTTAATTAATCACTTTTAGTCACAAAACTAATTACCAATTAATTATTGACTAATATTAATTAAACAATATGATTTCTCCTTTAATATATTATTCTCATAATATATTAATAAATCATATTTAATCCTTTCTCTCCATAATTCATCCTATTAAGTTGCTTTGGTGAAGGCAACCCAAAAGGACCATGCACCATCGGGTCAAGTACATACCAAAATAGTTATGGACTTAGACACTAATCCAACAGAAACTTTGGTTTAGCAAGAAGAAGGTGACAAGAGCAAAGAGGAGGTGCGATTCAAGCAGTTCCAGAGTTCATAGACTTCATTTTGAGGTAATAGTTCGAACCTCCTTCAGTTTTGGTGTTGATCTTTAGAGTTAGGGTTTTCTAACCCCCTTTGGAGAGTGATTATGTGGAGAAAATAGTCCCTCTTCGAGTTTGTGCCTTGGATCTGGACTCAAAGAGGTCCAGAGACCTTAACCCTTGGAGCTTTATGGATTAATTTGGGGTTATTGGACTTAGGTTGCCATTTTTGGGAGTAAATCTCCTTTTGATGCCTTGTTGTGGTTGTACAAGCATCAAGTTTCGAACTTTATGTGACATTCATGCTTGGGGAGGTCAGATCTATGGTTTGGGGAAACAGATTTGACCTCAGGAGGTCAGTAGAGTTTGTGCATGGCATGAACTCGCCGAGTTGTTCTTGGGACTCGGCGAGTAGGGTTAGGGTTTCACGTAAATTGTTCAGCGAGTAGACTTGCCGAGTTGGGGGATGACTCGGTGAGTCAGGAGGGAATTAGAGGACTGGAGTTCAAGGCGGTACTCGCCGAGTTGAGTCGGGGTGGCCCCGCGATTCATGACTGGTATGACTCGTCGAGCATAGGGAGGGACTCGGCGTGTCAAGCGGGACAAAGAGTTAAAGGACATGTGAGAACTCGCCGAGTCACCTGGGTGCACTCGGCGAGTAGGGTCAAAGTGGGACCGTTGAATTTTGTTGACTTTTAGGGTTTGGTCATCAATGGGGTCCTTGTGACAAGAGTGGAGGGTAAAATAGTCTTTTACCTTTATGAGGGTGCCAATGGCAGGTTGAGTCTAGTCTCGAGAGTTATATTTATAAGAATATTTATTTATGTGAATAGGCGGAGGCTAGGAAATATTTTCCATCGAGTCAGAGATTTACCGAGACGCCTGAGGTGAGTCTTCTCACTATACTTACCTAGTGTGGTAACAGAGTTATGTGACAGAGTACTATAGAGTTATATGCCAGTGTATTTGCATGTTATTTATGTGTTGTGATTTATTGTGATATGTGCTATGCATGATTCAGAGTTACAGAGTTGGGACTTTCGGGTCCCTTGAGTTAGGGCCAGAGGGCCCACAGAGAGTTGGGGCTGGAGGGCCCCACTGAGACACATTGACCAGAGGGTTGACAGAGTTTCAGCCTCGAGTGGCTATTATGTGCTAGAGTGGTATTTTGGGGAACTCACTAAGCTTATGCTTACAGTGTTATGTGTTATGTGTTTCATGGTACCAGTGATGACCGCGGGAAGGCGCCGGCTTGATTCGTACACACACATAGGATTCTATGTATTGTGATCTTGGGAGATGTTTTGTGAAACAAAGACATGATATTATGACATTTTATGAATGAATGAATTTGTAAAAATGTGATTGAAAATGCGAAAAATTGTTTTAAATTTTCACGGTGTTACAAGTTGGTATCAGAGCCTGGGTTTGAGGGATTCGGGTGCACCTTCGGGCGTATCTGAACTCAAACCGAGGATTTGAGGAAATTTTAATAATAAAATAAGTTTTCAAAAGAAGAACTTACGAGACAAACAGAGCAGAGTCGTGTGTACGAACAGCCAACGCCCGAACGGTAATTTCCCAAAATACCATTCCTATAAGTGTTATAAGATATGAATTGATATGTTATATGATGAGCTATGCTATGCATACTAGAGTAGACTAGGTATTCTTATTAGGACTAGAGTGGCCTGATATGTGATGCCTGAGTCTAGGAGTCTTGCTGCTAGGAATACTTTAGAGTGTTTAGGTAGCAGCGAGGAGGTTGTGAGAGATCTGCTAGCGAGTATCATATGATCAGAGAGAGTAGAGTACTTGGGACTTGGGACTCTGGGAGGAGGACTTGGGGTGAATGCTGATGCGGTGTGGACGGTAGTATTGGGCCCGTACTACTGAAGACACCGAGTCAGTACATAGTCCAAGTAAGAATCCTCGGAGTACCAAGGGGCAAGTAGGGTAGAGTATTCGAGTGTGAGCATACTCGAGCGAGTACCTGGTATTTATTCTTGTGTTGTATTTCAGAGAGAGGGAGATCATGGTTGGGACATGCCACACATCAGGGACCGGCGGTACGAGTGATGAGGGGATCCGTAGGACCATCCAAGAGGAGGTGGCTGCGGCCATCAGGGCAGAGATACTAGAGATGTTCGGGTCTATCAAGACCACGTTGATAGAGACATTTTATGAAAAGTACACTGTTCTTTCTGAGGCTGCTATTGCTGCGGCCACTGCAGCTATAGCTGCGACTAGGCCGCAGGGTGGTGATGCGTTGCTGTTCCGAGAGTTCAGCAACACAAAACCACCGGAGTTTGACAGGACCCAGGACCCGATTGTGGTGATGAGATGGATTTCAGACATAGAGGGGTGTTTCTTTACTTGCTCATCTCCAGAGCATTTGAGAGTCCGGTTCGCGCTGAACCAGCTTCGCTCGGGAGCGAAGGATTGGTGGAAGTTTGTGACGGCGCACTACACACATGCTGAGCTTGCAGCAGTGACCTGGGAGAGGTTCACTACTATGTTCCGAGATGAGTACGTTCCCCAGGTGGAGAGGGACCGTTTGGCCCAGGAGTTTCTGACCCTCAAGCAGGGTACTGAGTCTGTTACGGTGATTACGAGGATGTTTCATGAGCGGGAGATGTTCTGCCCAGAGCACGTGTCCTCCGAGCAGGCACGTATGAGCCGATATCTGAGCATTTTGAGGAGGGATATACGAGAGTTCGTGGCGAACTCGACGTACCGGACATTTGCCAAGCTTCAAGAAAATGCTCGGAAGAGGGAGATAGAGCTGGAGACCCAGGCTAGGGAGGAGGCTGAGTCTCAGGGGAGGGATCGGTGACCGGTACAGTCTCAGCCGGTAGCCAAGCGGGCCAAGCCCGCTGATTCGAGATCAGGGAACCAGAGGGGCCGGACTTGTGGCAAGTGCGGCAAGAGCCACGATGGGGTATGCAGAGCAGGGTCTTGCTACAAATGTGGCAAGGAGGGGCATATGGCCAAGGAATGCCCCAAGGGGTTTGCAGTATAGACCAGGAAGTGGACCCCGAGCATAGTCGGAGGACGACGAGAGATTTTTGGATTATAGACCAGTAGTTGTAAATAACTGTTGAAAGGCTTATAATGTCTTGTTTATGCTTTTGATCTGTATCGTAACATGACATCCCGAGGTTTTGATATATATGGAAAATATATACCTTCTTAATGAAGGATTTTGATAAACTTTTATCATATGTTGTTTGGGGACCAATTCCGCAACATCTTTTAAAAAGATTTCTCTGATTTTATTTTAAAAAGCATAAATTAAATCGGTCTTTTCTGGCCGAGAAATTAGGGGATGTCATAGTTGGTATCAGAGCATTAGTTTAAGCGAACTAAGAAATTATAGAATTTCTAGGCTTAAACTTAGAATACTAAGTGATGATTGTGAGATGAGCGTCTACCATATTTTAGACATGAGCACTAGTTTATTTTAGGAAATATGCCTAAAATGCCCTTATGTGCTAAATGTTATATGTTTGCCACATATGCCATTATTGTTCGGATCTATGGTCTGTTGCCGACCGGATCTGGAAACCTTATGTGTGTAGGATTCTAACCGTACGATTACAAGATTAGAACTAACATGTAAACGTTTCGGAGGAATAAGGGAATTTAAATACCTATCGAGGGTAAAGACCTAAATTCTCCTTATTCGGTATACAGATTGTAATGGCAAGAACTCGTAGTGGAGTTGCAAATGCAAACGGAAACAGGGATCAAGAGCCTCAACCTCAAGTAGTTGAGCAAGTACCTGTTGTAGGAGCTGCACCTGAGCCAATGACGATGGCTGGGGTACAAGCAATGATCCAGATGATGTTAGATCGCCAGATGGAGGAGACAAAGTGATTACTACAACAACATAGGGAAGAGACTACGATGCCTGTTGAGCAGCCCGTATTGAATGAAGGGCAATCAGTAGGAGGGAACTATAGTGGGACTTTTGGTCAAGCCAACCCACCGATAGTTAGACAAGACAACAGGATGGAGGAATTGATGGACGCGGGTGCAAATACAAAGATTTCATGGCATCTAAACCGCCGTGTCTATCTGGGAGTCCAACACCGGTGGAAGTCATGCATTGGATCTCTGAAATGGAGACGATGTTTGAAAGTTGCGAGTGCAACAACAAACAAAAGACCGCACTTGCAATTCCTCTATTAAAGTCTGGTGTGTTGAACCGGTGGAAGTTACTAGCTAATTCGATGCCCAAGGGAGAAGCTAGTAAGATGTCTTGGGAAGACTTTGTACTACAACTAAAACTACAATACTGCTCTGAGCAGGATCTTCTGGAAATTAATAACGAGTTCCAAAATTTAAAGAAGGTAAAGATGAGCGTTACTGAATACGCTGCTAGTTTTACTGAAAGGATGAATCTTGTTCCTTACCTAGTTCCAACTGAACTCTCTAAGATCAACAAGTTCGCCCTCGAATTACCAGCGAATTTTGGTCCAATGGTTAAGCAAGCAACCACTTTGAAAGCCGCCATCTGGGCTGCTAAGAACGTTGAGGTTCAGATCAGAGAGAAGGGTCTGGAGAGGGCGGAAGTTGGTGAAAAGAGAAAATTTGAAGGAACTTCAGGTTCCAGTAAGAGAAGTAAATTTTCTAAGTTTAAGAAGTTTGGAGGAGGAGGAGGAGGTGAAGTGAAGTGGTGTGAGAAGTGCAAGAAAAAGCACTCAGGGAAATGTAGCGAGGAGGTGACTTGCTTCAAATGTGGAAAGACTGGGCATTATGCCAACGTGTGTCCATCCGACAAGAGGGTATGTTTTGAGTGCCATGAAGAAGGTAATGTTTTTAAAGACTGTCCGAAGAGGAAGGATGATGCAAAGCCCAATCTACCACCAAAGCCGAAGGTGAGAGCCTTTCAGATGACACTTGAGGCTGCAAAAGAAGAAGATCAAGTTATAAAGTAGTAATGAGAATAGTAACAAGTAGTTAGGCCTATTAGAAGCATAGTATAGGGTAAACTTAAACCTTTGTGTAATCGTTTCAAGGAAATAATATAAACCCTGGTTTTGTCATATGATGAATTGAATGACTATGTGAAATTCTTGTGTGGCGATTTGGAGAACTGCGAGACAATAGTTGGGACGAGTATGAGTAGGTGCGAATGGTAGTAGAGGCCTATACTACCGGAAGCACAGGACTCGTACTTGGATCAGGGAAAGTCACAAGGTTACCAAGGAGATATTATTTGATTCTGTCTTGTTCTAGTCTGTTGTTACCATCGTTTCGGAAATGACTAAGAAGATGATTGTTATTCCGACCTTAGAGGTCATATTGAATCGAGTCCGACTAAGATGAGTATGTTACATGGTTCAGAGAACCAAGTTCGATGTAGCATTTGACTTAAGCCAGAAGATTAAGGTGAAAGATGATTAAAGTGATCAACAGAAGCATCACACTCATTGTTAAAGAAGTTGATATTTAGGAATGATACATGTTGAACTGTGATTGTATCACATTAGAACATGAAGGAAGGTGTAGTTTGTTCCGAAAATTGTACCAAGGAGATCTGAGTCTAAGTAGTGCAGTATACAATGAGAGATCATTAGAACACGACCCACCGGTCTGTTAAAATAAATGAAGGAAAGTACTTATTCCAAGAAAAAAAAGGAGTCCTCAGTAAGGCTTTATTTTGTAACTCGAAGGTTATGATTGAAAGTCCTATGGAGATCTGAAGCTTTTTAGGATTAGTTGGATATTATCACTGAATTATCCAAGGCTTTTCTTCGATCGCGACTCCATTGACAGCTTTGACCCACAAAGGAGCTGTCTATACTTGGAATGAGAAGCATAGGAAGCTTTGAGAAGTTAAAGAAGAAGTTGTGTGAAGCACAGATTCTTTCGTTACCTGAAGAAGTTGATGACTTCACAGTTTTTAGTGATGCCTCTGGAGTTGCGTTAGGATGTGTTCTGACCCAAAGGGATAAGGTGATAGCGTATGCATCGAGGCAATTGAAAGAGCATGAAAAAAAAACTACCCCACTCACGATTTAGAGTTGGCAGCGGTAGTATTCTTCCTAAAGATATGGAGGCATTATCTTTATGGCATAAAGTGTAAACTTTTCACTGATCATAAGAGTCTCCAATATCTCTTTAATAAGAAGGAACTGAACATGAGGCAACGACGCTGGCTAGAGTTACTCAAGGACTACGACTGTGAGATACTTTACCAACCTGGTAAAGCAAATGTTGTTGCTGATGCTCTCAGTCGGAAGGTAAACCTTGAAAAGAAAAGGCCAAGAGCGTTGAGAATTGAAGTTGTCTCGACAATTATGGAAAGTATAAAGAAAGATCAAGAGGAAGCTTTAGAGAAAAATGACCGAAAGAAGGAACGTTTGGGATAAAACGTTGGTGTTTGATACAAACGGTCAAGGATTGAAGGTATTCCAAGATAGGATTTGGGTACCTAAGACGGGAGGAGTAAGAGATCTTCTGATGGAAGAAGCTCACAAGACCATGTACTCGATTCATCCCGGCAGTACAAAAATGTATAGGGATCCAAAACCCTATTACTAGTGGCCCACGATGAAGCTCGATGTTGCTAAGTATGTGGCCGAGTGTGTAACTTGTGCTAGGGTTAAGGCACAACACCAGAAACCGTATGGGAGTTTAGAGCCTTTACCCGTACCCATGGGTAAATGGGAAGACATCACCATGGATTTTGTAACTAAACTGCCTAGAACAAGGAACGGTCACGAAATGATTTGGGTGGTCGTTGATCGCTTCACTAAGAATGCGCATTTCATAGCAGCCAAAGAGAAATGGTCTATGGATAAACTTGCGAATTCTTACGTGAAGGAAATTGTGAGGCTTCACGGTGTTCCACTAACGATTGTATCCGATCGTGACAGCCATTTACCTCAAGGTTTTGGAGGAGTCTACAAGAGGAATTGGGTACCAAGTTGTGTTTGAGTACAGCTTACCATCTGCAAACCGATGGTCAGAGTGAGCGAACGATTCAAACATTGGAGGATATGCTAAGAGCATGTACCATAGAATTCCAAGGTAACTGGGATGAACACTTACCTTTAGTAGAACTCTCATATAATAATAGTTTCCACTCAAGCATTAGGATGGCACCTTATCACGCCTTGTATGGGGAAAAGTGTCGAATGCCATCATGTTGGATGGAAGCTAGGGAAAAGCAGTTTATGGGACCTGAAATAGTCCATCAGATTGCCGAAAAGTTGAAAGTGATAAGGGAAAGGATGTTAGCTTCTCAAGATCGACAAAAGAGTTACGCTGACAAGAAAAGACAACCGATATCCTTCGATGTTGGAGATTCGGTTTTACTTAAAGTCTCGCCGTGGAAGGGACTTATAAGATTTGGTAAAAGAGGGAAGTTGAGTCCAAGGTTTGTTGGACCATTTAAAGTTCTTCAGAGGATTAGGAATCAAGCTTACAAGCTAGAATTACCGGAAGAACTAGAGAGTATTCATAACACCTTTCATGTGTGTTATTTGAGAAAGTTCACAGGAGGTGTGCCCATCATAATTCCCATTTCTGAATTAAGGTTGGATGAAAACAAGAGGTTAATTGAAGAACCTGACGCAATCGTTAACCGTAAGACTAAGAAGTTGTAACATAAGACAGTCGATTTAGTGCCTGTACGTTGGAAACATATAAATGGGCCAAATCCCACCTAGGAGACGGAGAGTGACATAGTGAGTCTCTACCCGTAGTTGTTTGTCGTTGTGTGATTCCGGGGACGGAATCATCCTAAGGGGGAGAGAGTTGTAAAGCCCGTGTTTCTAGGCTAGGCATTAATATTGACATAATGGTCTAGGTTAACCTTTGTAACTCATTTAGAAGAAATGAAAAGGAATTATGTGAATATTATGTGAATTATGTGTTTTCTGCTTAATTATTAGGGCTTAATTAATTAAGAATAAAAATAAGCGTCAAAATTAAAGTGTGAGATAATCCCGATATCTTTACATAAAGTTGTAGTGGTCGAAACAAGGATTTCGGGGATATAAAGAATGCCGAAATCCGAGTTATAACAAAGAAGTTATGACTTGTCGAAGTTTCGCGACAAAACCGGCACAATGCTGAATGTCGTAAAAAGTGAGTTTTTGATAAACTACTTTTTAGCCTTAGTAATCTAAATGAAATTCATGGTATTCGTTAAACCGAGAAGTTCGATAAAAAGAACGCCCAAATCTGACTTCGTATGAGGAATGTATGATTTTTTGAAGTTTTAGCTTAGCAGTAGACAGCTAAAAACTCAAATTTTAGATTGAGCGATTTTTAGCTGACACAACCTAAACGAGAATCGAAGGTCTCGTCATTAGGAGCACAACGGTAAAAAGTCTGACGAAAACGGACGTCGGATGAAGAAGTTATGAATTTTTAACGGATTTCCTGTCTCGATCTGTTAAAAATAATAATATAAAATTTAAATTCAAAATTAGCCGACGAAGTCTAAAAGGAAGTTGTAGAGCGTAATTTTAGCTACGCGTGCATATAAAGAACGTAAAAAACGGAGCTCGTATGCGAAAGTTGTGGATTTTAGAAGTTTTGGCGCGAAAAACGAGAAAAATCCCCAAAACCGAGGAATTCCGCACACGTGGACTTCGGCCACGTCACCCTCGCTTCGCATCTGACGCGTGTCTAGAAATTGCTGAGTCACCGAAGCCACCTAGCGAGGCGGTCATGATCTTCGCGAGTCCGAGGTTCGGTCCAGTAGAAATGCGACGCGTGCCTCTTTCCCTCGTGCGTCCGAACCCTCGCAGGTGCCACGAACCCCCTCATCGGATCAAGACTTCGGTCTAATCACCAGCTGCCAGCGAGGCCTTCGCATGTGCAACCCACGTGCGAGCCACCCCCTGCGAGCTTCGGATCTGCTGCCGCGTGTCTTCTTCCTGACCATCCGATCAGAAGCCTCGCCCCTATAAATAGAAGGGTGTGAGACCTCCCGGGTAACTTTGAAAATTTATCAATTTTAACCCCTAAACCCATATTTTCTTCATCTTAACATCCCGCAAATCCCCGGTATCGATTGTAAAGCCCGAAATACTCCACGAAGTGCCCGAGAAGCCCGAAAATTTTTTCGGTTTCGAAGCCCGACTTTTGCAAAGCCCGGTTTCTCAATAAAACTCCCGGTTTTATTAGAAACGATCGTTTTAGGAAACGAATTGCTGCCCGATTATCACCAAATCATGTGAGTGTATAGTCACTTTCATTTTACACATAGATATGAAGTATTTAACTTATAATACGTGCTATGTGTAAATATATTAATTGTTTATTTGAGGTGACTGTTGAGTTGATGTTTTATACAAGTTTTGAACTGTATAAGTATTTTTATCTACAAATATGTTGGGTAGAACATGGGTAGATAGTGATGTGTGATAAAATAAAATTTGAGGAGAGGCCTCGATGAGTTTTGAGATCAAGTCATCTAGCGGAGTTTGGATGACGACCACGGACGTTCTAGACGGTCCAATGGGAAACATTAGCAGGTCCGCAACCTGTAGGTGTTAATAAACTTGGGTGTTCATTCACTGTACTCCATCCCCCTCATGGTTGCCTTTAGGACATGTATGGCTGAGGAAACCCCTTAGCAGTAGTGTCCATCCCGATGATATTCTTTAGGCTAGGTCCCTTGTGAAAAGTGTTTAGGGACATAAAGTAAGGATAACGGGAACGGGTAATCAGGGTTATTGTTGATTGATGAACTTAGTAAGTTTATTATTATTGTGGGTTGAAAACCCTATATGCTCACCAGGCTCCCAAGCCTGACCTACTCAGCTTTTTATGTTACAGGAAGTGGACCTCGAGCATAGTCGGAGGATGACGAGAAATTTTTGGATTATAGACCAGTAGTTGTAAATAACTGTTGAAAGGCTTATAATGTCTTGTTTATGCTTTTGATCTGTATCGTAACATGAAATCCCGAGGTTTTGATATATATGGAAAATATATACCTTCTTAATGAAGGATTTTGATAAACTTTTATCATATGTTGTTTGGGGACCAATTCCGCAACATCTCTTAAAAAGATTTTTCTGATTTTATTTTAAAAAGCATAAATTAAATCGGTCTTTTCTGGCCGAGAAATTTGGGGATGTCACAATGGGCATGGACCGGTTGAGCAGATTCAGAGCGGTTATCGACTGCGATACGATACCTTAGTGGGGGAGTTCTTACGGTGTACGGTGAGGGTACACGTTCTGGGTCAACATTTTGTTCGGCCGCTAGGGCAAGGCAGTGTCTACAGCAGGGCTGTAGGGGTTTTGTAGCGTATGTGATGGATACGCGGGTTGATTCAGAGAGACCGAGGTCAGTTGAGGAGGTTCCGATAGTGCGTGAGTTCCCGGATGTATTTCCAGAGTACTTGCCGGGCGTGCCTCCCGTGAGGCAAGTGGAGTTCATTATCGATTTGGTTCCGGGGGCCGCGCCTATCGCCAAGGTGCCCTATCGCCTTGCACCTCCAGAGATGCAGGAGTTATCCTCGCGGCTTCAGGAGTTGCTGGGAAAGGGGTTTATTTGGCCGAGCAGCTTGTCGTGGGGAGCGCCTATCCTTTTTTTCAAGAAGAAGGATGGTTCACACCGGATGTGCATTGATTACCGGGAGTTGAACAAGCTGACGGTCAAGAACCGTTACCCGTTGCCGAGGATCGACGATTTGTTCGATCAGTTGAAGGGAGCATCTTGGTTCTCCAAGATCGATTTGAGGTTTGGGTATCATCAGGTGAGGGTGCGAGATGAGGACATTCAGAAGACAGCGTTCAGGACTCGTTATGGGCATTAAGAGTTTGTGGTGATGCTCTTCGGACTCACCAATGCCCCGACAGTGTTCATGGATCTCATGAACAGAGTGTGCAGGCCGATGTTGTATCGCTCGGTGATTGTATTCATCGACGACATTTTGGTGTATTCGAGATCTAGAGAGCAGCATGAGGAGCATTTGAGGGAGATCCTCGGAGTTTTGAGATCGGAGAGGCTTTATGCCAAATTCTCCAAGTGTGATTTCTGGTTGCGAGAGGTCTAGTTCCTAGGGCACCTCGTTAACCAGAAAGGCATATTGGTCGACCCGGCCAAAGTTGAGGCAATGATGAGTTGGGAGGTGCCGAGGTCACCCTCCGAGATCAGGAGTTTCTTAGGGTTGGTAGGCTATTATCAGAGATTTATAAGGGATTTCTCCAAGATCGCCGTGCCACTCACCAGGTTGACCCGAAAGGGTGTCGCTTTTTCATGGGGCCCGGAGCCGCAGACCTCCTTTGAGACGTTTCGCCAGAGGCTATGCGAATCCCCAGTGTTAGCCCTCCCAGAGGGAATGGAGGACTTTGTGGTGTATTGTGATGCATCGATCTTGGGGTTGGGAGCGGTGCTGATGCAAAGAGGGCATGTGATAGCATATGCATCGAGGCAGCTGAAGCCTCTTGAGACGAGGTATCCCACCCACGATTTAGAGTTGGGGGCAGTGGTGTTCGCCCTCAAGATCTGGCATCACTATCTGTACGGGGTTCGGTGTACGATATACACGGACCACAAGAGCTTGAAGTATTTGATGGATCAGCCCAACCTAAATATGCGACAGAGGAGGTGGTTGGACGTGGTCAAGGATTATGATTGTGAGATCCTGTACCACCCGGGCAAGGCTAATGTTGTAGCCGATGCACTGAGCCGTAGGGCGGAGAGCGCCCCATTGCGAGATGTATGTTTGAGATTGACGGTGATGACCCTGGTTTTGGATGCTATTCGTGGGGCCCAGGCTGAGGCTGTGCAGCCTGAGAGCCAGAAGAGAGAGCGAGTTGTCGGGTTGGTATCGGAGTTCGTTACCGATAGCCGGGGGCTTATGACATTTCAGGGGCGTATCTGGGTACCATTTGTGGGAGGGACGCATACCATTTTGATGGAAGAGGCTCATCAGTCGAAGTTCTCGATCCATCCTGGGGCCACTAAGATGTATTTAGATCTGAAGAGGGAGTATTGGTGGCCCTGTATGAAGAGGGATGTCGCGTGGTTTGTTGAGAGGTGCTTAACATGTCGTAGGGTTAAGGCCGAGCACCAGAGACCAAATGGTAAGTTGCAGCCGTTGGAGGTTCCCGAATGGAAGTGGGAACATATTACTATGAATTTTATCACCAAATTGCCAAGGACTGCTAGGGGAGTCGATGCAATTTGGGTGATTGTGGACAGGTTGACGAAGAGCGCCCACTTCCTTGCTATCAGTGAGAGCTCTTCTGCAGAGAAGTTGGCAGAAATGTACGTGCGGGAGGTGGTATCGCGGTATGGAGTGCCGACCTCGATTGTCTCAGATCGAGATGTGCGTTTCACTTCCAGATTCTGGAAGAAATTTCATGAGGAATTGGGTACTAGGCTGCACTTTAGTACCGCATACCACCCCCAGACTGACGGGCAGAGCGAGCGGACAATTCAGACGCTCGAGGATATGCTCCGGGCGTGTGTGTTGGATTTCGGTGGGAGTTGGGACACGTATTTGCCCTTGGCAGAGTTTTCCTACAACAACAGCCATCATTCGAGCATTGGTATGCCACCCTTTGAGCTGTTGTATGGGAGAAGGTATCGGACCCCCATTTGCTGGGGAGAGGTCGGGCAGCGTGTTATGGGTAGTACCGAGATCGTGCTTCAGAAGACTGAGCAGATACAACAAGTCAAGCAGAGGTTATTGACCGCTCAGAGTCGTCAGAAGAGTTATGCGGACAGGCGCCGTTCCGAGCTCGAGTTCCAGGTCGACGACTTTGTACTCCTGAAGGTCTCTCCTTGGAAAGGAGTGATCCGATTCAGGAAGAGGGGCAAGTTGGGGCCCCGATATATCGGTCCTTTTCGGGTCATCGCAAGGGTAGGCAGAGTAGCCTACCGGTTGGAGCTACCTGCAGAGCTAGGTCAGATCCATGACACTTTCCATGTGTCGCAGCTGCGAAAGTGTATAGCCGATGAGTCGGCAGTGGTACCATTAAAGGATATTCAGGTGGATGTGGGCCTGAACTACGTTGAGAGACCGGTGGCTATTCGGGATCGAAAGATCAAGATTCTAAGGAACAAAGAGGTGCCTCTGGTACAGGTCCAGTGGCAACACCGGAAAGAGTCAGAGCTTACTTGGGAGCCGGAGCGCGAGATGCGTGAGCAGCATCCGGAGTTATTTCCAGAATGAGACTTCGAGGGCGAAGTCTGATTCTAGTAGGGGAGAATTGTAACATCCTGATTTTCCAGGTATATTATTTTATTTATTTATTTTGGATTTGTGGAAGAACTCGGCGAGTTGGAGCCAAGACTCGCCGAGTAGGGTCGCGAATGTTTATCCGGGTTCACGTCCGGACTCGGCGAGCCCACGTTGTTTAATGAAACCCTAATTCCCCGGGTTTGGAGCCTATTTAAGGGCACTTATAGCCTCCCATTGCGGCTACCAGTCCCTTTGAGAGAACCCTAAGTGAGCTAAATCGTTGTGAGGGAGAAGATGTCACTTTTGATCCTTGAACCTTTGGTTTAGCAAGAAGAAGGTGACAAGAGCAAAGAGGAGGTGCGATTCAAGCAGTTCCAGAGTTCATAGACTTCATTTTGAGGTAATAGTTCGAACCTCCTTCAGTTTTGGTGTTGATCTTTAGAGTTAGGGTTTTCTAACCCCCTTTGGAGAGTGATTATGTGGAGCAAATAGTCCCTCTTCGAGTTTGTGCCTTGGATCTGGACTCAAAGAGGTCCAGAGACCTTAACCCTTGGAGCTTTATGGATCGGTTTGGGGTTATTGGACTTAGGTTGCCATTTTTGGGAGTAAATCTCCTTTTGATGCCTTGTTGTGGTTGTACAAGCATCAAGTTTCGAACTTTATGTGACATTCATGCTTGGGGAGGTTAGATCTATGGTTTGGGGAAACAGATCTGACCTCAGGAGGTCAGTAGAGTTTGTGCATGGCATGAACTCGCCGAGTTGTTCTTGGGACTCGGCGAGTAGGGTTAGGGTTTCACGTAAATTGTTCAGCGAGTAGACTTGCCGAGTTGGGGGATGACTCGGTGAGTCAGGAGGGAATTAGAGGACTGGAGTTCAAAGCGGTACTCGCCGAGTTGTTCTTGAGACTCGGCGAGTTGAGTCGGGGTGGCCCCGCGATTCATGACTGGTATGACTCGTCGAGCATAGGGAGGGACTCGGCGTGTCAAGCGGGACAAAGAGTTAAAGGACATGTGAGAACTCGCCGAGTCACCTGGGTGCACTCGGCGAGTAGGGTCAAAGTGAGACCGTTGACTTTTGTTGACTTTTAGGGTTTGGTCATCAATGGGGTCCTTGTGATAAGAGGGGGGGGGGGGGTAAAATAGTCTTTTACCTTTCTGAGGGTGCCAATGGCAGGTTGAGTCTAGTCTCGAGAGTTATATTTATAAGAATATTTATTTATGTGAATAAGCGGAGGCTAGGCAATATTTTCCATCGAGTCAGAGATTTACCGAGATGCCTGAGGTGAGTCTTCTCACTATACTTTACCTAGTGTGGTAACAGAGTTATGTGACAGAGTACTATATAGTTATATGCCAGTGTATTTGCATGTTATTTATGTGTTGTGATTTATTGTGATATGTGCTATTCATGATTCAGAGTTACAGAGTTAGGACTTTCGGGTCCCTAGAGTTAGGGCCAGAGGGCCCACAGAGAGTTGGGGCTGGAGGGCCCCACTGAGACACATTGACCAGAGGGTCGACAGAGTTTCAGCCTCGAGTGGCTATTATGTGCTAGAGTGGTATTTTGGGGAACTCACTAAGCTTATGCTTACAGTGTTATGTGTTATGTGTTTCAGGTACCAGTGATGACCGCGGGAAGGCGCCGACTTGATTCGTACACATACATAGGATTCTATGTATTGTGATCTTGGGAGATATTTTGTGAAACAAAGACATGATATTATGACATTTTATGAATGAATGAATTTGTAAAAATGTGATTGAAAATGCGAAAAATTGTTTTAAATTTTCACGGTGTTACATATCAGCTACCAACCACCCGCTACCAGCTAGTTTTGCCGAACATTCCCATAATTTTCTTTCATACTACGTTGACTTGAAATTTGTAAGTGGACCTGAACCCAGTCATCGGGCCTCGCCCGTAATCGAGCCCCACCTGGTATTCATAACAACACATAACACATGAAAGGGTCACGTAGACTCCTAACATCATAACATAAACAAAAAGGGTCGGCATCGGTGCCTTAGACCCGCTAAACCTAGTGAGGAAACTCACCTTAACTGTTGAATCTCACTGCAAATCCCTAGCTGCTCGCCTGACGAACCCTCGAGCTATCAATACAAAATAGCACCCAATTAATATTTGGGTTTTAATCCATAACCATAAGTCTAACAATCCATACTTAGGTTAAATATACCATTTTACCCTTCACCTATTTTGGCCCAAGGTTAAGGCCTAAACTCAATATCTAAAAGGCCTAAAACCAAATAATCAATTGAGGCCCACTTATGGCCCAATTTTCCAAATTTGGCCAAAACCCCTTCATGGGCCTTACCTTAAAGCCCAATAATTTTTCCTAGTCCAAACTCTTAGCCCAAAACCTTGATTCTAGGTGGCCCGCTAAGGCCTAAAGTAAGAAAATCCAAAGAAATGACCCAACAGAGGCCCAAAAGTTGTGAAGCCCAACAGACTGAGTACGCAGGGCGTACTTAGCTGTATGCTAAGCGTACACGCAACTTGGGTTGTATGCCGCATGTATGGACTTGTACTCCCACCGTACTCAACCATTAAGTCAAAATCAACCTTAAGCTCTTAATGCTTAAGATTAGAAGCCCAAACCACATATCCAATTCCTAATAAGCGTCTATAACCATAAAGTCACTGACTTGGTAACTTTGCATGCCCCATAAAGACCCAACTTCCAAATATAACACCCTACTCTCATCAAATGGACATAAACTCTTGCATGGATGAATCTAAACCTTAAAGGTGACAACTTTATGCATCTAGAACCTTAGAGACACCAAGAGTGGCAATTCAAAGTTCCTGGAGTGGTATCAAACCATTAGATCTCATTCTTGGGGCCAAAATGGACCAAAACACACAAATGATATATCTAAGCCACTAATGAGAAAGTTCATAGCTTTTTACCTCAAACAAGATGGAAATGAAGCAAATAAATGAGATCCACAAGCTCTTCCTAGATACAACTTGCACCAAGCTTATACTTCTTGAATATGAACCAAAACCACCAAAAATGAACACAATGAACTCAAAACACAAATGAGGGGCTTAGGGTTTCGGGTTTGAGGCTATAAGGACAATGGATGTTGAGAAATAAGGGTTTTATGGTCCATAATGATGTTTATATAGTACCCAACCCCGGAAATTTGGGTTTCTAAATGACTCACGTACACCCCGCGTACATACATGTACACCCAGCGTACGTGTCTGGAGTCCCGATCCCACCTCGCATGAGTACGCTAAGCGTACCATGCGGTATGCCCCACGTACTCGCTGTATAGCTTGTATGGTAAGCGTACCATGTGGTACGCTCCGCGTACAACTCAAGGACAAAATATTCAACATTAATAACAATGAGAGCAATAAAGAAACTTACCAGGATTCAAGTGTTACATGTAGATGCGTTAAGGTGGTGGTCATAGGATCGGGGATAGAAATTTCATGTAGGGTTAGAGGAGATTTATGGGAAAGTGACAAATGGTTGATTGGTAGGCCGCATTTGCTTTTTCTAAATTTTTATATAAATAAAATAAAATAAAACATTAAGTTAAGTGAAAATTAAAAACGTAAGGGTATAATAGTCTTTTTGCATCTATCGAAAACCAGTGACACAACAAAAACATATCATGAGGACTGTCCGAGTTAAAAAAAAAGAGTTAGAAATCAAACACATAAATTGTCCCACATAAATTGTCCCAAACTATAAGGACTATTAGTGCAATTTACTCTAAATTCTATAATTTTGATCGACCCTTGCATGGAAGCTTCCTTTTATGGGGTCTTACTTTAATACTTTATTTCAGACTCGTTTAGATGGATTAGGTGAGGAATTATAGATGCATAATATATAGACTTTCTCCTTTGTTTTTGTGGATTTTAACAGGAGAAAATCGGATCCAAGCACATGCATGAATGAGCTAAAAGACTAAAACAACGATGATGTATATAAGTAGGCAGTGGCGGAGCTAGCTTGTTAGAGGTGGGGTCCAAGCACCCCACTTGGAAGAGGATTACAGCCATAATATTACCATATATACCCTTAAATAATTTTCTTTTTACTAAAAAACACCCTCAATGGCACACACTCTTACAAGAAAAGTCCCTCATTGAATTTTTTTTGCTGCAAAAAACTATAAATATCCTAAAATTTCAAAGTGTTGTAATTTTATTTGTTTTTTTTAATATGATTGACCCCAGTTAATTTCCATCATGGATCTGCCACTGTAAGTAGGCCTACCATTATATTTCAGAGCCTTTTACGAAAATTAAAATAAGTTCCCGTGAGAAATTTAAATTAAAATATTATTAAGTTTGCTTCTATAAAATTTAAAACTTAAAAGGGTAACAAATATCTCATAAATTCACTATCATAATATTCTTCACTTATTATTATTTTCATCTCATAAATTCACTACCATAATATTCTTCATTCATTATTTTTTTTTGCTGAATATCTAGTTTTTATCATTTAAAAACAAAAACATATCTATTAAGCTTTTGATAACCAATTTTTTATAAAAACTCGTTCTTAATCGAAATAAAAGTTAAAACAGTTAATCTCTTTTTAGGCATGGTTGAGAGCAAATGAGATTTTGAAAGCTTTAGCTTTAAAAATCTTATTTTTGTTGAAGCATTTGTAATAGGAACAGTTGACAATATTTTGTATGCAAATAAGAAACTAGATAAATGTTTGTCAATTTTAAGAAATTTAGTATTATGTTTGTTGTATTATGTTCAACTGGTAAATATTTTTGCAAAAATTCTGATTTGTTGAATAAATCATCAACAATGATGTGTGAGATAAAGCCCTTTTGCAACTTATTTTTAAGATTTTTTGCAACTTGCCTTTAATTCACTGATATTCAATTACTTAAAATTTGTTGTTATAAATAAGAAACCAAAAGTGTTTCATATTGTATTATATTAATTCTTACGCTCATCATCTAAAGGAATAACTAAACCAAACACATAGTTCACCCTGAAGACCAATGATGCATAAGCAGTTGCACTCGATGATCTATCTAATGTGACTTTAACGTAACAAATGGGTTATAGGAATTTATATTACTTGCTTATGATCCTTTTGTGTTCCCAATCTCCAACTGAACCTTGCATCCTAAAAACTTGAATAGTTCTTCTGCAATATCTAATCGTCTTACTGTAGTTCTGAACCTTATGGGAAATACTTAGATCTTTTCCTTGCATGTCCATCTTTTATTAACATCTAACAAGAAGAATTTACAACCGAATCTCCAACAACTACTACTACTTATGCACTTTTAACATTGACTGAGTCCTAAAATTGAACTTATACCAATTTACGCTAGGGACTCATAATTAATCTTAACTGCTATTGCTGACATCAAGACTGCTTGGCTGAATTGGATCAACAAGTTGATCTATATATTAATCCTATTATGTATACTGTTGATACATCTGCAACCCTAGGAAAGTGCATATTGCCTCTCTTAATCAACATGGTCCATCCCGAAAGACCCTCTTCTAGGTGTTTTTATACACAATTTAGATGATGACTTTAACCGTTCGTACTACGAAAACACTTTCTCCTTGACTCCGATCTTATAATTTCCGTCTTCTGGCATAAGACAACTAAGTTCTTACTACGAGCTTAACTAAGCTTCCTAAGTCTAATATATCCCTTGAGTACTCGACGATCTCTATGGAAAACTACACCACCTATTGAACTCCTAATCCTCTACTGCGAGGATATATCTCTCATCCATGAAGGTACAAACCTAATTAGTTCTCTTGGCTATCCGAGCCGCACTTGGTAATTCGACTACTTCCTAAATCCTATTAGTTGCTTGGGAGGAAATACCAACATTTCCTTGAAAAACAAGAAACTCATAGCCTATGGGTAATCTAACAGAAGACTTTCATTCTTCTGTTACTCGAAAATGAAACTAACTATCTCCATCTACTCGTGTTGCTACTCTCATGGAGCTTGAAACTTGAACTGCCTTTTGTCCTTTCTCCTTAAGGGTCGTTTCTCCACCACTTGGGTTTGACCTATCATCTGCTGCTACTTGTGACTTAAGCTAGCTTAACCTATGTCATCTGTGTCTCTTTTTGACTTTGAAGAAACCCACGGTTGTCATTTCCAATGACCTTTGACATTCTTATCGTAGTACTACTGATTGTGCCTACCATAAGTGATGTTCTCACATAACATGACCAAAAAAACATAAGGTCATGCCAAACATGATATTCTCTAAAACACACTATAATACACGTATGAGAAAGAAGATTTTATTGTGTAATGGAATTTTACAAGCAATAACGAGGATTGTTGGGTTACATACTAATACCTAAGTACCAAAAACAATGTACTTTTAGTTCATTGGTTGGAGGAAACAACATAACTCATTCATTGGTTGTAGGAGTTATGTTGTATATAAGCAATGTACTTTTAGTTCTTAATTCAATAAGAGAAAGTTCATTTCTTTCTCAATTTTTGTTGAATTGTAATAAGCTAGGAGAGGCACATATCCTCTTGGCCTTTGCTGTTAGCGTATTATTATTATTATTATTATTATTATTATTATTATATTTGTGTTTTGTATAATAGTATAGTATGTTGTATATAAACAATGTACATTTAGTTCTTAATTCAATAAGAGAATGTTCATTTCTTTCTCAATTTTTGTTGAATTGTAATAAGCTAGGAGAGGCACATATCCTCTTGGCCTTTGCTGTTAGCGGGTTATTATTATTATTATTATTATTATTATTTATTATTTTTGTGTTTTGTATAATAGTCTTGTATTGATGTATATGTCCGGCCCACTGGCCTCCTCTCTCATGTATTCGTATAATAATAAAAGACCAGTTTATGAGAAAATACACACTTTTACGTTTGCTTATTGTTAAAAAAATGAACAAAAGAACTTCATTTAATTAATAAATATATAATAACCAACACTTGCATGTTTTCAAGCATCATCCTCGACAAAATAAATGAATAAAAAATAAATTGGTAAGGACTTATTCCCATAATCCCATTGACGCGGAAATATTGAACGCAAAAATTTTCCAAAGTTGATTTTAATTTTATACCCAAAGGCATGAAAGCATCCAGAAACTATTCCCATTCTATATAAGCATGAACCTCACCAAGCATAACTCACCAACTCTTTCATTCTTCTCAATCTCTTCCAATTAAGCTCCAACAATGGCTACTTCTGTATCGAAATCTGTTACAGTTATCTTTTCTGTTCTTCTTCTATCTTTCTTTCTCACAGTCGAATCCCAGAAGTTTTCAAGAAACCTATCACAACGATCTTTAGGTTTGAGAAAACAGAAACTGAGCCATTTTCGTTTCTACTTCCATGACATAGTCAGTGGCCCCAATGCCACCGCCATCAGGATTGTTGAAGCTACCAGAACCAACCGCACTGCCGCCACCGGTTTTGGTGACATCAGCATGATCGACAACCCTTTGACCATCGGCCCTGAACGGAACTCGAGGTTGGTGGGTAGAGCACAAGGGATGTATACATCAGCAAGCATAAACGAAATGGGTTTGTTGATGGTTATGAACTACGTATTTGTAGAAGGAAAGTATAATGGTAGCACGTTGAGTATAGTTGGCCGGAATCCGGTGATGTCGCCGGTGAGAGAGATGCCGGTCATTGGAGGAAGTGGGCTTTTCCGGTTTGCACGTGGATATGCAGAAGCAAGCACTCATACTTTTAACATGAGCAATGGTGACGCTGTCGTGGAGTTCAATGTTTATGTTTTCCATTATTAAATATTTGTATTTTTTGAAATTTTATTTTGTATGTTGTTCAAGTTTTGATTTTGTTTTCCGGATTCTGTATTTTTTGTGATAATAAGATATATATACAATATTCTTTTTACGTATTATTGATTAATAAAACTACTTATGAAACCACATATAATTAAGTGATATGTTTGATCAATAAATGTTAACCGATTTTAAACATTTTTTTCTCTTAAATTGGAATATCATCGTACTAGCTTTATATTACTACGCAAAGGTAGTCGACAGTCAACACGTACCAAATGCTTAAATCCTAACGGAAATTGGAAAGTACGACTAGCCACCATTATTGATACTTGGGGTTGTAAGTTGAAAATGATATAAATTGCTACTTTTGCTTTCAACTTTTTGAATAAATAAGAGATTAAATTAAGAAAAAGTTATCAAACTTTCAAATGACAAAGGGATATCGTTTTCGACGTGACTGGAGGGAGTAGACTCGGTATTCATTTCGACATGCCAGCCCCAACTTGGTAGGAATCTGCCTAGTCTATCTCCTCCTACTGGCTAGCTTTTTCATTTTTTTTTATTTAAAACAGATTTGTCTATAACTATTACTTAAAATATCTTATTCATCTTCATCTTTAACACCAATTCATCTCCATGGACACAACTACAGATTGATGGTGAAAAATACATGACAAGAAGAGTGATGATATGTAATGTTGAAGTCTATCTTTAATTTTTGTAGTGACTTGGTGAAAAATATTTGGACTGTTAATCACATCGATTTGATTTGAACGTAGAATCGAAAAATGTTTTGATTTGCGAATTTTCAGACGAAGTCTTCATATAATTTTTATTAGTTACGTATTTTTAAGTTTTTAATTTGTTTTTGTATATTTCTTATTTTGATTAATGGATATTAGAATTTTATCTAAATTAAGTTGTTTAAATAAAATAATTAAAAGAGAAAAATGTGTGGAAAAAGGGCATACAATTCCTTTAAATGACAAAAAAAAAAAAAAAAAAAAGAAACGTTAAACATGTCACATTGATGTCAACATGATAAACTTGTTATCACTCCAGCTGTTTTAAATCCATCTGTTTTAAAATCTATGAAACTATTCTCATTCTATTACAAAACTGTTTTTTCTTTGTCCATCCATATAAATCAACTAAACCCAAAATTTTCATATCCATTATCGATCCACTCTAACCAATTTTTATTAAATAAATAAACTTTATGATTGATTTTTATTTTACTAAATATGATTTAAAAAATTAAAAGTAACTCATTTAGTTCGAAATAAATATAATATTTATTTTAAATATAAAACAAAATAAAAATATTTTACATTAATCAAACAAACTTAATAAAATATATAAATCAAGTTATAATTAATGTGAAATACAAAATTATAAATAAGGAAGATGTAAACTACCTAATTATTTATAAATGCCATAATTTTTCTATAAATGCTCAATTAAATCGTTTTTTAAATTATTATGAGATTCTCTATTGCGAAGGTGTGTCTTCAGTAAAGGTTCTTCGATGCCGGTTTATAGGTTTGTCATTTAGAAATTCAGATGAATCATAATAGTGAATATATGTATGGCATCCATCCTCAACGATCATATTATGAATGATGATACATATAATCATAATTTTTCTCATCATATCATTGTCTCGCAGAATGACATGGGTGTCATAGAAATGAAAAACGAACTTTATAAAACTCAAAATGCTGATCAACATCTTTTCTAATGACCATTTTATTTTCAACGAACACTTTGTATTTCCGAAGTTGGGGAAAGTTATTGACTTGCCTAAGGCAACCAAACAGTAAAAGATCTAGGGATTTTCCCTATTGGGAGCATTGAGTCGGTCAAATGGATAAAATAAACGGGTCGGTGCAAAATCGTTGGATCACAACCTAAGTGTTATTATTTTATCTCGACTGATATGTTTGATCACTTAATAAATTGACAAGAGCGTTTATTGTAATTAATAAAACCTTTCAAAAATAAATTTTACAAGACTTTTAAACAAAAATGTTCAAGACTAAACTTTATTTTTAGACCATTTAAATATTCAAATAAATTGATTAATATTAATGTTAATATAAACTCGTTCAACTAAATGCAATAACAATAAAAATCAAATGTTTCTTCTGGTGGGTTTGATATATGTAATTACAACAAAAATCAATTGTTTTTACTTGTGGGCTTATATATGACCTTGGCCCAAGTATACAAAATTCAATAGGAGCAACCCTACTACAGCTTCTTCTCCAGGTGGTTTGGCTTCTCTTAGTTGACATATGAATTTCTAACTTAAATTAGTGATTACCAAACAAAAGTTATCCAAATCATTAGGGGTGTCATGTATAACTTTTATAATACAGTCTAAATCCTATAATAAAAAACATTGGTTTAGGAAAATGCATTGGCGACATGTGTCCCCAGTCCTAACACATTGGATCTCCCCTCACAACCCATGAGAATATATGCAATAGTGAGATAATATGCCATAGTATTGTCCCGATCATCTACGGCATAACTCATATTTGGTGCTCGACTTGCCAAGACATCATCAAAAAAAGAAGACCGGTAGATGACATTAATGTCATCACACGTATATACTGTTTCAAAGAATGCATGCCATATCCATAAGTTATATGATGCAATAACTTTGATCCTTATTTGTCTATTGCTTCTGCTTGCATACTTTTCAACCCAAGCAATCGGGCAAATTTTCCATGTATAATGCATACAATTAATGATTTTTATCATACCTGAAGTCCATGTTCTTCCCCAATATGAAGTAGTCTTGCCAAATCAACTTCATTAAACCTTGACACTCTTCACCAAAAATGAATGACGCTTTCTATGAACTTTATTGGAGCATCCATTTTTCACTCATTCTAAAATATCCATCTTTTTTATATGCTGATGTCTTATACACCAACATAGCTCCGATACATGAGTAGACAATATAAATATGCTACAATTATAGGCATACACATTCTTATTATTGGAAAACTCGATTAAATTGCTATGAAAAGTAGAAAGATATAACTTTGTTACTAATACAAATAACAAAATAAATTACATTGCTTGTTTTATATAATGGCTATCCAAAAACTTCTAATCAACTCACAACGCCCCATCTAAAAAGCACATAAAATATAAATCAGATACACAACAATAACTGATCACTCACAACGCCCCATCTATAAAGCACATACAAAACCACTTGGGTAGTGGTGACTTGGTAAGACATGTGGAAAATATGATGGATAACCTATTGATCTATGTTCAAATCTTTACACCACTCAGCCCTTGTGGCCATGAAAATTCGCCTGCAGTGACTCCAGGGAATGAGACAAAACCTCATGTTTGCAGCGGGGGTTAGTCGGTATGCAAAAGTTGGGCAAAAAACCCTCGTTAGAGAAGTTTCATTTCCAAAAAAAAACACATACAATATAAATAAGATACACAACAAGCCTATAGATAGTTGTCAAACGAACCCTACATCAACAAATAGCATAAACATTTTAAAGATGCCTTCAATGAAATCTTTAAGTAAAACACAAATTATATTTCTAAGAATACATGTTGGCCAAGTCGCCCACTTATTAATCTTATCCTACAACAATTAATATCGAATATGATGTCGATTAAAGCCCATGTAAATCGGGTCCAAAAGCCCAATGTAAGAATGCAACAAGGTCTGGGTTGTTGACTCGATCGCCGTAGTTGTTCCTTCTAGGAATGTGCGTGAACTGCAGAACGAGTGATGGGGGCTCGGGAGGTGTACGAAGAGAAGCTACGAACAAGGAATCTATACCATGAACCTACCATTAAACCAGGTCTCGGTACCCCTCGCTGCCCTCGTTGTCTCTCTTCTTTGAAATCAACCTCGGTATGTTGTTTCTTCTTCTTCATTTATTTGTTACTATAACCAAAATTGCAACTTACTATTGCATATAACAGATTTATTGAACTGAACATTGAAACAATAGGGTTTGAAGTTTGAAGATTCTATCTCAATTCTAGGTTCACAATTAAGCAATTGACATCTGGTTTTTGGGAAGATTTTGATTGATTTATGTTCCAATCATGTCGTATTTTACCTAATCCTTTTGGAAAAATGACTAATTTAGTGATTTTATTCATTTCAGGAATACCATATATTCAGAAGCATGCGAAAAATCAAACTTCTGGACTAAATACGAAATATGTAATTTACTCTTAGAATATCTTTGAGTAGTATTTAATATTTATACTTGTTTCCGAACTTCTTTCTTATGGGATTTCCAAGAAACTAAACGATGTTCATTAATTAACAACATTTTTTTCATAAACGTCGTATGATCCAAAAAAGATTATTAATGTTAAAAACACATTTTTTTTCTTGCCAATTTTGTATGTATTTTCAATACATGTTACTGAAACATATTTTTTTGGACAATACTACATTAAAATCACAGGATATGGGCTTCCAAATTTCACTCAACTCAGTGTTACATCTTACTATGCTTCTTCAAGTGCCTCACATTACACTATTTCATTGATTACTCGATATATTGAATACACTTAGGTGCTGTTTGATTTTCTGAAGCAAAAATTCATGAAGTCTGCGGACCACCTCTGCAACCCTCTGCAGTAGAAGAGGTGGACCAAACGGCTGCAGACTGTAATAAGAAACGTGTTTGTTTTTTTAACATCTGCTTACTGCTGCAGATATTAAAAAATTAAAATAAACTAATTTTATAAATCAAAAATAGTTTTTAAATACGAAAATTTTTATAATGTATAACATTTTGGCAAAAATTAATGATAATTCAGTAAAAAATAATGATATTTCAACAAAAAATAAAGATATTTAGTAAAAAAAATAATGATATTTCATCAAAAATTATCATTATTCAATATAAAAAAACGAAAAAAAATCAACAAGAATAAACAAAAAAAATGAAAAATAAAAAGTGAAATAAATTTTCAACAACATATAAGAAAAAATTCAGCAAGAAAAAAAAAGAAGAAGAAGAGGCTGGAAGAGGTTGGAAGAGGCAGTACAAGTGCTGCGCCAAACAGAGCACGCGCAGAGGTTTTTGACTCTGAAGACTTCTAAAAAACAAACAGCTGCGAGATGAAAAGTGCTGCGCGTGTGCTGCGCCGCGCAACAATAAGAGGTCTGAAGAGGTTTTTTCCAAAAAACAATCAGCACCTTACACTTCTCGTTCTCAACAACATAAGTTTCAATGATTAGTTGCAGCCTTTTATGTGCACATTGCTTGATTTTTGGCTCTTATAGTGCAAATAGCTTATAAAATTTTGTTTATTCATCTACACTAATTTTTATGAGCATCTCTTCAATAGTTCATACTTGCCGATAAATATAATGATTGTTTAATATGTGTTCAATAAATAAAACACCTTTTTTCTTTGTTTATTTTTATATAACTTCAAATATTATAGACCAATATAGAAAATTCGAAATACTTTTTAACATTGCTATATTGTTCTTGTTTGAGTTCCTTGTTTCAAATTGTGGTTGATTTTATATATTCTGGGTGTGTTGTGAAGTTTATAAAAATATTTCATGTCACGTGGGCCTTCTTAAAATTTTTTTTATGGAGATTTGGGAAGATGACATCTTTGTAAATACTCTCCCGTCAATAAGTGGTTGCTTCATGTACACATCTTCCCAAAGATCACCATGTTGGAAGACATTTTTGATATCTAAATGATGTAAATATTAATTGTATGTTGCAACCATAAAAATAAGCAAACAAAAAAACAAACCTAGTTAATTCGGCCACAAGAGGAAGTGTCTGTCTGAATAATCTACACCACTAGATTTCATGTATCATTACTATCTAAAGCATTCATTTCTTCTACTATTGCAGCTTGTAGGCCCAAATGTGACACGACTTTAGAAACAGTTTAAGGGATTGTGGTAGAGTAAATGGTTCCACAAAACAACAAGATGAAGAAGAGTTGGGTTATGAAATAGGATAAGTAAATCTTCCTTTACCATTATGAATTCCATTATGAAGATCAAAATTACTAGTCATGGGATTTGATGGTGATGGAAGGAACTAGTCATGAAGGAAGAAGGTTGAGTACATGGCAGAAGAGGCCTCTCTTGCCTAGAACAAACTTTGTGAATATGCGGTTTTGAAAACAATAGAATAGGAGGAGCTAAAATAGGAGATGTCAAAAAGGTAGAATACTATAGAGTAACAAATCATCATTCCCACAACTTTAGGAGTAGAGGAGTAGAATAACAACGAATCAACGATAGCCTATCCTAGAAAGATACATATAAGTGACTTGAAGTCTAATGTGGTAAGATGAGGTCAAACACCATGAACAAAACAAGTGCTATGAAAATCCGAGGTTTAGTATGAAACATTCATTGATCTTGTGGGAAACAATCAAACAAGATACGCTTAGGACATTTACCATTTAGAATATATTAGGCATTCGGTTGGTCTAAAAACCTATTGTGGAGATTACATTTTCTTAGAATTGTTTCGAAACTTTCATATGAAAAAGATGTAGATGTTTGTTTTATCTTTCAACTGCTCCATTTTTGGGATTGTGTATCGACACAAGATGATTAATAAAAAATGTCATTGAAATCGTAGTCTTAGGAGAATTCTTATGCATTATAAATTTATAACTTCTCAAAGTTAAAACAATAATCTTAAATCGAGTTTAACACAAAATACACTCAGACTGTTTGATACCACAATTAAACGCATCTGATTCAGTCATATTATATGTTTGCACTCAGACTATTTGATATCACAATTAGAAGCCTCTCGATATGCCTCCTACCTAGTCTAATTAGAGATTGGGTCAGGCTCAATGAAGCCTTGACTCAATCAGACTCAATCATCAACTATAAAGTAATAAAACAGCCCCTTAAATAGGTAAACAACTCGTAACGACTTTTTATTTACGTTGTTTTCATCAAGTAAAATAGGTAGCTCTAGATAATCAACAAAAGTTACAAAAATATATGATTCACACACGATAAGGACCCCAAACATCGAAATGGACAAACTCAAATGGAGAATTAGTCCTTTTGTTTGTCGAATAAACACTTTGTAAATAAGTAACGTATATTTTTATTTAAACTGATTGGATTTTCACTAGTTCATGGGTAAGGATAATTCCGTCAATAAGAGAAAGTAGGGGCCATGAGCTAATGTGTGGTGGTTTCACATCTTTGTACGTAGTTTAAAACTATAGGTATGTACTATTCTCCTATTTATTCCTTATAATGTTTATATTCACACATTATGAAATATCTGTACTATGTGGGGACTGAAGCTGAAACACATCAAATCCCATAGTCAATAATGTTAAAAACTGACCAAAACTTTGCTGGATTCACATATATGTTTCGGGAAATCGACCAATCATTAAAATTTCCCTGTGTTATTTGATTCTAATATATAAGAGTAGTTGAGTGGACCCATGTACCATGAACAAGGTAACTGCAAACGTTGTATAACTGGCAATTTCCACATGTTCTATGACATTGGCTTCTCGTACTTTCTGTTTTCATAGAGTTAAGTTGGATCTTTTATCATATGGAAATGATGTTTTTATCTTATCTATATGGTTGCTTTTTGCTATATGAATACTATTAATAATTAATTTCATGTACTACTTCCCTGCATGGCTGCATTCCATTATTTATTTATTTAACTTTTGAAAAAAGTTCAGTTATTGGTTCCATTTGGTTGGTTATTGAAGAATAAATTACATTTTTTTGCCCGAGTATAGTTGATTTTTTCATTTTTCGTCCCAAATTTCTCTTGCAAATTAGGTATGTATTTGATGTTTTTGTAACAATTTTGGTTCCTATTGCAAGTAAATGGCTATATTTTTCGGTCCAAAATTACAAAATCAGCTATACTCAGGAACAAAAAATAATAAATTTTAATCGGAACATAAATTAGGTAACAAAAGCCTCTAATAATGACCAAAATTGCAAGAGAAAACTTTCTAGGACAAAAATTGCAAAAATAAGCTATATTTAAGTACAAAAACAATAATTTTACTTGGAAAAAGGACTAAAAATGTTACAAGAACCTCAATTAAGGACTAAAAATGTCAAAGTTAGCTATACTTAGGGACTAAAACTGTAACTCATTTTTTAGTTGCAGAATTATAAGAGGTGAAAAATAATTCAAGATTCAGTTGGCTACTACATCAATTACTCTTCCTGTTGCCATTGCTTTCGAGTAGTATCTACTATCTATTTTGATTCATTAAGATGCTAATTCTTTAGCTCGGTTAAGATTCAATAGGGGTAACCCTGTAATTTCACATAGTACGGTGTTCTTACTTTACCAAAACTTTGCTATACATGATTGTTTTTTAATAACTTAAACTGTTCAAAATAACTTAATGGGTTAAGCTAAAAAATCTTGCTCAACGCATTAAGCTACTAGGGGCTATTTGATATTTTTTATTACTAGGTTTGGTAATAACAGGTTGCATTTGACTCGGCCAAACTGTTTGGTATCACAATTAAAATATTTTGATTCGGTTATAGAGGTGTTCATATAACCTCTAATATGTCTTTTATTGGGCAAGACAAAATGTAAGGTTGGATTTGACTTAATTAGATCTTTAACTCAACAACAACTATCAAACAACCTTCCTTTAAACATTCTATCTACTTTATCTTTTTTTTTTTGTTAATTTTTTTTATTTTCCTTCCAACTCTTCTTATGTTAACTTTGATTAATGTCGTTAAAACAATGAATGCTGTGAAATTTGTTTTCTAGAATGTAAAAGTAAACTAGTCATTTAGTCTTTTTGTAAAATTTGTTTTCTGAAATATAAAAGTAAACTAGTCATTTAGTCTCTGTCATATTGTTTATTTACAACAGAAAAGAAACAAACGTTATATATAGAACATTTTTCTCATATAAATATGGTTACCATTCAAGGACTTTAACTATAAGGACTTAATAGTAGTAAAAAAAGGCAACAGCCGCTGAGTTGGACATTATTGTTGGATCATTTGGAGGGCTTATTAGTTAGTATCAAGTTCATAAGCCCTTTCCGGATGTTGAATAATCACTCTGTTTGTGTGAATTACTACATACCTACCGACATGCAGTACAACATTAATGCTTTGGGTACAACTCATTGTTCAATGAAGGGGGGGAATCGTACCACGAGTTCATGTTGGTTTATCTTGTGAAATGACAACTTTATTCCAAGTATTTTTTTAGTTCAAATGTTTTCCTATAATAAACTAGGAAACTATATGGTTAAACAAGAACTAGTGTACTTGACTCTAGTTATAGCAAAAAACTTTTATTTTTTCTTTTTAATTCAGCGAAATAAATTTTTTAGGTAAAGAATAAGATAATCTAGTAAATAACCTTGTCAATCTTAGGGGTGTTTGGGATTGTTTATTTAGGCAGGACGGAGTGGAGCGAGGAAAGATGTGCGGGAGCCATTCCCGCTCGGAGGAACACCGCACCAGCGGTGTGGGATAGAAGGCGCAAGGAGGAGGTGGGGGGAGGGGTTCCGACTCTCTCTCTTTCCTTGTTAGTGGTTGGATTTTTTATTATTATTTATTTATTTATTTTTTTTAATGAGTTTGCAGGTTTTAACAATGAAGAAGGAAGAAGACGAGAAGTTTCTGGAAATGGCATATTTGACCCCTATGTTTTGGTCTTATGGCAGAATACACCTAACTCTGAATTCTAAATACAAAAATAGTTTTTGAAAATTACAAAATAGACACTATATTTTTATATTCCAATTATCATTAAAATCAATTAATTTTAATTAAAAAAAATTGTGGGGGAAGCTCTTCTCACCCATTTCTTGGGTTTTAGGTGAGAGAAAAGAAAGTGAAGGAAAAGATGATATGACCCACAAAAAGTGAGGGAAACTTCCCTCCCAATCCCCCTGGTCTTAGAGGGCTTATTAGCTTGACGTGACAGGTCCTTAAGGATAGGTTAAGTTTGGTTTTTATGAATGAATGGAAAAGACATGAAATTCTTAAGTATACTATTTTTGTGAGCAAAGTAAATTAAAGTATAGAATTTAAATAAAATTTATTGTTGGTTTATCAATTTACACCGTTGAACATCTTTCTAACCTTGGAAATCTAGGATATATAAAAAGTATTGACATTGTTGTCTAGATAGTGATTTCATTGGACATCCTTGATGAAAAGTCTGATAATGTGGAAAAAAACTGAAGTGTTTGAGTTTTCTTGATTTTTAGTTTTGTTTTTTATTTTTTATTTTATTTGAAGTTCTTTTTATGTAATGTTTTAAAAACCGGTTTGAACCGGCCAGTTGAACCGGAAATCAGAGAAAGGAGCGGTTCAACTATCACCAGTTTTATATCGATTTCTGAACCGGATTGAACCGACCGGTTTTTAGAAAAACACGATTGAACCGTCAAAATAAACCGGTTAAACCAAATAAAAACACATGAAAAAAACCTTTTACATAATAAACTTTGATGATTTTTTTTCAAATCTATTTTGTTTCTCTAAATAAAAACATATTATAATTGTTATAAAGTTTTTTGATGTGTTTATATTAATCTAAAACTATATTTTGTTTCGGTATTATACTTTATTTTCTTTTTGACATATATAGATTGATATAAAACATTAAAACTTATGGTTATGTGTTATTTTAATGTATTTGGATTCATCTACAACTTATTTTTATGTGTATTTTTAATGTTTAAACTTATAAACATCAAATTCATAATTTATATATGTATGTATGTGTAGGAAAATTAAAAAAAAAACATGAAAAATATTGAAACCGGTTGACCCGGCGGTCGAACCAGTTAAACCGGTTGAACCGGGAACTGGTCATCATACCGGTTCAACTAAAAACCCGGTTTTTAAAACATTGTTTTTATGTCATCTACATTTTTCCATTCCATTTTTTTATTACTTGATGGAAAGTAAGGTTTAAGCTTGGGGATATTTTTTAAATGTCATTTTATGAATATTTTATATTAGTTTTTATTATTGTTTTGTATTATATTTGATGTTTTTTCATATGCATTACTTTAAATAGTGTTCAGCTCATGTTCATCTCTAGAATTCCTGTACTGCTCATGTTTTTATGTCATTTTCGGCGAGTGGAGTAGTGATTTGGAAGCAGCTTGCATGTATATTTGGAGCTTAATTGGGCTAAAATACCTGTGGAAGTTGGAACCTGAGTTAGATTTGCTGAAATTGAAGAGTTTGCGTCCGAAACGCTTATTTTATGATTTACACGATCATGCTGCTATCGTGCTTCACATTTATTACTTTTCCAAGACAAAAACCAAATTTCAGGACTTCTTAGAGTTTACACGATCGTGTTTCTATGTCAAATATGCCCAAAATAGCATTGTACTTCATTAAACACAAAAAACTGAAATTTTTGGGACTTCGGAGAAAAAACATGATCATATTTTTTCCAAAAGCAAGATTGTGGTTTTGTAAAAATCGCTCCCGATATTGTTGGCTTGCATATAAATATCTCCTATCTGATCATTTAAAACCCTGGATGTTCCTAAACGATCGAAGACGACTTTTGGAGGCTAATTCTGCATTTTTTCATCATTTTCTGAAGATCTAAAGACTATGCATTGTCTCTATTAATTAGTTTAGTAAGATTAGTTGTTTAATTTCTCTTTTTATTGTTCTAGATAAGATTTTAGCCATTTTGGCTAAACCTTAGATTTTAGTTCTGCAAGATTAGTACTTATTTTGTAATAAATCATTAGATCTGATTTTTAATTTATGATTCTATCTAGTTGAGTTTTGTGCTTAATGAATATTTGATTTTAGTTCTTTTTAGCCTGATTACCTAATTTTGGATTAAATCAATCTAGTTAATCAGTTGTTGAATCCCATAATTGTTTTGATAAACTAGTATTAAGTAACAAGTAACATATCGATTTTGTGATGGGATTTGACTATGTTAGAAACTAAAATTTTATATTTTTATGCTTCCGAGCTTGTGAGATGTATTCAATATTGCTGTAAATTTTATACAGATCTTAGTGTATCTTTTTTAACTTGATTAAGAGTTTGTTTAATTAGGTTAGTAAAAATTTAGGATTAACTAAAGAACTTGTTTTGGTTAATTAACTAAGTAAAAGAGAACTTACTAGAACTTATTAGTAGTTTTTAGTATCAGCTTAAATAGAATGCATATTAAATAACCAGGTTTGTGTTAATTTCATAATTAGGAAAATCGCGGCAAAACTAAATTCGCTTTTTATTACTGAATTTTCTTAAGTTTATTTCACTACTATTTTTAGTTTTAATTAACAACAAAAATCGTCCTTTTATTATTTTCTGCATTTGACTAGTATGTGCCTTACGTAAAGAGGCATTGGTTAGGCCGTGTCCTTGAGGATTCAACTCTGCTTCCCTATGCTACCCATTAGTGCAACCAAGTAGCGAATTTATTATTTGTTTAGGACATCCATCGACAACGTTTTAACAAACACTGATATATAATCCATGTCTAATAATCAAGTGTGGGATTGATTAATATTTCTCCTTATAGCAAGGCTAGAACTAGTAAGAACTTCTTTTAGAAAGAATATACACATGGAGATCTATACACATTTAGCAATACTTATTGTTAAAGGCTCTAATCACACTCATTTCAATGACTATGATTAAACCTTTTTCTTAGGTAGCTATGATTAGATCAACAAGGATATTATTTACAATAACTACATATTTCGATTATGAGATATGGAAAATAGATTTTAAGAAAATCGATTTTCATAATTGAGTGAGTACGCTGGGCGTACAAGCCTGTATGCGTAGCGTACAAGCCAAATAGCGCATACGCTTAGCATAAAGATGGGTACACCTCGCCTACTCAACAAGGAAGAATTTTGCATGTTGGGCTTCAGTTTGGGCCATCTTTTGGGCTTAGTTGTCTTGGTCCCTGTTGGGCCATCAGGTTTTGGGATGATAGTTATTTTGAGAAGGCCTACAATGGGTTTGGGCCCTGGGTGGTTTTTGGTATTTGGGCTTTATTGGATTGTTAAGTTTGGGACTAAGTCTTGGTCCAAGTTAGGTTAGGGGTAAAATGGTCTTTTTACCCCGAGTATGGATTTATGGTTTTGGATTGGAATCCAATTGCTAACAGGGTGTTGTTTTGATATTGGCAGTTCGAGGAATCTATCATCCAACAGTAGGGATCATCTGTGTGATTCGACAGTTCGATGTGAGTCTTCTCACTATATCGATGGGTTGAAGGCACCGATGCTGGCCCATTACTTGATATGTGGAATGCTAGTTGTCTCTGTGATGCTTGCATGAAAGATCATGGGGGTAGCCCATAACACTTGGATATCAGACCATGGGGAGATCCTATGGCATTCCAGGTAAAGACCATGTGGGTAGTCCATGGCACTTGGATGTCAAACCATGGGGGGAGCCCATGACATTCCAGTAAAGACCATGGGGGTAGTGCATGGACTCGTCTAGGGCCTCATGGACATAAAGTTCTCGACTTTAGCAAACTTTGACCTTTATCCATACCCTAAACCTCTTCCTAAGGCTAGTTTTGGGCGTTTTAACCCCTTGAGGCCTTGCATGCACGTAAAGTTAGCAAATTTACGTGGTGACAACACCCAAGGAGTCTAGATCTATAGTTTGGAGCCTTGGTTTTGCTAAAAAACGCTGAAGGAGAAAAGGGTTGAAGGAACTCGACGAGTTGCATAGACAACTCGATGAGTTGTATGAAGGTTTCCCACTTTCTGGGTTCTGAGTGAACTCGACGAGTTAGTTAGGGTTTTTCCCGATCTTCTGGACACTACATGGACTCGACGAGTTGTTTGATAACTCGGAAAGTTGACTAGGGTTTTCATAATTTTCTGAGTTCTGAAGGAACTCGACGAGTCTGTAAGCTGCACTCGACGAGTTGGGTTAAAATAGATTATTGACCTTGACCATTGACTTTGACTTTGACCAAGTTTGGCTTCTGAGGGCATTTTGGTAATTTGGGAATTTATGGAATTGGATCAATAGTGGTTGTAGGTGGTTGAGTTTGGAGCCGTGTTTCAGGATTTTGATCTTTTTCAGTTCAGTTCAGCTTGACATTGTGAGGTGAGTTCTTCTCACTATATCAACATGGTCGAAGGCACCAATGCTGTCCCTTCTTGTGGATTGTTATCCTGGTTATTACATGATGATATGCTTAGTGACCTGTTAAGTCGGTATCCTGGTATATAGGATGATGCTAAGTTTAGTGACCTGTTAGGTCAGTATCTTGGTATATAGGATGAGGCTATGATTAGTGATCTGTTAGATCGGTTTGATTGTTTATACATGCTAGCATTGTTATCTATGTGTTGATTGTATGCTTGGGGGTGGGTGGAGACGAACTTTCTTTGTGCTGTAGGCCAACATACCCAGGGCGGCCCTGATAGACTTGTAACATCCCGAGTTCAAGAGTGCAAGTTCAGGGTCCAAAGTGTAAATGTGAAAGGGGAACTCAACGAGTCCATGGGTGGACTCGGCGAGTAGGGTCGCGATTCTGGTCGCGTGTTGAGTGGCCAACTCGGTGAGTCGGCAACTGGACTCGGCGAGTTGGTGCCGTGTGGAGAAAACCCTAATTTCGGAGGATGAGCCCTATATAAAGGACATTATACCTTTCCCCCAGCCTCTTTACCCTCTCATGAAGTCCAGAAAACCCTAAGACGCGATTGCGAGGGATTTGAGTGCATTAGAACCTTGGAGAAGAGGTTTTGGAGGAGATCTTGGAGAGTTAGGAGGCTTGGAGCAAGGGGCTTTGCTAGGATTCGAATTCTCTTCTGTTGGAGCTTTCTTTTGAGGTATTATTTCGTTTCTTGGGCTGTCATTCTTCTAGATTCATCATCTTTGGAGCATTTGGAAAGAATAGCTTGTGGTTTTGTGAGTTGGAAGTTAGATCTGAGGTTGCTACCTCAAATCTGGAATGGAGGAGGTCTAGAGAGCAGTAAAGTCCCTGTTCTTGAGTTTTTGGCGAAACTATCTTGTCCCAAACCCTAGCCCTAGCGTGTAAAATGCCTAGATCTCTTTGGATTCACGTAAAGTTTGCCACTTTACGTGATGGATGGATTATAGAAGGGTAGATCTACGTTTTGGATCAACTGCATGGCCTGGAAGGTTTCCGTATGGGTTAAGATCTAGAGGCACTCGGCGAGTCACAAGAGTGTACTCGGCGAGTTGCTTGATGATAGGCTGGAACTCGGTGAGTTGGAAGAACAACTCAGCGAGTTGGATGATTATGGTCAGAAACTCGGCGAGTTGGAAGAACAACTTAGCAAGTTGGTTGCAGATAGCCTTGGACTCGGCGAGTCTGGTCGTGAGGTCCTAACCTTTCTTTTGGTTGAGCTGTGAATCGGTGAGTCAAGGGATGACTCGGTGAGTCGAGTGTGAAAGGACTTAGAGTTGTTGGACTCGGCGAGTCTCGGGGTGACTTGGCGAGTTGAGTCGCGGATTGGGGAAGTTCTGTACATGGGGACTCGGCGAGTCATCGGGTTGACTCGGCGAGTAGAGTCAGTCAGGGGTTGACTTTGACTTTGACTTTGACCAAGGGTTGACCAGTTGACTTCCAGGGGCATTTTGGTAATTGTTGGATATTGTTTTGAGTTCAGTGTTTTGGTGGTTGGCCAGTGGTGGAGATCGTATCAGTGGTCGGGACAGCTTGGGTTCATCTGTTCAGTCGGCAGTTACGAGGTGAGTTATCCTCAATATATCAACAGGGTCTACGTCACCAAGGCCGACCCTTTTATCGGATTGTGATCCGGGTATCGTTGTTATGTTTTGTTTGTTGTGTTGCATCCTGGTAGTTAGGATGGTATATGTTAGAGATCTGGTTCAGGTCGGTATCCTTGTATATAGGATGATGCTATGCTAGTGACCGGTTAGGTCGGTATCCTGGTTAGGATGATGCTATGCTATGTGATCTGTTAGATCGGTTTGATTGGATGTGATATGTTATATGATTGAATGTTTATGTGCACATGGTTGTTGGACTGGGGTTGGGTTGAGGCGGGACCTGCTTTGTGCTGTAGGCCAACATACCCAGGGCGGACCGGTTATCCCGAAGGACCAGCGAGCGGTCCAGATAGGCTGTAGGTCCCAAGAGGGCGGACCAGACGTGCCGAGGCTCGGAGAGTTGACCAGGCCGACTGAAGGCCCGGTGCGGGCGGACCAGTCATACTGTAGACTCAAAGAGTGGACCAGGTGGATTGAAGGCCCGGTGTGGGCGAACCAATCACACTGTAGACTCGATGTATGTGGTTAGACTCGGAGGGTGGACCAGGTGGACTGAAGGCCGGTGCGGTGGACCAGTCACACAGTAGACCTGAAGTGCATGGTTGTTCTGTGTTCTGATATGATATGGCATGTTATGCGTGTATGGTATATGTGGTTGGTATTTTGGGGATATCTCACTAAGCTTTCGGGCTTACAGTTGTGGTTTAATGTTTTCAGGTTCTTCCGGAGACCGTGGCAAGGCAAATGCGTGATCGTACCGCTCCTCATGATTATGTTTTGTGATGCGATTCTGGGAATACTCTGAAATAATTGTATTGAAAACCTTTTTTTAATAATTTTATGAAATCGGGTTTTTTTGAAAAGTTTTAATTGGTTGGAATATTATGGTCGTTACAAGTTGGTATCAGACCCAATGGGGCATACCAGTCAGGCCGAAAGCCCGAAGAACGGTCCAGACAGGCTGAAGGCCCGGTAGGGCAGACCAAACATGTTGAAGGTTCTGAGAGTGGGCCAAACAGACTGAAGGCCCGATGAGGGCGGTCCAGTCATTCTTTAGACTCTTTGTACATGCTGTTTGTTATGATATGGTTATGGTTTGTATGGCGTTGGTATTTTGGGGGAACTCACTAAGCTTCGGGCTTACAATTTTAGATTTTTTTTTCAAGTACTTCGGATGATCGCGAGAAGGCGAAGGCTTGATCCTGCACCTCCTTGCATTTTATGATTTTGATTTCTAGGATACTCTGATGTGAAACTATTTTGAATACATTTTGTAATAAATATGGTTTTGAATGCTTGGAAATTTTTTAAAATTTTCATGAATTTTATGGATGTTACAAACTCCCCCTCGAAGTAACACTGGTCCTCAAATTAGTAAATGAATACCCGAGAAGCTTCGAATACTAATTCCTACATTCTCCCCTTTTATAATAAAAAACTGATTATAAAACCCCCAAAGGATGAGAAACACTCGAGGAATAAACTTGACAAATCTCCCTCTCGATGTGTTACAAAAATGAAACGACAAAAATCTTGCATGAAAAACAATCACGAAAAGCCGAGAAAATTTTCCAAATTTTGTGAAAATTTTAAACTATCGAGTGAGAGTTGCAAGAGATTCGAAATCTGGGTATAAACTGTCAATTTCGTAATTCTATAGGGACCGGTTGTGATAAAATAGCTTTCAATGTGAAACTAGGCATAAAGTGACAACTTTCATACGCTTTAACGACTTGATTTGAAAAATCTCCCAATTTCTCAGAATTTTACCCTAATGTCGAAACTAGGTAAAATTTACCAATTTGCATAAACTGTAGGGATTCGAAATGAAAATTCAGCATACTTCACAAAAAAATTGACCCCATTTCGAAAGTGGGTGTTTTTTGCCACTTCGTTAAAAGTTCAGTATTCAAATCGAAAATTCTTCTTTTCTTCCCCACTTTGCTTTCCAGTTGCGTTCAATGACCTTCGCTTTCCAGATGCGCGAATGATGACCTTCGCACATTGAACACACGATCCACACATCGAAATCGTGTTCAACATCCAAACAATTTTCCCATAGTGAAGCTTTATTCGACATCCAAACCAATTAACAAAGCAAAACCGAAACCGCGATCACATGTTGCGAACGACTTATTTGAACTCATGTCGAAATGGTGTTGACGTCAAAAGCATTTGTCCTTCAAATTGACCAACCCAAAGTGAAGCCAGTTCAATCATCATCCGAAAACGGAACCATCTCATGTCGAACTCACCATCCACAAAATTCATCACAGACTGAAATTACCATCCATATATCGAACGATTTCTACCCCCAAAACGAAACTATGAAAGCATTCGACCCCAAATCAACACTAGATGCGAATGACCCCAACGTTCCATCTGTTTTCGTCCCCATTTCGATTTCTATCAAGTGACATTCGAAATCACGATGTCGACTCCAACTCAAACACGTTCGACCTCGAGCATTTCTTTGTTCGACCTCAACATTCCATCTAACTTCTTCCCCTTTTCGATTTTCAGTATATGACCAAGAACATCAAGTTGTTCAATTGGTTACACATCAAACTTCAAGTGTGCACATCGAAATCGACTCTATCCCATTCAATTTCGCATTCTCACATCTGAATTCGATTTATGAAATATCGACTACCAGCATATGCAGATTTCGACTCTAGTGATCAACATCCAGTGTACATCGAAATCAATTTCGTTCGATTTCAAGACTCCATCAGTCATACCAAAACCGTTTTCCATCTGATTTCGACTAAAAATCAACCACCAACAACAATTTCGACTTTCAATTTGATTCAATTTTCAGAAGAATTCAACCAAATACGATCCCAAGTATGTTTGATTGGAATTCGAACTACTCCAATCAAAATCTTCTTCGACTGGGACTCAACATCAGTCGAAATTCTTATCTGATTTTTACCAAAACACATTCGATGTTGAGACTCTTGATGCTTCATCGACTTGAATAACTCAGCATCATCATTTATCATACGAAATTATAAAGGTTGACTCGAATAAAACTTAGTTAAAATCTAATGCGACTTCAACCAACACAAGAACTAGACAAAATGGAAATCAACAACGTCAGTCAGAATAAGCTCGATGTGAACCCAATCTCCACACAAATCAACAGTACGATCTGTGACAACCCTATATTTTTCCAAAAGCAGTGTAACGCTCAAATGTGAAATACAACGAAAACTATTTGGAATCAACTAAATTAACCTCAAAAATAAAGTGTTCAAATATCTAAGTTGGGATGCATTAAATATTAGATATCGTGCCAATGTTTCCAAAAACATAAAGAACGTTCAAAACCGGGTTATATTGAAGAAATTATAACCACTCGTATATTTACGACACACCGTTAAAACGCTATTTAACGTAAAAAGTGAAATTTCAATAAAATTCATTTTAGCCTTAAGTATCTAAACAAAAGTTGTAGAGTTCATTAAACTGTAAACGTACATAAAAAGATCGCCCAAATTGGACCTCGTATGAAGAAGTTACGAATTTCCAAAGTTTTGTGACAGTAGTAGAGGACTAAAAACTCAAATTGAAGATCGAGTGTTATTTAGCTAACGCAACCTAAATGAAAGATGAAGACCTCCACAATAGGAGTAAAATGATAAAAAGACAAACGAAAACCGACGTCGAATAAAGAAGATATGAATTTTTAACGGACTTTAGCAGTCTCGGCCTATTAAAAATATATCATTAAAAATAAAGTCAAAACTAGCCGACGGAGTCTAAATGAAAGTTGTAGAGCATAATCTCACCTACGCGTGGATATAAAGAACGCGAAAAACGGAGCCCGTACGCGAAAGTTACGGAATTTAGAAGATGGGAGACTAGAGTACGCCCAGCGTAATCCCAGATTACGCCCAACGTACTAGACCCAGAGTCGAGTCCCATCGGCTGCAACTCTACGCTTAGCTAGACCGGAGTCGTAAGCCGTGACGCATTTTTACGCCCCGCGTAACGCGTACGCCCAACGTACTCCGGTGGTACACCCAGCGTACGTGACTTTCCAGCATTATAAATAGAGGGCATGAGCTACGGGTTTTGGCACACCATCTCAAACTCCCACATACCCTATCATACTTTCTAGCCCCAGAAGTTGTCCCGACGCCCTCGGTTTCCCCACCCGAGCCCCCGACGAAAGATCTACGCTACCGAGATCCCCAAAGAGCCCGAAGACGCAGCTTTCCGCGGTCGAAGTTCTGCTCAACTCTAGCCTCTCTCTCTTAAAACCAAACGAGTGAGTTCATACCCCTACTTTTCAATTCTTTTCATGTTTTAGGGGGGAATACAAGTACATTACGAGTCAAAGTATCATTTTATAAACGTAAATGTAATATCTATCTCATAGATATCGATACAAACATCTTTATGTTAAAGGGCTATTATATCACCAAGTTATTTTTACTAAATGGAAACATACTTTCTGAGAAACTATAATGAGTATAGTTAGCAAGTCTAACATATATTTTTACATATACATCTTGAAAGAAAAACGAAATACTTTCAAATGAAGTAAAGTCTTTCTTATCGTAAATCTATTTATACCAAGCAATGTGAGATATTCAAACTTCAACGTACTCTTATGTATGCATTTCAAGTCCTGTATTATATACCATAATCTCTTGGAGGGAGAGCGTGATACTTGTGTATAGATCTATACGGGATTGACAACCCCGCACCTAAACTATTAGCTATAGTTAGACCGGCAGGTCTGCGGTGACAAATGTCATAACACTACAACACCTGAAGAATGTTGTTACAGGCAGTCAGTGTCAATAGTATGGTTATAAAACTCACATAAAAGTATAAAAACAAGTGTGATTTACGAGATTCATACATGCATTCAGTTTTTCCACGTTATTTTTAGCACAAAGTTTATCATTATTATTCAAGTATGAAACACACCAACGCAGTCCAATTCTGGGAACTTTTCAAACCATTTATAGAAAATATTGGATTTTCTGAAAACCTCGTTCATCGATTTACTACCAAAAGGGCATACTTTTCAGTGCAAAACACTTATGAACTCACCAACTTAATTGTTGACACTTTTTCGAAACCACTTGTATTTCTCAGGGAATCAGTAATACAGGTAACTACCAGCTTTTGAAGAAGGAACGCTAAGGACGTTATTATTAAACATTTATATCATCATATTGTAATATTCTTTTGCTAATATGTATAACGCAACAATATACGTTTTCATTATATATATGATGGTTGTGTTACTTTCTTTACAATATTCAATTGTTGTGATACTACGTGAAGTCATCCACCCCCGAATGTTTCCGCCATTCTGGTTTGGGGGTGTGACACGATCGAACTTGATTTCGATTCAAAATTATTTTCGACATGAACTCAATCAACGAACACCGTTGAAATCGAGTTTGATAAGTTCAACTTTGACTTTCTTTGATGCAAATCATAATTGGACCAATGAATAACGAAAGATCAAGAATATTGGGCTCAACAAGTTTGGACTCAACAACAAGCAGTAATCGGATAAATTGATTCGACTTATTTGATTGATGAACAGTATCCGAACGAGTTGAAGTTGGGCTTTTGATCAGATCATGAAATTGGTTCATATGAACAAAAAGAATTAAGTGTTTGGGCTTTTATTTTGACTTGAATTTTTTATCAAAATGATTAGGAAACATGATTGGTCTTGATCCAAAAAAAAAATTATTGGATCATCAATGGGTTGAAACGAAATAGATCCAATGAAACAAAACGATCAACAATAAAAAACGAAAAGCACGATTAGAAAAATGATTGAATTCAGATTTAGAGAAAAACCTTGATTGTTCATCTTCGATCTCAACATTAATTTTTCAGAATCCACTTGAGAATTTGAGACACCTTCTTGATGATTCTTTTTCCGTTTGCAACACATGAATCAATCGTTGAAGATCTTGGTTCTTTTGTTGGAGCAAGAAAATCTCTAATCTTCACATTATACCACTCACGATGCGTGTTGTACAAACCATTCTTGACATTTTTCAACGATCTAGCATCATCTTCATAAGAATTTTCAACAACTTTGGGTTTAGAATTCAAATTCATTGCAACACTTGATGATTGTTGCTTTGGAACCCAAATTTGCTTCATAGATTTCAGATTCATGATAACTTTTGAAGATTTTTGTTTAGAAACCTAATTGTTTTTACTTTTAATCTTCTTATTCTTTTTATTCCTTTTCATCTTTTTGGATCTTGAATATTTGAATTCAAGAACAACTTCATTCTTGACAACTTCAACTTTGCAAGTTTCAATCAATTTTTTTGGAGTTTGATACACATTTGAACTTCTTGGATTGAAGGCTTTCGATAAGGTACCATTCGTTCAATGAATCATAAGAATTCACGCACTCATCGGTTTGAACTCCAATTAAATGAAAAACTTTCACATCTTCATCAAAATCACATGTAATTCCTATTTCTTGAAATTCAACAAACTTAAGAACATGAAGATCATTTGGGTCTTCAATAAGAGAAACATATTCCTTATCGAATAATTCTTTTTCTTTTCCTTCCTGTTGATTAGCACTCCAAGATAACATATTCATGAAAATTTGAATCAAACAATCAATCGTATTAAGAGGTTGAAATATCAACTTTCCTTGATCATCTTTCAATCCTCTATAAGAAATCAAAGTTTCCCATGAAATCAACCCGCCTTTCAACAATAACCCATAAAATTGTTTCTTATTAACTTTGTATTTAATATCTTTATTCTTTAATATTCACGATCCAAGAATCATAAGCCAAATACACCATGATCACAAGAACTTGGATATTTCTAGAGAGAGAAAGTGAATTTCGAAGGAAATCTCTATAGAGAGAAAGTGAATATGAACCAAGTTCTAGAGAGGGAGAGTGAAACAAACAAGTATTCTAGAGATCGAAAATCAAATTTTGAATCAAATCATAAAATAAATTCGATTTGAAGAACAAAAACTCTCTCAAACATGAAAAACTCACAACAATGAAGATTCACTCAAATTATGTAGTCATCGTGGATCAATTCTTTAGAATTTCAAGAACACCCGCTTTAATACCAATTGTAGTGACCCTGATTATGATTATGATGACATGTGCAAAATATTAAAGATCTAGTGAATCATACAAATATCAAGAACACAAGGAGTAAATAACACATTTAAGCTCCATTAGAATAGTAAGAGTATAAGTGAGTTTTGAATATTCTCTCACTAAACTAACACACACAATGGGTCTTACATAACGGGAGTCACTCACTTCCTATTAATAAGAAAGATTCAACCCATTTACACATACAAGAGGATAACCCACATCCAATGAGAATTTTGCACCCTAACAATTACCATAGAATTAGCTTTGTACCAAATAGGACAATTGGATGAAGAAGTGAGAGGTTTCGAAATAGTTCCATCAACGAATCCCAATTTTTTCAATCGTTGATAGAGAAATTATTATAGATCGCTTCCATGAATTCAATCCATTTCCATCCAATGGAGTAGTAACAATCAAAGAATTTGGATCATCAGATGAGCCTTTGAAGTAAGGTCTTGAATGATCAATGGTTGAATTAGATGAACCACCAAAATTAGATTCAAATTCACCCATTGAAAAAATAAAAAATAGAGTATGAATTGGATAAAAAAAAAACAAATCAAAACTGAAGAATCTAATCACTCCTTCTCTGATACCCTGCTAACTAGACTGAATTGAGAGAAGAAATGAGTTGCAAAAATGATCTGCATTCATTGATTAAGGAAAGAAAATACAGAGTCAACGTATATACAAGAAGGAAAGGAGCAAAACAGAAGCTAAACAGAAAATAACAGTTACTAACGGTCTAAATGGTCTAACTAACTGAAAAAATATTAAATTATAAAATTGCCCTCAATTAGTTCTAACAAATGATGATTCGCTGTTTAAATGTTCACTCCATTATCAATTCCACCTTTAAATCTCCCTCGAATCTCTAAAAACTTCATTGAAGTCCCTTCCCTCTTTCTCTTGATCGTTCTCTCCACGTGGGGAGAGAATGACTAACTTATTTGAATATTTCGTCTAATGACAAGTCTACCCCTCTATATTTTATTTTTCAAGTCAAGCCACCATTAAAACTAGTTTTTAAGCAACTTCTATGAATATGATTATTGCTCCAAATCATAAAAGTTCTTAACATATTCGTCCTTAACAAGTGAAAAATCTTGTTATTGTAAGTTTGGTCAAACTTGTCTATTCCAAATTTTCTTACGAGTAAATTACATGAATGGTCCCTATGATTTAGGGTAATTTGCGTGTTTGGTCCCTAACTTATTTTTTTAACTTGGAAGGTCCCTATTATTTGTTTTTGTTACGCGCTTGGTCCCTGTCTTACCTAAAAAGACTATTTTGCCGTTGATTTTTTTTTAATTTATTTAAATAAACACACCCGCAACCCCACCCCTCACCTTACCTTACCTACCCTAACATTTTTTCCTATTTAAATACTAGTGTTTTTAGCTAAGATAGGGACCAAACACGTAACAAAAACAAATAATAGGGACCAAGCGCGTAACAAAAACAAACAACAGGGACCTTCCGAGTTAAAAAAATAAATTAGAGACCAATCATGCAAATTACCCCAAACCATAGGGACCATTCGTGTAATTTACTCTTTTTCTTATTTAATGAATTAATAAACTCTCAATTTTATTAGTCTTTCTTATTTTTCCAAAAATTATTTATATAATAATCATAAATCTCCAATTATTTATTTTTTTTATTTGCAATTAACGTTTTTATTTTTATTTTTACCAACAATAGGTAAAAAATGTAGGCCAAATTTAAAAATATTATAAATTCCCAACTATAAAAATGATACTGTCATTTGAATCACTACAAAAAAATTAAGATAATAAGCTTTTAAATTTTGATCATCTTGGATTCTATCACATACTTAGACTTAACATAATTTTTACATTAGATATAACTATAAATGTGACACGATTTTTTAATTAAACTAAGGTTTTTAAGCTAGGTTTAAATAATATTTATGCTCCATTTTATAAAAATATAAGGAAATCCTTGATTTCCATTAGCGTATGAATGGATACAAGAAAATTATTTAAAACATACACTAAATATAAACTAAATATCATATTTTATATTAAATTCATTCCAAAGGTTTTAATGAATATGCATTATTTTGTTAAATATTTATAAATATACATAAATTAGTTAAAATATGAGAACAATTAGAAAATACAGCATTGTTAGTCAAAAAGATAAAGTTAAATATTTCTAACTAGTTTAGTAAGTTAATAGTCAACATATTGTTTAAGAATTAAGCATTTGTTATATTTCAATATTTTAAAGCCACCTTAAATTTCAGTGGAAAAAGAAAGTGGTCCAAATCAAATTGTATGAGGAAGAGTAGTACTCTTCATATGTCTTTATGGTTCCCTCTTTTTTGTTGTACGCTTTCGTTCTCTGTCAATCTGCATGCCATCAGTTGACCCCACCCTGATAATGCATTGCACTTGTGGACCTCTTACCCCATTATAGGATTCAAGTCTCTTCAAATATGATCTTTCTATCGCCTCTTGTAGACCTCAAGACGTTTGGGCTTTGGTTTATGGGTGGATTTTCAAATTTGGATATAATTTTAGTTTTTAGGCATGTCACATGTGTATATGGTTCAAATGGTATAAAAAATGGATGGCGGATGTTATATCAGAATATTTATGTTTATTTATATGCTAATGTGAAAGTTTGAATATAAAATCATTTACGATATAGTTAAAGATGTATATTGTTTAATGTTGTAAATGGGTATGGTTAATAAAAAGGGATATTTATAAAAATGACAAATCAACAACATAATCCCGATCCCATACAAATGGGGTAAGAGGGGAAAGGATGGTTGGCAACCCTCAGTGTAGGGTTGAGAGTCAAAAATGTAAATACAAATAAATATACAAAAGTACAACTTACGTAGTCGAACCCATATTGAAGTTATCCATCAATAATTACAATCAAGAATCAACACTATGGTTACAATGACGTAAAGTGTATTGGTTCCAACAGAAGAGCTATGATTCTCATATCCGAGGAATACAATAATGAGCAGCACGAATGGAATATTACTTGTATGCTCTTAATTCAGACATTTAGAGATCAATTCAAGGTCTTTTCATCTTTACAATTCAAATTAACCAACAATTCTTGCTAAACTTGTTTCATCTGAAAAATCCGATGAAGTTAATGATAGGTTTTCTTTCAAACACTTAAATTTGCTGAAAAGAAGAAAGTCACAAACAATCTCTACTGCAAAAGAAAATTGGCGTATAAACTACCACCATACGTCTTTTCATATTCAAAATTTTAAGACCATTACGGATATTTGGATTAAACTCGTTAAACTTTGAAGGAAATGCGAAACAAAAGAATAGTAGAACGACTAATCTAGTTGTTGAATTCAAAGATTTTAAACAAAACTCAGATGAAATTTTTTATCACGCTTTTGAGAAATTCACTCTTCTCATTAAAAACAACTTTAAGATAAAATACCCATAAAGAAACACATGAGATAAATGTTACATTCCTTCATTCTCTTTAGATGGAATGGATATTTATTTCTATAATTCCTAAAGGACATGAACAAATGGATAAATATAATCTTTAAGATTTTCATGGAGTGTTGAAAACAAATGAGGACGATGTTTTAAAAATGTTGAATGAGAAATTGTTTCCAGGACCTTTGAAATTAGTTTCAAAAGTAGTAGTTTAGAGAGTTGTAGAGGTTTCAGAAGATGAATATGGTGATTTGTTGATGATGGAGAGAGTGAGGAAGATTATTCACTAGTAGCGAAATTCAGTAAGCTCAGAAATTCTACCGCAGGCCTAAGTCAAGAATTCAAAAGTTTCAACATATAATTCAAACAACAATAAATTTTTTTAAAATAAACAAACAGTTCTGGTTTGTTAGTTAAATTTGGTGAAAGTGAGAAGAATTTTGGCGAAGAGAAGGAGATTGCCTTTAATGTTTTAGAAAAAATCACTTAGCAAGATATTTCATGTTGAAAGAAGTTCAAGATCAAGTAAAAAAAGCACTTTTTAATGGTGATCGGTAAGTATAGACAGATGTAAGTTTGGTCTTCAAGTTCCGGGGATGGGGAGATGATTTAACCCACACGTGGAAGATGCTTTGTGGTGAAGTATGAGGCATATGATGGGAAGAAAAAAAAATCAAGGTTAAGGAAATGACAGGAGATGGGAAATGTTTTTTTTTTCTAGAAAACCATGAGGAACCATTACAGATAAAGTAATATCTATCTTATGCTTTAATAACATTTATATATATGTTATTCAACATGTTATTGTCCAATTCAAAATTAATGTATAACAATTGACAAAGAGTTTATGTCTTCTTGGAGGGAAGTGGAGATAGTGAAAGAATAGATTTTAGTTGTAAGAAATGTTTTAGAAGATAATAAATTGCGCGATAAATTAAGAAATATGATAGAATAAGTGATGATAGAATTGTTCTTCAGAAAGAAAATCACTTGTTACTCAAACAACTTAATATTGTTTGCAACATTGTCAAGAGATTGTATGCAAAATTGATGAGTTTCTATAAAATTCATATGAATTATGTAACACCCTATTTCGGATGTTGTTTTCTTTAATTGGGGGTTTTATGGTCCAAAAGAAAGTAGAAGCATGAGGCAAAGAAGGAAGTCATTAGCCGCATTTGTTGAAACAGAGAATTCTTGAGATTTCTTGTTGGGACGCAGCACAATATTTAGGAAGCGCGACACGCTTTTGGCCTAATGGGCTGATCGTTTTATTAGGGTTTTGGGAGTATTTAAAAGCCATTATCCCTTACTATTGGATCATTATTAGCCTCCAACATCCATAGATTGTTCATAGAGAAACCCCAACCTCCACTTTCTTGTTTTGAACATTGGAATCCTTTTGGAAGCTTAATTTCTTCATTTGGTGGTTGAAGCCTGAAAATCAAGGAGTTCCCTTTGTGCATTGAAGTGAAGAGAAAGTAAAGATCCTACAACTTTGCACATTTCTTGGACCTTTGTGGGTATAAAGCTTCAATCATTCGTTTTAGTTTGCTAGATCTGGCTTATTGTCGTTTTAGGCACTTTTTCGTGGTGAGCTTGGAGTTTAGACGACACGAGGTTTTTTTTTCTTAACACTTAGGAATCTTCTATGGACATTCTTGGACTTGGAAACTTGGTGTTTTGTGCATGTCCTCTAAGCCATGCAAGTTGTGTTGGATTTTTAGGTCATTTTAGTGCATTAAGTTTAGATCTTTCTTGATTGGAGTGTCTTAATGAATAAAGTTGGAAACTTTATCAGTTAAGACATTGTTAAGGACCATATCCAGAAGTTTGGGGTTTTAACTTAATGGATTAAGTCATTTCACCTTGTGAAGAAGGTCTGGATGTGGCACGTCCTTCCCTAGCGCAACATGCTTTTAGGGTTATCTAAGATGTTTCTGTTTTAGTCTGAGATCACAACTATTTTGTCTTTTATTTGGTGAGGGGCATCCTTTATAGGGTGTGGGGTGCATGTTTGACCATTTTGTTAACTTTTTAACTTTTTGATTAAGTTTGACCCTAGGTCAAACTTTAGTGTTTATGTCATTGACTGAGGTCTGACCTTTTTGTAATGTTTGGGTGGGTTGTGATACCAGCCTTCACATTTCCAACGAGTTGTAAAGATTATCTATTTCATATATGAGGTAAGATTTCTCGCAATACTTTACACTGCAATATGTATCATTGGGTGTTAGCATAGTGCTATGCTATAATGAGTTGTTAGATAGGCAAACTAGTTTAGATATTTAACTGTGTTGTTGGATTGTCATTGATTGTATATTATTATGTATATGTCAACATATCTTGTGGCGAATTGACGACTGTCAATCTTTGTGCTGAAGATTAAGATACTCGGGGCAGACCAACCTAATGTTCAAGGATAAGGGCGGAACGACTTTATATTGAAGGCTAAGGGAGGACCAGCTTTGTGGTGAAGGTTGAAGGGAGGCGGACCACCCATGGGCTGAAGGCCAATGTTTTTATGCTTCCATGTACCATGTGATGTATGGGATTTTGAGTAATTCACTAAGATTTGTGTTATAGTTGTGAATTAAATGTTTTTCAGGTACTTTGTTAGATCGTGGGAAGGCGAAGGTGTGATTGTACACACATCATCAGTTTTATGACCTGAGACTCTACAATGCTTTTATTTATAAGTCTGATTTTGAATTGTTGATTTCGAACTAATGGTTTGGACTTGATTATAACTTAATGAAAATGGATGTTTATTCTAATTGAAAATGACAAATTTATTCAGAAAATCGAAACGCTAGAAGTTGGTATCAGAGCCCTAGTTTGAGAGACTTAGGTGAACACGCGTGCAAATCCAAACCCAAACTAGGATCCATGAATTTTCAAAAACATTTCTGAATAGAATTTTAAAAAATGGTTGGTTTTGAAACATGAATTTGGTTTCTTGTTATGTTCCTGCCATATTATTGACCTGGGATCATGAACATGGATCTCTGACTTGAATTTAGTTTTAATAGGAAGATGTAATGTGTACAGTCAGTCGAATCTTGAACAGGAAAGCGGTTCCAAAAATATATCTATGTTTTTTATATATCTGTTGATATGTGGACTGTTAGAAATGCATGCTAGTTGATAGGCTGACGATCCCTTTAGGAATTACACGATAGACTTGCTTGATTTTGTGATGCCATGTATCCTAGGAGACTGCTTGTTTTTTACTACTTGATTTTTCGATTGATTTTGTTAGTTGCTAAGTGTATGATTTAGAGTTGTACATAATTAGGACTTTATAGCCTTAGAATGCTTGATTTAGCATTACTTTCTGTTCCTTGTTTGGTTATGGGCATAGGGTAGAATCGTTTATTCGACTGTCTGTCTGATCCTATGTTACAAACAAGTTACATGTATAAGGATATAAGCCATGTTAGTAAAGACTTCTATCGGTGCGAGATCATAGTCGAGGAGAATCATCAGATGATAATCTAGTAAGTTTAGCTTTTGGCTCTTCTAAGAATATAAGTGTGTTTTAGGATACCTAGCGGTAGTCGAGTGTAGCGACCGGGGAACTTTGGGACAATTCTTGGGGCGCATATAGATAGGTATGGAAGTTAGAATGGGTCTGTATTATCGAAAGCATAAGATATATATTTGGATCAAGAAGAGTCAAAAGGTTACTAAGGAGTTGGTTGTCCGTAGATAGTTTGGTATAACACTACCATAAGTTGTAGACAGTTTCCTTCTTTATCGGTCTTTTGATTATGGTTTCTTTGGATGAGGATGAATCATGTGCTTGTTCGGGCCTAAGTGGCCATGGTATATTGGGTCTGGATGGTGGAGACCTATGCGAGTTGGTTAATTGTGGACCTTGTTGGAGGTAGTGTCAGTTGAGTCGTGGGAAGTGATTTTGATCATATATTCGAGTATTCTAGCCTTTGACCGACTGGTCAGCCGATGGTTTTGGACATCGTACGCTAAGACAGAGTTGTATTCTTCTTGCCTCTGATATTCGAGAGAGAAGAGATCGGATTTGAATCAATCGATATAATAAAGAGATGGTGTTTTCCGCTTAAGTTTTGTTGTAATGAGTAAAGTATGGTTTGGTGTAAAGCATTCATTTCTTTTAGTAAAAGGATGTTCAATATTGGTTGTTCTTCGGTTCGGTGGCCGGAGTAAAGATCATATCACGAGTCGAATCTTTGAACTAGTTTTGAGAAGATCGAGGTTCTCCAATGTAGATCGAGAATTGGATTCTAAAGTCTAAACTTGAAGTCCAGTGAAGGAAGAAAGACTTGGTTCATGGTCAGGAACCGCTGACAGATAATAGAGTTTTGTTTTTATGATGGGTTTGTCGAAGCTATTGTTAGAGCTTCTATAAGGTATTCTTGAAGTTTTAGATGAATATGAGGTTGTGGATCATTTCCTTTTGTTAAATATGACTTGATCATTTGGAGCATTCGTGTGGAGCATTTTAGGTTAATTGAGCACTTGGGGTTCATGGAGCATTTGGCAAAGGAACATATCATTTAAGAAAGGGATGGATCTCTTAACAAAGGAACTAATGAAGTGACAAAGTAACAAATCTTCTAAAAGGGGGTATAGAGCACCTGGAAGTCGAGTGAAGCATCCTAGGCTTCGATGTGCCACTTAGAAGTCAATGTGTGCCAATACTGACACTTGATATGCCACCAAGTGACTTGATATGCCACGAAGTGACTTGATATGCCATCAAGAGACATGATATGCCATCAATAGATAAGATATGTCACCAAGTGATTGGATATGCCATTCATGAGGTGGATGCGCCATTATGGAGAGGATGTGCCAACTTGGAGTCGAGATATGCCATCTTAGAAGAGGATGCACTAACCTTGGAGAGGATGTGCCATCCCTTGATCAAGATGCGTCATTCACATTCCTAACACGACATCTTGATGCACACGACATCTTGATGCAAGGATGTGCCTTTTGTTTCCTTGATATGCCAATGTATCCCTTGATGAGTTGTATGATATGAAGTCCCCTATGATGCTCAAGGATTATTTCTTGATGTGCCATCATGATGGTTGATATGCCATGGTGATCTTGATGTGCCACTCTTGCATCATGATGTGCCAAATTGGATTAAGATGCCCCATCATGTGTGCTACGGATGCTAATGCAAGGATGAATGTTCCAGAAGTTGTTGCATGGAGGATTATGATTGGTTGACACCATTCATGGGCCTATGGGCTTAGCCCATTAGGGTTTTAGGTTAGATCCCTCAAGTATAAATAGGGATGTACTTGTAATCTCTGTTTGAGAACTCTATCAATAAAGAATACTCTCCTCCTACCCATAGATGTAGGTCACCTTAACCGAACCACATAAATACTGTGTATTTGTGTGATTTTATTTCGTGTGTTATCTACATTAGTTCCAAAAAAAGGTCATCAGAACTTGGCAAGTAGCATCAGATTTGTTCTGAGTCTTGTCAAATATCATTTGTTTCCCTAACAAGTGTTATCAGAGCTGTGGTTTGTGTTCCTGTGATTGAATATATCTACTCACAAATTTTATTTGGAGAATTTCACTGCTTCGAATGATTTCACTTTGTGGAAGGTGAAGATGAAGGCTTTTCTCGTTCAACAAGGATGTGCAGAGGCACTCAAAGGAAAAGCGAAACTACCAAAACACATAGCGGTTGAAAAGAAGGTGGATATTTTGGAAAAAGGGCATATCTTAATTCAGTTGAGTTCAACAGACGAAGTACTTAAAGAAGTCGTGAATCAAACGAGCACCGATGGGGTTTAGGATAAATTGTATGAAAAGTATCATAAAAATTATCTGACGAACATGATATACCAGAAGCAATGTTTTAACACTCTTAGCATGTCAAAAGGTACCCAAGTGAAGGATCATTAGGTTAACTTAAATAGGATCATCATAGACTTACAATGTGTGAACGTATAGATTGAAGATGAAGATCAAGCACTTATCCTCTTATGTCCACTGTCTAATTCTTTTGAGAATTTCTTTGATACCATGTCGTATTGTAAGAAACAATCAATGTGAATGACATGAATGAGTCTTTGTCATCCAAGGAACTAAAAAGAAAAGCTTCGGTTGGAGAAGACGTTTCCAATTTCGGTATATCCGCAAGCAGAGAAATAATATATAATAGAGGTGGAGGTTACAAAGGAAAGTCAGTTCTAAATCTAAATCCAAGATCAAATGTTATAACTTCAAGGAAAAACACTTCAGAAGATATTGTTTATTGTTGAGGAAAAATAACAATGGTATTGGACCAAGAAACAACAATGTTGTCGTGGTTCAACGAAATTCTGATGAAGGGGATGATGGTGAAGTTTTGACAATATGTACATCTACTTCTGCTGATGCTTGGTTTTTGGACTTTGGAGCATCCTATCATATGACATGCAACTGTGACTAGTTTGACTCCTTCAAAGAGTTGAATGATATAGTCAAGATGGGTGATGATTAAGTGAGTAGTATCAAAGGAAGTGACATGATGAAAATCAAGTTACACAATGGTATAATTAGGAAACTAGATTACTGGTTCATCCCAGAGCTTCGAAAAAAATTGATTTCTATTGAAACTTTGGCAAAAGATGGATTGAAGTATTATGGAAATGGTGACTAGTTAAGAGTCTCGAAGGGTGCTCTTGTAGTTATGAAGGAAAAAATGAATCCTCATGAGATTTATATATCCCGGATGGTTATACGGTTGGGGAAAAGGTGACTGTATCCCCATCGTAGGATCAGTATGATGATGAAAGAACATTGTGGCATCATAAGTTAGAATATATGAGAAAGAAGGAGTTGTTTGGTGGAGATGCAAATGGAAATGCTAAATCTAATGAAGCTTGTGTTCAAGAGATACAATCAGGGTGAAGTTTCGTTTGGTTCAACACTCTAGCAAGGAGATTCTCGAGAGTGTTCACTCAGATCTATGGGCCCCTCTCCTATGAAGTCTTATGGTGGATTTCAATGCTTAGTGACTTTTATTAATGATTACTCAAGGAATACCTGGCTGTATTTTCTGATGAGAAAGGGTGAATATGAAGTGTTTGGGAAGTTCAATGAGTGGAAGACGATGGTTGAGAAAAAAACCGGGAACACCATAGCAAAACAAAAGGTAAAGTGAGACATCATATTGTACCGCTAATACCACAACAAAGCAGAGTGGCAGAACATATGAACCAAACAGTGGTAGAGCATGCTTAGTGCTAGTGATTATCTGTTGGTTTACCAGATCAACTCTGGGAGGAAGTAGTCAACACTTCTTTCAATCTGGCGAATTGATCTCCATTAACTCCAATTGACTGTAAGACTCCTCAAGAGTTGGGGTCTGGAAAACCCTATGAGAATTCTGTTTAACGAATGTTTGGATGCCATGCTTATGCTTGTGTGAATGATGGTAAACTGGAGTCGAGGGCAATGAAATGCATATTTATAGGATATGCATCTGGAGGGAAAGATCATCGGTTGTGGTGTAGAGAAGAAGGAAAGACTCCAAAATTAGTTATTAGTGGATATATCACCTTTAAATCTGCTATGTGTAACCAGAGAGGAGGTGGAACAATTGTTGTAGGGAACGATTAGGGTACTACCTAGAAGGTGGAGTTCGCAACAAAAACGCCACACAGTTTCGCGATAAATAAAGAACAACGAGGTGGCATGGAACAACATAGACATGAGGAATCCCTCGATCAACCTAGGGAAAGAGTTTTTAGTGATGCCAATGCCAGGAAAGACAGCTTGAAGAAGATTCTGGAAGTGAGCTTTTGATGAACAATTTAGGAGCTGAAAATAAGATAACAAGGATAGAGATTCAGAATAATAGAAGAACAAGATGGTTATATATTTCTCACTACATTAAGAAAGTCTTGCAGTCTTTCTATCATGATAATTCCAAAAATATTGGTACTTCTTTGGCAATTCTAGGTAATCGGGAAAAATCTCATTGGGAAGTGGTCAATTAAATCTTATGACACTTGAGGGGGACACTTGATGCTTTTCTGGTGTATGGTGCCAATGCATGACATACATACTTGGTTGGATTGATAGACTTAGACCATGAACATGATCTGGTGATAAATAGATCATTGGCAGTTGGTCTCTTCAAACTCTTATTTTAAAGGTGGAGAAATGTATCATGTTTTATGACAAGTTATGCATTCAAAAGTCCGGTGCCAAGGAGAATCCGGAAGACATGGTTACAAGGTCGTTGCCCAGAGAGAAGTTCAATCTTTTCTTGGACGTGGTTGATGTTCGCAGGAGGTAAGTCCCTTTAGGAATAAATGACAGGAAAAGAGAAGAAGTTCTTATTTAAGGTGGAGTTCAGAAGATGCTCAAGCCAAGGTGGAGATTGTTAAATGTGACTTGATCATTTGGAGCATTCGCATGGATCATTTGTGTTTAATGGAGCACTTAGAACTCAATGAAGCACTTAGGGTTCATGGACCAACTGACATAGTAATGAATCATCTGAGAAAGGGATGGATCTCCTTACAAAGGAATGGATCTAGTGATAAAGGAATGAGTCTTCTAAAAGGGTGTATGGAACACCTAAAAGTGGAATGGAGCATCCTATTCTTGGATGCACCACTTAGAAATAAAGGTGCGCCACTACTGAAACATGATATGCCACCAAGTGACTTGATATTCCATGAAGTAACTTGATATACCACCAAGTTCCATGATATGCAATCACATGACAAGATATACCACCAAGTGACTAGATATGCCATTCATGAGGTGGATGTGCCATTGTGAAGAGGATGTGCCAACTTGGAGTCTAGATATGTCAGCTTGAAAAGGTGATGCACCATCCTTTGATCAAGATTCACCATCTACATGCCTGATGCGCCTTTTTGATGCAAGGATGCGCCATTTGGTTCCTTCATATGCCAAGGTATCCCTTGATGAGTTGTATCCTATAAAGTCTCCTATGATGCTCAAGACTGTCAAATGAAGCTCAAAATTTGAAGAGGCTCAAGGATTATTGCTTAATGCGCCACAATGATGCTTGATATGCCATGGTGATCTTGATGTGCCACTCTTGCATCATGATCTGCCACTATGGATCATGATGCTCCATCATGTGTGTTTCTGATGCTCATGGAAGGATGAATGTTCTAGAAGCTACTGCGCGACAGATTGTGATTGTTTGACACCATTCATGGGACTATGGGCTAATGGCCTTATAAATAGGGATGAATGCTAAGTCATTTTTGTCTTATCTTTTGTATCCTTAGTGAGTAGGACAAATCTCTGCTGGTTATACTTGTAATCTCTATTTGAGAACTCTATAAATAAAGAATACCCCCTTCCTTCCCGTGGACGTAGGTCACCTTGACAGAACCACATAAATAATATGTCTTTGTATGCTTTTAGTTTTTTGTGGTATCTGCATTACATCCTAACAATGGTCATTAGAACTTACAAGTAGCATCGGATTTTTTCTAATTCTTGACAAGTATTGTCGGTTCCATAACACTTCATATTCAACTTTTAATCACACGCGCTTCATTTGTTTGGGTCCCTCATCAATCAAATGATAGCCTGTTCTATTTCGCTAAGATTGGGGTAGTGAAGATAGTATGGGAGGTTCCGAGGTTCCCGTATAAGATTCGGAGTTTCCATGAGACCGATTGATTATTTTTCAAACATTTATCCGATCCCATTTTATGCACTTCGATAGTGAAGTTTGTTATGTATCCGGCTGTGCCTGTATGAGGCTTTGTTGTTTTGTAGATATCGGTTGATGGTAGTTCGAACTCTAAGTGCATGAGAATTGGGCATTCTGTTTGGAGGATCATCGACCTATTTAATTTTGTGGGTTCATTGTAACGGGTCAAAGGAAAATGTGATTCAAGTAAGTGAGGTTTTGATTCAAGTTTATTGTTGCATAAGAGTAGGAAGGTAGGCTACCACCGAATTGCTTGTGAATAGGAAGTTTTCTCATGGTGTTCCTCAAGGATCCGTCAGATTCCTTCGAATCCAAGGAGAATTGAAGGGTTGGTCAGCTCGTGAGTGCAGAGCAAATTGCCATCAGATTTATGTCTGTAGGAATGCACAATTAGTGCTTGCAGTAAGCAGTTCCTGGGAAAGGGACTTAATGTGGTCAGTGGTTCCTTTCAGGAGCGGAGCACTAGAGATCTTGATAGAGGAGCGTTTGAGCCGCTCAGGTTATGTATCGGGTATTGAGAACACGTTTAGCTCATGGTATGGGTCAATTATCTTTGGTTAAACTTGGGCAGTGGTTGATTTTTTTATAAACTCTATAGTTTGGTATGTGTATTTTTGTATAGGATTTATTCCATAGTATATGAGATCATTAGGATTAGTTTGTTGGACTATTTTCGATCATTTGGTTATTGTGTTCATCGTCAACAACTACGGTTGTTTGAGGGTTTTAAGCAGTGTTAGTTGAAGGTGTAGTTGGTGCGATGACCTTTCGTCAAGTTCTGTCAGATGTGTATCTAGATTTTGGGGAATTGCACCCTTGGTTGTTTAGTTGTGGAATTGTTGTTTCTAGTAGGCTCGGGTTTGGCAGCTTTCCTTGGATTATAGAAAGTTCAGATGTTGAAGCAACGTTGTCTAATTTTTTAGGTGCGACTAGGGTCTGACCAAGGTCTACTTGAGTTTATTTTTTGGTTATTCTTAATAACAAAAAAAGTATTATTTTTGGTTAGTGCATTAGTAGGAAAAAAATATTTTTTAGTTATTGTCAATGACTTTTCTAGATTTACTTATGTTTATTTTATTTGACATAAATCTAAGACAACTCAAGAAGTGGTCAACTTTATTAAAATACTAGTTTATAACCCGTGGAAACCACGGTTACAAAATTAATTAAATATTCATAGTAAAAAATTCAAAATTATTAATCAATTATTTTATATAAAATTTTAAATACATTATTAATTAAGAGATTTTTTTATTAGTTATGTAAAATTATAATTATTGATTCAAATAAATATGTGTAATTAATTTATCATATATATTAGACTCTTTTTATTTGTGAACTAATGAAAACAATAATATAAAATATAAAATTTAAAATAAAAAATAAATAGATTGACAAATAACATCACATTAATTAGGAGGTTTAATGAATTTAAAATGGAGAATTAATAGAATGACAAGTAGCATCATATTAATTAGGAGTTCTAATATTATGACACTTGGCAAAAAGACTACTCTTTTATTAGTATAGAGATGTGGAGCATCAATTGAAAAACTAATAAGAACCATCTGAAGTAACAACATAACATAATTAAAAATTTAATTCGTTGATGAGTTTCTAACAAGCAACGGGATTACGCACATTTTTTTTAGTACAATATACACCTCAACGGAATTGAGTAGTTTTGAGAATCAAGAAATCTTTTGTCACCAACCACTGTTATGAAATATTAAGGAAAGATAAATGTAATAGCTAAACATTATAATGTTTGATATTATGAACAAATATAATCAAATATGTTGTTACACTTAAAAATAAAACGACGTTTATACTAAAAAATAAACGTCCAAAAAGTTGTACCGTCTTTGAAAACGGTTAATATATTCGAAAAGTTCTCATCGAGGTGATCCCAAGAATATAAAAGTTGTAAAAATCCGACTCCTATTGGAGGTGTTATGATTTTTGTAAAAATTAAAAATCAACCGTATCATAGATATATGATTTTTGTAAAATCATTTATTTTTACCACTGTTAGGAAAAAAGTCGAAAGTCAAAACTAACTAAAACAACCTAAAAGAAAGTTGTAGTATTAGTTTAGACCATCACATAGATATAAGGAGGGTAGATATCAGAGCTCGTACGCATATGATATAGATTTTCAAAAATCTTTTCTGTACGCGTGAAGTGCGTGTCATTGCACGACATGCACCTGACACCATATTCGATCGGATTGCGAGTGACGTGACACATAGAAAAGTGACATGTGGTGACTCCTTTTTGGAGCCACGATGACTACGCACGATGCATGCAAATATCTACGCCGCATGTACTCTAAAATCTCAACTGTAAATAGCAGGTTCTACAGCCTTATTCCGCATCCCTCAAATCGCTCTCTCACTCTCTCTATTGGAACTGTTGTAAGCTCGAATTAACCATATATATATATATATATATATATATATATATATATATATATATATATATATAGCATCCCTCAAATCTCTCTCTCACTCTCTCTATTGGAACTACTGTAAGCTCGAATTATATATATATATATATCTCTATTCTAATAAATGAATAGTTTTAATCTCCTTTTACCGAGTATCACTCTAATACAACTCTTTATTAATATTATAACATTTGTCATGTAGATATATTAGGCAACTCATTTCAAAATGTAAATTTACATTTTCTAATTATATGTTAAATTTGAGGTTATAATAACTTGAAAAATTTGATATATCTCTTAATTAATAATTTATTTAAAATAACTAATAATTACAAATTATTATTATAAAAATTTAATTAATTTTATAACCGTGGTTCCCACGGGTTATAAACTAGTATATATATATATATATATATATATATATATATATATATATACTATAATAAATGAAGATAATTTTGTTACATGACAATTTCTAATGAGTTTCGACACTTGTCATTTTGTGATATTTTTTAAATAAATAATATCTACATGTCAATTTATGGGTTTTTTTTTTCAATTTTTAAAATTAAAAAGTCACATAATACTTATTCTTATATATGTAAACTATCAAATCTAAGAAATATTATTCTAAAGTGCAAATAATATGTTTCTTATTTCAAAATTTCATTCCTTATTTCAAAATGTTATTTTAAAAAATACTTATTATTTATTACATTTTAATATTTTATTTTTTAATCAACTCGTATAATACACGGATTTTACACCTAGTATGTGTGTGTGTATATATATATATACACACACACACACACACGCACACACACACACACACTAGTTGTGAGACTCATGTATTAAATGGATTAATTTTTTTTAAAAAGTTAGATATAAAAGTTTAAATATTTGTGAACTTTAAATTATAAGAAAATAATGAATTATTAAAATTTAAATATATTTTTTTATATTTTAAATTTAAACAAATAATTTAAATAAATAAACCAAAACAAATTAATGAGTTTACTTTATGAATTTTGAAATTAGAAGGTAAGTCAATTAATGAAATTGATATCCATTTATTACTACATTTATTATGATTATTAAATTAAAATATTATGTGTAATTTAATAAAATAAGAAAACTCATGAAATGACATGTGAAAAAAATTAATTCAAAAGAAACAAAAAATGATATTTCGCAAATTGAATGAGAATGTGATATGTAGAAAAAAACATTTGTTTATTAGAGTGTATATATATATATATATATATATATATATATATATATATATATATATATATATATATACACAAATCCAAAAAATAAAATAAAATCAAACAAACAAACGTATGCGTTGTATCTAGAATATTCATTTAAAATTTTAAAAACCTTTTATCTTTGATATATATATATATATATATATATATATATATATATATATATATATATATATATATATATATATATATATATATATCAAAGATAAAAGGTTTTTAAAATTTTAAATGAATATTCTAGATACAACGCATACGTTTGTTTGTTTGTTTGATTTTATTTTATTTTTTGGATTTGTGTATAAGATCTATATGGATAGCATACAGATATGCTAAAGATCTACTAGACGCATTAATCACAACGTTTAAATGGTTATTTTTTAAAAGAAAATTTAAAAATTATCAAGAGTTGTTAAGGTTTTTAAATGTTAGTGTATCTCAACCCATGTATATTATAAGTTCCCAAAACAAACTTCTTTAAGTTCCCAAATGCAAATGAAGTTAACTATTCGTGTGAATGATTAAAAAATAATCTTTTATTAATGTACAAATTTGATAAAGAAATGTAAAGGATACTATTCATAGTAAAACACAAAAAACATTTACGAAACCCGTAAATCTTTAAAAAAGATTAAAGTAAAAAAAAAAAAAAGCTCAATTAGATCATGACGCTACACTTGATGTATGGAAAGCAACTTCACCATCAATTGCTCGGACACAATGGTTCCTATCCAAATTAGGACAGTCCTTTTATTTATCTATTTCTGTAAAACCCAAACGTTCTTTCATTTGTTAGCCGGTGTATTATTAAATACAAACATATAATCATATATATATATATATATATATATATATATATATATATATATATATATATATATATATATATATATATATATATATATAAAATGTCGAAATTGTTTGAAGAAACAAGCATGTTATGTGTTACATGTTACCTCTTGTTTTTTGTGTTTTTTTTCTTCCGCATAACATTGAATTAATATTTCATAAAAAAGTATTTGCATTTCTCTTTTTAAAAAAAACTAAGTATCACTGTTTGGTTTTAATGTACTTCAAAAAGAGCATTATAATTAACCAATTTCCAGAAAAATAAAATGTTTTCATTTATAATTTTTATGGTATCTAGAATTACAAAACTTGTGATTACGATTATTCAAAGTTAAGCGGTTCTTCTTTTAATTGTTAACGATCAAATCTTCTCTAATAAATAAGTTGTATCTTTTGTCAGCACATGAGCATCGCACTTAAAATGAAAGAGAACAATATTATAGCCAAAGAAGTTGTTTATTAAACGAAAATTGATAATAGATAAATCCAAATAACATAAAATCTAAAGGATGTGCACGATCACGCCTTCGTCTTGTCACGATCATCTAAATTATATGAAACAATAAACTTACCACCACACAAACATGTAACCAAACAAATACCAGGTTAACATCCTGATTGTATTACCCCTGACCCATAACCTTTCGGTTGGAATGCCCCGATCTGCAACGTTTCAGTCGGAATGCCCAGGCCTACAACCTTTCAGTTGGCTTGCCCAATACATATTTGGTCCACAACCTCCTATTCGGATTACCACTAGTCCACAACCTTCTGGTTGGAATGCCCCGACCCACAACCTTTCGGTTGAAATGCCCTGGTTATTTGACTGACAACACAAAGTAGTATAGTCTCAACCCCACCATACCATGTCGACATACACATAACAAATAACATATATGCAACAAAATATAGTTATATAACAAGTCAACACACAACAGGAAGATCTATTGATCACTTCTCAATAACAACATCCTATATACAAGGATACATATCTAACAAATCACTACAACATAACAACATACTAAATACCAACAATCCAATGAATGCATAAGTGTATATACTCAGAGGTGAGATAGACACCCAGATAGGTGATCCTACTCTAGAGCGACAACCAAACAATGAACATACAAGAAAGCCTAAATCAAGAGTCATCAATCTATCTTACATGACTATATCAGTCCTTATGGCACCCTTCTACTAAAATATAACCAAAACTAGTGGGCCGAAATTGGTGTCTTCGACCTACGAGTACAATGAGGAAAAATTAACGTGAAATGAAGAAACTCGAAAAATCGAGACGCTTTTCCCTTTCAGCAATGTGTTCTCCCGTGAATCCGCTAATCACCAAAACCAAGTAAAACCTTAAGTAATAGTCCAAAGCCCTCAAGTTTGACCTAAAGTCAAACTTGGTCAAAAGTCAACGGTTAACGAAAGTCAACAAATTCAAAGTCCATAGGAGCTTTGTACGTCCAACGTATGCAACTTGATCATATTTCTCCACTAAGTACTTATTACCAAAGAACTTTTGTCTAGAGCTCAGATCTTGTCTCAAAACATCGACTTAAGTCATAAAGTTTCCACCTTTATGATTTTCCATGGCTAGAAAAGGTCTAAAATCCAAAACCCTAACTTATTAATCCATTAAGACATCATAACGCCAGCATGGAAGAGGTAAAAGAACCAAGATCACATTTTTATGGTTCCTAATCGCTTCATACTGGATAAACTTTCCAGTTTTATCCATTAGAATGGCCCGAACAAACAAGATCTAGTCTTTAAGTCTCAAAGGGACCAAAAGTGCATCTTTTTCAACTTAATCCATTAAGTCCAAGTCTCCAACCTTCATATTTAAATTAATATGATGTTTAAATGGATAAAGTTTCCAACTTTATCTATAACAAGGTCACAAACTTTCAAGATTTAAACTTTATGCACTTAAAGTGACCAAAAGCCCATAAGACCCAAAACTAGCCAGATCTAACAAATGCATCATCAAGATTCAAACTTTATACCTCCAGAAGAAAGATCAAGGTGAACAAGGTCTGGATCTACAAGCTCCAATGCAACCAACGCTTCTCTAGTGAGCTCATTCTACTCCATGATGCACTAAGAACACTCCAAAGCACTTAAAAAAACCTTATTTTTCTCACAAGGCTCAAACTAAGGATATGGTTTCAAGGGAGGACGTTGAAGGGCTGGAGGCTGAGAATGCAAAGGGTTTGGGTGAGTTATAAAGCTTAAATAGGGCGCAAAACCCTCAAATTAGGGTTTCATATCTGATCGCGTATGCCCAATGTCTTCCTAGTACGCCCAATGTACTAGCTTGGGGCTCCGCAATTTGACATGTATAGTACGCCCAATGTACTAGACTAAACCCACACCTCGATATCATCGAGCGGTCATAACTTCTTCATTCTAACTCCAATTTCCACTATCTTTATATCCATAGAAAGGTGTTTAAGTGCCCTACAATACCATTGAAAGATCTTGGACTAAAAGTTCTCGAACAAAAATCCATATTTCATGCAAGAACCCGGTCTATGACTTTTCCCTTTCTACCATTCGGCCCAAAACACAATTCAAAGGTTAAATCTGTTAACTATCATTACCTCCTTCCATAACGACTAAACTTTCCCTTCTTCAGGCCCAAAGCCTTACGCAATCGACTTCCAGCCCACAGCCCAGAAGTGGCAGGAAACAGGATGTTACATTATAAATATGAATTTACGTCGGTCGATGATTGATATATTTCAGGAATAAATGAAAGAGAATTAATAAGTATATATGTTTTTATGTGATTTAGATAGATATTATGTGTACATAATATTTATGTAAAAATTTACTAATTAAGGATAAAATGAACATTAAAAATAAAAGATTAATTAAGAGAACTAATCCAAACGAAAATTGCAGAGTCCGAAATTACGAACTCGTACATATAACGAACACCCAAATCTGACTTCTTTTGAAAAAGTTATAATTTTTTTGAAGTTTTGGTACGAAACACTACAACAATGCACAACACATGAATCGAAATTAAAATCAGTTGATTGTTAGCTAAAACAATGTGAACGAGAATTGAAGCTTACAAATCCGTTGATATAAAAGATGGGTTTTACATGTAATAACGTCGAAAAATCCTTATACATTTTAGGGTACATGCAACCTACTTTGCTCTATGTCATAACACTATTGAAGCAATAGACTATTGAACAACAAAACTTCTAAGCCCTAATGGAAATCGAAATTCAAATAGAATTACATACCTCTGATTTGTTATTGTAAACAAGTCTTTGATTCCAACAAATAAATCAATAATTCTTTTTGAAAAGAAGCTCCACTTGTGTGCAAGCCTTTAATTGTTCACACCCACAACATAAGAACCCAACAAAGATTAGGAGAAAAGGGAGAGATGACTAATTTTAAGATCTAGTATAAAGGAATAAAGTGGCCGTAAATTCTATAGTATAAGGCTCTTTTTATATTTCACTAGGAGACATATACAAACCCTAATTTGAACATAAAATAATATTATATCAAATAAGGCAATTATCGATGGGTTTTCTAGGTTATAAAAAAAATCATCTTGTGGAAAAACACCTAAACCCTTGAGTTCACATGCAACCTAGAAAGGATATATGTTTTCTCTGTTGATAGGAATAAACAATAAACATCAAGAAACCCTAGAGAGAAGCCATGACAAATGAAATTAACATAATGATTAGGGTTACAAACCTTTTGATTATTATAGAAAATAATCAAATCAAATCCTCTTAAGTTCCTTGGAAAGCAAGTACCAACATGATAATGCCTATAATGGCTCACACCTAAAACCAGAAACCATAGAATGTGGATGAGAAATGAGATATGAGGGAAATTTCATTCTGTGACAACCCAAAAATTTTTAGCCGGTAAAGCACTGTTAAGCATAAAACACGAAATTTCAATAGAGTACTTTTTAGCCTTAGGTGTCTAGATGAAAGTCGTAGATTTCATTAAACCGTAAACGTACATAAAAAGAACATGCAAATCTGACTTCATATGAGGAAGTTATGATTTTTCTAAGTTTTGGATATAGCAATAGACAACTAAAAACTCGAAATAGAGATCGAACGACTTTTAGCCAATGCAACCTACACGAGAATTGAAGATCTCGGATGAAGAAGTTATGGATTTTTAACGGACTTTTCCAGTCTCGACCTGTTGAAAATAGAATATTAAAAATAAAGTCAAATTTAGCCGACGGAGTCTAAACAAAAGTTGTAGAGCATAATCTCACTTACGCATGTATATAAAGAACGTCAAAATCGGAGCTCGTATGCGAGAGATATGATTTTTTGAAGTTCGGGACACGAATCCCCACACGGTTAGAGGACTCACGAAGTGAACCTGAAGCTCACGACGTGAGACAGGGATGGATAGGATTTCCAGCATTGGACTGTCAAAAGTCGATTCAGCAGGTGGATAGGATCGACCTCACGACGTGAGCCACTCCATGCTCACGACGTGAGCTCCAAAATCACTCCCTCTAAATAGAAACCGAAGGTATCGAGTTTAGGCTGCTCAACTCTACTTACCTTTCTACTTTTGCTATGTGTTAAGCATCCCGAGACTACCCCGACGCCCCGGTTATGTGTCCAAGCCCAGACAGAAGCCCGAACTCCCGAAGTTCCCGAGAAACTTGCGTCTTTCCAGTCGAAGTGCTGCCTGCGTGAAGCTCGTTTCTTCACGAGAAATCCCGTGATTACGTCAAGAAAGATCATTCCTAGAAACGAAACGCTGCCCGATTTACTCTTACCAAGTGAGTTCACACCCTTATAATCAATCTTTTAAATGTTTTAAATGCTTTTAAGGGGGGAATACAAGTTTAACACAATGATAATTGTGTAAATGTTATTTGTGATAACTATCAAATTCAAAAGGTTTCTGTAACATACACGTTCAATTATCGTGTATTGTAAATTATAAAAGTGAATAATATTATGAAATATTATGTGAATTTGAATGTTGAGTTCTAACAGATGGGTTTTACTAGAAATGAAGTAAAACTATGTTTAGAATCAATCAGAAAATATTGGAAGTCTTATGAGATTTCAATCAAAAGGCAAATAGTGAAATTTAACAAAAATATAAAATTTGAAATAAGTAAAATTTTATTATTAAAATTTGTAGATAATCTCATTAGAAACGTTTAGGTGAAAACCTCATCGAAATCCGAGTTATAACAAAGAAGTTATGACCAATTGAAGATCCGCGACAAAACCGGCACGACGCCGAATGACGTAAAAAGTGAGTTTTTGATAAACTACTTTTTAGCCTTGGTGATCTAAATAAAAGTCGCAGTATTCATTAAACCGAGAATTTTCAAAAAAAGAATGCCAAAATCTGACTTCGTATGAGGAAGTTGTGATTTTTCTAAGTTTTGGTATAGCGGTAGACAGCTAAAAAGTCGAAATAAAGATCGAGCGATATTTAGCCGACACAACCTAAACGAGAATTGAAGGTCTCGTCATTAGTAGTACAACGGTAAAAAGACAGACGAAAACGGACGTCGAATGAAGAAGTTATGAATTTTTAATGGACTTTTCCTGTCCCGGCCCGTTAAAAATATAATAATAAAAATGAATTCAAAATTAGCCGATGGAGTCTAAACGAAGTTGTAGAGTAGATTCTCGGCTACACGTGCATATAAAGAACGTCAAAAACGGAGCTCGTATGCAAAATATATGAGTTTTTGAAGTTATTAAATAAAAATAAATGAAAAATCGAAATATTATTCGGAGCCGTACGCCCAGCATACGAGCCTACGCTCAACATACGTATGCAATCCGGAATCAACTACGTCTCTCACTCTTCGCCCTATGTACCATGTCCGAGCCCGGGAATCGTACAAGTGACACCTCGCATGTACACCCTGCGTACGAGGCTACGCCCCGCGTAGTTGGCCGCCTCGTAGTATGCCTAACGTACCGAGGACTTACGCCCAACGTAATGTGAGCCTCAGTCCCCTATAAATAGAAACCGAGGATCTCCGAATTTATATTACAAATTCTATATCCTTTCACCCTATTTAATCCTTTTAGCCTACTTTTAACCCCCCGAAGTCCCGATATCTTCCCCGACATCCGAAGCAAATCCCGACGCTCCGAAGTTCCCGAGAAAATCATATTTTCTAGTCAAAACTCTGCCCAAGTAAAGCCTGGTTTTCAGCTAAAAACCCTTGTTTCGTCATAGAAAGTTATATTTAGAGCCGAAGTGCTACCTAATTTACTATTTTATCCCCTAGTTATTTCACGGTGAGTTTAATATATAGGAACAATTGTATGTTATGTGTTATATGTGCTATATGCTTTTCAGTGTTATTATTTCGAGGTATTTTCCCGTGTTATTTTTTTATTCGCTATTTTTAATAGCAAAGTAATACCTTTGACCATGTGATCAGTGAAATGATAGATTCACATTGGTACTAGTATGTAGCCTCTGGCCATGTAGAACATGTCTCTGTAAGAGAATGATTTCTATTCTATGGTATTGGCAGAAGGTTAGACAAGGCTATAAGCCTGAAATCTACCAAAATGTTAATCCGAAGTTGTATGTCTTCTGTGCCATTTGGGCCAAAGCTTTATTGATGTATATCAAGTATGGAAATTGTTATGTCTCATTGATTGTATATCTTTGAATCAAATCAATGATTGATATGGAAAGTTTATCACATGATTCACATATGCCCTTGTTGTTTCTTGTTTCTCTTTGCTTCTACCATATTGAAGTATATATATATATGGCATAACGTTATATTGTATCTATTATTGAACTCACTAGGCATCACCGCTTACCCTCTCAATGTTTAACAAATTGCAGGAGATAAGCATCCAATATAGTTATATACTGATAGAATATTTTTGAATAGTTTGAAACTATTGTATTTTTTACTCCGATATGTATAAAAACTATAGAATCCTGGGAAGTTATGAAATATATAACACTTTTTAATAGTCGGTTTGTATCAAGTAGTTTGTAATCACTTTATCAATGTAAAATATTGTTTTTATGAATATGCATGTAGCATATTTTGGAGTAACAATTGTCAAGTATGAAAGTTTGGGTCTTTCAGAAATATGAAAGTTAGGGTCTTTCAATCATGATATCAGAGCGGTGGTTTAAGTGAACTAAATTCCACGGATTGGTATTTAGACTTAAACCGTCAGAAGTTCAATATATGAATGGATTCATTAGTAGTATATAGATACAAACCATAGGAAAGAGTTAAGTAAAGTATTAGGTAATAATAAATAAAATACTATATTACTCCAAATTTTCAGAAGAATGATTGAACAAGTTAGTAGCCATACTCCTGAGGTTGGTGGAGGTCCTCAACCCGAGGAAGTGAATACTCCAATTTCTCCTCATGAGGAGCGACTCTTGGGTAAACTTACTGGTGTTATTCGACAGGATGTCGAAGAACACAAAAAGAATGATGATAAAGGAAAAGAGAAAGCCACTGGAGAATCTTTAAAAGGAGAAGTGAAGTGTCCCCCGTTCAAAGATTTCAAGAGTAGTGGTGCTACAGAGTTTTCTGGTGTTCTTAATCCCATTGTTGTTCTTACCTGGATCCAGAACACAGAGAAAGTGTTTCGTATTTCTCATTTGGATAATGAAGACAAGGCTAATTATGCTTCTGCAATGCTCATCGAAGAAGCCTTGGTCTGGTGGGAAGCCACATATGAAGCTCTCAACGGGTATGACCAGGAGAATTTATCCTGGGAGATGTTTAAAACTCATTTGTTAAAGAAATATTGTCCTCTAGACATGAGGAGGAGATTGGAGAAGGAATTCCTCGAGCTTAAACAGGGAGGAATGACTGTGAATAAGTATGAAACTCAGTTTAATCAAAGAGCAAGGTTTGCTACAAAGTATATTCCAATTGAAGACGAGAAATTTTAGTTATTCATCGAGGGACTACGACGCGAAATCCACAATTTCGCTGCCAATCGAGAAGTTATGTCATTCGATAAAGCCGTTGAGTATGCTCGAAGACGTGAGCATGAATTAGAAATACGTGGTGCCACTTTTACTGTTCCAAAGCATCCACGTACTGAAAGAACTGTTCCTGTTCCTTCTTTTCTACCAGCTCAATCCGTTCGGACTGAACCTGGTAATCAAGTGCAAACTCAAAATGCCTCTCGTGGACGCGGTAGATCACAAAATGGATTCTTTGTCTATTTTGCATTGTGGAAGGAATCATCCGGGCCAATGCAAAATAGACAAAGAATCCATTTTCTATTATGGATGTGGAGAAAAGGGTCATATAAAGCCAGCTTGCCCAATAAAGGATATTACTTGCTATGCATGTGGTATTACTGGCCACAAGAAGCGTTTTTGCCCTACTCTTACTAGTAAGATGACGGGAAGTCAAGCTTTTGTTCAACAACCAGCGAGAAGTCAAGCCCCTATTCAACAATCAAGGGGTACTCCAACTAAAAAGGAGGAGGTGCCAAAAGCTAAGGGTCGTGCATTCAAAATTACTACAGAGGAAGCACGCGAGGACCCGAATGTTGTGACGGGTACATTTATTGTCAACTATAGACATGCTCACATCTTATTTGATTCTGGTGCCTCAGATTCTTTTGTATCTCATGAATTTTCGCATACTTTTCAAACTGCTTGCTATGCACTCGCCCAACCATTTCACGTAGATACTGCGAGAAGTATATCATTACTTGCTGATAAAATCTATACAAATTGTGTCATAGAAATTGAAGGATATAATTTTCTTGCTAACCTGATTCCTATCTCCTTGCCCAACTTTGATATTATTCTCGGCATGGATTGGTTGTCAAAGAACCATGCAGAACTCTTATGCTACAAAAAGATAGTACGCATTCCTATTGAAGGGGGGAATCCTATCTATGTCTACGGTGAACAAAGAATCTTAAAAATAATCTCTTTCCTCAAAGCTCGTAAATTCATATAAAAGGGATGTTCTATCTATCTGGCCTACATAGTTGATGTCTCAAAAGAGGAGAAGAAAATGGTAAATGATGTTCCCGTAGTTAACAAATATCCTGATGTTTTCCCCGATGACTTGCCTTGACTTCCTCCAGATAGGCAAGTAGAATTCCGAATGGACCTTGTGCCTGGTGCTGCTCCGATTGCAAAGACTCCTTATCGTCTCGCGTTAGCAAAGATGAAAGAAATGATGATCCAACTGCAAAATTTACTTGACAAAGGCTTTATCTGACCGAGTACCTCTCCCTAGGGTGCTCCGGTATTTTTTGTCAAGAAGGAGGATGGATCGATGCGGATGTACATTGATTATCGTGAGCTGAATAAGGTGACTATCAAGAACAAGTACCCACTACCTCGCATTGATGATTTATTTGATCAACTTCAGGGTGTTAGCTATTTCTCGAAATTGATTTGATATTTGGCTATCATCACTTGAAAGTTCACGAGCAGGATGTATCGAAGACTGCCTTTCGTACTCGATATGGACATTATGAATTCCTTGTCATGCCGTTCGGTTTGACAAATGCCCCTGCCGTATTCATGGATATGATGAATCGAGTATGCCACCCAATGCTCGATAAATTTATCATCGTATTCATTGATGATATTTTAATCTATTCTAAGTCTAAAGCTAATCATGTTGTTCATATCTGTGCGGTATTAGAACTTATGCGAAAGGAGAAACTATATGCTAAATTCTCGAAATGTGAATTTTGGCTTCGCTAAGTTCAATTTCTCGGCCATGTTATTTCTAGTGACGGTGTATCCGTAGATCCTATTAAAATCGAAGCTATTCAAAATCGGGAAGTTCCTCGTAATGCTTCCGAAATTCGCAGTTTCTTGGGTCTCGCGAGATATTACCGGAGATTCATTAAAGACTTTTCTTGTATAGCCGTACCTCTCACGAGTCTTACATGGAAGGAAGTGAAGTTCGAATGGGGTGAAGCCCAAGAAAAAGCTTTCTCAACTTTAAAAGATCTTTTAACTCATGCTCTAATCTTATCACTCCCAGAAGGTGATGATGATTTCTCCGTATATAGCGATGCTTCAAGTTTGGGACTCGGTTGTATGTTGATGCAATGTGGTAATGTGATAGCCTATGCCTCAAGACAAATGGAAGATTATGAAAAGAATTATCCCACTCATGATCTCGAACTCGCTGCAGTGGTATTTTCTCTAAAACTTTGGAGACATTATATTTTCGGTACAAAATGCCAATTATTTACTGACCATAAAAGTCTCAGGTACATATTCAGTCAGCAAAATTTGAATATGAGACAACAACGAGCCATGGAGCTGATCATAGATTATGAATGTGAAATCCTATATCATCCTGGAACATCCAACGTAGTTGCCGATGCACTTAGAAGAAAGGTTTATCGTAATAGTAAGTGTTATGCTATTACTCATACTACAGTAAAATTCACTATTCTAGATGAACTAGAGAAATGGCAAGAAGAGGCCCTAAATCCAGAAAATGTGAAGAAAGAATGGATAATATATTATAATGATGCTTTACTTGATGATCCACGAGGATTAATAGTATTCAAGAATCGGTTATGGATTTCCAAAGATTGGTGGATTAAGACAGAAGATTTTAGATGAAGCTCATAAATCTAAACTGTCAATACATCCTTGTACAAGTAAAATATACTATGATGTAAAAGCTAATTATTGGTGGCCTGGATTAAAGAGAGACATTGGAAGATGTGTACATGAATGCTTAGTATGCTTACAAGTCAAAGCAGAGTACCAAAAGCCTTATGGAACCCCAGAAAGTCTTAGTGTTCCTGTATGGAAATGGGAAGAAATGTCCATGGATTTTATTACCAAATTGCCAAAGACTGCTAAATAGCATGATAGCATTTGGTTAATTGTCGACCGCCTGACTAAAAGTGCACATTTTCTCGCCATACGTGAAACGGCTCCAATGGAGAAATATGCACACGTATACTTGGATGAAATTGTTGCGAGACATGGTGTGCCCTTAAAGATCATTTCCGATCGTGATACTCGTTTCACTTCTCATTTTTGGGTGAGTATGCAACGTGAATTGGGATCACGAGTTGCTCTCAACACAGCTTATCATCCCCAAACAGATGGTCATACGGAGAGAACAATCCAAACAGTAGAAGATATGCTTCGTGCACGTGTCTTGGAGTTCGGTGGTAACTGGGATAAATAGTTACCTCTTGTTGAATTTTCGTATAATAACAGTTACCACGCTTCAATCAAAATGCCACCATATGAAGCATTATATGGTTACAAATGCCGTACGCCATTGTGTTGGCGAGACATATGACGGAAGATGCTTGGAGGCCTTGAAATGATTCAAGACACCACAAACAAGATTCAAATTGTACGAGAAAGAATGAAAGCTGCCCAAGATCGACAGAAGTCCTATACAGAAAAGAGGAGACGACCCATAGAATTCCAGGTGGGTGATTTCGTAATGCTAAAAGTATCCCCATGGAAAGGCATTATGCAATTTGGGAAGAAAGGAAAACTAATCTGTAAATTTGTTGGTCCTTTCAAAATCATCCAGAGAGTTGGTAAACAAGCATGCCGCTAGGAATTTCCAGAAGATTTGGCAGGTATTCATGATGTGTTTCATGTGAGCTATCTACGCAAATACTTGAGCATCTATGATGAGACAGTTCCATTATCTGAGGTGAAATTGGATAATAAGTTAAGATATGTAGAAGAGCCTAAAGAGATCTTGAATGAAAGAACAACTAATCTACGTAATAAAGAAGTAGAGTTGGTGCTTTTCAAGTGGAAACACCATCAAGGCCCAAACTATACTTGGGAAAATAAGAATTAGATAAGAGCAAAATATCCCCATTTATTTTAATCGATGTAATTTCGAGGACGAAATTCTCAAAAGGAGGAGGTATTTGTAACATACACGTTCAGTTATCGTGTATTGTAAATTATAAAAGTGAATAATATTACGAAATATTATGTGAATTTGAATGTTGAGTTCTAACAGATGGTTTTTACTAGAAATGAAGTAAAACTATGTTTAGAATCAATTGGAAAATATTGGAAGTCTTATGAGATTTCAATGAAAAGGCAAATAGTGAAATTTAACGAAAATATAAAACTTGAAATAAGTAAAATTTTATTATTAAAAGCTGTATATAATCTCGTTAGAAACATTTAGGCGAAAACCTTATCGAAATTCAAGTTATAACAAAGAAGTTATGACCAATCGAAGATCTGCGACAAAACCGGCACGACGCCGAATGACGTAAAAAGTGAGTTTTTGATAAATTACTTTTTAGCCTTGGTGATCTAAATGAAAGTCGGAGTATTCATTAAACCGAGAATTTTCATAAAAAGAACGCCCAAATCTGACTTCGTATGAGGAAGTCATGATTTTTCTAAGTTTCGGTATAGCGGTAGACAGCTAAAAACTCGAAATAAAGATTGAGCGATATTTAGCCGACACAACCTAAACAAAAATTGAAGGTCTCGTCATTAGTAGTACAACGGTAAAAAGAAAATTGAATACATATAGAGAATTATTGATGGGCCTCTTTTAACAAGCTTCATAGGTGGCCTAATTTTCATACAAGTTCGCAACTTAACATAACATTGAATCACTGTAAGAAAACAGTTGTGCGATCAGTGTAGTCAAGAGCAAGTTAGATTTGGAAAAAAATTAAGTGGCAATGGCGTTCAGACAAAAATATGATTTTATAAGAAAATTAAAAAAGATGCATCTATTGGGAAGAAATGATTTGTGATTAGTACATTTTATTACGATCTAACATAAGAAATGAAAATGAGATTTTGAACATTTGAAAAAGGAACATTGAAACAAAAGGTTTCGTAAAAATCTTGAATAATAAATTGTTCACCGTCAATCCCTTAGGTATAATGTTTGTTAGGTCTCACCCTTATCATGGAAAACTGATTTATGATCATAAACATAGAGTTTTGGCATACCAGCATCCTAGTTGTTTTTTACTACATATGTCTTGGGATATGTGTCTTTGTGTGTACAAGTGTAAGAACTTTAGGGTAAAAGAGATTGGTTAAGAAACTCCATTGTACCTCTGTGAAAAAGAAATTGTGACCATGCAGTCATCTCTTAACTCAAATTAAGAAATCAAGGTAGCTTGAGGACTGTTATTAATAAACCATATTGGGAAGAAACCTTTTGAAAAAAAAAATTTCATTAAGGCTTTGTAAACGATGAGTCTATGAGGATTTGGAAAATATGTTGCAACATGTTTCTAGGAACACTTAACTAGTTATGGGTTACGAATGTATCTGATCCTTATTGAGCTTTGCTTATGCATGCTTGTGAACAAAATGTGTTACAATGAAATCTGCAATCGCAAAAATAAGGAATTTTTTTTGTAGATTTATATTTTAAAAATGAAAGACAAAAATAGAGAAAATATTTTTTTGATTTTTGAATTTTATGAATAAAAGATAAAAGTAAAGAAAATCTTTTTGGATTTTTGAATTTTAGCAATAAAAAACAAAAGTAAAGATATTTTTTTTGGATTTTTGAATATTTAATAACAAAGATAGATATTACCAAAGTTAGATATTTGTCATTGATAATGACTAGTTGTGCAAAGGACCTTGGATTAGGCATTCTCTACTCAGTTAGGAAACTTAAGTAGACCTTCGCTCCTCCTTCGCTGTTCATAACGAATAGTTGTTAAAAAATCATCGCTTCCCATTCATTATCGCCTCACACAAGCTTTCTCTTCCCATTCACTATATGGAAACATTCGCTGAATGAGTCAGAGCTATCGCTAAAAATGAAGCATATTGAAGCGCATTGAGTGAACAATAACTTCTAAATGAAATTCTGTTAACAACGAATTTTAGTCCAAACCTTCGTAAATGAAAGACAAGAAAAATTAGTTATAGATTACAACATAACATACTTCCATCATTCCCAAATCATTTAAACTCTTAGAAAATATTTTTCGTCAAGTGGTTTTGTAAAAATATCAGCATATTGGTATGTGGTTTTAACACAATGTACTTCGATATTGCCATCCTCAACATCATATTTTATGAAATGGTATCGAAGTGCAATATGTTTTGTTTTTGAATTCTGAACTGGATTATGAAAAATGCAAATTGCGCCTTGAAAATCACAAAACTAGGGAATTTTCTTCATGTTAATCGCATTATTACATAATTAACTTTGGATCTAGATCACTTGAGAAGTACATGCTGCATCAACAATGTATTGAGCCTCGATTGTGGATATCAATAGGCATGTCTACTTTTTCTACAGCTAACTCACAAGCTTCCCGTCTAGAAATTGACATCCTCCAGTAGCACTCTTTCAATCCAATTGACAACTCCCTAGATCAGCACCAAAAAATGCTTGAATAAAGAATCATATGTTTGTTGGATGCTACAATCTAAGAGTCAGAGTTTGATGTACATAATGAAATATATTCTTAATGGTTGTGAGATGTGGTTCTCTAAGGTTCGCTTGGTACGTGGCACAATTACCAACTATAAACATAATATCTTACAGTTAAATATAATAACAAACTAATCATGTTTCGATATATCTTTAAATGAACGATGGCTTATCCAATGAAGGGCTTAAGTGAGTGTCGACTCCCATGAGAAGCTTCGCGTCTGAACAATTAGTCACTAGCATTCAGGCAGGTTTTGTGTATAACTTTCTTGATTAACAAAGATCCCTTCTCTACCTTGGAGAATGTTTAGCCCTAAGAAGTGAATGATCTTCCCCATCATACTCATTTAAAATTGGCTCTTCGTTAAATCTTGAAAATCCTTTGTCAACGAAGGATCAGTAGAACTATAAATTATGTCATCGACATAAATTTTACAAGCATTAGCTGATCCCCCAATTTTTTACGAAATACAGTAGGATCAACTGATCCTTGCTTAAATTTCACAATCTTCAAAAAAATTGGTTTTCATTGCATACCAAGCAAGTGGTGTTTGTTTCAACCCATAAACAACCTTTTCAAGGATATAAAAATGATTAGTAAGCTTATCGTTTAAGAATCCAGGTGGCTGCTCAACATAACCCGTCTCTTCAAGCACATCGTTGAGAAATGTGCACTTCTTGTCCATCTGATAAACATCAAAGTTCTTGTGAGCTGCATAAGTTAGAAAAATTCCTACTGCCACGACTCTTGAGACATGAGTAAAGGTTTCTTCATAATCAATTCTTTCAAGTTGAGAATAACCTTTAACGACTAGTCTTTCTGTATTGCGAACTCAGATTGCATTGCAAAAACCCAATCGGGATGTTCTAATGCAGTCTTGACTATTTTTTGTTCGATTTTTGATATAAAAGCATTTAACATGCAAAATTCTTGATAAAGTTAATAACTTCATTCCTAGCTATGATATGCACTCGAGTTAAAACAACAGAATTAGGATTACCAAGAATTTGATCTTTCAGATGACCCTTTGTCCATTTCGCTAAAGGAGGAAAAGGATGGATCAAAATCTAAATGATCATCTTCAAATGCTTCTTCAATTTAAAAAACTTATTCTGCAACATAAATATTATCATTAATATCATTACTTTGATTACCTAGAGTTTGATTATGTGTTCGATCTTGGTCCTACTGAACATATAGATCTGCTATGTGTTGCTCCCCTTAACATCTTCATAAGAAGGTAACGACACGCCCTCAAATTGAGATTAAGAAATGAAGTCCCCCCCTTTACTTGACCAGATGTCACAGTTTGTCCCACTTCAACATTGACTCTTGGTGTTGATGGTGAATACTCATCAGTTCGTTCATCAGTTAATGTTAAGTCATTTGAGTGTATTGATTCTTTCGGTACTGGATTTTGTTCGATATTGACCTCAGCATTTAATATCTCCCTTAGGAATACCAAAAAGCAAATCAAAATCAAAATTGGAAGTAAGCATTTTCTCATATTCCTCATTAGATTCAGAAGGAATCGGTTTCTTTGAAAATTCTACTTCAACTCTTTGGACATAGTAATCATCAAATGTGAGATTGGAAGTTTCTTCAACTCTTCACGTTCATTTATTCATCACACAATATGCTACAGAATTATGCGAATATCCATGAAAAATACCTTCATCTACCTTGGTTTGAAACTTTAAAAGATTGTCTTTTAGATTCATAATAAAGCATCTGCAACCAAAAACATGAAAAAAATTTGACATTAGGTTTCCTTTCATTATTGCTTTCATAAGGTGTGATATTAAATCTATGAAGAATGAAAGAGCGATTTTAAGTGAAACATGTTGTCAAAACTGCTTCAGCCCAAAAATATTAACGTAGATTTGCATAAGTGAGCGTCATTCTAGGAACTTCGCACAAAGAGTGATTCCTCCTTTCGAAAACATCGTTTTATTATGGTGTATAAGTAGAAAAAACCTTATGAGAAATTCACAAAATTTTCAATAACGAATCGAGAGCATGATTTTTGAATTCCATTCCATTATTGCTTTTTGATCCTACAAACTTTCGTCACACGCCCGACCGGCAGAGGAAATGTTAGGTGGTTCGAACATGGGGAAATATGATCAAGGCATATATATATATATATATATATATATATATATATATATATATATATATATATATATATATATATAAACCCTAAATATGGTTATTTGAAAACAGGATATTTTGACAGAGTAACAATTACGTACTATGCATAACCCTTCACTTGACCAACATAACTTCTAGGTTCCACATTATCCTAGAGATTTGGTTATTATAACATCTAGGTATTATCTCTTCCTAGACTATCTTGCATCATAACTCTTAGGCATAGTATCATAGCTTACACAACTTGGCATAGTATGTATAGCTACATTATCCTAAGACTTTAAGCTTTATAATATGATTTGATATTTATAGATATAAATATATTTTGATAAAACCATTTGATAAGCATGTATCCCTCCCCCCCCCCCCCCCCCCCGCGCAAAACATTTAAAATAGTGAAATAGGGCCATGAACTCAACCTAGTCGGGTGAAACCCTTGATATGGGGTTGAATCGGGCTCGGGACTCCGGGGACCGCTTTGAAGGGAAGCTACTTAGAGAGCAGAGTGAGAGAGAATTCTGAGAGGTATGGTGCATGCAATGACACAACCCTCTATTTATCGTCTAGTTTGGAGGTGCATGTCGAGCAAATATCTGCGCACGTCGCACATAATCATTGTGGCTCCACATGAATTTGCCATGTGTCACCCCCCAGTCGGCCACCTCTCATGCAATCTACTCGAATATGGTGACAGGTGCCCAGTGTGCAGAGACGCACACCTCACATGCACAAAAAGATTATGTAAAAATAAAAAACTTCCTTCGTGCGAGCTCCAATCTAAGCCCTATCTTTATCTATGTGGTGATCTTAAAGGTTGTTTTGGCTAGTTTTGATTTTCATTTTCATGCCTAACATGCGTAATGATAATTAATTTTACAAAATTCATGACTATCTCATATCGACCCCGTTCTCGGCAAACTTTTTCCTAAAGTTTATATTTTGAGGAGTACTACGAAACTCTTTTTTGCACTTATAGTCAAAACTCAACCAATCTCTAAGTACCATTTTGCGTAATTAATTTTAATTACACGGTTGATATTTATTTCTATAAAATCCATAACTCTTCCTTTTGGATTCAGATTTTGACGAATCTTATATCCTTGATATCATATTAACAAGTACTATCCAAGTATGTTAATGGGCTTAGAAAGTGGTACAACTTTTCGCACGCTAGTTTTTTTAGCCTAATGGACGTTTTAACAAATAAATGTAATGGCATTTTTGACTCTTATTATCTCAAAAATCAAATATTACAATACTATGATATCACATCTATTTTCCTAGTCTTTCCGAATGGTGATCAGTGAAAGAAAACTCTCCGCTATCACAGTTTCCCCCTTTTTAGGAAATGTTGTCCTGAAATTTTATCTTGTCGTCGGGCTTCCTTCGAGCAAGTGATGGTACTTGTCCTTCACATGGCCCTCTCGCTCCCATGTGTACTCTAGTCCTCGCTTAGAGTTCCATTGTACCTTAACAATGGCAATCTCACTCTGCTTGAGTAGTTTGACCTCTCTATCCATAATTTCGATTGACTCTTCTTTGAAGTTCAGTTCAGGGTTAATATGAATTTCATCAAGTGGAATGAAAAGCGTGTTGTAGGGAAGGAACTTGTTCAAATTAGACATATGGAAGAACTCATTCACATTATTAAGCTCTTGGGGTAACTTGATCTGATAGGCAACTAGACCTATCCTCTCCAGGGTTTTGAATGGTCTTATGTACCTCAGATTTAGTTTACCCTGCTTGCCGAACCACATAACTCCTTTCCAAGGATATACTTTGAGCACCGCCATGTCTCCGACTTGGAACTCTAGGGGTTTACACCTCACGTCAGCATAGCTCTTCTTACGGTCACATGTTTCTTTCATGCGATCTTGTATTTGCACTATCTTTTTAGTCTTCTCTTGGATAATCTCTAGGCCTGTTCGTAGGGTATCCCGTGTGAATTTATTGGCCTGTTGGATATCATTAGCTTCTGTCCAGCAAATGGGAGATCAACATTTTCAGCCATATAGTGCTTCGAATGGTGCTGCTTTGATGCTCGTGTGATAGTTTTTGCATGAGAACTCAGCCATAGGAAGGTGAGTTTCCCATGCATTTTCGAAATCTATCACACATGCTCTGAGCATGTGTGACATTCCCATTTTCACGGCCAGAAAGGTCCGATTTTGTTTATGCTTTGTTTAAAAATCAGAGTAATATTTTAAATAAAAGTGTTGCGGAATTTGTCCCAAAACAATATATGATAAAGATTTATCAAAAGCATTTCCGTAGAAATGTATTTCATTAAAAAGACTCGGGATGTCATGTTCGATACATATCATAAGCATAAACAATACATTATAGGCCTTACTACATTATTCCGTATTTACATGCCTAAAATCCATTAATCTCTCATCCCAAGACATCACATCTATGCTCATGCGCCACTACCTGTAATACAAGAAACTGAGTGGGTCAGGCTTGGGAGCATGGTGAGCACATAGGGTTTTCAACCCACAATAAATAAGTTTATTAACTTTATCAAACCAAACAAACCTGATTACCCGTTCCCGTTGTCCTCACTTTACGTCCCTAAAACATCTAACACAAGGGACCTAGTCTAAGGACTATCATCGGGATGGACACTACTGCTAAGGGGATTCCTCAACAATAAATGTCCTTAAGGCAACCATGTGGGGGATGGAGTACATCTGGTGAGCACACAGTTCAAATAAACACCTACAGGTTGCGAGCCTGCTAGTGTTCCACTGGACTGTCTAGAATAGTCCGTGGTCATCATCTATACTCCACTAGATGACTGGATCATCGATAACATCTTATAACGAGGCCTCTCATTATTTCATTTTATCACACAACAACTAACACATCTACCCATGTTTTACACCAACATTTTCGTAGATATAAAATACATATACAGTTTAAATCATTGAAAACATGTATAAAAATGTTCATCCAACATAGATAGCAAGTATTCAGATAATATGCACACATAACACGTAATTTATATAAAATACTTCATATCTATGTGTAAGCTGAAAGTAACTATGCACTCACTTGAAAGGTGGTGATTCTGCCTTCGAGCAGCGCTTCGTTATCTCAAAACAATTATCCCTTGATAAAACCTAGTATTAATACCACTATGGTTTAGTCTAACGTTAACCGTGACTAATTAATCATTTGACTATTATTACTATTATATAAGCGTTAAATAACACTCAATATAACTCATAATAATAGCCCAAATAGTTATTTTAAGGACCTAATAACATTACGATAATTATTTGAAAGCTATATTAAAAATTGCGTAGGCGTAACTGACTTACAACGGATTTTAAAGAAAACCGGGCTTTGCTTGGAGCAGCGTTTCCGAACCGAAAGACCCTTTTTCTCGGGACTCCGGGAGCCTCGGGGCTTCTTCGGGTGCTAGGGTGTTTACCTAGGCTTTTAGGGGGGTTTAGGGAGCTTAGAGAGAGAAAGAGAAGTTGGAAGGTGTGAGAAATGAGGGTGCCCCGGCTCCCTTTTTATAGGCTGGAAAAGCCAAAAACTCATCGAGTTGGCCTCAAAGTCGTCAAGTTCCAGGCCAGGTGTCACCATCTGGTGGCTAGCCTTGGGGAGGAAGCAACGGTCAGGATTGCGCCACGTCACCCGATTTCGAACAGCAGCCTCCCGACTTAGAAAAATCATAAATCTCGCATACGAGCTCCGTTTTTGACGTTATTTTTTTCACGCGTAGGTAAAAACAAGATCTACAACTTTCATTTAGACTTTGTTGGTTAATTCTCGACCAATCTTAAATTTAACAGTAGGAGGAGATTAGACTGTTAAATGACTGCGAAAAATTCGTAACTTCTTCATATGAACTTCGTTTTCGTCTGTCTTTTTACCGTTGAGTTCTTATTAATGAGATCTTAAACTCTCATTTAGGTCGCGTAAGCTAAAAACCGCTCGAACTAAAATTCGAGTTTCGGGCCGTGCACTGCTAAGTCGAATCTTAGAAAAATCATAACTTCTTCATACGAAGTCAGATTTGGGTGTTCTTTTTATGGATTTTATCGGTTTAACATATTATACAACTTTCGTTTAGATCACTAAGGGTAAAAAGTCCTCCATCGTAAATTCACTATTTATGTCTCCCGGTGTCGTGCCGGTTATGCCGTAAAACTTCGACGGATCATAACTTCTTCGTTATAACTCGAATTTCGGCGTTCTTTATATGTACAGAAACCTTGAGACATATTATACAACTTGGTTAAGACTATTTATTATAAATAATCTTTTTCCGAAAAGTCATTTTCACGACACTTATTGTCTCTAAATTGACTAGCCCAGATCTGTAGGCGTTACAACATGTCTTCCAGCATTTGGATGGTCCTTTCATTTAGCCATCGATTTGTGGATGATAAGCTACACTAATATCCAAGAATGTAGCAAGTGACTTTTACAAACTCTTCTAGAAGTGATAGGTAAGCCTACTATCCCTATCAAAGATAATAGATAAGGGTACCCCATGGAATCTGCCGATCTCTCTAAGATACGTCTTGGTCAGCTTCTCCTTTTTATCCATATTTGTTATTGGTATAAAGTGGGAAAACTTGGTTAATCTATCGACAACTATCCATATAGTGACATAACGAGCAGTAGTCATTGGCATTTTGGTAACAAATTCCATTGTGACCTGCTCCCACTTCCCCTCGGGAATCTCTGGTTGCTGCAACAGTCCCAATGGTTGTTGTTGTTCTTCGTTGACCTTGGAACATGTTAGGAATTTACCTATGTAGGTACAGATACATCTTTTTTTCTCATAGGTCCCATGGGCCTCATTTAGGACTAGTTCCTTGACGTCTCCGAATTTCAGAACCCATACTTGGTTCGTGAAATATCTGATACCATCATCCTTGATTTCGAGTTGATAAATCCGTACCTCTGAGGCCTTATTCTTTAGCATTTTCTTCCGTTAAATCCTCGAGTTGATCAATCCTAATATGCGAGATTAGATTTGACTGGATATTCATCGTAAGTGCTTTGACTCTACAAGGTTTAACTCATTCTTTATGGTTCAAGGTGTCAGTTATGATGTTAGCCTTTCTTGGGTGATAACGAATCACACAATCATAGTCATTTACCAACTCTAACCATATTATTTGTCTCATGTTGAGCTATTTCTGATCAAAGATGTGCTACAAACTCTTGTGATCTGTGTATACTACACACTTGGTTATGTAAAGATAATGATGCCAAATCTTCAGGGAAAAAAGTACTGCTCCAAAATCTAGGTAGTGGGTGGTGTATATGCTCTCATGCAACTTATGTTATCTTGAGGTGTAGGCTATGACCTTCTCCCTTTGCATTAATACACATCCCAACCCCTGATATGAAGCATCACAATATACTACGAAGTCATTAGTACCTTCTAGAAGGGATAGTATCAGTGCGCTATACAACATTTTTTTTTCTTTTGGAAGGATGTTTCCTGCTGGTCTCCCAAACGAATTTTACTTCTTTTTGGGTTAATGTGTGAGGGGTTTGGCTATGCAATAGAAATTTTCTATATATATCCGTTAATAGCCAGCATGTCCTAAAAATTGATGAACTTTTGTTGGCGTCCTAGGCGTTTGTTATTTCTTTACCGATTTGATCTTAGAAGGGTTGACATGAATTCCTTGGTTGCATACCACATGCTCAAGAAAATCGTACTTCTATTATCCAAAATTCACACTACTGAATTTTGTATACAACTTTTCTTTCCTTAAAAGCTCTAGGATCACTCGAAGGTGTTGCCCATGCTCTTCCTTGGTTCGTGAGTAAACCAGAATATTGTCGATGAATACAATCATGAATTTGTGCAAAGTACGGATTGTACACTCGATTCATGAGACCATAAAAACATTTGGGGTATTGGACAATCCGAAGCGCATGACTAAGAACTCATAATGACCATAGCATGTCCCGAAGGTAGTCTTTGGGACGTCCTCTTCCATGACTCAAAGTTGACGATATCTAGTTCTCAGGTCGATCGTGGAGAAGTAACTAGATCCTTACAAATGATCAAAGAAATCATCTATTTGAGGTAGTGGATATATATTCTTAATGGTCGACTTATTTTGCTCCCTATAGTCTAAGAACATTCGAAAGAACATGTCCTTCTTCTTGACAAATAGAACGGTTGCTCCCCATGGCAAGAAACTTTGTCTAATAAAACCCTTGTCAAGAAGATCTTGTAGTTGGCTGGAGAGTTCTTGCATCTTCTAGGGTGCCAATCGATAGGGAGACTTTGCTACTAGGGCAGCTCCTTGAACTAGATCAATCTGAAATTCAACTTCTCGAGCCGCCCGTTAATCGTAATACTTGATGGGTTATTAGGGTTAAATCTACAATGCTCTAAGTGGATAAACAATCAAACAATTCAATTGATTAGGGCACATGCACCCTAATAAGGATCTATGTCTTTCATATATAAACAAAATACTATGAATGATCATCCTACAAAACTTTTATATGAGAAACTAGTTCATAAGAACAATAAACTTACCTTAAAGATTGTTGCAGCAAACAATCTTGAATTCCTACTTGAAAAACTCATGGAAGCAAGCACCACAAGTGGCGTGCCTCTAATGGTTAATACCTAAACCCTAGAAACTAAGGAGCTTGAAGAGAGAGAGAGAGAGAGAGAGAGAGAGAGAGAGAAAGAGAGAGAGAGAGGAGAGAGATGTAGAATTTTGGCCCTAAGCCTCTAATGGAATGTTATGGCCGAAATTCTAAGGTTAAGGTCCTTATATGGCTAAAGTAGCTCCGTGCCAAAGGTAGGGTTTAAAGAGGAAACCCTACTCCCTTTGCTTAGTGACCAAGCAGCCCATTCCCCTCTTTCAAGGGGCTTGGACGAAATTCCTTGGGATTGCCCAAATGATTTTTGTCCACCTCTTCCAACGAGGTCCATGGGATCCTTTCCTCAACTTCCAATAGATGACTAAACATACTCTGCACTTTTAATTAATCCAATTAGTCCCAAAATTAATTCTAATTAATTTCTGATTAATTATTAACTAAATAATACTATTTCCAATTAATATATTATTCTCATAATATATTAAAAAACTATTCATTTTGATTTTCAATTAATTTATTAATCATATAATAAATTAATAAATCATTCTCTCTCTCTCTCTCTCTCTCTCTCTCTCTCTCTCTCTTTTTCTTTAAAAGCTATCCTCTTAAATTCCTAGATTTAAGGGCAACCCAAAAGGATTGTGCTACTATCAATTAAAGTTTCTACCGATTATAGTTATAGACATAGACACCTGATCCAACAGTCTCCCACTTGGATAAGTCTAATAAATATAACTGACAGTATAACTTCCAAACCGACCATCAAATTGAAGCTTCCAGAAGCTGTTGTCGAACTCTGACCCAGTCAATTATGTGTCCTAAGATAAGTGATCAAATATTTCTCCGTTCTACAAGATATTTTAAGGACATTAGATATGGATTATAATCAATCTAATTGTCCAAGATTTGTTTCCTAATTTCTGATTTTCGACGACTGAATTCAGACTGCTAAATGAACACATAAATTTAGTCTGGGCTAGGCCAAGCACTTATAAGTGAAGACCAAATCATTGAGGGGCCCAAATATATCAATTTTCCCATTAGGACAAAAGGAACGAATAAACTGACTTATATGCTTGGACTATTTCCTCATCAAGTCATGCACAACAATACGTTTTATAACATCATATTACTGATGCGTTTATGTATTATCAATGCACAACTAAATTGTAAAAAACAACTCATATATCCTTGTTTCAAGAATATAAGATATTATCATCTCAAAATTACTTGTGATAAAATCCATGAAGTAATTCATTGAGCGTGGGTTTATCCAATACTTAAAATCCCCATTTTCAAAGTACTCACGAACATTGCAACAAACAATTGCTATGTCTAATACCCATATAAAATCTACAATTCAATTCATGACTATCTTAATTCGCTATTTACTTCCAAAAGTATGACCGACTGTGGAATTTTGAATAATCAAATTATTCAGGAAGTAAAACATGCGAAGTGAAACACAATAATAACCTAATTAACTATGGTCTCAAAACTATTCAAGATAAATAAAACCCTTAATATTTAATCACCATATTAATTAGACTTTATTGATTATATAATGTTTCAGGTAATCAATTAACCACTTGAATTAAACATCAGTCATGCCATGTCCTGAATATGCATACTATTTTTCTATGGTCCTTCCTATGTGAACTGATCGATTGGACACTATTCCAATGAAGCTCATTTCATAATTCCAAATCCTTTTCACTACTAAATGTTTTAGAATTTTGACCTTACATGCATTGTCCTTCAGTGATGTCGAGGTTTCAAAGTCACAGAGACTTAGCCAACGGTGTTATAGGATGTTCCATTGAAACTTTGCTACTAAAAGCAATTCCATGGTAATGAAGTCTGAAATTCAAGACACATTCCTTGAACATCTTCCTTGGATTAAAGTTTCTACGTCGCATGTAGATTTTAATAATCAACTCCGACTATGGAAACATTTTAATATTCCAATATGACCATGATCAATAATCATATTAATATAAGATCATGTCAATATGGTTCTCCCAAATTAATACTATACTTCCAAGTGTCTATAAGCAACCAATCCTATGGTACAACCTCATAATGTTCTTAGCAGTTGCTCAACAACTTTAGTCACACCAAGTTATAGTCATTTTTTCCTCTCAATGCCCAAGGCATTTGGAAAAATTAGAACAAGTGAATATTATAGCATACATAATCGATCCTACATTCGAATGATATGTGAACCAATTCATAATTTCTTACATAAAGACTGATATCTAATCATTCTGTTGCTATAATATTTCAATATATATCAAACTTCCTATGTTGAACCATTTCAACATGATATGCATATATGTCCACGACTAAGTTCTTTTAAACCCTTCAATATAAACTTTCATATTTGAAACAAAGTATGAGTGCCCTCTCCCTTAAGCCTTACTATAGAGAAACAATTTCCAAACTTTTCAACTTGCAAATTTGTAGACATTGTTTCCTACAAATAGTTTTGCCAACTTGCAATACTACCATAACAATTATGCTCCCACTACCATAACACTTATGCTCACATTTTCATAACAATTATGCTCCCACTAGCTTTGACATGTACAGAGAAATCAACTAGACTTTTAGAAATAATACTCATGTCTTTCTTACTAAAGTACAAATTTCTAATACGCGATTTGATAAGCTTTCAACTAGACTTCTCAAAATTAAACACCTTCATTAGATTGTGTATGTGTGTGTTTTCAAACCCTTTCAGAACTTCTAACCATATGTCCTGAAAGTTCAAATAATTCCTTGCCATTTCTCACGATTTGAAATATGAAGAGGGATTCCATAATCATATTATGAATTTGAGAATGCAATTTTCACAACCACTAACCATACTGATATTTATGATATATTTAAAATCTAATAGCAAAAGTGTTTCCTCATAATCATTCTCATGAATTAGAGCAAAACCCTTTGTCACCTAGATCTTATGGTGTATACGTTCCCACCCATGTGAATTCATAATTTCCAGCCTACTATCATCAGATAAAGTTTATGAGAAAACCAAATTCAAATTTAACTTTCCTTTCATGGACCAAACTCCACTTATTCTTAATTTCTTACCCTCTAGTAGCACAAGGACCTACCAGTGCTTCCGCATTGTTAAGAAGCTCACCCATATAGATCAATGTACTTTCACTGACTAACATGTTTTGCTTTTGAAGTCAAATGAGAAATATAGAAGTGATAAGGCTTGCCAACTGAATTGGAAGGGATACATAAACAATAATGTGTCAACTTAACACGTTAGGTTATCAACCTCGGGTCGTGTGCTAGTGATAACTAAAAGGTTTACTCTTAATTGACTCCTGAAACTCTCAAGATCAATAAGACACCCACTGACTTCTTGACATATATGTTTTTTTTGTCAAAGATCATTCCAACATGAGCTAAATCAAATATTCAAACGTCAGTATGGATTCCCGACACAAAACACTTCATGAACTAGTCTTAGTTTATCATTTGTCTTACCCAAAAAAACATCACAACTACCAATTCCAAATGTGCTTGAGTAAGAAAACATTATTGCTCCACATTTCATGTGGTGTTATAAATCTACTTAGCATAAAACAAGTTTCAAGATACGATTTGTAATAACTAGAGCATGGCTCTAACGCTTAATTGGAAACGAAGTATGAATCATCTCTTGATTAAACCATTTCAACAATATTTGATTCCTCTTCTTGGTTATACAGTTGAACTAAGATTTTATTCGAGGATCAATTGTGATATAGTTTCACAATTATTAAGATGATCATAAAACATGATGCTAAAGTACTCTCCTTTGTACTTAGATTCGAGAAACTTTATCTTTCTACCTAATTTGTTCTTCATATTCGTTCTGATAATCTTTGAAACTCTTTCAAAGGTTCGAAATTATGTTTAATCTTATAAACACAACCGTATTTGTTGAAGCATCAATATATCTTGATGAATAGAGTTATCATCCTTTTTGGCAGATATATATATATATATATATATATATATATATATATATATATATATATATATATATCATCCATATCAATGGACTGCATTCATTAGTCCTTCACTTTGACTCACATAAAACATGTGATTAATGAATTATTCATAATCTTCCAAAGGTCAAGATGCTCATATGTCACACAATTCAAATTGTATGACTCCAAGTTTCTATCCGATTAGAACTTGGGTGATGAGATTTCTTTATCACTTAGTCAATTATGACATTTACCACAAGTGAAATAATATGAATTAAATCCACAATTAATATTGCTAATAATAGAAATATAACCAATACTTTCATAGATTCCATTGCAATGAAATATAAAGTAACCAACTATATAAACCAAAATTTCTCTTTTATTGAAAATAAATGAAAAATTGGAACTTGTCCTTACAATGCATCAATGAAAACAATGTTTCTAGAAAATTCCTAAGCAATCTATTAAATTTTCATAACTCCTAAGTAGTAGCTTCCAAAATCTGATCATCGAACCATGCGTCCGAAATCCATATCTCACAATCAGATTCAACTCACTCTTCTTAAGCTTCCTTCTTTCTCTTAGATCATGCAATACCATCAAAACATTATCATCACATCATGTATTAAGAGTATATGAATAGGAACTTATTTAAATAATGGAGTTAGATAACGGATGTACCTGAAGTAGAGTCACATAACTTGACTTTACCATCTCTAAGAGCTTTCATGTAGTCTGGCAGCTTTGCAACCAATATCCCTTAAATCGACAATAGAAACATATGGACTCTTTAGGATTAGCACATGGAACTATCTCAGAAGTAGCCATTTTCTTTACCATACGATCAAAAGGTTTGACCTTGGCCAATCCCTTTCCATTGGGAAGAGGAATATTTTCTTGACCACCATTGTCACCATTGTCCATATCCATAGAAACTTTGGAATTAGATCCTTCAAACACTTTTGCTTCACCTGTGCTCTTAAGCATTTATGCGTCAGCAAAAATAATATATGTGTCAGATCAATTACTTTCACGTCAAGGTCCTCATATAAAAGTTCTGAATGAACTGAATATATGACTTAAGAAGCGAAAATAAGTACCAATTCAATGGCTTGCACCCTTAGGAAAACGACACCCACTCTTTCCAATTTGTCAATGTACGATTTCATTTCCTGAACATGAGCACACATAGACTTTCCATCTTGATGTCTAAATGCCTATAAGGCTTGAGTACTTACGTATCTTTCAACTTGTAATGTGTGGAGAGTTATTGGAGGAGGATGAAGAGTTGGGGAAGCATGATGTCCATTTCCACCGTTGCTCGAAGAAGGGAACATACTTTCACCTTGATCTGAATGTGGAAGATCATCTTCAGATGGTAAAGGAAAAACCATTTCCAAAAGAATAAGGAACACCATTGTTATCTTGACTTGACATATGTTACATGAGAAAAGAGAATTCATGTTAGTTGATTTTAATCCTTAACTATTAACCCATAAAATTAGATTAAGGCTAGGATCCATATTTTCGACTCTAACTTTGAAGAGGGATGTAGTAATCAAATTCGAATCCATTTTAGGTAGGTAATGCTTTTACCAATTTCAATCTTATGAAATTCCTAGATCTTTTGAGATTCATTTAGTCTAGTCAATAGCATGTTTAATCTCATATTATGATCACTTTTTTTAATGGGATGCCGAGGATCACAAACGAGATGTGAATAACCATGCAAATAAGCTTGTCACTCTTGATGCCATTTATCATATTGTTTTAATGTGTTGGTTAACCACACGCGCTCCATTAATCAATGATAATTCTCGAGACACCCATTACCACCCTTTATTAGTCCCAATTAGTGTGTCAGTTAACCATACACGCTCCACTAATGACTCATAGAGTGTAATGTGCAATTTCATGGATTAACATACAAATTCACATTTTCCTACAGTAACTAAGAGTGGGATTTTAGAAAATAGCTTAGTTACTTTATATTATTATAATTTTAATGTGGTTATGTCGTATCAAATCCATTTAGCTAACAACCCTCCACCATACAAGAGAGCGGTGGGTAAGAGTGTATACCCAACGACAGTCATTTTATAGGCCTATTCCTTAAACTCCCGTTATAGTATGACTTTGTGAACGAGGCGTACTAATGATTAGACTGACTATTCTTATACATTATATATATATATATATATATATATATATATATATATATATATATATATACTAGTGGTGTACCTGCGCAAAGCGGCGGTGGTGAATAGTTTTTTTTTTTCAATGATATTTTTTTACAAAAATGTTATATTCCTAAAAAAGTACACGTCTAAGACAACAAAATCCAACTTTGACGTTATTTGTTACATGATACATCAAATAAACGGTTCAAGACGGCACACAATATAAAATGTGTAAACCGTTCAAACAAAAATAATATAATTATATAAGAATACACGAAATATGAAAATACGTAATAACACAGGACTGATTATACTTTATTAATCATGCAACACTTTTTTATACACCACGTTGTAACTCTATCACCTTTTATAGATGAGAAATTAAATATCCTCCTACAATTGATACGTGCATTGAAGATTGAACACAGCAAAAGAAAAAAAAATCTAAAAAATACACCTAATAAATCACAATCTGATCACTAAATTAGGTTGTAGTTTTCCATCGTTGATCCATAGGTGTTTTTTTGGACCGAAAATTTACATCGGTATTTTAATAGGAACTTCACCGCTTTTCTAGTAGTGTGAGAGAGATTAGATTAATAAATCAACCTAGCAATTTTCAAGATATAAAAAACATAGTATTTTTAATTTGAAGAGGTGATATTGGTTGATCTTTTAAATGTCACCTCTTAGTTTATATTATAACCCTTAAACTTTTAAGTTGTACTCAAACAGATTATATATGGGAAATGTTATTATTTAATTTACGTATAAACCTAAACATTATAGAAAGTACAAGTTCTAGTATTAAAAATATATTAAGTGTTACTTTTATTGTATAATATATAACAAAATTTGCGTTTAATCCATTTTTTATTTTAATAGAAGTCGAGATACTTCCTTTACTTTCTACTTTTATGTTATATATTATTTACTTATCATTTTAACTTAATTATTGTTCGAAATTCTATTTGATGTTATATATTATCTACTTAACATATTAACTTAACTATCTATTTAACATATATAAATGAAAACATGGTAATTTTTTTAGTTCAAGTATGTGTGTTGAATATTTTATGTAGTCACACATAAGCTCAGTTTTCTACAGCTAAAGAATAACTTTTTACAATTCACTTATTATTTTTACAATTTTTTTTTTTATTTTGGCATTTTAAACTTCTTATTTTTAAAACAATTAAAAAAACTGCAGTATATTATAGGTTGGTCCTTGTTTCTATTTTGCTTTTGTTTTTTTTCTTTACTCAGTCAATGTGAATTTGAAGAACTGAACCTCCAGCTTGTACTTTTTTGATAACTCTACAAAATCTGTTGTAAAAAAACCATCGTAATGTAATTGAATAGATTTTTCAAAGTACAACGCTACATACGAATAAAAGAAAATAAGATGTTATAATAAACAATAAAATGAAAGTGCAATCCTATCTTTTGTTGTAAACCCAAAACTTATATGAAAAGTGAATTGCTATTTCTTGCATTTAACCCATCAAGAATATGTAGGTTCTGCAAAGATATAAAAATAAAAAGTAAAAATCAGGAAATATTATACTAGATGTGAACAACCATGTCATGCAAATTAAAGATTATAAAATAATTAATAATGCTATAAAAAAGTAAAGTGGCATGACCTTCAAAATGAATTCTGACGTAAACAATTATTGTTAAACATAACACAATATCTTCAAGTAAACTGTAAATATCGTTCTTATTGAGATACATGTCCACTTTCACACAATCTTTTCACATTCTGAAAGTTGTATGAAGTACATGAATTAGTAGTAGACATACTTTCATCTGTTACAATTCTAACATACTGAGCAGATATTTGTTCATTCATTCGTGGACGCCCCTTGTCCTTATCTTCATATTTCGGTTTGACCTAATAAACCATTTCAATACAAATTTCCCAATCAAAAAACAACCACATGATATAGATAAACAAACAGAAAAGTCTAAGTTGTGGTTAGTTTTGCTAAAGTTGTCAATTGATTTGGACTTTTAGTTGAGTCAAAAGATTAAATCACTATTATTGAAAACCTGAACAGGTGCAACAAAGAATCACACACAGTTGCCAAACTTGGATCCAGTCCTGTGAAAGGCTGAATTTAGACTCTTGAGAACACCAACTGTAGTTCCTCCCCTAATGATTGAAGAGGACCCATGAATCTGAAAGTAGCATCGTTTGAACTGATTTGATAAAGCTCTGAGCTGTGCTTGTTTAGTCCGACAACAAAACATCACCATTCTTCTTCCTATGTCACATCAATGAATCCAGAAATTAAGCTCACCTAAAGATAATAAGATGTCTAATTCAAATATTGAAGCTCAAATCAAGTTTCAATTCCTATAGTCATTCCTTAAATCTCCAAACCAAATGGCACAAAAATCTCTTATCTTTCAATTTTTGGTATCAGTTGAAACCTAACACAGACACACGAAATAGTAATGGCACCACTGATGGAAAGCTTCACTTTAGCAGTTCAGAATTTCAGAAAGAAGAAAATTAGGAGGATCAAGAACTTTCTTAACCTGAAAGTGAGAGAACCGTATGTTTAATTAAGATTTGCAATCAACAAATACTTGTTTGAATCGTCTTCTCCAGAACAACCGAGGGCATCAGACGCCTCGTCTTCTTCGGCTTTAACTTCAATTCAGACTCCGCATCTTCTTCAGCTTCAATGATTTGGCTTGCAGGCCGGCCCTAAACACATATTTATGAAACCAAAATAGAAATTTTAGGTTTTAAGATGAAAAAAATTCTCCAACAAATGCAACAAAAACAAATATCGATTAGGGTTTTCGTCATCACTATGACAAACGAAATTGAAACATGCAAATAAAATGGGGTATAAATAAACGAATTAAAACCTAATATACAGATGAATACGAGAAATGTAGACAAACATCAGAACCTGAAATGGAGTGGAGACACCAGAAAGTGAGAGTAAAAATTGACCCTTTAAAACCATGGAGAGAGTGAAAAACAAGAGTGAGAAAACTTCAGGCAACAGAAAAGGCGATTAGTAGAATCTACCTGCAATCCGTCAGGAAGAATGTGATTTTGTGATAATCGATCGAAAAGAACCCTTTAAAATAAGTAACTAAAACCTGTATTTTCAGAGAATGTTTGTAAATTTATTGTTTGGTTGGAGACCTATGACCACCAAAAACGTAGATATGTGTGTCCATACGGATTAATTAGCACAACTTACATCACATACATCAAGAACAATTGCTACCTTTGGGGGAGGATTTTGACTGATTAGGGTTCGAACCAGCATATAAAGTTAAAATTACAACATCAAAGTAAACACATCTCCTTCCCATTGTCGCATGCATATCTCCATTAATACGAAAATGAAGATCGAGAGAAAGAGATAGAGAAAGAAAGATCTGGAAAAAAAACATTAAACCTGTCAAGGGAGAAATGCAGAAAAATAAAGCTCCAACTCTGATTTCTCTTATATCATCAACTTTGGATCTTCAAAAGCCGGAAGCATGTCTTGAGAGATATGAGAGGTTATGTTTTATAAGGTTTTTAAAAGTCAAAGTTCTTTTGAATCTAATTTCAATTTTGAATGTTGTTCATCGATTCCATTGGTCTTTACCAATTTAATTAGCTGAAGTTAAAGGCAGATTTGGTATTTGACGGATTCATTGAATTGTATTTAGGGTTTTACAATTTGAACGTTTGAATTTATAATATTATTTTATTCTCAATTAGTTGTACATTATGCATAGAGATTTGAACGTCTTAAAAAAATAATATTATTATAATGAATCTATTTATACAAATAGTAAGATTTCTTTTATAAGGTAGTACATATATATATATATATATATATATATATATATATATATATATATATATTAGGCCTTTAGGTATATGTACATAGTATAAGGTATATTTTAAAACATTTTAAAATAGCAAGGGCTTAATCTTTTAATAAATTAAAGTTTTAATAAATTAAGTTTAAACCATTTTGTGGATTTTTAATTAATTATTTAATTAAATTAATAATAAGATCCATAAGGATGCATTTTAAACTTTTCAAAATACCAATTATTATATGAAATTAATTATTAAGTTCAATTAATATCTATATTTGTTATTTAAACATTTAAATAATCAATCATATTAATCACAAAACAATTAATCAAGTCAAATAATTATCTCCTAAATTCTAGGCTTTTATTTTATCATCATAGATACACGAAAAAACAGATTTTGAGGATAAGTATATCAAGTAAATATTAAACAAAAGTAGATTAGGCAGAAAAGCATAGAAATTTCGGATCTGGCCTGGGCTCACGACGTGAGCATGCAAGCTCACGATGTTGAGATTAAAACTCTAAAGATCGATAGATTTAAACAGGTAAACAGATTAAGAACAGGGAATGAATATCAAATGTGTTGAATGATTGAATATCACAACCTTTGAAGAGCTCGATAAAGAACTGCTACTGTAAAGGTGTGTAGGGTTAATGCAAAAGACGATTACAAATAATAGTGCATGCATGCACCTTAAATATCTAAACCCTAGATAATAAATAACGGGTGGACATGCCCAAACCGGTTACATAAAATATGAAACATTAGGCCCATAATGACGCAACACTTTAAGCTCTAACAATATCCTCCTTTGCGTCGATTGATGCACGAGACCTTTATTGAGGAGTTCGCTTCTACACTTCAAACAGTTTCAGAATTACACTTACCAGAGCTTTGCGAACTTGGATATACCACCTAATCATATCCGAAAAGCACTTCTTGTTGCTTTTGCTATTCCCTTTATATTTGCCTACGAAGTCCAAAATGTACTCCATGCACGAAGTGGTGAAAAGATGTTTATCAGTGAGAAAGAAACAAACTTTGTGAAAGTCTGCATCAGTTCTCTCCTTCATCTGAAAAGCCACGCACCATCCGTCCTTTCGTATCTTCCTTGGTTTCATTTAATCAAAACCTTCAGGAGCTTCCTTGGGGAGCACAATTAGCTTCTTTTGTAGTACCGCTGCTATCTCAACATCCATTTTTCCAATCTACTGGATGTACAAAATGAGCATTTGTTTGAGATGAGCAACTACCTGTTCGTACTTCTGTTCATCCCTCAGCAGCATGTTGTACAGCATGATCCAATCATACGGATTCAAGCAAGGTAGATCAGCAAGAGTGAATTCGTGCACCTGACTTGTTGAACCTCTAGCAACCTTAAATTTTGTATTCGAACCTTCACAGTCATAATCTTGTGTGCACTCCATGTTTCGTACTGCGGCTTCATGTGCTTTAGGTAGAATGAGAAAAACAAAATGATCTGCACCGCTATCAGTTGGAGGGACATTTACAACTTTAACAAAACTATGAAACTTGAAGGCTTTTGGTGTGATAGGAAGATACAGTTGCAAATCTTATGCATATTTACATATCAAAATACGCAACTGGTTCCAGCCAATACATGGTCGAGATATCCACAACCTCACTTAAGGTTCGCTCTAAACTACATACTGAAAACAAAAGCTTTCGGCTTTCCAATAGGACTTAGGCTTCACGTTCATCCCATTCCTTCTCTTTTGCCTCACGAACGATTCGTTGGTGCTCATCTATTTGAGCTTCAAGATCTCTTCTTATTTTAAGCTCGTGTTCGTCAGGATCTTCCTCTTTACTGTCGTCAATGATTAAATCTTCAACGAACTTCTCTTTGCCTTTCGAATCCGAAGCTACATTATCCTTCGGTTTATTTTCTTTCTTTGTCTTGACAGTTGGCTTGACAGAAGGTTTGGGGTTTTCCTTCTTGTATTGTTTCACATCTTCTCCCCATTTTTTCAGAATTGAGCTTGATTCCGGATGTCACACCCAAAAACTGGAACGGTGGAAATGTTCGGGGGCGGATGACGTCATGTACAGTATCACAACAATTTCATAATATTAATAAAAGTACAAAAACCATGTATTGAAAAAGTATAAGTTTTTACATATGTGTTCAAGTCAGTGTATACATGACACCAAAAAGTTAAAACACATGAGTAAATGAAGCTCCGTATTCTCAAAAATCTGTGGATGTACCTGTCTACTAATTCCCTGAGAATACAAGTATTTTTGAAAAGGTGTCAAAAATTAAGTTGGTGAGTTCATAAGCATGTTTGTAATTTAAATTTCTCGTTGTTCTTTTGAAAATATAAACATATATTTCCCAGAAAATCCAATATTTTCTGTTGTAATACGTTGTACTCAAAATGTGTGAAAGTTATTGTACTCTGATATAGAGTACTATAGTTTTAATCCATATGAAACCATGAAAAGTATGTTTCTCTGTACTGACTTAGTATTCTGTATTTGTACTTGTAAAATACTGTATTATAGTTTTATTATTTAATAAGTCTATATGAAGATTTTACTTATTCTTACTCTAATCGTATTGTTCAATAACAAATTGTGAGTTATCATAACCATACCTAATGACCTAAGATGGCCTGAACATGACGTTCTTAAGGCGTCATTATCGGTATGACATTTTTCACCACATCCCTACTGGCCTAGCTGTTGCAAGCAACTCTGGCGCGGGATTGGCAGTCCCGTGTAGATCTATGCACGAGTGTCACGCTCTCCCTCCAGGAGACTCTGGTTATAATTTCAGAACTTGGTTGGTACTTAAATAAGTACTTGAATTGTATCTCACAAATGCTATATTGATGATTACACGTAGAATAATGAAAAGTTACCTTGTAATGACCAAACTGTAAGTATGTTTCATAAACTATAATTAATATAGCTTATATGTTTGTTTTTCTGTAATGTACTCAAAATATGTAAAGTAATGCATTTGGTCCATAAATTATACCCATTAAAATCTATATGTTAATTTTTTGTTTTGTATTCTTAACCTTGAAAGCAATGTGTAAGTTTCATAAACTATAACTATTATAGTTTATATGTTCATGTTTTACGGTAATAAAAACCTTTATCAGATTTGTAAAATTTGTAATACGGTTGCTCCTTAAAATCCAATGTTTATATTCAAATGGCACTAAAACAATTTGCAAAAATTATAGTTTTGTTTAAGAGGATTGAAAATCATTTTATACTTATATAAATACAATATTTATATAATTCTGATTAAATAGACATTCGAATTAATAATTCTATCCCAAGCCCACAACTAGACAAGGAATAGGAAATGTAGTTAAATTACCAATTTTAAGCATGTTGAATCCTAATTATAATATATATATATATATATATATATATGTATATATATATATATATATATATATATATATATATATATATAATTTTGATAACTGAAACAATTTATAAACTTTAAAAATATTTAGATATTAACACCATTTTTATTATGTTACACATGTATCCCCCCCCCCCCTAAAATAGTTGAAAATTATGAAAACGTAGGGGTATGAACTCACCTTTTGTAAGTGTCCGAGTGAAGATACGGTATAGTAGAGTTAATTCCACAAGTTAGACCCCGTGACAAAATTGAATCCTAATTCATATTAACATCCTATGAAGTATAAATTAGATAATCTAGTAAATTTTAAAGTGTTAAACAACACTTAATTATTGTAAAAAGAGTTACAATAATATTTAGAATAGTTTGTAGGTGTTCTTGGCGTTCTTCGTGTTCTCCGTGAAAATTAGTGATATTGGGTGTTTTCGGTCCAATATATGAAGATTGGAGGGTGTTTTCGGATGATAATAAGAACAACAGATGATTCTCGTAAGATCCTAAGAAGATTCAAAGGATTTTTGCATTATAATCCAGAGGATAGAGTGATTTCGCAAGTGTTCTTGATAGGGAAGAGTAGTGTTTTTGGTTGGTGTTCTTGAGAGAAAAAGATGAAGATTTCCGCTGAAAGATGTAAGAATGAGCTTATGTTTTCAGTCATATGTATTTATAGGTGGAAACATGTGGTGGTTTAGTGATTCTCGGTCAAGAACACAATCCGAGGAAGGGTAGTCTTCGGCCGGGAACTCAAGCTCATTCTTACCGAATTCCACCGATTCTTCTACGAAGTGAAGACTCTCATTTAATTCGGTTTCTTCGAATGGAATTACAATAGTCTCGTCAGATAGACACTTCTTTGAGATTAGAGACGTGAAAAGTGGGATGAATGTTACTGAGTTCATGCGGTAGATTGAGTTTTAAGCAACCGGACCACTTCTAGCAAGAATCTCGAATGGTCCGATGTACCTTGGATTTAGTTTCCCACGCTTGCAGAAACATATCATTCCTTTCCAAGGTGAGACCTTTAACAAGACGCGGTCACTAACCTGGAATTCCAAGGGTTTTCGTCATTTGTCCGCATAACTCTTCTGTCTGTCTCTAGAAGCTTTCAGTCATTCCCGGATTTGGACGATTTTCTATGTTGTTTCTCGAATGATCCCGGGATTGGTTAAAGTACTGTCGGGTACTTGGTTCTTGGCTAGTTGCGTATCACCCACTTCAGCCCAACAAAGAGGAGATCTACACTTATATCCATAGAGAGCTTCAAAGGGTGAAACTTTGATGCTAGTGTGATAGCTATTGTTGTAGGAGAACTCAACTAGTGATAAATGGGTATCCCAAGCTTTACCAAAATCTATCACACAAGCCCTTAACATGTCTTCTAGCATTTGTATGGTTCTCTCGCTTTGCTCATCAGTCTGAGGTTTATACGCTGTACTCATGTCAAGATTATTTCCCAAGGACTTTTGCAATGATTGCCAAAACTGCGAAGTAAATGTACTAACCTGGAAGGAGATAATAAATATTGGCACACCATGCAATCGTACTATATCTTTGATGTACATCCTTGTTAACTTCTCCATTTTATCAGTTTCTTTTATTGGAAGGAAGTGCGCAGATTTGGTTAATCTGTCGACGATTACCTAAATGGTATCATGACCACCCCTTGTCCTGGGTAACTTGGTTATGAAATCCATTGTAATCTGCTCCCACATCCACTCATGTATTTATGGTTGTTGAAGTAAACCTGAGGGATTTTGATATTCTACCTTGACTTTGGCTCAATTCATACACTTGCCCACATAGGTAGCAATTTTAGCTTTCATGTTTGGCCACCAATAGAGTTTCTTAAGGTCCATATACATCTTGTCTGAACCCGAGTGAATAGAGTATCGAGTTTTATGGGCTTCAATCATGACAACATCTCTGTAACCACCAAAATTCGGTGTCCAGATCTGATTAATGAGATAACGAACTCCGTCACCCTTGATTTCCAAGTTCTTTTCCATTCCTCTTAGGGCTTCACCTGTCATGTTTTCGGGTTTCAAGGCTTCCAGCTTAGCCTCCTTGATCTGTGTAGACAGGAGGGAATGGATAGTCAAAGTTAGAGACTTTACTCGGCGGCCCGAGTACTCTTTACAACTAAGGGCCTCTGCTACTACATTGGATTTACCAGGATGATAATGAATTTCGCATTCGTAATCATTGAGTAGTTCCACCCATTGTCTTTGTCTTATGTTAAGTTCTTTCTGATCGAATATGTGTTGGAGGCTTTTGTGATCAGTAAAGACTATGCATTTTGTACCGTACAGGTAATATCTTTAGAGAAAAAAACCACTACTCCCAGTTCGAGGTCGTGTGTGTTATAATTGACTTCGTGGTTCTTAAGCTGTCTCGAGGCCTAGGATATGACCTTTCATCGCTACATAAGAACGCAACCCAACCCTTGCTTGGACGCATCGTAGTAAACTACAAAATCTTTTGTCCCTTCTGGGAGGGACAAGATCGTTGCGCTTCAGAGGGCTTGCTTTAGTTTCTAGAAACCATTTTCTTGTTTCTCCTCCCAGTTGAAGGTTACACCCTTCTGAGTCAGGTTGGTGAGTGGTTTTGCGATCTTTGAAAATTTTTGGATGAACCTTATGTAATAGCCAGCGAGACCAAGAAACTGATGAATCTCTGTTGGGGATCTTGGGGTCGCCCAGTTTTCGATAACTTTGATCTTGGAGGGATCGACATGTATCCCTTCCTTGTTTACTACATAACCTAGGAATTCCACCCTTCAAATCTAGAATTCACATTTTGAGAACTTCGAATACTCTGCCCTTAAGGTTTCCAAGACTTGTCGTAAATGTTGGCCGTGTTCTTCCTTACTTCGGGAATAGACTAGTATATCGCCAATGAAAACTATAACGAACTTGTCTAAGTAAGGTCGACACATGATTCATCAGGGCCATGAATATTGCATGTGCATTCGTTAGACCAAAGGGCATAACTACAAATTTGTAGTGACCGTAGTGAGTTCTAAAAGCAGTCTTTGGAATATCAGTCTCCTGGACTCGTAGTTGATGGTATATTGATCTTAGGTTAATCTTGGAGAAGAAACTTGCCCCTTGAAGTTGATCGCAGAGGTCATTTATCTATGGTAGAGGGTATCGGTTCTTAACGATAAGTTTTTTTAGTTCGTGATAGTCTATGCAAATTCGGAACGACCCATCCTTCTTTTTCACGAACAAAACCGATGCTCCCCAGGGCGAGAAGCTTGGTCTAATGAATCTCTGATGGTACAAGATGATATGGGGATTTAGCTACGGGGGTAGCTCCAGGAATCAAGTTGATTCGGAATTCGACTTGATGTTCAGGAGGAACTCCTGAGAGATCTTCGGGGAAAACATCATGGAAATCATAGACTTCGGGGATATCCTTGATGCTTCTTACTTCTTGTGTCTTATCTACCACATGGGCTAAGAAGGCACAATAATCTTTGCGAATATACTTCTTGGCCTTGACGCAAGAAATGATTTGAAGATTTGCACCAGATTTGTCGCCATAGATAATGAGAGATCGTTACATGGCAGATTAAGACGAATGGCTCTTTCAAAATATAGGATATCAGCACGATGAAGACTTAACCAATCCATGTTGATTATAATGTCAAATCTTTTAATGGAGACCGACATAAGGTCAATTTGAAACGAATGGTTGCTTAGAGTAAGTGTGCATCCTATGTATATATCGTTTGTACTCTCGGTCCTTCCGTTGGCCATCTTTACTGTGAATGTATATTTTAATGATTGAGGATTCTGTTTTAGTATATGTTTGAATTTATGGCTCACGAAGCTTTTCTCCGCACCACTATCGAAAAGAATGCATGCGTAAGAATTGTTGAGAAAAAATGTATCGGTAACCACGTTAGGGTCTGCCAGCGCTTCTTCATGGCCAATCTCTAAGATTCTCCCCACACTACCGGCATTCTTTATCTTTGGGCAGTTTCTCTTGTAGTGCCCAATTTCTTCGCACTCATAACAAGCTTGGTTTACTCCCGCAGCAGGGAATTGAGAGATGGGTTGTGCTGGTGCTTTACAGAAACGGGCAGTATGCCCCTTCTTGTTACAGTTTTTGCAGTGCATTTCGCTGCAAATTCTCGTGTGATGGAAGTTGCATTTATTTCACTTTGGGAACGTTCCAACCTAATGACTTGGGGCTGCTGGAGTAGCTGAAACGGTTGTAGGTGTAAGAGTAGGAACAGCAACGGGAACAACATCAGTGTGTACTACCACAATTTGTTGTTTCTTGGAGGGTTCCTATGACGATTTCCCCTTCTCTTATTCCATAACTTCTTTTTGATGCCTCCTTCTTTGGGCTTTTTAGGAACAGCTGGCATGGAGCCTTGACGAACTCTATGGTCTACAAGTGTCTGATCCAGACGCTTAGCACCGTTCAATGTAAGTGGATTGGAGGCAATAACGTTTCCTTGAGTCGGGGGTGTTAATACCCAAATATACCTCTCAACCTTTTTACTCTCCGTGGTGACCATCCCGGGACACAGTAGAGCCAGGTCATTGAATTTGGCAGTATACGCAACTATATCGGAGTTCTTCACTTTTAGACTCCAGAGTTCCTGCTCTAACTTTTGTATTTCGCCCCTGGGACAATATTCTGCCAACATTAGAACCCTTAGGTCTTCCCAGCTCATGGCGTTTGCGACCGGGAGAGATAACGATTTGACATAGTCGTTCCACTAGTAAAGGGTTCTGTCTAAGAAGGTGCATGCTGCAAACTTTACTTTGCTTGCTTCAGGACAAGCACATATTTCAAACACTGATTCGGTTTTCTCGAACCAACATGTCAGAGCAATGACACCTCCAGTGCCATCGAAATATTTGGGTTTAGCATTTGAGAAATCTTTATATGAACACTCCCTAGGGTGTCCAAGACTTTCTCCATGATTTGAATTATAATCACCGCTGCCAGATTCACTAGTACCACTGGTGTTTATTTGTGTCATGGCAGTAGCCACAACGGCGGTTACTGCTGCTTGGAAGATAGCATGATCATACTGTGGAGGTGGTGGCGGTGGTGGAATAAGTGGATTATTATTGAAACGCCTATTTGATTTACGTGGTGGCATCTTTTTCTACAAAGTTTTCAAAGATGAACATGATGGTAAGAATTTAATAGTGATTATAAATTAGGAGACTTTGAACCAATACACACTGATTCAATACGTATTATGCAAGGAGTTCGAAATAGGGTCTACCATAAGTAATAACTTGTAAAATATCATCAAGAATTTTGATAGATATTTTCCCAAGAAAAGAGAATGCATGTCAATTTTATTGGTATATTAGATGTATAGAGTTCGGAAAATTTGACCCTGAAGTAGGTCTACAACATACCAACTTAACAAGAAAACTTTGACAACATACTGACCTTTCGAAAATAAAATTTTACGTCTAACCATAGACATGAAAAAACCACTCGAGTTTATAAGTAGACTTCATCTATTTCCAAAAGAGTGAGTAGGGTATGCCCTACTCGCGAGGAGTGTTGTTATGCTTTGTACTAGTTTCATCCCTAGATGTGGCCAACTGGTATTTTGTTTCACGCCTTTCTAATGCTGCTTGGCCTTGTTGAAGTTCTCTAATTTCGGCTCGGTTGGCAGTTAGTTCTCTCTGCAGAGCCTCAATGTGATTTCTGTTTATCTCTTAGTCTTCGCTCAAGGGGCCGAGGCGAACCATGTTGACTACCGTGGTAGCACCAACCTCTACGACTCAATGGATGGATGCTCTTGCTTGCTCATCGTTACAAGCAACTAGACGGACTAACACAAGGAGGGCTCTGTCTGCTGAGCCTCCCTCATCAAGGTTGTAGAAGCTTCGGTCCCCATTATAGGGAAAGTGCTGACCCTGTTCACGACTACACCCCTCTAAGTTTACTGCCCACTGTGGTGTCGGACCTTGGAAGTTCTGTCAAGGATTGGGATTTTGGGCAACTTGAGGTGGATCATAGACTTCTGGTTCGGAGTCAGAGTCTTCCTGAATAACCTCTTCCCCGAAGTCTTCTTCTATTGAAACTACAGGGTCGTCTTCTGGTTCCTCTTCGAGCCATCCTTCGTTCCCTTGGTTGGGAAAGTACGGATCCCCCAACAGATGAAATCCAACCATGTTATCTATGCGAGAATAGGGGTGTAAGAGTTATCAATAAATATCGAGATGGTGTTATCATGTTATATATACTCCTATAGTATTTAAATTTATGCTTGGTTCTATAGTTCTTGTCGCATATAGGTTTGGTAAGCTTTAGATTGTTGCAACACCATGATTACCCCCAAACACATGTTGGTGATATCTCAAATAAATATAGTTGATCAGGCTATATTTATCCTAGATATGATTACATAACTATCCTGGTTTAACTGCAGTGTCCAACAGCTAAATACTTTTATGTATTTCTTACTATGTTACTGTTTCTTGTATGTATGTGTGTTAGTATACTCTTTATGAAATACTTAGATATTAAAAAATATACTTTTAGTTAGAGCGCTTCATCCCCATAGCATTTATAGTTGTATGTCTTCTTATGGTTTGATATACTTACTTCACTATAAACAATGCTCTGATACCAATCTATCAGACCCACAAACCGGAACGGCGGAAACGTTCGGAGGCGGATGACGTCATGTATAGTATCACCACAATTGCATAATAGTAATCAAAGTACAACAACCATGTATTGAAAAAGTATAAGTTTTTACATATGTGTTCAAGTCATTGTATACATGACACCAAAAAGTTAAAAGACATGAGTCAATGAAGCTCCTTCTATTAAAAAATCCTTGGATGTACCTGTCTACTGATTCCCTGAGAATACAAGTAGTTTTGAAAAGGTGTCAACAATTAAGTTGGTGAGTTCATAATCATGTTTGTAATTTAAATCTGTCTTTGTTCTTTTGAAATGCAAACATATCTTTCCCATTAAATCCTATATTTTCTGTTGTAATATTTTGTACTAAAAAATATATGAAAGTTATTGTACTCTGATATAGTGTACTATAGTTTTAATCCATATGAAACCATGGATAGTATATTTTTCTATACTGAGTTAGTATTCTGTATTTGTACTTGTAAAATATTGTATTATAGTTTTATTATTTAATAAGACTATATGAAGATGTTTAGTATTCTTACACCAATCGTATTGTTCAATACCAAATTATGAGTTATCATAACCATGTTTGATGACCTAAGACGGCCTGAACACAACGTTCTTCATGCGTCGTTAATGGTACGACATTTGTCACCACAGGCCTACCGGCCTAGCTGATACAAGCAGCTCTGGTGCGGGATTGTTAGTCCCGTATAGATGGATACACAAGTGTCACGCTCTCCCTCCAGGAGACTTTGGTTATAATTTCAGGACTTGGTTGGTACTTAAATAAGTACTTGAAGTGTATCTCACAAATGCTATATTGATGATTACACGTGGAATAATGAAAATTTACTTTGTAATGAACAAACTGTAAGTATGTTTCATAAACTATATTTAATATAGTTTATATGTTTGTTTTTCTGCAATGTACTTTGAATATGTAAAATAATGCATATGGTCCATAAACTATACCCATTATAGTTTATATGTTTGTTTTATGTTTTGTAATCTGAACCTTGAAAGCAATGTGTAGGTTTCATAAACTATACCTACCATAGTTTATATGTTCATGTTTTACTGTAATGAAAACCTTTATCAAATTTGAAAAATCTGCAATACGGTTGTTCCTTGAAATCCAATGTTTATATTCAAATGGTACTAAAACAATTTGAAAAAAATTATATTTTTGTTTAGCAAGTTTGAAAATCATTTTATACTTATATAAATATAATATGTATATAATTGTGATTAAATAGACATTCGAATAAATAATTCTACCCAAGCCCACAACCAAACAAGGAATAGGAAATGGAGTTAAATTACCAATTCTAAGTCTGTTGAATAACGGCAACAATTTATATATATGTGTATATATATATATATATATATATATATATATATATATATATATAATTTTGATAATGGCAACAATTTAAAAAATTTAAAAACCTTTAGATATTAACACCATTTTTATTGTTTTACACTTGTATTCCCCCCTAAAATAGTTAAAAGTTATGAAAACGTAGGGGTATGAACTCACCTTTTGTGAGTGTCCGAGTGAATATACGGTGTAGTAGAGTTAATTCCATGAGTTAGAACCCGTGAAAAAACCGAATCCTAATTCTTATTAACATCATATTAATTATAAATTAGATAATCTAGTGAAGTTTAAAGTGTTAAACAACACTTAATTATTGTAAAAAGACTTACAATAATAGTTATAATAGTTTTTAGGTGTTCTTGGTGTTTTTCGTGTTCTTCGTGAAAATTAGTGATATTGGGTGTTTTCGGTCCAATATATGAAGATTGGAGGGTGTTTTTGGATGATAATAAGAACAATAGATGATTCTCGCAAGATCCTAAGAAAATTCAAAGGATTTTCGTATGATAATCAAGAGGATAGAGTGATTTCGCAAGTGTTCTTAAGAGGGAAGAGTAGTATTTTTGGTTGGTGTTCTTGAGAGAAAAAGATGAAGATTTCAGCTGAAAGATGTAAGAATAAGCTTCTGTTTTCGGTCATATGTATTTATAGATGAAAACATGTGGCGGTTTAGTGGTTCTCGGTCAGGAACACAATCCGAGGAAGGGTAGTCTTCGGCCGAGAACTCAAGTCGGCTTCACATGTTTTCGGCCATAAACCAAGGGGTTTTCAATCCTAGGTAAGTTTGCTGTCCGAAGCATTTTCGGTGAAGAATCCGTTTTCGGTCTGAAGGGATATGGTTGCACGAGGGTTTTCGGTAAGACTAGATGCAAGGGTTCTCGATTTAAGTGGGAAAAATCTAAATTTTGCAACACCTAATTAATAAATGGCTTATACATATAAAAATTATTAATTTAACTTTAATAAATTTAAAATTCAACAATGTTGACTTTTATTTGACATGTTTTACTTTTGTTGACCTTGGGTTGACTTTTACAGACTTGAAAATAACGGGTTGCTACACCAGAACACCTTCTAATATGTTGAGCATTGCGAACACTGGCCTTAGCTTTTCATAGAGATGATTTTTGACTGTTATTGTGATCATCGAGTCACGAGTCTCGATGATGTCCGAAAGCAGAGCATTCACATCTGCTATATGGCTTTTCATGACAGCCTTTCCTAATAGTAGATTGTTTATCTGTTTCTCAGTAGTCTCCAGCTTGACAGTGAGAACTTTCACCTTTTCGGTCTTCACTACAAGAGCATCCATTATTTTACTCTCTGTGGCCAAGTCATCTTGAATCTTTTCAATCATGGATGAAGTGGAAGAGTTGTGCTCGGCATTATCGGATTGAAGGCCAGTGCGAACCTCTTTGAGTTTTTCCTTCTCTGTTCAAAGTGTACATCCAAAGCTGGAAATAACTTCGTTTGCCTTCGTAGTGTTGGACTCGAATGAGCTCTGAAATATGATCATGACGGACCGAGCATCTGTAATTAGTTTATCGAATTTTTTGGTCGTTTCCTTGCAGACTGAAGCTAAAGCATGCACGACTTTATTTGTCATCTCAAGGTTGGCAGAGTGTTCTCTGGTGAGGGTCTTAATGAAGGACTTGATGGTTGCTTGAGAGTAGTCTTCACTAGATGATTGGAGCAACGAATCCAACTTCTCGTTGATTTCCTTGAGTTTCCAATTTATGACGGGAGCTTCGTCATCACTTTCAGTATGAATTTTTAAAGGATTGTAGGTGAATCCTCCAAAATATTCGTCATCACCACCATACATCATGTCTGGATCGTCTTTATGGAAAGGTGAGACTGGTAGAGTAGAATGACCAATTGTAAATCCTGAAGCACATGCCCCTGCATCAGATGTGTTGACAGTTACTGGAGGTTCAACAGTGGAAGTAGTTGTGGTGGCAGTGGAATCTGTAAAGAGTGGGGTTGGAGTTACCTCAGGGTTTGTAGTTGCAGGCTTCGATTCCTTTGGTTGAGATGTTGCCGTAGTATCATCATCTTTTTGAACCTCTTCTTGAATAAGAGTCTCCAGAAACATTTTTGACTTCGAATCTTTATGGTCGCTCGGTGTTGGAGTTCGTGGCCAGCGAGCCACTTTTTTTACCGTCTTCCTTTTAGGAGCTTGAGGAGGTTTGGAGAGTTCTGCATCTGGTTTTCGTTTACCTCCCTGCTTTAGATATTGAGCAGTTTCAGACGGACCAATTTTCGCACCCTTTTTCTTGCCTCCTTTCTTGAGTTTTTCTGCCTCATGAAGGACCTTTCGCATATCATCAGACAAAGGACGAAAACCTGAGACAGGTAGACTGTGATAGGCTTGCAGTACGTCACTCACAACAGGAATCTCACGAAGCATAACTTTAGGAATGGAACCGATGAAGCTAAACTTCGAGTTATCAGCGAGTATGATGTTGGTTGTGTCGAAGATCTAGATTGAAGCCATACATGAGTCCTCCAAAATGGGGATGTTGAGATTGATGATCGCCCGTTGAATAATGAAGGTCTAGAAATGAACATATGAGATTTCACTGTGTTGTGTTGTAGAGAGGGTACTTTAGACCAAAATGAGCCCAGAGTACTGAACCATAATCCAGATTGATGCTGGAGTAGATATCGTACATATTCGTCATGAAAAACTTACTTGCATAATTAGAGCCTGTAACTCTCTCCAGGAAGCTCTTGAATAGAAGTATGAAGAGGTCATTCCACATCAGCGACAAGTTGGGCTTGTTGAACTTAGAAATTGCTGTCAACGCTTCCTTGTAGCCCATATGGTAGAACATCTCCAGAATGGCTGAGTTGGAGATTCTCTTAGGTTCAACCAAGTCACGAACCTGTGGAAGCCCTAGGAGGTTACAAAACCTCGATTTTGTGATTTGGGTTTTCTGGTTTAAGATTTCAAACGTGATTAACTCTTCCCGCTTTTGGTAGCTTGCCCTCGAGTAGGGTTTTGACAGATGCACCAAGGGGACAATTTCAGACATAGTAAGAGTAATAACAAATGGAGAATACGTCAAACATTCGACGATGGGATGAAGAAATCATCGTATTTTGTTGGGTCAAGACCAAGAATCAAGTTTTGATTAGCCTTGAGGTTGAGGATTGCAGATTAGGTCATGGTTTCTATAACTGAGGGAGTCTCTAAAGAAGCAGCCATTGATGCTTAAGGAAGGAGACGATGAACAGTAGAGAGTAGGAATCGTCGGAGGATTTTGTTTGCTCTTTGAAAGTGGTAAATAATTAATGAATCATCAAAATCCTTTTATACGGTATAGTAGGTGAGAGAATTTAGTCGATTGGTTGCATCGGTTACTGAAAAGTCACCTAGAAAGGGTGATTTACAGTTGTGACATGTGTCAAGCGGTTCAAATTGGTGTCCATTCAAATTATCATGCCAAAATCTTATCCTTTAAGATGTCGTTTCAGTTACGCCCTTTCGCAGTTAATTCCAAACATGAACTTTCACAATTAATTGTCATCAAATATTCTGCGAAACTGAAAGTAAACATGAGTACCACGAACCAGACTTTGGAAAATCACAAAGGATCTTCGTGCGAGAGTGTGCCAAAGATAAATAAATAAATCAACATTATTCTAAGGGATTCTAGTGATGTCTATTGAGACATGAAGTAGATGGATCCCGAGCAATGATCTCTTCCTTCGGAGTCAAGAGAGACTCTAAAGTGTCTGTGTGGTTCTCCGTTGAATTACGATTAACTGTTTGTTCAGAAACAGTGAAAGGCATCTTTTCATTAGGCTTTAAGGGCGGCTTTATCATCAACTAAACTACAAAACTTGATATAAGTACGAACGTTAGGATGACGTACTTGTCTGGCCGGTGTAGCCATAAAAACAAGTATGCTTTCGAATTGTTTTGAGTGACTAGGATATGTATAGAAATATCGAGAAAAAAATCGATCTATTGGGAAGAAACGTCTTAGGACAAGAACGTCTCATTAAGATCACACAAAAAGAAAAAGAGATTTCATGTTACTAACCACGATGGTGGACATTCGTTAATTCCACTGTGAATAAGCTAGAACATTTGTATTGTTCACCGTCAATTCATAAGTATGTGTTGGATATTGGGTTTCACTCAATTCGTGGTGATAACGAATTTAAGATCATAAACATAGAATGTGTTGTAACCATAAACCTCAGTGGTAATATCTGAGAGTCTCAAGGGTTACATTTATGAATACGAAAGTTATGGAGAAGTAGTATGAGGTGGTTCCAAAGAAATAATGTACCTATGCTATGCGAAAGTGACTAAGCAATTAACTCTTAACTCAATGTGAGAAGAGTGAGGTAGCTCTTGACTTATGTGAATGAACAACCTTATTGGGAAGAAACTTTTGGTGTAATCTACTGATTAAGGCTTCAACATAGAAAGTATTTGAGGCTCTGGATAATATGCAACAACATGCATCTAGGGACACTAAACTAGTGCATAGATTAGAAAATTTATACCTGCCCCCATCATTCGTAATTGAGATCACCAAGATGTTTTCCTTGAAACCTGTTCAATTATCCAATATTTTTGGTATTTTTGTTTAATTAAAAAATTAAATAAAAAAATAGAAAAAAATATTTTTGTATTTTTGGTTTTCTGAAAAAGAAATAAAAACAGAAAGAAATAAAATATTTTATGATTTTCAATATTCTAAAAAAGAAATAAAAACAGAATGAAATATTTTTGGATTTTCGGTTTTCTGGAAAAGAAATAAAAACAGAAATAAGTGAAAAAGAAATAAGGAAAATGTACAAAGGATACATGAAGTTCCTAACGACGAATGAACAACAGATTACAAGTCACCACGAAGATTCGCATCGGTTCACAATGTGAACAGTTGACCACGAATTACTACGAGTGTTCGCACCAATTCGTAGTGTGAACAGTTGATTGCGAGTCACTGCGAGCATTCGCACCAATTCGCAGGTTTATCAAAACTTTATATCTGCGAAGGTGGTTTCGGAACAAATTCAGCCTCTATCATTCCTAAGCCTTGAAGAATGCGATTGAAGGTTTTCTCAGGCAAGGATTTCGAGAAGATGTCGGCCAATTGATCAGTGGATCTAACAAAGTGTATCTCGACATTTTCGTCTTCCACATGATCTTTGATGAAGTGATACCTCAGTGTGATGTGTTTGGTCCTTGAATGTTGCACTGGGTTGTGAAAAATACGAATGGTGCTCTCAGAATTGCAATATAAGTGGATTCGCTTCATGTTGATGCCATAGTTGCGAAGTTGACTTTAAATCCAGATTACTTGTGAAGTACAAGAGGCATTGGCTACGTACTCTACTTCAACAGTCGACAGGGAGACGCAAGTTTGCTTTCTGGATTGCCAACTTACGAGTTTGCCATCAAAGAATTGACATCTTCCCATTGTGCTCTTTCGATGTATATCATAACCTCCAAGATTAGCATCTGAAAACACTTTCACAAAGAAAACTAAACTCTAAGTGTGCCATATTCCTAGTGAGGATGTTCTCTTGAGATACCTGAAGATGTTCTTAACAACGGTCATGTGGGGTTCGCGAGGATTCGCCTGAAACTTGGCACAATAGCAGATAGAAAACATGATGTCTAGATGACTAACAGTCAGATACATCAATGAACCTATCATTTGACGATAGATAGTCATATCAGCAGCTGGCTTATGTAGAGACGGTGTTAGTTTCGTTCTTAATGCCATTGGAACCTTCACCTTCGAAACTCCCACGATTCCAAACTTGGAGAGTAAGGTCTTTGTATAAGCCTCTTGATTGATAAAGATACCTTCATGACTCTGTCTTATATTCAAGCCAAGAAAAAAGTTAATCGGATCCACGGAGCTCATCTCAAAATTAGTTTCCATCAACTTTCGGAACTCAGTTGTTAACATGGGGTTAGTTGATCCAAAAATGATGCCATCAACATAAATTTGGACGATCATAAAGTGGTCACCATCTTTCTTTCGAAAGAGGGTTGGGTCAATCGATCCCTATTTAAATTTAGCCTGTTTTAAAAATGCGAGTAAGAGTTTCGTACCACGCTCTTGGAGCTTGCTTTAGACCGTAAACTGCTTTGTCCAGCATGTAACAGTGGTTTGGATACATTTTCTTTATGAACCCTGGTGGTTGTTCCACATACACTGTTTCTTCTATTTCCCCATTTAGAAATGTACACTTGACATCCATCTGATATACTTCAAAGTTCTTGTGTGCCACGTATGCCAAAAAGATGCGAACAGATTCTAACCTTGCAATGGGTGCGAAGGTTTCTTCATAGTTAATGCCTGCTTCTTGACAATATCCCTTCACTATGAGTCACACCTTGTTTCTTAACACATTTCTTTCTTTATCCAGCTTGTTACGAAATACCCATTTCAGACAAACTTCTAGATCTGGTCCTCAATATTGACTTAATGGATATAGCTTCCAACTTTACCCATTAAGACACTCCAAATGAGCAAGATCTCAATTTTAAGTCACAAAAAGTTCAAGAATCGGTCTTTTTCAACTTAAACTAATAAGTCATAGCCTTCTACTTTCAAATCAAAATCATCATGATGTCTAAATGGTTAAAGTTTTCAACTTTATCCATTATAAAGCCACAATGTTCTAAGATCTAAAATGTTAAGTTGAAAAATGACCAAAAACACAAATTTCTTTATGCATTGAGTAAAGAGAAATCTTGCATGTATTCTTTACTCCACCAAATGACCATATAACATCACAACCATGAGTCAAAAGCTAAAGAGTTCTTCCAACTTAATGGAATAAGCCAAAATGGGACCAACAATTACAAAAATGGAACAAAAACCCAACAAACTCTTAGATTTATGGAGGAAACATAATAAATCTTGAAACTTTAGAGTTTACCAAGGTATAAAGGTGTTAAGAAGGATGAAATCTTAAAGATCCATGCTTCCTTACCCAATCTTTCATGCATCATCACCCAATAACACTATAGGGGAAAACATAGCAAAAAGGAGCACCAAAATGAATTTAAGAGAGAGGATGAACTCCAAATAATTTAATGGAGGATCGGGTTTCATTAGAGGTATTCTAGAGGAGGTGGAGGATGAAAATGATAACTATAGGGTTAATGTCCTTTAAGTAATACAAAAAATCCCTTCAAAATATACAACCCACCGAGCAAAAGGCGCCCCGCGCTCATTAAAGGGCACTTCATTCTTCTTCGATAAATTCCAGATTTTTTAGTTTTTATCTCCAACTTCAAATAATCATAACTTCTTCACTCTAAACCCGATTTAGTGATATTTATATGCACGTGAATGTCTTGACAAGTCCACAATTCAATCTAAATGATTATGACTTAAAGCATATTGAACTTAATTTATTAATACACATAAAAAGTTCAGAATATCACTTTCCCATTTTAGCCCTTTATGGCTCCAAAACACAATCCAATGGCTTAAATTACTTCAACTAACATTATCAATATCAAATAATGTCCAAAATCTACCCTTTTAAATCTCGATACCTAGTTTTGACTGAATTAAATTCTGTCATTCCGAAATAAGAAACTTTTTAAAACCAAATGTTACACTTTTATTTTAAGTTTAGGCGACCATTACTCAACTTTTTGTTAAAACTTTGTCATAGAAAAATTAGCCCATTTCGCCTGCTTACGTTAGCATGAATATAAGCCATATCTATCTCTATAATACAATTGTACATATCAAGTACATCAATAGTTCTTTCATATCTATGAGGTTGGTGCATACAAAAATCTTTGTAGGAGCAAAATCTTTTCACAACTTCTCCTCATCCTCTTAGTAAGAGTTAGTTCCCATAAATTGTTAACAATCCTTCATTCATCATCTTAATATCACTACTAATCTTCTATTCTTGTCAATCAATCTTGTTTTGGAAATGACCCAACATCTTTTCCTCCTGACATGTCATTACCACATCAAGCATGTAACAGAAAGTCTCAAGAATAGTTGGTATGTGACAACCCATTATTTTCAAGTCTGTAAAAGTCAACAAAAGTCAAAACTTGTTAAATAAAAGTCAAATTTGTTGATTTATTAATTATTTAAAACTTATCCAACGTTTTAATATAAATAAACCTCTTATTGGATAAGTGTTGCAAATTTATGAAGCAAATGCGAGGAGCGAAAACCCTCGCATAAGACAAATAATTTGGACCGAAAACCTCCACAAGCGATACCTTCCCTCTGACCGAAATCATCTTTGCGGTCAAGACTGCAAAAGTGCGAGGCCTCATTCCCTTCGGACCGCAAGTCTGTTCTCGGCCGAAAACTCTTATCTCAGATAGAGTTCCTCACCGAAACCTCCTAAATTCTATCCTATGGCACACATTCTGATGTGATATTGCGCATTCCAATGCATATATCACATCAACTATAAATCCAATTTATAAGAAAAACCGAGAACATATCCTCATTCTCACACTTTCTAACCGAAAACCTCCCTTTTTCTCTCATAAGCTAGACCAAAATCATTAGCTTTTCTCTCAAGTATCATCCGTAAACTCTTGGATCTTCATAAGATCTGACCGAAATCACCATCCAATCTCATTATTTCCAACCGAAAACACTTCTATTTCCTTGTTGACACCAAGAACGCCAAGAACACTTCACATCTTCAAGTGAACAAAAACGTCTTTCATGCCCTCGGTTTAATTCTAAGACTTCTTGTTGTAAGTGATTCTTACATAATACACTATTCCATAACATGTTTACCACTATTTCACTAATTATACATATATTATGAGTGAAATACTAATAGGATACAGATATTGTTACGAGATCTAACATGCAGAATTATCGCTACTACACCGTATCCCCCCTCGATTACTCACTTAAGGTGAGTTCATACCCCTATGTTTTACCATTTTCAAATGATTTTAGGGGGAGGATACAAGCCAAAAACAAAGTATTTGTGTTATCACTTAAATGCGGTTACAAGTTATCTTAATATATTAATGCTTTTATAAACTTTGACAAACCATTTTAAACTGTTTTTCAACTACTTAAATTACTGTTTTTATCAAACTATATATATATATATATATATATATATATATATATATATATATATATATATATATGTTTTAACAGGCTTAGTACCAGTGTTTCTGCCTTAACTTTTGTTCCTTGTTTGTTTGTAGGCTGCGGATAGGAATGCTTGTCCGACCGTCTTTTAAATTATAATCATACATGCAACATATGTATAAGTATAAAACTTATTTCAACAACTATATCTAAACCTTTTGTAACATATCGAGCAAAGGGGTATATTTCCTTGAATCACTTCAGTACGAACATAACAACATGTAAACTATAATAGACATAGTTTGAGATCAATTCACACTATTTTCTAAGTTCAAAGATACATTACTTGAATCATCACATAAGTATAAATTACTTTTTACTACAAGTACACTATTCATTTACAAAAACAAGAAAACAAATACATACTATATGTAAACAAGTTAATACTAAAATGCGAGCCACTACTTCATGGTACATATTAGAGTACATGCTAAAAGTCCTAAATTATAACCAGAGTCTCCTAGAGGGAGAGCATGAAATTGTGTATAGATCTATATGGGACACACAATCCCGTACCTAAACTGTTAGCTACAGTTAGACCGGCGGGTCTGGGGTGACAAATGTAATAACATTCTGACGCCTAAAGAATGTCGTGGAGGCCGCTAGTCAGTTCAGTATGGTTATAATCTCACTCACATTAAACATTAACTAAACATTTGGGGTTTACCAAACAAACATCACTTCCGTGGTTTTATTTTAAGTAATAGGGCTACCTATCATTGTTTTCCAGTACTTGAACACAATAGAGTTCACACAAGTACAGTACACTATTTCCTAGAAAAGTAAGTATATATTTATGGAAAACATACACTTATACTATTTCAGAGTACAATAACATACAAACGTTTTGGTCTTAAGGCCTAAGACTACACTTCATTTACTATAGAAAAGATTGGACTTTCTGGAGCAACACATAACCACTTTCATGAAACAAAAACATATTTCTAAACAAGCTTATGAACTCACCAACTTAAATGTTGATACACTCTTTTCAAAATAACTTGTATTCTTAGGAAACCAGTAGACAAGTACACTCACTCAGGTTTTTGAGAAGACGGAGCATATTCAAGACTTGTATTTTTATTTTGCTATATAGTTTGGTGTCATACAATCAATACTAAGAACACAAATGTAATAAATATATATTCAATACTATGGATATTGTTGCTTGTTTTACTATTACTCATTGTTATGATATTGTACATGACGTCCTCTGCCCCCAAATGTTTTCGCCATCTCGGTTTGGGGGTGTGACAATATTATTTCCTTTGCAGAATAAATATTCACAATATTGCCAACTTTTAAAGGAACATGATTGCTTAAGATAGTCACTCTTATGAGAAATGTACACATATTAATATATATAAGAAGAATATGTAATTTGATTTAAGACACATAAGGATTCCCAACATATTCCTTAAGGTCCACTACTTCCTAATAAAATTAAAAACATATTTCATTTAAAATAATGCTATGATACCAACTGAATCACCCTTTTTATAGGCTAAAACTAATTAAGTTATCTTAAAATAATTATTTAATCTTTATAAATAAATGTTGCAACAATTAGATCCCAAATGTTAAGTAAATCAATCCAAGTTTGTAACATAGTAAATAAAGGTGTGTAATTATATAAAAATAGTACATGGATAACCACTACAAAATATATGGCCTTCTATATATCCAAGCTATCTTCCCTATCAATAATATAAATTTGCTACTCCGGGTACCTATCAAAATAGTGATGTTGGGCTTCAGGAGCCTAGCGAGTAAACCCAAAATTAAATTTTAGAATGGATTTGAATAATTAAATAACCCAATTCCAAATTGAAACTCACAAAAACATTTTCAAAATCATTTGTACTTATAAGTTGTATAACGATAAGAAGCATTATAAATAATCATTTCAAAATTCAACTAAAATGCAATGTACATGCTTCTAGATTCTCAATCAAACTTCTCTTCACTCAAAACAAGTCCTTTGAATTCTAAGGGTCCTTGTTATTCATTGATACAACCAATGTAATATTATCACATGCAAAATCTGCTAGGAACCCAATCAAAAATACTGACATTTTCAAGACATGTTTCATCGTACACGAAACCATGGAATATGCTTGCATAGTCTATCCCTTAATCATTGTAAACTTACATAGTAGCCAATACTAAAAGAAGTACCAATAACAAAAGTAGGATTTAATCACATAATTCTTGTAAACACTCAAGTCAAACCATACTAAATCATATGAACAAATCAAATACGACATTTTCCCCAACTAAATCACTTTCAAAATATGCTTTATGGATGCATCGACATACACATATTAGGAATATAGAAAGAAAGATTGACGTTGTATAAATTAAACTAAAACATATACGAAAATACAATGATAGGGACATGTACTCTTGGTGTATACTTACCTTTATTCTTCTAGCTTATACTAAAAACCTTACTCTCTTCTAATATCATAGAAACACTTTCTCAGCACGTTTGCAATGTCTCTATTTCAATTCTAACACTAAACCTTCAATCCGTACTTCAAATATCTTCTAAAAAGCATGAAATCACCATGGGTCCCTCTTCCCTCTCATTTTCTTGATTTAGAATCCTAATGTCAAAGAAGAGAGGTGGCTAGTTTTTGATCTTATGCAATTCTAACTACATCAACATTCTTGTTTCTCATTTTGCATAAGTGGACTCAATTAAATACTCATATTTTAATTTAACATTCTAATCCATTCTAACAAATATTCTATAAAAAGGGGATCCTTAAAGAGGTTAGTTAGGTTAAATCATGGTCAAATGCTAGGTTTTACCTAAATTACCAATTCAACCATAGTTCATATATTAACCAAATTTGCTATCTTATCTAATTTCATTACGAATTTTATTTCACAAGCTAATAGAATAGAGTATTTATTATAATTTATTTTTATATACTTATTTTTTCTTTATTTACAAAAATTAATTTAGTAATAAAATAAGGATGTTACATTCTAAATACATATTGCACAATGGAGTATGGTTATTCTACTTACAGTTTTCAATTCACTTATTATGGTCTAAGCATCCTACAATATTTTAGATTATATTTTAAAGAATAAATATCATTTTCATTCTATTTGCATAGATTGTGGAAACTTTATTGATAGACTAGGCGTATACCTAGGCATTGCGCAAAATTATTATAACGTGATAAGATATATGATTTTCATCTCAAAAGTGTTTTACTCTTGTATTCCAATTGCATGTAAATAGAGTTGTAAAAATCGGCCTAGGTGGTGCCTAGGCGCAAGGCATCCTCTTACTTTCTACGATTAATGCTAGTGGGTCGACTTTGGCGTAGTTGGTCCTGGGTGGCTATAGGCGGTCCTAGGAGGTCTAGACGGTCTAAGCCAATAAAAAGTCAGACAAACAAAATTTTCAAAAAAACAAAAACCTGATTAGTGAAATTTATGATATTAGGTAACTAAATTATGATGATTAATGATGATTAAAACTATTAAAAAGAACTCAAATTAGTCTGAAAATTATCTATATGATGATTTAAATATTTAGACGATTTAAATATTCATATTTAAATATTTAAATATTTATATGATGAAAATTATTTATATGATGATTTAAATATTCAAATTAGTCTCAAATTATTTACTTATTTTGTTAGGATATAGGTAATATTTAATTATTTTAAAAATAAAGTTCTATTACAATTTAGGGTTTTTGCCTAAGCGTCGATTAATCTCCGCCTAGACCGAATAGTCCTTTAACCCCACTCGACCGCTCGACCACTTCTTAGTGTCTTTTACAACCTTGCTTGTAAATATTATTAAATGTATTTTTCAACTTTGTATTACTCTTATTTTTTGTTATAGGTCATCTGAGTATAACTTATATAACTATTTTTCTATGATCAATATCAATATTTTAAATATCCGTCCACGTGAACCTTTTTTCGGTATAGCTTTTGCCATATTTTATCATCTCATAAATTTGAGTTTAAAAATAAACTAATGTTAATATATATATATATATATATATATATATATATATATATATATATATATATATATATTAGCGTTTTTACAACCTTGCTTGTAAATATTATTAAATGTATTTTTCAACTTTGTATTACTCTTATTTATTGTTATACGTCATCTGAGTATAACTTATATAACTATTTTTCTATGATCAATATCAATATTTTAAATATCAAATATGAGTTTAAAAATAAACTAATGTTAATATATATATATATATATATATATATATATATATATATATATATATATATATATATATATTCAATTATTATGGATGATAGTGTAACATCTCAAAATTCATGACCAAAAATTTCATTTTTAATATAACTAAAACATATTTGTAACTTGGTTCACACATTAAAAAGCATTTCAAATAAAACATTTATCATTGTTCATTCGTAGAAATCATATATTGCGAAAAACATATGTGTATGCACTGCGATCATCTCGAGCTCCCCTTATTAGAAAACTGGAGGTACTTGAAACCAAAACTGAAAACCGTAAGCACGATGCTTAGTGGGTTCCCCAAATACCACATATCATGCATATCAACTGATCCATACATGCCATACATAACCGTGAGATATACATATATCATAATCCATAAAGGTGCTATGTGTCGTACATAGTCTTGCCATTATACCACGGGCTGCCTCGTGGTCTTTCTTGCCAAGCCTGGGACCACCTCTTGGGTCTTACAGACAAGTACCAAGAGCCACCTCCTGGTTTTCCATGCATAATGCCTAGGGCTAACCCTCGGGTCTTCCTACCATACATAATAGCATATAGTGTGCCAGGAGCTGCCTCCTGTTCTTTCATACATAATGCCTAGAGTTAACCCCCGGGCTTCCTACCATACATAAAACAAATGGGTCGACATTGGTGCCTTCAACCCATACAAATAGTGAGGAGACTCACATCGATTTTAGAAGCTTCTTAGAAGAATCCCAAGTTATTAATACTAGAACCAGATAAAATCTTAGTTAATAGGCCAAAACCCTCAAGTTTGGCACAAGGTCAAACTTCGTCAAAAGTCAACGGAAGTCAAATTCAACAAGTCAAACTCCAGGTTGAGTATGCCCAGCGTACTCAACTCGTACGCATGGCGTACTTACCAACCAGAATCGGCACCCAATACGAGTACGCGCAACGTACTCGAAGGTACGCCTGGCGTACCCGGCCAAATGACACTTTTCCATTAAGTGCTTAATCTCTTAAGTCCTTTCATCCAACACTCAGATCTAGTCCCACAACATCATTCTAAGTCATAAAGTTTCCATCTTTATGACTTTCCATGTCTAGAAAAGGTCCAAAAGCTAAAACCATAACTTATCAATCCATTAAGACATCATGACACTCTCATGGAAGGTATAGAAGGATCAAGATTACATTTTTATGGATCCTAAAAGCTTCATAATGGATAAAGTTTCAAACTTTATCCATTAGAATAGTCCAAACCACCAAGATCTAGCCTTTAAGCATCAAATGGGTCTGAAAGTGCATCTTTTCCAACTTAATCCATTAAGTCCAAGTCTCCAACCTTCAGATCTAAACACAATGATGTTTAGATGGATTAATTTTCCAACTTTATCCATAAAAATATCACAAACTTTCAAGATCTAAACTTTATGCGCTAAAATGACCAAAAGCTCATATCATCCAAAACTAGCTAGATCTAACAAATGCATCATCAAGATTCAAACTTCATACCTCTAAAAGATAGAAAAGGTGAACAAAGTCCAGATCTACAAGCTCTAATGCAACCAACACTTCTACAAGAAGTTCCTTCTTCTCCAAGATGCACCATTTATGCTCCAAAGCACTCAAAATCACCTTCTTTTAGCTCAAAAGGCTTATATAAGGTTAGGGTTTCATGAAAGGGGTGTTGGAGGGGTGGAAGCTGAGAATGGAATGGGCTTGGGTGAGTTAAGGAGCTTAAATAGGGCTTAAACCACGAAAAGAGGGTTTGGGCACTGATTGCGTATGCCCAGCATACTCAGGATTCCATTAGTACACCCATCATACACCTTTTTGTACGCCCAATGTACTCAGCTTGGCCAAAAACCACCCAAACTTCAAACGGTCATAACTTCTTCATTCTAACTTCATTTTTGACGTTCTTTATATCCACGAAAAAGTATTTAGGAGCTCTAAGACCCTATATAATTACTATTGACTTAAAACACATCAAACTAAAATCCATAATTCATAAAAGAGGTCTGAAACACTACATTCCCATTTAACCCTTTGACTCCAAAGTGCAAACTGGACTATTGGGTCACATATCTACATTATCTACATCCAAATGGGCTGAAATATTACCATTTTAAAAGCCATAATCCTTATAATGACCGCTCTTCGGGGCACAACCTCGAATTAGGAATTCATTCGAAACATAGCATAACAGATTGTTATTTAGAAAACTATTTTTTTTAAAAGCCCATTATTATTAAAATATATCTTATAAAAACTTGAGTAGATATGACATTTGACTTTAGATTTTATTTAATAGTATATTAATACATTAAAATATTTAAGAATAAATAATATCTAAAAAAAAGTTATGTGTATATAAAAATTTGAATAAATTAGATAACTAATTCAAACTTTGTAGCATTAAAATTATATTCTTCTACTTAATTAATTACAGCATATATATATATATATATATATATATATATATATATATATATATATATATATATATATATATATATATATATATTAAGAATTTAAGATTATTTATATGTTCGAATAAAACATACTTCAAAAATAATGACAATATGGAAAAACTCACATACAACCAAACTCGTAAATATTTAAGAAAAATGAAAACTATGACATTGATGACTTTTAATTCAGACTTTTTTAAGCAACACAAAACAATCAATCATCTATTGCATATTGCATATTGAAATAAATTATATCCATATCACCTTTATAATATATGATTGATATTGTATCTTATCTAATTTACATTAGTAATTCAACCACGCCCTATAAAAAGAATTAATATATAAAAAGTACCAAATATTAACTTAATACATAATTATGTGCATAGAAAAATGATAAAAAGACCTCAAACACCAATATAACATATAATCGATAATATATATATATATATATATATATATATATATATATATATATATATATATATATATATATATATATATTAGTAAAAGTTGTAGGAAATAACAAGCATAATTTCTTTATGTAGTAGCAGTGTGGTTGTCTATGTTTTCCTTAATTTATTTCATATATAAGACATTTCTAATTCAATCAAGCAAATATCATCTTTACAATGATAATTACTTTTATCTTCTTTCTTATCCTTTTCTTCTTGTAACAAACTGATTTATGCTCAATGTTTAATTAATTACTTCTTAAATCATTCCTTATGTAACTAATTTCAATTTAGATTTTATTTATTTTGTTTTTTTTACATAACACGTGTATAGTGTAAGAAACTAAACTAAAACAATTTCTTGTTTGCTAAGGAGAAACGAAAAACAAAACTGGAAAATAAATTCTTAACTTGCAAACAAAGTTTTATGAAAACGGTAGTACTTCAATTTAAAGTTCAAACTATTACATCTATATATACTAATTGGATTAGAAACTTAATCAAACTCTAATACCTACATACGAGATAAAACAAATCCAAAATATAGTAACTTTCCTATATTGCCCTTGACTATAAATTTTGCTTTTCAAACCGATTAACCCAACAATCACCCCTTAATCGGTTTGGTCATACGAGCCACTCATTCAAAACAATGTCGGTTCCTCTTCGATTAGACCCGCCTCTTCGTTTTTCCATTTAGTACACTCGTTTTTATAGTGACCAAACTCACCACATTTGTAACATCTAATATGACTTTTATCCTGAACACGTTCATTACCATCTCAACTTCTCCCGGACCCCAGACCTCTTCCCCTGTCACGTCCAAAGTCATCCCGATTTGAACGTCAATTGTCACAATGCTTACAAACACATGTTTTTCCTCACTAGCCAACAAGAACCCACCTTGAGTGTCATCCACTTTCTCGGTTCCTCTTATACGCTCCTCGTATGCCTTCAATCTACCAACTGCTTCATCGATTAACATTAAATCCAACTCGAAACATTACTCTATTGAAGCCATGATTTGAAGAAACAAATTAAGCATCGAATCTAGTAACCTTTTTACCAAATCACTTTTTTCAAGCTTATATCCAAGAATCCTTGCTTTTGAAGCTAAATCGGATAATTTTGTCACAAAATCATCGACTGTTTCACCCTTCTTCATTCGCAAACTTTCAAGCTCTCTCTTTAACGTTGCAAGTCGAGCCGTTCTCACTCGATCCACACCCAAATACCGTGTTTTCAGCCCATCCCACACTTTCTTTGGTTCGGTGTAACTCGCCATTTGCAACACTATGTCTTCGGGTATCGCTTTAAACAAAAGGAAAGAGCTTGTTTTGACTTCTTTTGATCTGATGCTTCACTTAACGCCTTTGGTTTGAACGTCTCCCATATGTAGTGTGCATCCATAATCGACTTGACTTTGACCGCCCACATCGGATAATTCGTTGGAGTCAAAACTGGAACTTGATATGTCATCGAACCTCCTTCTTTAACCAACGACATCTTTTTCTCCTTAACCCCTACTTCTTTAATCAAGCTTGTTCCGTGGGCACTCTTCCACCGGAAAATAAGACAAGGTCACAACCACCTTTACCGTCTTCCATCACCTGCAAAACGAACCGAATCAAAACCACCCACTTTAACGTCTTCCCGTCCGTTTATTCCACGCCTCCGGTTAGTCTCTCACAAGCCCGATTAAAAGAAACCGGGGTTGCTTGTTATCAACCTCGAATCACACCCCCTTCAACGAAACCCCTCTGATACCAAGTGTAAGAAACTAAACTAAAACAATTTCTTATGTGTTGGGGAGAAATGAAAAACAAAACATGAAAAGAAAATTTTGACTTGCAAACAAAGTTTTATGAAAACGATAGTACTTAAATTTAAAGTTCAAATTATTGCATCTATATATATTAATTGGATTAGAAACCTTATCAAACTCTAATACCTACATACGAGATAAAACAAATCCAAAATATAGTAACTTTCCCATATTGCCCTTGACTATAAAATTTGCTTTTCAAACCGATTAGCCCAACACACACACACACACACACACACACACATATATATATATATATATATATATATATATATATATATATATATATATATATTAAAAATGTTTAGAGTTAGGAATAGTAAACTTGCATGTTTTTTTGTCAACTTTGTCATTTATTTTTTAGTTATTTTGACATTTTTGGTATTTGCAATCTAAAATTTTACATTTTTCACGAATCTTTTAATATTCTAAGTTTGGCCACAAAGCTTTAAGGAATTAACAACATTGGTCAATTTTCTAAAAAAAATGCTTATTTCAAACCCTTTAATTTTTTAGCAATTTTGGTTAATCCAGTCAAAACTTTTAAATTTTTTCATAAAAATCACAAAAAACGGACCGAACAAAGCCCGAAATTTTCCGCTGGTTAATATTACAAAAAGGCTAACACAAGGCTATCCAAACTAATATGAAGTTTTACTGAAGTTTTAAGTTTCTTTTTTTTTTTTTTTTTTTTTTGTTTTTCATTTTTTTAGTCATTCTTATTTTTATCATTCACTTGCTTTCACATATAAACTTATATGATATTTACTTAGACATTCCATTTCAATTTTTTTAAAAAAAGAATATTGATGAAAAACAATAAAAACAATAATATTATAGCCAAAGAAACGTGTTGTTACAAATATCATGAAAACATGAATCGTAGGATCGCGTTAGTATTTCTCGACACAAACAAAATGTTTTTATTATAATATAAAAATACTATTAATATCATAAAGTTTGTAACTAAAAGTATCGTTAAGACAAAATTGTAAAAAATGATTCCTATGGTTTTTTATTTTACGTGACCAATGTCTAAGCTTTTGAAAAGTTATAGATTTGGTCGTTTTCAATATGTTTTGTTGTGGTTTTGATACCTAATTTATTAATTTAATATCTTTGTTGTTAACTTTTTTTTTTTAAAATAACTATTTTACTCTCAAAACCATTTCTGCAACCAAGCTGCAAGTACCATTTCTACATATCTTCTTTTTATTTTTATTAAATTATTATATATTAATAAATGTTATTTTTAATATATATTATTTATATATTAATAAATATTGTTTTATTAGATTATTAAATTCTTTTAGTTATTTTTTTAAATTTTTTTGTTATCGGATATTTTAATTGGATTATTATATATGAATAAATATTATTTTTAATATATATATATATATATATATATATATATATATATATTAATAAATATTATTATATTGGATTATTAATTTATTTTAGTTAATGTTGTTTATTGGACTAATTCTTTTTTATTGGATTATTATATATTATTAAGTATTATTTTTAATTTCTAATATTTCTATCCTAATAAATATTACATTATGAGATTATTAATTTTTTTTAGTTAAAATTTTTAATTTCTTTTTTTGGAATAATTATTTTTTATTGGAATGTTACTTTTTAATTTATTATTTTCTTTATATAATAAATATTATTTACTATATTATTAATTTATTTTTATTGTATGATATTAATTTTTTTAATTTTATTAGTTCCACCACAAAGTTTTCGAAATACGTAAAAATATTGCCTCTCATCAACGAAAATTATTGGGATCATCACCAAACACTTTCATTGGAGGTTCAACGTAAACCCTACTAACTTTTTCCATCGAACATCACTAGTAGCCACCTGCAACAACTTCTTCACCATCCGCTGTAATCCTCCATATCTCACACAATGTGCAACAAAATCCTATAAACATTAAAAGTGGTGGTAGTCATCAAGTGATGGTAGTTGTGTTATCACAGGTGACTACCGTCATCGTTGATTGTTAAAGGTTGGTGGGTTTCTGTCCGACCACCGATGAAGATGTTTTCTGTTGATCCCAACGATTTTCGATGATGAGAGACACCACTTTGTGGTGGAACTTATAAAATTAAAAAGAATTAATAGTTTAAGTTAAAAATAAACTAATAATCTAATAATCCGACAAAGTTGTATCTATTATATATATATAAAATAATTAATTAAAAGTAATAATCGAATAAAAAAGAATTATTCCAAAAAAATTTAAAAAGAACTTAACAAACAAAAGAAATTAATAATCCAATAATGCAATATTTATTAGGATATAAATGTTATATATTAAAAATAATATTTTTAATATATAATATTCTAATGAAAAATAATGACTCCAACAAAAAATTAACTAAAATAAATTAAAAATCCAAAATAATAATATTTATTAATATATAAATATTACACATTAAAAATAATAATTAGTCATATATAATAATCTAATTAAAAAATCCAATAACAAAGAAATCAAAAAAATTTAATTAAAAGAAATTAATACTCTTATAAAGAAAAAATTTATTAATATATAAATATTATATATTAAAATTAAAATTTATTAATATATATTGATTCAAGAAAATTAAAAAGAAGATATGTAATGGTCTTTGTAGTTTCCTTGTAGAAATGGTCCCTAAGGATAAAACGGTCATTTAAAAAAGTTAACAGAAGAGGGACCAAAACCACAACAAAACTTGTTGAAAATGACCAAATCTACAACTTTTCAAATGTTTGGACCTTAACCATATAAAATAAGAAACCACAGGGACCATTTTTGCAAATTTTTCATTAATTATAGAAACACATTAAATGTACCGACATAAAAAATAGGAGAAACTGCAAAAATGGTCTCTGTGTGTCACAACTGGAAATTTCCTAGTCTGGAAACCAAGCCAAAAGAGTCTCGCGTATGTAATAGTTGTATCTATGCTGATATTATATCTTAGTAATGTAATGTTTTTGAGAATTATATTACCCTAAAGCCTCCTAAGTTGATGAAAAACAATAAGAAGTTTAAGGTACGTCAAATACAAATTACAGAAAGAACAAAATACACTTATTAAGGCTTTCTACACACCTAGACCATGAACTCTTCCCTAATAACAAACTTGGACGGTGAACTACTCTTTAAGGATCATATTGTCCGTGAACACACCCTAAGAAGCCACTTTGGCCGTAAACCCCCTCAAGCCATCACACATTGGCCGTAAACCACAATAAAGGGAAGCATCTTGACCATGAAGACCAATCTAGGCCACTATAGGCGGTAAACCCTTCCCCGTGATACCTTTTTGGTCGTAAACTACCCTAGAGAACTCCCTCTTGAGCGTAAACCATGGTTTATGGTCCATTTGGACCGTGAACCCCTTTTAATTCAATGGTGTTCACGATGGATGCAAGCTGTAATGCGTAGATATCCAATACAAACTCAGTTATTCATGCATTACCCAACAGTAACCAAAGTAAGCATCTTATCATTCCCTTATCCCATATTAGGGACCGTGAACCCCATTTCTCTATTTTGCAACTCACATTTGCATTCTGTAAACCACAAAAACACTCTCAAGGCTTCATCCAAGTTCAAGAACCAATTCATTCATCAACCCTCCTAAGTTCTTATAAGTGTTTATGTCTAGTAAGAGTTTCATACAATTAGCTATTTTAAACTCCAACTCACACATAAATTTATGTGTTTATAATCTTATCCTAGCAAAAATTCTCAAGAGGATCACCCCATACTTCAAGTGTTTTAGGCTCTAACTTCCCCTCCTATCTCTTCACCCATACTATCTACTACCCAAGGTGAGCTTCATACCCCTCTTTTTGATGATTTCATGGTTTTTGGGGGAGATTACAAGATTCTCCTGTAAAGAGTTATAACCAGAGTCTCCTGGAGGGAGAACGGGAATTTGTGTATAGATCTATACGGGACTGACACCCCGAACTTTCGTTGTTCGCTACAGCTAGACCGACCAGTCTAGGGTGACAAATATCTTTTGTCAAACGCGGGCACCTGAGAAACGCCAAGACAGGCCTCCGTCATATTAGTATGGTTATAACGACTCACTCAGAATATAACAGTGAATCGTTTAGAAATAAACATATGTTACACCTTCCGACTATATTAACGATTGTTTGAATACTTTAAACGAAGCTTATACCACACTAGTATTAGGGTTTTAATACGATTATTTTACACATTCAGAAATTATAGGATTTTTTGGGGAAAACAACTGTACACAAATTTGAAAACGATTGTATACGATTTCGAAAACGATAAACTATAACACACAAACAACTATACTTGATTGAAAAAGAGACTTACAACTATTTCAATAAGAAAATATGGAATTTTCTGGTTTCCAACTAACACAGATTTTAATACAATATGCTTATGAACTCACCGACATATTTTATATTGACGCTTTTCAAACGACTTGTATTCTCAGGAAATCAGTAAGCAGGTTTGTGAGATGTGATGCTGAATTCTTTTGATGTATTTTGGAACCTACTCACCATTGTTTCTTTTGTGTAATTCAAAAACATAAACATGATGTAAAACAATGTAAGCTTGTTATATTGATGTATGAGGTTTGGATTTGCTATGTTTCATTTATATTTAATTGTTATGATAGTGTACAACGAAGTCACCCGCCTCCGGACGTTTTCGTCACCTAGTCCGGGAGTGTGACAGATTGGTATTAGAGCATTAGCATTAGCATTAAAAATAGTATTTATTGTACGCCTAAAGTCCTGTAAAGAGTTATAACCAGAGTCTCCTGGAGGGAGAACAGAAATTTGTGTATAGATCTCTACGGGGTTGACACCCCGCACCTTCGTTGTTCGCTATAGCTATACCGGCCAGTCTAGGGTGACAAATGTCTTTTATCAAACGCGGGCACCTAAGAAACGCCAAGACAGGCCTCTGTCATATTAATATGGTTATAACAACTAACTCAGCATATAACAGTGAATTGTTTAGAAATAAACATATGTTACACCTTCCGACTATATTAACGATTGTTTGAATACTTTATACGAAGCTTATACAACACAAGTATTAGGGTTTTAATACTACTATTTCACATATTCAGAAAAATATAAGATTTTCTGGGGAAAACTTTTACACGAATTTGAAAACGATTGTATACAATTTCGAAAACGATAAACTATAACACAGAAGCAACTATATACTTGATTGAAAACGAGACTTACAACTATTTCGATAAGAAAATATGAGATTTTCTGGTTTTCAACTAACACAGATTTTTATACAAAATGCTTATGAACTCACCAACATATTTTATGTTGACGCTTTTCAAACGACTTGTATTCTCAGGAAATCAGTAAGCAGGTTTGTGAGCTGCGGATGCTAAATTCTTTTGATGTATTTTGGAACTTACTCACCATTGTTTCTTTTGTGTAATTCAAATTCATAAACATGATGTAAAACAATGTAAGTTTGTTATATTGATGTTTGAGGTTTGGATTTCTTATGTTTCATTTATATTACATTGTTATGATACTGTACAACGAAGTCACCCGCATTCGGACGTTTCCACCACCTAGTCTGCGGGTGTGACACTGTGGTAGACATTTTTTCTGAGGCTTAGTCCAAACCTTGACTTTTTTGCTTCATGATCATTTTGAGATAGTTTGTTTGTGGTTTTGGTCCCTCGGTAAACTCAAAATGACTGTAATGCCCTTCTTATATATATATATATATATATATATATGTTTTTTTATTTAATTTAAATGGAAAAGAAAAATACTTGATTATTTTGGGCCCACATCTCTCTCTTTCTTTCTTTCTCTCTCTCTCTCTCTGTATTTCTCTCTCTCTCTCTCTCTCTCTCTCTCTCTCTCTCTCTCTTTCATGCAAGCCCACCGGATTTTTTAGCTAACCTTGTTCATAATCAATTCCAACATCATAGATTTGGTTTCACCCTTCTCAAACAATTGATTCTCATCTTTTTCCTACAATTTGGATTAAGCCATAAACTTCAGTCGTGTCCTTAGGATGAACCCACCAGGGAAATAGATTCTCCATCAAGAATCTAGTTTTCCAATCGAGAGTGCACTGTGTCGATATGATGTCCCCTCCTAATACTCAAGACTTTGTCCTTTCCAATCAATCTAAAGAACCCACAAAACTCACAAAATGTTTGATACTTCCCTCTGTATCTCTACGTCTCCTATCTTTCTGTTTTTTTTTTTCTGAAGATATAGGTGTGTATGTAAAGCTTTAACTTATTTGTAGGATGTGTAGGTGGAGAAGATGAAGGTGGGGAGCATTTGGAATTTTATAATTTGAAAGAAGACTATCGGCCGTCAATAATTTGGGTCATGATGATGCAAAAGAGCCCTAGGATTTTCAAAAAGGAATTATCGAGTAAGAATGGGTTTGTGGTTTTGATTTTGATATTAAAGTTGAGATGCTATGTTTTTTAGAATGAATCCACCTTTGTAAATGCCCAATCGAGCTTTGTCACCCCAACTACCCTTTATAGACATCGATCGCTGGAGTTTCTGTTGGGTTTGCTTTTCAAACGGTTGTGTTCGACTGCGAGTCTGAGTTTGGTTTTCAGACGGAGTGTTTAAAGGGGAGGAAGAGTCTGATTCGTGATCTTCTTGATCATCGGAAACTGGGTTCTGTTTGTGTTGATGGGTTAATGTCGCTGCAGAGGGAGGTACATCAGGAGAATTTAAACATCAAATGTGTTGTGAATATAAACCCTTGACCTTCTCTGTCCACCATTATAACTGTTACTGATCGAAGAACAATTGAGTAAAAAACCACCTTCTTTCTCCCTTGATCCTATTCCTATTCGTTTACCAAAGAGTACGCACATGAGTATGGTCTTGAGGGCTATAAAAAACTAGATTTGTGCTCATAAAATTGATGTTGGATTAGGTGTCTAAACCCATAACTATTTTGGTATGTACTTGACCTGATTGTGAGCATGGTCCTTTTGGGTTGCCTTCATCATAGCAACTGATAGGATGAACTAAGGAGAAAGAGGATTAATTATGATTTATTAATATATTATATGAATAATATATTAAAAGAGAAATCATATTGTTTAATTAATATTATTCAAGAATTAATAAGAATTAATTTTGTGGCTAAGAGAGATTAATTAAATAAAGGGGACTGGTTGTATAATTATAAGATAGTTGCATAAATGGGCTAATGGACTCCATAGAAGTTGGAGTGGACCAAATCTATGGGGAAACCCATAAGAATTCGTCCAAGGCCTCTAAGGAGGGAGTCCATGGGCTGCTTAGGGCCTAAGAAGTCAAATTAGGGTTTCCTAGTTTAAAACTCTAATAGCCTACCTATATAAGGAACCCCCTAAGGCCCAAAAAACGTGGGGTAGTAATCCCTAAGGGTTCTTGGACGTTTTTGGTGCTCCTCCTCCTTCTCATAGGTCATCTTGTTGCTCATGGTGTTTGTGACTCCATTAGAGGTGCAACATTTGAGGCACTAAGCTTTCAAAGGTCAAGATCAAAAGGAATTGTGATTGTTATTGCTACATAACAATCAAGGTAAGATCTAAACCCCAATTCATATGTTAATTCGAACGGGTAGGATAGGACACAACCTTCCATTATAAGTACAATGAATACGAAGTAACTAAATGTGTTATAAATTCCCAAATCTAAGTTACTTTAGGAAAAATGTGGAGTTGGTGCTATTCCATGAAATTACACTTTGTACTCTTGTTAAGACGTTATTGGAGCGTGTGTGGTTAACCGACATACTAATTGGGCTCTAAGAAAAGGTGGCAAAGGGTGATCCTCGACATCCCAGTCATAAATGGATGGAGCGTGTGTGGTTAACCGGCACGCCGATTAGGTGACTGTAATAATGGGGGGCACCATGTATATTTGCATGGTTATCCACAACTTGTTTGTGATCCTCGGCATCCCAGTCAAAAACGAAGGGCACACTCGATATTTAAACATGCCATTGAAAAGTTCAATGAATCTTAAAAATCTAGGAGTTTCAATTCATTTAAAACTTAATTTTCAACATTCTTTTTTCATGGTGGAAATTGGTAAATCGTCATTTACCTACCTTCAAATATTCTGCAATTTGGATTACGACATCCCTCTTCCATATTGTAGGATATTGTGTTGGGTCCTAGCCTTGATATTTCATTTGGGTGTTATATCAAGGGTTCCAATCAACTAACTTGAATTTTCTCCCGTTTTGTAGATGTCAAAGTCTGACAACTATGGTCTTCCTGAATCCATTGGAAAAAGTTTTCCACTTGAAGATGATGTTCCACGATTGGATTGTGGAAATGGAAATCATTCTTCACTTCCTCCACCTCCTCTAATTATTCTTCCTGACCCACATGTTCGAAGACTTGAAAAGTTCAAGGTCACTCAAGCCCTGTTGGCGAAAAGACACGAAGATGGAAAGTCAATATGCGCTCATGTCTTGAATATGAAGTTGCATATTGATAGATTGGGAATGTTGGGTGTCGATGTCTTGGAGAAGTTAGGTGTTGACTTGGTTCTGCACTCACTTCCCGATTCATATGGTAAGTTCGTTAGAGAGTACTATATGATGGACCACAATGTGACCCTCATTGATTTGACTTATTTTCTCATTGTTGTTGAATCAACAATGATTTGGCACACTGGTCAAGCAAATTTGTCTGGTAAATCAGTCTCCCATCCTTCTACGGGAAATGGTAACATTGGAAGTCTAGAAAAGTTTTCTCTACGCAAGAGAAAGGCTGAGTCTGAGATAGTCTCGTGTACCATTCCAGAAGAATCCATATGTTTCTACTGCCAAAAGAGGGGGCATTGGTTATGAAGCTGCCCTGACTACCTGAGAGATCTAAGAGATGGGAGAGTCAATATTTATGACTCTGCTTTAGGTAAAATCTACTATCTAACTCTAGTAAGTTTTCTATTTTTTTATTCTTAATACATGATGTGAGAAGATTACATTTTGATGTTTTGTAGAATCGAAGAAAAGAGAGGAAGCTTAATGGAAGAAGTGAGCTGAGTCTGATAGCGAAGAAATGGATTTCGATCGCATGCTTCGATGATTGGATTTTAAGCTGCTACTTAGATTTATGATAGATTTCTTAGGAATATGTAATAGCATAGTTTTCGTTTGAATTTGCATTGTAAGGACAAGTTTTTCTGCACCTTTTTATAAATAATTTTTTTTGAGTTTTGTCTTATTTATATATCCTTGCTTATTTATGAAAATTGATGCTTGTGTGTTTCTATTGTAATATTAAGTGGATGTGATTGTTAGTTATGTTATTTATGGTAGTGTCAAAAATTTTCTAAGTAAGGAAAGATTCTTATCGCCTAAGTCTCAATTGGACAGAAGCTTGGAATCATATGATTTGAATCATGTGATGTATGAAAATCTTGGTACTTAGGAAATTAAGACTAATTCCTTGATCACACAAGTATGTGAGTCAAGTGAAGGACTAATGGACTAGAACACAATGTTGTGCACTGTTCAAGTCCACCACAAATAACAATAAGACTATAAGTCATGATTTACTAAAAGTCTAGTAAATATGGTTATGCTTACAAGACTAAGTATAATTCTGAATTATGGAAAAGTTTCAATAATAGCAGAACGAATAATAAGAATCAATTAGGCATAAAGATAAAAGTTTCTCCAATCTGAAAAGATGGGAGAGTACTTTAATATCATGTTTTATGATCATCTTATTGATTGTGAAACCATATCACAATTGATCCTCTAGGTAAACCTTAGTACACTGGTATGGATAAGAAGAGGAATCAAAAATTGTTAAAATGGTTAAATCAATAAGTGAATCATACTTCGTTCCAAAATCAAGTCTTAGAGTCATACTCCAAGATTGTGATTTGAGTGACACATCTTAAGAAGCTTTAACACACTCATCAAACGCAGAGTAGAAAATTGTTTTTCTTACTCTTACACGTTTGAAATTGGTAAGTTGTGATGTCTTGGATAAGACAAAGACTGAGTAAGACCAATTGTGTGTAGTAGTTTGTCTTGATAAGAATCCACACCAACTCTTGAATATTTTTTGTCAAGAAATGTTTCTTCACAAGAGAATCTTATATATCAAGAGGCCAGTGAGAGTCTAAATGATCTTGAAAAAGGTTCAAGAACTAATCAAGAATAAAGCTATTATACACCAGCACACGACTTGAGGTTTGTAACCTATTGTGTTGACAAAATTTTACTTCTATGCCATTCCAATAAAGTTACTTATGCATATGAGTTCTACGAGTTCTCAATTGACTGCATAAGGGCAAACACCTTATTCAATGAAAGTACGTTGACTAGTATAGGTGAGATGCCAAATAACTTGGAAGCAATGGTGGGACCTTTCATGGCAAGAAATTAAGAAAGAACAAGTTCTGTCCATAAGAGTTTGGATTTGACACAAACATTATCTTATGATTATGGTTATGACAAATTCACATGGATAGGAACACATACACCATAAAATGTAAGTGTCATAACGTTTCTCTCCTTCATGAAAATGATTGTGAGGAAACACTTTCACTAGGAAGATTTTAAGGAGTTAGTTGTTGTATAAATTGCATTCTCAAATTTGATTATGATTACGCCATCCCTCTTCATAGTTCAAATTGTGAGATTTGACAATTAGTTTAAACATTTAAGACTTATTGCTATAAGTGTTGAAATTGTTTAGACAAACATATGAGCTTTCTAAGGAAAGGTGTGTGAGGTTGAGAAGCTTAGATAAAGGCTTATCGAAGCATATCGTATTAGAAATATGAACTTTGGAAGTCAATAATTATTGATTTCTAGAAGTCCAAATGTTTTCTGAATACGTGTCAAAGCTAGTGGGAGCATAAATGTTATGCTGGTATAGATATACTTATCATGTTAGTGGGAGCATGATTATTATTTTAAGTATTTCAATTTAGCAATATTAATTATAGAAAACAAAGTTTCAATTTGCAAAGGTTGAATAGTTGTTTTGCTATCATCAAGGGAGAGAATATAATACTTCATTTCGAAATCTAAAAGCTTGGATCAAGAAATTTTCATCAAATTTAGTCAAAATACATATATGAACATTATGTTGAAAAGATTTAACTTAAAAGGATTCTATATATGACAATATCATAGCAAGGAACTGGTAAAGTATCACGTTTTTCATTACGAATCGTGTCCCATACGCGAAATAGGATCGATTGCATATGTTGTGATATTCGACCGTTCTAAAATTTTCCAAATGCCTAGGGCATTAAGATGGAAAAGGGACTAGAACCGGATTTGACTAAAATAATTAAACAAATGTCAAGTACAATCTAAGGTTCGCCAAGGATTGGTCACTTGTGAGCAGTTGGAAGTATAGTAATGAATGAACCATATTGACATTATTATGCATAGATAAGACTCTATTCACAATAAGTTGTCATATGGCAAATATGGAAATGTTTTCATATTGGGAGTTGGACGTTAAGAATGTATGTCTAGATTAGAAACTTTTATGCAAGAAGGATGTGCAAAGGAATGTACTTTGAATGTGAGACTTCACATCTATGGAATTGTCTTGTAAAAATCCCCAATAGAGCACTTTATAATTTCATTGGCAAAGTCTTGGTGACTTTTGTGCAATAAGATTACAAAAGGATAATTGCATAAAATGTTAGAATCTAACATATTCTAGTAGTGGCGAGAATTTTGTGTTCTTACGCTAACGGTAAGAGTTAGGGATTGTGAAATGAGCATCATTGGAAATGTTTTCAATTGATCTATTTCACAAAGTTAGACCATAGGTAAATAGAGTGTGAAAAATTGGTGCATGGGACAACTGCTGTTATGATTCAAGTATTAAGTTGATTATCCGAAACATTATACAATGAATAATGTGTAATCAATATGGTGACTAAATAAAAGGAGTTTTACTTATACTCAAAAGTTTGGGGCCATATTGGATTCGATTATTATTGTGTTTCACTTTGCATGTTTTGACTTCCCGAATAATAAGATTATTCAAACCATCCACAGTCGCTCATACTTTGGGAGTAGGTATGAAAGAAGATTGTCATGAATTGGCTTGCAGATTGTCTAAAGTGTATTAGACACAACAAAGGTTTGCTGCAACGTTCATGAGTGCTTATGAATATGATTTGAGCATTGGATTAAACCCATGATCACTTGGATCGCTTCATGGATTTTATCACAAGTGATTGGTGAGACGATAATATCTTATTTTCTTGAAACCGATACGTGTGAGTTGTATTCTGCAAGTCGGTTGCACAATGGTAATATGTAAACGCACCAATAACTTGGTGTTATAAAACATATTGTTGTGTGTGATTTGATGAGTAGCTACCAATGATCATTGAGTCAGATTTTATCCGTTCCTTTTACCTAAAGTGAGTTAAAAGCAATATCTGTGGGCCCCTCGATGATTTAGTGATGACACCCTAAGTGCTTGGCCAAGCTGGGACTAAGTTGATGTGTTCAATTGTAGTATTTTGTTAGTCGTCATAAATCAGAAATCGGGAAACAACACATAGACTGAGAGAATGATTATAATCCATGTCTCATGTCTATACGATATCTAGAATGGAGGAATATATGATCCCTTATCTAAAGGACACGTTTCTGATAAGATTAGAGTTCGACACCAACATTTGAAAGCTACGATTGCGGATCAGGTTCCGAAGTCATACGTAATATAGTTATTAGACTTATCCAAGTAGGAGACTGTTGAATTAGGTGTCTAAGCCCATAACTATTTTGGTATGTACTTGACCTGATTGTGAGCATGGTCCTTTTGAGTTGCCTTCATCATAATAACTGATAGAATGATCTAAGGAGAAAGAGGATTAATTATGATTTATTAATATATTATATGAATAATATATTAAAAGAGAAATCATATTGTTTAATTAATATTAGTCAAGAATTAATAAGAATTAATTTTGTGGCTAAAAGACATTAATTAAATAAAGGGGACTGATTGTGTAATTATAAGATAGTTGCATAAATGGGCTAATGGACTCCATAGAAGTTGGAGTGGACGAAATCTATGGTGAACCCCATAAGAATTCGTCCAATGCCTCTAAGGAGTGAGTCCATGGGTTACTTAGGGCCTAAGCAGTCAAATTAGGGTTTCCAAGTTGAAAACCCTAATATCCTACCTATATAAGGAACCCCTAAGGCCCAAAAAACGTGGGGAAGTAATCCCTAAGGGTTCTTGGATGTTTTTGGTGGTCCTCCTCCTTCTCCTAGGTCATCTTGTTGCTTATGGTGTTTGTGACTCCATTAGAGATGCAACATTTGAGGCACTAAGCTTTTAAAGGTCAATATCAAAAAGAATTGTGATTGTTATTGCTACATAACAATAAATGTAAGATCTAAACCCCAATTCATATGTTAATTCGATTATTTCATGTTAGATCTATGGTTTATGAGCTTTGGATGATTATTGCATGTTCATTAGACAAACTAGATCCAAAGCTTTAGGGTTTGCATGTACACCATAGGATTGATGTAGTGCTCAAAACCCATCAATTGAAACCAACAAGAACATATCATGAACCTTTTGATACAAGTTTGATATTGGTTTTGGTTTTAATTTCATTAGTTGTAGCTTAGATTTTATTAGAACAAGGTTTCATCATCCTCTGCTTTGTTTTCCCCTAAAAATGTAAAGAACATCGGTTTGAAGATAAATCAGCCTGTAATTTTTTCAGTTATGAATCAAATTGAAGAGAAGAACAAAGCTTTGTTTACTAAAAACTTCAATTTTATCTCCTATGGTTGTGGTTTTATATAGTTGCAGGTTTTGATTTTCAGATTTAGTTGTGGGTGAAGGGTGGGGGTAGCTCTTGTATGTGTGTGTGTGTGTGTGTGTGTGAGAGAGAGAGAGAGAGAGAGAGAGAGAGAAGTGGGGTGGATAAGTGGACCCACTTTTATATTTAATAATAATAATAATAATTTTAAAAACTGAAAGAAAAATGAAAATTAAATTCATGAAAGGTATAATAGTTTTTTTAGTTTGGACATAGACCAAAACTGCAAGCAAACTAAGTCAAAAGGACCATGAAACTTAAAAAGTCAAGATTTGGACTAAACCATTTTTGCAATTTTGTCTAAAAAATATGTCACAAAATGCATTTTCATCTACTAATTTATATAAAAAAAGTGCCATGAAAATCAAAAAAGAAAAAACGTCAAAACAGAAAATTATCACTAAAATGTTTAAATGAGAATTTTGATATTGATATATTTTTATTACATCGTAGTTTTTGCAATATTTTTATTTATTTATTTGTATAGCATTTTATGTACCACTAATATATATATATATATATATATATATATATATATATATATATATATATATATATATATATATATATATATATATATATATATATATATATATATATATATATAGCTCCTGAGTAGCTATATATATATATAGCTCCTGAGTAGCTAAAAAGGTTTCATTAAAAACCTGATTTTTGAAATGAGCATATATGCAATTTTTAACTGTAATTATGTATAGTTGAAAATATAATATGAACACATTCAAAAAACACTTTTTTTAGAAAAAAAATTTCAATGATTTAAGAGCTTAATAAGCGTCTTAATGGATCATATTTTGTTCTCTAATTGAATTTTTTTTGCTAATGGTACAGAAATTTTTTGATAGAAAAAAAATTCTTGAATGAGTTTTTAACGGATCTTTATATATATATATATATATATATATATATATATATATATATATATATATATATATATATATATTGTTGAGAAAGCCAAAAAAGAAAAAGAAATGTGAAAAGTCTTGAAATGTACAACCATGGAAAGCACACTGCAAGCATCTGACAGTTGTACTTTACACAAATTTAGATAGCATGGTAAGTGGGAGTATACCCTTTAGAAGGTCTTAAAGACATTACTTGGTGATACCCTTTCTTTTTCCTTATGAACTCACCCTTCATTTACTTCTGTGGGTACAATCACTACAATCACTGATACCACCAGATGTTGACTCTACATAACTTTTTAACTCTTTTTTTTTTTCTGCAGAATTTAATAAAAATGTTAAATCCAAAACTAAATATCTGGTTCTTTTGCTCTTGATATAATTTAGCCCTAATTTTAATTTTATCACCACCAGTTTAGGGTTTTTGATAATCAAATAGAAGGAAACCAAGAAAGGATTCGGTTGATGTACTTTAGAACCCTATTGATACACATGCACATTTGAATAACAGTAATATCTTTGTTAGATTTGATGAATATCTACTTGAGCATCATATCTTTCATAAAAATGAAATGGTAGTTCTATAAAATGCTTCTAAAGAAAACTCATAAGACGAAAATGGTAGATAAGGCTATGAAGTTTTGAGATGTAATGTTACAGATGCAAGTCAAGACTAACTTGATCTTGAACGCTCGGCTTTGAATCATACATATAACTAGAGCTTGGAGGGATTCTTGACGCCCTTAACCCGTCATTCGAAGATATCAATGACGAGGTGTTGATTGAATTGTCATAGTTAAATGTTGATGGCTGGGCATTTGGATATCTCCATAAGGCCAATGGACTGCCATTGATGGGTGTTTGATGAGATGTGTAGGAGGAGTTACCTCCGTAGAATCTGTTATTATAGTTGGTGATGGTTGACGCGGCGCCGGTGGCCTGGTGGTAGTAGGGTGGTGATGGGTTGGCGGTTGTGGTGACATAGCGGTGGTAGTTCATAAGGCCATACATTTGTGCTTCGGAGAAGCTCCGATGAACCATCGCTGACTGGAGGTGAGCTCGTTTGGCGTGTTGTCGTTCTCGTTTATGTGCGTTTTGATGGCCACCTAAGGCTTGTGAAGTAGGAAAGTTTCTACAACAGTAATGGCACTCGAACTTTCTGCTACTTTCACCGATTTCTTTGGATTCTTCATGGGTGGCGGCTGAAGCATCAATAGTACTGTCAAAGTCATCAGAAATCATGGCTGCTGAATCACCACCACCACCAAATTCTTTGCCGAAGAGCCTTATGCCTTTTTCTTTGAGAGGTGATGGACGGATGAACGGAAGTTGAGAGAAAGACTCGACGTTCATGAAATCATGAGTTTCTCTGTCAGTTTTTTCCATCGGAAAGTGGTGGCAGAGGGAGAACGGATGAGCAAAGTATGAGGAGTAAGAAGATGGTAAATAAGTTACATCTGGGGGGAGGGGGACCTATAAAGAAAAAAATGGAGGTTTGTGAAATTATCGTACAGGGAATTAAGAAATTAGAACTAGTCCATTTTTGTGATGTGTACCATAAAAAAAAAGTAAATTATGAAGCGACCTCCACAGTTATCATCGGTGAACTTAAACAGTGGTTTGATGGTGCATAATTAGTAAAAAGGATTAATCATTGACGAGAATGTCCAGCGTAGTCGTTCTCTAATAATATAGTTGCATTAAAACATCCAAAGTGATTGAGAAGTTTGTACAACCATATTTTACACATTTATAAAAAAGTTATAAGCATATTTTGCAAAACCGTGTATAAGATTTGCAAATGTAAAACTAATCGTCCTTTCTGTTTATTTATTTATTTATTTTTTTCATTTCCAATCTATATCCTATATAAAACAAGAAGGATTTTTGGTGAGTTGTCACAAAAAAGAAAATTTTTATGCTAGTGTCCGAATAGCTTGATTTTGGATTAATCAGGGTTGCCTTGTCCTCTTTTTTCTAACTTGTAATCCACCCTTGTCCTCTTTTTTCTAACTTGTAATCTGATTATGTGTGGCTATGTATATTCGGTTGATTGCAGTTATGGCTTAGCTTTGGATATGATGATGAAGAATAAGTATAGGTGTAATGACAGTATTGACCTTTCAGTTGCATTGTAAGGGTTTTGGTTGTTTCTGGTTCATAATTCGTTCCTATTAATTTCCTATGTAACTATTGTTTATTGTGTGCATAAAGGAAACATATGTTGTGTCAATGGTACCAATCATTTTGGGATATTCTTATTTCTCATTCCTATACCCATTTTTAAAAATAAGATATCGACCATAGATTGGGGGAGGGGGATTGATAGGTCTACTTGCCCAATTGTCTTCTATGACAACCCGAAAATTTCTACCCGGTACATCTAGTCAGTTAATCTAAGTTAAACTCATTTCTATTAACTCCTAGCACTGATTAAGGGCTCATTTAAGCAAGTAAAGCCTGGAGTACAACCAAAGTTTGAATTAGGGATGGGTTGGTTTAAGATTTAGGGTTGCAAATAGGTCAAACACTCCATCAAAAGGAGTGTGTGGCCACACACATGAGTGTGTGGTCGCACACCCGAGTGTATAGCCGCACACACGAGTGTGTAGCCGCACACCCGAGTGTATGGCCGCACACACGAGTGTGTGGCCGCACACCCATCCTACAGCCGCACACTCATCCCTATTTATATAGGGTGACCCCTTCACTCATTCCTTTCATTGGGCTGCACTCTACTTTCTCTCTCTAAAAACTTCATCCAAGAACACTATAAGGGCCTAAAAAACGTGAAGAATTCCATCATTTAGCTTGTTATATAGGTAAAACACCTAAATCTAAGCCCAAAACTCTTCATGTTCTTCGTGTTCTTCATCACTTGAAGGTGTACGGACGCACACCTTCATAAGGTGGCCATACACACCTCAAAAACCCTCCAAAGTGAGAGTTTTGGCTCTCTATCTCTTAGTTGGACTTGGTTTGAGCCTTGAAACACTTGAAAATCGACGTTTGGAGCATAAACAAAGAGTGTACGGCCGCACACTCCCGTGTGTAGCCGCATACACAGCCTGGCCGCACACCCATGGCCGCACACACCTTAAAGGTGGCCATACATCCACCTCATGCAATCCTTTAGGGCTCTAACACTTAGTACAAGTAGTCCCAAGTTCCTAGAGTGGTTCTCCATCACATTTAGTGGTGAAATACCTCCATTTGACTCCTTTATGTGTTATTGCATGGAATTTAGGATCAAATCGTGCTCAAGGCTTCACTTGAACATCCAGCGTTTCGTGTCGATCCTTTATTCAAATCACCCGAGGTGAGTTCATACCCCTACGTTTTTCCAAGTTTTTCATGTTTTCAGGGGGGAATACAAGCAAAAGTTCAAGGAAACTTGTGCTCAAATATATTATTTTGTTTAAGATAATTATATTTTCAGTATGCTTTTAAACACGGAAAACAGTTTTACCAACCGGTTAAGAAATCAACACGTAGAAACAGTTTTCAAAACTAGAACAATGAACTTGTGAACCATGTAGTAAAATGTATTATTTTATAAAGGATTCATGCAAATCATAAACAGGATTTTCTGTATTATTACTTGTAAATTTGTTAGGCTAAGTTTGAGACACGTCCTTGGTAACACTCCCACAGAATCAGAGTGTAGGACTAACACTTGTGACCAGAGTCTCTTGTAGGGAGAGCATGATTGTTGTGTATAGATCTATACGGGAATGACAATCCCGCACCTCACTGCTAGCTACAGTCGGACCAGTAGGTCTCCGGGTGACAAAGCCATTAAGGATACAGGCTGTTGTGGGCTATATCCAGTCAGTTATGGTCATAAAACTCACAACTTAGGTAGCAAAGATTTACTTTTGTAATAATGAATCAAGTGAACTAACCTCAAAATAATAACCGATTTAATTACTAGAGGGTATTAATAATAATACCTTCAGGACTTAGTTCATCACGATTTTCTTTTATTTAGTTTTATTTATGTAATAAGGCTAATATACCTCTCTGGGTGTAACCAGGGTTTTTAAAAGAAATCTGCTTTTATCAACACAAGTATGGTAGATACTTGCAAACCTCAGTTTAAAACGGATAATCAACCATCAACCTTTAGGGAAAATATAGGATTTTCCCGGGATAAACCGACTATTCAAAACGGATTGTTTTACAACCAACGGATATTCATATTCATTCCACGACACATTGGATTGTACATGTTCTGTACGAACCTGGAAGTCATGGAATGAATGGGTTTTCAAACACGTTTTTCATAAGAAAATATAGGATTTTCTTAAGGAACACTTTTCAAAAGGATTCAAAGAACACTTTTCCACCAAAACTAAATGCTTATGAACCCACCAGCTTTATGCTGATATTCTTTCAAAACTGCTTGTATTCTCAGGGAATTAGTAGACATGTATTTCCAGGAGTTCGGAGAAGTCGAAGTGTTAGAGTCGCACCTTTCAATTTTACTTTTAATAAGAACAAAACTATGTATTAAACAATTTAAACCTTTTTCACATATGTATTCAATGTCTGGTTGTGTTTACTATGCTTGCTATGATACAATTGTTGTGATACTACGCATGACGTCAGCCACCCCCGAACGTTTCCGCCGTTCCGGTTTGGGGGTGTGACAGATTGGTATCAAAGCCATTGTTTATAGTGAACTAAGTATACTGAACCTTACATGGTATACAACTATAAATATTAAGGGGCCTAAGTGCTCTAAACTAAAAGTATACTTTCAAAAATACAAGTGTTTTTATATAAGTATACCTGAGTATCAGAATCCATGTCGTAAGTAGAACAAAACAAAAGTATTTGGATGTTAGACATCGCGGTTAAACTTGGGCAGTTATGTAATCATGTCTAGGGTGAAAGATAAATTGAAAACCGTAAAAATTAAACATATAATGGGCCAAAGCTTAGTAAGTTCCCCAAGATAACACATACCATAAAAATTAAACATATAATGGGCCCCGCCCGCACTCGCGCCTCGCCCGACATCGGGCTCCGCTCGGTATACAGATCGGGCCTTGCCCGACATACATATAAACACATACACATGCAATAATCACAAGGATACAAAGCATACAATATGATCATCGGGTACCGCCCGATAAACATAAGAGTACATAACATATGCAAGAGTCACGCAACCATCTAGCATCCTAACATAACAAAATCATGACCCGACATTGGTGCCTTCGACCTGCTAAACACAATGAGGAAGCTCAACTTGAACTACTGAATCACACTGCTAAATCTCTAGTTGTTGTTCTGACGAATCCCCGGGCTATCAATACTAATAAAATCCAATTAATAATTAGATTTCAATCCATAACCATTAGTCCAAAATTAAGGTAAAATGACCATTTTACCCCTTACCTAGTTTGCTCCAAGACTAAGGCCCAAACCTATGATCCAAAAGGCCTAAATACAAAACTAATCATCCAAGGCTCAATCATGGCCCAATTTTCCAAATTGGTCCCAATTCCCTTTCATGGGCTTTAATCCAAGGCCCAAAAATATTCCTATCCCAAAACACTTGAATTCACATGGCCCAAGAAAAAGCCCTAAACATCCAAGCCCAAAATGTGGCCCAAACCAAAGACCCAAGATTCTGAGGCCCACCCTGTTCAGTATGCAAGGCACACTCAGCTCGTACGCACAGCGTACTCGCCTTAGGGCTTGTACGTTAAGCGTACCTACTTGTACACCCAACGTACTCCCTCATTCAGTTAACTTTCATTTCCAGCTCTTAATCCATAAAGACTTTACTCTAAAACTTAGATTTGACTTCGTTGGGCTAATTTTTCACATAAAGTTGCTAACTTACGTGCATGCATGGTTTAATGAAGCTCTTAAAGCTCAAAACGACTTAATAGATGACTTAATGCATGCATGAGACAAAAACCCCATAAAATTGCACCTTTAAGCATAATGAACCCTCCAAACATCAAGATCTACAAGATTTAGCTTCTAAAATGGCCTTAACCTATCAAGACCAACTAAAAGTGGACAAAGAAGCATAAAACCAAAACACGAAGAGATCTAAGCAATGAGAAGACAAGGTATGAACTTGATACCTCAAAAGATTTGCAAAATGAGTGATGAACTTCAATCCTTTCAAAAAGAGCAAAATAAGCACCAACTTCTTCTCAAGAGCTCAAAGCCACAACAATGGATGCTAAGGGTCAAAATTTAGGGTTTAAGAGGTATGGAGGCTGGTAAAAAGGCTAGGCCTACGGACATAAGGACTTTAAATAGGGCACACCCTAAAATTAGGGTTTCATATCCTCCATGTACGCCATGTGTAACCCTTGTATGCCCAGCGTACGAGACCTCCCACCCTCGATCAAACTCCTCCTTAGTACGCTAAGCGTACTACAACGCTCGCAGATTCGGGCTAGTCAATTAACATACAATAAGCGTAAAAAGTGACTTTTTGATAGAAGATTATTTATATTAAATAATGATAACCAGGTTATAGTGTATGTCACAATGGTTTTGTACATATAAAGAACACTGAAATCCGAGTTATAACGAAGAAGTTATGATCAGTGGAAGTTTTAAGGCAAAACCGGCAAGACACCGGGAATCGTAAAAAGTGAGTTTACGATAAAATACTTTTTAGCCTTAGCGATATAAATGAAAGTTGTAGTATACGTTGAACCGAGAATGTGCATAAAAAGAAAGTCCAAATCTACTTTGTATGATGAAGTTATGATTTTTCGAAGATTTAGTATAGTAGTGCATAGCCCAGAATTCGAATTTTAGATCGACCGATTATTAGCCGACACAATCTAAACAAGAATTGAAGATCTCGTTAATAAGAACTGAACGATATAAAGACAGACGAAATCGGACGTCGGATGACAAAATTATAAATTTTTAACGGACTTTACCTGTCCAGGCCTGTTAAAATACAAATTTAAAAATAAATTCAAAATTAGCCGACGGAGTCTAAATGAAAGTTGTAGATTACGTCGCCACCTACGCGTGGATATAAAGAACGTCAAAAACGGAGCTCGTATGTGAAAGTTACGAAATTATGGCCAAATCTCAGCCTTTGCTTACTCCCCACGGCCTCGCTTCGGATCGTTGACACCTTCCCCCTTGTAGAAGAATCTTGATTTGAATGATTAAATAATATATTTAATCCCTAATTCAAATCCTTAGTTGCTACCTGGAGGGTTCTGGAAACCCTACAGATTCTCCTAAAGCCGTTCATGTTATGCAATCTTCTAGAATTGCCTCTTTTATTCAACTATTAAATAAATACAATTCACCCCTTACATTTTTAATTAATACAATCAATCCCAAATTAATTCTAGATTAATTATGATTTATAATTAATCAATTCTAACTATCCTTGATTAATTTATAGTTAATTATTAACTGTATATTAATTACATAATATATTAATAAATGACTTTACTTTTATTCATCAGCATTATACCAATTTAGTTTGGACCTTAGACACTTTAATCCAACGATATTATGATTAAAATATTAATTATGAATGATATGATCTCGTTCGAGTTTTATGAAATATTTAATGCCCAAGTCTTCTATTTAGATAAGATTAAAGACCATCTAAATCTTACCCATTTTCCTAACAATATGATATTAAGGGTTGATTTCAACGCAAAATCTCACACTCATAGATTGGAACAAAATTTTAATCATCCAATGTATGTGTTTGAAACATTAAGGATGATGTTTTCCTTTATAATAATTATATTAAAAAAATTTATTCTACGTACATGATTGAAAGGGTCTATGTGATTGTCAAGTGTAGCCATTGGAGACCTGTCCTTTACACAATCATGAAAGGATTAAGACGCATGAATTTATCATTATATTAACTTTTTTTTTTGATTGGTATAGAATATGTATGTATTTTATCTTCTAGTCTTCATATAGGGTGATGATTTCCATCCTCATGATACCCTTATTTTATAATATTTGGAATGTATAAAATGCTAACAAGAAAATTTTGTCGATTTGATCCCTATTTTTATTTGTGTACATTTTTTTTAATTTACAATGATAATTCATGGGTTGCATTAAAATGGGGAATTTTTTTTTTGGCATTAACACATGTGATAAATACACATTTAAACTATTGTTACATGTTAAGATTTATGGAGTGCATAATTGTATATAACATGATTTTGATCTCGAGCAAAATGAAAGACGATGATCAAGGGGTCACACAACCATACGGTGTCCAAGGAAAGAGCCCCTTATAAGGTCGAAGATAAAAGATCAAGCTTAATCTTAAAGGCATGTTACATTGAACGCCAAGGTGCCTTGCAACCCTACCTTCCCTGGTAAAGCAAGTAGCCTAATCTAATTGTGGCAGCTCTAGTAAGACAACTCGATTTTTTTTGGAAAAATTTTTGAAAAACGATTTTCAATTGTAGTTTCCGTAAATTTATAAACCTTAACCAATATTTAGATACATGAGCAAACGTATTTGGAATTCGTCTCTTTGGAACTCTCCAATAAAATCTAACATTTAATTTACTTTTCAGCAGTGTTGTAAAAATCCCGACTAGGCCCCGGTTAATCTCCGATTAATCCCTAGGCGCTATCCGATCGATTAGAGGGCGCCTAGCGATTAATCCATGCCTAGAAAATTACCGAATCAGTAGAAAAAGATTATATTTTAACATTTGAAGAAGTTCTATCTCAATAGAATCTATTTGAGGAATGATTAGTGTTATATTAATCATATTAACCGATTTTATTATGATATGAGTGGTAATTACAAACTTTGTTATGATATTAGTCATATTTAATTTTTTAAAATTCAACGAATTAACAATTAATGGTCTCCGATAAATCCCCCGATTAATCCCCTCTTAGACGATTAATCCCTTAACCCCAATCCACTGACTAGCAAACGCCTAGCATTTTTTACAACCATGATTTTTAGAAACAAGCTCCCTATTTTGTGCTGAGAATATTGTGTGTTCGATACAAATTACCGCAACATGAATTTCTTAGTAACCAACACATTGTGTTGGAGAAATATCAATACATAGAATAACCATTTATGATCTAAGAGATATATGGATTCATTGATTACCAATAATAGCCCCCTAATTTGTAACGTCCTAATTTGACATAGTTTTTTTAAAATTTTAAAGTAGAATATATTGATAATACTTATAGCTAACGGTGACATAAAAACCCTAGTTTATTTAAACATTGTCAAAAAATAGACTAACTATTCAAATCATAGTATAAATTGAACATGTAGAAAACTAAAACATGATGTCAATGCACGTGTAAAATCAAGCCTTGCTCTTCTTACAATCTGAAGAACTACCTGAAATAATTTTAACCAACTGGGTAAGCATGAAACTTAGTGAGTTCTCCAAGATACCATATACCACAATACATATATATACATATAAATAAGGGTTACGAACTTTCGCCATTCTACCAATAACATGTTTATCTGGACTCACGACCTGTCGTCGTTCCATCGTCGATACGAGTCTATAGGCTCATGGTCTGTCGTTGTTCCACCGTCAAATCCTGATATATATATATATATATATATATGTATATATATATATATAACATATATATATATATATATATATATATATATATATATATATATATATATATATATATACTAACGAATAATATAACCAAACAACCAATCATATAGAGACTATACTAGTCCGCGCATATAAGTTTACTCTGGCAGTTCTTATATCCTATCATACATGGATATATATATATATATATATATATATATATATATATATATATTGTAACACATCGTATAGTCAGATAACTCACTTGAGTAATTACTCAAATGATTATCAGCTATCCAATCGGCGATCCATCTGGTGAGAAACGTGCCTAATAAGTATTAACCTACAATATTATAACTGATCAATATCTATGTCAATCTGGTAACAAATAACTAGATCCTTCACCAATCCTAATAACACTGAATGACTATCCAATAAGGATTAGCCACTGAGACAATCAGGAGGCAGGATAATTTTAGAATATGGCTTTTATGAATATAGCCAAGCCAACATGTCTGTCCTAGACATAACAGCCGTTAGTAGATCAATCAATATATTGATTGTGATTAATGATTAATCTACTACTCATAGGTTCAAATCAGATGTATATATGAGTAAGTGTAACTTACTTGAATAGACGAAGTTTGAATATCTATGAGCATAACTTCGACACTTATTTCTTATATCATTCTGAAACTTCTAGCGCTTCACTACTGATAGTATTGTAACTACAAAACGAGAAGTCGAATCACAAGGGATCGAAATGCTCGTGGACGAGATAAAATTTCTCTAGAAAGAAGAGAAAATGATGTAAGAAGTGAGGAGGGGCGATCCTCTTTTTATAGGTTGAGAAACCCAGAAGTGTACTGCACTTATGAAGGGGTATGCTACACGGGTAGGTAGGATAGTTGTTCTTTCTTGATACCACGTGTCCATGTGGTGTTGGGATGCATGGCTCTGGTGCTGCCACGTGTCACTGCCAGGTATTTTCTCGTCTTTTTTCATAAATCGTAGCTTACACATAATAAAAAAAGACAATATATATATATATATATATATATATATATATATATATATATATATATATGTAAAAGAAGAAATACATGGTTTCCATCTGAAATGAGAGTAAGCCCACTACCATTGTCCCCTCTAATATATTGCATGAGTAGGATATGGTCTCTTTATTCTCAACATTGACCACAACCCAAGCTAAAGGATAAATATGTTTATTTGTATCCGTACCCACTACTACAAGTAATTCACTTCTACAAATTCCTTTTAGAAAACAACCATCAACACATAATACTATTCTACAACCTTCTATCCAACCATCCTTAACATCTTTAAAGCAAACATAATACATTGAAAAAACTATGCTTGAATCTGGAATGATGTCTACACTAAGTTTACTTGTAGAGCCTAGACTACTCCTCATAATTTCCTCATCATAATCCCATAATTTTGCATGATGGTCTTTAATACTACCCTTAATCTCGGTTAATGCATGCTTATTTGCATTCATACACTGCCTAACACTAACATTCAGCTTAGACTTTAGGGAAACATCAACTTTCATTTTTCTTAAACCCATCTTTGTCCTTTCCAAAATTTCATTTACAAAATGTTTCCAAATCCATTTGTAAGTCACTATTGATCCAAGTTTGTGTCCTAGAACAGTTATGATCATCTTTAAGTTACTTAATTTGGAAAGTTCTTTTATTTTTCATCAAAGAGGCCCACAACCTAAAAGGATATTTAGGCTCTTTTGATTTACAACACTTAACTAGCAACCTATTCTTATCATCTTTTTCATAATCAAAATCATATCCATGTGTAACTGCATAGTTTCTCATACAATGTTTAAGCTCTTCATGATTAGAAAATTTCATACCTAATAATGGAACCATTTGATCACACTCCCAAGTTTCATCATGCATAGGGTATGCAGCTGGTTCATTGCAACCACCATCCTCCTCATCACTGTAATCTCCATCTACGTTGATTGAGCATAGTACTCTAAAAAAGGGATCATCAACTGGTCTTTTAGTTAATAACAACTCACTATCCTCTTTGTGCTCACAGTTTCTACCATCAAATAATTTGGAATCAACATCCTTATGTTAATTTTCATCTTCAGTCTCAGCTTCTGGTTCTTCTATTTCTATCCAATCAAACAAAGGTTCGTTGTAGTGATCTACATACACTTAAATCCTTTTGTTATTGGCTATGACACACTCAATAAACTCCTTATAATCACCATCGTTTTGGATGATATTCAACCACTGACTCAAAGTTTCTTTAAAAGGACAGTAGTAGACGACATTGGGTCTCGTTCTTGTAAGCTTTTCAACAAAAACCATAAACTCGGAGAACTCCAACCCAGTGAAATCAACATCTCATACAGATGCTCTATCAGGATCAAAATACACCAGTGGTTTGGGTAAGAAAGTGTCATCATAATGGAAATCAACGATAACGAAGGTTCGTTCTTCTGCATCTCCTGCCCTTGCTCTCTTCACATCTGCGATCGATCAAGAAGGTGAGTGATGGAGGGTTCGTGAGTAACAAAGGGTTTATGCCCTAAGAGTTGCTATAACGGGAAGAAAAACACATAATATGCCACATAATTTTCTTATTTACCTAAAAAAATTTAAGCATCATAAGTTAGGGGGATCACCAGTTAAACCCATTAAAACTGGTCATAAGGACCTTTTGTTGACGATTAAAACCAGTTAAATGGTCATTTTTGAACAAAAAACAACTCTAGTGACCAACTGTGTACATGATATAAACTATGTTACCATCTCAAGTCATTATCCCTTGTTAATAATATGGTTGTTTCCAAAAATGTAATCTCCCCTGTTGCTAACTAAACTCAAGCGAAAATGATCAATTACATGCATTTCTACAAGATCGAATCAAATTACATAGATCGATTTAAAATAGCATTAGATGTAACTGATATCTAGGTAACATTATGAATCTATGCTTTTAGGAGATGGTATGAATTTGATTTTTTTTTTTCTCAGGATGTGTTTGGGAATTGTGGTCCAGATAATGTATTACAAGGGCATAAATTTCTAAGAATATGACAAAAGTATCTAAAGATATGATGACACTTTGAGGACCAATATTAGTACTATTAGTTGGTGTTGGTTCTTTATAACTTTGTAGTTGGTTGTTTTGGTTTTAAATTGATATTGGATGAGTTCACCCGTTACTCTCGTTCTCCCTGCCAATGTGGTCCATTATGCAACTTTCAATGGCTATGACTAAGTCTTGTATGAAGGTAAAGCTATCTTATTATGGTAGAAATACCACATGTTTACATTTGATACATAGTTAAATATGGTTGAAAACTATGTATATCTACATATTTTGAATCTCGATATAACAGTGCAAATTCAGAATTTCCCATTCACTGCATAAGCCGTCAACGTGAACAAATACTTTCATTCTCATCTTTGCAAAACCAGAGTCTCGTGTACTATAACCAAAAGCCAGTAGTGTATTGTATGCATAGCCTCAAACATTTAAATGAGTGTTGTGTCTACATTATGTTATTGGATCTCTTTTTTAAGGGTAGATTGGTCAATTTAAAATTGACATTAACCAAATCCACAAAAAATAACATGTGAAGGGACGATATCTAAAAAAAAATATCGATTTATCCATCTGGTGCAAGTTAGAAAATTTTGGATCATATCCAAAAAAACAAAACAAGAAACAACATATAATGATCTTTACTTTGTTCATATATTATCAAAATACACACGTCCTTTTGATTGCCAATTAATGTTATATCATCCTAAACTTCAACAGGTCGTTCACAAAATTACTTTTGAATGTCCAAAGCGTTCATTAACTACTTATGAAAGACGATGTGATATTTTTATTGATTATTGCAGCTTGTATCTCACTCTTTTACCCCTCTTTAATTGGTTTGTTGATTTTGTACCTAGTGACATACTTTTATTGGTCAATTTCATGCATGTTGCATTTATTCTCAAAATAAGGTAAATAAAGTAACCTTGTGACCTATAATTTGTTTAAAGTGTATGGACAAGACTACAACTTTACCTTACTAAAAGTAGAATGTTAACAACAATAGAATCCATGATACTTTTACTCACATAAAATGTCACAAATATAATATAGTAAAAACAAAAAACTACTAATTCAGGTATCCTTAAATACTTTGCAATGCAATTTCAGCAATTTATGTATCGAAATCAATTCCTAACATGGTAAGATTAACAAACTGCATATGCATTTTGTTTCTATTTTCGAGATATTATATTTAATGTAGTTACCGATTTTTTTTTTCTGGTTCAGGTTTGGGTTTGTTTAACTTATACTTACTATATCTTTTTCTAGTAATATATTTGAATCCATATTTACCGTAACTCCGTAACAATATTTCAAACTTCATAAATAAACAATTTTCCTTTTTCTATTTCAAACTTTATGAGTAAATAATTTTCATTTTTCTTATCTTCTACTATTCCTAGGACTACTTTATCAGGATGAAATATAACTATAGCTTCCGATATTTATTTTAAAATGAAAAATCTAATATATTCCTATACATTTCTCCTAAATGTATTTATGTCTAGGACGGGACATGAACACTCGACCTTAAGTAAGGAGGGCAGCACTTTATAACTCTAACATCCATTAATTAGATAATATTTTTGTTTAAAACTTATATTTTTGAATCTTAAATGTTATAAAAATAATTGAAGAGTCAAACCCATTAGTTAGTTTAATTCATGTGCGGCAATTTACATGAGTAGAGTTGATTTTATTATTATTTTTTTTATTATTTATTATTTATAATTTTTTTTGAAGTCTTATAATCTCTAATCATTTTATTAAAAGACCAGTAAAAAAGTGGTAGTTAAAACAAATTATATAAAAAATATTTATAGTTGAAGTTTAAAATCAACTAATCCAATTAACTACTAACAAGAGGTCAACACAAGACTTTTTATACGGTGGGTTTACTATTTTTTTGTGTGGAGTTTTTGGAATTTTTTGTTTTTAATTCGTTTATTACTAGGAAATCTGATTTGTTTGATATATTGTTGACATAGGAAATCTGATTTATTTGATAATATTGCTGATATAGGGTATATTTCTTTTCAATAAAAGTTGAAAAGTTAAAATTAATTGGGTTATTTAGCTTTAAAGCCAACCTTAATTTGCACTTTATTGTAATGCTTTTTCTAGTTCGGAGGTTTTCTTTTATATATTTCTACTGTTAAAAAAAAACTATCGTATATATTAAGGCAGCTTTTCTAGGGGATCTGGAACACATCCAAAGCAAATAAAAAATTGCGAGTACAACCCATCCAAAGCTTTTCTCTGCGCCACATTAAGCCACGAATGGTTCGTCCAAAAAAGCCAATCTTGATCTTTTTATGAAACAAAAAAATCTAAATCACGCCAGCATCCAATTTTCTTCTAAATGAAGGAGGAGAAATTGTGAGTTTACTTTTAAAAAAGTTGCAGTTTATTTTAAGAAACTATTTTATTTTCGAACTCCTCCCCATTTAATCGCGCAAAGCCTCGTCGAAGCCCTCCATAAAAAACACCAAGTATGGAAATGTCTGAACGGAATTGGTCCATAATCGGTTACCCGCTCGTTCAATAGAATTGAACTATAATGTGACCATATATGCTCCAAACCTAAAACTGTAATATTAGAAAATCAATAGACGACCTCTTCCGAAAGAAAAAAATTTAACCGTTTTGCTTATTTTTATGCACCATTTGTTAACTCGTGCAATTAGTCACCATCAAGGAATATCCATTAACTTTGCTTAATTGTTAAATAGTTATCTGTCAATGTTTATAAAAAAAAAACTAAACCAAACCTTTCCATGCAGCCACGTACTTAAGTAGAATCTCTTAAAATCACATAACATGTCGAATGTCTTCTAATAAAAACAAGAATCGAATTCTAACTTTATTCTTATACATATCTTTCGAAACATACATATTAATAAATATAATTTGATCTATGCGATTAGCACAAATCCCCTCTACCGCCACATAAGTATCATATTGATACCTGGAAACATGGAAGGGCTTTCCGTCGGCTCTTGTTTTATTTCGTGAGGCATCTACACTCACAATTGATAGTTGGATAGTATTTTATAGACTTTTGTCCGTAAAATACGCTCCGACGATCAACTTAATAAGCATGAATATCAATGCATGATATTAAAGATAGAGATTTGAATACAATTCTATATTCCTTGCATTTATATTTGAGATTGAGTATGGTAATATGTTATTATTCATGTATAGGCATCTACAAGATCTTTGTTTTCCCATGTACCGTTTTATTTTTCAAACTAGATTTTTCATTTTTAAAAGCTAATAATTCATTCCAAAAATATTCATTCATAGATAAGAAAACACATTGTTTGATAAACCTAAAAACCCAAGTATCCATAATCAGACTAAATAACAGTCACACGAAAATCTCAAAACATAATGCCAATGTGCTGTGTAAAGTCAAGCATTGCATTTCCTACGATCTAATGAAGTACCTGAAAAACATTTAATCTACAACTATAACAATAGAACTTAGTGAGTTTCCTAATATACCACATACCATAATACACATACAATCCATACAAACAAAGGCTGTCGACTCTAGTGCTGATCCGCAAACAAACAAGTCTCTCAGCTCTCGTGTTGATCTAACTGACTACAACTAACGACTCTTGTGAACGTCTAGTCACGACTAACAACTCTAGTGCATGTCTAGTCATCCCAACGATTAATGACTCTCATGCACATCTAACCCAGTACGCAAGAATCTAGGCTCTTGGCTCTCATGCTGATCCACAGTTAACTCCCCAAACATATCAACATATGATACTATCTAATAATTAAACAGGAAAAAGACTAAGTTGGACTACTTGCCTAATCTGCAAACCACAATACATCTACACCTTAACGTACAAGGGATATATGTTGTGGCATAGAGTATAGAGAGAAAACTAACCTGAAACTGCAAACACATAATCAAACCACTAGAGTGGCTAAGATGAACTCCTTCTCTGAACACCTATAACCTATAACAATAACTCTACTTAGATAATTCCCATATACTATTCATATCCTACTTTATTTATAATTTTACTTTACAAATATTCTTTTATTATCATGTTGTATACACACCATCTCTTACATGATTATATAAGTGATAAACCACACACTTTATATATGTTTTTATACCTGCATTATTGTATGAATGATTTCAAATGTTTACAAACACACATAATCCTACACCGGGGCTTACTTCTTGTTTTAAACACTCGCATCCACCCAAAATTGTAATACATGATGTGAATTATGTTTTTAACATTAAGACTTAGCTAAAATCCGATTTCATGGATTAAAAGCATTCACAAAGTGAAGTTGTTCGGTTTGAGAGTTTTGGAGACAAAATCATGTAAAATGATGTTGTTTCTTGGTTCAAGGCATTAATACAATATCAAACCATTTAAGAGCGTTGAATATGAGTGTTATCAACACCTAACATTGCAACGCCCCAAAAATCATGACATAAATTTTTTTCTTTTTGATTAATAAATCTTTAATACATTTCTTTTTCATGAAACCAAAGTAACCAAGAGTTAGCAAAACATTATCAAATCAGAGTAATTCACAAGATGCGGAAAACATGTGGTGTGTTCCCTGCAATCGTCCCAAGCTCCTCCATTTAAAAACTAAAGTACCTGAAACATATACTAAAAACTGTAAGCACAAAATTTAGTGAGTTCCTCAAAATACCATAAACATACAACCACAGAATACCATACAACATACATATAACTGCCATGGGTTCCCCCGCATGGTCTTTATCCGCAATGGCATGGGCTCCCCCCATGGTCTTTGCCTGGAATACCATGGGCACTCCCCATGGTCTGATATCCAACTACCTCGGTCTCCCCCCGAGGTCTTCTAGGCAAGTATCTAAGAGATAACTAGCATACCACATATCACAAAACAACTATCATACCATATAACACATAACGGGCTGACATTAGTGCCTTCGACCCATCGATATAGGGAAGAGAGTCACCTCGCATTGCGGAAGCTCACTGGAAGAATCCCTAGCTGCTGCCCCGACGACTTCCTGAACTATCAATATCAATAATACACCCAGTTAACAATTGGGCTCCAATCCATAAACAAAACTCTATACTTGGGGTAAAAGGACCATTTTACCCCCAACCTAGCCTTGACCAAGCTCATGATCCAAACTACAATCTGATAGACCCAAAGGCCTACTAATCAACCAATGGCACAGTTTTCCAAATTAGGCCTAAACTCCTTACATGGCCTTGCCTTAAGGCCCAACCATTCTTTCTAGTCCAAATACTTTGTATCCCGATGGCCCATTAACAACTCAATCCCAAAATACCTGAAATTACTAGATCCATCAAAGCCCGCCAATGGCCCAATTTTCCAAATTTGGCCCAACCCCATACATGACTTATACTAAGCCTATAGTTCCCTTAATTATAATTTAAAAGTCAAAGTCAACGATCTGAGTTGACCCAACTCGCCGGGTTGTCCTTCAACTCGTTGAATTCTCCCACTAATGGCACAGATCGGGAAAATTTGCATCAACTCGCCAAGTTCTCCTCATAAACTTGTCAAGTTGGCCAGGAATCAAAGAATATAATGCATGAAGCCGTTTCCATCGAATTTAGAGGCTTCCATTCTTAGATCTCCTCCCAAATGATGACTAGAAGGGTAAAGTTTCTAACTTTACCCTTATAAACAACTACAATGAACCCAAACTCAAATCCTTGACTTAATAAAGTGAGGCTTAACCCATTAAGCCTTTAAACTCTCATAATATAGTCCCAAAACATAGATCTAGCGTCCCAAGGCTAGATTATCATGTAAAGTTTCCAACTTTACATTCATGCATGAAAAAAGGAACTCTAGAGCCTAAAATGGCTTAATAAACAACTTAATGCATGGATGGGACTTGGGACTTAACAAAGATTGCAAATTTATGCCAAGAGAGGTCATAAAAGGGTCAGATCTAGCATAATAACCCCTAAAACTCTTAACCTTTGGACAACTCAATCAAACGCCTAAAAATCAAACTAAAACATCCCACAAAGAGATCTAGAAGATAACAACACAAGGTTTCGACTTTATACCTCAAAAGGACTGCAACAAATGGAGATTTTTTTGGATCCAAAGCCTTCCTTCCAAACTAAGCACCATCATTCTTCAAACTCCTTCCAAAGATCACCAAAAACCAACTCTCTAATCTCACCATAATCTCATACACTCAACCTTGAAGGGAAATAGATTAAATTTTGGTTTTATGAACAAGGAGGCTAGTAAGGAGGCTAGCAAAAGGGAGTTAAGGTCTTTAAATATGGTGCAAAATCCTGAAATTAGGGTTTTCTCAAACAGCATCCAACTCGTCGAGTTTAACTATACCAACTTGACGAGTTGGTCCTTAAAAACCTGCGCCCCAAAAGCTTCCAACACATCGAGTTTATGCCATAAACTTGATGAGTTAGCCCCTAAAAAGGGAATACATTTCCATAATTGACCTTCTAGATTTCGGATGTTGCAACCGTCCCTTACTTAAATTAGATTTCTTCCTCGAAATCGCTCCTTAATAACTCATAGATCAAAAACAACCAACCTGATGATTATAAACAAAAAATCAATGCACAAAATAATCTTCCCAAGACAACTGGAATCATACCTGGTAGAACGAACCTCAAACTCTTTTAGAAAACCACCTTTACCTTATCTGATATCCGCGGTCTTTAATTGATCTGACTTCCCAACAACTCACCCCCTCTGAATCAGTATCAAAAAAATTCCACAACAAAACCAGACTAGGCAAAATACTTCCAACCCAAATTATCTTGATGCTTTTGATGGAACAAAATCATGGATTATAAACAGGTATAGAACACTTAAACCCAACAGAAGGCTCAGATAATCCTTCGAGTAGAAGATTCATCCCTGCAACGATTAGACTCAGACTAGAGTTGTGTAACAGGGTCTAATCAGCCACTTTGAGATTATTTAATCCAACTGCAATGATTTAGCATATACCCTGAATAACAAGTGAGTGCACACCCGAAACCTAAATCACTGACACCACTCTGACTCATCCCGCTGCTACTTGTTGCTTTCCAAAAGCAGCTAAGAGCTCCCTAATCCCAACTTATCCGACAACTACTCGAAACACCGGACTTATACCTGAAAGCTGAGCTAAAAGATACAAAAGCACACAGTAGCCACACACAATTCCTGGAAGAAGAGCTCGACTGAAGAAAACTGCTCCACCACTCCCCACAATTAAATCCACTTCTCCTGATTCCGAACATGCTATGGTCCCTCCATAGATAGTACCATCCAAAGGCACCACATAATGGCTCATCCTATCATCATGCTAAATCCATTCCTTACTCTCGTGCCCTGAGATTGATGCCTTCTGTCACACCCCAAAACCATGAACGACAGAAACGTTCTAGGGCGGAGGACGTCATGTACAGTATCACAACAATGAATAGTAGTAAACAAGCAACAACATCATCCATTGCATTAATAATATAATTTTAATACAAATGTTCTGATATGTCTAATAGACACTAAAGTATAAATCATAATGAAAGATGAGTCTTAAACGAGTTCCATCTTCTCTAAACCTTGCATCAGTACCTATCTACTGTTGACCTGAGGATACAAATTATTTTGAAAAAGAGTATCAGCTTTAAAGCTGGTGAGATCATAAGTATTTTAGTGTCTTAATTTGTATGTAAGTATTTGTACGAATGAAATGTAAGTACTTGTACATGTATGAAATGTAAGTATTTGTACGTATATGAAATGTAAGTATTTGTACGTATATAAAACGTAAGTATTTGTATGTATATGAAACGTAAGTATTTGTATGTATATGAAATGTAAGTATGAAAACGTTTTGAACATCCTAGAAAGCCCTATGCTTCCTAGTGAGAGTAGCCTTCTACGAAGGCATCTAGTATCTGTGTGTGTCTCTTGTAAGAGTGTGTATTTTCCCAAACCCGACTATCATTAACCAAAATATAACTTCTACATTACCGTGCATCGTGTGAATGTTCACGAAGTGAATGTAATGGGAAAATGAAATAGTACTATGGTGCAGTATCATATAACTACGACCGTACTAACTACTTTAAATCTATTGTAATTTAAAGTAACATGTGATCGACCTGTATCCTGCTACCGACTCTAGTAAAACGACGATGTAAGACGCCATAACAAATGACATTTGGCACCCGTAGACTTGCAAGTCCCACTGTAGCGAGCAACAAGGTGTAGGATAGTCAATCCAGTATAGATCCATACACAAAGTCATACGCTCCCCAATTAAGGAGATTCGGGATACAAAAACTGTCATGGCAGGAAGTGCCATGACTCGCTTAATGGTTCACATAACTGCATAAATGTACATGTGATAAATGTGCTAACTGTAAGTGTACTCTTTCTCTGTCTAGCCTGTATGCACTTTAATGTTCTATGTGTGCTAGTTGTAATGTGTGTTCTCTCTTTGTCTAGCATGTATAGTAATGTACTGTGTGTACTAGCTGTAATGTGTGTTCTCTCTCTATCTAGCAAGTATTGACTCATGGATGAACTAACTCATTGTATGATTCCGCATTCTAGTAATCGTATTAGTATCTTCCTAAACTACACGTATGGTAGCTTACTAGTAAGGTAACTGGTAAGTATGAACATGGAAGTATACCCTTGCTACCCAAGGGTATTGAACTGACTGGAAGAACCTTTATGACTATATATGTACACATGATACATAACTAATATTTAAACGACCTTCGGACGGATACCCGATACCTTACCAGACCACATCCCAACGGGGAAAAGGAAATAAAGCGGGCTAACCTTCCTAAGTCCTTTAAACATTACTTATATAACTATACATATATAGGCCTGCAATTGACAATATAAAAGCATAAAATAAGTTTTGTAAAACCATTTTGAAGTAAACTGTTTGGTAAAATAGCTAAAGAAGTAATAAATCCTTTTGTATGCTACTTATTAATCACATGTGATTAATATAATAACTAGCATGATTCAACTTGTATCCCCCCCACATAAAAACATTTAAATCATTGATTAAAGGGGTATGAACTCACCTGCAGTGAGCGGATTAGAAGGAAGTGTCGGACAAGTGCTTGGTGTCAAGTGAAGACTTAGACACACACAATGATCCTAATTACATATAAAGACATATGTCTATAAACAATTAGTGATTATAACACTAATTAAACATGTATAAACATCCTATTGCGAGGAAAACACTTTGTTCAAGTGTTAGGAGGCTATCGGGTTGCAACAAAGGATGCAAAGCCTCATACGGGAGTTTATGGTCTAAAGACCATGTGTGTTGGAGTTTACGGCCCAGGGGAGTAAACTCCTAGCCGTAAACTCTCAATTGGTCACCAAATGCGGCTTAAAACTCTAAGGGCTTAAGTGGTTAAGTGTTCCAAAGCTTTAACCAAGAGTTTGGGTGGATTTAAGGCCCTAAAATGGCCTTGCTTGGTGTTCATGACCCTGGGACCACTCCCCCATGAGTTTATGGCTGTAAACTCATGGTAAGGAGTACCATTTCGTGAATCTTGGTCCTTAGGTCCATGGGGTAAGGTTCTATGTCACTAACCAAAGCTTACTAAGGTGTTAGGGGGTCATTTGCACCCTAAAAAGGGGTTTATGGCCCAAGAACATGTCTTGGCCGTAAACTCCTTGAATCTCTTGATTTCTTATGTTTCCCAAGCTCTAAACATGATATACCTAGTGTATAATGAGTTGGATCAAGAGAACTTACAATCTACGAGCTCAAATGGTCGATATTGGCCAAGAACACGAGTGTATGTTCTTGGTGTTCTTGGTGGATCTTGAAAATCTACAAAATGGAATGATTTAATGGATGAAATCATGTAAGATTACTAGATCATCTAAGATATCAACTAGTTAGGGCAAGAAACTTACGAGTTTTGAAGATCGGGGACGAAGGTCGGGATGGTACTTGAGAGGATTTGGGCCAATGAAATGAAAGAAATGGACAAATGGCCTTCATCTTCACCATATAGGGTGAGTTTACAACCCACATGGAGTTTACGGCCGTAAACTCCCATGTGGTGGCTGTGAACTCATGGTTAACGTGCTTAAGGCTCAGTCTTTGTACTATAAATTTAGTAGATAAACCCCGCCACTTCTTCCTTAAGTGTACAAGGCTCTAAACTCTCAAACGGACTCTAAATTGTGCTGAATGATAGCAGGAAATGAGTTTGATTTTCTATTGACTGGGTATGTTGTACAGAATGGAAATTTCGGGTTGTCACACCTTCGGCATAATGACACCCCAAATTCTTATTACACTGAATCAAAAACCCTGCACAAAACGTACACGATACCCAACATGAGATTTTACCCAAAACCGATTCGACAACCCACTCATAACCCAACATCTACGAATCTGCACCTGCATTTCACACCACAACCTTCTAATTACCAACCCCTTTTCCTAAACGACAATTAAGTGTACTCAAACCATCTCCGAGACTTCCACTCTCGCACTTGGTCTAACCAACAAATTCCTAAGAGTCCAACAACCAGGCTACCCAGCCCAAACCCCTCTGCATCACACATTGGTTACCCACATGCCCTGTAATTCAAGATCCAAACCCTTGACTCAACAGTCTCTACCGATTCCAACCTGAATTTTCATAATCACCGGGCTTGCCTGCGGATCCTAAAGACCTTCAACCTAGAATAAAGAATAATTCCCTAACAACCATGGCCAGAATGTCCAAGGCACAAACTGATTCTCCTCCCATACTCGATTGCATTACATAAATAGTGTAGTTCGAACCGATGAATGCTATGATCCTATCGCAGCCTTACATTACTTCCATCTAACCATGCTTGCCACCCATGGCCTCACCACATTCAAACCATCACAACATCACACCTCCCGAGCCGAATCATATATCCTATCAGGAGTTTGGATCATACCTATGGATTCCCACTGCCTACTATGCATAAACAAGGCGATGTTGACTGACGATTGGGAGTTTCCTAGACACCCACCAACACGACCTAGGCCTAAGCACCCACATATTTCTTCCCCACTTGGACTCAACGATTCTCCCTCACCTCTTAAACCTTATAGACCTCGAATCCATTTTCCTCAATCAGCATGAACCGCCAAAATCTTGCGCTAAACAATACAAGCACTCCATTGCTAGCCAAACACAATGCTCACTCAGATCTGGAAATACGGAAAAATACTCTTGAAATCTTAACAATCAAATGATCCTAATCACTTCCCATGATACCCTTTCCGAAGAAATCCGAGAGCAATTATAGATTTGCTAACATCCCACCGCTATTTAGGACCGGTGAATGCTACGGCTCCCCCGCAACCTTAGAACATTCACACCCCAACTGACTACCAATGAATATTACGACTCCCCCTGTAGTCTTACAACACTTTCACCTCACCACAATCACAGCCCAATGCCTTACCCCTAATCTCTCAATTTGAACACACACTTATACTCTAGGTACAAGGAATTTATAGGTAAATAATATTACTTAGTATAGAATTGAAATTGGATTTATATGTAGTAACCTTCCTTGATTTAAGTATATGGAGATTTAAGGTATATAACTTATTTAATAACTAAACTATTATAGATAGGATATATACTATGTGTTAGATATGAGTCAGGATTACTCTTTTATACTATGTTTTATACTTTTTAAACTTGGAAAAGGTACAATTTTATATGGAGTCAAAACCTATGGACTCACTAACTTTATGTTGATGTATTTTCAAAACACATGTGTTTTCAGGAACTTGATAAGCTGAATGTTCTCAAACAGGAGAAGTTTTACTATTATCTTTTTTGTTCATATGAAATATATATCTGTTAAGACGTGTGCGATAGTTCGGATACTGTGTGATAAATACTAGGAAACAAGAATAATGTAAATTTCTATCATCAATAAAGGTATGTAGTGTATAAAACTCTTTTATATTGTTCAATATATGTTATATAACTATGATACAAGGAATGACGTTACACTGCCCGGTGTTTCCGCTGCCGGCTGGGGGTGTGACACATTGTTATCAAAGCTATTGACTATAGTGAACTACTATTTTCTTAGGAAAGAACGACCGTAGTCTAAGGATTACTCTTTAGGTTTAGGTATATCCCTTAACCTACAAATAAAAAGTATTATTAATTATACTACTAAAGGAATACTTACTGGAGCGGTGACAGGATAAACACGTCATGTTGGGTTGCTGGATTTTAGACCAGCTATATGCTAAATTGATCCTACCCACCGACCGTCCTAACTGGCCGGTGCCTTATCAGCTAGACCTGAAGTAACAAACAATAATTAATAATACTTGTGAATACAACAAATACAAAAATATAGAGTTATGTATGAACCCAGTCTCGCGATGAGAACACATGTATATATAACCCAAAAATATAGAAAACCCAAACCCATGATAACATTAAAACACAAGGTTTTAGGTCAAATTCCTTAGTCGAGTTTTATTGTACATAGGCCGAACCACAACTAAATGTAGACTGATCACCGATGTTTAACTATGGTCCAACCGATACACAACTAAACTTGGATACAGTGGTTGATAGACTAAAAAACTTGAAGATTCTAGAAGATTCAAGAAAGATCGCAGTTCAAGACACAAACAAAAAACACTAAGGAACTCGAAATCATGCACCGTCTTATGCTTGAGAAAAACAAGTAGTGCAAATCTTCATAAACATCAATTATGCATGATGTTTATTAGAGAACCATAATTACTTAGTCATTATACTTTACGTATGTTCCTATTAGATATTTAAGAACACCTTTGGAAACACACATATTTGTAAATCACCACGAAATATGATCACCGACGACTACTATGTTATCGAAGTCAATTAATATCAACGATTGTAGTAATATTGATTATATTTTCGACAATAATTTCGTGAGACTCATATCTCCTTCAATCAATTGTAATGGGACAAAGCAATGTCCCACAAGAGATCAACTAGTGATCATTTATCACCAATGCAATCATAGCTTCAATCGAGTGAACAATCAAACAACGCCTCTGAACAAAGTAGAGATTGAAGCAACAACCAAAGAAATAATAATAGCATTTCAATGGATTGCACATGTGGAATATTCATGAGCTACAAATCAAGATCCTTCTACAACGCTGAAGGGGTTGTAGGAATGACTCTTTGGATCGAAAAGGGAGAATCCGTCTTCCAAATAAGCTTTTGTCTCAATGGTTGCAAAGTATAATTTGCAGCTTGTAGTTTTTCTGATGCGACATTAACATGGTTGGACATCCATGCAAAGAAAATGGCATCAGTAGTGCAAACTCCATTGGGAAGATTTGAATTTGATGTTAATAGAAGACGACTGTCCTAGAGATGAGGTGCAAAACTTGGATAAGAATTATGGAACCTAAGAATGAAAGGTTCAGAGATAAATGCGTATACTGTTAGGCTCAATGACCATGGTGTGATGTGTCCGACACTTGTAACCCCTTAATACAAGAAAGTTGAGCAACACATCTGGGGTCTAGCACAACAAATCCAAGAGATGGTTATCGCTTCAAAACCCACCGCCTATGACAGTACACAAGGCTTGGCCTATCATGTAACCAACACAGAGATCCGAGGGGGATCCATGGTAGAGAAAGTTGAGGTTCCCAAATCTGGAGTATACAAGCGTAAGTTTAATGGAAGAAACCCAAGATAATCATCCGGAAAGAAACAAGAAGTGGCAACTTTTTATGCCGCTATAACAACAACAACACCCACGCCACCAAAGCAATATGAAGGAAAGAATCCATGGTGTAATGAGTGCAACCGTCGTCACCTAGTTGACTATGTTGTTTGCATGAAGTGTAAACAGACGGGGCACATTGTCAGCTACTACATAAACACGACACCTGCAACAATAAACCAGGGAACAAACACCGGAACAGGCTCTGGTGGAGGTAGAACATGTTACGAGTGTGGACAAGTTGGACACTTCAGGAGGGAATTTCCAAAATAGTGGAACCAGGGAGATAATGCACATAGCAGAGCATTCATAAATAGAACTAGGGACGCTACCCAGGACCCTTCTGTAGTAACTGGTACGTTCCTCATAAATAACTTATACGCTACAATACTCTTCGATTCTGGAGCTGATAAACTTTTATTACTCCAACATTTAGACATTATCTAAATTATGATTCTAGAAGAAGCATATAAAGTAGAAATAGCTAAACGAACAAAAGGAAATCACCCAAGAAATTTTAGAAAATTCTCTTTTAACTATAAATAATCATACTTTTCACGTCAACCTCATGCCAATAATTTTTGGAAGCTTTGATGTCATCATCAGCATGGATTGGTTATCTTCACACCACAATGAAATCCTATGCTATGAAAAAGCCATACGATCACTCTTACCTAACGACAAAAAACTGATTATCTATGGTGATAAGTCTGGAAAAACCTCAAAGTCATTTCTTGCACCAAGGCTCATAAATATCTGCATAAAAAATGCAGCACATTCTTGGCTCACATTGTAGATAAAAAAAGCCAACAAGAGAAATCAATGACATACCTTAAGTATGTGACTACCTAGATGTGTTTCCTGATGATCTACCTGGAATACCACCCATTCGACAATTCAAATTCCGAATCGACTTAATTCCAAAAGCAGCACTAGTATCTAAATCTCCTTATCGGTTGGCTCCATCTAAAATGCGAGAAATTTCTAGCCAACTACAAGTACTTCTTGACAAAGAATTTATAGACCAAGCTTGTCACACTGGAGAGCACCAGTTTTGTTTGTTAAGAAGAAGGATGGCTCCTTTCGAATGTGTATTGATTATCGGGAGCTCAACAAACGAACGATCAATAACATTACGCGCTTCCAAGAATTGATGATCTATTCAATTTGCCTCAAGGATCTAGCTACTACTCAAAGATAGATCTCAGATTAGGATACCATCAACTTAGAGTACAAGAAGGTGATGTTCCAAAAACAACATTTAGAACTCGGTATGGTCATTATGAGTTCTTAGTTATGCTTTTAGAATGAGCAATGCCCCAACAGTGTTTATGGACCATATGAATCATGTTTGCAAACCGTACTTGGATAAATTTGTGATAGTATTTATCGATGATATATTGATTTATTCATGAACCAAGGAAGAACACAAACAACACTTGCAAATAATGTTGGAACTACTAAGAAAATAAAAGTTGTACGCCAAATTCTCTAAATGTGAATTTTTGATTAGAGAAGTACACATTTTTAGAAGATGTAATTAGTAACAGAGGGATTTATGTCGAATCGTCCAAGATTGAAGCAATCAAGAATTGGGATGCACAACATACACCAAAAGAAGTGCATTAATTCTTAAGGACTGCTGACTACTATTGGAGATTTATAGAGAATTTATCTAAGATAGCCAAGCCACTCACAACACTAACACGGAAAGACTCAATGTTCAATTGGGAAGATAAACAAGAAGCTGCTTTCCAGAAACTAAAACAAAAGCTATGTAGTGCACCAATCCTATCCCTCCCAAATGGGACAAAATATTTCGTCTTGTAATGCGATGCATCAAATCAAGGATTGGGATGTGTTTTGATGCAAAGGAACAAGGTTATTGCTTACGCGTCACAACAACTTAAAGTACAGGAAAATAACTATACTACCCATGACATTGAATTAGAAGCTGTAGTTTTGCTTACCCATCCCCATTATGTTCTTTATTCTTAAAGACCTACAAAAAGAATCATCTATTCTTCAATATTTATTCCTAAGCATTTTCTAAGGAATAAGGCACTAGTTCCATAATTTCTAGGATTTTTTAGAGTACATCTGGTAAAAATGTATTTCAAAACTCCAAGTGATTTCGACATTCTTTGGTTAGTAGTCGATAGATTAACTAAGTCCGCTCACTTCTTTCGAATCAAGGCGACCGGCAAGATGGAAAAGTTGAACATAACTTATCTCAAGGAAAATGTCAAATTGCATGGAGTTCCAATTTCCATTATTTCTGATAGAGATAGTAGATTCACTTCACGATTTTGGCAATAATTGTAGAAATCCTAGGGAATATGCTTCGAAATGTGTGCAACTTTCCATCCATAAACTGGTGGTCAGTGAGAGAGTACCATCCAAAACTTTGGAAGATATAGTCTGAGCCTGCAAAATAGACTTTGGAAATGCATGGGATACTCATTTATCGTTAATTAAGTTTTCCTACAACAATATTTATCACACTGGCATTATGGCCGCATTTTTTGAGGCTCTTTATGGACATAAATCTCCTTCTCCAATATTTTGGGCAGAAGTTGGAGACACACAATTGGATAGAGAACATACATGTGATACCTTATATGCCGAGCCAGAATCCACAAGACAACTGAAAGATCGTGCAAATTAAGGATCGATTAAAGGCAACACATGATTGTCAGAAGAGATATGCTAACGAAAGATGTAAGCCTTTAGAATTCCAAGTTGGAGATAATAATGTTGAAGGTATCTCCTTGGAAAGGCATGATTCGATTCAGGAAATGAGGCATGCTAAACCTGCGATATGTATAACCTTTTGAAAATTCTAAGCCATAATTGGTTATATCGCATATCAACTAAAGTTGCCTCAAGAGCTAAATATATATATATATATATATATATATATATATATATATATATATATATAATGCTTTCCCCAATTAATTAACAGTTCCTCGTCCACAAGATAAATTTCGGGACGAAATTATTTCAACAGGGGGGTAATGTAACACAAGCCAAAATAAGTTCAAAGATAATTCCCATAAATATAAAAAACACATATTATAATCAATTTAGTTTATTTTCATTCAACACTACAAGTCTGTATGATTCCAAAAATATATAGAACGTCTAAATCTGACATTGCATGAAGAAGTTATAATAAATTATAACACTATAGCCTCTATAACATAAGGAATTTATAATGGACTTAGAATTAGCTATTATAGTCTAAACAAAAGTTGTAGTACTCGGAAATACCTACATGTGGATATAAATAACGTTAAAAACGGAGCTCGCATGCAAAAGTTATGACATTCCGAAGGTGTAGCTATCTAAGGGCATAACACGTGGCAGAAACCCTAGCCGCCTTAAGTCCACGACGTGAAGATTAAGTGCACGACGTGAAAACTAGTTAAGGAAAGTAATCGAGGAAAGAAAACACATGTTAAGGCTACATAATGACTCATGGAATTTCACGACGTGACCATAGGTACGTCACGACGTGAATGGGCCCAAAATGACCTATAAATAGCGGTCAAGCTCGTTCATTCCTTACACCTTCTCCTTTCATTCTCTCTCGTTTTTGAAGGCCATCTCCCTTCTCGAGCCTGACAAGGACGAGCCTCTGACCGTTTAGATTCTATAGATCACACTACCAGGGTGAGTTTTATGGCCCTACTTTTTAATGTTTTCGGGGGAAAAATCATGCTAAATATTACATAAAAGTTAATGTTATGTGTATATGATAATATGTTCGTATCAATATAGATAGTTATATTAACCGGGATATAGTTGTTTTGTATCATTATACCTAGAATATATATCTGATATATTGAAAGCATACAACTATCTTAAACTAATTAGCATGCTATTATAATAATGTAGACCCTGAGTTAAACTCGAGAGTTCTATATATATATATATATATATATTATGTGTGATATAGCCTTGGAGTTATACTCGAGAGCTATATATATATATATATATATATATATATATATATATATATATATTATTAAGTATGTTGTTATTATTGGTTTTATGTCAAGATAAAACTTGACATGTTATTAATATAGCCCTGAATGTATATTCGAGAGTTCTATAAATACTTGTTAGGTATATTGTTATTATTGGTTTTATGTTAAGATAAAGCATGGTTTTATCTCAGGTTATAGCTGTTGTACTGCCTAAATATTATGAAATTAGGAGTAATGATTAAAAGCATAGTCTAGTAACTTAGGGTTTTAGACATGAATATGCTTTATTATTAGAACTTTAGGAGGCCGTCAAAGTCTTCATGAGTAATTATATTCATCAACTAAGATTGGTAATCTTAGGGTAAATCCTCTTACCTGTAATCGTTAATATTGTGTGAGCGAGGAAGTCATATATAGAATTATACGAGTTGACAACCCCCACTCGTTGTTGTTAGCTACAACCTATATTTAGCGAGTGAGGAACTGTCCTTTTATTTGTTTATTGATCCCGCGTCGATGAAGCGCATGGTATTTTTATACAGGTGGTCTCCTTCGTGGTAATCAGGACATAATAGTTTATGGCATTAATGGTGGAAAACCTTCGTGGAACCATTGGTGGGATTTATTATTGTCAGAGGTTGTGTATGTCATAGCAGCGGTTACAAACTTATGGTAGTAAATTATTAGAAACATTATACATTGTAGATATACAAGTATTAATGTTATGTATAAGTTTCCCAATCAATTGTACTCTAGGTACAAGGAATTTATAGGTAAATAATAAGTATATATACTCATATAGAATTGAAATAGGATTTATACATAGTAACCTTCCTTGATTTAAGGATATGGAGATTTTAGGTTTATAAATTATTTAATAAGTAAACTACTATACTTAGGATATATACTATGTGTTAGATAAGAGTCAGGATGACTCTTTTATACTATGTTTTATACTTTTTAAACTTCGAAAAAGTACTATTTTATATGGAGTCAAAACCTATGGACTCACCAACTTTATGTTGACGTATTTTCAAAACACATGTGTTTTCAGGAACTTGATAAGCTGAATGTTTCTCGAACAAGTGAAGTTTTACTATTATATTTTCTGTTCATATGAAACATATATCTGTTAAGACGTGTGCGATAGTTCGGATACTATGTGATAAATACTAGGAAAGAAGAATAACGTCACTTACTAACATCAACAAAGGTATTCAGTTTATAAAACTCTTTTGTACTGTTCAATATATGTTATATAACTATAATACAAGGAATGCCGTTACACCCCCGGCAGCAGATGTGACATCCACCAACTTCCTTTCCTTTCTCTCGTTAAGTTTAACTCGGGAATGAGGTGTTAGTTACGTGGAACATCACTAGTTCCAAAAAAGAAACCCGCTTCTTAGACATGTTATGATATTTGATATAAAATGGAAACTCGTGTCAGCAGTTATACACTCTCATGGTGGCTCGTTCCTTTACTAACTGTCATGGTGAGTTCCTAGAATTTTTATATCAATAATCATGGTGGCTCATTCATTTATGGAGTATTATGGTGGGGTTTTTTTAATTGATAACAATCAACTATGAGCTCCCGTCTATTGTTGTAATTTGTATTAATTATTTTACTTTTATTTCTCCACCTTTGTAACATCATAATCCTTGTGGTATGAAAATGTTAAGCAAATTATGAGTTTTGGGAGGGTCACCATGTGAGGGAAGCACCATTACATCGTGACATGGTAGCATTCTTCTGGAATTATTTTGTGTGTCACGACGTAACTCTCTATGGGTCACAACGTGAAACCTCTTTAGATGTAAAACCCTAATTTCGGACATGGACCCTATTTAAAGGAAGCGAGAGGCTAGGTTTTTCTTTACCCTCTCACTCAGACACCTCTAAACAACCATTTTGTCAAATCATAGTCCTTTTGAATCTTGTGTTCTCATTTTGCAAGCTATTGGTGGTTTTGAATGAATGAAAAAGAAGAGTTGGTACTTGGGTTCAACAAAGCAACCTTTCCTTCACTTTTGTGTATATTATAGACTCTTCGTAAGTCCTCAAGTGCCCATCTTTTAATTCTTTCTGTAAAACTAAAAAATAACAATAATTTAAAATTTCCAAAATCAACCACTCATCATTATTGTTTACAAAAATAGTTATTTTTTCAAAAGTTTTATTTCAATTCAGAGCTTTGCCCAAGATCTAGTAACTTAAACAAGAAGTTGTATAAGATCACGCCTTTGCCTTTCCATGATGCTCTAAAGTACCTGAAACCATAAAACTAAAAACTGTAAGCTAAGTCTTAGTGAGTTCCCCTAAAGTACTAGCACACACATAGATATATAACATGGCCCACAACTATAAAGACTGGATTACCCCCGAGCCCTCAGTATGAGTCTGGCATGCCATTCGGACCCTTAACTCATATCTGAAATGCTCCCAAACCCTCAATATAAGTCTAGCATGCCACTCGTGCCCTCTGCTCATATCTGTAATGCTCATGGGTTTGTTGGCTACAACACAAAACAGTACAACCTCAACCCAACCCAAGATGTCGACATATATAATAGATAAACATAAACAAAAAACCAAAAAATATAGATAATGATACATATCTAATAATCATCCACAAACTAGCATAATACTATCCTAACTAGGATATATAATCTATTGGACCGACATTAGTTCCTTCGACCCACGGGTACAGTGAGGAAGTCTTACCTCATATTCTAAATGTAGTTTGAATAAGTCTCTATTTTGCTAACTGACTCAACCCGACTCCTAAATATTAGAAGATTTCCTATTAAATTAATAATATTTTTCCCAAAATACCCTTGTTTAATTTGGTCAAAATCAACAACTCAACTGAGTAAACTGAGCCGAGTTAACCCAACCTAGTCAACTGAGCCGAGTCAACCCAGCTGAGTCAAATCAGCCGAGTTAACTCAGGGCTTGTACGCAGAGCATACCCTTGATGTATGCGGGGTGTACTCATGGTCCAAGACGTCAGGGCCAAATCTACATACACGCAACGTAGCTAACAAGTTTCCTTCTTAACTTATTAAGATCTTGTTACTTCGAGTTATTACGGCCAACTGCAGATCCAAGGCTAAAATATCATTGAGAGCCATAAAGTTTCCAACTTTATGACTGTGACAACCCGAAAATTTTAATTTTATAAGCTCAGTCAGTCAACTCAACTGGGTGTGAAAATCATTAGTACAAAGTTGTAGCCTGGTTAAAGGCCATTCTAAGGAGTTTTGAGCCTAATACACTTAAGGAATAAGTGTTAGAAAGTACCCACTAGAACCACAGTGTAGCAAAACGAATCCTAACACCATCTAAATGAGTTCACGGCCACAAGACCATGATTTTATGGCGGTAAACTCATGTGGCCGTAAACTCAGGAGTATATATAGAGCATTGGGTCATTTCTTCTCATTTCTTCATTTCTTGGCCGGATTTTCTTCATTCTCTCTCAACTATCATCCAACCCTCTTCCTTAGATCTTGAAAAGAGAGAGTATTCTATCCCTTGATTAGTTAATACATCTTATTAACTAGCTTCTTACATAGATTTCATCCACAAAAATCGTGTTTTCTTAGATCTTCAAGTAACACCAAGAACACACACTAGTGTTCTTGGCCAATATCAACCATTTCAAGCTTCTAGATCATAAGTGCTCTTCCCTATACTACATATTAAGTTAGGATTCATGTTTAGACACTTATAAACATTAAGAATCAAAGGTTGGAAGAGAGTTTACGGCCAAGGCATGTTCTTGGGCTGTAAACTCCATTTTATGGTGCAAAGATGCCCTAGATTCCTTCCTTATGCCTAGAAACTAGCCTAGACCCTTACCTTGAAGTGTTTAGGACTTGAAAACATCAAAAAACCATCATCCATATGGGATTACGGCCGCAAACACATGGAGAAGTTGTCCATGGGCCGTAAACTCCATTTAGGAGTGTATTGGTGCCACAAACACTTCCTAAGGCTTAGACTTGAAGTTAGGATGCTTCATTATGACTTTTAGGACCCTAAACAACTCTCATAAACATAAAATGGTCATGAGTTTACGGTTGTAAACTCATTAGGGCCGTAAACACCCCAAAGGCTTCAAAGAAAGTGGTCTTCCTCATCCTAGTGTAGAGCTAAAGTCCCTAAAGCATCCCTAGCCTTCAAACTAGCATTTATACATGAATAACCATGAGTTTACGACCATAAACTCCCTTGGGCCATCAACCCATGGTAGTAAACTCATGTGAGTGCCATTCTACCTTCCTTTTTTGAATCACATATGATTCCCAACACTTGGTCAAGGTCTTTCCTAGTCCCGGAAGGTGTTTCCTTTCATATAGTTGTTATAAACACTATATTCATGCCAATATGTGTCATTATATATCATTTATGTCACACCCCCAAACCAGAATGGCGGAAACATTCGGGGGGTGGATGACTTCACGTAGTATCATAACAACTGAATATTGTAAAGAAAGTAATACAACCATCATATATCTAATAAAAACGTACATTGTTGCGTTATACATGTTTCCAAAAGAATATTACAATATGATGATGTAAAATGTTTAATAATAAACGCCTTTAGCGTTCCTTCTTCAAAAGCTGGTAGTTGCCTGTATTACTGATTCCTTGAGAAATACAAGTGGTTTCGAAAAAGTGTCAACAATAAAGTTGGTGAGTTCATAAGTGTTTTGTATTGAAAAGTATGTCTTTTTGGAAGAAAATCGATAAACGTGGTTTTCAGAAAATCCAATATTTGCTTATATAGTTTGAATAGTTCTCAAAGTTGGAGGGCGTTAGTATCTTTCGTAATTGAATGATAAAGATAAGTTCGTACTCAAAATAATGTAAATACTGAATGCATGTATGAATCTCGTAAATCAAGCTTGTTTTTATACTTTCGTGTGAGTCTTATAACCATACTATTGACACAGACTGTTCTTAACAACGTTCTTCAGGTGTTGTAGTGTTATGACATTTGTCACCCTATACCTGCCGGTCTAACTATAGCTAACAGTTTAGGTGCGGGGTTTTAAATCCCGTATAGATCTATACACAAGTATCACACTATCCCTTCAAGAGATTATGGCTTATAATACAGGACTTGAAATGCATACATAAGAGTATGTTGAAGTTTGAATCTCTCACACTACTTAGTATAAATAGATTTACAACAAGAAAGTCTTTATCTCACTTTAGATAAAAGTATTTCGTTTTTCAAAATGTATACGTAAGAATGTATGAAAAGCTCGCAAACTATACCCAGTATAGTTTTTTAGAAATATGTTCCATTTGGTGAAAGTAACTTGGTGATATACTAAACTTTATACATAAGACTGTTATTGCATTTAAGTGTATATAAAACGAACGTTTTCTTGCATTATACTTGTATTTCCCCCCCTTAAAACATGAAAAGACTTAAAAAGTAGGGGTATGAACTCACTTGTTTGGTTTGAAGAGAGTGGAACTAGAGTCGAGCAGAACTTCAACCGTAGAAAGCTGCGTCTTCGAGCTTCTCGGGGATCTCGGTAGCGTAGAACCTTCGTCGGGGGCTCGTGTGCGGAAATCGAGGGTGTCGGGACGGCCTCTGGTTCTTGTAAGTGGGTGAGAGTAAGTGTGAATTTGGGAAATGTGTGCTAAAATCCGGAGCTTATGCCTTCTATTTATAGGTCTGAAAATGTAAGTACGCTGGGCGTACCACTGGAGTACGCTGGGCGTACGCGTTACGCTGGGCGTACTTCGGTTACGCCGGGCATAACTTTGCGTCATGGCTTACGACTCGAGTCTAGCTAGGCGTAGAGCTGCAGAGGATGGGACTCGACCCTGCACCTGAGTATGTTGGGCGTACTCCTGAATCACGCTGGGCGTAATCCTGGCTTCCATCTTCTAAATTCCGTAACTTTTGCGTACGGGCTCCGTTTTTCGCGTTCTTTATATCCACGCATAGGTGAGATTATGCTCTACAACTTTTATTTAGACTCCGTTGGCTAGTTTTGAATTTATTTTTAATGCTATGATTTTAATAGGAAGGGACTGCTAAAGTCCGTTAAAAATTCATAGTTTTTTTATCCGACGTCGGTTTTCGTTTGTCTTTTTATCATTTTACTCCTATTGTGGAGACCTTCAACTTTCGTTTAGATTGCGTTAGCTAAATGTTGCTCGATCTTCAATTCGAGTTTTTAGCCCTCTACTACTGTTACGAAACTTAGAAAATTCGTAACTTCTTCATATGAGGTCAGATTTGGGCGATCTTTTTTTGTACATTTACAGTTTAACGAACTCTAAAACTTTTGTTTAGATACTTAAGGCTAAAATGCATTTTATTGTAATTTCACTTTTTACGTTAAATAGTGTTTTACCGAGTGTGTCGTAAATATTTGAGTGGTTATAGTTTCTTCAATATAACCCAGTTTCGAGTGTTCTTTATGCTTTTGGAAACCTTGGCACGATATCTAACATTTGATGCATCCCAATTTAGATATTTGAACACTTTATTTTTGAGGTTAATTTCGTTGATTCCAAATAGTTTTTGTTGTATTTGACTTTTGAGTGTTACATTGCTTTTGGAAAAATATAGGGTTGTCACAATTTAGGACTTATTGTGTCTCGGGACTTCATTCGTGGACTTCTCATCCATACGCACATACCCATTTGAATCACCCACATCAGGTGAGTTCATACCCCGTAATGAATCTTTTAACTATTTTAACTGTTTTAAGGGGGGAATACTAGTTGAACACAATGATAATTGTGTAAATGTTTGTTAAAACATCTTTCAATATGTCACTTATGTTATTTATAAGTTGTCAAAACATTTCAAAACTCTTTTAAAGGTTATGTTACTTTATAGTTATATAAAACTCCGTTTTTAAAGTACAAACATAACTTAGTAGATAAACGAGTCTTTTCAGTAACAGTCCAAGTAGAACAATAGTAAACTATTATAGGTATAGTTTAGGAGAATGCTATTAATTACTTCCAGTATAATGAAGCACACAAAGAGTCAGTCCAGTTCATGAGTCTATACTAACGCAATACGTTCACATAAATACGTTTACATAGATACGCTTACATGAATAAGTTCACATAAATACTTTTACATAGATACGCTTACATGAATACATTTACATAAATACGATATCAATATACGATAACAGAACAGAACATAATAAGGTGCTATAGCATGGAACGTTTTCAGGATCTAACTATACCAATGAATCACTTCTACATTGTGATAGTTATATTGGGTATACATGATCATAGTAATGTGGATGTTCGTGGCTTGCACTAATGCAGGGGTCGCATGTAGTTCCTAAAATTTCTTGACAAGGGAGCGTTTAGCATGGGATCTAGCCATCACATTATGCCTTAACCCTCAATTAAGGCAAAATAGTACTAAAAGTAGTCACTTATTACAAATACTACAATACTTACACTGTCAATACGACAATTACATAAGGATATAAAATTACAGTTTCAATATTATTAATACCTTTACCATGTGTCATATTCAGATAATCGAGAAGGTAGATTAGATTTAATTAATAATAATTCGTACAGTCGGGTCTTGGTAGAAGTCTACTTTCAAAACAGTCGGGTCTTGGTAGAAGGCTACTTTCAAAACAGTCAGGTCTTGGTAGAAGGCTACTTTTAAAAGTTAGGACCATAATGCTAGCCTTATGATTCCTTAATGTATACACCATAGGATACATATATACCAATAGGTTCCGACAGCTAATAGGATGTGTGCTCTCCGCTTCATTTAGAGATAGAGCTTTGAGTATAGGAGTAATCTAGGAGAGATACCTAGATGATCATTGGAGGAGCCTACTGAGAGAGTAATTAGGTACCCGCATGGGGTAGAGTTGTTTGAGTTCAGTGACACCTTTTGAGTGTGAGTAGAGCAAATAGAGTTGTAACCTAGAGTGGTTTTACGTGTTGGTGGAGATTATTCGATGCTCGAATGATGCTTGCTTCGTGCTTTGTGGAACTCTCGATGATGGGAGTCTGCTACTAAGTGAATATGACATTATTCAGGAGGTGGATGGCTGGCATTATAAGGAGTTCTTCAGCAGCTGATGGTAGAGAAGTAAGAGAACCTAGGAAGAGTATAGGTAGTGACCTTAGTCAGATGAGTAAGCTATGAGAGGAGAGTATTTACTGGGGAGCGACCAAGTTAGCGGGGTTGATGATAGAAAAGGTTGAGCACCTATTTAGGAAATCTAGGATGATCTGTGTGGAAAGTATGGGTAGATGTGGCAGGTACTATGGGCCCGTATTACTGAAAGCAGATGACCCATACTCGATACAGGGAGGATTCCAGAGGTTCTAAGTAGCAGATTAAGAGGTGATCACATGTTTCGAGTACCATGATTCTTGGGGCCTAGTGCTTCTAGTTTTACCAGTTATCCTGTTGTGATTGAGTAGTCTGAGACCAGATATGATAGAGTGTGGGGCCAGAGGGCCATGTTGAACGAGATTCAATGGAGCATACCTTGAGAGGGAGACCGAGTTAGTTCGGTGAGATACTAGTTAGAGTTGCAAGACTTAGGGATGATTAGAGATGATACTTATTGCAGGATTGCGGTCTGAGTAAGTAAGCAACCGATGGATGAGACGTCACCTTCTGTGACAAGAGTTGCGTTGTCCCGGTTTTCTGGGAGAAGCAAAAGAGATAACGAGCTTCCGGTTTCAGAGTTTGGAGGTTAACCCCGTGAGGTAGCAATGGGTTGCGACCTTTTCACCAGAGTATTTGGGCAGTATGTTTGCTACGAGGTATTTCTTATACCATGAGAAGGTCATTAGTGGGAAAAAGATGGAAGATAACAAGGAGGTGCCTTATTGAGGGATGCATACTTTTAGCAGCAAGTTTGATGTGATTAAGAGGAGTATATCGGGGCGGTGGCCCTCATTGTCTACGTTGAGTATCGACTATGAGAGTGAAGTCTTTTGTTTGTAGGATGATTCCCGCGATGGGAGGCTGGTTGAGTAATCAGTGACGAGGTGTGTGATCGTGTGTTATTTTGGGATTTAGAGTCAGGTCTATTCGAACCAGTTGGGGGTATTTGATGGTGTGTTGGCCTGAGGCTTCGACATGACTAGAGGCAGTCACGTTGGGGGGATTCCGAGATTTTTGTTTGAATAGCGGGATATTTGGAGTTGGTTGGTTTCCATTGGGATGATCATTGATTGATTATGTGGAACGTTCCAAGAGTCAAGTTGTAACAGCCCGGAATTCCAGGTGTTGTTATATTTATGATTTTGGGTGTTTTAAGAGGGGACTCGGCGAGTTGGAGCTCAGACTCGCCGAGTAGGATCGCAGATCTGGTCGCGGGTTCGCGACTGGACTCGACGAGTACGGATATGGACTCGGCGAGTCCGTGCTGTTTAGCGAAACCCTAACCGTCCAGGTTTGGGACATATATCAGGGGCCTTATGGCCGTCATTGTTCACCCTAGTCCTTTGAGAGAAACCCTAATTCGATTGTGAGCATCTGGAGCAAGGTAGAAGACCATTATTGATCTTGGAAGTGTTATTGTGCAAGGAGGAGGAGGCTTGGTTAAGGGAACAACAGGAGAAGCCATATTCTGAGGGTTGGGGACATAGAGCAACGTTATTCAGGTAATATTTCGAGTTGTTCCCTTCTATGTTGATGTACATATGGATTTAGGGTTTATTGAACCCTTTTGTGGCTAGATTGAGTGTTTCCTTAGTTCCCCAAGCGATTGGAACCCTATATTGGGACCCTATATTGGGACCCTTGGAAGTCCAGAATGTCCCATGCCTGAGCTTTTCGGGAATCAATGGAGGTTTTGGATTGGAATCCTTATGCCTTAGGTCAAAATGTAAATTATGAGTCACGGGGTGTATTATGAGCACCGAAATGAGGACTTTACGTGATGAACCAGTCTAGGAAGGCCAAACCTATGAATTGTCGGAGCAGATCTGACCTTAGAAAGCAGTTTGAGCGGTTGCATGGCATGGACTCGCCGAGTCCGATGAACAGACTCGGCGAGTAGCTTGAAGATTAACTGGGACTCGCCGAGTTGTTCTTCAGACTCGGCGAGTTGAGTCGGGGTGGGCCCGCGATTCTTCCGGGAGGAACTTGTCGAGTCAAGGGGGATACTCGACGTGTAGAAGGGGAATCTTAGAGAATCGGAGAGTTGAGGGCGAGTGGACTCAGAGTTGTTGAACTCGGCGAGTCTCGGGGTGACTCGGCGAGTTAGATCGCGGATTGAGTGAAGTTCTGAGTATGGGGACTCGGCGAGTCATAGGGTTGACTCGGCGGGTAGGGTCAGTCAGGGGTTGACTTTGACCTTGTCTTTGACCAAGGGTTGACCAGTGATTCCAGGGGTATTTTGGTAATTTTTGTTTATTGTTTAAGTTCAGTGCATTGGTGGCTGTCCAGAGGTGGAGATCGTATCAGTGATCGGAACAGCTTGAGCTATCTGTTCAGTCGGCAGTTTCGAGGTGAGTTATCCTCACTATATCACTAGGGTTTATGGCACTAAGGCCAACCCTTTTATCGGATGGAAATCCGGGTAGTTGTCAGTTGCTATGATATGGGCCGGAAGGCGTTATATGTTGCAGGCCGGAAGGCATTATATGTTGTGGGCCGGAAGGCATTGCTATGTGGACCGGAAGGTCATGGCCTGGAAAGGCGTATGTGTGCATTTAGTATGTTGACTGATTCGTAGGGTGATATTATGCTAGTGACCGGCTAGGCCGGTATCTTGATTAGAGTAATGCTATGTTATGTGATTTGTTGATCGATTGTTGATTGTGAACTGTTATATGATTATGTGTTATGCGTATGATTGCTAGACCTGGGGTGTGACCCGGTATGCAGGGTCGTTCTATGATTTGTTATGTTATGTATGCATTTTATGTTATGGGCCGGAAGGCAATATGTTATGGGCCGGAAGGCAATATGTTATGGGCCGGAAGGCGATATGTTTGGACCGGAAGGTCGTGGCCTGGAAGGGCGTATATGTGGTTGGTATATTGGGGGTATCTCACTAAGCTTTCGGGCTTACAGTCGTGGTTTTATGTTTTCAGGTTCTCAGGAGTCTGTGGCAAGGCAAAGGCGTGATCGTACCGTTCCTCGCGTTGGTGTTTTATGATATGAACCTGGGAAAATACTCTGTTAAATAATGTATTGAAAACCTTTTTGTAACAACGTTATTAAAATGGATGGTTTTTGAAAAGTTTTAATTGTTTTGAAATTTTGGTCGTTACAAGTTGGTATCAGAGCCTTGGTTTGAGTGAATTGGGGGAACATTCGTGTGACTCCAGTCTCAAATCGAGGAGGATTTTAAAAAGAGAAAATTAAAATGGTTTTCAAATTAAGTAAAGGGAGGACGCGGAGGTACGATCAGCCGGAGCCAGTAAGTAACCCCAAGATACCATTCATGATTTTTGTTTTATTGAGGTTGATAGAACAGCATGCTAGAGTTAGGCTAGGGATCTTCAGGAATTCATGATAATGTTGCCTGATTTGTGATGCCTGTAGCCTAGGGTCCCTTATGGGAGATTCTCAGTGTTCCTCTAGTGGTGAGGGTTGATAGTCGTTATGCATGTTCTCTAGGGTATTGTGGTAGTACTTCATACAAATATGGGTAGGTGTGGAAGGTAGTATGGGCCCGTACTACTGAAAGCATAGGACCCATACGCGTATCAGGGAAACCATGATCTCTAGGGTTGGATTGCGAGAGTTGGATCTTAGGATTGTGGGAAGTGTCTGAGATTGGTATGGTGTCTTCGGTATGGAGATTTCGAGGCATGATGATAGTGGATCTGGATCAGGATCGGGAGCTGGAGAGCGAGTTCCGGGTGGATCGGTGCCGTCTGAGGTTATCGATCAGACGAGCACGAGCGAGTTGGATGAGAGGATTCGCGAGATCCCGCGTGATGGGGTTGCTGCATTGTTCCGGGCTGAGTTGCCAGAATTGTTGGGTCGATCAAGACCGCCATGATTGAGTATTTGATGAGCGATATGCGGCTCTCGCAGAGACGGCTGCCGCGGCGGCTACAGCGGCTGTAGCAGCGGCTGTAAGGGGAGGATCTAGTCGGGGCTTTCAGTATCGGGATTTCTATTATACGAAGCCTCCCACATTCGATGGAGTTCAGGACCCGATTGTTGCTATGAGATGGTTATCAGACGTGGAGGGGTGTTTCTCCACGAGTTTATGCCCTGCTGATCAGAGGGTGAGGTGTGCTCTGAACCTGTTGAGGCTCGGGGCGAAGGGTAGGTGGAGATTGACCTTGGTGTCATATTCAGATGCGAAGAGGGCTGCGGTTTCATGGATCAGTTCCGAGAGATGTTCATCACCCGCTTTGTTCCGCATGATGGGAGGGAGAGATTGGCTCGGGAATTCCTTGAGCTGAAGCAGGATTCGGAGTCGGCGACTGAGATCACCAGGATGTTCACTGAGGGGGCGGTGTTTTGCCCTGAGTTCGTTTCGGAGCAGGCTCAGATGTCCCGATATCTGAGTATGCTCAAGGGGGATATCAGACAGTTCGTGTCTGCGCAGAGGTGCGAGACCTTGTTAGAGTTGCAGGAGGCCGCCAGGCGGCGTGAGTTAGAGGTTGAGTTGCAGTCGCGTGAGTTGAGGCAGGCTCCGATGCAGTCGTAGCCGACGCCGAAACGGTCCAGGACCGTCGATGTTAAAGTGGGGGATTGGAGCGGCCACACTTGTGGGAAGTGTGGAAGAGGTCACGCTGGAGTTTGCTGGGCCGGTGGTGCATGCCGCAAGTACGGAAAGGAGGGGCACTATGCGCGGGATTGTCGGCAGTCAGTGACGATCCGGGATTTGAGGATTTGTTGTCATTGCCGTCAGATTGGACATTTGAGGGTCAGCTGTCCACAGTTTTCTGTAGGGCCGGTGCAGGCTCCAGCACTGGCCACTCTGAGGATTTCAAGTAGAGGTCAGGAAGGAGTGGAGCCTAAAGGGTTCAGGGTCGCGCTTATCAGCCTGCGGCAGAGGAAGTCAGAGCAGTGCCGGATGCAGCTGCGGGTATGTTCCTTTCTTAGTGTCTTGTTATCTTGCGATTATTATGGGTATTGTTGTGCTGGTATCCTTGTATGGACTTCGATGCGGTATTCGTTGTTCGCGGGTTTGGGCATGGTTATGGATTAGTGTTTCAGGTTTCCGTTTTGGCATCCGTTATTCCCTGAAGGTTTGGTATGGTTATAGTTTGGTGTTTTGGTGCTAGTATCCTTGTGCGGTTTTCGATGCGGTATTCATCCTTTTGCAGGTTGTGGGTTTGGTTATGGGTTATTGTTTGGGAATTCCGTTGGTTATCATTCGTGAGGGTTGATAGTGGAGATACGGCACTGGGTTGAAGGTCGGGCAGCATCTTCGTTCATGGAAGGGATAACTGGAAGATCGGATTCTTTGTGAGCGGATTGATCAGGGAGGAGATGTGTTTTGCTGAGGGTTGCTCATGCTTGTGGGAATCAGTCAGTGTGTAAGCGTTCTCTTTGTGCGGGGTTGTTCTGGAGGGTCGTTAATGGCGATCGGTGGTTGTTAGTCAGTGCTTAAGTGGGGGGAGAATTGGAGAATTCTCCGGGAGATCGATGAGTATGTGAAGGTGCTTAACTGTTGAGATTCAACAGTGTTCTGTCAGCTCAGAGAATAGGCTGACGAGAGCGAGTGTCGGGTATGCGGGGCGGGATACAGACCTAGAGCATTTGATTGTGGAGGCCTGGGAGCAGGACGGGATCAAGGTTGAGTAAGTAACCGGGGTTATGTGATCAGAGTAATTGTATCCCTGATGTACGTGATGGGTTGTACTGCATTAATCCCACGGGATTTATGTTGTGCATGTTTCTAGAGTTGGAACCGGAAGGTTCCCAGAGTTAGAACCTGAGGGTTCACAGAGTTTGGGTGTATGGACCCACAGAGATATAGCCTCGAGTGGCTAGTGAGTGTTATGAGAGTCGGTCCAGTCATGCTGGGGACTCTGATGGTATTGTTGGATCAGTTTGAGATTTCAGATTGTGTATGTTGCAGTGTGATTACATTGGAAGGTCTGGCCCCGGGCTAGTGATTTTGTTTAGTTGAGGTAGTGATTTTGTGGAGTGGAGAGAGTGCATGGGTTTGAGAGCCCCTGAAATGAGAGCCAGAGTATGTGAATAGCGGCTACGCAAAAAGGGTGGTGTCGCTTGGGACGAGCACCGTGGCACCGGTTGGGGTAGCATTATGGCCAAGAGGGTTCCTTGGAAAAGGAAAAGAGAAAGGTGTGTAACTCCGAAGGGGAGTGCAAGTTCACGAAAGTGAAAGCTGCAGAGCAGAGTTACGGTTAGAGTATTCCAAGTATGGTTTGGGCATCGTGTTCGCGGCAGTGAAGTAGGAACTCATCCGGGTTGGGATGTCTGTTGAGGCTCAGAAGGGATGAAGGGGGAGAGAGAATCTTGAATTCTCAGTGTGATTCTGATCAGGGTATAGGGTGGATATTAGTGGTTCATCCCGGGAGATGTTCGAGGATATCATCAACGTATCGGGTCTTCCAACCTGTGGGTGTTGGGGCTAGTTCAACATGTGTATGTGATTGCAAGAGGAGAACTCGTGAGAGTTGCCCTGAGAGTGAGAATGGGTCTCTCAGTCGGTCCGGAATGGACAAAGTGGGCTTTAGATCGGGGATCCGGTGGTTCATGGTTTCCTAATCCTTATGGGTCGAGTGATCGTTGAGATTTAGAGCAGAGTTGCATCTTGGGTAATTCTCGGTTACAGAGAGTGATGGGCAGTACAGAGATCGTGCTTCAGTCGACAGAGCAGATTCAGCAAGTTAGACAGAGGTTATTGGCCGCCCAGAGCCGACAGAAAAGTTATGCAGACAGACGCCGGTCCGAGCTTGAGTTTCAGGTCGGCGACTTCGTACTCCTGAAGGTCTCTCCTTGGAAAGGAGTGATTTGATTCAGGAAGAGGGGCAAGTTGGGGCCCCGGTATATTGGGCCTTTTCGTGTGATTGTGAGGGTAGGACGGATGGCCTACCGTTTGGAGTTGCCAACGGAATTGAGAGAAATCCACGACACTTTTCATGTGTCGTAATTGAGAAAGTGTATAGCCGATGAGATGACAGTAGTTCCATTAGAGGACATTCAGGTGGATGCGAGCCTGAATTATGCCAAGAGAGCAGTGGCTACCAGAGATCGGAAGATCAAGGTTCTGAGGAATAAGGAGATACCTCTAGTGTTAGTTCAGTGGCAGCACCGGAAGGGATCGGAAATGACCTGGGAGCCGGAGCGTGAGATGCGGGAGCAGCATCCGGAGCTATTTTCAGAGTAAGACTTCGAGGGCGAAGTCTAGTCCTAGTGGGGGAGAGTTGTAACAGCCCGGAATTCCAGGTGTTGTTATATTTATGATTTTGGGTGTTTTAAAAGGGGACTCGGCGAGTTGGAGCTCACACTCGCCGAGTAGGATCGCAGATCTGGTTGCGGGTTCGCGACTGGACTCGACGAGTCCGGATATGGACTCGGCAAGTCCGCGCTGTTTAGCGAAACCGTAACCGTCCAGGTTTGGGACATATATCAGGGGCCTTATGGCCGTCATTGTTCACCCTAGTCCTTTGAGAGAAACCCTAATTCGATTGTGAGCATCTGGAGCAAGGTAGAAGACCATTATTGATCTTGGAAGTGTTATTGTGCAAGGAGGAGGAGGCTTGGTTAAGGGAACAACAGGAGAAGCCATATTCTGAGGGTTGGGGACACAAAGCAATGTTATTCAGGTAATATTTCGAGTTGTTCCCTTCTATGTTGATGTGCATATGGATTTAAGGTTTATTGAACCCTTTTGTGGCTAGATTGAGTGTTTCCTTAGTTCCCTAAGCGATTGGAACCCTATATTGGGACCCTTGGAAGTCCAGAATGTCCCATGCCTGAGCTTTTTAGGAATCAATGGAGGTTTTGGATTGGAATCCTTATGTCTTAGGTCAAAATGTAAATTATGAGTCATGGGGTGTATTATGAGCACCGAAATGAGGACTTTACGTGATGAACCAGTCTAGGAAGGCCAGACCTATGAATTGTCGGAGCAGATCTGACCTTAGAAAGCAGTTTGAGTGGTTGCATGGCATGGACTCGCCGAGTCCGATGAACAGACTCGGCGAGTAGCTTGAAGATTAACTGGGAGTCGCCGAGTTGTTCTTCAAACTCGGCGAGTTGAGTCGGGGTGGCCCCGCGATTCTTCCGGGAGGAACTTGTCGAGTCAAGGGGGATACTCGACGTGTAGAAGGGGAATCTTAGAGAATCGGAGAGTTGAGGGCGAGTGGACTCAGATTTGTTGAAATCGGCGAGTCTCGGGGTGACTCTGCGAGTTAGATCGCGGATTGAGTGAAATTCTGAGTATGGGGACTCGGCGAGTCATAGGGTTGACTCGGCGGGTAGGGTCAGTCAGGGGTTGACTTTGACCTTGTCTTTGACCAAGGGTTGACCAGTGATTCCAGGGGTATTTTGGTAATTGTTGTTTATTGTTTGAGTTCAGTGCATTGGTGGCTGTCCAGAGGTGGAGATCGTATCAGTGATCGGAACAGCTTGAGCTATCTATTCAGTCGGCAGTTTTGAGGTGAGTTATCCTCACTATATCGCTAGGGTTTATGGCACTAAGGCCAACCCTTTTATCGGATGGAAATCCGGGTAGTTGTCAGTTGCTATGATATGGGCCGGAAGGCGTTATATGTTGCAGGCCGGAAGGCATTATATGTTGTGGGCCGGAAGGCATTGCTATGTGGACCGGAAGGTCATGGCCTGGAAAGGCGTATGTGTGCATTTAGTATGTTGACTGATTCGTAGGGTGATATTATGCTAGTGACCGGCTAGGCCGGTATCTTGATTAGAGTAATGCTATGTTATGTGATTTGTTGATCGATTGTTGATTGTGAACTGTTATATGATTATGTGTTATGCGTATGATTGCTAGACCTGGGGTGTGACCCGGTATGCAGGGTCGTTCTATGATTTGTTATGTTATGTATGCATTTTATGTTATAGGCCGGAAGGCAATATGTTATGGGCCGGAAGGCAATATGTTATGGGCCGGAAGGCGATATGTTTGGACCGGAAGGTCGTGGCCTGGAAGGGCGTATAGGTGGTTGGTATATTGGGGGTATCTCACTAAGCTTTCGGGCTTACAGTCGTGGTTTTATGTTTTCAGGTTCTTAGGAGTCTGTGGCAAGGCAAAGGCGTGATCGTACCGTTCCTCGCGTTGGTGTTTTATGATATGAACCTGGGAAAATACTCTGTTAAATAATGTATTGAAAACCTTTTTGTAACAACGTTATTAAAATGGATGGTTTTTGAAAAGTTTTAATTGTTTTGAAATTTTGGTCGTTACACAAGTGTAACGTACCTAGTAAAACAGAATGGAGTAGATTGTATGTATGCCATTTGGTGATGGTTCGAACCTTGTGTGGGGGAGAACTGGGTATTCTATTGGAAGGATCAACGATTTGTTCAAGTGCGGGTAGAGAACTAGTTATGGAGATCTGCAACATGGATACATGAGACCTGGGTTATTGGTAGATGAGGAGATGTGCAAGGCTGGATGATGTATGAGTTTCTGCTTAATAAGGATGATTGAATCCACGACGGGTGGCCGTTGGTCAGAGAATTTATTGGGGCTAGGGAATTTTTCGGGTTTGCAAATGTTGAATTCGAGGTGGTTGGGTCGCTGAGTTCAGGGTGCAATAACTGAGATTTGTGGGTATAGGTATAGATTGTGATCTATACTCCAGAAGGGGGAGCAGTTTATTTGTCAACCAATTTAAGGGTCTTATAAGTAGTTTCCTATGGGTGGTGATCCGTAGAGGATGGAGCTTCGGATTTTCGTCAACATGTATTCAGTCATTGACAATTCCTCCGTATTTCCATTGGGAGATGGGAGCATTTCGAGGTTTCGAGTTGCGTAAGTGGAAGATCAGTGGTTGAAGCAAGACAATGTATGATATCCTAATTTTTGTTCATGTTGAGACTCGAGTTGTGAAGTGGTGAGTGGAGTACCGAGAGACTTTTGTTCCAGTGGGAACCCATTAGTGAAGTGTCGCCAGAGTGGGACTATCTAAGGGTGTATCTGTGTGCTGAGAAAAGTACCTTGCCTTCGAGAATTTACATCATGGAGTGGTGGTGCATAAGTTGGGTGGGTGTAAGCACCTATCTAGGTTGAGCTGTGGAGCATGAGTTGGTGAACGTTGGTGATGAGATTGTGGGGTGTTAAGAGAGCAAGTGGATCCGGGAAAGAGTCATCGCTTGGGATTATCAGAAGAAACCATGAAGTGAGCTCATGGTGAATCGGTGAACGACAGAGTGTTGTAAGACTACAGGGAGCCGTAGCATTCATGAGTCTTTGGGAAAGGGTATCGTGTTACTATGGGGAGCTGTCGTATTCACTAGTCATCGAGAGAGTGTCGTGATACTGCGGGGAGCCGTAGTACTCACTGGTTAGCAGGAGAGTGTTGTGATACTATGGGGAGCCATAATACTCCCTGGTTAATGACAGGGTGTCATAAGTCTACGGGGGGAACCGTAACACTCAGTAGCCGATAAGAGTGAATACTATTATGTGGGGAACTCTAGTATTCACTAGTGAGAGTATGACATAAAGGAGTTCTTAGGCTTAGGTAGCCTTGAAGACTGAGTCCTTGGAACCTGGTGGCTGGGCCAGAGGCGAGACTGGGGTCTCCATGATGGCAGGGATCCATTATATCTTGAATTGGAGAGAGGTTGTCACAAATCGAAGGGAATTGGAGAAGTAATGTACACGTAGATTCGCATGTCACGGATCATGATTCGAGTATCAGATTGGATATGAGTGATTCTAATTTTGCTGTTGAACCAAACTCTTGAGTTTAAGTTGGCGCTATTTGTGTAAAGGATAGATGAGTTAACATTTTAGATTACTGATGAATTCCATTTGAGTGGTTGTGGTTTGCATCTGATGTTGTGGACCTAGAAGGGTCGGTTCATTTGGTTTGAGAAGGACCGCAACATGTATGGAGTTAGCGAGTGTTAGACGACTGAGGTTGGAAATGATGTGTGACTACAGATCAATTGTAATATAGCTTGGAGTAAGCGAACATAGTGATTTCTTGGTGATGTGGTTGGTTGAGATAGCTGTATTGATTTGGAAGGTTGGGTTATGCTCGGGCTTGTGGCCATCCCGTTAGAGTTGTCGCGCATGCAAGGGATGGGGAGGAAAGATTTCGAGGATGAAATCTAATTTAAGCGGGGGAGAATTGTAACATCACGTTTAATAAATAAATAATATTTAGCGGGGTGAGGGTGTCAGGGAGTCAATTGATGTAATTTTGGATTTTTGGGGGTTAAACTTGTAAGTTCATGATTTAATTTGCAAAGATTTCTGAGGGCAGGGACTATTTGATAAGTTTTGGACCTTAATTGTAATGAATTTATGGAATCAGGGGCTGCATGGTAACTGTTGGGATTTAATTTGAAGAGAATTATGGAAGTATGGGCTAAAAAGGTAAATATTGGGTTAAAGTTGAAGAAGATTTGGTGGGAAGGGGCTGGTATTGTAAAAAATGCGGATTGTTTGAAGAAAGACACGGGTTATACCCGGTGCTCCCTCCCATCGTCTAACCCTAAACCTAGCAAAAACATTCAGCTATCATGTTAGACGTCCCGGCCGCCACCCTCCATGTTTGTTCGTCATTCCAATCAGACCAACCGTTGTTGCCGCTAATCTGCCACTGGGATGCCATCGTGGCTGCTGGACGACGTGAAATAGCTGAGCGTCTCATGCTCCCCGGAGCTGTGAGGCGTGACCGTGGCCTCTATTCGTCGGGAAGAACTCAACCCCGGTTCTTTTCTATGATTGCTTCCTTCCCCTCCGCTTATTCTGTTTCTAGGCTGCCGTCACCATTTCTATTCCGAACAATAGTCGCGGCGGACCTTCTTCTTCTCCGACTGCCTCATGCCGCCGTGAGGGTGGTCGTGTGTAGGTATGTCTTTTCAACTTTTTATAGTGATATGATTATTCCGGGTTGTGTTTATGGTGTTAGATGCGAGTCTTTGGACAAGAAAATCCACCACCACCACCTCAAGGTGGTGGCTGCCACCCAATTCCATTTTTCTACCGCCCTATGCCACCACCAGCCACCATGGGAGGTGGCTGTGTGCGAGTATATTTTATGTTTGAGGTTCTTTATTCACTCTTTAGGCCGGAACCACCACCACCGTTGGAAATAGTGGCTGCCGCCGGGAGCCACCGCCGACCACCACTGCCAATGTGGCAGCGGGTGGTGTTGACTTAGTTGAACCCTAATTAGCCCAATTATTTAATATTGGACTGGACTGGCTCATGATTGGGCTAAAAACCCTAATTAGGGTTTAGAAAAACCTAATTTTGGGTTTGTTGGTTTGGACCTATTGGAATCCGCGTTTGGACCGTTGGACTGAAGTTATGGCATAACGATTCCGTTGTATGATGGTTTAGTGGAATAATGGACTTAATGGGTTTAGTCCTTAATGGGTTAAGTGAGAAACGCTTAACCCTAATCATCATTTTATGAGAAACCCTAATTTTTACTTAGGCCTTGTGTTGGGCCTTTCTATTGGGCTTTGGTGTTTGGGTTGTTGATGGGCCACCAAAGAGCAATCATGTGGACTAGAATATTTAGATGGGCTTTAGGGTAACGCCCATATGAGGGTTTGGGACCAATTTAGAAAATTGGGCCATAGTTGGGCCATTAGAGGACTTTTTGTGAACCCATTTGACATGGGGCCTTATTGGGTCCATTGGGCTTGGATTATTTATGGACCGGATTGGTGGACCATATTTAGACCTAATAATGTGAAGGATTGGTCCTAGATCTTAATGGGGTTATTTGTGGGTTTGGCTTAGTGATAGAAGCCAGAGTGTAGCAGCAACATTTATAGGATTTGTTCGCCATCTGAGGTGAGTCTTCTCACTATACTTACCTTGAGTGGTAACCTATGTGTGACCGGATAGTTTATGTGCATATACTGTGTATTGAGATATCCTGCTTATTGTCTTTGTGATATGTATGTTGTGTTTTATTGAGTTACTGAGTAGAGCGACCGGAGGGTCCATCCGAGTTGTGGGACCAGAGGGTCCCACTGAGACACAATTGACCAGAGGGTCTTAACTGAGCATAACCATGAGAGGCTGATGAGATATGAGTGGTATTTTGGGGAACTCACTAAGCTTCGTGCTTATTGTGTTATGTGTTATGTGTTTCAGGTTTTCTTAGGATCGCGGGAAGGCACCGACTTGATTGTACACACCATTGAAAGAGTTATGTTTTGAGGATCTTGGATTTTAATCAAACAATTATGGAGTTACAACTTTGATGAGTTTAAGAAACTCTTTGATCGTTTAGATCTTATAACAGGTAAACCACAAAAGCGATAACAGCAATATAAAACACAAGAGTAAATCAGAATATGTCGAATGATTCGATTGATTCAATCCTCAGCAGAGCTCGATAAAGAACATCCGCTGTAGAGGATATTAGGGTTACAAAAGATAAAAGATCAAAATACTTGACAAAATTACTTCTAAAATCTTACGTTCTAGGATGCATGCATGCACCTATAAATACAAAACCCTATAAAATAACTCACGGATGGACAGGCCCATACCGGAGACTAAATGGACTAAATATCGAGCCCAAGACGCAACACCTTCTGGACCTAACAATCTCCCCCTTTGCGTCAATTGGAGCGAGACTATCTTCTTCTTGCTTGGTCCAGCTGCAGGAACTTTCTTAGTGGTTTCAAACAGACGTGGGATGATAGCAAGGATTGTCTGTCTGAAGCGAATGTACCACTGGATCATGTCATCGAAGTACTTCTTGTCGTCTGCTGAATTCTGCTTGCATCGATGAATGATACTTAAAACATGTTCCAAGCATGCAGTGGTGTAAAGGTGTTTGTCAGCCAAGGCGAACAGGCATTTTTGGCCTTCGTTCCTTGTAAACATGACAAAATTCCATTTCGGGTCGATCCTTCCCATTTGCATCATGTTCAAATCACTAGCAAAGCCGACCGGAGAAATAGTGGGCTTTTTCTTGAAGATGCTAGCAATCTCCTGATCCATCTTGGCAACTTCCATAATGTAGCATACAAGCATCCTTTTGAAGTGATCGATAATCGGACCATACTCAGCTTCATTGGTGAGGAGGATGTTGTGCAAAATAATCCAGTCATGTGGATTTAGGTTGGGAAGATCAGCAAGCGATATGGCATGTTCGGTTTTAGCAGAACCTCTCAGCACTTTGAACCGAACGTTCGTGAAGTTCCCCTCACGAAACGGCTTAAGGACCCGAACGTTGACTATCTTCTGAGCGCTCCAAGTTTGATACTGTGGTTGAGCGGACTTCAGATAGAATTCGACGAGTTCCTTATCAACCTTTGGATGAGGATGAGGAACATCAGCAACGTTATCAAAGGCGTGGAAGATAAAGGCTTTTCGGGTTAGTGGCATGTCGAAATGTGAATCGACAGAGTTGATACGATCCAATGAAATCACTGGTTCGAGCCACAGAATGCTGGGAGTTTCAATCGCCTCTTTCAAAAGCTTCTCAAGAGTCCACGGAAGAAAAAGGGTTTTCCTACTCTCAAGAAGGTCATGAGCCTCCTTCATTTTCCTTTATCACGACCCTGTTTCTTTAAGAGATCTGCAATCGTCTCTTTATCATCGTCATCACTGTCTTCAGCAATTTTCTTTCCTTTGTCTTTGACACCCAAACCTGAGGCTTGACCTGCTGGAGGAGGTTCGGTTGTTTTAGTTGCTGTAGAAGTGGGAGGTGGTTGGGATACATCTTCTCCCCCTTGTTTCGGAATGGACACAAACTCAAGGAGCCCTTCAATTTTGCTTACGAGAGCGAGGGCAGGAGCAAGCTTCTCTACGAGAGTGCGCCTCACCGAGTAGTTCAGAATCGGATCATGGGCTTCAATGATGTTGGAAAGGGCGGCGTGGACATCCGAAACACACGAGGAAATAACTTCTCGATCAGATCGAAGAGATTCAACTTCCTTTTGAGAGTGGAAAAGCTGAAGACTCTTGACCTTGAGAGCAGTGGTCTTTCGTGCGAGAGCATCCATAACTGAGTTCTCGGCAGCTAAGTCTTCATGTAGCTTAGTCAGACGCTCCTCAATGGTCGCCTTAAATGATGTGTTGTCATCATTGAGAGTTTGACGAAGACTGGCAAAGGACTACAGCTCTGAGGCAACTAAGCGAGCCAGCTTGTTGGCAATAGGGTCAAGCTTCGTTTTAGTGGAATCAGCAATTTCCTGTAAAGACTGCAAAAGAGAAGAAGCGTCAAAAAATAGTTTTTTGACTTTTTTGGTCGCAGCAGCACATGCCTTGGTAGAGGCGTCAATGGCGGCAGTGGCTGAATTGATGGAGGCTTCATGAGCCTTAGTAAAAGTATCAACAATCCCCTGAATAGCGGCATCTGAGATTGTAGACTGGGAGGAAGAAGAGGAGGAAGCAATGAGAGAATCAATCTTCTCATGATGCTCCTTGAGATGCTTCTTGGTTATCGGAGCATTATCGTCATCATCACTCTGCATTTGGTACGGACTGTAATAAACCGAGTCAAATGTCATGTCCTCTCCTCCAAGAAAAGGGTCTTCATTATCTGCTGAGAGAGCAGGAGATGAGGGAGAGGGTGAGGGTGGAGGCTCGGTTGTGGAAGTAGGTTCGGGTGCGGATGTATGTTTGGTAGTGGGAGTGGGTTCGGGTGCTGTAGTAGGAGCCCCCGTATCAGATATGTTGGTTCCAACTCCAGTGGTGGTTGTTGTGGTAGCTTCAGTAAAGATGGGAGGTGGTACATGGATAGAAGTTGGTGGTATTTGAGTAGTGGAGGTTAAGGGGGGGAATGGAAATTGAAATGGAGATTGGTGGAGGAGAGACAGTTCTAGTGGAAACAGGTACCTTAGGAGTAGGCGAACGTGGAGGAGTGTTACCACGTAGGGACTCTTTAGAGTTTGACCGCTCTTCCTCAGATTCACTGGAGGAGGATGCTAGAATAAGCTTTCGCCTAGGTTGAGTCTTCCTCTTCTTTGGTGGAGGAGATTGAGCTGCTTTGGAGGGTTTGCGTTTCTTTAAAAAAGAACCTTTCGCTCCCTTGACAACATTCTTGTCTTTTCCTTTGTCATTCTTCTTTCCCCTGGGAGCAGGCCGATCAGCATCATGAATCGATTGAATCATGTCAGGAGTGAGTTCTCTGGGACCAGAGCGACGAAACTCCTTGTAAGTTCTGATGATCCGGCTGTCGCTTGGAACATCCCCATACATTGACTCAGGGATTGAGCCAATAAACTGAAACTTGGAGGAATCAGAGACAATTATCTTCGTGGTGTGGAAAGTACCTATTGAAGAAAGTGGTGAATCAGCAACAATTGGAATGTGATACTTGTCCATCCCCCACTTTGCGACCAGCGTCCAGAATCTGGCGTAGGAGATCTCTGAATGGCGAGATGTAGATGCGAGACTCTGAATCAGCTGGTGCCATAGAACTGGCCCATAATCTAGGTTGATGTCGTGATACAACCCATAAAGAATGGTCATAAACAGACGACTCGCCCCGTCTGAGCCTGCACTTCGTTCTGATAGCCCATTGAACAAGACAGTGAAGAAGCCGTTCCACTGAGGAGGTAGGCAAGATTTCTTGAATTTGGTCACTGTCGTCAGAATTTCAGTGTAACCCATGTTATAAAACATGGAAAACAACTGCCCCACCGGGATGGATTCAGGATTAACCTAGATTCGTCGAGTGCAAACCCTAAAAGCGAACATAATCGCTGCTTGGAGATTGAGGCCTTGTGATCAAGAATGTCGAAGAAGATTCGATCGACAGACTTGTCATAGTGGGCTGTGGAGAATATTTGCGAAAGACACTCCATTGGAACTGTTTCGAACTTGGTGAGAGCGGGAACCAGCGGCGAATACTTGAGACATTCCATGATTGAAAAAATGAATGCATCATAAACTTGAGGAGTGAGGTCGATAATCAAGATTTGTTGAGGACGGATTGGCAGAATGTGAGAGGTAGCATGAACTGAGGATGAGTCCGCCATTGAAGAGAAGGATTTGGGAGAGATGATGAACAGTAGAGAAAACGAAGCTCTTTTTGCTCTCTGAGGATTTGGTGCAGTAAAGAGGTAAATTATGGAAGAAATTTCCTTTTATACGGTAGTGAGAAGAGAGAGAAAAATTTGTTCCCAAATCTTCAAGGGAAATACGAAGAGTTTCCTTAGGTGATTGACGCGTGACAGTTGGGAGCCCCAATGATTACGCAGGAGAGAGAAAAACTGTCCCACTTCACACGCCTTCCCATCAGGCGCCGTTTGAAATGTCAAGAACGATTCCACTTCACACGCCTTACCATCAAGCGTCATTTGAAATTCAAACCGATTGGACTTTCGGCTGAGTCATCAACTTATCCCTTTAGAGTGAGGTTTCATCATAAAGCAAAATAACCACGTGTAACACTGTGATCCACATCTCTTGTATAACCTCAAATACCATAGCAAAAAGTTGCTTGTAAGTAATGAAACTAGAATTATGGAAAATCAAAAAGATTTTCGTGCATAGTGTATAAAAGAAAAAGAAATAAAGCAACACTTATGTGGGAAAGTGTGATGTCAGCAAAGACACGAAACAATGGATCACTGGCACGAATCTCTTCCTTCAAAGTCAAGAGAGACCTTAAAGTGTTTGTTTGGTTTCCCGTTGAATTACGATCAGACACTTATTGAGAAGTGTTGAAAGGCATCTTTTAATTAGGCTAATTTGGGTGGCTTTCACTTCAATATAGAATTCCTGATCTTGAGATAAGACAGAAATCGACTGAAGTACTTGTGAGACCAATGTAGTCTGTTGAACAAGTAGGTGTGGAGAGAATTTAAGTGGCAGTTTAAAAATACTTTTAGGGGAAATCTAAAAAAAAATAGAAACTGGATTTCAAGGGAAGAAATGTTATGGGATTTAACAATTTCATAGGAATCACACAAAGAGAAAATTCAGAGATCTCAAGGTACAGCCCCATGGGTGAATTTGTCAATCCTTTAGTGAAAACTAGAGCAAATTTAATTGTTCACCGTCAATGCATAGTAGGTATTGAATTGTGGATTTCACTTAGCACGTAGTGGCACGAAGCTAAGATCATGAACACAGAAATTGTGTATGTAACACCCAAAGTCAGAAAGGCCAAGAAAGGAAAGGAAACCCTAAGTTTAGGGGACGACTTGACGAGTCCAAGGAGGAACTCGGCGAGTCCGAGCGGGATCTGGGTCAAGGAGTAAGTGACCGACTCGGCGAGTCGGCCAAGGAGACTCGGCGAGTCTGGTCTGTGCGAAGAAAACCCTAAATCCGGGACTTTGGGCGCTATTTAAGCTCCTTATTCTCTCCATTAGGGTTCCTTAGAGCCTTCCTCATTCAGAAAACGAACCCTAAGTCCCCATTGTTGTGCATTCAAGCTTCCAAGCCGTTTTTGGGTGATTTGAAGGAAGAAGAAAGAGGGGAATCAGTGAAGCTTCAAGGATTGGCTTTAGATCTAGAGTTTGTGGAGCCTTTCTGAGGTATTGAAGGTATTAAGTTGTTTCTTTCCTTTAGATCTTCTATGGTTGTGAGATTTGGGGCTTTTTAAGCCATGGTTAGCTACTCCTTTTGAGTTAGAAGCCAGATCTGAAGTTGCTACTTCGGATCTACGCATATTATGGTCTTGAGAAGCATAAAGTATCTGCCCTTGAGTTGGTTATGGAGCCTCTTTCCCTTAAACCCTAGTTTATTGTATATTTTGCCTAGATCTCCTTCCCTACACGTAAAGTTTGCAACTTTACGTGAGGAATAGGCTTGGGAAGGGTAGATCTATAGTTTGGAGTCCATGCATGACTCAAAAGTCCTCTGCATGTATGGAGATCTGAATGGACTCGGCGAGTCCTTTGAGTGGACTCGGCGAGTAGCATGAAGATTTGGAGGAACCCGACGAGTGGGATGAACAACTCGTCGAGTCAGATGAAGTTGGGCAGGAATTCGGTGAGTTTGAAGAACAACTCGGGGAGTCTGTTGAAGGTTGTCTTGGACTCGGCGAGTCTGTTGTTGGACTCGGCGAGTCAAGTCACGAAACCCCAAAACCTTCGAGTTGAGACTCGAAACAGTGAGTCTAGTGGAGACTCGGTGAGTTGAACAGGTCAGGACTCGGAAATCGGTAGACTCGGCGAGTCGAGTAGCGATTGGAAGGACTTTAAGCATATGAACTCGGCGAGTCAGTAGGTGGACTCGGCAAGCAGGGTTGACTTGGAAGGTTAACCTTGACCAGGACTTTGACTTTGGCCAGAGTTGATTTGGTTGTCTTTCGGGGGTCAGTTAGACTAAGTGTTGCATTGATGTTGATAGCTCAGGGAGCTAGTGGAGCAGGAGTTCAGTGAGTTGCCGGGCAGCAGCTAGTGGGATCATCAGCGAGTTCAGCCAGTGCAGGTGAGTTTCCCTTTGTGTGAATGGGTCTACGGCCACAATGCCGGCCCATGTAGTTATGAGTAGAAGACCCGGGGGTTAGCCCTAGGCACAGTATGCTAGTATGATATTCAGGACAAGGTCCAATGATAGCAGGCGGGTGCCCAAGGAATGGTTTATGTGATAGTTTATACTTGTTGTCTGTGTGATACTTGTATGTTCCTGGTAGGGAGGTGAGTGTGGGAGATCTCGTACCTCACCAATAGCAGAGTGTGGATGGTGTTCCACATCTCATTAGCAGCAGATCAGGGGCGAGGCCCAAGATAGGGAAAGAGTGAGGGAGGGCTGGGCCCGTATCTCACTATTAGTAGGAGCATGGACGGGGTTCCCTGACTCATCAGTAGAGTTCGGTTGTTAGGAACGGAGGGTAGTCAGACACCCCATATACGTCTGACAGTATGTGATGTTATGTTTACATGCTAACATGATCTGTTATATGAGTTAGAGTTAGTAGGAGGGGAGCAGTCCCCAAGTTCGGTTGTTAGGACCGAAGGGTAGTTCAGACACCCCAGATATGTCTGATAATCAGTTACGTTATGATATGTATATGTGATAGTAGTAGAGTTCGGTTGTTAGGACCGAAGGGTAGGTCAGACACCCCAGAGGATCGGTTGTTAGGGGGTGAAATAGTCCCCGAGGATCGGTTGTTAGGACCGATGGGTAGTCAGCACCCCAGAATGGGTTGACATGGGTAGTCAGCACCCCAGAATGGCTTGACACAGGTAGTCAGCAACCCAGAATGGCTTGACATGGGTAGGTTGGCACCCCAGAATGGCCGTACTGGGTAGGTCGGGCACCCCAGAATTGCCCGACAGTATGTATGATATGTGATTGCATGGTATGATGGGGGAACTCACTAAGCGTCGTGCTTACGGTTTTCAGTTTTGGTTTCAGGTACTTTCGGTAACGGACGATGGAGCTCGGGATGATCGCATGGCACACACCATATATTAGTCATCCTGGGAATGTTTTACTCTAATAATGAACATGTGTTTTGGAAATTATTACTCTGATTATGTTTTGAATCGATGATTTTTCTTTAAGTGATGTTTTATTAAAAGAAATTTTTAGTCTTGAACTTTGGGACGTTACAGTGTAACCATAAACCTCAATGGTAATTTCCGAGAGTCTCAAGGGTTACGTGTATGAGGCGAATAGGATGGAGAAAAGTATTGGAGATGGTGTAAAGAAACCAAAGTACCTCTGCTGTTAAAATAAGGACCAAGCAGAAAACTCTTATCTCATGTGAGAAGAGAGTAAGGTAGCTCATGATTAGAATAAATATAAAAGCCTAATTGGGAAGACAAGGTTAGTATATACCAAGTCAGTAAGGCTATTATTCAGAATCGGATGAGGCTTTGGACTCATACATCATCATGCTTTTAGGGACACTTAACTATTAAAAATGTGAGAACAAGAATTTCTCCACAATTATCCACAAAAAAATTAACGAACACAAGTAAAAAAAATGTTTTTGGAGTTTTTGATTTAAAGAAAAAAGAATTTTGGAACCGAACCCGAAATAGACCGAACGTTCGGTTCATTTCGGTTAAAAAAAAACTTTGAAAAAGTAAGAAAGACATAAGAAATAAGAGTACAAAAAGTTTACAACCAAAAGTTTACCACGGAAGAAACTACCTTTAAGTGAGAAGCGAAGATAAGAAAATAGGACCGAACCCGAGCGCTCGATTCATTTCGGCACTCACGTGAACCGAACCCGAACGTTCGGTTCATTTCGCTTCCAACTTTTAGTTTTGAGAAGTAGTTTTTGGTACTGACTCTGATTCCATCATACCTAGCCCTTGTAGAATTTTATTGAAACTTGCTTTAGGAATAGCTTTGGTGAAGATGTCAGCCAGTTGATCAGTAGTTCGTACAAAATGAATCTCTACGTTTCTGTCTTCTACGTGATCTTTAATGAAGTGATACCTCAATGCAATATGTTTGGTTTTGGAATGTTGCACTGGGTTATGACAGATCCTAATTGCACTTTCTGAGTCACAATATAGTGGGATCTTTTTCATATTGAGTCCATAATCCCTGAGTTGACTTTGGATCTAAATCACTTGAGATGTGCAAGAAGCGACTGCAATATATTCTGCTTCGGCTGTAGACAGTGAAACACATGTTTGTTTCTTAGATTGCCAGCTCACCAACTTTCCATCGAGGAATTGACATCCTCCTGTAGTGCTTTTCCTGTCTAAACCACATCCTCCAAGGTCTGCATCTGAGTAGGCTTGAACAAAGAACCCTGAGTTTGAGGGATACCAGAGACCGAAAGAGGTGGTTCGCTTCAGATATCGGAGTATGTTTTTCACTGCTAGCATGTGTGGTTCACGAGGATTCGCCTGAAACCTAGCACAATAAAACACAGAAAACATTATATCGGGCCTGCTAGTTGTGAGGTACATCAGGGAACCAATCATTTGGCGATATAGCGTAATATCGACTGTTGGTTTTTCCAAGGATGGTGTGAGTTTGGTTCCGAACGCCATTGGAACTTTGACCTTTGAATCTCCCATCATGCCAAATTTAGCAAGAAGAGTCTTGGTGTATGCTTCCTGGTTGATAAAGATGCCTTCGGGTCCCTATCTAATGTTTAAACCAAGGAAAAAGTTAATCGGACCCATTGAACTCATTTCAAATTTAGTCTCCATCAGCTTTCTGAATTCAGCTGTTAAGCTAGGATTCGTTGAGCCAAAGATGATATCATCGACATAGATTTGAACTATCATAAGGTGGTTACCTTCCTTCTTTCAAAAGAAGGTTGGGTCAACCGAACCTTTTTTGAATTTAGACATCTTTAAGAACTTAGTTAGCGTTTCATACCATGCCCTAGGCGCTTGTTTCAGACCATAAACTGCCTTGTCTAGAATGTAACAGTGATTTGGATGCTTTTCATTCACAAAACCTGGAGGTTGCTCCACGTAAACCGTTTCTTGAAGTTCTCCATTCAGAAAGGCGCATTTCACATCCATTTGATAGACCTCGAAGTTCTTGTGTGCAGCGTAGGCAAGAAATATTTGAACAGATTCCAGCCTTGCTACCGGAGCAAAAGTTTCTTCGTAATGAATTCCTTCTTCCTGGCAGTATCCTTTCACCACGAGACGAGCTTTATTTCGAATCACATTACCCTCCTTGTCCATTTTGTTTCTAAATACCCATTTGAGACCAACGACTGAGGCATCTTTTGGTGTTGGAATGAGACGCCAGACCTTATTTCTTTCAAATTCATTGAGTTCATCTTGCATAGCCTGAACCCAATCAGAATGATCAAGAGCAGTATTGACGGTCTTCGGCTCAATTTTGGATCCAAAGGAATTATACATGCAGAGCTCTACTTTGGAAAATAGGGAGGTTTGATTTGCCTTCACTTGGGATCGGGTCAGGACCTTTTCAGATACATCACCCACGATTTGAGACACAGGGTGATCTCTGGTCCATTTGATGAGAGGAGGATAATTTGGATCATAAGTGGGATCCAATTCAACATTTACCTCTTCTTCCAACTCAGATTGAATATCATCATAAAGCAAAGTGGAATTCTCCCCCTCGACAGATGACGAATCATTTGGATTTTCAGGTTGGTTTGGACCTTCAGGTGCAACAGAACTCTCAGGTGTAGCCGGCCTTTCGGGTGCTACCGGACTTTCGGGTGTAGCTGGACTTTCGGGTGCTACATGACTAGAAATCTCCCCCTGAAAGTGTGAGTTCGGTTGATTTAAAGAAAATAGATTCTCCCGCTCAACTGAAGTACCGTGCTGAGGAGGTTCGTTTTGAACTTGTTCTCCTTCTCCTATTTGTTTGGCTGCATCTTTGAAAATCTGGTTCAGATGATCAATTTTGTTGTCTGCCGCCTTGGCTTCTGATAGAATGGCTTTCTCAGGTTCATCGAACAGGTCAACGAACTGATCAAATAGATTAGCAATCGTAGCTGTGACTTGACCTGTTTGAGAAAAAAATTCTCCAATTGCTTCTTCAGTAGTTTTTAGCTTCTTGATGTAGCTGTCATCGAAAGTCACATAATATGTTTCTTCAATCTTTCTAGAACGCTTATTTAAAACCCGATATGCTTTTGAAGTAAGAGAATATCCCAGAAAAATTCCTTCTTCAGCTTTAACATCAAACTTGTTACGATGTTCTTTGGAGTTGAAGATGAAGCATCGTGAACCGAACACATGGAAGAATTTTACGTTCGGCTTCCTGTTATTGATGATCTCATAAGGAGTGAGAGAGAAACACTTGTTGAGATAAGACCTGTTCTGCATAAAACAAGCTGCAGCAATAGCATCAGCCCAGAAATATAAGGGAAGAGAAGCAAAACTTAGCATAGTTCGGGCCGCCTCACACAAGGATCGGTTTCACCTTTCGACAATACCATTCTATTGAGGCGTGTAAGGGGCTGAGAAGTTATTACTGGTTCCTTTTTCTGCCAAAAAGTCTTCGAATTCTTTGTTCTTGAATTCCAGCCCATTGTCGCTCCTAATGTTTCGAACGACTTTTCTCAGTTGCACTTCAACCTGCTTGATAAACATCTTTAACTTAGGAGTGGCCTTAGATTTGTGCTTCAGAAAGAATACCCATGTAAAGCGTGAGAAGTCATCAACAACAACAAGAATGTACTTGCTACCACCAATGCTCTCGATTGATGATGGACCACACAAGTCGATGTGAAGCAACTCAAGTGGTTCAACAACTTTTGTGTTTATAATTGATGGGTGACTTTGACGACTTTGTTTCCCCATTTCGCATGCGGCGCACAAGTGTTCTCGATCAGACTTGAGCAGTGGAAGACCCCGAACATGACCTCTAGTGACAAGCTTGTTGATGTTTTTGAAGTTGAGATGTGAGAGCCTTCGGTGCCACAACCAGCTTTCGTCAGAATGAGCTTTGGACAAAAGACATATGGCTGGATTTCCTTTGATTGGTCTGAGATTCAGAGGAAACATTTTGCCTTTTCGATCTGATTTGAGAATGACCTTGTTGGATTTCTTCTCTATAATCTCTGGACCTTCGTCGTCGAATGAAACTTTGAGACCGGTACCTCCAACTAGTTGAGATACACTGATGAGATTATGCTGCAACCCTTCTACATACGCCACCTTTCTTATTGTGAAGTCTCCATTGGTTATCATCCCATAACCCTTTATCGTTCCATAGGAGTTGTTACCGAACTTGACATTGCCACCATATTGAAGAGATCGAAACTCCCTTAGCTCTTCCTTCCTTCCTGTCATGTGACGTGAGCAGCCACTGTCAGTGTACCATTCTTCGTCGAACTGCTCGTCACTGATAACCTGCAAAAATTAAGCAGATTTAGGAACCCAAAGTTTCTTGGGTTCATGTGAGCCTTTCACAGGAACTGGAATAGTAAGAGAAACATCAACAAGATATGTGCGTTTAACTAAGGTTGTTTCATCTTTTCTTTTAATAGTAAACACTTTGATTTTGTTAGAATTAGCTACAGGTGTTTTGGATTCAGATTCTGGTGTTTGAGCACTAGACTGCTTTCGGTTCTCCTTGACTGAGGAAATCTTCGTTTTTCCGTTCAAGTTCGTTGATGATCTTGAATTTTGTGTGGAGATTGAATTGGGTTTAGAAGAGGGTTTAGAATGAGAAGAATTAGAAAAAGAGAATTTAGAATGAGAGTTTTTCCTGACTTGAGGTTCGAGATGACCCTTTTGTTTATGATCATTAGAGGGACCGAACCTGGACCTTCGGTAGCTGCTCGATGATGAGCCGAAGTTGGATTTTTGGTTGTTGTTGGCTGGTGGTCTGAAACTTGGTCTTTTATTATAAAAGCTTGAAGGACTGAAATTAGGTCTTTGCTTGTTATTACTTGGCGGACCGAAACTCGCTTTTCGGTTGCTGCTACTTTCGGGACCGAACCTATCCTTTCGGTTCTATGCTTCATGTGGCCCGAAAGTCTTTCTGTCTGACTTAGAATCTTTATCATGGTAAGAGTAATGAGGATTTTGAGAATGCCAAAACTTCTTTCGCTCTGAGAGATTCTTCTTGTATCTAAGATTTCTCTGCTGCTTTTGATTTTTCACCTGTTTCGGTTGTCTGTGGATATTGGCTTTTTGTTTTAGCTTCTTGACAGCTGGCTCACTTTTCATAGATGAGGTTTCGCTTGTGGAGGTGACTTCTTCTACAGGTATTTCTTTTGTGCCACTTGTACCAGGTACGTCAAAGTTGGTAGGCTTATTTAGCGGTTCTGGCACATATCTTCCTTTGGTCTTCCAAGATGTTCGCTCCGACAGACCAACCGTTTCGTCTGCATTGTCTATAGGAGCTGACCAGAAGAACTCATCACAGCCATCTGCATTGTCTTCATTCACTATGGCAGTGAGTTCGGCTGTTTGATGTTCGGTTACTCCTGTAACCTTATACACCTGATTGGGAGTGGTTCTAACCTTCTGAAACACAACGGCCTTTTCTTTAAGGGTTGGGGACTTAGTTTTGAACAAACGAGCGAATTCCACAGAATTTTCAGAAATCAGATTTTTGTGGTTTTCGGGTTCGCTCTTGACAAACTCAGAACAGTCGACTTCAACCTCTACAGAAATTTCACTCATATCATCGTCCTCATCAAGTTCAGATGCGTTTTCAACATCAATTTTATTTTCTGAACTTAAATTGGCACTCAATGAGTCGAATTTTTGTATGGTTTCGGTCCTGAGTTTCAGTTTATCGTTTTCATCCAAAAGATTTTTAAGCATGTCCTTATGGTCTTTGGATTTTATAAAAGATTCTATTTTGTCCAGACCATACATATAAGTGGGATTGACATCATCGGAAGATACAACACTTTCACAGTTGTATGCTTCGGAACTCAAGGAAGGGTAGAATCATGCGATGTATCTTCTGCCCTATTTCACAATTTAGATGTAGTTGAGTAATGTTAGCATAAAGTCTTTTAGCAATTAAACAAAAACCATTCCTTTGTTTTAACAATTTCAAATTGTCTCTTTGTAAATAAATGTTTTCATCCCTAGACTTAATTAGCTCCGACTCCTTCTGCTCAATTCACATCCTTCGCTCCTCACTCTTGGACGACACCCTGATTATTTGGTCAGTCAGATTAGAATTTGTGACCCGAGTTTGAGTTAAACAACTATCTAGATTTGAAAGTCTTGAATTCAAGTTATTTAATTCCTTTTCATATGATGCTTACGGAACTTTAAACGAAATGAAAATGGATTGTACCTTCTTGATCAATTCGTCAAGCTCATTGATCTGCACACTGAGAGGCTTTGCTGTAAAGCATACGTCCTCTCGTTCCTTGGTTGCATCATTTCCACCATCAGTGTTGTATCCCCTCATCTGAGATACATCCGTCACCATGAAACATCTTCCACTAACATCATCACTCTTCGCAACATAAGCCTTTCCATGAGAAGGCTTTCTCACTTCATCATCCTATGAGTCGGTCGACCATACCTGTACGCCACCAAACTCGTCATCATCTGCCGAACCCTGCACAATAAGAGCATTCATAGAGGGATTAGTAGCGGCTTTCTTCCTTTTAATCTCCTTTAGCTTTTTCATAAGAATTGCCTCTTCATCTTTCTCCTCATCCTTCTCAACCATCTTCTTCAGCACACAATCCTTTGCATAATGATTCTTTCCCCCGTAGTAGAAGCAACTGACACCAGAGTCAGCTTCACCCTTAGCTTCCTTTTTCGACTCCTCAACTTTCGGTTCATCTTTTAATCTTTCGGAACTATAGCTTCCTTGCCAATTATGATTTTTGTTGGAGGGAAACTTCTTCTTGATAAACCTTCTGGGATTTGACACCATTAAAGAATAATCTTCGACTGTCAGATCGTTATCTCCTAGATTAAGATCCTCTTCATCTTTTTCTACACTTTTACCCTTGGATAAGAGCGCCAGAGACCCCAGACTAGAAACCATGTTTTTTTCTTGCATCACTGTCTTTTCTTGGGATTTCAAAATTCCCACCAGTTTCGCCAGCGAGTAAGATTTGAACTGTTCGTGTGCTTTGACTGTTGACACAACAGCTCTCCACTCAGATCTTAGGCCATTCAGAAAAGTGACCTTCTGTTCAATAAGCTTCCTTTCAATATCATGTTTGATCATCTTGCTGAGAAGATGATTGAAGCGATCAAACGTCTGTGTAACAGATTCATCAGGGCTTTGCCTGAACTCTCCAAATTCAGATAGGAGCAAGGTCTGAATTGAGTGCTCCAGATCTTCATCAGTAGAATACAGCTCTCGCAGCCGATCCCAGATTTCTTTAGCAGTACTGCAGGAACTAACCAATCTAAACGTGTCAGATTGAAGAGCGAATCAAATTAGTCTCAATGCTTTGATGTTGCAGTGAAACCTCTCCTTTTCGTCCTGAGCGACATCTTTTACATCTTTTAACAAATCATTATACTCCTTTTGAGTTTTAATAATTCTGGATGTTCCTAAATGAGCAAATGGTCCAAACACAATGGCTTCCCATATCAGATACCCATTATCTTCAGATCCAATGACATAGTCTTCGAAATGATGCGCCCAAACCTCGTAATCTTGAGTGTAGAGAATTGGAATCTTGGTTGTAGATCCTATACTGTTTGAGATATTGATAGGATTGGTTTGAAAATCGTCCATGCTTGATCGTTTAACCTTTAGTAAGATCAGACTTGTAATACGTAATATTAGGGCAAGATGAATAATTACTGAGATACGTCAATTATGGAGTGACGGCTCAATAAATATCAGTAAATGCAGAATAAACCCTAATCACTTCTTTCACAGAAAAGATGTGTATGAATTACACAGCCTCCTACTCTGATACCAATTGATGAGTTTAAGAAACTCTTTGATCGTTTAGATCTTATAACAGGTAAACCACAAAAGCGATAACAACAATATTGATAAGTTAAAAACTAACTTGAAGATCGATTAGATCTATAAAACAGGTAAAGAAATAAATGAGCAAACAGCAAGAACACAATAATGGATCAAACGATGTCGAATGATTAATAAACAATCCTCAGAAGAGCTCGATAAAGAACTTCTACTGTAGAGGATTTAGGGTTTACAAGAACGATGAAGAAAGTAATCTGAGAACAATTGTAATCGCTATCGTCTTCTAGATCGTTTTCAATCGTTCTAAACTCGTTTTTTCTAATATGCATGTAAGCACATTATTATATACTAAACCCTATCAACTCACGGTTGGACAGGCCCAAACCGGAGTACAAAACTTGGACTTTTAACCGAGCCCAATGACGCAATACAAAATAAATCTGCTACCCAACAATCTCCCCCTTTGTGTCAAATTGGAGCGAGATCATTACTTCTTCTTACTTGGGCCAGCAGCTGGAGCCTTCTTCTTTACAGTCTCTAACAGTCGCGAGATAAGGTCAAGGATCGTCTGTCTGAATCGGATGTACCACTGAATCATGTCGTCAAAGTATTTGATATCATCCGCTATATTTTCTTTACACCTGTGGATGATCCCCAGCACATGCTCAAGACAAGCAGTGGTATAAAGATGTTTATCCGCTAAGGCAAAGAGACATTTCTGTCCTTCACTCCTAGTGAACATGACCAAGTTTCGCCTTGGGTCAATCTTTCCCATCTTCATCTGGTTTAGATCACTAGCCGAGCCAACAGGAGAGATCTTCGGTTTCTTCTTGAAGACAGTTGCAATCTCCTGATCCATCAAGGCGACCTCCATGATATAGCACACCAACATCCTCTTGAGATGGTCAATGATCGGACCATATTCAGCTTCATTAGTCAGAAGGATGTTGTGCAGAACGATCCAGTCATGGGGGTTGAGGTTCGGTAAATCTGCTAAGGATATGGCATGTTCGGTTTTTGCAGATCCTCTGAGCACTTTGAACCGAACGTTGATAAATCTCCCTTCAGTATATGGCTTCAGAACCCGAACGTTGATGATCTTCTGAGCGCTCCAGGTTTTGTACTGGGGTTGAGCGGCCTTCAGATATAACTCAATCAATTCCCGATCAACCTCCGGATGAGGATGAGGGAACTCGGCAACGTTGGCAAAGGCGTGAAAGATGAACGCCTTTCGGGTTAAGGGCATGTCGAACTGAGAATCGACAGAGTTGTAGCAGTCAAAGGAGATTACCGGTTCAAGCCATAAGATGCTCGGAGTATCGATTGCCTGCTTTATCATCCTCTCTCGAGTCCAAGCAGGAAAAAGAGTTTTCCTACTCTCGAGGAGGTCGTGGGCTTCTTTCTGTTTGCGTTCAGCTTCTTCAGCTTCTCTTGCCGCACGAACGTTATCATCTTCAACATTGCGACGACTTTTGCGTTTCAGCAAGTCGGCAATGGTTTCTTGATCATCTTCCTCTTCATCCTCAGCAAGTTTCTTGCCTTTGTCCTTCACACCCGAACCAGAGGCTTGACCTGTAGGAGGAGGTTCGGTTGTGTGAGTTGCCTTTGAGGAATGAGGTGGTTGCGATCCGGACTCCTTTTCTCCCCCTTGTTTCAGAGTGGACACGAAACTAGGTAGCCCTTCAATTTTACTTAGCAGATCCAGGGCAGGAGCGAGTTTCTCTGCAAGGGTACGCCTCACAGAATGGTTCAGGATCGGATCGTGCGCTTCAAGGATGTTGGATATAGCTGAGTGTACATCCGAAACACATGTCCTGATTACCTCCCGTTCGGATCGAAGAGTGTCAAGTTGTTGTTGAGAATTGGAGAGTTGAGCACTCTTGACCTTTAGGGCAGTGGTCTTCCTTGCTAGAACGTCCATCAACGAGTTTTCAGCGGCTAGATCCTCTTGGAGTTTAGAGAGACGTTCGTCGATAGAGGCACGAAGTGCAGAGTTGTTGTCACTGATCGATTGGCGAAGTGTGGCAAATGACTTCAACTCTGTGGAGACAAACGTGGCCAACTGTTGAACAATTGGTTCCAACGTTGTCTTTGTGGCATCTGCACTCTCCTGTAAGGACTTTAACAGGGTAGAGGCGTCAGAGAATAGTTTATCGACTTTGTCGGTCGCAGCCTCACAAGCTTTCGTCGAGGCATCAATGGCAGCAGTGACAGAAGCGACCGAGTCTTGCTGAGCCCTGGAGAAGGCATCAACAATCTTCTGAAGAGCAGCTTCAGAGAGAGATGATTGAGAATTGGAGGAGGAAGCAATGAGCAAGTCAACCTTCTCATGCAGCTCCTTAAGGTGCTTCTTTGTTACCGGAGCATCCTCATCATCGTCGCTTTGCACCTGAAACGGACTGTAATAGACCGAATCAAATGTCATGTTCTCCCCGCCAAGGAAAGGGTTATCTCCGTCAGAGGCATGACCGGGAGATGGTGGTGGTGGTGAAGCTGGTGGTGGTTCGGTTGTATGGGTGGGTTCTGGTTGGGTTGTGTCGGGTGTAGGGGTAGGTGTAGGTGTAGGTTCGGTTTGTTTTTGAGTAGGGGTGGGTTCGGGTGGTTGTTGGGTTTCGGTTGTGTGTCTGGGTTCGGTTACTGGCGGTGGTTCGGTTGCATCGGTATGAACCCCCGTATCAGATAAGTTGGTTGTAACCTTTGCAGTAGCTGTTGTTGTTGCATCGGTGAAAATGGGTGGTGGTATAGGGAATGAGGTTTTGGGAATATTGGTAGAGGGGTTTATGGTGCGAATGGAAGTAGGAATTGTTTGAGTAGGAGAGGGAAGTGGAGAGGTATGGATTTGCATATCAGGGGTAGGTGATCTGGGTGGTGTGTTGCCCCTTGGAGGTGTGTCGCCTCTTGGAGAGTCGTCCGAATCCGAACTCTCACCCTCCGACTCACTTGAAGAGGAAGCGATAATGAGCTTTCGCTTTGGTTGAGTCTTGCGCCTCTTCTGCTGCGGGGACTGAGCAGCTTTAGTAGCTTTCCTCTTTTTAGGAGAAGGGCCTTTAGCCCCTTTGGCCACTTGCTTCCCTTTGTCTGCCTTTTTGCCTCTATGAACAGGCTTATCAGCATCGTGAATTGACTTAAGCATCTCCGGCGTGAGATCCCACGGACCAGACCTCTTGAACTCCTTGTAGGTCCGGATGATCCTGCTGTCAGCTGGAACATCAGCATACATGGTCTCCGGAATGGAACCATTGAAAGGGAATTTCGATGCATCTGAGACGATGATCTTCGTGGTATGGAATGTACCAATCGAAGACATCAATGCGCCGACAACAGTGGGGACATCGTTCTTATCCATCGCCCACTTAGTGATCAAGGTCCAAAACCTGGCATACGACACCTCAGAATGTCGTGAAGAAGAAGATAAACTCTGGATGAGTTGTTGCCAGAGAACAAACCCATAATCAACGTTAATACCCTTGTATACGCCGTACAAGATGGACAGGAATAGTCGACTGGAGCCATCTGAACCTGAGCTCCGTTCTGAGAGACCCTTGAAAAGTACAGTGAACAGTCCGTTCCACTGTGGCGGCAAACACGATTTCTTGAACTTAGCGACGGAAGTTAGCACCTCCGTGTACCCCATATTATAGAACATGTTTAAGAGATGCCCCATCGGAATAGTCTCCGGATTAACCCTTGAAGGGTCAGCTGCAAACCCTAGCAGTGAGGCAAATCGATGCTTGGAAATAGAGTCTTTGTGATCAGAAACCTCGAAGAAGATCCTATCGACCACTTTATCATAGTGTGCAGTCGCATAAATCTGCGATAAGAGCTCCATGGGCACTGATTCCACCCTTGAAAGTGCAGGTGCTATTGGCGAATACTTCAGGCACTCGATGATTGGGAACATGTAGGAGTCATATGCCTGAGGGGTTAACTCGATTACGAGACACTGTTGAGGGCGAATGGGAAGGATGTGAGAAGTAGCATGAACGGATGATGAATCTGCCATTGTTGAAGAGAGGGAAGAAGATGATGAACACTAAGGGTTTCAGGGAATTTTTGCGCTCTGGAATTCTTGATTGCAATAAAGATGTAAATGGTAGATGATGCCGCCTTTTATATTGGGGTTTAAGGAGAGAGAAAAATCTTCCCAAATCTTCTATCGAAATACGAAGGGTTTTCCCGGAATTTGACTGATGCGAGACAGTTAAGGTAAGCGATGATCACGCATGAGAGAGAGTGTCAGATTCCGAAGAACACGCCTCCCATCAAGCTCCGTTTCTGATAAACCGTTTCAAATCCACACGCGCCTTTCTGTGCTTTTTAGAGAAGAACCGTTTCAAATTCGTACACGCGTCCACGACGTCATTTGGAGATTGGACATTTCAAATTCGCATGCGTTCCCTTTTTACCGCCGTTTGAAATCAAATCAATTAGACTCCCGCCTGAGTCAGCAACCCTTCATCTTATCTCTTTAATGTGTAACAGCATCTTTGAATAACACACCCACGTGGATTAATTTTGACCACATCTTTATAATTAATCACCGATCCAAAGAAAAAGCCTGTAATAATTAGTACTAGAATTTTGGAAAATCAAAGATTTTCGTGCTAAGGGTGTAAAAAGAAAAGAAATAAAGCAAATCTTTTTAGGAATAATTGTGATGTCAATTAAAGACACGAAACAAATGATCCCGGGCACGAATCTCTTCCTTCAAAGTCAAGAGAGACCTTAAAGTGTTAGTGTGGTTTCCCATTGAATAACGATCAAACACTTATTAAGAAGTGTTGAAAGGCTTCTTTTAATTAGGCTCCTTAGGTGGCTTTAGCTTTGATTCAACAGTCCTAATCTTGAAATAAGATAGAAAGTGAACAAAGTACTTGTGAGACCAGTGTAGTCTGTTGAACAAGCAGGTAGGAAATGATTTTAAAGTGGCTTGGAAAATATAAAATTTCATAGGAATGTTATGGTGTTTAACAATTTCATAGGAATCACACAAAAGAAAAACTTGAGATTTCATGAGGATACGTCCGTCAATTCATTAGTGAAAACTTGAGCAAATTAATTATTCATCGTCAATTCAGATTTGGTATTGAATTTTGGGTTTCACTCAGCTCGTAGTGGCACGAAACTAAGATCATAAACACAGTTTTTGAGTAACCATAAACCTCAGTGGTAATTTCTGAGAGTCTCAAGGGTTACGTTGATGAAACGAATTTAATGGAGAAATGTAATGTAGATGGTGTAAGAAAGAAAGGTACCTATGCTATGAAAAGTAGGACTAAGCAGAAAACTTTTATCTCATGTGAGAATAGAGTTAGGTAGCTCACGATTAGAATAAATGTGATAGCCTAATTGGGAAGACAAGGTTTGTGTATACCAAGTCATTAAGGCTAGTATTTAGAATCTGATGAGGCTTTGGGCACATACAACATCATGCTTCTAGGGACACTTAACTAATTCAACAATTTCCCCATAAACGAACGAAAACACAAATAAAATGAAAGACAAGAAGCAAATAAAGAACAAAATATTTTTGGAGTTTTTGATATATAAGAAAGTGAAAATAAGAAAGTAAAAAAAAATAAGACTAAGAAAGAAAATAAAAAGATTTAAAAAAAAAGAACTTAAAAAAAACTTTGGAAAATTTTGGAACTGAACCCGAGCGTTCGGTTGGTTTCGGTTTTGAAAAAGTTTAAACAACCGAACCCGAGCGTTCGGTTGGTTTCGGTTTTGAAAATTTTTGAACAACCGAACCCGAGCGTTCGGTTGGTTTCAGTTTTGAAAAATTTTGAAAAACCGAACCCGAGCGTTCGGTTGGTTTCGGTTTTGAAAAATTTTGAAAAACCGAACCCGAGCGTTCGGTTGGTTTCGGTTTTGAAAAATTTTGAAAAACCGAACCCGGGCGTTCGGTTGGTTTCGGTTTTGAAAATTTTTGAAAAACCAAGGAATTTAGACTTTCAAATAGGAAATACTTTAGATAATAAGATAAACAACTTTGTACATGAAATTTACAACCAAGAAAACTACCGTTGAAATGATGAGCGAGTGCAGATGATTCAACCGAACCCGAACGTTCGGTCTATTTCGCTTCTGACGTTTGAGTTTGAGAGGTAGTTTGTGGTACTGACTCTGATTTCATCATACCTAGCCCTTGTAGAATTTTGTTGAATGAGGCTTCAGGAAGAGCTTTGGTAAAGACATCAGCCAGTTGATCAGTGGTTCTAACAAAGTGTACTTCAACGTTTCCATCTTCCACATGATCTTTGATGAAGTGATACCTCAGTGCTATGTGCTTGGTCTTGGAGTGTTGCACTGGGTTATGACAGATCCTAATTGCACTTTCAGAGTCACAATATAGTGGGATATTTTTCATATTGAGTCCATAGTCTCGGAGTTGACTCTGGATCCAAATCACTTGAGAGGTGCAGGATGCAGCTGCAATATATTCTGCTTCAGCTGTAGACAGAGACACGCACGTTTGTTTCTTTGATTGCCAACTAACCAACTTCCCGGCAAGGAATTGGCAGCCGCCAGTGGTGCTTTTCCTGTCGAGTCCACAACCTCCAAGGTCTGCATCTGAGTAGGCTTGAACGAAGAAGCCTGAGTTGGAAGGATACCATAGACCTAAAGAGGTAGTTCGCTTGAGATATCGTAGAATGTTCTTCACTGCAAGCATGTGAGGTTCGCGTGGGTTTGCCTGAAATCTAGCACAGTAACAAACAGAAAACATTATGTCAGGCCTGCTAGCAGTGAGATACATCAGTGAGCCTATCATCTGACGATAAAGTATAATATCAACAGCCGGTTTGTCCAAGGATGGGGTGAGCTTGGTGCCGAACGCCATTGGAACTTTAACTTTTGAATCTCCCATCATGCCAAATTTTTCTAGAAGAGTCTTCGTGTAAGCTTCCTAATTAATAAAGATGCCTTCGGGTCATTTCAAATTTAATCCAAGGAAAAAGTTAATAGGACCCATTAAGCTCATTTCAAATTTAGTCTCCATCAGCTTTCTGAAATCAGCCGTTAAGCTGGGATTCATAGAGCCAAAGATGATATCATCAATGTAAATTTGAACGATCATAAGGTGGTTACATTCCTTTTTACGAAAGAAGGTTGGGTCAACCGAACCTTGTTTGAATTTGGACATCTTTAAAAATTTAGTTAGCGTTTCATACCAGGCTCTCGGAGCTTGTTTCAGTCCATACACGGCTTTATCCAAAATGTAACAATGATTAGGATACTTTTCATTAACGAATCCAGGAGGTTGTTCCACATACACAGTTTCTTCGAGTTCACCATTGAGAAATGCACACTTGACGTCCATTTGGTAGACCTCAAAGTTTTTGTGGGCAGCATAGGCTAGAAATATTCTTACTGATTCCAGCCTAACTACAGGAGCGAAAGTCTCTTCATAGTCAATGCCTTCCTCCTGACAGTATCCTTTCACTACCAGACGTGCTTTGTTCCTTATAACGTTCCCTTCCTTGTCCATTTTGTTCCTGAAGACCCATTTGAGACCAACAACCGAGGCATCTAGAGGAGTTGGAATAAGTCGCCAAACTTTGTTCCTTTCGAATTCATTTAGTTCGTCTTGCATTGCTTGAACCCAATCGGAGTGATCAAGAGCAGTGTTAACTGTCTTTGGTTCAACTTTTGATACAAATGAGTTAAACATGCAGAATTCGACTTTTGAAAACAAGGAAGTCTGTTTTGCCTTGAGTTGTGATCGAGTCAGAACTTTTTCAGATACATCACCAACAACTTGAGAGACAGGATGATCTCTGGTCCATTTGATGAGAGGAGGGTAGTTTGGATCAAAGGTTGGATCTAATTCAGCGTTTATCATTTCTTCTGGTTCGGACTGGCTTTCATAGTCGTAAGACATATCAACATGCTCCCCCTCGATAGATGATCTTACAGGAATGTCTTGAGAAGCTTGAGCTACAATGGTTTCTTGTGGTGCTGAGCTTTCGGGCGTTGATGCACCTTCGGATGGTGAGGCACTTTCGGTTGGCGAAGTGCTTTCGGTTGGCAAAGTGCTTTCGGGAGTAGTTTGAGACCTTAGCTCCCTCTCAACTTGTGAGCTCGGCTGGGATGATGATGGTGGATCCTCCCCCTCGACTGAAGCATTGGGTGATGGAGGCTCGTTAGAACTTGATCTTCCTTCATTCATTCTCCTTGCAGTGTCTTCAACAATTTGCTTCATATGATCTACCTTGTTGTCTGCTGCACTGGCTTCAGAGAGAGTGGCCTTCTCTGGTTCATCAAATAGCTCCATGAACTTCTCGAATAGATTAGCGATCGAGGTTGTGACTTGGCCAGTTTGAGGAAAGATTTCCCCAGCTGTGTCTTCGTTGGCCTTTAGCTTTTTGACATAGCTATCATCAAAAGTCACGTAGTAAGTTTCTTCTATTTTCCTCGAACGTTTGTTTAGTACCCTGTACGCTTTAGAAGTGAGAGAATAGCCCAGAAATATCCCTTCGTCGGCTTTGGCATCAAACTTGTTGCGGTGTTCTTTGGAATTGAAAATGAAACACCTTGAACCGAACACATGGAAAAACTTCACATTTGGCTTCCTGTTGTTGATGATCTCATAAGGAGTGAGAGTGAAGCGCTTGTTGAGATATGACTTGTTCTGTGTAAAACAAGCAGCAGAAATAGCATCAGCCCAAAAATAAAGAGGTAAGGAAGCGAAACTTAGCATGGTTCGGGCTGCTTCACACAAAGATCGGTTTCGTCTTTCGACAATCCCGTTTTGTTAAGGTGTGTAGGGAGCTGAGAAGTTGTGACTAATTCCCTTTTCTGCCAGGAATTCTTTGAATTCTCTATTTTTGAACTCCAATCCATTGTCGCTCCTGATGTTGCGAACGACCTTCTTCAGCTGTACTTCAATCTGCTTGATGAACACCTTTAGCTTATGAGTCGCTTCAGATTTAAGCTTCAGAAAGAACACCCATGTAAAACGCGAAAAGTCATCAACAATAACAAGAATATACTTGCTACCACCGATGCTTTCGATAGATGATGGACCACACAAATCAATATGAAGTAATTCTAGTGGTTCAACAACTTTAGTGTTTATTATAGATGGATGACTTTGACGACTCTGCTTCCCCATTTCACATGCAGCACACAAATGGTCTCTATCGTACTTGAGCAATGGAAGACCTCGAACATGGCCTCCAGTGACAAGTTTGTTGATATCTTTAAAGTTGAGATGAGAGAGCCTTCGGTGCCACAATCAGCTTTCGTCAGATTGTGCTTTGGATAACAGGCAGATAGTTGGGTTCCCTTTGATAGGTTTGAGGTTTAGAGGAAACATTTCGCCTTTACGCTCCGATTTGAGAATAACTCTTTTCGTCTTCTTCTCAATTATTTCAGAACCCTCATCGTCGAATGAGACTTTGAGACCGGTACCTCCAACAAGTTGAGATACACTGATGAGGTTGTGTTGTAGCCCTTCCACGTATGCAACCTTCCTTATCGTGAAATCACCATTTGTAATCATTCCATAGCCTTTTATGGTGCCGAAGGAGTTGTTTCCAAACTTGACGTTTCCACCATTTGAAAGAGACATGTATTCCCTTAGCTCTTCCTTCCTTCCTGTCATGTGACGCGAGCAGCCACTATCAATGTACCATTCTTTGTCAAACTGCTTGTCACTGATAACCTGCAAAAATTAAGCAGATTTAGGAACCCAAAGCTTCTTGGGTCCACGTGAGCCTTTCACAGGAACAGGAATAGTAAGAGAGATGTCAACTAAATATGTTCTTTTTATTAGTGTTGTTTCATCTTTCTTTTTGATGGTAAAAACTTTAATTTTATTGGGATTCGATGCTTTTGGTTTTGACTCTGGTTTAACCGATGAGACCTTCTGTTTTCCTTTTTGTTCAGCTGATGATTGAGATTTTTGAGAAGGAACAGAATGGAATTTAGAACGAGGTGGAGAAGAGTTAGAAGAGTTTGAAGAATTAGAAGAATTAGAATGAGAGAGCTTAGATTGAGATGACTTCTTGGTTGGAGACTCTAGGGGACCCTTTTGCTTTTGATCATCAGTGGGACCGACCCTAGAGTTTTGATCTCTTTTGATTTCCGAACCGAACCTTTGCTTTCGGTTGATGTAGTTCTCTGAACTGAACTTCTGCTTTCGGTTGGAATCATTCTCTGAACCGAACCTTTGCTTTCGGTTATTGTTGCTCTCTTGCAATTCAACAGGACTTTTCTCTAACTTTAAGTTTTTGTCTTGATGTGAGAAATAGGCATTTTGAGATTGCCAAAACTGTTTTCTTTAAGAGAGATTCTTCCTGTATCTCTGATTCCTTTGACGTTTTTGATTTCTCATCTGCTTCGGTTGATTATGGATGTTAGCTTTCGGTTTTTGTTTTTCTTTAGCTGGTTCACTCTAAATTGATGAAGTTTCATTTGGGGATGTGACTTCTTTTGCAGGAATTTCTTTTTCCTGAGGAACATTTTCCGTACCACTAGTACTTGGCACATCAAAGCTATCAGGTTTGTTCAAAGGTTCTGGCACATATCTGCCTTTTCTTTTCCATGAAGTTCTTTCAGACAAACCTACCGTTTCATCAGAATTGTCAATGGGAGCTGACCAGAAGAACTCGTCACAACCATCCGCATTGTCTTCATTTACAATAGCTGTGAGTTCAGCAGTCTGATGTTCGGTTACGCTTGTGACCTTGTATACCTGATTTGGAGTGGTTCTTACTTTCTGATATACTACTGCCTTCTCTGCAAGAATCGGGGACTTTTGTTGGGACATACGAGCGAACTCCACTGAATTTTCTGAAATAAGATTCTTGTGGTTTTCAGGTTCACTTTTGAAAAATTCTGAACAGTCAACTGTATCCTCTACAGAAATTTCACTCATATTGTCGTCCTCATTAAGCTCAGATGCATTTTCAACATCAATTTTATTTTCTGAGCTCAAGTTGGCGTTTAAAGAGTCAAATTTTTGTATGGTTTCGGTTCTCAGTTTTAGTTTATCATTTTCATCCAAAAGGTTTTTAAGCATGTCCTTATGGTCCTTGGACTTAATAAAAGATTCGATTTTGTCCAGTCCATACATGTACGTCGGATTAACATCCTCAGATGAAATAACACTCTCACAATTATACGCTTCAGCATCAATTTCATCCTCCTTAAACTCAAGGAAGGGTAAAATCATACGATGAATCTTTTGTCCTATTTCACAATCCAAATGAAGCTGAGTAATATTAGTGTAAAGACGTTTTGCAATCAAACAAAAAACATTTCGCTGTTTCAAAAGCTTTAAATTGTCTCTTTGCAAATAAATGTTTTCATCTTTTATTTTGATTAACTCCGACTCCTTCAGTTCGATCCACATCTGCCGTTCCTCACTCTTCGAAGACACCCTGCTTAATTGGTCAGTTAGGTTAGAATTGGTGACTCGAGTTTGAGTTAAACTACTATGTAGATGAGAGATTCTTGAATTAACACTTTTTAATTCTTTTTCATATGAGCATTGTGGGACTTTAAATGAGACAAAAACTGATTGTACCTTCTTGATCAGTTCATCGAGGTCGTTAAACTGCATGCTGAGCGGTTTGGCTGTAAAGCACAAGTTCTGTTGCTCCTTCGTGTCATCATTCCAACCATCAGTGTTGTATCCCCTCATCTGAGATACGTCGGATACCATCAAGCATCTTCCTCCACTGCTTTCTTCTTTCGCCATATAAGCCTTTCCATGAGAAGGCTTCCTCACTTCATCATCTTCAGAGTCGGTTGACCAGACCTCCACGCCACCGAACTCATCATCAGCTACTGAACCCTGCACAATTAGAGCATTCATAGAAGGGTTAGCGATAGATTTCTTCTTCCTGATTTCATCCAGCTTTTTCTGCAACAATGCTTCTTCATCCTTTTCCTCATCGTTTTCTGCCATCTTTTTGAGGACGCAATCTTTTGCATAGTGGTTCTTTCCACCACAATAATAGCAGCTCACTCCCGAATCTCCTTCAGCCTTCGGTTCCTTCTTTGATTCTTCAGCCTTCGGTTTATCTTTGACCTTTTCAGAACTGTAACTCCCCTGCCAGTTTCGGTTCTTGTTAGTGGGGAATCTCTTCTTGATGAACCTCTTAGGGTTTGACACCATCATAGCATAGTCCTCAGAAGTGAGGTCATAGTCATCCAAGTTGAGGTCTTCGTCCTCCATCACCGCTTTGCTTTTGGACAGGAGGGCCAACGAACCTAGGCTTGAAACCACATTTTTCTCCTGTAACACGATCTTTTCTTGAGATTTTAGGATGCCCACCAGTTTTGCCAAAGAATAGGATTTGAATTGCTCGTGCGCTTTAACTGTGGACACAACTGCTCTCCACTCAGATCTGAGTCCGTTCAAAAATGTAACCTTCAGCTCAGTAAGCTTCCTTTCGATGTCGTGTTTGATCATCTTGCTAAGAAGATGATTGAAGCGATCGAACGTTTGGGTCATAGTTTCTTCGGCTCCTTGCTTGAATACACCAAACTCAGAAAAGAGTAAGGTTTGAATGGAGTGTTTAAGATCTTCGTCTGTAAAGTACAATTCACGTAGCCTGTCCCATATCTCTTTTGCAGTCGTGCATGAACTCACCAGCCTGAAAGTATCGAATTGAAGAGCGAATCTGATCAATCTTAACGCTTTGATATTGCACTGAAATTTATCTTTTTCGTCTTGCGCAATATCTTTAACATCTTTCAGAAGATCATTATACTCTTTTTGAGTTTTAATAATCCTTGAAGTTGCTGAATGAGAAAAAGGTCCAGAGATGATTACTTCCCGGATGAGGTATCCATTATCCTCAGATCCTATAACATAATCTTCAAAGTGATGCGCCCAGACTTCATAATCATGGGTGTACAGGATGGGAATCTTTGTTGTTGATCCAATGTTGTTTGAAATATTAATGGGATTGGATTGCAACTCGTCCATAATTGATCGAATAACCTGTTCAAATATCAGACTTGTAATATATCAAATTAGGGCAAAACAATAAATATCGAGATACGTCAATTATGAGATGACGGCTCAATAAATATCAATAAATGCGGAATAACCCTAATCGAAACCTTTTTCACAGAAAGGAAGTGTATCGATTACACAGCCTCCTGCTCTGATACCAATTGATAAGTTAAAAACTAACTTGAAGATCGATTAGATCTATAAAACAGGTAAAGAAATAAATGAGCAAACAACAAGAACACAATAATGGATCAAACGATGTCGAATGATTAATAAACAATCCTCAGAAGAGCTCGATAAAGAACTTCTACTGTAGAGGATTTAGGGTTTACAAGAACGATGAAGAAAGTAATCTGAGAACAATTATAATCGCTATCGTCTTCTAGATCGTTTTCAATCGTTCTAAACTCGTTTTTTCTAATATGCATGCAAGCACATTATTATATACTAAACCCTATCAACTCACGGTTGGACAGGACCAAACCGGAGTACAAAACTTGGACTTTTAACCGAGCCCAATGACGCAATACAAAATAAATCTGCTACCCAACAAATATAAAACACAAGAGTAAATCTGAATATGTCGAATGATTCGATTGATTCAATCCTCAGCAGAGCTCGATAAAGAACTTCCGCTGTAGAGGATATTAGGGTTACAAAAGATAAAAGATCAAAATACTTGACATAATTACTTCTATAATCTTACGTTCTAGGATGCATGCAAGCACCTATAAATACAAAACCCTATAAAATAACTCATGGATGGACAAGCCCATACCGGAGACTAAATGGACTAAATATCGAGCCCAAGACGCAACACCTTCTGGACCTAACAAACTTGTAAACTAAAGAAATGATATTTTTTGTGAAATGTATTCTAAGATTTTTGTAATTTAAAAATGAAAAATTAGTTAGAAAATTTATGGTGTTACAAGTTGATATCAGAGCCTTGGTTTGAGGGATTCGAATGCACCTTCGGGTATGTTTGGACTCAAACTCAGGATTTGAGAAAAACTTTCAAAAGAAATGATTTTTCTTAAACGAGCAAGAGTTTCTAAGAGAAAAGCGAGAAGGAGCAGTGTGTACAATCTGCCAGAGCTCGAACGGTGATTTCCGAAAATACCCTTAATTATTTGTGTTATCAGTTATTATTTAGATATTAGTGATGCATGCTAGAAGATAGGCTAGGTATTTCATATTTTAGGGCTAGTGTTGCCTGATTTGTGATGCCTTAGCCTAGGAATTGTTGCTATCCTTGGGTATGTGCGAAGTAAGAACCTCTAGCAGGAATCTTTTAGAGATAGAGCTTTGAGTATAGGAGTAATCTAAGAGAGATACCTAGATCAGCATTGGAGGAGCCTACTGAGAGAGTAGTTACGTACCCGCGTGGGGTAGAGTTTTTTGAGTTTGGTGACAGCTTTTGAGTGTGAGTAGAGCAAATAGAGTTGTAACCTAGAGTGGTTTTACGTGGTGGTGGAGATTAGTCGATGCTCGAGTGCTGCTTGCTTCATGCATTGTTGAACTCTCGATGATGGGAGTCAACTACTAAGTGAATATGACGATATTCAGGAGGTAGATGGATGGCGTCATAAGGAGTTCTTCAAGAGCTGATGGCAGAGAAGTGTGAGAACCTAGGAAGACTTTAGGGAGTGACCTTAGTCAGATGAGTAAGCTACGAGAAGAGAGTATTCACTGGGGACCGACCAAGTTAACAGGGTTGATGATCGAGAAGGTTGAGCAGCTACTTAGGAAATCTGGGATGATCTATATGGAAAGTATGGGTAGATGTGGCAGGTAGTATGGGCATGTACTACTGAAACCAGAGGACCCATACTCGATATAGGGAGGATTCCATAGGTTCTAAGTAGCAGATTGAGAGGTGATCACATGGTTCGAGTACCATGATTCTTGGCGGCTAGTGCTTCTAGTTTTACCAGTTATCCTGTTGTGATTGATTAGTCTGAGACCAAATATGATATAGTGTGGGGCCAAAGACCATTCAAGATGATCATCCCAATGAGCCCATTTGTTTCTACTACCAATTAAACAAACATTAGAAATGAAGCTTCCCAAAATAACTTAAGGATATTGAAGACGATAAAGTCAATTCGTGTGACTCTACTAATAATCGCAATATTAATTGTGGATATGATTCTTCAAGAACATGCTTGTGGAATTATCATTTTTTACCAAGTAAATAGAAATCTCATCACCAACATTCAATTGGATAGAAACTTGGATTCATACAATTCGAATTGCATGATGCATGAAAATCTTATTCATTGGAAAATTATGACTAATTCATTGGTTGCATCTTTATTTGACACAATTGATGGACTAGTGGATCTAGCACTATTGGATTAGGTCTCTAATCCTATAAGTATAATTGGTATAGTAATGAATTGATAGTAGCACAATCATTTTGGGTTTCCCTCAAAGCTAGCAATTGGACAGGATTATTTTGGAGAGAGAGAGAGAGAGAGAGAATGAATTATTATTTGATTAATAAATTGGAATATATAAATTGTTAAAATATTATGAGAATAATATCTTAGTTAGAAATTATGTTATTTGACTCATAATTAATCAGAAATTAAATTAAATTAATTTTGGGGTTAATTGGATTAATATATAGTGCAGTGGCTATTTGGCAATTTATTGATAGTTGAGGGAAAGGCTCAAGAACCTCCATGATAGAGTTTTGACGAAAACTTCTAGGGAGGGCCTAGAATTTTCATTTAGGGCTTGTGGATAGAGGCTCGTGAGCTGCTTGGTCACCAAGAAAAGGGACTAGGGTTTCCTCCGTAAACCCTAGTTTTGGTTCAAAGCTACCCCACCTATATAAAGAGCCTTAGGCTTCACAAATTCAGGAATCCTAACCCTATAAGAGTTATGGCTGAAATTATCTTTCTCCCTCTCCATAATCCTTAGTTGCTAGTCTTGTGTGTGAACCATCAAAGGCACGATGCTTGTGGTGCTAGCTACCTAAGTTTTCAAGAAGAAGGATTCAAGATTGTTTAAAATAACAATCTAAAGTTTAGTTTTCTTATCTTATGAATTCTTTTGATTGTTTTTCCGCTTAACGCATTGTAGTTGTAACCCAGATTCACCATGAACGGTACCAGAGCCTAGGGATTTCTTTCATGTATTTGCGCATTAGTGAATCGAAAAAGAAAGCTGGTTTTGGTTTACTCGCAGCTCACGACGTGAGCTATAAGGCTCACGACATGATCTCGTCAGATCCAAAAAATCCGATCCTTATCTGCATAATCTGATTTCATGGATAATTATCTTCTATATTTACTTTCCAAATCCGATTTTACTGAATATATCATGACAGTAGAAATGCATGGAAATTAGGATATAAGTATTTGACTTGATTAATTATTTGGTGATTAATATGATTTATATTTTAAGTGCTTAAGTAATTAATTTGAATATTAATTGGACTTAATAATTAATGTCAAATATTATTTGGTTTATTTTAAATTTAAATTAACAGTTTAATTTTCGAAATTTAAAATGTAAATTAGTAATTTTGAAAAGTTTTAAAAGTACACCTTATACTATATGTAACATTAAAAGTCTAATATTATTAAACGTATAAGACAAGTCAGTTGAACCCCTAGTACGCCTGATTCACAAAGGCGATCTATAAGGGTGGTATAAGGAAACTAGCTATAAAATGGCGGTTGAATTGGTGTCCACTCTCACCCACCGCTTCCTTGATTGGTGGAGGTTCATTAGTCGAACGGGTTTGATAGGACAAATTAATTCTCATTACTAAGTATAATGAATTATACAGGTCTAACCTTTTTTTTAAAATTCTCATTCTTAGTTACATTAGGAAAAATGTGAATTTGTATGCTGACCCATGAAATTGCACATTGCACTTTATAAGTCATTAGTGGAGCGCGTGTGGTTAACCGACAAACTAATAGGGACAAACAAATAGTGGCAATGGGTGTCTCGAAAATTATCAATTATTAATGGAGCACATGTGGCTAACTGGCACATTAAAATGACATGATAAATGACATCGAGAGTACCTAGTTAATTTGCTTTTTTATTCACATCTTGTTTGTGATCCTTGGCATCCCAGTCACAATTACTTCAAACTTCGTTTTTTGATGGTGAAATTGTTAAATTGTCATTTACCTACCTTTATATAATTTATAATTAGATTATGGAATCCATTTTCTAAGTTGTGAATTATTTTGTTGGATCCTAGACTTGATAATTTATTTTGGGTGTTATATTGAGGATTATTCTTCTCTAACTAAAACTATCTTTCTTTTATAGATGTCTACTCCAAATGATGCTTCTAGTTCCTCGTCCTCCTCCTCGTCCTCCTCCTCCTCCTCCAACAACAACAACAACAACAAAAACAAAAATTTCTCATTGTTGAACATCTCCTCTAAAGTGTAATTGGATGGCACCAACTATAACAGTTGGATGCGCAACAATAAAATGGCCCATTCGTTTTGAGGACAATGAATATGTCCTCGAGAGACCATTGGATGAGATCGATGAAGAGAAGGCCACTCCTAAAGAAATGGTTGCCTAAGAAACACTATAATGATTCCACAATGTTTCATGCATCATGGTCGCCGCATTGATTTTAGAATTGCAAAAAGCACTATGAGGATTACTGGATGTACGAGATGAACAAGGACCTTATGGAGAAACACCATAAGCGAGTTCGTCAAGACAAGTATGAGGTGGTAAAGTCCCTCATTGCTAGCAAGATGAAGGAGGGAGAGTCTGTTCATATCCACGTTCAAAGAATGCAATGATATATGGACAGGCACATCAAGTTGAATGTTAATTTGGATGAAGAATTGGCAATCGACGTAGTGTTGAACTTTTTTCCTAGTTGTTATGATCAATTAATATTGACCTATCATTTGAACAACAATGAAAATACTTTGTCTAAATTGCATAACCTCCTTTGAACAGTTGAAGCAGGAATGAAGGGAAAGATTATTGCCTCCACTCCTTCTAGTACTCCTGTTCTGGCTATAAGCAAGAGGAAGGGTCCTCCCAAGCAAAACTAAAAGGGAAGGTCCCAAGTTGGGTCGTTAAGTACAGGACCTAAAGGAAAATCCAGTTCTGATGCTTCCCTTGTCTTTGAGCCTAAAGAGGCCACTTGCTTCTACTCCAATGACAAGGGGCATTGGAAACGAAGCTGTCCAAAATTCTTGTAGGATATCAAGTATGGGAAGGATGGCAGGATATCTAATAACTCATCATATTCTCATTCTTGGGTCCTTGATATAGGATGTGGATTTCACATTTGTTTTGATTTGTAGGGGCTAAAAGGAAGTGAGCATGTGGTGCATGGAAGGATGAACTAGTTCATGAGGAATAGGCGATCTTCACCTATCACCAAAATTGGATTTTATGTCTTAGTGCTTAGTAGTAGGTAAGGATTACATTTAATAAATTGTTGCTACTCGTCAGAGATTACACGAAACATCATTTGTTTTCATGCATTGTTTAAACAAGGTTTTAGATATTATTTGATGATGAGAATGTTTCTATTTATACTTATAAAAGTGGTGTTGTTATTTTGAAGCTTTACCTTATGATGGAGTGTATGAAACTGTGATGATTGTATACAATTTATGTAATAGTGTTTTTCAAATATATTTGTCTAATGGTATAGACGAAGCATGCTTGTGCCATTGTCGTCTTAGACATGTTAACAAGAAATGCATCACCAAAATCTAAAAGGATGGAGTGTTGTAATCATTGGACTTAAGGTCAGATGATACATGTGAGTCATGTTTATTGGGAAAGATGACAAAATCACCTTTCACTAGTTCTTGTGAAACTAGTGAAGTACTGTTGGATCTTATACACACAGATGTGTGTGGGCCCTTCAGATCCACCACAAGGGATGAAAATCGATTCTATTTGACTTTTACTAATTATAACAGATATGGATATATCTACTTAATCAAGCAAAAGTCGGAAACCTTTCAAAAGTTGAAGGAGTTTAAACATGAATCGAGAATCAACTTGGCAGAAAGATAAAGATTCTTAGGTCTAATAGTGTTAGTCAGTATTGTGGTATCGAGTTCCACAACTACATCAAGTAATGTCGAATAGTTTCACAACTGAAAACTCCGAGGAAACCACAACTTGATCGTGTGGTTGAGAGGCGTAATCGAACCATGTTGGATATGGTTCGTTCCATGATGAATCGAGCTTATTTTCCAATATCATTCTAGGGTTATACCTTAGAGACGGTGGCCCTCATTCTTAATCTTGTCCCAACTAAGAAGGTTGCCAACACACCTGACAAGATTTGGATAACAAAGGTTCCCTCGTTAGTACATATCAATGTTTTGGATTGTGAAGCTTTTGTTAGATGAGAGACTCACAACAGGCTTGACTCTCGAAGTGAAACATGTATTTTCATTGGCTATCCACATAAGTCCTTTGGATATTTGTTCTATCGACCTAGTGAGAATGTGATCTTTGTAGGACAAATGGGAGTCCTTCGCGAGAGAGAGCTCATATGCAAATACGAAAGTGGGAATACAATTGATCATAAAGAGATTTAGGATCAAACGATGATGGAACCTCTAAAGATGCTAGGGATCAACCTGAAGAAGAATTTCCAGTTGAACCAATTGACGAATGACGAGTCATTACCTCTTAGGTGTTCCAATAGAGCTAGAATGCCACCTGTGTTCTACGGTTTCCATATCACTACAAATGGTCATACATTTATCAGTGATAATACATTGGTAAATTTTGATTAACCTTCTAACTACAAGGAAGCAATGGCATGCCCTAAGGCTGCCAAATGGCAAGAGGTAATGGACAGCGAGATCAAGTCCATGTATGAAAACGAAGTTTGGAATTTTGGTTAATAATGTACCAGGCCATACCATAGTTGGGTACAAATGGATCTTCAATAAGAAGACCAATATGGATGGAAAGGAACAAATTTTCAATGATCGAATAGTTGCAAAATGCTTTACTCATACCCCGAGTATTGAGTATGATGACACCTTCTCACTAGTAGCTAAGATAAAATCTATTTGGGTAATGCTAGACATAGTTGTGTTTCATGACTATGAAATTTGGCAAAAGGATGTCAAAACCGCTTTCGTTAATGGGAAGTTGGCTAAGGATGTTTATATGACTCACCCAGAGGGTTTTGTGGATGCAAAATATCCAAATAGAGTGTTTAAGCTTGAGAAATCAATCTATGGATTGAAACAAGCTTCTCGCAGATGGAATCATTGCTTTGAAGAGAAGGTCAAAGTGTTTGGCTTCTCTAGCAGAAAAGATGAAGCTTATGTATATTTCAAAGCTAGTTGGAGTACAGTAGCCTTCCTGGTATTGTATGTTGATGACATTCTTCTTAAAGGAAATGGCATTCCAACTTTGCAAGAGGTTAAGTCTTAGATTGGAAAGTGTTTCGCTATGAAGGATCTAGGAGAGTCTGCTAATATTCTAGGGATAAGGATTTTGAGAGACAAGAGTAAAAGGCTAACTAGACTTAGTCAAAGTACATACTTGGAAAAGGTGCTAAAGCATTTTAGTATGGAAATTTCCAAGAAAGGAGAACTGCCTATCAAAATTAATACCAAACTTAGTAAGACTCAGAGCCCGAGTACTGATATAGAGATAGAAAAAATGAGTAGAGTTCCATATGCTTCTACCGTTGAATATATAATGTAGGTCATGACATGTACTCACCCTGATTTGGCTTTTGCTTTGAGCATCGTCAGTCGTTATCAAGGAAATCTAGGCAGTGCTCACTAGATAGCAGTTAAGATTATTCTCAAGTATATGTGAAGAACTAAGGACTGGGTCCTTGTGCTTGGTGGCAGTGATACATTGAGAGTAACTGGGTAGAGTGATTCTAGCTTTAAGATAGACAAAGACAACTTTTGTTCTCAATCTGGCTGGGTGTTTACAATAAATGGAGGAGCGGTAACCTGTAAAAGTTCCAAAAAGGAGACGGTGGTTGATTCTACCTGTGAATCGAAGTACATAGCAGTGAGCGAAGAATCAAAGGAGTCTATTTAGTTAAAAAACTTCATCGGAGACCTTGGAGTTGTTCCAACCATTAAGGAACCAATGAATATTTTCTTTGATAATGAAGGGGCGGTTGCCTTAACAAAGGAACCAAGAGATCATGGCAGATTGAGACAAATTGACCGAAAATACCATTTCATCAGACATAGAGTAGAAGAAGGTCACCTTGTGGTGAAGATGGTATCATCGGAATAAAATCTTGCTGATCCCCTCACAAAGGGTCTGAGTAGGGTCAAGCACGTTTAGTATGCTAGGAGCATTTTAGTAGTTAGATAGTTGTTTTGAAACTTGTAACAAAATAAATGCAATTGACTTTTGGTGATAAAATAATGGAGATTTATTTATGAGTAGCATTACTACCTTTTGTCTATTATTTATTTTATGTTTCATTTTACATTTTTTACTTCCCAAATAATAGTATTATTCAAACATCCACAGTCGATCATACTTTGGAAGTAAGTAGTGAATCAAGACTATCATGCATTGAATTGTAGATTGTCTAATGGGTTTTAGACATGGCAATGGTGTTGCTACAATATTCATGAGTACTTTGAAATGGAGATTTAAGTATTCGATTAAACCATGCTCAGAGAATTACTTCATGGAATTTATCACGAGTAATTCTGAGACGATAATATCGTATAATCTTTAAACGGAGATATATGAGTTATAGTTTACAAATTGGTTGCGCATTGATGATACGTAAACACGTCAGTAACTTGATGTTATAACATGTATTGTTGTGCATGATTTGATGAGTAACTAGTGCAAGCATATAAATCAAAGTTTATCTATTCTTTTTTCCTTAAGGGGAAGTGAGATCTTTGGGCCCCTTAGTGATTTGGTGTTGACTTATAGTGTCGGGCCCGGCTAGGACTAAGTTGATGTGTTCGAGTAGTAGTTCCTTGACATTACAAATCAGATATCGGGAAACAAAGTATTGGACAACTGGATTCATTCTATTCCATGTCTCATATCCGAATGATATCTTGTAGAATGGAGGATTATATGATCACTTATCTTAAGACACATAACTGACTGGGTCAGAGTTCGACAACGGCTTTGGGTAGCGACAATTTTCTAATCAATTTGGAAGATTAAACTAGCAGTTATAGTTATCAGACTTATCTAATTGGGAGACTGTTGGATTAGGTGTCTAAGCCAATAACTATAATTGGTATAGTCTTGAATTGATACTAGCACAGTCCTTCTGGGTTGCCCTCAAAGCTATAAATTGGATAGGATTATTTTGGAGAGAGAGAAAGAGAATGACTTATTATTTGAATAACAAATTGGAATATATAATTTGTGGAATTGTCATTTTTGACCAAGTAAAAATAAATCTTATCACCAACTTTCAATTGGACGGAAACTTGGAGTCATACAATTCGGATTCCATGATGCATGAGAATATTGTTCATTGAAAAACTATGACTAATTCATTGTTTGCATCTTTATGTGACGCAAGTGGAGGACAAATGGATCTAGTACATGTCGATATGGGCTTTTCAATTCAACCACAAGGGACGATAACTCTATTCGTCATGAATTATTAATGCTTCGGCAAAGATGATGATGTTTACAAGATTAAACAAAATTCTAATACTTTTGTAAAAGTTCAAAATGTAGCAAAATTAATAGAAGAATCCAATAGGCAGAAAGATAAAAAAAAATTCTATGATATGAAAAGAAAGGAGAGTACCTTACTATCATGTTTTATAATCCTCTTCAAAGTTTGTGATCATCTTGGTAATAATGGAATTATATTACAATTAATCCTAAAAGAACATCTTAGCAAAATTATATGACTAAGAAGAGGAATCAAGCATTATCATAAAAGATTCAATCATAAAGGAGTCATACTTTGTTCCTCTCAAGTTTTAGAGTTGTCCTCTAGTAACTATGAAACGTATCTTGAAACTCAATTCAAACTTAGAAGGTTGATAACACCTCATTATAAGTGAAGTAATAATGCTTTCTTACTCTACCACATACATAATTGGAATTTTGGTTTTTTCGTTGATCGAGAAAGAAAAGATAAACTGAGTCTTTTTTTGTGAAATATTTCCTCGTCGTCAGTCAACAAGAACTTTTGAATATTCGTTATAGCTCTTCAAGGAATGCTCCTTGAGAGTAAACTCAAATTTCAAGAAGTCGGTATGAGTCATGTTGATCTTGAGTTGAATTAGTCGACCAAAAAAAGACCTTTTAGTTATCACTAGCACGTGACCTGAGGTTGATAACCTATTGTGTTTGAATGACATGTTATTATTTATGTGCAATTCCCAATTCCAGTTGAAATGGTTATTTTTTTGAGTTATAGTTATTCATTTAGCTAGAAAAGTGTTAAGAGAAAAACTTTGAGACACACTTGCAGTTGACATGGTTATCTTGAAGGATCTGTTAGCTCAACAATAATATTAAGTGTTAGAAGTTAGTGAGTTAGATGAGGAAAAGTAAGGAATGTAAATGACAAGTGACTTGCTCTACGAAGAGAGAGACAATGAGACTAAGAAACTTTGATAAGTAAGATAGAAACATAACTGATGTGTATTAGAATTAGAGGAGTGATTCACACGTACTGAATACATTGAAAATGATCTCTACTTATAGAGAAGATTACAACTCTAAAAGTAGCCATGCAAGGCATACTGGATATTAAAGTGTATAACAGAAAACACAAAATAAACTAAGTGAAGATATAGACTGCGGTGCTGAAGACTTCGGATAACAGTTGATGAATAGATTGCTTGACTGCGGTGGCTTGGGCGCTGCGGTAGCAAAAGTTCAAGAGGGTCACTTTTTTTTTATTCAACAATTTCCCCTTAAGTGACCTATTTAACTTTGATCAGTTATCAAGTTTAAGGAACTTGATCAGTATCCACTAAAATTTCCTGCCGTTCTCTAACTAGTTGATTCTTCTCAGTATTTCAAACTTGACCTCTGCGGTTGTATGCTTGGATTTCTCAACTACGTTGCGGCAGATCTCAAGTTGTTTTCTGGTGAGACGATGCATGGCAGTCATGGGAATGAAATATTTGACGTTGTCAGTCTTCCTCTTGAAAATGACTCCCAGCTCAGGATAGTTGGTTGCACCTAAAGATCTTTCTTCATAGCCTTCGGTAGGCATAGGTGCGGGGTCAAGTGGTGGCAAGTCAGCAATCTTGGAGATGTTGGGATGAATGTATGCATCTATTTTTGTGAAGTCACAGACTGTTTTCTTAAGAAAGGTACTTTCCCTTTCAAGAGAAATCTTCATCTTCAGATGCTTCTCAGACTTGTGCTGAAAGACCTTGGCGATAAGAGACACTTCTTCCGGGTTCATACTCGCAAAATCAGCCTGGGTGCGGATGTAGTCATGCTCCCTTCTGGTCAGGGTGTACTAGATGAACTCAGCCTTCATGAATTTCCTTATCTTGTAATTCTTCAATGCGATGGTCTATCGTTAGACCATATATGTTCAACTAGAGAGGCATGCTTAGCATAGAATTGGCTAAGTCTCTCGAACTCCATAGGAAGTCTTTTGTCATTCGGAAGGCTGCTGTCGATATTATTAAATACGGTGAAGTATCTGGCATTCGGTGAGATTGGGACATCCCAATATCCGTCTGAGGGGGGTTTCGCATATGTAAGATGAGGGACATAGTCATCATCAAGAAGTCTTCTGTGAGGTTTGATCCAAGAATTTATCAAGGATTCATCCATAAATGCATCAAATCCGCAGAGTCTCCATACTTCTTCGGCCAACTTGGCTGCCTTCCAGTCTCTTTTTCTCTGAGCAGTGGCAGGAGAATTGTTAGAGCTTGGAGACGACATATACTCCTCCAGATTCTTGAAGTGTGGGGGAGTCTTTGGTTTTTCAGGAGTTATGTCAATTTGAGGAGGGGAGTTGTGAGGAGGGGTGCGATGAGATGGTTGCAGTGTAGGTTGCAGAGTGGAAATTTTTCTAGTAGAGGCTGGAGGAGTTTGATGGTGTGAGAGGGATTGGTTCGAATGATGGACTTGTTCACTACCCCCTCTAGAGGAATTCAGACCCGGAGCCTCCTCAAGCCATTGATGAAGGCCATCAACCTTGTCAAATACGGTTTGAAATTGAGCTTTAAGCTCTTCCACTAGTTGTTGGTTATTGGGGACGGAGGGATTGAAGAGTAGGTTGTGAATCTCCTTTGTGAGCTGTAGAATCTTCGGACCATGGAAGTTGGTGGAGAGTGAGCGTTGCATTCTGGTGATAGTTGATTAGAGAACGGAGATTGCTGACTCATAAGTAGTGTGAGTTTCAGCAATCAACTTCTCAGAGTATGAAGCCTGATCCGCAATCGCGGTTTAAAGATCGGTTTTGATGGCAGTAACCTCAGAGATGAGGCGTTCAGCAGCAGCCATGAACTCCTTATGATTAGCTTGATGATTGTTGTCAAGTGATCTGATCCCCATTTCAACTTTTAGAGAGATGCGCTCTACAGCCAATCTCTCTTGTGTTTCTAGTCTTTCAATTCTTTCCATCAAGGACTACGGTCCCGGGCTGTCCTCTGGTTGCGGTTGATTCGGCTTGACCGCAGCTAAGATTTGATTTACTTTAGCTTGAAGACTTAGGAATTCTTTTCTTGTGACAACATTCTTCTTCTTCTTCTTCTTCTTCTTTTCTTTTGGCTTAGTTGTGGGGTGATGAGACCCACTGGATTCTTCATCTTCATTGAACATCATTAAGTCGTCATCTGAAGGAGAGGGTTTGTTTACCTCTTGTGGTTCATCATCATCGAAGCCAAAACTTGGAGCAGAGCTCACTTTGATTTCAGGTTCTTCATCCTATGAACCTGCAGCAGGGGAGAAGGGGGAGCTTGATGAACATGCTGATCAGTAACAGTTTCTTTAGCTTGTTGAACTTTGGCTGCCATTGCAGACATCCATTCTTGAACCTTCAGGATATTGGCTACGGTATTGGCATTGTTGATGGCATCTGCCCAATACTTTGCCACAGCTTGAATCTCTTGTTCTTTTAGTTGTTGTTGCTTGATCTGCTGATCCTTGCGAGCTTGAAATGCCCTATGGAAAGCGGTGTACTTATTGGCTTCGGCCTCGTTAGAGGGTTGATATCTGCTCCAAGAATCATTAGAGTCTTGTCCGTCAATTCCTGAAAAACGCACCAAGGTGTCCCTTGGGTTCACGGATCCTTGCACATTTGTGCTCACCGTGCCTAAACCACCTGAATGTAATGTAAGCATAGTAGGATTTCTTGAGCTTCCTTGGTCTCCTTGACCCGTGGTCAAGTTTGGCCCCGGCTCAGTTCTGGCAAAGGCGGAAGAAGTGCCTTGAAGATGGGACTATGTTTGGAGTGTATGGGTGACATTCAAGAGGATGGAGTTCAACTCCTCGGATGAAAAAATATGCGGTCGGGAAGCCCTGGAGACTTTAGGCGAGAACTAGTAATATCCCTTTGGGAATGTACTGCGGGGGAGTCTCCTCTTTTTTGTGATTCAGACTCACTGTCTGAGTCTGAAAGGAAGAAGAGAGTGTTATCAAATGGATGTCCAAGCATCCCAAGGACAACCGGAGCCTATGGAGAGGCTTGGGTATGGGTCTGATCATGCATTTCGCTAGTGAGATCAGGTTTTCTTTTCTTAAGGATAGAGATGGGTTGGTTATCTTCTTCAGAATCACTACCAGAGTCATGGTGACTCGGTTCATCAGTTGTGATTACAGGTGGGGTTTTTCTCTTCTTTGATGGTTTGGATGGTTTAGGGGCATCCTTCTTGGGAGTGTTGGATTTCTTTGAGGTGCGGGGACCATGGAGAGAAGAAACCTTGTGTTTGCATCTTTGAGAGATGATAGAAAGAGTAGTGGAAGAAGGGACTGCGGTACCTTCATGGTTTTAGGTTGAGGATGGGAGAGGCGGGTTAGGAAGGTATGGGTCAACACCTTCCGTAGCCTCTATGTAATATGAGACATCAGCAGTCTCGAGACCAAGAGAAGAAAGAATGTGTGCAGGGAGTCTGCGGCTGGGACCAAAAATAGTTTGATCAGATGAAGGATTGTACCTCTTTAAATCTTTGGTGACGAATAAATTGATGTCGTCACCCATGTCAATCTTGGCATCCGTATGCAAATCTGATATGCACAAGGACCAGAATCGAGCAAAAGTAAGCTCAGATGGGTTCTGCCTCAGGCTCTCCTTGGGAATGTACTGGAGAAAATCGTCACATAGAATCTGACCGTAGTCAACATTGCGACCGATGAAGATGCTCCAAACCAGTTCTAGAAGCTTTAATCCCATGTTGTCTGTGCCTCCGGTTCTGCCAGACAGACTGCGGATGATAAAATGACAAACAAATTGCCATACCGCAGGCAATTAATTATTCTTGAACTCACCAATCCCTTTGATTGGCTTCTGATATCCCATTTGATATAGTGCAGAGGTGATGTCCGCCATTGATGGAGTGAAGAACTTCACAGATGGATGAATCAGAAGATTGATTGCTGAAAGGAACTTGTCTTTGGTTAAGATGACCAAAGCATCATTAACAAGGTTGAGATGAACTTCTTGAGGATTATAGACTGGACGATATGCAGAAAAAGCGCATTTGTAGAGGGTGGAGAGTGGAACAAGGTCTGTAAATGCATCAAACGGTCCAGACAGGGGATGATTCTTCAAGAACTTGATCATCAGTTTGGTTGGTGCATTGTAAGAGGGTTGATCGTCGAACACTGCTCTGAAATTGCTCGAGGCAATTGAGGGAGAATCAGAACCAGTTGGGTTCACTGATCCAGAGGCTTTGGCTTGTTTCTTGGAAGCACCGGATTTCACCATTGTTGAGATGTTGAGAGCTTGAAGAATGCAGAGAGTGATTAATTTTTTGAGAGCGTAAAAAGTTCTTTGTGAAGAAGAAAGGGGTTTTATAGTGGTTTATTGGAGCGGGAAACGTTTATGTTTGTGACCTAGATGAAATTTGGGTAAAAACGTTTGGGTTTAACTTAGGATAAGCATCTTTTAATCATGACCACAAATTGACAAAAAAAGGATAAAGATGGAAATTGGGATTAACCCGAAAAGAACTCTGCATTTAATGAAATGTCAGAGGTAAAATCACGTCTTAAGAACGTGTGGAAGGAAGTTGAGAAAAATCCGTTGGATAAAGCAGAAGTTGTAACGGATGGGATGGTTTGGGGTAATAGGAAAATACATAATAGAGGATTTGATTTGGAAAATCTTTTATTTTGTCGTCATACCTAAAATAGGTCTGACACGAGGTTTTGGAAGAAAAGAATGTGACAGTTTCTCAAAGGAATGTTTTTATTTAATGTTTTATTTAATGAAGAATCATTAAATAGCACACTATTTTTGTTTTTCAAAAAAAATGAACTGCCTGTAAAACAATTAATGTGACTGCGGACGAACACATCATTACGGATGGTTTCCTTGGCATTGTGGATGACTACAGTGGGAGAAGCTGAGAAAAACACTTGTACAAAAATTAGTAACAACAAACAAGAAAGACCCATGAAAGATAGATATAATATATGGTTGCGGTATATTGACTGCGGTACATAGAATGTACCAAAACCATCTGTTATAAGTGTCTTTCATCTAGAACCGCAATGGAGACCAAGAAGGTCTGCCGTACCTATCAATTCAAGAAGAATTGAGGATCCGGATTCATCATCCCTAACATTTGTAAGAACGCATTGAGTTTGGTAGAGTCAAGTACTTTTGTAAAGACGTCAGCAATCTCTTCATGAGTAGGGACAAAGATGAGTTCGATGTTACCTTTCAGAATGTGATCTTTGATGAAATGATACCGTAGTTCAATATGTTCTGTCTTGGAGTGCTGAATAGGATTATGAGAAATCGCTATGGCACTTTCAGAATAACAGTAGATTGGTATCCGCAACATTCTGTAACCGTAGTCTAAAAGTTGAGTCTTCATCCATAGAACTTGAGAACAACAACTGGCTGCGGCTACATATTCTGCTTCTACGGTAGACAAAGAAACACAACTTTGTTTTCTTGAGGACCAGCTGACAAGTCTGCCTCCCAAAAATTAACATCCACCAGATGTACTTTCTCGATCAACTTTGCATCCAGCATGATCCGCATCAGTAAATGCTTGAAGACGGAAGTCATTGCCTGCGGGGTACCATAGACCAAGAGATATGCTTCCTTTTAGGTATCGGAGAATTTGTTTGGCTGCGGTCACGTGTGATACTTTCGGGTCAGCCAGATACCTTGCACATACACCAATTGCAAAGACAATGTCCGGTCGGCTTGCGGTGAGATACATTAAAGAGCCAATGATACCTCTATAAGTCTTGTGATCCACAGATTCGCCAGAAGGATCAGCAAAGATCTTATATCCGAAGGCCATAGGAACCTTAGCCGAGGAACAGTTGTCCATAGACTATTTCTTCAGAAGTTTAGTGGTGTATTTCTCTTGATGAATGAATATCCCTTGCTGAATTTGTTTGACTTGAAGACCTAGAAAGAAGTTAATCTCTCTATTTATGCTCATTTGAAATTTGTTTGTCATAAGCTTAGCAAATTCATCCACCATTCCTTGATCAGACGATCCGAAGATGATATCATCCACGTATATTTGTACAAACATAAGGTGAGAACCATTTGCTTTTCTAAATAGTGTGCAATCAATCACTCCCCATTTGAGAAAAGCGCTCTTAACGACCATTTAGTGAACTTTGATGTTTTTGTGAGCAGCATATGCTAAAAATATTCGAATTGCCTCCATTCTTGCCATTGGAGCATATGTTTCATAGTAGCCAACACCTTCCAGTTGACTATACCCTTTTGCAACTAGTCGTGCTTTATTTCGGATAATAGCACCAGATTCATCTAACTTGTTCTTGAATACCCATCTTGTACCAACAATAGTATGACCTTGTGGAATGGGAAGAAGTTGCCATAGTTTGTTTCTTTCAAATTCTTCTAGTTCTTCTTGCATTGTAGAAATCTAATCCGGTTCCAATAATGCTTCATTGATAGATCAAGGCTCGACTCCGGACATGAATGCTGCATAGTGACAATGATCAGATAAATCTTTGGCAGATCGAGTTTGGATACCTGCGGATGACTTGCTGATTATTTGGCCTGGTGGATGATCCTTCGTCCATACGTGTAGACGAGGCATCAGATGGTCAACAACTGCGGTAGAAGGAATGTTTTCAATATCAGACGTTGCTTCGGATGGGGAAGGAAGTTCCCTCTGGATTTGTGAACAGCCTGCGGAATCATCTTGACTAGTTGGAGCGAGAATGTCATTTTCTTGAGTAGTTTGGAGAGGTTCCCCCTGGATTGCTGAAGGGAGTTCCTCTGGAACCTGAGAAGGTTCCCCCTGGATTGCTGAGTTGGTTCGAGTGTCAATGGTCTCTATGATTTATTCATCCGAATCCGAAGATACGTTTGATGGTGGTGATCTTTTAGGAAGAGGAGCTTGAGCATCATCTAATACTGGAACCTCGATGGTTGTTTCTTGATCCAGAGTAGAGCTTTCCCCCTCAACCGGAGAGGTGAAATTATTAAGAGATCCTACTTCGGATAAAGATGGACCAGAAACATCAGCGTGTTGTTGTTGAGCAGTTGCTGGCATAAGAACTTCGGATAGTTTTGCAGTTTCAACAGGGTCAAAAAGATCATCATAATTGACTTCAATTAGGTTTAGAGGACATGAAGAAGAAGGAATGTCACTCTCCATGATGACAGTGGTTTCAATAGATGGAGGGGTGTTGCGGATATAAGTGTCATCGAACTTCACATCGAAGCTTTCAATGATAAGCCTCGTTCGTCTGATAAGAACCCAATAAGCAACCTTGTTTGTAGAGTAGCCAAGAAAAATGCCTTCATCAGACTTAGGTGCAAATTTGTTAATCTGATCTCTGTTATTGATCACAAAACATCTACACCCAAAGATGTGAAAGAAACGAACATTTGGTTTCCAGTTGTTGAGACCCTCATATGGTGTTTTGTTGAGGCGTTTGCATATGATGCTTTGGTTTTGAACAAAGCATGCAGTTGCTATAGCTTCAGCCCAGAAGTAAAGAGGAAGATGTGCGAAGTTGAGCATGGATCTGGCTGCTTCCACTAGAGTACGGTTCCTCCTTTATACTACACCATTTTGTTGAGGTGTATACGGAGCTGAAAAGTTATGAGAGATACCTTTTGACACCAAGAAGTTGTTGAGAGGATGATTAGTGAATTCAGGGCCATTATCACTCGGATGCGTCTTACAGACAGCTTGATTTGAAGTTCTATTTCTTTGATGAAGTTGATGAGAATCTGCGGTGTTTTGGATTTAAGTCTGAGGAAGAATACCCATGTGAAGCGAGTGAAGTCATCAACTATAACCAGTATGTACTTTTTGTGATGAAGACTGGCTACGGTTGATGGACCACAGAGATCAATGTGGAGAAGTTCGAGTGGTTCAGATATGGAGGAGTCAATCACCATAGGGTGACTTGCTTTTGACTGCTTACCACATTCACAAGTAGGACATAGAGTGTCATTGCTAAACTTGAGAACAGGTAATCCTCTGACCAGCTCTCCAGTAACCTAGGTGTTGATATACTTGAAGTTGAGATGAGCGACCTTGCAATGCCATAACCAGCTAACTTCAGATACAGCTTTGGAGAGAAAACACAGCTGCGGTTTCCCAATGATAAGAGAGACATCTAAGGGATACATGGTACTCTCGGATCGTAACTTGATCAAGGAGGTACTTCTATCACTCGTCATAACGTAACAGAATTGATCATCAAACTCAACTCGATGGCATGCCTTACATAGTTGGCCAACACTGATAAGATTGTGTTTAAGGCTTTCTACATAAGCAACCTTATGTATTGAAAAGTTCCCCGTAGTCAGTACACCATAACCTCGGATGATCCCATTCACATTGTTTTTGAATGTAACATTTCCACCATTGCATATAGGCCTAAAATCCAAAAGGTATTCTAACCTTCCGGTCATGGGCAAGGAGCAGGCACCGTCGATCAACCATTCTTCTTCTTGTTCCTCCTTGCACAATGCCTATAAAAATTAAGTGGTTAATTTGGGCACCCAAGGGAGTTTGGAGCCCGGAGTCAGATACGAGGTATTAATCGATGCATGATGTGAGGTGACAGGGACAAGTTTTAAGTCAACTTTCAAGCCTAGTCCTGGGTGTTTGAAATTCTTTGGAGTTTTGTGACATTGTGGATAGTTACGAGTCTTTTGAGAACGATGAGATTTGTCACGAGAGAAGATCTGTTGACATTGACATTGACACGTGAACTTTTTTTCATTTCCCTTGGCATTTGACTTAGTCTGAGGTTTTGAAGAGAAAGTATGATTTTGTATGGTCCGAGGATTGTGAGATTGGACCTTTTTGTTTGTGTGTTTTGAAAGGGTGTTTTGTGCAGGTCTTGCAGGTGTGTAGACACGTGCAAACCTTTTGTGATGTGATTTCTTAAACTCTTGAGATGAACTTTTGAGTGCTGGAGTTGGCAAAATTCCTTTCCATTTTTGAGTTTTTGAAAGTGACTTTGGAAGAATCGGAGTAGGTAGAATACCTTTCCATTTTTGATTGTCTAATGAATAGAATTAAAAACCATTTGATCGACGAGACTTATCCTTAGAGTCAGGTGTTTTTTGAGCCATGTCAGAAATAGTAAGCTCCTTCCTTTTTGTTTTCTTGGAAAGAGTTGATTTGAAACAATTAAAGAAGCAGTCTATAGTGATTCTAAGTGAACAAACTTCAAAAGCTGTGTTGGGAGAAACACCAGAAAGATGGGGGATCCTGGACGCCTCACTCTTCCATGTGAGTTTGGGAATAAAATGAAGGTTAATGCTTTAGCCGATTCTGGGGCTAGCATTAATCTGATACCTTTTTCATTTTATCAAAAATTGGAGATTCAGAAGATGAAGGCTACAAAAATGAAGATTCACATGGCGAATCGTTCGGTGACACAACCCCGTGGCATCGTGGAGGATATTTTGATGAAAATTGGAAATTTTGTTTTTCCAATAGACTTTGTAGTCTTGGACATGAAAGAAGATCCGGATGTTCCAATAATCCTTGGTCGGCCATTGCTTACCACTGCTGGAGCCCTTGTTGATATCCACGAGTCTAAGCTCACTTTGAAGGTTGGAGATGAACAAGAAGTCTTTGGGATAAAAGATGACTTTCAAGAAGATAAAGAAGAGGTGTTCACACTTAATGAAGAGAATGAACTAGAAGAACTGGAAAAGCTTATGGAAGAAGAAATAAAGGAAGTTCATCAAGTCAAGAGGACAAAACCGAGGGCATCTGTTCCGTATTTGATTGAAGTCATAGCTTACAAGAGTCCGCCTTCTTGGGTGAGCGAAGAGGATGAGGAAATGACAAGTGATGAAGAGGAGGTCACTTCAGGAGTAACAAAGCCAGTGGTGAAAGAGGAGTGGAATGCTATGGAGTGCAAGGAACAAACGAAGGGCACAAAACCCAAGCTTGAAGAAGATGGAAAAGATAAAAAGGAGAATTCAAATAAGGCGTATAAAAGGAGAGTTCAAGCTTACAAACGGCGATTCAAGGAACAAAAGATCCTGGTGGTGGACTCTTCCGAAGATTCAACGTAGAAGGCACGGAGTCCAGCTCAAGACTCCAAGAAAAAGAAGCGCTTCTCGGGAGGCAACCCGAGTTTGGTTTGCATTTTCTTTTCTTTTTAAATTTTTTTAGCTTTTAATTAGGAAAGACATCAATTCATCATCTAAAAACTGATAATTGGTAAAGAATTAGCTGTGGGGAACTTTAAAATAATGAATGAAATGCAAAGTAATTAGTTAATATGTTAGAGTTTATTAAAATTTTGCATTTGGCAGTTTCCACGACGTGGGCATAGCCAGCCACGTCATGGGTCGAAATGGAAACACGGGATGTAAAGCAGATTCAAGGTCCACGACGTGGGCATAGCCAGCCACGTCGTGGCCTTTAAAAATCAGGGGGGACCATTTCCTTAAAACCCTTTGACCAATAAGCACCAATCATACTTAGAAGCTGCCGCATGAACGGGAACAACAAAACCCCACAGCCAATTTCTTAAACTACTTCCAATTTCCTTGCAAGAACTTGCCAATTAATCTACTTGGTATGTGTTTAACTCCTTATTTTGTAGTTAGTTCTTCCGATTTCAAGTTTTCATGGTTAGGGTTTGTAAGATTCACGAAATTGGTTGAATCTAGTGGTTGATTTTAGGTTGAATATCCCTTAAATGTCCATAGGAACAAACCCCAAGCATTAATTTTAGTAGAAACGGCATGCACATAGACCGATCTGGAAACTATGACCGAGCGCGGCCCACGACGTGGCGTAGCTTGGCCACGTCGTGACTTCTGGCAGAACAACATAAATTGTTTTAATGTGTTGGTTGTTTGCTGCTTTGGTTTGTTTTTGTATGCAGAAATGGGACCACGACGAGCTGTTCCACAGGAGAAAAACCCGATAGATGTAGCAAGCATACATCCCTTATACCAGTTTTGAAGATTATATAAGTGCTCCTGATTATTATGAAAAAGAGAAGCTTTTTGCAGAAGAAAAGAGTTCCAAGAGACGATTAAGAGGGAAAGAAAGGTTCTGGAAGAGGGTTTTCAACACCAAAAGGAGTAAAGGTTTACATTTTAGTTAAATAAGAACATGTCTTTCATTATTTTTAGTTGTGGTAGTTTAGTTGCTATGATGAGCAGCTGAATCTAGCTACTCTTGTTTAGCTAGATGAAGCTTTAAACTTATGAATAGTTATATGCTTATGGATTAAGTTTAGTTTCTATTATTTGTTTATCTAATTGCTTGATTGCATGTTCTGTGTAGCTTAGTGACCATTAAATTGCATGAACCTGTTTACCTAATGATTTAGTGAACATTGAATTGTTAGAGCTAGGATTGACCAATCTTAGTTAGTAATTAGAATAAATAAAGCTTAGCTGTGCTAGAGAACGTGTATTGTGATCATAATTGCGTTTATACAACAAATCTTACATAGCATATTTTCATTCATAATTAGTCCTGTGTTTAATTATGTGTGAACATACATGGTTTGACATGAATTAGTTAATTATTGGTAAGTTAGAACTAAATTACTAATACAAATAAAAACCAACTTAATAATCCGTAATCATTAGCTAGCCATAAGGGAGAAGTGGATTCAAACTAAACAAGAGTGTGTTTTTATTTATTGAATTTGAATTAAGTTCATCTGATCTTGTAAAACCAGATAAAACCTCTTTTAAACCTGTTAATAAATTAGGTTAATTTAATAGTAAGTAAATAAATTAGAACATCGTTCCCTGTGATTGACACCCGACTTACCCAAGCTATACTGTAATCTGACTAGGTACACTGCCGATAAGTGCATAGTTAGTTAAGTTTGTTAGCTTATAAATATTAAAATTAGTGAGTACTTTTGTGCACATCAACTACGGATGATGTCTGAGAATCAGCGTGATCTATGTTATCAACGTGATTAGAAAATTGAGGTAGAATTTCCTCGATAACACAGTTATTACTCAGATCATGAAGTTTACCAAAATGATCTTGGATATCCTCAGGAAATGTTTTGTCATTGACTGGAAATAAGAAGTTGCGGTCTGGAGGGACATATGGACGTTGCAGTGTGAACCGAGGTGAGGAGTCTGTTGCGGTTGGATACCCATTGGACCAACCCCAATTAAAAGTGTTATCAACATTCCCATTATTAACAAGATTCTCAATGGCCTCAGTTTCATTAAAAAGCTTTTCAATTAGTAGATTTAAGCGTACAATTTCATTATGTGCTAAATCTCTTTGATTTAAGGCTATTTTAATTGTGTTTCGCTTAACATCCTAGCATCCTTTTCTAGCATCAAGTCCTTCTATGACATTGCCATTTTGAGTCTCTTATTGTCCAAACGTCCTCTAACGTGGAACATCCCCTGCGAAGCGATGTTCTTCTCATCTATGGCTTTATTGTAGTCTGTAAGGATGGCAACACATGTGACATTAAGTGTGTCCATGTAAGGTTGACAGTCATGCACACTATAATTTAAAGTTTGAATCATAAGTTTTACCTATTCCACAATGCTGAGAGTTCCATCTTTCACCATATAGCAATGGTTCTTCTTTAGTTTTGTTGAGCCGTCTTCATCAGAAGTTGCCATCATACAAATCTTGCCTTCTTCTTTACTATGGTTGTCTTCATCTTCATCTCTGGATGACCACACTTGATGATTCCTTTTCACTTGAGCAACGTAGGCTTTTCCCTTTTCTTTGTCCTCCAGTTCTTGAGCCATTCTGAGATAGAAGGCTCTATCTTTCACTACATTTGCCTTGCAATCTTTGGCAAAATGGTTTTCCGTGTTGCACTTGTGACAAATAACAATGTCACTTTTGTCTTCTAAAGAGGTACCAGAGTCAGTTGATTGAGGTTACGGTGGTACGTCTTGTGTTTGTTGAGGCTGCGGTGGAGGGAGAGGATTCTTGGTGGCATGAAAGTGATTATTTTGAAAGTTGTGGTTGAAAGGTGGTCGGTTGTACTGTTGATTTTCACGAAATGAAGGTGGTAAGTGATTGAATTTTTGACTGACAAGGGCAATGGCATTTTGAAACTCTTCTTCATCGTCATATTCTGAGTCTGCTTCATATGACTGTGGTGATGCGTCATACAAAGTGGGATAAGTTTGAGTGTGGGGTGATTGTGCTACAAGAGCAAGTGGACCTCCGAAGTCTGAACAGTCCTTGAGTACAGTGGAATCTTGAGCTTACAACTCACCATAGAGCTTATAGAGGGACAACGAGTGAATCTTCCTATCTCCTTGAACAATCATTTTGGCTGTTGTCCAATGTCTTCCCAAGCCATTAAGGAACTGTAGATTTGTTTCATGATTGCTGTGGACGGTGCCCGCATTGGACAGTTTTGTGACAATCAAGTTGAATCTCTTAAAAGAGTCTTCCAAACTATAACCAGAGTAAGCTTTGAAATTGTTGAATTTGTTGAGGGCCGTAGTGAGCTTCTTGTCTTGAGCCTGCTCTAAACCTTCGTACAAGGTTTTGAGAACATCCCAAATCTCATTTGCTGATTTGTAGTTTATGATGATGTCGAAGTTGTCAGGAGCAACTCCACAAGAGATTTCATAAAAGGCAATAGCATCAATTTCCATCTTGTCGAGATCATCTTTAGTGGGAGGGTTCAAAGCTGGTTGACCTCCTCCTAGTCTTACAGTGGCTCCATCAGTTTGGACTGGTGTGAGGACTGGAACATGTGGTCCTTCATCTATAGATCGCCAAACATCTCTACCAAGTCGTCTGAGATATCTTTCCATCCTTTGAGATCAGTGATGATACTCATTCGCAACCAGTATTGGGGCTTGATTAGAACCACCAACATTGTTGGAGACATTTAGTGATAATGATTGTTCCATTTGAAGAAATTTGTGTTTAAGAAATGAGCTTCAATGGTATAGAAAGCTTTTCGAAAAACCAGAGTTCCAATTTTCAAAAAGCAACCACTATGGCTCTGATACCATTTGTTGAGAGAAAAACTTTAAGACACGCTTGAACAAATCGTTAGAAAAAGTATATAGCGGAATAGTTAATCTCGAAGGATCTGTTAGCTCAACAATAATATTAAGTGTTAGAAGTTAGTGAGTTAGATGCGGAAAAGTAAGGAATATAAATGACAACAATTGTTATATCAAGTATACACAAACGCAGATTCATAACAGGGAATGCATTCAAACCAAGTTAATAAATGAGATCTAGCTTAGTGATTAAGTCACAAGTGACTTGCTCTACGAAGAGAGAGATGATGAGAGTAAGAAACTTAGATAAGTAAGATAGAAAGAGAACTGATGTGTATTAGAATTAGAAGAGTGATTCACACGTACTGAATACATTGAAAATGATCTCTATTTATAGAGAAGATTACAACTCTAAAAGTAGCCATGCAAGGCATACTGGATATTAGAGTGTATTATAGAAAAGACAAAATAAACTATGTGAAGATATAGACTGCGGTGCTGAAGACTTCGGATAACCGTTGATGAAGAGATTGCTTGACTGCGGTGGCTTGGGCGCTGCGGTAGCAAAAGTTCAAGAGGGTCACTTTTTTTTTTATTCAACAAAAAGCAAAGCACTTTGGTTAGTGAAAGTACATTGATCAATGTGTGTAAGTTTCTAACAACATAGAAGCGCTGGTAGGCCCTTGAGGTGCTAGTGGGAAAGAAATTAAAATAATAGTGAAGTTCAGTCCATGAAGGAAAATTGAATTTGAATTTTAGTTTTCATTAACCTTGTCTTATTACTATAGGTTGGAAATGATAGATTCACATGCATAGGAATGTATGCACATTGAAATCTAAGTAGTAAAGGTTTCTCTCTAATTCATGAAATAATTATGAGGAAATACTTTCACTGATAGATTTTAAACATATAATAAATATTTATATGGCTATTAGTTGTGTAAGTTGCATTCTCAAATTCACAATATGATTACTGCATTCCTTTTAATATTTCGACTTTTGTAGAATGGTAAGGAATTGTTTGAACCTTTGAGAGATACATCTATCAAGTCTTGAAGATTTTAAACACACACACATACACTATCCAGCTAGGGTATATAGGCTTAAGAAGTATAGTTGGACAATTATTGAAGCATCGTGTAACAGAAATCTACAACTCCATATGAAAGTGAAAGTGTATTGGTTTTTAGAAGTACAATTGATTTATGGGTACATTTGAAAGTTATTGAGAGCATAATTTTTATGCTAGTATTGCATGTTGACAATAGTCTTCAGAGGAAACAATGTCTACCATTTGCAAATTGCAAAGTTTTAGGAATTGCTTCGAAATAATGGACTTAAGGGAGAAGGAACTTATACTCTATTCATGTCTAAAGGTTTATATTCTACAGTTTAATAAAACTTAGAGGGTGTTTGTCTAAGCTTATTTAAGCTTGGTTTTTTTTTACTTATTACCAGTTCCATACCAGCATAAGTTAACAGGTGTGTTTAGATAGAAATAACTTATCAATGTGCCATATATAAAATAATTCAAAATCTATAAGTAACTCCGCACTAACTTATTAGCTTATAAGTTATAAGCGATAAGTTGAAAAGTGCTTATGAAAAGTCAAAAGCTTAGCCAAACACCCCCTTAGTCATATATATATATATATATATATATATATATATGTATGTATATATATATATATATATATATATATATCATGTCGAAGTGTTTCAACATAGGAGATAAGATATATGAAAATATTATAGTAAGAGATTGAACATATATCAAATCTTTATGAAGGATATAATGAATTGAATCCCTTATGTTTTGGATATAGGATCAATCAGATATTCTATAACACTCAATTTTTCTAATTTTTCAAATACCTTTAGCATTGTGTGAATAGGATTAGAATTTCATGTGACTAAAGTTGTTAAACAACTATTAAGAACATTCTAAGGTCTACCGAAGACTGGTTGCTTGTGGATAATTGGGAGCATGATATTATTGGGGAGGATCATATTGATGTGTTTTTGGATTGAGATGATTCTTGATCAGAATTGATGGTCATATAGGAATATGGAAATGTTTCCATAATGGGAGATGCTTACATGTGAGTTGCAAACTTTAATGCTAGAGAAGTTTTAAAGGAGTGTAGCTTGAATTTGAGACTTCGTAACCAACAAATTGCTTCTAGTAACAACTTCTAGTAGAACATTATGTAATATCGAAGGCTTGGTCTTTGTAACAGTACATATAAAGATGAAATTTCACTACAGTTTAGATAATGATAAGAATTTGGAGTTATGAAATGAGCATCGTTGGAGAAATGTCTAGTCGATCTGTTTACAAAGGAAAGACTAGTGAATTGAATAGTATGCATGTTTATAATATGGCATGAGTGTTGTTATTTAATTCAAGTGGTTAGTTTATTACTTGAAACATTATACGATGAATAAATTTGTAATTGTTATGGTGATTTAATAATTAGGGTTTATCAATATTCAATGGGTATGATACCATAGTTAATTCATTTAGTATTGTGTTTCAATTTGCATGTTTTACTTCTTGAGTAACTTAATTCTTATTCAAGATTTCAAAATCATTTATACTCTTGGAAGTAAGTGGTGAATTAAGATAGTCATGAATTAATTGTAGATTGTCCATAGGGATTATACATTGCATCAGATTGGTATAATATTAATGAGTACTTTAATAATAAGGAGTTTAAGTATTGGATAAACCCATGCTTAAAGATTACTTCATGGATTCAATCACAATGAATTCTAAGATGATAATATCTTATATTCTTTAAACAGAGATATAAAAGTCATATTTTTCAAATCAGTTGTGTATTGGTTTTCTTCGATGCATCTCGTAACTAAGTCTTAAAAAGTGTCATTCACTACACGATTTGGTGAGTAAAATGAATGATTATATAGTTAAATTTTAATTGTTCCTTTTTTTAATAGAATAAGCGATATGTGTGGGCTCCTCGGTGATTTGAGTTGATCTATAAGAACTACGCTTGGTCTGGACTGAATTGATGTGTTCAATATTGTAGTCTGAATTTGATCACAAATCGAGAAATCGGGAAACAAACAAATGAATATGAGGTTGATCATTTAATCCGTGACTTTATTCATATGATATCTTATAGAACGAAGGAATAGCTATTCACTTATCTCATGTCTAATGTTTGACTTGAATTAGAGTTTGGAAGTGGCTTTGGAAGTTACTATTTGTTGTATAGTTCAAGGTTATACTTGAAATTGTAGCTATAGAGTTATCCAAGTGGGAGACTGTTGGATTAAGGTGTCTAAGCTCATAACTAAATTGGTATACACCTGTAATTAGAAGTAATGTCTTTTTTGGGCTGAACTCGTGACAAGAAATAGCTAGAAATGATATTAGGAAAAGAAAGATAATTTATTAGATTATTATGTGATTAATAAACTAATTGAAAATTATGGGAAAATGATTTATTAATATATTATATGATTAATATATTAATTGGAAATAGATGGTTAATTTGTTGATTTATTATGTGATTAATAAAATAATATGAGATCAATTGTTAAAGGATTGATTTGTTAATTTATATGATTAACAAATTAACATAAAATCAATTAGAATTGATTAATTATTAATCAGGATTAATTTGGAATTCATTTGGGATTAATTGGAATTTATTAAAGGTGCAAGGGATGAATCGTAATTCTTCAAAAGTTAAACAAAAGAGGTGATTTTAGAATTATCTAAGCATGGACGGTTTTGGATATTGTTCTAGGGTTTCTGGAAGCCTCCTTGTCGCATAAAAGGAAAGGAGTTGAATTTTGAATTATATAATAAATTCAAATCTTGATTTGCTTGAAAGTTACCTAAACTATAAATAGGACCCATTGGCTTGCAAATTACATTCATAATCACTTATAAGCATACAAATGAAATTCCCCTCATATCTACTTCTACTTCTTCATTCTAGGGTTTCTAGTTTTAGGTGTGAGCCATTAGAGGCATCATCCTTTAGTTGCCTAGCTTTACAAGACGAACAAACACAAGGAATTCAAGTGATTTGTTTACTATAACAAATCAAAGGTATGTAACCCTAATTTCTATATTTTAATTATACTAGGGTTTTGATTAGGGTTCATGTTAATTCTTTTGTTCATTGTATGTTACATTCAAAATGTTATGACGTAGATCCTTTAGGCTGCATGTGCCTTTAAGTGTTAAGTGAAATTCCGCAAGAATATAGTTTTTGTAACCTATAAAACTCATCACCATCTAGATGGATCACAAGACTCTGAGATATTTTACAGACCTGTCGAATCTAAATATGAGGTAGCATAGGTGGCTACACGTGATCAAGGGTTATTATTGGGAGATGCTTTACCATACTAGGAAGGCCAATGTTGTCATTAATGCCTTGAGTGGCAAGGCAGCTAGTGTTCCTATTCGATACTTATGTTTGAGGATGACCATAATTTCACCAATTTTGGATTTGATCAGGGAGGCTGGGGCTGAGGAAATCAAGAGGGAGTCCTGGAAAAAGGAGAAGATTAGGGGTCAGATTGTTATATTTGTCACTGACCATCAAGGGTTATTGATCCAGAGTGGTCGAGTTTAGGTTCTAGTTTCCTGTGGCGTCCTTCAGAAATCATTGGCGGAGGCACATAAGTCAAAGTTCTCAATTCACCCTGAAGCCAAAAAAAATGTATTGAGACTTAAGGCATATTTACTGTTGGCCTTGCATGAAGAGAATATTGCATGGTTCGTTGCGAGGTGCTTGACCTATCAAAATGTCAAAGGCTAACATCAGAGAACGCACAAAAAGTTATAGCCCCTAGAGATACCAAGATTGATTTTCGAATGCTTGACCAAGAGTGCTCATTTCTTCGCTATTCAGGGGAGTTCTTCAGTAGAGTAATCGGTTGATATTTTTGTGCGGGAGGTTGTTGCTCGCCATGGGTACCTATGTCCATTGTATCTCGATCGATATGTCAGATTCACTTCTATGTTTTAGAAGAGCTTTCATCATAAGCTTGGTACCCGTCTACATTTTAGTACTATATATTCTCTGCAAATAGATGGGCAGAGTGAGTGGAATATTTTGACACTTGAGGACGTGTTGAGGGCCTGTCTTATCGATTTTCGCGATAGCTGGGATACATACCTCCCTTTGGCTATATTGTCATATAAAAATTTCTACCATTCTAGCAATGGTGCACCTCCTTATAGGCTTCTTTATGGGAGGAGGTGTTAGACCCTAGTATGTTGGGGCAAGGTCGGTTATAGATCATGGAGAGCACTAAGGTTTTGCTCCAGATGACGGAGCTCATCGAATAAATTAGGAAAGGATTACAGATAACACATAGCAGATAGAAGAGTTATGCCAACAACCATTGATCGGAGTTGGAGTTTCAAGTTAAGGATACTGTGTTGCTGAAGGTATCATCCTTGAAGGGTATTGTATGCTTTAAGAAGAGGGTAAGTTGAGCCCCAAATTTATCAGGTCATTCCAATTTTTATCCAAGGTAGTCAAGGTGGACTATCGGTTGGATTTACCTAAGGAGCTTCACCAAATTGATAGCATTTTCCATCTCTCTTAGTTGCAAAAGTCAGTAGTGGATGATTCAGTTATGGTCACTTTGAACGAAATCTAGGTCGACGAGTACCTGAACTACGTAGAGTGACTATTGGAGATTATTGATAGGAAGACAAAGGCCTTGCACAACAAGGTAGTCCCCTTGATCATTGATCCAGCAATCAAGTTCCCTTACCACCTTATTGCTAATATTCTAGACCTTTTGAAGTCCATAATCTCAAAATATTATGTGTTATTCTTTTAGATCTAGGGTTTCTTTTCACTTTTATCCATGTTTGTGATAGTTAGAGTAGATGACATTCACAAAGTTGTCAACTTTATGGATCATTGGGGTCCATTTGTAGTTTCTTGTCCCATATCTGAAATATTATTATTTTTTGATTCCATGGTTGAGGTTTTGACCTCATTGTCACCTTGTTGTTACCTAGCTTATGAAAGACATAGATTGGACATGCATGTCTATAAAGCATTGATTTTTATGACTCAGTGGGTGTGAGAACGCCAATTGGAAATTATGAATCTGTAGCTTGAAGGATTAAGAGCTTAATGCATTAAGTTGGCCATATCAGGTCCCACAACATATATGTTTGGCTACCACAACATGGTGGTATGTATCACACAAATGTTTTATCGCGAGGTTGCCATGGTGTGGCTGACGGTAGGCTATGACTTGGTGGCCAGCTAACTTGACGTTTTGTTGTTGACTTTGACTGTTGACCATTCACTTTTGACTAAGTGGACTTTTCGTGAACTTGAGGGTTTGTAGACTGTAGATTAAGGATGTACCTTTGACCTTATATCAGTAACTCGTAGCATCCAGTCTTTGTTTTATGAGAGTTGTGTTGTTGTCTTCTAGCCTATAATGCGAGTTTTCTCACTATACTTTGGACTACAGTATGTACCCTTGTGTGTAGGATGTCGCTATGTTGTAATGATATGTTTGGTTGGTAGATCTAATATGATTAACTATGTTTTCTGGTTTTTGTCTGTTTACATATGTCGATATGTTGTGGTTGGGTTAAGGATGTACTGGGTCTCCCAGAGATCTATATAAAAGACTAGTAAATCCTGAGGTAAGGGGACTCACTATTTTCTAAAAATCATCAAGTTCATACTTTAAGAATGCAATCTCATTCTGACTTAGACATCGTGGAGCAATACCAATGGGCAACCTCATTATAGCTCCAGAATTTCTTATTTGCGTCTAAAGAGAATACACTGAAGAACTTTATACTTGGAGGACAATACAAGCCGGAGAGGGGCTTAGAATCGTGTATCTTTTAACTTTCTTGAATTTATGTTTAATTAAATCGACTACAAGCAGGAAAAACAGCATGTAAGCCATGATGTTGAAATGATCATAGGTGATTTGACTATTCAGTTAGATTTAAAGTGTACATATTTGCATTATATTGATGAGAATTGATTCAATAATATTTTTCTTATATTGAAAATAGTTAAACATAGATCAATATATCTTATGACCTTATGAATACATAGATCTTATAGACCTGTATACAGTAACTGATTTTACTATTTTGATAGAAAGGTTTCAACACTCAGTTACTTATATTCATTAGAAATCCACAAGACGGACAATAATTCTTTTTAGGTCATGATTATACATCATATCAACTCTATTGTTCATATATAAAGTAATCTATTATGCAGCCAAAATAAGTAAATATATTTTCATCATATAATAAAACAAAAAGTAACAAACCTATTTTCATTATCTTCAAACTAATCAACCATATAATCACATTTCAAATCCCTTCTTCATCTATCAGAAAATCAAATTATACTAAAAATACACATACTCTTCATTCATTAGATGAAAATCTTTAGAGATCTAAACTGAAACATTTCCATTCGGAGTTTTTTATTAAGTACATGGGATATTCTAAAGACAAGACGGCATTGCCGAGATAGGTAAAAGATTTTGACACATCCTACCAGCAAATGAACACACATATTTACCTTTCTTTGTGAATTTACAAAGATAGTCTCATTTAGAACTCTTGAAGAACGTTACGTGAACACCTTGATCAAAAAATAAAGAAGAAGATGGAGGTGATACATGAGTTTAGAAAATATAAAACATTTAGGTTTAATATTTTTTCAGTATATATATATATATATATATATATATATATATGTGTGTGTGTGTGTGTGTGTGTGTGTGTGTGTGCACATGTGTGTGTGTATTTATGTGTTTGTATAACACTTTTCCTTTTTGTTAAATGAGTTCTTCAACATGAAATGCAAGTTATCCAACATAGGTTTTTTTAGGTTGTAAACAATATGTTTGATGACGAATTCAACAATGACAAAAAAAATTCATAATCCTTTTGCAATTAACCATTCTCCTCGCATTTTTTGTGTTTTTTAGGTTACAAACAATATATTTGGTGATAAAGTCAATAAAGCTGACATTTTTTTATGGTTTAAAAAATATGGATTTGACATATGTGGAATAGGAACAATCACGGTCAACAAATGAATATTTGATGCCAAACATAGTAATTGTTTATAGAGAGGAGTAGAAGGAATACAAATATATAAAATGGTTTCTAAAGGATATAACAAAACCATATATAGGGGTGGCTCCACTCCTAAAGGAATCTCCAAATAGAAAGGGAATATTCCAAGCCTCCAAGTCACCATCCATGGTAAGATTTACACCCAACATATGTCATAAAGAATGTGGTTTCTTGGATGGGCTAAATTATTGTTTTTTATTGGTCTTTTGGGTTTGGGTTTGGGTTTGCTTTCATTCAGCTTTATTATTACTCTATTGTTAATTAATGAGTGTTTTAGAGTCTTTGCGATTTAGGAAAGTTTATTAACCATAACATGCTTAATAACTACAGTAAAACAAATTCTACTTTGCTTTGTGTTGCCATTTATAAATAAAATATGAATTTATTTCTTGGCCATTATATGTATAAGATGTGTCATTCTCTACTTAATGTTATTATTTCTTGTTAAGGACGTCGTTATTTGATATGTGGACATGTTTGTGAATGACTTTTAAGGTGGGGGTTTATTTGATAAACTATATACGATTTAAGATATATTTGGATCAATTTAATATGTTAGAGTTATCTTGTTGTAACATCCAGAATCCCAGGTATATTATTTATGTGTTTAATTTTGAGATTTATTGAGAGACTCGAGGAGTTGTGAGTCCAAGTCATCGAGTAGAGTCGTGTTTCACCACGTGGGATTAGGAACCTACTCAACGAGTTACATATTCGACTCGCCGAGTAGACGCTGAGTGATGAAACCCTAAATCCCTGGGTTTGGGGCCTATTTAAGGACACTTATAGCCTCATTTGCGGCTAATCAGCTGCCTACCTTCATTGAGAGAAACCCTAATCGAACTTCGAGCTAGAGAGAGTGTTGAGCTAATATTGAGTGTTTTGGTGCATCTTTGGGAGAGAACAAAAGGATTTCAAGCAAGGAACGAGAAGAGGTTGTTAGATCCACTACTTTTCATCCAAGAGTTTCCATCTAATATTGGGACTTTGAGTATATTGAGTTCATTTAGAGACTTGGACTTCAGATCTGGACCTTGTGAGGTCCCAAGAGTCCAAAGGTCCCTGCTTTATTCTGCTATAATAGAGTTTTTGAGTGAAAAACCCTTTTTAGAGCATGTTCTTGGCATTTATAGCCGTAAGTGCCATGCAAGGACGTAAAGCTCATGGCTTTACGTGATAATCGATCCTTGAGAGTATAGATCTAGAATTTGGGAATGTTTTCAACCTTAGAATCATTTGAATAATAAATGAGGTAGAATGGACTCGCCGAGTCAAAGAGCTGACGCGACGAGTCAGTTAGTGTTTGTCCAGATGAGCTTGAGCATGCGATAACTCGGCGAGTTGGAGGGTTAACTCGACAAGTTGAGCTGGACTTTCTTGAAACTTTTGAGGAAATGAGGGGACTCGACGAGTTCCATGAGTGCACTCGACGATTCGGGTCAAACATGGACTGTTAACTCGAGTCTGACTTTTGTTGACTTTAGGGTTTGGTCAAGATGAGTAATGGAGACCATGGAGAGGCAAAATGGTCTTTTACCCACTTATGTTTATATGATTTACGTTGTGTATTATTTTTTGCTTACTGACATAGGACCGGAGGGTCCACCCGAGTTATGGGACCGGAGGGTCCCACTGAAACACATTGATCGGAGGGTATTATTGTGTTATAGCCTCGAGTGGCTAATAAGATATGTGTGGTATTTTGGGCAACTCACTATGCTTCGTGCTTACTGTGTTATGTGTTATGTGTTTCAGGTTTTTCTCATGATCGCGGGAAGGCACCGGCTTGATTGTACACATCAGTGAAGGAGTTATGTTTTGAGGATCCTGAATTATTAATCAAACAATTATGGAGTTGCTATTTGTATGTTAAAAAAAGAGCTTTTTGTGAATTGTGTTATGAGAATTATGTGATTTTAAATTAAAAATTTGTTTGAAAACTCACAGTGTTACAAGTTGGTATCAGAGCCAGGTTTGAGGGATTCAGATACACCTTCGGGTATGTCTGGAATCAAACTAGGGATTTGAGAAAAAAATTTCAAAACAATAATTTTTTTTTTATAAACGATCAACAGTTTCTAAGAGAAAACGAGAAGGAGCAGTGTCTACAATCGACCGGAGCCCGAATGGTGATTTCCCAAAATACCCTTTCTTATTTGTGTTATGAGATATTAGTGATGCATGCTAGATGATAGGCTAGGTACTTCATATATTAGGGATAGAGTTACCTGATTTGTTATGCCTTAGCCTAGGAATTGTTGTTATCTATGATGTGCTTTGAGTATGTGCGGAGTAAGAGTATCCAACATAAATCTTTTAGAGAGAGTTTTGAGTGGAGGAGTAATCTAGGAGAGATACCTGGATAAGCATTGGAGAAGCCTACTCAGGGAGTAGTTAGATACTTGCGATAGGTAGGGTTGCTTGAGTTCAGTGATACCTTTTGAGTGTAAGTAGAGAAAATAGAGTCGTATCCTAGAGTGGTTTCACGTGTTGGAGGAGATAATTCAATGTGTGAGTGCTGCTTGCTTCATGCTTTGTGGAACTCTTTATGATGGGAGTCAGCTACTAAGTGAATATGACGATATTCAGGAGGTAGATGGCTGGCATCATAAGGAGTTGTTCAGCCGCTGATGGCAAAAAAGTGTGAGAACCTAGGAAGAGCCTAGGGAGTGATCTTAGTCAGATGAGTACGCTGATAGATTAGAGTATTCATTGGGGAGTGACCAGGTTTAACGGGATTGGTGATCGAGAAGGTTGAGCAGCTACTTAGGAAATCTAGGACGATCCGAGTGGAAAGTATGGGTAGATGGGGCAGGTAGTATGGACACGTACTACTAAAAGAACAGGACCCGTACTCGAAACAGGGAGAGTTCCAGAGGTTCAAAGTAGAAGATTGAGAGGAGATAACATGGTTCAGGTACCATGATTCATAGTGGATTGAGAGGAAATAACATGGTTCGGGTACCATAATTCATAGCAGATTAAGAGGAGATAACATGTTTTGGGTACCATGATTCATAGCAGATCGAGAGGTGGTCACATGGTTCGAGTACCATTATTCATGGTGGTTAGTGTTTCTGGTTTTACCAGTTATCCCGTTGTGATTGATTAAATAAAGATATGATGTAATAGAGTGTGGGGCTAGAGGGCCATGTTGAAAGAGTTTCAATGGAGCATACCTTGAGAGGTAAATTGAGTTAGTTTTCGAGAGATTTTTTTGGTGAGATGTCAGTTGGAGTCGCAAGACTCAGGGACGAGTAGAGATGGTGCTTTATGGAGGATTACGGTCTGAGTTTAGCAATCAGCCGATAGTGGAGATGTTACTTTCTGTGACCAGAGTTTTCCTATTTCCGTTTCCTGTGAGAAACAGAAGAGATATTGTGTAACATCCTGATTTCAAGTATACCTCGAGAACCTTGATCTTTTTAGCAATTGTCATTTGTCCTTATGTTATAAAAGAGTGAAAACAAGTACACGGGGCGTACTTGAGGGTACGCTTAGCGTACTCATCACCATGCATGAAACACGGAGATCACCTAGTATGTTGGGCGTACTAGGCCCAGAATGCAACCCTAATTTGAAGTGAGTCCCCTATATAAGGAACATGATGGCCTCATTTCTGGCCACTATTTCTACAGAGAAAACCCTAAGAGTGCCCTTATCTCCATTCTAGAGTTTGTGTGTGTGTTTGAGCTTTGAGAGGGTGTTTATGTGGCTTTGAAGAGAAGAAAAGCCCTTAAAGAAGGGAAGTTAGAGTCCAAGCTTCTACATCTAAGCAAATCTGGGTGGGAAGCTTTTAATTGAGGTATAAAGTTTCAAACTTTTCCTTTCCTTTCTTGAGTATATTGTGATGGGCATTTTAGGGTTTTGTCCCAAAAAATGGAGTCTTGTTGAGATCTTGAACTCCAGAGTCTAGGATGAACCCCTTTTGAGTGTATGAGTAGTGTTATGATATAAAAATCCAATCTTAGTTGGTGAAATCACTCCATGCAAGAGTTATGAGACCCTTGGGACAAAAGAGTGTGTATTTTTGGAGGAGGGAGACTTTTCAGCCATGCAAAGGCTTAAAGTCAATGACTTTACGGATTAAGAGGCATTAGAAGGTCCAGATATGAGATATGAGCTTATGTCTTTACTGGTTAAGACCGTTAGTATGAGAAGAGCAAAACCGGGGCGTATGCTGGGCGTAAACCCCAGTACGCGTCGCGTAGGGGCCGAGCACCCCGATTCTGGATAGCAGCCGAGTACGCCCAACGTAGGGAGTTGGAACGCTCAGTGTACTCCCTGCTGTTGAGTTTTGTTGACTTTTAGGGTTTGGTCAAGATTGAGGACTATAAAGCTTTGGAGGGGTAAAATGGTCTTTTAACCTTCTGTGAGTTGTATAAGCGTTAGTCTAGCTTCTTGAGGGCCAATATTAATTAGGTATAATTATTATGTGTTAGGCGGAGGCTAGACCGGTGGTTAGAGATCAAGATCCCGAGTGCGAGATTTTCATTCATTAGCTTACGAGGTGAGGCTTCTCACTATATTTACCTTGAGTGGTAATTTTTATGTGTGACCAGAGGGTCTTATGTGCATGAGCTATGTAATGAGATATCCTGCTATTTTTTGTGTTATGCTTTTGTGTATTATTTTGAGTTGCTGAGTTAAGGGACCGGAGGGTCCCAATGAGACACATCGACTTGAGGGTCTTATTGAGTTATAGCCTCAAGTGGTTAATGTGTTGTGTGTGGTATTTTGGCGAACTCACTAAGCTTTATGTTTATCGTGTTATGTGTTATGTGTTTCAGGTAGCTCCGAGGATCGCAACAAGGCATCGGCATGATTGTACACACCGGCGGGAGAGTGATATTTATATGATTCTGGGATTGTCTTTTATTTGTTGACATTGAGACATATGTGATTTGAGAATTTTGAAATGAGTTTTATTGTGTTTAAAAATGAAAAAAAATTGTTTGAGAATTTTCGTTGTTACAAGTTGGTATCAGAGCCTTGGTTTGAGGGATTCGGATGCACCCTCGGGTGTGTTTGGACTTAAACTGAGGATTTGAGAAGGATTTTCAAAAAGAGATAATTTTTTTCTAAAAATGAGCAAGATTTTAAGAGAAGCCGAGGTGGAGCAGTGCTTATAATTAGCCAGAGTCGTGCGGCGATTTCCCAAAATACCCTCATTTTGTGTTATGAGATATTTTATGTGATATAATGCATGCTAGAGAGTAGGCTAGGTGATTCATATATTAGGACTAGGGTGGCCTGACTTGTGATGCCTTAGCCTAGGGATTTATGCTATTATTGTTTAGCTTGAGTATGACTACCTAGGAGGAGCGAGGCAATGATAGAACTACTGTAAGAGTAGCTTCTGAGGCATAGAGTACTTGTATATTGGGATCCAAGGAGGAGGACTTGTGGTGAACATTGATGCGGTGTAGAAGGTAGTATTGGGCCCGTACTACTAGAAGCACCAGATCAGTGAGCGGCCCAAGTAAGAATCCTAGGGATGCTAAGGAACAAGTAAGGGCGGGTGATCGAGTGTGAGTATGCTCGAGCGATTCTCTGATGATATTGTGTTGTGTTTCAGAGACGTCATGGTGGGGACATGCCACAACCCTGGGAGCAGTGGGAGTAGCGATGAGGAGATACAGAGGATGATCCACGAGGAGGTGGCTGCAGCTATCTGATCAGAGATTCCGGAGATATTTGGGTCTATCACGACCACCTTGATTCAGACGTTTGACGACCGATACGCTACTATCACTGAGGCTTCTGCTGTCGCGGCCACTGCAGCCGTCGCCGCTGCTAGGCCACATGGAGGTGACTCGTTGCTGTTCTGAGAGTTCAGCAACACGAAGCCACCAGATTTTGATGGGACGCAGGATCTGATTGTTGCGATGAGGCAAATCTCCGATTTACACGTGTTCCTATCCCAACCATTTGAGACTTCGGTTTGCGCTGAACCAGCTTCGCTTGGGAGCGAAGGACTGGTGGAAGTTTGCGAAAGCTAGCTTTACCACTGCAGATCATGTTGTAGTGACATGGGAGAGGTTTGTTTAGATGTTTCGATACGAGTATGCTCCCCCAGTGGTGAGCGAACGTTTTGTGAAGGAGTTTTTGTCTCTCTGGCAAAAGACAGAGTCAGTGATTGAGATCTCGAGGATGTTGCATGAGAGGGCGATGTTTTACCCTGAACACAAATCCACCGAGTAGGCACGTGTGAGCCGATATCTGATCATACTGAGGAGGGATATATGAGAGTTTGGGGCGAACTCGTCATACCAGACATTGGCGGAGCTTCAAACCAATGCCAAGAGGAGGGAGATTAAGCTTGAGTTATAGACCAGGGAGGATGAGGAGGAGTCCCGGGGGAGGGACCGGAGACCAGTGCAGTCGCAGCCGGTGACGAAGCTGGCCAAGCCTGCTTATTCCAGAGTTGGGGGCCAGAAGAGCTGCACTTGTGGCAAGTGTGGCAAGAGTCATGAGGGTTCTTGTCGTACGGGGATCTATTAAAAATTTGGCAAGGAGAGGCACATGGCGAAGGATTTCCCAAAGGGCTCTCAGTTTGCTTTCATTGCAACCAGACCGGCCATTGAGAGCCGGCCAGTGAAGGGATCTGCACCCACTTCTGTGCGTGCTACTGAGAGCCGGCCAATGAAGGCCGAGACACCGAAGGTTCGTGGGAGAGCCTTTCAACTTACAGCGGGGGAGGTCCGCACAGCACCTGAAGTTGTGGCCGGTACGTATTCTTATTTTATTTTTTTGAGCTATTTGGTACTTATATTGTGATTATGTATAGGTACTTTTCTTGTGTGTTCTGTACCTGCCTTGGTGTTATTTGACTCAGGCGCTAGTCGGTCATTCGTATCTGTAGCTTTTAGTCATCACCTCAGTATCCGTCGAGAGGTGTTGAGTCGACCTCTGAGAGTTTCCATAGCTGATGAGCATTCGGTGTTTGCGATTGATGTGATCCGAGGATGTGTGCTTGATATTTTTGGAGTTGGGTTTCCGATAGATCTGGTGCCGATCGCGATGAGGGATGTCTGTGTCGTCGTGGGCATGGATCGGTTGAGTCGATTTGGAGCTGTGATTGACTGTGAGTGCCAGTTGGTGACCATACAAGACCCTAGTGGGGGAGTAGTTACGGTATATGGCGAGGGCACTAGATCTGGATCAGCGTTCTGCTCTGCGGCCGGGGAGAGACAGAGTTTGGAACAGGGATGTATGGGGTTTCTGGCGTATGTGTTAGATGCTCGGGCTTCTGCGGAGATCTCGAGTTCTCTCTCCGAGGTTCAGATAGTGTGTGAGTTTCCAGATGTTTTTCCCGAGGAGTTTTCGGGTGTGCCTCCTGAGAGGCAGGTAGAGTTTCGGATTGATTTGGTGCCGGGTGCGGCCCCTATTGCCAAGGCACCCTATCGCCTTGCACCGCCAGAGATGCACGAGTTATCCTCTCAACTCCAGGAGCTGCTGGGGAAGGGGTTTATCAGGACGAGTGGTTCGCCGTGGGGAGCCCCGATCCTTTTTGTCAAGAAAAAGGATGGTTCATACTAGATATACATTGATTACCGGGAGTTGAACAAGTTGATGGTCACGAACCGTTACCCACTTTCGAGGATCGACGATTTGTTCGATCAGTTGCAGGGGGCGTCTTGTTTTTCCAAGATCGATCTGAGGTCTGGGTATCATGAGTTGGAATTCCATGAGGAGGATGTCCAGAAGACGGCCTTCAAGACACGTTATGTTATACTATGAGTTTGTGGTGATGCCTTTCAGCCTTACGAACGCACCGGCGTCATTCATGGACCTCATGAACCGGGTGTGTAGGTCCATGTTGGATCGTTCAGTGATTGTGTTCATCGATGATATTTTGGTATATTCGAGGACTAGAGAGCAGCATGAGGAGCATCTGAGAGAGATATTGGGTATACTGAGGTCGGAGAGGCTTTATGCCAAGTTCTCCAAATGTGATTTCTGGTTGCGAGAGGTCCAGTTCCTGGAATACCTCGTGAACCAGAATGGTATTTTGGTCGATCCGGTCAAGATTGAGGCAGTCATGAGGTGGGAGGTGTCGAGATCCCCCACCGAAATAAGGAGTTTTCTAGGACTGGCCGGGTACTATCAGAGATTTATCAGGGATTTCTCCAAGATTGCCATCCCACTCACCAGTTTGACCCAGAAGGTTGTCACGTTTATTTGGGGTCCCGAGAAGCAGACCTTATTCGAGACCCTTCGCCAGAGATTGTGTGAGGCTCCTGTGTTGGCCCTCACGGAGGGGATGGAGGATTTTCTGGTTACTACAACGCATCTATTACGGGCATGGGTATAGTTCTGATGCAAAGAAGGCACATGATAGCGTACGCATCGAGGCAGTTGAAGCCTTATGAGACGAGATATCCCACCTATGATCTGGAGTTGGGGCCAGTAGTGTTTGCACTCCAGATCTGGCGTCACTATCTGTATGGGTTTCGATGTACCATATTCACGGACCACAAGATTTTGAAATATCTTATGGATCAGCCCAACCTTAATATGAGACAGATGAGATGGTTGGATGTGGTGAAAGATTACGACTACGAGATCCTGTACCATCGGGGCAAGGCTAATGTGGTAGCTGACGCCCTGAGCCGTAAAGCAAAGAGTGTTCCGATCTAATATGTGTGTATGAGGATAACAATGATGGCTCCAGTCTTAGATATCATTCGAGAGGCCCAGGAGGAGGCCGTGCGACCAGAGAACCGCAAAAAGGAGCGGGTGATTAGGCGGGTGTCCGAGTTTGTGAAGGAAATTCGCGAGCTTATAACCTTTCAATGAAGGATTTGGGTGCCCTTTACGGGCGGAGCACGGTGTTTACTGATGGAGGAGGCACATAAATCGAGATTTTCAATCCACCTTGGGGCCACTATGATGTATTTGGACCTGAAAAGAGACAATTGGTGGCCATGTATGAAGAGGGATGTGGATTGGGTAGTTGAGAGGTGCTTGACCTGTTTCTGGGTTAAGGTCGAGCACTAGCGTCCGCATGGCAAGTTGCAGCCATTAGAGGTTCCCCAGTGGAAATTGGAACATATTTCCATGGATTTTATCACCAATCTACCGATGTGGGGGATGGAGTACATCTGGTGAGCACACAGTTCAAATAAGCACCTACAGGTTGCGAGCCTGCTAGTGTTCCACTGGACTATCTAGAAAGTCTGTGGTCATTATCTATACTCCGCTAGATGACTAGATCATCAATATCATCTATAACGAGGCCTCTAATTATTTCATTTTATCACACAGCAACTATTATATCTACCCATGTTCTACCCAACACATTTTGTAGATAAAAACGTATACAGTTTAAAACTTGTATAAAACATCAATTCAACAGTCACCTCAATTAAACAATTAGTATATTTACACATAACATGTATTTCAAGGTAAATACTTCATATCTATGTGTAAATTTAAAGTAACTACACACTCACATATATTGGTGAAAATCAGGCAGCAATTTGTTTCCTAAAACGATCGTTTCTAATAAAACCGGGAGTTTTATTGAGAAACCGGGCTCTGCAAAAATTGAGCTTCGAAACTGAAAAGATAAATTTTCCAGGCTTCTCGGGCACTTCGTGGGGTATTCCGGGCTTTACAATTGATACCGGGGCTTTGCGGGATGTTAAGATGAAGAAAATATGGGTTCAGGGGTTAAAAGTGGCAATTTCTTAAAAATATCCGAGAAGGCTCGCAGCCTTCTATTTATAGGGTGAAGCTTCTTATCGGACAGCTGAGAAGCTTCTGATCCAACGGCTGAGAAGGCTCGCAAGCGAAGGCTCGCACGAGGCTGCGCATGGCTCGCACCTGCGATGGCTCGCTTACAGCTTCTAAGTGGACTGGAGTTTACTGGTGCACCTGCGAGGTTCGGAGCTAGGCTAAGAGAGGCTCGGAGCTAGGCTATGCGAGGCTCGGAACACGCGACAGCAGGGCGAAGCTTCGGCTAGGGAGCTGGCTGCTTCAGATTGGGCCTCCTCCTCGGTCGAATCAGAAGAGGACACGTGGCTTCGCATGACTCAGTAGTTTTGGTGACTCAGCAGCCTGGTGAATCAGCAGGACACGTGTCACATTCTAACGAGGGTGACGTGGCAAAGTGTGACTATGCAAATTTTCTCGATTTTCGCGCCAAAACTTCTAAAATCCATAACTTTCGCATACGAGCTCCATTTTTGACGTTATTTATATGCACGCATAGCTAAAATTACGATCTACAACTTCCGTTTAGACTTCGTCGACTAAATTTGACTTTAAATTTTATATTATTATTTTTAACAGACCGGGACAGGAAATCCGTTAAAAATTCATAACTTCTTCATCCGACGTCCGTTTTCGTTAGACTTTTTACCGTTGTGCTCCTAATGACGAGACCTTCAATTCTCGTTTAGGTTGTGTTGGCTAAAATGTAACAACGCGAATTTTCAAACCAATTTTTCATTTTAAAAATAAAGTATTTTCATACAAAACAAGGCATAAATAATTCAAGTGTTATGTCAAATACAAATTGTCTAAATCCCAAGATCATAAAAGCATCCTTCAGTGTGTATCGATCACGCCGGCGCCTTCCCACGGTCCTCACTAGTACCTGAAACACCAACATAACAACTATAAGCATAAATGCTTAGTGAGTTCCCCAATATACAACTTACGCACATACGCCTTTCCAGACCCTGACCTTCCGGTCCATGTGTCTCAGGGGACTTCCGTCCCTGCTGGGTAAACCTTCCGGTCCTACCCACGCCGACCTTCCGGTCCATCACACAACATATTGCCTTCCGGCCCATAACATATCGCCTTCCGGCCCATAACATATTGCCTTCCGGCCCATAATATAATCGCCTTCCGGCCCATGACATACATAGCACATATAACAAAGAACTTACCACACATAGCATACATATCACATATCATATCTGACCTTCCGGTCACACAGTCAAACCCTTCCGGGTACAGTATAGTGAGAAGACTCACCTCGTGAATGCTGAAGGCTAGCAAATCCTGAAATCACTCGTGCACAATCCGCCGAGCTACAATCTCCCTATAACATCATATATCTCTTATTAATACTTTTACCTTCTAAGTTTGACTATCCCTAAGAAGTCAGACATAGGTCAACTCTGGTCAACGGTCAACGGTCAACGGTCAACGGTCAACTCGACCGGACTCGGCGAGTGCCATGGCGACTCGGCGAGTCTAGACGTCCTCCAATTCTCTGAGATTCCCCTTCTACTCGTCGAGTATCCTCCTTGACCCGACGAGTTACTCCTGGAAGAATCGCGGGGCCACCCCGACTCAACTCGCCGAGTCTGAAGAACAACTCGACGAGTCCCAGTTATTCTTCAAGCTACTCGCCGAGTCTGTTCATCGGACTCGGCGAGTCCATGCCATGCAACCGCTCAAACTGCATCCCAAGGTCAGAACTGCTCCGACCATTCCTAGGTCTGGCCTTCCTAGGCTGATCCATCACGTAAAGTCCTCATTTCAGTGCTCATGATACACCTTATGATTCATGATTTACATTTTGACCTAAGGCATAAGGATTCCAATCCAAAACCTTCATCAATTCCCGAAATGTACAGACATGGGACATTCTGGACCTCCAAAGGTCCCAATACAGGGTTACATTCGTTTAGGGGACTAGGGTAACATTCAATCTATTCACAAAAAGGGTTCCATAAACCCTAATTCCATAATCACATCAAAATAGCAGAGTATACTCGAATTCTTACCTGGATGATGTATTCCCTGTGTCCCCAATCCTCAGAATGTGACTCCCATGTTGTTCCTTTAGCCAATCCCTTCTCTTCCTTGCACAACATTTCTTCTATAATCAACAATGGCCTATAATCCTTGCTCCAGATGCACACAATCGATCTAGGGTTCTTCTCAGAAGACTAAAATGAACAATGACGGCCAATAAGTCCCTTTTATACGTCCCAAACCTGAACGGTTAGGGTTTTCGCTAAACAACGTAGACTCGCCGAGTCCATATCTGGACTCGTCGAGTCCAGTCGCGAACCCGCGACCAAGTCTGCGATCCTACTCGGCGAGTCTAGGCTCCAACTCGCCGAGTCCCCTCTTAAATCACCCCAAAAACATAATTTTAACAATACCTAAGATTCCGGGCTGTTAGAATTCTCCCCCACTAGGATTAGACTTCGCCCTTGAAGTCTCACTCTGAAAATAGTTCCGGATGCTGCTCCCGCATCTCACGTTCCGGCTCCCAAGTCATTTCTGATCCCTTACGGTGTTGCCACTGAACCAACACCAGAGGTACCTCCTTGTTCCTCAGAACCTTGATCTTCCGATCCCTGATGGCCACTGGTCTCTCAGCATAATTCAGGCTCGCATCCACCTGAACATCCTCTAATGGAATCACTGCCGACTCATCGGCTATGCACTTCCTCAATTGCGACACATGAAACGTGTCGTGGATCTGTCCCAACTCTGCTGGCAACTCCAACCGATAGGCTACCCGGCCTATCCTTGCAATCACCCGAAATGGCCCAATATACCGGGGCCCCAACTTGCCTCTCTTCCTGAATCGAATCACTCCTTTCCAAGGAGAGACCTTCAGGAGAACGAAGTCGCCGACTTGAAACTCAAGCTCGGATCGGCGCCTGTCTGCATAACTCTTCTGTCGGCTCTGGGCGGTCAATAATCTCTGTCTAACTTGTTGAATCTGCTCCGTCGTCTGAAGCACGATCTCTGTGCTGCCCATCACTCTTTGTCCCACCTCTCCCCAGCAAATGGGGGTCCGAAACCTCCTACCATACAACAGCTCAAAAGGTGGCATACCAATGCTCGAATGATGGCTGTTTTTGTAGGAAAACTCTGCCAAGGGTAAATACGCATCCCAGCTACCCCCGAAGTCTAATACACACGCTCGAAGCATATCCTCCAGCGTCTGAATCGTCCGCTCGCTCTGACCGTCTGTCTGGGGATGGTATGCGGTACTAAAATGCAATTTAGTACCCAGCTCCTCGTGGAATTTCTTCCAGAACCTGGAAGTGAAGCATACATCACGGTCTGAAACGATCAAGATCGGCACCCCATGCCGAGATACCACTTCTCTCACATATATCTCTGCCAACTTCTCCGCTGAAGAACTCTCGCTGATGGCAAGGAAGTGTGCACTCTTCGTCAACCTATCCACAATCACCCAAATTGCATCAACTCCCCTGGCAGTCCTCGGCAATTTGGTGATGAAATCCATAGTGATCTGTTCCCACTTCCACTCAGGAATCTCCAATGGCTGTAACTTTCCATGCGGCCTCTGGTGCTCGGCCTTAACCCTACGGCAGGTCAAGCACCTCTCAACGAACCATGCGACGTCCCTCTTCATACAGGGCCACCAATACTCTTTCCTCAAATCCAAATACATCTTCGTAGCACCGGGATGGATCGAGAATTTCGATCTATGAGCCTCTTCCATCAAAGTAATGCGTGTACCGCCCACGAATGGTACCCAAATCCGAGCCTGAAACGTCATAAGCCCTCGTCCATCCTTAACGAACTCTGAAATTAACCCAACAACCCGCTCTTTCTTCTGCATCTCTGGTCGCACAGCCTCGGCCTGTGCCCCACGAATAGCATCCAATACTGGAGTCATCACAGTCAATCTCAAACATACATCTTGCAATGGAGTGCTCTCCGCCCTGCGGCTCAATGCATCGGCTACCACATTAGCCTTGCCTGGGTGGTACAGGATCTCACAATCATAATCCTTGACCACATCCAACCACCTCCTCTGACGCATATTTAGGTTGGGCTGATCCATCAAATACTTCAAGCTCTTATGGTCCGTGTATATCGTACATCGAACCCCATACAGGTAGTGCCGCCAAATCTTGAGAGCGAACACTACTGCCCCCAACTCTAATTCATGCGTGGGATATCTCGCCTCATGAGGCTTCAGCTGCCTCGTAGCATAAGCTATCACATGACCCCTCTGCATCAACACTGCACCCAGTCCCGAAATCAATGCATCGCAATATACTACAAAATCTTCCATCCCTTCTGGGAGAGCTAATACCGGGGCTTCGCACAACCTCTGGCGAAGTGTCTCAAAGGAAGTCTGTTGCTCGGGTCCCCATGAGAATGCAACACCCTTCCGGGTCAATCTGGTGAGCGGCACTGCGATCTTGGAGAAATCCTTAATAAATCTCCGATAGTACCCTGCCAACCCAAGGAAACTCCTGATTTCAGAGGGTGACTTCGGCACCTCCCAACTCATCACCGCCTCAACCTTGGCCGGATCGACCAATATCCCTTCCTGATTAACAAAATGTCCTAGAAATTGGACCTCCCGCAGCCAGAAGTCACATTTGGAGAACTTTGCATACAGCTTCTCCGACCTCAATACCTCAAGGACCTCCCTCAAATGCTCATCATGCTGCTCTCTAGATCTCGAATACACTAGAATGTCGTTGATAAATACAATTACTGACCGATCCAACATCGGCCTGCATACCCTGTTCATGAGATCCATGAACACAGCCGGGGCGTTGGTGAGCCCGAAAGGCATCACCACAAACTCATAATGCTCGTATCGCGTCCTAAACGCTGTCTTCTGGACGTCCTCCTCCCGCACTCTCACCTGATGGTACCCTGACCTCAGATCGATCTTGGAAAACCAAGATGCTCCCTGCAACTGATCGAATAAGTCATCGATCCTCGGTAACGGGTAACGGTTCTTGACCGTCAACTTGTTCAACTCCCGGTAATCAATGCACATCCGGTGTGAACCATCCTTCTTCTTGACGAACAGAATAGGTGCTCCCCACGGCGAGCTGCTCGGCCGAATGAATCCCTTCCCCAGCAACTCCTGGAGCTGCGAGGACAACTCTTGCATCTCTGGAGGTGCAAGACGATAAGGCACCTTAGCAATAGGCGCGGCCCCCGGAACCAGATCGATACCAAACTCTACTTGCCTCACAGGAGGCACTCCCGGCAGCTCCTCGGGAAAAACATCTGGAAACTCACGCACCACTGGGACCTCCTCAACTGACCTCGGTCTCTCGGAAACCTCCCGCGTATCCATCACATACGCCACAAAACCCTTACAGCCCTGCTGTAGACACTGCCTCGCCCTAGCGGCCGAACAAAAAGCTGATCCTGAACGGGTACCCTCGCCGTACACCGAAAGGACTCCCCCACTATGGTCTCGTATAGTCACCAGCTGACGCTCATAGTCGATGACAGCGCCAAATCGGCTCAACCAGTCCATGCCCAAGATGACACAGACGTCACCCATCGCAATAGGAATCAGGTCAATCGGGAACTCAACCCCGAAAATCTCTAGCACGCATCCCCGAAGAACCTCCGTGGCACAAATCACTCTCTCGTCAGCTATAGAAACTCTCAAAGGTCGACTCAACGACTCACGACTAACGCCGATATGCTGACTAAAGGCTAAAGATACAAAGGACCTACTCGCACCCGAGTCAAATAACACTAAGGCAGGCACAAAGTTCACAAGGAAAGTACCTACGCATATAATAACATAAGCATAACATCTCGACATTAAAAATAAATACATGAACTACAGCATACCTGCCACAACATCGGGCGCAGCGCGGACCTCCTCCGCAGTCAGCTAAAAGGCTCTCCCCCGAGCCCTCGGGGCCTCGGCCTTCACCGGTCGAGTTGCAGTAGCTCTGGCAGCAGGTGCAGATCCCTGAAGAAGCTGAGGGCACTCGGCCTTCCTATGGCCTGTCTGGTTGCAATGAAAGCAAACCGTAAACCCCTTGGGGCACTCCCTAGCAATGTGACCCTCCTTGCCACACTTGTAGCAAGCACCAGATCGACATACCCCATCATGACTCTTGCCGCACTTCCCGCAAGTGCGGCCCTTCGAACCTCCTGTCCTCGAATCGGCGGACTTTATCCGCTTGGCTGCCGGCTGGGACTGAGCCGGTCGCCGGTCCACCCGCTGAGACTCGGCCTCCTCCCTGGCCTGGGTCTCCAACTCGATCTCGCGCTTCCTGGCATTCGCTTGAAGCTCAGCAAAAGTATGGTAGGTGGAGTTTGACACAAACTCCCGGATATCCCTCCTCAACACTCCCAAGTACCGGCTCATCCGAGCCTGATCAGTGGACACCAGCTCGGGGCATAACATCGCCCTCTCATGAAACTTCTGTGTGATCACTGCAACAGAATCAGTACCCTGCTTGAGGGTTAAGAACTCCTGAACCAATCGTTCCCTCTCCACCGGGGGAACGTACTCGTCCCTGAACATAGCAGTAAACCCCTCCCATGTCACTGCTGTAATCTCTGCCAAAGTGAAGTTCGCCGTCACGAACTTCCACCAGTCCTTCGCTCCTAGACGGAGCTGGTTCAAAGCGAACCGTACCCTCAGGTGCTCCGGGCATGAACAAGTGTAGAAGCACCCCTCTATATCTGCGATCCACCTCATCGCAGCAATCGGATCCTGTGTCCCATCGAACTCTGGTGGCTTCGTGTTGCTGAACTCCCGGAACAGCAACGAGTCACCCCCCTGTGGCCTGGCAGCGGCCACAGCTGCGGTAGTTGCAGCGGCTGCAGCTTCAGTCAATGCGGCGTACCGCTCCTCGAACGTCTCCATCAGGGTGGTCTTAATAGACCCAAACATCTCCGGGATCTCGGCCCAGATCGCCGCAGCTACCTCCTCGTGAATCATCTGACGAATCTCCTCGTCACTCACACCGCTCGAACTCGCTCCGTGGCGTGGTCTAACCATGATGTCTCTGAAATACAACATAAAACTATCAGAGACTCCACCGAGTATAATCGCACTCAATAACGCAACCCTACTCAGTCTCCGATATCCAGGGATTCTAACTTGGGTCTCCCACTGACCCGGTGTCTTCGGTAGTACGGGCCCAATACTACCGACCACACCGCGTCAGCATTCATCCCAAATCTTCCTCCCCAAACCCCGGATAGTGAGTACTCTACTTCTGTTATGCACTATCTACTCGCACACTAGCCAAGCATCTCATATCGGCAAACTTCCCTAGACTAAGGCATCACAAATTAGGCCACTCTAGTCCTATCATGAATACCTAGTCTTCTGGCATGCATAACAATTCATATCATATAATATTGTAAGGTATTTTGGGGATCTTTACCGTTCGGGCGCTGACTGATCGTACACACTGCTTCTTTCTTGCTTACCACAAAACTATTTACAAAAGTTTATGCCTTTATTTAAAAAGTTTCCTCAAATCCTCGGTTTGAGTTCAGTTACCCCCGAAGGTGCACCCGAATCCCTCAAACCAAGGCTCTGATACCAATTGTAACAACGCGAATTTTCAAACCAATTTTTCATTTTAAAAATAAAGTATTTTCATACAAAACAAGGCATAAATAATTCAAGTGTTATGTCAAATACAAATTGTCTAAATCCCAAGATCATAAAAGCATCCTTCAGTGTGTATCGATCACGCCGGCGCCTTCCCACGGTCCTCACTAGTACCTGAAACACCAACATAACAACTATAAGCATAAATGCTTAGTGAGTTCCCCAATATACAACTTACGCACATACGCCTTTCCAGGCCCTGACCTTCCGGTCCATGTGTCTCAGGGGACTTCTGTCCCTGCTGGGTAAACCTTCCGGTCCTACCCACGCCGACCTTCCGGTCCATCACACAACATATTGCCTTCCGGCCCATAACATATCGCCTTCCGGCCCATAACATATTGCCTTCCGGCCCATAATATAATCGCATTCCGGCCCATGACATACATAGCACATATAACAAAGAACTTACCACACATAGCATACATATCACATATCATATCTGACCTTCCGGTCACACAGTCAAACCCTTCCGGGTACAGTATAGTGAGAAGACTCACCTCGTGAATGCTGAAGGCTAGCAAATCCTGAAATCACTCGTGCACAATCCGCCGAGCTACAATCTCCCTATAACATCATATATCTCTTATTAATACTTTTACCTTCTAAGTTTGACTATCCCTAAGAAGTCAGACATAGGTCAACTCTGGTTAACGGTCAACGGTCAACGGTCAACTCGACCGGACTCGGCGAGTGCCATGGCGACTCGGCGAGTCTAGACGTCCTCCAATTCTCTGAGATTCCCCTTCTACTCGTCGAGTATCCTCCTTGACCCGACGAGTTACTCCTGGAAGAATCGCGGGGCCACCCCGACTCAACTCGCCGAGTCTGAAGAACAACTCGACGAGTCCCAGTTATTCTTCAAGCTACTCGCCGAGTCTGTTCATCGGACTCGGCGAGTCCATGCCATGCAACCGCTCAAACTGCATCCCAAGGTCAGAACTGCTCCGACCATTCCTAGGTCTGGCCTTCCTAGGCTGATCCATCACGTAAAGTCCTCATTTCAGTGCTCATGATACACCTTATGATTCATAATTTACATTTTGACCTAAGGCATAAGGATTCCAATCCAAAACCTTCATCAATTCCCGAAATGTACAGACATGGGACATTCTGGACCTCCAAAGGTCCCAATATAGGGTTACATTCGTTTAGGGGACTAGGGTAACATTCAATCTATTCACAAAAAGGGTTCCATAAACCCTAATTCCATAATCACATCAAAATAGCAGAGTATACTCGAATTCTTACCTGGATGATGTATTCCCTGTGTCCCCAATCCTCAGAATGTGACTCCCGTGTTGTTCCTTTAGCCAATCCCTTCTCTTCCTTGCACAACAATTCTTCTATAATCAACAATGGCCTATAATCCTTGCTCCAGATGCACACAATCGATCTAGGGTTCTTCTCAGAAGACTAAAATGAACAATGACGGCCAATAAGTCCCTTTTATACGTCCCAAACCTGAACGGTTAGGGTTTTCGCTAAACAGCGTAGACTCGCCGAGTCCAGTCGCGAACCCGCGACCAAGTCTGCGATCCTACTCGGCGAGTCTAGGCTCCAACTCGCCGAGTCCCCTCTTAAATCACCCCAAAAACATAATTTTAACAATACCTGAGATTCCGGGCTGTTACATAAAAATCGCTCGATCTAAAATTCGAGTTTTTAGTTGTCTACTGCTAAACTGAAACTTCGAAAAATCATAACTTCCTCATACAAAGTCAGATTTGGGCGTTCTTTTTATCGAACTTCTCGGTTTAACGAATACTACGAATTTCCTTTAGATTACTAAGGCTAAAAAGTAGTTTATCAAAAACTCACTTTTTACGACATTCAGCACCGTGCCGGTTTTGTCGCGAAACTTCGACAAGTCATAACTTCTTCGTTATAACTCGGATTTTGGTATTCTTTATATCCCCGAAATCCTTGTTTCGGCCACTACAACTTTATGTAAAGATATCGGGCTTATCTCACAATTTAATTTTGGCGCTTATTTTTATTCTTAATTAATTAAGCCCTAATAATTAAGCATAAAACACATAATTCACATAATTCCTTTTCATTTCTTCAAAATGAGTTAAAAAGGTTAACCTAGAATATCAACTCAATATAAATGCCTAGGCTAGAAACACGAGTGTTACAATTCTCTCCCCCTTAGGATGATTCCGTCCCCAGAATCACATATCACCAAACAACTGCGGGTAGCGACTCATCATGTCACTCTCCGTTTCTCAAGTGAGATTTGGTCCATTCGTATGTTTCCAGCGCACAAGCACTAAATCGACCATCTTGCGTTGTAACTTCATAGTCTTAGGTCAACGATTGCCTCAGGTTCCTTGATCAACCTCTTGTTGTCATCCAACCTTAACTCAGAAATCGGAATTATGTCGGGCACATCTCCTATGAACTTTCTCAAATAACACACATGAAAGGTGTTATGAATACCTTCCAGTTCTTCCGGTAACTCTAGCTTGTAAGCTTGATTCCCGATCCTCTAAAGAACTTTAAATGGTCCAATAAACCTTGGACTCAACTTCCCTCTTTTACCAAATCTTATAAGTCCCTTCCACGGCGAGACTTTAAGTAAAACCGAATCTCCAACATCGAAGGATATCGGTTGTCTTTTCTTGTCAGCATAACTCTTTTGTCGATCTTGAGCAGCTAACATCCTTTCCCTTATCACTTTCAACTTTTCAGCAGTCTCATGAACTATTTCAGGTCCCATAAACTGCTTTTCCCCAGCTTCCAGCCAACATGATGGCGTTCGACACTTTTCCCCATACAAGGCATGATAAGGTGCCATCTTGATGCTTGAGTGGAAACTATTATTATAGGAGAATTCTACTAAAGGTAAGTGTTCATCCCAGTTACCTTGGAATTCTAGGGTACATGCTCTCAGCATATCCTCCAATGTTTGAATCGTTCGCTCGCTTTGACCATCGGTTTGCGGATGGTAAGCTATACTCAAACACAACTTGGTACCCAATTCCTCTTGTAGACTCCTCCAAAATCTCGAGGTAAAACGACTATCACGATCGGGCACAATCGTTAACGGAACACCGTGAAGCCTCACAATTTCCTTCACGTAAGAATTCACAAGTTTATCCATAGACCATTTCTCTTTGGCCGCTATGAAATGCGCACTCTTAGTGAAGCGATCAACGACCACCCAAATCATGTCGTGACCGTTCCTTGTTCTGGGTAGTTTAGTCACAAAATCCATGGTGATGTCTTCCCATTTACCCATGGGTATGGGTAAAGGTTCTAAACTCCCATACGGTTTCTGATGTTGTGCCTTAACCCTAGCACAAGTTACACACTCGGCCACATACTTAGCAACATCGAGCTTCATCGTCGGCCACCAATAATAGGGTTTTAGATCCCTATACATTTTTGTACTGTCGGGATGAATCGAGTACATGGTCTTGTGAGCTTCTTCCATCAGAAGATCTCTTATTCCGCCCGTCTTAGGTACCCAAATCCTATCTTGGAATACCTTCAACCCTTGGTTGTTTGTACCGAACACTAACGTTTTGCCCAAACGTTCTTCCTTTCGGTCATTTTTCTCTAAAGCTTCCTCTTGAGCTTTCTTTATATTTTCCACAATTGTCAAGACAACTTCAATTCTCAACGCTCTTGGCCTTTTCTTTTCAAGGTTTACCTTCCGACTGAGAGCATCAGCAACAACATTTGCTTTACCAGGGTGGTAAAGTATCTCACAGTCGTAGTCCTTGAGTAACTCTAGCCAGCTCGTTGCCTCATGTTCAATTCCTTCAGATTAAATAGATATTGGAGACTCTTATGATCATTGAAAAGTTTACACTTTGTGCCATAAAGATAATGCCTCCATATCTTCAAGGAAAATACTACCGCTGCCAACTCCAGATCATGAGTGGGGCAGTTCTTTTCATGTTCCTTCAATTGCCTCGATGCATACACGATCACTTTATCCCTTTGGGTCAGAACACAACCTAACCCAACTCCAGATGCATCGCTATAAACTATGAAGTCATCAACTCCTTCAGGCAATGAAAGAATCGGTGCTTCACACAATCTCTTCTTCAACTTCTCAAAGGCTTCCTTATGCTTCTCATTCCAAGCATAAGTAGCTCCTTTGTGGGTCGAAGTTGTTAATGGAGTAGCAATCGAAGAAAAGCCTTGGATAAACCTTCGGTAATATCCAGCTAATCCTAAAAAGCTTCGAATCTCCATAGGACTCTTTGGTTGTTCCCACTTCATTACAGCTTCAATCTTTGCTGGGTCAACCATTATTCCTTCTTGGTTAACCACATGACCTAAAAATTGGACTTCTTGAATCCAAAATTCACACTTGGAGAACTTTGCATACAGCTTCTCCTTTTTCAGGACTTCTAGCACTTCACGTAGATGCTTTTCATGCTCCTGCTTGCTTTTCGAATAAATCAAGATATCGTCTATGAATACTATCACGGATTTATCTAAGAATGGTTTAAAAACCCTATTCATCAAATCCATGAAAGCTGCTGGGGCATTGGTTAGTCCGAACGACATAACCAAAAATTCATAGTGTCCATATCTCGTTCTAAAAGCAGTCTTTTCGATATCCTGCTCTCTCACCTTTAGTTGATGGTATCCCGACCTAAGATCGATCTTCAAGAAATAGCTCGAACCTTGCAACTGGTCGAACAAGTCATCGATCCTTGGCAATGGGTACTTGTTCTTTATCATCACTTTGTTCAGCTCTTTGTAATCGATGCACATTCTCATGCTCCCGTCTTTCTTCTTTACAAATAACACAGGGGCTCCCCATGGTGATGAACTAGGTCGAATGAAATCTTTGTCCAATAACTCCTGAAGTTGTGTCATAAGTTCTTTGATTTCGGTTGGCGCTAATCGATAAGGTGCTTTGGCTATCAGCGTTGTTCCTGGTAACAAGTCGATACGAAATTCTACTTGTCGATCAGGGGGCAATCCGGGAAGATCTTCGTGAAAGACTTCTGGATACTCACACACCACCGGAATATTCTGCACCTCCTTCTTTTCCATCTTAGCATCGATCACGAACGCTATATATAATGTACATCCCTTGGCCAAACACTTTTTGGCTTTCATTAGGGAAATGATTCCAGAATTTACTCTGCGTTTGTCTCCATACACCATAAACGACTCTTTCCCTGGCGGGTTTACTTTTACTATCTTGTTTCTACATAATATTTCTGCATCGTTGGCACTAAGCTAATCCATTCCTAAAACTATGTCGAATCCATTTAACTCGATAGGCAATAATTCCTCTTGGAACTTATTCCCATCCAAGTCAATGAGGATATTTTTCATACGATGGCTAACAGGTACAAACGTGCCACTAGTAATCTCGACTAATAAGGCATTAACTAGCCTATCTATAGGCAAAGCTAGCTTTCTACCAAATTCATGCGATATAAAGGAGTAATTGGCTCCAGAATCAAACAAAATTTAGGCAGGCAATTCGTTTACAAGAAAGGTACCTGAAGCGACATCGGCTTCTTCTTTTGCAGCTTCGAGCGTCATCTGGAAGGCTCTCGCCTTCGGCATTGGTGGTATGTTGGGCCTTCTCGCATCTTTCTTCTTTGGGCAATCCTTAGCAATATGCCCTTCTTCACGGCACTCGTAGCTCACCCTCTTGTTGGTGGTGCACTCATTGGCATAGTGCCCCGTTTTCCCACACTTGTAGCAGGTTACTTCCTTGCCATATTTTCCCGAGTGCTTCTTCTTGCACTTCTCGCACCATTTAAATTCATTTCCTCCCCTGAACTTCTTTGAACCGAACTTGCTCTTTTTGTTGGGTTTAGCAGACCCTTTAAATTTCCTCTTCTCGCCAACCTCGACTTTGCTGGCAGCTCTTCCCTTAATCATGTCCTCCACAGACTTGGAAGCCCAGATAGTTGCCTCCAAAGTAAGTGCCTGACGTACTGGCACCGCGTACTCCCATGGAAGTCTCTTTGCGTACCTGTCTATTTTTGCCAACTCATCTGGGACAATACGCAAAGCAAACTCCATTTTGTCTGTGAAGTTATTCGTATATTCGTCAATGGTCATATTCCCCTTCTGCAACATTAGAAATTAGTTTTCTAACTCAAGTACGCTTTGGGCCGAGCAGTACTTGCGCTTGAAGTGCACCAAGAACTCTGCCCAAGTTAATTGCAGTGGCTCATTAGGGCTTAGGGTTTTCCCCAAAGTGCTCCACCAACGAGCAGCACTACCCCTAAACTGACGTACTGCAAACGTAGTTTGTAACTTGCCTTGGCAATCACAAGTCATGAAAGCCAACTCCATTTTCGAGATCCAGTCCATTACTCTAACGGGGTCTTCTTTTCCATTGAAGGTCGATGGCTTGCAAGTCATAAAGTCCTTATACTTTCTCTCCATTCTACCCTCGTGGTTATTCCTCCCAACCACAAGCGGTTCACTATGACCAACCGATCTACTATTGTTCCCTTCTTCAGATCGATCGTCATTTAGTTCACGTTGTTCAACAGGAACTGAAGGTTCATCCCTGTCGTTCAGCAACATTTGCCTTAATTCCTCCCTTTGTTCAGCCAACATGGTCTGAATCATGGTTCGTACTCCAGCCATGGTGATGGGTTCGGGTGCAGCTCCTACTATAGGCACCTGTTCCACCACTTGAGGTTGAGGTTGTTGGTTTCTGTTTGCATTACCAGCTCCACTCCGAGTTCTTGCCATTACAATCTATATACCGAATAAGGCGAATTTAGGTCTTTATCCTTGTTAGACATGTCAATTCCCTTATCACTCCGAAACGTTTACATGTTAGTTCTAATCTCGTATTCATACGCTTAGAATCCTACACACATAAGGTTTCCAAATCCGGTCGGCAACAAACCATAGATCCGAACAAATAATGGCACACATGGAAAACACATAGCATTTAGCACATAAGGGCATTTTAGGCATCATCCCTAAAATAAACTAGTGCTCGTGTCTAAAATATGGTAGACACTCATCTCACAATCATCACTTAGCATTCTAAGTTCAAGTCTAGAAATTCTACAATTTTTTAGTTCGCTTAAACTAATGCCCTGATACCAACTGTGACATCCCCATATTTCTCGGCCAGAAAACACCGATTTAATTTATGCTTTTTAAAATAAAATCAGAGAAATCTTTTTAAAAGATGTTGCGGAATTGGTCCCCAAAAAAAATATGATAAAAGTTTATCAAAACCCTTCATTAAGAAGGTATATGTTTTCCATATATATATATATATATATATATATATATATATATCAAAACCTCGGGATGTCATGTTCCAATACAGATCAAAAGCATAAACAAGACATTATAAACCTTTCAACAGTTATTTACAACTACTGGCCTATAATCCAAAAATCTCTCGTCGTTCTCCGACTATGCTCGGGGTCCACTACCTATAATCATAAAACTGAGTGGGTCAGGCTTGGTAGCCTGGTGAGCATATAGGGTTTTCAACCCACAATAATAATATACTTATTAAGTTCACCAATCAACAATAACCCTGATTACCCATTCCCGTTGTCCTCACATCACGTCCCTAAACACCTATCACAAGGGACCTAGCCTAAGGATTATCATCGGGATGGACACTACTGCTAAGGGGATTCCTTAGCAATAAATGTCCTAAAGGCAACCATGTGGGGGATGGAGTACATCTGGTGAGCACACAGTTCAAATAAACACACAGTTCGAATAAACACCTACAGGTTGCGAGCCTGCTAGTGTTCCACTTGATTATCTAGAAAGTCCGTGGTCGTCATCTATACTCCGCTAGATAACTAGATCATCAATATCATCTATAACGAGGCCTCTCATTATTTCATTTTATCACACAACAACTATTATATCTACCCATGTTCTACCCAACACATTTTTTAGATAAAAACATATACAGTTTAAAACTTGTATAAAACATCAATTCAACAGTCACCTCAATCAAACAATTAGTATATTTACACATAACACGTATTTTAAGGTAAATACTTCATATCTATGTGTAAATTGAAAGTAACTACACACTCACATATTTTGGTGAAAATCGGGCAGCAATTCGTTTCCTAAAACGATCGTTTCTAATAAAACCGGGAGTTTTATTGAGAAACCAGGCTCTGCAAAAGTCGGGCTTCGAAACCGAAAAGATAATTTTTCCTGGCTTCTCGGGCACTTCGTGGGGTATTCCGGGCTTTACAATCGATACCGGGGCTTTGCGGGATGTTAAGATGAAGAAAATATGGGTTTAGGGGTTAAAAGTGGCAATTTCTTAAAAATATCCGAGAAGGCTCGCAGCCTTCTATTTATAGGGTGAAGCTTCTGATCGGACGGCTGAGAAGCTTCTAATCCAACGGCTGAGAAGGTTCGCAGGCGAAGGCTCGCACGAGGCTGCGCATGGCTCGCACATGGCTCACACCTGCGATGGCTCGCTGACAGCTTCTAAGTGAACCGGAGTCTACTAGTGCACCTGCGAGGTTCGGAGCTAGGCTATGCGAGGCTCGGAACACGTAGTAGCAGGGCGAAGCTTCGGCTGGGGAGCTGGCTGCTTCGGATTGGGCCTCCTCCTCGGTTGAATCAGAAGAGGACACGTGGCTTCGCATGACTCAGCAGTTTCGGTGACTCAGCAGCCTGGTGACTCAGCAGGACACGTGTCACATTCTAACGAGGGTGACGTGGCAAAGTGCGACTATGCGAATTTTCTCGATTTTCGCGCCAAAACTTCTAAAATCCATAACTTTCGCATACGAGCACCGTTTTTGACGTTCTTTATATGCACGCGTAGCTAAAATTACGATCTACAACTTCCGTTTAGACTTCGTCGGCTAATTTTGACTTTAAATTTTATATTATTATTTTTAACAGACCGGGATAGGAAATCCGTTAAAAATTCATAACTTCTTCATCCGACGTCCGTTTTCGTCAGACTTTTTACCGTTGTGCTCCTAATGATGAGACCTTCAATTCTCGTTTAGGTTGTGTCGGATAAAAATCAATCGATCTAAAATTCAAGTTTTTAGCTGTCTACTACTACGCTGAAACTTCGAAAAATCATAACTTCCTCATACGAAGTCAGATTTGGGCGTTCTTTTTATCGAACTTCTCGGTTTAACGAATACTACGAATTTCGTTTAGATTACTAAGGCTAAAAAGTAGTTTATCGAAAACTCACTTTTTACGACATTCAGCACCATGCCGGTTTTGTCGCGAAACTTCGACAGGTCATAACTTCTTCGTTATAACTCGGATTTTGGTATTCTTTATATCCCCGAAATCCTTGTTTCGACCACTACAACTTTATGTAAAGATATCGGGCTTATCTCATACTTTAATTTTGGCGCTTATTTTTATTCTTAATTAATTAAGCCCTAATAATTAAGCATAAAACACATAATTCACATAATATTCACATAATTCCTTTTCATTTCTTCAAAATGAGTTACAAAGGTTAACCTAGACTATCAACTCAATATAAATGCCTAGGATAGAAACACGAGTGTTACATGTGGTATTTTGGGAACTCACTAAGCTTCGTGCTTACCGTGCTATGTGTTATGTGTTTCAGGTTTTTCTCAAGATCGCGGGAAGGCACTGGCTTGATTGTACACCCCAGTGAATGAGCTATGTTTTGAGGATCTTGTATTATTAATCAAATAATTATGGAGTTGCGATTTGTAAATTAAACAAATGAGATTTTTGTGAATTGTGCTATGAGAATTATGTCATTTTAAAATGAAAATTTTGTTTGAAAACTCACAGTGTTACACTTGTGTTCGTTACTTGAGTGTGAGTATATATAATTTTGGGATGCATTATAAATTAAGACGTCCATGTTCCTAAATTACGTAGGATTTTAAATAGTGAAAAGCTAGCAAAGTGAAGAAGGTTGAGAGAATGGAAATATTTAAGGAATTTGAGAATGTTTGAGTAACTTTATTTCAATTGTGTTTTATTTTCATCATTGCCCCAGTTGTGAGTAGTTTTTCGTGACCCATTTAAGGATAGTTTATCACTATTCCTTGCAAGTTGTGCTCCATTTATCATTAGAGAGTAGTTAGTGTAAGGTCACACCTTATTATTTGTTGAGTCAAACACTCTACACATCCGTCAGCGTCAACATCTTCTCTATATCATCGACAACACCAACGTATGAAGCTTATCAACATCAGTGCATCGCATACTTATTTTATTGTAATCTTTTGTATATTAGGTAATAATATGGATAAGTATAGAATTGATCACATATCTGGTATCTTTATCATAAGATAGGTTCTTAGTATAAATTAGACGCAATTCCTTCAATCAGGGGATATACTTGTATAGATTAGTATATATACAACATTAGGGTAAACCTTAATGTTGTGAACACAACTTAGTGATGTAATTTTTTTTGTGACAACCCATCTTTTTGGTTATGAAAAAACCATTTCTAGGTGAAAGAACAATTTGGATAACTCTCTGTGTCATTAACTTTCTGTTCTTTATTTTCTTAGATTAAGTTTTACTTTCATCTTTATACTTGAAGTGTATTCGTTCTATACAAACCTTCAATTGGTATCAGAGCAGGTTTTTGATACACTCTAGAAACTATGTCGACCTTCCTCACTCCAAACTCAACTGTTTGCAACAAGATCCCTCAATTTGATAAATAAATCTTCTCTACATGGAAATCAATGGACAAGGAAGCTATCGAGTTCATGGACTTTGATATGCTCGATGTTATCAATAAAGTTCCTAGCGTCGCTATGTATAAACCATCCAACAATGGTTCATCTGGTAGTAAGTTGAAAGTGAAATTTGTTCCTAGATATAACAAAGAAGTGAAAATGATACTAAATTTCGATGTAAAGGTGAGAACCGTTATTGGAAACTCACTCCCTTTTTCAGTCTATCGTTTGGTCCAAAACTGCTCAACTTCTCAAGAGATGATGATCACTTTATCATCTGCTATTGAAAAAGGAAAACTCCTTCGACGAAGAAGTAAAGTGTCTCATGTCTAAGTTTGTTGATGTTTCACATGACAATGTTGGGACCCTTAACATTGATCTTCCTCACGTTGATAAGGACTTCAAGTCAGAATGGGACGATACCTCAACATATCAAGTAAAGAATCTTGTTAATTTATCCCCTGTTGAAAATATTAAAAAGATGAAACAATCGATTACCTACGTTTTGATTTATCGGTCCCAAATAAAGAAAAATCTGCTCTCAATCATGAGTTAAAGAAACTCAAAGAAAAACTCTTTTTACTCGAAAAATCTATTTATGTGTTAAAAAGGGAATACATATGTATATCTCTGACCAATAATTTTCTACACACTGAAAAAGAAAATTTTATTGATTATGATAAAAGCAATCAACTTATTATGCAAAACTAGGCCTCTTCTCACCTCAATGTCACAAGAATTATAAATGTTCAAATCCAAAATCAATGTGAGAAAATTCTTTGAGTTGATATAGAAGGTGCAGTTTCCTTAACCAAAGTTGTCACAAGAGAGTAGATTTGTGTGTTCTTATTTTATAAATCAAACTTGAATTGATACTCACTGCTCTACTGATTCTAATGGCATTACTAAATGTGTTTCTAAATTATCTGTATTGATCCTTCTCACCAACCTTCTCATTATGAGCATGTTCTTCCCTCCACTAAGATTTTGGTAATGTTTCCTATATGTAATGGTGAAGTTCATTATATAAACGAAATCCTTAGCATGTTTCCTCGGTACTCAATTAGAAATTTTGAACCTGAAGATCAATCAAAGTCTTCTACCTCAGATGACTTTTCAATGTATCATGAGCCTCATGACAAGGTAGTATATAAGAATACCATCGATGACACTCCTTTTTCCAGACTAAAATAATAAATCTTAAATCAAATAATCAAATTTTTTTTTTGCATTCTTTAGTTAAAAATAAATCAAAATATAATACTAAAGGAAAGAATTGAGGATTCAAAGTTTGTTATCGATGTGGTGATGCTCCTCAAAAAGTCAGTGAGTGCTCCTTTGAAAAGAATTTTGCTCGAGCTGACGGCATAATGACTCGCAATGATAAATGGATTAAAAAAGGAAACTCATTGAACTGTCTCCCTAATGATTGTTATAATATATTTTCTTGAGTGACCCATTATTGTGTGTATATTTTTGTTTCTTTTGTGTCAACTCTTATTGTGTATTTTAGTTTCAGGGTAAAGAGCATATTTGGCATTTAGATAGTCGATGCTTAAGACATATGACATGATTTAAGCTTATCATTGAATATTTCATAAAGAACGATGGTCCGACTGTTACATATGGAGATAATGGTAAGGGAGCTACAAATAGATTTGGATCCATCAAGTACAAGTCCATTGTTTTCAAGAATGTCTCTTATGTGAAAGGTCTTTGGATAATCTCATTTACATCAGCTAGATGTGTGATGCTGACTATGAAGTTCTCTTTAACAAGAGAGAAGGAAATGTTGTTGATCAAAAGAGTGCTAATTTTCTTACTACAAATTGAGAAAATGACACTTATTTTCTGGATATGTTTTCTGCTGACGACTCTCTATGTCATTGCCTCTTCTCTCATGCTCAGTCTCATCTAAATTGGCTATGGCACAAGAGGCTATCACATCTGAACATCAATAACATTTCGATGATTCTAGGTAATCAGTTTGTAAGAGGAATTCCTAAAATACAGTTTCTCAAGGACAAGTTGTGCTCAGCACGTGAAAAGGGGAAGAAAACCAAGTCTTCCTTCAAGCCAAAGTCCTGGTCTTCTGTTATCAAACCTTTTCAACTTCTTCACATGGATCTATTTCGACCAGTTCTGGTTAAGTTAAGGGCTGGAAAGAAATACACTCTCGTCATTGAGAATGAATTTTCAAGGTTTACATGGGTAGTATTTTTAAGAAAGAAGAGGCATGACGCTGATGAAATCATCCCCCTCATTAAGTAGCGGAAAGTTCTGTATGACCATAAAGTTAGGAAATTACATAGTGATTATGGGACTGAATTTTGAAACTCCTCTTTGGAATATTTTTTCTCAAACTTAGGGATTTCTCATGATTTATCCGTTATTAGAACTCCCTAACAAAATGGTATTGTAGAGGGAAGAAACAAAACTCTTATTGAAGTTGGAAGAAATATGGTCATTGATGTTGGTATTCCTTTGTCTTTTTGGGCTGAAGCTGGCAATATGGTGTGTGATACCCAAAACTGGTCTATCATTGTTAAGTATCATGAGAAAATTACTTATGAGCTACTGAAAGGAAGGAAACCGGACATATCTTATTTTCTTGGGTTTAGATGTGTTTGTTACATCTTGAATCAAAGACCTTAGCGTTCGAAGTTTGAAGCTAAAGATGATGAAGGAGTGTTTCTAGGTTACTCTAGCGTATCCACGACTTTCAGGGTATTTACTCTCTCAAGGAAAATTGTCAAAAAAAAAATAGTTCATGTCACCTTTGATGAAGACTCATTGATTCATTATCAAGTTGATCACCCTTCATCAATTTTGAATGAATTTACTCACATTCTCTCATACCCAGTTCCTGAATTCTTGTCAAATAACACCGATCCTATTTTCTTAATGTTGATCAATTAATCAATCCATAAGTTATCTTTGAATATCACCATGTCATCCCTGGAGAAGATGGTATATCAAATCAGGATGACTCTGCCCAAAGCAATACAAATGAAATTTCTAATCCAAGAATCCTTCAAGATCAGCATGAATCTCAAAGCAGTGGTGATGTAAATTATGGGATTCTCACTCGTAGCAAAGTTAGGAGCAACTTCTGCATGTTTGTAAACCACGTCTCAATGATTGAGCAAAAGACTATCGTTGATACCTTAAAAGAAGATGATTAGATCAAGGCCATGCAGGATGAGCTAAATAAATTTGAACGTCATCATGTGTGGACTCTTGTTCCCAAACATCAAGGAAAGTCTATAATTGTGACTCGTTGGGTCTTAGGAACAAAATGGATAAATACGGATCATCATAAGAAACAAATCTACTATTATGGCTCAAGGATTCGATCAGCTTGAAGGGTTAGAATATGATGGAACTTTTTCTCCTGTTGCTAGACTTGAAGCAATTGTCTTGTTTCTTGTCTTTGCTTCCTTCAAGAACTTCAAAGTCTATCAGATCGACATCAACACTACCTTTCTACATGGAGATCTTCAAGAAGAAGTTTCTATAAAGAAACCTCTAGGGTTCGAAAGTGAAGAGTTTCCAAATCATGTGTATTGTCTTGATAAAGTTGTCTATTGCTTAAAACATGCACCTAGGGTATGGTATGATACATTAGCAAGCTATCTTCTTTCAAGTAGATAAAAATGAGGAAAGATTGAAAGCACTTTGTTCATAAAGAATTCAGAATCCCATATCATTCTTGCCCAAGTGTATATGGACGATATCATCTTTAGATCCACTAATGAAAAGCTTAGTTCAGATTCGTGGAGATCATGGTGAAGAAGTTCGAGATGAGCATGGTAGGTAAACTAACTTTCTATTTCGATTTACAGGTTAAACGTCTAACTAGTGGTATTTTTGTTTTACAAGATAAATATATTGCAGATATGTTGAAGAAGTATGGGTTCTCTGATTGCAAGCCATCAAATACTCTAATGTCCTCATAAGCGCCTACTGATATTGATCCAAATGGTGTTGATGTGAATGCAACCATGTGTCGAGGAATGATAGGCTCTCTACTCTACCTTACTGCCAGTTGCCTTAATATTATGTTTGCTACTACATTGTGTGCTCGTTATCTAGATAATACTAAGGAATCTCATCTACTTATTAAGAAAAAGAATATTTTGGTACTTAAATCATACACTCAATCTTGGGTTATGGTATCCTCATGATTCTTAGTTCAAGCACATGGGATACACCGACTCCGATTATGGTGAATGTGGCATCGATCGCAAAAGCACTTTAGGAGGAGCTCAAATGCTTGGAAATATATCTGTAATCTGGTCTAGTAGAAAAAAGACATCAGTGGCTTGTTCTAGCGTGGAAGCCTAATATGTTGCCTTCGGAAGGTGTTATGCTCAAATTCTATGGATTCAAAATTAGCTCTTAGACTAAGGTCTAAATTTCTAAAAGACACCCATTTTCTATGAAAACACCATTGCGATTCAGATGATACAAGATCCAATACAACATTCCAAGACCAAGCACATTGACATCTGTCATCATTTCATCACGGACACAGTTCAAAAGGGAAAACTAGAGTTATTTTACATTCCATCCACGGATCAACTGGATGAAATTTTCACTAAGACATTAGATGCAGAGACATTAAATAATGTGGTTACAGATCTTGATTTCTTAAGAGATGAAAGATCTAAATGCTCTTGGTGTTGAGAAAAAGATTGACATCATGTCCTCTTATTCTTGTGAATGCCCTCTCTCTGCTCCAGTCAATGTCATGGTTGAAAGGAGAAATCATCAATGCAGTAAGTCATGATTTCACCTACTGACTCATAATCTGATAAAACCTTGAATGCCCTCGTTTTGATCTTGAAGACACAATGATTTTATGGATTCGAGCCAGTTAACTCATTGGTTAGAAAGACTATCTTTACATCTCTCATGCTCCTATTGAATATGAAGGATGGAATCCATCTGTAACGCTTCAATAATAAAATGCTTCATCATTTTTGGTATATTGTGAATTGTATATTGATGTGCTTGCCTTTTTTTTGTTTGATCTCTTATATAGACAAAAATTCAAGGGGTAGATATCTTGGATAATGGAAGTGCAATAATGACAACTCATTTCTAAAGTTTTGATGTAACAAGTCTTTATCACCTTTCTAGAAAATCTGCACATATTTCATTGTTTAAACTATTTTCTTGTTTGGCTAACTCTATTGTTTGTATTCTTATATTGTTTATTCTTTTGTACCATCTTTTAAAAGTAATCTGATAGTGGCTACTCTAAGCCTAGTATGTAACTTTTGACAAATCATCATCTCTAGAAGCATACATCTGTATGTGACTAAAGCTCTCTATGTTTCTTATCAGCGAGACCATTTGCTGAGAACATTGAGTCACCAACTCACGTTGACTGTCCAGCAGTGTCTAAAATTTCAAAGTGTGATATCCTTGTCCTAATCACAAAATTATTGTACGGCTTGGGTGTTTATTTTTAATTAATCATCTTTACTTGACCATGTCCATGGAAGCATGCTTTTCATTTTCATCAAGTCTCATGTTCTGCTGAAACATTGAGCAAAACCCAATGGTTTGCCCTGATTTCATAGTCATCAGTGTAAGAGTTACTTGTCGGGTCCTTTAATGACAAAGGGTTGTTCATGTCCCTGACCTTGTAGTCTGATGTATGAAAAGGTACCATTATGAGTTAACGGTGAATATTTGATTCTTGATTACAACTTACTCTATGATATGGAAGTTTAAACCACTTCTTGTTAATATGTTAAACTTTTACTGATTCATGCTTATTTCACCTCAGCATGACTGGAACAAACCATTTGCTCCTTTATCTACTTAATAAAACTTAACGATTCACTGTGATATACCACACAATCATAAAGGTTTGAAACTCTATGTTGATGGTTAGTCTATGTACCATAGGCTATCACTCGCACCAATCCATTCTTGCCCTTACAATCTTCTTTAAAGATTTATGATTCAGTGTAATGTACCATATGATGGATAAGATCTTGACAAATCTGTGTTAATGGGTATATCGTTGTATGTGATATATTACATGCACCTATCGACTCTTTCCACTTTTTTTCTAATAAAAGTGATATATGAATCAGCGTATAAAACCACATGTTGATGACATCTCGCAATAATATGTTGGATATTGGTAGTTCAAACCCTTACTATCAGGAGACATCACAATCATATACTAAAATACAAAGTTGCATAATTGATACTCTCCTCCAGTTCCATTGTAATGCTGATGTCAAAAAGGGGGAGAATAATCTTTCTAAAGCTAAAGAAACTATTGGTTGTTCAACAAAGCACAATCTAATGGGTAGTTAAGCTGATATCAATATTCTCAGCTCCATCATCTCTTCGTTCGTCTGCTACAATTCACAAATACTATCTCTATTTCTTGACAATCAAAAAGTAGAAGTCAAACCTTATGATCTGATGAGTCAAACACTCCACACATCCTTTCGTTAAAGCGGAAGAGTTAAAAATTCATTCTTATTCTCATGGGGAGCATGAGATAAAGAATTCATTGAAGATTAGTTTTGACATCATTATATAAGGGAGATCGTAAGGTCACACCTTATGATTTGATGAGTCAAACACTCTACACATCCATGAACGTCAGTGTCATTGTCTACACCATCGACAATGCTGACGTATCAGGCTTATCAACGTCAGTGCATAGCGTAGTTATTCTATTGCAATCTTTTGTATATTAGGTAATGAGATAGATAAGTATATAATAGATCACTGATCTGATATCTTGGTGATAAGATCGGTTCTCATTATAGATTAGACGCAATCCCTTCAATCAAGGGATATACTTGTATAGATTAGTATCTATACAACATTAGGGTAAACCCTAATGTTGTGAACACGTCTTGGTGCCATAATCATCTTTTTGATAAATCATCTTGTGGAGAAGACAAAACCCTCTCTTGGTGAAAGAACAATTTGGAGAACTCTCGGTGTCATTTACTTTATGTTCATTATTTTCTTAGGTTAAGTTTTACTTTCGACTTTATACTATGTGTATCTGATCTATACAAACCTTCAATTAGTTGTTGTTCTTCGATCCCCTTAAAGGGTAGTGATATGCTGGACTCGAGAGAATTAGATAAAGCCTATTTTAGTTCTAAGCGATTATACTCAACAAGATTGGATGAGTAAGTGTTTGACTTAATATGAATTGGTGGATTTTATCACTTATTTTTGTCTAGAGTGTGTGATTATTCATGTATTGGTTATCTTTTATTTTTATATAGGTTCTGATAATATTAACAATGTACCACGACTTACACCATATTTCTCCCTACACTTGACTTTTGATGTTTTGTTGTTTTGATGGGGAATGGATTTCTACATTTATATACAATTGATGTTCGCTTACATATATATACAGTCATGAGAATGTGTAACACTGGGATTTCTACTCACTATGCTTCCTAAGCCAAAGGCATTAAACTTATATGTTTTTCAAGATAAGTAACGTGGATTTACTTTCACTAAAACTGCAAAAAATTTATATATATTTGAAGACTTTTGTTATTTAAAAGATAATTTTACATTGAATCATTGAATCGGATTTAAATGTTACATTTCTAAATATTTTTTCAAACAAAACATTTATTTGTAAATTCAAACTCTAAAAATATTTTGAAAATATTCTTATAAATCTTATTGAAAAAATTTCATAAGGTGTTTGAAGTTCAATATAGAAAAAAGTTATATAACTTAATCACAAAACCTTATAAAATGACCATGTTTATTTCTAAACATGGGTATGTTCATAATTATACATAAACACATGTGTAGAAATGAACATTAGTCATTTTCATACGGGTATGCGGTTAGGTCGTGTACTTTAGTTTTGTACACACATAATGGCGGGGACATCATCAAACTAAATGGGTAGCACAAATTTCTTTAATTGGTAGTCCAAACTTTTTCTTAGGTATCACAACAACATAAAACAAAATTTTCTGAAAAAAAAAATTAAACTATAGACAGAAATAATTAAGGGGCATCTCGGGCTACCCTGAGCTCTACATTAGATCCACACAATATATATATATATATATATATATATATATATATATATATATATATATATATATATTAGTTACCTGTATGAACATGCATGCATAGACACATAAAAAAATATATCTGAAAGTTGTAAAAACAAAATCCTTACAAACTTGCTTCATAATCGATTTAGTCTTTACATATGTTTTGATTCAATTAAGTCTTAAAAACCGGTAATTGTGTAAAATTCTACCCTTTTACCTAGACAATAGGACATCCAACTTTTAAAAATAACACTTTTGACCCAGATCTCAAATTTGGTCCAGAATTTATATTTTTGGCCCATAAATTAAATTTTATTACAAATTTAGTCTAAAGTTACCCTTTTGGCCCAAATTTCAGTATGTTATTATAAATTCATCCTAATTTTAGTTTTTTTACAACATTTTTTCACTAAAAAATGAATATATTTTTTCCTTACAAAATCGTATTTATACGAAAAAAATCAAATATTTACAAAAAAAAATATTTCTATATAAAAAAAATTAAAAACTTTTTTGTATACGACATACCTATTTCTAAAAGTAGGTATTTATTAAGTACATAAATATATACAAATCAACTTATATATATATATATATATATATATATATATATATATATATATATATATATAAACACGTATTTTATAAAAATATATTCAATCACGTTTCTATAAACAAAAGTATACAAACATGTTGTTGGGTTTAGAGTGTTGCGTCATACAAGCTTAATGTTATATTTTGATTACCCGGTTTGGTCATGTCCAACCGTGGTTTAAGCTTAGGGTTAGACTATATATTATGCATGCATGTATAGCGTAAAAGATAGAGTTCTCATTAATAGCTTTTGCATTGTAACCCTAAACACACCTCTACAGTCGAAGTTCTTCATCGAGCTCTTCTGAGGTGTGAGACATTAATCATTCGACGTCATTTGATCCATTCTTGTGCTCTTTGATTACTGCATTCCTGTTTATCTGTTTTGAATCTGTCAATCTAATTGCGCTATAATCTCATCAATTGGTATCAGAGCAGGAGACTGTGTAATATATACACATCTCTTCTGTTTGAAGAATATGTTAGGGTTTCCGCTTTTATCGAATATATAGAAGCCGTCTTCTTTGTGTCGACGGTGTATTTAGTGTTCGATAAAACCCTAGTCTCATCTTTACAAGTCTGATTCAAGCAGATTAAAAGAAGTAGTTTTTCATCATGTCTCACGACAATTCTCAAGTCAACCCAGTCAACATCTCCAATAGCATATGATCCACTACGAGAGTTCCCATTCTCTATACTCAAGATTATGAAGTATGGGCGCATCACTTTGAAGACTACGTCACTGGATCTGAAGACAATGGCTATCTAATCTGTGAAGCAATAACATTAGGTCCATTTGTTCACTCTGGAATGAATAGAATGATCAAATCTCAAAAAGAGTATAACCAACTCTTGGTGGAGGTAGAGAAGATCCCTCATGATGAAAAGGACAATGTGTTGTGCAACGTTAAAGCCATGAGAATGATCAGATTCGCTTTGCAAGCTGATACTTTCTGTTTCGTAAGTTCATACACAACAGCTAAAGAGATATGGGATAGGTTGAAAGAATTATATTCAACTGATGATGATCTAGAGCACTCCATCCAAACCCTTTGGCTCTCTGAGTTTGGTGCTTTCGTACAAAAACCAGAAGAGAAACTCATTCAAACATTCGATCGTTTCAACCATCTACTTAGCAAGATAATGAAGTATGGTATTGAAAGGAAGTTGATAGAACAAAAGGTCACATTCATGAACGGCTTAAGACCCGAATGGATGGTAGTAGTCTCGACTGTAAAGGAACATTAGCGATGTAAGTCCTACTCGTTAGCGAAATTGGTAGGTATACTTAAATCTCATGAAAGTGTGGTGTCTAAGGAAGCGAAAGTAGTTTCGGGTGTGGGTTCTCTGGCCCTTGTTTCTAAAAGAAAGAGTATGACAGGCAAAGAGGAAGAATATGATATGTCAGAGTGCGATCTGACTAATGATGAATATGAAATGATGGTTACAAACTGAAAGAAGTTTGCTCATAAGAAGTTCCCCGTCAACAAGAACCGAAACTGGCAGGGAAGCTATAGCTCTGATAAGACAAAAAAGGAGAGAAAAAATTATTTGATTAATGTCTAAGTCCATAACTATAATTGGTAAGACTTGACCCGACCCGGCGTGGTCCATTTGGGTTGCATGGCATCATGCACTTGGTTAGAGTATAATGAGAGAAATCACACTTAAGGATTGATTAATATATTATAAGTTCTAATATATTAATAGGATTATTTAATTACTATTGATCAAGAATTAATCTAGAATTAATTAAGTGATCAAAAGAAGACTAATTAAATATATGGGTTGATTGTGTAAATCATCCATACTTGTATAGTGGGCTAATGCTCCATGGATAATCAAGTTGGGCTAAAACCCATAGGATGGTCCATGGATGCTCCATGGTGTATTTGAACCCATGGATCCAAGGAAATGGAAGGCCATGACAATTAGGGTTTACCCTAATTGTAACAACTATATAAGATCATATTCTTTGGGAAAAATCGGCTACTATGAAGAAGAAGAAAGGGCTAGCCGATTTTAGGAGTGTTCAAGTTTCTCTCAAGTTATTCCAAGTGTATTTGGTGTTGTGTGAACCATTTGAGGTGTCACACTTGAGGCACTAGGCACTTAAGCTTCATGAAGACATTCTACATCAAAGAGGTATGTATTCTATCTTGTTATATTCATTATTTTGTATGCTAGATTAGGATAATACCTTGGATGTTCATAATTGCATGTATAATAGAGGAAACATAGATCCAAGGTATTTAGGGTTGCATGTACACTTAGGAGTGTTAGAATGCTCATAACCCATTAGTGGTATCAGAGACTAGGCTTGCTTTCTTGTTATACTTGCAAAAGTAGCTGAAAAAAATCGAGTTTTGATGTTGTCTACACAGCAGACTCGCCGAGTTGGTTCATGCACTCGACGAGTTGGACCCCCTGACAGCATATATTCGATTGTTTTGGCTGGAATTGGACTAGGAACATTACCCTAAGATGTTTTTGGACTTATAAACTTGTTTTTGATGTGGTAATGTTCATGCTAATCCAATTTCTAAGATAATTGTCATAATTTCAAGATTTGTATTAGTTTGTAAGTTCATGCTAATTTCTTGAAGATTGATGATTTGAATTATCTTGTTCTTAAATTAATAGAAAAGTTGTGTAAAATAGTTGATTTCAATCCATTTTAATCTAAGAGTTGATTCCAAAATGTGTTTTTGTAACTTGTCCTCAAGTTATATGAAAAGTCACATTTAAGAATCATAAAACTCATAAAAGTTGGCAAAGGTTACAAAATGAAGAGTCTAGTTCTAATTAAATTGTTTTATGACTCCATAACTTGTCCTCAATTTATGGAGGTTCAAGAGTCTTTTCATTAAATAATAAATAAATAAAAAGTGTAACCTTAATTAGTTCCATAAGTTACAATAAAAAAAGTTATTTTTTTTTATTATTAATTAGTTTAATGTCTTCCATAACTTGTCCTCAAGTTATGGAACTTGAAGAGTTTTAATTTAAACTACTTGAAACTCATAAGTTATGGAATTAATTAGTTTTGAATAGTTTCAAAACTTGCCCTCGTGTTTTGGAATTTGAAAAAGTTCTCTCTTATGAACACTTTAATTCCAAGTTAAGCCCTTAGAATTTTAAAGAGTTAAAATTCATTCCTTATACTTTATAATATTATAATTTAATAATATTTATATATGTATAAGAGCAAGTCAGTCTTACCGTTAGTAGGCCTCATTCATGAGGGGTGATGCTAGTCTTGGTTTTGTGGCATTTGGAAGGGAATTTGGGCATTCTAAGGACCATTTGAGGAGTTTACGGTAGTAAACTATGAGTTTACGGCCGTAAACTCTTATGTGCTATGTTCAAATGTGTTTTGATGGTCCTAAGTTAATTACAATGCACAAAGGAAGGTTCTAGGGTTGATTCCATGGCTTAGGAAGTGATTGGGACTTGAATTGACTTAGGAAAAGGAGTTTACGGTTTATGAAGATGTTCTTGGGGAGTTTACTACCTTAAACACATGATTTTACTACCTTAAACTCATGTTTTTCCATTAATCATGCATTTTAGTGGTTGTAGGTTAATCACATGTGATTCTAGTCCAACATAAAAGCTATTCAAGGTGTTAACGGCACTTTAACACCTTTTGGGGGTGTTTAAGGTCTAAGAAGATGTGTTTACGGTCCAAGAATGCTCTTAGGCTGTAAAATCAAGTTTGATCCATTTACATATGTTTTGGTGCATCACATGAAGGATTATAAGGTTCTACACTCTCATGGAAGCATTTGGAGGTGTTTAGGGGCATTTTGACACTTTAAAAGGAGTTTATGGTCCATGAATGTGGGTTTACGGTCCAAGCATGTTCTTGGACCGTAAACTCATGTCCAATACTCAAATGGCACGATTTTGGGGTCCTAAGCTCATGCATGCAAGTTTCTAAGCCATATCTAAGCACTAGTAGGGGTTTGGAGGGGTTTTGGGGCTTCAAAACCCTCTTAAAGGGTGTTCACAGTTTTGGGAGGGTACCTAGACCATAAACACTTGTTCTTGGGTGTTTTTGGGAGTTTCAAACATGAATTTGGATGCCAATCAAGTCAAACAAGAAGCTAGGATGGAGTACTTACCAAATTGAGGCTTCAAATGGAGTTTTTGGATCAATTTCAAATTCTAGAGAGAGAGAGTAGTGAGAAAAAGTGTTTAGAGAGAGAGAGAGAGAGAAAAATCTTAAAAATGATGTCACTCAATCCCTTATATAGGGGTTGAGTTTATGGCTCGATGGAATTCTACCCGATACTGCCGTTAGACGGTGCTTTTGGTCGTACCCGATAAATTGCATTAATCACGACTTAGATCAAACTAATAATTTTCCAAATAAATATGGAAAATATTTTAATGTTTATAACACATCCCGACACTTACGAAACCGAATTAAAAGTCACGATTAAATTAATTTAACTCTAAGGTTAACGGAACAATTTGAATACGAACGGTTTTATTTAACGGGAACGGTTTATAGTGATGGAATAATTACGGTTTGTCACATTATCCCCCCGTTAGAGGGAATTTTGTCCCGAAACTAAAGAATTAAGATACAAGTTATGGAAAGAGATGTGGATAATTCTGTTGCATCGGGTCTTCGCGCTCCCAAGTGAATTCAGGTTCTCGCTTGGAATTCCAGTGAACCTTCACTATCGGGACTCGGCTTAGGTTCGTACGTTTGATCTCTCGGTCAATGATCTTGATTTGTTCAAGAGGGATTACTAGGGTTTCATCGGACAAGAACGTCTAAAGATTTGGGACGTGGAAAAATAGAATGGATGCTTCAAAATTCTGAAGGTACTCGGAGTTTGAAGGCTAAGGGGTTGATCCTAACGAGGATCTCGAAGGGTCCAATGTACCTCGAGTTAAGTTTTTCTGTGCTTTCCAAAGTGTATCATGTCTTTCCAGGGCGAGACCATTAACATAACACGATCTCCAACCTGGAATTTCCATAGATTTCTGTCGTCTATCGGCGTAACTCTTCTGTCGATCTCATGAAGCTCTCGGTCGTTCTCGGATTCGGATGATCTTCTCGGTGGTTTCACGGATGATTTCAGGACCAGCGAGAGCACTGTTGGGAACTTGACTCTTGGTTAGCTGCGTGTCTCCTACCTCGTCTCAACACAAGGGAATCTGTACTTTTAATTGTAGAGGGTTTCGAACGATGCAGTCTTGATACTGGTGCGATAATTGTTGTTATACGAGGGTTCGATCAAAGGTAAATGGTTGTCCCAAGTTGTTCTGCAATTGATGACACATGCTCCCAGCATGTCTTCCATGATCTGAATAACTCTATCACTCTGTCTAATTGTCTGAGAATGATAAGTTGTACACATATCTAGCATGGTTTCGAGAGTTTTCGGAAGGAATCTATCTAAACCTTGAGGTAAACATGCTATCTCAACCAGAGATAATGGACACAGGTACACCGTGTAGTCATACTGTCTCTTGGATGTGGTTTCGTGTAAGTCTTTCCATCTTGAATGATTCTCTGATCGGAAGGAAATGAGCGGATTTTTATCAAAGGATCGTCATTTATTCCAAATGATATCTTACCCACTCGGGAAACTGGGTAACTTGACGATGCAATCCATGCTAGTCATTTCCTATTTTATTCGGGTATCTCGGCTACTGGAGCAATCCCGAGGGTTTTCTTGCTAGGCTTCTCAGGTCTGAGTGAGTAAACGGGGACAGGTGGTCATTGACAATGTCCTAGTCTTTCTGTCTAAGTTTTCCTTTCGGCTAAGGGCACCTCATGTTTATGTCTTTCTGAATGAAGCTATGCTGCAGTCTCTTATGGTTAGTAAAATTTGCATACTTGGTTCCATTGAGATCATGTCTCTCATTCTTCAGTGTAGGAACTGTTGCTCCAATTTCAAATCGTGAGTTGTGTAGTTAACTTCGTGTGCCTTTTATTTGTCTCAAGGTGTGAACGACAACTTTTCCTTCTTGCCTAAGCACATAATCTAAACTCTGATTGGACGCACTGCAAAGGACAACGAAGTCCTCTATTTCTTCTGGCAGGGACAGGATAGGTGTGATGCATAAGCCTTGCTTCAATGTGTGAAATGTTGTATCTCGCTTTTCACTCCAACAAAAAGGGTACACCTTTCTGTGTTGGAGTGATCAGGGGTTTGGCGATTCTAGAAAGATTTCCTGAATGGGTCTGCAATAATAGTCGGTGAGACCCAAGAATTGACAGGTTTTCTTTGGGTGTTCTCGGTGCTGGCCATTTCTTTATTGCTCTGATCTTAGGAGGATCCACACGTATGACTTCATTACCTACTACATGACCAGGGGAAAATGGTTTAACCGAAGGGTACCACTATGAACTCTTAGTGATCATATCGAGTCCTGAACACTGTCTTGGAAACATTATCCTGGTGAACTCGTAGCTGATGGTATCTTGAACTAAGGTCTATCTTCGGGGAGTAGTTGGTTCCCTGAATTTGATTGAAGAAGTCATCTATTCGGGAAAGAGGATATCCTTTTTGACGGTCAACTCATTAAGCCGACTGGAATACTCCTGCATTTCTGCTGGAGCAAAACGGTACGGAGATTTGGCTACGGGGGTAGTTCCAGGGATTAAGTTGATACGAGACTCGACTTGGCGTTCGGGAGGAATTTCCGGGAGCTCTTCGGAAAAGACATCAGGAAGAATTGCAGAGTTCGGGGATGCAACTTCCTGTTTCTCGATGATTACATGGGTGGGAATACATGACATTCCTTTCGGGGAAAACTTTTGAGCTTTGATGCATGAAAGAATGTGAAGGTTAGAGTTAAGCTTATCGCCATAGATCATAAGAGTCTGGTCAGAGGGGAGATTGAGACGAGTAGCCTTTTTCATAATAAAGTGTATCAGTACGATCAGGGCTCAATCGATACATGTCAAAGATAACATCAAGGCTCTTTATTGAAACTGACATCAGGTTAATGAGGAAAAATGATTACTCAAGGTACGGATATAGATTAAGAATAAATCATTAGCACACTCATTCTCGCCGCTAGCCATCTCGACGGTAAATGTTTCGGTTATTAGACGAGGACTATGTTTACGAAGATATTTGAATGAATGACTAATAAAACTTTCTTGACACTAGATTCGAAAAGGATACAAGCATAAGAATTGTCGAGAAGAAATGTACCCGCGACGGTGGTGGGATCCGCGATTGCCTCTTCCGACTTCATAGCTAAACCCATCTCGGTGTTGTTGATGTTGTTGGTGGTTGCTGCTTTTGGGCAGTTTCGCTTGAAATGCCCGATTTCTCCACAACCATAGCAGGCCTGTTCGGTACTCGATCTGGAAGCTTGATTGATTAGTTGGGCTGGTGTTCTGCAGTTTCGAGCAGTGTGGCCCTTTTTGCCACATCTTTGGCAGATCAGTTCACGGCATGGGCCAGGGATACGATGGTGAAAACTGCACCTATTGCACTAAGGAAGACTACCAGCATACCTAGTGGTAGGTGGTTGAGCTGTAGACACAGCAACAGTAATAGTGGCAGCTTGAACTGCAACTAATTCATGCTTTTTGGAGGGTCCTTGTGAACTCTGACCCTTTCACTTTTTCCAGAAAACCTTTTTACTCTCATTACGCTCATTCTGATGCTCCTGAACATTTTCATGGTTTTGGGGGTAGGGGTTATATCCTGGTCCTTCGAACCTGTCAGGGTACAATAGCTTCATTGTAGCCGTCACTGTGGCAGAAACAGCCAACTGGAACATTACAGGGTCGAATTGAGAAGGAGGTGGTGACGGAAGGTTGTTGTTCCTTGAGCTGGGTCCTTTCTTTGGAGGCATTTCAATCTAAAATGATTAGGAAAAAGAGGATAGTAAATCCTCTAAATTAAATCAAGAGATATGAAACAAGGGACATCTCTTTATGACAGACATATAATTTTATTAAGCGATAAAGCAGGAATGAATTATCAAGGCAGATAAACTATCGCTAAAGGAATGATCGAGGGGGAACGCCTGAATGAGGATTTTCTACAACAAAGTTAGATCTAGAAATACTCCTATAGTATTTCATGATTCGCTGCGACGACGGTGCGTTGTTTGGGGTATTTGGGTAAGTTTTAGGCATGCTGGACACCACAGTCACTCCCAGGCACATGTTGGCCATTTTTCGAATGAATATAGTTGATCAGGCTTTATTGACCCTAGACACGACTACATAATTGCCCAGGTTTAACTGCAGCATATAACACCCATTTACTTATGTTTTGTTCTACTTGTAGTTACGAATCTCGATGGCTAGGTATACTTGTATACTTTTGAAAATACTTATATTTTAAAGTATACTTTTAGTTCAGAGCACTTAGGCCCCTTAGTGTTTATAGTCTTATACCATGTAAGGTTTGGTATACTAGTTCACTATAAACAAGGGCTCTGATACCAATCTGTCACACCCCGAAACCGAAGGCGGAAACGTTCCGGGGCGGAGGACATCATGAATATTGCAACCAATGTACATAGTAAGCATAGTAAACATAAAGCAATACATTACATAGATTCATTACATCTGTTTAAAAGTAAAGTGCTACAAGTTTCATAGATACATAAGTTCAAACAAAAGAGAGACGTGACTCCATACGCTCCGTCTTCAACAAAGGAACGCGGGATACTTGTCCAAGGAGAACCTGCGAATACAAGCAGTTTAAAAATCAGCATAAAGCTGGTGAGTTCATAAGCGGTTTGTTTTGTGAAAATAAATAAGATTCCTTTTGTTTCTGAAAAAGTGGATATCCAAGAAAATCCCATATTTTCTTAAAAGTAATGTTTAGTTTTCCATTATGTTACACAATTCTGGTTATGAATAGCTGTTACCCCAGGAAAATCCTATATTTTCCTAAAAGTTGGTTACCAATCCGAAATGTAATGTAAAAGATGTATACTGAAAACCTGATTATCCTTGTGAAGTGTATGTTAGTTTTAACACGTATACAAAACTATCATCATAGTAAACTAATTTCAAAGTTTATAAATTTACTATATTCATTATTACTAACAAGTAAATCTATGTTATCCAAATTGCGAGTTCTATAACCATACTAAAGACTAGATATGGCAAAGGAAGGCCAATATCATTTATGACTTTTGTCATCCTTGAACCTTTCGGTTCGGCTGTAGCTAGCAGCCAGGTGTGGGGTAGTCAGCCCCGTATAGATCTATATACTCAAGTCACGCTCCCTCACAAAGAGATTCTGGTTACAGAGGCGGTCCTCCACTCGCGTATCTCTGTGGAGTGTTCTCCGAGGACGTGTCTCTAATTTATAGGAATAACAATTCTACAAGTAATAATGCGGAAAATCCTGTTTAAATTCTATTTACAAAGACGATCCTCCACTCGCGTATCTATGTGGAGTGTTACCGAGGACAAAACAATTGTACTAATCTAATGCTTTTAACAATAATGATATGGAACAATTCATTTGTGAAATATATATATAATCTAACATTATATAATAATATATGAAATCGGTTTGTAAACTAATTCTGCAAATCAAACAGTTGGTTAATACGGTTTCAATTGTTAAAAGCAAGTGGAATATGAAACAATTCAATTAAAATAATAAGTTTAAGCACAAGATATTCTTGTACTTTTGCTTGTATTCCCCCCCCCCCCTCCCCTGAAAACATTGAAAAACATTGAAAAAGGATAGGGGTATGAACTCACCGGACGAGGATTGTGTCGGTTTGGATGCTAAACGTCGGTTTGGGGCTTGAAAACGTGCGAGGTTCCTATGTAATATTAAATGATACACAAATGTATCTAATTAGACTACAATCACTAATCAGATACAATTATACACTCTCAAACGCGAAAACACTTCAAAATAAGTGTTTGGAGTGACCCGGGTGACATCTATGGACGTATATGGCTTGGATATGGAGTTTACTCTTCAAGAGTAAACTCTTAAGAGAGTTTACAGTCCAAAAGACCAACTCCCCATGAGTTTACAGCCGTAAACTCATGGTGAGGGTGTTCTTGGTTGCTAAATGGCCTTATACATTTGAGGGGTGATGCTAGTCTTGGTTTTGTGGCATTTGGAAGGGAATTTGGGCATTCTAAGGACCATTTGAGGAGTTTACAGAAGTAAACTGTGATTTTATGGCTGTAAACTCTTATGTGATATGTTCAAATGTGTTTTGATGGTCCTAAGTTAATTACAATGCACAAAGGAAGGTTCTAGGGTTGATTTCATGGCTTAGGAAGTGATTGGGACTTGAATTGACTTAGGAAAAAGAGCTTATGGTTTATGAAGATGTTCTTGGGGAGTTTACTACCTTAAAAACATGAGTTTGCTACCTTAAACTCATGTTTTTCCATGAATCATGCGTTTTAGTGGTTGTAGGTTAATCACATGTGATTCTAGTCCAACATACAAGCTATTCAAGGTGTTAAGGGCACTTTAACACCCTTTGGGGGTGGTTAAGGTCTAAGAAGATGTGTTTATGGTCCAAGAATGTTCTTGGGCCATAAAATCAAGTTTAATCCATTTACATATGTTTTAGTGCATCACATGAAGGATTATAAGGTTCTACACTCTCATGGAAGCATTTGGAGGTGTTTAGGGGCATTTTGACACTTTAAAAGGAGTTTATGGTCCATGAATGTGGGTTTGCGGTCCAAGCATGTTCTTGGACCATAAACTCATGTCCAATACTCAAATGGCACGATTTTGGGGTCCTAAGCTCATGCATGCAAGTTTATAAGCCATATCTAAGCACTAGTAGGGGTTTAGAGGGGTTTTGGGGCTTCAAAACCCTCTTAAGGGGTGTTCACGGTTTTGGGAGGGTCCCTAGACCATAAACAATTGTTCTTGGGTGTTTTTGGGAGTTTCAAACATGAATTTGCATGCCAATCAAGTCAAACAACAAGCTAGGATGGAGTACTTACCAAATTGAGGCTTGAAATGGAGTTTTTGGATCAATTTCGAATTCTAGAGAGAGAGTAGTGAGAGAAAGTGTTTATAGAGAGAGAGAGAGAGAGAGAGAGAGAGAAAGCTTAAAAATGATGTCACTCAATCCCTTATATAGGGGTTGAGTTTATGGCCCGGTGGAATTCTACCCGATATTGCCGTTAGACGGTGCTTTTGGTCGTACCCGATAAATTGCCATAATCACGACTTAGATCAACCTAATAATTTTCCAAATAAATATGGAAAATATTTTAATTTTTATAACACATCCCGACACTTATGAAACCGAATTAAAAGTCGCGATTAAATTAATTTGACTCTAAGGTTAACAGAACAATTTGAATACGAACGTTTTTATTTAACGGGAACGGTTTATAGTGCCGGAATAATTACGGTTTGTCACAACTAAGTAACTAAACCATTTATAAATACCTAATCTTAGTTACTTAGGAAAATGTGAATAAGGTGCTAATCCATGAAATTACACTTTGCACTTTGTTTAAGTCGGTTAGTGGAGCGTGTGTGGTTAACCGACACACTAACTCGTATTTAACAAGGTAGGCAAAGGGTAACTTAATGTTTATCATAGTATCGATGGAGCGTGTGTGGTTAACCGGCACATCGATTGAGGGGTAAACACTTAAGGGTACCAAGTAATTTGCATGGTTACTTCACACCTTGTTTTGTGATCCTCGGTCACAAAACATGAAGGGCACACTCGAGATTGAAACATGCCATTGAACAGTTCAATGAATCTCAAAAGAATCTAGGAGTTTCAAAACCAATTAAAACCTAATAATACATTTCATTTATATTGGTGGAAATTAGTGAATCGTCATTCACCTACCTTTAAATATTTTATAGCTTGGATTACGGCATCCCTCTTCTGAGTTATAAAATAGTTTGTTGGGTCCTAGCCTTAATATCTCATATCGGATGTTATATTAAGGACTTTTAATCAACTATCTTGAATGTCTCCCAAAAGATGTCTAGTTCAGACATCTATGATCCTCCTAAATCTCTTGGATATCATACTTCTTTCACCTCCTCCAATTATTCTCCCTAACCCACAAGTTCTTGAAAAGTTTAAGGTCACTCAAGCCCTATTGGCAAGTAAAGGTCTATGTGTGGTCACATCTTGGAGATGTAGTCACATATTGACAAGCCGGGAGAGTTGGGTGTCAAAGTCTTGAGAAAGTTGGTGGCTCAATCACTTTCTAAGTCACATAGTGAGTTCCTTTGGGACACCTATGAAATAGACTATGAAAAGACCCTTAATGATCTTATCTATTTGCTAAGATCAACTTCCTAATACTTTATGGACATTGAAAATGATGACATTGGATATCCAGTGAAGCTCTCTCTTCCCAATGGAAAGGGATCGGCCGTAGTCAACTCGGTTGACCAAATGGTAAAGATAGAGGCTAAGTCTGAGATAGTCCCATTATCAATGGTCCATTGCCAAAGGAAGGGGCATTGGTTGCGAAGCTGCCAAATTTACCTGAAAGATCATAAGGTTGGTAAAGTCAATAAGTTTGACTCTACTTCAGGTAAAGTCCACTATCTAACTCTGCTAAGTTTCTACTCTGAGATTCTTGATACATGATCTGACTGGGTCACATGGTGATGTTTTAAGAATCAAAGAAAAGTGAAGAAACTTAAAGAAAGAATATGTTGAATCTGATCACGTAAATGGATTTCTATCGCATAGTTTGAAGATCGGATTCTTGAGCTACTTCTTAGGAGTTATGATATTTTGCTTAGGAACAAATAACAACATAGTTTTCATGCTCTTTTTGCATTGTAAGGATAGTTTTTCCGCAAAGTTTTTAAAATAAAAGGAAAAAATGATGATTTTATTTATTTTAAAATATCCTTACAATGGCATTTGTGGAAAAGAAGTGTTGTTTATATGATTCCATTAATAGCAATATTGGAAATATGAATTTGATTCTTTCATTTGTGATAGTGTCTAAATTTACCAAATAAGGAAAGATACTCATCACCCAAGTTTCAGTTGGATAGAAACTTGGAATCATGCAAGTTGTATTGCATGATGAATGAGAACTTTCAAGCATTTGAAAATTAAGACTAACTACTTGTTCACATGGATGTGTGAGTCAAGTGAAGGACTAAGGGATCAAGTACACTTTCTTGTGTAGTTATCAAATTCCACCAAAAAATGGATAAGACTATTCGTCATGATCTACTAAGGTTTAGTAAATATGATTATACTTACAACCTTAAGTATAATTCTGAAACATTGGAAAATTTTCAATGTATGACAGAGCAAATAAGAAGAATCAAATTAGGCAAAAGGATAAAAGTTTCCTAAATCTGAAAAGATGGGAGAGTACTTTAGTAATCATGTATATATGATCATCTTAATGACTAAGATACCTTATCGCAATTCATTCTCTAAGTGCATTCTGATAGCTAAGAAGAGGAGCTATGAATTGTTGAAGTGGTTAAATCAAGAAGATGAGTCATATTTCATTCCATAACATTTCTTAGAATCATACTCCAAGATTGTACTTTATTGACATGTCTTAAATAAGGTTTAAAAAACACTTATCAAATGTAAGAGTAAAAGTTTTCTACTCTTGTACATTTGAAATTTGTAAGTTGTGATGTTTTGGATAAAACAAAGACCAACTAAGGCTAATTGTGTTAAGTGTCTGTCTTGATTAGAATCCACACTATCTCTTGAATATTTGGCAAGATAGTCTTATATGTCAAGAGGACAGTGGGAGTCTTAAAGATCCTGAAAAGAAGTTCAAGATCTAATCAAGAATAAAAACCTGTAGTTTAACACTAACACATGACGTGAGGTTTATAACCTATCGCGTTGACATTTCTGTTCCCATTCCAGTTAAGTTGGCTATATATTTGAGTTCTACATGTTCTCAATTGTTTGCATAGCTACTTGGAAGCAATGGTAGGCCCTTGAGATGCCAGGTGGCAAGAAGTAAAGATTGCACAAGTTCAATCCAGATGAGTTAAGATTTGTCACTAACCTAGTCTTGTGATTATTGTTTTGACAAATTCACATTGATAGGAACACTTACACCATAAAATCTAAGTGTCATAAGGTTTCTCTTCGATTCATGAAAATGATGGTAAGGAAACTCTTTCACTAAGTAGATTTTAAGTAGATAGCAATTGTGATATTTGCAGTTCTCAAAGTCATTAGTGGAGCGTGCGTGGTTAACCGGCACACTAACGTTGACTTATGAGAAATGGCAAAAGGTCTAAACAATTTAGAGTATGAGTATGGCATCCCTTTTCATAGTTCTAAAATTGTTTAGACACACATGTGAGCTATCTAAGGCAAGGTGTATGATTTTGATAAAGTTTTATCAAAGCAATCTAGTATCAGAAATCTAAACTTTGGTAAGAAAGTCAATAAAGTATTGATTTCTAGAAGTCCAGCTAATTTATGAGTACATGTCAAAGCTAGTGGGAGTATAAGTGTTATTCTAATAGTCATCATGTTAGTGGGAGCATGATAATTATGATAAAGGTTGCAAGTTAGCAATGTTAATTATAGAAAACAAAAGTTTCAATTCGTGAGGCTGCAGTGGTTGAAAAAGTTGTTTTGCTATAATTAAGGGAGAGGAAATTATACTTCATTTCAATTCTAAAAGCATAGATTGAGATTTTAATCAAATTTAGTCAAGAATATATATCAATTTCATGTTGGAATGGCTCAACATAAGGAAATTCTATATATGGGTTCATTATTTGCATTCTAAAATTCGATAATGATTACGGCATCCCTTTTCGTAATCTGAATTATGAGAACTTGGAAAATAGAAATGAAAATATTATAGCAAAAGACTAGTTTAGTCTTTATGTGAGACATCATGAATCGTGTCCCATATGCTTCGGATATAGGATTTATTACATGTGCTATATTCATCCTGTCTAAAATTTTCCAGATGCCTGGGGCATTAAGAAGTGAAAAGGTCTAGAACTGGATATGACTAAAACAATTAAGCAATTGTCAAGGACAATCTAAGGTTTACCAAAGATTGGTTGCTCAGGGACATTTGGAAGTATAGTGTTAATTGTTGGAAGGACCAGATTGACATATTCTGAAAAGAGACGACTCTTGTTCAGAAGTGATAGTCAAAAAGGGAATGTGGAAATGCTCCCATTGGTGGAAGTTGTTAAATAAGTCTGTATAAGATTAGGATACTTAATGCAAGAAGGATGTTTCCAAGGATTTGATCTTCTTTGGAATGCTCTGTAATGTTTATTGTCAAATCTTTGTGACTTTGTGCATAATCATTACAAGAGAATCATTGCATATAAGTTGAGAATCTAACAGATTTAGGTAAAATGGCATGAATTTGGAATACCTGGATTTGCCATAAGAATTCGGGAGTGTGAAATTAGAATCATTGAAAGTTTGGTCAATTGGTTTATTTCACAAAGTAAAGGTCATAGACAAACATAGTATGCATACTTGGTGTACGGAATGACTAGTGCTTAGAAAAACATAGTGTACATGCTCGGAGCATGGGACAACTATTGTTTTAATTCAAGAATAAAGTTGATAGCTGAAACAGTATGCAATGAATAATGTGTAATCATATGGTGATAAATAAAAGGTGTTTTATTTATGTTCATAGGTTTTGATACCATATTAGATTCAATTATTCTTGTGTTTCATTTTGCATGTTTTGACTTCCAGAATAAACTAGGTTATTCTTCCGGAATGACTAAGTTATTCAAACCATCCACAGTCGGTCATATGTTGGAAGTAGATATGAATCAAGACTGTCATGGGTTGGCTTGTAGAGGTCTAAGATGTTGGACAAAGGACTACAACACTCATGAATGCTCATAAGTTCTAAGTATTGGATTCAACCTGCGCTCATTTGAATCACTTCATGGATTTTATCACGAGTGATCATGAGACGATAATATCTTATATTCTTCAAACCTAGAGATATGAGTTGTTACTATGAGTTGATAGTACATTGATTGCACGAAAACACATTGGTAACTCGATGTTATAAAACGTGCCTTTGTGTATGATTCAACAAGTAGCAGAACAAACCATATGAGTCGAATTTTATCCATTCCTTTTACCTTCGGGATAAAAGCGATATTTGTGGGCCCCTCGATGATTTAATGATGACACATGTGAGTGCTTGGCCAAGCCAGGACTGATTTGATTTGTTCAATCAGTCAGTCATCATGAATCGGAAATCGGGAAACAACAAATAGACAGAGAGAATGATTGATAATCCATGTCTCAGTCCATTCGATATCCAGAATGGAGGAATATATGATCACTTATCTAATCGACACGTCATTGACAAGGGTCAGAGTTCATCGGCAAGGTCAGATTTCGACGAAAGCTTTTGAGAGCTACGATTGCAAGTCGGTTCTTGAAGTCATACTTGCAATAATAGTTTTAGACTTATCCAAGTGGGAGACTGTTGGATTAATGTCTAAGTCCATAACTATAATTGGTAAGACTTGACCCGACCCGACATGGTCCATTTAGGTTGCATGTCGGTTTAACAACTTTGGTCCTCATTTTTTAGCCATTTTGACACTTTTGGTCCTTGTTATCGATACTTTTACATTTTTTAGGAACCTTTTAATATTTAATGTTTGGCCACAAAACTTTAACGGTTTGACAACTTTGATCCCTTTTCTATTTAGGAACCTTTTAATATTTAAAGTTTAATCACAAGTTAAAATCTTATTTTGATTGAACTATATAACAAATTAGATACATGTGTATACACAAAAACTGAAAATACATAATGGTCTCACTTCATGAATAATTACTGAAAATCTACCCCATGCCTGTCAGAGCGAACCTCATGGAGATTCAAGGGTAGGTACGTGGCTGAACCCATCAACAAGGCCTCAAGCTTTGATAAACCCAGTTCCAGTGGTACAAAAGAAATACCAAGCGAACCACTAAAAGCTTCCAGCAAATCATCAACAACAAACGAAGCTCATACGCAGAAAAAGGAACCTAAGGCCAACATTCACTTGACTCAGGAACAACTTGTTGAGCCGAAACGCTAGAGGAACAAAAGATACATGAAGAACCTCAATGAGAGAAAACAGTTTTGGCAATCCAAAACACCACTTATGTTCACTCTGAAAAACCTTCTAATCTGAAGATGATAAAGGGAGCACAAGTCAATCACTGCCAGTCATGCAGTCTGGAGAACCGAACAACCTGTTTCAGTCCTAATAGTGTTGACAAGAACCGAAAGTCATGTTTCGGTCCCAACTCTTACTATGCCAAAAACCGAACGTCCGGTTTCGGTCCCAATACAAGTGCTCAGAACCGAAAGACAAGTTACGTTCCAAAATCCAATCCTTCTCACTCTCAACCAAAACCAAACCTGGTGAAGGATATCAAGGGAAAGGGAAAGCTTGTCTCTAATAATGAAGAACAAGTTAAGAAAAAGTCATCAAACCTTAGGTCTCCAAAGAAAAACTCAAATGAAAAACAAACTAACAAAAACATACCCCAAATAGAGAAAGACAAAAATTAAATCAAAGTTTACACCATCAAACAAAAAGATGAAACCACATTAATAAAAAGAACGTATATGGTTGATCTTTCTGTTGCAATTCCCTATTCTATAAAAAACTCATTAGGGCCCAAGAGACTTTGGGTTCCTAAATCTGCTTAATTTTGCAGGTTATAGGTGACGAGCAGTTTGACGACAAATGGTATATTGACAGTGGCTGCTCTCGTCACATGACAGGAAGGAAGGAAGAGCTTAGGGAGTTTCGGTCCCTTAAGGATAGTGGATGTGTAAAATATGGAAACAACTCATATGGCACAATCAAAGGATATGGGATGATTACAAATGGCAAATTTTCAATTCGTAAAGTAGCTTACGTGGACGGATTACATCATAACCTAATCATTGTCTCTCAACTAGTTGTGGGAACTGGATTAAAGGTTTCGTTCGATGACAAGGGTTCAGAGATCATTGAAAAGAAAACTAAGAAAGTCCAGTTGAAATCCATGCGTAAAGGCGAGATGTATCCACTAAATATCAATCCAATAAGAAGAAAGCCAGCTGTATGCCTTCTGACAAAGGCGAACTCAGACGAAAGCTGGTTGTGGCACTGAAGACTTTCGCACCTGAACTTTAAAGATATTAATAAACTGGTGCTTGGTGATCACGTGCGTGGACTTCCTATTCTCAAATTTGACAAAGAACACATGTGCGCAACATGCAAAATGGGCAAGTAAAGCAGAAAGAGTCACCTTTCTCGTATCAATACAAAAACCATCTAACCACTTGAATTGTTGCACATCGACTTATGTGGTCCTTCGATTATTGAAAGCATCGGAAGTAGTAAGTTCATAATTGTGATTGTAGATGATTTTTCACGCTTCACCTGGGTTTTCTTTCTTAAACAGAAATCAGAGGCGACTATCAAGCTGAAGGTTTTCATCAGGCAAGTGGAATTGCAGCTGCGAAAGGTAGTAAGAAACATAAGAAGCAAAAATAGTCTAGAGTTTAAAAATAAAGACCTTGAAGAGTTTCTGACTGAAAAGGTAGTAACTCATAACTTCTCTGCTCCCTACATTCCACATCAGAATGGGATTGTTGAATGGCGAAACCGTTCATTGTGTGAAGCAACCCGAACCATGTTGAGTTTTGCTTCTCTTCCATTATACTTCTAGGCAGATGATATAGTTGTTGCTTGCTACATGCAGAACAGTCATTCCTCAACAAGCGATTTTCCATCACTCCATACGAAATCTTGAATAATCGCAACCCTGATGTAAAGTTTTTCCATGTGTTCAGTTCGAGGTGCTTCATTTTCAAATCCAAAGAGAATCGAAATAAGTTTGATGCAAAGGCACATGAAGGGATATTTCCTGGCTATTCGCTTACGTCAAAAGCATATAGGGTTCTGAATAAACGCTCAAGGAAAATTGAAGAAACCTACTATGTAACTTTTGATGATAATTATATGAAGAAAATTAAAGAAAGCAAAGGTCCAACAAAAGAAATATTTTATGTATAAGGTCAAGTCTCTATTCCCATTTCCAATCTATTTGAAGAGTACATGTTGCTCTTTGATGAACCAGAGAAGGCAATCAACTCAGAAGCGAAAGTAGCAGATAACAAGATCAATTCCTTGAAGAAAATTATCGATGAAGCTGCTAATGCAATGGAAAGCGAACCTACTACATTAAATGATCATCCAACCACCAATGACCCTCCAAAAGAAAGCTCAATATTCCAGGGGGAGGGTTCGTCAACACCACAAACAACCGAATTGCCTTTCCAGGTGGAGAATCCATCAGTAACACCAACCCATGATGATCTATCTGAGGGGGAAAGTACAGAACCTGACATGGGATTCGGTTCGCCATTTGAAGGGGATAATGAAAATGCAAATGACGAAGGCGATATGTCAGAACTGGAAAAAGAAGTTAATGCTGAGTTGGATCCTGCCTATGATCCAAATTACCCTCCTCTCATAAAGTGGACAAAAGATCATCCTAAAACTCAAATACTTGGTAAATCATCAGAGGGTGTTCTCACACTCTTTCAACTGAAGGCGAAGCAAGCTGCTTTATTCTCTCAAGTAGAATTATGCATGTTTAATTCATTTGTCTCCAAAATTGAACCGAAAACAGTACATGCTGCTCTTGATCACTATGATTGGGTGCAATCTATGCAAGAAGAACTCGATGAGTTTGAATGTAATCGTGTCTGGAGGCTGATTCCCACACCAAAGGATGCATCTTTAGTCGGTTTAAAATGGGTTTTTAGATATAAGTTAGATAAAGAGGGTAATGTCATCTGCAACAAAGCAAGGCTGGTGGTGAAAGGATATTGCCAGGAAGAAGGAATAGATTATGAACAAACCTTCGGTCCTGTAGCAAAGTTGGAATCAGTGAGAATATTTTTGGCATATGTTGCACTTAAAAACTTCGAAGTATTCCAAATGGATGTAAAATGTGCTTTCTTGTATGAAGAACTGGAAGAAATGGTATACATTGAGCAACCACCCAAATTTGTGAATGAAAATTATCCTGATCATTGCTACATACTAGATAAAGCACTCTATGGTTTGAAGCAAGCCCCACGAGCCTGGTATGAAACTCTAACACGTTTTCTCAAAATGTCAAAATTCAAACAAGTTTCGGTTGACCCAACCTTCTTTCGCAAGAAAGAGGGCGAACACTTAATGATACTTCAGATTTATATCGATGACATCATCTTCGGCTCCACGAATCCTAGCTTAACAGTTGAATTCAGGAAGTTGATGGAGACTAAATTTGAAATGAGCGCAATGGGTCTGATTAACTTTTCCCTTGGATTGAATATATGATAGGGATCAGAAGGAATCTTCATTAATCAGGAAGCATACACGAAGACTTTGTTGGCGAAGTTCGACATGACGGTAGATTCCAAAGTAAAGGTTCCAATGGCATTTGGCACAAAGCTGACTCCATCTCTTGAGAAACCGGCTGTTGATGTCACTCTCTATCGTTGGATGATAGGATCTCTAATGTATTTAATAGCTAGTAGATCGGATATAATGTTCTTCGTCTATTATTGTGTAAGGTTTCAAGCAAATCCAAGAGAGCCTCATATGATTGCAGTAAAAAATATCTTCCGGTATTTGAAGAGAACCTCATCTTTCGGTCTTTGGTATCCTGCAAAATCCGACTTCTTTGTTCAAGCTTTCTCTGATGCTGATCTTGGTGGATGTGTATTAGATCGAAAGAGCACAACCGGTGGATGCTAGTTACTTTATGGCAAACTTGTCAGCTGGCAGTCAAAGAAACAAAATTGTGTCTCTCTTTTCACAGCCGAAGCTGAGTACATCGCTGCAGCATCTTGTACATCGTAGGTCATATGGATACAAATCCAACTTAGAGATTATGTATTATGCATGAAGAAAATACCTCTCTACTGTGACTCAGAAAGTGTGATTCGTATATGTCATAATCCAGTGCAACACTCGAACACTACATATATTGCACTAAGATACCACTTCATAAAGGACCATGTGGAAGACGGTAATGTTGAAGTTCACTTTGTTCGGTCCTCAGACCAACTGGTTGACATCTTCATTAAAGCCCTACCAGAAGCAAGCTTTAATAAAATTCTACAAGGGTTGGGAATGATGGAAGCTGAGTCGGTACCAAAAGCCATTTTGTCTCACTAAAAATTGAAGAAGCGAAATAGAGCGAATGCTCGATCTATTTCGGCTCTAGAATTTTTTGGAACCGAAATGAACCGAACGCTCGGCCCATTCCACTTCATCTTTTCTAAGTGATGGTTTCGGTTGTATATTTTTGTAAAGCAATTTTATTCTCTTGTATGTTTACATTTAGTGTTTATTTTCTTTTCTATTTTTATTATTTTTCAGAAATTAGAAAAATCCAAAAATATTTTTATTTTTATTTTCTGTTTTTATTATTTTTCAGAAATTACAAAAATCCAAATATATTTTTATTTTTATTTTCTGTTTTTATTCATTTTCAGATATTTTCAAAAATCCAAAACTATTTTTATTTTTCCATTTTTGTTTCGTTTAGTTTCTTTTGGTTTGATAATCACAGATGCTATCTTGATTGGAGCCAGGGCATGTATAACACTCTTATCTTTGTACTAGTTAAGTGTCCCTAGAAGCATGTTGCTGCATGTAGACCAAAGCCTCCTTAACTCTGAGTGGAGCGTTAATGATTCGGTCGACACCTATCGTTTCTTCCCAATTAGGCTGCTAAATTCACTCAAGTCACGAGCTACCTTACTCTTCTCACAATGAGATTAGAGTTTTTTGCCTTGTCATTCTTAATTAGCAAAGGTACTTTTGGCTCTTTAACCACCTCATTATTCTCCATCACGTTTCGCTTCACAATCGTAACCCTTGAGACTCTCCATAATTACCACTGAGGTTTATGGTTACATAACATCTGTGTTGATGATCTTAGTCACGATCACCACGTGCTGAGTGACACCCAAAATCCAATACCTTGAATGAATTGACGGTGAACGCTTATATGATCAAGCTATTACTTGTACCTTAAGAAATTTTTTAATTTTTGCATGATCTTTATGATATCGTCTATCACCAAGACGTTTCTTCCCATAAGATCCAGTTTTAGTTTTGCTTTGAGATTTCTAATTATTATCCAGTCACAAAATAAATTCTCCGAACCTACTTGTTCAATAGACCACATCGGTCTTACAAGTACTTCATCTCACTTTCGGTCTTATTTTAAGTATCGAAGTTCGGTTGAAGCTAAACCACCCACTAAAGCATATACTTGAAAAGATCCCTTTTAATGTTTCTTAACAAACATTTGATCGTATTTTATTTAAAACCACACAGACACTTCTCAGTCTCTCTTGACTTTGAAGGAAGAGATTCGTGCCCGGGATCATTCATTTTATGTCTTTCAAGGCATCACTTTTATCCCGTACAAATCTTTCTTTGTTTCTTTTTCTTTGGCATACTCTTGCACGAAGATCTTTGTGATTTTCCAAACTCTTGATTGTGGTACTAATGGCACTTTTCAGATCTTGCTTTTGGTTCTAACATATATGGTAGTTCACTTTCTTATGGAGGAGCAAAGAATTGAAAGAGAAGGTATTTGGATAAGGACAATAATTCGTTTTTGGGCGTGTGGATTTGAAACAGTTTCTACACCCACACCTGATGGCGTGTTTCTAGGGAAACCAAGCTGTCAAATCCCGCTTTTACAGGCGAAGTTTTAGAAATCGTAACATCACAACCAATATTTTCTCTCTCCGAGAAACGGTATAAAAAGGAAGTTCTCACGCCTATTGTACCTTCTTACCTTCTTCAACTTCTCTCTAGAATACACCAGGCGATATTCAACTGTTCATCTTCTTGAGTGCTTCAACAATGGAGGAATCATCCTCTATTCAAGATCAAACAGCTTCTTCAACCTTGCTCAAGATAAAACCGAATCAGAATCTCATTATTCAGTTGGGTCCTTTTCTTTATGATTCATACATGCTTCACGTTGTAGAGTGCTTAAAGTATTCTTCATTGGTGATCGCTCTAACACAAGTCGAATCAGTTCCAATGTCCCTTCTATCACAGGTCTATTTCACGGCTTCCTACGACAAACGCAAGGAACAAATCTTTTTCGAAATCTTTAATCACAAGACATCTGTATCCAAATCACGCTTCTGTTCACTGCTAGGGCTTGCTGTTGATGCTTCTGTCATCTCTCCGGATTTCATAACAACCACTCAGTTATTCTCGATGTTCTATGACATGGGATACACGGACATTCAAACTACAGTGACGAAATTCAAGAAGTCGTGTTTACCACCTCAAAAGGAATGGTCTTCTCACACTTCTTTACAAGGGGTTAGCAGAACAGGTTGCAGGGTCTGATGGGGCAAGTAAGGGATTTATGACCATTCTTTATGGTCTCTACCAGGGAATCAATTTGGATTATGGATCAGTACTCTGGTCACAACTGGTGCAGAGTCTCAACTCCTCGACCAAACATTATGAGATTTCATGTGCTTTGAAGTCTTCTACTACTACGTTTCACACGGTCCAAATTATTGTTACTGACCCTACCAAATTCATTTACATCGGTTCTATTCCTGAAACAATGAGCCGATGTGTCATGAGTGAAAGTAGAGTTATGGAAGATTACGGGAAAAATGCCTCCTTTGGGTCCAAGACAACTCACTCCTAAGATGAAGAGTGCTTTGGAGGCGGCTGACAAACCTACAAAGAGGGGAAGAAATAGGAATCTAAGAAAACCGAAAACGAAGGTCCCTCATCTCCTAGAAATAAAAAGGTTGATACCGCTGCACCTTCGGCTCCCAAAAAGAAAAGTGTCAAGAAGATGGAAAAACGACTGAAGGCTCCAATGCCTTCTGATTCCGATGAAGAGGAACAACCAGCCAATGATGAATAGGATAATCAACATGAAGGCTCACCAAGGGAAAACACTCCTCCCCGATCTCGAACACCTGAAGTACAGATTCATGTTCCTACTCCTCCTCCTTCACCAAAACAAACTTCTATACCAATCTCCGTTGCTCCCATTCCACCTCCTGTCTCGTCTCAACCCACTACTACTACTCCAATACAACAACCTATCTTTTCTCAAGCTACAACAACCACAATCACTGGTCCTTCGGTGAGTGTTAATGTATCTGATATGGGGGCACATACCGTTGGCATTGAAACCCATGTTACTACTAAACCTCTCTCACCATCACCTTCGACATACTCTGAGCCTATTCTAGGAGGCAAAAACTTTGACTTTGACTCCACTTATTACAGTCCTTATCGCATTCCAAGTGAAGATGATGATGTTGCTCCGGTGACCAAGCAATATTTAAAAGATATCAATGATAAGCTTGATAAGTTGCTTACTTCCTCAGCACCTTATTCTGATGTTGTGTTGAAAGAGTTTCTTGATACTTCTCTTCAGCAATATATAGCCTCAATCGACAACTCCACAAAGGATGTGGATGCCTCCACATCTACCTGCAAGAAGGCAGCAATCGAAGTAACTGATCTAGTTCACGATTCGAAGATTTTCTTGGAATCATTCAAAGGACATGCCGACACCAATGCTGCAAAGCATATTGCTTTGGTTTATTCTCTCACAAAGTCCCTTCAAGAAGAGACACCAAAGTTTGATTCTATTCGAACTGAGCTCCAGGCTGATCACACTTCTCTTCTTACTTCGGTCGCTTCTCGTCTTGATCAGCTTCAGGCTGATCTTGCCATGGTAAACAGGATAATGGACGAACTTGTTCTCAAAACCACTCAAGTTGAAGTCTGAAATACTCATATTGCTCAAGCTCAGAAGGAGATTGCTTCACTCAAGACTGAGCGAGCCATTCTTAAAAGCAATGTTGCTATGTTCTCTTGATTCTCAGTAATCTTGTCAATGCTCATGATCCTGTTCTCACCCTCACCATTTGGAATCATTTGACGGCAAAACTTCTTCCTGCTATTCAGATTTTAAGTCAGATTCAGGGTATTACGGAGTTTGTGGTCACTCCGCAACAAGGGGTAAAAGTTGATCAGAATCCTCCCAAAGTCACTATCAAAACCGGACCGAAGGTTAATGCAGCTTCGGGTTCTGGTGGACTCACCCACAGGTTGATCGTGATCTAATAGATTTTTATTTTGAATTTGCTCAACCCTAATACTTAACATGGAGTGCTTAGAAAATAAGCTCTGTCAAGGTATGGAAGCCGTATGTTGTTGGGAAATTCATCAACGTAAAGTTCAGGGTGACCCAAGGTTCTGATAGTTCTGTTCATATGATTTCATTAGCTGATCTTCCAAACCTGAACCCACATGATTGGATTTTGTTTTTCAATATTCTGCTTACTAATCAAGAACAGTATGGCCCGATCCTCGATCATATTAAGAGGATGTTGGCTTCCTACATCCATGAGTTTGCTAAGATGGATCAGGAGATAGCAAATGTTCTGAGAAAGAAGCCAATTGTGAAGAATATCGGGAAGCCAAGTGATTTAAATAAGATGAAATTAGGCAAGATTGATCCGGTCCATCACATTGTCATGTTCACTAGAAGCGAAGGTGAAAGATTCCTTTTCGCTCATGTTGACAAACACTTGTTCTCCACTTCCTGCTTGGAGCACGTTCTTGACATAACTCACAGGTGTAAACAAAACAGTGATTCGGATAAGAAGAACTTCTCTGACATGCTTCGGTGGTATATATCATTTCATCACACTCTTTTGGCCATTATACCGAAGGTGTTCAAGACAGTGAAGAAGTCAGTTCGTTTTCAACCGAACTAGTCTCTCGCCTCTATTGACACAAAGGGGGGAGATTGTTGGGTTTAGAGTGTTGCGTCATATGGGCTTAATGTTATATTTTGATTACCCGATTTGGGCTTGTCCAACCGTGGTTTAAGCTTAGGGTTAGACTATATATTATGCATGCATGTATAGCGTAAAAGATAGAGTTCTCATTAATAGGTTTTGCATTGTAACCCTAAACACACCTCTACAGTCGAAGTTCTTCATCGAGCTCTTCTGAAGTGTGAGACATTAATCATTCGACATCATTTGATCCGTTATTGTGTTCTTTGATTACTTCATTCTTGTTTATCTGTTTTGAATCTGTCGATCTAATTGCGCTATAATCTCATCACATATTTTTATAAAAAAATAATATATACATATATTTTTGATTAAAAAAACATCATTGAGAAGTAAATTATCGACAATTAAATTATCATTTTAAATGTATACTCTAAATAATAGTTATGTAATAATTAATACCATAAAATAATAACTCATATTCAAATTTCAAAAGGAATTTTGATCAATGATAAAAAAAATGTGCGTCTTCAAATTAAAAAAACAAAATTTATTGTCATATAGTTTTTTTCAACCCACACAACGTTATATTTTTCTTTTTAATCCAAAATAATTTATCAAAATGGGTTAATTTCCATGTTATAAATTACCATCTTCCAAAACAAATTAGGGATCATTGTTAGGAGTTTAAATTTTCATTACATTTGTATCAAAGTTGGGTGCCCAATCATACATGTTATCGAATAGAGATAATACCGAAAGTCTAGTGTGTTTGTATATATATATATATATATATATATATATATATATATATATATATATATATATATATATACACACACACACACAAGTTTACTATGTAATAGATGTTTCTATACATTTTTTTTATAAATATGTGTTTCTATACATATATATTTAAAGTAAAGTAGGTATTTATATAGATTTTTTTTAAATATGTGTTTATATACATTTTGTTTTATAAAAACAAATTTATATATATTTATGTACTTAATAAATATATATATTTTTAAAAAATATGTATTTCGTATACAAAAGGTTTTTTTTTAAGTTTTTATATAGAGAATATATGGTTTTTTTTATGTGAAGATGTGCTTTTTTTTGTAGATTTATTGTTTTTAAAGAAAAAACATGTTCGAATACTTTTTTGAGAAAAAATATTGTAAAAAAACTAAAATCAAGATGAATTTATAATAAAATTCTGAAATATAGGCCAAAAGGGTAAATTTTTAATAAAATTAAAAATCTAGACTAAAAGTTTAAATTTTAGACTAAATTTGTAATAAGATTTGAAATCTAGGCCAAAAGTCTAATTTTTGAAAATTAGATAATCTGTTAACATGTTAAATTGATTAAATTGAATACGATTATCCTTTTTTATGATTTAATTGAATAAAAAATATATATATAGATTAAATCCATTTAAAACCTTTTTTGCAGTTTTCCAAAATATATTATACGTATGATTTGTATATGCATGTGTCATATTCAAGACACCTAATTTTGAAAGAGATTACAAGGAACATCCGGATGGTGACTCTTTCACCCCTCTTTATTTATCGCTTGGACAAACAAAGAAACAGGCAAATCATGCCAAAAAAAAAAAAAATAAAAAAAAAAAAAAAAACTTTTGAACTTCCGAAAAGAGAGAAGCTATGGATTCAGAAGATGGTGACCCTTTTCTTGTCCCCTTCCCATATATACACTCTATTTTTGTTTCTAATCCTTCAGCTCTTCAAACTTTTGCGTATCACACCCAATCAATTTCGAATCAACAACTATATATCTACTACTTTTGAATTAGACTCCCTTTTTTTGTAGGCAATTTGTTAATTTAATTATCGCCTCCATCATACTTTCCATAAAGAGTCTCTACGATGACACTTGCAGGTTTTTGTCTTAGATTCTTCAGTCGCATGGATTTTCATGACATGATTTTTGATTTTTGTGAAACGTTTAATCGAACGTCTTCCTGAACTCAAACTTAAATAGCCATTGGCTATGTAAGGGAGACAAACCCACATACAACATGTGGTGAACGATGGAGTCAATATGGTGTTTAATTGTTTATACATGATTACCCGAAACGGATACCCTAGGGTTAGTTTTAAAATTTTAATTATGCCTAGTGTATGTAGTATTAAAATGTGGTTCTTTTTGTATGGTTGCAAGCTACAAAAAGAATGTATGCATGTGAGCGAATAAGTAGCATTAGCATACATGCATAGATGTGGGTAGGAATCTAAGGTGCCACTTATAAACAATAATTAAGATAAGAAATCAAAAAGAGACAAATAAAACACAAGTGGGAAGCCCTATCCTTAATGAGTCACATACAAAGAATGGGATGTTTGTAAAAATGAACATGCAATCTTTGAAAAACTCCAAACCGATTCCAACCTGGGAATATATATATATATATATATATATATATATATATATATATATATATATATATATATATATATATATATATACTCTGCAAAGTGAGTATAGTTACGAAATTTGAAAAAAAAAATTAATTTTTTTATTATACACAAAAACCTCAAATAATATATTCTTTAAAAATCATTAAAATTTAAGAGATATTTCTACTTACCTAAATGAGGTTCCATAGACATCTGTCGTACGTGCTTATACACTCAGCTTTGTATTACTTTCCACTGATGTGAATCGCATTCGAACACGTCACATCCAAGTATTGGGTTTAACGTTTGTACCTTGACGAAGTGGGTGGTACTGAATTATCATCGAAGTCACCACTTTTGTTTGAACCTCCACCGTGTTCTTTAGATCTGTCATGGTCATCAGATATTCCCTATCATTACCGCTTCCACTGTGAAAGACCACCACCGATCTGATGTTTTATGCCATGCAAATCTGATGAGATATTATGAAAACTCCCCGGATCTATAGTCATTTGACACACTAAAGGCTAGATCTAAAAGTTTCAGCGACTGACAAGACCATACCTATGAGCTCTGGCAAATAGCGAGGCCAGATCTACCAGTTGTGATGAGCGGTAGGATCCATCACAACCGTCTCTATCCAGATGTTGCTTGTCTTCGGTTCCTCCAAATTTACTTTGTCTTCAACCACCTCTAGTCGTCTTCTTCATCTACAGCCACCACCCCTGGCGCTTCTCTCACACTGATACTCTACACACTTTACACCATGAAAGACCTTCATCTTCATCCAGATCAAGACAATCTTTTGCTTGAATAATTATTTATTTGAAGTAGATTTGAGAGATCTGGTGTGTAGTGTTTAATGATTTCCTTCAACAAGAAGATTTTATTTTAAGCTGTGAATGCATAAGTTTTTTACTTAAAGAAGCACTAGCCTCTTGATCTATTTTATTCAATTGTGAATGAGAGTCTTGAAATGCTTTATTAAATTGTGAATTTGTGAGATGCACGCAAGGTGTTTGAAAATGCTTCAACAAAATCAAGTATGTTTTAAAGTTATTAATATTATAAATGAGATTCCTAAACTACTTTATTAATCTATAAAAAAAATTCTTGAAATGTAAGTTTTAACTTGAAAATATGGTTTTGAATGTATAATTTTTGTGTATTAAACTATAAATTTATTAAACTAAGTTATAAATTTTTTGTATTAAACTATGAATTGACTATTTTATGTTTTTATTTGACAATACTAAATTTGAATTGACACTATTAATTTATGAATTCACTATATTAACTTGAGAATTTGATAAGATTTTTTTAGCTTCTAAAATATAAGATGAAAGAAACGTTATAAACAAATATTATTTTATATAATTTTAAATAAAGTATGTAACATTTTAATCGTGAATATTTACATTAATAAACTTTGAAAGAAGTACTAGCCTATAGATATGATTGTATAAATGTAAGTTTCAAGTTGAGAATATAGTTGTGAATGTATATTTTTTTAAAATTAAATAGATTTATGTATTAAACTATGAATTGACTGTAATAAAGTGTGAATTAACTGTATTAAAATTTCAAATTTGAAATTTTTTTTATGTTAAATTACAAAATGATCTATGTATGAATGCTTATATTAATTTTCTTGTGAATATATTAATTTTTTGTGTTGTAATAATATGTAACAATATATTAGTATTTATAATTATTTTACATTAAACTCTAAATTAGTGAATTAACTGGTTTATTAAACCGTGAATATGATATTTAAGCTATGAATCAATCATTTTATTTAAAGATCTGATTAGTAGAACAGTTGTGACGGTCACACATATCATTAGTGGTGGTGTGTGGTAATTGGTATGGTGATAGAGTTTGGGTTTCACTACTCTGAACATGTGTCTTAGTATATACTGGATTGTAATAAGTTGTGAATTTTATGTATTAAACTGATAATAGATTGTATTAAATTGTTCATTTTATATAAATTTTTTGTTAAAACAGTAATAAATATGTGTGAAAATAATAGACTGTGAATTAATGAATTAACATGTTTGTTAAACTCTGAATATTGTAGTTTAAACCAAAAATTAGTCTTATAAATGCTACATTTTTTAGAGATGTCTACAATTTAGAAGAGAGAATGTGAAAATGCCATTGAATTTGTTGTTAGTCTAGCTATGGTCCGACGACAAATGGCAACAGGTTGTAACTATGGAAATGAAAGTTTGTTTCATCCCCTCCAATTAATGAAGTTTTTTGCCACTTGTCACACTCTCATTCAATTTGCTAAATGTCATTTTGTGGTTATTTTGAATTAATTTTTTTTCCACATTTCATTTTATGAGTTTTTCTATTTTATTAAATTCCAAATAATATTTTAACGTAATAATTGCAATAATCCTCTCTAATAAATGAAGGTTTTTTTTTTGCCACTTGTCACATTCTCATTCAATTTGCTAAATGTCATTTTGTGGTTCTTTTGGATTTTTTTTCACATTACATTTTATGAGTTTTTCTATTTTATTAAAATTCAAATAATATTTTAATATAATAATTGCAATAAATGTAGTAATAAATGGATATTAATTTCACTAATAAACTTACCTTTTAATTTTCAAAATTCCTAAAATTAAAGCTCATTAGTTTCTTTTCTTTATTTAAATTATTTGTTTCAATTTAAAAGATAAACATTTTCATTATAAAAAATCATTATTTTTCTTATTTTCTTATAAATTCAAAGTTCTCAAATATTTTGACCTTTATATTTAACTTTTTCTTTAAATTAACCCATGTAATACATCGGTCTCACAACTAGTATAATAATAAGAAAAAACATCATAAATGATCGCTTTGACTTCCCAAAATTTGAGCTTTAGTCCCTAGCATTAAAAAACTTCATGGAAGATTTATGTGTTTTTCAATTTCTATCGTGGTTGTTTTCTAACCCATATAAAAAGATTTATACACCCTTTTCATTTATACACACACACACTCTCTCTCTCTCTCCCTCTCTCTCTCTCTCTGTATCATTCCTCCTTACCACTTAGGATTCAGCTTGACTCACAGTTCGGCTGTAATTTACCTTCTCCGACAGTTCTTCATTCAGTTCGGGCTGCACAATAGGCACAGTAGGTTTATTCCTATTTTCTTGAAGTAGAATCCTTGTCTGTTCCATCTGACGATCCAACATTTCCTGTATCATTGCCACGTGATATATTCGGATGTAGGGGCAATAGCTGGTGCATGCTCAACCACATATTGCTCAGGTTGTTGGTTCTCATTTGTGTTTCCTAATTTGCTTCGGGTTCTCACTATGTCGATCTATACACTAAAGAAAACGTTCGGTGTATAGTGACGAGAATTAAGATGGGGAAAGGTTTATTTACGATAGACGTATAAACCTCCTTATCACTCTGAAAAATTTCATGTCAGTTCTAATACTGTAATTAAACGTTTAGAAATCTGAACACATAAAATTTCTAGATCCGGTCGACAATAGGCCATAGATCCAATCAAATAATAGTATCATAGATCATATAAGGCATCTTTATAACTATAACATAAATTATTTAGTGTAAAACCAATTTAGGCATATTTTCAAAAATAAGCTAGTGTTCGTGTCAATTCAAGCATACTTCCTAAATATAGCAGGCACTCATCTCACAATCATCGTTTAGCATTTCCAAGTTTAATTCTAGAAATCCTAAAAATTCTTAGTTTGCTCGAACTAATGCTCTGATACCAACTGTGTCATCCCCAATTTCACGGCCAGAAAAAACCAATTTCTTTATCTTATTTAAAATCAGAGTATTCTATTTGAGGAATAGTATTGCGGAATTTTTTTTCCCAAAAACATGATAATGTTATTATCAATGCATTTATGAAGAAATGTACTTTATTTATATTAAAACGTTACGATATCATCGTCAATACATAAATATAAGCATAATGAAATATTACAAGCCTTATAGTAATTAAAGTAGTGGCCTAATACTCCTTGAATCTGTCAATAGAATGGTATCTTTGATATAGCTACGTGTGACACAATAAATTGAGTGATTTAGGTTGGGAAACCTGGTGAGTACTTAAGGATTTCAATCCTACAATGTTATACACACACACACACACATATATATATATATATATATATATATATATATACATACATATATATATATATATATATATATATATATATATATATATATATATATGGCAATATATAATTTCACCTCATATAATCAATTTACCCCACCCTGTTGATCCTCACAATGACATGATCCATACTTTCAGATCTAAAATTATAACACTTGGTAAAAATTGGTCAGAGTTCAGCGATTAACCAACCATGAACCACTATGTATTAAGGACCAATTTAGGTGAATTTCATGTTTATAACATATATTAATGATATTATATTCATAATTACTCTCAGAATGACTAAAGCTGCTCAACAAAACGTTTATCGTTGAGGATCGAATCAAAAATCATCAAAAATTAAATCTATTTGTGATGTTAAAAATAAAATTTTGCATTAAATATGCTTGAGATTTATGTATAACAAATTTGAATAGATTATGTTCTCGTGATTATGTGGATGTAAAGAATGTCCAAAATGAAGATAGTATGAGAAAGTTAGGCCTCTTTAAAGTTATAAAAATCAGTATTTATCTTATTTTCCTGAAACGAACCGTGCACTGATTCGCTTGGAATAGCTACCAACCTCGTAATTCACATTTGAGCACGTTTTTTTAAGTCAGATTACATTTTTATCAAATTTTTAATCTGAACCAACTTTAGATTCATAAAAGCTGTTGAATCTAAAGCAATTAATCGTGGAACTTTAAATGCTATTTCACAGAGTTCTGTATATCAAAATTAAATTTAGTCTGCATTTTTGGAATCACCATGATTGATACAATAAGAAAACACATTTAGAAAAATTTTCATATGTTAGGATCTATAAACACGATAACCAAGAAACGAAGTGATATCACTAAAATACTTGGCATATGTTAAATTGTCAAAATATCTACTAAAACGTTAGCTTGACTTTTCAATAATTGAGTCATGCTTCAATAAGAAGTTATCCCTCTCTCCTACGCTCAATTTAGAAACACAAGAGGGAAGCCTTTCATTGATTTTTTGGAGCAACTTGAAATCGCACCCAAACACTTCCTCACTTCTTTTGTTTTTCCCTTGAATCGATTGTTAAAGAAACCACTGGAGGTGGTCTTGGTTTTCTAGTGAAATCAAAGAGGAAACCGCCTCTTCCCTTTGTTCCTTACTCCTTGTCGATCGTACCAGCCAAACACCCCTGAAAATGTTGCTTCGGTCCTTCTTCATCTTCGTTTTCTTCTTTCCTTTCGGTTGAACAAAACAACCAAAACACCACTAGTGAATGGTTTCCGAACAGCAGCAAGCCAAACACCCCCCCCCCCCCCCCCCGCGAACTGTTGATGTCGCTTGATTCTATCCCATCACCAAAACAACCACTGAGGGCCTTTCCTTCTTCTCTGATCAACAGAGGACCAAATACCTCCCTCCTCTTTCGCATGATGTTGCCGATCGGACCAGAAAGGGAAAAGAGGTTGTCGGAGATTGACTCTTCCTTCCCTACTACCTTCGTTCGTCCCTTCTCCTTTGATCTGATGAAGATGAAGTCCTTTTCCTAATCGATTGAAGACAACGATTCCCCCATTAATTATGTGTATCCGTTCCTTACTCGATCAGATGGAGACAAAGACCCTTATTCCACCATTTTTATCATTTTGGCAAAACCAACCGTTATCTTTACTAAATGATCAGTTCAGCCCCTGCCTTGATAAGTTGTTACAAATAATCCATACTATGTATTATTTTTTCCTAAAAACAACTCTCATTTGAAATACTTGATCCAAAATCAGTCCCCAGTGCAAGACAATTACAAAACAGCCCTATTTAAATTTAAATTATTTCAAAACAAGTCCCCTTAGTTCAAAAGACATCAAAATGCAGTATCTTACGTGGAGCTTCACCAAAACCGAGCCTAGATCGGGATCACGCATCGAATGTGAGTTTTTACGGCCCCTCTTTTACAGTTTTAGTATTTGGGAGAAAATGCATGAGTTTCTATTAAAGTTTTGATGATTTTCAAGTTTTATACACAAAATAGCATCATACTTTATTATTGGTCAAAAGTTTATGAAATAGTGATCTAAATTGTATAAATCATCAATAAATCATATAAGTTATAGTAGAAAGAAATAAATGACATAAGTAAAACTTGTTGTGATATATTAATTAATATTAATAAAAATCACTAGATTTTAAGTAGACTACTATAATGATATAAGTTATTTGACGAATCATAAGTGGTAATACTCGTCGTATGTATATATATATATATATATATATATATATATATATATATATATATATATGTTGAGAAAGCATGAAAAGACAATATACATATGGCTAAATCTGTTATTCAACATAATTATGTACTAAAGGAATGTACATTACCTTAAACAGTTGATAAACGAAGATTGGACAAATACATAATAATTAATTGAAATTATTCTAAAAATCAATTATTATTATTATACTGTTGATCATCATGTAGAAATGATTTCTAAATAAACGACATATTTTATGTTTATAATTATTACAAAAATATAAATCATTTTCGTTGTAATATGAAATTCGTCATATATGATAACATATTTGATTTTTAGATTTTAAGAATTGTTACATAATAAATTATACATCGTATCAATTATACAACTTATTGAATATTATGGAAATCTTTGGTTTTCATGTTGGTTGAATTATAAAAATAGTTGTTAGGCTGCGAGAATTTCGTCATAACAGACAATAAGATTTGAAAATATATTAAGTCTTATGAATCTCAAATACTAAAAGACATAGATAAAAATAATTCCAAAGCATCAAAGAATTATAGGTATTCTAAAGTCTTATATCGGAGATTTTAGGATTACGATGCCTAGACATATTGTTTGGTTACATCACACCAATGGTACGTTCTATGTGAGCTATGTTTGTTTCTAAGAGATTTATGAGCTAGGATAATCTCCTAAGCTGTGGGCTATGTTGTTGTGTACACTGAGACCAATTGTCTGAGTCAAAATCCTTTGAGTTGTAACCGTTAATCCGAGATCGATTTATAGTGCAAATCTAAGCACACGACATATATTTATAATAAAGAACTTTGGTATAGATCTATTATGTATGGTAAATATTTATGCGGATCGATATTCTCCGTCTATGGTTGCTAGCTACAACTTCGTCTAACAAGACTAAACAGGCGCCAAGTGTTCTTTCTTTGTAACTACACAACTTTTAATATGTTAGTAATGATCCAGATACCTCCATTTCTTATGCCCATCTAGGGCAGGAATGTTGATAGTGTCGGTTATAGGCTCATCTTAGATCCTATATTTGTTTTCTTATTGTATAAAATTTGCATTAGTTTTATACGGGGTCTTTGTTCACTTATACTAGTTGAAAGAGACTATATTTAGGGGGATAGTTTATGACTCAAAGCGATAAGTATCAATAACATAAATTAATTCTTATAACAATTAATTAACAACATGACACAATTGATTAATTTTTATTAACTTACATTTAATAAGTTATTTATATAAACCTTTTGTTTTTATATGAAAACACAATATTTATGTGGGAGGAGTTTCCCCAATGGTTAAGTGTCGATTTCCAAATTATCTAAGATAACACTTAATTAATACCATGAAACAAATTTACAAAGTTTATAAATTCGAACCTTATAAGTTTTACTTATAAACTATACAAATGCTTGTATAATGTTTCAATAGTAAAGTTGGCTATTTTATGTTTTCACAAAGTGTGATATGACTTTATTTCATATAAATTGCTATTCAAAATCCTTAAATAAAAAAAAATTGATCATGAGAACCGTAAAAATTTGATATAAGTTGATTTACTTATATATTTATCAAATGATGTATTTTTGGATTTGATCAAATGATATTTCTAAATGTGTCTAAGGACACTTTTATAACTCAATTATTTTATATTTTTTTTATAGAAAAGTACATATTTATAAAAGCTGGTCAACAAGATAAATTTATAAACATTTTTAAGTATAAAAATATCTTGTGTCAAAACCTGTAGAACTTACCAACAATCTTGTTAACGTATCTTATTGCATGCATTCTCAAATTATTTAGAATGTTGGAAGCGTTCGCATAGAAGACACTCTGTTATTTTTGTTATACATTTGTAAACGCCGAATTGTTAGGCATGTGTCTCGAATTAGCAATAGTCTTGTTATGTAATTTCTATTTTGGTAATAATAGAAGATTATATTTATACTCTTCAATGTATGTTCAATAACTACGATTACTGATTTATGTTGCACACCTTTGGCGTTTCCGCCGGTGGCCGCGAGTGTGACGAATATGAACGACTTTACCTAATCCATACTCTCGGATTAGGTATGAACAACTATGTCTAATCCATGCTCTCAGATCAATGATAAATGACTATGCCATTCCATACTGTCGGACTTGGGATGAATAGCTATGTCTAATCCATGCCCACAGATCAATGAAAAATGTTATTGTTCTACCCTCCGTGTATATTGATGGGTTTTATACAAACAATCCTATGTGTGCATGCAACCCTAGTTTAGATCTATGTTTTCACTATTAGACATACAACAAAGGAAAACCCTAATCTAGCATGCATAAATCGAAATTTATATCAAATACGAAGTTAGAATCTTACCTTTGAAATGTACCTCGCTTGATCTTCAACCTTTGAGAACTTTGCACCTCAAATGCGATGCCTCTAATAGATCATAAACACTAAGAGAAAGTTGGAAGAATGAGAGAGACAGAGAGAGAGAGAGAGAGAGAGATAGGGAAGAGGCAAAATCGGCTCAAGATCCTTCTAGGGTTTCTAGTGGCTGATTTTTGAAGTGTCATAGGGTCCTTATAGCTGAGCTGCTAGGGTTTCAGTCAAAACCCTAATCAGATTTCTTAGGCCTTAAGTAGTCCACAAGATCCTTCCAAAAGGCCCCTTGGACAAATTTTATGTGGGCTCCCTCATAAATTTCGTCCATCCCTTCTTTAGGATCCTAAGCCCAACTTTGTAACTATCTTATAATTATAGTACCAATCCCCTTAATTTAATTAATCTATTTTGACAACAAAAATAATTCTTGACTTATATTAAATAAATAATATGATTTCTCTTTTAATATATTATTCCTATAATATACAAATAAATCATAATTAACCTCTTTCTCCATAATTCATCCAGTCAAGTTGCTATGGTGAAGGCAACCCAAAAGGACCATGCTACTATCGAGTCAAGTACATACCAATTATAGTTATGGGCTTAAAAACAAAATCCATCAGTCTCCCACTTGGATAAGTCTAATAAATATAAATGCAAGTACAACTTCAAAATCTAATTATCAATCGTAGCTCTCAAAAGTCATTGTCAAACTCTGACACGTACTATACATAAGGGATCATGTAGTCCTCGATTCTAAAGATATCATGTGGACAAATATATGGAACATATTTATACTTATTGTCCAGCAGTTTGTTTCCTAATTTTTAATTTGTCTGACATAGAACTTAATTGAACACATCAATTTAGTCCTGATCCGACTCGGCACATAAGTCAACAAAAAATCATCGAGGGGCCCAAGATATTGCTTTTAACCTCCTAGGATAAAAGGAACAGATAAACTTTGACTTATATGCTTGTACTATTTACTCATTAAATTATACACATCAATACAATTTATAACATCAAGTTACTGATGCGTCTACACATTATCAATGCACAACCAACTTGTAACAACAACTCATATATCTCGATTTTAAGATTATACGATATTAGCATCTTACAATCACTCGTGGTGAATTCTATGAAGTGATTCATGTGAGCCTGGGTTTAATCCAATACTCAAATCTTATTTTAGGAGTACTCATGAACGTTGTAACAAACATTTGTTATGTCTAAACACTTAGACAATCTACAAGCTAATTCATGATAGTCTTGCCTCAATACATACTTCCAAAGTATGATTGACTGTGGATAGTTTGAATAATCATATTATTTTGGAAGATAAAACATGCAAAAACGAAACAATAGTAAACAATTGACACAAGATAGTAACTTTAATCATAAATAAAACTCATTTATTTAATCATAAAATATCAATTACATTTTATATATTACAAGTTTCTAAAAGGTATATAATCACTAAAACTAATATCATTCTTCAGCCCAATACTCCTAGCATGCTGCAAGTGCTTAACCCTAATCAGTCCCTTTGTAAGGGGATTTGTTGGGTTCTCCTCTGACGATACCTGCTTCACTACAAGGAGTCCCTCTTCTACCCGATTTCTAATGAAGTGATATTTTATGTCGATATGCCTCGATCTGCCACGATCCCTCGATTCCTTGATTAAGGAAACCACACCCTCGTTAACATAGAAAATCTCCATAGGCTACTTTTATGTACAACTCCAAGGTCTCCAATTAAGTTCTTTAGCCATATTTCCTCCTTCAATGCTTCGTTCGCTACTATGTACTCTGATTCGCATGTTGAATCAGCTACGGTCTCCTGCTTGGAAATTTTCCAAGTCACTGCTCCTCCATTTAGAGTAAACACCCAGCCCGACTGAGAGCGGAAATTATCTCGATCGGTCTAAAAATTGGCGTCATTATACCCTCGCACTCTCAAGTCATCCCTCTCACCAAGGATAAGGACCTAGTTCTTAGTCCTTCGTACGTACTTAAGATTGTTCTTTACTGCAGTCCAATGAGCTCTACTAAGATTCTCTTGATATCTGCTGACCATGCTCAAAGCGAAGGCCACATCAGGGCGAGTACATGTCATAGCATACATGATTGAGCCAACTGCGGAAGCATATGGTACTTGGCTCATCTCTACTATCTCTGCATCAGTACTCGGACTTTGAGTCTTACTCAAATTGGTATTTCTTTGGCTTGGTAACTCCCCTTTCTTGGAATTCTCCATGCTGAAACATGTCAACACCTCCTACTAGGTACTTTGACTAATTCCTATTAGTCTCTTACTCCTATTTCTCAATATCCTTATCCCTAGAATATAAGCAGCTTCTCTGAGGTCCTTCATAGTGAAGCACTTCCAAAGCCAGGTCTTGACCTCCTATAAGGTTGGGATGTCGTTTCCTATGAGCAGTATGTCATCCACATAAAAAACGAGAAAGCTAACTATACTCCCACTGGCCTTGACATATACATAGGAAAGGACTCATCATCACTTCTCACAATATCAAACTCTTTGACTTTCTCATCGAAACAAGTTCCATTTGTGAGACACTTGTTTCATGGTTATAGACATTTATTAAGAAGTATATTTGAGGTTTGGACTTCTGGACTTAAGAATTAAGAGCTTAATGAAGAGTTTTGCTTAATGGATGAGTATGTTGGGCGTACAAGTTTGTACGCTCAACATACAAGCCAAATAGCATGTACACTTAGTGTACAGCCGAGTAAGCCCCGCGTGCTCAGTCAAGTGGGATTTTGCATATTGGGATTCAAGTGTCGGCTTTCTTTTGGGCTTGGGTGTTTGTCTTCTTATTAGGCCATCTGAGTACAGGTGTTTTGGATTAGGAAAAATGGTTGGGCTTTAGGGTAAGGCCCATGTAAGGGGTTTGTACCCAATTTGGAAAATTTGGCCATAATTAGGCCTTAGTTGATTAATTTGCTTTTGGGCCTTTTAGATTGTGAGTTTGTGCCTTAGTCTTGAACCAAGCCAGGTTAGGGGTAAAATGGTCGGTTTACGCCAAGTATGGATGTATGGTAATGGATTGGAACCCAAATATTAATTGAGTGTTGTTTTGATAGTGATACTTCGGGGATCTGTCAGCCATTAGCCAGGGATTATTTGTGTGATTCAACAGTGCAAGGTGAGTTTTCTCACTTAGTTTAGCGGGTCGAAGGCTCCAATGTCGGTACATGGTTTATATGTTAGGATAGTAGATGTCTACATGACTCTTATGTGTGTTATGGATGGTATGGTTACCGGTAAAGGCCTGACGCCAGGTGGGGACTGATGAGTATATTATATGTTATTTATTAGTATGTGTTTTTATGATTACTGGGTAAGGCCTGGTGTCGGGCGTGCTCTATGATTGTATGGTATGGTATAGTCTTTGTGATTATTGTTTTTAAGTTCATTATCTTTATTATGAATTATAAATACGTAAATTAATGTCTACGAGAATAACATCTTGAATGATACAATGTTTTGGATCCATTTAATCAATACCTTCAACACTGACACTCAACCCACCTTAGAAAACCATCATAGCACCGTTGATATCAAAGCCAAATAGTATTAATTGAAAACATAAATCGTGTTATTCAACGATCTTAATAACGAAATTGAAAACACACGTGTAAATGTTACCGAGGAAGTGATCTTAAAGGAAGCTATAGTGGAATACTAATCCATTAGCACTGGTTTGAAATTCGAGTATGGATCTCCTTGGAATCTTATGAAATATCTCCTATATTTTTAATTTGTATTATGTTTGTATTAGGTATGTATGTCATTCGTATTAGGTTGTTTTTATGTACCACATTTGTATTATGTTATTTACGAAAAAATTTAGGTTATTTTCTACTTTATTCTATGAAATAGAAAACAAAAACATTACAAATACATGGAAACATAAAACATTACAAATAATAAGATAAAATGTCACACAAAAAACAGTTGTCTACATGAAATACTGGTAATTTTTAACAAGATTCCAAGCATCCCCATCATCTCTGTAATAGTAGTTTCTATTTTTAACATATGATACCATAGATTGAACCATGTGACTTTTTCCTTTAAAAACCTCCATTTACTAACAATACCTACTTTTACATGGTGTTGCCCTTGTCCCATCTCATGGTTGAAGAAACCTGTTATACGGGTCCATTAATCACCTACAAGGCAATATGAGGGAGCCATTGGTGTTACACCCTCGTAATCAATCATCCAACATCGTGTTATGATCATCACCCCTCTCGCCGTCCATGGACATGGAGAATGGATGACGTTGATGCGTTGGAAGAAGTTGGTACATTGGAAGCAATTTTTGAATAGAGATGTGAATTTGTTATAGATTAAACCACTACCTAAATAAGAAAAATAACTGAAAAAATAGCTATGAATTGTCATTTTGGAATGACAAAAAGCTATGATGGCTAACAAACAGCTCTTTGGATTAACAAGTAGTTCCTTGGACAGGAAAATGGTTACGTGTTGTCATTTCAGATTGAGAAATAGTTCCCTGGATAGGAAGTCAGCTCTACGGACTGACAAATAGCTCTGCAGACTGACAAACAGCTCTGCGGACCGACAAAAAACTTTTCAAAATAACAAACAGTTCCTTGGATAAATAATCAGCTCTACAAACTGACTAACAGCTTTGCACTGACAAACAACTCTGTGGAATAACAAACATCTATGTAACATCATTTTGAGTTAGGTATTCGAAATGACTAGTCTATAACAACGAATGCACCAATTTCAATTGGAGAGCCATTTTAATTGGGAACCAATTTTATGTTTAGAAGTTGTCAAAATGAGTTCGTTCAATGAGGTATTAAAACAAAGTTTCCCCAACCTACCGATATTCTTTCAAAATATACAAAGAACGAATCCTAATAGTTCATGTGAATTAAGAAAGAGTTGAGATATTGTTTTTAATTTTGTTTGTGGCTTTTGGATGCATGGTATGTCATCTTTTATGGATAGTAAATTATTTTAAATTTCTAGTATGTGTTTTTTGCTAATGTTCGTTTATTTTCTTGCAGATTCATACCTTTCTCACATCTATAATACGAATCATATTTTTTCTCTTGTACCCCTTATTGGGACCAACATAACGACAATGTACACTGCAGTTGCTTTCGAAGGAAATCATGAACCCGTGCTCATAGCATTCTATTTAGGAAACATAAACTATGATGATTCATGGGCTTGTTTCATAAGGAGGTTGAAAGAATGTTAAAGTGACAGTCTGTAAGTTGGTTTCATAAGCCATATGTCTGATTCAATAGACTACACCATTCAGAGAGTCTACCCCGATTCATGTCATGGGTATTGTTGTAAAAATATAGCTGAGTAAATACAGGCTTCCATTGCAAGTAATATCGTTGTTGAATAGTTGTTCTAGGAGAAACACAAAACGTGTATTGTGTCTGATTTTTATACATGTTTGAAGAGATTACAAAATTAATGTTAATGGGAATGATCTTATCTGGCTTAACAATATTTCCATTGCAAAATAAACATGATATTTTTTCCCTAAACTACGTTTCAATGTGAAATCCATCTCCATTCCCATAATCATAAATTGGATAAGAGGTAACAGACACCAGTTACCAATAACGTCAATCATTGAGATGATCCATGAGTCGATTAAAGAAGTGTATGTTCAATGAGGGGAATTCAGATGTAATAATCAAATGTTATTATACTTTATCAAATATATTTTTATATGTAATTCAATTAATTTCATAGTGGGGATTCATTTTCATCTGGCCCCTTATGCACGGTAGTTGCTTCAAAAACATTTTTTAATCTAATCTGATGGTTGTAGTCCTAGACATATTGGTAGCGACATATTTGAAGTGAGTTTGTTTTTAACCAGTAAATCGGTGTAACTAGAACATGGGATTTGTACTTAAAAGAGATGGAAAAAATGTGGTAAACCTTGTGAACACGCTATATCATCACTAGAAGGGCATACAATTAATGAAATCCAACCAATGGTAAATTATAAGCTGACTTCTGAGATGGTGAATCCTATTCCAAACCTTATACATTGGGAAATAGCAATTGAAAGGATGGTCGTCTTACCTACATTTGCAATATAATAGAATTGTAACGTACGAATCACAACAAAGTTAGTTTTTATTAAGCTCTATGTAAACCTTTGTTGTATTATGTGATGAGTTTTATAGAAAAAAAACATGTACAATGCGAAAAATAATTAAAAATTAATAGGGTACATACATCATATGAAAGATCTACGTTATACACCTTGATGGCAACATATAATGAACAACTAAACCAAGCATAGCCCTAATGAAATTTGAAAATTACTAAGTTTAGGGTTACATACATTTTGATTTGTTATTATAAACAAATCACTCCAATCCTTGTAGTTGTTGAACATAGAAAGCCTAGCACTAAAGAGATGATGCCTCTAAATGTTTGAACCCAAACACTAGCAAGAAAAAGACAAGAGGAAAAGGGAGAGGGGAGAAAAAATTAGGCTCTTCTCATAGTGTAGGAGTGGACGAAAATTAAGAACCGAACGGGTCCTATTTATAGCTGATATGTAACATCCTGAATCCCAGGTATAAAATTAAATTAATTTATAATCATTTTGACAAGGCAACTCGACGAGTATGAGGCCCCAACTCGTCGAGTAGAAATTGAGATGGCCACACAGGTTTTAGAGTCAACTCGATGAGTTGGAGGACCCAACTCGAAAAGTAGGAGTTGAGCGAGAAAACCTTAATTTTCTGGGTTTGCACCCTATTTAAAGGACCTTAAGTCCTTTACCCTGCCTCCCTCACCACCTTAGCACCCTGAGAGAAAACCTAATGGAGTTTTTATCATCTTTGAGATAGAAAGAGAGAGAGAGGCTAAGAGTGTGTGTTTTGGGGCATTCTTTGAAGGAGCTTGAGGAGCAAAGCGCTTGGAACGTGAAGGAGTCCCTGGATCCAACATTCTTTCAGTGTTAGCGGCCATTTGGAGGTAAAAAGCCACTAACTTGATCATTTGATTGTTAGATCTCTCCATTAAATAGTTATGGCCATTTTTAGTATTTCCCTTGGGTCCTTATTGGCTTTGAGCTTACCTTGAAACTAAGACTTCGGATCTAGACATTATAATGGCCTTTAGGCCTAAAGACTCGAGCTTTCTCCTGTTTTGGCCAACTTCCATACCTTAAACCCTTTGTTGACATTTGGTTTGGGAAACTTAGCCAAAGATGCCATGCATGGACATAAAGTTGGCAGCTTTACGTGGTATTTCAGTCTTAGAAGGCTAGATCTAGAGTTTGGGACCTTAGCCTTGCTTAAAAATGTCTGAATAAGACAATGGCTTGAAGGGACTCGACAAGTTGGTGAGCCAACTCGATGAGTTGCTTAGGGTTTTCCCCGATAGTCTGGACGCATTACAAACTCGGTGAGTTGGTGAGACAACTCGGCTAGTTGAGTTGGATTTTCCTGATATTTTAGAGAAACGGAGGAACTTGACCAGTCACATAGATGCACTCGATGAGTTGGGTCAACATGGACTATTGACTTGAGGGTTGACTTCCATTAACTATTAGGGTTTGGTTAACTTATGGACTTAGGAGACCATGGAGGGGTAAAATTGTTTTTCACCCTTTCCGAGAGTTAGTAAAGGAATAGTTGAACATCCATGGAATTGTTATTATAAATTTTTAATTAGAAATGATTATCATATATGTAGGCGGATTCTAGACCTACCGTTGAGTACGAGACATACTTCCTTACTTACAGGTGAGTCTTCTCACTATACTTGCCTGACTAGTAATACTGTAGGACGGAGGGTCTTATTTGAGTTATTGATCGGAGAGTCCTATGTGCTTATACTGAGTTATGTGATATCATGCATTTTGTCTTTGTGATTTAAGTTGTATATTATTTTGTGCCTTATTGAGTTAGGATCGGAGGGTCCATATCGAGTTGTAAGACTGGAGGTTCCTCACTGAGATACCGGACTAGAGGGTCCAACCCGAGTTGTGAGATCGGCCGGTCTTCACTGAGACAGATAACCGGAGGGTCCTTATCGAGATATAGCCATGAGAGGTTAATTATTTGTGTATGGAATTTTGTAGAACTTACTAAGCTTCATGCTTATAGTGTTATGTGAAATATGTTTCAGGTACCTCTCAGGATCATGGGAAGACGTCGACATGATTGTACACACCAGCTTGAGAATTTGTTTTGAGGATTCTGGGATATTGTCAAACATTTTTTTGTCTTGTGTTTTGAACAACTTATAAATTTGGGTTTGATAAGTGTGAAATTATGTTTTGTGTGGTTTTTAAAAATGAAAATTTTATTTGAAAGTTTAGAGTGTTACAAGTTGGTATTAGAGCCTTCGTTTGAAGGATTCGGATGTACCCTCGGGTATGTCTAGACTCAAACTGAGGGTTTGAGTAATTTTCTGAAAAGGAACAAATTTTTCTAAATGGAAAACAATTTTTAAGAGGAAACGAGATGAAACAATGTGTACAATCAGCTAGAGCCCGAATGGTGATTTTCCCAAAATACCCTTATTTGTTTATATTATGAGATGAGATACTTATGAGATATTAGAGTTGCATGCTAGATGATAGGCTAGGTATTTAAGGAATTTAGAGCTAGATTTGCCTGATTCATGATGCCTTAGCCCAGGGGGATTGCTATTGATTGATATTATCTATTATTTGCTCTATGTGTGTGCTGAGTAGGGTACATCGCAGGAACCTTTTTGAGAGATTTTTGAGTCAAAGAGTAATCTAGGAGAGGTACCTAGATGTGCATTGAGGAATCTACTAAGAGCGTAGTTTGATATCGGTGAGGGGTAGAGTACTTGTGAATTAGGATCCTAAGAGGATGACTTGGGACGACTATGGGTTGGTGTGGAAGGTAGCATTGGGCCCGTACTACTGAAAGAACCGGATCTGTATGCAACCCAAGTAAGAACCTTAGGATCCTAAGGAGCATGTAGGGGTGGGTAATTGAGTGAGCGCTTGATCTAGTAATTGATGATTTTTGTGTTTGTGTTTTATAGGGACTATGTGTTTTATAAGGAGCATGCTAAGGAGAATTAGGATCCTAAGAGGATGACTTGGGACGACTATGGGTTGGTGTGGAAGGTAGCATTGGGCCCGTACTACTGAAAGAACCGGATCTGTATGCAACCCAAGTAAGAACCTTAGGATGCTAAGGAGCATGTAGGGGTGGGTAATTGAGTGAGCGCTTGATCTAGTAATTGATGATTTTTGTGTTTGTGTTTTATAGGGACTATGGTGATTATGTGCAACCACCCCGGGAGCAGTGGTACTAGTGACCAGGAGATCCACAGGATCATTGCTAAGGAGGTGGCCACAACTATCAGGGAGGCTATACCAGAGATGTTCGGGTCTATTAATACCATGCTGATTGAGACTTTTGATAAATGGTATGATGTTGTCACCGAGTCTGTTGATGCTATAGCTACCACAGCCCTGGAAGCTGCGAGGCAACAGGGGGTGACTCGTTGTTTTGTGAGTTCAGAAACACGAACCCACAAGAGTTTGATGAGACCCAAGACCCAATTTCACCCATGAGATGGATCTCCGACATTGAAGGGTGTTTGTATACGTGTTCATGCCCGGAGCACTTGCGAGTTCGGTTTGCACTAAACCAGCTTCGCTTGGGAGAAAAGGACTGGTCGAAGTTTGTGACAATTGATTTCACTCCTGCAGATCATGTTGCAGTAACTTGGGAGAGGTTTACCCAGTTGTTCAGAGATGAGTATGTTCCTAGGTGGAGAGGGAACGATTGGCCTAGGATTTTCTATCTCTCAAGCAGAAGACAAAAATAGTGACAAAGATTAAGAGGATGTTTCATGAGAGGTCGTTGTTCTGCCCTGAGCACGTGTCTACTGAGCAATCACATGTGAGTCGATACTTGAGCATTTTAAGGAAGGATATTCAGGAGTTCTAGGCAAACTCCTCATATCGGACATTGGTTGAGTTACATACCAATGCCAGGAGGAGAGAGATCGAGCTGGAGTTTCAGACCAGGGAGGAGGGAGAGCCTCAGGGGAGCGGATAGGAGACCAGTGTAGTCGCAACCGGTGACGAAGCGGGCTAAGCCCGCTGATTCGAGAGCAGGAGGCTAGAAGGGCCGAACTTGTGGCAAGTGCGGCAAGATCCATGAGGGATCTTGTCCAGCAGGGATTTGCTACAATTATGGCAAGGAGGTGCATATGGCGAAGGATTGCCACAATGGATTTTTGGTTTGCTTTCATTGCAAACAGACTGGCCACCGGAAGGCCGAGTGTCCTCAGCTCACTCAGGAACTAGCCCAAGCTTCTACTCCTACTGCGTTACGCGTTATTGATGGCCAGTCGGGAAAGGCCGAGGCTCCAAGAGCTCGTGGGAGTGCATTCCAGTTGACTGTGGAGGAGGTTCGCGCAGCGCCTGATGTTGTTGCTGGTACGTATCTCCTTATTCATGTTATTTTGATATTTTTTATGCTTATACTATGTTGCATATAGGTACTTTTCTTGTGAATTATATGCCTGCCTTGGTGTTATTTGACTCGGGTGTGATTCGATCTTTCATGTACTTATACATTGTCCGTCACATTAGTGTTAGACGCGAGGCGTTGAGTTGACTACTGAGGGTTTCTATAGCTGATAAGCATGCGGTTTTTGCCACTGATGAAATTCAGGGATATGTACTAGAGATTTTCGGTGTTGAGTTTCAGATAGATTTGGTGCCGATAGCGATGGGTGATGTCTGTATCATAGTGGGCATGGATCAGTTGAGTTGGTTTAGAGCCCTAATTGACTGTGAGCGTCAAATGGTGACCATATGAGACCCTAGTGGGCGAGTACTTACTATTTATGGCGAGGAAACTAGATCGGGATCAGCTTTCTGCTCTGCCGCCAGGGCGAGGCAGAGTCTACAACAAGGGTGCATAGGCTTTTTAGCATACGTGATGAATATGTGAGTTGCCACCGAGAGGCCGAGTTCTATTTCTGATGTTCCAGTAGAATGTGAGTTCCCGGATGTTTTCCCCGAGGAATTGTCACGGGTGCCTCCTAAGAGATAGGTGGAGTTCTGGATCGATCTGGTTCCGGGTGCGTCGCCTATTGACAAGGCACCGTCTCTCCTTACGCTGCTCGAGATGCATGAGTTATCCTCACAGCTCCAGGAGCTGTTGGGGAAGGGATTCAGTAGACCGAGTAGCTTGCCTTGGGGAGCGTCGATCCTTTTTGTCAAGACAGGATGATTCACATCGGGTGTGCATCGACTACCAAGAGTTGAACAAGCCGACGGTCAATAACTATTATCCTCTACCGAGGATTCACAATTTGTTTAATCAGTTACATGGGGCATCTTTGTTTTCCAAGATTGATTTGAGATCTGGATATCATTAGATGAGGGTAAGTGAGGAGGATATCCAGAAGACGGCCTTTCAGACTCGTTATGGGCATTGCAAGTTTGTGGTGATGCCTTTCAGGCTCAACAATGCATCAACAATGTTCATGGAACTCCTGAATTGGGTGTGTAGGCCTATGTTGAATAGGTCGGTGATCGTGTTTATCGATGACATTTTGGTGTACTCGAGGTCTAGGGAACAACATGAGGAGCATCTACAAGAGATTCCTGGGGTGTTGAGGATGGAGAGGCTTTATGCCAAATTCTCCATGTGTGATTTCTGGTTACGAGAGGTCCAATTTTCGGGACACCTTGTTAACCAAAATGAGATTTTGGTCGACCCGACCAATATTGAGGCAGTTATGCGATGGGAGGTGCCGAGATCCCCATCCGAGATCAAGACTTTTCTAGGCCTGGCAGGCTCCAATCAGAGGTTTATTATAGGTTTCTGCAAGATTGTCGTTCCTCTCACTAGATTGACCAGGAAGGGTGTTACTTTTGGTTGGGTGCCTGAGCAGCAGGCTTCATTCGAGACTCTTTGCCAGAGATTGTGCGAAGCTCCAATGTTAGCTCTTCCAAAGGGAGTAGAGGACTTTGTAGTCTACTATGATGCATCCATATCGGGGATGGGTGTCATGTTAATGCAGAAGGGGCACATGATAACATATACATCGATGAAGCTGAAGCCTCCTGGGACAAGGTATCCCACCCATGATTTGGAGTTGGGGGCGGTGGTATTCGCCCTCTGGATTTGGCGCCACTATCTCTATGGTGTCTGATGTACCATATACACGGACCATAAGAGCCTAAAGTACCATATGATTCAGCCCAACCTGAATATCAAATAGAGGAGGTGGTTGGATGTAATGAAAGACTATAACTGTGAGATTTTGTATCACCCTGGCAAGGCTAATGTGGAAGTTGATGCCCTGAGTCGTAGGGTAGCGAATGCTCCGATCCGAGATGTGTGTATGAGGATGACGGTGATGACTGTAGTCTTATATACAATCCGAGAGGCCCAAGCGGTGGCCATGAGACCAGAGAATCATAAGAGAGAGCGGGTGATTGGGCAGATTTCTGAGTTTGAGACTGATAGTCGGGGGCTTATGATCTTCCGTGGGCGGATATGGGTGCCATATTCGGGTGGACCTCGGCGGATTTTTATGGAGGAGGCCCATAGTGTCACATCGGGATGTGCGTTTTACTTCCAGGTTCTGGAAGAAATTTCATGAGGAGTTGGGTACCCGCTTGCATTTCAGCACTACATACCACCCACAGACAAACGGGCAGAGCGAGCGGACGATTCAAACGCTCGAAGACATGCTATGCGCATGTGTTATGGATCTCGATGGGAGTTGGGACACTTACTTGCCCTTGGCTGATATTTCATACAACAACATCCATCACTCCAGTATCAGTATCCCTCCCTTTGAGCTTACGTATGGGAGGAGGTGTCGAACTCCCATCTGTAAGGGAGAGGTCGGGCAGAGAGTGATGGGGAACACTGAGATAGTGCTCAAGATGACAGAGCAAATCTAGCAGGTCAGATAAAGGTTACTGATGACCCAGAGTCGCCAGAAGAGTTATGCAAACCAGAGACTTTTCGAGCTAGAATTCTAAGTCTGCGATTTTTTCGTCATGAAGGTATCCCCATGGAAATGGGTGATCCAATTTAGGAAGTGAGGCAAGTTGGCCCCTAGATAAATGGGTCCATTCAGAGTGATTGCTCGAGTAGGTAAGGTGGCTTATTGGTTAGAGTTTCCTATAGATTTGAGCCAGATCCATAACACCATCTAAGTGTCCCAACTGAGGAATTGTGTATCCGACGAGATGGCAGTGGTCCCCTTAGAGGACATTCAGGTTGACGATTGCCTGAACTACATTGAGAATCCAGTGCCGATTTTAGATAAGACGGTGAAGGTCTTGAGGAATAAATAGGTGCCCTTGGTTCAAGTTCAGTGACAACATCGGAAGGGATTCGATTGGTCTTAGGAGTCGGAGTCCGAGATGCATGAGCAGTACCCAAAGCTGTTTCCGGAGACGACTTCGAGGGAAAATTATGATTCTAGTGGGGGATAATTGTAACATCTCAACTCCCAGGTATAAAATTAAATTAATTTGTATTCATTTTGAAAGGGAAACTCAACGAGTTGGAGGGCCCCAACTCGTCGAGTAGAAATTGAGATGGCCACAAGGGTTTTAGAGTCAACTCGACGAGTTGTACAACCCAACTCGACGTGTAGGATCTGAGCGAGAAAACCCTAATTTTCAGGGTTTGCACCCTATTTAAAGGACCTTAAGTCCTTTACCCTGCCTCCCTTATCACCTTATCACCCTAAGAGAAACCTTAATTGAGTTGTTATCATCTGAGAGAGAGAGAGAAAGAGAAAGGAAGGCTAAGAGTGTGTGTTTTGGGGCATTCTTTAAAGGAGCTTGAGGAGCAAAAGGATTGGAACGCGAAGGAGTCCTTAGATCCGACATTCTTTCAGTGTTAGCGTCCATTCGGACGTAAAAAGCCACTAACTTGATCATTTGATTGTTACATCTGTCCATTAGAGAGTTATGGCCATTTATATTATTTCCCTTGGGTCCTTATGATCTTACCTTGAAGCTAAGACTTAAGATCATGACATTATTAGGGCCTTTAGGCCTAAAGACTCGAGCTTTGTCCAGTTTTGGCCAACTTCCATACCTTAAACCCTTTGTTGAGCTTTGGTTTGGGAAACTTAGCCCTAGATGCCATGCATGGACATAAAGCTTGCAGATTTACGTGGTATTTCCACCTTAAGAGGCTAGATCTAGATTTTGGGACCTTAGCCTTGCTTAAAAATGTCTGAATGACAGAACGAATTGAAGGGACTCGAAGAGTTGGTGATCCAACTCGACGAGTTGGTTAGGGTTTTCCCCGATAGTCTGGACGCGTTACAAACATTGTGAGTTGGTGAAACAACTCGGCGAGATTAGCTGGATTTTTGTGATATTTGATAGAAACGAAGGAACTCAACGAGTCGCATAGATGAACTCGACGATTTGGGTCAACATGGATTATTGACTTAAGGGTTGACTTCTGTTGACATTTAGGGTTTGGTCAAGTTAAGGACTTATGAGACCATGGAGGGGTAAAATGGAGGAACTTGACCAGTCGCATAGATGCACTTGACGAGTTGGGTCAACATGGACTATTGACTTGAGGGTTGACTTCCATTGACTATTAGGGTTTGGTTAACTTATGGACTTAGGAGACCATGGAGGGGTAAAATTGTCTTTCACCCTTTCCGAGAGTTAGTAAAGGAATAGTTGAACATCCTTGGAGTTGTTATTATAAACTGTTAATTAGAAATGATTATGATATATGTAGGCGAAGTCTGGACCTACCGTTGAGTACGAGACATACTTCCTTACTTACAGGTGAGTCTTCTCACTGTACTTGCCTGAGTAGTAATACTGTAGGACGGAGGGTCTTATTTGAGTTATTGACCAGAGGGTCCTATGTGCTTATACTGAGTTATGTGATATCATGCATTTTGTCTTTGTGATTTAAGTTGTATATTATTTTGTGACTTATTGAGTTAGGATCGGAGGGTCCATATCGAGTTGTGAGACTGGAGGTTCCTCACTGAGAAACCAGACTAGAGGGTCCAACCCGAGTTGTGAGATCGGACGGTCTTCACTGAGACACATAACCGGAGGGTCCTTATCGAGATATAGCCATGAGAGGCTAATTATTTGTTTATGGTATTTTGGAGAACTTACTAAGATTCATGCTTAGAGTGGTTTATGAAATGTGTTTCAGGTACCTCTCAGGATCACGGGAAGACGTCGACATGATTGTACACACCAACTTGAGATTTTATTTTGAGGATTTTGGGATATTGTCAAACATTTTTTTGTCTTGTGTTTTGAACAATTTATAAATTTGGGTTTGATAAATGTGAAATTATGTTTTGTGTGGTTTTTAAAAATGAAAATTTTATTTGAAAATTTAGAGTGTTACATGATAGGATTACCCTAGAAACCTAATCTAGAATAAAATAATAAGATACTTAATTCAGGTAGTCATCTAGTTTCCTTATATTAGGGAGGCTTCTAGAATGCCCCAAAAGGTCACTCCAAAACCGTCTGCACGGGAAGGTTCTGGAACCATTCTCTTGTTCAACTTTTGAACATTGTCATCTATAGTTCTTGGACCTTAATTAATTCTAATTAATTCAATTGATTTTGGATTAATTATAGATTAATAATTACAATTTTCAATTAATATATTAGTCATATAATATATTAATAAATCATTAATTATAATTTCCAGTTAATTTGTTATTCCCATAGTAAACTAACAAATTATCATCTCTCTCCAAATGCAATCATTCTTAGTTGCTAGTTCTGAGGGAAACCTAAAAAGGATTTTGCTTTAAATTCAAGAATATACTAATTTAATTATTTACTTAGACACCCTAATCCAACAGTATCCCACTTGGATAAGTTTGTAAATACAATTGCAAGTATCAACCTTGAAGTAAACAACAAAAGTGTGCTTTCCTAAGCAATTGCCAAACTCTGAATAAAATCAGCCGTTGGTCGTAAGATAAGTGATCAACTATTCCTCTGCTCTTCAAGATATCGTGTGGACACAATACATGGATGGGAATCAATCTCATTCTCTAAGGTTTTGTTTCTTGATATCACGATTTGTAAAGAATTTAATGGACTTTGATTGAACAGATCAATTCGTCCTGGTTGGGCGCAACACTTATAATGTCAACATTAAATCATTGAGGGGCCCAATGTTGTCGTTTTTCATGTTAGGGAAAAAGGAACAAATAGACATTGACTACATAACTATATCCTTTACTCACCAAATCATATATGATATTGCGTTTTATAACATCATGTTACTGATGCGTTTAAGTAACACCAATACACCACCGGTTCATAAATTACATCTTATGTATCTCCTTTTCAAGAATAAAAGATATTATCATCTTAGAATTACTCGTGACAAGATCCATTAAGTAATCTAAGTGTGGGTTTATCCAATACTTAGACAAGATCCATTAAGTGATCTAATTGTGGGTTTATCCAATACTTAAAATATCTATTTTCAAAGTAATCATGAATATTTTAGCAATTCCATTTATAATGTCTTGACGTTAATCGACAATCTACAATCAGTTCATGAAATTCTTAATTCATTACTTACTTCCAAAAGTATGAACGACTATGGAACATTCAATAATTCAAATTACCCATGAAGTATAAACAGGCAAAAAAGAAACTCAAGATAATTGAATAAGGTAGCATGATACTCATATAATTCTCTATTCATTCACCAAATCAATTACATTTATTTTGTTATAAGTTTCAAAAATATCAGTTGCCTACTAAAACTAACATCATCTCTTAAGCCTATTCTCCTAGCATGTTGGTGGTGTTTAACTCTGCTCATGGAACTTTTAAAAGGATCTACAACATTATCTTTCGATGATACTCTCTTCAAAAGAAGGTTTCCTTCTTCTACCCGATGTCGAATATAATTGTACTTTCTGTGAATATGCTTGGATCTATCATGATCCTTTGGTTCTTTTTTCAAAAAAACCATGCCTTCATAATAGTATAAGAGTTCCATGGGTTCTTGAATAGTTGGAACGACTCTGAGATCTCCGATAAAGCTCTTCAGCCAATCCACTTCCTTTGATGCTTCACTTGCGGCAATGTACTCGGACTCATAGGTGGAATCATCCATCGTGTCTTGCTTGGAACTTTTCCATGTAACTGTTCCCCCATTTAACAAGAATACCTAACCAAGCTGCAAACAAAAGTTTTCTTGGTCTGTTTGAAAGTTGGTGTCATTGTAACCATTCACTCCTAACATATTAATTCCACCAAGAAGTAGGAACATGTCTTTTGCTCTTTGCATATAATTAAGAATATTCATGACTAGAATCCAATGGGCTCTGCCAGGATTTCCCTGAAGTTTACTAACCATGTTCAAAGCATAAGACACATCAGGGCGAGTACACATCATTGCATACATGATCGTTTATATAGCCGAAGCATATGGGACTCGAATCATGTCAGTTATCTCTTAATCAATACTTGGACTTTCAGTCTTACTCAACTTAATACTACTATGAATGGGCAATTCTCCTTTCTTTGAATTTTCCATACTGAAACAGTTTAGTATTTTATCCAAATATGTACTCTGTCTAATACCAATAAGACAATTCTTTCTATGTCGATGAATACTTATTCCCAAAATATAGGCCGTTTCTCCTAGATCCTTCATAGAGAAATATTTTCTGAGCCATGACTTAACTTCTTTAAAGGTCAAAATGTTGTTTCCTATAAGGACTACGTCATCAGCATAAAACACTAGGAATGTCATTTTACTCCCACTAGCTTTGACATATATGCATGACTCATCTTCACTTCTAGAGAACCCAAATTCTTTGACTTTCTCATGGAAGCGAAGAATCGAATTGTTAGATGCTTGTTTCAATCTGTATATGGATTTCTCAAGCTTATACACTCTATCAGGAAACTTGGCATGTACAAAACCGTTTGGATTAATCATGTTGACGTCCTCGGTTAACTTCCCTTTAAGGAAATCGGTTTTTACATCCATCTGCCATATTTCAAAATCATGAAATGCAGTTATGGAAAACATAATCCTGTTAGACTTTATATTAGCTACTAGTGAAAAGGTCTCGTCATAGTCAATTTAATTGGTTTGATTAAAGCCCTTTGCAACCATCCTAGCTTTGAAAGTGTGTACTTTCCCATCCATGTCGGTCTTCTTTTTGAATATCCATTTGTACCCGGCTGTCTTTTGACTAGGTACATATTCAATGAAGTTCCACACTTGGTTATCATACATGGGCTAAATCTTAATCTCCATTGCCTCCTTCCATTTAGCAGCCTCAAGGCCTTCCATCGCTTCCTTGTAGTTAGCCGGTTCATCCAAATTTACCAGTGTTCTATCACTGATAACCATACCACCATCCAACGTAATATGGAAGCCATAGAATGCGGGTGCCATGCTAACTCTACTGGATCGACGAAGGTGTGATGAGTTGTCAACTCGCTCAACTATAATCTCTTCCTCAAGTTAAGTGCTAGTGTTTTTTGAGGTTCCTTCATTGGATGACTCTTGAATTTCTTCAAGATCAATAGCACTCCTACTATCCTCTTCGAATGTGAGCTCTCTCTCGCAAAAGACTCATTTTTTAGTTATAAAGACCACATTCCCTTTAGGTCTATACAACAAGTATCCAAAGGATTTTTGTAGGTAACCAATGAAATAGCACTTCTCGGCTATGGGTTCGAGTTTGTCATGAGTCACTCGTCTTACGTGTGCTTCACCACCTCAAACCTTGATATGTGCGAGAAAGGAAGCTTTCCCTATCCACATATTATGTGGAGCTTTGTCAACCTTCTTTGTTGGAACAAGATACACGATACAGGCAGTTGTCTTTAACGCATACCTGAAAAATGAATAGGAAGAGAATCTCGACTCATCATGTAATGAACCATATCTACTAAGGTTCGATTACACATCCACACCATTTAGTTGTGGTATTCTCGAAGGAGTCAATTGTGAAAAAATTCCAGGTCCCTTAAGATAGTTGCGGAACTCGATACTAAGATATTCACCACCTCTATCAGATATGAGCATATTTATCTTCCTACCCAATTGATTCTCCACTTCGTACTTAAACACTTTGAACTTTTCAAAGGGTTCTGATTTATGTTTGATCAAGTAGATATAAGCATATTTGCTATAATTATTCGAAAACATCATGTAGTATTGATTAGCATCTTTTGTGGTGGATCTGAATTGGCCACACACATCCATATGGATTGGTCCAACGATCCTTCACTTCTTTCACATGTTCTAGTGATAGTTGATCTTGTCATCTTGCCCAAGAGACACGATTCATATTTATCATCTTTCCTATGATCACATGACTCCAACATTCCATCCTTTTTGAGTTGGGCGATGCATTTCATGTTTATGTTCCTAAGATGACAATGCCACAAATAGGCCTTGTTGATACCATTAGACAACTCAATATGAAAAACATTATTTCCTAGATTATCAACATAAGTCACCATTTCATACACTCCATTACAAGGAAAATCTTTAAATATAAAAACATCAGTTTTCAAAGCATAAATTGAACCAATATCATTATCAAAAGAATACTTAAAACCTTGTCTGAACAATACAGGAAAAGATATAATGTTTTGTGTTAATTCTAACTAATAGCAAAAATTTTAAAAATCAATCCTAACATCACTACTAAACATAAGCCCATATATGCCAATCTTGGTAAAACGTGAAGATCGCCTATTCCTGATGATCAGGTTGAGCTTCCCATGCTCCACCTCCTCACTTTCGCTTAAACCCTGCAAATCAGAAAAAATGTGGAAGCTACATCATGTGTTAAGGACCCAAGATTGAGAAAGTTGTGTGTTATTGACTTGTATAGTGTAAATACCTGATGAGGACGCCTTGAAGTTTCCATCCTTCAAGTCCTGTAGGTATTTGATAGATTTTATAGGTTATGAAATTTTATGTGGCGGAAAAACTTAAAATTAAGTTCACATGAAACCTATTCTGGATCTAAGTTTTCTCTATTGATATCAATAAACAATTAAACATCAAGAACCCTAAGAAGACCCTACTATAATCGAAATTAAAAGGTTTTAGGGTTTACATACCTTTTGATTATTGTACTAAATAATCAAACAATTCCGTCCTTTGGATCTCTGGGAAAGCTAGCACTAGAAATCCATTACCTCTAATGGTTTGTACCCACACCCTAGCAATAGAAGACTTGAGAGGAGAGAGGAGGAGGATGGAATTTTCCTTTTTTCTTCTTGTGAAAGGAATGGCAAAAAATGAATGTCTAAGGCTCCTTTTATAGCTAAACCTGGAAACGTTGGAAACCCTAATTTGGATATAATATTATTATTTCAAATTAGGTAATTATCCACATTATTAATTATCCTTAAGGAATAATCTAGAGACCCTAAGGAGGCTCCCAATTTTTGCCAACCCAAGGAAGGTTCCAGAATTCATCTCTTATTCAACAATTGAGCAATTACAACTTAGGCCCTTGCACTTTTATTTAATTTTATTAATCCCAAAATTAGTTGTAATTAATTTATGATTAATTATTAATTAAATTATACTATTTCAAATTCATATATTAATCTCATAATAGGTTAATAAAGAGCAATACATAATAAATTAATAAATTATTTATTGCTATTTATTAATCTTAAAACAAACCAATAAATCAACCTCTTTCTACAAAAAGGTATATACAAATTTATTTATTCTCTTAGACACCTAATCCAACAATATTTAGGGAAAATTCTTATCCAATGACCCTTTTCGCCACAATGGAAGCAAGTGGCTTCGTCTTGGGCCTACTGCTAGACCCCCCCCCCCCAGCATGGGCCTTCCCTTTCCTATGGGATTAGGAAGGATCCTTCATCTTTTTCCCTTCAACATATCTAATGGAATGGAAAGAATCACTTGTTGTAGAAGGAGCATGATTTTCCATCATCCCCGACTCAACAGTTTGCAACAAGTTATGGAGTTGGGTCATTGTCGTCTCTATGTTGTTCAAATGATAAGTCAGAAAAAACTAATCACAACTAGGAGGCAAGGATTTAAGGAAAATGTCAATGGTCAAATCCTAGTCAAATGACAAATTAGGCCTTTATAATTGCTCAGCGTACCTCAGCATCTTTTGTACATGAGCACAAAAAGATTCGCCTTCCTTAAGCTTGCATGCCATAACAGACTTGACCACTTCATAGCACTCTTGTATCACCTTCTGATGGAACTTTCCAGCAAGGTCAAGACTCATTTCATATGACTAGTAGTCCTGATAGAACTTGTCCAACTCATGTGCCATAGTGGCCACCATGATGCAAGCAACCTTAGTGGCGTTATTAAAATGTTTGTTGTATGAAGTAATTTCCTCAGGAGTAGTAGTGGAATGATCAATTTCGACAAGAGGCTTTTTGAGGACATATTCTTCAACCTCATATCAAAGAGTCATCTTCAAGTTTCTCATCCAGTCCATGTAGTTGGGACCTGTGAGCTTCTCTTTGAGTAGGAGGGGCCAGTTTGAGTAGAAGTGAGTTTATTGTTTCCAAACATCTATATAATGGAAATAGTTTTAGTTAGTGATATAAACCCTTAATATTTCAACCCAACGATAAATATTCAAGGCTAGGATCCAAAATACAGTTCACAACAAAGAAAAGGGATGTAGTAATCTAATTGTGATTTTATTAAGGTAGGTAATACAAATTTATCAATTCCAATCTATCACAAATTTTGTAGATCAATTGTGATTTATTGAATCTTATCAATGGCATGCATAATCTTAGATTATGCTCTTTAATATGTGATAAGGATGATGAGGATCATAAATAAGATGTCAATAACCATGCAACATCATTTGACAACCTCGAGGTCATTTATGATTTCAAATTAATGTGCCAGTAAACCACACACACTCTATTAACAACGATAATTTTCCATTTATCCATCACTCAACTTTATAATCCCAAATTAGTGTGTCTATTTGTCACACCCCGAAAACCGAAGGCGGAAACATTTCCGGGGTTGACTCCACGTTGAGTATCAAATCCAATGTACATAGTAAGTAAAGTAAATCAACCATTACATTACATATATGAAAGTTATACATTTGTTTCAAAAGCAAAAGTTATACATGTGATACATAGTATATATGAACAACACAAAACGAGTCTTCTGAGAACTCCGTCTTCGCACAAAAGGATCTTCGGGTACCTGTCTAACACGGACCTGAGAATACAAGCGGTTTGAAAATCAGCATAAAGCTGGTGAGTTCATAAGCGGTTAGTTTTACTGAAAATATACGAGTTCCTTTGGTTTCCTGAAAAAGTGGTTATCCAAGAAAATCCCATATTTTCTTATGTAAAGTTAGTTTCCAAATCCGAAAGTAAAGTAAACGATGTAAAATGAAAATATGATTGTTCTTGTGAATTGTAGTTCAGTTAATTAACTTGTTACACTTTTCTGGTTACATACTACTGTTACTCAGGAAAATCCTATATTTTCCTACATGTGTGTGTAAGCTATTACTGATTCTGTTTGTACAAACTGTTACCGGTTCCGATTATGTTCAATGTTGTCCCCAGAAAAACCCCATGTTTTCCTGACTGTGTGTATGTATCTTTACTGATTCTGGTTATGTTCAGTGTTCTCCCTGGAAAACCCCATGTTTTCCTGAATTTGTGTGTATGTGTGTGCTTGTCATCCTTGAACGTACATTAGCTTTACTACGCACATAAAGCTAGTAAATGAGTCTAAAGCGTTAACAGTCTAGATTGCGAGTCCTTAACCATACTCAGACTAGATATGACTCGAGTCGTGGTCAATATCCTTTTTATGACTTTCGTCACCCTTGAACCTTTCGGCTCGGCTGTAGCTAGCAGCCAGTTGTGGGATTGTCAGTCCTGTATAGATCTATACACTCAAGCCACGCTCTCCTACGTTCGGAGATTCTGGTTACAGGGTTAGTCCTCCACTATCTCGTGCCATGGAAGTGTTACGAGGACGTGTCTCCAATCTTTAAGATTCCTCTTTACTTTTCGACTAGGAAAGTAGTATTTACGACTAGCTATATTCTACGTACCTGTCCTTTACACTCGGGCCTAGGTGTTTCATTAAGGACATTACACTCGAGCCTAGGTGTTATCTAATGATGACTGTCCTTTACACTCGATCCTAGGTGTATTATTAAGGACGTTACAAATGATATATATGTGTTATCTTATGGTGATTGTCCTTTACACTTGATCCTAGGTGTATTATTAAGGACATTACAATTTATTTGTGTGTCATGATGGTATTTATCTTTCACACTCGCGCCTAGGTGTATTGTTAAGGACATACAGATGTTTTATGTTTTCTGATGGTGTCTGTCTTTTACACTCGAACATAAGTGTTTTATTACAAACATTACAATATTTTATGTGTTCTATCAATATAAGTGTGAACAATCATATGTAAAGTATACAATATAACAATGTATGATAAGAATTGAAAATCGGGTTAAAACAAACAACTCTGCAAGTTAAAACAGTTTGTTAAAAGGTTTTTAATTCTTAAAAATGTACAATTATGAAACCATTTAATTGAAATCATGTGATTGAGTACAAGATATTCTTGTACTTTTGCTTGTATTCCCCCCTGAAAACATTGAAAAACCATTGAAAAAGGGTAGGGGTATGAACTCACCGGACGCGGAAGTGTGTCGATTTTGGATGCTAAACGTCGAATCGAGGCTTGATAACACGCGAGGTTCCTATGTAATATGAAATGGCATACAAATATATCTAATTAAATTCATAAATTCTAATTAGATATGAAGTCACACTCCAACGAACGAAAACACCTCAAAACGGGTGTTTGGAGTGACCCGGGTGACATCTATGGATGGGAATTGAAGCGAGGGACTTGGGATTTGAGTTTACTCCTCAAGAGTAAACTTCCTAGTGAGTTTACGGCCTAAACACTACCCACACATGAGTTCACGGCCATGAACTCATGTTGGCAAGGGTTATGGAGCTTAATGGGTCACAAATGGCTAATATCACTTGGAAATGCTTGGAATAATTTTTCCTAAGGCTTGGAATTAATTTAAAACATCAAATAACACACTTAAGGGAATTTATGGCCTTGGCATGGGGCCTATGGCCGTGAACTCTCATACTCCTTTGAATATGTGTTTTTAAGGTCCCAAAGTTAATCACATGTGATTCTAAAAATTCCTACAAGCCTTGAAATGATTTTTGGGCACAATTTGACATCCTTTATGGATTTTACGGCCTTGGAGCACATTCTATGGCCGTAAACTCTCAAATGAAGAGTTTTGTTGTGTTAAAAGCCCTTAAACTATTTTTAGTTGGTTCTATGACTTATTCCAAGGCTTTTGGTGGTGTTGGATGGCTTTCTAACACTTTGAAAATGAGTTTACACCCATGATTGAGGAGTTTACGACCCAAGCACATGCCTTGGCCGTAAACTCATACAAACCCCTCAAAATTCATGTCTAAAGTGTTCTAGGTCCATAACCAATATTCTAAAAGTCATATCTAAGTCTTGTTTGTGTCTTGGAAGGGTTTAAGGGCTCAAAAACCCTTTAAATATGGGTTTACGGCCTAAGCACCATCCTGGGCCGTAAAATCATATACAAGCCTCTAAATCATGAATAAATCTCGAATTTGAAGGACCAATATGATGCAAAATGATTATAGGAAGGTACCTTGAAGATTTGAGACCTTAAACTCAAGATTTGGACCCTTAAATCTAGTTTGAGGAGAGAGGTTGGAGTGATAGTTGTAAAATGAAGCAAAAGCTTCAAAATGAAGACTTGGGTCACTTTAAATAGTGTCCAAGTTCGGGACACGGTAGAATTCTACCCGATACCGACGTTAGACGGGGCTTTTGGTCGCACCCGACCAATTTGCCGTAACCCGATATGGTTGATTCTAGAAATGTTCCGATCATTAATATGAGACGTTAGAATGAGTTCTAAGGGTATTAAGACACTTATTAAGTCATAAAATAAAACCCACATCAACGACTTAATAAAAGGTCGGAAACGGAAACGAAATTGGAAACAGCGATTGGATGATCGGAACGAGTCGCAAGAAGGGTTACATTTAGGGATATGAATTTCGGGTTGTTACACTATTAAGCATGCACACTCCACTAACAACATATAAAGAGTGATGCACATTTTTTAAGGATTAGCATACATTTTTCATTTTGTCAGAAAGTAACTAGAGTTGGGATTTGTATCAAAGGTTCTAGTACTTTAATATCATCATACTTTTAAGAGGTTATGTGCTATCAACTTGTTCAGCTAACGACCTTCCACCGTGCAAGGGAGTAGTGGGTGAGAAGAAGGCATACTATTGATTGACTAAGTTGTCTTATACATATAAATATTATATGTTTAACCATACATAGTATAAGGTGTATTTTAAATCTTTTTAAAAAACAAGGTTTAAACATTAATTATCTAAACTATCATATAATAAATTAATCAATTTATACTTTGAATCAATTTTATAATTATCTTTTAATTACTTTAGAATTAAATTAATTATTAAATTTATAATGGACGATTCAATTTAATTTACCTAATAAAAAATTATCAAATGAGGATATCAATTAATATTTTGGGTTTCAATTAATTATCACATAAGGAATTCAAAATTTAGAATAAGGAAATATCAATACAAGATAATTACTAAAAACAGTACCATAAATCAAATAGGCTGATATTTACCAAAAAATAGATAATTTGTTTTCCATGTTGTGTAAACAAGTGTTTGCGAAAAATAGGGTTTTCCAGTTTATCTCAAGTGCAATCAATGTTTGACAAGCCAAAAGCTTTGATACCACTGATGAGTTTTGTAGAAAAACAAATTATGTACAATGCGGAAAATAACTAAAAATTAATAGGGTACAAGCATCCTAAATTTTTTTTTTATACACGTTGATGGCAACATTCAATAAACAACTAAACCTAGCATAACCCTTATGAAATTCAAAAATTAATATGTTTAGGGTTACATACATTTTGATATGTTATTGTAAACAAATCATACCAATCCTTGTAGTTGTTAAAGTTGGAAAGCGTAGCACCAAAGTGATGATGCCTCTAATGGTTTGTACCCAAACCCTAGAAATAAGAACACAAGATGGGATAGGAAAGGGGAGCGAAAATTTATCTCTTCTGATAGTGTACGAGTGGATAAAAATCAAGAACCCAAGGGGTCCTATTTATAGTTGATGGGATAACCCTAAAAAACCTAATCTGGAATAAAATAATAATATGCTTAATTCATGTAGTTATCTAGTTTCCATATATCAGGGAGGCTTCTAGAATGCACCATAATGGCACTCTAAAACCGTCCATGAGGGAAGGTTATGGATACATTTCCCTTGTTCAACTTTTAAACATTGTTAGCTATAGTCCGTGTACCTTAATTAATTCTAATTAATCCCAAAATCAATTCCAATTAATGTTATGATTAACTCTAAATTAATAATCATAATTTCCAATTAATATATTAATCATATAATATACTAATAAATCATTTATTTTAATTTCCATTGAATTTATTATTCCCATAATAAACTAACAATTTATCCTCTCTCTCTCTCTCCATATGCAATCATTCCCAGTTGCTAGTTTTGAGGGAAACCCTAAAAGGACATTGCTTCTAATTCAGGAATATACCAATTTAGTTATTGGCTTAGACACCCTAATCCAAAAATATGTGTGTTCTTTACCTTATAATAAATAATATTACAAAGATGTATATTATGTCATTTTTAGCAACCTAAACCCTTCTTTTGATATGATTTTTTTATACATAAAAACATTATTTCTATAAGAAAAAGGAATAGCAAGTCAATTCTGCAAACGGACAATTCAGATCTGCGGACTTGCAAGTAAGTTATGCAGACTAACAAATGATTTATATGGAGTTGAAGGGTGTATAAATTTGCATATATTATCATTGGATTCATAGTAAGAAAATATATCTTTTTTAACTTTATTATGAGCTCATCTTCAAATTTCCAATTTTGCTCGTACAATGAAGTTGATTGTTACTATTATGATCCAATCGACTCTTTTTCTTGCACCCTCTTCGAATGGGCTATATATCCCCGATGAAACTTTGCAAGAATTGCAATGGGCTGAAGATCAACAAAAACAGTATAAAGATTCATCCCAGTTTCTCACTAAACGTCCCGAAGTCATTGCATCCGACTCAAAAGAAGCTCAAGAATGGATAGATATTAGTAAAAAGAAAATCAAAGACCATGAAGAATGGATAAAAAAAGACTAAGAAGACTATCAAAATAATAGTAAAATGGCTTGCTGAGAAGGATGCAAAGATGATAGATCTTAGTCTGCAAAAGGATCGTTATGAAGACAAAATTAGAATCAGGGATGAGTATATAACAATGGAGAAAGAGAAGTATTCACTGCGATTCCCTGAAGTTAATTATAGGTAAAAAATCATTGTTCATATAATATGTGTCTCAGGTTTGCTATATGTATTTCCATCTAGTTTAATTAAATTTATGAGTTTAACTCTATTAGTGATGATGTACTAATATAATCATAGTAAAACCAAATACTTTTAATAGACTAATACAAAATCAACTTATGAGGAAACACAATCAACTATATAACAAAGGAGAAAGATAATTATCCATTATAGATCCATGAAGTTAAATATAGGTAAAAAAAATTGCTTGTTTATTACGTGTCTTTGGTTTTCTATATGTATTTCCATCTAGTTTAATCAAATTTACGAGTTTAATGCTAACAATAATGATGCATTAACATAATCATAGAAAAAGTAAATAGTTTTAATAGAGTAATCAGACTACACAATCAACTTATGTGGAAACATAATACATTTAATTAAAAAAACATCAATTATTCAAATCAAACATCGATCAATAATATTCTCTTTGTGTCCTTTGCGTTCCTTACTTCCCATGCATGCCTTGCGTCCCTTCCCCACCTTTCCCTTTTGTCTTACTATCTAACGTCGACCTACTTGTTTTTCTTCTTCTTTTGTTTCATTGGGATCAATGTCGGACAAGTCGTTGCATTATGTGATGTACTATCACATCTAGTACATCTTCTTATTATAGGTTACTCACCTTGTGACGGGATATGATTTTTGTTTTCTGGTCAATCAGCTTGACGTGTATCCACCGGGGGTTTAACAACCATAATCTCATTAAGAATCTCCCAATCACAAATTTATGGAAGGGGTACACCGACTCCTCATATGTACTCTAGTATGTTTCAATTTTATAAGCGTGTATAGCCATATGACATGCCCGCAAGCCAAACTAGTTCGTTCCTAATATTTTCAAGTATAGGTCTCTTGCCTCAAGTAAACTATGCCACCATGTTTTAAATCATGCACTTGATATATTGCATCCACAACACCTGAAACCGACCATCCTGTCGTACGCTCCTTATTCGTTTAACTAGTTTTTCAGCCCACTCTGTTAGTACTATTGAATGTTTCTTTGTAAATAACAAATATATCATTACACATAATGAATTCATTATTGGACATAATTAAAGATATACCTCCATCGATACGACCGTTGTTAAACCATTCTTATGAGAGACAATAAAAGAACTCAAAAAGGGTTATTATGGGCATCTTCCTTGCATCTATTGATAAAACATTCATGGACTCATCACTATTTGAGGTCATGTAATCGTAACGATTCAACAGGCTAGTCCAAGATTAAGATTCCTCAAGTTTTGAAAATAAATCGGAGGTTTGGAAAAACATTCTACGGGGGACCCCAACATCAGTTGCATAGCATCTTGTTTTGCACACCACGCTTGTTTGTAACTTACATTAATTTCAAGCAAGGCATTCATATACCTTGATATTTCATTAGGCCTCTAAATTTTGAACAATTCTTGCCCATTATCTCATGAAATATATTACCTATAACTTTTTTATTTGCATGTGTATTCGTAGCGACGAACATGTGTGCACGTTGCTGTACGTCCTAACTTCAAATCCGTCAGTCATATCATGGCGTTTTTTTGCATATAAACACCAACTGCAATTTTCTATTTCACAATAAATCGTGTAAAGATTTTTGTGTGAATGTTTTGTCTTAAACTGAAACCTTCTCTAGTTGATTTCATACTCAGAGCAAATATTAGATCTTGTTTGTTATCATATGCTTGACAAACAAATATATGATCATTTGGTCCTAAACTGTGAAGTGCTCCAGGTTCAAGAATCGAATCAGGACAATTAGGTATGGAAGGCATACTGTAAAAATATGGCTAAAGCTTTTTTTTTCCATGTGTGAACTCATCTTTTGACCAACCTTCATTTGATTTTTCATTATCTGACAATGTTTTCTCACCTAGTCTTCCAAACTCATATAAATTTTGTTCTTCCACCTCATTTACTACAACAAGTTTTTCACCTTCACAATATTTAACATTGTTTGATACAATTTTGTGACCATTAACTGATCAAATGTTGTCAACATTGAATGATATGATGTTGTGGATCGTCAGTTTCTCTTCAACCCATCCCTCAAAATGCCTCCAAATACAAATGCACTACCTCCATGATTTCAGACATTACATTTATGAGTTGATGAACATCTTCTTTGTCTGTAATGTTCATGGTATACCCATGATCTAGGTGTTGAAATAACAACGATATATTACTAATGAACGTATTTACCATATTTGAAACCAAATCAAACAATATCCGATGGTCAAAATTAGGTGGAACTAGTAAATCTAAGTTGTTACATTTTACTCTAACGTGCATGTGAATTCCATTATTTAGTTGCCAAAACCCTCTGGTACATAAAATAACAAAACTCATGTTTTTCTGAAAAACAAGAAAAAAATTCTCCCAAGAACTCTGATTTTCGGTTATTTTTTATAAAAAATATGGAATTTATTTATTTGACCAAAAAAGCGTTATAAAAGTCTAGGACGAACTCGCCAGTTGCCTATTCTGCGGAGCTTTTAAGTCATTTTGTGGAGACCATAAAAGTACTATGACAGGCATTTTACAGAGCATTAAAAGGTCATTCTTAACAAATTAAGTTTATTCCACGCAGCTCTGCAGGAACCCCCCTACAGAATGGTTCAACCTCTGCAGAGGTGTTGTTCAGTGTTATTATTCTTTTGGCCCCTAAGAATCCACGCAACATTAAATCATTTCGTAGAGCGCATAGATGTCAGCTCCGTGGAATCCATGTCTATTGTTGGAAATCCGATTTTTTGTGACTTAATTTTAAATTCCCACCAAAAAATGCCTATTGCTGGAAAAATAGGTTACACAATTAAGTATATATTTCATATTATTTATTTAAATAAGCAAAATCAATTTAGGTGATTCAATATTATATAATTAAGTACTATAAGTAACAATTAAGTATCATAATAATAAAAATTCATTGAGTTATAGTGATTTAATGTTAAATAACTTTCATTAGAACTTCAAGAGTTAAAATATTAAAATAGATTTTCAATGAATTTAAATAGTTTTCATTATATTAATGTGGTTTAAGGTAGACATCTACCTTCCTATACATATAAATATTTTATTTTTTACGAAGGGAAAAATAAACACCTGATGTGGTGACGGTTATGTATCTTCTCTATATCTTTTTATTTATGTTGATTACTCTGCTTATCTTTGTGTGTTTTAGTTTAGTGTCGTTCCTTGTGAACAGTATCTTTGTATTGGTATTGTTTGATATAGTGGCCACTCGATATTTTGAATCGCTTGCTCTTAGCAAGAGGTTTGTTGGAGCTCCAGGGGAGCTATATTTCCCCTTAGATGTTGAGATTGCATATGACCGATATGTTTGGGTATCGAGGGTGCATCAAGTTGTGTCCTTGAGATGTTTAAAGAGTAGTATCTGATTGATTTGCTTCCCATTCCTTTTCGCAGGAACAAGGTAATTGTAGGATTGGACTGTTTATGCCTCTAATGGGGTGGTGATCGATTGTGACCATCAGTTAGTATGTATTCGGACCCCAAGTGGAGGAGAGTTTGTGGTCCAGGGAGAGAGAGCTCATCATCGGACAATTCTATGGTTAGTAGCTAGGGCCAGACACTATCTTCATCAGGGTTGTTCTGGATTTATCGCTTATGTTATGGATACCCAGGATAAGGGTAAGGTGACTGTGGATGATGTGTTGATTATGTTGGAGTATCCAGATGTGTTTCCAAAGGATTTACCTAGGGTGCCTCTAGAAAGGCAGGTGGAGTTCAGGATTGACTTAATTACGGGTGCCGCTCCGATAGCCAAGGCCCCGTATCTCTTAGCTCCTATGGAGATGCGAGAGTTGTCTATACAGCTGCATGAGCTATTAGAGAAGGGTTTCATTCGACCGAGCAGTTCTCCATGGGGAGCACCGATCCTATTTGTTAAGAAAAAGGATGCGTCTCATCGATGTGTATTGATTACTGGGAGTTGAATAAGCTGACGGTGAAGAACCATTATCCACTCCTGAGGATTGATGATTTGTTTGACTAGCTTCAGGGTGCATCTTGGTTTTCCAAGATTGATCTACATTCAGGTTATATTAGATGAGGGTCAGAGAGGAGGATGTGCAAAAGATGGCCTTCCGGACTCGTTATCGTCATTACGAGTTCATGGTGATGTCCTTTGGGATCACAAATGCTCCAGTCACATTCATGGACCTCATGAACTACGTATGAATGTTGATGCTGGATCGGTTTGTGATTGTATTCATTGATGATATCCTAGTCTATTCCAAGACCCAGGAGCTGCAGGAGGATCACTTGAGGGTAGTGTTAGAGACTTGGAAGAGGGAAAGAGTTTATGCGAAGTTCTCCAAGTGTGATTTCTGGTTGCACGAGGTGTAGTTTCTAGGGCGCCTTGTCAACCAGAACCATATTTTGGTCGATCCGGCTAAGTCCAAGGCCATGATGAGGTGGGAGATTCCGAGGTCTCCATCTTAGATTCAGAGTTTCCTTGGGTTAGTTGGCTACTATCGGAGGTTCATTCAATATTTATCCAAGATAGCGATTCCTCTAACTCGGTTAATGAAGAATAATATCACTTTTCGTTAGGGGCCTAAGCAGCAGACAAATTTTAAGACCCTGAGGCTGAAATTGCATGAGGCGCCGGTTTTGACCCTGTCGGAGGGTGTTCAGGATTTCGTGGTTTATTGTGATGCGTCAATCACGGGTTTGGGTTCGGTTCTGGTCTAGAGGGGTCATGTGATCGCTTACACTTCGAGGCAACTGAAGCCTCATGAGGCGAATTATCCGACGCATGATTTAGAGTTGGGGTTGTGGTTTTTTCCCTCAAGATTTGGCGACATTACCTCTATGGCGATCTGATGTACTATTTACATGGATAACAAGAGACTGAGGTATCTGATGGATCAACCAAATCTGAACATGAGACAACGCTGGTGGTTGGATGTGGTGAAGGATTATGATTGTGAGATCCTTTACCATCAGGGGAAGGACAATATGGTGGCTGATGCTCTTAGCCGCAAGGTGGTCAAGGCTCTAATCAGGGATATTTTTTGAGGATGATCATCATTACTCCACCTTTGGAGCAGATCCAAGAGGCTTGGGTTGAGGCTATAAAGGAAGAGCACTACAAGAGTGAGTGCATAGTGGGGCATGTGGATTCCTTTGATTATGATAGCCAAGGGTTATTGAATCTTAATCATAGAGTGTAGGTTCCATATAGGGGTGGTGTGTGTTAGGTACTAATGGAGGAGGCGTACAGATTGAGATTCTCTATTCATCCCAAGCCAACGAAGACGTATAGAGATCTTCGTCCAGATTATTGGTGGTCCTACAAGATGCAGTTGTTAGATATTCTCATTTGGAAATGTGTCACACCCCAAAACTGGAACGACGGAAATGTTCTGGGGCGGAGGACGTTATGTACAGTATCACAACACAGAAATATAGTAAACAAGCAAACAACATCATCCATTGCATTAATAATGTATTTTTAATACAAGTGTGTTCTGTACAATTTATAAGACACCAAAAATATGAATCAAAATAAAAGATGAGACTTTAAGTACGCTCCATATTCTCAAAAGATGATCTTTGTACCTGTCTACTGATGACCTGAAAATACAAGTTATTTTGAAAGAGTTTATCAACATTAAAGTTGGTGAGTTCATAAGTATTTTAGTGTCATTGTTTGCATGAAAACATTGGTAAGTGTTTGAGTGTGTAAGTTTGTAAAAATGTTTGTAGTAATTGTTTGTAACTCTTAGAAAATCCTATATTTTCTATTAAAAGTAGCCTTCTGCAAAGGCATCAAGTGCTACATGTTTGTTCATTGTAAAAGTGAGTATTTCTCCCAAATGTGACTATCATTTAATAAAATATAGTTCTTACTATAATAAGTATATACACCTTTGTTACTCAAAGTGTTGGAACTCAAGTAAAAGCTTTATATCTACACATATATACATAATATATAACTAAGGATCAAACGACACTCGAACAGACAACAAGGTACTCTAAGTCCACAACCAAACAAGGAACAGGAAATAAAGTGAGTTGTCAGTCCTAAGTCCTTTAACCCTTACTAATATAACTATATGTGCATTAGTCATGATTTGGCAATATATAAGTTTAAAGAACTGAAAGTAAAGGTTTGGTAATTAAGAATAAGTTTTATAAACAATTTAACATGTAAAAGAGTTTGAAAATCATTTTGAAGTAGTTTTGTTGACAAAGCAGTTAAAAGTATAGAAAATCCATTTTTTTGCAAGTTATAAATCACATGCGATTGATATTATAACTAGTTTGATTCAACTTGTATTCCCCCCCCCCCATAAAAGCATTTAAAAATATTTAAAATGTTGATTAAGGGGTATGAACTCACCTGTAGTGAGTGGTTTGGATGAAAGTGTTAGACAAGGTGCTAGGTGTCAAGTGAAGACTTGAACACATACGATGATCCTATTTAGCATATAAAGACATATATATATATATATATATATATATATATATATATATATATATATATATATGTATCTAATTAGTGATTATAAAACCAATTAAGCAAGTATAAACACCCTAAAACATGGAAAACACCTTGCTCTAAGTGTTAGGGGTCATAGGGTTGCATCAAAGGAGTGTAAGGCCTTGCTTTAGAGTTTACGGCCCAAGGAACAAACCCCATGGAGTTTACGGCCTAGGGTTTACGGCCCTAGTGGGTTTACGGCCGTAAACCCATGGTAACTCCCACCATTTTGTAGCTTAAGGTCATAAGCTCAAGTAGGAAGGGTTCTAGTCCAATATCCAAGCTCTAGGAGGTAATGGTGGCACATATGCACCACCTTATGGTGTTTACGGCCCAAGGAGATTGCCTTGACCGTAAACCCATGTGTTCTTGATCATTCTTGGTGTTTTTCAAGGGTTTAACAACTAATCTAAGCATATAACTAGTTAAGAGGAGTGTACTTACTTATAGGAAGCTTGTAAGAGTGTTTAAGGTCCAAGAACACTAGTGTGTGTTCTTGGTGTTTTGAAGAACACTTGAAGATCTATGAAAAAGAGAAGATTTCATGGATGAAATCATGTATAACTACTAGATGAAGTGATATAACAATAAATCAAGAGAAGAAACACTTACATTTTTGGAAGATTGGAAGAAAGATGTTATGATACTTGAGAGAGAAATGTGGGTGTTCTTGAGCTTGGAAGTGAGAAGTGGGGAAATGGGGAGTAAAATCATGCCTTAAGCATGAGTTCATGGCCAAGAGGATTTTACGGCCCAAACTCCCAAAGTTTGGCCGTAAACACCTTGTTATGGTGTTAAATGTTTAATTGTTACACATTAATCCTAGAAGATACTTCCTTTCATTAGTTCTCTTGATGAATTAAGATTTAAAACACCCAAACAGACTTTAAACCGAGCTAAAAGTTAGCAGAAATGAGTTTGAATTTTATTTGAAGTGCTTGACTGAAGGGTTTGTACAAATAGAAATTCCGGGTTGTCACAAAATGGGAGGATATTACCATGGATTTGATTACAAAGTTGCCTCGAACTACACCCAGAGTGGATTCGATCTAGGTCAACATGGATTGATTGACCAAGTGTGTGCATTTTATTCCAATTCAAGAGAGTATCTCTATGGAGAAGCTAGCCGATATATAAATCAAGGAGGTCGTGGCACGACATGGGGTGCTGGTTTCTATGGTTTTAGACACGGATGTCCGGTTTACTTCCAGGTTTTTGAAGAGGTTCCATGACGAGTTGAGTACTTGTCTGCATTTCAACATAACTTTCCACCCGCAAACTGACGGTCAGAGCGAGCGGACTATTCAGTCCTCTGAGTGTATTCTTCGGGTGTGTTTTTTGAATTTCGGTGGGAGTTGTTATACGTATCCCAACAGTTATCACGCCAAGAATGATCTACCTCCTTTTGAGATGCTCTATGGGAGGAAATACAGAATACTAATCTGCTAGGGTGAGGTTGGTCAGTGATTCATGGGGAGTACCGGAGTGGTATTCAAGACTACCAAGTTGATTCAACAAGTTCTGAGTAGACTCCAGATAGCTAAGAGTCGGCAGAAGAGCTATGCTGACAAGCACCGCTCAGAGCTAGATTTCCAGGATGGGGATATGGTTCTCCTGAAGGTATCACCTTGGAAAGGTGTCGTCCGATTCAAGAAGAGGGGCAAGTTGGGCCCCAGGTACATCTGTCCTTTCAAGGTTTTGGCCTGGTTGGGTCGGGTTGCTTATCGTTTGGATCTTCCTGAGGGCTTAGTCAGATCTATAGCACGTTTCATGTCTCTCGGATGTGGAAATTTTTAGTGGATGATTATGTGATGGTTCCATTGGAGGACATTTAGGTGGATGATCGCCTAAATTATATCGAGAGATTGGTGGTGTTTCTTGACCGAAAGACAAAAACCTTGAGGAACAAGGTTGTTAAGTTGGTAAAAGTTCAGTGACAATATCGCGAGGGTTTAGAATGGACGTGGGAGCTGGATGACGAGATGAGGGAGCACTACCTAGAGTTGTTTAGGGCAGCGGACTTCAAGGACGATGTCTGAGTCAAGCAGTGGAGAACTGTCACACTGGAAAATTTGGTATGTTTCCTTTACTCCTTAATGCAAAAATCATTACATTCTAGTACCTAGTTAGTACGCGGGGTGTACTCTGAGTACGCTTAACGTACTAGCTCGTATCCAGATCGCAGGATTCATCCACATACACTGGGCGTACATGGTGCAGGAGAAAACCCTGATTTTTAGGCTCGTATTAGATTTCTCAAGTTCTTTTGGTTTTTAGAATCTTTGGGAATAGACTTATCACAATTTTTCTTAGTTTTTCCTTCGACATTTAGCTTAACAGTTTTTACAATCCAAACTCCATTTGTATTCTTTTTTTTCTTTGGAAAATGATTTTGACCCTTTTGACTTTCAAAAGCTTTGGACCTTTGATTCAAACCATTTTCAATAACATTTTGGTAAGAATAAAATACTTCATCAGTCACTTTTGAATTATCTTCTTTTAACAACTCATTTATTTTTGGATCGACATTGTCCCCATTACCAGTCGTCACGAACACTTGGTTGGGAAGTCCTTTAATGCAAGTAGGATAAAGAACCGAACTTTGTTCTGATAAATGTTTTCCTTTTTCTTTTAAAATCTTTGTGAATTCCTTAGTGTCCTCAAATACTTGATCTTCACCAACTCGTGACATTTCCTTTTCACAAGAATCATCGTCACTATCACTTTCATTGTTTGTTATGTCCTTGATAGTAACATACACCTTTTAAGAATCACAAGTCTTGGTTGTCGAAGATGAATCATTTTTTAGCTTCTTTGTTGATTCAACATTTTCTTTTCGTTTAGCTAACGAAGTTACATTAATGACATATATTTTTAAGCAATCAACACATTCCTCTTCCTCAATTTAACTGATATTGTCATAATCATCTTCGATATCAGCACAATTTTGTTGAGTACTTTGTATCGAACTCTCAGTCCTTTTTAAAATTTTGCTTTGTTCATTTACGGTCAAAGCCTCATTCACAATATTAAAAAGTTCATCAACATCCAAACAATGATTAAAATTTCAGCACCAAATGCATACGAATCATTTGGCATAGTATCATAATCAACTACTTTACTTTCACAATTAAATGTAGTCTCGTCCACTAGTTTTCTTTTGAAAGTAATAAGCGGGAGTATGTTCCTATGTTGTTCTTTACATATATCTGAAGAATGATAAAGGTTTGTCAATTTTCCATATAGATACTTAGCTATATTACAGTCAATGTTTCTCTGTTTTACGAACATGCAATTGTCCATACGAATCGAATCCCTATCAGTCATAATGTTCGTAATTTTAAACTCTAAGCCTTCTATTTCACTATTCTTCTCCTCCAACTTATTGTTAACTTCATAAAGTAAGGACTTAGATTTCTCCGCCTCGCTACTCCTAGAGATCAATATATCATTCAGGTAAGAGCAAGTTTCATTAAAATGAGATAAAATAGCATGATAATAATTTAAAGGAACGTTAAGAGAAACTAGGAGATCACGTATCTTTGTAGTCAATGGAGACTTTGGTGTAGTCGTAACGAAACACTTTCCAGTTAGCTCCTCATCCTCTTCTTCACTCTCTTCTCCTTTCTCTTTCTCCATATATTCCCAATGAATATCTTCCTCATCATCACCAGCCAAACTTTTCCTTTCAGATTCACCCTCTTCATATTTTACAAACAAGACTCCATGTGTTGGATGATGCATATCGTCATCATCGGAGCCATAGGACCATATTAGATATGTCCCTTTATTATCATCAACACCCTTCACCATCAATGAAAGATTCTTGGACTTTGTATGAAATTCTTCTAGTTTCATCGAGTAGTAGGCCTCATACTTTACTTTCTCTTTCTTCTCCTCCTTCTTCCTTAACATGTAGTCCTGCACATGATGATTGTATCCATTGCAGTAATTATAGTTGTAACCAGAATCACCTTTCAACTTCTTCTCAATCTTATTCTCTTCTTCCTTCTTCTCCACTTTCTCAACACCTTTTTATCCAACACTTTTGTTTGTTATTGGCTTATTCTCTGAACTATTGTTGAAATTCCCAATAATTGGCTTCTTGTAGAACTTCTTCACTATATTATTGGAATAATAGCATACATCTTTATCATTAGAGCTGAGTAGAAAACCTTTTTCACCTTCTTTTGCTTGTTCATCAGACCCCTCTTTTGCAATTTTCTTGGAGACTATAGCCATTGGACATCCAAAATTTATTTTGTTATCTTTAGCTATCCCTTCACTTCTCGACTCATGCGATTTCAAAATTTTATAGAGATTCGACAAAGAGTAGGTGTCGAAATTATCTTAGGTCTTGATCATGAGATAAATATTTGTCTATTCCTTTCTCATCCCCAAAACGAAGGTAAGATTTCCAAGGTTGTACGAACAACTCCATATCCATTGGATTTGAAGATAAGCTCATTCAACCTATCGTAATATGCTTCAATAGTCTCATTCTCCATTTTGTTAAAATCGGTGAATTCCGACAAGCATTGCGTCACAAAGCTCTTTTTGGTTCTTTCATTCCCTTGATACTTTTCCTTTAAAGTACCCTAAATCTCTTTCGATATCTTGCAAACTCGTACATACTTATAAACAACATGTGGAAGAGCTTGTCGCGGTTCACCCTCTTCAGCAGCACGAGCTTTACCAACCGCTTGAACCAAATCAACACGATAAGGTCCAGTTTCGATAGATCTCCAAAGATATTCATCGATTTCATTAAGATACTATTCCATATGATCTGCCCATTGATCATTGTACTCAGGAATAAAGATCGGAACCTTGGTAGCAGCTCCAAGCAAGTTCGCAAAATTCATCATGGTTTGACGTTAAGATTTTCCATCAAATTGACTTAAATCAAGGTTTGAAAAAGAAGATAAAATTTAGAAAATTGAAATTAGGAGCTGAGCGATTGACAAAACAAATACAAAATCGATCATCACAGTGATTAATCATAGAATTATGCATCTACTTTGTAGAAATATTGAATCGAAACAATCGAATCAATCAAGTAAAAACACAAATGAAATTCTTTAATCAATATGTTGATTTCTGCTCTATTACCAAATTGAAAACATCTTTTGACTTATGTTTTAATCAATCGATTGTAAATCAGAGTAACGAACACGAAGATCTAAATATGATCTTGTTTTAGTTCACATATATTCTAGAAAAAGTTTAAGTGCAGGTCTACTCAAGAAGTTACAACTCTCTACAGTACTTACCCTATTTATAGGGTACTAATAAAAAAATACTAGGACTGAACATTACATTATGAATCAACAACGTGCCTAGTAAATACATTACATAACGAGGACTTGTGAACACTCGTTATTATAGACTATTCGATATTGAGATACCTACCTATTCGACATATCACAACAAAACATAACTCAACAGTATTTATTTCTATATTTTTATAATATAATTTATATAAAATATAATTTTGAAATAAAAAAAGGCATTAGTGGTGACCTGGACAACATATCATTATTGATAAATCTTTGAACACCGGAACGTTCAAGATGATTAATTTGTGGCGGTGTACCTAATTACTCCGTAGCGACAACATAAAATTGTGATAGCATAGTTTATTAAAACGATGTCTAATAGTGGCGCCCTTTGAGTATCAGTCAAGTCTGTCCTAAATGTGGGAAACCCACATGACCGCCCAGGGCCCATGTCTTTATGTGCCCTAAATTTTATGGGTTATATAAGTATATAAAAAAAATTAATTTAGTTTTATGTTTGTTAAGGTATCAAACCAAAACAACTCAATCTCAAATCATCCAAATAATCTAATTCCAAGGATTCTAGGAAGGTATCTAGGAATTAAACACAATATCCCATAAATTAGGGTCATGAATTGACACTTGCACACACATCAAGCGCAAATCGATACCTCATTAGTTGTATTAATCAATTATTTCATATCATGTCATGCCGCGTCGTGTAAATAGACATCACGAGATGCATTCATCATCACGACATCGCTCTCTCTACCCCGTGATTCTCTTGCCTTCCACTTCAATTGATTTTTTATTCGACATGCCATACCCAAATTTTTGAATTGATTTTTGATTTTTGGTACTGTACAAACTTCTTAATAAAGCTTCTGACGTCTGATCTCTGCTCTTTCTGCCTAAAACATATATGTTCTTTCAGCCTAAAACATTTCGGATTTTGGATTCAATCAAGTAATATGTTTTTATAATTTTGTTATAATCAATAGTTTTATATTCTATATTTTTTATGTTTGTTTATGACATGTTTTTTATTATTGATTATATTTTGCACCTTGCTAATAAAGATTGTTGTTGAAAATTTGGATTAGAGTGAAATGTTTTTTCTAGTTGTTTTTTGTAAATGGTTGTGGCTATATTTGTATTTAAGATAATACTATTAATTCAGTTCTTCCAAAAAAATATATGAAAGATTTTTTTTTTTGTTGTAAATGGTGTGTCTATTTCAAAATTTTATTATATTCATCATTTTTTTGGGGGGGAGGGGTCCTTTTTTTTCTTGCTCTAGGCATAAAATATGTTTGCACCGGCGTTGGTATTAGCCATAGAACAATAGCGGCTACACATAGCAACGACCGAACGCCCTAAATGATATTAGAAGAGGAATTGTTTTTCTTTTTGCGGTACACTTGTTGGCGTTAATGCTAATATTCTAGTATTCGTTAAGACAAAATATATAAATTTAAGAGGAAGATATGTAGTGGCGGACGCAAGATTTCGTAGTAAGTGTTGTCGGTGGCATATTTATTTTACGTAGTGGTACGATAGTAAAAATTCAAAAAATATTACACTGCCTGAAAAAATAGGGCTTAGTACTATGGGCACCACAGGTATTATCGAATAATACACTCATCCAATCATTCATCGTAAATTTCATTAAAACCGAACTAGCATTCAAACAAAACAGCGGTAAATTCATATCTACAAGGTTAAAATCAACACATTGTCAACGACAGTTTATATGTCATGATTACTACTGAAACCCGATAACATTAAAATTTTGTTTATGTATCAGAAATTAAAAAAAAAAAAAAAAAAAAAAAAAAGAAAGAAGAGAAAGGGAATATCGCAGTGTTATTATTATCCATTAATCAATTCGTGTGTGGATAAGAGGAGATGCACCAATAGTGGTGTTATTGACATTAGATAATTTGCCACTTTAAATGTGTATATGCAAATACAAGTGGTGGCAGTTTAAAGGAGTGAGTGATCTCCATATTGGTCCCCTTGTCTCCCTTTTTCACTCTCAATAATGACCATTTTTAATGGCAAAAATCATCAAATTTTCATAACCTTTTTTTGAAATAGTTACAAAAACACAGAAAAAGTACTAACAATCTATCAATAGGATCTTCACTTATAAGATATCAAAAGTTTGGTAAAAATTGATAAATGACCGCTTAACCCAGTTATGTTCATTGCAAAAATTTATTGGTCTTGATTCATTACCTAATCTGCCAATTTTACAATTTTCAATGATCGTTGTTTCAAAAACTACACGTTGCTTTTTATTTATTTTAAAGTTCGAAACATTCAATTAAGTATAATTACAATTATGATTACCATATTTATTAAAAAAGGTTTATAATGATGGCAATAATTCATGCACGTAATTGATAATTTTTATGAGATATTATAGGGAGGAGAAAGACTCAGTGAAGTTCTGCCGAGTTCCCACTCCGCCTCACTCTTGCCATTTGCCAAGCCTTTCTTCTTCCCATTCCGCCCAAACTTGTAGATTGGGGTCCATACTTTCAGAAGGTACAATCACAATTCATGATTTAAAGGTCTTGTGGGGGTTACTTCTATTAAAACAAAACCTACATATCACTAACTTCACTCTCTCCTGTCACCACCTATAGAACCTCAAGAAAAAGACTGGACTTGGTAAAGAGAGATACCTTAACTTGTTTGTAAATGATCAGTAATTTAATATATAAACATGAATATAATGATACAAATTATGAATTGATTAATAAGAAATGAGAGTGATATGACGGATGTTGAGCAAACACATATAAGAAAGCAGCAATTACCGCGAAAGTGAATATATATATATATATATATATATATATATATATATATATATATATATATATATATATATATATATATATATATATATAGAGAGAGAGAGAGAGAGAGAGAGAGAGAGAGAGAGAAATAGGATCAAATGAGAACACCTAAAATGTTGAGAACGCGAGAATAGATCTAGACCACCTAATTTTTAAGATGTGTGGCTATAATTAATTGTTATTTTTCTAATTATTAATACATTTAAAATATAAATTTCAAATTAAAGAAAATTATAAAGGGTATTCAGGCAAATAAACATTACCCTAATTTTGTAAACTCCTATAATTACTCCCTGCCTCTCTATACCGTTGACCTAATTTCATACAACATACATTCGACATCTTCATCACACAGTCGAATGACACAACCGATCCCAGCTACTTCCGTTTTCCTTTTGCCTTGCTCGACAGATGAACCATCCACATCGAAGATGATGCTTCCTGATTTCACCCCAAATGTCGATTTTTTGTTGTTTGCTCTTTCCCCCCATTTGTGCGCTGTTGATAACGACGATTAAGTCACAAGGGTCGTCGGATAATCGACGCCCTTCCTTCCCCTCTTCCCTCTGTCTCTTCAACCTCTTCGAAGCAATGAAACATAATCAGGTGAGTGGATTATCGCCTACAGTCCTTTCATTCCGAGTGAGAGTTTCACAAATTGATTTTTTTTTCATGTCATTATTTGGGTTTTTTTTTTACTTTTGTGATCTATTATGGAAATCTGTATCAATTCAATGGGAATATCTTAATTTCGCTCAGCACATGTTCAATGAAATGCCCAAAGGTATCGATCCCATGTTCAATATCTGAGAGTAACAGTAACAGTAAAAGTGTCGATCTTTATTCCACTTCAGGGACAATGGATTGGCAGAAAGATTTGGTTAAAGCTATTCATGAGTTGCTTTCATTTTACGAATTAAGGTTCAGTCATGTTATAAAATTGGAAGATAATCTATTCAAAAGCAAGAAAACAGCTCAGATTTTTTTTTCTTCAACAAGATCGAAAAGAAAGGCTCTGTATGATCCAAGATATTATAGTAGTGGACATAACTGCTAATAAGCAATAGGAGGGGCAATTATGGTAATCCTAGGTTTTCTCTTTCTTTTTCTAATTTCATGTTCCAGTTTTTTGAATGTTCTTGTTTACGTAATCATCATCATCATATATGAATTCAATGTCAAGAAACCTAAGCTTTGATTCATCTGAATCTGCAAACCGTTCCTATGTTGACACGGATCAACTGATCCCACAAACTCAGATCAATAAATTACAAAAGATTTTATGTGCAGACTGGCTTAGCCTAGAAGAGTTTCATGGACATAATGGTTTGGCGTTCAATGGTGGGGCTAGCAACGGCTCAAATTACCAAGATACCCCTATGAATGAACTGCTATCAAATGAAGCTTCCACAGACAACAATGAAGAAACCCAAACACCCCCTGTTGTTGTAAAAGAGTGGGAGAAAACAGAGGGGGCTGCTGCCCATGGCTCGCCGGAAACCACCAACAAACACCTCTGGTGGGGGTGTTTTTGTTGCAGCTCGAAGACAAGCGAAGAAAAAGGGAGTGTGAGAGGAAATGGAAGAATGAAAATTTGTATTTATCTATGAATAGTAGTGTATTCATTTGTGAATAGCAGTGCATTCATATGTGAATAACAGTGAATGAACACCAGTGCATTCATGTGTGAACAGTAGTGTATTCATTTGTGAATAACAGTGAATGAATGTATTTATTTATGATTAGAGGTATTCATTTATTCAATTCCGAATAACAGGGTACTTATTTCTTAATAGTACTATATTCATTTGTGAATAACAGTGTAAACATGTGTTAATGAACATATTTATTTATTATTAGAGGTATTCTTTTTATGAAGAAATGATAATTTTTACACTATTTTTGTTTTCAATTGATTAAAAAAAGAAATTGGATTACTTGTAAATTGATGTGTATTTATTTGTGATTGGAGTAGTATCAGGTTTTTTGAAAAAAAAAATCATTTATGAATACAAATGTACTAATTTGGTGTTTGATTTCTATTCATTTTTCTGGAAAAAGAAAACCGTGAAATAGGAGAAAAAAATTGATTATTGTAAGAATTGTTTTTCAGTTTTAAAATAAATTTTGATAAAAATGTTTTTTATATTCCATTAATAAGAAAAATAAAAAAATTGAATATTTATTCCTTTTTTGATAACTGATCCTAAATTTAAGGGAATTTGATTAAATTTTAGTTTATTTTAATTTAATTAAAATATTCAATTACTAGTATGCCCTTATACATTCATTGGTCCAGAATTGTTCTCGCATTCTCAACCTTTTAGGTGTTCTCATTTGATCCTCTCCCTACGAGGGATTTTAAGCACACCCTATGATAAACTTATAAGAAGCCTAATAGTCAAAGTCAAGATGATAAGGTAACCTTGCACAAATTCAAACGCTTTCAATCGCGTGAAATCACAATTGTTTTGTTTGTTTACGAAATAGCCCCTAAAATATATCATACTTGTGATTTAAACCTTTAAATTTTATAATATATATTATTAAACCTTATAGTTATTTATTTTGTTATAAGCTTAATAATATGGTTTTTTCAAAAATTTCTATTTAATTTATATTATATTAAAATAAAATATATTGAAATATATCATAATTGTAATATAAACCTTTAAATTTTATAATATATATTATTAAACCTTATAGTTAATTATTTTGTTATTAGCTTAATAATATGGTTTTTTTTTCAAAGATTTCTATTTAATTTATATTATATTAAAATAAATATATTGTAATATTTTAAATAAATTTATTTAATATGTCATTTAACATTTTTTTATTTAAATTTAAAGTTATTATTAAAATATAAGGATAACATACTGCACATATATTCAAAGTTCATAATAATGAATTTAAACATGATTTTTGTTCTTTTTACAAAGCAAACAAACAAAGCAGTGGTTTTTTCGTTCAGTCGAGACAATGATTATTTATATTTATTCGTTTTGTATCCCATTAAACAAATACAAAATATAATATACGAATAGTTGGCGATGTATCTTGTTTACTTAAGAAATGGACGATTACGTTAAACATGTTAACGATGAGAAAACCAGTGTTTCGGCATATATATATATATATATATATATATATATATATATATATATATATATATATATATATATATATATATATATATATATATATATATATATATATGAGTAAATTACACAAATCGTCCGTCATGCAAGTACCAAAACACACTTTTAGTCCATATTTTAAAATCTTAACTCGGATCATCCATCTTTTGTTTAAAACTTGCACTCCCTACCAAACATAAAGTTACTAAAATGCCCTTTTCGGAACCCATCCCTTCTCCAAGATTCCAACCATCTCCTTCCCATCCTCCTGTCTTCTTCGACCAGCCGACTAGATGGCCGTCATATCCTACTCTCCGACCAGTCAACCACGCCGCCTCCATCTCCTCTTCTCTCTATCTTCTTCTTTGACTGATAAACCAGCCTCCATCTCATCTTCTACGCTATCTCATATTCTCCGATCATCTTCTACGCCGTCCCATCTTCTCCTATCATCTTCTATGCCGTCTCATCTTCTTTGATAAATGTGTTTTCCATCAAAAGGGTTTAAAAATGAGAAAAAGGGAGTCAGGTATGAGCGAAGGGTAGGGTGGGCCTCTTTTATTTTTCTATGTTATAAATAATAAATAAATAAATAAATAAAATATATATAAGGGTAAAACAGTCCTTCTATGTCTAAAATACGATTTCAAGGATGAAACATGTATGTTTTAAACAAACGAGAGACTGTCCGAGTTAATTTTTGAAAATATAGACCAAACGTGCTTTTTGGTACTTATATGATGGACGATTCATATATATATATATATATATATATATATATATATATATATATATATATATATATATATATATATATATATATATATATATATATATATATATATCAAAAGGTTGTAAATAAAACACTTTAAAATTAAAAGGATTGAAAGAGAAAATAAAAGTAAAATAAAGGAACAAAGATGTAAATTTATTATAACGAGTGTGCATGTCATAGTTTTTTACCAGCTCACTTTAACCTCTTTGACAACAATAAATAATTGTTTATTAATAGTTGTTTTAACAATAATTAATAGTTTATTAATAGTGGTTTTGACTTGTAAGGTGGTTTTGACGTATAACATGGTGCCATTAACAATACCTAGAGGTGCGATTAACAACACCCATATATATATATATATATATATATATATATATATATATATATATATATATATATATATATATATATATATATATATATATATATATATATATATACTAGGCGAATGTTCGCGCGTTGCGCAGAAACATCTATATATCTGAAATTTTTACAAATATATGTTTTTTAAAATATAACAATAATATTGGTATTAAATTTGATATAATAATTCTTATACTAACTTGATATAATATATTGATTATTTTAAATTAAATGATAATATATATATATATATATATATATATATATATATATATATATATATATATATATATATATAGATCTATTAAAACTGCATAATCTCAATCTTTTGAACGATTACGGTTTAATGTTATTTGTAGTTGTAATTTTTAATTAATTTGTTAAATTTATTTGCTTAACGTTTTAATTTCTATCATTGTAATTATTAAAAACCTCAAACATTTTTTTTTATTTTAAATGTAACAATATAATCATTTATATAGAGTTATTTTTAACTATTGTTATTGTAAGTTATTTTAAGCTATTTATTTGAAAACTTTTAACGATTATAAAAAAAAAATTAGAAAAAATTTTAGTTAAATTAATATTACAATTTAGTTTTTTCATTTAGCACTAAAATTTATCACTTTTAACTATTCACAAAATATTTTTGGGATTTTTTAAGTGGAACTGAAATTTATATTGAAGTTCACCCTGTAATGTTATATTTAAATTAACAATTTAAATATTTTGTCCAAACTTTTCAAAAGTTATAGCTTTAAACTGATAATGGTTTACATACAACAACACATTAAATCTAATAAAATTAGTATAATATGTTACAGTTAAAGACATACATTTATAAGTAGAACTAAAATATTATTTTAATATTGAAATTTAGATTATTTATGATTACACTTTAGGTTTGATACTTATTTAACCTTATTAACCACCTTATAATTTTTATTAGAAAGACACTACAATTTATCACTTTTAAATATTTATAAAATATTCTTTGGGTTGTTTAAGTTGAACTAAAATTTATATTTAAGTTGATCCTATAACGTTATATTTAAATTAAAATTTTAAGTATTTTATACAAATTGTTCAAAAGTTGTAGCTTTAAAATGATAATGGTTAACATACAACGACATATTAGACCTAATAAATTAAGTATAATAGGTTAAAAGTTAAAAACATAACTTTATAAGTAGAAGAAAATATATATTCTTTTAATAATAAATTTTAGTTTATATATGATTACACTTTAGGTTTGATATTTATTTAACCTTATTAACCAACATATAATCATTATTAGAAAAAAATTAAAAAGTCAAGGGAGTTTCAAATGAATGTGGTGAAAGAAAAAATACATGAGAGTTTCAAATGAATGTAGTGAAAGGAAAAATGTTTTATTTATAAGTATAGTAGGCGTAACCCGCGCGTTGCGCATGATTAGTATAACATGATAAGATTGACGATTTGAATTTCAAAAGACTTATATGGAAAACATTGAGGGTGAACATATTAACTGAAAAACCACACCAAAACCAAATCAACGAATATAATTGAACCATTATAATCGAACCATTACTAAAAGATGGTGTGATTTCTAATATTTATTAACCGAATACATATATATTATAATGTATATAATATGTAATTATATTGGAAACTGAGAATTTGAAGAGTAATCATGTCATGGTTATTAAGTACTTAATTTTGAATTAGATTTACTTATATAATTTGGTATTAGTTAATCATCATTAATTTACCACTTTTATTTTTAGCAACCTATTTTCTAATTTTTCACTTTTATAGCAATTATTTTTTGTTGCTCACATTTTATAGTAATGTATTTTTTATAGCAATTTTTTTTCTCATATTTTATAGTAATGTATTTTTTATTTGCATTTCATTTTGAACCGTTGTCGTTAACCGATATTAATCGATAACTGAACACCATTAATGGACTGAAATGTTAACCAATACATATTGGTTATCAAAATTCATTAACCAATTGCAATGATTATGGTTTGGTTTTGGCCTATAACAGTACCAAATTGACCCATACACCTTTAAAAAATATAGAATATACATAAATTTTAATTAATTATTTTTTGAAACAACATATATAATATATGATCACAACATGTATACAATATAATTTACATTAACGATTTAACCACAACATACAACAATTGTAATAAAAGAATACTACAATATATATATATATATATATATATATATATATATATATATATATATATATAACAAACATATAAGGTAAAAGCTCTACCATAATAAAATAATTCCAAAAATAGTCAAAATACTTCTAACCAACACAAAAACATTTTCTAACCAACACAAAAGATTTTATGATTGTTTTCATTGTTAATTGTATGTTATTTATATGTGTGTCTATACAAAAGATTCACCTTTTCATTGTAATGTTTTCATTAAATGCATATTACACATAATATATATGTTATAAAACTTTTGAGTGTTTAAGTCAATATTAAGAAAACTTTTGAGTGGTATTAATTAAAAGATGAGGTTTCAAATGAATATTGCTCTAAGATGTTATAAAATATTATAATTACTTTAAATATACTGTAATGTGTGTGTGTGTATATATATATATATATATATATATATATATATATAGATATAGATATATTAAATCCAAATCATTATAATAGCATCTACTTATGGTCAATCAATTTAGATAGGTGTATTTTAGGATCATATCATCTAAATGGAATCCATTTATATGTTGTGTGTGAATTTAGTTAGTTAAATGTAGTTTTTTATTTGATATATTTTTAGCTATTGATGTTGTTGATTAGAAAACAATTTATTTAAACATTTTTTTTTTATTTCATTTATGATTAATTTCAAACATTAATCGTTTTTCCAGTGTATCATAATCTATATATATATATATATATATATATATATATATATATATATATATATATTTCTAATTTTACGTTGTTTAAGCTATTATTGTTGTCATGTTGTTTTATGAGAATAGTTATAACAATTTTAATTTACTAATCATATAAAAACAATATTTGTTAATAAAATGAGAACTATAAACATATATTGGTGTTTAATTGATAATGAAATTAAGCATTTGGTTGAAAATACTTCAAATACTACAACTGGATGGAATTTTAAGTTATTTATAAATAAAGTTACCAATAATGCTAATTATTTTAAATCTTACTTGTGTTCAATCGTGTCGTACAATAAAGGGCAAAAATAGAAAGGAAAAACGCATTCCAATATTAAGAAAAAGGAAAACATCTAAGAATTTGTTTTATATAAGTGGAACAAAGATAAAACTTTAAGAGAATGTTTATAACAATTTTATTTAATAATCATAGAAAAAACAATATTTGTTAATAAAATGAGAATTATAAACATCTATTGGTATTTAATTGTTAACGAAATTAAATATTTGGTTGAAAATACTTCACATACTACAACTGGATGAAATTTTAACTTATTTATAAATAAAACTATTAATAATGCTAATTATTTTAAATCTTACTTGTGTTCGTTTGTGCCATACACCAAAGGGAAAAAATATTAAGGACAATCACATTCCAATATTAAAAAAAAAAGGTAAACATCTTAGAATTTCTTCTATATGAGTGGAGCAAAGATAAAACTTGACTAGCAAGATTTTTTTCAACACAAAGATAAAGGTACCTAAATAAAACAAATATATTTTTTTTACTCTATCATAACATAAGCCATAAGGTTAAATGTTCATCTATGTTTAACGTGGATATGATGCATACAACAAAAAAAACGCATACAATTAAAGTATCGATCATTCTCATATTTTTCTTGCCCGTAAACACCATAAACACAAACTAAAATACAACTACGAATATAAAGTATAATTACAACCACCCATAAAAGGAAACTATAATATAATATAAACATAAAGTTACCACAAAACAACCCACAGTGCACAATAATCTTCATATAACATAAGAAAAGATATTAACATAGAAAAAGAATATTACGAACCAAATCCTAATATTAGACATCCACTACAATTAAATATATGCAATATGAAACCACCATTTTTTTTAAATCCATAGCACAACAAATCATATTTTGCCTTTACTACATAAAACACGATGTAATCAACATTCTTCTTGCATGAGTGATTGGAGAAGTGTAGTGCAATGTTGTTAAAACTGAAATGTTCCAAGTTGGTGACATTATAAACTAAGAAGATGAATAAAGAATTTCACTCAAAGTGAGATGCTTAGGAAACCAAGAACTAAAGAGAGAAACAAAGATTCATAAATCACATGTAACAACTTATATTATATGCTTGATGTATAAGTAATTAATAATCATTATTAAAATACATTTGAAAAGTCATCGGAGAATATGAAAAAACATGGAAGTTTCAAATCAATAATCATTATTAATTAATTACTAGTTTATAACCCGTGGGAACCACAGTTACAAACTTAATTAAACTTTAATATTAAAAACTCAAAATTATTAATCACTTATTTTAAATAAATTATTCATTAAGAGATTTTTTAGTTATATAAAATTATAATCATTGCTTTAAATAAATATGTATAATTATATCACTTTATAATTTGTGTTAATTTTATTTAATTTCCATTCTAATGTTATTAATTTAATGTAATTAGAGTGGAAAATTTAAAATTTGAAATTTGAAATCGAAATTCAATAGGTTAGCAGGTGGCATGCATTAATTAGGAGACATACTAGAGTGACACATGACAAAAGAAAAATAAAAGATGCATTAATTATGAGGCCTAATATGGTGACACATGTCAAAAGGAGAATAAAATTATTCTTTTATTAGAATAGGGATATTTTGAAGTTGAAGAGGTGTGGGAGTTTCAAATGCATGAGGTGCTAGGAAAAAGAGGAGTGGGAGTTTCAAATGCATAAGATGCTAGGAAAAATGCATCTTTTATAAGTATAGTATGATATATATATATATATATATATATATATATATATATATATGTTCAAATGTGGATTGACATCTATTATGTGGACGTGTGGATAATGTTATTTTGTCAGAATGACAAAGAAAATATGTTGTTTGATAATATGAATACGTTCAATCTTATATAATTATTGTAATTATTAAGCATTTTCATTAATTAAATCGTCTATAAAGTTATTATATATTTTTTTTAATTATTCTCATTCTGTCAGAATGTTATCAGGATGTTTATTAAGTCGTATTCTCTAAGAATTTAAATATGTTGTTTGATATATTATATATATATATATATATATATATATATATATATATATATATATAGGGTTCATGTGCATTCAAATAATTTGCAAAAACACTAAAATAAGGAAAACCTTTGACATTATGCCACCTCAGCTTTATATTTTAGATAAGAGTTAATCCAAACTTTGAACTAAATGATTGTAATCGATGATACATAAAAAATTGTTTCATATTAGTATAACATGTTTTTGTTATTTTTATCATGAAAACTTGAATTTAAAAGTGGTTAAAGACATGAAAAAAAACGGTTGTTAAAACCACATTTAAATCTATATTACCATAACACCCTCCAATTTAAACTTATTATCTTTAACTTATTGCTAATAAATTTAATTTCTAAAGCATATATATATATATATATATATATATATATATATATATATATATATATATATACTAGCCGTTTACCCGTGCCAAACGATGGGTGCAAATATTTTTTTTTCAAAAAGTAGTTTCTAGAGACGATTAGTTCTTTTGTACAAATAGTTTACTACATTGGAATTAAGACTTTGGGTGATTTTGTATAGGATTTACTACATCGGATCAACCATCTATGCTTCCATTCATGAAAAATATCAACTTTAAAGGAATAGTGTTAAAAGATATTCTATTATTTTTATTCTTCACAAGATGCAAGTTAGGGATGTGTTTGGTCTACATATTTACGAAAAAGGAGTGATGAAAACCCAAGTAATAAAATTTATTAAATAAAATGTAGAACTTCGATGCAAGTTAGTATTGAGAGTGCAAGGAGTGGAAGATGGTTTTCAATTATACAAAATTGATAGTTTTTTTTTTCTTTTGTCGTTTAATTATATAAGGTTGGCTGACTACAATGCATCTTATTATATCGAAAAATTATTTAATAAGGTTTCGCTTATATAACTTAATGACATTTTATAGAAAATATATGTTTTTACTTTTCATATGTATACAACTTTTCAGACACGTATATTTACTTAATAGGAGTTAACCAAATTCATTATCGATATAACTTTGAACCCATATAGCAATTTTTGTCACAATGTATCAAATACTAATAAATTTTTATTAACAGTTAAGTCAATGCAACTAACTTAAAAGGAAAAATAACCCATTTGTACGTTTGAATTCTAATTTCAAATAACATTTATGAAACATTTATACTTTGAAAATAAATCATATAAAGATTTATACATGATTGATTATTTTATAGATCATATTAATTTAAAATAAAATAATTGCATGATACAGATTAAAAATATAAGCATATAACTCTCCCTCTCATTCCATGCATTTCTTCATCTACATCTTCTTGGTCTCTTCATAAATCCACCTACACCATCTTCCTTCAGAAAATAAAATTTGAAAACATATAAAGCAAATCAAAAGTCAGCACATTTTATTCAAAGATAAATAACATATTACAAAGATCTCCTTTTTTTAAAGAGCATGAACATAGATTAATAGACTGGATTGAATATATATATATATATATATATATATATATATATATATATATATATATATATATATATACAACCAAAAAAACAGAGCGGCCTATTATGAAGGATTCATTGACTCCCGTGGAACCCTCAACCGAATCAATGATTCAGAAGGTGTAAGCCCCAACTATATATATAGCAAAAATGAAACCAATGATACACATTGTCTGAAAATCAGAAAAAAAAAAAAAAACGAAAGAATGGAAAATCCTCACCGTTTTTCCCAGATCCCATCTTCGTTCTTTTTCTTTGATTCCTTCTCCTTCTAATTCTCATATACATGTCTTCTCTAGTTCTAATATAGCACATCTCTAAGTTGTCCTTGTATCCTTGAAATTCTTAGCCCCAACTCTTCTACTGTCTCGCGACTAATCGAAGGGTAGTATGATTGTTTAAAGTGCTTTGAAAATGTTTTCAAAGATTCCACTTGACAAGCCTATTATTGATCAAATGAATATATTAAAAAATCAAAACTTTCATAAGAATATCAATCATTTTGCTTAAATCAAAAGAATGTGTTGTTAAAACAACCCCTCCAATAATCCTAGAGATTGACAAAACAACCCCTCAAGAGTAGATTTGTCATATTGCTTAAAAATAGAATACAACCATTTAGGTAACAAATGAGCAACAGTTGAGACATTCAAAAACTTCAACTAACATAGAGACAAAATGTAGAATGTGTGATGTAAACAATATATATTGTTAAGGGTAGATTCGACATTCTGCAGCAAAGAATAAGAAATAACTTATTAAACCCATCAACTTGTAAAGCACTCGGTTACAATTTTCCATCCCATTATCAATGTATATTTCTGTAATATCAATGGAGATTAGACCAAGTAATTCCATGTGTATGACCATTGAACCTTCTCAAATCCTAAAATTGTCACGAAACAAAATTCTTCTTATAAAAGTTAAACATCCCTTGTTTCTTTTTTGTCATATATACATCAGATTATGTGACAACTTTAAAAAGTAGAAATATTTAAATAACACTATAAAAGTCAAACATCCCTCATAGCTATTATTGTTTCATAGGAGCTAGTATTAGAGTCTTAAAACCATTATTAGGAGGCTACATACATCAAAAAGGAGAAACAAAACAACTAAAAATCAACTCATAATCATCCCCAAACTATAACTAAAATAAAAAAAATCAGATACACATTACTTACTGAACACCACTTGTTAACTAACTATTAACATTTAACATTACCTTATCTGTAATAGCATCCTTTACTTCATAGTAATTTAAGACTGTTTCAATGTCCATTTTACCCTCCATTTAATAGCATATTGAAGATCCGGATCAAGGTTTTTGATAAGTTACTGTGAAAAAAGATATAATTTAAATTTTTACTCATCAGCCCAAATGATTAATAACTGTAAATATTAAAAAACCATAAATGAGTTGTAAATTACAGTGAAAGCAGATGAATCATGTTTGAAAGAAGTTGGAAGGTCGGATCTGAAGACACCAGTTTCCAAACACTCCACGTGGCCTCCAATATATGTCTCACACTCTAAAAGGCACCCATTATGAAAGTTTTCTGCTTCAGATTGGTGCTTGTTTGGACATACCTCGAGCTGAGAGAAATCTGGGAAAGCATCTATAGAGTTCCTTGCAGCAATGTTATGAGTTGTAGAAGTCATCCGAACAGCAGTAGGATCGTTGGGTGGTGGTGGGATAGGAGACCTAATTTTCCCGGAAGCAACTGGTGGAGGAGCAAGGCCTAGAGGCTTAGACTTAACCTTCTCGGGTGGAGGAGCAAGGCTGAGTGGCTTAATCTTTTCAGATAATCATGCAGATGAAAGCATCCCAGCTCCACTTGCAGGTTTGTTTTTTACAGTGATTCGAATTGTTTCACCCTCCTAATATACGTAATGTTTCAGGTTAATACTTGTCTAATGAGCTCAAATCAAATTCATTTCAGTACTTCTAGGCATTAGATAATTTCAGCTACTAATCTGAAAATTTTGACTATATAATCTTATATGCATAGCCGGAAAACTGTAAGTGATGATACATACCTTCAATCTGTGATTTACATCAGGATGGATATTGATACGACTCTCGTCGTTGGCTTCATCGACATCCTTCTCAATCTCTGTCTTCACATACTTCTCATGATCCGACAACGCCACATTGAAATCAAATTCCTCGTTCCTCTTTGTAAACCCTAACCCAATAAACGCGTGTTTCCCCGTGCCATCCTTGATTTTCAAAGCCAGAGAGATCTTCGAGAATAAGAACTAAAAGCTCTAAACCCAGATCAAGTTTACTTTTTGTTCCCCCAAATCATTGATCATGGCGGCGGGATAGGGTTAGGGTTACTTGTGTGTGACGGAAAAGGTGGACTTCCACGGTGTCGATTGCATCTTTGGTAGAGACAGGTGGTGGTGTGCTGCTTGTATGTGATGTTGTCGAAGATAGGGAAACACACACTTGACGTCATGAGGGTGAAGAGATAAACAGAGAAAGATGAGAATTGGTTTGATGGCGGCTGTTGTGTGTTTAGGAGATTAGGGTAAGGTAATACCGTGTAATACGTATACGATGTGGTTATATGCTTAATATTATTTTACATGAGGTAATACCTATTGTACCTCTTAATTTTCAAAAAAGAGGCAATATGTTTAATAATATAGTATATATATATATATATATATATATATATATATATATATATATATACAGAGAGAGAGAGAGAGAGGTAAAAGATCAAATGAGAACCACAAAAAGTTAAGAACCCTAAGAAAACGCTACACTCTATTTTGAAGTCTGAATATGATATTCTCTAGAACTCTGACGTTTCAGATCTAATGAAGCATGAGAAAAACTCTCTGATCTGGTTCGCCGGAATATCAGATTTGACGGAGCTTGAAGCTATTTCGCCTACAAATGTCCGACCACGTCCATATCTACTTCTTTCTTCAAACAACCACTAAAGATCGCCTCTATCTTCATTCACACATCAGATCTGGTCAGATCTGATGTAGATCTAAGAATTTCGTGTTATTTTACAAAGGTTTTTCTTTTCTATTTCATAATTTCTTCGTTGGATCTACATCAGATCTGTTCTCCAACTGTTGGTGTCATCCTCAGAGTATCAGAAATCAGAAATCACAATCACTATCTCAACCTACAGTTGCTAATCTTTAACTCGTTTTGTTTCAAAACTCTTGAACCTGTTTTTTTTTGTTTTTTTTTTGTCTTATGTGCTCCATCACCGATGAAATGTTTGTCGGATTTGTACCAGATTTTTTATGTGTTGCCTCCTTATCCTCATCTTCGTCTCTGGTCAAAACACCACCAAATTGATATCAGATCTGATTTTTTTTTTATTTTCAGGTTAGATCTAGTGTGTATGGGGTTCACATTGATGGTGTTCACAAAATGAATTTTTGAAAAAAGGATACACACAAGGTGTTTGATGAAATGCTTCAATTAAATTTGGTAAGTTATTGAGCTATGAATTTAGTTGTGAATGCATATTTTTTGTTTATTAGACTATAAATTTATTGTATTAAGCTTTGAATTGTGTGTATTAAGCTATGATATTTGTGCTTAAAATTGTGAGTTGAATGCATTAAGTTGTAAATTTTCCGTTTAAATTATAAATTGACTATATTAAGCTATGAAATTTGTATATTATACTATGAATCAATTGTATTAAGCTGTGAATTTTTATTAAACTGTTAATTGACTGTATTAAAAGTTTTAAGTTTATAATATGGTTGTGAATGAATACTTTTTTTGTATTAAACTGTGAATTTTCTGTATTAAGTTGTATATTTTTGTGTTTTAAACAGTGGGTTGACTGCATTAAGTTGTCAATTTCTTGTAGCTGTTATCTTGTGTTTTAAACTGTACATTAGACTATGAATTTTCTGTTTAAACTGTTAATTGATTATATTAAGTTGTGAATTTTTTTATATTAAACTGTGAATTGATTGTATTAATATGTGATTTGATTGGTATTAAGATGATTTTTTTCTAAATTTTTTGTTTTCTTCTGAAATATAAAATTGAAGAAACATTATACACATATATGATGTTATCAAAATTTTAATAAAGTATGTAAAACTTAAATTGAGAATATTTGTGTAAATAAACTTTAAAAGAAGTAGTAGCATATATATATATATATATATATATATATATATATATATATATATATATATATATGTGTGTGTGTGTGTGTGTGTGTGTGAAGGTACGGATGTAAGATTTAAGTTGAGAATATGGTTGTGAATGTATAATTTCTATGCAATAAATTCTAAATTTATTATATTAAACTATGAATTTTATGTACTAAACTGTTATTAAGATGTGGTTTTTTTATTTAATTTTATGTTTAAAATATGAATTATATATGTATGAATGTTTGTATTAGTTTTTATATGAATATATTTATTTTTGTGTTGTGTAAATCTTTAAGAATGTATTAGTTTTTATAATTATTTTGCATTATACTCTAATAAATTATTTTGATTGGTTTATTAAATTGTGAATATAATATTTAAGCTATAATCAATGATTTTATATGCAGATCTGATTTGAAAGGAATGATGATGAAAACGGTGACACAAGTGGTTATTGGTAGGGTGTAGTAGTTGGTGGTTTTGGAGGTAGTGGTGGTAGAATTCGAGTTTAACTTCTTTAAATATGTGAATTAGTATATAATGAATTGTATTATATTATGTTGTTAATTTTATGTGTTAAACTAAAAATGGACTTTATTAAGTTGTACATTTTATAAAGATTTTGTGTTAAAATATCAATAAATGTATGCATGAAAATATTAAATTAGGTATTAATGAATTAATATGTTTATTAAACTGTGAATATGGTATTCTAAACTATGAATATATCTTATACACGATATATTCTTTTAAAGAAAACTATAATTTACAAAAAAAAATGAATTTATCATGTTATAAATCTATTTTTTTATTAAAATTTTATATATTTGGCTGCAAAAATAAAATATTATGTATTAAAAAGTATTACTAAAGAAATGAGAACTACAATATTTGTTCGATTAAATTGTGAATACGACCATAAAATGTCAATGAATTTAGTGTTAGTCAAGGTTGTAGAACTCGTTACTCGGTACCTGTTCGGCCAACTATCGAGTAGCGAGTACTCAGGAGTACTCGAGAGTACTCGGGGAGTACTCGGATTCGGTAATTCATGTAGAAATATTTTTAGGGAACTTACATATGTCAAAATCACAAGTTAAAATCTTATTTTGATTGAACTATATAACAAATTAGATACATGTGTATACACAAAAGCTGAAAAATACATAATGGTCTCACTTCATGAATAATTACTGAAAATTTATGATATATATATATATATATATATATATATATATATATATATATATATATATATATATTCGTGCACGAGTATTGAAAATATAGCTATTCCCTTCATTAAAATTTTCCAAATAAACACCATGATATTATCCATTTGACCTAGTCCTAGCAACGTTCCCGGGAATTGATCGATCGCCTTTGACTGAAATTCGATAGTTGTTACAAGGCATGTACCAGAAAGTGGATTTTGTTAGGGTTTCATAGATAAATTTCCCAGGTAACTCGCTTTATAAAAAATCAACAGTGTTCCTGGAAAAAATCGACATGTTACGCTTGATGGCGGTCATTAGTTGTTAAGTACAAATCCTGGAAGTCTATACCACTTAGTTCCAAACTTTAGAGATTTCGCAAAGAGTTTGGCAATAGATTTCAGGTAGAAAAATAATTTCTACAAATAAATAAGTCCATATAGGTGAAATTGATGTGGCAAAATTGACTAGATCACGAGTTGATCATGATAACTCTAATATGAAGTGTAGGAATGATCTTCATGTGCGCTAGGAGTAGGCTATCGAGGAAGAAATCTTTGTTAGTGTGGCAAAGTTGTGACACCCTGTTTTCACTCTACATTAGAGCTTGATATAATCCTTGGTTTATAAAATTCGAAATAGAAATATATTAAGTTTTAGCCAAAATAATCATTATAAACATGTAGCAGACATTAAAACGATTTTCGTAGATATAAAGAAATCATAAGTCTGACTTTGTATAAAAAAGTTATGATTCTTCGATGTTGCATGTTCAACACTATATGACAAAGCATGTCAAAATAATTGAATCAGAGATAGGCTGATTATTAGCCTAAGTTATCTAAAAAAAATTCATAGTAGTCATAAAAGTAAAGCATGCATATAAAGAATGTCCAAACCTTGATTCGCAAGAGGAAGTTATGGTTTTTTGATGTTTCGATGCGACACGGTACAACAATGTGCGACACATAAATTGAAATTTAGATTGGTTGATTATTAGCAAAAACAATGTAAACAAGAGTTGAAGATCTTGTAAATACGAGCACATCAATATAGATAATGTCGATAATAGAGTTCGTATGAAGAATTTATCATTTTCGCAAGGATTTAAACAGTATAAGCTCTATAAAATATTAATTTAAAATGGATTGAAAATTAGCTATTGATGGCTATAGGAAAGTTGTAGTGCTCGCTGAGAGGATTCCGAGGATATAAAGAATGTTGAAAACAAAGCTCGTATGCGAAAGTTATGGTCGTTCCAAGATTAGCGAAAAATGTTGTTGGGAGTGACGTGGCGATATCGAAGTGCATAATGTGGCAAAGATAGAGCGGGACTCTCTACCTAACATGTCGACATGGAAGAACGTGGTTGTGACACATGGCACCATGAAAATTGGACACATGACATTGCTCTAAAAGGGGTGTGGTGGCCCAATGATAAATGAACACGCGACAACGCAGGACTAGAGAAACGTCAACCAGGCATGACATGCCTAAGGACTTGGGGTGTAGCATGCCCTTCTGCGCATTCTATATATAGTGGCCAAACTCATCTATCTCATTTAGTCACACCCTTTTCCTTCCAATTTTCTATGGAGAACTTCTCTCTGAAGTTCCGATTTTTCCGAGTCTTTGAATTTCTTTAGCGGGGCTCTAAGGTATCTAGGAACATGAGAAAAAGGAGCTTTCGGGTTGAGAATTTGTCCACAACTTTCGGTTTTCTCTAGAAATTCCTGAAAGTTAAGCTGCACTTACTATGCTTTAAATGTAACTTATGCTTATATTCATATTCGTTATTATGAATATATAAATAAGATCTATCAGTGATTCCAATCATTATACCGATTGATCTACTAACGGGAATAGTGTCTAGGATGGATTTAGTGAGGTGTTTAAATTAGTGGGTTTTACAAACAATACAATTTTTATACCAAATGGTCCTTACCTCCGACATATGAATATATGAAGAGTTTTGGTCTCTTTTCAATGTCATAGGTTTCTAAACAAGGAGTTCATATCCATGGTATCTATCTTTTCAATGCTGTTTAAGGATATCAGCGTGATGTTCCCAGCTTTTCCTAAGAGAGTCCAGGAACTTCAGAACCAACTGAGAAGAATGCTTGACAACACCCAGCCTATGCATATCATTAACCAAGCCGTTAAATCTGTTAATCGTTTGGGTTTTTGATTCACCTTGTTGAGCGAAGAAGTGCTCGTATATCCGGTTGAGATTGTTAATGGTTGTGGTGTGTACTTCCACGATGCCTTCATAAGCCACTTTCAATGTATGCATCATATCTTGAGCTGACTTACATTTATGTACAAAATAATACTGATGGGATTTAAACAAACAGTCCTATGTGTACATGCAACCCTAGCATTGGATCTATGTTTTCACTATTAGATACATAACATTATGAACACATAATAAAACCCTAAAGATGATTGCTATTTTCGAAATTAACCAAGAAGGTTAGATTACATACCTCTTGTTGTTATATTGTAATAACAACTTGAATCTTCAAACCCTAAGTCTTGAAAGCAAGCACCACAAGTGTAATGCCTCTAATGGCTCACAAACACCACAAGCAATTGGAGAAGATATAGAGAGAGAAGAGAGGAGGTAGAAATCGTCCTTAGATGCTCTAGGGATCTAGTGGTCAAAATCCTAAGGCCTTAGGGGTCTTTATATAGGGTTGGGATTAGGGTTTCAGTCCTTATCCTTATCCAGTTACTTGCCCAGCAAGCAACCACAAGATAAGGCTTGAAAACCCTTATCTCTTGGACCTTGGATGATTTTAAGGATATCCTTATCCTTGAATTCGTCCATCCTTTAACAAGGATAACCATTGCCCTATTTTGCAATTATCACATAATTACAATTCAGCCCCTCTAGTTTAATTAACTACATTTGATCACAAAATTAATGCTTAATTAATTATTGACCAATATTAATTAAAGAAATATGATTTCTACTTTAATATATTATTCTTATGACATATTAACAAATCATAATAACCTATTTCTCTATTATTTCTCCAGTCGAGTTACTTTAGTGAAGGCAACCCAAAAGGATCATGCACAATCAGGTCAAGTATTTACCAATTATGGTTACTGGCTTAGACACTAATCCAACAGTCTCCCACTTGGATAAGTCTAGTAACTACATATTGTAAGTACACCTCGATTAGCAATCGTAGCTCTCAAAGACGTTGTCAAACTCCGATCTTATCAGTAACCTGTCCTTCAGATAAGGGATCGTATATTCCTCCATTCTAGATATCGTATAGACATCAGACATGGATTGAAATCATTCTCTCAGTCTATGTGTTGTTTCTCGATTTCTGATTTACGACGACCGACTAATTGAACAAATCAAATTAGCCCTAGCTCGGCCAAGCATTTACATTTGTCATCACTAAATCATCGAGGGGCCCACCGTTATCACTTTTATCCCACTTTGGGTAAAAGGAACGGATAAACTTCGACTCAATGTTTTCTTGCACTCACTCACCAAATCATACACAACAATAAGTTTTATAACACCGAGTTACCGGTGTGTTTACATATTCTCAATGTGAAACTGATTCGCAAGATATAACTCACACATCTCGGTTTCAAAAATACAAGATATTATCGTCTCACCAATCGCTCGTGATAAAATCCATGAAGCGATCCAAGTGAACGTGGGTTTAATCCATTGCTCAAAATCATATTCACAAGCACTCATGAACGTTGCAACAAACCTTTGCTATGTCTAATACAATTTAGACAATCTACAAACCAATTCATGACAGTCTTCATTCATACCTACTTCCAACGTATGACCGACTGTGGTCCGTTTGAATAATTCGATTATTCTTAATAAACTCAATTATTCTGCAAGTCAAAACATGCAAAGTGAAACACAAAGGTAATACTAATCCTATATGGTCCCAACCCTTGAGTATAAACAAAACACCTTTATCTAATCACCATATTGATTACTCATTATCCATTGTTTAACGTTTCAGATAATCAACTTTATAACTTGAATTATAACCACAATTGTCCCATGCTCCAAGCATGCACACTTTGGTTTTCAATGGTCTATTACTTTGTGAAATAGATTAAGTGAACACATTTTTTTCAATCATTCTCATTTCACAAATCCCAATTCTCATCATAAGCACAAGAATATCAAATTCTTGTCACTTATAGAATATGTCAAATTCTAATATTTTATGCAACGATCCTCTTGTGAAGTTACAACACAAAAATCACAAAGACTCGGCCATCGAAATCACAAGGTACTCTATCAAAATAGTTACAGAACAATTCTATAAATGTGATGTCTCTCACTCAAAGTACATTCTTTGAACATCCTTTTGCATAAAATTTTCTAATTTAGACATAAATTCTTTATTTCTAACTCCCATTTATGGAAACATTTCCATATTTACTATATGACAAGTCATTCTTAATAGAATCTTATCTATTCATAATGATGTCGATATGGTCCATTCAATGCCATACTTCCAACTACTCACAAGTGACCAATCCTCAGCGAGCTTTGGATCGTCCTTTGATAGTTGTTTAATTATCTTAGTCAAAAAACCGATTCATGTCCTTTTTCCCTCTTAATGCTCTAGACATTTGGAAAAATTTAGAATGGTGAAATATTATAGCATTTGCAATCGATCGTATACCCGAAGCGCATGGGACACGATGCATAATGTCTTACATGAAGATACGATACTCTATCAATCTCCTGCCATAACATTTTATGTGTCACGTTCTTACAATTCGAACTATGGAGAGGGATACCGTAATCATAATCAAAATTTAATAACACATTATGTATCCTTTGACTAAATTTACTAAAATTTCTCAATCTAAGCTTTAGATTATGAAATGAAGTACAATATTCTCTCCCTTAATTATAGCAAAACAACTTTTCAACTCTTACGACATTGCAAAGTACAACACTAGTTTTCTATAATTAATATTGCTAACTTGCAATACTTACCATAATAATCATGCTCCCACTTACATGATGATTATTTCTTTACTAGCATAACACTTATGCTCCCACTAGCTTTGACATGTATTCAGAAATCAGCTGAAATTTAAGAAAACAATTTCTCAAGTTCATATTTCTAATACTAGACGCTTCGATAAGACTCTATCTAAGCTTCTTAAACTCATACACCTTTCCTAGGACAGCTCATATGTATATGTCTAAACGATTCTAAGACTCATATCAATAAGTCTAAGATGTTCAGACCTATTTGCCATTTCCCACAATTCGAACTATGAAGAGGTATGCCGTAATCAAAGTTGAATTTGAGAAAACCAAATCACATGATACCATCTTCAAAATCTCTCTTAGTGAAAGCGTTTCCTTACAATCATTCTTATGAATGAAAGAAACCTTATGACACTTAGATTTTTGTGGTGTATTCATTCTCATCCATGTGAATTTGTCATAACCATAATCATAAGATAATGTCAGTGACAAATCCAAACTCTTATGGATAGAACTTGCTTTTCTTAATTTCTTGCCATCAAGGGTCCCACCATTGCTTCCAAGTTATTTAGCAGCTCACCCCTTCATTTCAATGTACTTTCCATTGAACAAGGTGCCTTGCCCCTATACAATCCATTGAGAACTCGTAGAACTCACTTGCATAATTAATTCAATTTGGAATGGCACAAAAACAAAATAGTGTCAACACGATAGGTCGTAAACCTCAAGTCGTGTGCTAGTGTTGTATTATAAGTTCTATTCTTGATTTGTTCTTGAAACCTTTCAAGACCATTAAGACTCCCACTGACTCCTTGACATATAAGATTCCCTTGTTAAGAAACATTTCTTGACAAACAAATATTCAAGAGTTAGTGCAGCCTTTATCAAGACAAAACTTTTCACATAATTGGTCCTAGTTGGTCTTTGTCTTATCCAAGACATCACAACTTACCAATTTCAAATGTGCGAGAACAAGAAATTTTTTTCCAAGTTCCATATTTGATGAAAGTTATAAACCTTCTTAAGACTTGTCACCTAATTCACAATCTTGGAGTATAACTCTAAGACTTGACATTGGAACGAAGTATGATTGACTTCTTGATTTAACCATTTTCACAATTCTCATTTCCTCTTCTTAGACATACAAATTGTACTAAGAATCACTTAGAGGATCAATTTGAGATATGGTTCTTAATCATTAAGTCATATCATAAGAACACAATAAAAGTTACTCTCCCTTCTTCTTAGAACAGAGAAACTTTTATCTTTCTGCCTACTTGATTCTTCTTATTCGTTCTGCTATTGATTGAAACTCTTTTAATCAATTATACTTAATCTTATAAGTGTAACCATATTTACTAAACCTTTAGTAAATCATAATGAATATTTTGTCACTCTTGTGGTGGACCTGATCAACACACAACTTTGTGTACTTGATTTCATAGTCCTTTACTTGACACTTTGTCAAATACTAATCTAAATTTCCCAAATGTGGTAGTTTTCATTCATCATGCAATACTTGTTGCACGATTCCAAGTTCCTATACACTTGAACCTTGGGCGATGAGAAACTCTCCCTATTTGGTAAACTTTTGACACTTCCACAAGTAACCTAATTAAGAATCAAATCCATATTGCTAATAGTAGAAGTACACAAACATCAATTTTTCATATATGCCACTGCAAGGATAAAATAAGATAAAATCCAAAATTTATTTTAATCATTAAAGCAGCGGAGAACATGTCCTTACAACGCAAAATTCAAATGTAAAGCTATGTATTCAAATACTCCTAACAAATCTATCATAACTTCCTAAGCTCAAAATCTGATCTTCGAATCCATGCGATCGTAATCCATTTCTTCGTGATCAGACCCATCTTGCTGTTCCATCAACTTTCCTTTCTTTTCTTTGATCCTGCAAAACATGCAAATGTAATCTTATCACATTATGTATAAAGAATAGGAATTTAATGGAGTTAGATAGTGGATTTTGTACCTGAAGCAGAGCCACACTTCTTGACTCTTCCATCTCTTAGACTCTTCGGTTCCTTTAGGCAGCTTCGTATCCATTTCCCTTTCCCTTGGCAGCAGAAACATGTGGCCTCTCCTAGAGCGTCCACGGAAGCATGGTTGGTTGAATTTCCCAACAAATATGCTCCATTGCTTTGCCAAATCATTTCTGATTCAGCAGCAATGAGCATGTAAGTTAGGTCAATGAGGTTTTCGTCATGATCCATCATATAATACTTTCTTTTGAACTCATTATATGATCCAGGAAGTGACTGTAGAACCCAGTTCACAGCCAACTTATCCGAGAATGACGCACCCAACATTATAACCCTATCGATGTGTGATTTCATGCCTAGAACATGAGCACACACGGGTTTACCATCTTCATGTTTCATTTCCAATAGGACTTTAGTGACATTGAACCTTTCAATTCTTCGATCTTGTGGGTTAGGGAGAATAATTGGAGGAGATGGAGGAAGTAAAGCATGATTTCTTGTTCCTTGATCGAATCGTGGAATATCATCTTCATGTGGAAAGCTTGTTCCACGAGATTTGGGAAGACCATAGCTGTCGTACTTTGACATCTACAAAACGGGAGAAAACAAATTCAAGTTAGTTGATTGATTGAGTCCTTAATAAATCACCCAAATGAGATATTAAGGCTAGGACCCAACACTATACACCACAACCTAGAAAAGGGATGCCGTAATCTAGTTGCAGAATATTTGTAGGTAAGTGAATGACGATTCACTAATTTTCCACCATGAAAAACGAAAAAGAAATTTAAGTTTTAAATTTATGAAAACTCCTAGATTCTTTGAGATTCATTGAACATTTCAATGGCATGTTTAAATCTTGATATGCCCCTCTAGTTTGTGACTGGGATGCCGAGGATCACAAAGCGGGTGTGAATAACCATGCAAACTTACATGGTGCCCCCACATGTTACAGTCATCTATTCGATGTGCCGGTAAACCACACATGCTCCACCGAACTATGACAAACATTGAGTCACCCTTTGCTACCTTCGCTTAGAACCATTTAGTGTGCCGGTAAACCACACACGCTCCACTAACGTCTTCGCAAGGGTACAAAGTGTAATTTCATGGAATTGCATCAATTCACTTTTGCCTAAGTAACTAAGATTGGGAATTTGTAAAACATTTAGTTACTTTTGTACTTCATTATACTTATAATGGAATGTTTTTTTTTTCTATCCGACCCGTTCGGCTAACGACCCTCCACTAGTCAAGAGTGCGGTGGGTAAGAGTGGATACCCATTCAATCGCCATTTTATAGGCAATTTCCTTAAACACCCCTTATAGACCAGCTTCGTGAATGAGGCCTACTAACGGTAAGACTGACTTTTACTTATACATATATAATGTTAGACTTTTAATGTTATATATAGTATAGGGTGTGTTTTACACTTTAAAAATACTAGGTGGTCAAATATAACAATTATACTTTTAATTGTAAACCAAAACTTTTATGGATTTATTAAACTTCTTTTAATTATACACCTTAATTAATTAATAAAACCATAAGGGTGTGATTTGAACTTTTCAAAACAATACTAGGGTTTTAGAATTTAACATTCCTAAATTGAACTTTTAATCAACTTTTAAATTCCAAAACTTGAGGGCAAGTTTTGAAACATTTCAAAACATTAGGTTTTAGAATTTAAATATGCATCAAAATTAAACTTTTAATCAAAATTTAAATTCCAAAACTTGAGAGCAAGTTTTGAAACTTTTCAAAACAATTTAGTTTCAATTTCTCTTAAAAAATTTCGAATTTATGACATGTAAATTAAAATTTTAAATATTAAAACTCTTGATTTAATAATTATCTTGAATTAGACTATTAATTTAATTATTAAATCATAAGGGATTATCTAACTCATGAGGATAATTACCATTTATACATTTAAGATATCCTAATCCCTTAATTATCTCTCTAGATTTCGAAAATAAGGATAGGATAATGCAAAATCTATAATTACCATATATAACAATTAGAGGATAATTACAAGATATGGGATAATCCAAATCCCTAAAATTTAGGATCTTATCTTGGGGAGGAGGCAAATTTCGAAAATCAAGGGATTAAAACAAACCCTAGATTTCGAAATTTAAGGTTTAAGGAAAGGATTTGAAGATCTTATTCAAACTCTTTCAAATTAGGGTTTGCAAACCCTAATCTCGAAAAACCCTAGCCTCCTACGGTTTATTGGCAATAACCCTAATATGTCAAGTTTATACAATTGAATAAGCTAATTGAAAACAAGTTAACCAATAGCTCTGATACCACTGATGGGATTTAAACAAACAGTCCTATGTGTACATGCAACCCTAGCATTGGATCTATGTTTTCACTATTAGATACACAACATTATGAACACATAATAAAACCCTAAAGATGATTGCTATTTTCGAAATTAACCAAGAAGGTTAGATTACATACCTCTTGTTGTTATATTGTAATAACAACTTGAATCTTCAAACCCTAAGTCTTGAAAGCAAGCACCAACAAGTGTAATGCCTCTAATGGCTCACAAACACCACAAGCAATTGGAGAAGATATAGAGAGAGAAGAGAGGAGGTAGAAATCGTCCTTAGATGCTCTAGGGATCTAGTGGTCAAAATCCTAAGGCCTTAGGGGTCTTTATATAGGGTTGAGATTAGGGTTTCAGTCCTTATCCTTATCCAGTTACTTGCCCACCAAGCAACCACAAGATAAGGCTTGAAAACCCTTATCTCTTGGACCTTGGACGATTTTAAGGATATCCTTATCCTTGAATTCGTCCATCCTTTAACAAGGATAACCATTTCCCTATTTTGCAACTATCACATAATTACAATTCAGCCCCTCTAGTTTAATTAATTACATTTGATCACAAAATTAATGCTTAATTAATTATTGACCAATATTAATTAAAGAAATATGATTTCTACTTTAATATATTATTCTTATAACATATTAATAAATCATAATAACCTCTTTCTCTATTATTTCTCCAGTCAAGTTGCTTTAGTGAAGGCAACCCAAAAGGACCATGCACAATCGGGTCAAGTATTTACCAATTATGGTTACTGGCTTAGACACTAACCCAACAAATACATATGATAGGGAAGAGAGTTTCATATCGCTGCTCTAGCTTTCACCACAAGACTAATTAGTTTCTTGTTATCATTGTCATAACTAGTCTTTGGTTTTTAATTCAAAGGACCGACGAGGGCATTGTTGACCATAGGTTGATGCATAGAAATATGATGACCTTTTTCAACAATTTTACGCATCACATAGTCCACGGTTTTAATAATAACCATGGCTTTAGTTTTCCACATAGCGAAGTTGTGCTCATCAAAAGGAGGAATCTTGTTGAGACCAAAGGATTTGGGATTCTTGGAAGTCGACATGATTACTTGAATGTATCAAAAACCCGCTCTGATACCAATTGAAAGTTTTTGTCAATTGGATACACTTCAAGTATAATAAACAAGAATAAAATTACTAAGCAAATAAACTATTGTGTTGAAGTAGTCGTAAGTTTTATTTTATTTTGTTTTACTTTTAGTTTAGAATCTTCACTATTTTACTGTTTTTGTGTAGGGACTATCATGAATGGAGGAATACATATATATTAACCAAGATTTCTGGTGGGGGATTGGAAACCCGGGTCAAGATCAATACAATAATGATCCATACAATCAGTCATATAATGATTATCCATACAATTATCCATATGATGATGATTGTTGGTGGACTGACAAATCGACTCAAAACCAACACCATGAACCATATTATTTCCTGGACGACCAAGAATCAGAAAAATCTTCATTTAGCAAGAAGTTGGATCAAATGTTGGACATGTTGAATGAAACCTTCAACAAGGAGGAAGACAACTCCAAATCAATTTCGGAAATTGAAGATCAACTAGAACGAATAACGGAGCAGCTAAAGCAACAACCACCGGGCAAACCTTCGGACACTACCCAAGTAAATGAGGCAAGTTTTCTATGCAATGACAACGTTGTGCATAATCCTACACCCAAACTTGAGGTTGTAGTGGAGGATGATGTACCTTTAAATGATAATGATACCCAAAGTATGTTCAAAATCAAAGAAGTTAAAATTGAATTGGATAAGTATAATGAAGATTTTCATGAGTTGGAAGAGTCCAAAGTTGGGGAGGGGTTTGTGGAGGCTAATACCATCCCCTACCCAACAATTTTGAAAAAACCTGAAATATAACTTCTTGTTGCAATAGATTCTAAATAAATTTCCAAATACAAACACACAAATGTAGTTATTGATCTTCCCTTTTTGGCAACCATCTATGCTCAGATTTGTCACACCCCAAAACCGGAACGGCGGAAACGTTCTGGGGTGGATGACGTCATGTCAAGTATCACAACATATGCAGTATAGTAATCAAAGTACAACAACCATTGCATTAATAGTAATAGTTTTACATAGTTTACATTTCATAAAAACATCGAAGTAATACAAGTAATAATGAATGTGCAGCTTGGTGCAAAACTGTCTTCACCAAAAGCGCCTGAGATGTACCTGCCTATTGCTGACCTAAGAATACAAGTTATTTTGAAAGCGAGTATCAGCATTTTTATAAATGCTGGTGAGTTAATAAGTATTTAGTGTAATTTGTGTAAGTTCAAAATAACTTTATAAAATTAGTAGTTTAGAATCAACAGTGTATTAGAGTCCTTTCCAGAAAATCCTATATTTTCTTAAATAAAAGTAGTCTTCTACCAAGACCCGACAGAGTTATGTTGTAAAAAGGTAATTTTCCCTTAAACACTATCATTACCAAAATACGGTGTTTGATTTTAAAGAAAGTAGGATAATATCAAGGAAAATAACATATGCCTCAGCAGTGAAGACTACTGACTAAGACAAAAGACATCATAGCCTCCAGGAGAGTATCGAATGAACGACACGCCTGGCTCAGTCTAACAAGAGGAGATACAGACCCTAGACGGTATCGAATGAATGATACGTCTAGTAAGGTCTAAAACAGAGAGACACAGACCCCAGACAGTATCAATTGAATGATACGTCTAGCAAGGTCTAAAACAAAGAGATACAGACCCCAGACAGTATCAATTGAATGATACGTCTAGTAAGGTCTAAAAACAGAGAGACACAGACCCCAAACAATATCAATTGAATGATACGTCTAGTAAGGTCTAAAAACAGTGGATACAGACCCCAGACAGTATCAAATGAATGATACATCTAGCAAGGTCTAAAAACAGTGGATACAATGTTAATTCCCGTTACCTTAAGGCCATGAGTTATAAGGTAACCCCGAGATACTCGTAACCATACCGATAGACACTAGAGAACTCGACGCCCTACAAACATCAAAAATAATGTGACATTTGTCACCCCTTGGCTTGGTAGGCCATGGACTGTAGCTAGCAGTCAGGGTGTGGGGGTGTCAATCCCATATAGATCTATACACACAATGCCCGCTCTCCCTACAGGATACTCTGGTTACCAACTAGACAACGGAGAAGGCCATGTCCTGAAGATGCATCTCATATAGTGAGTTCTGATGTAAAATATTGGACTAATGATAGAGACTCACAACTAAACCGACCGATGTAAACCTATATGTCTATACCTGTATACATAATATATAATTAATGATCAAACGACCTTCGGACGGATATCCGATCCCACCAGACCACATCTCAACGAAGAAAAGGAAATAGGGCAAACTAGCCTTCCTAAGTCCTTTAATCATTATTTATATAACTATACAAGTACATGCATACATTTAAATAAGTAAGAGCATTTATCAAAGTGGAAGTGTTAACAAAGTAGAAGCGTTAATAAGTAGGAGCATTGACAAAGCAGGAGTGTCAACAAGTGGAAGCGTTAATAAGTAGAAGCGTATCACAAAGTGTAAGCGTATCAAGAAGTAAAAGCGTTAACAAGTAGAAGCGTATCACTAAGTAGAAGCGTTAACAAGTAGAAGCGTATCACTAAGTAGAAGCGTATCACTAAGTAGAAGCGTTAACAAGTAGAAGCGTATCACTAAGTAGGAGCATTAACTAAGTAGAAGTGAAGTAGTAGTATCTTAACCAAGTAGGAGTATAAAAACATGGAAGAAAATTTTGGAAAACCTTTATACTTTAAGAAAATCACGACTTGGTATTCTTTTGTAAAATAAGTTTGAAAATCTTTAGAAATCCTTTGAAAACCTTTCATAAAATGATATAAGTAAAGAAAACCTTTGATTATAACTTTGATAAAACGATATAAGTAAAGAAAACCTTTGTTTAAAATGCTGATGTAACTGAATTTGAAATAAAACATACAGCGCGAGAGACAATTTGAGAAGAGCTTTGAACAAGTAAAAACGTCTTAGAAAACAATTTACAATATCATACTAGGTAAAACAATTGACAGTGTAAGAAATCCTTATGCATGCGGGTTATCAATCACATGTGATTGATATGATAACTGGCATGTTTAACTTGTATTCCCCCCATAAAAGCATGTAAAAACATTTAAAAGGTTCATTCAGGGGTATGAACTCACCTGTTGTAAGTGGATCGGGTGAAGGTGCCGGTATAGGATTGCTAAGTGTCAAGTGAGGACTTGACCACACACGCGAATCCTATTTAACATGTAATGATACATTTAAGTATCTAATTAGTCATTTAATAACTAATCAAGCAAGTAAGTGTTGGATTAGTGTCTAAGTCCATAACTATTTTGGTATGTACTTGACCCGATGGTGCATGGTCCTTTTGGGTTGCCTTCACCAAAGCAACTTGATAGGATGAATTATGGAGAGAAAGGATTAAATATGATTTATTAATATATTATGGGAATAATATATTAAAGGAGAAATCATATTGTTTAATTAATATTAGTCAATAATTAATTGGTAATTAGTTTTGTGACTAAAAGAGATTAATTAAACTTAAGGGACTGGAATTGTAATTATAAGATAATTGCAATTTGGGCCATGGATTGTCTTATATTAAGGAGTGGACGAATTCTATGGGGGAAGCCCATAAGAAATCGTCTAAGGCCTTAAGGAAAGGGGTCCATGGGTTGCTTAGGGCTTAAGCATCCAAATTAGGGTTTCCTTGTTAGATAACCCTAATAGCCTCACTATATATAGACCCCTTAAGGACCAAAAACGTGAAGAAGCAACCTTCTAGGGTTTCACACGTTTTTGGGCAGCCTCCATCCTCTCTCCTGTTCATCCTCTTGCTTATGGTGTTTGTGAACCATTAGAGGAGTGACATTTGTGACTCTAGGCTTTCTAAAGTCAATACAAGGAGATTTGGGATTGTTATTACTACATAACAATCAAGGTAACATCTTAAACCTATTCTTATGTTAATATGATTACTTGTATGCTAGAATTAGGGTTTATAGTCTTGGATAACTTGCATGTACAATAGAGAAACCTAGATCCAAGCATTAGGGTTTGTATGAGCACATAGGATGTTCTTAGGACCAAAACCATCAGTGGTATCAGAGCCTAGACTAGTTTCTATTGTATTGATGCATACTATGATTGAAAAATTCGATTTTTGTGGTTCTGGAGGCTGGACTCGCCGAGTCCATAGATGAACTCGCCGAGTCCATGCTGACTCGACGAGTCCATGCCTGACTCGGCGACTCGGCTCGTCAGAAGGAGGGAAAACCAGGATTTCTTGTTGTTTTTGCTTAAGGATAGTTGCCTTATCATATTAGATCAATATAAATCCGATTTTATGATATATTTGACTATATTCTTGATCTAATTGAAAATATTTATCAATTAATAAAATATTTGTTTCCCTATGTGATAATTGATTAATTATTTTGATTAAATTGATAAATTGTTTTGCAAGAAATCATTAAATAAATCAAATATGGATAATTATGTGATTAAATGTTAATTAAGATTATTTGTTATTTGATCCTTGTTGTTATGAAAAGTTTCATATTTTCCCCTTAGGTTTTATAGTTTAAATTTGAACCCAAAAGTTTTGTTGTTTTGAAATTTAAATAGCTGAAACCCTAATGTTTTGAAAAAGGTTTCAAAACTCGCCCTCAAGTTTTGGAATTTAAATTTTGATTAATTGTTTAATTTTGATGTGTATTTAAATTCTAAACCCTAATGTTTGAAATGTTTCAAAACTTGCCCTCAAGTTTTGGAATTTAAAAGTTGATTAAAAGTTTAATTAGGAATGTTAAATTCTAAAACCTAGTATTGTTTTGAAAAAGTTCAAATTACACCCTTATGGTTTTATTAATTAATTAAGGTGTATAATTAAAAGAGGTTTAATAAATCCATAAAAGTTTTGGTTTACAATTTAATTGAATTAAAGGTATAATTATTAAATTTGACCACCTAGTATTTTTAAAATTGTAAAATATACCCTATAATATATAACATTAAAAGTCTAACATTATATATATGTATGAGTAAAAGTCAGTCTTACCGTTAGTAGGCCTCATTCACGAAGCTGGTCTATAAGGGGTGTTTAAGGAAATTGCCTATAAAATGGCGATTGAATGGGTATCCACTCTTACCCACCGCACTCTTGACTAGTGGAGGGTCGTTAGCCGAACGGGTAGGATAGGACGAAACCTTCCATTATAAGTATAATAAAATACAAAAGTAACTAAATGTCTTTCAAATTCCCAATCTTAGTTACTTAGGCAAAGTGAATTGATGCAATTCTTTGAACTTACACTTTGTGCCCTTGTAAAGACATTAGTGGAGCGTGTGTGGTTTACCGGCACACTAAATGGTTCTAAGAAAAGGTAGCAAAGGGTGACTCAATGTTTGTCATAGTTCGGTGGAGCGTGTGTGGTTTAACGGCACATCGAATAGGTGACTGTAACATGTGAGGGCACCATGTAAGTTTGCATGGTTATTCACACCTACTTTGTGATCCTAGGCATCCCAGTCACAAACAAGAGGGGCATATCGAGATTTAAACATGCCATTGAAATGATTCAATGAATCTCATAGGATCTAGGAGTTTTCATAGATTTAAAACTTAAATTTATTTTTCGTTTTTCATGGTGGAAATTAGTGAATCGTCATTCACTTACCTTCAAATGTTCTGCAATTCGGGTTACGGCATCCCTCTCCCGAGTTGTAGAATATTGTGTTGGGTCCTAGCCTTAGTATCTCATTTGGGTGATTTACTAAGGACTCAATCAATCAACTAACTTGAATTCGTTTCTCCCGTTTTGTAGATGTCAAAGTTCGACAACTATGGTCTTCCCAAATCCCGTGGAACAAGCATTCCACATGAAGATGATATTCCACGATTCGATCGAGGAACAAGAGAACATGCTTCTCTTCCTCCACCTCCTCCAATTATTCTCCCTAACCCACAAGTTCGAAGGCTTGAAAAGTTCAAGCTCACTCAAGCCCTTTTGGCAAGTAAACATAAAGAAGGAAAGCCAGTGTGTGCACACGTCCTAGGGATGAAGTCACACATTGATAGGTTAAGAATGTTGGGATCCGTTGTCTGTGAGGAAATGGATGTTGATTGGGTTCTTCATTCACTTCCTAACTCATATAGTGAGTTCGTAACAGAGTACTATATGATGAACCGCGATGTGACCCTTATAGATCTCACCTATATGCTTATTGCTGCTGAATCAACAATGGTTTGGCACAATAGAAAAGAAAAGTTGATTGGTGAATCTGCCTTCAAGACCTCTATGGATATAGACAATGGCAAAGAAAGACATGCTATGATCGAAAGGTTTGATCATAAGAGAAAGGCATTGTCTAAAGTAGTTTCATGTCATGTTCCAAAAGAGTCAATTTGCTTTTATTGCCAAGAGAAAGGGCATTGGAGATGAAGCTGCCCCATTTACCTAAGAGATCTAAGAGATGGGACAGTCGAAACGTATGGCTCTAATATAGGTAAAATCCATTAACTAACTCTTTTAATCTTCTATTCTAGATTCTTAATACATAATGTGATAAGATTACAATTGATGTTTTGTAAGATCGAAGAAAAGAAAGGAAGCTTAAAGGAAGAAGTGAGCAGAATCTAACCGTGAAGGAATGGATTTCGATCGCATTTCTCGAAGATTAGATTCTTGAGCTACTACTTAGAGTTAGAATTAGATTGCTAAGAAATATGTATTAGCATAGTTTTTCAATGAATTGCATTGTAAGGACAAATTTTTCCGCAATAAAATAAATTTTCATTTTATATTATTTATTTATCTTTGCAATGGCGTATATGAAAAATTGATGTTTGAATGTTTCTATTATTAGCAATAATGGATTTGGTTCTTATTTATGTTATTTATGGAAAGTCGAGAATTTACCAAATAGTGAGAGTTTCTCATAGCCCAAGTTTCAATTGGACAGAAACTTGGAATCATGCAACTTGGTTGCACGATGAATGAGAAATTTCATATTTGGAAATTAGACAAATTCATTGACAAAGTGTCAAGTGAAGGACTAGGAGATCGAGTACACAAAGTTGTGTGTTGATCAAGTCCACCATAAGAGTAACAAAGATATTCGTCATGATTTACTAAAAGTTTAGTAAATGTGATTATACTTACAAGATTAAGTGTAATTCTAGATTTATTGAAAAAAGGTTTAAATCAATAGTAGAACGAATAAGAAGAATCAAGTAGGCAGAACGATAAAAGTTTCTCCATTCTAAGAAGAAGGGAGAGTACCTTTTATGCTTTATGATGGGTCTTAATGATTAAGAACCATATCTCAATTGATCCTCTAAAGTGAGTCTTAGTATAATTGTATGTCTAAGAAGAGGAATCAAGGATTGAAGAAATGGTTAAATCAAGAAGTCAATCATACTTCATTCCAATAACAAGTCTTAAAGTTAAGATTGTGACAATGAGTGACAAGTATTAAAAAGGTTCATAACATTCATCAAATATGGAAAGTTGTGATGTCTTGGATAAGACAAAGACCAACTAGGACCAATTTATGAAGAGTTTTGATAAAAGCTACACTAACTCTTGAATATTTGTTTGTCAAGAAATGTTTTCACAAGAGAATCTTATATGTCAAGGAGTTAGTGGGAGTCTTAATGTTCTTGAAAGATTTCAAGAACAAATCAAATAAACCTTATCGATCATCACTAGCACATGAGTTGAGGTTTACAACCTAACGTGTTGACATTATTTTGTTTCTGTGTCATTCCAATTAAGTTAATTATGCATGTGAGTTCTATAAGTTCTCATTTGAATGCATAAAAGGCAAGGACCTTGATCAATGGAAAGTACATTGATAAGAAAAGGTGAGCTGTTTAACTACTTGGAAGACATGGTAGGCAGCTGTGCTACCATAAGGCAAGAAATCGAGATTAAGAAATTTCGATCCATATGAGTTTGAATTTGTCGTAAACTTTGGTTTTAACAAATTCACATGGATAGGAACACATACACCGTTTAAATCTAAGTGTCATAAGATTTCCTCCTTCATGAAAATGATTGTGAAGAAATGCTTTCACTAAGAAAGATTTTAAGAAGATAATGATTGTAAAATTGCATTCTCGAATTCGATTATGGTTACGGTATCCCTTTCCATAATTTGAATTGTGAGGTTTGGCAATTAGTGTTAATTGTTTAGACACACATATAAGCTATCTAAGGCAAAGGTGTATAAGTTTAAGAGGCCTTGATAAAAGATTATCAAAGCATTAAGTATTATAAACATGACTTAAGAAATTCAATAAGTATTGTTTTTCTGAAAGTTAGGCTGGTTTCTGAATACATGTCAAAGCTAGTGGGAGCATAAGTGTTATGTTTATAATAATCATCATGATAATGGGAGCATAAATGTTATGATTGTATGATTATTATGGAAAGTATTGCATGTTGGCAATATTAATTATAGAAAACAAGAGTCATTCTTTGCAAAGTCGTAAGGATGGAATAGTTGTTTTGCTATAATTAAGGGAGAGAATATTATGCTTCATTTCAAATCTAAAGGCTTAGGTTGTGGAACGTTAATAAAATTTAGTCAAAGGTACATAGTGTGTTCTTAAAATTTCGATTATGATTACGGCATTCCTCTTCACTATTTGATTTTTGAGAACATAGCAAATAAAACATTATGCGTCGTGTCCCATACGCTTCGGGTATTGGAAATGTTTTCAATTTGATCTATTTCACAAAAGTAAGAACCATAGGTAAACATTGTGTGCATGCTAATAGCATGGGACAAGTGTAATAATTCAAGTAAGAAGTTGATTACCCGAAACGAAAAATAATGAGTAATCGATATGGTGATAAATAAAAGGTGTTTTATTTATGCTCAAGGGTTTGAGGCCATATGGGATTAGTATTATTCTTGTGTTTCACTTTGCATGTTTTGACTTCCTGAATAATTTAATTGGTTAAGAATAGTTAAATTATTCGAACGGGCCACAGTCGTTCATATGTTGGAAGTAAGTATGAATGAAGACTGTCGTGAATTGGTGTGTGGATTGTCTAAAGAGCATTAGACATAAGCAAATGTTTGCTGCAACGTTCATGAGTGCTTATGAATATGATTTGAGCATTGGATTAAACCCACGCTCACTTGGATCACTCCATAAAATTGTATCACGAGTGATTGGTGAGACGATAACATCTTATAGTCTTGAAACCGAGATGTGTGAGTTGTATCTTGCAAATCGGTTGCACATTGATAATATGTAAACGCACTAGTAACTTGGTGTTATAAAACATATTGTTGTGTGTGATTCGGTGAGTGAGTGCAAGCAAGCATTGTATCAAAGTTTATACGTTCCTTTTATCCAAAGTAGGATAAAAGCGATATCTTTGGGCCCCTCGATGATTTAGTGATGACAAACGTAAATGCTCGGCCGGGCTAGGGCTAATTTGATTTGTTCAATTAGTCAGTCGTCATAAATCAGAAGTCGAGAAATAGTACAAAAGAGAATGATTAGAAATCATGTCTCATACGATATCTAGAATGGAGGAATATATGATCCCTTATCTAAGGACACGCGTATCTGATAGGATCAGAGTTGACAGCAGCTTTGGAAAGCTACGATTGCAGAGCAGGATCTGAAGTCATACGCATAATAGTTATTAGACTTATCCAACTGGGAGACTGTTGGATTAGTGTCTAAGTCCATAACTATTTTGGTATGTATTTGACCCGATGGTGCATGGTCCTTTTGGGTTGCCTTCACCAAAGCAACTTGATAGGATGAATTATGGAGAGAAAGGATTAAATATGATTTATTAATATATTATGGGAATAATATATTAAAGGAGAAATCATATTGTTTAATTAATATTAGTCAATAATTAATTGGTAATTAGTTTTGTGACTAAAAGAGATTAATTAAACTTAAGGGAATGGAATTGTAATTATAAGATAATTGCAATTTGGGCCATGGATTGCCTTATATTAAGGAATGGACGAATTCTATGGGGGAAGCCCATAAGAAATCGTCCAAGGCCTTAAGGAAAGGGGTCCATGGGTTGCTTAGGGCTTAAGCATCCAAATTAGGGTTTCCTTGTTAGATAACCCTAGTAGCCTCACTATATATAGACCCCTTAAGGACCAAAAACGTGAAGAAGCAACCTTCTAGGGTTTCACAAGTTTTTGGGCAGCCTCCATCCTCTCTCCTCTTCATCCTCTTGCTTATGGTGTTTGTGAAGCATTAGAGGAGTGACATTTGTGACTCTAGGCTTTCTAAAGTCAATACAAGGAGATTTGGGATTGTTATTACTACATAACAATCAAGGTAACATCTTAAACCTATTCTTATGTTAATATGATTACTTGTATGCTAGAATTAGGGTTTATAGTCTTGGATAACTTGCATGTACAATAGAGAAACCTAGATCCAAGCATTAGGGTTTGTATGAGCACATAGGATGTTCTTAGGAGCAAAACCCATCAGTAAGGATGTCTTACGACATAAAAACACTTTGCTACAAGTGCTAGAAGTATCAAGGGTTGCATAGAAGGTGTGCATGGACTCACATTGGAGTTTACTCTTCAAATGAAGGCCCTTATGTGTGTTTACGGTTTCAAGACCTTTTCCCCCATGAGTTTACGGTCGTAAACTCATGGTAGTGGTGTCATGGGATGTTTAAAGGTCTTAACTCACTCATAGAATCATGCTAGAGTTGAATCAAGGGCTAAGGAAGTGATTGGGGCTCAAACTGGACACAATTGGGAGTTTACGGTCCATTGTTTACTCCTTGAGGAGTTTACGGCCGTAAACACATGAGTTTACGGCCGTAAACTCATGTTAGACCATTCCTTTGGTTGTTTGGTGGTTCTAACTCATGCATGTAAGGTTCTAGTGGCTTTTAGAAGCATTGGAAGGTGTTTAGGGCACTTAAACACCTTGGAAAGGTGTTTACGGTCTAAGAAGATGCTCTTTGGGGAGTTTACTACCTTAAAAACATGAGTTTACGGCAGTAAACTCATGTTAGTCCATGAATCATGTTTTTTTGGTGGTTGTAGGTTAAGCATACGAAGTTCTAGGTCCAATTCCAAGCCATACAAAGTGTTAAGGTCACTTTAACACCCTTTGGGGGTGTTTATGGTCTAAGAATGGGTGTTTATGGTCTAAGAACCTTCTTGGACCATAAACTCAAGTGTGACATGATTTTGTATGCTTTGGTGCATATCTTGAAGGAAAATAAGGTTCTATGCACTCAAGGAAGTTAATGGAAGCCCTTAGAGGTGTTTGAGGGATAGATTAACACCTTAAAAGGTGTTTATGGTCCATGAACATGGGTTTACGGTCTAAGAACATCCTTATACCGTAAACTCATGTTTACTCCCCATTTGGTCCGATTTTGGTGTTCTAAGTCCTTTCAGGTAAGCCTCTAAGCCATTGTTAAGCATGAGAAGTGGTTTGGAAGGGTTTTTGAGCATTAAAACCCACATTCAAGGGGTTTACGGTTTTGGGATGCTCGCAAGACCATAAAATCATGTTCTTGGGGTTTTTGAATGTTTAAACCACGAATTTGAAGGATAGATGAGATGAATATCAAGCTAGGGAGGTTAACTTACCGATTTGAAGCTCGAAGGGGCGATTTTTGACCAAAACCCGTTTGTAGAGAGAGAAAGTAGAGAGAGAGAGAGAGAGAATCTAAGGTGGGGAAAAAGGGTGGGAGTGAAACCCACTCAATCCTTATATAGGGTGGGGCTTATGGCCTGGCTGGGGTTCTCCTGACACCAACCGCGAACGGGGTTTTTCACCACTATCTTAATCACGGCAAATTTTAAAATTATACCGCCTAAATTTTGGTTCGCTAGATGAATATTATTTAAAATATTCCAACGGGTTTAATTCCGGTCAAAAAGATTTTCGGGATAAATTTGGCTAATTTTTGACGTTACTAATTTCGACGTTAACTTCGACGTTAAAACTAACGGAAGTTTTTGGGTTGTCACAAGATTAGTTGTCGAGAAGGTGCAATTGATATGATATTTGGAAAACATAAATTGAGACTCCTGTTATTTGGACCTACTAATGATCCTCCAATTAGTGGTGAACTATTTGTGGCCAATACTATTGATGATTATGTTTATGAGCATACCGCAAATATGCTCTATGACACCACCCACGATTTGGAGAAACCTTTACCTTGTTACAAGTTAATAGAGTTGAATGAGATGATGTGTCAACAAGTGAAAAAAATTATTGACCACGAAACATGATGTCGTGCTTACACATAAATCAAAGATGAAGGTGTTTCATGATACCAAACATCGAGTCAAAAAGTCCGGTGGTAAAAATTATGCTTGCCTGTTCAAATCAAGGTTTAAGCGTCATCGTGAAAAGATTAAAGGCAAAATGGTTTATTTACACATGGCCAAAAAAGGCTTGCCACATGGTCCGATTCCTCAAAGTAAGGTGAGTGACATCATGGTTGGCTTTCAAGGAAGTCAACTAACTTATGATCCTCCATATTCATTGGTCGAGGTAACCTGTCTCGCTAATGACATTAAACTTGGAAATTTTGGAACTTTGTGGGTAAGTTCGCTGCAAACCCTCACGAGACTTCACTCGTCCACTAGGGGTAACCTACGGGTTTAAAAGGCTTGTTGCACGTGCCAAGTGCAATCGTGGACCCCGACGAAATTGAGGGCTAGTTAGTGTAGTTTATTTTTATTTGATTTGATTTGTTTGCTTGTTGTTGGTTTCTTTTATTATTTTAGGAATTTATCTTTTGATGCATCGAGGATGATGCAATACCTAAAGTTGGGGAGGGGGTGTACACAAGAAAAAGATGGAGGATTGAAGAAAAAGTGATTTTTAAAAAAAAAATCATAATTATTCAATGTTTATTCGGGCATAACGAAACATTATGCAAATACCTCCAACTAGTGAAGTTTTTTTTTGGAAATCAAAACCCCCTCTACCATCAGTACCATCAGGTGTGTCGTCCTCCATATTTTTAATTTCTTTTACATTAACTTTGATAATTTTTTTTGGATAATCAACTTAGGATGAATGTACTGCTATCTTAAACTCTATATGTTTAATTATCTTATCGGGTTGGTTCTATGAAATATGTGATGAGTTAGTAGCATCTTTATATCTTGAATGTAACTCATCAAGATGGAAAATGATAGGAGTTTTATACATCGAGTCATAATATCTATTTAATATTGATTTTGTGGGTTGCTTAGCCAGTTTGGAAATATTTATATTTATTTAGAAATTTGTTATGTGAAATACCCAAGTGTTTGAAAAATGAAGGTTTTTGGCTCGACCCTACGATCTTTCAATTGAGGACCCAACCGAACAATATGTGTCATCACGCTCTGAGTACTTGGTCTTACTTACTCCTGCGCCTTTGGGGTTGGGAGGGGACTATTATTGTTTTCACACAACCAAAAAGCATCAAAAGATACTGAGGAAATTCAAAGTATATATAATCAAGCTAAAGTCAAATACAAAGATGATCAAATCCGATGAAGCATCAAAGAACTTGAAGAATGCACAATCAAGACAAATGTGAAGAAAAGTTCAAGTTGAAGATATTGTGTGAAACAATATGTGACCCCTCGATAGCGGGAGTGTATGGGTTGGTCCATTAAGTGTTACCGACCGTGCTAACTATGTTAGTGAACCTTGAAAAGGGGACTTTGGCAATGAGTTCAACTGATTACTCATGAGGTTGATTATTGGAAAGAGTTCAAAATGTGGAGGGTTTCAAACAACAAATTAAAATAAGCATAACAAGTGTTTTGAGTTTAAAAGTCTGGATAAGAAACTAATAATCCCCAAAATCAATATATAGTGCTTATTGAATATGTTTTGAGAAGGTGTACGGAATTCGTGATTCCATTGAGTTTTTATTAGGATAAAAGAGTAAGACTACACTGATTATTTCAAGCCAACCTCAGGACGAGTTTGGAATAAAGTTGGGGAGGTTTGATAAGTCTATTTTATGAATATACTAAATTGTACTAAATATATTGAATTGATGCATAATTGTCCAAGAATGGCACTACTTTGATGAGTTGTTGAACTTTATATGCAGGTAAATACTTAGTGCTAAAGTGGGCGGAACCCGCAAGAAAAATGAGCAAAATGAAGTTAACAAGCGTAGGAGACGAATTGCTAAAGGAATGAAGAAAAATGGTGCTGAGAAATTTGACCACTCTTCAATGTTTTGATCATATATCAAGATCTAGAGCTGCGATTGAAATGAATGAAGAAGTTCTGGAAACTAGACAAAATTTCCTACAACTTTCATGTTTTACGTTTATACTGATTCTACCGTTTTCATCACCAAAAAGGAGCGACAAAGATGAGGGACGTCCTTGAACGCGTCTAAGACACCCCCTAGGACGCCTACCCGTTTTAGGACATTTTCAAGTGCAAATCAAGGACGTCAGAAGGCATGTAAAACGCCTTGAAAGATGCCCAGATGTCCTACCTGACGTCTAAGACGCCTACTAGGACGCCGATGCGGAAACAGCTCCGAAAATCAGTTTTTCAGCACCTATTTAAAGGAGATTTAACCCTAATCGACTTGGGACTTCTCCCCTGCGATTTTCCACAGTTTTGGAGGGTTCCAAACACATTCAAACCTTCCCCAAACACATTTTTGATCATCAATTTCCGAATCTGAGGCTACAAATCACCAAGTTAATCATCATTCAACAATTGAAGTCGTTCAACCGGTGGATCTTCATCCAACTCCAGATTTGGTTACTTCTTCTCCAAGGTTTCATCGTTCCATGATTGATTGATCATTAGATTTTATTAGTTTTATGATTTCAAGTTGGTTTATGAATTTTATTATGAATTACATTGTTTTTATTCAAGTTTTGTGTTTTGTGAATTCTATGGAAGGCTAAACCACCTAGGTTACTTCCGGGAATGTTTAGGATGATTTGATGAACGTATTTTGATTATTACTTCTATTCTAATCAACCTTGGTTATTATATGTTCTTAAATTTATAATTTCTATCATTGATAATTGAAGTTGGGTTTTATTCATGTGTTTAATTTTACAATTAAGATGGTTTATTGTCAATTCACTAATCGTGCCTAATTCATATATCTTAGGAACGAAGACGATCGGTTGAATCAACATATACTATTCCAAACTTGTGATTTTAAATGCTAAACATTGTAATTGGTAATAAAAAGACAATATTGCCAAGCCACTCATTGTTCCTAATCCATTTAGATATAGGGAGTAAGACAATTAGTAGGAATAATGTATTGTGTGCCCAAAGTTATTTATTGCATGTTAATTGACCTTAGTTATGTTTTCATAATTAATTTGGAATTTAAGGGAAGATAAACACGTGAGTCTTAATCATCCGACACTGAGCCTGAAGTAACCTTGTTTTTCTCATTGGTAATTGTTTGCAATATAAAGTTTCTACTTTTTTTATTAAAATCTTTGTTTAAATATTTTTCGTGACAATTGCAAGTATTAGTTCATTTTCATTGACTACTATAGCACAAAGTTTGACCACAAACTCCTCGTGGATTCGACCCTTACTTACCCTAGCTATCTAGTGGTTTTGAAGTTATTTTTGATTGAGACAACGACCTCGATCAAATATGATGACCTTTTTCAACAATGTTACGCATCACATAGTCCACAGTTTTAATAATAACCATGGCCTTAGTTTTCCACATAGCGAAGTTGTGCACATCAAAAGGAGGAATCTTGTTGAGACCAAAGGATTTGGGATTATTGAAAGTCGACATGATTACTTGAATGCATCAAAAACCCACTCTGATACAAATTGAAAGTTTGTGTCAATTGGATACACTTCAATTATAATAAACAGGAATAAAATTACTAAGCAAATAACGAAAAGAAAAAGAAATAAGGAACACAGAGGATTCACCAAATTGTCTTTCACCAAGAAAGGATTTGTTTTCACCAAGAAAGCGTGTTGTCACAAAGACGGTCACCAAGACGTTTTGCATTAGATTTTCACACTAATGTTAAATATATAGTCACTTATACAAATATATCCCTTGATTCAAGGGATTGTATTTAATATATACTAAGAACCGATATTCATCACCACCATATCGGATCTTCTATCTATTCTATACATATATGTGTCATTACTTATTATAAAAAGATTACAAAAAATAACTATCTACATGCTGATGCTGATAAGGCTTGTGGTGCTGGTGTTGATAGTAATGTAGACATTGGTGCTGCGAGTTTAGCATATAGAGTGTTTGACTCATCATATCATAAGATGTGACCTTACAATATATATATAATTTTAATTAAGAAAATAAAAAAAAGCTTAAGAATGGAAGAATCATTTATCTTTACCGGGAAAACTCTTCGTAGTACCCGCGCGACAAAGTGTGAGTAATATTAATATATGAATACAAATATATATGTATTCATAGGTGAATCCATCCTTTCCCATGTGCCGACTTTCGCCAACCATCAACCACCACCGCTGCCTCCGCTACCACCACCACTAACCACTGCCACCTCGCCACCAACCACTGTTGTTATATTCATATATGAATAATCACTCCCTGTATAGTTATTCATATATTAATATATGTGTTCACATTTTAATACACTTATATATATATATATATATATATATATATATATATATATATATATATATATATATATATATATATATATATATATAATAGAGGTGAGGGACTGGTAACACTCTTAACATTTTGCTACATCATTTTTTTACCGCCATACCATTTTTTTACCTGCCACCTCGCTAGCACATTTTTCTTAGCATTACATAGGGAGTGGTAACACCCTATCACTCCATTTATTTCTTATTTTTTTCAAATTTAAATGAAATGTATTTTTTCAATACACTATATAAATAGAATTACTATATATTTAACAAATATTTCAAAAGAATTCGAAACATTACTTACGTTCCATTATTTCTCATTTTGATTTAAAATAAATAAAAAGGCATCCATATATACCTACCTAACATTTGTGTTTTAACAGTGAAAGAAAAAGTCAAAGAAATAATTGGGAGTGGGAATTCGGGAGTGTAGAGTTGAAATCACCCATAGGTTTACCATTTAAGATCACATTTCTTCTTGTTTTGATTTTGGATTCTTTGATTTTTCACCGTTCACAACCTTCTCCTACTTTCTCTCTCGTTTCGTTATGTTGTCGATGAGTTCATCTTAGAGAGCACCCTAGCGCATTAGGGGGCGATATGTAACAAACGCTAACGACTCCTTTATAGCGAGCAACTCCATGTGGCCTAAAACGTTAAATATATGATAACTATGATTGAATAAGAAGTTGAATGGAGTGTGAGTGATAATATGCAAAGGAGTTGAATGAGAGAGTTGTATGATTATTGAGTGGTTCAATCGATTTAATCTTTTCTTTTTAAATTAAATTTGAAACCAAATATATATTTAATATTATTTTCTTATTACTTTTATATTTGATTCTTTATTTTTTCAATTAAACCACAAATAAAATTAATCATACTTTTAGAAATTATACAATCTATTATATCACATTTTAGGTGTCATTTTCTCAAATAAATAAATCAAATGGAATATTTAAAAATAAGAACCCATTATAAAAGAAATATATCAATCATAAATCTAACAAATACTAATTTATATATATATATATATATATATATATATATATATATATATATATATATATATATATTATGGAAATTGTTTCTTATGAATAGTGAACTTCCACAATTTTTGTCTATTTTAGTTCTTGGACTTTATGTTATTTTTTTGGCAAAATTGGTCCCTGTACTTTGGCAACTTTGGTCCTCATTTTTTAGCCATTTTGACACTTTTGGTCCTTGTAATCGTTATTTTTACATTTTTTAGGAACCTTTTAATATTTAAAGTTTGGCCACAAAACTTTAACAATTTGACAACTTTGATCCCTTTTCTATTTAGAAACCTTTTAATATTTAAAGTTTGGCCACAAAACTTTAAAGGTTTGACAACTTTGGTCCTCATTTTTTTAGCCATTTTGACACTTTTGGTCATTGTAATCGATATTTTTACATTTTTTAGGAACCATTTAATACTTAATGTTTGGCCACCACACTTTAACGGTTTCACAACTTTGATCCCTTTTCTATTTAGGAACCTTTTAATATTTAAAGTTTGGTCACAAACCTTTAGAGGTTTGACAACTTTGGTCCTTATTTTTTAGCCATTTTGACACTTTTGGTCCTTGTAATCGATATTTTTACATTTTTTAGGAACCTTTTAATATTTTATGTTTGGCCACAAAACTTTAACGGTTTGACAACTTTGATCCCTTTTCTATTTAGGAACCTTTTAATATTTAAAGTTTAATCACAAGTTAAAATCTTATTTTGATTGAACTATCTAACAAATTAGATACATGTGTATACACAAAAACTGAAAAATACATAATGGTCCCACTTCATGAATAATTACTGAAAATTTATGATATATATATATATATATATATATATATATATATATATATATTCGTGCACGAGTATTGAAAATATGGCTATTCCCTTCATTAAAATTTTCCAAATAAACACCATGATATTATTCATTTGACCTAGTCCTAGCAACGTTCCCGGGAATTGATCGATCACCTTTGACCAAAATTTGATAGTTCTTACAAGGCATGTACCAAAAAGTGGATTTTGTTAGGGTGTCATAGATACATTTCCCAAGTTACTCACATTATAACAAATCAACAGTGTTCCTACTCAATGGAACAAATCGACATGTTACGCCTGATGACGGTCATTAGTTGTTAAGTACAAATCCTGGAAGTCTATACCAACTAGTTCCAAAATTTAGAGATTTCGCAAAGAGTTTGACAATAGATTTCAGGTAGAAAAATAATTTCTACAAATAAATAAGTCCATATAGGTGAAATTGATGTTGCAAAATTGACTAGATCATGAGTTGATCTTGATAACTCTATAAGATGAAGTGTAGGAATGACCTTCAGGTGCGCTAGGAGTAGGCTATCAAGGAAGAAATATTTGTTAGTGTGGCAAAGTTGTGACACCCTGTTTTCACTCTACATTAGAGCTTGATATAATCGTTTGTTTATAAAATTCAAAGTAGAAATATATTAAGTTTTATCCAAAATAATCATTATAAACATGTAGCAGACGTTAAAACGATTTTCGTAGATATAAAGAAATCGTAAGTCTGACTTTGTATGAAAAAGTTATGATTCTTCGATGTTTCGCGTTCAGCACTATATGACAAAGCATGTCAAAATAATTGAATAAGAGATAGGCTGATTATTAGCCTAAGTTATCTAAAAAAAATTCATAGTAGTCAAAAAAGTAAAGCATGTGATGTGTGTAAAACTCAACTAGTTTTAAACGTACTTTTTAATAAAAATAAACACACAAAGGCAGTGGACCTATCAATTGTAGTAAAGCTAAATAAGTAGGGTATCGAACACAGGGAACGGTAAATTAAAACTAAAAACTAATTTTATCTAAATTAATTAATAAGTAGGAGTTTTCTCTAGTTTTACAAGACTAGAAACTTACTAACTATCGAAAAACTAGGAAAGCAAAGAACTAACTAGATTCAATAATGGGAAGGAACTTCTGTTTAGTTCAACTCAATTGATCCTATGGTTGATTTCATGGTAATAGTGCAATGGATTAATTCTTTTATTGGCTACCGACTCTAATGATTAGCTTCGCGTTCACTACACTAACCCTTAGTGAAATAACTAATTCAAATAGTGATCAGTTGTCTAACTTAATTAAATTCAATAGATTAATTATTCGGGTTAATTTAGACTTGCAATAATTAACTAATTTGGTCCTTTAGTTAATTTCTTGTTGATGGTCATCAAACAAGCTCACACATGAATTTACTTAACTTTCTTATTAATTCTAGTTTCATGTTCATTAATCCTAGACATATGATAAAGTGGTCACGTAAACATATGAGGTTGATAATCAAAAGATGTTCATACTATTTAATTACCTTCCTATTAACAGAAAATTAATTATCATTCATACACAAGGTTCTTTAGCAAGCTAAAATAACAAAAATCACCAACATTAAATTAATCCTACCAATAATCAAACAATAGTATCAATTTTGTATCCCCAAACAGAATTTTAAGAGTTATAGCTCATAATTAAGGTAAATAACAACAAACAAACAAATTCTAATTGTCTAACCATAAAGAAAAACAAAAGATTAAGTAGAATGATGAAATTTGCCTTAAATCTCTTTCATAATAGAATTCTAGGTTGTATTTTCGTTCTATAGGGTTTTTCTGGCTCTTCAATCGCAGCTAACCTCTCCAGAATGGTTCCAGAATTCCCCCTCATCGTTCTGAGAAGTTATCTTTATATATGCGAAACGACTCGTCGAGTCAGGTGCCGACTCGCCGAGTCCATCTCTCAATCCCCGTATGCGATAAGTCTCTGAGTCTCCGAGTCTTTATCTTCTCGAATATTCTCTTGGAATCGCCGAGTAGTCGACCCTACTCGCCGAGTAGGTGTTGTTTTTAGTGTTTTTCTTCTTTGTTCAATTCCCGAGCTCTCAACCGTTTCTCCTGCTTCCTTTTGCTTCCGAGCTTCATTTTTGGACTAAAAATATAATTCAAACACTTTTAAGTACCTTTTGTCCATGAAATGCAATAAATTAGCTAATAAATGAATAAAAAACTATACTTAATATGAACTAAATATGCACATATCAAAATACCCCACACTTGACTTTTGCTTGCCCCCAAGCAAAATTGAATTTTAACACATTAGAATCACATATGACAACTCCAATCCAACCCAGCCATTATGCCAAGACCGCAACGCATGCATTTGTGTCTAAAATTTTCCTAAATACCCCCATACTCTAAATACTCACAATCCTCATAAACATTCGCCCACTCACCCCGAACTATGCTCATTTTATGCATCCCTCCGAATCCATCCCTAGAAAACCTCTTAACCTCAAGGTATTTTTGGTTGAGCAACCCGAGCATACATAATCTAGATAATTACAATTTATGATACCATATTTGGAGCTCTTTGGAATTCTTCATTTCTTGGGCATTTGATCTTTGATCTCTTTGAATTCACCACTTTGTTGTTTGATTTTTGGTATCTTCAAATTTTTGCACTTCTTTGGAATTTTTGATCTTCTAATTTCATATTTGACTTTGATGCTCAAAAAATTCTTCAAACTTTTCTTGTAATTTCTCTCTCTTTTCTATTTTTTTAACATGTACCTCACTTTTTTTCACTCAAATCCCTCACTACAAGAAAAAAGGCCTTTTACAACGCTCATTGCGCGTCGTAAATGGCTCAGACGACGCGCAAATGCGTGTCAAGGAAGGCCATGTCATAAAGATAGACGACGCGCATTTACGACGCGCATTTACGACACGCATTTACGACGCGCGGTTACGACACACAATGCGTATCAAGGAAGGCCCTGTCATAAAGGAAGACGACACGCATTCGCGTGTCGTAACCTTACGACGCGCGTGTTAATGACACGCAATGCGTATCAAGAAAGCCCCTGTCAAGAAAGGCCATGTCATAAATGAAGATGACACACATTTTTGCGTATCGTAATTTTAAATTAAAAAAAAAATTATTTATGGATTTACTTATTTTCATATTAAATTTGCATTTTATGTCACATAATGGAAAATAAAATACCATATACAAATAATACAATGCATTGCACAAAAGTTAATGTTATACAAATAATCATTCGAATAGTAGACAAATGTAATACTACAAATAATCATTCCAATAGTAGACAAATGTAAGATTTCAACATTTTTTATATAATTAACTAAATTATTAGCCAAATTTCCTAAAATACCAACATACTTTTCTATGAAGAGCATTAACACTATTCTTTTCCATCAAAAACTTCAAAACCTGCATAATTAATTTAATGTTTAATCAGCTACAGGTCAATAAGGTAGGTTTAAGCAAAAGAGGTTCATAGTAGTAAGATTTTACTTACCACTGTTGTTAATGACATTGAAAGAAGCAGCCCAACAAACACCCCCTCAGAAGGATTATTACTAAATGAAACCACAAACAAAGTTAAAAAGTCAAGTATTTTGTGACAACCCCGGAACCAGGGGCAAGGCTGTTTTTACCCATGGTATGACCTAATACATGATAATAAAGACTTGTTTAACAAAAAGAAAAATGATTTCTCACGTGACATCACTATTAAGAATTGATGAAAGAGGGTACTCCACACTGTATTGCCAACAAGCTTGACACCAACACCTAAAAGCTGGAAAAAACAATAACAGAAATAAAAATAAATGTAAGATTTGAGATAACAGATGCATAATTCACATGTCTACTTTTACAAATTTATTTTATGCAACATATATGCAGCTGACATGAATGAATTATACAACAAGTTAGGAGTAAAATAATGGATGGTTGCATATTTAGTATGATAAATAAAGAGATTTGTGGCATAAGGGTGCATAAATAATAAAAAGCAAAAAGGAAGAGGAAAGCTGACTTACATAATCAGCAAATTTCTGAATTGGTGCTTTTAACATAATACATAAGAGTGGTCCCGAAGGGATAGCTGGCAGCAAAAAATCTCAGGCAAAAAAAATTCCAGGAGAAAACAGTTAGTACCTCAAAAGCAAAGGTTTTATAGGGTTAGGCATGCACCAGCAAGACAGGGACTAAGATTATAAGTGATGTGAATGAGACATAGTAATTAAAGGAATTTTTGTTACCATTGTTCCATGCATAGTGGTTGGGGTAGAGTGTTTTTCCATCACTGTTAACACGGAAGGGTCCAAGTTCTTCCATGGCTCCATATCCAAACAACAAGCATCCTAGCCCAGTAGAATACCTTCATTAATAGTGGTTCGATCTTACTCTAAATTTTGGTGCATTTGGATGATGATCTTTAGAATCTCCATTATGATTCATGAATATTCTAATTAATTTGGTATTGTAGAATGTAGATTGGTATCTGCATTATTAAAGTTCATAGGACTTACTACTGACTCACTTTTCTTTTTTTAATCATTAGCCTTATGCAGCTCTCAAAGCTAGAGAATATCTTGATAAGCCTGCAATACATGAGATAATGGTGAAGGTATGTAGATTATATCTTATATTTCCTACACAAATATAGACAACTGTATGCTGATGTCATTATGCAGGTTAGTGCTTATCTGCTTGGAGAATACATCCATCTTTTGGCCAGACGACCTGGGTGTAGCCCAAAGGACATTTTTGTCATTATACATGAGAAGCTTCCTACTGTATCGTGAGTATTTCTATTTCTATACATCTATGTTTTCTTTTGTGATCATCATCTATTTTTTTTTTGTTTCTACAGGACTCCAACAATATCCATTCTTCTCTCAACATACGCAAAGATTTTGATGCACTCTCAACCACCAGATCCCGAATTACAAAACCAGATCTGGGCAATATTCAGCAAGTGAGTTTATAATAAATACTGAGATACAACAAAGAGCTGTACAGCTATTCATTTTCAATAGCACACTTGCAAAAATTTTAAACTTTTAAAACCCATCTTAGAAGGACTAAAGGTTAGAAAGGAGAAGTAATGAAGCTATGAGTTGAGAAAAGAGTAATCACAGCAAGGTCTCTAAAACAGACCTGCTGTTCAAAACGGATTTACTCCAAAATCTAAAATAGAAACATAGCTTTAACTAAATTTTATAGAAAACTATGATTGTTCAGGATTCCAGAACTATAAAGAACTCCTTCTAACTCCAAAGGATGAATTAAATATGAATTTTACAAAAAGGTGTATCACTTCTATCTCCAACAAGACAGTCAAGTGAGGTTGGCCAATTCTACCCAACTTGTGAGTAGAATTCGTCCAAACCAAAATTCAGAGAAGTAAAGGACATACAAATGAAAGTCTCAGAGTTGGAATTGAATGAAAAGCATTTCCCAAGCTCCGGATATAAAATTCACATTGTGGACAATCACAACACTAGTAAAAGCTGGTGACTGCCCACTGATCTGGAGTCTGGATCAATTCTAACCAATTTATAATTGGAAATAACACCCCATCTGCTCCAGATCTTAAATTCATAATATCAGGAACATATAGAAACTTGGAATCACTCTGGATCCTTTTCCAAGCCTTATAAATGATGAAAACAAAATGACATATCAGAACAGACCCGGATCAGACCTAACAGCAAACATTCCATTCTTGCACATAGATAACATCCTTACCAGTGAAGTTGGGCTGCTTAAGAAAGTTAGCCAACTCAATTTGTGAACTTTGGGAACTGGTTTGGGGTCCGTTTGAGTTCTATAGCTCAAGGTATGATTTTTACAATATGACTATAGATCTGATGGAAAACAGAATCATAGCCACCCGTTTTGGATTTTTCTTATAGATTGCTTTTTAATGTTAATCAAAATACAACTGTTTCAAGGAACTCAAAACCTCATCAAAAACAAAGATCAAACACATATTGGTCAATGGGTTCACTTTCAGATAGAAGTATGGCTGATTTAATAAAAATCCCAGAGCACAACAACAACAATCAAATTCAAAACAATGAGGATCATAGACTTTGTGCTGAAGCATCAAGAAATGAAATTGAAGTTTTGAAAAGTAATGTTTCAAGGTTGGGAACGCAAGTGGAAATGTCAGATTTGGAGTTGGAGTCTCTTCGTAAGCAAATACTTAAAGAGAATAAACGAGGACAAGATATGTTGAAGAAAGTAACTGAACTTCAGGAGGAGAAAGAAGCACTTGAAGAGGAAAGGAAAAAAGATATTGCTACAATGAAGGAGTTTTATGGTGAACTAGACATATGTATGAGTAGAAAGAAACAGACATCAGTTACTTCATTGTTGTATGTAATGAAAAAGAAAACAAAGGGCATAAATGTAAATTAACTTAGGAGCAGTAAGAAGCTTTAAGTTTAAGATAAGGTTAAGCTTTAAGGTTAAGCTTGCATAAAGAGACACTAACGTGCTTCTTTTTTACTTAATAGAGTTAATGGGTAAAACACTTAATCTACACAACTTTATGGGGCTGTTTCTTTTTCATGTTTGTACCGTTAACATTAGGTTACTCCTCTTCAATTCAGTTGGTTTCTTATAGGCAAAAAGAATGGTATTAATTTGTTTGTTTAGTTTTAATAGCAGAAAGTGAAAGATGGAAGAGTTTGGGAGGTTGAAAAGGGATTATTTGATAAAGATTCCCCTGAACAAAATTCATGGCAGGCATTTCCTGAGGAGAATCCCACAAAAAACTCCAAATCTATTAGAATAAGATTATAAGAAACAATGGGCACCAGAACAAGCAAGCAGCTGAAGGCCGCACCACCAGATGGGGTTTTGGAGAAGAAAGCTTCACAACGGTTCCTGCCTCTGCTAGTTCTCACTCTCAGGTAAACACAACACCTAATATCCCTATCATCACCACTAATTCCGGGCGTTCTAGTTATGGGGAGGAGTTCAAAAACAAAGAAAGTAATTCAGCTTCACGACCTGCTGGATGGGCTGGTTTCTAGTATTATTATTATATAAAATCATGTGTTAAAAAGATACTTGTCTCATGATCATGTGTTAAAAAATTCAGTTTTTTTTAGAAGAATGTTTGCCATAATGGAACCAAAACCTCTGGGAAAAAGCAGTCTTTTTAAGCTTTATGAACAATAACAGAGCTGATTTGGAAAAGGGGGACAATGAAAAAAAAGACAAACTTACCCATGAACTGACTTTTTGTTAGGCTTTGAAAGTTCTGAACAAATTGACCCAAGCACTTTAATGTCTGATAGAGGAATAGAAAGTGAAAAGTGAGTGTACAATCACATAAATGGAAAGTTTGACTTATAAGTTAAAATTTATAAAATAGAGTTGACCTGTGGTGAGGAAACATTAGCATTAATTTTTTATCATTTTTTATCTTAGTAAGCTTATTTACACTTTAATGAATAGATTGAAAATGAATTTGTTACTTTCTTTCATAATGATCAAAAACTACCTCAATAGATATGGAATTAAATTACCTTGCAATAGAGGAAGCTGACATATGCCTTCTTTCATATTCATTAGCTAGGTAGGTAAAAAACTGCAAAAGAGTAAATTTCTAGTGAGGGCCATAAATTCACAGTCATGTGTACGTCAGGTGATGTTATAAGGTCTGACTTAGGTGAGATGGCTCTTTCAAGCATTTCGTCAAACAGTTGGAGTGCATAGCTCCTCCCCTTTCTTTTTTGATCTATTTATTGGAATTATCACCACTTTGAGAGCATACAACTCCATTCTTCTTTTCAAAACATATAATTCAGCAAATAAGTTAACATATAAGGGTAGGAATACGAACTTAAGACTAAAACTGAAAACAAAATGACAAACCCCATCTCTCTTTGTAATCTTGAATTGGCTCAATAGCTAGAAAAAAAAAAGAATTAAAATTGATCAAAAACTACCTCAATAGCTTATTTACATCACATATAAGAGACTATATAACGTTAGTTTAAATAGTTGGTTCTTGATTTTAAGAAGTTATTTTTGTAACCTAGTTGTATATATTAATAATTGGATACCTGTTACATGTGGTTGATAGATAGCTTCCCAAACAGCAGCTAGTTCTAAGCCAATAGCTATAAGCTGAAACGTGAAATAAAGTTGTTTACAGAGATGAGAAGTAGATACAGGAAAAAATCAGAGGCATAAAGTAGAAATTGACAATACTAGATGAAATCGCACATTTAGGGAAAAATCATAATCCTTTTTCTTGATTGAGAAGATGAAGTCGAGATATGAATGAGAAATTGCGTGCCCCCTTATTTGTTGAATGACTGAAGAAATAGGGTAGGGTAGAAGCGTCCTTTTCATACCTTAGTGCAATCAAACCTTGGGCTTGTAAACCTGAGGAGTCTTAGTAAATGTATTAGGGTGGGGAAGAGGTGGAACGGTGAGCCTGAGGAGTTGATATCTAAACTTATGTACCAATGGTGATATATGTCATTCTTCTATGACGAGTATGAGAGATATTATTTGATAGGTGTGTAGTCGCCGATGTTCTAGCCTGAGGAGTCACAACACCATTACTATTTCAAATGTGTTATGTTTGATTAGGGTTTGCACATAGAAGGAAGTGAAAGTCGATCGGAGAGGAAGGGGTTTGCAGAGAGAAAGAAGGGAGAGAATGAAGTCGATTTTGGAGGGTAGAGAGCAGAGAGGAAGAGGAAGCGGGTGTTCAAAATTTTGGGGGATTTAGTTTCCCCCCTTACCTATCAAGGAGGCGCGTTTATTAAAATTATAAAGCGACATTTGTAGAGGACGCTCTTTTTATTATAGGTGCCCTCCGTGTTTTTAATATTTTTACACCAGACACTAATTTAAGGGCACTCAGTAATGCGTGACCTAAATCCTTAAAATTTTTGAAGAGATGACACTTTTTTAATGTCGCTCTCTAATGCGTAACATAAATCAAAGAGCGTCGTGTTTTGCGCGTCGTAAAAGGCCTTTTTTCTTGTAGTGCCTACATGCTTAAGCAGGGGCGCTCAACTTCAACCTTTATTGGCTAACGATAATAATTTTCCTGGATACATTTCTGGTACACGATGCTAAACATATTGCATCCCTCGGGCTGAGCAAGGTCGTGTTTTTGTCCCATGATTTCACTAGAATAAGGAAGCCACAAATGCACTAGAACGTATATAGGCTCAACTAAACATTTGGGTTTTCATGCAATTATCAACATAATTCTAACATGGAATCCTAATTTGCTTTTACCAAATTTCCTAAATTAATTCCTAAGTAAAATTTTGATATGCAAATTTTTTTCAAATTAGTCCTAAATTAAGATTCTAAATTTACTAATATGTGACCAACCCTTACCCCACACTTATTTTATGTAATGCCCTCATTTCATATCATGAAAAAAATAAAAATGCAGACTATAGAGAGAATTGGAACAAACTCCCATGGGGTAGCAGTCGATAGGTTGATAACTCTTCTTTTCAACTCCATCTTCATTTAACTTTAGACATGGGAACAGCTCATCCATGTCTTAGGCATCAAATCTCGTTTGGGCAGCTCCGAATAAGCAGGAAAAATAGTGTAAACTCTTCAAGAATCGATAGAAAAGAATATATGGTCAAGTAGTATACTCAGTAGCATCAAATCAGCAGTCCTCTTGGTATAAAAATGAGTGACTCGTCGAGTCATATACGCGACTCGTCGAGTATAGTCGCGGAAAGCTTCGTAAGTGTGAAAATACATGGCGACTCGTCGATTCAGTTAAGTGCACTCGGCGAGTAGACCGCTGGGTGAAAAAAAATCGCATTCTGCATTTGTTCCAGCTTCTGATAAATCTTCAAAACTTCTCACAAATTCTAGACTCATTCGCTCATGTCCCCAAGGACCGGACTCGACACCTTAACTCTAGACTCCGCCCTTTCTTGACTCTTTTCCACTCTTTATTTTTCTCTGCTTTTCACAATCTAGACCCTTTTATGCAAGCATTCCCAAATCCCAAAATCTGAAAATCATCAAGGCAATCATACATCAAGCATAAAATAAAAGTCTTAACAAATCCCAAATCACACCAAATAAAAACAAAAACAAAATAAAAATAAAAATTGTTCAACAAAGCATAAATAAACTAATCCTCTTCCTCATCATCATGATCATGCGCAGCTCCACTTCCACTAGCGCCACTCCTCCTTGCATTAATCACCTCATCCCAAGATGGAATGTATGGAAAGTTACCACCATCGATATGCGGAATATGGAAGTGGTCAAAAAGCCGGATATGTGATTCATTGCTAAAGTTGATACCCCGCGCCATTTGATCTTGCAACCGCCTCATCTCAACATTGTACCAATCCATTGGTACTTCATCATTGTCTACCGGAATCACCGGCAGTTCCTCCTCCACGTCTCGCTCTCGCCTCGACCGGACCCTCCTTCCCGGTGCCTCGGGACCAACCACCGGATCATCATGCGGGATAGCATAATGACCACCACCATAGTTCTCAATAATCCTAGCCCTCCGAAAACGAATGGGATTAAATGGAGGGGTAGGAATCACTGTCATCAAATTCCACGCACCACGGGTCATCAACCCAAACGAGTTGGCTAGCCAGGTGACGAACATGCCACCATTAATTTTTGAGGTCTTGCGATCCTTGACTGCACCCTCCACCAAATAGGAAGCCAAACACCACAGAATGTTGCAAAAAGTGTCTGGTGTGATAATGCTCCATAGGTAAAAGACATCAAGGTTAGAAACCTTGTCATCGTCCTTTCGTTGGTTGATGGTGGTGGAGATAAGGTGATGAATGAGACGGTACATGACCGAATACTTCCTTCTTGGGCCGACTTCGGAATGTAAAACTTGTTGGCCATCGTGTTCCACCAACCCATACTCGTAACACCATCGGGGAACACCTTGTGAGAGAGTTCCATAAAGGCGCGAAAAATAGCAGTCGAGACCAATGGCCGGTCATAAATACCCAACCGACAAGCAAGATCAATAACAGAGCACTGATGGAACTCGCCCCCAAGGCAAAAACTGAAGCTTGTCGGGTGATAGCAATCATCTCCTCCATGAAAAGATACCGTGGAGAAAAATTCCAGGCAAAGTTCCCGGTACACCGACTCTTGAATTCTAAAGACCCGGCTCCACCCATCGCAAACCATCGTCTCCCCCTCGTAAGTAAACTCCTTTAAAAGATAAGGAGCCAACTCCTCTTCATACCGCACACTTTGCAACCAATCCCAATCAATCCTGTTGGGTACGTAAATCTATTTCTTTCTGACTTCAGCTAACTTCTTCTTCCATCTCGTCATGGTTGAAGCTGATTCAATTTGAGGAAAATTCAACCAAGGAAAATCTCCTTAGTGTCCACTGGAACTTTGACCTCTGTGAAACATTGTCCCTACAAAACAAAGAACACAAAACATAGAAACTCATCAAAATAGATCACGCCTAGGTCCCCGACTGGACTCGTCGAGTCCATGAACGACTTGGCGAGTCGCATGAACTGTGCCAGTCAGTCGACGAGTCTGTCAAAATCTACTATAACTCTCTACTTAACATGTCGACATGGCAAAACGTTGGCGTGACACATGGCGCCATGAAAATTGGACACAAGAAAATGCTCTAGAAGGCGTGTGGTGGCCCAATGATAATTGAACACGCGACAACGCAGGACTAGAGAAACGTCAACCAAGCATGATATGCCTAAGGACTTGGGGTGTAGCATGCCTTTCTGTGCATTCTATATATAGTGGCCAAACTCATCTATCTCATTTGGTCACACCCTTTTCCTTCTAATTTTCTATGGAGAACTTCTCTCTGAAGTTCCGATTTTTCTGAGTCTTTGAATTTCTTTAGCGAGGCTCTAAGGTATCTAGGAACATGAGAAAAACGAGCTTTCGGGTTGAGAATTTGTCCACGACTTTCGGTTTTCACTAGAAATTCTTGAAAGTTAAGCTGCACTTACTATGCTTTAAGTGTAACTTATGTTTATATTCATATTCGTTATTATGAATATATAAATAAGATCTATCAGTGATTCCAATCATAATATCGATTGATCTACTAACGGGAATAGTGTCTAGGATGGATTTAGTGAGGTGTTTAAATTAGTGGGTTTTACAAACAATACAATTTTTATACCAAATGGTCCTTACCTCCGACATATGAATATATGAAGAGTTTTGGTCGCTTTTCAATGTCATAGGTTTCTAAACAAGGAGTTCATATCCATGGTATCTATCTTTTCAATGCTTTTTAAGGATATCAGTGTGATGTTCCCAGCTTTTCCTAAGAGAGTCCAGGAACTTCAGAACCAACTGAGAAGAATGCTTGACAACACCCAGCCTACGCATATCATTAACCAAGCCGTTAAATCTGTTAATCGTTTGGGTTTGTGATTCACCTTGTTCAGCGAAGAAGTACTCGTATATCCGGTTAAGATTGTTAATGGTTGTGGTCTGCACTTTCACGATGCCTTCATAAGCCACTTTCAATGTATGCATCGTCTCTTGAGCTGACTTACATTTATGTACAAAATAATACATATGATAGGGAAGAAAGTTTCCTATCGCTGCTCTAGCTTTCACAACAAGACTAATTAGTTTCTTGTTATCATTGTCATAAATTGGTTTTTATTTGAAAGGACCGACGAGCGCACTGTTGACCATAGGTTGATGCATAGGAATATGATGACCTTTTCAACAATTTTACGCATCACATAGTCCACGGTTTTAATAATAACCATGGCCTTAGTTTTCCACATAGCGAAGTTGTGCTCATTAAAAGGAGGAATCTTGTTGAGACCAAAGGATTTGGGATTCTTGGAAGTTGACATGATTACTTGAATGTATCAAAAACCCGCTTTGATACCAATTGAAAGTTTGTGTCAATTGGATATACTTCAAGTATAATAAACAAGAATAAAATTACTAATCAAATAAAGAAAAGAAAAAGAAATAAGGAACACAGAGGAATCATCAAATTGTCTTTCTCCAAAAAAGGATTTGTTTTCACCAAGAAAGCATGTTGTCACAAAGACGGTCACCAACACGTTTTGCATTAGATTTTCACACTAATGTTTAATATATACTAGCTTATACAAGTATATCCCTTGATTCAAGGGGATGTATATAATATATACTAAGAACCGATCTTCATCACCACCATATCGGATCTTCTATCCATCCTATAGATATCTGTATCATTACTTATTATAAAAGATTACAAAAAATAACTATCTACATGTTGATGCTGATAAGGCTTGTGGTGTTGGTGTTGATAGTAATGTAGACATTGGTGCTTCCAGTTTAGCATATAGAGTGTTTGACTCATCATATCATAAGATGTGACCTTACAATATATATATATATATATATATATATATATATATATATATATCTAATTTTAATTAAGAAAATAAAAAAAGCTTGTGAATGAAGGAATCATTCTCAGCCAATCATTTATCTTTACTGGGAAAACTCTTCGTAGTACCCACACGACGAAGTATGAGTAATATTAATATATGAATACAAATGTATGCGTATTCATAGATGAATCCACCCTTTCCCATCTGCCAACCATCAACCACCACCGCCGCCTCTGCTACCACCACCACTAACCACTGCCACCTCGCCACCAACCACTGTTGTTATATTCATATATGAATAATCACTCCCTGTATACTTATTCATATATTAATATATGTGTTCACACTTTAATACACTTATATATATATATATATATATATATATATATAATAGAGGTGAGGGACTGGTAACACTCCTAACAACTTGCTACATCATTTTTTTTACCGCCATACCATTTTTTTACCTGCCACCTCGCTAGCACATTTTTCTTAGCATTTCTTAGGGAGTGGTAAGACCCTATCACTCCTTCATTTTTTTTCATATTTAAATTAAATGTATTTTTTCAATACACTATATAAATAGAATTACTATATATTTAACAAATATTTCAAAAGAATTCGAAACATTACTTACGTTCGATTATTTCTCATTTTGATTCAAAATAAATAAAAAGGCATCCATATATACCTACCTAACATTTGTGTTTTAATAGTGAAAGAAAAAGTCAAACAAATAATTGGGAGTGGGAATTCGGGAGTGAAGAGTCGAAATCACCCATATGTTTACCATTTAAGTTCACATTTCTTCTTTTTTCGATTTAGGATTCTTTGATTTTTCACCGTTCACAACCTTCTCCTACTTTCTCTCTCGTTTCGTTCTGCTATCGATGAGTTCATCTTAGCGAGCATCCTATCGCATTAGGGGGCAATATGTAACGAACGCCAACGACTCCTTTATAGCGAGCAACACCATGTGGCCTAAATGTTAAATATATGATAACTAGGATTGAATTAGAAGTTGAATGAAGTGTGAGTGATAATATGGAAGGGAGTTGAATGAGAGAGTTGTATGATTATTGAGTGGTTCAATCGATTTAATCTTTTCTTTTTAAATTAAATTTCAAACCAAATATATATTTAATATTATTTTCTTGTTGCTTTTATATTTGATTCTTTATTTTTTTCAATTAAACCACAAAAAAAGTTAATCATACTTTTAGGAATTATATAAGCTACTATATCACATTTTAGGTGTCATTTTCTCAAATAAATAAATCAAATGGAATATTTAAAACTAAGAACCCACTATAAAAGAAGTATATCATCATAAATCTAACAAATACTAATTATCATATATATATATATATATATATATATATATATATATATATATATATATATATATATATATATATATATATATATATATATATATATATATATATATATATAGATATATTATGGAAATTGTTTCTTATGAATAGTGAACTTCCATAATTTTTGTTATTTTAGTCCCTGGACTTTATATGTTGTTTTTTTGGAAAAAGTGGTCCCTATACTTTGGCAACTTTGGTCCTTATTTTTTAGCCATTTAGACACTTTTGGTCATTGTAATCGTTATTTTTACATTTTTAGGAACCTTTTAATATTTAAAGTTTGGCCACAAAACTTTAAGGGTTTGACAACTTTGATCCCTTTTCTATTTAGGAACCTTTTAATATTTAAAGTTTGGCCACAAAACTTTAACGGTTTGATAACTTTGGTCCTCATTTTTTAGCCATTTTGACACTTTTGGTCCTTGTAATTGATATTTTTACATTTTTTAGGAACGTTTCATATTTAATCTTTGTTCACAAAACTTTAACGGTTTGACAACTTTGATCCATTTTCTATTTATAAACCTTTTAATGTTTAAAGTTTGGCCACAAAACTTTAACGGTTTGACAACTTTGGTTCCATTTTTTAGCCATTTTGACACTTTTGGTCCTTATAATCGATATTTTTACATTTTTTAGGAACCTTTTAATATTTAAAGTTTGGCCATAAAACTTTAACGGTTTGACAACTTTGATCCCTTTTCTATTTAGGAACCTTTTAATATTTAAAGTTTGGCCACAAAACTTTAACGGTTCGAAAACTTTGATCCATTTTCTAAAAACTTGCTAATTCCTACCGCTTTAATTCTTTAGCCATTTTCACACTTCTGGTCGTTGCTGTCAAAACTTTTATATTTTTTCATAAAAACATGAACAAAACGGTCCGGGGCAAAGCCCGGGCTTGTCATCCTTGCACTTTCTACGTTTGTCATATTTATCGATTCAGAAACAACATTGAATGCTTCTGGCCCCCACATAGCGGGGGTAACCTTTCTAGTTTTAATAAAATATAATTTGTATGTGTCATTTTTTTTATTAATGTATTCTCAGGTTTCGTGTTTTTAATACATGTATTTTTAGGTATAAAATGTTTTAGGTTTCGTAATTTTGAATTAATGTATTTTTAAGTATTTTACTTTTTTTAAAACTATTATATCTTTTATTATTAAATTTATAATTATTTTTATGAATGCAATGATGATGATATGGAAATCCATTAAACTTTGTAGTGTTTAATGGAATATGGATGTTAAAAAGTATAGTTGAACAAAAAGTAAAATGCTGATGTGACAGTGATTTGATAATCCATTGAACGACTTAGAGTTCAATGGACTGGGATAACCCAAGTTTTTTTAGAGAACTTAAGGATTTGCGAGAACTCGAGAACTCCTAATCCACTTATCATTTTTCAAAACTCAAACCATCATTGGACTCCTAGAGCTCCATCTATGAGAGAACCATGGTCCAAAAAAATATTTGACGAACTTTTTTATTGTTTTTCGTAGATTTGCATTCATGCACTTTTATATTTTATATGTTCTTTCACTTTTTTAAGTTGCGATTCTTTTAAACACTGGTATTAAAATCTCATTTTTGCCTTGTTTTTTTTATAAAAACATTACATGTGTGTATATATGCACATATATGAAGATTCAAATGTGCATACATGCACATTTCAAAAAAAAAAAAAAAACAAAATCGTCAAAATCTTTTTTAGCATATATATCTTATAGATGCATCTCTAGGAGTCCAATAGTGCTTTTGGTTTTAAAAATGATTAACGGTTAAGTTAGTAAAATATAAACAACAATTATTCGACTTTTAAAGATACATAAGAGATCAGTAATTACAAACAAGTGGATTATGAAAAAATAATGTGTCGAATATTAAGTTCACGATTTGAGAAGGAGTTCAATTTACTAATTCTGATAAAATGGAGTGCATTCTTGTAGAATCGTTCTTTCAATATGTAGTTTTTGGTTTGTGTTATGATAGAATGAAGGTTGTTAATCGAAGGATTATATTTTTTTTGTTACTAGGTAATCAATAGAATTGGTATCTAGGGTTACTTTTCCTTCTTAGTGTAGCAATTATAATAGTGTTTTTTTTTGGAATTGGAGGTTGAAGAAGATCCATATATAACAAGTAAGAATCGATTCTCTTGAATCCATTTATATTCTCAATGATATCACTTTAATCTAAAAGGGTTCTACTGGTTTTCCAAAAGGTTTTCAATTATATGTTTGAATTTTGAATGGGTTTTGTAAGTTTTTTGCGATTTGGCCAATTATTAGCTTGATTTCAAGTGTGTTTTAAGAACTTCTATAAAAAAATGGTCGAATTTTGTTTTAATTTCAAGTGAGATTTGTGTGATTTACATGAATTTATCAATTATATGTTGAACCTGAAGTGGGTTTCGAAGCTATTATTGATTTCGACTAATTGATTGCTTTCTTCAAATGGGTGTTTGTCACACCCCCGACCCATAACGGAAACGTCGTGTTATGCGACGTAGGTATATTGGATCGAGGCACACAGATATATTCACAAACGATACTTTTATTTATTATAATTTATTTGGGATTGCATTGTTTAATATATAATGCACACATTCTAAACATAATTAAAAATGAGAAACAAATAGAAATAGGCCTGCCTGCCATCCACACCAGAATAAATAGAGTTTTCCGAATAAACCCTGCTAGTGGAGGAAGACCTCCTAGGGATAAGAGACATAGGGCTAAAGAGAGAGCCAAGAAAGGATCTTTCGTGTATAATCATGCATAATCTCGAATGTTCTTAGTTCCGGTACGTAACCAAGGTACTAAAAAGACAATGGCAAGAGGTAAAATGAAGGAGGTTTCTCCAAAGCGAGATGAACTCAAGGAAAGCATCCGTAGGAGCCAATAGAAGGGGAAATAAACATAAGTAAGCTTCCTTGGCGACATCTTCCTATGCACAACTATCATTCACACTTATCTCCCTGAGAATGCATGTATTTTGAAAAACGTCAAAATAATATTGGTGAGTTCATGGGTTTTATAGTTTTCTACTTTATTTGATTTTATTTTAAGAATCATTTTTCTGTTTACAAAAACCTTTCTATCCATATTAAGATATCTTACCGAATTTAACTTATTATCTTTATAGGATATTTTACCTATCCTATCTTATTATATTTATAGGATATTCTACCATTCCTGTCTTACTATATATGTAGGATATTTTACTGATCATGTCCTATTATGTTTATATTTTAGGATATTCTCTTAATCTTAACGTATCTTATTTACGACTTGAAGGCATCCCTCGTGATAGTCGGATCTCTAAGGTGGTTTTAATGTATTACCATAAGCCCCATAATCGACGCTATAGAATAAAAATTTCCTCGCACGACACTTCATCGGATGTCGAATAGTGTTTGAATAATAAAGAAAGTTATCATGTCGGCATTGTACCTAGCAATCACAGTTGGGGTGTCAAACCCTGTATAGATCTATAAATATCTTTCTAGATCTCTCAAGATTAATGATTATAGGTTTGGGGTAACCAAATTTAATTAGGCCAAGGGTGAATAATAACAACTCACTAACACATTACCCTGAGGTATTTTATCTTTTATCTATATTTCTTTGTGATTTCCTATAACTATCACAATATAAATCTTTTACTTTATATTTGATAATTAAAACTTATAGATCTCATAATTATCTTGTGTGTGTGTGTGTATATATATATATATATATATATATATATATATATATGGCAAAATAATATATATATATATATATATATATATATATATATATATATATATATATATACCCTAATTGTGCTAAATTTAAAACACGATATTTGGGCAGAGTTACGATTTGATATATTGTATATCCCTATAGTTGACCAACATTAGTGTTAGGTACTATGTTATCCAAGGGAATTGACCATCATTACATCATGTTAATATCTCTTCCTAGAGTGTCAGACATCATATCTCCTAGACATAATATCATAGCTTACAACTAGGTATAGTATCTACGGCTACATTATCCTATGGTTTCATGATTTTTATAATGATTAATATTTATAGATATAAATATATTTTTACAAAGTACTTTGATAAGCATGTACCCCCCCTATAAAACCTTTAAAAAGATGAAATGGGGCTGTGAACTCACCCTTGACACTTGAAACCGTTGATGTAGGGTTGAATCAGGCTCGGGACTCCGAGGAGCGCTTCATAAATACAACAACATCGAGGATTGAGAAAGTGATTCAGAGAGAGTTTTGCAGAATGGCATCTGCACCGCCTTCTATTTATAGGCATTGAATTTGGGTGTGCACGACGTAAGGATCTTGCGTATCGTGTGTGATCATCGTGGCTCCATCCGGAGACAGCATGTGACAACCCGATATTACAAATCTATGTAATGACCTAAAAAGTCAAGTATTGTAACCACTTCTGATATAATGAAATTAACTTCGAAAATAAAATGTTCAAAAGTCTCTAATTGGTTACCTACTATATTAGATATCATTAAACCGTGATCGTACATAAAAAGAACGTCCAAATCTGACTTCGTATAAGGAATTTATGATTTTTCCAAGTTCGGCATAGCGACAGATAGCTAAAAACTCAAAATAGAGATCGAGCAACTTTTGGCCGGAATGGCCTAAATGAGAATCGAAGGTCTCGACAATGGTTTTTCAATGGTAAAATGTCTGGCAAAAACAGCCGTCAGATAATGAAGTTATGGATTTCTAACGAAGTTTTCTTACCCCTACATTTTAAAAATAAATAATAAAAATAATTTCAAAATTTGCCGACGGAATCTAAACGAAAGTTGTAGAGCGTAGTCTCACCTACGCGTGGATATAAAGAACGTCGAAAACGGAGTTCGTATGAAGAAGATATGAATTTTTGAATTTTACTAAATAATAAAAATAAAAATTTAAATTAAATTTCGGTATTATCCGAAGGAGGAGTCACCGGGCCAATCCGAGTTACGCCCAGCATACACTTGTAAGCCCAGCGTACTCGAGGACTAGGCCTCGAATCGTCCACGTCGCCCCCTATGTGAGGCTATGCCCCGTCCCATCCGAGCTCCGAGGCAATCGAGGACGCGGTCACGCATGACGCACACGTACGCCCAACGTACTGAGGCGGTTCCCAGCCCCTATAAAAGGGATGCAAGGGTTCCAAAGAAAAGGCTCATTTCCTCTCATCTTTCTTGTGTTTTGCCTCGTTTTCCATGCACGTGATATACCGAAGCCCCGGTTTCCATACTCAAGCCCTGAGGGTCGTTTGTGCTCCCGAGATTTCCGAGAATCCTGAGAAAATCGTTTGACCTCTCTGTCCATGATTTCGACTGGCTCTTCGATGAAGTTCGGTTCATGATTAATCTGAATTTCAGTTTTTAAGATTAGACACATGTAAGACATCTTAGACGTTATTAAGCTCTTGGGGTAACCTAATTTGATAGGCAACTAGACCTATCCTATCATGGATTTTGAATGGTCCTATGTACCCCAGATTTAGTTTCCCTACTTTTCAAGTATTATAACTCCTTTCCGAGGATATACTTTGAGCATAAATCTATCTCCGATTTGGAACTCTAGGGGTTTGCACCTTACATCAACAAAGCTCTTCTTACGTTCATGTGCGACCTTCATCCGCTCTCGTATTTATACTATCTTTTAAGTCATCTCGTGGATAACCTCTGGGCCTGTTCGTAAGGTATGCCCTATGAATTTCTTGGCCAATTTGGTATCACGAACTTTTGTCCAACAAATAGGAGATCGACATTTTCAGTCTTATAGAACCTCAAACGATGCTACTTTAATGCTCATGTGATATCTATTATTGTATGAGAACTCAAGCAGAGAAAGGTGAGTACCCCATGAATTTTTGAAATCTATCACACATGCTATGGGAATGTCTTCCAGCGTTTGGATGGTCCTTTCACTTTTGCCATCAGTTTAAGGATAGTAGGCTATACTCATCTCAAGGAGAATACCAAGGGACTTTTATAATTTTTTCCAGAAGCGGGAGGTAAATATGCTATCTTTGCTAGAGATAATAGATAAGGGTACCCTATGCAATCTGCCGATCTATCTAAGTTACATCTTGTTCAGCTTCTCCATCTTATCCATCCTTTTTATTGGTATAAAGTTAGTAGACATGGTTAATCTATATACAACTACCCATATAGTGTCGTAACTACTAGTAGTGTTGGCCAATTTGGTTACAAAGCCCAATGCGATCTGCTCCAACTTCCACTCGGGTATCTCTGGTTTTTGCAACAATCCTAAGGGTCATTGATATTCTTCCTTGACCTTGGAATATGTTAGGCATTTACCTACTTATGTTTCAATATCAACCTTCATGTTTGGCCACCAATAAAGATCTTTTAGATATAGATACATCTTCTTTGCTCTAGGATGGATGGAATATCTAGTACTATGGGACTCATTTAAAACTAGTTCCTTGACCTCTCCAAATTTCGGAACCCATATTCGGTTCATGAAATATCTCGTTCCATCATCCTTAATCTCTAATTGTCTTTCTATTCTGCTAAGGCGTTTTTCTTTAACATTTCTTCCCTTAAATTCCCAAGATGAGCACTAATCTTCGAGATTAGGTTAGATTGAATAGTCAACGTAAGTGCTTTGACTCTAAGAGGTTTAAATCATTCTTTATGGATCAAGGCGTCAGCTACGACGTTAGCCTTGCCTGGATGATAACAAATCTCATAATCATAGTCAATTAGCAACTTTAACCATCTCCGTTGTCTAATGTTGAGCTATTTCTGATCAAAGATGTGTTGTAGACTCTTTTCATCCATGTAGACTATAAACTTTGTTCCTAACCTATAGCTCATAACTCTAAGTCATGGGTGGTGTAGTTGTTCTCATGCACCTTGAGTTGTCGTGACGCGTATTCTATGACGTTCTCCCTTTTCCTCAATACACATTCTAACCTTTGATGCGAAGCATAACAATAAACTATGAAATTTTTAAGTACCTTCTGGAAGGGACAGTAACGGTGTGCTACACAACATTTCCTTCAACTTATGGAAAGTCCTTTCCTGGTGGTCTCCCTAAACGAATTTTACTCCCTTTTGGGTCAATGTTGTGAGGGGTTTAGCTATACGAGAGAATTTTACTATGAATCTTTGATAATAGCAAGCTAGTGCTACAAGTTGACGAACATCTATAGGGCTCTTGGGCGCTTCCCAATTCTTTACCGCTTCAATCTTGGAAAAGTTGTATGAATACCTCTACTGCTTACCACATGCCCAAGAAAGTATACCTCTCTTATCCAAAATTTGTACTTCGAGAATTTTGCGTACAACTTTTCTTTCCTTAAAATCTCTAGGATCACTTGGAGATGTTGCTCATGATCTTCCTTGGTTCATCAGTATACCAAAATATAGTTAATGAATACAATCATGAATTTGTCCAAGTAGGGCTTGCACACTCGATTCATGAGATCCATAAAAAATAGTTGGGGTATTGGTCATTCCGAAGGGCATGCCTAAAAACTCATAATGGCCCTCTCACATTCTGAAAGCAGTCTTTGGAATGTGCTCTTCCTTTACTTAGAGTTGATGATACCCAAATCTCTAGTCAATCTTAGAGAAATAATTGGATCCTTGTAGTTGATCGAAGAGATAGTCTAGTAGGGGAAGTGGGTATCTATTCTTATGGTCAACTTATTTAACACTCTATAGTCGATGCACATCCAGAAAGATCGATCGTACTTCTTCACAAATGGAACGAGAGATTAATTTAACACTCTAATAAAACCCTTGTCAAGAAGTTCTTGTATTTGGCCGGAGAGTTCCTGTATCTCCGATGGTGCCAACCTATAAGCAAAATTTGCTACGGGGCATCTCCTAGAATTAGATCAATATGAAACTCTACTTTTCGAGCTGGCAGTAAACCTAGTGGATCTTCAGGGAATACATCAGGTTAATCACTCACATGAGGTACTTCCTCGATCCTTTTTTTCTTATTATATTTCCTATTGACAATATGAGCTAAGCAGGCGTAATACTTTTTCTGTAAGTATTTCTTGGCCTTCATGCAATAGATAATCCTAACATTTTTACTGGGTTTACCACCGTAATGATTAAGGGTTCTCTGTTTGGTAGGGGTAGACGTAGTGCTTTCTTAAAGAATATGAATTCAAAGTGGTTAGGGATAACCAATCCATACCTATGATGGCGTTGAAACTCCCAATGACCATTGGTATAAGGTCGATGAGAAATGCATGATTATCTAATGTTACTATACAATTCCTAAGTATTTCTTGGGTACTACCGACTTGGCCGTTAACCATTTCTACTTTATAGGCTTCCTTAAGTTTACTAGATTGGTGGTTTAATAACTTCCAAAACTTGGGAGTATTATAGCTTCTATTGGCAGTCATATCAAAACGTACCCGTAACTACCGTTGGATCTTGGATGGCTTCTCTGGTTCCAATCACTAACGCTCTACTACTAGAATTATTCCCTTTTCCCTTCAGTTTTGGTCAATCCTTCCTTATGTGTCCAACTTCCTTACACTAATAGGAGGCTTGACCTTCTGTTATTGCGGTTCCTCGATTTGGCGGAGTTTGGCATATGTTTTCAAGATGACCTTTCTTGCTGCAGTTGGTGAAAATCCAATATGCTCCAATGTGACGGTACCCACACTCATTTCATCTTGGACTACTTCCGGTGGTAGTCTCTTTCGAGGTTGTCATAACTACAAATGCTTGTACCGCTTCCCGCTTGTTTTCTATTGGTTTCCTAGCCTTCCCTTTGGATTACTTTCCAAACATCCTCTTTCTACTCTCCACCTTCGGAATGTCAGTGTTCTAGACCATCGCACCACGATGAATCTCTTGATTTGTTAGACTGAATGCTAGTCTCTTAGCGATGTTGATGGTGGTTGGCTTTGAGGCAGTGACTAAACCTTGGAAAGGCTGTGGCAAACCCTAATCAATTGTTTTAAACTTTCATAGAAAAAAACTCAAAATTTTTAATCATTTGTTTTAAGTAAATTATTAATTAAGTGATATTTTTAGTTATATAAAATTTTAATTGTAGATTTAAAATAAATACGTGACCTTATAATTTGTATTGATTTTATTTTAATTTTTATTCTAATGTTATTTAGTTTAAAGCAATTAGAGTGAGAAATTTGAATTTTGAAATTTGAAATGGATAATCAATAGATTGACATCTGGAATAACATTAATTATGAGGCCTAATAAGGTGACTCATGATAAAAGAAGAATCAACATATTCTTTTACTAATATATATATATATATATATATATATATATATATATATATATACAGTCTGGATTCGGTAGTAGCCCAAAAATTGGTAGGAACAGCGATTATGTTTCTCCACCAATCATTTCGTCAGTGGAAACGTCAAACCCATTTACTTGGTCGTGAGAACTTTCGCACGCGACGCA